>NW_024429266.1:141392460-144219960 GCF_017639785.1 Mesocricetus auratus | reverse complement strand
AGGAAGTGAGATGGCTGGGAAGAGAAAGGAATACAGGTGGGAGGAAACAGGAACTTGCTTTTTTCTGCTGTGAAGCAAGTAAGGTAAAGATGGCTTTGAGTTGCTCCTTCTTTGATCTCTCAGCATTTCCCCCTATATCTGACTCCAGGCTCTTATTATTAAGACCTATTGGAACTTGTGTTACATATTGGCACCCAACGTTAAGGTACAAATTCATGGAAAAGATGCTTTGAGGCCACTGGCCCAGGCCTAGTCCTAAGCTGCAGGTGGGACTCCTGCCTGAGTCCCAGGAAAGTAACAGTTGAAATTGAAAAAGAATTGGCTTTGGTGGAAGAGAAATTACAGATTGTACATGTGGATCATGGAAACCTGAAGCTTAACTGCATTCTAGTCATGTTACCCTCAGCATTCTCCTATAGGAATTTCAACACAGAGGGAAGGTATTGTCTGAGAATGGATCTTTTTACCATAGAAACCGAGTAAAAAAATTAAAAGCTTATGTGGAAAAGATCTCTGAGTTGATTCTAAAAGGAAAATTTAGACTTTGTCAATTGGAAGGAATAGATCCAGCAGAAATTATAGTACCTTTTACTGTTATTAAGATCTACTAGAACTCTGTTTTACCTTGTATACTTGCGGTGACATACCATGTGGATCATCTCTTCATATGCTCACTTGCTAGTTGTATGATTTTTTAAAAATAAATCTTTTAAAAAACATTTTATTTATTGTGTATACAGTCTTCTGCCTGCCAGCAGAGGGCACCAGATCTCATTCAAGGTGGTTGTGAGCCACCATGTGGTTGCCGGGAATTGAACTCAGGATCTCTGGAAGAACAGTCAGTGCTCTTAACTGCTGAGCCATCTCTCCAGCCCCATATGATTTTTTTTTTTTTTGGTGAGCCATCTCTTAAGGTCTTTAGGCTCACTCCTTCATTTGAAAAGTGTCTTTTCAGCTCATTTGCTTATTGTTTGGATTACTTGCATTTAAAATTAGTTTTAGATATATATGCATATATATAATGTTTAAAAAGATTCATGCTTTAAATTTCTATGTATGATTATGTTCACTTTAAAATCAGTATTATTTTATTTTATGTGTATGGGCGTTTTGCCCGCATGCATGTCTATGCACCACTTTTGTGCCTGGTGCATATCACCTAGAACTAGAGTTACAGATACTAATGAGCCACCATGTGGGTGCTAGGAACCAATCTCCAGTCTCTTGGGAAGAGCAGTCAGGGCTCTTAACCACTCACCCATCTCTCCAGCTCAAGTTCTTTATATATTTTGGATATTCACTGCCTGTCTGATAAATAACTAGAAAGGATTTTCTCTTCACTCTGCTGATTCTCTCTTTTCAAGACAGGGTTTCATTGTATAGTCTTGGTTGTCCTGGATTTCACTCTGTAAACCAGGCTGGTGTTGAACTCACAGAGATTCACCTGCCTTCTCCTCCCTAGTGCTGGGATTAAATGGATGTGCCATCACCCCCCCCCCCCGCTTGATTGTTTCTTTTGTAGAGCCAAATTATTTCCCCTTAATTTTTCTCTTATAGTTTTAATATTTAAGTCTTACATAAAGGTCTGCAATACATTTTGAGTTGATTTGTATAGAGGGTGAGAGATAAGGGTTTTGCTTTAGTTTTCTGCATGTGTGTATTCAAATTCCCCAGCACCATCTCTCAAAGGGGCTGTCTTTATTACAGTGTTTGTAATACTTTTGAGTGTTGTGATTATAGGTATGTATAACCAAGCCAAATAGTCTAGTGGGCTTAGTTTTATTTCAAACATCACTTGTTCATTGTGGTATATAGGAGAATGATAAACTTTTGTATAGCATTATTTACGTTGCAGCTTGCAGCCTTCCTAGTTTATTATTGGTTTCTGGTGCATTTTGTTGTCACTGTTGCTAATTCTTTTACGTGTCTTTTGAAGAAAATAATGCCTTATTTTTTTTCCCAGTCTGTAGATATGATGCTATTCAGAGTGCTTCTTATTATGCTTTTAAGGTGATAGGATAGTAGCAATGCTTTCTTTTTCATTTTTGAGGTTAGTATTTTGTATCTTCTTTCTCTTTTTTTATAATCTGACTAGAGTTTATCAACTTTATTGACCACTTTTCTAATTTCAACTTCATCAATTTCTGATCTATCCTTATTCTTTTTCTTCTGCTTACTTGGTTCTTATGTTCCCATCTGTTTTTAGCTTCCTAAAGTAGAAGCTTACAGTATCAAATAGAATTTTTTTCTAGTGTATGGTTTCAGTGCTATTTTTAAGCACTGGTTTTTTTTTTTTTGTATCCCACAAATTTCAAGAAGTTGTGTTTTTATTTTTTCTTAGTTCAAAAATATTTTTGAACTTTTTGAGAGTTTTTTTCCTCCTTTGCTTCATGGTGTGTGTGTGTGTGTGTATTTGCCGTTTTCAGCTATCTTTGCTTTGTTTTGCTTGCTTTTTGATACAGGGTCTCTCTACATCGACCCTGAATTCACAGAGATTAACCTGCCTCTGCCTCCCTAGTGTTTGGATTAAAAGTGTGCACCACCATACTTGGTCTTTTCAGTTACCTTTGGAACTGGTTTCTGATGGGGGAAGTTCTTCTGTGTATATGTAAATAAAGCACTGTTGGCCAATAGGGAAGCAAGATAGGTGGGTCTATGAGGATTCTGGGAAATGTAGTGAAGAGAGTCGTTGTCATGTGATCTCCTGGGAGGAAAGGACACATCAGGAGGGTGTCTTTGGAAAGATAAGTCCTTATAAAAATATATATTAGTAATTATGGGCCAATAATTAAGTCAGAGCTAGCCAATGAGAAACCAAGAAAATGGCCAACAGCTTCATAATTAATATAGTGTCTTGTGTGTTATTTGGGGGCTAAAGCAGCAACAGGACCCAGGCAGCTGGTGGGAAGAATGCATGTACAGGTTTCTGCATTAATTCAGCTGTGGTCTGAGAGAAGACACTATATTATTTTTGTATGAAATTGCAAGGGAATCCTTTATGGCCTACGGTATGGCCAATCTTTGTGTGTGTTCCATTTGTCTATTTTTAGATGATTAGTTCTATAGGTGCTGATTATATCCTTTTGATTTGACTGAAGAGTTCAGTTATGCCTTAAAGATTGTTCTGCGTGCTGGATCTGTCCATTTCTGATAGAGGGTGCTGAGGTTCCCAGTAAGAATAGTGGATTCATCTGTTCATCTTTGCAGATCTATTACATTTTGCCTCATGTAGATGACATTGTGCAGAGACTCTCACATTAAGAATGATGTCATGTCAGGGTTTAAATTTTTCATCTTATTTTTTAATTTTGTTACACACACATTTCTTCTTTTAACATACAGGCTCTTTGTGCATATATTATAACTTCAGTTTGGTGTTTTTATGAGATTCCTGAGTATTCAAATGAGAGACTCTTGTGCCTTCCCTTGGGCTCTTTTCTTCCTCCTCCTTCATTCTACTCCTGTGTATTTGTTTTTGTTTCATATTATTATATTTAATATTATTATCCCTTAAAAGTCTGTTTGCTTTCCAATGAGAGGCAGAAAGGGGATGGGTCTGATGGGAGGGGAAGTGAAGAGGAACTGGAAGTTGCAGAGGGAGGGGAAGCCATACAGAACAATTTAGGTATCCCATGGTCCTGTCAAGTGGATGCATAAAGTTAGTCATCTCAATAATCCAGCCCTCTTGCTTATACCTCCTGTGCTTTGGAAACTGATGAATGTTGTTCCATTCTGGCCATTTTAACGAACTGTATGCTCTCAGTGTCCTGGCAGGGAATCTGATCCTGGGTCCTCTTCTTAGAGCTCACTGGTGGCTTTCAGAAGCTAAGCTGTGGTAGAATCAATCATTTCTTTAGCTAGGAAGACAACACTGGGGAGACTGGTTTCTGCTATTTTCTAGCTCTGTGATGTTACATGAGTTAGTAATTTTCTTGAACTCCATTTTCCTCATTTAGCAAGCAGTGAATATCCCACAGATTACAGGATTGTCCTGAGGGTAGTGCCTGGCATGGAAGGCACTCAGCACTTGTGGTTCTGCATAGCTTCATGCTGCATAGCTTCCTCCAAGTCTTTATCCTTATTTTCCTCCATCAGAGAGACTCTAGAACTCTTCCAATTTCACATCTTGGGTCTTAGGTGCGGCATCTGAGCCTCTGGCTCAGAAGCTTCAAAATAGCCTATTGTTCCCTCAAGGTTGTCTTTTGACAGAAGTCACCTGTCTTCTCAGTCACTGAGGACAACTACAGAGAATACTTTGTAGACAGCTGCAGCGTATCATCTATTTTAAATTTAAATAAGTAAAGGAGAAAATTACCTTATGGACTCCTAGTGTTCAGAAATCTTTTTTTTTTGGTAGTACTTTACTTAAATATGCATACCATAAAACAAAACATGAATTCTATATGACTTTAGTACTCATCATGTTAAAGTACAATTTAAATTAAATACAAGTAAGCTACAAATGTAGTAAAATTTTAATAAACAGTACATTTATATGACAAATGATACAGTTTAACTGAAGTGGACATTGTCTATGTTGTGGGTGTGTTTATAGTACTGTGTCATATATCTGATTATTTTAACTTTATCACCATTTATTTTTATCTATAAAAATCTTTGTATAAGCTGGGCATTGGTGGTACACACCTTTAATCCCAATACTTGGGAGGCAGAGGCAGGCAGATCTCTGTGAGTTCGAGGCCAGCCTGGTCTACAAAGGGAGTTCTAGGGCAGGCTCCAAGACAATACAAAGAAACCTTGACTCAAAAAACTAAAAAAAAAATCTTTGTGTAATAAAAAAGAATTATCATATTGGTGCTGGAGAGATGACTCAGCAGTTAGGAGCGCTGGCTGTTCTTGCAAGGACCTGGGCTCAGTTCACATCCCTCCACAACTCCGGTAGTGATGTATTATTTATGATTTGTTAAAGCTTGCCTGAGGATTCAGAAAGCAAAGTCAGCCACAAGCCATAGAAGCCAGGCACATACCTTTAATCCCAGCAGTCAGAAGCAGAGCTGGTGGTATACACCTTTAATTCTAGGACTCAGGATTAAGAGGTAGGTGGATCTTTGTGAGTCCAAGGTCACCCAGATCTACACAAGATTGATCCAGTCTGAAAGAGAAACAGCTCCCACAAAGAGATCACACGCCTTTAATCCCAGCATTAGGGAGGTATATAAGACAGGAGCAAGGTCTCAGGGCTGGCATTCATTCTCCAGCCACACTGAAGAGAGGCAGAAGTTTGAGGCTTGGTGAAGAGCTCGTGGATCAGCCCTTTCAGCCTGAGTTAGAGCTGAGAGCTAGTGACCAGTTGCTTTGCTTTTCTGACCATCAGCTTAAAGTTTGAACCCCAGCATCATTCTCTAGGTCTTTAATTGTATTACACACTCTGATTTCAGGGAATTCAGAACCCTCTCTGGTCTTCTGGGCACGAGCATGCACTTATATATGTGTAAGCAAAACACTGATACATACAAACTTTTTGTGTGTGTGTTTTAAGACGGGGTTTTACTGTGTATCTCTGGCTGTCCTGGAACTCAGTCTGTAGACCAGCCTGACCTCGAACTCAGGAGGTGGAGTCAGAAGAATCAGAAGTTCAAGACCCTCCTTAGTTACATAGCAAGTTTGAGGCCAGCATAGGCTATAACTCTCATATATGCAACAACAATCTTAATTTTTACCTCTCTTTTATATCACAGCTGCCACTCATTCACTTAGTTATAAACATATGTGTGTAAGCACAACCAACATACTGTTGCTGTTATTTTGAACAAAATGTCATCTGTTTCATGAATTAGGACTAAGAAAAACACCTTCATTTATCCTCACTTATTTTTTCTTTACTTTTCAGGCACATTTCTAACCTGTATTATTTTCCCTCTCTTTTTTCCCCAAGGATAATTTCTCACAAACTGCAGCTTGGTGAATTCTTTTCACTAATACTAAATATTTTATTCTACCCTTCTTTTTCTTGAATTCTTTGGAGAAGTTGAATATAACCCTCGTTCTTCCTCCTCTTCTACTTCCTGTTAGTCCTCTCCATTCACTTCCTGTTAGTCTACGTCATCCTACTTTATGAGTTTATGTCATATATGCATAAAAATCTAGCATTCACAAATGAGAAAAGGTGACTTTTGTCTTTCTGAATCTGACTTAATTCACTTAATTTGATAATCTCTTGTTACATCCATTTTTCTGCTAATGATGTAATGCATTCTTCTTTCTGGTTGAACAAAATTCCACTGTGTACATATCTCACATTTCATCTGTTCTTCTGTTGAGACCTCTAGCCTGACGCTGTAACTTAGCTATTGTGAATAATGCGATGATGAGCATTGGTGTGAAGTACCTCTGTGGTATAGTGCTCATTTGCATGCTCCTTGATTTCATTTAGCAGTCTCTTTGTGCCTTCTTTGATTTATTCCACATTATTATAATTATTCTTTTGGATCTTTTTGTATTGTATTCATCTAATTCACTTTCTTTGAACCCATTACTGGGGAAATGGCATTTTTCAGAGGGGTCACACTACCTTGATTTCATGTTTCTTGGATTTCTCCATTGTTACTTGTGTACCTAGGATTGGTTATTTCATTGGTTGGAATTTTAAAAATTCAGCTGTATTTTTTTCAGTTGAAGTATTTGCAGTGTTCTAGTAGGACTAGTAGGACCGAGGTATCATATCTTATACACAGTTAACCGTGAGTGATATAATTTAGTAGCTAAGCTCTTAGTTCATGTGCCAGGATGTTGGGCACTACCCACAATGCCACTTATAGTTTGGAGTGGTGTTGTGGGAATTGTAGCAGCCATTACACTATGTAAATATCACAATATTTAAAACACAGCCATTCCTTTAACTTCAATTACTATTGGGACACAAAGAAACAAGAATAGTACAGAGTGCACTAAGCTATTAGGTAGTGGAGCTAGGAAACTGGCTGAGAAAGGACAGGGATCACTGTTGGGGCAACTGAGAAAAACAGGTAGAAAGATGAGGTCTGGAATGTTATCGGGATCAATAGAGTTTAAGAAAGCCACAGACAATAAAAAACCAAAGCAAGACCATCAAGAGATAGATATACAAATTGGAAGATCTAAAAAAGTAAATGACAAAGTGGGACTGGTGATGTAGTTGGGTGGAATGCAGCCCAACATACAAAGCTCCGAGTTCAATGCCCCCATATATATTATGTAACACATTATCTATATCATATTTATATAATATTGGTCGGGATTTCTGCCTTGAGAGGATGGGTCTTGAATTCCTCCTTTCACTGTGATGTCTCCTGTAGCAGGGGATTTGAAGGTAAAGGCTCCAATTCAAATCTGTAAAACTATATCCCTGGGAATGCAGTGCCCTAGCGGATGGTGGAGTGCGGGTTGAGTTTTGCTGAGTGGCCAGTAGGTGTCAGCATTTCCTCATCTTTTTGGTTCCAGCCCTCTGCATGAAGTAGAATTTTGGGTAGTTCCCACACATTAGTGTTTCATTGTGTACTGGATGATTGAATTTCCATGCTTGGTTTATTACACATTCTTATTACACAAGCTGTGTTTTTTAAGTACAGAATTTTAATAATTGTTAGGACAAAGTGGCAACTTCAACTTCTTTACATGTGAAACTGGAAATGAGAAGCTCCACACTGTTATTTTCAAGGCATCTGTTTGCAGCCGGAAGTCACCAAAACTGAGGCTATTTTAACCCCCACTCACAATGTACCCACAGAACATCATCAGATAACTTATTTAAGTTTTTTTTAAGACCGTCTCAGCCTGACACCAGAATAGCATCAACTTTGACATTTGCTAATCCAGCTACAAAACCTTCAACATACAGTATGTCCTGACTGCAAGATGTGCTGGGGGAAATTGTGCTACAGAACTCTTGGGGGCGGCCAACCAATGACTGGTCCAACTTAAGGTCCATGCCCTGAGAGGAAGCCCACACCTGACACTGCCTGGATGGCCAGCATCCAGAAGCAGGATAGCCCAGAGACCCAGGATAGAACCAAACACAACTGGAAAAAAAGTCAATGAAATGGTTCCTAATGGTATTTTGCTGTACTCGTAGATTGGTGCCTAGCCCAGCTGTCATCAGAGAGGCCTCCTCAGGCAGCTGAGAGGAGCAGATGGAGAGACCCACAGCCAAACACTAGGTGAAGCCAGAGGAAGCCTGAAGAAGAGGGGAGGAAGGACTGTAGGAGCCAGAGGGGTCAAGGACATCACAAGAAAATGGCCCACAGAATCAAGTAAGCAGGGGCCATAGGGGTTCACAGAGATGGAAGAGACACTCATGGAACCTGTATAGTTGCATATAACTCCAGGTCTTGGGTATGCAATACACACTCTCTCTCTTACTCAGAAAAACAGGTTATGGGTTATGGGAAAGGGGAATAATGTCTTCTACTTGCAGATAGCTGGGCATCTGTTTCATACACATTGAAAATTAGATTCAATGTATATGAAACAGAATAACATAAGGATAATAAATAATGAAGTGCCTACACAGATGTAAATGGGAAAATGGCTCCATGTCTGAAAAACCAGCATCACTTACCTCCAGGGAATTACAGGGCTGAGCAGAACTTGTGGTCATGTATCTGCTGAATTGCTTGAACTGTTGGAGCCCATCCTCTACAGCCAACGGCAGTAAGGTATGATGTGGTCTATAACAACCTTCTACCTGTAGCGTGCGCAGCTCTGAGATGCAAGCCTGCAGCCTAACGAAGTTCCCTCTCACTTGCTGCAGAGAAAAATGAATCAAAGACAGAAGTTTTTAGCAACCCAGTGTGCTGGCTAGCTTCCGTCAAATTGGCACAGGCTAGAGTCACCTGGGAAGAAGAAATCTCCATCAGATTGGTCTACTAGCTTGTCTGTGGGGCATTTTCTTGATTAACAATTGATGAAGGAGAGCCTAGCCTCCTATGGGCTGTGACAATTCTGAGCCACTAGTTCTGAGTCATGTAAGAAATCAGACAGAGCAAGCAATGGGGGAGCTAGTCAATAAGGAGCTTTCCTTGGTAATGGTGACTCAGGCCTTTAATTTCAGCACTCTGGGAGGCAAAGGCCAGGGGATTTCTGAGTCCAAGGCTAGACTGGTCTACAGAGTGAGTTTCATGGCTACATGAAGAAATCCTGTCTTGTAAAACCAAACCAAACAACAAAAAAACTCCAAATAATAGATTCGCTTTAGATTCCCTGACTGAAGGATGCTGACAATTTTCTCGGGTCCTCTGAAAGAGCAGTGCTCTTAACCTGTGAGCCATCTCTCCAGCCCCAGCATTTTCTGTTTTACAGCTTTTGGAAAATCACTGTATTGTGTATTTTAGTTTCCTTTTTTTTCTATTTGCATTTCTTGTTACAACTAGGAAGATTTGGGCCTGTTTTGGTTTTTATCTTCCTAACTCCATGTTTATCTGATCCTTCACATTGTCTCTAGCAGTATTTAATTCACCACATGATAGAATCACTCTTCTTGTCTTATGCTCCCTCCCATTGCTCTCAGTTACAGCTGCCACATCATGTTTCTTAGGACTTTATCTGCTGCTTTGACATGATCAAATGTTAGCTACCGAGGATGAGGAAGTAAGCATTAGAGCTAAACTAGAGCATTCTGGACCCTAATAGCTCATTGTAGACAATAAATAATTTCAACAAATTCTTTATTGGAAAATGTAAGAGAATTAGGAAGAGTTTCACAGTGAGGACATTCTTCTGGACTCTTCCTCTGAGGGGGAAATCAATCATTTGGGTTAGAATTATTTATACTCATGTCACAATGGATATAAAAGGAATTCTAATATTTTAATTATGAATTCTCTGTCATTGTTCCTTATAATAAAAGGTTCAGAATTATTTGATGTTACTAAAAAATTAAATGTGAGGGGCAATCTTGGGTCTGTCCTGGATACGATTCCCCAGACGGTATTTTTCTACATTTACATTTTGAGGTGTCTCTGCAGAAAGGCAATGTCAGATGTCTATATAGCTCAGTGAAAACGGAATTAGGGGCCTCGTTTCTTTATAGACTGAGTTGTTTGTGTACATCATGTGGTAGCATCATTCCTGCAATTTTCTTGAGTTTCTAACTAGCATTGAATTTACTGTTCTACAGTAAGGAAATTTTGGCTGGTAGTTTTTCCCGTGAGGAGTCCTAAGTGTGATTTTGTTTTTCAGGACTGACTATAGGCAATTAAAAGGCTTTACCTGACATGCTTCATGGGATGGTAGTGGAAGAGAAATGGTAGTTTCCACCCTAGATTTGGTGCATAGTCATTTCACCACAGTCTCTGAAGGACGCGGCCAAGCACTCAGGCTGCCCTGGCTCATCCTGTTCTTGGGATATTTGCCTTCCTAGCTCTGACACCTTCATTCCTAGGTCTCTGAGGCCTATGGCTATATTCTCAAGAGTTACTGCCAAGACTTCCTTGTGAGAGAAATGGGGAAATGAATACACTTTCTTTATCCTGAGTTAATTTTTTTCCACTGCTAGCCTTCCCTCTTTGCTTTCTCTAATCCCAGGTTGATAAACCACCAAAGCATTTTGCCTGGGGTTCATTCAACAGTGAAACTGTCTCTTCATCTGTGCCAACCATTCTGAGGAAAACGGGTGAGGATAAGTGAGGATAACTGTCACAAGTTTGAGGCCAGCCTAGGCCAGATAATGAGCCCCAGGCCAGCTTGTTGACAGAGTAAGACTGATTTTAGTAAACAAAAGAAATGAAATACAAAAATTTACCACCAGCACACAAACAACAAAGTGGGATGGGGAGCAGGCCCTTTGCCCAGGTTAAACTTTTGACTATTCACTTTCAGGAGGCAGAAAAAAGAACTCTAACTCTTTCCTGTGATTTGTTGGTTCCTTTGGCACCTGGCAGATCAGCTGTTTCCCAGCTTAGTTAAATTCCTGACAAGTTCATGGTTTCCAGTATAAAACTGCCTGCCTTTGCTAATGGAGTGGTTAAGGGATCAATTGATTTAAAAATGGCCACCTGTACTGGGAGTTGCAGGTAGATTAAAGCACCTGAAGAAAAACTATCACAGTGCTTGATACTGAGAAGTTTTTGTTTACCTTTCCAGACCACTGTCTACTTTTCTCCTTTTCTGGTTTTGTTATCTTTGGAGGCCAATCTATAGGAACCAATTCAGTGTGTTTCCTCACACTCCTGCTTTAAAAAGGTGTGTACAATGGGAGGCGCTATCTGGGGATTTAGATGTGGGAGCCCCACTGCCCAAACTGTACTTAGCCGAGCTCAGGCTCTTCGCCACAGCAAAACCCCATTGTCAAGGCCCTTGTACCTACTGCAATGGTCCTGAATAAAATAGTCTATGGTGCTTTAATGAGAGTCACTAACTTTTCTTTAACAAAGGTCACAGATCCCATGAGGCAGCTCTCTTTAGTCCTGGGTGGCCTGGCTGCTGCACTATCTTTTGTTGACTCTGCCTAAAGTCTGCCTTCACTTCTGCAAATATTCTCTTTCTGTGTCTCTGAGAATTTTTCAGATGGCTTGGGTATGCCGTCTGTCCTTGCTTGCAACTTGACTGATTTATATAGCTCCTTGAAGAGCTCCCTTTAAAAAGGAAAATGGGAGTTCTTTTTCCTTTCCCGTATATAGTTCTTTCTCCTCTAGCTACCTTGGTCTCTCTGAAGCCCGATCCTACTTCTAAACACAAGAGGATGACAGGCACCTGCCTAGGTTTTCCTCTTCTGTACTGAGGCTTGGAAACTTAAGGAAGTAGATTGTGACAGCCCTAAGTTCCCCTCATTGTACTACCTGATGTGTGCAGTGTCTTGAGAAGTGTGTGTGTGTGTGTGTGTGTGTTGAGGTCAGAGGTCAACCTTGAGTGTCATGCCTTGGAAGCTGTCTTCGTTTGCTTTCTGTTGCTGTGATAAACACCATGACCAAAAACAACTTGGTGGGGAGGACAGAGTTATTTTAATTTATAGCTTATGGTCCATCCCTGAGGGAAGGCAGGGCAGGAACTCAGACAGGAACTACAGTGAAGACCTTGGAGGAATGCTGCTTCCTGGATTGCTCAGCTACCTTACTGGCTTGCATAGTCCACCTGCCCAGGGATGGCGCTGCCCAAGGGAGGCTAGGCCCTCCTGAATCAGTTAGCTATCAAGAAAATGCTCCCACAGACATGTTCATATGCAAATCTGAGGGAGGTAATTCCTCAATTAAGGTTTGTTCCTCCCAGGTGTGTCAGTTGACAACCAAGATTAGTCGTTATAGGAGCCATTTGCCTTTTATTTTATTTTGAGTCAGGGTCTCACTGGGACCTGAGGCATGCTGACTGGGCTGTGCTAGAGCACCAGGAACCCTCCTGCTCCTGCCTCCCCTGGGCTGGGGTAACAATTACACTCCACACCCTTTTACTCAAGGCTCAGGATCAAGCTCAGGTCCCAGCTGAGCCAACAGATCCAGCTTTACATGTGGGTGCATATAATCAAACTCAGATCCTTGAACTTAGCTTGGGTCTCAAGCTTGTGCAGGCAAGCTCTTCAATTAATGAACTATCTCCACACCATCCTGTCACATGTTTCGTTTGTGTTATTCTAGGCAAGAGGGGTGCATCTGGTCCCTGATGCTTTGCCTGGACAGAACAATGACTTGCTTCTGATGAATGGAATGTAGAGGAAGTGGGAGGCAGAGGCAGGCAGATATCTGTGAGTTCAAGGACAACCTGGTCTACACAACTAGTTCCAGGACAGCCAGGCTACACAGAGAAATCCTGTCTCAAACAAACAAACAGTTTACACGGAAGGGCCTAACCCATTGGGGATGGTGCCATTCCCTGGCTTGTATAAGAAAGCAGTCTAAATAAGCCATAAGGAATAAAACAGAGAGCAGCACTCCTCCATGGCTGTCACTTCAGTTGCTGAGTTCCTGCCCTGACTTCCCTTCAGGATGGACTGCGATTCGAAAATGTAAGTCAAATAAACCTTTCCTCTCTGTGAACGAGAACTCCTGAGAAGAAGCTCTGTCTTCAGAGACTGACTGACTGATTAGAATTTCAGTATCATGCAGAGATTGGAATGTTGCAAGTCCAAAGGCTAGTTCTAGGCCTTTGGAACCCCTCCTTGGCCACCTGTGTCAGAATTAACATCTTATGACTAATAGATTAAGACCTTTAGTATCTATTAACTTAGCAGACCACTAGCTTCTACCAACTCAGACTAAGAATGTCATCAGGTAGCATCTCGGGCCTATAGTAAAGCTTCCCCCATTTCACGGTAACTGCCACTCTGATGTATCCAACAATGTATTTTAAGCTTGCCTTGATTTATGAATTTCTTGGACCTATAAAACGTCATAAAACTGCTTCCACATTGGAACATGGAATTTGGGGTAACCTAAATTTGTGCTTCCTTGCTATGACTACTCAAAATAGCTTAAGAATAAACTCTCTAATTCCTTTTCAGATGAGAGCTGTAGTTTTTACATCGACACCTCCAAGTTGTTTATGATCATGGTGTTTTATCACAGCCATAGAAAGTAAACATGAACAAATATGCATTAATTTTCATACTTTATAGTACCAAAAGAGATATTAATTCCCACTTTCGATGAGGAGAATGAGACATTAATCAAAAAATGGGTGGATTCTAGTTCCATTTTACACACATAATCAGCAACAAGTCTGTGAAATTCCTGCCTTTGGTTATCTTAAAGACATAATATATGGCCATTGAGATAGCAGCAAGTGTGACTCAAAGGAGACGTGTGGAATGCACACATCTTTCGCATTCCTGGGATTTTGAATTATATCCAAGAGAAAGGGAAGAGGTGAATTTTCTTTGAGGAGAGTAGATACTTGTGAGGGAGCTTTGTAAAGATAATGATGCCCACATTAGTCACTCCTAAAACCTGGAGGGAATTAGAGTTTCACCTGAGTGGAGCACAGGGCAAATAGTTTCTGTTTTGCAGTTAGGATTTTTTGAGCAAAGAAAATTAGGGCCTTGAGTTTTACCCCAGGACAAGCTTGGGAGAAAGGAAGTGACTGAATAACCAGATCTCTGTAGAGATTTACAAACTTCTCTAAGTGTTTACATTTCAAAGAGGGCAAAAAGATCTAGCTGTTTACATTTCAAAGAAATGCAGATGCTAAGATTTCTCCTCTCTCTCTGGAGAGGGATGGGGTGCAGCCTATTTCAACCCCCAAATTACCAACTCAGGGGCTTCCCCCTTGCAGCACACGCCCCATATACACAGGATGACTTCTGGTTCATGTGGGCTAACTGGAAACGAGGAACCCATGTGGTTTTTACTGTAACTGATAACAACTGTGAGCTCTGTTGTGGAAATCTCATTTGCTTTCAGAATACCATGAGTATAGATAGACTTACCACAAATGGGAGGATACACTCATGTTGGTTTTGTACTGTGTATAAGCTGAACAGAGACATGCGGCTGGGGCCCATCAAACTGCAGGCTATAGAGAAAAAGTTCTGTAGGG
Organism: Mesocricetus auratus; assembly: GCF_017639785.1. Lineage (NCBI taxonomy): Eukaryota > Metazoa > Chordata > Mammalia > Rodentia > Cricetidae > Mesocricetus > Mesocricetus auratus. The sequence continues at coordinate 144,205,500 of NW_024429266.1, read as the reverse complement.
CCTCACAGAGGTTGGGGCAGATGTCGGCCCAGGAAGGCACAGCAATATGCACAATGAGAAGCCTCGGAGGTTGATGACTTATCTTCGTGGTAGGAGTGGTCCCTCTACTATTAGTTCTCCTTCGATTCATGGCAGTTAAACCAGTGTGGAACTGTAATCACCACTTGGATAACTGGTATTTTCTACAGCTAAAGGAAAAGAAAAAGAAACGACTGGCTTTCAGAAAACTAGATTAGGTACTTGAAGCAAAGAATATAAATTGAGGGGGGGAAGTCCAAAGAGGATTCATTCTGGGTACTAAATCAAACTTGTCAAGGTCATCCTGTATTAATAGCACCCAAGGGATCTCAATGTTTTACTTTAGTGTAGAGATGCTAAGTGGAAGTAATAAAGAATAAAGGAGTTACGCAAAAGTCAAGCTTCTTGTTTTTTCCTACAAGATTTTATGTTACCTAAGCTGGCCTAGAGTTCATTATGCTACTGATTATGTATGGTCTTACACTCCTGATCTTCCTGCTTTCACCTTCCATTTGCAGGGATTATAGATGAGCATCACTGTGCCTCAAGTCAAGTTTTGTTATTATTCATTATGCTACATTGTAATTTGTTTCTATGTCTGTTTTTCCTACCATATTGTAAGGTTTTCCACAGTGCCAGGTGTGGGATACTTCCATAGGAGTTGTTGGTCAGGGAGGTTCCCAAAAACAATAAAGGTTCTTGCTGTTTTCTTGGTTCCCCATTATAACTAGTTGATAAGCTGGTATTGCTGAAGGCACCACACACCTAGGATAAATGCTATGAAGAAATCAAGTTGGAGCTGAGCTAGAAGTTTTCTCCCTGATGGCTATCTCTCACAGTGCTGGAAGGTGCTATGAAGGCTGCTGGGGGCAGGAGGCATCAACAGTGCTATACAGCTGTGAACCTTAGGAACTATGATACTAACCTTCCTGGAAAGATGTGTTCATTGATGCACCTGGTCGAGAGCCCATAATTGTAGAGTTCATGGTCCCTAGTGGGGGAGCCTAACACGGCTGCTCAGCTACATTGACATACTATTAAACCACCTTCTAAACACTTATCTTTATACCTACAGAAAAAGGCTACTATCAGCTTTAAAAAATGAAGTCATTCCTGGCAGTGAACAGTGGTGAATATGAAGACCTTGATGATACTGAGAGAGAATAAAGGATGGATGTTTAAGGGTTCCATCCTAAATAAGACATCTATGTCATCCCCTTATGTCTCAGGGGACATTTTGGAAAAGGAGGTAGAAAGATTTAAGAGACAGAAGGTATGGAGGAGGGCAGCAAAATGCTATCCTCTAACTACATCATGACCTAACAATCAAAATCAAAGCAGCCACGCTACTGGCCCTCCTAATAGTTATGGAAGGGAGGGAGAGGGGCTCACAGAGTCCTACCACTTATCACTCATCTATTTGCAGCTATCAGATTCTGGGAGGTAGGGAGGCATAGATAGCATCCAGTTATATATGAACTGGGGATCACACAGATGACTCTAGTTGAACTCTGTGGGACACTAAACAAAACAAAAACTGGTAATGTGGGAAAGAGATTTCTAAGGAGGAAGGGGGATGGGAAGGGTTGGAAGAAAATAACAGAAGATGACAGGGTGGAAAGTAACCAGAATACATGTATGAAATTGTCAAAGAACAAATTTTGTTAATAAAAGAGAAAAGTAAGATTATTTTTCACTCATGAACTTAGATGTAAAAGTCCCCAAACAAGACAAAAATATTAAATCTAGGAACATGTAAAAAGAATAATGTATCATAGACTGGAGAGATGGCTCAGCAGTTAAGAACACTTGCTGCTCATCCGGAGGACCAGGTCCAGTTCCCAACACCTATATGGTAGCTCACAATTGTGTGTGATACCAGTCCCAGGGGATCTGACACCTCTTTAGGCCTTTTCAAGCACTAGACACTCAGGTGGTGCATAGACACACATGCAGGCATAACACTCATGCACATAACACTAAAAATAACAGATAGCCAAGTTGGGTTTATCTCAGAAGCATATTAGCTAGGAATGGTGGCTTACACACACCTTTAACCTCAACATTTAGGAGGGTGGGGTAGGAGAATTGCTTCCAGTTTGAGACCAGTCTGTTACAGAGTAAGAAAAACTAGTCTTGAAAAAGAGAAACCAGAGAGCCTAAGTTTAATATAATACCAGAATCATAATAATTTATCACACTGGAAGATTAAATGAGAAAATTATATGATCTTCTGTAGATGTACAAAAGCTTTTTGTTAAAATCCAATGTCCACATATGACAAAGTCCATTAATAACTTGATCTGATTAAAATATCTTAGTAAAAACTTAGAGCATTGGGTCATGGTGACTCATGCCTATAATCCTACCGGTTGTGAGGCTGAGGCAGGAAGATTGAGGCCAGTCTGGGCTTTATTGTATGCTTTAGGCCAGACTAATATAAACATTGACTCAATCTCAAAAACATGTCTAGAGTAACCTAGGCTAATGGCGTACACCTGCAATCATGAGGCAGAGGCAGGGGGATCATGTGTTTGGAACCAGTTTAGGATTTGCAGTGGGCTCTGTGTTAGTCTTCTGATACAGAGTGAGACCTTGCGTAATAAAAGCAACTAATACCAAACAAAAACCCTGGAGCAAACACCATTCTATATTTTTAGATGGAGGATTGAACCTAGGGCTCAAACACACACGGTAACTATAATGCCTTCTACCACTAAGTCACACCCTCAGCTACAAACCCATTCTTTTGTATGTATATGTACACACATGTTTTCATGCACATGTGTATGTGTGTGCATGTATTCAGGCCAGAAGATGATCTCTGGTGTTATTCTTCAGGAGTCACCTAATTTATTATTTGTAACAGGGTTTCAGATTGGGATCTTGGGGTTGATGATTAAGCTGGCCACCGAACCCCAAGAATCCATCTTTCTGCTTTCACGGTGCTGGGATTGCAAGTACATGCAATCATGTGTGCCTTTTTATGTGGTTACTGAGGACCCAAATTCAGGTGTGGCAGGCAGTTTACTGATTAAGCTATCTCTTTGGTCCCACAATCATTCTTTTTCTTTTCTTTTTTTAAGGTTTATTTTGGTTTTATGTGCATTGGTGCTCTTAACCAATCTCTCCGGCACCACAATCATTTTCTTTCAGGGGCTAAACAGTGGTCTTCATTGGCCACAGCTACTTGAGAATAATGAAGCAGGAGGAGTGGGTGGCACAGATACCAGGCTGGCCATTCTTCACCGACTTGCAGGTGATGAAGAACTCAACCAGGCAGTGGTTGATTGCTTCTGGTTTGATTTTCACCTGGTTGAAGGTCTTGCCATTGTACATGCCCACAGTGTTGCCTGTCATCTCCGGCAGAATGATCATGTCTCACAGGTGGGTCTTCACTAACTTGGGCTTCTCCATGGGTGGTGCCTCCTTCTTGATCTTTCTCAGGCTCTTGAGTAGTGAATGCTGCTTCAGCCACAGGCCATGGTTCAGGCACCACCTCTGTAGGGCGCTGTACAACTGCATCAGTTGCTCATAGGACCTGCCCAGTGGTTGATCCCTGTCCAGGCCACAGTAGGTGATCTTGCAAAAGGTCCGTCTCTTCTTCTCTACTTCAGTCAACTTGGTGGCTGCTCTGAAAAGGAAGCGTTGGCTGCATCTGCACAGTTAACCAATTATTCTTCATAGTAATGTGTTGATAGTTTTCTCCATAAGATGAAGAGTTTGCTACAATCATCCCCATCCAATACCATAGTAAAGGTGGCAACAAGGCAAGGCAAATAAATGAATAAAAAATGCTAGGTTTATGTGGTCCCAAATAGGCCATTTTACACATTTTCTGCAGAGATCTGGACCAGGAAATTAAGGGAATTTATTTTTATGTTTCCATGACAACTCAAAAGCTTTGACGTTGAAAAACACAACCGGAACTCACTTTTGCTCTCCGAGAACAGGTTGGGGTTGGAGTCCTAGGGCTGAGACAGAAGAGGCTAACTAAGGCTGAGTCTTCCTATAGCTTTGTTTCTAAACACTTTCACTACTCACGCCCGAGGCACATTTTCTAAAGTCTCGTGGACTCCACCCTGCTAGCTGCCCACAGCAAGAGAGGCGGAAACCAACTGCCCGGAAAAAAGTGAAAATTTAAATTTAATCTTATTATTATTATTGTGTTTGTGTATGGATGGTGTATGTATATGGGGTACATTTATGCTAAATCATACACAGAGCTCAGGGGAGACAACTTAGTGCAGTTGGTTCTCTTTACACATTATGTGCATTCTGGGGATTGAATTTGAGGCAAGTGCCTTTACCCACTGAACCATTTCACTAACTATGACTTAAAAACACTCTTGGAACTGGAAATCCAAATCAATGCCTAATGTATTTACAAGAAAGCTATAGTAGTATTTAATCTTTTAACTGTACTTTTAAATTAGTACAAGGCTTAGTAGCCTAAAACAGGAAGATTATCACAAGATTGAGGCCTTTCAAAGCTACAGTGTGAGACTCTGTCTCCACAACAAATGAAATAAATAAAATGAACAAATAAACTAGTATACAAGGCCAACTTCTAAATGGAATGCTCTGTTTGATGGTGACACATATATTGATAGAGAAAAAATGGGCATCAGAAGGCTTATTTACCACCCCTATATGTCTATTTTCCTTCATATATATTAAATTATCATTTTATTCTATCTATCTGTCTGTCTGTCTATCTATCGATCATCTGTCATCTATCTGTCTGAGGCAAGGTCTCATTTTGTAGTCCAGGCTAGGCTGGAACTTGTTATATAGCCTAGGTTGACCTTAAGCTCACATTGTTTCTCCCACTTGTTATGTAGCCTAGGCTGACCTTAAACTCACATTGTTTCTCCCACTTCAGCCTCCCAAATGTTGGGATTACGGAGGTGAGCTACCATGACCAACTTGAAAACATCATTTTAGATATAGACAGTTTGCACTTGTCATATTTCCACTACATACCAATTTCAGCTACTATAGGGCTGGTAATTAACACTAGTCCATGAAAGCAATTCAGATTTCAGGTTGTTGTGGGAAACTAATTAAATAATTACATAAGCCATTATGGAAATAACAGATGTATTATCAATTGTGATGATCAGCGAGCAATTATATAAATCCTTTTAAAATCTCTCAGTGAATGGTCACTGAAGAGTCCAGACAGCAAAGTAAGTTACTGTGTTGCTTCCTTTTGTCCTTGTGACTACTCTATGTGGCATTTTTACAGGAAATTGGTTATGACAAAAAGGATGCAGACATCCCAGAGGAAAGTGCCCCTAGCCAAAGCAAAGTCATTAAAAGAACTCTCAGGAAAATGTTCAAACAGATCCAAACTTAGGAGTCTAACAATTTTCCGAGACATAGAAAAAAGTGTGATCTATCATAAATTATTCTGTGAGAAGAAAGAAAGCACTGAGGTTTTGTTTAAAAACAGTTTTGTTTGTTGTTATTGTTGAGACAGATCACACTCTATAGCCCAGGTTGGCACTGAACCCTTGTCCTCCTAATACCTTTGAAGTACTGAGATTACAGAAATATGTCATCACACCCAATGCCCAGAAGATAGTCCTCCCCTTTGAAGTACAAACAAAACATTTTCAATGTTACTGGTGTTTTAAATTATATCATGAGAAATATTAACTCTACATTCTCCTAAATACTTCACAGGAAGAGAACCTTCAGTGTTTTCCCACTGATGAGGATAACTTTGTGTTTCAGGTTGTACAATTTTTTTAGGTCAGCAGGAAATCATTCTAATAAAAATTTTGTATATCTTCTCACACATCTATCTTGCTTTGTATTAGGAAATGGATTGTGATTCATTTCACTGCAAGTAAAGTATTACAAAGTATTTATAGGAAAGTATTACAAATAGACATAAAGTCAAGATGTAATAAGGTGGGGGAGATGACTCAGTGGGCCAAGTGCTTGCTGAACAAGCCTGAAGCTGGAGTTTGGATCCCTGAAACCCACCTAAACCCAGACATAGCACTCCTGCTAGCCCACTTCTGCCTTAACATAGGAAGCAGAGACAGGAGAATCCCCAGAAGCCTTTGAGCCAGCATGCTTGGCATATGTGCTACGGACAACAAAAAGAAACCCTATTTCACACATGATGGAAAGCAAGAACCAACATCGGGGGTAGTTCTATGATCTTCATACTCAAGGGGTGTGTTTGCACACAAATGAACATGTATACACATATATCATGCACATAAACACGCATCATACACACAAAGAACAATAAAAAGACAAAGATGAAATAAACTTCTTTCTCAGAAATCTTAAGTGCTCATAACATACACAAGTCATGCCCATGGCATACAAGAGCAGCTTAAGTTTCTTCTGATTACAAATTTTCAAAGAAATGGAGACAAAATGGGATGGAAATGATGGTGTGAAAGGGAATGTGTGCTACCAGTGATGCTAACCAGTCTATTCTGAATGGAATACCCTTCCCGTGCAGTAAGTCTAAGAGTGAGCTTTAAGATATTCCTTGAACTGAAATCAGAAGATGGCCTGGAAGTATGGTAGTTTGAATGTAATTGGCTCCCATACTCTCATAGGGAGTGGCACTATTAGGAGGCATGGCTTTGTTGGAGTGGGTATGGCCTTGTTTGAGGAACTGTGGCAAGGTTGGGGCGGGCTTTGAGGTTTCCTATGCTCAGGATACTGCCTAGTGTGTTAGTTGACTTCCTGTTGCCTGTGAGATATAACTTTCAGCTCCAGCACCAAGTCTGCCTTCACACCACCATGCTCCCCGTCATGATGATAGTGGACAGAACCTCTGAAACTGTAAGCAAGCCACCCCTTCCTTTAGAAGAGTCACCATGAAAGGTTCAGGTATTACTCTAGCCTGCCCTGTTACCTGGCAGGATGCACTCAGGCAACACTCTGGCCAGCCCAGAGTTCCGTGAGAACCACGCAGGTGCAAAGGACCCCTTTAAAGGACTGACCCCTGCCTGCTTACGTTCTCTTGCTCTTGCTCTCTTGCCCTCTTACACACTTACTCTCATCTTACTCTGTCTCTCTGTCTCTCTCATCTTCTCTCTCTCTCTCTTCTCTCTCTCTCTCTCTCTCTCTCTCTCTCTCTCTCTCTCTCTCTGTTCTGCACGGGTTGGTTACCTCTCACCCCCCTTTTCCCTCCCCATCCACCAATAAACTCCACGTAGGATCGTTGAGTCGTGGTTTGTGTCTCCTTACTGGATAAACCTAAACATTTTAACAACAGTGGTTATGGTGTCTCTTCACAGCAATGAAAACCCTAAGGCAATGTAGAAGTATCTCTTTCCCTGAGTGCACTAAAATCCTCTTGTACCATGAACCACTGTGGTTGCACAGTATTTTAGATCTCACAGTGACCTGCAATTAGAAGGCTAGGCTTTAAATGAAGTGAATCTCCTCAAACATATCAAATAACAATCCTAAGTCTTTGGACACACTACCTAACAGGACTGACTTTAGTTTTTGACCCCATGAACTCTCCTTTTACTAGGAACACCTGCTAAATTTTTTTTTCTCTGTGTAATGTGGCTAAACCTAGCACTGGGCCTTGAACCACCCCAAATAAAGTTACTTTAGTACTAAAATCCTTTCAGTGTGTTTCAACTGTGCTTGGAACAAAATCCAAAACTCTTCATCCTTGCCTCAAAATTTTGTCAGTGTGTTTTCCTGGATCTCCATCCCTGGACCCGGCTCAGCTCTTGCAGATCTGCCCACTCCCCAGGTTTCTTTAATCATAGATATATTCAGATTCCAGTTGGGCTCTTTGAGTACTTTCTTTCCCGGCATTCTCTCACAAAAGATTAGGGTCCCTTTACATGCCCTTCTTAAAGTACCTGTGCTGTGCATTTATACCCTTAGGACACTCACTGTGCAGTAAACGATCCAACTGCTCTCCCTTGAGCAGAGCTCCATTAAAGTTTCGTGTGTGTGTGTGTGTGTGTGTGTGTGTGTGTGTGTGTGTGTGTGTGTTGTGGGGAGGGTGTCACCCTTGGAGGAACACTAGCCTAGCATGTGCAAGGTCCTGGATTTCAGATTTCACCCTAGTACCCAAACCAAACCATGGACCCTATCCTCCATTAAAAAAAAATTAAATTAATAGATTTTCAAGAGTCTTAAAAAGTCAGTTTCCCTTGGAGAGGGGAGCAAAAAAAAAACCAAAAAAACAAAAACCAAAACCAAAACAAACAAAAAACAAAGTTTCTTTGACCTTCGGAGCTCATTGTTTGCTTCTTCTTCTTTTTTTTTTTTTTTTTTTTTGGTTTTAAGAGACAGGGTTTCTCTGTATTGTTTTGGAGGCTGTCGGTCCAGCCCGGCCTCGAACTCACAGAGATCCGCCTGCCTCTTGAGTGCTGGGATTAAAGGGGTGCGCCACCACCACCCGGCTCATTGTTTGCTTCTTACTGAAAAAGTTAGACCACGCTTGGCGACTCACTGGGGGCGGGGGGAGGGGACGGGAAGGGGAACGACAAACACTGGACACCCTGACACAAGACACACAGACGAGAGAGAGAGAGAGAGAGAGAGAGAGAGAGAGAGAGAGAGAGAGAGAGAGAGAGAGAGAGAGAGAGAGAGAGAGAGAGAGAGAGAGAGAGAGAGAGAGAGAGAGAGAGAGAGAGAGAGAGAGAGAGAGAGAGAGAGAGAGAGAGAGAGAGAGAGAGAGAGAGAGAGAGAGAGAGAGAGAGAGAGAGAGAGAGAGAGAGAGAGAGAGAGAGAGAGAGAGAGAGAGAGAGAGAGAGAGAGAGAGAGAGAGAGAGAGAGAGAGAGAGAGAGAGAGAGAGAGAGAGAGAGAGAGAGAGAGAGAGAGAGAGAGAGAGAGAGAGAGAGAGAGAGAGAGAGAGAGAGAGAGAGAGAGAGAGAGAGAGAGAGAGAGAGAGAGAGAGAGAGAGAGAGAGAGAGAGAGAGAGAGAGAGAGAGAGAGAGAGAGAGAGAGAGAGAGAGAGAGAGAGAGAGAGAGAGAGAGAGAGAGAGAGAGAGAGAGAGAGAGAGAGAGAGAGAGAGAGAGAGAGAGAGAGAGAGAGAGAGAGAGAGAGAGAGAGAGAGAGAGAGAGAGAGAGAGAGAGAGAGAGAGAGAGAGAGAGAGAGAGAGAGAGAGAGAGAGAGAGAGAGAGAGAGAGAGAGAGAGAGAGAGAGAGAGAGAGAGAGAGAGAGAGACAGTCCTCAAGTGAAAACCTCAGACACCCGGGAGAACTCTCAGGCACCGCCCCTCAGTCAGTCCCCTCAGCGGTCTCCTCAGGCATCTCCTTCTCAGGCACCAACCTTCAGGTATCTCAGGCTCCGCTCCCTCCAGAGTCCACCTCAGATGCCTCCCCTTGGACACCCCCCTCTTCCGCCCAATCCCCTCCCCATTAAACCAAAGCATAGCTCTAGCGTCTACAGAACTGTAGCCTTTGACCTTAAGTGTCCACGAGATTTTAGTCGCTCGCTCACTTATAACTTATTTACTTAGCAGGTTCCTCTTCAGATACCTCAGAGGTGTCTCTCCCTGGGGCAACCCGTCAGACCCCAGTTCAGGCAACTCCCTCAGGCGAATCTTTTCTCCCTCAGGCTGCAGGGAGTCCCCTCTTGGGCACCTGTTCTCTGGAGCCCCTCTTTAGGTAGCACCTTCAGCTCCAATGCCTCCTCCCACCTCAAGTTCCCCTACTCAGACGTTCCCTCAGACACACTCGCCTCAAGCTCTGGCTCCTCCCCTACAGGAACGACCTCTCCACTGCCGACTGACTGTGAGACTTCGGCACCGCCTCCGCAGCTCCTCTTCCCTCAGGGACTCCTCTTCTGAGCTCCTCCCCCCTAGAGGACCGCCCCTTCCCTGATGCGCCTCCCTCCGAGGCTCCTCCCACCTCCGAGGCTCCTCCCTCCGAGGCTCCTCCCACTGAGGCTCCTTCCCTCAGGGACTCCTCTTCTGAGCTCCTCCCCTAGGGACCGCCCCTTCCCTGATGCTCCTCCCTCCGAGGCTCCTCCCACTGAGGCTCCTTCCCTCTGGGGCTTCCCTCAGGCTCCTCCAGTTCAGAGACCCGCTATGGTCCCTGAATGTGAGCCATCCGGACATCTCATTGCAGATGGTATGGTTACCCCGAACCCCAACCCCCGACTTCCGGGACCACTCAGCTTCATTCACCTTGGTACCGTTGCTCAAGTTCCGCAATGTCTTCTATGGTCCATGAGCAGTTCAGGAAAACTGGGTGAAGTTGGACAGCTTTCTCTCGGCTGTCCTCTCCCTAGTAAAGACAGGCACGACTCCCTCCTATGTTCTTGCCTTTAGCCTTTCGTGTCCACAGCGTCACTTGGCCAACTATTTTTGTTCCGTAAGCCCCGATGGTGAGCTCGGGGTAGCGTGCAGGGTACGGTGCAATCACAGGATTGGGGTGCAGAAGAACGCGAACGATGGCCGTCGTGCCCTCTGGCGAAAGAAAGCTGCCTTTTGTTTGTCACTGGCTCTGCTGTTGTTTGGTTTTAGCTGGGATTACCTGTTTGTCACTGGCTCTGCTGTTGTTTGGTTTTAGCTGGGCACATGCCGCCGCACCTGAATCAGTGGCATTTGTTAATGTACTCCTCAACCTATCTTAAGTTGGGTTGTAGACATACTGGAATTATTTTTATTTCTCTTATCTTTTATGTATGTGTTTGTGAAATAGCTAAGGGAAAAACCCCAGAAATTCTAGCTGGAAGGCTGAAGTAGGAAGAGTTTAATGAGTTAAAGGTGACAGAGTTAAGAGTCAGTCTTTAAACAGTCTTTTTTTTTTTCAGGTGAAAATAAAAGATGGCCTCACTGCTTCATTTCTTTAGTTTTGCCTTTTTAAGGAGATTTATTTAGCTTTATTTTATGTATTGAGTGTTTTGCCTGCATGTATGTCAGTGCACTGTGTGCGCAGTGCCTGAGGTGGCCAGGAGAGGGCGTTGGATCCTCTGCACCTGGACTTCCAGATGGTTCTTGGCCACAGCATGGGTGCTATAAAGAAACCCAGGGCCTCTGTAACAAGTGCTCTAACTACTGAGCCACCTCTCTAACCCCTGTTTTTACTTCTATGTACTGCGGACTGGCCTTGAACTCATGTTACTCAGGCAATCCTCCTGCCTCAAACTTCCTGACTATTTTGATTACAAGTGTGAGCTACACTGCCTGGCTTAAAACATCAATTCCTTTCCTTTTCTTCCTCTCTTCTCCTCTCCCCTCTCTCTTTTCCTCTTTTCTCTCCTTTCCTTCTTCCTTTCTCTCCTTCCTTCTTCCCCTCCTCTCCTACTCTCCCTCTCCTCTTTCCTCCCAAGATCTCATCCACTGGCTATAGCCCCTTGCCCTAACTCGAGTCTTTAAGCTTTTAGAAATTAATTTTAGAATTATCAGTTACAGCACAAACTAAAGTGAAAATAATCAAAATAGAGAACAGCCTAAAAATAACAATGCATTACATGGTGGTGGTGGCACATGCCTTTAACCCCAGCACTTGGGAGGTAGAGTGTGGCTGTATCTCTGAGTTTGAGGCCAATCTGGTCTACAGAGTGAGTTCCATCCAGGTCAGCCTGTCTTGGGGGAAAAAGAAGAAGAAGAAGAAGAAGAAGAAGAAGAAGAAGAAGAAGAAGAAGAAGAAGAAGAACCCCACCAAAACAAAAAACTGAACAAACAAACAAAAAACCCAAAAAAAAAGCAACAACAAAAAACAACCAAACCAAACCAAAATAAAAAACCCTCACCCCTCACCAAAACCCAATATCCACTTATAGAATACAATATAGATCTTAAGAATCTGGATTTTTTTAAAGGGGGAATTTTCAGGGGGACGTGTTAAAATGGGATTGATCAAGGTGAAGTGGAAATACAGGAAGTGGAGGGCAATCTCTACATGAGCAGAATTGTTCTTTAGTCAGAACAGCCGATTCCACACCACACCAACCAACCCTGATCTGACATGATGGGACATTTTTTGGGTCTGGAATTTGATTTCATCCTATTTAATAGTCTCTAACTACACCATGGTGATGTAAGACCCTCAGTCAGAAAGGAAAGACTTTACTATCTGTGGCCCAGCAAAGAATCATCAGATTGCTTTTAGGGATTCCTTTGGCCCTCAAGTCCCACGGGGGTCATACACTATGGAACAGATGACTTTGTGTGCCATGGGCTTGAATGACTCTCCCTATATTGTGTGTGTACATGTATATATAATATATTATCTATAATTAATATTTATGTGTATATATGAATACATGTAACTGTAAAGGTCTAAAGTTTGCACTAAGAAGTATGAACTTAATTTCATATAGTATTCAGGATTGCTGACAGTTTTGATAAGAATGACACTGCAGAAATATGAATTCACAGTATCTGGAAAGTAAACGTGAAACTCTAAGTATCTCAATCCAATAGAACCTTCTTTGATAATAGAAATGGTCTATATCTTGAGCATCTAACACAATAACTCTAAATGAGAACAATTCTGAAGAGCAGTGTTAATAAATGGCAGCTGGACAAATGGCAGGGATTGATAAATTGTACATTTATTCACCCATTCAAAAATAGGAATGTTGGCTGGGTGGTAGTGGTACCTGCCTTTAATCCCAGGACTCAGGAGGCAGAGGCAGGTGGATCTCTATGAGTTTGAGGCCAGTCTGGTCTACACAGTGAGTGCCAGGACAGGCTCCAAAGTTACAGAGAAACCCTATCTCAAAAAACAAAAGAAACAAAAAAATAGGAATGTTTACTTTATGCAAGTTCTGTGCTAGATATGAAGGGTATGGCAACAACAAAAAACATAACTCTTACTACAAGGTTTCTATGCTAGTGGGGGGGGGAGTCACCCAATGAATAAACAGGTGAAAACATGGCATATGAGATGTTCGCAAGAAAGTTAATCAATGCAATGAGTATCACCTTATACCTGCATGCTGCCATGCTCCACCCCAGAATGACAGTGGACTAAGCCTCTGAAACTGTAAACAAGCCCCCACCCCCAGTTAAATGCTTTCTTTTGTAAGAGTTGCCTTGGCCATGGTGTCTCACCACAGTAAAAGAACAGCGACTAAAACAAAAGCAAAAGCTTATTTTCCCCCAATTTTAAAGTGTTTGCTTACTTTTGGGTAGTAACAGCATGGAGTAACATTAGTAACATCATGAAGAAACATTAGTAACACCATGAAGGAAGCAAATGAGATGAATGGCCAAGGACTGAAGACATAACCCAGACCTCAAAAGATGTAGAGGCTTACATTAGGCAATGAGACCTGGGGAGAAAGGAAAAGATTAGTAAAGGAAACTTGAAGGAGGAGTACAGGGTAAACAGCTAAAAGGAGGAGAGATTCACGGTGTAAAGAAGAAATTTCCCCCAGCTCCGTGCATATACTTCAAAATGTCAGAAGCATCCATGGTCATAAGCCTGGTAATTTATTTGGATGTGTTTGTACAGGTAAAGAATTCATGATGACAGGTGGCATAATTGAAGGGTGCTTTTTACTCACTCAACCCCAGAAGAGAGAAATAAATGCACCAAGTATTACTACTCAACTCCTGAATTCACAAAGATCATCTCCCTCTCTTTTTTAAATTCTTATTATCTATTTTTAGATTTAGTTTATTTTGTCTGTATGAATGTTTTACCTGCATGTATGATGTGCAGCACATGTGTGCCTGGTGCCTGAGGAAGCGGTGAACCTTCACATGGGTGCTGGAAATCAAACTAGGTCCTTTGCAAGAACAACAAGTGCTCCTAGCCACTGAGCCAAGTCTCCAGCCCCACAAATGTCATGTTGTAGAACTGGGTCGATTGAAGTTTTGATCACAGAAAAGAAATGAGGCTGCTGGAAGAAATTTGTAACAAACCACAACTGTCTTCCAACATGAAATGTGCACCGAATAGAAACGTGACCAAGACTAGAGAGTAGGTTAGGATTTGTTCAAGAACTCTTCCCAGAAAGCAAACACTTATTAACACAGAGGCTCCTTAGGAGACAGAACAGCATATGATGACCTGAGTCAGTCTTCAGCTTGAGTTAATAAAAATAAAGCAAGTCCTCATTGCTCACAAACAACATGAGATGCCATCCCAGACTTCCATTCTACAAGTGACTAAAGGTTGCTTACTCATCATTCCCACTCGGTTGTTAACATGTATCAACACTAACATACCAAAACTGATCAGTGCATTTCTGGATGGCCAAGTACGTTATCCAGTCACTGTGAGATGTACTGTTGGTCTGTAAAATACCTACTGTGTGTACATCACAAGTAGAATAAAACCCTGCAATTTTATAATGAGCAGCAGTGGTGCTTCCAGCTGGCCCTGACTTCAGCTGTTATTCTTGATTTATACTTATATTAGTCACTCTTTGCAGTTGTGATAAAATACTGTGACCGAAAGTGACTTATGGACTTATGGAAGAGTTTATTGGCTTTTGTTTCCAAAGGGAGGATCTATAATGGTGGGGGAGGCAGAGTAGCAGGTAGTTGGAACAGGAAGCTGAGAAGTCACATCCTCAACTACATCCAGGAAGCAGAGAGGACAAAACGGAGTGAGGTTATAAACTCCCAAAGCCCAACCCTAGTGACATACTTCCTCCAGCAAGGAAGCGCCTCCCACAGCTTCAATAACCCCCCCAAACAGTGCCACAAACTGGGGACAAAATGTTCAAATACATGAGCCTATGGGGGACAGTTCTCATTTAAACCACCATAATAATTATGTAATTCTTAATAATTATTGATAATTAGATAATGTCACAAATTTGTTGTGAGTTATTTGGTTAACCCTTAGTAAGTTGGCAGATGTTTACATCCATATTATTTGAAACCTAAGTTCTCTCTCTCTGTGTACGTGTGAGCAAATGGCATAGGTATGTGATAGCAGAGGCCAGAAGAAATGTGGAATCTCTTGGAGCTAGAGTTACAGGCAGTTGTGAACTGCTTAACATGGGTTCTGGGAACCAAGTCCTTTGGAAAAGCAGCAAATTTTCTTAACCACTGAGCCATTTCTCAAGCCCACCAGGTTCTCTCTTAACTAGACCATAGTCTATAGTTATTATGGTTCAAGTGGGATTTTTAAAGTAAGATTTTTATAGCTTTATTGAGAAAGTAAGTATAGTGAAGTCTGTTCATAATTGTATGCCATTTAAGTAACTCACAATAATATCATGTCAAGCTAAATGTATCAAAATTGCTGCATTTTTTTGGTCATTATCCGTAAGTTCTCATTTTCAATGTGGAAGCGATGGTTAGTAAAGGGCTTGTAGACATACCTAAGTGGGCAGGTTTAAAAAGCTAAAAACTGCTGGTGTGTGCGAAGCCCATAAGCTCTACCTTGAAGACGTCAAATCCCAATACAGTTTCCTCATAGAGTAACATGGGGATGCTAATTTTTGTTTCAGGTCTCCCTCCTGGGATCCCCAGGAGATGGAATGAAATCAAACATATAAAACACATGATAAGTAGAAGTTCCCTCTGGAACAGGAGGAAGTTACATTATATCTCAAAGTCCTGCCCCAAAACACAGCAACTGCTCCTTAAAAGCTGCCTGGGAAGGAGGTAGTATTACCTGCAGAGCAGGGCTGTGGGGCCTCCTCAGGCCCCATCCATTGGCTGCACCTCTGTGGATTTTTCCTCTCAACTACACAGTGGTCACTCTTGTCTCTGGTCAACACATTTTCTGGTCACCGTAGCTCATACTTAAGGACTAAGACTTTTAATTTTATTTCATGTGTGTGTAGGTAGGTGTTGTGTCTGCTTGTATGTCTGTGTATCCTGTACACGCAGTGCTTATGGAGGCCAGAAGAGGGAGCATGACATCCCCTGCACGGGAGTTACAGATGGTTGTGAACCACCACGTGGGTGCTGGGAACCAAACCCAGACCATCTGCAAGAGCAGCAAGAGCTCTTAACTGCTGAGCCGTCTTTCCAGCTCGATTTTGCAGTGTGACGGTTAATAATGTCTACTTGAACCACTCTGAGACAAACCTCCGGGCATTTCTGTGAGGGAGTTACTAGATTTGGTTGAGGTAGGAAGACCCACCCTGATTAAGGGTGGCACCATTTCCTGGGAATGAAAAATGTGAGCAGCCTCCTTGCTTTTTTGCCACCATTATAGTGAATTATATCCCCCAACTGTGACCCAAAACAAACCCTTCCTCAAGTTGGAACTTAGCGAAGAGAAAAGTAACTAATATACTCCTATATATTTATTTATGTATAATGTATGCTCCATTTTAATCTATTTATTTTGTGTCCACGTGAGGGCACTAGTACCGTGGCACACATATGGATGTCAGAGGACAACCCGAACGAGTGGGTTCTCTACTTTCCATGTTGTGAGGTCCCTAGGGCGGGGACGAGGGTGAAATCAAAGTCAGACTTCAAGTGTAGCAGCAGGCGCTTTTACCCACTGAGCCGTCTTTCCTGCCCTTATAAACATATCTTTGTGTGTGCAGGGAGCAAAGAAATAATTCTGAAAAATTCGGTGCGTGCTCCCCTTTACCCACATATTTTCCATAGTCTTACATACATATCCCTAGTAGTACAGTTATGGATATTTGGGGATTTGGAGCGACTGCAACAAACTCACGGGTGACTCCAGGCCTAGGTAGGGACACCCTCATTCTTCCGAGGAAGAATCTCACACCTGCACCTGATCTAGCTCCGCCTCCACCTGGGTTGGGCCTCTCTTCCTCATCCCTCCTCCACTCAATCTTGATTGGTTATAGGAAGAAACAGGTTCTCCATTGGCTCCTTCGTGAGGGGGTGGAGTCAGATTGTGTTTCATCTCGCCGCTGCAGGCCGAGCTCAGCCGAGGGGACCCGAAAGGGGCCGAGGTCCGAGCTGTAGCGGTACTGATCGGAGGCTGCCGGACGTGCCCCACCCGACATCAGGCGGAGCCAGAGATGCTGGCCAGGGCCGCGCGGCCCCGCCCGGGCCCCCGGCCGCCTCCGGTCTCGCCCTTCCCTCCGCCACCGTCGCTACTGCTGCTGCTGGCGATGCTGAGCGCCCCGGTGTGCGGCCGCGTACCCCGCTCGGTGCCCAGAATCTCGCTGCCCATCTCCGGTAAGATGCTGGGACCCCTGTCCTCAGCCCTTTGCACGGAACTCAGCCCTTGCCAGCAGGTGCCCACACCCCTCTGCCCTGCTAACCCCAGCGGCAGCATCAAGGCCCCTTCTGCGCGGTACACACCCCTCTGAGACCAAGACTGGGACATCTCATCCCATTCCACCCCACCCCACCCTATCCCCAACCTGGCCTCCTACCTCAGCTCCCAAGACACAGCCACAGTGCTTCCGGAAGCCGCCCCCCCTCCTTTCAACAAGGTGCAGCCCCTGGGAGCGCCTGGGGTTTGCCCAAGGTTGTCCATTTCAGTCCTTTATTCCTCTGCTTCCAACACATACACTCACACCCATCACTTCATTTCCAAGCCCATGGAATTCCCTTTTTCTTTCTTTCTTTCTTTCTTTCTTTCTTTCTTTCTTTCTTTCTTTCTTTCTTTCTTTCTTTCTTTCTTTCTTCCTTCCTTCCTTTCTCTCTCCCTCCCTCCTTTCCTCCCTCCCTCTCCTTCTTCCTTCCTCCCTCCCTCCCTTCTTCCCTCTCTCTCCTTCCTTTCTTCCTCCTTTCCTTCCTCCCTCCCCCTCTCTCTCTCCTTCCTCCCTCCCTTCCTTCCTCCCTTCTTTCCTTTCTTCCTCTAGTCGAGGTACCCACCTTGATCCCCAATCGAGCATTTCAGTCTTCAGCTTCATTTCCCCATTGTCCTTTCAAATGCCCTCCCACTACCATCCAGATTCAGATCTTTCCACCCACTTCCTATATGACTGGCATCTCTGGCTTTATCCTTCCCCTTCTTCTGTTATCAACTCTCTTTAACTTTCATTTCCTGGATGTTTTGTGCTCCCTCTACGCATTCCCTACTCTGAATGCTACAAAACACTTAGATGAGTCGATTCAAAATTCTTCATAAAAAACAGAGAAGGGGGCGGAGAGATAGCAAGGCATTTGACGGATTTTGCAGGAGACATGAGTTCTTTCCCCAGCACCCATATCGGGTGGCTTACAAACCACCTGCCATCCGACTCCAAGAGAACAGGACTCTGTGGTTACTTGTGTGACCATACATACAGACAAATATACATATAATAACAATAGTTATTATTAAATAACTATTTAATTATCAAAAGAAACCTAAACATTATATATTAAAAAAACAGGACAGAGCGGAGGTCCTTTATGAAGGCATGGGAGAATTCAGGGATGCTATAAAGTTCCAAATGGCATTCACACTCTCTCTGCTGAGGTGGATGTATGGTATGGGGCTTGTTTTCTTCTCAATGAAGCCAAAACTCACAACTGGGTGGAAGTAACTTACAGCTTATGCTTAGGACACATGACATCTAAGGACGCTGTGAGTCCAGAGGGAGAAGTTGGGATCAGAGCCTCTGGAGTTTCAGTTTGTGGCGAACCCATGCCCCACAAAGGGAATTTTTGTGGGTGCCAGTCTTCATTGGTACCCAGGAGTCCAGAGAGGCCTAGATGGCAGGCAAAGCAGAGCAGGTAACACAAAAGGGGCTTTGACAGTTCAGGGCTTATCCTGAGTGTCAAGAGTAGAAAGCAGAGGTGAGTGTGGCTATGGAAGGATGGGATGGGTGGGCCTCACACGGGCACATCTTGGAGTGCATGGATCAGTAGCTGGTCTGCCCTCTTGAGGGCATCCAAGCTGATGAGGCAGTGGGATTGAGAAGTACTGGTGCAGAAGTTGGGTCCCCAGAACCAGACACTGAGCAAAGGTGAATTCACACAAAGTTGTTACTGAACTTTGAATAGCTAAGAGTTTTGGATGCTGATAATGAGTTTGGTTTGGGTCTAAGCAGAATGCATGATAAGGAAGGAAGGAAGGAAGTGACCATTTATTGATGGATGGCATGCCCACTTGTTAGCCACCTTTATTCTCCCAACACTCCTGGATGGTGGTGTTTAAAGAGGAGGAAGGTGAGGCCCTAAGAGGGCTCATCTCAGTGCACGCAGTTGGCAAGTGGAAGAACCACGTTTAAATACAGGCTGGTCTAGTTCGGAAATGCACATTCACCCCACTCTCAGTTTGGGTGGGATGGGATAAGGGGAAGCCAAGGGTGTAGGGTGTAAGAGGAGGTGCACCCCAAATGTGTCGGCAAAAGAGTGCTTGCTGTGGTGCAACACACCGTTGATCCCAGCTGGCAGGAAGCTTGGGCTACATAATGAGAGTGTGTCTTTAAAAAACTGAAGGATATCAGGAAGTACTAGTACTTTCTATAGCTTATTTAATGTTTTGTATCACATTGCTGTGAGTAGAAGAGACATTTAATATTTGTGCCATTATTTTTAAAGTGTTTTTTTTTTTTATGAGACAGGGTTTCTCTGTATTGTTTTGGAGGCTGTCAGACCAGCCCAACCTTGAACTCACAGAGATCCGCCTGCTGGGATTAAAAGTGTGCACCACCACCGCCCGGCTAAAGTGTTCTTTTTCTAGAAAAAGCGTGCCTGACTGGATTGTGTGCTAACTATTCTGGTCTTCTCAGTTATCTTTAACTGGGGACAGGGAGATGGTTGGCTTGTCCAGGTTCTCATTTCTTTTCTTCTTCTTTTTTAAAATCCTTGTTGGCTGTCAAATAAAGAGTCCTCAGGAGATAACAAAAATCGGCCTCCTTTGGGGACCTTATGTTTCTGAAGGGATGGCTGATGTCATTCTCCCCTCTCTTCTCTTCCTTCTAGAGGCTGACTCCTATCTCACCCGGTTTGCTGCCCCTCACACATACAATTATTCTGCTCTCCTTGTGGATCCTGCTTCTCACACACTTTACGTTGGTGCTCGGGACAGCATCTTCGCTTTAACCCTGCCCTTCTCAGGGGAAAGACCTCGAAGGGTGAGAGATCACAATGGGGCTGACCCAGAGCCCATAGCGTACATTTAAAGCCATCGTTCTGTGGGCTGTTGGTGGGAGAGTTTCATAATAACTAAAGATGTAGTGGAGCAGAAGGAGAGAGAGAGGGAGCCTGCAGCATCGTGAGTGACTCGGGGGCGGTGGGTGATGGGCGGGAGGGGAGGGTTTTCGGTGAGTGACTATGGTGGGTATGGTTAATGCCATCACTGTGTTGAATAGAGGATGAGGCAGAGGACACCAACACAGGGTGTAAAGCCTTTGTCAGTCTGCCAGTAAGGGAGGAGATACCTGTCTTGGCTGTGATGGGGAGACATGGTAATGGGGGAGGCTTTGAGGGACTCATGATGGTGGGGGAGGGTACAATGGCACAGGTGGCAGGAGGCAGAGGTCACTAGAATGGTGACTTTCCAGGGAGAGTTTGCAAACCGTTTTCACCACGTATTAGTAAGAACTCTAGTATACCCGATACAGTGCACAAGTATGTAAATGTAAATGTGTCCTGACAGAAAATTTCTTTGGACCAGCATTGCGAGCCATACATGTGACAAATTCTGATATATTCTATTTCCTTTAGAATGTGGTTTGGGGGTATGCTCAGTAGGTGACGTGCTTGCTTAGTGTGGGCAAAGCCCTGGATTTGATCTCCAACACCTCATAAAGTCTTGTGTGGTGGTGTATGCCTGTGATCCTGGAACTGGGAAGGTGGACACAGGAGGATCAGAAGTTCAAGGTCATCCTCAGCTCTACAAAGAGTTTGAGGCGGACCTGGACTGTCTGAGACCTTGTCTCAAAAATAAAAATGTGGTTTTGATTTCATAGTTGATTTTGTAACTCATTAATGGGTGGAGGATTTCCACTTTGAAAAGACATGCAGTGAGTGGGAAAAATCTTGGAAGTTTCCAGATTGTTGAGATTTGTAGAACCATATCTTCCCCCCAAACTCAGTGTGCAGGGGGGCCGGGGAAGGGAACCTGGAGAAAAGAGTTCTTTTTCTTTCTCAGATTGACTGGATGGTGCCCGAGGCTCACAGACAGAACTGTAGGAAGAAAGGAAAGAAAGAGGTAGGTGTGAGCCCACAGCCTGTCCTTAGAGTCTGTGGGAACCTTGACCTAGCCCTGACTTTGGGTCAGCCCCAGTAGTGCTCCTATCCTGAAGGGTCCAGGTAAGGACTTTACCACCACACATCACCCATACTCCCCCATACCACAGCTGCCTCTAACTGTCTGTACCTGATCCTATCCTTCCTTGTACCCACTGCTTCTGATTCTCTCTAACCATCTCTGACCCCCCCAGGACGAATGTCACAATTTTATCCAGATTCTCGCCATTGCCAATGCCTCTCACCTCCTCACTTGTGGCACCTTCGCTTTTGATCCGAAGTGCGGGGTTATTGTGAGTGACAGGGGCAGAAGGAGAGGGAGAGGGAGCCTGCAGCAGTGTGAGTTACTTGGGGGTGGTGGGTGGGTTGGGAGGGTGGGAAGGGTTTTTTTGTGTGTGTGTGAGTGACCATGTTGGGCATGGTTAAGACAACCATAATATGAAATAAATATGGGGGAGGGGGATAGAGGATGCCCTCACAGGGGAATGGGAAAGGGAGATTGTAGAGGGTAAAGTATGCTAAGTGTAACAAGAAGTAGTGAGATGGTGAATGGAATTAGGGTTGCTGAGACTGGTTGGCCTGGGGATCGGACAACCTCACAAGATACTTCAGAAGGCAGATACTCACGCTTCTTTGCCCACTGAGTGAACAACCCAATCTCTCTTCTCCCATAGCATGCCTCATCATCTTCTGGCATCCTCTGCCAACCCCATTCTCTACAGGATGTGACTCTCATGACTTCTGATGTCACCGCCATGTAATGTGGTACCAGCTGGCTCTATGTTCTCAATATTGCCTTTGGGGTGAGCCGCTCTGTCAACCACATCTTCTTCTGTTCATTGGTGAAGGCCTGTAGACTTTCCCACCCTTAAACCCAGGCAGGCTTGGCATGAATTTATTGTTGATGGTGTCTAGTCTAGTCACAACTATATATTTGGAACTCTGACCTTTCTCTGTTAATTGCACAGTAGTCATCACTGATCTTCTGGCAGCAGATTTGTGACTGAGTCCTGGGGTGAGTCAAAGACCCTGTGCACACAGGCTGTGTGGCATATTTCTTTCTTGACTTTGACCCTGGACTGCAGATGATGTCTGCGCTAATACAGTGATCTGCTTGGGCTAGGCAGTATACATCTCCACATACCTCTGTTCAAGGGCAGCCTCCTGTCTCTGGCTTGGGATGAACCCGGTCGGCACCCAGGGCCTTCCTCAGGGTTAGTTGGCCTTGGTCAGTTCTTTTCATATGCTCTTTATAAGAGTCTGGGTGATTCTCTTGGCCTGGGAAGGCCTATTGGTTCTGGATGGTATTTGAAAACCCCTGTATTCCAGCAATCAGTATTGAGGCTTTAGTTCTTTTCAGTTCCCACCAGGCCCACAAGGTAGCAGAGCTATTTTTCTTGGTCTGCTCAGGCAGAGGGATCCCAGAGGAATGGATGTCAGAGTCAGGGATTATGCATAGTGTGATCATCCCAACTCATCTTCTTGGGCTCTCCTTTCTTCCTGGGATCTCTCAGGACCCTAATGGGTCCTAGCCAAAGCACCTAGATGGAAAATGTTTAGGCCATGCCTGGGGTGATCAGTGTGACATGGGCCCCATCCATTCTTGAGAGATGTCAGCAATGACAGGTGAAGCCAGGGTTCTGTGTCCCACCAGTTCACCTCACCAGCTCAGTGTTTTCTCTCAAGTCATCTACCTAACAGGATGAGCTGCGGGGCCATTCTTTGGAGGGAGATGTTAGGTCTTTTAGCCCTCCAGGCTTCGCCCCACCTCTGCTCAGTAGACCTTTTAACACCCTCTGCTGCTTTTACCTACCCTGTTCTGTTTGACTATGTCCTTGCTTTACCTATAGTGCTGAACTTCCCATGCCCCTGACTAATGATATCGAGACTGTGGACAACCGTTTCCTGAAAGCTTTGATCGAGACACAACACACTCATTGATGATCGTGGAGAAATGAGGGTTCTTATGAAGCCCCGGCTCTGCCAGTGTTAGCAGTGGAGTCCTGTCTTTCAGTTCCAGCGTCCGTCACACATTGGAAGACAATATTTTAATGTGACTTGTTGAGAGAACTCCAGCCATTAATAGAGAAAAGTACTAGGCTTCAATAACGATCACCAGAAAGACAATGGCCATTCACTCCATTGTGGGCTTAGGTACCTTATGTTCACAATTAAGTTTAAATTTATCATCATATCATGATATTCAGGTATGATTTACTTCTATTTTATAAGCAAGGAAGCAGACAATTCAGATACCATGGCTAAGATTATGCAATTAGCAGAGGCAGAGCCAATATTTGAGCTGGGTTAGTCTAGATATGTCCTACAACCCTGTCTGTGTGGCCAGCCTGCCACCCAGGGGGCTTCATCTGGCTTCAATCTCTTATGGCATCTAACATGATTCATGCATCTTGGGTCTTTTATATGCCTTCTATTTTTTTTTTTGTCAAGGCCAAAGGGCCAATTCTAATTTCACTGCTCAGGGAGAGCCTTCCTGTCCATCCCCAGATTTCAGCTTTAGGGACAGGCCTTCACCACTGTTGTTAGTGAGAGACTGTCTACTGACATGGTTATGATGTAATGAAGTATCTCCACATACAAATAGAGAAAATCAGCGAGACGATCTTCCATTTTCAAATCAGTTCAAGGTCATTTTGAACAAAGAATAATCAGAACCTGTCTGTTAATGGGTGGCTCACATTCTCAAAGGTGAGAAGGTTAGAGGATATGAAGATGGCACTAGGAAAAACTGGAGGGTGCTAGTCTTGATATGTTGAGTTTTAAGAAGCGGACAGACAACCTTTGTGAGAAAACCCACTAGTCAATGGAAATATGGACTTAGATTTGGAGGGCATGGGGCTCATTGGAGGGCATCAGTCTTAGAGGGTTTGACCAGTGGTTTAAACAGAAAGGCTGGAAATAGAGGAATGATTGGGACATTTGAATGATATGTTAGAAAGACTATGGAGAGATCCTAAGAATATTTATGGTGGGGCTAGAAAAAGAAGGTGCTAGAGAAACAAATATCAAATGGGAAAAGGGACTCCAGGAAGATAGAGTTTCAAGAGCCAAGGAAAGAAATATTTTAAGGAAATGAATATGCTAAATGATACATTGAGATTGAAGTGGATTGGGACCAGGAAATGGCCTTTTTTGGTCTTTGGTGAAAAGAAAGGGAGCAGTTTTAGGTACAGAGGTGGGAAAACAGTTTGTTTTTCAGGAATAATAGGTGATTTGTTTGGAACAAAGATCATTTTAAGAAGTAGTAGGAAATAAGTAGGTTGAGTTAGAATTTGTACTCTAGGCAATGATGGACAGTGTGCATGTGCGTGCGTGCGTGTGTTCGTGAGTGCGTACGTGATTCTGAAAGAGTGATGTGATGTAAGTGTGGAGGTAAGTCAGGGGTGGATCTACTCAGCATAGGGAAGGAGTAGCTCAGACGAGAGAGAAGAAGTGCAGCCACAGTAGGTGCTAACTGCACTTCTAGAGGGCCAGAGCACCTAGGTAATCACAAACCATCTTTCTCTTCAGACAAGGGTGTCCTCATTACCACACACTGGAGGGTGCTTCTGTGGGGTCTTCCATTCCAAAAGGCTCTTTTGACCCAATGTCTCCTTTTGGAGAGGCCACCAGATTACATCTCAATTTTACAGGCTTTCTTTAAGAATTGCATCAGCAAAATCAAACCTTGCAGCAAAGAGGAACAAAGGGGATGGTCCAGCATTAAGTTCAGAGAATTTGTCCTTATTTCACACCTCTGACTAGCATCAGAACAATTAAGCTGCAGCCAAAGCAATGTCTACTTGAGTTTGCTAGCTAGAGCCAGCACTCCTGGCGTGTCCATGCTATAACTTTGATTTGAAACCAACTACAGTAATGTTCCTCTGAGTCCTAGTGTGAAACCATCATTTGCTTCTACTTTGAGGTGTTATCTTGAAACTCTCCTAGTGCTGTATGCTAGACTAAGGTCACTTGTGACTGGCCCTGGTGGGAGCCTTCTGTCTGTCACCTCCGCCCTTGTGGAGGTCTCTGAGAGAAGAAGATACTTGCCTATCAAGCCCTCAGATCATGATCTGAACTTTGGGTCATTCTTCACCGGCTTCACAGTTTCCTTCTCTGCGTGGATATGGGACCCCGAGCCTCTCTCTCTTCCATCCTTGGGTGGGAGCTGAGGGAAAATGATACTTTGTTTTCTTCAAGCTCGTGAGCTTCAGCTGGGCTTTTCTTTACCTTTCTTCAGAGCCCCAGCCTTCAAAAGACCGTGTGTTTCCTCCCAAGCTGAGGGAAAATGATACTTTGTTTTCTTTAAGCTCCAGAGCTTCAGCTGGGCTTTTCTTTACCTTCCTCAGAACCCCAGCCCTCAAAAGACTGTCTGCTTCCTCCCATCTCTTTTTGTTTGTAGCACTTTCACATAGTTATGTAGCTACAAACTCCAGAATTTCAGAGGACAGACCTATGTCTGGCCTCATGGCATTTCTAGGGCTGGGCTAGGTATACTTTCATGAGGACGTATGGGGTACGGGTTTGAGGGCAAAGAGGAGTAAAGCAGAGAAGGGAAATGGATGGGCGGAGGAACCAGGAGTGAGATGCCTGAATATGGGGATGGGAGCGGGGGCAGTGGGAGATGAATGGAAATGGTCTTTTCCTCCGTTTGATCTTATGTTTACTTCTCACCATGAACCTCCCCATAAACCCTAAACCACCCGCCCCTCCCCTTCTGGTCTGTAGGATGTGTCCAGTTTCCAGCAGGTTGAAAGGCTTGAGAGTGGCCGGGGGAAATGTCCTTTTGAGCCAGCTCAACGGTCAGCAGCTGTAATGGCTGGTGAGTGGGGAGAGACAAGAACCGGTGATTCTTGTTCTAACAACCTTCTTCCCCACCCTTGCTGCTCGAGTTTCTGTGTCTTTTCTTCCCTTGGAATGTCTGCTGCACTCACATCTCCCTTTCCTGATGGTCCCTGAGTTCCTGTGTCCCTGACTACTACATGTCCCCACAGGATATTATTTCCCCAGGCTCCTCTCTAGAGAATGTGGTCTCTGCACCTGTAATGTGATTGTTTTTTCCGTGGATCCCGTTTCCTTCTCTGATAGCATCCTTCCCCCAACCCGTTTGTAAGAGGAATTGTTGCAATGCATATTGTAATACATTTGGACAGAGCACTTTAAAAAGCATGATTTAGAATAGCACTGTCCAACTTATCTTTATGTGATAACTAAAATGATCTAGATCTTTGTCTGATTCGGTAGGCTCTTGCTACCTTGGCTATTAAGCCCTTGAAATGTGACTACTGCAATGGAATGAGGGAATTTTAAATTAAGTTGAATTTAATTTAGTGTAAGTGGCCCCATGCGTCTTGAGGTTATCACTTAATGCACTTCTAGAATATCTCTACTTAGAAAACCACTTCCAGTATTTTAGGATATTCTTTTCTAGTCTTTAAAATGTGTTCACACACCCGTATACACTTAACACACGTTTCGTTGGTTCTTTGTTTGTTCTTCAAGGGAATGACTGTTTTTCACTTCCTTTCATTACCTCCTTTGAGGAAGCCACCTGCAATTACTCAAGTGTGGACCCCGCCTAAACTTCTTTTGGAGATGATGAATTCATTGACATAGAGAACAGATTGCCTTTGTACTGCATAACCCATATTTTATAAAGGGGAGGTTACCGCACGTAGGCTCTCCAAATTCAGAGAAAAGCCAGCTATTTCCTCAAGACAGTGCAGAACAGGCAGGAACAGAATAGGAATATTAGGTGTGCATCGTAACATTTAAATCACTTAATTTCTAGCATGAATACAATTTTGAACTTTGTCACGTAACTTGACTTTATAGAACTTTCTATATGACTTTTTGTTGTCCTTTTGAGACAAAGCCACATGTAGTCCAAACTAGCCTCAAACTCTCTATGTTGCCAAAGGTGAGTCTAAACTCCTACCTTATGCTCCTGGCCTAGAATGCTGGAATGATAGATATACACCTGCCTTATCAACACTGGTGAGAGAACCCAGACTTTGTGTGTGCTAGGCAAGCCTTCTACCGACTCAGCTGTATCCCCAGCCTCTGAAAATACTTGTGAAGACATTTTTAAAAAACAGGGTCTTACTATGTAGCTCTGGCTGTCCTGGAACTCACTATGTAGACCAGGCTAGCCTTGAACTCATAGAGATTCACCTGCCTCTGTCTCAAGTGCTAAAATGAAAGGCATACTCCGCTATGCCCAGCTATGAAGACAGTTTTTGATGACATTATGCTATTCATCTTCTTATTAAATAGTTCCAAATTGTTGTTATTTTATGTTTCTCTCCATAATGTTACAATGAACAAGATTTGGTCATTCAGGGTTCCTAGAAATTGGTTACCACATCAAAGGGTGTGATATTTTATGGCTCATTATCAGATGCTAATTGAATTTTAGATGGGGTGTACAAATTCACACTCTAAGCCAGCAATGTATGAGGGTAATCTGTTTTCTCACATTAATTTTGCCCTAGTATATTGTTGTCATTTAAGAATATCTGTGCTAATCTGAGGCTGAAAGTGGCACGTTGTTTTAATTTGTGTTCCTTTGAATGTTAGTGAAGTTGAACTGTTTTTATCATGTTGTAGTACTTATTTTTGCTCCTTCTTGGGTAAATTCTCAGTTGAGATATGATATTAGTGTTCCAAGCCACACCTTTTCCTCTAGTGTGTGTGTGCATGTATGTGTATGATTTTTTAATTTTATTTTATGTGTATTAATGTTTTGCCTACACGTATGTCAATGCACCATGTTTATGCCTCGTGCCTTCAGAGGTCAGAAGAGGGGATCAGATCCCTGGAAATGGAGCTGTGGATGTTTGTGGGCAACTATGTGCCTGCTTAGAATTGAACCTGGGTCCTCTTGAAGAAAGAAAGTGCTCTTAACCACTGAGTCATCTTTCCATCCTTGATTTTTATTTTAGTTTATTTTTTTTGAAACAGCATCTTTCTATGCAGCCCTGACTATCCTGGAACTTACCATGTAGACCAGGCTGGCCTCAAATTCACAGAGCGATGCCTGTCTCTGCCCACCTAGGCTGTGATTAAAGGTTTGTTCTTCCACACCTGGCTTCAAATTTTCTAGTTTTTAAAGCTCAGTCCTTCTTCTAAAGAACAGATAGCCATTTTCCCTTTTAAAAGGTTCCCTTAGATTTAATTCTTTGAATATTTGGAAATTATTTTAGTGAATGGTGTGAATGGAGCTCAACGTCCATCTTTCCTAGACTTGGACTACAAAAGTGAATTTTTTTCCCTTATGTCTGACTTTATTTTTAGGAAAAGTTTTAAAAGATAAGCAGATTAAATCACTCTTCAGTCATACAGTTGATGACTCTCTGTTTAAAAGTAAGCAGAGAGCTGAGTAACTATAGCATCCAGTCATCATGATCATCACTATTTACTGTTGGAACCATGAGACCTTGTTTGCACTCGTTCATGTTTGAATAAAACATTTTTCTTGGCTTTTTACCAGTATCTTTGGAAAGCCTCTGAATTGGTCGCTGGGGTCATTAGGAAGGATTTCTGAGTTGTAGCTGTTGTCGGCACTGCTGGAGCCTGCAGACTTGGGTATCAGCACAAATGACTTAGCTGTAGGCCCTGGAAGCATGCTTCCTTCTAAGCAATACTCTCTAAGCATGTGAGAGTCTCTGGTTAACTTCTCTGTTTCATCAGGAAGAAAATTCATATTAGGACATGGCTTAAGGGGACAAATTTCATTTTTAAGTTTATTTTATTGGTTGAAAGTTATTATTTTATTAAAAATTCTTCTCCAAAGTCCATCTTGATTTGTGTTTTTTCCTTTCCTTTCCTTTCCTTTCTTTCTTTCCTTTTTTTTTTTTTTTTTTTTTGAGACATGGTCTTACCATGTATCTTTGGATGGCATGGACCTGGCTAAGTAGATTTAAGTAGATTAGACTAGCCTTGAAATTGTAGAGATCTGCCTGCCTTTGCCTCCTGAGTGCTGAGATTAAAGATGTACACTACCCCTGGCCTGATTGTATTTTGATTGGCATTTCTTCCGGAGAGGTCAAACAGCTTGTCTTGTGGTTACCGGTACTTGCATTTCTTTTGGAGTAAACCTAATAAATATAGGGTCTGTTGTTGTTGTTGTTTTGTTTTGTTTTAGACAGGTTTGTCTGTTGCTCAGTCTGGCTCTGACCTACTAGTTGTCTTGCCTCAGCTGGAATAGCAGACATGAGCCACTATACCTAGCTGTAAGTTCAATTTTGAAATATGACATTTATCTGTATTGTAGTCAGATAAAATTAGCAAAATCATCTCAGTATTGTTATTTGTGATATTTATACCAGGAAAAATGTGACTATTTCGGCAATTGATTCACATTAGCCTGAAATTGTTGGCGAGTCCTTTGCAGTTTCCTTGTCTTCTGCTTGCTCTTTGAAGGTTGGCTTCCACCCAAAAGCCTCTTCTCATGCACACAGTCGTAATCTTAACTGCTCTGTGGCTTCTTTCACCACTACATTCTGATGGCTCCTTGTTCTGTTTCTGTCTCCTAGACCTGGCTGGAGAACACATATCCAACTGCCTTTTAGACAGCTGTGCTTGGATGTCCCACAATAATCTCAAAACCATCATGCCCCAACGTTAGTTCATCTTCTTCATCTGTGACCTCCAAACCTGCTCCTGCACCAGCCTTCTCTCTGGGCTCAGAGTACCATCACTCACCCAGATATCCAAGCTGGAGCCAGCTGCCCATTGCCTTTCTTTGGTCTTTCCTACCACATTTTTATTCTTATGACAGTGAACAACAACAACTTCTTCTTCTTCTTCTTCTTCTTCTTCTTCTTCTTCTTCTTCTTCTTCTTCTCCTCTTCCTCCTCCTCCTCCTCTTCCTGCTCCTCCTCCTCCTTCTTTTTTTTGGAACTCTATGGATTCCAGAACCATCCATCTGGAGGTAATGCTTCTGCCAAGGAGAATCCTGCAAATGTTCAGGTGCGCAGCTGCCACCAACCTCTTAGGTCAAATCTGACCTCTTACATTTATCTCTGCCTCTGGACAGCCACGCATACACTAAAACATGACAGGCATAGGATCCTATGTGGCCAATAGAGAGCAATAAGGGGTAAGCACTGTGTCTCTGTCTCATGAATAGACTGATGAAGAAAGGTAGCCAAGTGTTAGATAAGGAAGTAGAAAACATCTGATAGAATTGAAGCTGTCTGTCTTGAAAGATAGTCTGACCAGCAGGGTATGGTAGCATAGGCCTGTAATCCTGGCACTGGGAAAGAGGAGGTGGGAGATCAGGAGTTCAAAGTCAGTCTCAGCCACATAGTGAGTTCTAGGCTAGATTGGACATCATGAGACCTTGTCAAAAAAGGAACAGAAAAAAAGAAAGGAGGGAAGGAAGGAAAACAGAAAGGAAGGCAGGAAGGAGCCTGACCTTAAGAAGGAAAAGTAGAACATGTTCATAATCTTTTTAAAAACAAGATAATCCCTATTGTTACTTTCCCTTAAAAGTGAGATGGGGCCGGACGATGGTGGCACACACCTTTAATCCCAGCACTCAGGAAGCAAAGGCAGGCAGATCTCTGTGAATTCAAGGCCTACCTGGTCTATAAAGCAAGTTCCAGGACAGCCAGTACTGTTACATAGAGAAACTCTGTCTCAAACACACACACACACACACACACACACACACACACACACACACACTCACGCACGCACGCACGCATGCACAGTGAGGCAGGAATATAGAGTTCAAGGCTATCCTAGACTTCAAAATGAGATTACTGTTTGTTCAGCATGTATGTCTGTGTGCACTGTGCATGCCTGCTGCTCACAAGGCCAGAAGAGGGTGTCAGGTACCCCAAAACAGAAGTCAAAGATGGTTGTGAGCCAACATGTGGGTGCTGGGTGCTGGGAATCAAGCCCAGGTGCTCTTTACCACTGAGCCATCTCTCCAGCCTCCCAAATGGAAATTTGAAACTCTGATAGTGTCATGGATAATTGCTGCTGGATGCACAACTTAGCCTGTTAATTTTAGGGTGGCTAACCCTTCTGGGGCCTGTGTCCACAGGCCATCCAGACAAGTAGGGATCTGTTTCACATACAATTATGTATTTTATTAAGCTCTGAGTCCTCATCTTTTCTGGCTCTCAATCTCTTTTTAATTCCTTTTTTCTGTTTTTGAAATAAAAATGTTAATTTTTGAGTTATAAAAGTAAAAGATGTTAACTATGTAAGTATAAAGAAAAAAATTTTTAAAGTAGCCAAGTGTGGAGATACACACTTTAATTTCAAGCACTTGGAAGGTGGAGGCTGGATAATCAAGGGAAAGTTTGAGGCTAGCTTGGATGACATGAGATGCTGTCTCAACTCTCTCTACCCTTTCTCCCCAGAGAAAAAATAATCAGACTAGAAAGGTGATTTAAGCTGGAAATTCCAGCACTTGGGAGGTTGTATCAGGTGAATCAGGAGTTTGAGGCCATCCCAGGAAGATACTGTTTCAAAAAACCCAACCCAAAGGAATTCTTCTAATAACATTAGTCACAAGCAAACATTATTAACACTGTGGTTATACCATCTTCAACAGTTTTTCTGAAGATCACATACATACATATATACGCATGCACACACACACACACATACACACATGTGTGGTGTATGCCCACCCGTGTTTGAGTGCCTATGTATGTTAGTGTGTAGGCTATCAGAGGATATCAGGTGTCCCTCTCTGTCACTAGCCCTGGAGCTGAGGTAGTCAGCAAGGCCCTACTGCTTCTGCCCCACACAGTATTGGGACGACAGGGTTGCATACCGTCATGCTTGACTTTTCATGTGGGTGCTGGGGATCTGAACTCTGGTCCTCACGCTTACACAGAAGTGCTCTTACCCACTGAGTGCTCCCCAAACTCATATATATATATTTAAATGTGTTTTATAAAAATAGGACTGAATTATCCCTTATTCATGAAAATTACCAGTGTATTCACTAAACTCTACCTAACACTATGGTCATTATGCCATGGTCATGCCTTTACATGTTTTTAGTTTTCATTATCGTTTGTTTTGGTGCTGAGGTTAGATCATAGGGCCTTTGCAAGCATCTTACTGCTGAGTTTCACCCCCAGACCTCAGGCTCCTTTGTTTTGTTTTTATTTTTTTATTTTTTATCTTTTGAGACTGGATCTCACTATGTAGCTCTGGCTGTCCTGGAACTCATTATATAGATCAGGCTGGCTTTGAAATCCACCTGCTTCTGCCTCCTGAGTGCTGGGATTAAAAGCGTGCAACACTGCGCCCTGCCCTCAACCTCTTGAGATAGGGTCTCACTAGGTAGCCCAGGCTGACCTGAGTACCTAATACTCCTACTTCAGCTTTCTAAGTGTTGGGATTTCCTGGCATACATCACTGGGCCAGATGTGTATTTGAATGTTTACTGATTGGCCAAACAGTTGCACATTTATGAATACTTTACTATATTAAGGTTGCAGTTCTGTCGTATTGGAATTGAGACAGTCTTGGAGAATCTAGAATGTGTATGTCCTCCTGTGGACGTGGTCTTCATGCCTGTGTGATTGATGTCCTCCTGTGTTTAGCTGAGACCGGGGTGAGCCCCTTGATTCTCCCGGAGCACCTGGATACCTGCTAATTCCATTCCAAGGTGTCTGTCCCTTCTTCTGTCAGTGACTGTTTCTATTCCACCCTGGGTGACAGTTCTCTGCACTTGCAGGCTCCAGTGTAGCTAACTCTCCAGGGTATTGATCCCTTAGAGCATTTTGGGACCATTTGCCTCCAGTGGCTTTACATGCTTATCTGTGGCCCCTTTCCGTTAATGATTTATCGCCTTGACCCCTGAAGAGATGCTCTCTAAATGTGCGTTAACTGTCTCCTTCTCTCATCTTCCATTCTCAGGACAGACAGCTGTGGCACAACTTCTGCCAGAGTTTTGGTTTTAGAGCTGTCTGTGTATGGTGTTCTTTGGGACCCTTTTTCTTTTTCTTTTCCTTTCCAAGACAGGGTTGGTTTCTCTATATAGCTTGGAACTTGCCCTGTAAACTAGGTTGGCCTTGAACTCAGAGATCCACCTGCCTCTGCCTCCAAGTGCTGGTATTAAAGGCGGTGTCACCACCGCCTGGCTAGGGGCCATTTTTCAATCGGCTTTTCTGTATCACTTCTCTCTTCCTCTACTACCTTGCAAGTACAGAGAGTTGGCTTATGTGGGTTTCCATTTGTTGCTGGGACTTATGACTAATATTTGGGTTTTCTTTTCTAAACTTCTCTGGAAGGGATTGGGGTGTCATTTGACAGCTGCCCCTCCTCTTCTAGCAGGAAGTCAAGCGTGTGTCTCTGAAGTTTCACAGGGAGCTGTAACTGACTGTACCCAATGCCTGCCATCTGCCAGTCTCTTGCAAGGGCTCTGCAATTGTTATCTAGCATCTGCATTTATCTGAGTGGAAGGTGGCTCTCTCTCTATTCTGCATTTGAAGAATCTGGGATTTAGGAAAGTCAGCTTGCCCAGGATCCTACTATCTAGTAAGTGGTCGAGTTCAAGCCGAAGTCTTCTGATGCTGAAACCCTTTCTGAAATCTCAATTCATGCTCAACTCTTACTAACCCACTCTACCTTAGAAATACCTTCTTAGCCCATCCTCTTCACTCTCTCTGCCTTACCTGGGTCTCCACTCTTCTTGAACTGTGTGAATGGTCCTTTGCTGCTGTTTCCCCTTCCTCCTCCTCTTCCCCTTTTTAAATATAAAAATCATGTTGTCTTAATGAATTCACAAGTAAAAACATCACACAGTGAATTTAATGTAGGAGTGACTTCTTCCTCTTTCTTTCCATTTTCATTTTATGTGTGCATGTATGAATGGGTACCACATGCCTGCAGTACCCAAGGAGGTCAGAAGAGGGGACTGGATTCTCTGGATCTGGAGTCCAAGGACAGTTGTGAGCCTCCATGTGGTTGCTGGGAACCAAAACTCAGGTCTCTGTAAGAGCAGATAGTGTTCTTTTTTTTTTTTTTTTTTTTTTTTTTTTTGGTTTTTCGAGACAGGGTTTCTCTGTGGCTTTGGAGACTGTCCTGGAACTCACTTTGTAGACCAGGCTGGCCTCGAACTCACAGAGATCCGCCTGCTTCTGCCTCCCGAGTGCTGGGATTAAAGGCGTGTGCCACCAACGCCCGGCTGCAGATAGTGTTCTTAACAGCTGAACCATCTCTGTTGTTGTTTTATTTTTGAGACAGGGTCTCTCTGTGTAGCCCTGGCTGTCCTAGAACTTGCTTTGTAGACCCGGCTGGCTTTGAACTCACAGAGATCTGTTTGCCTTTGCTTCCAGAGTGCTGTGTTGAAAGGCGTGCACCATGCCCAGCCCTTCTCCTCTCCTTTTGACAGCACCTTGTTTTGTAATTCAGGCTGGGCTTCAATTTGTCATCTCTTGCCTCAGCCTTCCTACTGCTGGGATTACAGATTCTGCTTCCCACCATGCCTACCTGTTGTCGTCATCATCATCATCATCGTCATCATCGTCATCACCACTGTGGGCTCCTAATCCAGGACTTTGGGTTTATTAGGCCAATACTATACCATTGAGCTAAACCTCCAGCCTTCATTACTTTATTAGAAACCACAAGTTGATTATATTAATCTCCCCATTAAAAAAGCTCTGCAGTTCTATTCTTTACCTTGTGGGATAAAGACTACATTTCCCAGCATGGCCGAGCACATTTCACAGTTGGGCACATCTCCATGCCTCTGGCCTTGCCTCTGCGTGCTCTGCCTTTGCCCCTCTGGGCGTCAGCCACCGTGGTTCTTAGGCCTGAATATGGTTCCTCTCCTCACGTCTTTCCTACCTTTCTCCTTGAAGCACTCTCACTGGCAAACTTCATTCTTCAGAGCTGCCATGGCCTGGGGATATAGCTCAGTTGGTAGAACGCTTGCCTGACTTCTGCGGGGGTCTTGGTTTCAATCCCTGGTGCTTCCCTGCTACCCCTCAAAAGATGCTGCAACCCCCAGTAGGTATGGCTGGATCATCCCCTGTGCCTGCCTCCATCTATTGGTTCAAGACTCCTGGCCTCTGAACAAACGCCTGTCCTCCTCACTCTAGTGGGAGCCTGTGGGGACAGTGATGGCTCAGTACAGTGCCTTTACACAGTAGCTGGTGGACTCCTGCCACCTTGCTTTTTCCAAATGCCTGTGGTGCTTGAAATCTTCCAGATGCCCACGACTTTCTTTTGCCCCCATCCACTTTCTTATTCCTGTGTCTGAGCTTTTGCCCGTGTTACTCTTGGTGACAGAGCTGGCCGTCTCTCTGAATCAAAGTGTTTGTGGTTTCTCTGTTCTCTTACCGTGACTGTTCCCAGAGTGCTTGCAACCGTTTCTGTACAGGGGGAAGAGCCCCACTCCTCAGCTGTCCTCATTGTCAATAAAGCGTGCTCTCGTCAAACTGGACTGGTATTTCCCAACGTGAGGCCTGAACCGCTTGTGTCAGAGTAACTCCTGCTTGTTTCGAATGCAGGGAGTTGGGGCATGCATGCTCTGTCAACAGGTCTCCAAGCAATTCCAGTAGGCTCTTGGTGAATTGTACCAGAGTAGCGTACCCAGCAGTGTTCAGAAAGAACACAGGTTCCCTGACTGCTCCATAGTGGATAACTTGAGTAAGGTTGGGGTTTGCTGTAAAGCAAATGCTACCTCTTGGGGAGTCTCAGGACAGTCAGCTTATCACCAGTTACTGCGTTGACGCCCAATGCCCACTGGAGAGTCTTTTGTGCTTCTGCCCTACGGTAGTCTTTCTAGAAGTCTTCAGTGCGGACTTCCTACTGCAGCGCTTCCTTTCCCTTTTTTGTAAGTGGGGTGTCCCCGGTGGTGACCTGTGGTGGGTGCTCATTGTTGCTCCTCTGCTTTGTCCCACGCTCTGCCTGTGACTGCTTCTGCTTCCTGGGGTGTGTCTCTGACAGCCCATCTCCTCCCTGTCACCCAGCAGGGGGCGTCCTCTACACTGCCACCGTGAAAAACTTCCTGGGGACGGAACCGATTATCTCCCGAGCTGTGGGTCGTGCTGAGGACTGGATTCGAACAGAGACCTTGTCATCTTGGCTTAATGGTGGGGAGAGGGACGGGGTGGAGGCTGGGTAGCCCCAGGCTATGTCTGTGAAGATCTGAGGTCTTTGGTTTCTTCAGCCCCAGCCTTTGTTGCGGCTATGATCCTAACCCCGGCTGAGTGGGGGGATGAAGATGGAGACGACGAAATCTTCTTCTTCTTCACGGAGACCTCCCGAGTGTTGAACTCATATGAGCGCATCAAGGTCCCACGGGTGGCCCGAGTGTGTGCGGTGAGATCCTCTGTCCTGGCTGTCTGTCTGTCATCGCCAGTGTTTGTCCTTCTGTCTTCTCCCCTCTGGGCCTGCTTTGCCTGCCTCCTCTGTCTGCTTTGTTCGCTTTCATGGGAGCTTGAGAAATGCCAGGGAGGTGTCTCTGTCTCTACCCCCACACTTACCCTTGTGACACACTTACATTAGAAGTTGAAGGAGCTAATGATGGACCCAGGTTCAAGTCCTGCCCCACCACTTCCTGCCTCTGTGATCTAGTTTATTCTTTGGCACCTTTGAAGCACACATGTAGAATTTACATAAATAACTAATGCCAACCGGTAAGTGTTTTCAAGAGTAAATGGGGTCACGGGTCTTTGTAAGTACTCAGCTGACTTTGTCACTGTCCGTGTTTCCGTGCCCCTGTCCACCTCTGTGTCTGACCCCCAGTTTCTCACACTGCATGTCGTCTGTCTGTGTCCTCACCTGCCCATTGTGCTGTGAGGTGGGGGGGGGGGGGACCAGAGGGCTCGTCTACACCCGCTTTGCCTAATATTGGTCCTTCTGAAGAGTGTTTCCCATGTTCTTGTCACCCCAGGGGGACCTTGGGGGCCGGAAGACCCTTCAGCAGAGATGGACAACCTTTCTGAAGGCTGACCTGCTGTGTCCAGGGCCTGAGCATGGCCAGGCCTCCGGGGTCCTGCAGGATATGACCGAGCTTCGACCTCAGCCTAGAACGGGGACTCCGGTCTTTTATGGCATCTTTTCCTCTCAGTGGTGAGGGGGTCCTGGTGTGGGGGAGAGGGACAGGGCGGGAGGCCCATGGAGTCGGTGTGGTCAATGCAGGCGGACTCTCTTTCCCTCAGCTGCATGGCTCCTATGCGTTTCTCGGGGATCATCTCATTTGATAAGGGATGAGTTGCTGTCACCTAGCCCTCTCCAGATCCCTGGCTCCAATCTGTGACTCCTCCAGGGAAGGAGCTACCATCTCTGCTGTGTGCGCCTTCCGACCCCAGGATATCCGGGCAGTGCTGAGTGGTCCCTTTAGAGAGCTAAAACATGACTGCAACAGGGGACTACCTGTCATGGACAACGAGGTGCCCCAGCCCAGACCTGGAGAGGTGAGGCGGTGGGGCAGGTCTTCATCTCAGGCCCGAGTTTCACCCCTTGTCACAAAGGGCAAGCGTTGTGCTAAACACCCCGACGCTTCCTGTTCCCTGAGAAACACTGTCACCCAGACCTGTCTCCTGTAGTGTATCACCAACAACATGAAGCTCCAGCAGTTTGGGTCCTCACTCTCCCTGCCTGACCGAGTCCTCACCTTCATCAGAGATCACCCGCTCATGGACAGGCCCGTGTTTCCAACTGACGGCCGCCCCCTGCTGGTCACTACAGATACAGCGTATCTCAGAGTTGTGGCCCACAGGGTGACCAGCCTCTCAGGGAAAGAATACGATGTGCTCTACCTGGGGACAGGTATATTTAAACATCAAGCAGGTCATCTGCATAGTGCATACTGTCATTAGAGAGCGGTCCCCTGTGACATACTGGAGTCTGAGTCCCAGGCACAGTGCAAACTCTACCGTTTTCTTGCCCTTTGCCTGCCTTCTAGAGGATGGGCACATCCACCGGGCTGTGCGCATTGGAGCTCAGCTCAGCGTCCTGGAAGATCTGGCCTTGTTCCCAGAGCCACAGCCGGTTGAGAGCATGAAACTGTACCATGTGAGTTGCGTATTTGAGGGGCCAGGTGGGGAGCACGGAGTCCGCGGCCAGTTCATGACCTGGTCTGGAAGTTGTGGCACGTGTTCTCTCCCGGCTCCATTTCTGTAGGGTTGGCTCCTGGTGGGCTCCCATTCCGAGGTGACGCAAGTGAACACCAGCAACTGTGGCCGTCTTCAGAGCTGCTCGGAGTGTATCCTGGCCCAGGACCCAGTGTGTGCCTGGAGCTTCCGGCTTGATGCTTGTGTGGCCCATGCAGGAGAGCACCGTGGGTGAGTGGGGCTGCTCTGCTTTGGTCCCACGCCCTCTGTGGCTCCGCCCCTCCCATATGCCTGGCCCAGCGGCTAATGCTGCCCTGTCTGCCCTGTCTGCTGTCTGCGTGTACCTTCTTGTTTAGAGTCTGCAGCACTTGCCTGTCCATCTGTCAGCCCGTATTAGCTCTTCCGTCTGTCTGTCTGGTACTGCCTAATTAGTGCTCGACCTGCCCTGACAGTGGGACTGAGCCGCGTCAGCTGGTGACGGGCAGTGGAACCGGCACCATCTCTAGGAGACGTTTCTCAGTTTCCTCTTATCAGATGCTCTCACAGGCGCGCTCCCTCTCCTTGCTGGACTTTCTCTCCTCTCACCCTGCTGATTGCTGTCTCCTCACCCAGTCACTGAGCATCAGTGCTCCTCTTTTACACTCTGCTTAGGTGATTCCATTCCTGCCATTGTCACAAACATGTCTCTAGCAGAGCTGCAGCACAGCAGGCTTTCTTTTTGGGGCCACCAACCAGCTCCTAAATCATGAAACGGGGACTTCTTATTAGTTATAAATGCTTGACCCACTAGCTTTTATAACTTAAATTATCCTGTTTCTCTTCATCTAGGTTAGCCTCAGGGGTCTCTCTCTCTCTCTCTCTCTCTCTCTCTCTCTCTCTCTCTCTCTCTCTCTCTCTCTCCCTCCCTCCCTCCCTCTATCTCTATCTTTCTCCCTCTCTCCCTCTCTCCCTCTCTCCCTCTCTCCCTCTCTCCCTCCCTCCCTCCCTCCCTCCTTCCCTCCTACCTCTTCTCCCTGCTTCCCATGTCTGTCTGTCTGGAGGGTACCTGGCTTCTGGCCCCAGACGTCCCTCTCTCTCTCTCTCTCTCTCTCTCTCTCTCTCTCTCTCTCTCTCTCTCTCTCTCTCTCTCTCATTCTCTCCTCTCTTGAGCCTGGATTTCTCCCTCTACGTATCCTCACTGCCTGGAAGCCCCACCTATCCCTCTCCTGACTGGCCATTGGCAGTCAGCCTTTTATTAGAGCAATCAGGTATCTTAGTCAGGCAAGGTGAAACAAATGTGACACATCTTTACATAGTTAAACAAAAAACACACAAACAAACGTAACGCGTCCTTACGTCATTAAACAAGTGCAGCATAGACAAATGCAGTGGGCATTTACACGGTTGAAGTAATATTCCGCAGCATAAACAAATGTGGCCCATCTTTACATAGTTGAAGCAATACCCATGTAAACCTGTACCTCATACTTGCCCACAGTGCTTCATAAGCAGCCCAGACAGGCCCAGTCTACATGCATTGGGCTTTCCTCTTTCCCTCACGTGCTCATCTCGGTAAACTGACTGCTGTCCTGCAGGTGCTCACACGGGACATTATACACACTGTGCTGCCATTGATGGACTCCAGACCCAGAGCGAATCATTGCTCTTCTGGCTTCTCCCACTGCCATAATGTGTCCATATGATGTACTGGTGTGTGTGTGTGTGTGTGTGTGTGTGTGTGTGTGTGTGTATGTGTATGTGTGTGTACAAGGACCAGCAAGTACATGCTATTGCTCCTGCATGTGTGTGGAGGTCAGAGGACAGCCTCTGGCGCTAGTCTTCACTTTCCACTCCGACACATCTGTCTTGTGGTTCACTATTGTGTGTTTGAGCTAGCTTCCTGCAAGCTTTCCCCCCCCCCCCGTCAGCAGGGGTGCACTGCCTGCAAGCCCCAGCTCCTTCTGTTTCCCCTCTTCAGTCAGCAGGGGTGCGGTGGGATCCCTGGGATGACGGAGACCTCCCTGCTATGGCCAACTTTTATGTGTGTTCTGGGGACCAAACTCATTCCGCCAGGTTTGCGCGGCAGGTGTTTCATCCACTGGGAGTCCCCACCCAGTCGCTTCTACTGGGCTGCGCTTCAGCCTCCTCGATGACCTTCTCTTGCTCACTTAGGGCTTCACCACCTGTTTGCCTCTCAGCGGTGACCTAAAAAATATGCCATACAGAAGCAACCCCCGACATCTCACTCACCCCGTCTCTCTAGCCCATAAAGACTCACCTAGAAACATTTTATTCTCGGAAATTTTAAACACATTCAAAAGTAGAGAGGCTAACAAGATAAATTTCCATATATCCACCCCTTCCATCCCTGATGCCTGGCCAGTCCTATATTTTTAACAACTTCACCCCCAGTTATTTTGAAACAAATCTTAGATCTCATATCACTTTATCCATAAACCTTTGAGTTATCTCTAACATACAAGGGTGCTTTGAAGGGTAGGGGCATGCTGGAGAGATGGCTCAGCAGTTAAGAGCTCAGGTTCAATTCTCAGCTTCTACATGATGGCTCCCAGTTCTGGGCTCCGGTGCCCTCTTCTGGCCTCTGAAGGCACTGCACACACACGTAGTGGGTCTAGAGGGAAAAAAGGTGGAGGCTGCCAGAGGAATGACACCTGAGATTGTCCTCTGACCTCCCCGTGTACGCACACAATCTGTGCACACACAAACACATACATACACACATGCAAAATAAATAGCCATGTTGCATAGAGTAATATTACCTATTATAACCATACCCAATTTTTTGGGGGGGGCGGGGAGTTCAAGACAGGGTTTCTCAGTGTAGCTTTGGAGCTTGTCCTAGGACTCGCTCTGTAGACCAGGTTGGCCATGAACTCACAGAGATCCACCTGCCTCTGCCTCCCGAGTGCTGGGATTAAAGGTGTGTGCCACCACTGCCCAGCCATACCCAATTCTTAATTTCTTAGTGTCATCAAATATCCTGTCAATGTTTCCGTTTTCTCATTTGCATATACTTGCATAAACAACCTGTATAAATCAAGATTCAAATAATACCATCAATCCTAGTAGGCTTATGTTTCATAAGTATCTCTCAATTTGTTTTTAAAAAATTGAGATGAGGTCTTAATCTGTAGTGGGGCTGGCTACAGTACATTCTAGACAACCAAGCTAGAACTCACTGTATATAACCTGGGCTGACCTCAAATTCATGTGATCTTTCCCGCCTCATCCCCCCACACACTGAGATTATAGACATCATGATTCATGCCTGATTCTAACCTGGGGTCTACGCCTGCTAGGCAGGCATCCTTCCCCAAACGAAATTCTCAGCTGTTAATCTTTGATATGGATTCCCTCAATGGAGCATCTTTTGGCTAGCTGTTTGCAGAATACTTTTTCAAAGCAACGCTGAGATTTCCTGTTTTGAAGCCCTGTGGTGTACCAGGCTAGCCTCACACACACGGCCTTTTTCATGGGGCGGGAGGTTTAAGCTGAAGTCCTTACTGCTTAACCAGCGTTCCCACCTGTTGAGTCACCTCCCTGCTTTAAGTAAGAGAAATCTTGTAGTTATGGACTTTTCTCTTCCTTTTAGGGCGTATCCACCAAGCATCTTTCCAACAGATTGTCTTCTAGGAACATGTATAGAATCTGGCAGGGCAAATGCCTTGAGGAGCGTAAGGGGTATTAAGGAGAGATTTGGTGGTGGGGAGAATGCTGACTAACTCCAGGGTGGTTTGTAAGACGGTGGGCTGTGCAGCGAATGAGTACTGTCATAACTGAGTACCGTGGTACCGTGGGGTTTTGAGGGGGATGCAGGCACACGTGAACTCTAGGTTTACCAGACATTCTCTTCTTTGTAGGATGGTCCAAGACATAGAGTCAGCGGATGTCTCCTCTTTGTGTCCGAAAGAGCCTGGAGGTCTGTATGGCTCGGTGGAATGTGGGTGGAATATACAGAAAGGGCAAGGGAGTTGTCCACTTTTGACTTAATCAAAAAACCTGGACCCGCGAAGACATGGCATCCAGGGTCGCAGGGCCTTTCCCTCTTTGGGAATCCTTTTTGGCAATGTCTCTACAACTCCATCCCATATCTGACGTCTCTCCATAAGCTCCCTCATCCTGGTAACCTCATGTCTTCTGTGCCTGTGCCTTCTCTCTACAGAACACCCGGTAGTGTTTGAAGTTCCAGTGGCTACCAAGGGCCATGTGGTCCTGCCATGTTCCCCCAGCTCCGCGTGGGCATCCTGTGTATGGCACCAGCCCGGTGGAGTAACTGCACTCAACGCCCGAAGGGATGGACTAGAGGTGGTGGTGACCCCAGGGGCCATGGGTGCTTATGCTTGTGAGTGTCAGGAGGGTGGAGCAGCCCGTGTGGTGGCTGCTTACAGCTTGGTGCGGGGCAGCCAGGGGGGACCCTCAAGCCGGGCCCACACGGTGGTGGGGGCTGGACTGGTTGGCTTTTTCCTGGGGGTACTTGCAGCATCCCTTACTCTCCTCCTGATTGGTCGCCGTCAGCAGCGTCGGCGACAGAGGGAACTTCTGGCTAGAGACAAGGTGGGCTTAGACCTGGGGGCTCCACCTTCTGGGACCACAAGCTATAGCCAAGACCCTCCCTCCCCTTCTCCTGAAGATGAACGGCTGCCCCTGGCCCTGGCCAAGAGGGGCAGTGGTTTTGGTGGTTTCCCCCCACCCTTCCTGCTAGATTCTTGCTCAAGCCCAGCCCACATCCGGCTCACTGGGGCTCCTTTAGCCACTTGTGATGAGACATCCATCTAGAGCCAGGAAAATGACTGCCAGCCCATGAGGAATCCCAGGAGCTAGCACCTACCAAGACCAGGTTTACTGGCTGTGGGAGGTGATCATGGCTGCTCAGTTCTCTTGGAGTTTGTGTGTGATCACTTGGAGGTCTGGTTCTATCCTCTGGACCTGGATAAGCTGAGGACCAGACCTTTGCCTGATTCCTGTGAGAGATCAACCCGTGACCCTTCTGCCATGGCCCCCGATCTTGGGCTCATTTGTAGCGGGAAAGAGCAAGGACATAGTTCCGACTTCTTTATGGTGGGTCCTGGACAGAAGGAAGCACCACACCACAGAGGTAGTTGGGGCTGGTGTGCACTGCGTCTTTGTGGTGGCTGTGTGATTTTCCCGTTTGCTGACTGGGGAGTGCATGATCCCCTGACTGCCTTGAGATCTCTCCCTTCTCAGTTTCCCTTTGTTCCTGGGAGAGTGTATGTCTATTCACTGGTGTGCCTAGAAGACCTGTCCATATGTGCATGAATGACAGGGCTGGTGCCTGGGTGCTTTTGGGGTGTAGGAGAGGAAGGTTGGAATGAGGGACATTGCCCATACAACTTTATCCTCTGTAGCCAGTGAGGGAAACCACGCCCCATCACCCCACAGAGTGTCTCTGACTTTGAGCAAAGTTCCCAAAGTGACCTTGTTGGTGGGAAGGACAGCAGGACATGTGGTCCCCATCCTTCTCCTTGTCTTTACCCTCTGGCTGCCACCACTGCCATGCCACTGCTGTGCTTTCCCTCTTTCCTTGGCTTCCCTTCAAAATTGACTTCACAACATTCTAAATATTAGGGGATGACAAAAGGAGTCCAGAAATGTGTACCAGGAATATAAGCAGGTTAAAGATAGACTTGCCACAGTGACTTTCACCCTTGCCCTAAAGCAGGAGTCCCCCAGCTGGGGCCCACGGACTCCCAGAATTGTATGCAAAATGTCTGTCCACGTGTGTATGTTTGGGGGGG
Organism: Mesocricetus auratus; assembly: GCF_017639785.1. Lineage (NCBI taxonomy): Eukaryota > Metazoa > Chordata > Mammalia > Rodentia > Cricetidae > Mesocricetus > Mesocricetus auratus. The sequence continues at coordinate 144,161,683 of NW_024429266.1, read as the reverse complement.
TTGGGATGGCTTTCATCAGAGCTTAAGGCCTTAAAGAGGTTAAAGGACCACTGCCCATGGTCACCACATGTGGGGGAGGTGCTGCTCTCTGGCAGGCCCTCCCTGCCCTGCTGCCAGACCCTGGACATGCTGCTGCTGGAGATATAACATCTATCCAGTCATTGGCTCTGCACGCGCTTGAAGACACTGACGCCTCGTTTCTTGCTTTGTGATCCCCGTGTGCTCCGCTCGGTCCTGGTCTTGGCCTGTGAATGTGCCTGGCCCATCCCTGGTGAGGGGCCTCAGACTCCAGTGGTGATGCAGCCCTTTCCAGTTGACCTTTTCTGCTCTACTTTCCTTGACAGCAGCCTGTGAACTATTCAAGAGTCCCCTTGGGTTTGGAGTTACCAGTGGGTTTACGTGGGATCTTTGGCCCATAGGGATGTTGGTTTATTCATCTGTAAAGTGGGGATATACCTACCTCAAGGTTGCTGCAAGGACCACATGAGGAAATGTATAAACAATAAAGCATTGCCTATAGCAGTAGATGTTGTTTTTGTAACTGTTGCTTTATTACGCCATCGTAGCTTAACCACGTGATAATGGTGACAGATGCGGTCACTGTGAGCCCCATGCAGTAGAAGCCCCATGGGCCATCCTTTCACAGACACCTGGTCTTGGATCATCTCTGGGTGGGCCTTAGCCACTCACGTCTCAGTTTTAGTCAGATCTGTGATTTATTTATTTTTTTAAATTGTGTGTATATGTGTGTGTTGGTGTATGTATGTATGAGTGCAGGTACCTCCAGAGGCCAGAAGGGGGTGCAGGATACCTGGAGTCAAAGTTACAGGCAGTTGTGAGGCGCTTAATGTGGGTGCTGGGAACTGAACTCAGGCCTTCTGAAAGAATAGCAGGTGCTTTAATTACTGAGCCATCTTTCCAGCTCTCTAATCTTAAACATTTTGAGCAGTGTTGATAGCCAAGGTTTCCTTCTCCTAGACCAGGGAACACACATTATTGTTGTTTCTCTATGGAAGGGACAAATGCACTAAGATTTTGTGCTGTTCCATGTTCAAGATGGAAGTGGATTTTGCTTCAGAATAATGGAGATTGAGCACATGCACAAAACGCAGCTAAGGAAGAGATGCTGAAGTAAGGTTTTTGTTTTGTTTTGTTTTGTTTTGTTTTGTTTTGTTTGAGACAGGATCTTAGTACATAGCTCAGGCTGGCCTTGACCTCACTATGTACCCCAGACTGGTCCAGAAATTGTGAGTCTCCTGCTTCAGTTCCCCAGAGTCTTGGGGCTACAAGTACACATACACTGGCATGCCTGGCTTTAAGAAGGGCCAGGTCAAGTAAAGTGAGAAAATTCATGGCAGAAACAGGACACTCTCAGGACTGCAGAAAGGACTTGGGCAGTCAAGGTGCTGACCTCTGGAGTCAGGATTCAGTGTCAGAGGGAGTCTCTCTGTCCTACTGTCTGTTACCTCGGCTCGTTCTGCCTGATTTCTTTCTCACAGGCTGTAAATGGTCCACTAGTAGAGGTAGACAAGATGGCTGCTGCCATGTTTTATCTCCAGAACCCATGTGGGAGGGGAGAACTGACTCCAGTTGTCCTCTGACCTCTACATGCATGCTTTGGCACATGTGTGCATGCCTACACACACACACACACACACACAAAATAAATAAATAAATAAATAAATAAATAAATAAATAAATAAATAAATGTTTTTAAAAAGGAAAGCAAAAAGTAAAGATGGCTGCTTTCACATCCTTTCAGCGACAGATCCCAGACACCAAAGCTGCTTCTTCAGCTCCAAACCAAGAGTCACAAGGAAGGCTCTGCTTATATTACATGACTGCATTGAACCAATGATTGTGTGCAAGGAAATGAGGTACTGTGATTGGCCAAGCCTAAGTCACATGCATGGGGGGGTGCGAGGGAGGGGAATTGAATTTTCAGAAGAATAGGCATAAGGAAGGAGGTTAGCAAGAAAAAAAAGTTTGTAGTTTACTAAAGCCATTTTAGATGTAGACAGTGATCTTTCAAAAATTAACTCTGAATACATTCCTTCCTAGTGAAAACTTTTAATGGTTTCTTGTGACACTTAGGAAAAATTCCAAACCCTTCCTTCTAATTCAGAGCCCTACAGGTTGGGGCACTTACTCACTTTCCCAGGCTTTTTTTTCCTTCCCTCTCACTCAAGGTAACCACCATGCTAGCCTGTGTTAGTCAGGGTTCCATAGAGTCACAGAACGTATGGATGAGTATCTATGTGTATAAAAAGGGAATTTATTGGAATGACTTACAGACTGCAGTTCAACTAAGCCAACAATAGCTAGCTGTGAATGGGAAGTTCAAGAATCTAGCATTTGTTCAGAAGAAGGAATGGATGTGCGAGCTAGGTGAGGGCAAGCAGACAAAGAGCAAAATCTTCCTTCTTCCGCGTCCTTACATAGGATTTCCAGCAGAAGGTGTGGCCCAGATTAAAGGTCTGTCTTCCTGCCTCAAGATCTGGGTCAGAGGTGTGAGTCTTCCTGCCTCAAAGGTCCTGACTAGAAGTGGACTCACCTTCTTCAAACCAAGCAGACAATCTGTCACACGTGTGCCCTCCATTTCTGGACTGTAGTTCATTCCAGATACAGCCAAGTTGACAACCAAGACTAGCCATGACACTGCCTTTGCTCACATGAGTGGACACATTAAGCTTTTCTTTCCTTACATAAGCTTTGCGTTTTTATTTTTATCATACATTACATATTTAAATATGTGTATATAAACATTGTATTTAAGCATGTGTTTACACAAACTGTTTTGCATCGCGCCCTGGTTTATAATGAAGTTATAGAAGGAGGAGACTGACAGAGAGAGAGCTGGTTCTGCATAGAGGAGGAATGACTAATAGATTCCAAAGACCTAAGTGGACTGAGGTCAGACTTGATCTCAGCACCCTGGGCCATCTGTGTGGCTTGGTCACTGCCTCAGATTTGAAGGGCCTGCTCCTGGCAAAGGCCATCCAGCCTGGCTACCCTCTAATGGTATGGGGGGAGGTCAGAAAGGAAGATGGGGGTCTTGGGGCAAGGATGGAGAAGAAGCTGTAGAGGAGGCTGCGGGTCGATGCTCGATAGTGATTGTATTAGTCACTTTTCTCATTGCTATGACGAAGTTTAGCTGACAAGAAGTGGTTTAAGGAAAGGAAGGCTTATTTTGACTTACAGCTTTAGGGGTCATAGTCCGTTGTGGACAGAAGACATGGGAGCAAGCATGGCCCTAGATGTGGCTGTAGGAGCGAGAGGCAGGGTCACACTGCTGTCAGGAAGGACAGGGCTGAGTGCTGCTGTTCTGCCTTCTTCCTTTGCCCCCTTTCATCAAGCCCAGCACCCCAACAACAGGACGGTGCCCGTCTTCCCTGCTCACTTAAAACTTTCTGGATGTAACCTCTGACGTACCCTCTGACATGTGTCTTCTAGCTGATTTTAAGTTGACAGTGAAAATGAGGCATCGCAATGACTTGAACACATACAGGAAAATGGTCAGTTCAGTCTTCTCCTTGGAAGCATTGAAGCCCGGAGGGGCTGTGTCACAACTTCAGGACAGAGAGGAGAAAGAGACTGGGTGCCGGTGGGGATACAGCTCTGTGGTGAGCACTCGTCTAGCGTGTGCAAAGCCTGGAGTTGGTTCACGGGTCAGAAGCAGCACACGTGGCAGCCCCCCCGTGCGTCTGTGTCAGGCGATGCGTCTAAGATGCGGTGGGCATCGGTAGCCTAGAGTTCGTGAAATGTGGTTGTCAGCCGATGCGTCTAAGATGCGGTGGGCATCGATAGCCTAGAGTTCGTGAAATGTGGTCTTCAGGAGTAAGAAGCCAGGAGCTGAAGGGAGGAGACACGGCTGACAGGACTCCGCAAGAACCGTGGAAAGAGACGGCTGGAGTTGGCATGCTCTGTCTCTGACCTTCAGCCCAGCAGTAAGACTGAGAAGTCTGTCCTTTGGAGGCTTGAGGCTGCCAGACACGCTTCCGCCTCTGCCTGCGGGGGAAGGGGAAGCTTCTGGTAGACTTGCTGTAAGGCAGAATACTCTCAGTGTTGCGCAAGGCAGACGGCCTTTGGGGGAAGGGAGCTTTGCTGCTAATGGTTAGGGGGACCAGCCCTGGTGTAGATTCTCACAACAATCTGTGGTTTCCTGGGGACTCGGCCCAGACTAGGCCTTTGAAGAACCCCAAGATGGGAAGCGTCCAGTCCAGAGACGTCCAGAGCAGAGCGCTTTGGAAGTTCAGATGCGGAGGTGAGTTGGGAAGTGGCCTCAGATTACAAACACCACCACCACTTTATGAGAAATGTACTCTAAAATGTATTTTCCATACACACAACCCATTAGTGGGTAAAAGATTTACTGATTTTTTAAAAAAATTGTTATATAAATACATCCCACAATAAGGCATCCAAGAAAATACTGAAAGATCTGGAAAACTAGCGCCCATGGGTCAGGGGTGTAATCTCAGACATGGAAAAATTTATTCAACATAAGCATATGTACTTACAAGAGACCCACCTGCCTCTAACTTCAGAAGGCCTGTTCAACCATGTCTTGGGAATTTCAAACGCATTATTTATTTATTTATTTATTTTTGCATTTTGTTTTTTGAGACAGGGCCTCTAACTGGCTTGGAGCTCACCAGGTAGACTAGGCTGACTGACCAGTGAATGAGTCCCAGGGATCCACTTGTCTCTGCCTCCCTTGTGCTGAGATCACCAACCCCAGCACGTTTGTGCGGGTTCTGGGAATTGATCTCAAAAACCCGTGCTGGTGCTGCAAGTGCTTCACCAATGTCTCTAAATGTACTGTAAATGAACCTGAGTTTGCAATGACCTTGTGACCTGCCTCTTCCATTTGATGCCATGTCTGAATAAATTTGTTTCTCTTATTTCAGAAAGATATCTAGAACTTCCAGAACAAGTGCAGACAGAATCCATTTCAGTTTTGTAGCAGAAGCTCTAGTGTTCTGGCAATGTCCTCACTTCTCTTGTTGATTTCCAGTAAGTTTATAGTGTGTAAAAATATTCCTTGTATTATTTATTTATGTGTATATGTATGTGTCTCTGCGGGCAGTACCTGCAGAGGCCAGAAGAGGGTGCTAAATCCCCTGGAGCTGGAATTACAGGTGGTTGTGAACCGCCTGGCCCTGGGGCTCACATCTGAACTCAGTTCCTCTAGAAGAGCAGCAAGCATGTTAAACTACTGAGCCATCTCTCCAGACCCCAGATTTATAGTATCAAAGAAGTATTTTTGTGGTTTTTCTAACATACATAGGGTTTTATATTTTTATTTTAAGAAAACCCTTGGGAAGGGGAGGCAGGAAGATGAGAAATTTAAGGTCATCCTTGGCTACACATGAAATTCTAGGCTAGCCCGAGCTATTTAGAGCCGGTGTCAAAAAATATAAAACACAGAGACACACAAGAATCAGGGTAGATGTTGATTTACATCAAACAACCAACTTCCTGGCTTCTCCAATATGATGATGTAATTTTTTCTCCTTTACCCATGAGTCTCCTGCTGGTGTGTCACCTGCCTTAGCTTCCTGGATGACCCCTGTGATAATGTTCTGTGACCTCGAAAGGGAAAATTGCCGCTCTTGGAAGTCTTAAAGGAAAGATAGCATGCTTTATAACCAGTGAGACACCTGTTCTTTTTACTTCACCATAAACCCAGGAAGCTGTTCCCCATCAGCTCATTTCCTCATTCCCTGTTTGCAGCCAGAGTGTTCCTTTGTGTGGCTGTGTCATAGTTTATTGAACCAGCTCCTGAGTGAAAGGGATTTGGGGTGTTTCCAGATGTCTGTTGCAGCAGTTGCTTCGTAAATGTATTGTTTTATGGCTGTATATTTCAGTAGGCCTTCTCAGAAATGGGACTACTTTGCTGAAACGAAAGGAGAAGCTTTCAGCCTTTTAGAGATATCAGCTAAACAGAAGAACTGGAATAGACTCAGACACAGAGTTCAGATCACTCAGCCATGAGCAATCCACATGTGATAAAAAACGCCTGCAGACACTGTTGAGCTGGGAGCCTGTGTGTGTGTGTGTGTGCTTCTTTTATACTTTTGCATCCCTTTTTTAATACTTTTACTTTTACCTAAATGTGTATAACCTCTAGGCTTTCGAGGATTTTATTTTGTTTTGAGATGGGAGAGTCTCACTGTATAGTGCCGGCTGGACTAGAACAAACTGTGTAGACAAGGCTGACTTTGAACCATGGAGATCAACCTGCTTCTGCCTCCTAAGAGCTAGAATTTTTTTAAAATATGCATTCAGATTTTTGAGGGGCAATGTCACCAAGGGAAATAACAATCATTTTTATTTTGGTAATGAAACACCATGACCAAGGGAACTGGGAACTGATAGTAGGAAGGGATTGTTTGAGCTTATCATTCAAGGATAGGAGTCCATCGCCACCATGGCAGGGAAGCCCGGCAGTCGGCAGGCCTGGCGGCTGGAGCGGTGGCTGAGGGCTTGCATCTCAGACTATAAGTGGGGAACAGGGAGAGTGGACTGAGAATAGTATGAAGCTCTGAAACCTCAAAGCCCTCAGTGATGTACTTTTTCCAGCAAGCTGTACCTCCTAAGCCTTCCCAAACAGTGCCACCAACTGGGGACCAAGTATTAAAGTGCCTGAGACTATGGGGTCACTACCATTCAAACCACAGTAGTTATCAGGCACTGAACACTTTCCCAGGGCCAGGCACTGTGCTAGAGGTTCTGAGTGTGTTATTTCTCCTTTCCTTAAAACAAAAACAGTCAGGTGATGGTGGCACATGCCTTTAATCCCAGCATTTGGGAGGCAGAGGCAGGTGGATGTCTGTGAGTTCAAGGCCAGCCTGGTCTATAAAGCTGGTACAAAGAGAAACCCTGTCTCCAAAATGATGTCAAATTGTGTGAGATTAACAAATACTTTCGGAGCATCTGCCATGGGAAGTTGCTGTAGGGAGTGTAGAACTTTAGGTCAGGACTCATAGTGAGACAAACGGAAGCCTGGTCCTGAACAGCAATGTGCAAGCTGACTGGTCAACCTATGAATTACCCACCCCCACTGGAAGATGATACTCAACTAGTGTCCCCGGGAAGGAGGAGTGTATATATTGTAAGATAAGCACACCCAATGAGTGCAGATTCCTACTCCTTCCTGGAACCCCTCTTCACCCAACCAAAGTAAACTTTACATCAGCAAGCTTATTAACTTCTAGGTCAAGTCATAGAAAAACTCGCAGAATATCCCTCTACCCTTTTCCCTCTCCCTTCCTCCTTCCCTTCATCTATTTTTTCCTTCATTCCTTTTTCCTCCCCTTTCTCTTTCTCCATTTCTCTCTCGATTTCTTTCTTTCTTGACAGGCTCTCACTGTAGCCCAAGTTGGCCTCATAGCATCCTTTCTGCATCATCTCTAGTGCTGTGGATCCAGCTGTGAGCCTCCACTCCTGCCTGGACCACCCGTTTCTATTGTGGAATTAACAATTCATAGGAAATACGGCTCTAAAGAGTGACAGAAGCTTTCAAAGTTGATCTTAAGAATGCAATGGATGACATGAATTGATCTGATAGCACCACTTTATAATAAAACTATTGTGATTTCTCTTGTTGCTTGTCTCTAGCTTTATTCTATTGTGACCTGATAGATTGCAAAGAATTATATCGATTATGTTTTATTGGTTAAGACTTGATTTGTGTCCCAGGACATAGCCAACTTTGGAAAAGGTTTTATGTGCCACCAAGAGAGATGTTCACCTCTGTTGGATGGAGTAATCAGTGCATCCCATCTGCGCAGTCCAGTAGATGAAGAGTGTGTTTTAACTCTGAGGCTTCTTCACTTGTTTTTAGTTTGGAAGGCTTATCTAAATGTGAGAGGGAAGTATTAAAATCCCTTCATATTATATTTGGGCCTATGGGCCTTTTTGTGCCCTTTATTGTTTATTCTATGTCATTATTCTATCCAATACTTGGTACCTAAATTCTTATAATTGTTACAACTCTTTGACAAATTATTCCCTTTATTAACACATAGCGTCCCCTGTTATCACAGCTAATTAGTTTGGTTTGAAAATGGCTATTCTATCAATGTTAATCTACAGATTGAATGCAGTACCTACCAAAATTCCAATGTCATATTTCACAGATCTAGAAAAACAATTCAAAGACTCATATGAAGCTATCAAAGACCATGAGTAGCCAAGATAATTGTAAGGAGTAAGAACATTGTTGGAGCCGGGTGGTGGTGGCACACGCCTTTAATCCCAGCACTCGGGAGGCAGAGGCAGGGGGATCTCTGTGAGTTCGAGGCCGGGCTGGACCGATAGCCTCCGAAACAATACAGAGAAACCCTGTCTCGTAAAAACCAAAAAAAAATAAATAAATAAATAAATAAAAAAGAACATTGTTGGAGGCATTGAAATACCTGACCTCAAATTATATTATCAAGCTATAGTGATAAAAACAACCTGGTATTGGCATAAAATAGTCAGGTAGACCAATGAAACCAAATAGAGGACTTGGAAATAGACCAAAATAGCTATGATTACCTAATTTTTGACAAAGGAGACAAAAACATACATTTGAAAAAAAAAGTCTATTCAACAAATGTCAAAACTGGATAACTATCTGCAAAAGAATGAAGTTGTATTAATTTTTTCACCTTGTACAAAAATAAGTTTGAAATGGATCAATAACCTGAAATCAAGGGCTGGAGAAATGGCTCAGTGGTTAATAGCCCTGGCTGCTCTTCTGGAAGACCTGGGTTCAATTCCCAACACCCACATGGCAGCTCACAATTGTCTGTAACTCCAAGATCTGACACCCTCACCCAGACTCACATAAAGGCAAAACACCAGTGCACATAGAATAAAAATAAATAAATTATTTTTAAAACTAAAATCAGAAGCAGTGAAATATAGGGAACACTCTTCCAGACATTGGCGTAGACTAGAACTCTCTGAACAGAACTTCAATAGCACTGGAACTAACCTAAGAATCAATATACATATCTACATGAGATTAAAAAATTGAGCTGTGGTGGAGCACACCCTTAATCTCAGCACTTGGGAGACAGAGGCAGGAGGATCTTTATGAGTTAGAGGTCAGCTGGTCTACAGCGTGACTTCCGGGACAGCCAGGGCTACACAGAGAAGCTCTGTCTCAAAAAAAAAAAACAAATAAACAAAAAAGAAAGAAAGATATTAAAAGGTTTCTGCACGGAGAAAGAAATTGTCAATAGAGCACACTGAGAGACCATATTATGGGAGAAAAACATTATCATCTGCGGGTACAGACAAGGGGTTAATAAACAGAGTTATCAAAGAACTGCAGAAATTAGACACCAAGGAAAGAAAATTACCAATCAGTAAATAGTGCAATAAACTGAGCAGACAGTTTCTTTAAGCACAAACATCCAATAGCTCTTTTAAGAAGTGTTTATTCTCCTTAGATACCAGGTAAATGTAAATTAAAACTACTTTGAGCTACCGCTTCATACCAGCCAGAATGGCTGGAGAGGATGTGGAGAAACAGGAACCTTTTATCCCAGCACTCCCGAGGCAGAGGCAGGCAGATGTCTGTGAGCTCAAGGCCAGCCTCTTCTACATAGTAAGTTCAAGGACAGCCAAGGCTACACAGAGTGAATCTGGCTCAAAAACAAAACTAATAAACAAAACCCTCTCAGTCACCGCTGGTGGGAGTACAAATTGATACAGTTATTATAGAAGTCAGTTTGGAGAAACCTTAAAAATGTAAAAAGTAGAATCATAATACAGCCCAGCCATCCTGCTCTATGTGCACCAGAGAACCCCACCCCCCAGAGGCACCTGCACATCCATATTTATTGTTGTTTTGTTTATTACAGCAAGTGAATGGAACCAGCCTAGATGCCCATCAGCACATGAATGGATAATGAAACTTGCACATATATAAAACAGAGCACTATTCAGCTCAAAAGAAAGGTGAAATTACAAAATTGTCAGGAGACCAGATCAGCTTAGACTGTGTTAAGTGAGGTCACCCTGCCTCGGGAGGAAAAACCTATCACTTTGAAGTTGTGCCTTCTATGGCTTTTGACGAATGTCATAGCATTACAGTCTCGTTTCATGCTACTGCGGGTCCTCTGTGTTCTGTTGGCAGTGAACCAGACTCGTCTCCTCCCAGATGCCAAGTATTTGGATCCATGTGGCGGGCACCACATATAGCCTTTTGAGAATATCTCCTTCACTTCGTAGTTGCGCTTGTTTCTTCTCCCTCCCTCCGTGCTCCCCGCTTTGGGACGGGATCTCGTGTAAGCAAGGCTGGCTTTGAACTCCTCATCCTCCTGACTCCAGCTCCTGAGCTCTGGGATTACAGGTGTGGGCTACCGTGTAGCTCATTTGTTTTTAATGCCGAGTAGTCCTCCATTGTCAGAGTGTACCACAGCTTGTCTACCCATTCATCTCCTGGGCACACGCTGATGGTTCTGAAGCTTTGTCAGTTATACACGAGGCTGCTATAAATATTCATACAAGTATAGTTTTCGTGGATGTATGCCTTTAATTCTTCGGGTAAATATGGAGGGACGTGATTATTGCATTGAAGAACTTCTTTAGTTAAAAACATTTAACATGTGCCAGAATGATTTAACTATTGGTATACATCACACATACACACACACACACACACACACACACACACACAAACAACAGATCTGCTGGATGGAAAAGCTTCTCAGGTGATGCCAACCAACACACCATCAGATACTAGCAGGTCTAACAGTCTAGTGGCTCCTTCTGGAGCTGGGACTACATCCAACTGTGGAGCTGGATGGCATATAACATCCATAGAATATCTCCGTTGTCCTTAATTTGTTATGATTTTGATGATTTTAGGACGAGATCTCTGTATATAGCCTGGGACTTGCTAAGTTGACCAAGCTGGCTCCAAACTTGCTTCAGTCCTCCTGCCTCTACCCCAAGTTCTGGCATCACAACACCTGGCCTCCACCCTTCTCCAGCCCCCAGTTGACTTTCTGTTACTCCAATTCTTTTACAGTGCATCGTCACAAAACATAAGGCCATAGTGGTGCTTCAGTTCATCGCAGAGCAATGAAAAGACCCCCAGATCCAACACACAGTCGTCCTGACTAGCTCTTTCAGTCCCTGGCTTTGCCTTTCTCCACTTTAGACACAGCAGAGCAATCCACTCACCTACACCCATCATAGGCTTCCATAACCCTTGTTCCCCCATTCTCACAGGCCTTAACTGAAATCATTCCAAACGAACGAATAGGCCAGAACTGGCTTTGTCACGTAGAGGGCAATTAACCAAGGAACACTCTCCCACTATTACCCTTATATGATCAAATTGCTTTCTAAAGGGATTAACTCAAGTCAGAGTGTAAAATTAAAGGCTTCTGAATTGTGCCTAAGAGAGAAGCGAGTGACCACTGGTAAGTGACACGAAAGTCCAAGAGAAGGAAGTAACCCAGTGTGAATCGTGAGCTGCTGGGGATTCTCCCCACACTGTGAGTCAGCCCTGGTTGGTCAGCTTATGTTTGTGTGCACAGGTTATAGGGCTCAGAAAGTAACCATGGCAAGAAACGGCACATTCCCGGAAAGCCGTGTATTTATAGAAGAGGAGGTCTGGGAGGAGCTGAGGGCACACAGGGCCACCCCTCCTGTCTTTCAGGGAAGGAAGTGTGGAGTGGACAAGGCCCAGCCAGGATCAAGGTGGGACCTTTGTCAGCCAGGCCAGCACTGCTTTTTTGGAAAACATTCCTGAGAGAGTTTGTTTTCCTTACTCTTGTCTTTTCTTTTTCCCTTCCCTTCTCCTCCTTTGTCTTCCCTCTTTCCTTCCCCATCTCTCATTCTTAACAGGTTCTTGTGTGTCCCAGGCTAGTGTGGAACTCACTGTGCACCTGAGGACGACCTTGAACTCCTCATCATCTGGCCTCCACCTCTTGACATGCGCCATGCAGCGCTGGGGATGGAACCCAAGGCTTTGTGCCAGCTAAGGAAGCAAACTATCAACTGAGCCCCTCCAAACTACCTCCCTACGCCTTAATTCCACTTTTGAAAATTAAAATATCGGGATCATTAAAAATAAAAATATGGAGAATAAGCCGGGCATTGGTGGTGCATGCCTTTAATCCTAGCACTCAGGAGGCAGAGAAAGGCGGATCTCTGTGAGTTCGAGGCCAGCCTGGTCTACAAAGCAAGTTCCAGGACAGCCTCCAAAACAATACAGAGAAACCTTGTCTTGAAACCCCTCCCCCCCAAAAATGGAGAATGGATATACTCAAGATACATTGCATTGCATGTATATATAAACTTGGCAAAGAATAAGTAAAATATTAAAATATAAAAAGATATATATGGAAAAATCTTCCCTTCTCTATTATTAATTTCTTGGGCACGTGTGTGTGTGTGTGTGTGTGTGTGTGTGTGTGTGTGTGTGTGCACGGGCACATGTGGAAACCCAAGATTGATGTTGACTATCTTCCTCAATTGCTTTCCACCTTTAAAAATGTTATTTTTATGTATGTATGTATTGACTGTGTGTTGTGTGTATATGTAAGAGCCAACACATGGATACTAGTACCTGCAGAGACCAAGAGAAGGTATCATATTCCCTGGATGGAGTTATGTGTGCTTGTGAGATGCCATATATGGGTGCTGGGAGCTGAACTCTGGCCCTCTGGTCCTTTTAACCATTGATCTATTTTTTTACCCTCATCTTATTCTCTTTTTTTTAATGTAAAATTTTGGTTTTATTTTTTACATTAGTGGGAGATGTCAGTTACAGATATGCAAGTACTTAGTTTTTTTACCTCTCAGACAGAACCAAAGTAACATTATTATTATGTAAGATTTTCTTTTTAACATTTCAATAAGAATGCCATATAACCTTTTCTTAAACAAAATGACTAGGATGCTAATGAAGGAGAAAGTTTAATAAGCATATTTATTTAAATCAAATCCTCCAGTAAGAAATGGAGAATCTGCTGTCTTTACTTAGAAGGCTGTGTAAATAGTTATCTTTTAAATTTTATGTGCAGTTCAATAACATTCCCTTACTGGAAACATGAACATTCCACATCACAGTCCCCAAAGTACTTAAAAGTCTCAAAATTCCGTGTCTTCTCTTGCTTGTTTCTCTCTGGATTCCACCCATGCCTTATTAATGGTTCATTTCATGTCATCATCTCCATCTTCATAAATTTTTTTAGAACATTCATTAATCCCTCACTAGGATCTGTTTCAGCATCATAGGAAGGCTTTTCTTTCTCTTTGCATTATTTTTCCACCTGAGTTAAGTAGTCCCATCGTGTGTTTTCTGCTTTCTTTCTACATAAGATGATAACTGTATCAGTCTTGACTTTTTTTGAACTGCTTTCCACAGAGATGGGTTTTAAAAGGTTGTTTACAAGCATGGAGTAATTCTTGCCATTGAGATTTTTTACCAAAAGATCAAATGACCTCTCCGTGAAGTGTACCTGCACATTCTCAGTGGGAACCTGATGAACTCCAGTTAAGGTAATGTAGATTTTCACAAACTTATCTGACTGATCCCATCCATAATTACTGATTTTCACAGTGTATCCTGTTGTAAGAGGAGCAACCACAGCAGCTGGCTTTTCATTGTCAAGGTCTGGTTTCTTCTGTGATTTCTGCTGCATCTTGTTCTTTATTTCTATCTCAATCTTGGATTTTTCACTTGTAAGAGTATCAAGAAGTCTTTTCCTAGTAGACTTTTCCAACAACACTTTGACCTCTTCTAGGTCTTTCTGCAACTCCTCCAAAGCGGAAGCCATGTTGTGGCGGTCGGGCCTGAGGCCGGAGCTGCACCGGTGCACCGGAGCTGACAGGAAATGCGGAACACGCCACCCGAGAGCCCATCTTATTTTCTTTTGAGGGAAAGTTTTCTCACTGAACCTGGACCTCATCAGTTCTGCTAGTCTGGCTGGCCAATGAGTTTCAGGGATCCACCTGTCCCTGTTTCCCCAGCACGGGGGTTACATACGTATGTCACCAAATTTGGCTTTTAGGCATGTGCTGCAGATCTAGACTTAGGACTTCATTCTCGTGTGGCAAGCACGTTACTGACTGAGCCATCTCCCCAGTCCTGCGTATAGTGTTTTGGCAGATATTATTGAATGACTTCCAAAAAGCTTGCCCCACTTTGGAATCCCTTTGGCAGATGTGGCAGCCTTTGCTGGAGATCTGCCTTCTCAAATTGCGCTCTGTTTGGAATGTTGTTTCATCTCTTGGGTACACAGTTTTGGTACATGCTTGGTAGCATGAGAATATAACAAGCATAGACTTACAAACTTGGCACAGCTGGTGCCTAGACTATTGGTGTTTCACACCCCAGGTCACTGCCTCCTTTTGCTTCTCTTTGGGAGGTCATTGCTTAGAATAGCCCTGAACATTGGGCTATCAGGTGGCCTAAACTTATCCTCAGAATGACCCTGTGAATGCAAGGGACAGCTATTAAGAGTTGAGTCTGACCCATGAAGACACCGAGGCAGAGAGTGCTGAGACATTCTTCCAGGATGAGGCTAAGATAAAGTAGCATCTGGGGAGGGAAATACTGAGCCACAGTTGTCCCTTGCAAGAGGTGCGGATCATTGAGGACAGCCGAGAGTAGCATTGAAGCTGGCTTTAGACTAAGCTCTGGACTGATTAGACAATAGAAACAGTCCTTAGTTCAAATATAACTGGATTCTGTTAATGAAGATCACAAAGGAGAGGGAGGAAGGAGGAAGGGCAAAGGGGGTCCAGAGCATCAGTAAGCACTGTGTGAAAGAATCTTGAATTTGTCAATCTGAAGGCATCATGTAAGGTGGGAGAATCTAGGTATAGGTCAAGAGATCTACCCAGTAATAACATTTCCATGAGGAGGAAGCCAGCAGAGGTTTTAGGGTGTAAACAAGAAAATACAAATATATTTCATGTCATGGGGCTGAATGGCCAAGGATGGAGCTCTAGAGATATTCAGAGAGCTGACTGAACGAACTATCCCTTCTCAGAGAGCAGTGTCTATCTTCTGTTCTCTACCCAAGAAACAGACTTGTCTGTAGAAATAAACACAAAAGTCCTTTCCCAGCCTTTCGGGCTCTCTGACCATCCCTGAGTTAGGTTTGCTGGCACAAAGCTCAAACCTGAACGTCCTACCATACCTTGTGTAATACAAAGCCTATATGGGATGGTTCCATACACAGAAAATGAGCACAGACACTCCAAGAAGTCGCTATTCACCGTTGACTGTGGGCAATTAGCCTCTTCTAGTTTCTTGAGTATCTTGAAGTGTCCCCACTGCTGTTTCCATCTCAATGGTTTATAACAGTGGCTCTCAACCTGTATGTAGGCCATGACCCCTTTGGAAAACCTCTGTCTCCAAAATATTTACATTATGATTCCTAACAGTAGCGAAATTTCAGTCATGAGGTAGCAATGAAAATGACTTTATGATTGGGGTCACCACATGAGGAACTGAATTAAAGGGTCGTAGCATTAGGAAGGATGAAAACCACTGGTTTAAAGGCTCCATCCAGCAAACCATGACCAGTCAGCAGCAGAAATACCTGGTTTCATTGTATTTGGTCAATTCTCTATGAACTCAATTTTTATTTCTTGGAGAGTAATAAACTCCTGAAGTTTGTAGGAGTTGACATCCCTTATTTTGCAGGGGGATGGAATCTGAGAATTGAACCCACGGCTCCAGGCATACCAGGCAATTGCTCTGAGACCGAGGTAGATTCTAGCCTTGGAGACTAGTAACTAGAACTTTTAGTAATTGAAGTATTTTTTTAAAAGATTTATTTATTTATTACTTATACAGTGTTCTGCCTACATACCAGAAGAGGGCACCAGATTGAAATGTAGATGGTTGTGAGCCACCATGTGGTTGCTGGGAACTGAACTCAGGACCTCTGGAAGAGCAGTCAGTGCTCTCAACCCCTGAGCCATCTCTCCAGCCCCGTAACTGAAGTCTTAACAATATCTTAATGTCACTCTGACTCCAAAGGTCCCTTTTTAGGTTCAGTTGAATTTTTATCTTTTCCTGTTTTCCAATCACTGGTCTTCCTTTGGCCCTTTGAAGCATGTGTGGTGAGTCTTTATTGCCAGTTTGACTGGATTTGGAGCTACCAAGGAGACAAACCTCTGGACACATCTGTGAGGGCATCTCCAGAGAAGTTTAACCCACACTAAATGTAGATGGCACCATCCCTTGGGGTGGCGTCCTGGACTGACCGAAAGGGAAAAAGCCATCTGGGTCTCGTCTTTGTCTCTGTCTGCTTCCTGACTGTGGACTCCTGTGACCCACTGTCACACTCTCCTGCCACGTCTTTCCCACCACGATGAACAGCACCCTCGGGCTGGAAGCCCAAATAAATCCTTCCTCAAGTTGATTCTGTTAAACATTTTGTCACCGCAATAAGAAAAGTAAGCAGTACACAGCACAGAGAGAATACCTTCAGCCCCTTTCCTGGTTGACCACTATGGTCCTGTTTTAGCACCTCAGACTGTTGGAACCACCACCAAGGACAGACACCTGTGTGTCTCCAGCTGTTCTCTACAGGATAGTGCTTCGGAGAGTCCCATAAACCCACATGCTGAGGGTATGAAGCCTCTGGGAGAACTTGGGCTGTCAGATGCTCGGATACTCAGAGGGGGGACAAGCTGGTGGGTGTAGATCTGAGAGTCACAGATGGAGTTCCATAGGGACGCTGGGAGATGAAGAGACGATGGAACCTGGGGGAACATGGACCCTTTAAGGATGGTGGAAGAAGAAGGAGGTGCCCACAAGACACAAGGGGTAGTTGAAGAGTCACGGGAAGAGTGCTGGTGACAATCACCCAGAAGGAGAGAACGGAACACAGGTTACAGTGGTGTCAGGTGGCAGAGTGCCAGACATTGGCAGCTTTGGGCAGGCGTCAGTTTCTTAAGAGTGAGTGAGATTAGAACAGGGGGAAGGGAGGGTGTAGGGAAGGAGAAAATGGCCAGGCCAGGGAGGCAACTGTCTGGGATGCCTTTTGGGGACAAGGCAAGGTGCTTGGCTTTACGGTGGGATAGATCTGAGCTATTGCTTCCTCTTCCTCCTCTTCCTTCCCTCCTTCTCCTCCTCCTTCATCCCTCTTCTCCTCTTCCTCCTCCTCCAATTGGGTCTCTTGAAGCATAGGCTATCTCTGAACTCACTGTGGCCCAGGATGACCTTGAACTTCTGATCCTCCCACTTTGACTTCTGGAGTGCTGAGATGACAGGCATGGGCTGTCTGTGTGAGGTGCTGGGGAGGGACTTCAGGACCTCACGCATGCTAGGCATGCAGCCTGCATCCAGCCGAGCTCTGAGATGCTTTCTACACTAATGGAAAGGGTTTGGGGGATGAGAACAGGTGGACTGTGTGAGGCTAGGCAAAAAGGGATGGTTGGTGGAGTAACAGTCTTGAGGAAGAGTGTGAGGACACAGGAAGAATTCTTTTTTTAAATGCATTTTTATTTCTATCCTTTTTGAAACAGGGTCTCATGTGGCCAGGCCAGCCTTAAACTTACTATGCAGCTGCTGAGGACGCAGAATACAGATGTGCCTTGAAGTGCAGGCTGCATTAGTCTCTTCATTCTGAACTTGCCTTTCCCGGGCACCGCCCCCATGTTTATTCCTCTCAAGGTCCTGACTGGTTTTCCTGTGGTCTGACTATGGAGGGACAGTGACTCTCCTCTGTTCCTTACCCTGCCCTGGGCCTGCTGGCAATTCTTTCAACTACATTCTTGTCAGGGACCCCCAACATGCTCTCCCTACCCACCTGTGTCAGGTCATGTGCTAATTCTGAGTCACTCCTGCCATTTGTTGTCTGTGCTTGAATCGAGCTAAGGAAAATTCAGTAAGACTGGCCAACTGGGGGCAGACTGATAGGCTCCTCCCTCAGCTGGTTCTTAGTGCTGCTAAAAGATCGTTATATTCTTCCCTCAGTACTTTTTTAAAGACAGTGTCTTTATTCATTCATTAAGAATGCCATATGGTGTATTTTGATCATATTCGCCCCTCCCTTAACTCCTCCCAGCCCACTCCCCCAGTTAGTACATTTCAGACATCTCATACCAACTGGTCAGGCCTTCTGAGAACCCCATCCCCGCCACATTCTCCATACCCTCCAGGTTCATGCTCATTGGAGGACGAGGATGAGGACTGACTGGGTCATGAGTGACAGCAGCAAATACAGTGCCCAGAATATGAAGAGAAAGGACATTGGACAGTCCTTGCAGTGGGACAGATGCCACCTGCTACAGGTCAAAGGAACTCAGCATCAATATAGATCAACTGGAAGAGGTAAGTGAGAGCCTAGCCTAGACTGTGACTCCACCCCCGGCCTCCCAGAAAAGACATTTATTTCTAGGTGCTTTGGGCAGTCGTGGAAGCCAGGGTAAAAGAGAAATCTTAGAAGTAATCTCTGAGGTTAACCATGCCAGCCCCCAAACAGTGGTGACTGATCATGCATGTTCACGGAATGTCAGCAGGATCCAGTGAAAAGGTATGTGCAGGAAGTTTGAGCCTCCTATTGCAGCAGCTGTGGCAACTGGGGCATTTGGACATTTCTATGCAACAGCTTCCTTATCTCTTTCTTCTTTCAAGAATTCATTATTACTTTTAAAACTTGTGTGCATATGTGGCTATGTGCATGTGAGTGCAGTGTCCATGGAGGCCTGTAGAGGGCGTCAGATCCCCTAGAATGGGAGTTACAGGTGGTGGTGAAGCACCAGGTCTCCAGCCCTGTTTTTGTTGTTTGTTTTTGTTTTGAGACAGTCTCCCTGTTGGTATGGAACTTACTGTATAGACCACTCTGGCCTTGAACTCTCAGAGACCTGTCTTTGCCTTCGAGTGCTGGGGTTAAAAGTGTGTGTGTAATCATGCACAGCCTTAGTTGTTGATAATCAGAAGTAATCATCATACACGCTTTCATAGGTTGGTGAGATCAGTTCAGACCTCATGAACAGATGGTCCGTCAACAGATAAACAAGCATGAAGCTCAAGCAAGAGGGCAGCAGACAGTCGGGCAGACATAACTTGCCAAGGGCTAGAGAGATAGCTCAATGCTAAACTCATGCTCTTACAGAGGTCCAGAGTTCACTTCCCAGAACCCACATGGCGGTTTACAGCCACCCATAACTTCAATTCCAGGGCATCCAATACACATTAAAACAAAACAAAAATAAAGAAAAAATAAGGCTGGGCGGTGGTGGCACATGCCTTTAATCCCAGCACTCGGGAGGCAGAGGTAGGCGAATCTCTGTGAGTTCGAGACCATCCTGGTCTACAAGAGCTAGTTCCAGGACAGACTCCAAAGCCATAGAGAAACCCTGTCTCGAAAAACAAAAAACAAAACAAAACAACAACAAAAAAAAAAAAGAGAAGAGAAGAAACAAACAGCTATAGCATTAATGAATCACATTTTGTATGTGTGTGTGTGTGTATGCGTGTGTGTGTGTGTGTGTGTATGTGTATGAGAGATACAGAGAGAAAAGACAGAGACAAAGAGAGACAGATATGTGGAGGTGCAGAGACAGAGAGAGACAGACACACGGAGACGCAGAGACAGAGAGCTTTTCCAAAGAGGATTAACTCATGGTGGGGGGGGGCACCTTGAACATGAGTAGCACCTTCCTGTGAGATGGGGCCCAGACTTTAACAAAAAGGATGAAAAGAAAAAAACTAGCTGGGCACCAACACCCCTTCCCCTGTCTACCTCCCGCAGAAGTAGACAGGGCATGTGCTGTAATAGGGGAAACGGACTACTGTTAGTCCGCTAAAGGAACACAATAAAAAAGTAACACTGTGTCCTCCGGCAGGGAAGGCAGGAGGTAAAGGAAAGGTCACAGGTCTCTGAGCACCAAAGTTGGGAAGATCCTTAAGGACCCACTGGCAACAGTGTTGAAGGGAGTGAGCAGCTGTTGGAGGTGGAGACTCTGAGTTGCCAAACTGCAGAAAGAGATGTTAGGACTGTAGAGTTGCCTGTAGGCTGCGTAGACAGCTCCGAAGTTGCAGTTTTCAGAACATATCACCCATGTTATGGTGGACTGTCTGGTGACACAGCTGCTTTTGAGTCATTCCTGCCCTTTGTAAGTGACTGCCCCCCCCCATTGTCCTATTAGTATAACTCCAGTAAAAACTGACCGGCTTACCAAACTGAACATTGGCACAATTGTTACTTTGGTCTACCCTAGCCTCCCTTTCCGGGTTGAGTAGATAAGTGTGTTGTGTCTCCCCATGACGAGTCTGTCACACAATAGCTAGGTAAGCACTCTGCCAGCTGAGCTACACCCCTAGCCTGTCCTCGCCCAAGTCTCCCCAAATATCCTGAAATGTATTCTCAGCTCTCCAGAAGTGCACAAGCTGGTTAGGGAGACATTCACTTGTCAAGTGGTCATGGAACAAATGAGGCTTTATGAGCAAGACCGATGGAGACAAACAAGGTTCCAGAAGGCCAGAGAAGCTGCAAAGCAGGGAAGGGATGTTGACAACAGTGGTCTGGAAAAGTGTCGTGCATGCAGGGAGTGAGCTCAGCTGGGAACCGATGAAGCAAGCTTCCCCTACCCTCCCTTCTCTGCCAGCTGCCGGGAAGCCCTTTCTTTGTGTTGCAAGGGCCAGAATGAAAGGCTAACTTTGGCCTTTTCCAGGAACATGCTGTCATTAGGAGATGCTAACAAGAGCAGAAAACCACCCCAGTGGCTTCAGTAGCTCCCTTCATAGCCTGTCTTTCAAGTAAAGCCCAGTCTTTGGCTCCATCAATAACGGAACTCACAGCGTCTCAACAACAGCTTTTGCTTCTGTGTATCGAGAGAATTGAGGGAGCACTGGCTGCCCTGGATTGACCCTCCCGTGAGCTGCTGATGAGAAAGGACATCATGGCTCTTTGCTAAGGCTTTGACTTTCCAATGGTTGTCAGTGGTGTGGGCCCTATGATCTGTGGTTTTGGAGTCCTCATGAACACACCCACAATCCCTGAAAGTGGTACCTGTTATGTCTCAAACCTCTGACAAATGGCTGAGGTGCCAATCTAACACTGGCAGCCAGGTTCCCGAGATTCTCCTTACACCCTCCAGTCCCTGCCTGTTACAGGGGCCTCCTGGCCCACATACCATGCTCCCTACCCTGGACTCTCCAGTTCAGGGGGCTGGGTTGCCCTTCCCTATATAATCCAGCCATTTGGGTTACCCACTCTCTCTGTACCTTTGGGTCTCCTGGATGCTGCACCTGGTTCCCCTCTCTCCCTCCCACATGGCCGAGCTCAGTCTGGTCGTGACCACTATGGACTCTCCCAGATGTTCCTTCCTCTGGCTGTGCTCTCCTACATATCTACAATAAACCTTCCCCTCAACCACACCTGGGAGCAGTCATGTCCTCCCTTTTTATTCTATTTTATTTTTTTCACCCCCTCATGCTTCCTTTCCTTTTTATTTCTGTTTTTTTTTATTCAGCACCCAGATGAAAATGGTTCTTGAGACATGTAGCTCCTAGTATCCATTTTATTCAATTGCATCAATTATTTGCTTGTTTTCCACTCAAGGAATTGAACCCAGGACTTCATATATGCCAGGAGAGTATTCTACCGCTAAGCTATACCCTTAGCCTCCTAGTTTCCACTTCAGCTGGGAGAAAGAGGTCAGGAGGTGAGGATCAGGAAACAGACTCATTCTTGGGGCCCTGGAAGTGTCAGCTCTCCGGGGTCAAGTACATGAATGGACCCCCAGTGGGTTGGGCAGGGGCTGAGGGGCTCTATCAAAGCAGGGTAGATTGGGAGCTCTTTTTTTTCTCATTCTGCACTTTAATTTTCTTCTGGCTGTGCAGCTTTCAACTTGAAATAGTATCTAGAGTGGCTCTCAGACTGCCTGGACTACATTGTAGTTTCTTTGAAAGATAGATGGGCCTGGGTTCTGAGCCTCAGTTTGTTTCCTTTTCTGTAAAATGGGAATAATGACAGTGTAGATGTTATGGCATCATTAGAAGGGTTGGATCAGAGACCACATGTAGAGCATAGCATGTTGAAGGGGCTCAACCAATGTTGCTGCTACTGCTGGGTTACACAGTTCATTGCAAAAGGGAAACAGTGGTTGCTATTGTCCCCAGAAGCTGCCCTGATCCTGCCTCAGAGTCCCTGATGTCTCCGCTGCTTTCTCTAGTTGTAGGTGCTTTTCCTCAAGCGACACATCTGTGTGCTACTATCTCTTCTGCAGGGTTCAGCTTGTGACTAGTGGTTTCTAGAGCCTGCCCGGACCTGAGTAATTGTGCACAGTCAAAGACAAC
The DNA here is from genome assembly GCF_017639785.1 of Mesocricetus auratus. Classification (NCBI taxonomy): domain Eukaryota; kingdom Metazoa; phylum Chordata; class Mammalia; order Rodentia; family Cricetidae; genus Mesocricetus; species Mesocricetus auratus. The sequence continues at coordinate 144,139,398 of NW_024429266.1, read as the reverse complement.
AGGAAAATGAGTCTAAAATTCTAGACAGCCCTTTTGTCCTAGTCAGCTTGACAGAGCCTAGGGTCGTGTGAGAAGACAGCCTTGATTGAATGACTGTCTGGAGCGTACTGGCCTTTGGACGTGGGGGATGATCAATAGTTGATTTAGGAGGGGTGGAGCCACCCGAGGCAGGTGGGTATGGAATCTATATGAAAAAGCCAGTTAAGGGTTTGGAGAGACGGCTCAGCAATTAAGAGTACTTGCTGCTCTTCCGGAGAACCCTGGTTCCCATCAGACAGCTCACAACTATCTGTAATTCCCATCCCAGAGACCCCATACCCATTAAAAAATAGATTGGTTAATTAATTAATAGGAACTTAATGTCTGTTAGGCTTTTAAAAAAAAAAGGAAGCTAAGCACGGGCCGTGAGTAAGTCAGAAAGAAGTGTTCCTCCGTGGTTCCTAGCTGTAGTCCCTGCCCTACTTTCTTCCATGATGGAGTGTGATGGAGTTGTAAGAAGTAGACCCTTTCCTCCCCTGGGTTACCTTGGGGCAGAGTATTTTGTCAAAGCAACCAAAAGGGAACCAGGACGCCTTTAAAAGTCTTTAAAATGGTCTTCATCATGTTCCCGGACTGCAGCCCAGTCTCTGCCAAAATGACTGGGGCTGTTGCGTATTTAGAAACCAACCCCAGGCCGGGCGTTGGTGGCGCACGCCTTTAATCCCAGCACTCGGGAGGCAGAGGCAGGCGGATCTCTGTGAGTTCGAGGCCAGCCTGGTCTACAAAGTGAGTTCCAGGACAACATCCAAAGCCACAGAGAAACCCTGTCTCGAAAAACCAAAAAACAAAAAAAACAAAAAAAAAAAACTTGGCCCTTAGGGTCAGACATACTCAAGAAGCAGCTGCTCGGTGACCCAGCTTCGGCGACTGGCCAAGTAAGAGCCGTGGCCTTGCCTTGGCTGACTGCCATCGAAACCACTCACTGGAATCGTGGCTGCAGTGTGCTGGGAGATGGTCACATGGAGGGCTTTGCTGACCTCAGACACTGGATACCCTTCCTTGCCTGGCGCCGGCACTGGCAGACAGAGCTCCGTGGTGGTGAGTCAGGGCGAGGATTGCCTAGCACCTGGAGAACATGCACACAGAAAGGGGCCCCCAACCATCGAGGCTGAATAGAAAGAGAAGAAACCAATGGTCCATGTAGGAAGATGATGCCTGTACACCATGGTTCATGTTTCTTCAATTCGAGGGCCTCCCCTGGGATGGTTGCCGCTTCTTCAGGGGCAGGAAGCACAGAGGTTAAAGTCTTCTTGCTCCATGGTGGACAGACTTGTGCTCAAGTCTTAGTCGTTTTCTTACTAGGCACGTGATGCCGCCGTCTGATTCAAGTCCTCTGAGCCTTCTCAATAAATTGACTGTAGTGCTAACTAGTACAGTCATCCTTCAGTGTCATGGGGATTGGCTCTAGAAATCCCTACCAATACCCAAATCCAAGTGCCTTTAACTCCGGTTCCAGGGGATTCGACTCCCCCTTCTGTCCTCTGCCGGCACTTACATGTACATAGTGCAGGACGACATGCCTGTATGTAAAACACTGATACACATAAAATAAAAATAAATAATTATTTATTTAAAAATAAATACATATTTTTAAAAAACTGCCTCAGTCACATTGACTTGTAGGCATGCATGTGGAGGCGTTTTCTTGATTGTTAATTGATGTAGGAGGGCCAGCCCACTGTGGGTGGTGTCATCCCTAAGCAGGTGGGTCTGGGTTATTTGAGATAACTAGCTGAGCAAGCCAGAGGAAACAAGTCGGTAAGCAGTGTTCCTGCTTTGAGTTTCTGCTGGGGTTTCCCTCAATGATGGACTCTAACTTGTAAGATAACATAAACCCCTCCCTCCCCAAGTTGCTTTTGGTCAGCGTTTTATCACAGTAACAGAGAAGCAAATTAGTGTAGACAGGGTCTCACCGCATAGCCCAGACTGGTCTCAAACTCCAATGACTCTCTTGCCTTAGGTTCCCAAGTATTTGGATTATAGATGTTTGCCCTGTGCTTGGCCCACATAGAAAACTGACGGGGTGATGACACTTTTAGGGAACAGATGTATTAAGCTCTATCCTGGGCTTCCTAGAATTCACAATCTGTCAGAGATGAAGCGTGACAAACTAGTAATGTCACAAGAGTGGAGGAGCATTTGGGAAGAGCTGTGTCAGGTGTTGGGAACAACTTGGGGAAGACAGTGAGGGGCAGGAATCTCAGCTGCCTCCTACTGCCTCCTCTGGCCTCCCTTCTAGAACAGAGGTTCTCAACCTCTGGGTCATGAACCCCGGGGGAGTCAAATGAACCTTTCACAGGGGTCACACATCAGATATACTGCATATCATATATTTACAGTAGAAATATTACAATTATGGAGTAGCAACAAAAAGTTTATGGTTGGGGGGGTCACCACAACATGAGGAACTGTATTAAAGGGTCGCAGCGTTGGGAAGGTTGAAAACCACTGCTCTAGAGGCATAACTAATGGGTCATTGAGAAGCCATGACGATGTGGTGTTAGGCTTTAAGTTGATTTCTTTCAGTTTTCTTGAAATTTTGAGGCCTGTATAGGAAGTTGCTGTAACTTCAAAAATGTAAAAACTGAGGCTAGGCATAGTGTCACGCACCTTTAATCCCAGCACTTGGGTGGCAGAGGCAGGAGGATCTTTGTGAGCTCAAGGCCAGCCTGGTTGCCATAGCAAGTTTCAGTCCAGCTAGAGTTACACAATGAGACTCTGCCTCAGAAAAAGAAAGACAAACAAACCAACCTGTGTAGATATCGGGCAAAGGATCATACAGTACAATGCTCGGTGGGGCTGGAAACGCAGCTTAGTGACTCAAAGGCTGGCAGAGCAGGCTTGGTGGTCTGAGTTCGATTCTCGTGACTGACTTAAAGAAGCAGAGTGTAGTGTCTGACAGCTGCAATGCCAGTCAGGTAGCAGTAGGTGAATCCTTGGAGCTCCTTGGCCTCTCAGCCTACTTGACAAGCTCCAGGCAGATGACAGACTGTCTCAAACATGAATGTGGACAGTGTTCCAAGAAATGGCACTGAGGTTGACCTCTGGACACACACACACACACACACACACACAGAGAGAGAGAGAGAGAGAGAGAGAGAGAGAGAGAGAGAGAGAGAGAGAGAGAGGCACACGCATGCATGCACAGCACAAGCTTCTCCATTTAGAGGTTTTATTAAGGAAGCTGTGCTATGGTAAACAGACAGAGCCCTGGCCTTGGAGGAAGGATCTCTGTGTACCCTGGCTCCACTTACAGTCGATATCTGGGAAGTCAACAAACCACCCTTAGCCCGTGAATCTTTGGCCATAAACTTGAGGTGAGGATACCTTCTTCCTAAGGTGGTGGCAGGGTCACATATAACATGACTGTTTTCCCTGGAGTCTAAAACTCAGGATAAAATCAGTCCTCTAAACAGCAAGATGTTAAAATGAACAAACACCAGTAAAGATTTAAAAGACTCATGGTGCCTGGTTTGTGGCTCCCATCTGTAATCCCAGTGCTAGGGAAGTGAAGGCAAGAAGAGACGGCGCTCAAAGTTAGCCTCAGCTGGCCGGGCAGTGGTGGCGCAAGCCTTTAATCACAGCACTCGGGAGGCAGAGGCAGGCGGATCTCTGTGAGTTCGAGGCCAGGCTGGACCGACAGCCTCCAAAACAATACAGAGAAACCCTGTCTCGTAAAACCAAAAAAAAAAAAAAAGTTAGCCTCAGCTATGTAGTATGTTTGAGGCTAGCCTGGGCTACATGGGACCTTGTCTTAAACAATCAGGAGGAAAAAAAGATATCTCATTTAACCTCAGAAATAGCTGATGAGATTCTCTTACACCATTTTACTTTATTATCTTGCTTATATGAGGAAAAAGCCTCACTCCATCGCTCAGACTGGTCTTGCAATGCAACTCCTGCCTCAACTTCTCAAGTGCTGGGAGTTCATGAACAAGCTTCTCAAATTCATTTTATAGGTGAAAAACTGAGGCACAGAGAAAGGGAGTAACTCACCCCAAGTCCCAGCCGTCAAGTGTTAGTTTAAGGCTTGAGTTCCCCTCAGATCCAGGCTCGAAGCACGCCTCTCTGTTTAGTTCTATACTGCACAGGGTGTGCGCCCTCTCACGGCGAACAGCAGAGGCTGTAACGTGGCCCAGTAAAGTGCTTTAGCAGCGTGGATTAAGTAAGCCCTGGCTTCAATTTCCAGTGCTACACAAGCCAGTGTGTGGTGGCCGCAGCCTGTAATCCCACTCTCAGGAGAAGGAGGGTCAGTTCAAGGTCATCCTGGGCTATGCAGTGAGTGAGTATGAGACCAGCCTGGAGTACCTGAGACCCAGCCTTAAAGAAAAGCACAAGAGCTACACAAGGACTCCGTTATTTCCAGGTAGTAGGAGAGGCGCTAAAACACACGGAAAATAACTTCAGGAGCACAAACTAGTAGTAACCGGTGTCAAGACTCAAACCACTACTCCAATGCAATCACTTAAAAACTGCATTTGTGACATCGACTTAGGCTCAGAATCATGACATTAGAATGTTGAGGGAAGGGCTCCTTGCTCACATTAAGGAGGTTGAGTAACCAGCTAAGCTGCGAATGACCCAGGCGATGACCCCTTGTGATGACAGTTGGGTCACTCTGAGCAATGCAGACAGGGCGGAGCAGACTGTAATGGGAAATCTCAGTGACATCATCGAGCAGGGGTAGAAAACCTGTCCTGACCCAGGTACTCCAACTATAGGCTTTGGTGGTAAACATCACCTTACAGTGCTGAATAGCATTTGAGTAAAAATTTGTTAACACGAGTAAGTGGCCAGGCATATTGGTACGCTCCCATAAGTCAGCACTTGATGAACTGAGGCTGGAGAATTGCTGGGAGTCCAAGGCCAGTTTTGACTACATAGAGAGTTTGGCTCAGGAGTAAGGTGTACAAAAAAAAAAAAGAAAGGGGAAAGGATAGCAGGGAGGGAGGGAGAGAGGGAGGGAGAGAGGGAGGGAGGGGGGAGGGAGGGAGGGAGGGAGGGAGCAAGGAAGGAGAGTGGGTGAGTTCTTTTGATAGCTATTGTGTACTTCAGAACAGGCATATCTAAATGGCAAGTCTAAACTGGAATATCTGCTTCTCTGTTCTGAATTCTCTTCCCTTTCCCGCCCAGTGCTGCAGTCCAGTACCTTCCACCGAGGGAGTGCGCAGGGCGTCCGCGCGAGGGCGCTCGGGGCTGTGAGTCATTTGCACATCACGCGCTGTCAGAAACTCGCGGTAGAAGACGTCATTCGTGTAACCCCCACCAGTTTAGCGCCACCGGAGCAGGTTTGGTGGGTCCGGCAGACCTGCAGCGCAGGGTGGGCCCCGGGCTAGGGCGGGCATAACATTCTTTGCCCAGCAGATGGGAGACTTTTGTGGGTGGGGTGGGGATGGGGGGATTGTGAGCAAAGACTGAGCGATCAATATCCTGTGTGTCTGTGAGGCTCTCCTCCGCCCTCCTGCCGGCTCCAGGGCCAGTCCTGCGTGCTTCAAAAGATCTTATATAACCTCGCCCACTGCCACCCGGATGTGAGCTGTCATTCCTGGGGACAGCAAGGCCTGCTGCTCGACACGCCCCCTGACTGGCTGGCCCCTGTTATTGCAGGCCCCTGCAGGGGCAGAGAAGTTGGTCTTGTGTCCCAGGTCTTGAGACAGGAGACTTTTTGTTTTAGACCAGGCAGGGTGTTGATATTTTGCACTGCACCTTAAAGATAGGCTAATCATATTAAAATAAACAGATAACAGACTTGGGTGGGAAGGATGTCTCAGCAGCGACCAGAGATTAGAGAAGTTTGCTGCTCCTCTGGAGGACCCAAGTTCAGTTCCCAGAACCCACGACAGATGGCTCATAGCCAGCTAGAATGCAATGACCTCTCCTGCTCTCCTCAGGCACCCGTTCTCACACACACACAAAATAAATAGGTAAAATAACTGGTATTGTTATAATCGCTTGCTGCTCTTGTTGAGGACCAAAGTTAAGTCAAGTGACTTCACAACCGCCTGTAATTACAACTCTAGGGGACCTGATGCCCTCTTTTGCCCTCTGATGGCACCTATATGCATGCATATGTACATTCATAAAAATAAATAGATAAAGACTGAAACTAGGCAACAGATTGCAATGTGTCTTGTGCAGGAATGCTCACATTTGTAAGGCAGGGAGGGAACCTATATGCATGCATATGTACATTCATAAAAATAAATAGATAGATAGATAGATAGATAGATAGATAGATAGATAGATAGATAGATAAAGACTGAAACTAGGCAACAGATTGCAATGTGTCTTGTGCAGGAATGCTCACATTTGTAAGGCAGGGAGGGAACAAAACTGCAAGGTTCAGTACAGCAGCTACAGGCAGGTGGACAAGCTCTCGGGAAGGACTTTTGCACTCTAGATTTCTTTCTTAGATTCCTTAGTTATATTCATGACTCATGGCCAGTTGTGTTCCTTTAAAGGACAGTTGAGCTTCCCGACATCGCTCAGGTGGAACTTGAAGGCCTGACCTTGTAACTTTGAGTAACTCAGACACTCAAAGAGAACCCCAACACTCCATGAATCGTAGACAGTTCTGCAGGCATGAAGTTGTGTTTATTCGGCGGCAGGTTTGGGAGACATCTATTACTCAGCCAGTGTGCTGACGGTAAACAGTACTCCCTGGGGTTTATAATTATGACAATGACCACACGTGAACAATGCAGCTGACATTGTTTGTCACCGTATTGCACTCCAACACAAAGAATCATTAACTTAGCGGGTGGCAGGCTGGCCTCGGTTTATCCTCTCCTGCCCTCCATGAAAGCTGGGGTAATTAGTCTTCTGGAAAATTATTTCTCACTCAACTTTCCTTACCTGCGTTGGACTTCCTTTCAGCCAGCTCGACCTTCATGAGACTCCTGTTGCCTCTGCCCCTCCCTACCTCACCGACTCACTCCTGCCCACTGCTCCTCATCTGACCATCCAGGAAACCGTGTGTCTAAATTACTCTGTGGAATTTTACAATAGCTGATTAAATGCATTGTTAGAGATCGCCCTGACTTGTCCTCGATTTTCTTTGTGAAAGAATAATCTTCTGTGTTTCTGTGTGCAGTGGATGGTGGTTAGCATGGAAGGCAGAAATGGTTAAAGTGCAAAGAACAAGCATCATGGAGTGAGTGCTCACTCACAAGTTGGTGATCTGTATCACACACACTCCCACAAGGCTTCAATAATCTGTATCACACACACACACACACACACACACACACACACACACACACACACACTCCCACAAGGCTTCAGGACTATAGCAGATCATGGAAGAGGGATGAAAAAGATGGCAACCCAGAGGTCAGGGAGGACTGGAGGAAGACAGTGTCTTCTGGATATAACTGGACAGCTGTACTCATGACCTCACAGTGCCTGTGGTTGCCTGCATAAGACCTTTATAAGATCCAGCCAGGCAATCATTCCAGCATGGAATTTAAGGGGTTCATGAGCCCCCACTCCTAAATGAAGAGCTTTGGACAGTTAGTAGCTTCTGGGTGGTGCGGGAGCCGGTCTTTAAAGGTGTGGGTTCTACTTGATTGACCATGCTCCAGGGGATGGCCCCATATCCAGGAGTATATGGGCAGCACAAATTGGACTCCATGGATTATTAAAAAACCAAAAAGGACACAAAGTTTGGAGGGTATCCAGGTGTGGATCAACCTAAGTCGAGGTAGGGAGAGGAGTGGAGAATAGATACGAACAAAATATGCTGTGTGAAATTCTCAAGGACTTAATTTTGTGTCTATATCCTTATATAAAAGAATCTTTATAACTATGTAAAGATCATCCAGGCTAAAGAGGTGGCTCAGCGGTTAATTTGTCCTGCTCTTGCATAGGACCCAAGTTCAGCTCCCAGTACCCACATCGGGCAGCCCACAATTGCTAGTGAGTCCAGTTACAGAGAATTTGACACACTTTCTGGTCACTCACATGCATGTGCACATACATGCACACAAATACGCATATATTTTACAAAATAAATCTTAAAGAAGAACAGTCTTCTGAATTATACTGTAATCCTTGAGAAGGTAAGGGTCACTAAGTTCGCTTAATCCCAGATATATCAATAAAACATGATCAGTAAGCATTTGTCTAATAGAGGCATATCAAAATGTGATGTCAATGTGTGTGTGGGGGGGTGTAGCCAGAGTATGCTATATACACAAATGAAATTGTCTAAGTAAAAAGTTAATAGGTTATATAAAAAATGGGACTTCATTAATGAGAAACACGAAAGGATTACTTAAAGAATATTTTGTGGGCTGGAGAGATGGTTCAGTGGTTAAGAGCACTGGCGGCTCTTCCAGAGGTCCTAAGTTCAATTCTCAGCAACCACATGGTAGCTCACAACCATATGTAATAGATCTGGTGTCCTCTTCTGGCCTGCAGGGATACATGCAGACAGAACACTGCATATATAATAAATAAACTAACAAATAAATAAAAAAGCTAGAATTTGCTGATAACAATATATGGTGACTATGTATAAGATTCAAAATATTAACTGTGTAAAAAAGACATATAAAAAAGAATGTTTTGAAATGGAAAAATTGTAAACACACTCAAGTGTAAATAATGAGCTTGAGTCACAGCAATTATTGGTGAACAGCTAATCTGTGTCACCTACTCCTTACTTGCTCCACCTCCATGACTCTGAAGTAGTCACTGCTCCTGTAAATATTCCCACAAGTGTCTCTAAAATGAATACCCATGGGCCACAAGATGGCTCAGCAATCATTAGTGCTTGCCATCAAGCCTGATGACCTGAGTTCGATACCTGGGACCCACACAATAGAAGGAAAAAGTCAACTCCCTAAAGTTGTCCTCAGGCTTCCACACTTGCCTAGTAACACTTGCTTCTCCTTGTAAGTAAGTAAATGAAATGACATTTAAAATGAATATTTCTTCTATAAGCATACACCGTTGTCACATTTAAAAACTAACATTTTTTGCATTACCATATAAATATTTACAGTCCACAGATTATAGATTCTATTAGGTTTTTTTTTTACAACATATTTAAATTGGGACCCAGACAGAGTTTACACATTGCAGCTGGTGCCCTGTCTCATGAATTTGTTAAAGCACAGGCTGTCCTCTTGTCTTGGTTTTTCTTTTTCTTTTCCTAAGAAATCCTGGTTGGGCCGGGTGGTAGTGGCACACGCCCTTACCCCCAGCAGTTGGGGCTTAAAGAGTTCAAGACCAGACTGGTCTACAAGAGCTAGCTCCAGAACAGGCTCCAAAGCTGTCTCCAAAAGCAACAAAAAACAAAAAACAAACAAAAACAAAAAGGAAGGAAAGAAGGGAAGAAGGAAGGAAGGAAGGAAGGAAGGAAGGAAGGAAGGAATCTGTGCTTGATCTTACTGACACCACCACACAGTGTGTTATCACAGGCTTTTCTGTTCTGAGTGTGACCAATAAATGAATAGTTTTGTCTTTGGTCATATGTGGGTGTATTTTACTTTCTTTGTGGATATCTTGCTATGGTTTCTACATTTCCCTCTTGTCATTTTGTATGTTTATATTCAGAACCTTAGAAGTTAAAAACAACCCTTTAGTTAGTTGAAAGCTTTTTCAAAAAGATAGCTTTACAAATTAGGCAATAGTGGGCAATTGGCAAAGTTCTTTTTAAAAAATATCTAACTTATTCTTATTTTATGTGCACTGGTGTTCTGCATAAATGTCTGTGTGAGGGTGTCAGAAACCCTGAAACTGGAGTTACAGACAGGTGTGAGCTGTCACGTGGGTGCTGGGAATTGAACCTGGGTCCTCAGGAAAAGCAGCCAGTGCTCTTAACATCTGAGCCATCTCTCCAGCCCCCCAAATCCTAATAGATACTGTAATTTAATGGATAATATTATTTCATTGCTATTTCCTAGTGTTGATAAAATGTTCTGGCTAGATAACACATTGGTATTTGAGGATGCTGGAGGTGGAGTGTAAATGCATATAGTCTTAGCACTAGGCGGTAGTAAGATTAAGAGTTCAAGCTATGTAGTTACATAGTGATTTCAAGGCCAGCCTTGACCACATTATAACATGTGTCAATAAAATAAAATCTAAAAAAGGAATTAAAAAAGGAGCTTTTCCACAGATTTTCTGAAACTTAAAGCAAAATTCTGGAAAGAAGGCTCAGTGGTTACTAGTATTGACTGCTCTTGCTGAGGCCCCTGGTTCTGTCCCTAGCACACACATGGTAGCTCACAACCATCTGTAACTCTTGTCCCAGGAGACCCAACGTCTTCTTCTGAGCAGCAGATGTGTACACAGCACATGTGCACACATACACGCATGCAGGCAAGACACTCATGCACAGAAAATAAAGTAAGTCCCTAAACCCGGTTCTGATGATTTTGATAAGAAAACTTAGCAACTCTAGAGTGAACAGGAGTGAGGCTTGGCATTGGGAAAATAGGCAGATAAAAAGGTCACAGGGGCCAAAGATATAAGCAAAGACTACACTGAGTAGTTTCTCTGCTTTTGTGTCGGGGTCTTACTATGTATTGAGAACTCACTCTGCAGACCAGGCTGGCCTTGAACTCACAAAGATCTGCCTTCCTCTGCCTCCTGAGTTCTGGAATTAAAGGCAAGCACCACTACCCTGACACTGAGTATCTGAGCCTGAGTCTGTGTTCGGAGGGAGAGCTAAGGGGGTGGGGGCAAGAATGAGCTCTGAGAAAGACTCCTGTCCCATGAGCTATACCAACTGTTACACCGTTGGCCGTCATACAGGGAGTTCTTAGAAATTCTTTGTTTAGCCAAGGAGGAGGCAGAGTATAACCAAAGCCACTAAATAGCAGGCAGGGTTTGCTTTATTTTTATTTCTTCATTTATTGTCACAGATTGCCCCTACAGTTCCGCCCTCTCTGGATAAACCATTAGGAAGATGTACATAGACTTAAGAAATGAGTCTTTGTTGCAGTTTGAAATCCCCCGCCTCAGCCGGGCGCTGGTGGTGCACGCCTTTAATCCCAGCACTTGGGAGGCAGAGGCAGGCAGATCTCTGTGAGTTCGAGGCCAGGCTGGACCGACAGCCTCCAAAACAATACAGAGAAACCCTGTCTCGAAAAAAAAAAAAAAAAAAAAGAAATCCCCCGCCTCCATCAGCCCCTAAGTTTGAACACTTGGTCCCCCTGCTGGTAAGGCTGTTGTGGAGGGCAGTGGATCCTAGACGTGGAGCCTCATTGAAGGAAATGGGTCAGGGAGGTGAGGCTGCGGTGAGTAGAGCTTGGGTGCCATGGCCTGGTCACACTTCCTATTCATGTGAGGGCACCCAGAGACAACTCCCGCTGCCACCACGCCTCTTTGTCCCTAATGGGGTGTGTCACCACACACTGAGTCAAGATGAACCCTTCCACCCTTAAGCTAATTCTCATCAGGTGTTTGGTCACAGCAAGAAGAAAAGAAATGAATATGGAGATTCGTCCATAGTCCGAGCTATCTTTCTCAGACTATGAATGAACTTCACTTCCCCCCAGAGTATCTTTTGCTTTGCCTTTTCACCTGTGTGCACATGTGATGTTTATAAAAGCAGCACATACCAGGAGCTGGGCAGACAGCTTAAAATCACGTATCAGATATGAACAAAGGAGTCAAGACCTTAGTGGGGAAACCCACGGAATCAGCTGACAAATGGGGGACCTGCATAAGACAGAACTAGACTCCCTTAATATAGGTATGACTGGGACCATATATGAGGCCACTGGCAGTGGGACCAAGACGTAACACTAATGCACAAACTGACTTAGTGGAGCCCATTCTATATGGAGAGATACCTTGCCCGACCTAGACACAGGAGTGTGGTGCGTGGAGAGGTGCCTTGGTCCTGCCTTAAATGAGATAATGGGACAGACTTAGTTGACTTCCTAGGGGAGGCTTTACCCTCTCTGAGGAGAGGATGGGAGGAGGGGGGGAGCAGGAGAAGAGGAGGGAGGAGGAACTGGGATTGGAGTGTAAAAAATAAATTACTAAAAGAAAATAAAAAACATTTTAAAAACCTCATGTATCAGGAGCTGGGCAGATGGCTCAGTTGGTAGGAGCTCTTGGTCTGCAATCATGATGACCTGAGTTTGAATTCCCAGCACCCACATAAAAAGCCAGGCAGGGCTATGGGTGCCTGTAGCCCCAGCATTGAGGGGTGGAGGCCGGTGGATCCTGACAACCAGCTTCTGGTTCAGTGAGAGACACCCCCTCATCTCTAGGCAATGAGGTGGAGAACAGCTGGCATCCTGCCCTGGCCTCTGCATGTCTGTGTAAAGCTGTGAACAGTCACACAGCCACATACATGCATCACATACTCATATACCACACACATGAACGAAAGATTAAGAGTCACAAATGGAGAATGGTAGGTCACGCCTTTAATCCCAGCACTCAGGAGGCAGAGGCAGGTGGATCTCTGAGCGTTCAAGGGCAGCCTGGTCAGCAAAGTGAATTCTAGGACAGACAGGGATTCACAGAAAGACCCTGACCCAAAATACCAACAAATAAAAATAAACAAATGAAACAAAACACTCTAGTGATTGGAAGATTGTAGGAGTGAGCCCACAAACCTATCCGCCCAAAAGAGCAGAGATAGGGAGATGAGCACAGGTGAGGATAAAAAGAAAGTAAGCTCTCTTTGAAGGCCTGCCACGCTTCTAACCTTTCAGCTGGTGTGTAGTTTCTTTCTCCCTCTGGTAAATAAATATATTATATTCCATATTGCATTGGCCTCCCTTGACAGAAGATGGCTCAGTGGTTCAGAGCACTAGTTGCTCTTGCAGGGGATGGGATTTAATTCCCAGCACTCATGTGGCAGCTTACAACCATCTGAAACTCCAGCTCCAGGGGATCCAATGCCCTCTTCGGACCTCTGTGGCACTAGGCGTGTATTCAGTGTCCATATACACATGAATAATAAAAAGGTTTATTAAAATACTATGCAACGGTGGCTTGAGAGACGGCTGAGTGATCAAGAGTGGGTGCTGTTTTTACAGAGAACCCCAGTTCGGTTCCCAGCACCATGTCAGGAGGCTCACGCCCGCCAGCAACTTCAGCTCCAGGGGGTCTGATGCACGTACCTACCCTCATACACATAATTTAAAACAATTATAAAAACGCAACAAGTAAAACTGCGTCTAGCGGTGAGAGGCCCCCTGCTCCCATCTCTCAGTCCCCCGCCTTTCACTTTTTGAGCAGATGTCACTATCGGGTGGGAGGGTGTGTTTGTGTGTGGACCTGGGCCATCCCCAAAAGGGAGCAAAAAGTCTGTAGAATACATCTTGGAGCATGCAGCTCTCAGAATCTTAGTGGGCAACATCCAAGAAGCAGAGAGGGAGAAACCAAAACAGATGCATTTATCCCAAAGACACGTACATGTACAATTTTGTTATTATTGTTTTTGAAAGCAGAATCCCAAAAATACCTTCAGAGGATTTCATTTCTTGCTTAATTTCTGTCTCCAGTGACCTGCAAAGTTAAGGGACAGAAATAATTCAAGATCCTTGAGCTGGTGGCTCTTTCTTCTCCAAAGCTCCCAAAAACTGCTTGGTGGGGGTTCTTGCTGGGTGGGGCTTCTGTTGACACTGCTGTTTGCTTACTTATTTATGTACTTACATTGTTGTTCCCCATGAATATGTTTTTATTATCCAATATGTGAATTATAAGATACGGGATTAAATTTCTTACATAATTATTTACTGTGCAATCAGTCAATGACAAGAACAAAAAGAAAGAAGAAAAGGAACTAGAAGTCAGATGTGGTGGTGCACACCTGTAATTCCAGCATTCAAGGAGTAATGAGTTTGAGGTCAGCCTGGACCTTGGGAAACCCTGTCTAAAACACTAACAAAAAAGAAATGAAAAGAATCAGCCAAAGTCTGGGAGAACTTTTCCGGATGTGGTTATTTCCTGGCTTGTAGATCTTCCTGAAAAACCCAAACTTTTCCTTCCTTTCCTTAAAAAAATTTTATTTTTATTTTATGTGTGTATGTACACCATTTGCATGCAGTACCCATAGACGTCAGAAGAGGGGCATCAGATCCCTTAGAATTGTGGTTGCAGATGACTGTGAGCTGCTCTTTGTGTCCTGGGAGTCGCACCGGGTCCTCTGCAAGAACAGTCACGGCTCTTAACCACTGAGCCTTCTTTCCAGTTCCTTTTCCTTCCTTCCTCCCTCCCTCCCTCCCTCTCTCCCTCCCTCCCTCCCTCCCTCCCTCCCTCCCTCCCTCCCTCCCTCCCTCCCTCCCTCCCTCCCGTCCATCCTTCCTTCCTTCCTTCCTTCCTTCCTTCCCTCCCTTTCGTATGTAATTCGAAGGCCTTCATTGCAGGGAGTTCTTGAGATCAGTTCCCCTGGGCTGAGAGAGGAAGGGAGGAAACGAGATCAGACAGTGTTGGACAGAGAGGCAATTCGGCTGTGGTATTATTGGGATACCTTCAACTGGTTCCATGGATAGTGATTGAACTGCATTTGGTGTTCAGAGTTGTCTGGAGTCGAGTAAGAGAGTGGGTGTTAATTACCTGCTCTCTTACCCTTGCACGCCAATGGCTGTCATGCTCCTAGGGCATGAACTAGCTATTGAAACCCATCTGGGCCACAGCACAGCCTCATCTAGAGTCAGAGGCTGAGATACCTAAGTTGAAGATGCACACATGGGTGAGATAGGGACAGGCTGCTTCTCAGCGAGTCTTGGATTCAGGTGACATCACAGTTATTCTTCCCAGGTACTCGGTCTGCAGCTCTGGTAAGGCTGCCATGGAGTGAACAGTGGCCGGGGGACTCTGAGCTGTGGTCCAAGCAGGTGTGTCTTCATAAGTGGGGCTGAGCTGCTTATCACAGACTTAGTCACATCCCCCATCCACATGTGGTTTTATTTCCCTACCAAAATAAAACTCTCCATCAGAAACCATGAGATAATTTCCGATCTTTGCCCACTTATAAGGCAACTGACCTGCAATTTAGAGCAAGATTTAAAGAGACAAACATCAAAATCTGCCTCCCTCACTCCAGCCCACCTGCTTCAGTGGCCGGGAATCTTTGTTTAATCTGACTCCAGGTCCTTCTTTGTGTTTGAGAAAAACATTCCTCGTGCTTCTTTTGCGGCTCCTCTGTGTCCCAGTTGCAGCTTTGGGAACTCTGATTGGCGCCATCAAAGTTGTAATTTAAAGCTTTCTTCGGCGGCCCAGGCTTTCTTTGCCTTGGACAGTTATCGGCCCTCATTATCGAAACCACCCATCCCTTTGTTGTTTGCATAACAGAGAAAGCAGCTTCCTGCTCCTGTGACTTGGCAGAATATGAATAAGGAAAGGGAAGGGGAGGGAGAAAGAGAAGAGAGGAATAGACAGAGGAGAGAGGGAAGAGACAGACAGAAAGATGGATGGACACACAGACACACACAGAGAATATGTAAGGGTCCTTTACCATCACCATCCTCTGAGGTCTTTTTATTAGATGGGACCCTGTTCCTCCCCAGCCCCTTTCTGTGACAGTGTCTTAGGTCTGAGGCCAAGGAAAACCTTGAACTTCTGATCCTCTTGCTTCTACCTCCCGAGTGCTGGGGTTTTAAACATTACCAGCATACACGGTTTAACGGCTTGTGTGTGTGTGTGTGTGTGTGTGTGTGTGTGTGTGTGTGTGTGTGTGTGGTGTTGGAGTTCAAACCTAGGGCTTCCTGCATGCTAAGCAAGCTCTGCTAGCCGAGCCATGTCCTTGGCCCTGGGTCCCCAGAGGAGCTGTCACTGTGAAGAGAGGCATTCACTGATTAAAGTCTGCTTAAGAATGAACAGACCTTCTTTTTTTTTTTTTTTTTTTTTTTTTTTGGTTTTTACGAGACAGGGTTTCTCTGTATTGTTTTGGAGGGTGTGAACATACCTTCTTGCTTTTCAAAGTTTCTACATCATTTCTACTGGAGCCATTAATTTCTTGAAATCAGTTTTCACTGTTTCCTAAGATGCACACACTTAGCTTAAAAAGTTAAACAATATTGGGGCTCATAAAGAAAACCAGCTGACACCTGCCAGATCTATACTCTTTTTTTTTTCCCCTGGTGCACACCTAGGACTTGGAAGGTGGGCAGGTGGATCTTTGGGAGTTCAAGGCCTAGTCTACACAGCAACTTGTAGGACATCCAGGGCTACAGGGTGAGTCCCTGTGTAAGAAGTAAAAATAATAAGGTAGAGAGTAGTAGAGGAAGATGCCGACATCTAACCTCCCATGTTCTCTCCAAGGCAAGGGCACTTGCTAGGATTAAAGGTATGCAACTACCCAGGGTTTCAAGGTTTGATACCTAGCACCACATAAACTGGGTGTGCTTGCAATACCTAGATTTCTAGCACTCAATAGGCAGAGGCAGGTGGAGTTCCGTAAATTCAAGACCAGCCTGGTCTACATATCAAGTTCCAGGCCTGACAGGGCTACATAATGAGACTTTGTCTCAAAAGTATTATATATATAATATATATATTATGTTTTAATGAGGATATAATTATGCATGTTTGGGGTTTTGCATACATAGCTATGTTGTGTCAAGATCACATTGTCATAGTATCCCATTGTGTAGGGCAGCTGGCATACTGATTGGACATTCATGCATTTATCATATCCTTATGACAAGAGCTCTCCCAAACATCTAATTTAAAATTTTAGGGGCTGGTAGGATTTCTCGGTAGCTAATGTGCTGTCATGTCTGCTGGTTAGCTTTGTGTCAACTTGACTCAAGCGAGAATCATTTTGGAAGATGGAAAATGCCTCTACCAGATTGGCTTGTGTGCAAGCCTTTGGGCCATTTTCTTTTCCTCCCTCCCTCCCTCCCTCCTTCCCTCCCTCCCTCCCTCCCTCCCTCCCTCCCTCCCTTCCTTCCTTCCTTTCTTTCTTTCCCTCTTTTTTTTTAATCCAAAGTGTGTTTATTGGGATGGTTCCCACTCATCTTGAATCAGGTGCTTCTCAGTGCTGCTTCCTCCTGAAGGAACCTCCTTCTGCCAGCCTTGCTTTGTGTCCTGTAGGCTGACAGAGGGCACTGGAGCAGCCGACACCCAAGACCACTGTGTGTGCATGGCTAAAGACCATGGTGACTTTATAGCATCCTGGGCACTTCACATGTATAAAGTAGGAACTGGGGCTCTGCACCAGGCGCTTTTTCTTGTGTTTCCTCTTCTCCTCTTCTTGAGACGGATGAAGGAGATCCTTTGTGAGAGGCATGTTCTCGTAGGGAGGTTGTCACCTCTGGATAGGGGACATTTTCTTTTTAAGCTTTATTTATTCTTTTCTTCCTCCCTCCCTCTCTTCCTTCCTTTGTCCCCCCACTTCCTTTCTTTCTTCTTTTTGAGACAGGGTCTCTCTATGTAGCCTTGATGACTGGCCTGGAACTAGTGTGTAGACCAGGCTGGCCTCAAACTCACAGAGATTTGTCTGCCCCTGCCTCCAGAGTGCTGGGATTAAATGCACTACTATCCTTGGCTTGGGATATTTTCTTGTTGGATGTAGGAGGGCCCAGATCACTGTGGGTGGGGCCACCCTTGGACTGGAGATTCTGGGTGCAGCAAGAAAGCAGTCTGAGCAGACTGTGAAAGCAAGTCAGTAGGCAGCTCTCCTCCATGGCTTCTACTTTAGTTCCCGCTTCCAGGTTCCTGCCCCGCTAAGCTTCTGCCCCGACTTCCCTCAGTGATGGACTGTTACCTGGAAGTGTAAGAGGAAATAAGCTTTTTCCTCTCCACGATGCTTTTGGCCATAGAGTTTCATCACAGCAATAGAAACCCTAAAGATCGTACGCAAGTCCCATGACATGAGTTCAAACATTGGGACCCTTTCCCTCCCTTCTGCCCTGCCCCATACCCCTAAGTCTTTGATCACCACTGTCTTTCCAGGTAGAAGTATCCAGCTTCTTAGATTCCACATGTAAGAGAAATCATAAAGTATTTGTCTTTGTGTATTTTATTTATATTGTTTAACACAAAGCCTTCCTGATTCACTGGCATTACCACAAATGACAGAATTGCATCCTTATTTATGACTGAGTAGTATTCCTTTGTATAGGCATACCACATTTTCTTTACCCATTCGTTAGACAACTATGATTATTCTATTTCTCAGCTTTTATAAAGAGTGCTGCATTGGGTGTGTCTGGTATGCCGATTTCATTTCCTGTGGTTATATCCCTAGTAATGTGTGGGAACACCAGACCTTGAGCAGAGACCCACTTCCCCTTCTGCCTGGGAGTTGGCAGCTGTAAGACAATCTAAAGACATGTTTGCTAAAAACAATACAATGCCTGGGGGCATTAAGTTCCTGGAAAAGGCCTGCCTACAGAAACCACCCTGACCTCGACCTTGTCCAAAGACTAACCGCCCCTTCTGCCACGCCCAGATCAGTTTCTGGGGTCAGAGCAGGACCAGCCAGGGTAGAGGAGAGAGCAGAAGCTTCTCTGGTGGGAGCCTTTCTTAGGGAGTTTTCTTGAACCTTTTTGGAGCCTGCTTAAAGTTTTCTTTACATCGTTGAACGAGTCTCTGTGTTGTCAATCCCCGACACCCTCCGCACGTTCTCGGACACAGGCCGCGCAGCAGACGCGACAGTAATGGGCCTGATGGATTCTAAGTTATATTTTAGTTTCCTTCTATTTTTACTATTCGTATTTTTTCCTGTGTAGCATGTTGATGGCTTGAGTCTTCAGCTTCGAACTTTACCTACTGCTTCCTGCTCTCTGTCTCTATTTCTAGCTCCTTTTTCTGCCAAAAGAACTACATTAAACTGCCGGTTAAATCCGATTATGGGTTTTATATTTTATGACCATATAAATGTTGTTTAATGAAGAGCCAAAGAATGTCTGGAGTTACGCAGTCGAAATACTTGAGACCAAAACTGAGGGGAGACTTTGTTCTCTGATAATTTCATGAATGTATATGAACCCCCTTCTGAACCTTTTCTTCTTCCCAAAAAGTTCTCCTTCCATATCTTTGGGGCTTTGTGATCTGCTCTAATTTAATTACAGCTCACACCAACATGGTTGTAGAACAACTCTCTTTATGATTACTTGATATGTGGTATCCAGTTTGCTTTATATACAGATACAAATAATTTTAAAACATGGATTTAATATACCCTGTGATTTCTAAAAAGATTTGTAATTTATTTTTTTGTGCATGAGTGTTTGCCTGCATAGGTGCATGTGTTCAGGCCTCCATATCCTCTAGACCAGTGGTTCTCAACCCTCTTAATGCTGCGACCCTTTAACACAGATCCTCATGTTGTGGTGGTCACCAACTATAAAATTATTTTATTACTTCATAACTCTAATTTGCTACTGTTATGAATTGTAATGTAATAGTTGACATTCAGGATATCTAATATGAGACTTCTGTGAAAGGATCACTTGACCCCTAAAGGAGCCAAGACCCACAAGTTGAGAACCTCTTCTCTAGAGCTAGAGTTAAAAATGGTTGTGAGCCATCAACCAGATGGGTGATAGGAACTGAACCTGGGTTCTCTACAAGAGCACAATCCCTTAGCCATTGAGCTATCTCTCCAGCATCTACCCTTTAAAGATAAGAATGCAACTACTGTGTAAATTAAGGGGAGATTGGACTTTTCTTGATAATTTAACTGAAAGTTGTCATGACTTAGAAAAACATGTCACTGTCATCAGCACTGCTGGTGATTAAATATCCTGTTATCTGTATGCAAATGCCTCCCTTCCTCATGAGAATTCAAATGCAGGAAGTTAGACTTTTTTTTTAATGACAAATGCAATATAAGAAAAACAACACAGTATAATGAGGAAAGTGTGGATGCTATTTAGTTTGAATGGCTTTAACTTGTCTTGAGCTTATTTATTGGAGATGGTGAAACCATCTAGATATTATGTTTTCCTGAATATACAGCTCACACAGAGAAACACCTGCATTGTATCACAAATTGCTTTTCTTTTCTGTCTCCTTTGTTAGGAAAATTTAATAGTGTGTGTGTGTGTGTGTGTGTGTGTGTGTGTGTGTGTGTGTGTGTGTGTGCTTGTTTGGGCATGCATGTGTGGAGGCTGGAGATCATTGTTAAATTTCTTCCTCTTTTCCTCTCTACTGTATTTATTGAGGCAGGGTGTTGTGGCATATTTTTACACTGTGTGAAGATATATTGCTGTGATTGGTTTAATAAAGAGCTGAATGGCCAATAGCTAGGCAAGAGGAAAATGTAGATTAATAATGGCAGGTTAATTTAAGTTATAAGAGCTAGTGGGATAAGCCTACACTTAGTCTGAGCTTTCATAATTAATACTAAGTCTCCACATAATTATTTGTGAACTGGTGGCCCAAAGAAAGGTCCAACTACTGTAGTGTCTCTCAGTGAACCTGAAGTTTACTGTTTGAACTCATCTGTCTGCCCAGTGAGCCCTGGGGTCTGCTTGCCTCATTTGTTCCCAGTGTGGGGTTACAGATCAGCCTGCTGAGCCCAGCTTTGATGTGGGTGCTGGGGATCTGAACTTATGTCCTAACGACTCCATGGCAATCTCTATACCCAGTTTTCCAGCTCCCCATCCCCTTTGTGTAATTTTTTAAACAAAATTATTGGTATGTTATTTTAACTATGAATTTTAGCTTAGAGAGCTGAAGATGTTTCAAAATGTTAATGAATTAATTAATTTTGGCAGTTTTGGATTTTTTTTAAATAGAGTCTTGCTGTGTAGCCCAGGCTAGCTTAGCTTGTAGTCAGGTTGGCTTCAAAGTTGCAGAGATTCTCCTGCTTCAGCCTTCTGAATGACTACAATTGCAGGTGTGTATCACCATTCCAGGCTCGAATTTTTTGTTCTTAAAAAAGGTTTAAATAAGCCGGGCGTTGGTGGCGCACGCCTTTGATCCCAGCACTCGGGAGGCAGAGGCAGGCGGATCACTGTGAGTTCGAGACCAGCCTGGTCTACCGAGCAAGTTCCAGGACAGCCTCCAAAGCCACAGGGAAACCCTGTCTCGAAAAACCAAAAAAAAAAAAAAAAAAAAAAAAAAAAGGTTTAAATATAGTCCCCCAAAATGGTCAGGTTTCAAAGTGGTTTCTGAGTGAGAAAATCTTGGTAGAATCTTAGAAGAGAACATCTTGGTATGATGGGGTTTTTGTAAAATTCTCAAAATGGTCAGTTAATTTAGAGTGACAGAAGGAAGAATAGAGATTGCCTGGTAACATGAAGTGGGCAAACAACAAAGGGACATGGGGCACTGTGACAGGGAGCTTTAACTGTCCACTTGGCACAACCTGGAATCACCGGGGATGAGAATCTCAATGAGGGATCGCCCCAATCGGGTTGGTCTGTGGGCGTGTCTATGGGGCATTGTCTTGATGACATCAGCTGGGGTGAGAAGGCCTGCCCATTGTGGGCAGCATCACTCCCTAGGCTGATGTAAACATGTGAAAGTGGAGCTGAGTGCACAAATGTGTCCTTGTCTCTCTGCCCTTGGTTGTGGATGTGATGTGAGCAGTGATTCAACACACTGCTGCCATTACGCCTCTGCTATAATAGACTGTAACTTTGAATTGCAAGCTAAATAGGCTGCCTTTACCCTAAGTTGCTTTTTGTCGGGAATTTTATCATAGTAGCAAAGCTGCTAGAGGATATGTGGACACCAGTTGGACTCTTGCACTGAGGTGTTTTCAGATGTTAGTAGCTATAGAGTCTGTAGCTGTTTCTCCTACTTTTGATTCAATTACTTGGACCTGGTTTCCAGCAGTTTTGGAAACAAGCAGAGTAAAGATGTGTGAGTGTCCTTGTTTAATATACAAATTTAATCCCTTGTTTTCAGGCTATCTCCTCACACTAACTTCCCTACTGCCTGCATAATTCATTCAATGCTTCCTTATTATTGTTAATTTTACTGGCCCTTTCTCCTAGAATGTAATAAGCTTTAAGCATGTTCAAAGAGAAGTCAGGTATGGTAGCTCATATTTCAGGAAGCTGAAGCAAGAAGATTGCCATGAACCTCCTGAGGCCAGCCTTGTTTCAAAAGCTAAACATATTCAAGTTGAGCAGTTACATGAATAAAGTGTTTTTATAAACATCCTTTTATATAAAGTTAGAAAATTTTCTTAGAAGAAGTTAGGCATGGAGCCAATGACATGAAAGATTAACCTCCAGCCTGCACATGTATGTGTGCATATGCATATGTACTCCCTACACACACACACACACACACACACACACAGAGAGAGAGAGAGAGAGAGAGAGAGAGAGAGAGAGAGAGAGAGAGAGAGAGAGAGAGAGAGAGAGAGAGAGAGACTTGGGGGTAGCAGAAGGGACTTTTTTCTTTTTATTTATTTCTTTCCTGCAATATGTCCCTACCACAGCCTCCCCTCCCTTCACTCCCCCAAGTCCCCCCTCATTTTCCTTCTGCCCTAGATTTACTGCTCCTCTGTTTCCCTTTAGAAAAGAGCTGGCCTTCCAGTGATATCAACTGAACGTGGCTTGAAAAGATGCAATAAGACTAGGCATAAACCCTCATATCAAGGGTGGGCTTTGGTGGCACACACCTTTAATCCCAGCACTCGGGAGGCAGAGGCAGGCGGATCTCTGTGAGTTCAAGGCCACCCTGGTCTACAAGAGCTAGTTCTAGGGCAGCCTCCAAAGCCACAGAGAAACCCTGTCTCGAAAAACCAAAACCAAAACCAAAACCAAAAAACCCTCATATTAAGACTGGATGAGGCAACCCAGTAGGAGGAAAAGGGTCCCAGGAACAAGCAAAAGAGTCAGAGACACCCCCACTCCCACTTGGGGGGCAGAAAACCCTGAGCTTAACAACCACAGCATGTATGCAGAGGACCTAGCACAGACCCATACAGGCTCTGTTTTTGCTGTTTCTGACTCTGTGAGCCCCTATGAGCCCTGCTTAGTTGATTCTATGGGCCCTGTCTGCAGGAGAGACTTGTAATCTTTTTTGGAGGATGTTTTGAGGTGATCCGATCTGTCCCTTTCAGCAGTTGTCTTAGTCAGGGTTTCTATTGCAGTGACGAAACTCCATGACCAAAAAGCAAGTTGGGGAGGAAAATGTTTATTTGGCTTACACTTCCACAGCACTGTTCATCATTGGAGGAAGTTAGGATAGGAACTCAAATAAGGTGGAAACCTGGAGGCAGGAGCTGATGCAGAGGCCATGGAGGGGTGCTGCTTACTGGCTTGCTCAGCCTGCTTCCTTATAGAATCCAGGATCACCACCTCAGGGATGGCACCAGTCACAAAGGACTGGCTCTCTCCCATCATTTGCTAATTAAGAAAATTAGTTTTGCCCACAGCTCAGTCTTATGGAGGCATTTCTCAATTAAGGGTCCCTCCTTTCAGAAAACTCTAGCTTGTGTCAAATTGACAAAAGACTAGCCAGCATAGTAATTATCTACCTTTCGCCACTGCCAGAGACACCGCCATATGGGATGTGACCATTCCAATGTTCTCACACAGGGATATCAGCACACCAGGCACTGACTGTGCTCAGCACTTTCCTCAAATTATCTTGGTGATTTCACAACAACCTATAGCTTTTATCTTACATGTGTGAGGCAATGAAGACTCAGATAAGTTAGCTAACATGCCCCATGTCATGGAGCTAGGGAGTACCTGCGACAGAGGCATACTTGCACAGACAGATTTGGAATCTGACCTGGTTCCATCCACTGTCCCTGTGAAAGTTCCAGCTATGAGAACTCCACCTGCTTCTGCTTCCTGAGTGCTGGGGTTGAAGGTGAGAGCCACCACACCTGTCTCAGCTGTGAAAATTCTAAATGGAACTTGGAGAGTACGAGAAAACCCTCTGGGGTTACTCAGGCAGGAAAAGTGAGCCCCCAAGAACTGTCCCACAGACATGGAGGGCCAGGGTTTGGCAGCTGCATCAGTGATCCTGGGGGGTATTTCTGGGAGGTGAAGACGAGTAGACACTGCTCTCCTCAGTCGTCCCAGGGGGACCCCAGAGCTTAGAGTTTAGATCTTTTTCTCTCTTGGCTCACTCCAGGGCTAGGGCTCTTCCACTTCGAGGTTTGCCAGTCTCTGCATGTCTTCTCTGCTGGAGCGAAGCAGGGTACAGCGAAGTGGGGGCAGGGGCTTCCGGCTTGAGATAAGAAGGCCGTGCTCTGAAGCGGCCATCCTCTCTCAAGTAGCAGGGGTCCCAGGCGCTGGCTCCTATTTGTGACCTTCGACTGTTGTTCATTGGACAGTGGACTTGAGGGTCCTATCTGTTTTTGGTTTTGCTTCTTTGTTTTTGGCTTTATTGAGACAAGTTCTCATACTATATCCCCAAGCTGCCTTGGAACTTATTATGCAGGCCAAGATGGCTGTCCCACGGCCTCATCCTCCCCACCAAGGACTGGAATTACAGACACGAGTCACCTTGCCCAACTTCCTGTCTGTTCAAGGAGAACTGTAAAGATTCTCTCAGCTAGCCGGGCGTTGGTGGCGCATGCCTTTAGTCCCAGTACTCGGGAGGCAGGGGCAGGCGGATCTCTATGAGTTTGAGGCCAGCCTGGTCTACAAGAGCGAGTTCCAGGACAGCCTCCAAAGCCACAGAGAAACTCTGTCTTAAAAAACCAAAAAAAAAAAAAAAAAAAAAAAAAAGATTCTCTCAGCTTTGAAGCATTATATTTTAACCTTGTGACAGGTCTCACACCATGTAGCTTAGGCTAGCCTTGAACTTGGTACATAGATCGTGCTGGCCTTGCACTCACCGAGATCTCTCTCCCCTTCCTCTGTTGGGATTAAAGGCCACTCTGCCTAGGCTTATCCTTTCAGCTTTGAAATGCTGAGATTTTTCTGTCTCCTATGCTCATGTAAACAACTCCATTTAAACACAGTGGGACACACACATATATCCCAAAGTAAGGGAGGGGGTATTTGAGATGGTCGAATGGGTAAAAACACTTGCCAGAAAGTCTAATGAGCCGGGCGTTGGTGGCGCACGCCTTTAATCCCAGCACTCGGGAGGCAGAGGCAGGCGGATCTCTGTGAGTTCGAGACCAGCCTGGACTACCAAGCGAGTTCCAGGACAGCCTCCAAAGCCACAGAGAAACCCTGTCTCGAAAAACCAAAAAAAAAAAAAAAAAAAAAAAAAGAAAGTCTAATGAGCTGAGTTTAACCCCCAGGAAGGAGACAGCCAGATCCTGTAAGTTGTACTCTTACCATCGTCGTCACACGTGCACATGCTTGTGAGTGCACACACACACACACACACACACACACACACACACACAGAGTAAATAACAATGTAATTTTTTTTCTAAATAGGAGGGAGAATTGTTAGGAAGCAGATAGTTCAGTTGGAGAGGGAGGGGGATGAGAGATAGGAATAAGGGTGAAAAGGACAAAATACAGTATATGCATCTGTGAGATTGATTAAGAATGCTTAAAACCAACAGAAAGTTGCTGGGTTTCCATGTGTCACCTCTCACGGGGACATCTGCACTGTGGACTGTTGCTGCTGCTGTCTCAGAGAAGTCTTTGGCAGGGGGTGGGGCTGTCAGGGATTCCCTTCCAGATGAAGTGAGCTCAGAGTCTAGAGTCTTCCAGCAGGCAGCCCTCCTGTTCCAGGCCGTGGCAGCAGAGGGCCCTGCTGGGCTCCAGCTGCAGGCAGAGGTTCTAAAGGAGCCCTGCTGCTGCTGCTGGGCTCACAGCTGTCCTGTGGTTGTGTAAGCGTGAGGACAGGCAGCATGACCTACGTGTGGCAGCCACTGGCCTCTCCCAACCCATGCGCTATGGCTTTTTTTACCAGCCTTCTCTTGGATGTGTGCTTCTTCTGGGTTCATGTTTGGAATGGACCTGGACATGTAACGAGAAAGCAGGTGGTACAGGAACCATCCCATCAAGGGGAGGGAGCCAGCTCTTAAGAGAAGCCGGAGTCAGCAGCACGTGGAAGGCCTGGACTGGGAGCCTGTATCATCAAGTTGCGGCTTGCCCCTGCCCTCCTCTGCCATCCTTCTCTCCAACATGCCCCGCCCCCACTTGGCTCCCAGGCAGGAAAAGTGAGGCCCTAAGAAGGGAAGGTCCCAGAGATGAACACAGGGGGATGAAGTTTCTGGATTCTGTGGCTGGGTCCGTGGCTTTTTCAATATTTAGAAGGGAGGAAAGAATATAAACCCATTTCTCAGACTCTTGGGTCAGGTTGCATGCTTCCGTCTCTCAGCCATTCCCAGGGGAACCCCAAAATGTAGACTTTTGCTTTCCCCCCATATCCAAGACTAAAGTCCATACCCAGGTTTCTCAGTCCCTGCCTGCTTTCTGGGGCCATACGGTTCCCTCGTGGAGCTCCTCTTTCAGAGTCCCTGCCTCAACCCCCACGCCAGCAAATAAAAACTGCAATGCAAATCAGACCAGCATGTGGGAGGGGGAGGCAGGCGGATTAGGAGTTTAAGGGCAGCTGTTGCTACATGACACATAACACATACGTGGGACAGGGTGGCATGTCCTAGCTCTTGGGAGGGTCAAATCAGAACAACTTTAGCTGTAGTGAGTTCAAAGCCAGCCTGGGCTACTTGAGCATCTATCTCATACAAAAAACAAAAGGCAAGCAGCAACAATGCCCTCAGCTCTCCACCTGAAAGACTGCAGTCGGAACTCCCCCTGTCTTCAGCCCACACTCCCTTCCCCTCTGCGGACTGCTGGGCTGCACGTCTGTCTTTCCTGCCTGCACTTCTTTATCTGACACTTACGCGGTCCCGGGTGACCTTCTCATCACTCAATTCCTGGGGCTTTTTTTAGTCCTCATCCAATTTAACCTCTAGGGACATGTGACACGCAGACCAGCTGCTCCCTCCTCTGACTCTCCTCTGGCTGCCGTGCCTGTTTGTTTACTCTGCTTGTTCCCGTGGTCCCGGCTGCCCCCATCCGTTTCTCTCTTGCCCTTTCTCTCCTCTGGCCTGAAACCCCACCCCCAAGTCTATACCTGTGTGTGTGTGTGTGTGTGTGTGTGTGTGTGTACCTGTAGGTAGGTAGATGCCCTGTGTCCTTCTAAGAAGGATTTAAATGGCAAAACTGTATACTACACTAGAGCATTAAAATGGGGGCCTTGATGGAGGTGCCATAATGAAGACAGGACTGGAACCATAGTTAATGGCAAACTTTGATTCTAAAAGACACAGTGAAATCGTCAGTTCACCTAACAGAACCGATCACACGATTATCCCTTTCAAAGTCTGGGATGACATATCTCTACCCAATTCCTTAGCGCTGACTCTCTCAGCCTAATCCCCCCCACTGAGCCTTTCCTGTTTCTGGGCCTTGTTGTAACCTGATCTCTGCTCACAAGGTACTCCTGTCCTCTCTGGCTTGAGAGCCACTTGCTTTTAAAAAGATGTTTGCAGGGGCTGGAGAGATGGTTCGGTGGTTAAGAGCACTGGCTGTTCTTGCGGAGGATCCAAGTCTGATTCCCGGCACCCACATCACGTGGCCCGTAAATACAGGTCCAGGGGACCCGGCGCCTCAAGCCTTCACATGCACCCATCCACGTGCATATGCCAATATACAGATACAGACATACATAATTAAAATGAAATAAGTGTTTAAATAGATAGTCATGATTGTCTTTAAAAATTAACTTATTTTAGGTGCATTGGTGTGAAGGTGTCAGATCCCTTGGAACTTGAGTTACAGACAGTTGTGAGCTGCCATGTGGGTGCTGAGAATTGAACCTGGGTCACTCTGGAAGAACAGCCAGTGCTCTTAACCGCTGAGCCATCTCTCTAGCCCCTAAAATTAGTATTTAAAATAAAGGTATTCCCAGCATTACCTTGAAGCCTCTCCCACTTCTATGATAACTTCTGTCGCTCTTCTTTTGCTGTCAGTAGCAAATAAATAAACCTCCATAACCCTCAGCTTCTATATCTGAACAGTGGAAATAATCATGGGACTCACTTCCCTGTGAGAATAGGGTTGCATATGCTAAGTGGTTCACGTGGTGTCTGGTGTATTGTAAGCACTTATTACCTCCAAACTTCTGTTTTACCTTCTGCTGGGACTAGAGTGTGAAATGTCTCCTACATGGCTGAACATTGGTTCGTCAGCAATATTCTGGAAGACTGTAGAATCTTGCTGGAGAAAGTGGACCACGGGAGGTAGGCCTTGAGGCTTCATGGCCCAGCCCAACTTCCTGTCTACTCTCTTCGTCCTAATTGTGGATGCAATGTGAACAGTGAACAGCCATACCCCGGATGTCATGCTTCCTTGCCATTACGATCAGCATTCCCTAGAACTGTGAGCTAAAAAAAAAAAAAACAACCTCCTTTTTTAAGTTGCTTTTGTCTGATATGCTTTTTTAACATATATTTTAGAACTTTAAAAAATATTTATTTTTCTTCTTTTTTTTTTTTTTTTTTTTTTTTTTTTTGGTTTTCTCTGAGTAGCTTTGGAGCCCGTCTTGGCACTTGCTCTGTAGACCAGGCTGGCCTTGAACTCACAGAGATCCACCTGCCTCTGCCTCTTGAGTGCTGGGATTAAAGATGTGTGCCAACACCGCCCAGCCTTATTTTTATTTTCAACTACGTGTATGCGTGTCTGCCTGTGTGTAGGTATGTGCCTATGAGTGCAGGTTTCACGGAGGGCAGAGGTGTAGGATTTCCCTGGAGCTGGAGTGACAGGCAGCTGTCAACCTCCTTACATGGGTGCTGGGAATCAACTTGGACCCTCTGAAAGAGCAGAAATACTCTTAACCATTGAGCCATCTCTGCAGCCCCTTGTCTGGTATTTTGTAATAACAGCAACAAGAGAAGTAACTAGTAATTCCTGCTCATAGAGAAGGAATATGACAACTATTGTTTTCCCAGGTTAATTACTATCCCAATGATAAAGTTTAGAATGTGTCCCTGACCTCTCTAGCTGAGGCCACAGGCTATGCTGTCCCCATTGCTTCTTACGTGTCGCTCTTCTTCAGTTCTTTCCCCATGGAAACAACGTTTCTACACTGGATGCTGATCCCCTGGAGTTGAGGCACTACCAGGCTTGTGTGACCTGCTTGGCGGGCATGTGAGCACAGGTGCCCTCTCCGTTGCCCTCTGCTCTAATCCTGTTGCTTCAGTTTTACTGAGGTCATTGTCTTTGTAATTCTTTGCTACAACAGTCTGGTCTCAGCATGTACCAAGACTGCCAAATGGATTCAGAAGTCAAGGAGGAGGTGTTTCAGTGCCAGTTGGGTACAGGGCCACTATGTCCAGCCAAAGCATTTGCTGGTTCTCTCTCTCTCTCTCTCTCTCTCTCTCTCTCTCTCTCTCTCTCTCTCTCTCTCTCTCTCTCTCTCTCTCTCTCCTTTATGAAACTATGACTGTCACAGACCTTGCTTTGTAGACCAGGCTGGCCTCACAGAGATTGGCCTGCCTCTGCCTCCCAAGTGCTGGAATTAAAGCCATGTGTCACCACCACCCAGCCGCTTTCTGGTTCCTGATGCCAGAAAAGCCCAGGTGGACTGAAGTTGGATTCTCAGGGTTGTGGAAGCTGCCAGGGGGAATCTCCAAGGACCACTCCTTAGCAGGCCCTGCCTGATGGCTAGGTTCTTGGCACTTTGCATGTGTGCATGGGCTCCAGTTTGTCTCTCCTTTGCTGGTTTGGTTGTGCTATTTCCTAACATGTCACTTGGGTTGGGTATACAGCACAGTAGCAGACTTTTGCTTCGCATGCTCTGGGTTGGGTTCAGTATCAAAAATGAATCACGTGTTAAAGTGAGCCAAGTGGACAGGTGAGATGGCTCGGTAGGCGAAAGCACTTGTCGTGCAAGCCTAACCACTGGAGTTCTGTCCTGGAACCCATGGTAGAGAGAGAGAAGCAATCAATCCCTCAAAGCTGTCCTCCACAGGAGTACCACAGCTTGAGAGCCACCACAGCCGTAACACAAGCATGCTGTCAAGTGCACCCACGCAAACTCGAGCACAGAGTAAAAAGAAAAATAAATAAAAAAGGCTGAGACAGGTGTGGTTGTCCATGCCTTCAATCCCAGCACTTAGGAGGCAAAAGCAGGAGGCTCTCTGTGAGTTTAAGACCAGCCTGGTCTACATAGTTCCAGGACTGTCTTAGAAGGGGGAAGAGTAGAAGAAGAAAGAGGAAGGAAGGAGGGAGGGAAGGAAGGAAGGAAGGAAGGAAGGAAGGAGGGAGGGAAGGAAGGAAGAAGAAGCAATATTCTTGGACCAAATTCAGAGGCCTTATGTCTCACTTAGCAACATGGTTTTAGCTGGAGAATGGAGAAATCTAGTAATAACTATACAGCACAGACATGTAGCTAATATATCCAGGCAAGAAAAGAGGGCCTTGACAACACCAAATAGACCCCCCAGTGTCTCACCATTTCCACATAATTCTACTTGCTTGTTTGAAGATAGGATCTGTCTATGTAGTCCAGGCTGGCCTTGAACTTGCAGTCCACCTGCTTCTGCCTCCTCAGTGCTGACTTTACAGATCATGCCACTATACCCAACTGCAGGTGACATTTGTCTGAGAGCTTAGGTTCTTTCTTCCATGACTTGTGTCTTTTTTAAAAAAGTGGAGGAGCACATGCTAGCCTTTGGATCACCAGGTATTGAAACTTAGCAATGTGAGCTATTTTCCTGGGGCCTTGGAGGCACCACGTACTTGCAAAAGCACCCCTGAAAATGTGCTGAGGCTGATACAGTTGTGGAGGCACTTCAAGGAAGGAAACTTGGACCCCCCAGAAACAGAGTTGCACACTAAAGTTGGAATTGGGTAGACAGCATATTGTCTGGATCCAAGGATGGGGCTTGGGCAGGTCTCTGCATTTCTCCACACAGCACGTTACAGGTTGGGGGGAGATGAGCTTGAGTTTCATCTTTTCTTCATGCATGGGCTTCATGCATGATAGAGGTGTGTTCTACCATTGAGCTAAATTCCTAGCTCTGTGGTTACTTTATGTTTTGAGGCAGAATGTTACTAAATTGCCTAGGCTGACCTTGAACTTTATGATATTCCTGCCTTAGCTTCTTAAATAGCTGGGATTATAGGTGTGAGACATCAGGATGATAGTTTCTATTCTTAGTAACGAGTTTTCCTATGATATCAAATCTCTTCCTTAAAACAAATATTAAGCCTGACAGTGGCGGTGCACACCTCTAATCCCAGAACTCAAGAGGCAGAGGCAGAAGGATCTCTATGAGTTCAAGGCCAGCCTGGTCTACAAAGCTACACAGAGAAACCCTATCTTGGGAGAAAAAAAAGACAAATATTAAAAAGTTAAAACTAGATGTGAACCCAAATCTCAGGAGGTAGGGGCAGGACAATCAAGAGTTCAAGACTAGCCTCACCTACATAGCAAATCTGAGACCAACCTGGGCTACATAAAATCTTAATTTTACTTACTAGAAAACTAAAGCAGACTGGGTGGTGGTGGTGCATGCCTTTAGTCCCAGCACTTGGGAGGAAGAAGCAGGCAGATCTCTGAGTTTGAGGCCAGCCCGGTCTACAGAGCGAGTTCCAGGACAGCCAGGGTTACACAAAGAAATCCTGTCCTGGAAAACAAATAAACAAAACAAACAAAACAAAACAAAACCCCCAAAATTTAGGGAGCAGCGTGAACAGTGTGGTGGCCATGTTGGGACAGACAAGTCGACAGCTGGAGAGGCAAACGCAGTCAGCAGGCATCACAGGCTCCCAGGGTGTTGATCAGAGAGGGCAGCCTGGACAGCAGAGTAAGCTAGCTGTCTGCAGCTGGGTCTGGTCTGGCCTACACAGTGTTTTCAAGAACTTCAAGAACAGGGGTAATCCCAGTATCCAGCAGACAGAGACAGCCTGGTCTACACAGTGAGCTCCAGAATAGCCAGAGCTACAAAGAGAAACTGTCTTTGAAAAACAAAAACAGTAACAACAAAAAGAATTTCAAAAGACTCCTACAACTAAAAATCAGCATTTAGAGCTTCTACTGACAAGTGGGAAGATGGGCGGGCTGCCTTGGTCTATACCCCTATGTGGTCCCCATTAATCAGTTGTTTCAATGTCCTGTCCAGTCCAAAGCACCTGATCTCTCATCAGGTCAACTCCGCTCTGGCCATATTCTCTGATGACTTAGCCACCTGTATCCTGACATGTGGGGTCAAGTCACACTCAATAAGCTTCCCAGTGAGTAAATTTCCGAGGTGGGGTGGTATAATTTGACCTGTGTGTGTGTTCATAAATGGGCTGCTTCACCAAGTGAGTTGCTGTCTGGGTGTGGTGGTGCACACCTATAGTCTCAGCATTTAAGAAGTTAGGGGCAGGGAGGGATCCTGAGAGTTTGAGGCCAGACTGAGCTACATACGGAGTCCCTGACACATCTGGTATGCCTAGAGAGACCCTGTCTCAAAAACGCTGAATGGGAGGTGAGGGAAGCTTAGTCATAAAGGATTTGCCTGAATCCCAGAACTCATGGTTGGGATTCATGCATTTTTAATCCTAGAACTGGGGAGCCCAGACACGTAGATTATTGGGGTTCTCCAGCAAGGCAGCCTAGCTTGCTCAGCTAGTTCCAGACCTATGAGAGACCTTGTCTCAAAAAGCAAGGTGAACAGCAGTGACGAATGGTACCTGAGGCTGACCTCTGTCCTCTTCACGATGTGCACACAATTCATGTGCACCCTCCTCACATGTGCTCACGTGAACACACCCATGCACATGAGTACACCTACACGCACACACACACACACACACACACACACACACACACACACGGCTTAGGATGTGGCTGAACACTGTCCTAGTAAGTTTGAAGGTCTGGATTTCACCCCCAGCTCTGCCAAAATACAGCCAAATGAATAAAAACAGACTAATGAATGACTTAGTTAAAAAGGTGTAAGATGTTACATAGATTGGTGGCCCTAGTACCAGAGAAGGTTATGAAGGGAGAGCCTCTCTGTGTTGGAAGTCCTGGTTCATGATGAGCATGGTTTGAAGTGTTTATGAATTTATTTTATTTTTTTATTTTTCTGAGACAAGGTTTCCTATGTAGTCTTGGCTGGCCTGGGATTAGCTATGTAGAGCAGGCTAGCCCTGAAGTCATAAAGGTTCACCTACCTCTGCCTCCAGAATGCTGGACCACCCAGCCATTTTATAGACTTAAACAACCACCTCGTGCATGTAGCAGCTACTAACACCTAACACCCCCATTTCATGCACAGAGAAACTGAGGCACAGGAAGGCCAGACAACTTGCTGTGTACCATGCAAGCAGGAAATATATAGGAGTGTGATGGAAACCCAGACAACCAGTGTCCACACACCCCCATATGTCCTGTGACACTATGTGAGGCTTCTTGGTGTGTCTGTCTTCTCTCATTTGTGAAGCACCTGCCTGAGATGAAACCAACCAGGACTCCAAGATATATGCCTATGCATGAGTGTGTGTGTGTGTGTGTGTGTGTGTGTGTGAGAGAGAGAGAGAGAGAGAGAGAGAGAGAGAGAGAGATTAGGGGAAGTAGGATGTGGGGGAAGGGTCAGGATGCGGATGCTGAGGTTGGGGTGGGAGGTGGCCAGGGAGAGAATGCATGTTTAAGCATTTGTAATTGTCTCTGCTGATTAACCTGCAGGTCAGGCTTCTAGCTGCAGGCTGTGGCAGAGCTCCCTAGCTTATCAGCCTTTCTCTGGTTAGGGTCCTGGGACTGCAAGGTGGGGAGGGGATTTTACTAGCTTCCATTCTTGGAATTCCATCCCTGTGAACAAGGGATCAGTTAAGGAGTCCTCCCCTGCTGGGCTGCAGTTGGAATGTGGGGCTGACTTTTAAAGCTCACAAAGGTTAATTTCTCCCATATCACTTCCTCTGCCAGAGCTAAGCCCATCCCAGTGCTCCTCACTGGGGATCTGGGCTTGCCCACAGCCAGGGAGAACTGGTGGGTTCCTAAGTCTTCTCTCTGAGCTGTTCCCAGGGCATCCACGTGCGGGTACACGGTGTGTAGACAGCCGCTGAGGCTAACCTAGTGGGCGCTCAAATCCCGCATCCTCTGTGCACAGGTGTGGGAGGCATCTGCGGGAGGAAGTAGGGCCTTTCCCCACAGAGGTGGTGTCTATGTGCCGCTACCGCCTAGTAGGACACCATTTTTTTTTTTTTTTTTTTTTGGTTTTTCGAGACAGGGTTTCTCTGTGGCTTTGGATGCTGTCCTGGAACTCACTTTGTAAACCAGGCTGGCCTCGAACTCACAGAGATCCACCTGCCTCTGCCTCCCGAGTGCTGGGATCAAAGGCGTGCGCCACCACCACCCGGCAGGACACCATTTTGAGTCCATGTAAAGTTTCCATGTGGGCTAGTGGAGATCTTGGTTGTTCACTTGAAGGTTCAGATAGCATACTCTTTGCTGCTCTAGAATTGGACTCCTTCCCTTAGCTCTGGATTCTCAGTCACAGTCTCCTCCCCCTGGCAGATGCCTAGTTCATATTCCCTTACAACTTGGCGCCTTGCATCCTCTTTCCCTTCGCTTTTCTAACATGGTGACTTAGGGCCACCTTCCGAGATCCAAGGCAAAACCCCAGATGTTTCCCTTGGATCTGTGTTCCTGGGGCCTTTTCTTGTTGACTTTCTGGGGCCTCTGCCTTACTGTGTATGTCTGCCCATCCCCCAGCTGTGGGCTTGAGAGCTCTCCTAAATCCAGGAGCAAGGCTACAAACACCCGATGGCACCGGTACTTCCGGTGGCTACTTTGTTGATGTTACTTCACAGCCCTCCGCCCACTCTGGAATTGCCCCATTGACCATCAGAGTCGCAGCTCGTCTTGCATGACACCCTGCCTTACTGGCCTGGCTCTCCGGGACCAGGAGACCAGGCTGGGCTAGTAGGTCATTCTGCTCAGAGTTCTTCCCAGCCTCAGGCAGGAGCTGAGCTGCCCTGACCCTCCTTCTGTGTTGTGACTGAACATCAGAGTAAACAACTGTCACACAGAAAAACCCAGAGTTCTGACACCATGAAGCATGGTTCTCCACCTATGTGTGTCTTAGGTCACTGCAGAACACACACCAAGGGTGCCAGGAGGTAGGAGGAGCTCAGCAGAGAGTCACTGTAGCTTTCTGCCCGACACTCTGTTTTTTGTTCTCTCTCTCTCTCTCTCTCTCTCTCTCTCTCTCTCTCTCTCTCTCTCTCTCTCTCTCTCTCTCTCTCTCTCTCTCTCTGTTTTCATTTGTATGTGTATATAAGTTTGCATGTGTTTATGTGTTTTTGCTCATGTGGATGCACATATATGTGAGGGTGTGTGTGTGCCTCTGGAGGCCCAATATAGACGCCAGGCACCTTCCTTAATCATTCTCCAATTTCCTTATTAAGGCCAGGGATCTCACTTAAGCTAGAGCTTGCCAGTTCTGGCTAATCTAGCTATCCAGATTGCCCCAGGTCCCTGTCTTTGCTTCTTGACCCCTAGTATACTGGTGGCCCTTGTGCCTTGCTACCTGGCTTTTACATGGGTACCAAAGATCTGAATTTCCACCTTTGCCAGCATTTTCAGCTGCCATTGCAGTCACTTTTATCACAGAGATGGTTCCCAGGTACAGCAGGTGACAGGTGGTGGTTTAAAACCCCTCCCTCAGTGGGTATGGGTCTGTGTGTGTGTGTGTGGTGACACATGCCTCTAATTCCTGTACCCAAAAGACAGAGGCAGGACATTCAAAGTCAGCCTGGACTACAAACAAAACCCTTCCCCTACAGTTGCTTCCTCCTCTTCTCCTCCTCCTTCTCCATCTTCTTCATTTTGAGACAGGGTCTCATGAAGCCCAGGTTGTCCTCAAACTCACTATGTGGCCGGATAGGACCCTGAGTTGGGAACCCTCCTGCCTCTGCCTCTGAAGCAGTGATTTCAGACATGCTTTATATGGTGCTGGGAAGGAAGCCAGGACCTTGTGCAAGCACCCAACCAACAGAGCTGCATCACCAGCTTTTAAATTCACTGCTTGAGGTTCCTTGTTGAGCTCGGCTCAGATGAGAGAAACCATAGCTACCAGCAGCCATGGGCTCTTCGAGGCCAGCTGTCTTTTTTTCTATAGCATTTTCAGGGGTGCACCTTTACTCCACAGTTTCAGGGTATGAAAGTGATTCTACCCCCAAACTTGCTAAGGGCTCTGAGGTCCCCACCCAAAGACTACATTGGAGACCTTGCCTTCTCTCCCCAAACCCATGGTGACTGGTGACCACAAGAGGAGTGCTACTCCAGAGGGAATCCTTTTCCTCTCTGACCTAGTTCAGAGAAGTCCCCCGGGATGTGCCAAAACCAGGTGCCAGGCCAGGCACTAAAGGTCAAGCTTGGAGCTGTCCAGAGCATACTCAGGTCCTCCTTCCCTTGGCGGCAGAGCAGACAGGAAGGAGACTATTATGATAATACGCAGACCCAAGAGGTGACAGGGAATGTCAGAAGGCCAACCCAGAGCTGAAAAGTTTGCTGCTGAGAGTCACTGCTGTCCTGGTCTCTGGGTGTGTGTGTGTGAGGGGGGGAGGGGCGTTTCGTCATTCCCCGCCTTCTCAGGGCAGCTGTGCTGAGTCCCGCCGCCGCCGATGACCTCAGCTCTCTAGGCTGGTGTTAAGTCTCCAGGGCTCCAGCCCGCACCCACGCCCTGTGCAGCTTGGCGGGGTCCTGATTCATTTCCACGTGGTTGGTTAACCAGCTTCTGCAGCCTGACCTTGGGAAGAGGAGCCAGACCCGGCTCACATCCACGATGGTCACGCTGGCCCTAGTGAGGCTGTGTCCACGTGAAGTAGGAGACACTTGGACACGCTGTCTTTTTCCATCCCTCTCATCCACCCCCCCAGACCACACCCCCAGCTGTGAAGTCTCCCTCCTGAGTGTCCCCATGGAGCTAGGGGTGGCAAAACTCCCTGCTCCAGATAGACTGTCCGTTTCCCTTCCTCAGTTTCCACACTACGCTCCATTCCACTATGTCTCCCCGACAGCTCTTCTGGGACCCCACTTCTCTTACTGCCACATTCATTTTCGTGCACGGAGACAGATTTCAG
The DNA here is from genome assembly GCF_017639785.1 of Mesocricetus auratus. NCBI lineage: Eukaryota > Metazoa > Chordata > Mammalia > Rodentia > Cricetidae > Mesocricetus > Mesocricetus auratus. The sequence goes on along the minus strand of NW_024429266.1, from coordinate 144,102,460 downwards.
AGGTTAGCTCTGAGAAGAGGGGATATTTTGCAATTTGAAGAACTTTACTGTTTACCATCCAATCACGCTTTTAACAGAATGGCAGGTGCCTGTATTGCCAGCATTGTAGAGATGCAGGAGGATCAGAAGTTGAAGGTCATCTTTAGCTTCAGCTGGCTCCTGGCCAGTTTGAGTTATGTAAGACCCCATCTCAAAATAGCAACAACAAAAATGTTAGATCTTTGAGGTCATATATAAATGATCTAAGGGAGTAAGTTTTTTGGTTTTTGTGTTTTTAGATTGAGCCCAGAGCATCTAGCATGCTAGGCAGGTGCCTTGTTTACTGAGCTGTATACCCAGTCCTGGAGCTTTATAGATGCATTTGGTTATCCTTTGATGAGCTGAATGAAACAGCAGCAGAAACCAGGAGTGCTGGTCTGGACTGTTGACTGGCATATGCTAATGACCTGGACTCCATGTACCTGACTGTTTTGTGATAGAAAAGTCACAGGTTTGGGGTCTGGAGAGATGGCTCAGCTGTTAAGAGTGCTGACTGCTCTTCCAGAGGATCCAGGTTCAATTCCCAGCAACCATATGGCAACTCACAGCTGTTTGTGGTTTCAGTTCTAGGGAATCTGACTCCCTCACACAGACATACAAGCAGGCAAGACACCAATGCACATAAAAAAAAAAAAGTAAATAAGCCAGGCGGTGGTGGTGCATGCCTTTAATCCCAGCACTTAGGAGGCAGAGGCAGACAGATCTCTGTGAGTTCAAGGCCCGGCTGGTCTGAGAGCCCCCAAAACAATACAGAGAAGCCCTGTCTCGTAAAAAAAAACAAACAAACAAAAAACAAAAAAGTAAATAAATCTATATACATGCTCCTCAACCAAAGATAAAGAAGGGATAAAGAAAATGTAGTACATTTATACAATGGAGTATTACCCAGCTGTTAAACACAATGACATCATGAAATTTGAAGGCAAATGGTTAGAACTAGGAAAAAAAAACATCCTGAGTGAGGTAACCCAGACCTAGAAAGACAAACTTGGTATGTACTCACTTATAAGTGCATATTAGCTGTAAAGCAGAGGGTAACCTTGTTCCAATCCACAGACCCTGAGAGGACAGGTAACAAGGAGGGATCAAGGGGGTACACTGAGATTTTCCTAGAAGGGGGAAACAGAGGTCTTGTGGGTGGGCTGGGGGCAGGCAGGAATGGGAACATGAGATCAGGCTGGAGGGTGGAGGGGAAGAGTACTGAAAGGGACTACTGGAAAAGGGGTGCATTCTGGGTCAGGTAAAACCTGGTGCAGGAGAAACTCCCAAGAATACACAAGGATGACTCCAGCTAAGACTCCTAGCAATAGGGGATATGCAGCCTACACTGGCCATCTCCTGTGATTAGGCAAGACTTTCAGTGGAGGGATTGGGGCATAATCTTTGACCTACAGTCTGTCCTGCCCATGGGGTGTACTGGGATTGGTGTCTTGCTCAATTGTCATCGGAGAGGTTCATCCAGCAGCTGATGGAAACTGATGCAGAGACCCACAGCCAGACCTTAGACTGGACTCAGGGGCTCCTGCTGGGAGAGGGAGGAAGGATTGTAGGAGCCAGAGGGGTCAGGGTCATCACAAGAAAACCCACAGAATCAACTAACCTGGGCTCACAGGAGCTCACAGAGACTGAACTGGCAACTAGGGAGCCTACATGGGACTAACCTAGACTTCTGAATAAATGTGACAGCTGTGTAGCTTGGTCTTTTAGCAGGACTACTAACAGTGGAGCAGGGCCTGTCTCTGATGCTTTTGCAGGCTTTTGGAACCCTATTCATCATACCTATGCTTAATATAAAGGGAGGTGCTTAGTCTTACTGTAACTTGATATACCATGTTTTGTTGCTGTCCATGGGAGACTTGCCCTTTTCTGAATAGAAACGGAGGAGGAGTGGATGGGGGGGCGGGGACAGTGCAGAAGGAAGGAGGGACTAGGAGGACAAACTGCAGTTGGAATGTAAAATAAATATTAAAAATAAATAAATCATAAAAAGGCTTTTTGAAGAGTCAAAGGTTGATGATACCTAATTTTTACAGTTGCTCTGTTATTTTGTGGAATAAACTGGGATTTTGCCAGGGGAATGACTATCCTGGGGACTTCTGCCAGGGATACAATTGTAGGGCTCCAGCTGGGATGCCCGGAGGCAGGAGGAGGCCCAGCACCCTCATCCCACAGAATCCTTGATGGCGTGCCAGGATTCCTACACAGCCTCAGTGCAGTATGCTGTCAGTCCGGGTTCTTGTCAACATCTGTGACATGATGCTTTGAAAGCATGAGTACCAGGAAAGGTGTCGGGATCTTTTAAATTACACGAGAGTGCGGGGGCTGGGCTGGGCTGCAGCTGTCCCATCCCGGTACCTATGCTTTCCTGGAAAATTTGTCTAGATTTTTAAGACTTATTTTAAGTGTGTGTGTGTGTGTGTGTGTGTGTGTGTGTGTGTGTGTGTGTGTACGTGCTGGTGCTCTTAGAGGCCATGAGCACTCTGAGTTAGTTTTAAGCAGTTGTAAGTCCCCCAACATGGGTGCTGGGTACCAAGCTCACATTCTCTGGAACAGCAGTACATGCTCTTAATTGTTGTGTCATCTCTCCAGCTCATATTTGCTTTTAGGGATTGGGTCTTACTATGGGGCCCGGCAGACCTGAAACTTGCTATATAGGCCAAAGGTAACCTTGAACTTGCAGCCATTCTCCTGCTCCTGACTGCCAAGTGCTGTTATTACAAATATGTGCTGCCATGCCCAATTTTCTGGCCTTTAAACATATATTTGGAATAGGATGTCCCCATGGTGACTGTGTAAGAAAAATACTCTTTATATATATTCTTGATATGTCTCTTAAGATCCCAGGTATGTATGTACCCCCCCCACACACATATCAAACTATCCTCTATCTCTCTGAGATGACACCTGCAATCTTACCACTTAATTTTTTAATAACTTATTTATTTGTGTTTTATGTACATTAGTGTTGGACCTGCATGCATGTCTGTGTAAGGGTGTCAGATCCCCCAGAATGGGGCTTACAGACAGTTGTATGCTGCCTTGTGGGTGCTGGGAATTGAACCTGGGTCCTCTGGAAGAGCAACCAGTACTCTTAACCCCTGAGCCGTCTCTCCAGTCCTCTTCCAATCTAATTTAGTGCAGAGCCATAGGTGAAGAGCTCAGTCACATAAAACTTCAGACACCGATCAAAAGAAGTGTGCTATGCAAATATTACAGTGGTACGTCCAATCGGTACACACTAATGATAATAAAAATTGCAGGTTGAATAATACATACTTTGTTTCCAGGCTGCCTACACTTTTGATGTGGTTGCACAAGGCTTGGTGACTTCTGTGATAGCCAGAAGAGTTGGAGGGAGAGCTCAACAATTACTGAAGAAGATCACAGGGCGCAGTCTGGAAGAGTCTCACATACAAGAGCTTTTGTTCTGATGGCTCACAGGTGTGTCCACTTACTCAGCAGCTCTTCAAACCCTGCACCTAAGGCATTTTTTAAAAAAAAAGATTACTTTTATTTTATGAGTATGTGTGAGTGCTTGTGTGTGTGTATGTGTACCGTGTGAGTACCTGGCACCTTTGGAAGTCAGAAGAGGATGTTGACTGCCCTGGAACTGGAGTTACAGGCAGTTGTGAGCCACTGTGTGGGTACTGGAAACTGAACCTTCTGTACCAGGGCTCTTAACTGCTGACATCTCTCTAGCCCGAGATTGCTTTTATTATTTTTTTTTAAGAAAGTCTCATGTAGATCAGGTTGGCCTTGAGTTCACTATATAGTTATGGATGAACTTCAACTCCTGATCCTCCTGTTTCACTTCCCAAATCCTAGGATTCTAGGCCCGTACCACCACTCTCAGCTTACCTTCAGATTTTGTGGAGACATCATGACATGGGCATGACTGATGAACTCCTTCTGAAGTCTCTCTCAACTTTCCCAAGGATGAAGGAGTGGTATTGAAAGCTTTCATATTTCTCATGACAAGCCCTCCATACTGAAGGAACCCGAGAGCCCATAACAAAAGACATACCTACTACCCAAGAAACTGCAAAAAAAGGGAGGTGGGACTTCCATTCCAGGTTGTCCCTGGTCTAAGAGAGTGGCTGCACATCCAGACATCACATGTATGTTCAAGACAGGAAGCAGGAGGGGTTGAGGGAGAGCAAAAAAGAGCTACAATCTCCTGCTGCCTCCCCCCCTTCCTTCCTCCCTCCCTCCCTCCCTCCCTTCCTTCCTCCCTTCCTTCCTTCCTTTTTTTTCTGTGCACTCTCCCCTTACATATTCACCATAGCACATATTCCCATTTCCTCAACTAAAATAATGTCACATAACCACCAAATTTAAAAGGTGTCTGGAGCAGGTATTCTGCCTAGTTTTATGTTAACTTGACATAGTTAGAGTTATCAGAGAAGAGGGGGCCTCAACTGAGAAAATACTTCCATAAGATAGGGTTGTTAGCAAGCCTGCAAGGTGTTTTCTTAATTAATGATTTGATGTGGGAGGGCCCAGCCCTCTGGTGGTGGTCCTGGGCTCTGTAAGAAAGCAGGCTGAGCAAGCCATGAGGAGCGTGTCAGTAAGCAGCTCCCCTTGGCGATCTCTTTGGCAGCTCCTCCCTCCTCACTTCCTTCTGTGATGGACTAGGAAGTGGAGGTGTCAGTCAAATAAACACTTTCCTCCTCAAGCTGCTTTTGGTCATGGTGTTTTGTCATAGCAATAGGAACTCTAAGATACCAGGTGTGTCGACACATACCTGTGATCCTATCACTTGTGCAGTGGAGGCAGGAGAATCGTGAGTTCAAGGATATCCGTGGCAACAGAGTGAATTCAAGGTCAGCCTGGGCTACCTGAGACTCTGTTTCAAATGTTGTCATGCACAGTAAAGAGATGCTGTGCTAGGAGGGCAACCAGTGGTCTTGGTTGGGTAGGCAACTAGTATTAGTTATGTCTGATGCAGGCTGTTTCAGATGGTCTATATTGACTATTGTTGTTTGGTGAGGATCTGGAAGATGATGAGCTGAGAAGTATCTGTAGGCCTTTGGTGAAATGGCTTGGGCATGGAAATCAGTGTTTAAAATGTTTCAGAGTTCCTTTGATCATTGATTTGTTCTAATTTGCTTGGTAGCTTTAAAAACAATGGCTGAGAGAACCTCTAATTTACAACTCATCTGACCAACAGCCTGTCACAGCATTTGTATTTATTTATTTACTTAATTGTTTATTTAGAGAAAGGGTCTCTCTCTTTTTTTTTTTTTTTTTTTTTTTTTTTTTTTGGTTTTACGAGACAGGGTTTCTCTGTATTGTTTTGGAGGCTGTCAGTCCAGCCCGGCCTCGAACTCACAGAGATCCGCCTGCCCCTGCCTCCCGAGTGCTGGGATTAAAGGTGTGCGCCACCACCGCCCTGCGAGAAAGGGTCTCATTAAGTAACCCAGGTTACCTTAAACTCAGTGCTGGCATCAGAAGTGTGCCACACTGTACGCCAGGCTATAACAACACTCTTGACTTTTCAATAAAGTGTCTAGGAAGCCTTGGCAGAGAAATGGGCATGGGCATGGGAATGGGGGTGAAGGGTGTGAAGGAGGGGTTGGGGGAGGCAAATAACTACCTTGAAAACTAAAGAAAGCATAAAACCCAGGATTTCAGAGGCATCTGTAGCAAATGAAGGTTAAGATACACTTTTCTTCATTTGACTCATAAAACAGAACATGGCTGAAAATGTAAGACCCTTCACTCCTCCCCACTATTTTGTGTGTGTGTGTGTGTGTGTGTGTGTGTGTGTGTACATGTTCATGTAGTATGTATGCATGTGTGTGGTGGGTATGTGCATGCAGAGGTCAGATGTTGACATCAGTATTTTCCTCAATTGCTCCCCATTGTACTTTTGGAGAAGGGGTCACTCACTGAACCTGAAGCTCATCCATGAACTCTCTGGCTACTGACCTCCAGCTACCTACCTGTCTCTGACCCTCAATGCTGGAATTACAGAGGGATGACCGCTTTGTCCTGCTTTGTGTGAGTTTTGGGGCTTGGAACTCAGGTCCTTCTGTTTGTATGACAGGCAATTTACAGACTGAGCCATCTCCCAAACCCGGCTACTTTCTTTTCGAGTCAAAGACTCTTCTTGTGAGATAATGGAATCTCACACCAGTTAGGAAGACGGTAGGTTGAGGAATGGCTTATGTATATATGTGTGTTTGTGTGTTTAAGGGGTGCATGTGTGTGTGGTTGGAGATTCCAGGTTGAGGGACTACAGTAGTTCTCTCCCCCTGAATTCTGGCTTACCCAATCCTGACAATTAAAGACCTTTCAGAATGGACATTCAGAGAAAGAACAGTGGAACCAGTCAGAACTGTAGTTTTTCACAACTGTACTGGGACTAGTGAGATGGCCCAGAGGGTAAAGATACTTGCTGCCAAGCCTGAAGTCCTGAGTCTGATCCTGGCACCTACAGGGTGGAAAGAGAGAGTTGACTACTATTAATTATCTTCTGATTTACATACACCACAAAATAAATATATAAACAAATGTATCAAAGTTTATGCAATGTACACACACACAATCACATTTGTTCACCCAGTGTGACTGGATAAGCACCAGAAGAAGCCAGAACCAGTCTGGACACTGCGTACCTAACCTGTCTTTTCCACTGTAAGGCTGAGTGTGCAACTCATCCTTCACAAGATGCAAGTAGACCCTCATGAACTCCACATGCAGTAAGTGACTTCACGTACTGAGCAGTTGCCTCTAAAAATGAGTTACACATGATGGAGCCAAACTGTCTGGGTTCAAACCCTGACTTTGCCTTTCACAGCTCTGTACTGTGGGCAAGTTACCCAACTTCCGAGGCTCAGCCTTCACACCTGTAAAACCAAGCTAAGGAGGACCCTTTCTTCATAGTCCCGGCGGATTGTGGGATTGTGTGAGTCAGCTGGAAGCACCAGCACAATACATTACAAACATTCAACAAACACATGCCATTTATGCTGAGGAAGGTTGTGATCATAGAGAAAAGCAGCTCAATAAGGAACCAGAAAGAAATTACAGAAGTAAGAGAAAGGAAATGGACCGGAGATCCAGGGGTCAAATGTATTTTCAAAAACAGTGTAATGAAACCTCCAAAGGAATTTTCAGGTGCTGATGTCCTCAGTGCAATAAAAATCCTTATGAAGCAGGACAGGAAGCCACAAAAAAATTAGGTAGCAAAAAATTAAAATACAGGTAAAGCCAGCAGTGAGTTACAATGCTGGCTGACAAACTGAGTTTGATTCCCAGAGCCCACAGGGTGGAACCAACTCCCGAGAGTTGTCCTCTGACCTCCGCGTGTACAGAGTGCTGCTGCTCATGTGCTTAGACTAATGTACACGTAGTGATGGTGATGATATTTGTGTGCTTAGACTAACGTACACGTAATGATGGTGATGGTGATAATTCTCATGTGCTTAGACTAATGTACACGTAGTGATGGCAGTGGTGATAGATGTGATACAAACATGCTGCTGAAGAGCTGGGGAGGTTCGTCAGTGGGTAATGCACTTGCTGTACAAGACCAAGGAAGGAAGTTCAAATCCCCAAACATGCATGTAAATGAGGAATGGGTATTGGTAACCCATCTGTAATTCTAGCACCAAAAGGCAGAGACAGGATCCATGGGGCAAGCTGGCCTGCTAGACAAACCACGTTGGCTAGTTTTGAGCTTAATTGAAAGACTCTGTCTCAATGAAGGTACTGGATAATGGCTGAGAACGTCTCCAGACATCAGCCACAGGCTTACATATACACGTAAACAGACACATACCACTCATGTGTGCACATGCAAATGTGAATATGCGTGCAAACATACACACTGTACAGAGACACATAGAAAAACTGCTAATAGCCCAGCGATGGTGGTGCACGCCTTTAATCCCAGCACTCAGGAGGCAGAGAGAGGCAGATCTCTGTGAGTTCGAGGCCAGCCTGGTCTACAGAGTGAGTTCCAGGACAGGGTCCAAAGCTCCAGAGAAACCCTGTCTCAAAAAACCAAAACCAGCCAACCAACAACAACGACAAAAAAACAAAAAACAAAAAACAAAAAAACCCAGAAAACAAAAAAAAAAAACAAAACCAAAACCAAACCAAAACAAAACAAAAAAAACCTACCAATGAAGAACAGGTTGATAACATACAAGATAAAAGCAGGAATACATGAAGGACAGCTAAAAACAGTTTCCCAGATTGTGGAGGAAAGGGAAAAGGTATTAGAAAAGTATTGAGACATGACTTCTAAGTGCTTGTAAGTAATTCTAATAACCGCAGAGGTGGTAGGATTGAAGTGATACTTAGGAGTAGAAAGCAGATGTGCCCTCAGACAGCCAGAAAGAGCTGTGCGTGTTGATCAAAGTGGTGTGACGAGAGCTGGCAGGGTGGAGCTGTGGATCAAGGCACTTACCCCCAAGCCTGACAACCCAGTTTGATCCTCAGGCCCCACACAGTGGAAGCAGAGAACTAAACCTAAAAACTGTCCTCTGTGGCACGTGCACCTCCTCCAACAAACAAACAAGTATTTTAAAGATGGTGTTCTTTCTGGTGTGGTGATTCATGCCTGTAATCCTAGCACTCAAGAAACCGAGGGAGGAAGATTGAAGATTGAAGACCTGCCTGTGCTATACAAGGCAAGTTCAAGGTCAGTCTGTGTTATGAGACCTCTGGTTGCTGGGAACATAGCTCAGTGGTAGAGTGGTTGCCTTGCAGGCCCAAGGCCCTAGGTTCAAACTATAGCATTACAAAAAGTTGTGTGTGGGTGTGATGGTGTAAATATGAGTATGTGTGTGTGTGTGTGTGTATGCACACATGTATATGGGTGTCTGTAGAGGCCAGAAGCCTGACACAGGTACCAGGGAATTGTCCTCTAAAAGAGCAGCAAGCGCTCTTAACATCTCTTCAGCCCAAACTTTACTTTTAAAATTATCGCTATCGTCATCTTCAGCAGCAGCAGCGACACTTTAAGACAAGGATTTGTGTAGCTCAGGGTGCCCTCTGACTCACTGTGGAGCTAAAGATGGCCTTGGACTCCTGGTCCGAGTACTGGGATTTCAGGTATGCCTCTCCTTGCCTAGCAGGTTTTTAAGAACGTTTGAAATTTATGCACTGAAATAGGAGAGCTTGATTTTATGTAACTGGCACGTGGTGGCAGAATTTTAAATTAACCAAAAGGCCAGCCGGGTGGCTCAGAGTGTGGAAGTGTTTGTGCAGCCCTGATGACCGGAGCTTGAGGCCTGGAGTGGAAGCAGAGAACTGACTCCCAAGTCTTGTCCTCTGACCTCCACATGTGCCACACATATACACACAATAAAAACAGTGAAATAGAATGAGCTAAAAGAGGTCACCAAATGTGTATGATGCAATTATCCAGCAAGGCTAGAGGTAAAGTTATAAGAAGATATTTTTGCTCTAGAATAGCATACAGTATGTGGATCTCTGTAAATAATTCAATACAAAAATTGGGTAGCAAAACAGAATGGGATGTGAATACCCAGGTGGAAATAGATTTAAAAACAACAGTAATTCTGTGGGGGCAGTAGTGGCACATGCTTTTGGTGATTTCGAGGCCAGGCTGGTCTGCAGAGCAAGTACCAACACAGGCTCCAAAGCTACAGAGAAATCCCATCTCGGAAAAAAAAATAGTAATGCTATGTTTCAAGAATAGGTGCAATGGGATGAACTCTGCTTCTAGTTAGGTAGATTAAACAGTTCCATAATTCAGTTGGTTGTAGACCAAAGATGAAAAACGGAGAGAATACATGTTGCTACATTTGCTATGAAGACAGACATTACTAATCCATTATTGCTTTCCTGATGATTGACTCCTTACAGATTAAAAGATGACTTTTTTCCCATGAAGAGATAGGTTTTGGATCTCTTGTCCTTATCAAGTTGCTTGACAATGGATTCTAGACTGAATGTAGAAACGAAGGAATAGTTGCATGGTGTGGTATGACTTTTCCTGGGAGACAAGAATGGTTCACCCTAAGTGGGGCCCAAATGACAGACCAAAGAATTGATTCCACCCACATCTACCTGAGTGACCCAGTGAGTTTATTGGGGTTATTTGCAGGCAGAAGCAAGGGTGGACGGTGACTCAGGAAAACTACATCCTTGGAGCTCCCTGAACAACTAGCAGGCAGTTCCAACAAAGAGTTTCTCCTTCAGAATTGTTCAGTCCTTGAATAACGTTGGGGAAGGAGTTGTGAGTCTTAGTTTCACAGCACTGTACATTTCATTAGCTTCCTGAGCTGTGTGAGCCATAGTGAGGGGCTGCCTTAGCTTTCTTTTTCTAAACAAACCAAATGACACTTGAGTCTGGTTCCCCTTCCTGCCCTGGTCAGAGGAGCCAACTGGCTAGCTTGGTATATAGACAATGACAGATGAAGACAACCTTCCTGGTAACACCCAAAGGCACAGAACAAAGCTCCTGGGTGTCAACACCCAGGAGGCAAAGACAGGAGGATTGCCACAAGTTTGAGGCTAGCCTGGGCTACATAGTAAGTTCCAGGTCAGCTGAACTACCCAGTGAAATCATCTCAAGAAAACAAAAACAAGAGGTTGGAGAGATGACACGGTGGTTAAAAGTGCCTTGCTCTTGCATAAGTCCTGGATTAGGTTCTCAGCTCCCATGTGATGCCTCACAACCACCTGTAACTAGTTCCAGGGTGTCTATCTGATGTCCTCTTCTGAATTCTTTGAGCCCCAGACATTCACACGAGGCACATATTTGCATGCAGGCAAAACACTCATGTGAATAAAATAAAATAGAATAAAAATGTTAAAACAACAACAATAAAAGCAAACAGGAAAAAAACGGAACGAGGTATAGGTGAGATGGAGGAAGGGCACCTTCTGGCGAGGTTCTGAACATGATGTGGGGAAGGAGGCCTAGAGCGTGGAGCAAGAGCAGGGATGTTTACTTCCTCTAAAGCATGGGTACAATCAGTATTTAACTTGTAATGCTGGGGCTTCCAAAAACTAGCAGAAAAATCAACAAACCGGGACAGCCGACAAGTATCAACAATACCTATAATGGGCCACATGGAGCTAAATATCACTACTCCTCCCAACCATGCACAGCTGCACAAAAATTCCCTCTGCAACGTGAGAGCCCTGACTCAACACGGCCAGTCCCATTGCTGGCTGAGAGACAGTCTTCCCCAGCTTTGCAGAGGTTCTGTCAAGCGCATCAACATGGCCAAGCAAGCGCACAGAACCAGAGAGTGGAAACGAACCCCTGACTCACTTCCGGTCTGTCCTGCTCTGGCCCGTCCTGCTCTGGCCCTTGCTCCTGACTTGGCAATACAATAGTGATGGGTCCTGAGATGACCTGAAAAAGAGGCTAGGCAGAGGGTGTGGTTAGATCTTGGCTAAACACTGCCATCTTTTTCTAGAATATGGGGAGTCGTCAGAGTCAGGAATGCATGAAGCCAGGAGAATGGCCTTGCCTGTCTTCTTTGGGGGTGGCTATGTACTCACAAAGAGGACAAAAGGCAGAGCAGGGTGGAATCCAGAGAGGCATGTGGCTGCTTGGGGACTCTGTAGGAAATGAGTCACCTGTCAGGTTGCAGAAGGATGGGAACGCCACCTCCCAGATGTGGGTCTTCTTGCCTGGATCATTTCCCCACTCCCCTGCCCTTCCCATTCCTCTCTACCTCGGGTGGCCTTATTTTAAAAGAAGTCACCACTTGTCCTTAATTCCCTTTCCAGCTCTCACATCATTTCTTTCCTCTCCCCAAACTGCTAGGGCCACAGTATCTAGAATGGCCGTCTCTTCTTAGCCTCTAGGTTACTGGATCTATACAAGACAATGTATAGACAGTCTTGCCTTTAGTCCTTGCAACAGTAAGAGTGATACCTCAGCGAACTAACCATTATTTGCTTCATGTTAGGAAGTGCTACGACAAGGTCAAAAAGATGTGAAGCAGTAGAGTTTATTATTATTCATTTGTCATTGTCATTATTTTGTAGCTCAGGCTGGCCTCAAACTTGTTATATAGCCAAGGAAGAACTTGAACTCCTAATCTTCGGACCTTTAAAACTGAGATTCAAACCTGGTAGTGTCTGATTTTAACCTCCAATGCACTGTTTTCCAGTGTATCACTCTGAAGAAGGGCGTGATCTTTAGCAATAGCGGTAAGAGAACTTGTGAGTTTTGTACTTCAGTAGAGTGTTGTGTCCTGGGTCTTGTTGATGGGGGAAGATGACTTCTGGAAGTACCTGTACCGCTGGCTTTCCCCAGTGGGGGTGCTATTAGCTTTCTGTCAGTCTGTGTACCAGCAGGGTTAGGATGCTTTTTCTCCATCAGCTAGAGCCAGTCTCAATGCAGCTAAGTGTGGCTCAAATTTGTCTCCTTAGGGTTTCTATGTCTCCCTCCAGCTGATAATAATCCTAGAGTGTACTTACTATGAAGTCAGGGGTTGTAACTTTCCTACTGGTTACGGTAGTCCCAGCACCTGGCTCCTGGAAGGCCTATGGCAGATATCAGGGTGTCACCTAATGCATGAATGAGAGATGACTGATAGGTGGACAGCATTTCCCCTTCACCCTGCATGCTAACTAGTCTGATCTCATTAAGCATCCTGTCTATATTATTTCAACATGCCTGTGATGTTTATTTAATTTATTATTTATTCAGTGTTCATTGTGCATTAAGTTCATGTGTCAAACTTCTATCATCTTGTGACAACGAAACCAGAATGTTTCAATGTAGAAGGCAAGGACAGATGCCTGAGGGTGTTCCCTCATTTCCACATGGTCACTGTGCCATGCATGAAACTGCAACCACACAGGTACATGCACACGCCTGTGCTTCTCATGTATGGAAGAGTTCGTAGCAGGGCAATGGAGGTTCTCCAGGAGAAGTGATGCTTGGGATGGATCTCGTCGGAAAGGTAGAAAGATGTTAGTGACTCGGGAGGAAAGAAGGGGCTGTGTGCCACCAGGGACAGGTGCAGATGCCTAAGAGGACACGTGAGCTTCATTATCCTCCTGATGCTTTCGGAGAGCCTACAGTTTTGGCTTCTGAAATTGATGGCTAGCCATTTGAAAAAAGACAAGAAATCATAACGTTCCGATACAGGCATTATGCCTGCTGTCTCATGAGCTCCTGTGGCTGTCTTATGTGCATATCCTTAACAATAATGTCTCATCTTTAAATGTTTGGGCCAAGACATACTCTGCAATACTGCCCGCCAACAAAATCTAGCCAACAGAAGCACCAGCCCTTGCCCTGTGTTGCTTTGACTCCCTTTCACGACCTCTCACGATGGACCTTTTCATTCCATTCCTAACGGTGGTGCTTCCCCAGGTCGTTTCATATGGTTCCTTGTCATTTGTTGGCCTCTTCCTTCAAGACTGTTCTTTGCTGCTCCTGTTTCTCTCCTTTGTCTCCCTCTCTATCTCCCCCTCCTCTTTTTTTGAGGTAGAGACTCAAGCAGCCCAGGCAGGATGAAAACTTACCCTGTAGTTGGAGGTGACCTTGAACTTGTGTTCGTTCTGCCTCTGCTTTCTGAGTGTTAGGGTTACAGGGGTGCACCCCTGCATCAAGTTTAGACAGTGCTAGGATTCAGTCCCAGAGCACTGTATGTGTTAGGTAAGCACTCCACTGAGCCCCGGGCCCCTGAAGTTATTGTCATATCTAAAGATACACTCTGGATGTGAAAATGAGTATAGATCACTGGTGGCCATTCCTGTGCCCATGTGTCACCAGTAATTGGTTTTCAATTCTGAGTGAAGAAGACTCCAAGTCCATGCCAATTAACCTGGGGCATTTCTTCTGGCCATGTCTGTGTGGCTCCCGGAGTCTGCCATCATTCCTTGCATTTCCCTATTTTCAGTGGCCCCAATGGACACAGGGATTGGCATTTATAGAAGATTCCAGTAGCTATGGGGAGTTCGAGTCTCAGTGTTACCCAGAGTGGGAAGGGATGGGCCATGGAGTGGGGATGGGTCTTTGGCCCAGTTAGAGGAGCCACAGTAGGACTTAATGCTTCAGGGAAACCAAGGTTGCAGTCCTAATGCAAGAAGGTTCTGCACGCTGCAGGCTGAAGAGTTGCCAGGAGAGGCACAGTGAAGATGGAGTTGGGATCCGGAGACCTGGAAACATATGCAGAGATCCAGCACTAGAGGCTGTCCTGGTCAATAAACCTTTACCACACAACTGGTGGAGTCTGCATAGGCTATTGGGAGATACTGGGACAGGGTCTGGGGCTTGAAGAAAGGGTAAAATGTAGGATTGACAAGAGTGTGACATACCAGTTTCTGTGAGATTAGGTCATGTGTCTCTCACCTAAACAGGACATTTCTGAAGTTAACCTGTGAGCTAACTGGCCCAGCCCTTAGGCCTCAGTGATGGCTCACACAGGGCAGTTGAGGTAACTTCCTGCAGAGAAGTGACCTGGGGCTGAACTGACACTTCCCTGGGTGGTCTGAACAAACTGACCAAGTCCAATTCAGCCTACACGACTTTGGTTAAAGGGAACTGAACAGAATTCAGTGTCTCACACCAGCTCTGAAGAGGCTGAGGAAGAAGGGTTGTGAGTTTGAGGAGAGCCTGGGCCACACAGCAAGACACTATCTCAAAACAACAGTAAAACAAACAAATAAAAAAACTATGACAACAAACGCAAACAAAAATCAACAAGTCGGGTGAGAAGTCCCTTGTCTGTAATCCCAGTATTGGGTGGTGGAAGCAGGGGGATCAGGAATTTAAGGCAGGTCAAGGCTAGAGACTGTGGGGAAAAAAACCGTTGAGTGTGGTGGCCTATGCCTTTAATCCCCATATTTGAGAGGCAGAGGCAGGCAGATCTCTGCCATTTGCCTGGTCTACATAGTAAGCGCTTAGACAGCCAGAGTTACATAGATCCTGTCTTAAAAGAAACCTAAATAAAATTAAAATACCTAAATATACATACATACATACATACATAAAACAAAACAACAAATCAGGGCCAGCTAGATGGCTCCGAGGATAAAGGATACTGAGCCCCATGGCCTGAGCTTCATCCCAGGACCTACATGGTGGACTAGAACACACAAGCTGTCCCTCTGACTTACACACTCACACTGTAGCACTTGAAAGTGCACTCTGCAGCATATGTGCATGCACACATCTTCACACGTGCGTGCACTCTGTGGCAACACTTCTCTCCTAAAATAAGTCAGTGGAAAGATGGAGCAATACCGCAACAGACTCATTGTTGTCCCTACCAGCTACCACAGACATTTGCTGCCTCAGCTGTGAGAGTTCCTCTGAACTGCTTATCCTAACTTCAGCACTAACGATCTGTCTAGTGTGCAAATCTGTGGAGGCACTTCCCTGATAATCAATCAGCCCCCTGACATTGGATTAGCAATGCCATGAGTCACTCTGTTGGTGTGCTATAGTTCTTACCCAATCCAATGAGACTTCAGAGAGTTGAAAACAAACCAAGCCAAACCTGTACTTGTCAGAGTTCTGTCCACAAGTCTCTTTGGAGATGAATTACTTCCGGTCAGGCTAAACATCCAAGTACTTGTGACCAAACAGGACTCAAAATGGCCACACTTAAACACCAGATAAGGCCAGATTTGGAGATGCACACCTGTAATCCAAGGGTATAAGGAGGCTGCAGAAGAAAGAAAAAAGGGTTCAAGGCCAACCTAGCCTACTTAGCAAGATCTATTAAAAAAATAAAGGGGCCGGGCAGTGGCGGTGCATACCGTTAATCCCAGCACTCAGGTAAGAGGCAGAGGCAGTCAGATCTCTGTGAGTTCGAGGCCAGCCTAGCCTACAAAGCAAGTTCCAGGACAGCTAGAGCTATATAGAGCTATACAGAGAAACCCTGTTTTGAAGAAAAAAAAATGAAAGCAAACAAATAAACAAGCAAACAAACAAAAAGGAGCACTTCCTGTGTAAGCACTGGGACCTGAGTTTAAATCTCCATAATCCAAGGGGAAAAGTCATATGTGGCCACTAGCCTGTAATTCTAGCCTGTAGGAGGTTGAGCCAGCTCCTCCAGCTTAGCTCCAGGTTCAGTGAGAGGGGAAAAGTCGGGGAGGGGTTGAGCAGGACACCTACTGTCTTCTCTGGCCTCCATGAGCATTCGTGGGTATGTGTACTTCCCCATACATGTGTGTCTGTCTATACCACATACTCATATATATACACACTAAAGATCTGAAATTTTATTGTGATATTAATGATCTTGATGCATTTGATAAGAGTGCTCAATTGTTCTGTTGGACACAGTCATCTTAAGATTGTGACTTGAATTATGATTGACAGCATCATAACAGGAAAGTCAGATTTCTATGAATTTTACTGGATTTGAAACACATTGACATTTTCATGTAAACACTAGTAAGACACAGCATTACAGAGCTGTGAATGGTGATACAAACCTGTAAACCTAGCACTCAGAAGGAAGGCCATCTTAGGCCGTAGCACGAAATCCTGTCTCAAAAACAGTCAGGGCATGTTGAGGCACCCTTTAGTATCAGTGGATACCTATGAGTTCAAGACCACAGTGTCTACATAGCGAGTTCCAGGACAGCTCAGGCTGTGTAGAGAGTCCCTGTCTCAAGAAACCAAAACTAACCAAACAAGCAGGAGCTAAGGAGAGGCTTAGTTGGTAAAGTGGTTGCTAAGCAAGTAGGAGGACACTGGTCTCATTGAATATATAGTCCAGCATACCATAATAAAATATCTACCCTGTCCTAAATAAAAGGTGGGTAGTGCCTGAGTATTAACACCAGGGTTGTCCTCCGACCACCACGTACATGTGTATACACCCCCCACACACATGTGCACCCCTCACAAAACAGTAACAACAAAATTAGAAGCCAAAAGAACTGATAATTTGATTTGTGGGGAAATTAGCCACAAATAAAGGCTAAAAACAAACAAAACCAGTTCAGTGGCTAGTGCCTGTAATCCCAGCAATTGGATAGCAAGCCTGGGCTACTGAGTCAGGCTTACCTCAAAAACCAAACACATAAAGAAAAGAAAAGAAATCAAAGTTCAAACTCAATGAAATAATGTCACAGGTTATTAAAATATAGCTATTAACCTAACAAAAGTGATAAAATATTTTTAAAAAATTAATCAAGTAGCTACATACTAGGAAAATTCTAGCTTTATTTTTCTTTTTTAATTTAATGTTGTTTTTCTGTATGTGTGAGTGGTGTTTATGCATGTTAAGTCCCAGCCCTTTAATAGAGAGAACTTAGTTTTCTTAATCAGTGACCTAGTGAAATAATTTCTACTGGGTGTAGTATAACCTCAGTATTTTAGCAGCTGAGGCAGGAGGATGACTATAAGTTTGAGGCCAGCCTGGGACACACAAATAAATACATTTCAGACATTTCATAATACTCGTCACTTAATTCAACCCTGAGATTTTTCTCACAGGCATGCAAGTACATCATATTTTCATTAGCTAATCCACTCTTCATTCTTTCTGGGTTCTTTGACAAAGGGTCTCATGTAGCCTAGGCTAGTCTTAAATCCCTGCTCATCCTGCCTCTACTTCCTAAGTGCTAGTATTACTAGATATGCCACCATATCCAGCTCATCCATCCTTAAATATACTTTAATTGCTTATTCAACATGGTTCATTGGTGGAGTTCAGGAAACATTCCCTGAAAATATCTGGCTTTAGAAAATTGCTTTCTTAAGGGCGGAGAGATGGTTCAGTGGCTAAGAACACTGGCTGCCTTGCCAGGGGACATAGGTGCTTTTCTTCCCAGCACTGACTTGGCGGCTCGAAACCAGTTTCAGGGCATCTTCTGCCCCTTTTGTGACCTCCTCAGACTCTAGGCATGCGCATGGTGCACAGACATACATGCAGGCAACCCACACACATAACAATTAAAAAGAAAAAGCATTTTGGTTTCTTTGAGAGGACGGCCTGTGAGCGATAACAGCATGGAAGTCTACCTGACTGAGCCCTCTTCATTTGTATAAAGACACCAGAGCAGCCTGCTCTCCACTCACTGAAGATAAACTCTGACCACAGGAGACATTTCCACACCCAGACAAGCCTTGTTTTCAACCATCTCCCATTCTTCTGAAGCCCATTCATATTTCTGGAATGGCCATTCAAACTGAGGATATTTTTATCACCTCTGACATGATGCTCATGTCAGCAAGAGGGTCAAGGGCACCCATTCTTGTCTTGACTGACCCGCCCAGTTCTGAGCGGAGCTGCTCACTATAATCAGATTTCAGGCCTAAGTACCACAGCTGGAGCAGAGGAGGCGCAGAGTAAGTAGGAAAGCCACTTAAGATGTTGTCAGGGTTCAGCAGTTCCTTACCGACCTAAATCTCTTCTTTCTGGGGGCTTCCAGGGTTGCCTCTCCTCTTCTCCCAGTGTAGCGGGGGAGGCATCTATACCGAAAAAGATTTCTAACTAGGTAACGTGACTCAGGCCTGCGAAGCTGGTACTCTAGAGACAGAGACAGGATGATTTCTGCAAGCTGGTGGCCAGCCTGATCTGTGAGTTCCAGGCTTGTGAGGACTAGATGGTGAGATCCTGTCTCCAAAACAAACAATCAAAACAAAACACAAATGAATACAATAAATAATAAAAATTTCATGATGGTACAATGGAGAGATAGTTCAAAGTCATCCTAGATAACTAGCAAGTTTGTGGCCAGCCTGGGACTACATGAGACCTGTTTTTTTTTGTTGTTGTTGTTGTTGTTTTGTTTTGTTTTTAAAGGCAATACATATTTTCCCCATAGAAGAATTTTAAGTTATTTTTGTTAATGTTTGTAAATTTTCCCACAATAAAAATAGATCTCAAAATTACAAAACCAGGCAGCTTCCTAAATCAGCCTGTGTTTGAGTTGCTGCTTTCAGGGCAGAGAGCATTAATGAAAAGGGTAGGCACGGCATTTTTGTGCTGGGCTGAGATACCTCACAATGCTGTTCTGAGCGTGAGGATCTGGGTTTCTTTGTTGTCTCTCAGTACTGGGAATTGAACCTATGGCTTTGTATATGGTAGGCAGGTATCCACCACTGAGCCACGTTCCTAATCTTTTTTTAGTTTTAAATTTGAAACAGTGTTCACACTGTGTAGCTCAGACAGGCTGGCCTTGAACACTCCAAGAAGTTCAGGTTATGTTTGAACTTGTGACCCTGTTGCCTCTGCCACCTGAGCACTAGGATTGTAGTGTTGCTGTATGCAGATGGGTTGGACTCTTTAAAGCCTCTGTGACCTCAGTTATAAAATACTTTTTGTTTTGAGACATGGTTTTGCCATGGCTAGCACAGTAACTTGCTATGGAGCACAGGACTAGTCTGGAACTCTTGGTAATCCTCCTGCTTCAACATTCCAAGTCCTCTGATTATAAACATACCTACTTTTAATCTTCCTTTTCTTTAAAAAAATTACTTAGTTTTATATGTGTATGTTTGTGCATCAGGTACTTTACTTTTGAGTCTCATTCAATCCAGCATGACCTTCTTCAGGAAGCTTGACCATTACTGCCTCCCTGTTTAACTCCTCCATAAAGCTGAGGGCTCTTGGAAGGTGGGGGTTGGGGCTTATTTTATTTTATTTTTTTCTTAAACTCCCCACAGCTAGCTCTGCTGCTGTCCCATAGAGGGCCTGAATAAATCATTGACAAAACATGAATACACATATTTAGTTGAAAGAGGAGAGGCCCAGCCACCACATTAGCTACTTGAGCTGGGAATGCCTTTGATGCCTGAGTTGACTGGCTGGGTTCTATGCTGCTGCTTCTTATCGCAGTCAGCTGAGGGGGACTCATTGATTACTCCATTATGCAGAACTATTGTAGAGTATTTGTTTAACTATGTAAAGATATCTTGCTGTTTTGTGTTGCCTGCCTATGGCACCTGATTGGTCTAATAAAAGACTGAATGGCCAACAGTGAGGGAGGAGCTATAAGCAGGACTTCTGGGCAGGGAGAGTAAGAAGGAGGAGGAATTTGGGCCTGATTGAAACAGAGAAAAAAGAGAAGAGATGCCAGGGGCCAGCAAGACAGACATGGAGGAAACAAAAAAGTAGGACACACATAATGAAAGAAAAGTAAAATGCCCTGAGGAAAACTGTAGAAACAGGTTAGGTTAAGCTAAAAGAGCTAGTGGGACAAGCCTAAGCTGAGGCCAAGCATTCATAATTAATAACAAGTCTCTATGTCTTTTTTTGGGAATTGATTGGTAGCCCAAAACTTCTCACTACACAGAACCTGCAGCAGGAGCAGGTGGGGTCCTCAAAGCGAGTGTGGCCTGGACCTCAACACACATTTTCCTCGTGGAAATAAGGCTGCAAATGTAGAATTTCCAAATGAAAAATGGACAAAGGAAATCGGCCCAGCAAATCATTTCACCCCTTCCTCTAACTTCTTTCCCTTCCACCCTCTCCCATGGGGACTCCCGAGGCTCGGATTTGAGACTGTACTCCTAAATCAGGACCAGGTCCCTGCACTGCCACACCTGGAAATGTTCATAAAGCTAAGGGCAGAATCGTGAGGGCTAAAGCTATGCTTTAAGTTTAAATTACTGTGCTTAAGAGATCTATAAACCAAAAAGGCCTTTAACCTCTAAGCCCCACTTGCCCTAGGACAGATAACTTCCTGGAATGCTGAGGCTGTTGTTCATGGAAGATAACAAGCCACATGCTTTTGCTTCCATAAACAAGGTTGGTTGCTTCAACTGCACAAGATGTGCTTGATCTCACATAGGTGGGAGGCAATAGGCAGAAAGGACAGAAGGAAGTATGCTTGCCCCTGGCTGGGCAAAGGCGGAAGGTGTAGCCTTGTAGGGTTTCCCTTAGAAGTTGCTAATTAATGCAATTAATTCATGGTCATTCTCAGGGATTCCATTGTCCTGGCCAGTATTTAATAAAGCTTTCTTCAAAATTTGTTCAAAAATTGTGGTAGTAATCTTATTGTACCTGAGCACATATTTAACACAAATTCCTTTTAAAAAATTAAAAAAAAATTCTCATGTTGCCCAGGCTGGCTTCAAATGTACCATGTAGTCAAGGATAGTCTTGGACTATGAATCCCCCTGCCTCAACCTCTCAAGTGCTATAATCTCAGGTAGGAGCCACTGTATCTAGCTTAGACACATATCTACTATGCCAGCTTTGGATGCAAATTCCTAATGACCTATAAGAAGCTAAAGCTGGAAAGCCATCTGCATTTATCACTAGACTTTGAAGAGACAAGGGAAGTCAGGTATGATGGCCCACATCTTTAATCCCAGTACTCTGAAGGCAGAGGCTGGAGGAGCTCTGTGAGGTCTAAGCCAGTCTGGAGTTCCAGGATATCCAGGGCTACAAAGAGAGACCCTTTCTCAAAAAAACCAAGAGACAAGCCAGGCGTTGGTGGCGCATGCCTTTAATCCCAGCAATCGGGAGGCAGAGGCAGGTGAATCTCTGTGAGTTTGAGGTCAGCCTGGTCTACAGAGCGAGTTCCAGGACAACCTCCAAAGCAATACAGAGAAACCCTGTCTCAAAAAAACAAAAACCAAACCAAAACAAAGCAAAAAAACCAAGAGACAGACAGACAGACAGACAGACAGAGACAAGGGGAGACAAATGCTGTCACCCAAAGAAAGGCTCCTGTGGGGTAGGGTTTCTCCAGAGACCAGGTTTAGTTTGGGAAGAAGATCTAGAAATACACTTAACAACAAGAAAATTATTTTCCTTTTAAATATACAATAATGAGGCAGGTCTTATGATGTGTTTGTTTTAGTATGGTATTTTACTTCCGAATTACTGTCCATAGCAAATGATGGAAAAGTCCAAGCACGCAGTTGCCGTCCCCTAGACTTTGAAGCAGTTAGCTGTGCTTATCGCCTCACACTGTAAGTTTATTTGCTTCCTCCCCTCTCTGTCTTTCCCCTTATTTTTAGGTCAAGGAGTTTAATAGACAAAACAACAACAACAAAAGTCCCACAAACAAACCCTCAAAGCTCAGAAAACAAGAGCAAACCACCACTTCGATGGCCGACACAAAACCTAGGATACCAAAACAACAGCAAAACTACTTTTGGAGTAAGGACTTGGTTCCAGATGGTTCCCTGGGCCTCAGCCCAGTGTGGTGAGTGACGGCCTCGGGGCAGCTTGGGAACAGGAATGTGGCAGAAAGACGCAGCCCTGGTCCTCACACAGCTTGTGGATTCCAGTCCACAGAGTATGAATGGAACTTTCTCTTTGCTCTGGATGCCTCAGAGGCAGAGGATTCAGCTGGCCATCCAGAGACAGCTGAGAGACAGACAGACAAAGAGAGAGAGAGAGAGAGAGAGAGAGAGAGAGAGAGAGAGAGAGAGAGAGAGAGAGAGAGAGAGAGAGAGAGAGAGAGGGACTGCTGCCTTCATTATCTACCCTCTTCCTGGGCCCCTTAACCTGCAGTTTGGTAGATTAATCCTGTTCCTAAGAACACACACACATACACAGACACACACAGACAGACACACAGACACAGACACACAGGCACACACACACACACACACACACACACGTGCAGTGCATGCATGCACGCACACACACACAATGCCCATAGCCTCAGAGATTCTCTGACCTGCAGCTGGCTCTGGTTCTTGCTTTTTACCTTCTTTCCTATTAGCTGCAGACCTTGTTGGTGATAAAGCAAATTGATTTACCTCAGAGGCAGGTGGGTGTGGTGGGCCTGGTTTCTGAAGTAAGAGACTAGGGCCCCAAATCCAGATCTGTTACCATTTGCTGTGTGGTGGGGGCGAGTCACACTTTAGAGAGCTATGCTTTCTTTTGCTGTGACAGGAGGAAAAACACAATGTCCTTGGAGTAAGGTCCTGTGTCTGTACAGCATTTGATGAGTTCTTGGAGAGCTCCTGTTTAGTGAATGATTGCCCAGAGGGAATGCAGGGGAAAGACACATCTAAGATCTGCCTAGTAGAGGATAGAGGATGCTGATGGCCAGATAGCCAGATGTTTTCCAGGAAGGGCCATAGTGTATTGCTGCATGCTGATGTGGAAGTTAAAATCCTCAAGTCCAAATCTTGGCATTTCCAGTTTTCAATCATCTTTAGTGCAATTGGCAATGATGACAGCAACGTCCAGAAACAACACTCACCCCTCCAGCTGGTGCAAGGTGGAATGAGCTGATATGGAACGGGAATGTGGGAATGGCTGGCTGGCTGTTACACGGGATTGTCATGCTTCCCCTCGCTTTCTCTGTATCAAGGGACAGAGGCATCAAGCTGTCATCAAGCATGTGCTCTCTTCCTGCCTTCTTTTTAGAATGTGCATGTGTGTGCATGCATGTGTCAGTTACTTTTCTCATTACTGTGATAAAAATACCAGAGAGAAAAGCAACTTTACCTGCTGAACTTCTCTCTCTCTCCCTCTCCCTCCCTCCCTCTCCTTCCCTCTCTTCCTCTCTCTCTCTCTCTCTCTCTCTCTCTCTCTCTCTCTCTCTCTCTCTCCTTCTTTTGACCATTATCTTGCTATATAGCTGGCTGACCTTGAACTTGTTATGTAGAGAAGGATGACCTTAAACTCCTTATCTTCCTGTCCCAGACTCTCAAACACTGAGAATATGTGTGTAAACCATTGGTTCTGGCTATGATTCCTTTCTTTGACAATAACTTTGGGTGGCTGTCTTAGTTACTGTTCTATTGCTGTGGTAAGACACCTTGACCAAGGCAATTCATAGGAGGAAGCGTTTAGTGGGGGCTTGCGATTGCAGAGGGTTGGAGCCCATGGCACTCATGGAGAGGAGCTTAGCAACAGGCAGGCATGCTTTGGAGCAGTAGCTGAGAGTTTACATCTTGATCCACAAGCAGGAAGCAGAAAGAGTTAACTGAGAATGGCATGGACTTTTGAAACCTCAGAGTCTACCCCCATTGGCACACCTCCTCCAGCAAGGCCACACCTCCTAATTCTTCCCAAAGAGTTCCACATGTTGGGGGCCTAACATTCAAATGCATGAGCCTATGGGGGTCATTATCAGTCAAACCACCTGTGGAACCGTGAGTCCCCAACAAACTCTTACAAAATTGCCTCCATCACGGTGTTTTGTCACAGAAATAGAAAAGTAACTAAGACAGTTACATACCTGATTCTAAAGTGGAAAGTCATTTTCTGTGGTTATCAGAAATTCTGTGGTGCCCAATTCCTTCCATTGTCGTTCATGCAAACAGTCTTTGAAAGATCTGTTTCTTCAGCTGCGTTGAACAGTCTTCACACCTTAGAAAAGCATTGACTTGCTTGTGTTTTTTCAGATTTTATTTATTTAAAATGTTATCATGTGTGTGTACACCTGTGTGTGTGTGTGTGGTGGGGGTGTGGTGTCTCTGGAGTTCGGGTTCCAGAGATTGAACCTAGGTCATGGGCCTTTGAAACAAGCATACTACCCACTTAGCTATCTTGCCTGCCTTAGATTTTTTTATAAAAAGAACATATTTTGGGGAGTGTTTCAAAGTTAGGTTTTTTTGTTGTTGTAGCCCCGAATGGCCTGGAACTCACAGAAATCCCACCTGCCTCTGCTGTGGCTGAGGGTGTATACCACCCTGCCCTGTGCAAGTTTGTACTTTGGAAAAGTTTTAGTGGTGACAGAAATCATTTCTAGGAAGGTTCTCTACATCTGGAGTCCCCTTGACCTTATCCTATAGTTTTTTTTTTTTTTAAGTTCTAGCCTAGGACCACAAGGAGACCACACCCACTCACTAGAAGGTTCCCTGTAGACACAAATGGCCCACTGTGGTCCTGTGACATATTAGGGAGCAATCACAGGAGCCCTGGAAAGAAGAAATTGAAATAAGGTGTCGATATCCAAAGTGAGAAGTACAAAACTTGTTCAAAATTCCACCGCTGAGTTTGGCTTCAGTCCCAGACAATCCTCTAGAGTAGATTATTTTAAATAACAGTAACTAAAGTTTGGAAGGCTTTTGGTGTATGGAGAAATCACCAACATTCATTCAGTCTGGGATTTAAAGTGTGTCAGCCTGACCTTTTCCCTGTCCTCATTATTGTTTCCAGACTCATTCATTAGGGGAATACAGCAAGTCCTGGGGCATAATAATCACTAGCTGTTGACTGAATGAATGGAAGCTTTTGCAAGGCTTTCCACAGGACTTTCGTAACCTGACTGATAAAGCCATACCATAATTCTGGCTGGATGCAGGGGTAGTGACTTGCCATTCATAGTGTCTGGGAGGCAAAGCGCTTATACTAGGCCATCTCTACTCCAGAAATATGCCCAAGACATAGATGATATAGATATTGCGTTTTTCAATTTTCAAGCAGCCTGTGGGAGCATGCTACACAGAGCCCAGAGCAATGGCTCTGCATAGCCCTTTCAAAGCCCTGCCTCTTTCATCCTGAGCATGAGGAGTCCTCTTCATCGTAGCAACCTGAAAAATAGAGAAAAGGCTTGAAAGAATGAATGTGGGGCTGGAGGGATGCCCAGTGGTTCAGGGCACTTGTTGCTCTTGCAGACGACCCATGTTCAGTGTCGAGCACACACATCAGGTGATCACCCTTTTGTAGTATCCATGGGCACCAGGCACACATGTGGTGAATACAAACATGCAGGCACTCTTAAATACATATAAAAGAAAAAGAAACTTAGAAAAAGATTCGTGTGTGTGTGTGTGTGTGTCTGTGTGTGTGTGTGTCTGCGTGTGTGTGCGTGTGTGTGTGTGTGTGTGTGTGTGTGTGTGTGTGTGTGTGTGTGTGTGTGTGTGTGTGTGTACCATGTGCAGACCTGGTACCCTTGGAGGCCAGAAAAGAACATCAGATACCTGGAACTGGAGTTAGAAATGTTTGTGTTGGGAACCACATCTGGATGCCTGAAAGAGTAACACTGACCCACCCTTCCAATCCCCAAAATAGATAAGGAAAAACCAAAAAACGTCTAGACAGACTGAGTGTAACCAGGACTAACATTAGTGTATTCCTTTACACTATGTGTTGCACTATTCCTTTGTACTATTTGTTACATTAAGGAATACCTTTGCACTATTTGTTACATTATTCTTTTGTACACAGTATTTTTTGCACTTTGTCACACTACTCCTTTACAGTATTTGCATATTTTTCTCTAGACAGGTTAAATTTATATTACTTTTTACTTAAACAAACGTCCTTGGTTGTTTTAGATTTAGGAAGATATTTATTTTATTTTAAAATTATGTGTATACGCGTCTGTGTGTGGGTATACTCACGTGAGTACAGTGCCCAAAGAGGCCAGTGGTGGCAATCTGATCCCCTGAGGCTGCAGTGACAGGCTGTTGTGAGCTCAGTGTGGATGCCCAGCTCCACACTGAGCTCTTGGGCCCTGTGCAAGACAAGCAAATGCTCTTAACCACTGAGCAAGGTCACCAGCCTTACCTTTTATTTATTTATTTTTGGTTTTTTGAGACAAGGTTTCTCTGTGTAGCCTTGCCTGTCCAGGAACTCATTCTGCAAACCAGGCCGGCCTGGAACTCAGAGAGATCTGCCTGCCCTCTGCCTCTGGAGTGCTGGACTTAAGTGCACCACCACTGCCTTTAATTTTTACTCATGTGTATGTGTGTGTGGCCGGGGTGGGTGTCCCTGTGAATTCAGGTGCTGGAGGAATCTAGAAGAGAATGTTGGAGCCCCTGGACTGCAGTAAAAAGCAGTTGTGGGCCTCCCAACATGGCTGCTGGGGACTGAACTCAGGTCCTTTGTCTATTTAGTGCTCGCTCTTGACTGCTAAGCCCCGTCTGCGGCTCCATTGCTGGAGTTTATGAATGTCTCACACAGCCCAGGCTGGCCTCAAACTCCGTGTTTCTCCACAGCTAAGGATGAGCTTGCGCTCCAGATCCTCTGGCTTCTGCCTCCTAAGTGCTGGGATCACAGGTGTGCTCCACCCCGCCCAGCACAGGAGTCTTTTAAAGAACAATTTGTAGTGATTATAAAATAGCCCATACTACCAGTGTTGATTTGATATGTTAGTGTAACAGAGTGTGTGTGTGTGTGTGTGTGTGTGTGTGTGTGTGTGGCGGGGTGGGGGATGGGTGGGGGGACACCGACACCTAAAGAAGGCTTTTGTGTGCTTTCTTGGTTCTTACACCAGAGAATCCTTTTCTCTTTTAATAGAGCTTCATTAGGGATGTGGCATGTCTTTGGGGTCAGAGGGTCACGTGTTTGTGTTTGTTATTACTGCGGTGCCGGCTTTGTTTGTAGACAGCAGGGGAAGCCCTGGGTTTGTCCCTTTCTACAACTGGAGATTTAAAAAAAGAACAGCAGAAAGGAAAAGCCTGCTGCAGCCAGTTCTCTGGGGAGAAGGAAGGAGTGCAGATAGGACGCGGAAGTGAGGCATTGGCACAGCAGACAGGCCTCTTCCTCCCAGCTGTGTAGGCTCTGCAGAGGATGTGTCTGGAGAGGGAGGAAGTGGAGGGCCTGCTTGTGTTGCTAGAGCATCTGTCTCAAGTTTCTTCAGAAATTATTAGATAAACTATCTGCAGCCAGAAGGAGGAGGTGATGGTTCAGGGGCCTGAGGACAGTGACTAAGAGTCAAGCAGCTGTTGAATGTTTTGAAGCGACACAATGAGAGCCAGCAGACACCTCCCCCCCTACCAATTGACAGTAGTCACACGTTTTTATCAATGAGGGTAGGGGGGTGGCGGGCACTAAGAGCCTGAGAGAAAGTGACAAAGGGAAGGGACCCTTGAGTTGGGAAGGTTAGAGGGTGGAGAATGTCCCCAGCTAAGCAGTTGCATGTTCCTTCCGCTGTCAGACTGAATCTCTAATGGGCCATGATTTCTTCCTGATCCCCCTCCCCACCTCCCTGCAGGAAGTCACGCCCTACCCTGGGCTCCCTGCTCAGAATCTCCAGGGACAAGCTCCAGAAGGAGTGCTTTGATTTTTTTTATTATTATTTTTAAAGACTTTCATTTTTAGTGTGTGTGTGTGTGTGTGTGTGTGTGTGTGTGTGTGTGTGTGTACCTGCATGCATGCACCCATGAGCACAGGTGCCCAGGAAAACCCGAGGCACTGCATTTCAAGTGCAGCTACAGGCGGTGGTGAACCACCCGGCACACAGATGCTAGGAACTCAAGGAATGCTCCTCTGAAAGAACAAAGCATGGCTTTAACCTCAGAGCCACCTCTCTCTCCATCCTCAAAGAAGAGTTCGGAAACCACTCAGTTGCTTCTGCAACACAAAAACAAACAAACCCGGACGCTCAAGCCTCTCACACCTCTAACCTGTGCCCTCTCTGCAGGCTCCTGTGTCACCGGTTTATTTACTACTCATTCCCAAGAAACGTTCATCAGGTCCAGATGGAGGAAGGAGAGGAAGCTATTGGGATTTATGTTTTCCTTTCTCTGCTGGAATCAAGCTAAGGGCCTTGTGCTGCTCACTAGGCAGGTGTTCTGTCTCTGTGCTGTGTACATCAGGTCTAAGTATGTGGTGTGAAAATACACTCCGGGATGGGAAGGCCAGATTACACATAGACTCGTTCTTCTGACACTTTCAGTGAGGCTTGAAATTCCACTCTTGGTCAGCTGGTACCACAGGCATCTCTTAGTGTGTGTGTGTGTGTGTGTGTGTGTGTGTGTGCGCGCGCGCGCGCGCGCGCGCACGTGCGCACACATGTGCAAATGCTTGCATATGAGCACATGGGTGAGTGTATGCATGTATGCTTGTGTGTGCATGCATTCATGCATGTGTGATTGGGGGGGGAGGGCTGTGAGGAGTTGGAAGGAGGACTCAGCAGAGGCAGGGGAGCAATGATCCAGGGTATCATAGTTTTAGAAACATTTATTTTTATTATGTGTATAAGTGTGTGTGTGATTGTATGCCAGTATGTGTGGACCCTCTGGAGCTGTAATGACAGGCCACCTGATCTGACTGTTGGGAATCATACAGCAGTATGTTTGTACCTGCTGAGCCAACTCTCCACCCAATGAGGACACTTTCTTTTTAAGAATTATTTTTAGACTGAGTGTGGTGAAACACACCTTTAACCCAAAACCTCCAGACCTTTATGGTTAGCTAGTGGCAAACTCCATTCTCTGATCTTCAGACAGGCTTTATTTGTACAAGCAAGGTATCAGCACAACCCAAGTACCCAGGAGACAGAGGCAGGAGGTTCTCTTTGACTTCAGCACCAGTCTAGGGCACATAAAGAGTTCTAGGGCAGCCAGGGCTACATAGGGAGATCCTGTCTCAAAATAAAACGGAGTGTATTTGTATGTGGGTATGCACCAGTGGAGGTCAGAGGAACCAGATGCCTTGGAAGCTGGAGTGACAGGTGGTTGTGAGCTACCTAGTGTGGATGCAGAGAACCGAGCTCTGGTCCTTTGCTACTTTACTAAGTGCTCTTAACCTCTAAGCCAGGTCTTTAGCCTAGACCATACTTTTGAAACAGCATGATGATTTGTAGTTTGGAGCCCAGCAGACCGTGGAGAACGGGCATAGGAGGAATGGAGAGGGGGGCTTTCAGAAGCCATCTGAAGAAATGAAGAAGCCTTGCCCTTCTTCCCCGACCCCCTCCAAGTCCTGCGCCCTTTCACTTCCTCCCACAGAAGAGCTTCCTGGAGCCCGGGAGAGACCTTCCTGTATTCACCCACTCTTGCAGTGTATCAAGCTGGCCCTGAAGTGGGAGGAGCTTGCAGAGGCCTCTCCCCAGGGATCCACATACCGGAGCCTTCAGCCCCAGATAGTTTAAGGTCCCATGGTTGCTTTTGCATATTCTCGTCTGAATCCCAGGATTAACGTCTCACTTCTGAACCCTGGGCAAGCGACAGACAGCAGTGCCCTCCAGGGACCTGTTGGGAGTACACATGTCAGGCTGCACGTAGCAGCTAGGGCAGGGTGAGAGGGGTTGCCTTGGCAACTATCAGGGAAGCCTTTCCACTCCCAACCTCTGGGTTCCTTTGTTTGTGCTATAGGTTTGAAAGGCAAACAGGCAGAGCTGTCTTCTCTTTTCTTCTCATCCCTGGGAACAGCTGAGGAGGAGAAAGTGAGAAATGCCTGTGGAGGAAAACAGCTTTCCATGCTGGGGTTTCTTGCAGCTGGGTGGAGCGTGAGGTGTCTGGCCTAGCACCTCGGTTGCTCTGGTGGGAAATTCCTTTCTTCTCCAACCATGTGATAGCCCCTACAGTCCTCTCTTCCCCTTGCTCCCTCAGACTGCGTGGTGGGTAGAGGCAATACCAGATGAAGCTGAACTCACTGTTACTAAGTCTCATTCAGTTGTGTGAGAACCAGGTAAAGGGTCTGCAGACCCTGGGTCAATAAGTACCCTTGAGGAAGCGGATTCTGGGTTTTAGGTCTCAGAGTCACTTCTGTTCTTTTGGCTCCCTTTGCTGGTCCATAAAGTCGGAGGGATAGGATGACTTCCAAGTGTTGAGGGAGAATACTGTGAGGGGGTTGTGGGTGTGGCGCAATTGGTAGCCCGCTTGCCTGGCAGGCACAAAGTCCCAGCACTGCATAGAGCAGGCACAGTGGTACATGCCTGAAAATCCAGACCTCAGGAGGTGGGAGCAGGAGGATCAGAAGTTTAAGATCATCCTTGGCCACATAGTGAGTTTGAAACCTACCTGGGCTACATGAATCCCCCCCACCAAAAATACTAGACACCATGCAAATGTCTAGTCCCAGCCCAGGGATTTCTATTAAACATGTCTGAATGGGAAGTGGACATCTGTAGTAAGGTGATTGTAAATTCATTTCATCGTGAGAATCTGTTGAAACTTGAGTTAGCGAGAGGCACTTGGAGAGCAGTCACACCAGAATTATGAATCAGAAGTGGAGATAAGCATCGAGTATACTTAAGAAATGAGCAGAACCTACCAAGCCTGTCATGTGATGGCTCCCAGGCCTTTGTGGCAGCAATGGCATTTATCTCACTATACAGAGCCTTTATTACACACACACACACACACACACACACACACACACACACACACACACACACGCACACACGCACACACCACAATCACAGCAACTCTCTTAGGCAGATGTGACCTTAAAGTGTCCTTTAGCCTCAGGAATGCATGGCTACCCCTCCAGCCTCTCGGAATTACTGTGCCCTGCAGGCCGACACACAATGCTGTAAGAGGTGGGGCTGAGATCAGAGTACATAATGCTTTCTTTTATTTCAGTTTTTTAAAATTACGTTTATTAGAATGGAAATGTGGCTCAGTGGATGATGGTGCTTGCAGACCAGCCCAGTAACCTGAGTTTGGTCCCTGGGATCCACATGGAGGAAGGGGAGGGCTGACTCCTACCAGCTGTACTCTGACTTCCACATATTCGCTGGGGCACGAGTGTGAGTCCATACACTTTCCCTCCATCAATAGATGTAAACAAACAAACATAATTAGCTGGGCCTGGAGAGATGGTTCATCAGTAGGTAAGAGCACTGTTGCTCTTCCAGGGGTTGGGTTCCCAGCATCCATGTGGGCTCACAAGCATCTGTGGTTTTCATTCCAAAGAACCCGACACCCTCTTCTAGTCTCTGTGGGCACTGCACACACTTTGTGCACAGACGTATATGCAGGCAAGTCACCCATATACATAAATAATAATTTTTTAAGTCTTTTTTTCTGTGTTTCAAATTCAGGTCATTAGACTTGCAGACCCAGCCACCCAATGCTTTCTGGAAACCTGCTCCAATGAAGTCATTCTCCTGTCTTCTCTGACTCTGCACTTTATGGTTTAATTATTCCATAAATACTGATTGCATGTATATGCTTGTCTGGGTATTGGGGTGTGGTGGAGGGCAGGGTATAGAACACTGAAGTGTCAGGTATGCTCTAAAGGTGCTATGGGGATCCAGGCATGGTGGGAGATGAAGATAGAAAGATCAGGAGTTCAAGGCCAGCCTCAGCTACATGCTAACTTCACACCAGCCCAGGGTACAGGAGACCCCGTCAACTCCCAAGCTCTGAAAAGAAACAAATAAAGCCACAAAATCTTTAACAATTAAAGATAAAGATGGGCCGGGCGTTGGTGGCACATGCCTTTAATCCCAGCAATCGGGAGGCAGAGGCAGGCGGATCTCTGTGAGTTCGAGACCAGCCTGGACTACCAAGTGAGTTCCAGGACAGCCTCCAAAGCCACAGAGAAACCCTGTCTCGAAAAACCAAAAAGAAAAAAAAAAGGAAAAAAAAGAAAAAAAAAGATAAAGATGGCCTGGGTTCCCTAAACAGCAACATAGAAGGGATTGCTAACCCAGGTTGGTCAAAGTATCTTCTCCTTTTCCTGTACGTCAGAGACTTCCCCACACTAATTTCTGTGCAGACATAAAATGACATTTACTGAAAGCATGGTGGGGCAGAGAAAGGCCAGTCACATTGAGCAGACAGACTGGGCCCGTGGTGAGCCTGGCATGGAGAATTGCACAGACGGTGATGAAGAGTACAAACCGGAGGTCAGTACATCAGGCTGCTAGAAAGAAATGGACATCTGATGGACAGGGAAGCTGCATATGTAGGTGTATTCTGGAGTGCTAATCTAGTGTACGTGAGGCCTAGGTCTCTAGTAAAGGAAAAAAATATCGGAGGCTAAGAAACTTTTGAAAGAAAGGAGACTTTTGGCTCATGGTTCTAGAGTCTGAGGCTGGCAGCGACAGAGTCCTAATGTAGAAAAATCTAAGAAAGTCTATGTGTATCTAACCTCTGGACTCTCTCCCTGTTAGATGGTCACAAGTGTTCAGTTATAGGAGTGCCACTGTGATGGCTCTGGACCTGGTCACCTCCCAAAGGCCCCATTTCTAAGTTCCACAGTCAGATTGTTTCCACCCTTAAGAAAGGATTAAGCTGAGACATGAAAGCCCTTGGAGACACACCCATAGAATAGCTAGTCTGTAAATACAGCTGTGGTCCTATGGCTTTGTAGATACTGTAGCAGGATGAAGGTGGTGCCTTGTCCAGAGAAGTCTGGCAGGATGGAGACTTCCAGGTGTGGACACTGACATGGCGCACAGCGAGGAGGGACGATGGTCAGTGAGGGATTTCTAGGAAATGAGGTATGAGCCAAAACCTGAAGGATGAGTCAGAATTAGCTAGAATTGGCTACCTTCCAAGAGTGGAAGGCAGAATGCGGCAGATCTGGAGAGGAGGTTCTCAGCACTGGAGTCCAAGAAGAATCAGGATATCAGTGGAGAATGAGTAAGAGCTCAGGAACCCAGGACTGGGTAGAAAGATCAGTGAGCACAGTGTTTGTCATAAGAACCTGAGTCCTATCCTCAGAACCCGTGTGGAAAAGCTATGTATGTGCTGCAATCCCAATACTGGAGGACGTGGAGACAGGTGGATCCCTAGGTCTAAGCAAGCCAATTTATCTTACTCAGTAAGCTCCAGGCTAACCTGAGACCCTGCCTCAAAACAAGATGGATAACACCTGAGAAACAATACTGATTTGCCTCCACAATGCACTCATGTTCGCATGCACACACACGACTTAGAAATACATCTAGGCAGACTGACCAGGCTCATGAAGATACCAAGAAATCTAGAAAGCCCCTTCTAAGGCTCATGACCATCCCAGAAGGTGAGGAGAAGGGCTGCAAGGTCCTATCTTCTAGGCATGACTCAGACAATGCAACCTTGAACTGCACTGGGCTGCACAAGACCGCCCGGGCAACAATAGGTTACGACCTCCTGGGCCCCTCCCCTTCCCTGAGAAACTATTGGTTACTTAAAGAGTACGAGAGAAGGAAACCATTCCACTACTTGTGTATCCACTGGTGAACCCTCCGGGATCCAGTGAAGAATTCCAATTCCAGCCACACAGATGGCCTTGGCTAAACACAATGAGTCACAAAACAAAACAAAAAAGACAGAATGTGGGGAAAGGACTTATATAAGAGTGTAGCTTGAGTTCTATTTGGTCTTAATAATTAAAAACTCCAAGTCAGCTATAGGGGTAAATGCTGAAAGATCAGAGAATCAGAGCAGCTAGCCACTAGTTCTTACCTCTACTGAGCCTCAGATCAAATGGGTGATCCTGTCTCCAGGAATACTCAGACTGAATGCTGTCTCTACGAAACCTCAGCTGAATGCAATAAGCTCCTGTCAACTCCCGCCTTAACTTCTAAGTACTGGGATTAAAGGTGTGAGCCACCACTGCCTGGCTCTGTTTTTCTTTTAGACTGGATCAAGCTCATGTAGCCCGGGGTGGCCTTGAACTCACAGAGATCTGCTTGCCTCAGCCTCCTGACTGCTGGGATTAAAGGTGTGTCCTACCACTGCCTAGCCTCTATGGCTAACTAGGGGCTTAGCTCTGCACTCTCATCTTTAGGCAAGTTTTATTTGTTGGATCATAAACAAAACATCATCATAAGAGTTATTAGGATGGAGCTAGAGATATGGCTCAGTGGTTAAGAGCACCGGCTGCTCTTCCAGAGGACCTAGGTTCAATTCCCAGGACTCACATGGCAGCTCACAACTGTTTGTAATTCTAGTTCCAGGGTGTCTGATGCCATCATACAGACATACATGCAAGCAAAAAAAAAAAAAAAAAAAAAAGAAGAAGAAAGAAAAAAGAGAGTCATTAGGATATTAGGATGCAATGTTAAGAACAAATTTAATAAAAACAAAACAAAACAAAACAAGAGGATAGCTAGTGTGAGGCCAACCTGGAATGAGTGACAACCTGTCTCAAAGTTGGGGGCTGGCAAGTTAAACCATATTAGAAGAAAGAGACCCATTCTGGGTACATGGCATAGAGGACAAGAGGCTTTCTAATAAGTCCAGAGCACCAGAAGCAAGCTACATGGATCTGAGGATGTAACTTGTCTCCTTGGATACAGTGAGGTTCCTCCTTCTCAAGTGTTTTTTTTTTTTATTGTGTGTTTAATATGTGTATGTATGCACACATGAGTGCAGGAGGTCAGAAGTGTCAGATGCCCCTGGAGCTGGAGTTACAGGCATTTGTGTGATGCCCAACATGGGAGCCAGGAACTGAACTTGGGTCCTCTGGAAGAAAAGCAAGTGCTCTTATCTGCAGAGCCATCTATCCAGGTTCTTCCCTTGTGTTTGTCAAAAAAGGAAAGAAATTACAGTCTCTTATGGTGGGAAGTGAGATATATCTTTATAGTGTATATTGTATCTGTTATAATTTTAAAAATGGTGCATGACAGAAAGATGTCATTTGACAGAGCTCATGTGGAGGGTTTTATTATTAGGGGAAAGGGAATAGGAAAGGGGGGAGGGGGAGACGGCCCTTTGGCGACAGGAGCAGCAGAAGAGAAAATAAAGGCAGATAAAGAGGTGGGAGGAGACAAAGAGACAGGCAGAGAAGGAGAAAGAGAGAGAGAGAGAGAGAGAGAGAGAGAGAGAGAGAGAGAGAGAGAGAGAGAGAGAGAGAGAGAGAGATGGGAGGTGTGTAGGACTCTTTTAAAAGAGAACATAGTGAATGTGCACAGGAGGTGCTCTTAGTGGCTGCAGCTGAGGGCATATCCTGTCAGAACCCCAAGGGCAGGTCAGTACAGATGCCTCAATGCTCACAGCATCTACAATCATGAAGGAGAGAGAGATGAATGCTGAATCTCAGGTCACTTACCCTTTCATTCAGCCTGGGATCCTCCACCCCCCCACTCACCTCAGCTAAATCTCTCTGAAAAAATGCCCTTTAACACACCCAGAGGTGTGTTTCTATCACCACAACTTAAAACGTTTAAAAAATATTTATCTTGTTTCACGTGCATAAGTGTTTTGCACATATGTAGTATGTGCCAGGTGTCTGGTGCCTGAAGAGGCCAGAAGAGGGTGCCAGGTACTTTGGAACTGGGGTTACAGATAGATAATTGTAAGCTACCATGTGGGTGCTGGGAACTGAACCCTCTGGAAGAGCATCGTGTGCTCTTACCCATTGAGCCATCTCTTCAGTCCCAACCATGACCGCTTTATATCCCACCAAGGTGACTGGAAATTTACCATCAGATCATCTAGCTTCAAGACAACATTTAGATGCAAGGGGACAGCCAGGAAATCACCTAGCTGCCCAGCATCTTGAGGAAGGGAGCTCAAATCTGGGTTGGACTGTGGTGACATTCTTTAGAGAGAACTTTCGTATAGATGATGATGTTAATTAAGGGTGGGTCTACAAACCAAGGCTAAAGGAGGAAAGACACGACTTGCAAGATTTCATTTCAAATATCATCTTGTATTGGATGTGTCCTGATACAAGCTCCAGCAGGCCAGTGGTGACAGCATCAGCCCAAAGCATGACTATATCATATTTTGTCTGGAAAAGATTCAAAGAGTTGTGGCCATTTGCTCAATAAGGCTATGAATAATCACTGAGAAAAAAAATACAGGGGACTTTTGTATGTTATAGCTTATGGGAATGAGACCTCCTGTTGATCTTTCCAAAGCACGGTCATCTTGTAACATATTTCCAGGTAATTAAGAGAGTTGGCTTACTTCACAATGTAGACTGAATAAGTCCATATTGTAGAGGGGAACTTACACATTACAGGGTGTTGGTAGCTTTCGTGGACTTAAAACACAGGTGATAGTAGTATCTTCTGCCCCTCTATTTGAGACAAAGATGTCTCCATTTGTTGCACAATGCTCCTGGAGGACAAAGTTGCCCCAAGTTGAGAAGAACTGACTAACTGAATTATAGAAACAATTGGATAAAGTTGATGACTATGGTCTGGACTAAATACTGCAGAACAGTCTGAGTTACTTCTCCATTGCTGTGATAATGTACCCCAAGTGAAGCTAGGGAGAAAGAGTTTATTTTGGCTCATAATGTGGGGTCATAATCTATTGCGGTCTAGGTTGGGAAGTCACAGTGAGGAGATCTTGAAGTAACTGGTCACTTTGTTCCCCCAGCCAAGCTCATCTAGAAACACATTGTATCCAGAGCCAGGACTTGTTGGTCTCTCAGTTCACTCTCCACTTCATTTAGTTCAGGCATCCTATTAGAGGGAAGAGTGCCACCCACAGTTATCGTGGGTCTCCGGCTGGGTGTGGTGATGCACACCTCTGGAGGCAGGGGCAATGGATCTCTATGGGTTCTAGGCCACCGGAGACCACATAGTGAGTTTCAGGTCAATTAGAGGGACTCTCTCAAAAAATAAAACGAAACAAGCAAAAAACAAAA
Source organism: Mesocricetus auratus (assembly GCF_017639785.1). NCBI lineage: Eukaryota > Metazoa > Chordata > Mammalia > Rodentia > Cricetidae > Mesocricetus > Mesocricetus auratus. The sequence continues at coordinate 144,065,378 of NW_024429266.1, read as the reverse complement.
ACAAAACCCCAAATTTAAAAAAGGCGGGCTTTCCTTCAGCAATTTACCTAACATATATATAAAGATACATACATACATACATACATACATACATACATACATACATACATATATATGGGTGTTTTGTCTGTGTGCATGTCTGCACACTGTGTTTGCCTCATGCCTGAAGACACCAGAAAACGGCATCAGATCCCATGGAATTGGATTACAAATGGTTGTGAGCTGCCTTGTGGGTGCTAAGAACTGGACCCAGATCCTCTGAACCCACCACATCAAGGGCTCTTAACTACTAAGCCTTCTCTTCTGTCTCTCCAAGGCTTTCTGAAGCCCCTTTACCCCTGGGGATGTTTATTTAGGAGCTTTTGGGTGGATCCAGGCAGCGGCGATCTTTTTTAAAGGAGCGCCCCCAACCCCCACAGTTTTAATGGTGTCCAGTTTACAAGCTGTGACCCTGACCTGTTTTGCTAGGGCTGTACCTGGCTTCAGAGCCAGAGAGGGATGCTGGAGTGAAGTGGGGTCAGATGCTCCCCTTGCTTGCACTCCCTCTGTGTGGGCAGGTGGATGCTTTACTTCCTATGTGGCAGAGGCCCGGGCTTGCTGAACACAAAGAGTGAAGGCACAGGCTCCAGGGGGCCAAGGGATAAAGGAGCTTCTACTTCAGGACTCTCTCCTAAGCATGAGGCATGAAGGGTTAAGGCCCAGGTTTAGCCCAGAACTAGATGCTTGTTAGATAAATGGTGTCTTATGGTGAGGAAGTGATGTGTGTATAACTCTAATTTTGTCCAAATTCCCTTCCTAGCAGGGTTGGGGTGTGGCTCTGGTGGTGGGGCCCTTGGTTTGCATGCACAAAATCCCAGGTTTAACCTTGGAACTGCATAAACCCAGCATGGCGGCGCACAAGCCCATGATCTCAGCTCCGGAGTGGAGGGAGGAGATTAAACAATGGAGGTCATCCTCAACTACACGTGGAGTTTAAGGTCAACCCGGGCTACATGAGCATGAGACCCGTCTTTAAAAAAGGAAAGGAAGGAAGGAAGAAAAAAGAAAAGAAGTGAGATGGAGAAATCCAAAGAATTCTGTCTTGTCTAAGAGGTTTATCCCATTCCAGATTTTCTTTTTAGAAGAAAAAACAAGCTCAAGTAATGACAAGAGCCAGCCCTGAATCCAGGATCCAGCTTCAACAACCCTTTTAACTTCTATTTTCCTCCAACTCATTCATTTATTTTGAGACAAATCTGGATTTGTAGCCCAGGCTGTCCTTGAACTTGTATGGATCTTTCTGCCTCCATATTACAGGTGCTAAGATTAGAGGGGTATATACTTCCATGCCCAGACAACTGCAGAAAGAACCCTCTGAGTCCACCCAGGGCTTGTCAGGGAAGCACAGTCAGGTGTCCAAAGCTCATGGCAGATCAGCTGGATTCACAGGGACCCGGGTGAAAGGCAGCTATGCTGGCAGTGCTAGGCTCAGGTAGTCACCGGGCAGTGACACTTGGGGTCCTGCTCTCAGTGGGTACTTCCTAAAGTGAGGACTCTGATTGACAACAACCTCTCAACCTGGGAGGTGTCCCAACCTCTAGCTTCAGAGTCCCTTGAACCAGATGGAACTGGTATTTCTCTACTGACCCCACTATCTGACAACTGACTTCTGAATATTGCCTTTGTGACCACCTCTCACTGAAGAGAAGTAGGAGTGGAGGCTGGTGACACGGACATGAGTGACCAGGACAGTGGATTGTAGATAGATGAGGGTTTGGGGATCCCTGGTTTCTGTCCTAGTGCATGGGGGTGAGGTGGTATGCAAATGTACATTCCTACAGGACAAAAAACTTTTGGGATGGTAATGGTGGGTGTGGTGACAGAAGCAAGTGTATCTCTGTGAGTTTGAGGTCAGCCTGGTCTACAAAGCAAATTCTGGGATAACCTGAGCTATTACACAGAGAAACCCTGTCTCAAAAAACAAAACAAAGCAAGCAAGTAAGCAAACAAACAAAAGGAAGTAAACAGCATGATGGTTGTACCCTTTTTTCTTTGTGGGAGACTATGGTTGCTGTTTTTGAAGGGAGCAGGCAAAAGCACCTTGGCCTGCACACTGCGGTTTTGACTTCAGACTCCATTTTACCTGGAGAATGTTATAAATAAAGTTCAGGTTCCCAAGCCCTAGGGGAGCTGAGAACTTTCCAATGACTGACCAACCTCTTCCCTAAACCATAGAAATAGTCATTATGCATCTTTAGTTCTCTAGAAACATTATGGCTGTTCCTAACTACAGAAGGAACAAATTAATCTGATTGGTTGGACTGAAAGGCTTGCATTGTGTATGGGTTGACAATGATGGAACACACAAGGAAGCCCCTAATCTCTAAATCCTAATTGGTGAAAATTGTAACCGTGACTTGGCAACAAATGTCTGTGGATTTTATGCTTATAAACCTCACTTCTGCCCCTGCCTGGGGCTGTCAGGAGAAGCAAGGCTCCTGAGTCCTTGTCCTGTAGCCTCAGTCCATAAGTGGCCACTTACATGGTGATTTAATAAAATCTTTGGAACTGCAAGTGTTGTCTATCCTTCCTCGTGGTGCATAATGGACTGGGTGTAACAGTTTTCTGTCAGGCAGACCTGGTTTACTATGCAGCTCAGGCTGTCCTTGAACTCACAACAGTCTTCTTCCTCAGTTGCCCAAGTGCTGGGATTACAGACATAGGGTACTAAATTTGGTTATGATTATTATTGCCAAGAAACCACTTCAGAAGGCCTCGATCCCACTGTGATCCCAAGTTGAGAGGAGATTCTTGTTAGGTGGGAAGAGCTCTGTCAGGGCCCAGGGGACTTAAGCTCAGGCAGTACTGATGTGAGGTTGTAGACTTTGAGCACGTCAGAATCTTTTCTCACAAAGACCTCTCCAGCATGCTTTGGAGCATGCTACATGGGTCCACGGGTTATTGCTGAACCCAGCAAACTGCCATTAGAAGGCTGCCCCTGGTACAGGAGATCATGTCTACAGCACCCTTCCTCATGCAAGGGCTCCTGACTGGGGTACTAAGGCATCAAGAGAAAGCACTAGAGAAATTCCTTTGCTAGTGTGGCCTTATGGGGGACTGGTGGCTTGCTGGTAACTTGACTGGTGGCTTCTTTTACTCTGTTCTCTTCCCAGCTACACTCAGAAGTCAGTAGTGTTTTATACCTGGATGACAGATTATAGCTGATGCTTCTTCTGTTTTTTGAACACGTGTTTGTGTTTTATTTATAGTCATTTATTTGTAGTGCTAGGGACTGAATGCAGAGCCTCACATATACAAGGTAAGTACTCTACGACTGAGCTGCCCCAACTTTAGCGTGGCACTTTATACAACAAAGGCTTGGCGAGAACATCTAGTTGGGAGACAATCAGAGACTAATTGCGGTCGGAATGGGTAGAAGTGGAGGGGACTGAAGGAGAACTCAAGGATAACCACAAAGGTGAGTCTTTTTCAGGGGGTTGGGACTTTGGGTATTCAGGGAATCTAATTTCAAAAGACTCTGAGGGGTGGCTCTGTCAGGGTGGGACCTGCAATATAAGTGTGAGGACTGAGTGTGGATTTCCAGGTGCCACATTGAAAACCCTAAAGGTCTAGTTTTGGGGAGACAGAGAGAAGAGGACCCCAGAGCTCTCTGGCCAGTCAAGGCTATATAGTGAGACCGTGTCTAAAAATAAATAAGGAAAATGTGCTGGCTAGTTTTATGTCAACTTGACATAAGCTAGAGTCATCTGAAAGGAGAAAAATGCCACCATAAAGTCATGCTGTAGGCAAGTCTATAGGGCATTTTCTTAATATGACTGATGGGGGAGGGCCCAACCCATTGTGCCATCCCTGGGCTGGTGGTCTTAGGTTCTATAAGAAAGCAGGCAGAGCAAACTATGATGGGCAAGCCAATAAGCCACACCTCCCTTTGCATCAGCTCCTGCCTCCAGGTTCCTCCCCTGTTTGAGTTCCTGCCCTGACTTCCTTCAGTGATGAACAGTGATATGGAAGTGTAAGCCAAACAAACTCCTTCCTCTCTAAGTTGCTTTGGCCGTGGTGTTTCATCTCAGCCGTAGTGACCCTAACTAAGACATTTTAAAAAAAAGTGGTAGAGGAAGATATTGACATTGACTCCTTGCTGCCACATATGTCTACATATGTGAACAGACACACATGTATATACATGCATGCATGCACATACATACATATTTTTTAAAAGAAAAAGGGACCTGGAGAAATAGACGATGTCTAAAAAAGAAGGAAGGAAAAAGAAAGAAAAAGAAGAAATGGGAAGGAATGAAAGTTCTTGTTCCCACCCTAGAAACTTTATGTCAGAACTCAATGTAGTGAGAAAGATCAGAGAGAGACCCAGTTCTTAAGGTATTGAGGCTAAGACAGGATAGAAAAACAGGGAAAACAGGCTGAAGAGATGACTCAGTGGTTAAGATCACTGTATGCTCTTCCAGAGGACCCAGTTCTATTCCCAGGACCCACATGGTAGCTCACGACCATCTGTAACTCCATTCCAGGGCCCCACATACCCTCTTCTGGCCCTTGTGGGCACTGCATATGGTACACCTACATATATGCAGACAAATTTATAATACATTTTTTTTGTTTTATTTTTTGAGACAGGGTTTCTCTGTGTAACAACCCCCACTATCCTGGAATTCACTTTGTAGACCAACCTGGCCTTGAACTCACAGAAATCCACCTGCCTCTGCCTCCTGAGTGTTGGAATTAAAGTAGGGAAAGTTACAGGAACATGGGAAAGAAAAGGAGTCCCTTATTTTGACATCTGATTGAAGCTCTGCCAGCTGAGAACCAAGGACTCCAACATGATTGACAGCATTCCTTTTATAGAAAGATGTTCCAGTTGAGAAGGTTGATAACCGATTCAGCTGAAGCTCAATGTATAGCCCTTTCTCTTTTCCTGGCCTGAAACATGAGATTTTCTAAGAATCTCACCAGACACTTCATTTAGAGTAGAAGGCACATCTTAATCCCCTTGTGCAATCTTTAAGATCCAAGATTTTATCTTATCAGGTTACAAACCTATCCAAGCTACCCCTGGAGCTCGATCTCACTTCAGGAAAAGGGAAACCTGGAGCTGGGGGTGTAATCAAGGGGTAGAGTGCTTGCCTAACAGACATGAAGTCCTGGGTTTGATCTCATGAATCATATAAAACTGAGCATAGTAGCACACACCTGCAATCCTTATACTTCCAGGTAGAAGGAGCAGAAAGTCAAGGTTATCTTTGGCTATTTAGTGATTTGAGTCCAGTCTGCGCTCCATGAGATCCTGTCTCAAAAAAGAAAGACCAAAATCAAACAAAGAAAGAGGAGGAGAAGAAGAGGCAAAGAAACAGGGATGGGGTGGGTGTTCACTAGAATAACCGTTAGTCGTGAAACGCCAAAAGTTGCAAGAATTCTATACACAGTCACCATGAAGACATGAAGGTTGGCTCCCCTTTAAGTTCACAATCATGTACTTGGTTATGCTCTATTCTTGAAAGACAGACATCATGGTCTACATAGTGAGTTCCAGGACAGCCAGAGTTATACGGTAAGATCCTACTTCAAAAAAAGAAGAAGAAAAAAAAAAAAGAATCTGGGAGTAATGGCGCACACCTCTGATTCCAGCACTCAGGTGGTTCTCTGAGTCTGAAGCCTCAAGGTGGAGGGAAAGCATTGGATGGAAACAATACAATACATGGAGATGTAAACATGATGGGGCCTTAAAGAGAGTAGTGCACAATTTTAATCCCAGAGCTTCGGAGGCAAAAGCAGGTGGATCTCTGTGAGTTCCAGGACAGCCTGATCTACAGAGCGAGTTCCAGGACAGCCAAGGCTGTTAAACAGAGAAACCCTGTCTTGAAAAGCAAAACAAAAAAGAGTGTGAAGAAGAGGGGCGTGGAAGGGAGAGGGAGAATGGAGGGATAGCATGTCCGGGTACAGAGAAGTCTCTTCAGGGCTGTAGACGTCATTGTCAGACCAGACCCCTAAACAGTTTCCCAGAGGAGTCTTGAACACCCCTTGGAACAAGGGGGAGATCTGACTTTGTAACCTTGGGCATCAGTAGGGAGTTTGACATTTTGTGATTTAGTTCACCTTCGTGTATGTGAGAAGGAACACGAAGGAGGCAGATACCACAAATTGAGAGCTATTATGACTCAGCATAGAACTTCTTCTCTGTCCCAGAGAGAAAGCTTCCGGGAGGGGGAGGGTGGGGTGGGGCAGGGGGGGGTGGGGTGGGACTCTGGCTGTGGGATTAGGCTGAAAGGTGCAGGCCTGAGTTCTAACAAGGGGTTTTTAATTACTTATTTTATTTCACTTGGTTTGTTTGCTTTTGAGCTGTGCATCTCCTGAATTTCTGATTCTCCTGCCTCCTCCTCCTGAGTGCTAGGATTAAAGAGTGTACCACCATGCGGCACTGGGCTCTGACTCCAGTTTCTTTAATGCTAGGCAATTAATTAATTACGCTGCCAACTGAGCCATATCACCAGCCTTATTTTGCCTTTTTTTTTTTTCCGAGACAGGGTTTCTCTGTATTGTTTTGGAGCCTGTCCTAGAACTCGCTCAGTAGACCACTCTAGACAGGGTTTCTCTGTGTAGGCCTGGCTGTCCTGAAACTCATTCTGGAGACCAGGCTGGTGTTGAACTCGGAGATCTACCTGCCTCTGCCTCCTGTATACTGGCATTAAAGGTATATGACACCAGCTTGATTTCTTTTATTAAAAAATTAATTTTGGCTGGAGAGATGGCTCAGTGGTTAACAGCACTTGCTGCTCTTCCAGAGGACCTGGGTTTGGTTCCCAGCACCCACATGGCAGCTCACAATCTAGAAGTACAATTCCAGAGGATCTGATGCCCTCTTCTGGCCTCTGAGAGCACTGCACACGTATGGTGCACAAACATACATGCAGGCAATACACCTACACACATTAAATAAAAACAAATAAATCTTAAAAAGTCAATTAGCATACTTGGCATTAGGTTTTGCCTTAGTTTCTTTTCTATTGCAGTGAAGAAATACTATGACTAAGGCAATTTTTTCTATTTTTTATAGTATATTACATACATTTGTTATTTTTCATTTTTATTTTTTAATTAACTTTTTGTAGCAATTTTTAAATTTAAATTAAAAACAATCTTATTTTACATACCAATCCCAGTTCCCTCTCCCTCCCATCCTCCTATTCCCCCCACCACCTCCCCATCCCACCCTCCCCATCCACTTCTCATGGAGGGTGAGGCCTCCCATGGGGGATCATCAAAGTCTGTTACAGCATTTGGGGCAGGACGTAGGCCCTCCATGGTGTATCTAGGCTGAAAGAGTATCCCTCCATAGGGAATGGGTTCACAAAGTCCATTTGTACCCTAGGGATACTCCCAACTGACACCCATGTTCAGAGGTCTGGTCTGGTCTTATGCTGGTTCCACAGTTGTCAAACTGGGGTCCATGAGCTCCCACTTGCTCAGGTCAGCATTTTCTGTGGGTTTCTCTAGCATAGTCTTGACCCCTTTGCTCATCACTCCTCCCTCTCTACAACTGGAATCCAGGCATGCATGCAGACAGAACACTATATACATAATAAATAAATAAATTTTAAATGCATACACACACACACACACACACACACACACACCATTAAAACCACTGGTTAAAAGTATTCCAGACTTAGGACAATGCCTTCTCCACCCAATGTGCTAGCAAAAAAGTTAGCTGCTTTGAGAGTCTAACAGCCCAGGCCTCTATGCGAGGCCTTGGAGTGCTTTTTTCTTTTTTCCCTCAGACAACGGCAGTGCAGGAACAATTTGGTTTTGGGAGTAAGTGTGGGCAGAGAAGCTTGGAGAGAGAGACAAGATTTCATACTTTCTTAAAGCCCAGCCCCGTCTCATTGGGTTAAAAAGACGTGGAATTATAAACAAGGTGCTCAGAAGGTGCAGGACTGTCCAGTGCAGGGCGTTACAGTGTGTTCCCAACCGCTTCTCCCCACGGCGAGGCTCTTCCAGCTTGTTCCCATTATCCAAGGACGGAGCCTCCCACCTTACCTCCTCCGCGGCAAGAACAAAGAGGCCCTGGATGCTTGAGTTGCTGGCCCTCGGGCCTGCTCTCCTCAGTTGGTTTCAGAGCCCTCGCCCCAGGTCTCTGCTTCAGCTGAACTGTCTCTGTCCCCAGTCCCCAAACTCTCCCCAGGTGAGAGTCAGGACTGTGACTCTTACCCTCCTGACAGTAGGAAGTGCTTGGCCTCTGGTCATATGTCTGACAGTCCCTGCCGTTGCTGTTACTATTTTGTATTAAACAAGGGTGGTGGGGAGGAAGGAGAAAGGCATTCTGGGGAGAGGGGATATTAGCGCTATCTATATAATGTGCAGGTCCCAGGGAAATTGAGAATGGAAACAAGACAGGGATAGTGGTATGATGGTGAGCCTTCATTGTCAACTTGAGTGGATTCAGAATACCCTGGAAACACACATCTGGGAGGGAGCGTCTGTGAAGGTGTTTCCTAAAAGATCGAACTGAGGAAGAAAGACCCACACTGTGTGTGGGTGGCACTGTTTCATAGCCGGGGATCCAGGCTGAATTAAAAGGAAGAAACAAGTGGTTGAATCCAGCTTCCCCTACCCTCATGACTGGGGACACTGCATGACCAGCCTCCCTACCAGCTGCCCTCATTACTTCCCTGCCACAACGGACTGTGAACCTCAAACTGGGAACTAAAATATGCCCCTCCTTCCTTAAGCAGTATGACAGGGTGTCCTGAAAATTTGTTCTCCCTCTACAGGCTCAGTTACCTGGCCCATGTCTGGCAAGTGACTCCCAAGAGATGTCTCCTGCTGAGTGGGGACTTAGCTGGGAACCTGGCAAGAGGCCCCAGCTGAGTTATCATCGTCACAGGGCACTTGCTGATCACGGCAGGGGTGGCTGCTACTTTATCCTGCAGGGAGCATGCCAACTCTGACTCTCCCTACTCAAGTATCTTGGCCCTGGCTGGGACTAGAAGTCGTTTGGAGAGATAGTTCGTTGTCTCCCTGGTGGATGGTGTCGGCTGTCATGGGCTGGGGAGGGAAAGGGGGTATTAAATTCCTGCCTCTGGAAGAAGGGCCTAAGAACCCATCTGAGGGAAGTGGTGGCAAAAGGGACTGCACTTGAGTCACCTGACTACATCATCTGGTCTCATAGGGACATCGATGGCTTTCTAGAGAGGACCAGTTTCATAGGCATCATAGGCGTGTGTCCTGGGAGTCACACAGTCTGTACCCTGCTGTTGCTGTCTTACAGTTCTCTCTCTATCCCACCCCTCGCCCCTGGTGTGTGTGTGTGTGTGTGTGTGTGTGTGTGTGTGTGTGTGTGTGTGTGTGTGTGTGTGTGTGTGCGCGCGCGCGTGCATGCGTGCATGTGGAGGTCAGAAGTTACTGTCACCTCTGGTGTTGTGTCTCAGTGGTGTCCACCTTTTTTCTCTGTGATCGCATCTCCCACTGGCCTGGAACTTACCAACCTGGGCTAGGCTGGCTGGCCAGCAAGATCCAGGGATCTGCATATCCCCTCTTCAGAGCTGGGATCACAAGTGTGGGTCACAATGGCTGGCTTTGTTTTTTTCAATGTCTGAGTTCTGAGCATTGAATTCAGAGCCTCATGCCTGCAAGGCATGCACTTTATTGACCAAGCCATCACCTCAGCCCCAAAGAAAGTATTTTGAGAATCAAGAAACAACCAGCAAGCACTCTCAGATCCTTCCTTCCCTGTCATCCTGTCCCCTGCGCTGAAGTCGATGAACCGGAAGGAAAGAGAAAGTTTGTACAATGCACAGTTCCCTGACTTTCAGTCTCGACTCACTCAGCTTAGAGATAAAAATCAGAGTGTTGGGACACAGTGCACATGTCCAGAACTGAAAATCAAATAAGTATTCTCCATGGCCTGGAGTGATTAGAGATGTCTTTATCCACTGCAATTATACATGGCTTGTGTTTAGGATGGAAGACAGGGGAGGCCTCTCTCTCTCTCTCTCTCTCTCTCTCTCTCTCTCTCTCTCTCTCTCTCTCTCTGTGTGTGTGTGTGTGTGTGTGTGTGTGTGTGTTGAGAATTTATATGCAGACACGTATGTGAGAAAGGCTACTCTACAGAACTTGTAAGCAAAGGTTCAAAGAAGGCTTAGAGAACCCCACTTGGGAAGACACCAGACTGAACAGGGGAAGAGCTGCCCTGGGAAGGCAGCTAGGGCAGGAATATCAATTTGGGAAGCTTGGACTTGAGCTGTGGGTGGTGAGGCTTCATCAAGGCAGGAGTGTAGTAAAGGTTTGACCTGTGTAGGTTGCTATGCCTGAGAGGAGAAAGAACATGAAGAGAGTGATGGGAACATGATGGGCCCTGGATAATAAGCCAGAGAGTGTGATGGTATCTTCTAGGTTACTATTCTCTCTCTCCCTCTCCCTCTCCCTCTCCCTCTCCCTCTCCCTCTCCCTCTCCCTCTCTCTCTCTCTCTCTCTCTCTCTCTCTCTCTCTCTCTCTCCTTTCTTTTCCTTCTCCTTCTTCTTACTCCTTTTCTTTCTTAATTTTGATTTTTAAGACAAGGCCTCCTGTAGCCCCTGCTGGCCTTGAACTCAATCTATTAGATGGCCTTGAGCTCATCTATTGGATGACCTTGATCTTGCGATCCTTCTTGCTCCACCTCACGAGTGCTGGGGTGACAGGTGTGCACCACCACCTCAAATTTTGTGCAGTGCTTCCTTACATGTTTTATTTTGTGTGGGGGAAGCATGTTGCCATGGCATCAGTATGGCAGGCAGAAGACAGCTCGCAGAGGCTGGTTCTCTTCCTCCGTGTCATGTGGATCCCGGGGGATGAGCTCGGGTCATCAGGCTTGGTGGTAGGTGCCTTTACCCACGGAGCCACCTCCCAGGCCCTCAGAGGACAACTTTTGAGGATCATTTCTTTCTCACCATCAAGGATTCTAGACATCAAATTCAGGTCATAAGGCTCACGGGGCAAGTGCTGTTACCTGTTGAGTCATCTCACCTGCCCTTCAGCTGTAATTCACTGCAGCAACAAGAAGTAACTAATACATTGTTATAGCAGCATCCATTCATTTATGCATTCGTTTCTCAAATACCAGTTACCATGGGTGGACACATAAGAGCCAAATAGTAATAGTGCATGTATTGGATCACATGACAAGAGGTGAACCCCACGCTTTTATAAAGTTCCGTAAGCCTGCCTCAGTTGATGGTTTGAATGAGAGCGGCCCTACAGGCTCGAAGAACTGTTTGGGAAGGGTCAGGGGGAGTGGCCTTGTTGGAGGAGGTGTGTCTCTGGGGGTGGGCCTTGAGATTTCAAAAGCCCATGCCAGTCCCACTTCTCTCTCTCATTCTCTCATTTATGTGAGCTCTCAGCTACTGTTCCAGGGCCATGCCTGCTTGCCTGTTGCCATGCTTTCTACCACGATGGTAATAAACACTACAGTCCTTTAGATTTGGGAGCCCAAATTAAAACTAAACCCTTCCTTTTACGAGTTGCTTTGGCCATGGTGTCTCTTCACAGCAATATAAAAGAAACTAAGAAACCCGGGTTTGCTCCGAAGAGACACTGCCATTATACCAGGCAACAAACAAGCCTGCATTCTGTTCTAGAGGAAGATGCCATCTCTATTTTCCATGACAGTTTCCTGCTCAGAGGTCCTTGGTGGTGCTCTGAACTGAAGACATGGATAGGAAAGAGGTGTGTATGTTGCAGGGTGTGTGGTGTGTGTGTGTGTGTCTGTGTGTGCACACGCTATCCATGAAGAATCATTTCCTAACACAAGACTGAAGGGATGGTAAATTTCCTTTGCAACCCATTATTCACTTGTGACTTTCCCAATTGTTCCGAAAGGTCAAGTCCTCCATCACGCAGGCATTTTTGGCAGTGCCTTACAGGTATGACTTCTGGGACCTGATGTTCTAATCTAAGGGGAAATTCTATTTGCACAAATCTGGCTCAAGGATCATTCACTGTGTGAGTTCTTCATGCTCTTTAGATTCTTCCTGCTTCAAGTTGAAGTGTTGTAAAACTGAATCAGAGCCAAGTATGGGGGTGAAGGCTTGTAAGTCTAGATTTCAGGAGGTAGAGGCAAGAGGCGTATAGGTTAAGGACGGCTAGGCACGGTGTCAAACTCCTTTAATCCCAGAGCTTGGAGGCAGAGGCAGCCTGGACTATATCACAAACTCCAGGTCAGTCAGGGCTACAACTCGCCCCCAAACAAAAAAGAGACAATAAATAAATGTAAAAATAAATTTAAAGCTGGGCGATCATGGCCCACGCCTTTAATCCCAGTGCTAGGAAGGCAGAGGCAGACGGATCTCTGGGATTTCAAAGTCAGTCTAACCTACAGAGCAAGTTTCAAGACAGCCTCCAAAGCTACAGAGAAACCCTGTCTTGAAAAACAAAACAAAATGTAAGACATGGCCGGGCGTTGGTGGCACACGCCTTTAATCCCAGCACTTGGGAGGCAGAGGCAGGCGGATCACTGTGAGTTCAAAATCAGCCTGGTCTACCAGAGCTAGTTCCAGGACAGCCTCCAAAGCCATAGAGAAACCCTGTCTTGAAAAACCAAAAAAAAAAATTTAAGACAAATAAATGGACATTGAAAAGTGCATTAATTCTACATACTTGGACCCAGATAAGCACTCAGAATATATGTATAAGGAATATAGAGAAACTGTCCTGAAGATGTTTTCATTGAAATAAGTAAGTAAATAAATAAGTCAATAAATAAATACGTGTTTAGAACTTTACAGGTATTAGTACAGTTAAGAGCACTGGCCATTCTTCCATATGACCCAGGTTCGATTCCCAGCATCTTCATGGCAGCACACTGTCTGTAACTCCCATTCCAGGGGATCCCACAACCTCTTCTGACCTCCATGAGCACCAGGCATGCAAATAGTACACAGACATACACGCAGGAAAAACACCCTTAATGTTAACAACAGCACAGCTGTTCTTTCAGAAAACCCAAGTTGAGCTCTTAGCAGCCACTTCAGGCAGCTTGCAGCTCAGCTCACATGGTGTTGGGACTCAGAGCAGCAAGTGATTTTAACCACTGAGCCATCTCTCCAGTGCCTAAACTTCTGCATATTTAGGGTTCCTCTAGGCCTGAGTTGTCATAACAGCCCTGAAAATAGTTCTAGGAACTGTATCATTTTCAAGTCAAGCCCTAATAGAAGACTCACGCTTGGTTCCATCCAAGCCTAGAGGTCTCAAGTAGAAGTGGCATCTTACAGCAGCGGTCCAGCATACATGTTGAGTGAAACCAACAATAGTTTCATTACAATAGCTGAAACAGGAACCATGACCACACTGAGGGTAACTAGAGACAGACCGCACATCACAGAGCTCTGTGGAGGATCAGCTCTGCACAGGGCACCTATGTGGGACAGGGCACATAAGCAGTACCAAATCTGAGGGGAGGGTAAACATCAGATCCACAAAGATGGTCACACGTCCCAAGTGGAATTCTGGATCTAGCCACTAAATCCATCTTCCCTTAATGAACTCCACTTCCCATGTGCTGAGCCAAAACTCTGGAGTGTTCTTAGCCTTTTACCTCTACAGCCAACAAGTGATGTCCCTCATTTCTAACATTGATCTTGATTCTACCCACTTTCCTGTCTGTGGCCATCATCCTTTGTCAAGCTTTTGTTATCTTTTGTCTTGACTCACTAACTTCTTAACACGTTGACTGTCTTCCCTTCTGCTCACTTCCAATTTGGGTCCCAGACAGAGGACTTAAACACATACTCGTACATGCACACACGCAAACTCGCACACACGCACACGGAAGTATACTCCTTTAATTCCAGTACTCTGGAGGCAGAGGTCTATGGATTCCAGCCTCCACAGGGAGTTCAGTCCAACCAGAGCTACACAGTAAGTCCTTGTCTCAAAATGAACCCCCCAAAATAACACCAGCACATGAATACTCTCTTTCTGGATCATGCTATCCCCTGCTTAGTACTTAGGAGTCAACCCACTGACAAGAAGAAGAAAGACCCCTCTTTCCTGCCTTATCCTCTAGGGTCCCCACAAATCTTAGCCTCATTTCATACTCTTTCTATAAGCAGCCCCGCACCTGTGTGATCCTGTGTGTTTAAGTGTGTGTGGGTATGCGTGTACATGTGTACCTGTGCATGGGGAGGGCAACAAGACAATCTCAGGAGTCGTTCCTCTGGTGCTAACTACCTGCTTTGTTTTGTTTCAACAGGTCTTCACTATGTAGCCCTGGCTGGCCTGGAACTCATTATGTAGACCAGGCTGGCCTGCAACTCAGCGAGGTCTGCCAGTCACTGCCTCCTTATTGCTGAGATCGAACATGTATGTTACCACACCAGCCCCCTTGGTTTTTTTTTTAAGACAGGGTCTCTCACTGACCAGGCACTTGCCAAATAGGTCAGGTTAGCTGGCCAGCAAGACCCAGGGATCAATCTCTCCAGCGCCGCAGTTACGTCTGGGTTTTAAGGATTAAACTCAAGTTCTTGTGCTTGCAAGGCAGACTCTTTCCCGACTGCGCCGTCCCCACAGCTTCCCTCTACTGTCTTGCAGCATCTGGGTCTCATACATGTATTTTCCATAAGCAGTGCCCCTGGAGGTCTGTATCAAGGCAACCCTCTTTCCTGACCATCGAACCTAAAACACAACTTCCCACCCTGAGCATACCCATCCTGTGTGTTCCCCCCACCACAGCATGCATTCTCATTGGTAGCGTATATGTTTGGTTTGTTTGTTGTTTGTGTGGGGGTCGGTGTCTCCCCTTTGATTATGAACTCCAAGAAGGTAAGGATTGTACTTGGCTGCTAACTTCTGCATCTCAGCGCCTAATGCAGTGCTGTACACTCACTGTGCTCTTGACGTATGAGTGGATGGATGCATGATGCCAAAGGATCAGGGAAGGGGCCTCACAGGGTCAGGTAGAGATGTCTCTATGGTCAGCGAGCATGTCTTTTTTTCTTTTTGGTTTTTACGAGACAGGGATTCTTTGTATTGTTTTGGAGGCTGTCGGTCCAGCCCGGCCTCGAACTCACAGAGATCTGCCTGCCTCTGCCTCCCGAGTGCTGGGATTAAAGGTGTGCGCCACCACTGCCGGGCTCAGCAAGCATGTCTCTGAGAGGCCCAACTACGGATCCCTCAGAACTGTGCTGATCGCTCTTCCAGTGGGATAAATATTAACACAGCACAGTCGCCCTGAAGGTGAACTCTATGCAGAAAGCCTTATCTGTTGATGTAATCACTAGAAATATGAAAGAGAGATCAGTATTCTTGGCCAGCCCCTTGAACATGCTGACTCTGTCCTCTGAATCCCTTTGTTCTCTCAGATTCCTAGGTCTGTCTTTAGTCTCCAGCCATCTCTCTCTCTCTCTCTCTCTCTCTCTCTCTCTCTCTCTCTCTCTCTCTCTCTCTCTCTCTGTGTGTGTGTGTGTGTGTGTGTGTATCTCTATCTCTCTTTCTGTGTCTCTGTCTTTGTCTCGGTCTCTGTGTCTGTCTGTCTCTGTCATTAGTTATCTATTCTCCATGCACAAAAGGATACTTTTTCTTTTTAGCCTCTGTATTCCAGAAGGGTTTTGGTACTCTGGCCCCTTGACTTGGGTCACCCAGGCTCCAGGCTCTGTATTTCTGGTCATATGGGCTGGAAAGTCTCACTGCCTTCCTGACTGCTGCCCAGCACAAGCTCCCTGGGCTCAGACTGTCTCCTCTTGGCCAGGCTTCATGCAGGTCTCTCTCCAGGTAGATGGTTTTTTTTTTATTTCTCGTGTCTCTGTGGTCTGAGGAAGCAGACTTGACTTTATCCTTCACAAGAGAAAGCCTTTTTTCTCCATGAGCCCTTTCTACTTCCTCATTAAACTTCCCTTTTTTAAAAGGCCTTTTTTTTTTTTTTGCTTTGTGTATATAGTCAGCACCAATTAAAACTGCGACTTAATAGACATCAGAGTGACTGCTGATAAGCATGTATGTGTACACCTTGGTTACTATTATCCTAAAATTCTATTAGCTCATGTCTGGGTATGATAAGTTTCAGTGGGTATAAAAGGTAAACAGGGAGTGTTAATCACTCTTTCCACACTTCCCCCTGCTTCTTGCACAACTTTCAGACCATCTGTCCATTTCTAAACACAGGAGTCTAGATGGTCACCACCACCACCATCACCCCCCCACAGTGTCTGTATCTCATTCTGTCTTCTGAACAACACGTTCTGTATCATTAAGCTGAAATCTCCTAACTTTACAGCTGTCTAATATTTTATTATTTGGATAAATCACAATTTACACCAAACTTTTGTTGTTGTTGAGACAGGGTCTCACTGTGCAGCAGCTGGAACTCACTATGTAGATCAGGTTAACCTAGAACTCAGAGATACCTGTCTGTCCTGTCTGTCTCTCACTGCAGTAATATACTTTTAATAGAATACCTTTTATTTACTCACTGATAATTTTAAACATGTAAACGACATATCTTGACCATTTCTACCTCCAATTTCTGCCTCTCACTCTCCCTAAACAAACCTCAAATGTCTTTCTGTCATTTTTTAAAAAACAGATCTCTCCAAGTAGCCCTGGCTAGCCTAGAACTCACTATGTAGATCAGGCTGGCCTCAGACTTATGGGCCATCTTCCTGATTGCTGGGATGACAGGTGCATGTCATCTTGTCTGGAGAGAAAACAGAACTTACAACTTTACACAGATTCAAGTAGTTTTGTAAATAAATTCTTAGCAATCAGAAGGCATGTTCATTTTTTAATTAAAACACACACACAATATACATATATATGTATATATATATATTTGTGTTTGGGTAGGACACAAGGAGGTCAACACATGTCTATGGAGCTCAGAAGACAGTTTGTGGGAATCAGTTCTCCTCCATGAGGTTCTCTGGGACTGAACTCAGGTCTTCAGGCATGCTCCCCTCACTGAGTCACCTTGCTGGCCCATTTTTAAATGAATTACTAAATTTCCCTCCGTGGAATATAAAAGACCACTATCTGTTTCAGTATAATTTACATTTTTCATATGAATTGAGAGTGTATTATAATTCAAATTTGCATTAAATCATATATATATATATATATGAGGCAGGATCTCACTGTGTAGCTCTGGCTGGCTTCGAACTCCCTATGCATACCAGGCTGCCCTTGAATTCAAAGAGATCGGCTTGCCTCTGCCTCTCAAGTGCTGGGATTAAAGGCATGCCCAGTTTAAGCATATATTTGCATGTTCAGAGAATTCATATTTCCTTTTCTATGAACTTTTCATGCTCTTGACCATTTTTTTCCCGAATGAGACAACAGTAGTTTTCTTATTGGTATATAAAAACTATTCATATATTAAGGAAGTATTTATGGGAGGTTTATCCTGAGGAATTAAGTTTTGGGTGTAGCTAAGCCCACCTTTCTTGGGGGCATGTGTATTTTGTGGTGTGGAAACCTCTAATGGCAGAAGATCTCTCATGGTCTTTTCCTAATTATTTGAATCTGTGTTCCATTTGTGATTTATTTTGCTGCAAATATAAGATAAGAACACAAAGGTAAACCAGGCATGGTGGTGCACGCCCTTAAACCCAGCACTTGGGAGGCAGAGGCAGGTGCATCTCTGAGTTTGAAGCCAGGCTGGTCTACAGAGTGAGTTCCAGGACAGCTTCCAAACAGTACAGAGAAACCCTGTCTCGAAAAACAAGACAAGACAAAACAAACAAAAAACCCAACCAACCAACCAACAAAAAAACCTTAGTGTGGGTTTTTCATGCCTGCAATCTCAGAACTTGGTTAGCTGAGGCAGAAGGATTGCTACAAGTTTGAGGCCAGCCTGAGCTACATAGTGAAGCCCAGTCTCAAAAAAGTGGGGAGCTGGAGAGATGGTTCAGTGACTAAGAGCACTGGCTGCTCTCTCAGAGGGCTTGAGTTCAGTTCCCAGCACCGTACAGCGGCTCACAGCTGTCTATAACTTCCATTTCAGGGGACTTGATGACGTCTTTTAGTCTCCGTGGGCACCAGACACACATGTGGTACATAGACATACATGCAGGCAAATACTCACACAGGTGAAATGAAAATAAAATAAAACCCCTTAAAAAACACAAACCCAAAAGAAAGTATATGGTATTCTTTTCATGTGTGAGAACACCTGTGTGGGGGGTGCGTGTGTGCACAGGTGTGTGTGTGTGTGTGTGTGTGTGTGTGTGTGTGTGTGTGTGTGTAGGTCAAAGGACAACTGTCAGTGTCATTCCTCAGGTCCTGAACTCTCCAGGTCGGCTGGACTGACTGGAGAGCAAGCGCCATGTCTGCTTCCCCAGCACTGAGATTTTAAGCACACTGTTACATTCGGTTTTTTAAATATGGGTTCTTCAGGCAAACTCAGGTCCTCTGACAATATTACTCTCTATTCCTAGATGAGCCCCTTGCACATTCCAACAGCGATTCTTGGTTAACTTTCTCCTCTGTACCCCAAACCGATGCTAAACCTGCAGCAGTCTGTGTCTGGGCTGTTTGCTCTGTCTGCTGGTCTCTCTGAGGAGCCATTCTGGCTTCGTGCTAGAAGCTCCTTCACGTATCGCTTTTTCAAAGCGCTTACAATCCTACTTTAGGCCTGTAGTAGGGGCAGTGCCCGCATCTGGCAAAGCTAGCTACACCCGATAAAGACGGACTCTTTCACTCTAGCCTAAATAAATCTTTGTTCATCCCCAGGACAGCTAGCTACTTCAGAACAGGTTCTGAGACTTTTCAGGAGTACTGGGCTACGGGTGTTTGGAAACCACGGGGTTGTCTTCACCGGAGCCCCACAAACTCCCTGTGAGGTCGTGGCTTCTTTGGGTTTTGCTGGTTCCAAGAAGCTGAGATTCACTGGGGCTGGGTCAAATAATAAGGGGCATTGTGAATGTGTTTATATTTAGAGATGTGAATCTGAGCCACTGCCTCAGGAGGGCTGGCGGCCAGACCTCACAGGAAGGTCTCTGAGGTATGTTTTTGTTTGTTGCCCATCATTTCTGTAATTAAAAAACATAAGCCTGTAAAACACCTTTTTACAAGCATGAATGCATGTGAATTTAAGGGCCTCTAGAGAAGAGTAGAAAGCCTGCTTGTGACCTGTGCTGGGGAGGAAAGATGGTACAGGAATAGGGGCAAAGTGTGAAAAGAAAAAAGAGAAATCAATGACAAGTTGGGCATGATGGCATGCCTGTAATCCCAGTACTTGGGAGGAGGAGACATCAGAGCCATCCTCAGCTACACAATGAGTCTGAGGCAATCCTGGGCTATGTGAGACCCTGTCTCACAAAAATAAACAAATAAGCAAGCAAACTATGAACAGAGGGGTCTTATGTTGATGGATAGGAGGGGATTATGGAACAATAGTGATTCACTCACTCACATTAAATACAAGGCCTTGGCAGATCAGCAAGATGGTTCAGCCAGTGAAAGTGCTTGCTGGTCAAGCCTGGTTACTTGAGCTTGATCTCTGGAACCCACAGTGGAAGGAGAGAAATGACTCACCTCACGAAAGTTGTCCTCTGACTTCTACATACATGCCACAGTACTCACACACACACACACACACACACACACACACACACACACACACACACACACACACACACACACCACACACACTCATAGTATACACACACCTCAAGGGCTGGAATGTAGCTCACTTGGTAGAGTGCTTGTTCTGGGTTCCATCCCCAGAACCACATGAAACTAGATGTGGTGGTGCATCCCTGTAAGCTCTTCCCTAAGGAGGGTGAGCAGGAGCAATCGGAAGTTCAAGGCCGGAAGTTCAGCTACATATCAAGTTCCAGGGAAACCTAGGCTACCTGACACCCTGTCACATGAAAGGAACCAACCCTCAGTCGGAATGCTAGACTTGACAAGTGTCAAACAGGAAGTTAGTGGGAGGAAAGCAAGCCTGGGACAATATAGGAGAGACACAGGAGGCGAGGTAGTGACAAATGGCTCCCTCATTCCAGGGCTAAACACTAAGAGGCTATCTCTTTGTTTTCTTTTATTTAAATTAGAAACAACCTGCTTTACATGTCAATGTCAATTCCCTCTCCCTCCCCTTATCTCATGTCTCCCCAAGCTCCCCATCCCTAACCCCTCCCCCCAGGGAGGGTGAAGCCCTTCATGGGGGAATCTCCGAAGTCTGTCATTTCATCCAGGGCAGGGCCTAAGCCCTCCCCCATGTGTGGGAGAGCATCTCTGTATGTGGAATGCACTTCCAAAGTCCATTTGTATGCCAGGGATAAATACTGATCTACTACCCGAGGCCCCATAGATTGCCGAGGCCTCCTCACTGATACCCACATTCAGGGGGTCTGGATCAGTCCCATGCTGGCCTCTTAGCCATCATACTGTGGTCCATGAGCTTCCCCTTGTTCAGGTCAGCTGTCTCTGTGGGTTTCACCAGACCGGTCTTGACCCCTTTGCTCATCACTCCTCCCTCTCTGTAACTGAGTTCCAGGAGTTCAGTTCAGTGTTTAGCTGTGGGTGTCTGCCTCTGCTTCCATCAGCCACTGGATGAAGGCTCTAGGATGGCATATAAGGTAGTCATCAATCTCTTTATCAGCAAAGGGCATTTAAGGTAGCCTCTCCAGTATTGTTTAGATTGCCAGTTGGTGTCATCCTTGCAGATATGATTTATCCATTATAGATTGATAGGGACTCTGCTTCATGTTGTCCTTTCTCCCTTCTTCTCTCCCTCCTTCCCTCCCTTCTTTCTTTTTTCTTTTTTTTCTTTTTTTTTTCTCGAGACAGGGTTTCTCTGTGGCTTTGGAGGCTGTCCTGGAACTCGCTTGGTAGTCCAGGCTGGTCTCGAACTCACAGAGATCCGCCTGCCTCTGCCTCCCGAGTGCTGGGATCAAAGGCGTGCGCCACCAACGCCCAGCCTCTTTCTTTTTTTTTAAAGACAGTGTTCTCTATAACGGCCCTGGATGTTATGGAACTGACTTGTAGACCAGGTTGGCCTTGAACTCACAGAGATCCACCTGCCTCTGCCTCCTGAGTGTTGGAATTAAAGACATGAACTACCACCGCCCCGGCGGGACCTACCTTTCTTTCTTTCTTTCTTTCTTTCTTTCTTTCTTTCTTTCTTTCTTTCTTTCAAGACAGGGTTTCTCTGTGTAATAGCCCTGGCTATCCTAGAACTAGGTCTGTAGATCAGGGATCCACCTGCCTCTCTCTACCTCCCAAGTACTGGTTTTAAAGGCATGCAACACCACGCCCAGCACGTTGTTCTTTTCTTTTTTCTTTTTGGCTTTTCGAGACAGGGTTTCTCTATGTTGCTTTGGGCCCTCCTGCTGCACTAGCATCATCTGCCATTTGGTGTTTTCCCAGAAATAGAAGAAGCTTGTTGTTTTTTCTTAGGATCCAAACTAATACAGTCTTTGTCTCTCTGACTGACTGTCAAAGTTCATCTTAATATTTTTATCTCATTTTATTTGTTCTTTATATATAATTTCATACAACATATTTTGACTATATTCACCCTGACCCCCGATTCTTCTCAGATCTACCTCTGTTTCCATACCTACCCAATTTTGTGTCTTGTTTTTTATCCATTACATTTAAGAAATCAATATATTCTTGAATGTATGGCCTTCCACTGGAGTATGGTTGACCTACGTGAGGCTACACCCTTAAAGAAAACCGACTTTCCTTTTCCTAGGAGCTTTCAATTTTGGATAGTTCCTTAGCTCTAGGTGAGACTTCATGCCTACCACCCCCCCTCCACACTGGGATTTTTGTCTGGCTTGAGCATGCACAGGTCTTATGCATGTTGTCATAACTGTTCTAAGTTCATATGTGCAACTGCTCTGTTATGTCCCCCAAACACCATTTCCTTGTTGTTCTTCGCCTCCTCCGGCTCCTACAACCTTTCCACCTTTTCTCCTGACAAGATTCCCATGTCTTGGAAGGAGAGGATGTGCTGCATATGTCCTACTTAGGGCTGAGCATTCAGTCTCTTACTCTGCATCATGATAAGCTGTGGATCTCTGAATCTACTGGAAGAAAGGAGGCCTCTTTGGTGAGGGTTGGGAGATGCACTAGTCTATGGGTAGAACAACAAGTCACTAAGACTCAACTTACATTGTGTTCATTTGGCAAAGTAATAGTAAGTTCTCCACTAGGGCCTATGACTTATCTAGTCCCAGGTTCTTGGCCCTTGAAATGGTGTCAGGTGTAGGTTTCAACTTGGAAAGTGTTTTCTAAATCCAATCAGAAAGCAGTTTGTGGTTCCTATGACATTCATACCATTGCTGCAGCAGGTGGCATGCTTTGTTAGGCTGGTTATTATTGTAACTCATCTGGTTCATAGCTGGGCAAGACTGATGATTACTTTTCTCCTCCAGTAGAATGCATAAAAGCTTCCAGCACTGTGAAAACTAGCCAATAGAAGTGAAGTTTAATTTCTGCATGGTCAGTAACTCAAATATGTGTTATTTTCAGCAATGGGGTCTAATGGGGGATGTCCTTCTGTGAATATGTTTCTCTTATTGGTTGATGAATAAAACACTATTTGGCTAATAGAGGCAGGAAGATAGGCAGGACTAGGAGGCAAGGAGAATTCTGGAAAAGGCAGGTGGAGAGAGACCTGGAGAGGACGCCATGTAGAAACTGGGAAGACAGGACACACCAGGCATTCTCTGGTAAAATAAGACCATGTAGAAATACATAGATTAGTAGTCATAGGTTAATAATTAAGACAGAACTAGCTAGTAAGAAGCCCTAGTCATCAGTCAACAGTTTTATAATTAATATAAGTCTTTGTGTGTTTATTTGGGGCAGAGGGTGTTGGGAAACTTCAGCAACAAGGTTCTCTTAGTTTGTTTTGTTGTTTGTAGCTCTGGCTGCCCTGGAATTCACTATGTAGATGAGGCTGGTGTGGAACCCACAAATATCTTCCTGCTTCTGCCTCCCAAGTTCTGAAAGTCAACCAAGAGCACTGATAAGACCTTTTTAATTTTGAAAGTCTATGGGACCTCACTGGCCAACAATTGTAAAAAAGATAACCAGAAAATGGAAAGAATGTAGATGCCCATCAATTGACACATGGATAATGAAAATGTGGTACACGTATACAGTGGAATATTATTCAGCTGTTAAGAAAAACAGAACTGAGATGGGCGGTGGTGGCACACACCTTTAATCCCAGTACTCGGGAGGCAGAGGCAGGCGGATTTCTGTGAGTTCCAGGCCGGGCTGGACCAACAGCCTCAAAAACAATCCAGAGAAACCCTGTCTCGTAAAAGCCAAAAAAAAAAAAAAAAAAAGAAAAGAAAAGAAAAGAAAAAGAAAAACAGAACTGTCAGTATAGTGTTGTATGCCTTTAGCTAAAACTAAGGAGGCAGAGGAAGGCAGTTGCTCTGGTCTATAGAGCAAGTTCCAGGAAAGCCAGGCCTACACAGAGAAACCTGTATTGGGAAAAAAATAAAAGAAAGAAAGAAAAAAGGAAGAAAGGAAGGAAGGAAGAAAGAAAGAAAGAAAGAAAGAAAGAAAGAAAGAAAGAAAGAAAGAAAGAAAGAAAGAAAGAAAGAGGAAAAAATCTATGAAATCTGCAGGTGAAGTTGAAAACAATCCCTCTGGGTGAGGTAATGAAGGCCTAGAAAGACAACTGACCAAAGACAACTGACCAAAGACAACTGACCACACGTTTTCTCTCATTTATGGACGTTAACCTTGAGTCTTCAGATGTGTGGGCAACATTTAGAATACTCATAGAGGTGAGGAAATTAGTAAGGGGCCATAGGAAGGGTTCGAGGAAGAGGGGATAGAATGGGGTGGTATAAAGGGTTAAAAGGAATGGAACAGGATGGGTTAAATGGGGTGGAGAGTGGGAGATTGGGTAGAGGAAGGAATAGAGAGAGGGAGAGGCCCGGTGGCGTTGGTAGCACACGCCTATAATCCCAGCATTTGGAGGCAGAGGAAGGCGGATCTTTGTGAGTTCGAGGCCAGCCTGATCCACAGAGCGACAGCCTCCAAAACAATACAGAGAAACCCTGTCTTGAAAAACCAAAAAAAAAAAAAAAAAAAAAAAAAAGAGAGAGAGAGAGGGAGGGATAAATAACACTAAAGAACTTTCAAAACAAAGTCATATGGAAATTTACTAATGTAGAAGCTTCACACACACACACACACACACACACACAGAAAGAGAGAGAGAGAGAGAGAGATTAAATGTAATACCCTAAACAGGGCAGCAATGCCCTTACTAGACACCACCATTTTAACAAATAAAAGCCTAGTGCCAGGAATGGGTTATCCCTTTTGAAGTGTTTCAAAAGCACATCTTTTTAGTGTCACATGATAAAAATTTCATTGGTCAATGGAAATCACATCACAACATGCAATCTTAAAGGGACAAGGTCTGTCATTTTCTGGTGAACTGCCAAGGAGAGGGTATCTTTGGGAGCTGAGTTAATGATTATCAGCATCCGCAGCAGCAGTTTTCAACCCGTGGGTCTTGATCCCTTTGGGGTCACAAATCAGAGACCCTGCATACCTGATACTTACATTACAATTCGTACAGTAGCAAAATTACAGTTACAGAGTAGCATCAAAATAATTTTATGGTTGGGCCGTCACCACAACATAAGGAACTGTATCAAAGGGTCACAGCATTAGGAAGATTGAGAACCATGGATCTATAGGGATATGAGCCACAGGGTGAGTTTACCCACCTTTGAATTTTGCAAGAGGGGTTGGGGATTGTCCTAGCTGCTTTCCGTTGCCATAGCAAATACCTCGACCATGATCAATTTAGGGAGGAAGGGGTTAATTATGGTTTACAACTCTCAGGTTGAATTCCATCAAGGAAGAAAGAATGGGAAGGAATTCAAGAGTTAGGAACTGAAGCAGAGACCAGGGAGGGATGCATCCTACTGACTTGTTCCGCAGGCTCAAGTTTGGCTATAGTTTTCATGCTTCCCAGGACCACCTGCCCAGATGTAACACTACCCATAGCCAACTAGGCCTTCCCACATGATTCGTTAACCAAGAAAATGCCCCATAGACTTGCCCACAGGCCAATTTGATGGAGGCAGTTTCTCATTTGAGGTTCCTTTCCCAGATGATACTAGCTTGTGTCAAGTTGACAAAAACAGCTAAACAGCACAGGGATGAAGCTCAGTGGGCAGACTGCTTGCCTAACATGCATGAAGTCTTAGGTTTCATGCCCAGGCCTGCGAAAAGCTGGGCATGGTGGTGCATGCTAGCTAGCATCCCAGCACTGGGGAGAAGCATGGAGGCAGGGGAATCAGAATTTCAAGGTCATCCTGAGCTACATAGCAAGTCTGAGGTCAGTCTGGGCTACATGAGACCTTGTCTCAATAAATAAATAAATAAATAGATAGATAGATAGAAATATAAATAAATAGAGCAGAAGTTGTAGACAGAGCTACATGGGCTTATAAATGGCTGATGGCCCCTGAGCACTGTCATCCTAATGACACCAGCCATCTATATCTGCTTTGTAGGTCTCATTGAACCCAAAGACTTTGTCATGAGAATGCTTCAGTTCCTAGAATGGTATGCCAATCTTGACCTTTCCTTTGCCCTAAAAATGGCTGCTGCTCTAACTAATGTTTCTCTCTCTCTCTCTCTCTCTCTCTCTCTCTCTCTCTCTCTCTCTCTCTCTCTCTCTCTCTCTCTCTCTTCTCTTTCTGTTCCAAAGATATATGGTATAAGTATCTGTCCCAGTGAAACAAATAACGGAGACACATTGTCCTTTTGGATTTTTCAGCCAATACTTCAATCCTGACTCTGAACTCCTCCACATCCTGAGATACTAGCCAATCTTGCAAGTGAGGAGGAGCCAAGTCCACACGGTCCTATCTGACTCAGCTCCTACCACTATGTTGTCTGTGTTCATCTTTAAAGTAACCCAATGAAGCAATAAGATTTTCAGATATGCCAACCAGTACGTTTCCTATAGTCTTTCTGAGTAACAGCTTGGTAGTACTGAAGAACAGTACATTTTAAATAAAGATTATTAGCTGTACAGGCCTCCGGAAGGAACATGTTCATACAGCCACTGTGGTTATATCAGTGATTTATTTTCTCTATTTGTTTGAGGTGGAGTCTCACTTTGAAGCGCAGACTGATTTTGAGTTCATAGCAATCCTCCTGTCTCATGCTTCCCATAACATGACCCATCACATTCACCTAGATCAACAATTACTAAATTGCCTACCCGTGATAACTGCAGGAGGCAGGTACTTGCCTCTATCGTGGGTGCAGCAGTAACATAGTGGGTATGGAGACTGCCTACCACATTCTCCCTCCCCCCCAAAACCTGATAGCGTTTGGCATCCAGCCAACAACTAAGGAGAGGTTCCCAACGTCAGCTCTGGAGACACTGGGCTGTGATGGCTAGTCTGCACTATGGAGCAGTCTTTGTACACTGTGAGTATGTCTTAATCTTATTGGTCAATAAAGAGCTGACTGCCTATAGCTAGGCAGGAAGAGGTTGGACAGGAGAGCCAGACTAGGAGGACACGGTGAAGAAGAGCAGAGTCTCAGGAGTCACCAGCCAGGCGCAGAGAAAGCAGGATGTGCACAAAATGAGGTAATGAGCCATGAGCCATGTGGCAACAAGCAAATAAATAGAAGCGGGTTCATTTACATCATAAGAGCTAGTTACTAACAAGCCTAAGCTATTGGTTTGTTATTTGCAGAACTGGCTGGCAGGATAAAGCTGACTGGAAGGGACAGAAAAACTCTGCCTACAAATGGCATTCCAACATGGGATACCTATATTCACTTAAGACCTGAGAAAACTTTAAAAAAAATAAAAGGTTCTAAATACATAGAAATGGAGTCAAATGCATCTTCCTAGTCTGGTGTCTCTCTGGCTGGCAGCACCACAATGATGAATCTCCCAGCAGCTGCCGGCCAGATGGAGGCAGCCACCAATTGCGATGCATGAGCAGCATTCACTAAACTGAACAATGCTGGCAGCTGACATCACAATTTAAGATTCATCTCATGTGATCAAAAAACAATACAGGGCGGGCATTGGTGGCATATGCCTTAATCCCAGTAGAGGCAGAGGCAGGCCGATCTTTGTGAGTTCAAGGCCACCCTGGTCTCCAGAGTGAGTTCCAGGACAGCCTCCAAAGCAACACAGAGAAACCCTGTCTTGAAAAAAACAAAACAAAACAAAATCAATACAATACAATATAGATGCTCAGTATAGACAGATCCAGATTGGGAAAAATCTCTAAACAGGTACAGTGTGCTTAAAAATATACTTAGGCTTGGGAGAGAAAAGAAAAAAGGTATTGACAGTCTTAGATTAAAAAATACTTTAAAAGTAAATTAAAAATAATGAAGTAAAGACTTTAAAAAAGGAATGGAATAATAAAAAAATAATAAGCCATTTAGAGTTGGGAAATAAACAGATAGTCTGGATCCTGTATGTTATTGTGTTGTTTTTTAATTTTTTGACTGCTGATCAAGGAGCAATAGCTGCTAAGACACTGAATTATGGAAGCTGCTAGATTAAACCAACCTATATATTTTAAAAATATGCTGACTTCAAAATGAAAATCAAAAGGTGTGTTGCTTTGGGGAAGAGGTTATGTTTTTATTTCCACTGGAAATGAGAGGCTGTGAATTTATTCTAGGTCGATACAGATCAGGTTTGATTAGGAAAGACTCCCAGAAAATCCTGATTACAGACATAAAGAAATAAACCTAGAAGAACTACAAAACATGTAATGTGTATTTTATCTTCTCAAACATAAAACAAGAAATCATCTATGGCTAGCTTATGTACAACACACAGTATATACTTATATCAATACAGATATGTGTATTACCTTTAAATTTTTATGTATTTTCAGAGCAAGGGGACCAGACACCAATAAAAAATGTGTGGCTCAGAGCACATCCAACATCTCAGAGCACCTCTGTTGCAGTTTCCTCACAGCTCTGCATCCAGAAGAGTTTCAAGGCCACTGGCTAAGATGGCCCAGTCTCCCAGACTACTCTAGCCAGGACTTAACAATTATCTTGATTTTTCCCCCAAAGATGTTAACGCCTCCTGACAATAGGAAGCAGTCTAGAGAAAACAATGTCCACATTCCCAAAAGATTGATTATGGATATTTGGCATCATTTAATGTGGGTTGGTTATAAGTTGTTATTGTGTCATAATTTAAAAAAAAGATAAACAAAAGAGTTAAATTCAAAGAGCTCTTTCAAAAGGAAAAAGGGGGATATGATATAGTAATGATAGAAGAAAAGGTAGATTATTGAATCTACCCTAGTCCAAAAACTATTAACCTCAAAATATTTTACATTGGTATGGATTTTGGTTTATTGATACAAATTTAAAGTTATTTTTGCTATACTATATGATGTCTATACTCTTGTTTGGGGTATTATGCTTATGCAACTCATTTAAAATGTAATGTATAATTAAAATATACATTAGGAGTTAGTCATCTATAATAATCAAACTTGTAGTCATATTAGGTATGTTTTCAAGGTTAAACAGATATGTTTAGATAGACAGATGGTCTTCAAACCCTTCAAAGACCAACAGAATATGGCATTTAAGGCATTTAATAAGCTAAGGATTTTTATGACAGAGACATGTCTGCTCCTGGCAGCATCAATTACTTCAAAAGAAGATGATGGGCACTGAAGAACTTCTATATGGAGTTTGCTTTCATTGTGGCAAATCTAGCCATTTGGGCAAAGAAACTTCCCTTGCCTCAATTGCTGACAGTATACATCCAAACGGGATCAACTTGACACAAAAGAAAGCAGCAGCCAAAATTTGCCAAGACAAGGTAGGAGAGTCCTTCAAAATGCCCTCCTTCTCAAAAATGTCTGTCAGATATACTAGACCTATAGGCCAAAGTTGGATGCCCCAACATTACAGAAGAACTTTGGTTCCAGGAAGCCAGATGTCGCTATCATTAAGTAACATTATACCCTTCTGGAGTCTTTGATGGCATTAAAGACTAAATAAATAGATTTAAATTTTTCCTTAGTTATGATAAAAGGTAAATTAGGTATAAAACTTTAGACTCACAAAGATAAGATAAATAATAGGGCATTTTCTCTAATTTTGCCAAATACAAATGGACTGGATATTGCAACTGTAATTCTTACTTGACAACTGTTTTTGTTGTATATAGTTTTACTATGTTAAAGTTAGAACCCCTCTTTTTAATTAGGCAAAAGTGGGAAATGTTGTGGATATATTTTCCTTTTGATGTCAGAAGAGCAAGACCTGGGGCCTCTTAAGCTTAACCTAGCAGATAGGCTATAGGAGACAAAATATCCACAGGTTTGACAGGAGTATGGACTTCATATGGGCACCGTGCTTTAAAAACAAACAAAACCAAACAAGACGGGGTGGGACTAGAGAGATGGTTTAGCAGGTAAGAGCACTTACTACCCTTGCAGAGGACCGAATTTGGTTTCCAGTGCCCGGAGGCTCACAACATCCTTAATTCCAGGTCCAGGGATCTGACTGTGAGAGACACTATCAGAAAACAAACCAAACATATAGGACACCTGCTGAGCATGTTGGAATGTGCCTTTAGTTTTCAGGAGGCAGAGGCTGGTAGATCTCTGTGAGTTCCGGGCCAGCCTGGTGTTCTAAGACAGCCAAACCTATATAATGAGACCGTGTCTAAAAAAAAAAAAACAGAAAGTGGGGTGAGAATGGAGACAGACAAGGAGGCTAGACTCTGGCCTCCGTAGACAAATAGACATATCAAGCATGTACTTACACCCCTACACCTAAAATGAGGGGCGTTTTTTTCTTTTCTTTTCTTTTCCCCTGACTCTCATTTGTGGACAGAACCCAGATATACTTCGGTCATCTGAGCACAAGTTTTAAGGTGAAGCCAACTCAGGGGTCAAAGCAGAGCCAAGAGATTCTCAGAGAAGTTGGGCACAGCCCTGATGCATGGGCCTGGCGCCCAGCCCACCACTGGGGAGCTTTTGAATTCAAACAACAAATCTCCTTATTGTTGAAGGAAGGGTATTTTGTTTCTCGTATCTGAAACCATCCTGAGTGAAGTCACCGGGAGAGTGTGGCACATAGAGAGGTACCGTTGGACTGCAGGAGCTGCCAAGAGCAGGGCCAGCTCATGCCTGCTGGGACAAGTGCCTTCTTAATTATAGGCAGCACATTTCCCATCACTGAAGTGACAGGAGGTGAGCCAGGCTACGTGGGGGTTTTTGCAACTTCACAAGAAGAATCCTGGGCGCCTGCTGTCAGAGGGTGGGAATGGGCAGCCATGGAAGCAAGGATCAGTTAGCTGTGCTTCTCGGCCAGCAAACGATACGAAGGCCAGCCTGGTAAAGGGGTCCAACTGGTGCTGAGGGGTGCAGGAGTCAGATTCGTTTATTTATGTACCTAGTTATTTATTATTATTTAATTTTTTTTTGAGACAGGCTCTCCTGTATTTCAGGCTGGCCTTGAACTTTTGTGTATCCAAAGGTGACCTTGAACTTCATCTCCCTAGTGCTTGGATTACAGGTGTGCTCAAGCCCAGTTTATGCAGTGCTGGGGATCAAACTCAGGCCTTTACTCTTGCTAGGCAAGCACTCTACCCGAGTCCAGGAGTTGCACGTAGATTCTAAGACCAGCCGATTTACCTGAACTGCCAGGCACAGGGGCCGGATCACCCAGAGTCTCATTTGGATCCATGATTTTTCCCTTTGGCAGGCAGTTGGGAATCCCCCCGGAGTCCTGTTCCATAGATTCTGATGAAACTGAACTGGAGTGTTTGGGGGGGGTACCTTTATTTTTTAATGCAGAAAACATTTTAAACTCATGTCATTACTCCCAACTCAAATCCTTCCTACTTGATTGTGGGCCTTCATTCCAGGAAGTTCTTTTCCCAGGTCAATTTCTGTTTTATCTGGGCAGATATACTTGTGCCCGGTATAATCT
Organism: Mesocricetus auratus; assembly: GCF_017639785.1. Classification (NCBI taxonomy): domain Eukaryota; kingdom Metazoa; phylum Chordata; class Mammalia; order Rodentia; family Cricetidae; genus Mesocricetus; species Mesocricetus auratus. Next base: position 144,034,435 of record NW_024429266.1, on the reverse strand, counting down.
AGGTGTGGTGGGAGATGCCATCAGGGAGAATCTCCCCGGCCCCCAACTGTCCTATGTAGCCTTGGGTTCATGGCCAACCACCTGAATGCTCACATTGCAGGCACCAACCACCATTCCCAGCTTACCAACAGTGCCTCTCTATGCACGTTGTTCCATCTTGTTTCTGACTTACACGTCACAGATCATTCCGTACAAATACTTAGAGAATGCCTTGCACTTTTCATATGCTAACCAAGGAACCCCACTGGGTGAGTGTGCTCTGATCTCCCCAATTAGGCTTGGTCCCTGCTTTCCTATGGCAAATGGTTCTGCAGTGTAGACCCCTCACGCAGCACATGTGCACCGGTATGAAGAATGGGATCTCCGGGCCAGTACTTCCATTGTTGTCTCCCGGGCGCTGTCGTCTCCCATCAACAATGCATCCTTTGACAACACTGAACACGAAGACAGAAAGCCTAGGAATGAGGATGGTTTGTGGGGCTCAGAGACCAGAACAGGAAGAAGGGCTTTATGGTGCTTTGAGTTTCATTTCTTTCCGGAAACATCTATCTCACTTTGAAGTGGGCCTCTCACCTCATGGTAAACGTATTTCCCTTATTTGATATTTGCCCAGGGAGTGGAGGAACAAAACCAGGTCGTATAGCAATATAGTTTAAGTTTGCTTTCTCTTTCCTTCCTCCCTCCCTCCTTCTCTTCATGTTCCTCCTTCCCCTCCCCCTCCCTACTTCCCTCTCTCGTTCCCCTCCTTCTCCTCTTCCTCCTCCTTTTTTTTTTTTTTTTGGAGACAGAATCTCATTCTAACCCAGGCTGGCTTTGAACTCATGACCATCTTCTTGCCTCGATCTCCTAAAAGCTAGGATAATATGTGAGAGCCATCACTCATGGTTCTAATTTTGCATTTCCTTTTGCAACAGATTTATTTTGTGTGTTTGTGTGTGCCTGAGTATATGTGCATGTACAACATACATGCAGGATCCCTGGGAGATCAAAAGAGGCATTGGGTCCCCTGGAACTAGACACGGTATGGTCATTGGGAACAGAACCCAGGTTCTTTGCAAGAACAATGCGTGCTCCTGACTGCTGAGCCATCTCTCTAGCCCCTCCAGTGAATATTTTTGTATTGGCTGTTTTTCAACTAGATGTAACAGGGACTCTTCTATGGGTCTTTTCTTTTATGGCATTTTAAAAATTCTGTCTCAAACAGGGCTTCATCACTCTCTCTTTACAAATTAAGGGCTGGTGAAATGGTTCACTTGCCAAACAAGACTGACAACCTAACTTTGAGTCCCAGAACTCACACAGGGGAAGATAACCGCTTCCTGCAAGTTGTCCTGTCACACACACACACACACACACACACACACACACACACACACACACACACACACACTCTCTCTCTCTCTCTCACACACACACACTCTCTCACACACTTACTCACACACACCATCACCAACAGTAATAAGGATAAAGAGACACAGGTGTGCTGCTCCACATCTCTAGTCCTACCACCTGGGAGGCTGAGACTTGAGACTGAAGTGTGGTCACTAGGTGGTCTGAGGCCAGCCTGGGCTACAGAGCTAAATATTTTCGCAAACAAATAAGCAAACAAACAAAAGCAAAAAGAACATAAAAATGCGAAAAACAAATAGAAATTCAGAGAAACCCTGTCTCGAAAAACTAAAAAATCCCAAAAAACAAAACCAAAAAAAAAAAAACCCAAAACCCAAATAGAGCTATGCGTGGAGGTGCAGGCCTGTAATCCCCGCATTTAAAATGCAAAGATTAGGAGGCTACTGAGAAGCAGGACCTGAGGTACACAGTTAACTTCCCTGAAAAAAAATTAAAACATGTATATACACACCTGTGCAGATGCATATACACACACACACACACACACACACACACACGTATGCATACATACATACACACACATAAATACGGCTAGCAAATACCTTTCTTCCCATGATTTGCTGAATGTTTGAGGGAATGTTTATTCTTCATGTAATGGTTGGCCTGCTTGCTTGAAATTGTATTGAGACTTTGAAAGGCACAGATTCGCCTAAAAGGAAGTGAACTTTCTGAGGTACTGTTAAGCCCCTCTTCTCGTCCTACGAGCTCCTAGAATAGCTTCTATGCCTAGACCATTGGATAGAAGAGATGTTGTGGACGTCTGGTGTTAAGTGGGCACTGGGACTGTTAAATCACCAGGTGATCCTGACACAATGGGCCTATGAGGGCTGGAAGGGACCTGTAATGGCTGTGATTGAGAAGGGAGTGTTTCATCACAACACTGTTTAAAACTGCCAGTGACAATAGAACAAAACAGACTGGTTAAAGGTTTCCTGTTGCTTCCACATTCTCTGTGGAGGGTGTCACTCACTGCTTTCCATGGGGGGCGGGGGGTGGGGTGAGGGGTAGGGGTGCTCCCCCCCTGGTCCTGACCCTCGGTGCATCCGGCCAGTCAGAGCTGAGGAGCTCTGCTTGGAGGCTCCCTCCTCCCTCTTCGCATTCCCTCCATCAGCAAGCAGTCCTTGTCAGACTTGCATTTTGTGTTTTATTAGCTGCTTTCAGCTCCCTGACTGCTTCTGCGGTGAGTCTAATACGGGGCCTTCTGTGTCTTCCCCGAGAACTCTGGTCTCATTCCCCACCTGTCTGTCGCCCACGCTGCTTCCAGCTCAGGTGCCGAGTCTCAGTTATTCCTGTTGCTGTGGCAAAAATACCCAACAAAAGCAACTTCGGGAGAGGGGAGTCATTTTGGCTCACAAGTCGAGGGTATATCACGGTGGGGAAGGCACGCTGGCAGGATCTTGGGGCAGCTGGTCACGTGACATCCACGGGCGGGAAGGAGTGAAGGACAAATGCTGGGGTTCACGAGGCTCTCTCCTCTGTATTCAGTCCTGGACTCCAGGCGCCCACCACAGTGAGGGTGGAGCTTCCCACCCACTCATGTAACCCAGTCTAGAGAGTCTTGCGCTAGTTTGCTTTCTGATGTTGTGATAAACACTAAGACCAAAGAGCAATTTAAGGAGGAAGGGGTTTATTCCACCTCACAGCTTATATTCCATTGTAAAGTGAAGTCAGGGCGGGAACCTGGAGCCAGAAACTGAGGGAGACACCATGGAGGAGTGCTGCTCACTGGCTTGCTCTCCACGACTTGCTCAGTTTATAACTCGGAACCATGTGACCACAATGGGTCCTCCTACATCACATCAATCATTAGTCAAGAAAATACCCCCAGAAGCTTGCCAATGGGCAATCTAATGGAGGCGTTGTCTCAAATGATGTACTTTCTTTCCAGACAAGTCGAGCGTGTATCAAGTTGACAAAACCCTAGCTAGTGTGCCCACTTAACAGACATGCCCAAAGGTTTGTCTCCTAGGTGATTGTAGATCCTGCCAAGCAGCTGAGAATCTGTATTAAGCACCATCTACTTTGTCTGTTCTCTTCCCTTCAGTCAAGTCCTGTATCTTTCCCTCTGGAATCATATCTCTAGGCCAGACCATTGTAATCCCAACCCCATTTGTAATTAATCAGTCTTTCCCACATTCCCAAGACTACATATTTGCTATTCCTGCTGCATGGACTTTTTTTTTTCTTAGTCCTTGAGTTCTTATTGCATGGAGGACTTGATCTTGGGTACCAACCATAGGCTCTGCACATTACAGCTTAGAATCTTCACTTTGTAGAGGAGAAAACAGGGCCCAGGAAGGCCCAGGACCACACCCTGTCCAATGCCAGCCTTCCCTGCCAAATGCTCTTCTCAGACTGTGTGCCCATCAGGATGAGAGAACAGTCAGATTAGCCCTCAAACTCGGGCATTTCTCACATCTGCTGTGACACTGTGCATGTCTGTGGACAGGTGCGGTGTGACGGCTTGTGTGGAGAGGGCAAGTCATGCAGTTTAGAGTCAACTCATTTATAGTCAGGTTCCCTGATGTCAATTTGCCTACTGACTATGGTCTACCTAATTTAACTCTCATTGATCACAGATGTCCTATTTGTCAATTCCTTTGATGTATTTTGGATTTTAGAAAGTCAGTTTGTCTAAGGGCACTTCAAACTTCACAGTGTGGCACAGCCAGTGACTCAGGTATGGGGGACATTTGTCAGTTTGGGGACTTCCACAGCCATTTGGATATCTGCCTTATGTTTTGGGATATCTCTACATTGTGACTCTTGACTATCTGGTCTGCTTTTCCAGCTTCCCTTGCAGCTAAGGCATGGGCATGACTCAGACTCTGATAACCAGCTGAAAGAGGTCAAATTGGAAGCAAATACGAAAAAAGTGGTGCTATGCTAAAATCTCATCAGAGATGCCAAGAGACAATCATCCAGCTGCTGGTGGCTGTGGCATGTCCTAGCTGTTGAATCCCATGTCCACCATCAAGAGTATGGACAGAGATGCTAAGACCAGGGCCATAGCAGTGGCATTTCTAAACAGCATAATCCAGGCTCTCAGTGGCTTAGTCTCCAAGTAGAATTCTCTGGCCTTCTTGAAGATACAGCAAGGGACTTTGTATTCTTTGATAAACTCCTTTTCTGACTAAACTATCTAAATGACTTTTGTTTGTACCTAATTATAAGATGGGGTATGGCTTCCATTTTTATATTTTAACCATTGTGCTTCCTTTTCCTTCCTTCCTTCCTTCCCTTTTCTTCCCCTCCCCTCCCTCCTTCCCTTCCTCCCTCCCTCCCTCCCTTCTTTCCTTCCTGTTCATTTTATCTTTTTGAGGCAAGGTCTCATATTGCAGGCAGGTCTCAAACTCTGTAAGTAGCAGAGGATGACTTTGAACTCAGCTTCCTGTCTCCTCCTCTCTTAGAGCTGGAGTTATATATAACAATATATCCACTATTTTAACCACTTCAAATGCCTCTTTCCAGGCCCTCAACTTCATATATTATAATTAAACTATGCAGTATAAGAGAGTTTCCAGATCATTAAAGCCTGATATTAAAGACAACAGGATACAACTGGGCATGGTGGACAAGCCTTTAATCCTATCACTAATGAGGCCGAGTCAGGAGGATTTCCTTGAGTTTAAGGCCAGTTTGGGCTACATAGTGAATTCTAGGCCAGTCTGGGTTGCCGAATGAAAACCATTTTTGAAATAGCTTCCTTCTCCTCCTTTTCCTCCCTAGAGATCACAAGATATAAGGAGTTGCAAATAGTTGGTTACAAAATTTACATAATCTCATCACTTATGCCCCAAACTTCCTGTTAGTTTGTTCCCTCCCTTTCATTTGTTTTTGTTTTTTGTTTTTAAATTGAGACAGGGTCTTACCATATAGCTCTAGCTGTGCAGGAGTTCTCTAATGTACCAGGCTGACCTCAAACGTACAGAACTCCTTCCTCTGCCTCTCAACTGCTAAGATTAAAGGTCTATGCCCCATGCCAGGTTTGCTTTTCTCTTTTTATGGGGGGTGGGTGTTGAGACAGGGCTTCTCTGTGTAGCCCTCAAAGTCCTGGCACTCACTCTGTAGAACACTCTGGCCTCAAACTCAGAGATCTACCTGCCTCTGCCTCCTGAGTGCTGGGATTAAAGGTGTGCTCCACCAACACCTGGGTTCTTTTTTTTTTCCTTTTCTTTACTTTTTTTTCAATGATCCCACATGGAGTTTTATTGGTAGACAGGGAGGGAAAGGGGGGGGTGAGAGGTAACCAACCCAAAGCAGAGCTGAGAGAGAGATAAGATGAGAGAGACAGAGAGAGAGATGAGAGTAAGAGAGAGGATGAGATGGAGAGGAAGACAAGAGTAAGAGAGAGCGTAAGCGGGCAAGGGTCAGTCCTTTAAAGGGGTCCTTTGCACCTGAGTGGTTCTCACAGAACTCTGAGCTGGCCAGAGTGTTGCCTGAGTGCATCCTGCCAGGTAACAGGGCAGGCCAGCCTAATGCCTGAACCTTTTATTCCCACCTTTATTTATGATTAAAAAGAGGTGGGGGTGTTAGACGTGGCAGGTTTGGCATCAAGGACGTTGTGTTCTTTTTTTTTTTCCTTTGGTTTTTATGAGACAGGGTTTCTCTATATTGTTTTGGAGGTTGTCGGTCCAGCCTGGCCTCGAACTCACAGAGATCCACCTGCCTCTGCCTCCCGAGTGCTGGGATTAAAGGCATGCGCCACCACCGCCCGGCGTTGTTCAGTTCTTAAGACTGCTTCCTGCTGACCTGGGGGCGTCAATCATCTTTGGGGGAACCTTATTCTTTCACATCATGCCTCTCAATCCCACCCATTTCCCTCCCCCCCCCCCCCGCCCCGATAAAACAAGATAGAATTTAAGAGAAAAAAAGGGGGAAAACCTTTTATTCTTTCTCTCTCTCCTTTTCCTTCCTTTCTTTTGAGAAGGGCTATCTTAGTTATTATTTGTGATGAAACACCACAATCAAAAGCAACTTGGGGAGGAAAGGGTTTATTTGGCTTATACATCCTGAATCACCGGTCCATTAAGTGATGCTAAAGCAACTCAGACAGGGCAGGAACCTAGAAGTGGGAGCTGGCGCAGAGCCAAGGAGGAGTGCTGCTTCCTGGGTCTCCTCATGCCCTGCTCAACCTGTTTCCTTATAGGACCCAGGGCCAGGCAAGATGGTAGTGGTTCACACCTTTAATACCAGCATTTGGGAGGCAGAGGCAGGCAGATCTCTAAGTTCAAGGCCAGCCTACTCTACAGAGCAACCAGGACAACCATCGGTTACACAAAGAAACCCTGTCTCAAAAAACCCAAACCAACCAAGCAAACAAAAAGAACCCAGGACCACCAATCTAGAGTGATGCCATTCACAATGGGTGGCAACTTCCCTCACCAATCACTAATTAAGAAGATAGCCTATATTCTTGCCTACAGCCTGATGCTATAGAGGCATTTTCCAATTGAAGGGCCCTCCTCTCAGATGACTCCAGCTTATTTCAAATTGACATAAAACTAACCCGCATGCGCCGGGCGTTGGTGGCACACGCCTTTGATCCCAGCACTCGGGAGGCAGAGACAGGTGGATCCCTGTGAGTTCGAGGCCAGCCTGGTCTACAGAGCTAGTTCCAGGACAGCCTCCAAAACAATACAGAGAAACCCTGTCTTGAAAAACAAAACAAAACAAAACAAAACAAAACAAAAAAAACTAACCCGCACACAGGGTCTCACTATGTAGCTCTGGCTACCTGGAACTTGCTGTGGAGACCAAACTGGCCTAGAACTCACGTGGTCCTCCTGCCTCTTGAGTGTGTAGATTAAAGGCATGTGTTACCACACCTGGCATAAATCTTAATTTTCAAAAACAGTTCTTCTTGCCGTGTGGTAGTGACACACGCCTTTAATCCCAGCACTCGGGAGGCAGAGGCAGGCAGATCTCTGTGAGTTTGAAACCAGCCTGGTCTACAAGAGCGAGTTCCAGGACAGCCTCCAAAGCCACAGAGAAACCCTGTCTCAAAAAAATAACAACAAATCAGTTTCTCTCTCTTTCTCCCTCCTCCGGGGGAGTGTTCTCTCTGCAGCCCTTACTGTCCTGAAACTCTCTCTGTAGACCAGGGTGGCCTCAAACTCACAGAGATTTCCTTCCAAGTGCTGGGATTAAAGGTGTGAGCCACCACCACCCTAAATCTTAATTTTTTAATAGGGACATTTTGCAGATTGAGGTCTTTTAGCAAAATAGGGTTGCCCCAGCCTAAGTAGACTCAAGTCTACCCTATGCAGGTTCAAGGCCAGAGCCCAAACCAGAACAAACTGGATGTAAAATCAGAAAACTGGGATTCATAATCATTGGGCCACCTTTAGCTGGCACTCCCAAATTCTACTACACGTAAAGACACAGACACATTTGGCTTTTATTGATACATTTTCCTAATCTATAATATTTGTTCCATGTACTCATTTTATGTGTTTAGCTAAACAGTAATCTTTTAGGGGCAAGAACTACCAGTTTTCTTCAGTGTTTCTCTGAGGGTGTCCTACACGCTGTAAACATGTGCCGATTGATTTCTCCCTTGGAATGCGGTGTGCAAACTGTACGACTGTTCTATGGCAGACATACAGTCTTCAACATCTGTGCCTGTGCATACTCATAGGAAGAGGGAGAGATAGTAAACGCTAGGCCGGAACCTGGAGACCCCAATCTTGTGTGGGTGGCTGTCCCCTGATGCATCGCATTCAAGAGTTAGGGAATATCACAGTACCTATTTCAGCCACCTCCCGGGGTTATTGCGAATGCTGTTAAGACATCACAAAGCACCCTGTGACCATGGTTTAGTCCTCATAAAATGCGACCAGAAAAGAGAATGGAGAGAGTACTGAAGTGTGTGTGTGTGAGCATGTGTGTGAGATACAAGCCAGGTGATAGAATTCTTGTCTAGCACCGGAGAATCCTTGGGTTTGAAGCTGAGCTCTGGAAATGGTGTTCTTCTACTAGTTCTAGTAAACTAGATTTGGTGGCTGATGCCTGTAACCTCAGCATTCGGGGTGAAGGCAGGAGTATGGGAGGTTCAAGGTCATCCTTGGCTGTTTATTTAGTTAGAGGCCATTTGGGGCTACATGAGAGATAGAATTAGTCCAGAGAGAGGATCATGGTTGAGCTGACCCCACTGACTTTGATCTTAGTTTTTGGAGGAAAATGAATTTTTATTTGTTTGTTTATTTGGTGGCTGGAGAGACAGCTGTGGGTACTGGGAACTGAACTCTCATATTTTTGGTTGTGAGCCTAGCCTTTAATGGCTGAGCCATCTCTCCAGCCCAGGAAAATGAATTTTATACACTGGGGTAACTATTGGTTTTTAAGTGTCTCTAAAATTTTTTATTACATTAATTATTTTCTGTCTGAGTGTATGTAGGTGCATACATGCCACAGCACACATATGAAGGTCAGAGGGCAGTTTTACGGCTTTGATTCTCTCCTTTTACCACGTGGGTTCTAGGGATCGAACTCAGGTAGTCATGGTTTGGCAATCAGAACATTTATCCACTGAGCCATCTTGCCAGGCCCTGGGTGTTTCTAGGAAGCTGGTATATCCCCCCCCCCCCCCCGTTTGCTGTCTGTCTTTAACTTATGCCATCAATTCTGCCTCCGATTTCTGAACACCTAAAAGCTGTAATCAGACTCCCTGCCTCACCCTTGTCTTGGCCTGGCCTTTATCTTATCTGAGAGTTCCTGTCTCTTCTCACTCTGGCCTCTCTCTGATCCCTTCCTCCCACTCACGTGGAAGACAGCTATTGTCCTATAAAACCAAATCTGATGGACCATTTCTGCTTTAAGTATCTCTCCCAGGTATATCCCAGTCTGTGTCAGACACCTCGGGTTCATCTGTGTCTAAAGACAGAAGCCGGATTGTGAGGCTGTTGCTCTCTCTCTCTCTCTCTCTCTCTCTCTCTCTCTCTCTCTCTCTCTCTCTCTCTCTCAAGTCTGTGAAGTCTGTGGCAGACGCCTCCAAACGTTTCATCTGTGTCTAAAGAGGGAAGCTGGGTTGTGATACTGTTGCAGCTGGATTAAAGATACTGGCGAACTGTGGTGGGCAGTTTGGTGGGAAGGATTTGAGAGCTAATATGGAAAACGAAAGTCTCTTTTGTGTCTTATAGTCATATATAACAGTCATCACTACAAGTCGTCTACTAATTTACACAACAAACATCTATGGGTGCTTGCCATGTGACAGGCTGCCTCCATTCTAGGCACTGTAAACAAAAGGGAGTGCCACACCTTTAATCCCACAACTTTCCAGGCAGAAGCAAGCGGATCTCAGTGAGTTCAAGGCCAGCTTGGTCTACAGAGTGAGTGCTAGGACAGTCAGGACTACACAGAGAAACCCTGTCTCAAAAGACAAAACAAAACAACAGCAAAAAAAAAAAACATCTAAAAAAAAAGTAAAGGAACAATAGGCGAAGGCTCTTGTTGTTTGGACTAGGGAAGACAGAATGAATATAACACTTAAAAAATAAGCTGGGTGTTGTGACACATATCTTATATCTCACCACTTGGGTGTGGGGGCTGAGGCAGGAGAATCTTTTATTTATTTATTTGAGACAGGGTTTCTCTGTGTAGCCTTGGCTGTCCTGGAATTCACTCTGTAGACCAGGCTGGCCTTGAACTCAGAACTCTACCTGCCTCTGCCTCCCTAATGCTGGGATTAAAGGTGTGAGCCACCATGCCTGGCTGTAAAAATTATTTGACAGTCATTCTTAGGAGTTTGAATTCTACTTGAAGACTGGAAACCATTAATGGTTTTAAGCCAGAAAAAAAGGCTAATCCCCAGCAGTGGCACATGCTGCTCGGGTTGGGGAAAGAGCTTGTGGAGTGAGGTTAGCTGGAGCTGCTTGAGCTCCTCCTGTCCTATGCTTACCGTTCTCCCCCAGCACCTGAGGTGCTATTTCAATGCTGCTGCTCTGCTCACATATGTATGTAAACTTGGAGCCTGTGTCCGGCATGAGCTGAGGTGGATGGAGGCTTGGGCTCTTCTCCGCGTCTATAAACCATTCCACAGCACTTGAGCCTAGGATCAAGCAGTTACACACTCACCATCTAGTCACTTTCTCCTCCCACCTATCTGTCCTAGTTACTGACAAGGTTTCTCTCCAGCCTTTTGCTTTACTGGTTTCTAGAAAGGCTGGATAATATACTGGGGAAGAGAATTCCTTTTCAGACTGAGACGTGTTCCTGTCTTCACCTACCACTTGTTAGGCGATGTGACCTTGGGCAAATCCCATTAATAGCACAGCACCCTGTTCCTTAATCTGTAAAACGGGGTTAGTAAAACCCTTATGCTGTTGGTACGACGGCTAAGAGGGGCTGACTTTTGTAAGAACTGTCTGACGTCGCTTCAGGGATGCAGGGATCCGCCGAGTGAGCCACAATCAAGTTGAGAATCAAGATGCTTCAGACTTGTGACAGGGCAGTGGCAGCCCCTCACATGATCTGCAGACACCAGACTGTGTCCCTGTCCGCCCAGGGCGTGTGTTGGTGTTAATCACTTGTCTTTCCAGTCGCCCAACATCTCTTGGGTCCGCGATCACGCGCCCCCCACCCGAAGCGGAGCCTGACGCGGCGGTGGCTCATGCGCCCTAGAGTCCCAGGCCCTTGCCACGGAACACACGTCCCATCCCTGGCGCAGGGCTCCGCCCCTAGCCTCCGGCGCGCCTCTCAGGCCGCCTGCTCCGGTGTCTGAGCGGCCGCGCCCGCGGGCTTTGGGCGCTGATTGGCTGTGGATCGCGGGCGGGCAGCCGGAGAGCGCACACACCCTCTTCCCGCAGCCAATGAGCGCGCGCACGTCACTGTCCGGGGCGGCCCAAAGAGCCGGCAGCCCCTCAATAAGCCACATTGTTGCACCAAACTCAAGCGCAGGAGTTCCAGGACACCACAGGCTACGCGACGTTGCCCAGCTAAGGAGATCCAAGGGCGGGAGCATCGCACCAGTGACCGTGAGAAGCGCGATCGTCGGAGTGGAGCAGCACTGTCATTCTTCCCAAGTTGAGTTTTAGTGACTCTGTGACTGTAGTTAGTGACTGAACTCTAGGCAACTAGACCCGTCGCTAGGAGTGAGACGTAGGCACTCCAGAAACCTGTTTCTGGAGACTCGAGGCCCCCAGCTGGTGGTGAGCCTCCGTGGTTGTTAACCTTCTTTGTGCCGCTCCTGGAGATCCTCGATCTCAGCCGGCCGCCCGGGCCTGGGTACAAAGCGGCCGGTCGTACAGCGTGCGCTCCCCCTCTAGCGCTTGAGCCTCAGTTTCTCTACTCCGGCCCCGTCTCGTCGCAGCAGGATGATCGCCTCACATATGATCGCCTGCTTATTCACCGAGCTCAACCAAAACCAAGTGCAGAAGGTAAGTCAGCACGGGACGGGGAGGCTGGCTCGCTTTGGACCGAGTTGCGTGCTCTGGAGCGCGTAGGGGATCTGCTTCCTCCTCCTTCGGGGCTGGGGACGTGGAACCAGTCTGGGTAGCTGGGAAAGCCCTGGGCATGAGAAGCCACGTCTGCCAGGCAACCCCGGGGCTGGGGCGCGCACCACCGAGATACCCTCCTCCCCGCGATCCGCGCGCGCCCTCCCTACACTTAGATCCCCTGGTTTCTTGAGGGGCGGGTCGCCCGGCACGTAGTCTGAGACTGCGGCGCCCACGTGGGAGGAGCCCCCTTCTGCAGCCCGAGTTCCGGCAAGAGCACGTGGGGAAGAATCCCGCGTAGGGGAGGAGGCACGGTGGCAGTGGGTGGCAGCCCGGGCCCGGCCGTTTGGCACTTAAGGACTCGCTGGAGAGTCCATCGGTTCCTCGTGGCGCCCCTTGGAGGTGGATGGAGATAAAATAAAAGAAAAGAAGTCACCCAGAAGGGAGCGGGAACGGGAGCAGAAAGACTGGCTCGCTGCGCCCCCTCCCCGGAACTGAACTGCCCGGAACTGAGGCTCGAAAGGGGCGCCCCCTCACAGCAGATCTTCCTGGGGACCGCCCCGCCCCTCGTCCCCGCGTCCGGCCTCCGAGTTGGGGCCGGATTTTGGATAAAACTTTTTAGTTTGCTACTAAAAGTTACACGGAGTGAACTCACCCTCCCACTTCAGGATTCCCTGGGTTCTTTTGATTTGTTTTCTTGCCTTTGAAAGAGAACCTTCGCTCACACCCTCCTGTGCCCACCTCACTGCAGGCCGGGCGAACCCGAGTTCCGCGTCGCACGGCGGGTCATTTACATGAGAAAGAGCCTCGGGCCCTGCCTGGAGCCTCACTCTCTCCGCCTCGGGGTAGGGAGGTGGGGGGTGGATCCGAGCCCAGGCTCGAAGCGCTCTAACTCCCGGGAGAATTGAGTTTCTAAAATGCCCAGGATTACGGGATTCATTCCTGTCCTGGGCCCTGGTCCAAGATTTGAGAGGGGGAATGGTCTAGAATTGGGGCGGGGGAGGTGTGCTGTCCAAAGGGTTGTGTTAGAGATATGAGCCGTTGCTCAGTTACACACTTGAAATTTCATGTCTGGTGGGAACAGATTTTAGGAAGAGCCCTGACCACGTCCTAGGACTCGCCTCCCTCCCATCCTCATGGCCCTGAGTGCGTAGGAGCGGATGGTAGATCGCTCATGGTGTATCGGGGCCCTGGCAGATGAACCTCAGCCTGGAGAGAGGCACCTGATTTAGCTGAGTTTTTCTCTTGGTTGGTTCTCTCTAACCTCTTGGGATGTGGTCCTGCACTTTAATTCGGTTTATTTAGAAGCTTGTTTTGGGGCTGGCACGATTTTGCTGATTCTGATGGTCTTCTCTGTTCAAGATACAACAATCTCTTGGCAATTCCTACAACATAGAGGGAGACTCCTTAGTCCGAGGGAGAATGACTTTCCCTCCTGGACATACGGCTTTTTACGAACACAACAGACAGACACCCTTAGTTAGGGGCGTGCTATGGAGCCTATCTGATCCTGGGAGGAGAAAGGGAATTGACTAGGGTGCCTGGAAGTGAGTTCTAACTCCTGTCTTACGGCTTATTTACCGCAGGATCCCGACTTACTGGACACAATATGAAAATCTTGTTCCTTTAGGCATTTCGTTACTGGTCTACCCCAGGACACTTGGATGTATGTATTTCCACTAAGTTACCAATAGGGGCAGAATCGAATCAGGCCTGTAACTTAAACCAGGTGTCGCATGGGATTTAGCCTCCCAGTTTAGATTCTGATCTGGTTTAGATGCGCAAAGCAGTTTGATCCCTCTGCAGTTTGAGAAGAGAGACTCAGGGTGTCTTGGGAGTGTCCCTGAGCTGAGGAGGAATTAGGGAAGATGAAACTCCAGTTTAATTTTGGAGTCTTTCTTTTTTTTTTTCAAGACAGGGATTCTCTGTGAAATAGTGTGGCTAACCTGGAACTCACTGAGGTCTGCCTGCCTCTGCCTCCTGAGTGCTGGGATTAAAGTTTGAATCTTTGTGAAGTGCCTGATTTAGATTTTTAGTTTTGGGGGTTTGGGACAAGGTCTGTCTACAGACTCCTGCCTGCCCTGTGTAGACCAGACTGGTCTTGAACACATAGAGATCCGCCTGCCTCTGCCTCCCAATTGCTGGGATTAAAGGCATACACCATCACTATGGTCCTTGTCTCTGGATTAAAGGCGTGGACCATCTTTGACTTGGACTTTTCTGAAACTCCTGATATTTCATTCTAGTCTCCGGGTTTGGAAGGTGAAGGAACTCACAGGCTACAACTACTTTATGTCTCTGCTCACTGTTGCTGATTGAAACTAGAATTCAACACAGAGCATCCACTGAGAACAGAGTTTGTTCTAAGCTCCTGACACAGGTTAAGTTAGCTCATGAATATTCAGATAACTTCCAGAGATGAGCATGATTAGTTTGAGTGTTCCTTGTTGTATTGGCAAGGAACTAAGGTCAAGATTAAGTTCAAGATCACTGAGGTGCTTTTTTTCCTTTTGCAAGAACACCAGGATGATTTTTGCTCTTTATGGTAAGAACATCTTGTTCTTGTCTGCTCTGGGAAGATTAGACTGTAGTGTTCACTTGTGGTGCCGGGAGCACTTTCAACCAGTGGGACAGACGGGTAGCCGGCTCCCGTGTTGGTTTGAACAATAGCATTGGTGCCTACTGGATCTTCTCCGAGGCCCTGGATTCCTTTTTACCTCTTCTGTGGGTTCCTGCCAGACGTCATAAGTTTCCCAAATTCTAGTCGAGGAGCTAGACTGGCATATTTCAGGAACCTTCTACAACTCTTACAGCTACCCCTCACCCCAGTTTCATTTTCCTTGCAACTTTTCATTTCCCAAAGTTGAAAGCCATGGGTCCTCTCTGTCAGGCGGTTCTCACTGGGCCTCTCTGCCCTGGCCCTCGTGGGGCCCTGATCATGAATGAAGTCTGGCTTTTCTCTGTGCACCTCTCCCATCTGCATGCCTCTTTCATGCTTTCTGTCTTCCACCCACTCTGCCTACAGCATTGCACACGAGCTTTGGTGGCATTGGTTTAGTTCCACCCTCCGGTAAGGTGGATGGATTTCAGTTGGAATCCTTCCTCAGGCAGGGACAGTCCTGCCTGTTCCTGTTGGTCACCAGGTTCTGGTCATGGATGGAGGGCACTGGTGGAAGAATCGTGTGTGTGTGTGTGTGTGTGTGTGTGTGTGTGTGTGTGTGTGTGTGTGAATCCTTGGAGGAAAGGATAGGAGGGGAGACAGGGAGACGGGGAGACGGGGAGACGGGGAGACGGGGAGACGGGGAGACGGGGAGACGGGGAGACGGGGAGACGGGGAGACGGGGAGACGGGGAGACGGGGAGACGGGGAGACGGGGAGACGGGGAGACGGGGAGACGGGGAGACGGGGAGACGGGGAGACGGGGAGACGGGGAGTGGTTGTGTCGCCTTGTGTCCTGTCCATGAAGAAACAGAAGGTTTGTTTCTTAGGGGGGATGAGAATCAGAGTTAACTATAGACATGAAATATGTGCCTCTTTCTTAGCCATGGCCAAACTGTCTCACTACACTGAGAGGTGACATTTAACTCCAGTCCTATAATAGGCTCAGCTTAACTTAGGTGCCTTGTGTGAGGATTTGAGGAAGTAGGAAGATTACCTCCATCCCCCACGGAAGCAAGGATCTTAAGTAGCCCGGGCCAGCTCTGTTAGGGAGGATCACTTTGAACTCCTGAGCTCCCTGCCCAGACCTCCCAATGGCGGAATGAGCAGATAGCGTGATTTTCAGAGCTGATCTTTCCTTGCTTCTTGAGGAGTTGACAACACATTAAGCTGTTTTCCGGGGAGAACAGACCACAGAGTTTAAAGAGGTGGTAGCCAGAGCAGGACCTGATGTCTGAAACAAACCCCAAAGCTAAGAACCCCGGGGCTTCTGAAGACCTGCTCTTCATAAGAGGGTCTGTCCCTTTATCCTGGAATTTTGAAGTCTGCAAGTTTGGTTTGTTTTCTGACACTGTGTAGTTGGTCTCTGCCATTTCAAAGCATCAGGAATGGGGCATGGCAAGTCACCCCAGGTTTTACTGGCTGTGTGGGTCCCAGCAGCACAGGTCATGAGCAGCACACACTTGCTTGGGTTGGAGGTGGTGCTGCAGTTAGCCTCTTTCCAGCTGTGGTGCCTCAGGCATCTGAAGCTAGAGAATCTTGTGTATGAGGGGCTATCCCATTTTGTCATTTAATTTTATTTGGTTTTTCCTTTTTGAGATATATATATAGCTCAGGCTGGCCTCCACTCTACAGTAGAGGATGACCTTGAAATTCTGATCCTCCTGCCTCTTCCCATGTGACACTCTTTGTTTTATGTGGTGTTGGAATCCAACTCAGGGTTTCATGCATGACAGGAAAACTCTACAGATTGAGCTAGATCCCAGCTCCTCTCGTCTCCCCAGGTTGAAGCACTAGCTGAGTTCCAGTAACTGCTTTTCTCAGGAGTGAAAGGGCAGAGAGTGCCCAGGGCAGGTGATAAGCCTGCATCTCTGGGGACAGACTTAGGTTTCCTGTCATCTGCTCCAGACACTGGCTTCCCATTGGGGAAAGCCTTGGAGGTGACCTGTGCTGAAGTCACAGCACCCGACCCTGGGAGGTGTGGCTGCCCTAGATTCATGCAGCTTGTTCCCCTTAGGGACCAAAGGTGACAGCCACATCCTCATTCTTTTGGTTCATCAGATGGGGTCTTCTTGAACCACAGCAGGGCGTTTTGCCCTCCATATGCAGACTCTGGGGTGTTGAGTGTTTCCCTTCTTACCGACCCAAATTCTTCACAATGTAATAGTCTCTGCAGGGACTATAGGGAACCCAGGGTCTTCACCCTTCAGTACTTTATTACTTTTTGAGGTGCCAAGGGTTAAACTCTGGGGCCTAGGCAAGTTCTCTGTCACTTAACTGTATCCCATCCCCTGCTTTCTTTGTGTGTGTGGCAGGGGAGGACATCAAGATCTCATACTATAGTTCAGGCTGGGCTGAAACTCACTATGCAGCCTAGGTTTGTACCAAACTCATCATAATGAATTTTCAGACCTTAGAGGGAACGTGACCCAACCTACTCAACCCCTTGTATATCGGGAGTCTTGGCTGGAAGAGTAGAGACTCTAATTTTATGGGTGATTATAAATGTTTAGTGCTTCTATCTGTAATCTCTGGACATTCCTTCTCTATAACTTTGACTTTGTGATGCCTTGTCTCAGAACCTGTTCCAGAAGTCATTGGATGGAGTAGGGACCAATCCATCCAACAACCTTCCTTCATAGTTCCTGCCTGGGGTCCAGCATCCCTGTCCCTGGAGGCCTCTCGAATCCCTGATAAAGGGAGGGATAGAAAAATACAACATCTGGGGTTCAGTGAGGGCATTTGTCACCACCTAATTTCCCAGTTGAGGGGCTCTTCCTACTTGTTCAAGTGATTTCCTTTCCTCTCCCTTTTGTTTTTTCAAGACAGGATCTCTCAATGTAGTTTTGGAGGCTGTCTCTGTAGACCAGGCTGACCTCAAACTCACAGAGATCCGCCTGCCTCTGCCTCCTGAGTGCTGGGATTAAAGGTGTGTGCACCACCACCTGGCTTTTCATGAAGCCTTCAATTCTCATCTGTTCCTCTCACCTGTAAAGGTGTTTATTGGAAGGTGGGCTGAGACAAGTTCTCATACCATAGCCCAGGTTGGAACTCTATGTAATTCAGGCTGGCATCAAAAGGCAGCAATTCTCCTGCCCTAGTCTCCCTCCAGATACCCGGGATAGTGTATGTGTGGGCCACCTGTACTGGCTCTCCTATAAAGATCTTACAGATACATGCATCTCAGACCACCCTCTAGCTGTATTGCAGAGGTGGCACTGTTATGCCATTCAGGTAAACACACCAGGTCAGTACTTTGCCTGAGGGCAAGGTGGAATTCAAACCCCCACTCTGTAGCCCCACTACAGAGCCCATGCACTTAACCCCCAGCACAGAGCAGCCTGGGACGAGTGGAGATGGGTGACTGTTTTATTGGGTTATGAGTCAGGTGTCAGTTGGAAAG
The DNA here is from genome assembly GCF_017639785.1 of Mesocricetus auratus. Lineage (NCBI taxonomy): Eukaryota > Metazoa > Chordata > Mammalia > Rodentia > Cricetidae > Mesocricetus > Mesocricetus auratus. Next base: position 144,016,528 of record NW_024429266.1, on the reverse strand, counting down.
GGACCTTAGGAATGATGTCATCCAATCCCTTTTACGGTAAATAAACCAGCTGCACTGTACTAGGAGACTGATCTAAGCTCCCCTAGAAGCCCCAAATCTGGAACTTAGTTTTCCAGATCACTGTCCTGTTTCCCTTAATGTTGCTCTTGACTGTAGTTTCATTTAGAACAAAGTCTGATTTATTTACTTTGTGGGCTGTCTGTCACTGTGGGACTCTAACTTATTGCCCAACTAGGCTGCCTTTGAGAGTAAAAGCAGGCATTGTGGGTGGATAGCCGTGCCATTTCCACAGGTGTCAGCTGAGGTGGCCTTGGGCATGGGCTTGTTAGGGTGTCTTGCCTGTGATAGGTGTGGTCTTAGGTTGGGTAGTTGTTCTGGTCTGTAAATGGAACAAAGACACAGACCCAGAAAGATTGATTCAGCAGGTGGACAGGGGCTATAGAAAGAATGAGTAGAAACTAGTGTGGGTCAGGGAGCTGCAAGGCAGATTGTGGTCACTGGCCTGGAGCTACCTAGAGAGGGCAAAGGGACCTAGGGAGCCTAGCATAATAGGCAGGACAGGCAGATCAACATGGAGGAAATGGTGTCAGCATCCCATAGTGAGAGTAGTGGCCTGAAGAGCAGGGTCAGGCATGAGCACCTGTCAGTCTGGAGTGGCTAGCTCTTCATATTCCTGTTGTCATAGCCCTGTGTTGGTAACCATAACCAAGTACCAACTCATCTTGAGTGCTGAGAACTGCTGGCATCATGAATATGCCACAAAGACTTAGTTGTTGCTTGTGGTCTTCTGGGACTAATGAGAATGGGAGGGGCAGATGCCTAGTCGGCTTGGAACCAAATGTCTGCACATTCATGTTTGTTGCAACAACTGCGCAATCTATTGACACCTTAGATGTCCATTAACAGATGAATTGCTAAATAAAATGTGGTTATGTGAAATCTTTATTCTGCAATTAAGAATTATGTCCGTGCAGGAAAATGTGTGGAACTAGAGATCTTGTGACTTGAAATACACCAGACTCAAAGATAAATGTAGCATTCTCTCATATGCAGAATCTAGACTAAAAGAAAAAAAATGAAGCCAGGCTGTGGTGGTGCACACCTTTAACCCCAGCACCTGGGAGGCAGAGAGGCAGGGGAGCTCTGAATTCAAGGCCAACCTGGTCTACAGAGTGAGTTACAGGATGGCCAGGGATACACAGAGAAACCCTGTCTCGAAAAACCAAAGCAAAAAAATACAGCAACAAAAATAGAGTATAAGGGGAACTATTGTGACAGGAAGGGACCAGAAGTGGGGTGGGCAAGAGGGGATGGACAAAGGACATGGCTGTTTATGCATGGAGATGCCGCAATCATTTCTTTCTTACAGTTTTTATAGATAATAGTGCATGATTTCCTCCTTTGATTTTTCTTCCTCCAAGCCCTTCTGTCTCTCATCTTGCTTTCTTTCAAACTCATAGCCTTTTCCTTGTTGCATATATTTGTATGTGCATGTATATGTGTGTGTGTGTGTCGATAAATATCTGTGTTTTTAGGGCTGACCACTTGGTACTGGATAACCATGTGCTCTTCCCCCACTTGAAGCTTTCCATAGTTTCCTTAGTTTTTCTAGGCCTCCTTTCCCAGCCCATCTTTTTTTTAGATTGAACATACACTGATTTTTTTTAAATCTTCATTTTATTCTCTTTCTTTTTTTTTTACTTAGTTTCTTTCTTTCTTTTTTTTTTTTTTTTTCCAAGACAGGGTTTCTCTGTGTTGCCCTGGAACTCACTCTGTAGACCAAGCTGGCCTTGAACTCAGTGATCCACCTGTCTCTGCCTCCCTGGTGCTGGGACTAAAGGTGTGTGCCACACTGGCCCAGCCAAAAATAAAAATTAAAAAAAAAAATTAAAAGAAGCCAAATGTGTGTCATCCACCTGACATTCCAGCACTTGGGTGACCAGGGCACAGGGATTGTCTAGGCTGTATCTGAAAACACAAGCAAAGCAAACAAACAAAACAGAAAGTGTTTATAAGTCTGTTTTTATAATAGCAAGGGAAACTACTGTTGTCTGTCCCCACCTTTGGTTTGTAAGTATTTCTTGGCATATCTGCCTCTTGCTGGTGTCTTCCATGTGCAGCCCTGGCACATTCGACCTGGTACTCAACAGTTCATGGGTAAACGAACCAAGCCATTGTCACTGTCACATACCCCTGGGACCTGTTACTCGTTGCACCACTGCCTGCCTGCTTGCCTCCCTCCCTCTCTCTCTTCTCTCCCTCCCTCCCTCCCTCCCTCCCTCCCTCCCTCCCTCCCTCCCTCCCTCCCTCCCTCCCTCCCCTCCCTCCCTCCCTCCCTCTGGGATGGAATAACTAAACTGGGAACCGGAGGGCCCAGGCTGGGTATCCCCAGTGCCCATCTCCTGGCCGCTGGCAAGTGCTGTCTGCTGGTCTTTCATTCCATGTGGCTGAGAGCGAGAACTGGACTAACAGGAAGACCTGTGATTCACCACAGCGCTGCGGGATCTTGGAGGAGTGGCCTGAATGCTTCCTAGTCTTCCACGTTCACCAACCACACTGCCTCAGGCTTGTGAACATGCCGTGCGTCATAGCTGGAGTCTCCCCAAGATGGCAGGGCCGCCCCAGCAAGAGCCTGCTCTCCCATTTGAAGGAAGCGTTCAGCAGATCTGTTATTTTCCATCAGGGTCCAGAAAGCAGGGGTCGTAGCTTCTGCTTGTGTCTTCTTCCCTGACCTTCCCTTCGTCCTTGAGGAGACACCTGTCTTCCCTTGACAACCTCATAGCATACATTTACTGTTCTCTGCCGGGAGGAGTCTGAGAGCATTATAATTAATGAGGGCATGGATAGCATTTGCCAGTTTTCCCAGGACAGACAGACACACCTGTGCCCCAGGTTGGGGTGCCCAGTGAACTGACCACCTGACTTTGTGGGCCCTTGCCAGGGATTAGGCTTGTGGTCTAGAGAAGCTTCTCCAAGCCTTCGTTTCCTCGTCAAAAGCTGGTGGTAAAACATTGGCAAAAGAATAACGATAGATATATGTTTGAAATTGTGCTGCAAGCCTGTGTCAGCACATGGTCATTGGCAAGCAGTGTGTGACTAGGTTTAAAGTAGGGTATCCTCTCTCATCTGCCCTCTTGATCTCTCCTGGGTGCTTTGACTGTGCATAGTAGGTAGGCTAGGGGCAAGTTTTTTTTTTTTTTTTTTTTTTTTTGGTTTTACAAGACAGGATTTCTCTGTATTGTTTTGGAGGCTGTCGGTCCAGCCCGGCCTCGAACTCACAGAGATCCGACTGCCTCTGCCTCCCGAGTGCTGTGATTAAAGGTGTGTGCCACCACCGCCCGGCTAGGGGCAAGTTCTTGATGCCTGCTTTTTGTTTCTCCTACTTTCTTACACAGGGTCTTTGTATATAGCCCAGGCTAGCCCAGTATACTAACTCTCCCTGTCTAAGCCTCCCAATTGCTGGGATTACAGATGTGTGCCATACAACAATGACATAAAATTAACATATATATATATATATCAAGTACGTATATGTATACACATACATATATACATACATACACACACATACATACATTCATTCATTCACTTGGTTTTTCAAGACAGGGTTTCTCTGTAGCTTTGGAGCCTGCCCTGGAACTTACTTTGTAGATCAGGCTGGCCACTGCCTCCCAAGTGCTGGAATTAAAGGCATGTGCCACCCCTGCCAGGCTCAAGTACGTATTTTAAATTTTAGTTATATTTATCTAGTGTGTGTATGTGTATGCCCTGTGGTGCATGTGTGGAAGTCACAGGACAACTTGCACCTTATGGGTTCTTGGGGTCATACCCTGGTCATTAGGCTTGGCAGCAAGCTCCTTTACCCACTAAGCCACCTATTTTAAATTTTGTATCCTGGAGATCAAACCCAGGGCCTTGTGAGTGATTGATTACAGGCCGTGCCATCAGGTCCAGGCTTCCTAACTTTCTAAATTGAACTATGGTACACATAAGAAGCTAAATACATACAGGATAATACCGCCACCCACCCTGTGTCCCGGGAGTCATCCCATTTTCGGGCACCAGTTCCCATCTCTCACCCTGAAGGGCCAGCTTCAGGCAAGCTTCTCACTGTAGCCCAGGCTTGCCTAAGCCAAGGATGGCCTTGAATTCCCCTGATCCTCCTGCCTCCACCTCTTAATGCAGGGATTACAGGCATGCGTCACTGAACCTTGAACTGTCACGACTTGTATCAAAATAGACCTGCTTTTGTGAATGGATTCCCAGGGTGGGCTGTTCCCTACTGTGCCTGCTTGCACTGATCGTCCGGTGTGGCCCATCTGTGCCCTTGTAGATGGTCGCCAGTGGGGTGTTCTCATGCTGTGTGATAGATATTGCCCCACCTTCCTTCGTGGTTGATTTCAAACTAGCAAGACCCAGTCATTTGCAGAAGGCAGGACCCTTCCTAACTGTCCTGTTGGAGGCCAGGCTGAGCTGAGGCCTGAGACAGTGGACGTGGTCATTTCTTCAGGACGAGAACCTAAGTGTTAAGAAATCAGTTGGTTTTGGAACAGGCTTTGCTGGGTTGCCCAGACTGACATTGATTGAACTCACTCTCTGGTCAATCAAGCAGGCCTTGAACTCAAAGAATAGTAGGACTGGCTAATGTTCCTCCAGGACCACTGGAGAGAACCTTCTAAATATTAACAGAAATATCCAAAGACTGGAGACAGGGGGTCAGCTATGTCCCTGGCTCCCTTCACAGCTTTGCTCTGATATGTTGAAGCTGGTGCAGTCACTTTTTTATCCTGCTAGGAAGGTGTGTCTTACAGAAATGACTGGTCATTTGGTCATTCATGTATTATTATGTTCCATCTGCTTCCTGAAACAATTTGGTGATTTGGGTCAGCTTCGGTAACAGGATTTCTTGACCAAGGCGTTAATTAACAGGAGCTGAACCGAGGATCTTTGTCCTTCCTGACAATCACTTCCTGACAATCAATGCAAAAGGACAGGGCTCTTCAGGAATCAGGATGTTCATCTCTTTGGCCTGTAGCAGGAAGCATGGTGAATTTGGCACCCAAGTGTCCTGCAGGGGATTGACTGGTCAAGGGAGGACCAGCCAACAGCATGGATGCTTCAAAGTGCTCCAGTGGTCTTCATGTTTCTTCCTTAAGATTTCTGTTTTGTTTGGATAGGACAAGGTCTTGCTCTGTAGCCAAGGCTGGCCTCAACTTGTGATTCTCCTGGCTTAGCCTCCTTAGTGCTGGGATTATAGACGTGAGCCACCATGCCTGCTCATTGGGCAGGGCTGGATGATTCTGGCTTCCTTTCTGGATAAGGTTTGCTTTTCTTTTTTCCTTCCTTTTTTTTTTTTTTTTTTTTTTTTTTTGAGTCAGGGTTTTTCTGTGTAACCCTGGCTGTCCTCAAACTTGCTCTGTAGACCAGGCTAGTCTCAACACCTTTGTCTTCTATTGCTGTGATTAAAGATGTGTGCCACCACAGGCCAGGAGGATTTGCTTTTCTTTAGAGCTTGTCCTGTTTCCACCTCCAACTCTGGAGGGAGTCTGTCAGACTGGAGCTGTGGGAGAAATGAAACTGACCCAAATTGCCCAATGAGGAAGTTCTAATCTCTTCAGCATCGCTGAGGCTATCAGCTCGAAGTGCTATCTCTGAGACACGCCCTTGCCTTGGGTAGCCTGGCAGCCTTTTCTTCTCTGACCCCAGCCAGCCTTGCTCAGGCCTGCCTGTGACTCCCCATCCTGTTTCCCACCTCCCGTTCAGATAGAGACCTAAAGGGAAGGACCCCCTCCCCCAACACAAACCCGTAGGCCAGGAGCCACCAACACAGAAAGAAAACTATCTAGGGAAATGGGTCCTGCTTTGTTAGCCCTTGAGTGCGGTTAAGTGAGAATTGTACTTGGCCCTCTATGGGGACCAGTTGGTAAAGAGAATTATAGAAGAGGAAGGGGACAGTGGGAGGGCTTTACGCTTGGCACCTCAGTTCTGTCTTGACTAGGGGACTCCTCACCCCACTTTATAGTGAAGACACTGTCATACCCCTCCCATGTTGTGAACCTTTGTGTATGGTGCAGCTGGGATTTACATGCTGGTTTTTCTTGTGCTGAGGTCCTCACTTCAGGGAAAACTGGCCTGAATGGTTCCACTTTGCTAGTCCCAGCTACTTAAATCTCTTCCCAGAAAGCGACAGCTTTATCTTTCCAAATCCCACAAGTCTGGGTCAGTCAACACTGGGTTATTTCACCCTTGGCTTAATGTCCCAACTTCTGGCTTTTCTTTTTTTTCTTTTTCTGAGATGGTGTTTCTTTGTATTGCTGGGGAGCCTGTCCTAGAACTCACTCTGTAGACCAGTCTGGCTCAGAACTCACAGAGATCCACCTGCCTCTGCCTCCCGAGTGCTGGGATTAAAGGCATGCGCCACCAACACCCACCTTCCTTTTCTTGTGTGTGCCTGTGCACATGTGAATGTGTACACATGTGTGTGGGGGCCATAGGACATTCATTCTTGCAGGTTGCTTTTTAAAAGTTTTCCTTTGACTTGGGACGTGCCAATTTGGCTAGGTTGGATTCTATCTCCACCTCCAATGCTGGGTGGGATTTCAAGTGTATGCCATTATATCTGGCTTTTTTCCTGTTATTTTATGTGTGGGTGTTTTGTCTGCACCATGGGTGTGCCTAGTGCACAGGCGCCCAGAAGAGAGCACTGAAGTTACAGACTGGAGTTACAGATGGTTGTGAATTACCGTGTGGGTGCTGGGAATTGAACCCTAGTCCTCTGGAAGAGCAAGCAGTACTCTTATCCACTGAGCCATCTCTCTAGCCCCCTGACTTTATAAAATATGGATTCTTGGGGTGGAATTCAGGTCCTCATTTTGCAAGGCAACTTTTCCAAATGAGTTATCCCCAACCTGCATTACCTGCTCTTTTTTAAGATAAACTTTCACTCTACAGCCCGGGTTGGCCTAGAACTTATTTTGTAGCTGGGGCTAGCTTCCCAACTTGCTGCAGTCTTGTTTTGCCCTCCTTAGTGCTGAGTACTGGGATAACAGGCTTGCATCACTGAAAGACTTGGTAGAACAGAAGAAAATGACTGACCTAAAGCAACATTGACTACAGGAACCTGGCCAGTTATGATCACATTTTAACACCTGGAAACCTGCTCCAGACAGGGGTGAGGCTATCAGATCCCTCAAGCCTAGAAGTGTCCATTTGGTCATCCTGGAACAAATGTTTAGAGCCTAGGCCATCCTGGAATTTTTCAGTGTAGTCAAGGATGACTTTGAACTCTTATTTCTCCTGCCCACACCTCCCAAGTGCTGGAATCACAGGTCTGTGCCACCTGCACTTGGAGCTTATTATTATTACTACTACTACTATTATTATTTATTATCTTTTTCATATGATACATTTCGATCACATCTTCCCCCCTTCCTCAACTCCTCCCAGATCCTCTCCAACTCCCTACCTACCCAGCTTGTTCTCTCTCTATTCCCAAAATAAAATCAAAACAAACACAAAACCAGTAAGACAAAATAAGCAAGCACACAAAACAACAGCTCTGCAAAACCAGAAAAGGCTTCTGTAAGCTCCTCATGTGATTTTGGGCTGCAGCCAAGTTTGGGAACTCTTATCACAAGTGGCCCTTTGGAGACCCTGCAGAAGTTATCAGACTGATTTAGCTGTGACTGAAGACAGGGCTTCTAAGCTCTGTGGAATGAGGGAAGTAGCTGCAGGTTTAAAAGCACTCAGCCTGAAGTCTGGGGACTTGGATAAGAGAGGCACAGTGATCAAACATAGATGTTCACTCTACTTTTATGTTCCTTACCCTGTGGCTCTCCTTTCTGGGGGAGCTTGTGTTTTAGCTGGTTGGTGTCCCAATGCTGTGTGTAATAGTAAAATCTAGTCCACCCACCCCACCCCAAAAGGGATCTTCCATGACTCCAGGCATATATTCCTGACCCTCTGGGGGACAAATGGAAGGATTCTGGAAACTGCATTCAGTTCTGGAGGCTGCACCTGTTTTGATCCAGTGCAGTGCACCCACCAAGGAATGAACAGGCACCAGTGGCATGTTTAGGAAGCTGTGTCATTAGGATCTGTAACTCAGGCCCATAGAAGTTGTAGAAGTTCTTTCAAAGAACGGTGACCAGGTCAGGTGGTGCCTTAAGTTACTTCTAGTAAGCAAGCCTGGAAATGTTTACCCACTGCTAGTGGCCACATTGCCATTATCATTTTTATCTGCTACTGAAAGGTGATTATGATCTCCTGAGCAAAGGGTAACAGGCTCAAATACAGGGAAGCCTTTAACTCCATTCTTGGAGTTAAGAATGAGAACAATTAGCAATTAAAACCTCAAAGATGGGGCTGGGGGTGGCTCAGTTGGTAAAGCACTTAAACATTGCAAGGATGAGGACCTGAGTTCTATCCCCCAGTGTCACACACCCTCCCTCCCTCCCCTCCCTTCCCCTCCCCTCCCTCCCTCCCTCCCTCCCTCCCTCCCTCCCTCCCTCCCTCCCTCCCTCCCTCCCAGGAAGTTGGAAGATAAGCCAAGAGAGATTGCTATGGAATTTGCTCTTGTAGACATAACTTTACACGGAGGAAGAGGCAGAGGTTTTCTCTGTATTGTTTTGGAGGCCGTCCTGGAACTTGCTCTGTAGACCAGGCTGGCCTCGAACTCACAGACAGGGATCTGCCTCCCCAGTGCTGGGATTAAAGGCGTGCGCCACCAACACCCGGCTCCTGTGTGTGATTTCATCTACCTTCTTGGCAAGTGGTGGAGTGGGAGTGTCTGGGAACTTTCTGGGTCTCCCCCCTCTGGAAATAGTAGAGACTCTGACTCTGCCACATTTCACATTTGTGACAATGTCCAGAGAAGGATTGACTACCCTGTGTCAGGGGTTTCTTTTTTTTTTTTTTTTTTTTTTTTTTTTTGGTTTTTCGAGACAGGGTTTCTCTGTGGCTTTGGAGGCTGTCCTGGAACTCACTTTGTAGACCAGGCTGGCCTCGAACTCACAGAGATCCGCCTGCCTCTGCCTCCCGAGTGCTGGGATTAAAGGTGTGCGCCACCACCGCCCGGCGTGTCAGGGGTTTCTTAGGTTATGTGCTCTGCTCCCTTCTGGGAAGATAACTCCTAGGCAGCCCCTCATCACGAGTGAATTTTAATTGCTAGTGCTCTTCAGCGCACCACCTCCTAGCTGTGTGTTCAGTGAGTTAGGGTTTATCAGGGTGTAACTAAATTGGAAGTTCAGGAGCATTATTTCCAAATTATGGGTTAGGTATGGGGCAAGAAAATGCTCAGGTCCTTGAAATAGCCGGAGCCTGAGTGCCCAGTGCCGGCACCAGGGAGGTCTGCAGGGCCGGCAGGAGATGATGGGGGTGCACATGTAGTTTTAGGGTCCTCAATGCAGTGAAGGACAGCCTGGACTTACTCCACAGATAGAATGTGTATGAAGAGCAGAGACTCCCTATGATAGGAAGTGGGCAGAGGCTAGCTCATATGGAGCTTAGGATGTTTGATGGCTGTCTCAGTCCCGATTTTATTGCTGTGAAGAGACACCATGACGAAGGAAACAAGATACAAAAAGAAGCATTTAACTAGGGGCTGGTTTACGGTTAGTTTCCCACCTTATCATGGTGGGAGTCAGGCATGGTGGTAGAGCAGTAGCTGAGAGCTATATCCTAATGAGAGGGAAGAGGGGATGGGGGGAGACTGGGCCTGGTGGGGACCTCAGCTCACCCCCCCCCAGCGACAGACTTCCTCCAACAAGACCTCACCTATTCCATCAATGTTATACTTCATAATCTTTCTGATCCTTTGAAAGAGTTCCACTCCCTGGTGACTAAGCATTCCAATATACGACCCTATGGGGGCCGTTCTTATCTTAAACCACCACAGTGGGAAACCCCTAACATATTAAACATAGGAACAGGACAGTCTAGGTGGTGGTTGAAACTGGCGGAAGAGTTAAAAATAGAACTTGGGATTGTGTAAAAACCAGGGAGGAGGTGATGGCTGCTAGCCCTGGGTGAGGGGGTGATTGAATTTATGGGACTGGTCATACAGGGTGAGGCCAGTTTGGGCAGCAAGAGAAGGAGGCCATGAGCTTGCATTGTAGGATGCTATTGTTTTAAGTTAATTTACTTGAAAATAACTTTTCCCAACTGTCTTCCTCTAGCTCTTTATTCTCTAGAAATTAACTTAAGCTTTTTATTTCATTTTATTTTTTGGTTCCTTTTTTGAGTCTAAGTTGACCTTGTGTGTCAGGATGATGACTTTGAACTGATCCTACTACCTCTGCCTCCAAAGTGTTAGAATTTGGGGATGCACCAGGCCTGGTAGGTTTTGCTGGGCTGCCTTGGTGGGGTTCAGCTACAGTACCTGCTATGAAGTGCTCCACCACAGATTTTAGCTGGAGTTCAACTGCTAGCTCAAAAAACAAAGACAGGTTTTCACCGTGCTGCTCAGGTTGCCTTGGAACTGCAGCCCTCCTACTTCGGCCTCAGGCTCCTGAATGCCTGGGTTACAAGCCTGACTTATGCATCTATACTATAGTTCATTTAACCCATTGGTATCTATTGTCTTCCCTTCAGGTTGACCAATATCTGTACCACATGCGTCTCTCAGATGAGACCCTTCTGGAAATTTCTAGATGGTTCCGGAAGGAGATGGAGAAAGGGCTGGGAGCCACCACACACCCTACTGCAGCTGTGAAAATGCTGCCTACCTTTGTGAGATCAACACCGGATGGGACAGGTACTGTGTGTGTGTGTGTGTGTGTGTGTGTGTGTGTGTGTGTGTGTACGTACGTACACTCGCACATGTGATTGCTCTAAGGGTGAGAGTCCATTTACACAGAACTTCGGTCACAGGTTTTTTTTTTTTTTTTTTTTTTTTTTGGTATACTGTGTTCTGCCTGCATGTATCCCTGAAGGCCAAGCCAGAAGAGGGAGCCAGATCTCATTACAGATGGTTTTGAGTCATCATTTGGGTGCGGGGGTGCTGGGAGTTGAACTCAACCTTTGAAAGAGCAGCCAGTGCTCTTAACTGCTGAGCCATTTCTACAACCCCAGTCAAGGGCTCTTGGTTTCATCCTTAGAGGTCAACATAGGCTGATTCAAACACTGGGAGGTGGGTAGAAGGCTGTGGGATGATCTGGCAGCTTGGACAGCCAGGGTCAGAACTCTTCTTGTCAACCCTTCCAGTGTCCTGCTGACAGCCATTTGCTTTCTGCTCATGTGCTGAGCTAGTCTTCTTGACTCAGTTTGGGCTTCCCAGTCTCATCTAGATAGCACACAGTGGTGATGGTTAACCCTGAGGACCATGGTTGGGCACTTCCCAGCCAGCCTGTATCCAGTGCCATTTAGTGGTTATATTGTTTTATGAGCTCCACAAAAAAGTACTATGAAGTCAAGTAAACTGGGAAAATTGTGAAAGCCATTGTATGTATCCAAGTATTAGTTCTTTTTTTTTAATATTGTATTTATTTATTTAGTATGCATACAGTTTTCTGCCTGCATGCCAGCAGAGGGTACCACATCTCATTCAAGGTGGTTGTGAGCCACCATGTGGTTGGTGAGAATTGAACTTAGGACCTCTGGAAGAACAGTCAGTGCTCTTAACTGCTGAGCCATCTCTCCAGCCCCCCAGTACTAGTTCTTAAAAAGATTTGTTTTACTTTCATGTGTATGAGTGTTTTGCCTGCATGTGTATTTGTATACCACATGTGTGTCTGCCCACAGAGGCCAGAAGAGGGTATCAGATCTCCTGGAACTGAATTTATAGATAGTCTTGCTAAGTTTAGTTAATTTCCTGAGCCTTCTGTATCCACCAGCTTCCGAGTCTTTCCAATGCCCCTTTAGGAGGGAACCTTTTCAATGAAAGGAAATAGCCACAGAACAGATGGGTGAGGGCTAGTTCTTAGAAAGCCTTGCATGTGGTCCTGAAAATATAGTTTTCCTTCTGTTGACCATGATGGCGATGATGGAAATTTCTGAGGGGTGTGAACAGAATCTTTATGCCCATGTTAGTTCATCAGCACAGGTAGGAGTGTCTGGGAGATGTCATGTCCCTGGGGGTGGTTTGTGGGGGGTTGAGGTGGATAGGAGAGAGAAGATCCAAAGTGAATGCCAGGAGCTTGAATCTGCACAGTGGCTTTGGTGGCAGCAATCCTGGAGGCAGCGGCAGAACAAGCATTGGCAGAGCTTGTTCATTTGTCACAGGAACCATCTATGTTTTAGACCAGAACTTTGAGGTACATAAGAGGTGGGGGTGCTAGTGTGAGCTCTTTATCTTGGGATTGGGGAGAGAGCCCAAGCCATTGGAAGAATTAAGAAGTGGACTCCAAGAATCCGAGGGAGGAGACAACTCTTAAGAAACCAACCAGTGGCCAGTACTCTTGGAGTTCCACAGGACATGCAGGGTTCAGGCTGTGGAAGGCTGGTCTGTGTCGGTACCTGATCTTGGATCACCATGTGTCCTTGAGGAACTGAGATCTGGTTTAACAAGACTTTGTACAATTCCTAAAATAAGTACATTTGATGAAGCCTTGTGACCCAGTCTGGTCCCAGCACTGAGCATGTGTTCTTGTTCAGGGTCATTGTCTAAATGTGTGTGTTTTCCAGGCCTTTAAAAAGCCCCTTGAAGTCAGGAGTGGGGGTGGAGCCTTGGGAGTTCTGCTGTGCCCTCTAGATTGGAATGTTTACCATTCCTGTCTCGTTCTGACCGGAAAGCGTGCTTGTATCTATGTTTAAGTTTGACATTCTGATAAATGTATTGACTTCTCAAGGATAGCCTATATTTTGCTAAGGAAGCATCTAAAATGTTGAAGTATTTATTATGAGCTAGGGATTAATCCTGAGCATTTACACGTGTTAATTTTTTAAAAATTTATTTGTTTTTGTATGTCTGAGCGTTTTGCTTGCATGCCTGTATGCCATGTGCATGTTGGGTCCTCTGGGAAGTCAGAAGAGGGCATTGGGTCCACTGGAACTGGACTTACAGGCTGTGAGCCATCATGTGGGCACTGAGGTTTAAACCTGGGTCCTCTATAAGAGCAGTAAGTGCTCATAATTGTTGAAGCCACCTCTCCAGCTCCAACCATTTACATAAACAAAAATTCTACAAGGTGTGTTTTTATTTATTTTTATGTCTATTTGGTATGTGCATGCTTGAGTGAGTATAGAGGACATCTTGCTGAAGTTTGTTCTCCTTCTACAACATGGGTGCTGGGGATGAAACTTAGGTATCTTTACCTTCTGAGCCATCTCTCCAAACCCTAAGAGATTTTTATCCGCCTTTCTTAGAATATGAGGCTTGGATGGTCAAGTAAGTTGCCCAAGTTCACACCATTCATGACAGGCTGAGCCAGGAGTCAAATAGCCGCCTAAGTTACCAGGTGTGTGTGAGCGTGAGCATGTGAGCGTCTGGGTCTGTATATGTAGCAAGTGCTCAACTCAAGAGCTTTTGAAATAATAAGGTTGTGCTGTTGGTTTAGGCTGTGTGACCGGCAGGTGACAAGTGGTGTATATGATAGTTCAACTAACTGTATACCTTGAATAAGCTCCCCTGTTCCTAGCGGTGTTGTTTATAACGCCAACATATTGAAAACGTGTCTTTGCCTGAAAGAATACTGCACAATAGCTTGCACAAATGAGCATACTTTAAGTGCAGATCTCACAGCATAATGAGTTGTCAGAAGACACATAACTCCCTGGTCGTTGTACACAAATAAAACTCAAATCCTTCGAAGCATCCTTGTACTGGGTACGGCCACATCCATCTCAAAGTCATTGAGACAGGAACTGGACTGTGTGTACCAGATAACAGATAGTCCTGTTATATGGCACTCTCAGGGTCTCAATGGCAGGTAGTACTCTACAGAAGTTCATCCCATAGCAAGCAGGTGGTGGCATTGGGATTTCAACTTGGCCAGCTTGGAGCCAGTGCCCAGCCAGAGCACACCGCCAACGGTGTGCTTTACTCTCTGTGGACGTCATCCTGGGAACTCTGATTCAGTTTGATCCACAAAGTCCCCTCCAAGGTTCTGACATCTGTGAGGCAGTGGTGTGCCATACTCCTGTGTCCTACCTTGGAAGAGTAAGAATTGTCCTCAGGGAGATAAAGCTTCCACAGATGAGACAATTAAGAGAGTGGTAACTGGGCCATATAATGTAAGCACAAGGTGTGATAAAGGGAGACCAGCGTGGTGATAGGTTGTGGAAGCCGCTGAAGCCCCTTACCTTGGTTACCGTGTATTATAAATGCCATCCATGCAATGGAGGCCTGAGTCAACAGCGAGCGCACGAGCAAGTTAATAAGTGGGTTTATGCGGTGCCGACAATCTAGGCAGAGATTGTGTGCCTCCATACAGTGGGTGGCATTTACATATGCTGGGCACTGGGTCAAACACCCGGTCATTTATTGTATTGATTTTTTTGCTGTTTTTTAGATAGGGCCATATATAGCAATCCCCAGAGATCACTGGTCTTAACTACCATAGGACAGGTAGGGGTGGGTTCCTTTCTGGGGGTGTAGAATTTGTTTATAAGGCCAATTCAGAAACTGGATGTAGAAGTCTATTTGTGTATTGAGTGAGCGACCTTGGAAGTTCATGGCCTTATGCTTCTGGCTTTGGGTGGCCAGGAAGGGTCCTCTGTGTGTGAACCCAATGCAATCCAGTTGTCTGGGTTTCCCCGCTTCACCACTGAAAATCCCATTACTTGCCTACACTGGGTGATCTAACATGAGGCTGATATCCTTGTCTGGCCCTGGAACACAGACCCTCACTGCTGCTTGGCTGGGCTGTCTAGTCGTCCCTCAGTTCTAAATTTAACTGAATGAAATCTTATGGTGCAAAAAACCCTCATCCCCTTCGGTGCTACTCATACTCAAGCCTTGTAAAAACACAATCTGACCTGCTTGGAAACGAAGCATCTTTGACAATGACATTTGTGAGATACCAGTAGCCTCGACGCATGAGCTCTATGCTGGGGCTGCTATAGACACAACACATTTTAGCATTATATAGCTATGCCAGGCCCGTGTCCTGACCAGGCCATGAACTTCACATTTGCTGACCCAAGGCATCCTTGGATGAACAGAATTGGTTGTCTTTATGCTATTACCCTTTCTCTTGATTGGGTTGCGATCAGAAGCTGGGCTGAAGTCTTCAGTCAGAACAACTGTGGAGCTTTGAGGAGCTGTCTTCAATGTTCACAGTTAAACCAACTAATGACAGGGAAATATTTGACAGATGGATTCAGTTTTTTCTTTTTCCCACTTGAGTGCCAGCAGCCTTACAGGTTCAGGGGCCGGGTAGTGGTTAGAAGCCACAGTTTGCTCTAGCATGGAACTCACTCTGTCTCTCTCTCTCTCTCTCTCTCTCTCTCTCTCTCTCTCTCTCTCTCTCTCTCTCTCTCTCTCTCTCTCTCTCTCTCTCTCTCCTTCCCTCTCTCTCCTTCCCTCTCTCTCCCTTCCCCCCCCTCAATTTAATTTTTGTGTTTATTTTTAAGATCAAGTAGCCCTGACTGGCCTGGATATACTATGTAGACCAGGCGGATCCTGAACTCGCAAAGCTCTGCCCAGCCTCTTGAGTACTGGGATTAAAGGCGTGTACCACTTGTATATGTATAGAGTGTGACATGAGTCAATGCCCTGGGAGGTCAGATTGCTTGGAGATGAAATTAAAATAATTGTGTGTGGATTCTGGGAATCAAACTTAAAATTCTTTGGAAAAGCAGTACCTGCCCTTAACCACTGAGCCATCTCTCTAGCCCCCAGGTTTTTGTTTTTTAACTTTGAAATTAAGTTACTGAACAGTCATTTTAATAAAAGTGAAAAGTAGAAAACACAAAGTTGATGCCTTCTCTTTAGCGATGTATCAAAATGATTGTCCATTGCCCCAAATTAGTGACAAAGTCAAGGGTGGGGGTCTATAAACAGGCTAAGGCATTGTAAACAGGCTATATAAGATGGGCAGAGTCCAATGCTCAATTGGAGGCCTGAGTGATCACCACCTTTTTTTGACTCTTAAAGTGGTGACTTTCAGCTGGGCACGGTGGCTCATCTGTAATCGCAGCTCTCTGGGCCTGGGGGAGGTGCTAAAAAAGGAGGATTGTCATGATTTTGAGGCTAGAGTGAGGCCTCTTATCAAAAATTTCAATGAAGGACAGTGAGATAGACCTAAGGCAGCTCAACAACCTGAGTTTGGTTCCTGGGGCTGGCGTAGTTGGAAGGAGAAGATAGGCAGACTCTAGAGACCACATTCACATAACTTAAATACATGTAAAACAGAACTCGGACAGAAATTTCTTGAAATGACCCAACCTCTATTTTTGGAGAATGTCCCTCAGTTCTAAATTTAACTGAATGAAATTGTATGGTGCAAAACCCCCCAGAAGAAACAGAAACAGTCAGGAGAAAAAAACTGGAGATGAGTCTCAAGAGGTGAGCTATTATTTATGTCTCTCCCTAATCCCCGCCACAGACAGACCTTGCCACCTTCAAGCATGCCTAGAACTATGGGAACTATGTGGGGTATCCCTTGTCTGGAAGGGGCTCCTGAATTCATCATTTCTAAGTAGCCTGTTTAGTCACCTGCTGTTGGGGCTTAGGAACCATGCTCCAGCCCGAACCCTGACCCAAGACACAGCAGCTTCGAAACATAAGGCCAGTCACCTTTTGATTGCAAAGCGAGGGCTCTGGCTGAGCCTCCCGGACTGAGCTCCTGATGGGAGAAGCAGGTGGCGATCTATTTTCATTAGTGGCAAGTACCTAATGGTTGAAAATAGACCCTGCTGGAACGTTCAACTGGCCCCTGTCCCTCAACCTTAAAAACAAAACAAAACAAGAACCCAGAAGTCATCAGGTACCAAATCACCTGGCAGAAGTCTTTAAACAACCCTGGAGTGATGAGTTGCTCAAATCAATTACCGATGTCATGTTACCTCAGGTGACATTGACTACCTAGTTCAGATGGCTAGCCAACTGCCATTTCAGTGCCTGATCTTTCCCTGTGACAGGTGAGTTCCCAGGAGAAGTTGGAACCCTTTATCTCACTGACCTTACGTATCTGATAAGAGCCAAACTGAAAGTGGGCTGCTGGTTGTGTGGGCTGGAAGTGAGTCAGCAGACGCCTGGCTCTGCGTTGCCTTGGAGCCTGTCCTGGAACTCACTCAGGAGACCAGGCTGGCCTCGAACTCAGATCCGCCTGCCTCTGCCCCCACCCCCCAGTGCTGGGATTAAAGGCGTGCGCCACCACCGCCCGGCTCTGATTTTATTTTTTTATGTGTGGGTGTTTCTAAATGTAAAACATCTTCCTTAGAGAGACCTGAAGTGTCCTGTGAGGTGGGTACAGGGGTTTGGTATGATACAAGAGTACACAGCCCACACCAGCAAGCTTCCTCAGTTTCTGCTGTAGGCAAGGGCCTGCCACTCTTTACCTTCTGCTTGCCCCCCGTCCTTCAGTAAGGAAGCCCTAGCCTCCGAGGGATGAGCTGGGGCTCCTGGTAGAGCAATGGTGTCTTTACTTTTTTCCTCGCTACCCTATGGCTTCCAGGAATGAGAGTCACTGAAGGGGAGAGGGTGTGGTCCTGAAAAGGACAGGCACGGGCTTTAGAGTTGGAAATCTTGGCGTCAAACTCTAGCTCTGGTTCACCCCTTTGTGACCTTAACCAAATGACTCAACTTTAGAAGCATCACTTCCTGACACCCAGTCTAACGGGGGGGGGGGGGTAGAGGGGGCCAGTGCTATTGCCTCCAGGTTTTACTCTTGGCATCGTAAGTGAAAAATTCCCTATTTGAGGGTTTACAACTTTCCGGTGAGCAGCCTTGTTACTCATCGTAGAAAAATCCTTAGGCAAGGCAGCCCTGGGTCTGAATATTTGCTGTGATTAAAAGGCATGTGCTGCTAACTACTCCCACCATATTTAACTTTTTATTACTCTTATTTGTCTATTGTGTGTGTGCACTAGAGTGTATGTGTGCTGGAATGCATGCGTGTGTGCGCTCCAATGCCACAAGGGACCTCGGAAGTCATAGGAGAACCCGCAGGAATGGGTTCTCTCCTTCCATCCTGTGGGTTCCAGGAATAGAACTCAGGTTGTCAGACTTGGTGGCAGTGACCTTTACCTGGTTAGCCTGCTTATCAGCTCTTGCATTTTATTGTTTTAAAAAGCGAAAGTTATGATCCAGCGATAACAGCAAGCGTAACAATACGAAAAGTCACCAGACCTGATCTCATAAAAACAGTACAGTTGCCAGTCAAACATCTTAGTGAACAAATTCAATGTGAAGTAGTGTTGTGTAGTAAGCTGCCTCAAAAACCAGCAGATTCTACTCGGTTCTTTGCCAGTGGTTTCTTGGTATCCTTTTAAAAGTGTATTTTATTAGGTATTACTTTAAAATTTTATTTTGAGGTAGGGTATCTCTGAAACCCAGGCTGTCCCAGAACTCACTATTTAGACCAGGCTATCCTCCAACTCACAGAGATCCACCTGCCTCTGCCTCCAGATTAAAGTTGTATGCTGCTATGCCTGGCTTAAGTTACTTTTATTCATTTGTCTGTATACCTGCTTGTATGCATGTGTATCGTGTAAATGCAGTGCCTGCGGATACTAGACGAGAGTGTCTGATCCTTTAGAACTGGAGTTTTTAGATGGTGGTGGGGAGCAAGCCAATGTGAATGTTGGGAGCCAAAAACCTTAGGTTTTCTGGAAGAGCAGTGCTCTGTCTTGATCTGTGATCTAAGTAGTCTCCTCCACCACCGGGACTGAAACTCACTGTGTAGCTGAGGCTGGCTAGCTCCTGTTTCTGCCTCTGAAGTATCGGGGCTTACAGGAGAGCCTCACCATGCTGGGCTAAGAAACTGCCCTACCGTCTTACAGATGCACTGGCCTTCCTTTCACATTCGCAATCCATCTCACACTTCCATGAACACTATTCTGGGATTCTGGAATGTCTTGGAAGGATCCCAGTGGAGGTAGGGCTTGAACTATAACTAATAGTATGTTGATTCAGAGTGACCAACAAGAGTTAGGAGAGCTTTCAGTCTAAGGAATGAAAACGAAAAGATACTGGCACTATCTGTTTGTCCATACATTCATATATAACCTAGACCATAGTTCCTCAACCTCACAAGTACGGTGGGAAGTCAGCGCTACAAGCTGTGAGATCTGTAGGTGAGGGAACAATGCCCAGAGAGCCCCAGGCCACCGCTGAGCCGGAACTCATGAGTCCTGGCCACTGTATGTGAAGTTTGTTACTTTCTCTCTGCTCTGTGGGGAATGGTCATGAGCCATATAGATACTGGGCCAAGAAGATTAGGTCCCTCCATTGCCCTGTGGGGCCATCATAGGACGACAGGAGTCATTGCCTCATGTTCTGAACTCAGAGAGGGTCCGGTCCTTGGTCATGTGTGTGGAACACGTGCTGACGAGAGGAGAAGAGTGTATTCTGAAAGAATGGTAGGCATCCCTCAGTTCCTACCAGTGCTCTATTATTTACAGTCCCCGTTAGTCCACCAGAAACTACAGCGAATCACATTCCTGATGGAGCCATGCTGGGCTGAATCCAGCTGGGCTGGTCTTCATAACCAACCAGAGGCAGTGCTGGCCACCTCCGTCCCCCACGGTCACTGATTCAGCGGATCGTGTGTGTCCCAGACCTCAAAGTGCTGATGAGGCAGCTCACCCTTGATTTTTCTCTTTTATCCCCCTGACAACCACCACGTAGCGTTTCCTAGAATCTGGCTGAGGCCCCATGGCTGGTGGAGGTTCAGTACTCTAGTGTCTAGAAAAGTCATCCGAGGCCACGAGGAGGGGGGTAGACAGTTTTCCCCAGACAAGGCTGGCATTGCTTTACTGAGCCTTCAGTGGACCGGCGTCTGGAGTGAGTGGTGGCGATGCCTTCCAAAGCCCAGCAGGGAATGGAAAATGAGTACCCGTGAGAGGAATGCTGAAGTCACCCGCGCTGATGCTAGTAACTTGTCCTGGAGAGGTGTCTCACCTCCCTTGCCATTTGGGGTCTGAGTGTGAGACCAAGTTTGCTAGAGTCTGGTGTTTACTGTGTCTTTTAAGTTCTTGCTATAGTTCTGGGTGATTCAAGAACATTACTTAGTTCTCTCATGGCAATCCTGGCAAGTATGATGCTCCCATTTTAGAGACCAGAGGTCAAGACACCAAATTCCAGGTGCCTGGGGTAAAAGGCGGCTCTAGGCGATAAAGTAGCCAGGTATGGTTTCTCACATATGTAATGTGGGCTTCTGTAGTGCTGCACCATCTTGTATGTGGGAGTGAGTCCTGAGGACCCTCAGGTGACTGACGCATACCCCAAGTGTCCGCTTTGCATTTTAGAGACTGGACACAGCATTCAGGGAGCTGGTAAGATTAAATCCTTTAATTTATTTAGTCAGAACATGTCTTTGACCCTCCCAGATAAGAGGCTTAGTGTTGACCCATCCTTCAGAGAAGGTGAGGGTGGCAGGTGGCTGGGAGAGGCTCTCAAGGCCTGCCATCCTGGCCTTCCCGTGGATTGCAGGCCTCTTCAGGACTTTCTGTGCCCCTGCAGCTACCCGTGTTATTGACTAGTATCTGGGCGCTTCCTATCCCAGCTGCTGGTTTCCTGGTGAGATTGGGCCAATCTAATTGGAGGTGTTTTCTCAAAGGAGGCTCTTCTTCCCAAATAACTAGTTTAAAGTCGTTGACAAGTTAACCAGGACAGCTAGAATATGAAATTGCCTCATTCTTGATGTAAATTACCAAGTAATAAAAGTATCTTATTAAGAAAGCCAAACATGAAACTGGGTGTGATGGGACATTCCTAAAATCCTAGGACTCTGGAGGCAAGACTGGGTTATATTGTGAGACTGTCTCTAAGGAAAAAAAGGTGAGCCACTTGATGGCTCTCACCCATGAGTGACTGATGCTCATGGCAGATCTCTAGACTTGAAGTCTTGACTGGTGTCCAGGAGGCAGTATGATCTTTCCCCATATTGACAGTGACCCCTCCTTTGTCTACAGAACATGGAGAGTTCTTGGCTCTGGACCTTGGAGGAACCAACTTCCGTGTGCTTCGAGTAAGGGTGACAGACAACGGCCTCCAGAAGGTGGAGATGGAAAACCAAATCTATGCCATTCCTGAGGACATCATGCGGGGCAGTGGAACCCAGGTACTGTCTTCCTATTGAGACAGCAGCAGAGCTACCAATACTTGTGAGACATCCTATATCTTCTTACCACAGGGCAGTCATTAGGACATCCTGGATACTGTTCCAGATGTAAGGTTTCCCATGGTGAGAGCCCTGACCATTCCTGTCATACTGTGCCCAGAGGGTGCTTGGTGGTAAAGGAGGCCACAATGGATGGCTGGGAGAGATGGGACCCTCAAGAGTCTAGTTGGGCTTCTTCAATTGGGTCACTCCTGGGAAAGGAGTTCTGATTGTGAGCTGAAGGAGATATTTTCAGACTGTCTTTGGTCGTGGCCCTGAGGGTCAGCCTGCATCCTTTGGAAGTTGGATACCTGGGATTGTGGGCATTTTAGTTCTGCTAAAGGTGTCTCATGGCTGTTGTGTGGTGTCAGGAAGAACACTGTGCCTGCACGGTGGCGAGTGTTTGCTTAAAAGATTAGGTCCTATATTAGGACAATCTTGCTGTGTGATTCTGGACAAATGATAGCACCTCCCAGTGCCCCAGTCTGTAGAGAGAGATGGTGGGGTAATAAATAGTTAGGTCATGCGGCTGCGCAGAGGGGAGGTGTGGCTAGTGCCACAATGGCAGGCACAGGGTGTTTACCTTTGTTCATTCTTCTTCAAAATTTCTTCCCGTCCTGTCCTCAGTCTCTGGCCAGCAATGGCATTGTTCTCCTTCATGACGAATGTCCTTTTCTTCATGTTCCATCTGACTCTCATTCTGGGCCCTGCTCCCAGATGACAAATATTTGAGAACCAAATAAGACAAAGTCAAAAAATGTAACAGAAGTTTGACTGGTTGTGGAAAAGACTTGTGATGTCCAACAATGCGCTGAACAATTCTCCCATCTTAATGGATGGCTCCTTACTCTTCAACCACATGAAGGGCCCAGGTACCTACCCAACGGTCCAGGCAACTTTCCCCCACGAGCCTGCCTAGGGCTGGGGACTTGGAGTTGACAGTTGCTGAGTGTCCGTCAACCTAGAAAGAATCTGACAGAATCCAAGAAGTTAAGTTTTACTTTGAATCTCTCAGATTGGCAGGGCCAGGTACACATCTGTAATCCTAGCATTCAAGAAGGTGAGCCTGGAGAACTGAGGGTTCAAAACCAGCCTGGGCTATGTACAGTGTGACATTGTTGTTTCCAAATGAAGATAATTAAGATATGACATCTAATAATAAAAACATCTCAAACTACTGAGTTAGAAGACATAAAGAAAATCATTTCTACTCTTTTTCTTTTTAGCTACATTTATTTATTTGCACATGTGCATGTAAAGGTCAGAGGACAATTTGGAAATCAATTCTCTCTACCATGTAGCTTCTGGGGCTCGAACTCTGGGGTCATCAGGCTTGGTGGCCAGTGTTACCTCACCAGCCCAGTTTAAGTTAGGGAATTAGGGAAGAAAGCAATGGTTTGTTATTTAATTAAATAAAAACTAAACCATCAAACCTCAAACTTGCTGTGAGTCTATCTGTCTAGGATGAAGTCTGTCTTCCAGTCACTGACTTGGGGTTCAGAGTGATCTTGACATCCCCTTCCTCCTCAGCCTCCTGATCTCAGCACTGCCACACCCTGCTAGGGCTGTGAGGTGTGCGGGAAGAGGCGTGAGCTGGTCCTCAAGTCAATAAGGAAAAGGAACCGTCTGGAGCACAGGCTAGCAGCAGGCTTGTGCCCTTTGAGCCTTTTTATGGCAGGAAAGTGTTGACTTTTCCAGCATCATATCCTGATCCTCGGATAGCCCGAAGAGAGAGTTTGTCTTCGTCTCCTCTTTTCCCTCTAGAAAGCCTGTAGGTTTTTGGTCTTGACACATAGACTCACGACTTTTTGCAAGGATTTGCCCCATGCAAAGCCACGAGTCACCGCATGGCAAATTTAAAGTGTGATGGCAGGCTCTCGGAGAGTTAGCTTAGGCTGACCCCAAATTCTCCATTCTCCTGTCTCAACCACCTGAGTGCAAGGACTTTTTTCTTGCCTTATGTAGACAAGGCTGCTGGGGAGGGAACAGTGGTCAGGGTTGGCGACTAGGTAGACATCTTGCTTCGCACCAGAGATAACGGCCACTCCAATCCCCACGATTGCTTGGTGTTTGCATGACTTTTCTTTGGATGGACAGTCTCACCCTAAAAGCTGGGACAAGAGCTCAGTGGCAGAGTACTCACGTAGCATGCACAGGGTCTTAGGTCCGGCCTTCAGCACTGGAAAAGTGTACTAAGGAACATCGGGAACAGGGTCCTGGGAATCTGTTTAATATGCCCGATATGAGCAGAGCTTGCCGCTCTCTCTAGAAGGCCAATTTGTACATTAAGATCCCAGCTAGCTCAAGGGAAGATAGCCTGTCTCTGCTGGTGACCCTTTTGGTGGGCAGAGCCCGGTTCTGTCTGTGCACTTGCCTTGGATTGGATGTTCAAAGTTCAGCATCAGCTGTGGTTAACCTTGCGCAGGATGGGACAGATGGACAGGATCCATGTGGGAGTTCGGTGTGGGCCAGCGCCTCGTAGATTATGCTGGCTTCCTTCCCGACTCCACACCTGCTCATCACCCCAGACATCAGGGAGCCAGTAGGCCTGTTAACCCCCATCCCTTATTGTTGAAATCTGCTTCAGGATTCCACAGTGGGCTTCTTAAGAGATGGCTGGTCTCCCATGAATGCTGGAAGACAACCTGGAGTAGACGGTTTCTCTCCATCATATGGGTCCCAAGGCTTGAACTCAGGTCACATGCTTGGCACCGAGTGCCTTAAGCCTCCGGGCCACCTAACCTTCCCCTTTGCTTCTTTCTAGGAAGGAATGTGCTTGTTGTCTTCATCCTCCCACCCCGTCCCCTTGGCTTTTAGATTTTGCCTTTTGGCCCTTGGACTCTGTTCAGCATCGTGCACGCCCTTTCTTTCCTATTTTAACACCACACGGCCCCTGGCCTCAGTCTCTCATGAGAGCTACCAGCTTGGTTCTGAGGGTGCTGAGTGGGTGAGAAGGGGACTGTTTGGTTGGTGGCTCTGGCCTGACTGGAAGCCTGACTGTCGGGAGTACACCTCTCTACAAGGCACAGTGGTGTATGGGTTCTGCTCAGTGCTGTCACTGCCCTGTCTATTATTTTGAAATTAGAAAACAAAATAGGGGCTGTGGAAATGGCTTAGTGGTTAAGAGAGCAAGTGCTGTTTTATCAGGGGACAAGACCCCAGGATCCTCATCCAGCAACTCACAACACCTGTAACTATAGTTCTATGAAGATGGGACACTCTCTTCTGGCCTCCCTGGGCAGACACACACACATACGCAGATAAAAATAAATTAGGATAAGATAAACAACAAAACCGAAATAACTTCTTTGAATTGCTCCCAGGGAATTAGTTTTCTATTACAGAGACAATATAAAGGTTGCTTATTTTTGTTGAGTTGGTTCAGAGACAGCCAGCAGAAAGTATCCTGTTCCTCCTCCAAGGCAGAGACAGGGGGCCAAAGCACTTCTTGGCAGTGAGGTAGGCTGGATTCCCTTCTGGGAAGATAAGCCAACTTCCATGATGACCAGCAGGGGATGCTGTGTCCTCAGGGCATATGTGATAACTGCTAGGTCCCCTGACTTATGAGCCCTTCTGACCGAGATTCATATAAAAGACTTAAGTGGTAGACTCCAACTGATGAGCACTAATTAGCATTGTGCCTTTGTGTACACTGGGTGACTGGGTCCAGATGTCACTTCCTTTTAACAAGAGAGCAGACGATGGCTTGAGTTCTCCGTTTGGTCATTTTTGTATAAGTTACTTGTTGCTGTAACAAGTTACATTAGAAAGGTGGGGTTTAGTCTGGCTCATGGTTGGAGGATACAGTCTATCACAATAGGAAGAGTGTGGATGGACAGGAGCCTGAGGCGCTGGTCACATTGTGTCCATCGTCAGGAAGCAGAGGTAGATGGATGCTGGTGTTCAACTCAATTACTACTTTTTTATTCAGTCCAGGCCCCCAGCCTGTGGAAGGGTGCCACCCATGTTTCGGATAAATCTTCCCACCTCTGCAAACCCACCTCACTCACAGGCATGCTTAGGGGTTTGTCTTCTTCTGGGTCTGGCCAGATTCTGTCAAGTTGACAATCAATATCATCCCAATCGAGTCCGTCTTTCCCCCTGTTAACCTGCCTCCCTGCTCATTCCGTGTTTGTGTTCTTAGCTGTTTGATCACATTGCTGAGTGCCTGGCCAACTTCATGGACAAGCTACAAATCAAAGCCAAGAAGCTCCCGCTGGGTTTCACCTTCTCGTTCCCTTGCCACCAGACGAAACTAGATGAGGTATGGCAGGCTGAGATGCTTTCAGTGGCATTGGACTTGGGGTGGTGAGGGTGGAGGAGGACTCTGGAGCCATCTGCAGCTGTGGTGGCAGTGGCGCTGAGGAGTTTTGCATATGAGCTTTCAGTATTGAGACTTGTGTCCTTCTGGGAACCTGTATGTATGTATGTCATGTGTGGAGGATGGTGATGAATTATGAAAGGCAGAGGTGTTCTGTCACCCCCAGCCCCCTGTACACGCTTTGTGGTATCCTTATCCTGTTCAGGTTAGCAGGAATGAGAAGTTAAGATCTCTTTTGATCTAAAGGGCTATGGCCCACGATGAGAAAGATACCTAAAAGACTGGGCATGCACTCATCTGGTACAGTGCTTGCCTAGCACGCATAGTGCCTTGGGTCCATCTCCAAAACTACATAAACTGGCCATGGTAGTGCATACTGTAAGCCCAGCCTTCAGGAAGATCAGAAATACCAGGCAGTGTATCTATCCTGTTTGACACTTCTTTCCACCTCTTAGGGGCAGGGGATCATGATAAACTTATGTATGTGCTCTCCTGTCCTATTTTGGGGGGGGGGGCCGAGTCTCCTCCTTCCTGGGGTAGCCAGGAAGCTGCAAATTTAAACATGACTTTAGCCTCGATGTAGAGGGTTCTGTTGAGCACTGTTGGAGTGTCACTGTTTCAGCTGTGGGAAATAATCATTTTCTTTGGTCTTCTTCTAGAGTTTCTTGGTCTCATGGACCAAGGGGTTCAAGTCCAGTGGTGTGGAGGGTAGAGATGTGGTGGATCTCATCCGGCAGGCCATCCGGCGCAGAGGGGTGAGTAGCGGTGGGAGCCCCGCCGGGTCTGCTCTGCTCTGAATCTTTCCCTGTCTGTCCTTGGACTCAGCACGAGATGGTTTTGTAGGACTCAAGGATAAGTGTTCTGCATTCCTGCTGCGTTACCCAGTGATTTTTGTATGTGATCAGATGCCTTTTGGTTTTTTTTTTTTTTTGTGGGGGGAGTTTGTTTTGTTTGGTTTGGTTTTGGTTTTTCGAGACAGGGTTTCTCTGGTTTTGGAGTCTGTCCTGGAACTAGCTCTTGTAGACCAAGCTGGTCTCGAACTCACAGACATGCGCCACCACTGCCCGGCGCCTTTTGGGTTTTGAGATTTATTCACTTGATGGACAATAACTCTGACCTTGGTGCAAGAAATACCCCAATTCCTTAACCTAAAGACTCATTGTCAAGTTGGAATGTTGGCATGATTGACAAATGGGGAAGGAATGGAGCAGAGAGGTGACGGGCTGGGTCTATTGGTTGTGTGTAGGAGGGAGAAACAAGAAGGTGGACTCGATTCTTGCTGCTGTCTGGGAAACCATCCTTATTAAAGACAGATGGAGAACGGGTTGGGGGAATCTCTACCTCTAACCCTCTTTGGCTGTGGTTTGGGTCAGTAACACACTTGCATGGTATGTCTTGCTTTCTCCATCTTTATGCCCGTCTCCCCCTTGTGATGATGAAGTTCCTTTGCTCCTCTGCAGGACTTTGACATTGACATTGTGGCTGTGGTGAATGACACAGTTGGCACTATGATGACCTGTGGTTATGATGATCATAACTGTGAGATTGGTCTCATTGTGGGTGAGTGAGCCCCTGGTGTGAAAGCCAGTGCTGTTTGGAGGTGGGGATGGGGGCTGAGAGGGAGGAAGGAATCCTTAGCTCGGGTGTTTTCTCTACTTTGTAAAGATAATGGTTCAACCACTTGGGGCGAAACTAGGACCTGTGGAGTTAAGCAGTAATGTGTACTAGAGGCTTGGCTCATGTGCAATGAAGAATCTCAGCCCCTATGCAGACGTGCGACATTGAGGGGGGAGGTGCTTGGGAGAGGATAGTGCACGTGGGCGCGGGACAA
Organism: Mesocricetus auratus; assembly: GCF_017639785.1. Lineage (NCBI taxonomy): Eukaryota > Metazoa > Chordata > Mammalia > Rodentia > Cricetidae > Mesocricetus > Mesocricetus auratus. The sequence goes on along the minus strand of NW_024429266.1, from coordinate 143,989,173 downwards.
ACAGTTCCTTCCGTTGACCAGGTACTGGCAGTAATGCCTGCTACATGGAGGAGATGCGCCACATTGACATGGTAGAGGGTGACGAGGGACGCATGTGCATCAACATGGAGTGGGGGGCCTTTGGGGACGACGGTACGCTCAATGACATCCGCACCGAGTTCGACAGAGAGATCGACATGGGCTCACTGAACCCTGGGAAGCAGCTGTAAGTGGGGCCTTCCTTTGGGTGGGTGGGTAGGGCGTTGGAGGGGGCCGCTGCCACGGTGAAGGGTTTCCATGCTTTTGCACCATCCCCAGAGGGTTGTGGTGGCACACACTAGTCATGGGAATGTTCATGATTGTAAGTCACCAAGAGGGCTAAAATAGAGAGAAGCAGATAAAAACACAGTGCCCTTCAAGACGGTCACTTTTTTTTTGTCTTCTTGCTTATTTTCTATGGACGGTGAGTCCTGTGGGAAAAGATGAAATATGGGATGAGGGTCTTCAGAGGCACTGTTTGTGGCTTTCAGCCCATCACTGCCTGGGGGATGAGGCTGCAGCACCTGGTTTTATTTGATGGAAACTGAACCCAGGCAAATGCTCTCCCAGCTGAGTTAATACCTGGCCTTGATTTGTTTTTGTTTTGTTTGAGACACAGTCTCTCACTGCTTAGTCCTTGGCTGGCCTGGAGCTGGCTATGTGGACCCAAGCCCACAAACGCACCTCTTTCTGCTTCCTTTTTAAGTGTTGAGACTAAGGTTGTGCTACCTGGTGTTGTTGCTTGCTCATAGTCCCGAAGCTTTCTGCCTTTATTCATGCTATTCCTCTGGTCCAGCTGTGTCCTGGGGAAAGTTGGACAGGGAGGCTCAGCGTTTTTGCATCCTCAATCCCATATGTTCCAGTTGTAGCTTTTTGTTTCTTTTGACTTTTTTCTTTAAAGACTTTATATTTTTCCTCTCCTTCTTTATAAACTAGATGTATTCATTTTATTTTATGTGTGAGTGTTTTGCCTGTGTGTGTGTATAGATGCCACATTTGTATTTGATGACTAGAGATCAGAAGAGAGCATTGGATCCCCGGGAACTGGAGTAACCACATGTGGGCGCTGGGAATTGAATCCAGGACTTCCTGAAGAGCAGCCAGTGCTCTTAGCTGCTGAGCCATCTCTCGAACCCTCCTTTTTTTTTTTTAACCTCTTACACAACCTTATTTTGTTCTTGAATTTGCTAAACTTCTCTGTTGAAGATCTTGAAACAGAGTTGGCTGCTGCAAGGGCTGGAAGCCAGTTGCAAAACCTTTTTGAGCAATGTACCATTTCTGTGGTCTTCTTGCTGTTTGTTTTAGAAAAAACTGTTCTCTCTATTTAGAAAGGAAGCCCAGAAAACCCAGCTCTATAAACTGGGGCAGAGATGGGTAGCCTCCAAGTCACAGGCTTCTCTCCATGTTGAAATGACAGTCTGTGCACTTGGACTTTTTTAGGAACGTCTGGTTGTGTCTCCTGTGGGTGATGAGAGATTTATTAGATGAAAAAGCCAGTCAGTCACTCAGTGCCTGCTTCCCTTAGTGGGGCACACCCCTGTCACTGGAGCTGTGTGTCCTTGGAAATGTCTAAAGATAAAGTGACTAGTACTGGCTTATCCATAGATGACTGACAAAGATGGGGAGGGCATGTTCCAAATTGTTGCTGGGGTGGCCCTGAAGTCATGCTGGACAACTCCATGTTGTGCAGAGCCTTTGATGGAGGAGTGCCCCATCAGCTTCCATGGAGCCAACTTGGTTGACAGTGTGATATAGACATTGAATTTTATAGTGTTGAGTTTAGGCCAAGCTGCTACTCAGGCTGGGACCTGTGGAGCTTTGGGTTTTTGGGACAGTCTCATGCAGCCAAGCTGTCTTTGAACTCACTGTCTGGGATGACTTTGATTTCTTTGTGTCCATGCATGCCTATACTGAGGAAGCCAGAAGAGGGTGCCGGGCCCCCTGAGATTAGAATTACATGGACTCATGGGTGCAGTACCCACTCTTAACCACAGAACTGTTTTAGCTCCAATTTCCTTATTTTTCCTTCCTCCCTCCCTCCCTCCTTTTTTCTTTCGAGACAGGGTCTCATGGGGTAGCCTAGGCTAGTCAGAAACGTTCGACCCTCTTGCCTCAGCCCCCCAAATGCTGGCATTGCTGGCGTCTGGATCTACACTGCCAGCTCTCCTTTGGCTTTATCCGGTTTGAGGATTGAGCAAGTCACATCTTGCTGGTTGAGAACCTGGCTTTCAGCTTCTGCTAAGCGCTATTCTGTGTTAAACCCCTGCTGGGCTTCCTGGGTGGTGTGGCCCATCCTAGTTCCTTTCTGTTAGACAGCAGTTCCTGTCTGAGACATCAAAGGGCTTTCTTTACCAAAAAGATAATCCACCAGGCTCAGTGTCTTCTGTCACAGGATCCTAGGGCCCTAGGCAAAAAAAGTAATCTCTAAAGAAAACAGTGTCACCTAGTGGTGGAAAATCAAATTACTGGCCTTCCTTCAGTTCCCAAGCTGATTCTTCCCGTTGTCACTTCTTCCCTTGTACCCCAGAAGGTCTCAATGGATTCTTGAGCTCTCTATTTGCCCTGGAACTTTACCCCAACCTGCCCATGTGATCACCCCACAAAATTTAGAAGGCAGTGTCTGTGCATGAGGGGGAAGATCTGTACCTAGATCTAATTCTAGTCACTTACTTTCCTATTGGGACTCTATATAAGGCTATTAAAAAATATTGCTGCTATATATTTTTTCTTGAGACAGCATCATTGCACCAGGCTGGTTGAGACTTGCTATGAAGCCTACACTGGCTTCAACAATGGCAGTCCTTCAGTCTCAGTCCCCTAAGTGCTGATCAGTATGAGCCACCAGGCTGGCTTTAAGATTTTATTTTAAAAGAGCATTTTCTTGCTTAATGTAGTGTAATGTGCCTGTAATCCTAGTCCTTGGGAGGTTAAGGAAAGAGGATTGCCTGAGTTCAAGGCCAGCCTGTCTCATAAGCAAAGCAATAGTAACAGAACTGTACCACCAACAAAAGCAGATTTTTGTTTGTTTTTTTGTTTTTGTTTTGTTTGTGATGGGGTCTCATGTAGCCTAGTCTGGCCTTGAACTTCTGATTCCCTCACCTCCATCCCCCAAGTGCTGGCCATTACAGCTGGACTCTGAGTTGAATTTTAAGTAATCACTGTCTTGGTATCTTAAGTGACCCCAGATTCTGTTCCAGAATATTCCATACCACCTGTATTTCAGTGGGCGGCTTGATGAGCCCACTCATTTTGATGAAAGATTGGCTAGTTCTGTATTTTCTATCTCCTGGGTTGTTTGTGCCTCTACCGCTGTGCACTGTAAGTCCAAGCGACTCCTCAGTCATTGACTTCTGAAGCTGGGGTCTTGAGAGGTCTCTGTGGAGGAATGGAGTCCATCTGTTGATGGAACGTCACTGGTCTGTCTCTGCAGGTTCGAGAAGATGATCAGCGGGATGTACATGGGGGAGCTGGTCAGGCTCATTCTGGTGAAGATGGCTAAGGAGGAGCTACTGTTCCAGGGGAAGCTCAGCCCAGAACTCCTCACAACTGGCTCCTTCGAGACCAAAGATGTGTCAGATATTGAAGAGTAAGCTTCTGGGCTCTCTGCTCACCAGGTCTCCATGAATTGGTCAGGAACTGGGGAGGAAAATGAGGGAGTTGGCTTTGAGCTCTGTGTGTGTGTGTGTGTCTGTCTGTCTGTCTGTCTGTGTACACATGTGGCCCACAGGGCACTACTGGCATGTTCTGCAGGCAGTCTACCTTAAGATAGACTTTCTCACTGGCCTGGAATTTACCAAGTAGGCTAGGCAGATTGGTCAGTGAGTCCCCAAGGATCCACCTGTCTTCCCCTCTTCAATGCTGGGACTAGAGATCCGTCACATCATCTGACTTTTTAACATGGGGATTGAATTTAGGACCTCATGCTTCCAAAGCAAGCACTTTACCCACTGAGCCATCCCCTCAGCCAGGACTTGCTGGCTTGTGCTCTGGCTCAACTAGCTTCCTTATTCAACCCAGGACCATCTGTCCAGGAAAGGTACCACACACCGTGGGCTGTGTTACAGAGGCATGCGACTGCTCAGGTCTCCTTGACACCAGCTCCAGGCACAGACTGACTTTTGCTGTTCTAGAGAGTGGCAGGTGGACTCCACACTCAATTCAAGTACTCAAAGGTGCTGGCAGCTGACTCGCCATTCAGCTGCTTTGAGGGGAACAGAGAGCAGGAACTGGCACTCTCTTGGCATATGCAACAGTCAACTGGGTCTTTTCTTTATAAGACACACACAGAGGAGCTACTTGTTCCTTCCTGTGGAAGATAAAAGGCACATAAAGAAGTCAGGCGTGTGTGTGTGTGTGTGTGTGTGTGTGTGTGTGTGTGTGTGTGTGTGTGTGTGTGAGAGAGAGAGAGAGAGAGAGAGAGAGAGAGAGAGAGAGAGAGAGAGAGAGAGAGAGAGAGAGAGAGAGAGAGAGAGAGAGAGAGAGGGAGGGAGGGAGGAATGACCAGCTTTGAAATTGCTGTATTGTGCTATACTTCCTACTGCTGAAGGAGTCAGCCGTCCCTCCAAGGGGGAGTTTGGAACTGGGGGGGCTCCCTAGCCAGCCCACAGCTCCTCCCACTAGTCACAGTGAGGGAGACACTGCTCACACCCTGTCTGCCTCCCAGGGAGAAGGACGGAATACAGAAGGCCTACCAGATCCTGGTGCGTCTGGGCCTGAATCCGCTGCAGGAGGACTGTGTGGCCACACACCGAATCTGCCAGATCGTGTCCACGCGTTCTGCCAGCCTGTGCGCAGCCACCCTGGCTGCGGTGCTGTGGCGCATCAAGGAGAACAAGGGCGAGGAGCGGCTTCGCTCCACCATTGGTGTCGATGGCTCTGTCTACAAGAAGCATCCCCAGTGAGTGAGCAGCTTGGGGCTGGGAACGGTGGAGTTCGCTGGAGACTGAGCCAGCTCTGTATTGCTTTCCATGGAGCATAAGTGTTCCCCGGTGGGCACCGTTGGGATGGGTGGAGCAGCTGAGGAGCTGCCCTCTCTGTTCAGAACTGGCTACTGACTCCTTGACTTGCCTTTCTCTCCTCCACCCTGTTTGTCGTTGTTGTTTTGAGTTAGGCTGTCATGTAGCTCCATTGGCCATGGATCAACATAAACTCCCTATTCTCTGTCTCTTGTCTTCCAAGTTCAGGGTTACAGGCCTGTGCCACCTCTATTTATGCAGTGTTGAATAGAATGCTGTGAGCGAGCATTGAGGGCAAGCACATTACCATCCAGGCATCACCTCCAGCTGCCTCCATCCTTTTTATGAGTTTCTGTTTCGCTCAGTGTTTGCATTATTCTGGTTGGTTTGTGTGGGTGCCATGTCCCTCTGCTAGTGGCCACCCCGACCCTGGTCACCTCTGCACTGGTTTTGGTTTTGAATTGTCCCTGCCCTATCCATGTCCCTTCAGGTGTATATTCCAAGATGTTCACATGTCAACTGGGACCTCGAAGACGTCTTTTTAGGGCTCACTTACTTACCATCATTTTCTTTTAAGCAGTTTCTTCCCAATTCAAACATTCCCCTTTAAATTTTCACCATTTCTTTATTATCACTGTTTGGGGGTGGGGCAGAGGTCAACAGTGGGGAATCGGTCCTTCCTTTCCACCTCTGTTCTAGGCATTGAGCTCAGGGCGGCAGGCTGGGTGCTTCGTGCTTTTTTTTTTTTTTTCGAGACAGGATTTCTCTGTATTGTTTTGGAGAGTGTTCTGGAACTCACTCTGTAGACCAGGTTGGCCTCGAACTCACAGAGATCCGCCTGCCTCTGCCTCCTGAGTGCTGGGATTAAAGGCGTGCGCCACCAACGCCCGGCTGGTGCTTCGTGCTTTTATCGGCTCAGCCTTCATCTTGCCGGTTCCCCCTCCCCTTTTCAATTATTCCCATGAGCGTCACGGTAATTGTGCCAAGTCAGGGCACCTTTAACAGAGCGGGTTGCTGCCGAGGGCTCTGCCCTGAGGTCCCCTGCTTTCCAACCCTGGGCAGTACAAACACGGTCAGCCTGAGAGTGGTTCAGAGGCCCTTCTGCCTCTGCCTGGGGTGAGAGTGGCTCTTACAGCCAACGCCTCCGGTGAGTCAGTGGTCCGTGTGGCGCAGGGGCCCCCCCAGCCAAGGGCATCTTGCTAAACATTCCCACTGACTCCACTTACTTGTTCAGGTGCCTTTGAGATCATTGGCAGGAATTGGGGGTGAAAAAAACAAAGGCCAGAGTCTGGAAGATTTCCTAGGTTTTGTTGTTATTGGGTGTTTTCCCAGGGGCACTAGATGAAACGGACCTCGGGAGCAGGTGGCGTTGGAAGCATTTGATTCTAGTAGATTGCCCTTGCAGAGGCTGGCTCCATTTGTCAAGCAGAGGAACTGTGGCCTGTTCCATAAGAAAGAGCGAGTCTCATGTGACTGCATGAGTGGTAGCTTTAGAAGAGCCAGCTAGGGCAGTCACGGTTGAATACCGGGCTTTTATATGGTAACCCCAGGATGGGGAAGAACGGAGAGAGGAGACATGGGCGCCGTTGGCTTCTGTGGGGGCCACTGGCTCGGGGCTGAGGCGGAAGCTGCTCTGCAGCGGTCTGTACCATTGTAACCATGGACACCTGTCTCTCTGTGTGTCACCGCAGTTTTGCCAAGCGTCTTCACAAGGCAGTGAGGAGGCTGGTGCCCGACTGTGATGTTCGCTTCCTCCGATCTGAAGATGGCAGCGGCAAAGGGGCGGCTATGGTGACCGCGGTAGCTTACCGGCTGGCTGACCAACACCGGGCCCGCCAGAAGACCCTGGAGTCTCTGAAGCTGAGCCACGAGCAGTTGCTGGAGGTCAAAAGGAGGATGAAGGTGGAAATGGAGCATGGTCTGAGCAAGGAGACACACGCTGTGGCCCCCGTGAAGATGCTGCCCACTTACGTGTGTGCCACCCCAGATGGTACAGGTACGTAGCAGGGTGCCCTCAGTTCACCTGGTGGCGTTTGTCCTGCTGCTGACATCAGTCATGATCTTTAAGGTTTATTTAAAATTTCGTGCCTGGGTGCATGCATCAGTTGGTGGAGTCCACAGAGGGTGTCCAGTCCCCTGGAGGTGGCCTTGCAGGCAGTTCTGATGTGAGTGCTAGGAAATACCCCGTGACCTGTAAGAACATCCGGTCTCTTATCTCTCCAGCCCCATTTGATGTGCTTTTAGAAATGGGTGTTGTGTAGCTCAGGCTGGCCTCCAACCCTATGTGTGACTCAGGACGACCTTGAATACCTGTGCCAAGGTTATTGATGTATGCCAACACTTGTATCAGTTTTGTTTATTAAAAATATCCTGTTTGGCCAAGAACTGAAGCTGAGATAAGTTAGGAACCTTGCTCAAGTTTGTACAACCAGAGTTGGCAACATTGAAACCCAGGAATCTGGGGTTGAGAGCCATCTCTAGAACAAACACCATGTTTGTTTGAGTCTACGTGTATATCCTGCCTGGTCTCATACAAAAAGTTACTGATGGATCCATGATGGTCTTTCAAGGTTGGCACAGGCTCCAGAGGAAGAAACTAGGGTTTGTTCCCTAGTTGTCACCTAGTGGTGTGGCTTTGTTCCATTCAATCACATCTTTAAGATCATCTATGAGGGAATGAAATGGCTTGGGTTGCCTCAGGGGCATATAGCCCAGGTTGACTTTAAATTCAGTGTAGCTGAGGCTGGCTGTGGATGCCCGATCCTCCTGCCTCTATATACTAAGTGCTGGGATTGATTCCAGGCACGCCACACTGCCTGACTTAGTTTTCTTTGAGGAATCCCTCACCTGTTCCTTATCTCTTCCAGAGAGTGTATGTCTTGGCTCAGACGTTTTAACAGTTTTAAGCATACTGTATTGGCATGCCCGATCTTTGTTCTAAAGAGCCGGCCTCTGGGGTCAGGTGGGCCCGTTCAGATCTGGTCCTGAGGTTCTTCCTTCTTTAACTGCTAGGTGGCGCTCACGCTCCATTTTCCCTAACGAAGGGACCGTGTATAGACTCATACACTATCACCACAATTCATTACCATCCTGGGTTCATTTTCCAGAGAAAGGAGACTTTCTGGCCTTGGATCTTGGAGGAACAAATTTCCGGGTCCTGCTGGTGCGCGTGCGTAACGGGAAGCGGAGGGGCGTGGAGATGCATAACAAGATCTACTCCATCCCACAGGAGGTCATGCACGGCACTGGGGAAGAGGTGAGGCTTGGAGCAAAAGAAAAGGAGGTGACACCGGGGAAGAGGGGAGGTCGTAATTGGGTGAGCTTCTGGGAGTATCCAGTGGCCTTCCCGATTTCAAAGATCACCCTTCTCTTGCTCACCCCTGGCTTGGGGAGGACTGGGGTTCAGGGCCCTGGCAGAGTTGCTTCTTAGGTGATGCCTAAGCTTGGTTTCTCCTGGGTGGAATGTTTGGGGGCAGCCCCCTCTGGCCAGGGTCTCCCTAATACCCTTCTTCCTGCAGCTGTTTGACCACATTGTGCAATGCATCGCAGACTTCCTTGAGTACATGGGCATGAAAGGCGTGTCTCTACCCCTGGGCTTCACCTTCTCCTTCCCCTGCCAGCAGAACAGCCTGGACCAGGTAGCGCTGCCTTCTGGGAGGGCTCCTGTGGGCCTCAACTCTTAGGCTGACTTCGGTTTCCAGGGGAGAAAGTTGGGCAGGGAAGGGTGTGAGTCATCTTAGGTGGGGAGACCTTAGTGGGATGGGGACCGCAGATGGATGTCCTCTCAATCGCCACGGTGTGGTGATAATCAAAAATATCAACTCATTTTGAAATTTAATTAATTTGTGTGTTGGGGTGCCACATGTATGTTCAAGTAGGGTATCCACCTTGTTCTGAGGACGAGGTCTCATTAGCCTGGAGCTCACTAATTACAAAAGGCTCCTCCAGCCTCCACCTCCTCCACTTTTTACATGGGTGGTGAATATCAAACTCAGGTTCTTGTGTACCTAAGTAGACACTGTCTTTGTACTTTTATCAGAGGAACCTGACACTGTTAACTGCTCCTATCAGGACTGTAAGGTCTTAGGTAACTGCTGAATTTTCCTGTTTGTGTTCTGTGAGGCTTGTGTTTTAAGTCTAGAATTGTAAAAATAGAGAGTAGGCAAAGTGGGAACCAGCTGTGGCCGTTGACTCTGATGACATCATCTTTTTGATGAGGCTTCAGTAGACATTAAGGAGACCTGGAGGCTCAGAGAGAGGTCCCTGGCCACATTTATTCACCACTGGCTTTGGGCAAGTCTCCCTGGCTGTTGAAACCCAGTGTTGTCTTATTATGATGACCATCTGAGGTTTTGAACGTTTTTTTGCCAGAGGCACACAGCTCACCTGGAGATGAGAGATGGGTGGAGGAGACAAGCATGCCTTTGTCTATGTGTGGGTGTAAAAGCCAGGGATCCACGGGGCTGTTTTGTTCTGAATCTCTTGATCTGATCACAGTATGACACATCCAGGTTTATAGACTACCCAAGTGATGGGCATAGCCCATGAGTGAGGCTTGGAGACACTATGCATGTGGGTGGCCATGGTTCCAGCCTTTTGGGAAAAGAATTTGAGGGTGCTGGTTTGTGCTGGCTGCCACAAAGAGCAACGGGGAACAAAACTTTCTCCCATGTGCAAAGCCAATGGGCATCTGTGTCCGGCTGGCTCGTGAAGAGCACGCTAAATGGGAGCTCTAAGGGCTGGGTGATGGCTCGGAAAGTTCAAATCTCCAGCATCCATATAAGCTGGGCGCAGTAATGTGCCTGTAACACCAGCAAAGGGGAAGCAGAGCCAGGCAGATCTGGGTACTCCCTGGGCAGCCAGACAATATAATTAATGAGTTCCAGGTTTAATGACAGATACTAAAAAAAACCAAGGTGGACAGCAAACAGGGAAGACATCTCCTATCAATCAGCCTCTCCGGCCTCCACATATGTGCTGCCAGCACAGCTTTATCCACACAGACACGAACAGAAAACACCACTCATCCCCTCCCTCCCTCTCTCTGTCTAAGGGTCTGTAGAAGACTCTGAGGAGTTTGGTGGCTTCTCTCCTAGGTTGATCCCCAGCTCACTGTTCTTTGGAGTCTGGAAATTAAGACGTACACACAGTGGTGGTGGGAATTAAATGATGCAAGCAAGTCACCTTAGGTGCAAGCTCGGGACCATTTGTGGGCCATCTGTTTGCAAAATGGGGCTCCAGGAATGACCAGGATCCCATCTCTATCCCTCCTTGTGTGTACCTGTGTGTCATTCATTCATTCATTCCAGAGCATCCTCCTCAAGTGGACAAAAGGCTTCAAGGCATCCGGCTGTGAGGGCGAGGATGTGGTCACCTTGCTGAAAGAAGCAATTCACCGGCGAGAGGTGGGTGACATAGTGCAAGTCCCCTGGTACATTTGGTCCCCTGGTGCCCAAGGTGGCTGGTGTAGTCAGAGGCAGGGCAATAGCACATGCTTTGTTGGAGGGAAATTAACTATCACTCAGCAGTATTTGCTTAACTACTGGGCATGGGGACTGGGGCTGACCACAACAGTCTTACTATAAACGGAAGCCCACGATCTGGTGGCAAGTGCTGCTGTAAGGGCTTTGAGCAAAAGTGAAGTTGAATGGGGAGAGCAGAGAGGAGTGGGCAGAGACGTCAGTGTGCGTGCATGCGTTGAAGTATCTAAACAGAAGATATTGGAATTTGTGGATGTCTGCTTCTGCCGTCAGGAGTTTGACCTGGATGTGGTTGCTGTGGTGAATGACACGGTTGGGACTATGATGACTTGTGGCTATGAAGACCCTCACTGTGAAGTTGGCCTCATCGTTGGTAAGGACGCCGATTATCCTTCCCAAGATGGGGGTGCGTGGCCTCGGGTGGGTGGGAGACTGGCGCTGAGTGAGGGTTGGTGCCTCCTGATTGACAGGTACTGGGAGCAATGCCTGCTACATGGAAGAGATGCGAAACGTGGAGCTGGTGGATGGAGAGGAGGGACGCATGTGCGTCAACATGGAGTGGGGGGCCTTTGGGGACAACGGCTGCCTGGATGACTTGCGCACAGAGTTTGATGTCGCTGTGGATGAGCTCTCCCTCAACCCTGGCAAGCAGAGGTAAGCACTCACCTGCATTGGGGCGTACATCCCCGAATGGGATCTTGATTGGCTGGGCTCTCCACCATGGCCTGTTCTCTTGGGGGCCCTGTTAAGAGAAGCTTTTTCTTTTGCTAGCCGCTTTGGTTTATCCCCCGCCAGCCTCCTGGGCTCTGCTGGATTGTAGTCCCCAAATAAACACACAAGACGCTGTATTAATTATGAAGCTGTTGGCCTTGCTTGTTTCTTACTGGCTAGCTCTGACTTAAGTAATTACCCCATAATTGTTAATCTATGCATGTCTCTTACTGGAGAGGTTTCCGGGCTTCCTACCCCAATGGCGTTACATCTCGAACTCTCTTGTGTTTCTCCTTCCCAGAATCCTCCTGGATTCCTAGCCCCACCTATCTAGATTCCTATTGGCCAGACAGTCTTTATTGACAAATGCACAGGACTTCCCCAACAGGACCCAAGTGGGTTTCTCCTTCAAAGAGGTTCTTCTCAAACTCCCCATCAAGGTCTAGGAGAATGCGTTAGAAGCTAGGTCTGAGACTGGGGAAAACCAGTGGGAGCTAGAAGCGCTTACAGCTCCCAGGGTGAAGAAGCGGTGTTGGTGCCTCTGACAGTAGGGAAGCCTTTCTCCAGTTACTCAGCACCTCGTGCCTCTGTTGTCAGAATGGATGAGCATCCCCAATGTCACAGAGCCTCATGCCTCAGGGAGATGCCCTCTACAGTGCCACCAGACTGAGTTAGTCCAAGACCTTGGTCCTTTAGAATACAGTTTGCAAATGATTGGGCTAAATTATAGGTCCCAGGACTAAAATACCCCACAAGCCAGGCAGGTACCATTAACGAAGGAAGCAGGCTACAAAATGAGGTAGGGCAGTGATAGTGTCTTCCTGGACCCTTAGCTTTTTAAAAGGGCATTGTGCATAGTCCAAAGACTCTCAAATCAAGTCATGTCATGGTCATAGTCGGTCCAGAAGTGTGTGTGCGGGTACTGCTGTTAACACCAGTTACTTGAGATCCAAGGGAAAGCGTGTAAGCTGCCCAGTGGAAATTAAGGAGGAAGACCCAGCCATCCTACCCTGGAAGTGGTGTTGGGTTTGTGGGTGCATTTCTTCTAATGAGCTGTCTAACGTCAGGTGGTTAATTTTGGTGAGTGTTTGAGACGACTCCTGGATGTTGCACACATGACTGGGGAGTGGTTTTTTCCACACAAGGGGATTTTGCCAACCCCTGCTTTCTTTTCTGCCTGGACACATTTGCCCCTTCTAACCTCTGTGGACACTGTTACATTGCAGATTCGAGAAGATGATCAGTGGCATGTACTTGGGCGAGATTGTGCGTAACATTCTCATCGATTTCACTAAGAGAGGGCTGCTCTTCCGTGGCCGCATCTCAGAGCGCCTCAAGACAAGGGGGATCTTTGAAACTAAGTTCCTCTCTCAGATCGAGAGGTAAGGATGCGGGGAAGAAGGTGGGACCATGTTCTCATTTTTCCTCACAAGTAGACAAGCCAATGGGTTTCCACAGCTCTTCTGATAGCAGAATGTAGCTCACGGAGGTCAAGTTAGAGTGAACTACCACTCCTGACTGACATTCTCCAGAAAAACCATGCTGCGCATGAGGGAAAGGTTATGAAAACTGGTACTGACTGAATATCAGGGCTGCTCAAGGACGTGAATTTCCTTTGTTTTTAGTGTAGTTTGGTTTTGGTTTTCTTGAGATAGGTCTCACTATGTAGCCAACGTTGCCCTTGAACTTGCAATCCTCCTGCTTCAGCCTCCTGAAAGATGGCATTATAGGCATGACTCACCACACCTGTGGGCATCAGTTTTATGGTAGCCATGTCCTACCTTGGAATAGAGTAAGAGATCATTTGTTCATGGCTCTGTTTCCCCCATTCCCCTGGAACCTTCCTGGACAGAACCAGGCCGGCCACTGGGTCTTCCTGTGCACACCTGACCATTGTCTCCCTCCCCTGCAGTGACTGCCTGGCCCTGCTGCAGGTCCGGGCTATCCTACGCCACCTGGGACTGGAGAGCACATGTGATGACAGCATCATCGTCAAGGAGGTGTGCACCGTGGTTGCTCGGCGTGCAGCCCAGCTCTGTGGCGCAGGCATGGCTGCTGTGGTGGACAAGATAAGAGAAAACCGAGGCCTGGACAGCCTCAAAGTGACAGTGGGTGTAGACGGGACTCTCTACAAACTCCATCCTCAGTGAGTACCTTCCCTGTCTTCCCTCTTCTCCTGGTACATTTCTATTCTTGGTCTTCTCTCAGCCACTCAAGAGTGTTTAATGGCTTGCTTTGGAGATTACTGGTGATGGTTTGGAGATTACTTGTGATGGTTCCTTTTGCTGGCTTGAGATGAGAGTCTTTGTGTAGTTGGTTGTAGTTTGATAAATTTTCAAGGCTGGATAGCATTTTTCTTTTGAAGCAGGGACTTATTTGTGTAAGCCAGGTTGACTTTGACTGCATTATGTAGCTGAGGTGGGATGACGGGTGTGCCCCCTTGCACACTTGGCTAGGGAGGAGATCATGTTTTCCAGTGATCACATCACTGCTGTTTCTGTGTTTAATCTGTGTTGACTGTTATGAACAGGGAATATTCTGGTAGGCTTACTCTGATTCAGGCAAAATTTTCCCTGGCATCCAGGGATTGTCACACAGTAGCCACTTGGGGCTTACGTTAATAAAGGTTTTATGGGAGCACAGCTGTGCCCGAGTCTTTAGTCACACTCAGATGGCAGGGTAGTCAGGAGAGGACACATAGCCCACAACAATGAAGCACGCATATGATTGTGTATGGGTGTGTATTATACCGAGTGGAAGTGTCCTTGGAGGCAGATTGATTCCCTGGAACTGGAGTTACAGGCAGTTGTGAGCAGCCCGACATGATGCTGGCAATTAAATTTGTCTCCTGAAAGCAATAAATGCTCTCATCGCCCATAATTTACCTTGAAAATTATTTTAATTGTTTGCATATGGTAGAGGTGGGAAGTGTGGGGCAGTTGTGTACATGGGTATAGTGCTTACGGAGGCCAGAAGATGGCATTGAATCCTCTGGAGTTACAGGCCATTGTAAACCACCACGTGGGTGCTGGGAACTGAAACCTGGTCCTCTGCAAGACTTGTGTGCACTAAGTCTCCTGTACTCCAGACAGGCCTCCAACTGTGTACATAGCCAAATAACCTTGAACTTTTGATTCTCTTGCCTCTACCTCCTGTTTGCTGGGATTACAGACAAGGGGTACCATGTGCAGGTGATGCTGGGGATGAAACCCAATGACCTCACTTATGTTGCTTGGCAAACACTATCAACTGAACTACATCCCAGGATTTATTTGGAAGAAAGTTCACCAGCATCTTTTTTTTTTTTTTTTTTTTTTTTTTTTTGGTTTTTACGAGACAGGGTTTCTCTGTATTGTTTTGGAGGCTATCGGTCCAGCCCGGCCTCGAACTCATAGAGATCCGCCTGCCTCCCGAGTGCTGGAATTAAAGGCGTGCGCCACCACCGCCCGGCGTTCACCAGCATCTTAAAGACATTTGTGCCCAACTTGAGTCTTCCACTCTCTTGATTGGCCACCATGTTGTAAGACTTGGGTGTGGTCCTGGCCCCTTCAAGCCTCAGTTTTCCGGTTCCCAGTACATCGTAAAGTAAATGTTTGCTTCTCATCTTCATTCTTCTTTCTGGCTTCACTTGACACAAACCAGTCACGTCCCTTCTTTCTCACTTTCCAGCTTTGCCAAAGTCATGCACGAGACGGTGAGAGACCTGGCTCCGAAGTGTGATGTGTCCTTCCTGGAATCCGAGGACGGCAGCGGGAAGGGAGCAGCTCTCATCACCGCGGTGGCTTGCCGCATCCGGGAGGCCGGGCAGAGGTAGAGCCAGAGACCAGACGGACTTCTCTGCTTCCTGGCCACTTCCCTGCTTTAAATTATGAGGATGGACCCCTTGGCATTTCCTGGCAGAGGACCCTGTGAGACCGCGATTTTGCCTCTATATTTACTGTAGAGTTTGGCACCCACTCCTTGGCCTTCCTGAGAATCAGAAAGTACGGAATTGTTCACAGTTGTTCCTGTCACCTCGAGATCGTCCCTCCCCAATTCTATTTCCTGTACGATCCTATGTGATGGAAATAGTCTTGAAGACATGGTTGCCTCATCTTCGAGCTAAATGTGACATTTGTAGGTGGAGAACATCTCCTTGATTGCTTCTCTTATGAGAGACAGACATTGGGAGAGCGGAGGAGGAGCAGAGGGACATCCCCGGGTGGCTGTATGGCTGAAACCCTCTCCAACTCAACCATAAGCATCGTCCTGCCGGTCCTCACATTTGCTGTCCTGGAATAGAGAATCCAAACCAAAGCCAAGAGTTTAACGCCTCCTTCAAGTGTTTGTGGCTTTACCTCACATGGCTAAATGAGTCAGCCATGAACAACAGACCTTGGTAGAGGGTGGCTTTTGGTAGCTTTTTAAAAATTTTTTTCCCTTGCAGAAGTGGAAACACTGGTTTCTTTTTTTGTTTGTTTGTTTAATTTATGTTTGAAATTTATTTAGTTTGTGAAGCAGGTCCTCTCCTTCATCCGTGTAATGGTTAATTGTAAGTAAGGTATTTATATGTTCTTTTGTTCTGTACATAGCTGGCCAGGGTCTCATGACTGAGCCTCGTTAGTAGATTGGTGTAGTCCAGGATATCAGGTGGAGGCACTGACTGACTCCCAGGAACACGTCCTCCACCTGAGGGAGGAGGAGAGATATGGGGGGTGAATGGCAGAGCTCCAGCCTCTGGGCTTCTCCTTCTTCTACAGTCTGAGACATGTGCGGGGCGGGGGTGGACATGGAGGCTAACCCCTGGATGGAAGAGACCACAGTAGCTGGCCGGCCAATCTGTCCGCTTTCCTGAGTGATATCTCCCAGGATGTTAGCCAAAGGAAACCGAAGGACTTGTTCAAATGTTCACTGCTTAGGAAAAAAAAACTCAATTTGTAGGTCAGTCATTGTTTTAAGAAATGGTTTTGGCAAGCTAAAGGAAGCCATCAAAAATGTTTCTACAGTTATATCCGATTGTCAAAGCAAGCCAAATGAAGCAACGAAACAACCAAACCAAGCCTCAGGGATGTTGTACCTTCCGCCCCCCTAGCAGATTCCGCCTCGGGTTTGTCTTGTGTTTTAAAGAGGCGTTGTCTGTCAGCTCTGGCAGATCGAGCTGTGTTGAGCTGCTAACTCACTTTTTTATATGAGCTATTTATTTCAGACTGTTCTGAGGAGCAGGGGGTCATGAAAGCCCTGTCCTCTGCTCTCGGAGCATACGGTCCCCTCTGACTCCAGAAGCTCACTTCTGTCCTCAAAATGTTAAATTGACCACCAACATTAAACATGGTCACGACATAATAAAGAGGGGGCAGCCTTGTAACACTAATAGGACGGATACAGAGTCAAAACAGAAAGACCAAGAGAAACTTAACCATTGCTAACACCCAAGTTTTGTGCATTTTTCCATCGTGCAGAGCAAAGCCTGGATACAGTTGAGCAAGATGGGGTACAAAAATGCCCAGAGGGAAGTTCGATCTTCATTTGTTCCAGGCTGGCACTGCCTGTGTGGGGTAGCACCCTTGTTCCCCCAACCTGATTCAGGCTTGAAAGCCGAAGCCGCCTGTAGATGTGTGAACCACTAGAGGGTAGCCCTGGAGTGCAGATGGATTTTTGACTAAATTTTTGAGTCTAAAATTTGAAACTTTAAAAACTTCAGGCACTGTCTATGAGAGAGGGCACTTTTTGGTGGAGATGCGTGTGTGACTAGCTGTTAAGGAATTGTTGGCGTTCAATCCAGAGCGTGAGGCAGTGTGCTGTGTTCGTAGCACGAGGCTGACTGCTCCCAGCTCTAGGGTGACAGCCTTCTGCTAACGCTGCTTTGTGTGATATCCAGTGAACCTTTGGCTCATCTCAAATCCCTGGACACTCAGTCTAGTGAATGTGTTGTCACCATGTACAGTAGAGAACTAGTCAAATTAACCATGTGATGTTAACTATTATTAATAAATTTTAACTTTTTTTTCAAAATAGTCAGTGTGTGTTTGGATCTTTAAAAATGGACATTTGTAAGTGTGTGGTCACCGGGCATTGGTGGCACACGCCTTTAACCCCAGCACTTAGGAGGCAGAGGCAGGTGGATCTCTGTGAGTTTGAGACCAGCCTGGTCTACAAGAACTAGTTCGGGACAGCCTCCAAAGCCACAGAGAAACCCTGTCTTGGAAAAAAAGTGTGGTCATCTTTGGGGCAAGTTAGCACTTTCTGGTCAGCCTGCTTGATCATTAATGAGATCAATACATTTGGAATGTAACATTATCTTTCAGTATCCATGGAGATGGGTTCTGGAATGCTACTGTGTTACTGTGTCTGAAAGGTACTGTGTTACCTTTCTATTCTGTGATGAAACACCACAAACAGCAGGAACACCACACGCCACACTGAGGGCAAAAGCAGAAAGTAAGGACTAGAAATAGTGTCAGTCCTTAAAACTCTTGAAGCCTCCCCCCAGTAACACACTTCCTCCAAGGCCATAGCTCCTAAGCCCTTCTAATCAGCACCACTAAATGGGAACCAAGTATTGAAATGCCTGAGGTTATGGGGCACATCTCATTCAAAACACAACTCACTTACATAAAACAAAATAATTCATACTAGCCTATAACTTAATATATCCTCTGGCTCCAGGTGCCTCACAACTGCCTGTAAAAGGCTGGGTTCTACACTGTGTAGAGACTATACACACAGTAGAAGTCTATACGTGTTTTGGGCAAGCTTAGTTTTTTTTCTAAAATATTTCACATATATATAAAGTGCCCCAGCACTTGAACCCAGGGCCACCCAAGCAACCCTGTCACCTAACTCTTGTTCTCCCCACCCTTCTTTGCTATAGGATCTCGTGTAGCCCAGGCAGGTCTTGAACTCCTGGTCCTGCTTTAGCCTCCCGAGTGCTGGTGTTACTGCCATGTGCCACAACACCTGGCCCAGTCTTCATATATATATATTATATATATATATATATATATTTTTTTTTTTTTTTTTTTGGTTTTTCGACACGGGGTTTCTCTGTAGCTTTGGAGGCAGTCCTGGGACTCGCTTTGTAGACCAGGCTGGCCTGGAACTCAACAGAGATCCGCCTGCCTCTGCCTCCCGAGTGCTGGGATTAAAGGCGTGTGCTACCAACACCCAGCCAGTCTTCTTATACTTGAGACTTGGTTCTCACTAAGTTGCTCAATGTAGCCTTAACTCTCTCCAGCCCAAGCAGGCTTTGGATCTTGCAGTCTCCCGAGTAGGTGTATTTATAGGCAGGCTCTTACTATGTATCCCAGGATGGCCTGCACTTTGCTATGTAGATGAGGCTGGTAATCAACCTGTCGAGTCCTTCCAAGAACTTGGGGTACAGGTGTGAGCTACTATGAGACCTTGATTAGGGAGGTGACATGAGAGCTGAGGAGCTGAGCAATGGGGAGACTGGATCCAGGTGGTATGCACTTGTAATCTTGGAGCTGGGGAGGCAGACGTGGGTGGATCCTTGGAGTTCATTGGTCAGCAAGCCTAGCTTACTCAGCAAGGTCCAGACCACTAAGAGACCCTGTCTCAGAAAACAAGGTGGGCAACTAAGATTGCGTGCATGTGTGAGTGATTTTTTTTTCTAGCCTTTACATTTCTGAAAACATCGTCTTAAAAATGTAATAAGGTTGACAAGGATAGTTCAGTGGATAAAAGAGTTTGGTATGGAACTGGAGAGATGGCATAATGGTTGAACACTTGCTGCACTTCCAGAGGTCCTGAGCTCAAGTCCCAGCATCTAACAACCATTCATAGTGGGATCTGATGCCCTCTCCTGGTGTGCAGGTGGACCTGCAGACAGAAAAAGCTTGCTATGCAAGCCTGGAACCCACCATAGAAGAGAACTGATTCTTACAAGTTGTCCTGTGATCTCTCTCTCTCTCTCTCTCTCTCTCTCTCTCTCTCTCTCTCTCTCTCTCTCTCTCTCTCTCTCTCTCTCTCTCTCTCTCTCACACACACACACACACACACACACACGAGGAAGGGGACATTTGTATCCTATACAAAGGGATGGAGTCAGGTTGTGGACACATGGATCCTGTTCTCCTGCCCAGCTTTGTTCTCTGGAGTGCATCCCACTGGCTGAAGGGTGGTGAGGATGACCTTGAAGTGATCCTCCTGCCTGCACTTCTCCGGGGCTGGAATTCCATGCATGTGCCACCTGTAGGTGGTGAGATACTGTGTTACCTTTCTATTCTGTGATAAAACACCACAAACAGCAGGAAAAACACGCCACACTGAGAGCAAAAGCAGAACCTCAAGCTGGAAGCAGAAAGTAAGGACTAGAAATAGTGTCAGTCCTTAAAACTCTCGAAGCCTCCCCTCCAGTAACACTTCCTCCAACAAAGGCCATAGCCTATCTGGCTTTTCAGAGCAGATTCCCTTCAATTTCCCACTCTGGGCCCTTGGTTGCAGCCGGCTTGGTCCTGTCTGCAATCTCAGCCACACTGCTCAGCAGGGTGGGCACCTCTCTCCTAGGTTACTTTGGCATCTCTGGCAATGTGAAAGAAAAGCTACACTTGTTGCTTCCCACAGGGCTTGGGGGAGGCTCCAGAGTAGGCACAGACAGCTCCTCCCAGACCCTGATACTGGATGAGCAGGGACGGTTTTTAGTGTAATTTAGGATAGATTTCCAGGCTGTGAGGCTCTCAAGGTCCCAGATAGCACACCCTCACCTGCCCCCATCCCCCATCCCCCAACCCTCTGCCTCCCTGCCCATTGCCACATCCTCCATCCCACCCCAGGAAAATGACTTTCCTTCAAGCAAGCAGACTACACTCAAGCTGCTCACAGCTTGGAAGCAGCTTCTTTCCCAGCCTCCACCAACTCCCACCCAGCCCCTTTCTGTCTCTTTGTTGTTTTGTTTTCTTTAGCTGGGCCCCAGGTGCAGAAGGCTGAAATATAGGACCTCCCCCTGCTCGGAGCACTTTCTAGTCTTTCCACAAAGCCTTCTTGCTTTTCTGTTTTCTCATTCCCCTTTAAGCCTCTCCTTCCTTGTTCTTTCCTCCCAATTGGCAGCCTTAGCCCTGCTTGATGCCACCTTATTTCTGTAGGAGTTTTCTTTTTCTTTTTCTAATGATATGGATGGAAGGCAGGGTCCTGCAAATGCTAGGCATGGTCTCTACCACTAAACTGTAGGTCCTCAGCCCTCGTGATGTTTCAGAAATGTACACAACAGTTAGCTAAAGGCCTCTGTCTACCTTCCACCAAAGCAGGGTTCTTTTACATTTGTGTGTTAATTTGTATCGTGTATGTGTACATGTGGAGATCAGAGAATAACTTAGAGTCAGTTTCCTCCTTCCATCAACTGGTTCCCAGGATCAAACTCAAGTCATTAGAGTTGTAGGTAGGTGCCTCTTCAAAGGCCCGCAGACATTGCTGTGTTTGTATCTATTTCATGTGTCTGGTAGTTACAAACGTCTCATTTTGTGTACACCCTGCTTCCCATCTATTTTCTCATGGCTAGAAAAGCACTGACTCAACTCTGACTACACCAACACCTTGGCTTTGAGCCCCTTGTAATGGCTAATCTTGGTCGTTAACTCTGCTGAATCGGGAAACAACTAAACCCCAAGATTGTGGGCACTCCTGTGAGGGGTTTTCTTAGATTATTTGAAGCAGGAAGCCCCACATGAAAGGACTCTACAGATGGAGTCTTTTCTTTGACCTGCTTGTCCCACTCTTACTGACATGTTTATCTAGACTGTTGCTGCAGCCAGTGTTAAACCAACTTCTTCAGGATTCCAGTGTAGACTGAAGATCAGTAACTCTCCAGGCGTCCCCCAGGACTCCAGTGTTGGATTGGGGCTACTGAGACATTTAGTCCCAAGGTCTGAACAACTGTCAGAGTGTTGGCCTGTCAGTTGTGGAGACAGCCTTTGTTGGGCCACTGAGACTACAGTCTGAAAGCCTGATCTCTGCTTCATTCTTTGACTGCCATGCTGTCCCTGGCATGATGGACTCTAACCCCTGGGGCCCTATGGAAGCCCTTGAGAAACCCGTTCTTCTGATGCTGTGCAGGGCAGAGAACTTCATCACAAGGGGAACTTTTAACAAAAGGTTCACCAGGAACATACTTGCCTGCTGTCAAGATCCCATTTCTCCAGCCCCGCCCCCATCTATCTTTTTTGTTGTTCTTCAAGACAGGGTTTCTCTGTGTAGCCCTGGCTGCCCTGGAATTCTCTCTGTAGACCAGGCTAGCCCCAAATTCACAGAGATCCGTCTGCCTTTGTTTCCTGAGTGCTGGGGTTAAAGGCATGCACCAACGTCACCCAACCCAGTCTATCATTTTTATTCACTAAATTAGTCAAACATGCTCTAGGGGCAAAAACACTCAACTGTTGAGGAGAAATATTAAACATTTTTGTAAATTGATTCTGTTTCTCATAGCCTTGCTGTAATTGATTTTAAGAACACTGGGTCATTGGTTGTGTTTAGACAGGGTGTCACTGTGTATCCCAGGCTGGAAGCTGCTGATGTTATAGTTAGCCTCACACTCACAGCAGTTTTCCTGCCTCTGGCTCCTGAGTGTTAAGGTTACAAACATGAGTCATCGTGCTTTAGTGAGTTCTAGTCTTGCAACAGGTACTTTGTTCTGTTTTTAACTTTTACTTCCATTTAAATCATTACATGTACTCTTCTCCCTTATTTCAGCGTATTCACTGGACTCTTTAGTGCTAGGTCAGATGGAAGCATAGTAACACATTTGGCTTCATTCCTAACCTTGATTGGAATGTGCCTCCCTTTCCTTTATAAAAGAAATATCAGCTAAGAAAGGAACGGTGGCTCAGGAGTTAAATTCCAGCTTTCGGGAGGCTGAAGCAGAAGTTTGAAGGCAGCCTGGGATGTTTTGACCCATCCCAAAGACCAACTTCTAAAGGGTTTTGGTACTAATGTATGATATTTCTTTAGATTTGTATTTTACTGCTTTTAATCATATACATATATATACATATATATATATATATATATATTTGGTTTTTTGAGACAAGGTTTCTCTGTATTGTTTTGAAGGCTGTCCTGGAACTTGCTCGGTAGACCAGGCTGGTCTCGAACTCACAGAGATCTGCCTACCTCTGCCTCCCAAGTGCTGGGATTAAAGGCATGCGCCACCAACACCCGGCTGCGTGTATATATTTTTAATTTTATGTATGTGTATATTTTTAATTTTATATGTGTATGTGCACATGAGTGTGAGTACCCATGGAGGCCAGAAGAGGGCAATGAAGCCCCCAGAGCTGAGTTAACCAGACTCATATCCTCTGCAAGAGCAGCATTCTGTCTTAATTGCTGGTCCATCTCTCTAACTCAAAAGAATTATTTTCTGTTCTTGTGTTTGAGGCCCTTCAGGCTACACACAGGGGACCTTAAACACCCCAAATTTGTTTCTCACCATCCTGGTGGGAAAAACAAGGTCCAGGTGCTGTCTAGAGTGGAATCTGGTCTCACTCCCAGATTCACAGGCAGCATCTTCTCTTTGTCCTTAAGTGAGGAAAGGAACTCTGGTTTCAGTCCCGTGGAGGAGGCATCTATCTCATGAACTAACCACCTTCCAGAGGTCTGCCTCCTAACTCCAACACACTGGGAATTGGGTTTCAGTGTGTGAGTCTCGAGTGGGGCTGTGGCAGGGGGCACACATTCAGTCTCAAGCATTTGGTGTTGCTGAATTTTTAACAAAGACTCCAGAGTTGTCGGATTTTGCTAGGTGACATATCTGCATTTACTGCAATAATGCATGCCTTTCCTCTTAATTCTCTATGATTATGCAGAACAGTGTTTTGTCCTCTTATGAACCTTGCTTGCATTGGTGGGGAAACCACACCCAATTTTTACTATGTTGTCAGAGTAGACCCTGTGTTTTCAGCCTGTCTGTCATGTTGTTATCGATTCTAGAAAACTTGCTCGAGGTCCAGACCCCCACTGGTGTTTAAGCTTCCACTCAATCTTACAATGCGTCCTTAGAAAAGCTTGTCGGATCTAGTCAGTGCCCAACAGGGCTGATGTGCCTTCTCATCTCTCATAACCTCTGGTCCCCTCCAGCTGTTGTCTGTCTCTGAGGAACTGGGTCATTTGCCTGGAGTTGCCCTGGGTGACATCTCTAGTGACATTTTCTGCTTTCTTGTCTTTCCATAAGTTGGCAATCAAGTCTGGACTCCAGATTAGATTTTGTTCAAAAATCAACATCCCCGATGATGTTTCAGTCACATCACTCTTTCATCTGTGTTGTGTCTGTGGCTGTTTCTCCCATTTTATTGTGGTTTCCATCTAGTCTTGATCACCCCCCATTTTTTGTGGGGGGGCCAGTCCTGCCAGAATATTCATTAATCTTTTTAAAGAATTAATTTTTGATTGTCCTTTTTTGATTTGTTTCCATTTTCTTTCTCTACTTCATTTGTTTTTATTTTATTATTATTGTTATTGTTATTTTGGGTCTTTGAGACAGGGTTTCTCTATGTAGCTCTGGCTGTCCTGGAACTTGTTCTGTAGACCAGGCTGGGCTGGGACTCAGAGGTCCGCCTGCCTCTGCCTCCCGAGTGCTGAGATTGAAGGTGTGCAGCATACTGCCTGGTTTTGTGTTTTTCCTTCTTGGGTTGTTTGCCTGTTTGCTCCCTTGGTCTTGTCTCGCTTTCTCAAACTCACACTGAAAGCTAGTTCTGAAGTTGCGAACCTCTGGCTCCCTGTTGCTCTCTTAGTTCTAGCGTAGCTCAAACATAGCGATTTTCAGTAAGTTGTCTCCTCTTCCTTCTTCATCTTCATTTCCATTTTTCTTAAATTTAATACTGTCTTGTTTTTGTTTCCAACAGTATTTTCTATTAACTAGTTGTTTGCTATGCATTTCTCACTTTCTGGCATTTGTTCTGAGGAAACAATCCACATGGATCTCTGGAAACTGATCAGGCGCTCCTTTGTAGCTTGGTACATGGAAAGCATTGCACCCCCACTGCCCCAGAAGATTGTGTGTGTGTGTGTGTGTGTGTGTGTGTGTGTGTGTGTGTGTGTGTGTACCTGTAAAGGCCAAAAGAGACCGTTTGTTCCTCTGGCCCTGCAGGGAGCAATTGTGAACTGCCCACGGTGGTGCTGGGAGCCAGACTCAGGTCAGGTCCTCTGGAAGAGCAGGCAGGGTTGTAAGTGCAGAGCTCTCTCCAGGCACTGTGTCGGGAAAGAGATAGGGGAAGGTACTGAGGCAGAGTGACTGTGGCTAAATTCTTGAGTATTAACAGTTATTTCTGAGTTTCTCAGTGGTAGAATTCCAGACGTTATTATATCTTTTTCTTTTTATTGAAAATAGGTTCTTTTCTCACATAGTATATCCTGACAACCATCCCTCTCCCCAGTTCTTCCCCCACAGCCCCTCCCATCTGGATCTGCTCCCTTTCTGTCCTTAGAAAAGAACAGGCTTCTAAGAGACAATAATAAAATATAGCAAAATAAAATACAACATAAAACCTTTAAAACGTATTGTATTATTTTTTTGATGACAGCAGTGTTTTGTTGCATGTCTTTGTGTGTGGTGTGCATGGGCGTGTAAATGGTGTATGCATGTGTTGGGATATTTGCACAGGCCCTTGTGGAGGCCCTGGCTTGATATTGGGATGCCTTTCTTTTTTTTCTTTTTTTTTTTTGAGATGGGGTTTCTCTGTGAACCTGAAGTTCACAAGTTCAGCCAAAATGGCTGTCTCTACCCCCCCCCCCCAACACTGGACTTCCAGAAACCAGCCAGAGGGCCTGACTTCTACACGGGTTCTGGAGATTTGAACTCAGCAAGCATTTTACCCACTGAGCCATCTCCCCAGTTTTCATTTACTTATGTTTGCAGACATTCTTGAGAACTGTCTCAGAGATTTTGAGAGAGGAGTGATTTGGACCAGGGCTAGCATTCACCAGATCATCCTGGTGGCTGACTTAGTCCAATTCTGTTGTTGTCATGAAATACCAGAGTCTGGAGACCTTATATAGAGAAACGGCCTATTTCACACAAAGTTCTGGTGGCTAGATTGAGTGGCCACAGCTGCCCAGGAGCGATGCTGGGTCATAGCTTGGTGAAGGCATGTTCAAAAGGTCAGAGGGACAAAGAGGAAGTAGGGGGCGGGGAGGAGCTGCGCATGCTCTTTTCCGCCAGTCCTCCAGCCCAGAGAGCACTAATTCCTTCTAAGGGTGCTTCCCCAATGACTGAAGTCCCCCTCTCTCTTAATGTTCCTCCATTTTTCTGTGTCATTTCATTGGGGATCAAGCTTCTAACACACGACCATCGATCGTCCCTTCCAAGCCTGCCATTTTGAGCTATAAAAAAAAAGGGTGTTTGAGTGCCCCAGCTTGAATAGCCATCCCTCTTCTGCGATTTGTAAGCTCCATCTGCTGCTGGAGTACTTACCTGAAAATCAGGGAGTTCTGGGATATGGTCCAGCTGCCGGGTGCCAGCTGGCACAAACGCTCACAAAGGCGGCCGCAGATGCAGTGCATGCTGCTGCCCAAGCCCGAGCAGGAGGGTGACACTTTCCCTGTTGTGTGCTCAGGTGCGGGAGGGGGGGAAGGGGGCTCTCCCTGCCCACAGCTCTCACTCTATGCTCTGCTTTCTGGGCTGAGGGCCCATTTCCAGGGCGAGCAGGCAAGAAACACAATCAGAGCGTCGAAATAAATAGAAAATTTGAATCCCCGGCGGCTCCTGGACCTCGGGTCCTCTGAGGGACAAACATCTACTGTGTTTTATTGAATGTTTTCCATCTTAATAAGTACTAGGAAATGCCAGGACCATTTGCAGCTTCCTGCTAACTCTAGGGACTGGGAAAGCAGGCGCTTAGGATCTCTGAATAGTTTTGTTTCCCTACTGCTCAGTGGTGCTCAAAATGGTTTTGCCCTAGGAGACCAGCTCTAGGATCTAGGGTACAGGGCAGTACTTCCGGGAGGACCAGCCAACTCCTTCCTTGGCAGTGGTGTGCCCATTTCTAAGCATTTGCCCATGGGCCATAAAATGAAATTTGAGTAAGTGCACATGTTTTATTCAGTTTGTGTATATTACACAAGATGTGAGTGTGAAGTTGCTGCACAAACAATTGGATGCAAGGAATGTGACAGAGAAGAGATCGGGTTAAACCTGGTTTTGAGTCCTTCCTCACCAAGGGGACCATATGTCCAACGGATTAATCGTGATGGAGCAGGAACCCTGAGGAATGACATGGGACGGAGGCATTTGAGAAAGGGACTCCAGTCCAGAGTCTATTGTGGCACTACTACTTTCCAAGCCCGGATATCAGAGAGCTCCCCATGCCTGCCAGCCTGCGAGGTGCATTCTCTAGGACTTTTCAGGAGTTGGTACCCACGCCATCTGCAACACTTACCCAGAGATGTGGCAGATGGCGCCCCTGCAGGCGGCCCTCAGCACTGCATAAGGCAAAAGTCATCCCAGAGTCATCCTTGTGACCCTCAGTAGCCCTGTCTCAGAGGCTCCCTCAAGTGGCCTCTGATGGACACTGCATCATTGTCCTTGGTCTCTTACAACATGTGTTGCTGAGTCACTTGAAGGCAGAAGACCATCCTAGTCTTAGATACTACCAGATCTTTTTTCATTTAGATTCCTAAGACAAATTGACTAGTTTAAAGTTGTGTTTCCTAAGGTTAGACAATGTTTGAAGGGAAGAGGGATGAAAAAGAGAGAAAATGAAGGAAAGAAAAACTGAAAATAGGAAGGGGATGGGGGAGGGGACAATGGAGGTACAAGCTGTAAGACGCTGACTTATACTTTAAAGTAGCTGCTCTCAGCCCTCCTGTTGCTGCCACCCTTTAATACAGTTCCTCATGTGGTGACCCCCAACCATAAAATTATTTTTGTTGTTGCATCATAACTGTAATCGTGCTACTGTTATGAGCTGTAATGTAAATATCTGCGTTGTCCCATGATCTTAGGTGACCCTTGTGGAAGGGAGACTGAACCCCAAAGGGGTCTTGGCCCATGGGTTGAGAACTGCTGTTTCAGAGGAAGAGTCGGGAAGCAGTGTGTTGTTGGGTGTGCCTGCCCCCCCCCCCCCCCGCAGACATGCCCACAGGCCAGTGTGATCTAGGCCAACTGATCACTCAGTTCAGACCCCTTCCTAATGACTCTAAGCTGTGCCAAGTTGGCAGTTAAAGCTAATTAGGACAGGGTACATCATGGAAGGGACGGCATAGCAGCAGGTGGCGCCACGGTTGCAGGGACCTATGCTGAGACAGCTCAGTTCATTTTGTTGGCAGACAGGAAATAGAAACTGGACAGGAAGAAGGCCAGGCTGTATGACCTCAAGACATGTTCCTACGTTTCTGCCTTCTAAAGTTTCTGCAACCTTCTGTGGGGACACCAGACCTTGAACAGAGACCCACTTCCCCTTCGGCCTGGGAGCAGGCAGCTGTGAGATAATGTTTACTGAAAACAATTCAGTGCTATAAAGCTCTTGATAGGGCTCAGATAAGGGCTTGCTCACTGAAACACCATGACTTTGACACCCCCTACGGCTAGATGCCTCTTCCTGCTCCCTGCTGTGTCTCCCAGATTCTGGGGCCGGGGAGATTAAACCACCAGCCAGGAGGGTGAGAAGTCTGGAAAGAATTGTATGTAGATGGATGGCAAAAGTCCTTAAAAAGGGAAGCGGGTTTTTTTTTTCTTGGAGACCTCTCTCCTAAGCGGACTTGGGGTCTCCTCCTAAGCTGACTTGGGAAGCATAAAGTTTTCTTAAAGCAACCGACCGGTCTCTGTGTCATCTATCCTGACCACCTTGCTACATTCTCGGATGCAGGCTGCACAGCAGGTGCGACAACCTTCCAAGACTGCACCACCAGCTGGGGACCAAGTGTTAAGCACACAAGCCTGGAGAGGGGGTGCGTTTCACGTTCAAGTCACAACAGTGGGTCACAGCAAAGTGGAATGATCTCAGCCATGGATTACAGATGCTGTCTGGGGGCATTCTTAGCTTGTGGCTCGGTAGAGGTTAGTAGCCTAAATGACTCCCAAGGTTCTTACCTGGTCACCAGGATGTTAGGTCAGACACAGGAGTGGTCAATGAGTGCTTACTAAATGTGCCCCAGGACAGCTGGCTCCAGCCCTCCTACAACACTGCAGCCCTCCATAACTGCAGGGTTCTAGTCAGGCGGCTCTGTGGGGCCTCTGACGCAGGTGTGGCTTTTCTCCTGCTCTGGGAACCAGTTCACAGGCTTATGTGCCACAGACTTGGCTGCCCTAGGAAACTTTCTTTGAGATTGATTTTCTGTGGTATTTCGTCACAAGGTTGGAAACCCGACACCTGTCCTCTCCACCCGATCCTTTTCTTTCTATTCCCAAACTCACCCAGTCATTCAGCAAACGCTGGTTGAGAAACTATGAGGACTTCCGGGATACAGTGGTGGATAAAGTGGACGCACTTCTGCTGGGCATTCGGGAGGCCAGCTGTGACAGAGGTGACAGGCATCAAACAACATGGGAACAGCTGGTGTCTGGTTTCCTTTCTGATAACACACACTGCACTCGGCCAAAAGCTGCTTTGAGGTGGAAAGATCGATCTCAGTTTACAGGTTGCAGTCATCGCTGAGGGAAGTCAGGGCAAGACCTCACGGTCCTGTCCAAAGAACCATCAGGCAACTTGAATGCCCACATCTCCCCAGTCCTGGCCCCTGGCTTGCTCAGGTTGCCATAATGTGAGCCCAGAGGAAGATAAGCAGCCGAAGAACGCACCAAGTGTGTTTACCCCAAGAGTTTCTGATGAGAATTAGAACCGATATTAGCCTTCCCTGCAGAATTAAGGGGGCAAACTCATTATCCTGAAAACTGGTTGATGGTGGAGAAAAGGAGCCAATGTTTATTTTGCCTTTGTTGTTCACACTATGCTGAAGGGGGTAGGGGGTGGGGGCAAGCAGCAGACAAGCTGTCTTGATGGCAGTATTCTGGCTAATGATGAAAGGGGAGGATGGAGTTCTGAGGTTGGTCGCCACCAGTTGACAGTCTTTCTGAGGTAATGGGCTCAGGCAGGGAGTGGAAAGAGTCCTGAATGTGACAGAGAAGCACACCTGTTTGCCTCCCGTAGGAAGCTAGCCCCCACCACTGAGAGTCCAAAGATGAACTTGTGGGTAACTTAGAGGAGGGTGAGATGGGCTTCAGGAAGCCATGGGGCTACGTTTAGCTAAATCTGAAGCTAGGGACACTTTAAGCCAGGTGAGAAGAGTTTTTGCGGGCTTGGAGTTCCAGAAGGATGAGAGTGATCCCATGGAGCAAAAGCTTAGGGTGCACATCTTGAATTGCAAGCATGAAGCAGAGAGCGCAAGGTAGAAGCAGGCAGGGCTTTTTACTCTCAAAGTCCTCCCACCACCAGTGACACACTTCCTCCGTCAAGGCTACGCCTCCTAAATCCATCCGCAGGGTGCTGTAAAGAAGGGAGCAAGTATTCATTGCTGGAGACCATGGGGGACATTTGCCACTCACACCAGTGAGTTTGGGGCCAGCCTGGGTTACACGAGACCCTGTCTCAAAAACCAAAACAACCCATGTTGGGGAAGTCTTATGCCAATAAAGCACTGTCTGGCCAATAGGGAATCTAGATAGGAGGGACTAGGAGTCCAGGAGGACTCTGGGAAGGAGAAACAAGAAAGAGTCAACATGTGATGCCATGGGGTAGGAGCCCGGAACTATTCTCTGGTAAGAGACATACTTAGATTAACAATTATGGGGTAATTACTTAAGTCAGAGCTAGCCAGTAAGAAACAAGCAAGGCCAATAGCTTCATAATTAATACAGCGTCTTGTGTGTTTATTTGGGGACTACAACGCGGCAGAGCCCAGGCGACTGGCGGGTGATAAACCAAAGTGGCTAGCAAAGAAAAAGCTTCTCTTTACAAACCCAAAACAACCAAGACTGGACTGCTCTGTGTCACACCGGAAGTCGGAGGAACTCACCCCTTCCTGAGGACCTATGGGTAGCTAATTGTTGCTGAGAGAAGGAAAAGCCTCTTCTCCAGGGGTGTAGCCTATGGTAACGTGCCCATGCTCTTGTAAACATGTGATCGTTGACTCCAAAACAAAGGCCTGCAAGTAGAAAGGGGACCATTTGGGAGAGGAAGGAGATCAGGGGAGTGAGAAGAGGAGAACGTGAGGTATGATAAAACACACTATTTGCAAGTATGAAGTGTCATGATTAATTATGCACAATTAACATGTGCTAGTAAAAATGCACAACCATCTGACACATTGCAGACTAAGTCTGGAGATCCCCGAAGTGGAGAAAGCAGGAAGAGGAGGCAGAAAATGAGCAGTCTCCAGGAAGTGAGAGGACAGAGAGGAGAGGGTGGCACTCTGGGGATACACTAGCACTTTGGACGGTGCGGCACTTGGATGGGACACGCTCATTCCTGTCGCGCACTGCACAGGGTCAGGTGTACCTATGCTGAGAGCTGGTGCCTGTGACATAAGTGTAGGTCCCTGGTGACCTGGGCCAGGACAGTTTCAGGTATGCCAGGGGAGAACACCTGGTGGGGGGGGGGTCGGAAGACAAAGGAGAGAGGCTGTGAGCGCAGGGAGTCACTAGGGAGTTTGCAATGCACAAGAATGAGACAGACAGGTGCGGTGTGTATGGGAGAAATTCTGATAAGCCTGATGGAGAGGGCGGTGGGAGGGAAGGCGGGAGGAAAAAGGTGAGAGAGGGAGAAGGGAGAGAGAGAGAGAGAGAGAGAGAGAGAGAGAGAGAGAGAGAGAGAGAGAGAGAGAGAGAGAGAGAGAGAGAGAGAGAAAGAGAATGAAACTGCTGCTGACAAGGACCCATTCTCCAGCCTGCTGAGAAAGAGGTCATGACCAAGTCAAGGCCACTGTGCATGGTGTCACCACACACAGATTTCAGGCAGAAGCCTGACTGTAGTTTTTCAGCATATGAGAACTGGTGCAGCCTTGATGCCCACATGGCCATACTGGAAGCCAAACCCGCGGTGAGGGGGTTGGGGTTAGGCCTACTGGGTGTGGGATTCAAGGCACTTGGTGAGAGCCCTGGCTGGCCCCAGTGAGACACACTCACTCCTGTGGCCCCAGTACGAGTTCACTGAGATTCACGGTTTGGGGGCCACATTCAGGGTGTTCTCAGCAAATGCCTCACCTCCTGTCACTGGATGGTCAGAAAAGCAACGGGTGACTTCCGGTGTCAGCAGGAGTGCGAGCTCCTGTTCCCAGTACCATCCCAACAGCTCAGGCTGTCAGCGACAGAGGACAGGATTGTAGACCCAGGCCAGGCACACAGTCACGTGCTGGCTGGGGTACATCCCGGGGCAGATGTGGACGGATGAATTAGTGATCTGGTGTTCAGAGGAGAGGGCAGACAGAACGCAAGCGTTTGAGAGTTGGTGGAACTGCCAGGAAGTGAGTGCAGGACAGCTCTCGGGCACCGGAAGAGAGTCAGAGCCTAGGAACAGAGAGCAGACGATCACCTTCACCTCAGAGGAGAGCTCTCCTTGACCTTTGTTTTGGTTCCTAAGTGTAGCGTGAGGCGAGGAGAATGTTGAGAGCAATTGTGGCAGAACTGAGGGGATGGAGCTCAAGTGGGCTTGAGAAAGAACGAGAGGGGAGCCAGCAGAGTCAGTGTAAATAACCCTCCCGAAGAGAGCAGGAGAGCTAGGCAGGGAAGAATGGGGTAAGGAGGTGTGTGTGTGTGTGTGTGTGTGTGTGTGTGTGTGTGTGTGTGTGTGTGTACATGTTCCTGTATGAGTAGGTACCAGTGCACATGAGTGAATGTTGAGGCTGGCCTTTCACCTCATATTTTGAGACGGAGCCTTTGATGATTCTGGAGGTCACTAATTTGGCTAGATTGGCTGGTCAGTAAGCCATGGGGATTCTCCTGTTTCTGCTTCCCCAGCGCTGGGATTACAAGCATGCACTGCCGTGTGTGCCTTTTTGCTGTGGGCTCAGAGATTTGAACTCAGGTCCTCAAGTTTGAGCCACTTTTGTCAACTGAACCATCTTCCTGGCTGGTTACTCATTCATTCATTTTTTTAAGATATCAAAATTGTAGTACATGTGTCATGTATGTTTATAGGAATGATTTGGTAGATAGAAGAATGTTCATGATTATGAGACAGCATGATGATTCATCTGTTTTCAAACATTTATTTTTATTGTTTTAAAAATAATGTGTATATGTGCATTGTCTTTCTGTGGGTATGTGCAAGTGAGTGCAGTGCCCACAGAAACCAGAAGAGGGCATCAAATCCACTGGAGCTGGAGTTTCTGCGCCTGTGAGCTTTCTGAGGTGGATTCTGGGAGCTGTTCTTTGGGTCCTCTGGAAGCGGTGATCTTAAGCATGGAGTGCCTCTTCAGTCCGCGATGGTTCGTGTTGATTGCTAGTCTGGAATCACCTAGGAGGCAAAGCTCTGGTGTCTGGGAGAGAGTTGCTAGAGAAAATTAGCTAAGGAGGGAAGGAAGGCCTATGCTGGATGTGGGCAGCACCATCACATGGGCTGGGGAAACCAAATCGAATAAAAAGGAGGACGTAAGCGTTCATCTTGAGGAGCTTCCTGACTGTAGAGGCAATGTGAGCAGCTGCCTCACACTCCTGCTGCCATGCCTTCCCCACATGGTGGACTGGACACTGAAACTGTAAGCCCAAATAAACTCTTCCGTCCTTAACTTGGTTTTGTTAGGCATTTTGTCATAGCCATTAGAAAAGTAACACAGAGATACAGCAAGGGACCAGGTAAGGAAATGATGTCCTTGAGCTGGCCCCGGTAAGGGTGCAGGGCACATATGGAGAGCTGTGGTTCTTTTCTCTGCAGGCAGGGTTGTGAGAACAAATGTCCTTGGCTTTCTGGGATCCTGCGACCATGGGTAGGAAGGGGTTATGGAAGGTGCAGATATTCTCAGGCCCCATAAATGTATTAATTCAATAACAAACATGCCAAACTGGGCCTGGTGATGCAGCCCTGTAACCCCAGCTTCTTGGTAGATGGAGGCAGCAGGATTGTTAAATCCACAGGCCTACCTATGCTACTGAGTGAGTTAAGGCCAGCCTGAATATAGTAAATTCCCATCTGAAATCTTAAAAAAAAAAAGGCCTGGGGGTTACATCTCAGGGGTGGAGTGCTTGCCCAGCATGTGTGAGACTCTGTTTGATACCCAGCATTGCAAGATAACAAAACACTCTCACCTGCCTGCAATAACAGAACTGTCCCCTTTATATTCTTTTTTGTTGTTGATTTGAGACAGGGTTTCTCTGTGAAGCCTTGGAACTCACTCTGTAGACCAGGCTCAGAATAAAGGAGTGCACTGTAGAGCCCAGTGGTTCCAGGAAAGACCACGGACAGACCATCCAAGGGAAAAGTACCTAACATTCCAACCACTGTAGATAGGGTCACCAGATGTCCCTCAGCCCAGCACACACCCATCCTGTTTTAACACGACACTCCTACACAAATATCAGTCATTCAGGGGTCCTGAGCCTTAGTACTTCCTCACCCAACCTCTACTATGATTAAAAAAAATCCACCCCAACTGAGCTCAAGGCTGTCTGATTAGGCCAATGTGTTGGACACTTGGAGGGTCCAATTTCAAGCTTGAACAAAGGCTCTTTGCTTTTACATATGTGGTCTCCTTGGTGGTTTTTGGGGGAGTCTGAGATCTGGGCATAACAGCACCATCACCTTCTGGCTTTGTAATCTTGCCCTCAACTCTAGCCTCTTCTGCATCAGGTCACAGGGACTGTTGACCAGCAGGGACTTGCCTCTCTGGTCAGGTTTGCCTAACCGCTGGGTGGCCCCCTCTGTCCTGGCTGCTGGGTGGTCCCGCTCTGTCCTGTAGGAGGGCACCAGCATAGCCCCTGACTGACTTGGCTTTAACCTATCTAGAACCTGGTGGGAACTTGATGACTGCCTACTCCAGAGTTGGCAAGTAAGTGGTTTAGGCTATACTGTCTCTTGGTAAAACTGGCTAATAATTTCTTGTCTCTTTGACTTATCTCAGAGGACTAAAATAATAGTGTGTGCTTCTGGGTGTGGAGGAAGATTTTGGAAACTGGAGGCAGGAGAATTGGGGATTCAAAATAATCCTTACCTGGCTACATACTGAGTTCAAGGACACCCTGGCTTCATAAGATATTGTTTAAAAAAAATCAAGGAAAAAAATAGTCAGGAGTGGTGCATGCCTTAAATCTCAGCGCTGTGCTTGTGAACAAGGTTAAACTATTATAAAAATCCAGTGATTTATGTGCTCGCATGTGTGTGGGGTGTGTATGTGAGAGCTATGGTTCATGGGTATTTGATGAACACATGAGGTCAGGCTTGCCTTTCTTGCTCTGAGCTACTCAGCCAGCCCCAGAAGGCCAAATTTGCTCAACTGTTAGACAAAGCCCTGCTCTGTGTCCCAACTCCTCCCCTGCTCTGTGTCCCAGCTCCCCATCCCCTGCTCTGTGCCCCAACTCCTCCCCTGCTCTGTGTCCCAGCTCCCCATCCCCTGCTCTGTGCCCCAGCTCCCCCTCCCCTGCTCCGTGTCCCAGCTCCCCCTCCCCTGCTCTGTGTCCCAGCAGGTCTCTGATCCTGGAACCTCAGACCTCCTCCCCTCCCCACTGCTACTTTTCTTTATGCTTTTCACATGGAGTTGCTCCGCCTGCAAACCCAGAGCTGAAGGAATTCTACTCACCTGTCCCCTTCGCGCCTCCCTTTCAACACCTCTGCTGCATGCATGGCCAGCCTTTTACTTTCCTCTTCCTTCCTTCCCTCCTCCCTTTCTTTCTTGCCTGCTTGCTTGCACGCATGTGTATGAACACTTGTGTACGTGCAACAGTGTTCACCTGTGTGTGGGTGCCCTGGGAACCTTCCTTGACTGCTCTCCATCTTGTATATTGAAGCAGGGTCTCTTGGGGAAGCTGGAGCACGCCAGTTAGGCTAATGTGGTGAGTCAGCTGGCTCTGGGGATCCAGCCCATTTGCAGGTAGGCAGCCATGGCTGTAGGTGCTGGGAATCTGAACTCAGATCCTTATGTTTGTCCAACAAACGTATTCCACACTGAGCCTTCTCCCTAGTCATTGCTTTTATTAATTAATTAGAGACAGGGTCTTGTGCAGCTTAAACTGGCCTCACACTCGCAGTGTAGCCAAGGCTAGCCTTGCACTCTTGATCCTCCTGCCTCCACCTTGCAAGAGCTAAATCTCCCCTGTTCTTAAGAGTACGAGGCCTCCTGTATTTCTCAGAGTGACCGCCAGGTGATGCCGGCCACTCGGAGGGCCTGAGAGCCTTGTAAAAGGACTTTACGGAGCTGGGGAGGGAGGTGTGCCACACCTGTTGCTGTGCAGTGGTGGGAGCTGGGAACCCGGTCTTGGGAACCGCAGGCCAGTTGTGACTGACTGACTGATGAGTCGCTTATGTCTGGGTTGCACTTCCTTTTACTGTTTCTGCAGGTGTGTTAGGATTGTTCCTTGGGGACGGGGAGGGGAGGGGATGGCCTAGCGGGGGAGGGGTGGGCGGGGCTGTGCTGCCACCTGCAGGCGTCCTTTAGGAGGTAGCTAAATTTCAGGAGAGGACTGTGGGAAAACCCACGTGCCCTTCCTTACCAGCCCTTAACGTCTCGATCAGATGCCTCTGTACTCTCTTGGCATGCCCGGGAAGCCGGCAGGAGTTCCCAGTCAGCAGGTGGTGCCAGGAGGACAGGAGCCAGTGTGAAGCTAACACTCAGGGACCTTGATTAAAACATTTAAAAATTTTGATTTGGAGAGATGGCTCAGTGGTTAAGAGCACCCACTTCTCTTGCAAGAGATCCAAGCTCACTTTTCAGCACCCACACTGGGGAATTAATAACCACCTGTAATTTCAGCTCCTGAGGACCACACCTTCTGGATTCTGCCAGCAACTACACACACATACACAGCACACACACATACACATACCTCACATACGTACACCACACACCACACACACATACCCCACATACACACACACCACACATACACACACACACTACATATACACACATACACAACACACACACATACACAAAACTCACACACCACACACATACACACACACCACACATACACTCACCTCACATACCACACACATACACACACACCATACATACACACAATACACATATACATACACACATATACACACACACCACACATACACATAATACACATATACATACACACATACCACACACACCACACACACACACAGGCCTTTTAAAAATATCTTTTATTTTTTGTATATGAGTGATTTGCCTGTATGTGTGAATGTATGTTTGCATGTTTGTGTCACATCCGCCACGCAGCCTGTGTCCGAGAACGTGTGGAGGGTGTCGGGGATTGACAACACAGAGACTCATTCAACGATGTAAAGAAAACTTTAAGCAGGCCCCAAAAAGGTTCAAGAAAACTTCCTAAGAAAGGCTCCCTCCAGAGAAGCTTCTGCTCTCTCCTCTCCCCTGGCTGGTTCTGCTCTGACACCAGAGGTGGATGTGTTGGGTCTGAAGGTGTGGTTAGTCTTTGGACAAGGTCGAGGTCAGGGCAGTTTCTGTGGGCAGGCCTTTTCCAGGAACTTATTGCCCCGGGCATTGTATTGTTTTTAGTAAACATGTTTTTAGTAAACATTGTCTTACAGCTGCCTACTCCCAGGCTGAAGGGGAAGTGGGTCTCTGCTTAAGGTCTGGTGTCCCCACATGTTTGTGCACTAACCTCATGCCGGTAGTACACACAGAAGTCAGAAGAGGGAGTCAGATCCCCTGGTACTGGAGTCACAGATGTTGTAAGCTGCCAGGTGGTCACTGGGAATTGAACCGAAGTCCTCTGGAAGAACAGCCAGTGTTCTTAACTGCTAACTCATCTCTCTAGCCCTAAAACAAATGTTTAAAAATTGTTTCAGAATTTCCGTCCTGATGGACATATAGATGTATGGACATGTGGACATTTGCTTGTAATTCCAGCACCTGGGAGGTGGAGACAGGTGGATCTTGGGCTCCCACAGGCTGGCCTTTGTAGTCAATGATGGTCCCTAAGCCAGTGAGAAATTGTCTCAAAAAGCAAAGAGAGGCCTTGGGGATGGTTCAGCAGGTAAGGGTGCTTGCCCCCAAACCTGACAGCCTGAGAAGTGACTCCTGAGTTGTCCTCTGACCTCTGAGCACACAATAAACAAATGTAAAAAAAGACTACAAAAGATCCAAGGCAGCAAGTAAATGGGGAACACCCGAGGTTGGTCTCTGGCGTCCACAGTTACACAACCATGTGCGTGTACATGTGCACATGTATACACATGAACACACATACTACAACACACCACACATACACACCACACACATACCACACATTATATGCACATACCACACATTATCCGCACATACCAAACATACACAAACATACTACACACACACCACATATACACACCACATACACACACCACATACACACATACTACACACACTACACATACACACCACACACACATACACACACATCATACACACATACCACACACATACCACACACATACTACACACACCACACATACACACACATCATACACACATACAACACACCACACACACACCACACACACTATACACACACACCACACACCACACACACACATACACACCACACCCCATACACACACACACACACACACACTTCTAAGAATTTCCTGGAGGTGAGAGTCTGTGTGATGGATGGTACAGGTCACACACCTGGGAAGTCTTCATATCTGATTGTAAATGATCTTCTCACAGTGTCCAGGGCTATCTGATCACCTGCTGATCCTTTTGCCATCTCCGTGAGTGTGAGCCTGTCATCTTTGCTGTCCTGAGCTCTCTTAGCTTCCCCCACAGCCTGGCCTACAGTCTGTAAACTTTCTGGAAGATTGGGGTGCCTGCCCTCTGTGGCTGCTGCCCCCTTATTCATGTGGGTCCTGGGCACATAACTCAGGTGTTCCTGCTTGCAAGGGAAACACTTCACCAGCTGGGCACCCCGCAGGCCTCTGTTTATCCTGATTTCCCCCTTCTGCCTTTCCAGTGCCTGCTCAATCAACAGGCTAGAATAAGTCCTTTTTATTGAAGTAACCCAGGCCATTCTTATTTTCTTAGCTTCTCCTGACCAACCAGTAGACTTAAGACTGACGCAAGATGAAGGCACCTCCTGAGAATCATGCCAGGGTGCAGCTTCCCTCACGGGATGCTTCAAGGTGCCCAGGCTGGGAAACACTGCTGGAATTCCCAGCACATCAATTTCCGAGGTAAAGGAAATCCTCGCCCAGGACAGTTCCCCAGTCTGAAGCAGTGTATATGAATGTGGAAGGAATATTTAATTTGAGAAAGCCAGTAGAGACCCTTTATCTTTTTATCCCAATCAGAGCTGTCAGAACCAGTTAGCATCAGAGGCAGTCAAGTGTCTCCAAAAAAGCTACAGCGTAGAGCAGCTATCCAGTCACCAAGGCAACCACGCATCAGTGGAAAGGACCCCCAGGAACCAACTAGAAACTCAGCTGCCTGACAAGTCTGTCATTAGCAACTGGGCTCAAGTGTGGAAGGAACAATTCTCCGAAACTTCTCCTGCCCAATCCCCTGCTATCTGCAGCTTCCCACACTGAAAGTCTGCTCACCTCAGAGAGACATGTTCTGGCAGGCATGACCAACAGCAGGAAGAACGCTTGCTTACTTCCCAACAAATAAAACAGGCTGACTGTGGGGTTGGCCCTGGGACTAGCATCCTTAGAGCTCACCAACCCAGGCCCCAGTGTCTTCTGGTCACCTGGTCTCTAACCAGAGGTCACTGAGGCTGCCCAACATCGATGGACATCGGTAATCAGGAAGCTTGTGTTATATTTACTCTTTACTCGTCTCTTCTCCAAATTAGTGTTCTCTTCTCTCTGTCTCTGTCTCAGTCTCTGTCTCTGTCTCTGTCTCTGTCTCTGTCTCTGTCTCTCTCTCCCTCCCTCCCTTTTCTCCCACTCCTATACCATCTCCCTCTCTCATGCCTCTCTCTGTTTTGTTTATTTTCCTTCCTTTCTCTCTTTTTTCTTTTTCTTTTTTGGTTTTTTGAGACAGGGTTTCTCTATGTAGCTTTAGCCCTGCCCTGGAACTCACTCTGTAGATTGGGCTGGCCTTGAATTCACAGAGATCTGCCTGCCTGTCACCCGAGTGCTGGGATTAAAGGTGTGCACCACCACCATGTGACTTGTTTCTTTCTTTTTTTTTTGTTTTTTTTAAGTGTTGTTGTTATTTTCATTTTACATGCATATATGTTTGTATATATGTGTCTGTTTATATGTTTCTGAGGAGGCCAGAAGAGGATCCTTGGTGGCTGGAGTTACAGGGGGTTGTGAGCCACTGGACATGGGTGCTGGCAAGTGAAGTGGGGTGATTTGTAAGAGCAGCATGTGTTCTGAAGTGCCGAGCCAGCCGTCTTTCCAGACCCCTCTGTTTTGTTTCTTTGAGATAGGGCCTCACGTGTCTTGGCTGGCATCAGACTTGCTGTATAACCAAGGATGCTCTTGAACTCATGATCCTCCTGCCTCTGCCTTCCAGGTGCAGAGATTACAGGCAGGCACTACCATATCTGGCTTGAACTGGTGTCTGTTACCATCACCGCATTAAATTAAACAAACTCCCAGTCTACTAGTGATTTTAATGAGACAAGAGGGTTCATTCATTTGTGCAGTAAGTCTACAAATAGACACTGAGTGCTTCCTGTTTGCCAGGCAGTAGGCTGAGCACTGAAGTTAATAGATAGAATAATTCACTGGTTGTAGCTGAAGCCAAGTCAATTAGATAGGATTTCGGAGAGGGTAGCTCTGAGGAGGGACTCATTGGCTGTGTTTTGTAGATGAGGTTTCTGTCCTGCCTGGTCCCACAGCTGCTTTGCCCCAAATAAACACTTAAAGACTTATATTAAGTATCAAATGTTTGGCCTATGGCTCAGGCTCCTTACT
Organism: Mesocricetus auratus; assembly: GCF_017639785.1. Taxonomy (NCBI): domain Eukaryota; kingdom Metazoa; phylum Chordata; class Mammalia; order Rodentia; family Cricetidae; genus Mesocricetus; species Mesocricetus auratus. Next base: position 143,949,084 of record NW_024429266.1, on the reverse strand, counting down.
TGGCTGGTTCTTTCTTAATTATTAACTCATTTCTATTAATATATGTATTGCCATGAGGCTGTGGCTTACCCATAATCTGGCATGTTACTCCTTTGGAAGCATGGTGTCTCTTCTCGGCCTCCCTCTGTCTTCCTCTCTCCAGCCTTGTCTTGTAGCCCTTTCTATCTTTCTGCCTGGCTATTGGACAATCAGTGTTTTATTCATCAATCAATAAGAGAAAGATAAATACAGAAGAACATCCTCCATCTTCTCCTCTTTACTGGCTGCTCTTCCACGGGACCTAAGTTCAATTCCCAATAGTGTTCCAGTTATTTATTGCTATGTAGCAACCAACCCAAAATTTAATGACTTCATTTGAACATGGTGATTATTTTCTCCATGAATTTTCAACATAGGCAGGGGGAATGGAGACAGTGTTTCTGGTCCACCCAGAGTCAACTGGAGGGGGAACTGTCAACATCTGAGGGCGTTCTCCCTTGTATGCTTAGCAGTTGGTGGTGGCTGATTGATAGGGTCTCTGGTAGAAGTGTCAGTTGAGACATCTGCAAGCAGCTTCTTGTCTGTGTCGCAGCATGGTGGATGAGTTGTAGGCGCGGGTCTTCCAAGAGAGAGCCAGATGGAAACGATGGCAGCTTTTCGTCTCAGAAATCACATGGCATTGTATTTGTGAAGTCACTTGAGACAGCGTGTCCTCCAGGGGAGAGGAGCTGGACTGTCCCCTTTGATGAGATAAATCCAAGAAATGTGAGGACATATTCTGCAGCTGCTTTTGCCTATGACCTAAAGAAGCAGTTGGTGGGACACCCTTTCAGGAAGAGACATCTAGATAAGGCCTCTGAGGGTAGACAGCAAGTGAGGTGTTTGAGGAAGGAGAGGGCAGCAAGGCTGAGGTAAGGCAAGCAAAGAGGGACATTTGAGATGGTGTTAGAGATGGTCGGAAGCTGAATCAGGCAGTTAAGGGAGCCTGGGTTTTATTTTGTGCGTAGTGTGTGTAAGTGTTGTGGGGGGCATTGCAAGATTTAAGGTTTATTTTTGTATTTTTCTGATTGTATTTTTATTGTGCATGGTGTTTGTCTTTGCATGTGTTTGGGAATAAGTGTGTGAGTGAGAAACACGTGTGTATGTGTGTGTAAACACATGTGGGCATATTTGAATGGGGGGTCCAATGTTGATGTCTGGAATCATCCTTGGTTGCTTTCCCGCCTCACTCACTGAGGCAGGGTCTTCCAATAAAACCCAGAGCTCACCAATGAGGCTTGTCTCATTAGTCAGCTTACTTTGGGATCCCCAATCTCTGCCTTCCAAGGCTGGAATTGCAGATGGACTGTCATACCCACCTGGCAATCATGTAGGTCCTTAGATCTTCATTCTTGGGTGGCAAACAATCACTGAGCCCCTTCCCCAGCCCTCTATTCATATCTTGATAGGACCGTTCCAGCTGTTGTGCTTAGACTGATTTGAGATAGATAGAAAGCCCAATAAGGATGCTACTGGAGGGCTCCAAAGGAGAGATGGTGAGGGCTTGGACAAGAGTGCTGGCCCTGGAGATAAAGTGGAGAGGATGGACTGGTGTGGTGTTTTGAATGAAGATGGACCCCATAGGCTTATTGGGAGTGGCACTATTAGAAGGTATGGCCTTGTTGGAGGAAGTGTGTCACTGGGGATGGGCTTTGAAGTTTCATATGCTCAAGCCAGGCCCAGTGTCATTTTCTATTCTCGCTGCCTTTGAATACGGATGTAGAACTCTCAGCTCCTCCAGCACCATGTTTGCCTGCGTGTGGCAATGTTTTCTGCTGTGATGACAATGGACTAAACCTCTGAGCTGTAAGCCAGTCCCTAAGCAAATGTTTCTCTCTGTAAGGGTTGCTGTGGTCACAGTGTCTCTTCACAGCAATATAAATCCCAACTGAGACAGCTAGAGGCATGGTGGGAGCAAATGCAAGGATTCACCAAACAGAGTGGAGGTGACAGTGAAGGGAACTGGGAAGGTAACAGGAAAAGCTTCAGGTCTGAGCATCTGTGTATACAGCAAAGCTGATTCCTGTGATTGGAAGACTAGAGCAGAACTCACTCATACACATAGAGGTGAAACCTTGAGGCTGTAAGCAGGTCTTTGTTTGGACTGCCAGCTCCTGAATAATGACATGGAGATTTTTATAACTAACGAAAGCTTGGCCTTAGCTTAGGCTTGTTCCCAGCTAGCTCTGAAAATGTAAATTAACCCACTTATAATAATCTACCTGCTGCCATGAGGCTCAGTACCTCTCCTCAGTACTGTACGTATGACTTCCTCTGAGTCTAGCTGGCAAATTTCCCCTGCCTCCAATTCTTTCCCAGAGTTCCCGTCTTCTTTCAGAAGTCCTGCCTCTCCTCTCCTGCATAGCTCTTAGCCATTCAGCTCTTTATTAAACCAATCAGAAGGTACATTAGGCAGGTAAGGTTAAACAGTAGACACATCTTCACACAGGGTGCAAAAGGATTATCCCAATATGAGTCTATGCTTTAGCCATGTCAAATTTGAGATGTTTGTGAGATACATTAGTGGCTAAGAATAGACAGTTTGACAAATCAACCTGAGATTCAGTGGAGATGTTGGGGCCAGAAATATAAATCTGAGAATTATCGGCATAGAGATAGTATGTAAAGCCATGGATAATGTCCCATGGGGAGGAATGACAGTGAGCAAAGGCATGTGAAGACAGAGTCCTGGGGAACGAGGCTGAGGAGGAATGGACAAAAAGATGGGAGACGAGGCCAGTGGGTATGGAGTGAAGACTGGAAAGAAGAGTTAAGAAAGAATCAGGTGACTCTTTAGGCTCTTCCAGGCCTGCGTTTCTCAAGTTCCTTCAAGCTGACACATTCTATGACTAACCAGCCTTTGGGAAAAAGGAAGGATCATGGGCTCTTTCCAAAGACTCATATTTGATCTTTAGACCCCTGGGGAAGAGTGGGACAGTATTTGGGCTTATGGTTCCAGAGAGCTAGTTGGAGTCTATGGTGGAGAGTGGAGGCACCAGGCGACAGGGCTGGTGGCTGGACCAGCAGGTGTCAGCTCACACATCAACGGCAAACACAAACCAGAGAGAGCAAACTGAAAGCCGTCTGAGTCTTTGGACTCTAAAAGCCTTCCCGGAGTGGACTCACTTCCACCAATAAGGCCACATCTCCTAAAACTCACCAAGTAGCAGCACCAGCTGGGGACCAAGTATTCAAATGCCTGGGGATCATATCTCCTTCAAGCATCCACATTCCACTCACTCCGTTGCCCTCTAGTCTCCTGACCGCGACATAATGCAAAATGTGTTTAATCCGACGTTAGAAGTCCCCATAGTCTTTCCCAGTCACACTGCTTCAAAGCCCAAAGTCTCTTCTGAGATGCCAGGCGATGTCTTAACCGTGGCCGGCTGTAAGATGAAAAAGCAAACTGTATGCTTCTGACATACACTTCAGTCTGACTATTTTGGGGAGTAGGGGAGACACAATTCAGCCCACAACCCCTTGGGTTACTATTGCTGAGAAGCTAGGAGAGAGTGCCTGCAACACCCAGAACGGAAACATCCTCTGAAGAGACAACCGCCCTTGAGTAGAAGAAGGCTGCACTTCTTCCAGCCCAGGGCTCTGGTGGATTTGTTCTGAGGTCCTCCAAACAAGGAAGACAATCAAAACCGAAACAAAATAAAAGAACAACAGCAAAAACACCCAAACCGAGTTGTCACCAACTTCTGGCAGCAGCAAGAGTGGCAGGTGCGCAGGCTCCAGTGGCCGTGGTTGCCCTGGTTACTCTTTTCAGGGACCAGCTGGGACGCAGCGGAGGCCGGTGGGTTCTCAAATTAGAAGTTCGCGAGCTTCTCCACCGGATGCTCACACTGCAGGAGCCGCTGGGATCAAATTTTGTATCCCAACGGGTAGCTATGATTTCAGGTTTGGCTGGGAATGAAGTTCATGGGAAAGAATAGGAAGTTCCCTAGAACAAATTAAGTTGGTGGGAGACTGTTCTGCGCATCACCTGAGCTTGAAAATGCCTCCACCCCCGAAGAACTACAGTGGGCAAGGAACGGGGAGGGAGTGGCATCGACTCCTACCCAAAAAGAGTTCTTCCGTTCTCTTTTTCGACTCCGAGAACCTCGTGGTGTGTTAAAGAATTACTTCCGTCACTGTGGCTTGGGTGTCCTCTCCTTCCAGGTCGTATGTTGAGCCCCTCAAAGTGACTGTACTCGGTGATGAGGTCTGTACTTTAGTAATTAAGGTTAGATGAGGCATTATGCTGGTAGGACCTCAGTCCTATAGGATTAGTGGCTGTATACAAAGGGAGAACCAGGAGCTCTCTCTATCTCCGTCTCTCTCATTTTCTCTGAGAAAAGCATAAAGAAGAGCTCATGTGAAGGTAAAGTCAGAAAACACGCAGGAGGAGGTCCTCACTTTGAACAAAATCAGCTCCAGTCTTGATTCTAAATTTGCTGGTCTCCATAACTATTGCTGACACACCTCAATCTGTGACATTTTGTCATAGTGGCAAAGTATACTCATGTGACTGGTTTAAATTTAATTTTCCCCATTAAAAGGCACAAACTTTATCTTTGCGTCTCCCGGGTATCACTGCGCCTGACTTGGTGGCTCTCACATAGCAGATGTCCAATCATTAGCTGCTAACAAAAAGAATGATTAGTAAGTCAATGGCAGGGTTGGGACTATTACATTCACTGTAAAGTGGGGGGAAACGGACAGCCATGAACACATATTTAATCAACCTGGGACACAAATGGCATTTCCAGAATCAGAGTTAATTGAAACTGGACCAGGACCAAATGCTATCTTCAGCCACAGACTACACAGAGTCGTCAATCTAGGCAGTAGGGAAGCGGTTTCCCCTGATTTATGGCCTTTCCCTCTCTCTAATCAGGATCAGAGAATTTCTGCTCTCAGATGCAACACTCTTGGAGTCAGCAGAAGATAGAAAACTTAGAGGAGCCTCATTGCCAGAGGCCATAGGTGCCATTGCCAGAGGTGCGGCATCACATGATGAGTGTTTGGCTTCTCTGAGAGACCTCACAGGCTCACACTGCCTCTGCCCAGGGTCCCAGGCTCACACTGCCTCTGCCCAGGGTCTAGGACTCTGAGTTTAGGAACCGAGTCTGTCTGCACACTGAGAGCAGATTCATCTGTAGTTTATCTCTAATGAAGCTCTGAGAGTTGATGCATGAAACCAGCACATCAACCTATTGACTCCTAAGGGCACGGGGTCATGTGTGTTTGGAATATTTGTCTGAGCTCTCACAGTCTTCTACTGAAGATGGACCTCCAAGGAAGGCAAATAGCAGAGAGCCACTTAGGGAATGTGGAGTTGAATGAAGGGAGCCAGGACATGAAACTGCTTGAGGGCCTGGAGCTAGAAGAGCCTGACAAATCATTTTTTATCGTTACTGTGTCCCTCAAGGTAACAGTAACCACCAGGCCCAGCCTTTCTTTCCCACAGTCAGAAGCACTGGAAGGTTCTACTTAAGACTTCAGGGAAGCCGGGCGGTGGTGGCGCACGCCTTTAATCCCAGCACTCGGGAGGCAGAGGCAGGCGGATCTCTGTGAGTTCGAGGCCGGGCTGGACCGATAGCCTCCAAAACAATACAGAGAAACCCTGTCTCGTAAAAACAAACAAAAAAAAAAAAAAAAAAAAAAAAAAGACTTCAGGGAAGAAAAAAAAAACAAGAAACAAACCCTCCAACCCTATTAGTATTTTATGGCATAGGAATCTGGAGTGCAGAGAGATGAAATAGAAACTGTAGGCCAACTCACAGCCTCCATTTTTTCCTTCTTCTTTCAAAAACAAACAAACAAACAAACACCAGCTAGGTATTATGTAACCCAGGCTAGCTTATTCCTCACCAAGTAGTCAAGGATGACCTTGATTTTCTCATCCTCCTGTCTCAATCTTCCTAGCGCTGGAATTGCAGGTGTGTGCTATCACATGTGGCTCACACGGGCTTTGGAATGTCACACATGCTAGGTAAGCACACTGGACCCTTCAACCAATGTCCCAAGCCCTCTTTCCCCGACATTTTTATGTGTGACCTTCAGGGCCTTCAACACATCTACTTCGAGTTTCTAACCCAATTCAAGTGTGAATTGAACCTTACTGCCATTATCAGGTGCTGCGGGGGACGGACCCACAGATGAAGGTGAGCTCTAGACTCCAAAGTTGTCTTTCTCTCTTTTTAAGGACGCGCGCGCACGTGTGTGTGTGTGTGTGTGTGTGTGTGTGTGTGTGTGTGTGTGTGTGTGTATGTTTGTATGTTTGGGGTTTCCCAGAGAGCCTAGAAGGGGATGTCATATCCCTTGGGGTTGGAGTTACAAGAATTTGGTGACCCTCGCTGTGGGTCCTCGGATGGAGCAGTAAGTGCTCTTTACCACTGAGTCAGCTCTTCAGCCCAGAACTTCTCCAAGGAGCTAGCTTAGTGAAGCCATAGCTCTTTAAAAATCTTTAAATTTTATTTCATTTAATGTGTGTGGGTGTTTTGCCTGCATGTATGTTCATGTACCACACGTGTGCCTGATATCCACGGAGGTCAGAAGCAGGTGTCAAATCCCCTGGAACTGGAGTTACAGACAGCTTTAAGCACCGAGTAGGTGCTGGGAATTGCCCAGGTCCTCTGGAAGAGCAGCCAGTGCTCTTAACTACTGACTCACCTCTCAGATTCTATTCTTAATTCTCTTAAGAGAGGCTGGGCAGCCATAAATGGTCATCTGATAGAGTTTGAATTTGGAATGCCCTCAAATGTCCATCTATTTGAGGACTTCATTCCACAGCCTGTGACATTACTGGGAGGCGATGGAATCTTGAGGAGGTGGGGCCTACTGGGAGGATACTGAATCATTTGGAATGTGTCCCTGAAGGAGGATAGTGGGACTCTGGCCCCTCCTGCTTCTCTCTCTGCCTCATGGCTCCCTAGACAGAAACAGGCTTCCTTTGTCTTGAACCATTGCCACGATGGACTGGCCACCGTTGGGCCAACAGCAATAGAGCCAAGAGTTCTTTGACTGAAACCTTTGGAAATGTGAGCCAAAATCAGCATTCCTTCTTTTTAAATTGATCATTAGAAGTGTTTCGTCATAGTCACAGCAGCTTAGTAATAGTCCACCCCATAAAAACAGGCACTACTCTCATATTTGCACCTCCCATATCGCGTTCAAGTCCGAGTCCAAACCCTTGTCACACCATTCCAGACAGAATTAAGGCCATTCTGTCTGTGACCCCTCCAGATTCTCCAAGGGTTCTTGTAGGGATCAAATGAGACTGTTGTCACACCATTTTTTAAAGATAAAAATAAAAGAATTGCTCAGAGGAAGAATGTCTGCAGGGGAAAGGTCTGGCTAGCTGTATGATTTCATTTGTTCAATTCTTTTAGGAAAATACAGAGAAACTGCTGAGGCCTGCAGGGGCCGTTCTGGGCACTTGGGAGACACAAAATCAAGTAAAGTGTGAATCCTTATTGAGAAGGGGATGGGAAGCCAGGCAGGAAGAATACTGGAACTACACATGACATGACAAAAACACAGTGTGTCTCCAAAGGACACACGGGTCATTCTATGTGTGTGACGTCAAATCTAATCTGTTAGGTTCTATTGGGAGCACACACCAAAACTAGGAGGTCTTCCAGCCTCAAGGGCCTTCACCTTTTGGGGAAGACCTAAGTGAGACATTCCAAACTACCTGGGATCCTGGGGTCTGCTATGACTTCTGAAAATGAAAAGAATTCAAAGTCATTTGACTGGGAGAAAGTTACGGGGTCAGGAAAGTTAACAAAACAACTTCTTTAATTCCTGCCTGCCAGCACAATTCATTGTTTGATTTCCTTTTTAAAAATATAGATATCTTAAAAGAAACAAAAAACAGAAGAGGGGCTTGGGGGATAGATGGCTTAGGCAGTAGTACAAGAGCAAGGTCCTGAGTCTGAGCCCCAGCACTCACATAAAAGGCCAGATGTGATGCACAATCTTGTTGTCTCAGCACTGCGGGGGACAGGGACAGGTAGATTCCTGTGGTCCATTAGCCTCATCAGCAAGCTCTAGGTCCCAGTGAGAGACCCTGTCCTTAAAAAACAATACATGAGAGTGAACTGAAGTGAAGGTAATGGAGGAACGCCATTTACTGGCTTTCTCTCTCCTGGCTTGCCCAATCTGTTTCTCTCTCTCTCTCTCTCTCTCTCTCTCTCTCTCTCTCTCTCTCTCTCTCTCTCTCTCTCTCTCTCTCTCTCTCTCTCTCTCTCCCTATCTCTTTCTTTCCCTCCTCCTCCTTCTCCTCCTCCTCCTCCTCTTCCTCCTCCTCCTCCTCCTCCTCCTCCTCCTCTTCTTCTTCCTCTCAAGAAGCGTTTCTCTGTAGCTTTGGAGACTGTACTGGAACTCACTTTGTAGACCAGGCTGGCCTTGAACTCAGAGATCTGCCTGCCTCTGTATCCTGAGTGCTGGGATTAAAGGCAGGCACCACCACTGTCAGCATCAGCCTGCTTTCTTACAGTTTACAGGACCACCTGCATAGGGGTGGCACCATCACAATGGCCTGAGCATTCTCTTACCAGTAAGTAATTGAGAAAATGCATACAAAACTGGAGAGATGATTTGGTCATTAAGAGCACTGGCTGCTTTTCCAGAGGTCCTGAGTTCAATTCTCAGCTCCCACATGGTGACTCACAACTATCTATAATGGGATCTGATGCCTTCTAGCATTCAGGCATACATGCAGACAGAGCACTCACACATAAATAAAATTTATCAAAAAAAAAAGAAAAAAAGAAAATGCGCTACAGACTTGCTCCCAGGCAAATCTATGGAGTCACTTTCTTTTCCTTTTTTTTTTTTGCTTTTTTATTAATTTACTTTTTACATTCCAATCCTAGTTCCTCCTTCCTCCTCTCCTCCTGATCCCCCACTTCCCCCATCCCACCTTCCATCTGCCATCTGCTCCTCGGAGAGTCTACTAAGTCTGTCCCATCATCTCGTTGAGGCAGGATCAAGGAACCTCTCCACCCCCACACCCCTGTGTCTAGGCTGGGCAAGGTATCTCTCCATAAAGAATGGGCTCCACTAAGTCAGTTTGTGCATGAGTGTTAGATCTTGGACCCATTGCTAGTGGCCTCATAGATTGTGGAGGCACTTTCTTGATCTACAGTGCCTCTTCCCAAATGACTCCAGCATGTGTCAAGTTGACATAAAACTAGTGAGGACAGGTGACAGCTATGCTGTTGGCCACAGGAGCAGCAAGTGGCAATTGAAGTTTGGTTTTAGCTCACCAGAAGGAAACTCTGATGGGCTCATCTTGTTTCCAGGCCTGCAGACCCTGGAACGTCTTTTGCTTCGGCTGTGTCTCTGCATGTTTGCTGCAGCCCTCTTTCTCTGGCACTGAGCACGGTGTGAGTGGATGTGGGGAGGTCTCCACTGCCTGTAATAAAGTGTGTCTATCTCTTGGTAACACCCCGTTCTACCAGCCATTTTCACCTGTGGATTGTCAAGTAGATGGCCCTTCCCTAAGCTGTGCTGTCTAAATTGGTAATAATAATGATAGCCTATACAGAGTTTTGATGGATAAAAGTAAACACAAGGATATGTTTCACAGCTAGGGCCTGTGGATTTCACCTAAGGAGCTGCATGGATTGTAGCTCAAGTTAATGATTGAGAAAAACCAATTGAGTCCCAGGAGCCCAACTAGTTTGAATTCTTTTAACCTTAATATCAGGATATATGTTCACAGGTTTCAGAGTGCATCATAGCTGAAACACAGCTTTAAAAATAACAAAGTTAGACTAATATGGTATTGTTAAATAGCTTTGAGGTGAACCCCCCCAAATCTAAAGTTTTAGAAAGGCACATAGTTCAATGTGAAACTCTAAGGTCAGGGAATAAGAACAAAGCAGCCCAATTATCATTGGCTGACATACCTTTCTTGCTAGGATTGGTTGATGGCCAAAGGGGATGACTAATTCCTTATACACATTTTTTTTGCCCTCAATCTTCTGATATTTAAAAAAAACTATTGAGTGGGTATGTACCCTAAATATTTAAAGTTGAGCTGATTGATTCTTTTTCATATATAAAAGTTTAGGTTAGGTTTATGATTCCTTTAAGGTTCCTTATAAGTAACAAATAAGTAATAAAGTAATTGGCCCTTTCTTTGTAGCTGCAAAATGCAGCCTGCCAGTAAAAGACCTGACAAGAATAGCTTGCTTCCTCACATAGTTCACCTATAACAAGTTGCCTGAGTGTGGATGTATGTAAGTTCTTGGGATAATTTGTTTTTCACCTGCAGTATGTAAAATGTTTAATCATATATGAGATATGGAAAACATGCTTTTTTCTTTTTTTACTATTTCTTTTGTATTCATTGTAATCATTCACTTGAAAAACAGACTGTAATCACATTGTAATTCTTATTACAATGCCTGAAAAACTTTGTTGGGATATATAAGCTACAGAAAAAAACTATACAGTAGAAAGAACACAGAAAGAGTATGAGCGAACAGAGAATAAAGAAGGAAGCCATGAAGAGAGTGTGTGAGTGTCTTTTTCCCTAAAACCCCTCAGATAGAAAAGTCTAGTTTACGCTGACTCCATAGACTCCTCTCAAACCCTGTGTTACTGAAGCATGCTGGTTTGTGTGGTTGCAGGGGCATGTGTATGTGCGTGCACATGTGAGCACATGTGTGTGGAGGCAAGAAGACAACCTGGGTATTATTGAAGTGTCTACTTTTTTTTGATAGAGGTTCTGCCTGACCTGGACCTCACTGGTAGGCTGGCTGGTCCAATTTGTACGTCTTCCTAGGTCTGGGATTACAAGTGTGTATGCACTCAAAATGCAGGACCATGGGGCGGTCATCTGAGATGTAAGCTGGGCAGGGAATCAGATAAAGCAAGAACTTAGGCAGTAGCACAGGGTGAGTGATGGTTAAGGAGATCACAGACGCTTTTCATCACGTGGATTCTGGGGATGGAGCTTGGCTCCCCATGCTTGCACAGCACACATCTTATCAGCTGAGCATCCCCCAGGTATGGGGCCAGTTTTCATTAGAATTTCAGTTGTTTTGACTGTTTTTTTTATTTTATGGGTGTGAGTGTCTTGACTACATGTAAGAATGTAGTGTGCATGCCCTGTCCCCATAGTTGATAACCACTGGTGGGTGCTGGGATCCAAATTCAGGTCCTCCTGCGGGGAGCAGTGATTGCTCTAAACCACTGAGCCATCTCTCCAGTCCCTAAAGAAAAAAATGTAAAGGCAAGTATTATCTTCTCAAGAGGTATGAGAATTGTTAATAAGATCTTAAGGACAGAGGCTGCAGTGAGACTAATGCCCATGGAATTCCCATTTCAATATTCATATTAATCATAATGTTTCTACCACACATGATTATACAGCTCTCCATTCAGTGGCTAATCCATTCGGTGCTATGGACTCTGACTTGGAAAACAAGGAAGCATCTTCAAAGGGACTTGAGATAATTTGCCTCTAGATTTTTCTGTTCTCAAGGCCATCTAGTCAGTGGAGTTTGTACAGACTGCTGCCTGCAGAGGTAATTATCTTCTCATTCGCTCAGGGCAAGGTCCAAGGTTGGCTGTGTTGCCCCCTAAGTAACATTGTAACTTATCAGCATCCCCCGGCACGTTGGTGTGGTCTGGAAGGAAAGGGGGTGTGCTTTGTCCCCATGCTCTTTGATTTGTGTGGGCATATTTACTTACTGGGTATATCTTTGGGTACACAAATGCAAGGAAATCCCCCCTGTCATTTTTCACACATGGCATAGTGCACATGAGAGGTCTGGCAACTTTGGGAGTTGGTTCTCTCCTTCCACCAGGGGGTGCTGGGGCTCAAACTCAGATCCTCAGGCTTGGTGGCACGTGCCCTCACTCACAGAGGCTTGATGCTATACCTGTCACTCTTGATATATTCATCTCGTCTTTCTTTGAAATCTTACCATGAAAAAAATTCATTCTTTTTCAAGTTAATTTTACAATTTTTTACTGTTTATTTTATGTGTATGGGTATTTTGCATACATCAATGTCTGCGTACCCCCTAAATGCAGTGCCTTTAGAGTCCAGAAGAAGGCTTCAGATCTCTGAAACTGAAGTTACAAACAGCTGTGAGCTGTCATGTGGGTACTAGGAATTGATCCTGGGTTCTCGGTGAAAACAGCCAGTGCTCTTAACCTCTGAGCCATCTCTCCAACTGAAAACAACTTTTCTTTTTTGGAGGCAGGATTTCTCTGAGTAGCCCTAGCTGTCCTGGAACTCACTCTGTAGAACAGGCTGGCCTTGAATTCACAAAGATCTGCTTGCCTTTGCCTCCTAAGTGCTGGGATTAAAGGTGTGAGCCACTACTGCCTGGCTTGTCATTGCTTTTAAAAATCATAAAAATGGCATGCATTTACTGTAACCAGAGACAGTGCTAATTAGGATCTGTAGAGGAAAATTGAGTAATTCCAGTAATTCTCAACTCTCTCTCTCTTCCCATCCCCTGGAAGCAATAATAATTGAACAATAACTTCATGTGTAATTTTGTACATCTTTCAGATTTCATGATCATGACATACACACACAAAACACACACACACACACACACACACACACACACACACACACACACACAACCCACCAAGGGTGAGAAATTACTACAGGGAAGGGATCTTCTTTAATACTGTGAGAAAATGACGATATAAAAAAAGTCACTCAGGTTTTTTTTTTTTCAACATATAGCCATGCCTGACTGGCCTGTTTTATTGAAGGACATGGGGGTAACAACAAGTGAAGACAGCTGGGACCCCAGGTAGGGAAGAACACCCTCCCCTCCCCGTATGCACCCACTGCCCCCCCAAAAACAACCAACTATAGGGGAGCAGCAGAGACAGTGACGGGGGTTTGGGGAGGGCAGGGAACAACACTCGAGAGCAGCAGTGAAGAGACCATGCGTGTGCTGAGAGGGCCCGAGGTGGCCCTGGATGAGTCTGTCTTCCTTGCAGGCATGTATAAAAATAAAGGTAGGCCTTTCTTCCCCCGCCCCTGCCCCGCCCAGTGCTGCTGGCCACCGTCCCAGCTCAAGTTATCACCGAATTGCGATCAGACCCACATCTGTCAGCTCTGGATCTTCTGTGCTATTACAGGGTTCTTTAAATGTTCGCTCAGAGCCTGGGCGTCCTTTTGCATCTGCTCCAGGATGAGCCTCATGGCTGGGTCACTCATAATCTGCTGCACCTCAGGGTCAGCCGTGGCTCGTCGTTTCACATCCTCAGGGCTGTCATGTCTGTTGTACAGCGCTGGTAACCATCTGCTGCCTCCTTACAGCTGGAGTCCAGGTCTCGCACCTTCTGGTACACATCCAGAGCTTTTGTATAGTCCCTCATGGCTTCCAGGGCGGCTGCTTTCCGTGGGTAACCCTTGATAAGGATTGGCTCCAGCAGGATGCACTCCTCACAGTCCTTGAGTGCCAGCTGAAACTCCAGGAGCTTGGTGTAGCAGGCAGCTCAGTTACTGTACAGTTTGGTATCTTTTGAGTCTGTTTAATGGCTTCTGTATAGTGCTTCATGGTCTAGGGGTAGTGTCCTTTCTGGAAGTGTTCTCCTCCAAAGCCAAGTCAGGGTTGATAGTATGCCCGTCGCTCTTGCTCCTTCAGGATTTTCTCTGCCTGCTGGCACTTCTTGAGCACATCTGGGGTTCTGTGCTCTGCCAGAGATTTATTGTAGCAATCAATAGCATCCTTGGACCTTTCTTCTTTGAAATCGGAACTGCCAATCCGGGCATAAGCTTTGGCACTCTGCTGGTAATCCTCTCGGTTCTCTCTGCCCACTTCAATTGCCTTCTTACACAGCTCCCGGCATTTGTTGTAGTCGCCTTTCTCAAAGTGCATAGCTGCTTGATTAGTTATGTAAGTCATGTTGGTGCGGTCCAGCTCCTTGGCCTCCTTTTTGGGAGGAGGTGGGGGTGGGGGTGTTGCTGCCTCTTCCTCTTCATCCATACTGTCCAGATCAGCCCCAAGGAGGACACTGAGAGTAGTCATGATCCAGGGATCTTGTATTTTCGTGGCCAGGTCTGAAGGCTTGTTCTGTAGCTGTTCTATGAGTTTCTGGTAGGTAGGGTCACTGAGCAGTGTCGTTGTCCTGGGATCATCCTGGGTACAGATTAGGCAAGTTGAAAGGATTCATGAATTTCCTCTCTACCAACCTGGCCTCCGTGTTCTGCAAGCCCTCCTTTAGCTGGAGGTTATTGGCTTCATGTTTTAAACCCTCTTCATAGGTTCGCTTGGCTTCTTCGAACCGGTTTAGGAACTCAAGGGCTCCTGCTTTTCTTGAGTAACCCTTGCCCCAGCCAGGCTTCAGGTCAGTCTTGCAGCAATCCTCATAGGCCTTCTGGTAGTCTCCTTTCTTGGCACAGGCTGCAGAGCAGTTGCTACAGAGCACATGGTTCTGGGGATGGAGTTTAATTGCCTCAGAGTAGCACTGTAAGGCGTCATCAGTGTTTCCAGCACTCAGGGCCTTTGCCCTTCTCCTTTAGCTCATTTACCTGGGAACACTGTTGAATCAAATTCATCCGCCCCGCCTTCCCCACTCAGGTTTTTGTATCAAAAGATTCCATAGTCTTCTGCTCACACTTTTAAATTTTTATTTATTTTTCTCATATAATACATCCTGATCACCTCTACTCCTCTCAGTCCTTCCCCCTACCTCCTCTCTCCCCCAGGTCCACTACTCCTTTGTTTCTTTTCAGATAAGAGTAGGCCTCCCAAGCATATCAACTAAACATGGCTTAACAAGATGCAATAAAACTAGGCACAAACACTCATACTGAGGCTGGACAAAGCAACATAGTAGAAAGGAAAGAGTCCCAAGAGCAGGCAAAAGAGCCATAGGTGCCCCCACTGTCACTGTCAAGAGTTCTACAAAAGCTTCAAGGTAAACAATCACAACATATATGCAGAGAACCTAGTGTAGACCCACATAGGTGCCCATGATTCTGCTTCAGTCTCCTTGAGCCCCTATGTGCCCTGCTTAGATGATTCTGTGGGCTATTCTACTGGTATCCTCAACCCCTCTGGCTTCTACAATCCTTCATCTACCTCTTCTTTGGGGTTCCCTGAGCTCTGCCTAATGTTTGGCTGTGTGTCTTTGCATCTGCTCCCATCAGTTGCCAGAAGAAGCCTCTCGGATGACAACTGGACTGGGCACCCATCTATGAGCATAATATCATTAAGAATCATTGACTTTTTTTCTGCAGGTCATTTTTGGATCTACCCTAGGTCTCTGGGCCATCCATCTTTTGTTTCCTACCTATCCAGGCAGTGTTGGGCATGGGTTCCCTCTTGTGTCAATCCCACAAGCTGTAAACTGCCATTGCCCCAGCATAACTTGCAGGAAGGACAAATTGTGGGCCAAAGGTTTTGTGGTTGGGTTGGTATTCCAGTCCTACCACTGGATACCTTGGCTGATGCCTTAATTATGGTTTCCTTTAAAAGCAACTCTTATAAGGAAAACATTTAATTGGGTGGCTTACAATTTCAGAGGTTTATTTATTTCACTATTATTATGCTGAGAGAAATGGCAGCATGCAGGCAGACATGGTGCTGGAGAAGGAACTGAGAGGTCTACATCCAGTTCGGCGGCGGAAAAACACTCGGCTCATCTGGGTTGCTTGTTTGTCTCTTGTGAGTAATTTCTACAATAAATACTTACTTATACTTTCAGTAAGTGTGCCGTTTATCGTTGCAGCATCCCACTCCCTATGAGCTTATGGGAGCCTATTACATTCAAACTACTACGTTCCACTCCCTGACCCCCATAAGCTTATAAGAATATCGTAATTCAAAATACATTTAATCTAACACCAAAAGTCCCCATAGTCTATCACCATCTCAACAGTGTTTAAAAGTCCAAAATCCAAAGTCTCTTCTGAGATTCATGTAATCTCTTTAACTGTAACCTCCGATGAAATAAAAAAAAAATATAGTGGCACAGAATATATACTACCATTCCAAAATGTAGGGAAGGGAGTATATGGAGGAAATTCTGGACCAAAGCAAGACCAAAAAACCAGCTGGGCAAGCTCCAAGCTCTGCATGTTCATGTCTGATGTCAGAAAGTTTTTCAGATCTCCAATTCCTTTCAGCTTTGTTGACTGCGACACATTTCTTTCTTTTTGGCTAGTTCCACCCCTTGTTAGCAGCTTTTCTTGGCAGGTATCCCACAGTTCTAGCATCTCCAACATCTTGGAGTCTCCAAGGCAATCCAGGCTTCAACTTCACAACTTTATGAAATGGGACACCCCTGACACATGTCTCGCCTAAACAGTTTCCTTAGGTGTGGAGACCAATTCTATAGCTCCTTTCTTCCATTCTTAACTCCAGAACCATGTGGCCAAAGCTGCCAAGTTCTGCTGTTTGCTGGGACTGGAACATGGTCCCTTTGTTTAGTTGCATCTTCACCAGCTTTCTGTTTTCCTTCACAGCCTAAGTTTGGCTATTCTTGAATTTGTCCTGTGGACCAGGCTGGTCTCAAATTCAGAGATACGACAGCCTTTGCCTACTGAGTGCTGGGATTAAGGCATGCACCAGCATACCTGGCTCTAAACTTTTCTTTAGGTTCTTTTAACAAGTTGGAATCTTACCCTGAATACACCACTACCTTAATCCATTTCTTTTTTTTTCCTCTTCCTTTTTTAAATTTAAGTTATAAACAAGCTTGCTTCACATGTCAATCCCACCTTCCTCTCCTTCCACTCCTCCCCCAATCCCCCACCAGGCCCCCTAGTCCTCCACCCAATCTCCACTCTGATCCCCAGGGAGGGTGAGGCCCTCCATGGAGGATCTCCAGAGTCTGTCGGTTTATCCAGGGCAGGGCCTAGGCCCTCTCCCAAGATTCCAGGCTGAAAGAGCATCTCTCATTGTGGGATGGGCAGCCAAAGTCCATTTGTATGCCAGGGATAAATACTACCCAAGGCCCCATAGATTGCCTAGGCCTCCTCACTGGCACCCACTTTCAGGGGGTCTGGATCAGTACCATGCTGGATTCCCAGCTATCAGTCTGGGGTTCAAGAGCTCCCTCTTGTTCAGGTCAGTTGTTTCTGTGGGTTTAACAAGCCAAGTCTTGACCCCTTTGCTCATCAGTCCTCTCTCCCTGTCACTGGGTTCCTTGAGTTCAGTTCAGTGTTTAGTTGTGGGTATCTGCTTCTGTTTCCATCAGTCATTGGTTGACAGATCTGTTTCCCAGACTCTCTGGCAATGGGACTGTAGGCTGGAACTCCCCTGATCCATGTCTAAAATCCATTTATGAGTGAGTACATCCTGTTTGTCTTTTTGTGACTGGGTTACCTCACTCAGGATGGTTTCTTCTAGTGCCATCCATTTGCCTGCAAATTTCAAGGTTCCATTGTTTTTTCTATTCTGTAGAGAGATGCGAAGTGCCACACCCTTAAGATGGCACTAGCTTCCACCTTCTGCTAGCCCGACAGCAAGTGCTGTCTGTGATAAACAACTCCTTATTTGGTCAAGGCTGGATATCAGGTTTGCTTCCGTGTATGTGGACCAATCTGCTGTTGCCACATGGCTTACCAGGGTTGGCCGCCCAAGGGCCTTTTTAAGCTGTGGGTGGGCACTCTCCGGGGTCAGAAGATTGTTCAAGGTTCCTGAATAAACTGCTTAAAGAAGAGTCCGAGTGTTGCGTCTTCCTTGCTGGTCGAGGTAGTCGTGACAAGTGGTGGCCCGTATGGGGACCCTCTGCAATTGACTCAGAACTTTCTGCAGTCAGGGCATCGCGCTGGTAAGTTCCCAAGGTAAGGTGGGATAAAAAAGGGACCAAGACAAGAGCAGGGTAAAAAAGAAGAGAGTGGACAGCCTTGTCTTGCTCCTGATTTTAGAAGAATCGTGTTGAGTCTCTGTCCATTTAGCTTGATATTTATTGGCTGTTGGTTTGCTGTATATAGCTTTCATTAAGTCTAGGTAAGTTCCTGTTATTCTGGATCTCTCCAAGACCTTTATCATGAAAGGGTGTTGGATTACATTGATGGATTTTCATATGTTGAACCATCCCTGCATCCCTGGAATGAAGCCTATTTGATCATGGTGGATGAGTTTTCTGATGTGTTCTTGGATCCAATTTGCCAGTATTTTATTGAGTATTTTTGCATCAATGTTCATGAGGGATATTGGTCTGAAGTTCTGTTTCTTAGTTGTGTCTTTGTGTGGCTTCGGTATCAAGGTTATTGAAGCCTTGTAGAAAGAGTTTGGCAAAGACCCTTCTGTTTCTATTGTGTGGAAAGCTTTGAGGAGAATTGGTAATAAGCTGTTCCTTGAATTTCTGGTAGAATTCTGCATTGAGGCCATCGGGACCTGGGCTTTTTTGGTTGGGAGACTTTTGATGACTGCTTCTATTTCCTTAGGGGCTATAGGTCTATTTAAATTGTTTATCTGTTCTTGATTTAATTTTGGCAAGTGATATCTATCAAAAATTGTCCATTTCCTTTAAAGTTTCAAATTTTGTGGAGTACAGCTTTTCAAAGTATGATCTGATGATTCTCTGGATTTCCTTAGTGTCCATTATGACCCCCTTTTCATTTCTGATTTTGTTAATTTGCATGTTCACATTCTGTCGTTTGGTAAGTTTGGATCAAGGTTTGTCTATCTTGTTGATTTTCTCAAAGAACCAACTCTTAGTTACATTGATTCTTTGCATTGTTTTCCTAGTTTCTACTTTATTGATTTCAGCCTTCAATTTGATTATTTCCTGCTGTCTACTCTTCAGGGATGAGTTTGCTTCTTTGTGTTCTAGGGCTTTCAGTTGTGCTGTTAATTTTCTAGTGTGACTATTCTCCAATTTCTTCATGTGGGCACTTAGTGCTATGAGCTTTTCTCTTAGCACTGCTTTCAAAGTGTCCCATAAGTTTGGATATGTTGAGTCTTTACTCTCATTGAATTCTAGGAAGTCTTCAATTTCTTTTTTTTTCTACTTTGACCCAGGAATGGTGCAATTGCACATTATTCAATTTCCATGAGTTTGTAGGGTTTCTGTACTTTGTGTTGTTGGATTCTAACTTTAACACATGGTGGTTTGATAAGGCACATGGAGCTATTCCAATTTTTTTTGTACCTGTTGAGGTTTGATTGTTGCCAAGTATGTGGTCAATTTTTGAGAAGGTTCCATGTGGTGCTGAGAAGAAGGTATATTCTTTTGTGTTTGGATGAAATATTCTATAGATGTCTGTTAAACCCAATTGGGTCATAACTTCTGTTAGTTCCTTTGCTTCTTTGTTAGGTTTCCGTCTGGTGGTCTCATCTAGTGGTGAGAGTGGAGTATTGAAGTCTCCCACTATAAGTGTGTGAAGTTTCATGTATGATTTGAGTTTTAGTAATGTTTGTTTTACCAACGTGGATGTCTTTGTATTTGGGGCATAGATGTTCAGAATTGAAACTACATCTTGGTGGATTTCTCCTGTGATGAGTATGAAATGACCTCCTTCATCTCTTTTTGATTGATTTTAGTTTAAAGTCTAATTTGTTAGATATTAGGATTGCTACCCCCAATTGTTTCTTGGGTCTATTTGATTGGAAAATCTTTTCCCAACCCTTAACTCTGAGGTAATGCTTGTCTTTAAAGTTGAGGTGTGTTTCTTGTATGCAGCAGAAGGATGGATTATCTCTTAGAATCTATTCTGTTAGCCTGTGTCTTTTTATGGGAGAATTAAGACCATTAATATTGAGGGTTATTAATGACCACTGATTGCTTATTTTAGAGTTGTTGTTGTTGGTATGGATTTTCACCCCTCTTTTCTTTTGGCTGTTGGTAAATTGGGATTATGTATTGTCTATGCTTTTCTGGTTGTAGTTAACTTCCTTGTGTTGGAGTTTTCCTCCACAACTTTCTGTAGGGCTGGATTAGTGGGTAAGTATTGTTTAAATCTGGCTTTGTCATGGAATATCTTTTTTTCTCCATCTATAGTGATTGAAAGCTTTACTGGGTATAGTAGTCTGGGCTGGCATCCATGGCCTCTTAGTGTTGGTAGAATATCTATCCAGGACCTTCTGGCTTTCAGTTTCCATGGAGAAGTCAGGTGTAATTCTGATAGATTTGCCTTTGTATGTTATTTGGCCTTTTTTCTTAGCTGCTCTGAATATTCTTTCTTTATTCTTGATTATTATGTGGTGAGGGAATTTTTTTTGTGGTCCACTCTATTTGGTGTTCTTTAAGCTTCTTGTACCTTCATTGGCATGTCTTTCTTTAGGTTGGGAAAGTTTTCTTCTATGATTTTGTTGAATATGTTTTCTGTCCCTTTGAGGTGGTTTTCTTCACCTTCTTCTATACCTATTCTTCTTCTTTTTTTTTTTTTTGTTTTGTTTTTCCAGACAGGGTTTCTCTGTATTGTTTTGGAGGCTGTCCTGGAACTAGCTCTGTAGACCAGGCTGGCCTCGAACTCACAGAGATCCGCCTGCCTCCACCTCCCAAGTGCTGGGATTAAAGGCGTGCGCCACCAACGCCCGGCTATACCTATTATTCTTAGGTTGGTCTTTTCATGGTATCCCATATTTCCTGGATATTTTGTGTTAGGGATTTGTTGGACTTTGTGTTAGGGATTGTTAAGATTTTCTTTGCTCAATGAATCTATTTTCCCCCTAGTGTATCTTCAACACCTGAGATTCTCTCTTCCATCTCTTGTATTCTGTTGGTTATGCATGCATCTGTAGTACCTGACTGTTTTCCCAGCTTCTCTATTTCCAGCATTCCTTCAGAATGTGTTTTTTTTATTGTCTCTATTTCAGCTTTGAACCCTTGCACTGTTTGAATTGTTTCCTGTAATTTTTGTTTTGTCTTTTCCTCTCTTTCTCGAATTTGTTGGATTTTTTTGTTTGTTTTTTCTTCCATTTCTTGCATTTTTTGGTTTGCTTTTTCTTCCATTTCTCTAAGGGATTTTCTCATATCCTCTTTGAGGGCCTCTATCATTTTCATGAAGTTGTTTTTAAGGTCTTTCTCATCTGCTTCATCTTCATTGGGCTGTTCAGGTCTTGCGGGTATAGAGTCTCTGGACTTTGGTGGTGTCATATTGGTTTTTCTGTTGCTGGGTGTGATTTTACATTGTCTCCTTCCCATCATTTCTTCCAGTGGGTGCGAGCAGGTTCAATACTCTGGTGGCTGCTGGGTGTGATTTTACATTGTCTCCTTCCCATCATTTCTTCCAGTGGATGTGAGCAGGTTTAATACTCTGGTGGCTTTCCTCTTGCATGGATGCAGCTGGTCCTAGTATCAGGGCCTTGGCAATCTTTGGTTAGGTTGGACCCTGTCAGGATTGGATCTGCAGTGTGCATTCCTCAGGTCTCTGGTGGTTCTGCTCAGAGCACCAGAAGTTAGGCTCTCCTGTCCCATGGGTGGAGAATTGGACTTGGACACTGGCAGTCTCTGGGTGGGCTGGCTGCTGCTGGGATGGGAGTTGCAGTGTGCAGTCCCCTGGCTTCGGCTAGTTGTGTGCAGATTACCAGAAGGGGGGCTGTAAACACGCCAGGCCTACTTAGACCCGTGGGTGGAGAAAGGGACTATGGTGCTGGCAGTCTCTGGGCAGGCTGAATCCCGTCAGGATGGGATCTGCTGTGCACAGTCCCCAGATCTCTGGTGGTTCTGCTCAGGTCACCCGAAGGTAGGCTGGAAACAGTCCCACACGTACCTGGCCTGTCCCATGAGTGGAGAATGGGACTTGGATGCTGGCGGTCTCTGGCTGGGCTGGCTCCTGCCAGGGTGGGAGCTGCAGTACTCAGTACCCTGTCCTCAATTCTTAATCCATTTCCTAATCTATTTAATCTCCTTGAACACAGGATTTGGCTTTATTCCATGTCCCAGTACCCCATTCCATAATCTATACATTTTGTATTTTTAATTTTCTCAACTTGCTCCTTTTCATTATAAATCTTTGCTGAAGTTAATACTAATAATCACAAGATAGAGTCTACACTAGGCTGTTTTGAGATTTCTTCTGTCAATGGAATTAATCTAAATCTCTTCACTTTAGCCTTAGGCAAATGTTTTGGAAAAGGGCCAAAAGCAGCCACATTCTTCACCAAAATACCATAAGACCCATCTCAAAGCCACATATTAACATTCTTCTCCTCTGAACACTCTTGATCTCCACATTTCAAATAACTCTTAGCACCACTGTTTTCCATGCTCCTATTAGTGTGGCCCATTAAGCAGTGCTTAAAGCATCCCACTGCTTTCCTAACCTCCAAACAAAAACAAGGTCAGGCCTTTCACAGCAATATCCCAGTCCCCGATACCAACTTCTCTCTTAGGGCTTTTATTGCTGTGAAGAGACACCATGACCATGGTAACTCTTATAAACAGAAAACATTTAATTTTCAGAGTTTTAGTCCATTATCATCTAGGTGTGACACGGTGGTGTGCAGGCAGACATGGTGCTGGAGGAGTAGCCAAGTGTGCTACATCTTGACTTGTAGGCAACCGGAAGTGGTCTGTCATACTGGGTATGGCTTGAGTATCTATGAAACCTTGAAGCCCACCTTCACAGTGTCATACTTCCTCCAACAAAACCACACCCACCTCCCAGTAGTGCCACTTCCATTTTCTTTCAAACCACCACAGGGGTAAACACAGCTGCTTGAATTTCAAAATGGCAGTTGTTACAGCATATCTGGAAGGCAGAGTTTCTCAAGCCCTTCTTCATAAGCCTAGCTAATTCACCATTTCCTCTAAGTGGCACATCCTTTCACGAACTTCCCTTGAATTTGTTAGCCTGCTCATCCCCAGGCCTAGGAAAGTCACTTCTATCCTAACAACACGTCTGAGTTATTACAACTCTTCCATACACCTTGCTTCACGATTAGGTGGCATGGGAAGTCAATGACAGGAGGCTGAGGAGGGAGTACACAGAACTGTGGGAGGATATTTTGGTGACACTATACAGTCACTTTCAGAAGCCAGTGGAGGTATGCCCTTCATAGTTCTTAAGCTAATGATAAAGCAAGACAGAATTTATTCATAATTAAAGCTGGCAGGGGATGTCTTAAGTCACAGTGAAAGCCAAAATGGAACTAACATAGGACCATATGACAATGAGAGTCCTAGGCTAAGACAAGAACTATAGACAATGACAAAAATGAAAATGTCCAGACCACTGGACCATCCCCAAACCAGAGCTTCCTCTGAAGTGCAGATTGTGGAGAAGGGGTTGAGAAATAGGTCTCAAACCAGCTGCAGGGGAAGCACTCACCTGGTGCTGATGTTGATATGCTTTGGGGTTAAATCTGAGGAGAGGTTTAAGGCCATCCCAGAGGTAACTTTGGGCTGGGCTTCTGTAAACAAGATACCCCTGCTCTATGGTGCTCCTTGCTGTTGTTGATTCTGATGCACCAGCCTGACTCCATTTTAAGATTAAAAGCCATCTTGTTGAAGGTCAAAATGAGTTCATTCCTGTTTCCTGCAAAATTTGGATTTGACCAGGTCTTGACCCATCTTCTGGAATCTGACATATCCCACACCCTATACCCTGACCTCTACTCTGATAAGATAAAAGGTTCTGCCAAATAATTTTGATGTATTCAGGCAAGTTTCCACATAAACAAAAGTCCTCTGGAAATCTCCCAATCCCTGGAAACCCATACCCTTGAAGTTTTGGGGCTAATATAAACCCTACCTTCTCCTGTGTTTGATACTATTTTCCCAAACCCCACTTAAGGGAGACATCCCTGTCTGACAGAAAACAAAGCTTGCTTAATTTGACCAAAGAATTTGGGTAATTATATTTACTGGGTAGGATTAACCCTTCTACCATATATCCCCTGTGATGGCTATTCTTGGTTGTCAAGTTGACTACATCTGGAATTAACTAAAATCCAAAAGGCTGGGCATACATGTGAGGGATTTTTTTCCTTAATTAAATAATTTGAAGTGAGAAAATCCACTTCTAATCTGGATATTCGAGGTAGGAGACCTACCTTTAATCCAGATCTTTTGATGTGGGAAGACCCGTCTTTTCTCTGGACCCCACCTTCTGCTGGCCACCTGTATAAAGGACATGGATGGTGGGAGCTCTCTTTTGCCTGTTTGCTCTTACTCTCACGAGCAAGTCCGTTCTTTCACTGGCATTACAGCCTGCTTCTTCAAGATTTCAGCATATGCTGAAGACCAGCTGAGACACCCAGCCTCATGGACTGGACAACTACTGGATCCTTGGATCTTCCTATGGTAGACAGCCATTGCTGGACTAGCTGGGCTACAGCCTGTAAAAATTATAATACCCCCCACATGTGTTCATTCTATAAGTTCTGCTCCTCCAGAGAACCCTAATATGTAAAGAGAGGCCTTTTTCTTGAGAGAAGCCTTCCTGCCAGCCTGGTTCTAGAGCCGCATCAGTCCCAAATAAACACACAGGAGGCTATATTAATTATGAAGCTGTTGGCCTTGCTTGTTTCTTACTGGCTAGCTCTGACTTAAGTAATTACCCCATAATTGTTAATCTAAGTATTTCTCTTACCGGAGAATAGTTCCGGGCTTCCTACCCCATGGCGTTACATCTTGACTCCCTGTGTTTCTCCTTCCCAGAGTTCTCCTGGACTCCTAGTCCCACCTATCTAGATTCCTATTGTCCAGCAGTGCTTTACTGACAAATGCACAGGACTTCCCCCGAACACTAATACAGATACAGATTTTGGTACTAGAAGTGGTTCAAGAGCAACAGAAGTATAAGGATGAATTTTTTAAAGTATCTGGAACAGGCTTTCCAATTTGCCAGTAGCTTACAGTTACTGAAGTCTCTCTTGGAAACTTGGAGAGTACTGAAAGCCTGTGTTGTGAAGTATTCTTACAAACGTCAAGGAGACAAATACATTTGATTATGCCGAGTCACCAATTGTGAGAGGCAATGGATTTGGTGACTCTGTTTATAAAACTGTTGATAGTTTGTGAAAGAACAGGGGAAACTATAAGACTAGTTGGTCCCAGCATCTCTGGATTGATTGGCAAAGGAAAAGAATGAGCTCTGTGATAAAATTAACCAACTTTAACATCTCTGAATACGGTGAAGGACAACAATGAACTTAGTGATAAAACTGACCAACTCCAGATTTGAATACACAATCTAAAGGTTTTTAAGTATGCTCTGGAACAGAATCTTCTCTCCAGCAGCCACAGAGCCCATGTTGTGGAGAACAGAACCAAAGCCCTCATTATAAGGTTGGCTGAATTACAGCAAAATTTCAGCTCAGCCTTGGAGGGTGTCAGCAGTTAATACAAGGGCATTAATGGATAAAGAATGGGAGTTCTATAGGGAACTCCTATAGAAGCTGACAACATTGAACTCTCAGCTTCTCAAGGGTTTATCTCATCCAAGGAAGTAGTCTCTCCACCCTCAACAGAAGATTAATCCTTCGTTGTCTGCTTAACTAGCTGTGACCTCTGAAGGCAAGACAATACTGATTTCCCTCAGGGCCCACCAATAGTTGTCTCTAGACCTATAACCAGACTTAAGGCAAATCAGGCTCTTAGAGGGATAGAAAGAGTGGTCAACATGAGGAGTGCCCTACACGCTACTACAGAGCTTAAGGAGTTCCTAATTCATTCAAGCAGAAGTCTGGGGCATATGTGTGGCAATAGATTTTAAGGGTGTGAGATAATGGCAGAAGGAACATAAACTGGTTCAGGCTGAGCTTATTGATATGGTCCTCTGAGTGGGGATTCTAGGTTTAATATGGAAGCTCACATAGTCTATAAAAGGTATCAAACATTTGTTTGAATGGTTGGCTGAAGTATTTTTCAAAAGATCGCCTAGTCAAAAGGAGTTGGGGAAGCCTGATATTCCTTGGCTTAGCGTTGATGAAGAGATTTTAAGGGGCAGGGAAATTGCAATGCTAGAACAGATGTGCTGTGTAAAATCTAATCCTCCACAAAGGGAAGGCTCAGAAGACAAGCCCTTCGCTAATCCTATAACAAAACAACTGTGAAAGGAGCACCAGCACATCCACAGAGCTTTGTTGTTGCCTCTTTCCTTCCTCCTGACCTTAGGGCTGGAGATCGTGCTTCTCAGTTGGATGAATTAAACACAGTGAGTTTAACTGGGCCCGGAAGCAGCCAGGGCCAGGTGGCAGCACTGAATTGCCAAAGGCAAGGCGATCATAGCTGTTATAATGGGCAGTGAAGGGCTCTAGCAGGCAGGCCTGAGCATGGCAAGCATGGCACCTGCAGGTTTTGCCCTTCCCCTTCCCTCTTCCTTGCTAACCTATTAGATTGCATTACTAATAGCTACCAAGGTCTCTTCCCTTATTTGACCATTCCATTATGACTGACTCATTCCTGAGACTGACCACCAAGGTCCAACTACCCAAACATCAAGATCCAGCAATTAAAAATTCATTATTTTGATTAAATTAGTTAAAATACCCATTGAGAACTTACCAACTCACGCTAGCTCATTCTAACATGGATCTCTCCTTTTTTCTTCTTAAAATTACACCTGCAAAACAATTTACTGCTGTTTCTGCCTGATTCAGATTCAGCCACCTTGTCTCTTGCCTTGATTAATAAAGTATCTCTTTGTGTATGGAAATTGGTGTTTGGGTGTTGTCTGTGCCTAATCTGGGGTTCATAGTGGAGCACCCTGCAGTAAGTGGGCCCTACAGGCAGCATAAATAAATTAATGTCCATAATGGACTGATCTGTGCAGGTCAGGACAGGCAGAGTGAATTTTATGGTGGTATGACTCATATCGACCTTTGGCACTGGCTAATTCATCACGGTGTTTCTAGACATGGAATAGATAAGAAGCCTACTGCACTTTTGTATAAGCAGAAAATTTCTCTAACAAATGAAAGAAAGTCTCCATTGGTTATTAACAAAAGAGAATCTCAGCCCATGAAATAATTTCTAGACTTGAGTCAGTTTGCAGACCCCGGAATCCCTGAATGAAAGGATAGCCAGGTTACTTCAAGGAAGGACTGTGATAAAATATCTAAAGGTTTTACTATTGGCTTTCTTTAGTCTTTCCGCAGAGGGACCTACGGACTTTACTGTATACTGGGGGAAAGGAAAGGATCAGACTGTGGTCTTCTGGATATTGGTTATGAATTAATGCTGATCCCAGGAGACTCCAGGAAACATTGTGGCCCTCCAGTTAAAGTAGGGGCTTATAGAGCTCAGGTGATTAATGGAATTTGGCTGAAGTCAAACTTACAGTTTGTCTGGGAGGTTTGGTAGGTCCTTGAACTCATCTTGGCCCAGAATATAATCTATCCCAATATAATTGGGATAGATACACTTAGAGAAGTTGGCAGAATTCTTACCTTGGTTCTCTGACCTGTAGAGTGAGAGCTATTATGGGTTATTATGTTTGGAAAGGCTAAATGGAAGGCTTTAGAGTTGCCTCTGCCAGGAAAAATAGTGAATTAAAAACAGTATTGCATTCCTGGAGGAAGTGCAGAAATTAGTGCCACCATTAAGGACATAAAAGCTGTGGTGGGAACTACCTCTCCTCCCTTTAACTCTGTCTGGCCAGTTCAGAAGACAGATGGGTCATGGAGAATGATAGTTGATTATTGAAAACTCAATCAAGCAGTGATTCCAATTACATCTGCTATACCTGATATAGTGTCCTTACTTGAGTAGATTAACACATCTCATGGTACAAAGAATGCAGCTATTGATCTAGAAAATGCCCTTTTCTCAGTATCTGTCCATAAGAACCATGAGAAATAGTTTGCTTTCAGTTGGCAAGGCCAGCAGTATGCCTTTATAGTTTTAACTCAAAGATGGATATATTAACTCTCCAACCTTGGGTCATAACTTAATTTGAAGGTATCTTGATCATCTATCTTCCACAAAATATCACATTGGTTCACTTTATTGATGATATTATGCTGATTAGAGCAAGTGAATGGGAGGTATCAACCACACTGAATTTGTTGGGAACACGTATGTGCACCAGACGATGGTGTCTTAGGGTTTCTATTGCTGTGAAGAGACACCATGACCACAGCAAGTCTTATAAAGGAAACATTTAATTGGGGTGGCTCACTTATAGTTCCAGAAGCCCAGTCCATTATCGTCATGACAGGAAGCATGATAGTGTGTAAGCAGACATGGTGCTGGAGTAGTAGCCGAGTTCTACATCTTGCAGGCAACAGGAAACGGACTGAGACATTGGGGGCTATACTGGGCATAGGAAACCTCAAAGCCTCGCCCACAGTAACATACTTCCTCCAACAAAGCCACCCCTCCTAATAGTGCCACTCTCTATGAGATATGGGGGTCAATTACATTCAAACTACCACAGATGGGAGATAAATCTATAACACAGATGGGAAATAAATCTAATCAATATTCAAGAGGCTTATACATCAGTGAAATTCTTAGGAGTCCAGTGGTGAGAGGCATGTAGAGATATTCATTCTAATGGGCTGGAGGGATAACTCAGCCATTAAAGGCTAGGCTGACAACCAAAAAATAGAAGAGATATTCTTTCTAAGATGAAGGATAAGTTACTGCACTTGGCTCCTCCCACTACCAAGGAAGAAACATGGTATGTAGTGGGATCGTTTGGCTCTTCCACATGTCCAGGCTGTTGTACAGGCTGCACCACCACTTGCACAACAGCAAATCCGATAGACCTTGTGGCATCAGGGGCAGATAGAAATGCTGTTTGGAGCCTTCGGCAGGCCCTGTAGGTGAATCATTAGAAGAGAACTTCAGGGTTTTGGAGCAAGGCTCTACCATCTTCTTCAGACAACTATTCTCCCTCTGAGACCTGTTATTTGGCCCTAGTGGAAACTGAACTGTAGGGGTTTTTTTTTTGTTTTTTGTTTGTAACTCTTAGGGGAACCATCACCAAGTTCCCAATGAATACACTGAGACTTATTTTTACTTGTGCATGCCTTGCCTTAGCTTGACTTATTTCTAGCGAGCTTTTCTTAAATTATCCCATTATTCTTTAGCCTCTGGGCTTTTACCTTTCTCTGCTCTATATACCCTTTCTTCCTTTTTACTCCATGGCTGATTGTGTGGTTGGGTGGCTGGCCCCCTAGTGTCCTCTTCTTCTCCTTTCCTCACTCCTCTCCTCATTCTTCTCTCTTCTATCTATTCTATCTGCTTGACAGCCCCCCTTATTTATCTCTCCTGCCTACCTATTTTCCATTCAACTCTTCTTTAGGCAAATCAGGTGTTTTAGGCAGGCAAAGTAACACAGTTTTACAGAGTTAAACAAATGCAACCTAAAACAAAGAATACAACACATCTTTACATCATTAAACAAATATTACACAGCATAAAAAATATAGCACATCTTCAACTGATAGTCCACAACACTGAACTTTTGACAGTGGACCACCAAGTTACCATGCGACCTGAGCTGCCCATCATGAGCTGGGTATTATTTGACCCAAGCCATAAAGTAGGACATTCACAGCAGCAACACATTATCAAATGGAACTGGTACACATGTGATTGGACCTAAGGCACAAGTTACATGAAGAAGTTGCCCAAATGCCAATGGTTTCTACTCCTATCACTATGCTGTTCACTGCCAAGCATGCACCTATAGCCTCATAGGGTGTACCCTCTGATTGGTTGACTGAGGAAGAGAACTGACTTCCTCAAGTTCTCAGTTTCTCAGAACTGAGTCTAGGACGTGGTTTACTAATGACTCTGCATGTTATAGAGGAACAACCCAGAAGCAGACAGCTGCAGCATTACAATCCCTTTTTGGGACAACCTGGAAGACACTGAGGAAAATACTGATCTATGAGTCATTTTATTTCTATGTTCCTTTAGCAGAGCAGTAGTGTTTAATTTCCCTCTAGGTCTGTGGCCTGTTTAGCCTCAGGTTCTTGGCTCCCCGAGCAGTGTTGGGCATGGGTCCCATCTCATGGAGTGGGCCTTAATTCCAATCAGACAGTGGCTAGTTACTCCCACTATTGCACAAGTGTATCTGGCTGGCAGGTCACCATTGTGGATCAAATAGTTTGCAGCTGGATTGGTGATTACATTTTTCTTTTGGTAGCGTGCAGAATACCTTCCAGTACCTTGAATACTATTCAGTAGGAGTGAAGGTTCCATGTAGACACCGTGTGCTTGACTTCTCCATGTGCAGTGAGTAATGGAGGTGTTGTCTTCAGCAATAGGGCCTTGCTGTCAGTTTGTGGAGGGCAACTAATAGCCTCGACAATGTCTTTGGTTGTTTGGGAGTTTCCATGGGGATCCTTTGTTCAACAATTTGACTAGATGTAACCCATTCCTGTTGGCTCTCTCTCTTCCTCCTGGTTGTTGTCTCAACATTATAAGCTCTTAGCTACTGCTCCAGCACCAAGCCTGCCTGCTGCCATACTCTCCACCGTGCTGGTCATGGACTAACTCTCTGAACTGTAAGCAAGTCCCAAATAAACCTTTTCTCCTGTAAGTTTTCTTGGTCATTGTGTCTTTCCATAGCAATAGAAACAATAACTAAGACACCAACCATAAAAGGGAAGTCATCCCCAAATTGTTAGAAAGGAGTAACTTATTCTATGCTTTGAGGTGGGGTGTGCATGCAGGTTGGAGTCCTAGGTTGCTGGATGAATTGTTAGCAGATTTTTATGCACATTGCCCAAGTCAAGTAGAGTCTCTGGTTGTGAAGTCATTCCCTATGCTCTTTTTTTCTTCATCAGAGTGACTTCTTACTAGCCTGAATCAGGAGAAAGACTGATTTGAACCAGCTTCCTGACCCTTTAGAAAAGTCAACACGATCAACCAAACCAACTTCTGAAAGAAAAGTAATGTCAAGCTTTACTCAGAACAGGTGTGGATTGGGGTGATATCTTGTTTGTACTCTAACATTAAAGTTTGCCTGAAGATTGGAGGGTGGAGCTAGCCACTAGTTAATCATAGAGGTCTGGAGGTCTGTACAGACAGACAGGAAGTGGTATGGCTGGATGGAGAGAAGAAACGATAAAGTGAGAGGAGACAGGAGCTCACTCTCTTTTCAGAATGCGTATGGCTGTCTGCTCTGCTTCTCTGATCTTTCAGCTGGGTTTTTATTACTAAAACCAACTAGAACCTGTGCTACAGTGGAATTGCTGCTGTTTATAGTTTCCATCCTTCTCTCCTTTCTTCTAGAAGTTTCTACCACCCTTTCTTTCTGCAAAACACAATGTTCAATAATCTTATTTCATTTGGTCCCCAAGAGACTGACTGTTCTATATCTTTCATCTCCTCCTTAGGTCTATTGCTGAATATTTGGTCTGTATGTTTGTTGGCTGCCTCCTGAGTTCTTTTCACTCTACAACTCTTGGCAATTTGCTGTCATCAGTGATGGCAGGTAGCATCATTTTAGCAACAATGATCTTCTTTACTTCACCAAAATCTGTGTGATGTTCTGCTGCTTCTTCAAGAGGTGAAGCTTCTTATCACTCTTCCTGAAGTGAGCAGAGTGATAGTTAAGAAAACTGACTTCCTGATGATGTTCAATAATAGCTTCATTTCAGCTTATTTGGGGACTTCCCATGCTGGCCAAGGTGGCCAAGGTTCATAGGACTCTGAATTACATAGTCTGTCTCAGCCTAGGGAGCAAGTCCAAAATGAGTGAAAACCTGAAATCTCAACTGGGTGTTATGCTACACACCTATCGGTTATAGGATTATAACACCTATAGGTTACAGGATTATAATCTCAGTATTTAGAATGTTCAGACAGGAAGATTGCCACTAGTTCCAGGCCAACTGTGTGTCAGAAACAAAAACAAAACAAATCAACATAAAAGAGAACAATGTTAAAATTAATATTGATGAAAAATACTCCTAAGAGGGAACTGGAAAGATTGATCAGTAGCTAAGAGCACTTACCCAGAAGACCCAGGTTCAATCCCCGGAATCCACATTGGATGGTTATAAGGGGATCCAATCTTCTGATCTCTTAGGTACACACACACACACACACACACACACACACACACACACACACACACACACACTTAAAAGTAAAACAAAACAAAACATAACAACTTACATATTCTCTGGGAATTAAAATGGTTAAAAAATAAAAGAGGACCAGAAATTGAGGCATAGGGAGATGGGGTGAGCTGGGAAGAGTTAAGGGGAGGAGTTGAGGGTGAATATACTCACAATATGTTGTATAGAATTCACAAAGAATTAATGAAGATATTTTTAAAATGCTTCTAATTACAAGTAGTAAAATACTTTCCTTTGGATTTTTTCAAGACAGGTTTTCTCTGTGTGACAGCCCTATCTGTCCTGAAACTTGATCTGTAGACCAGGCTGGCCTCAAACTCACAGAGATCTGCCTGCCTCTGCCTCCCAAGTGCTGGGATTAAAGGTGCATGTCACCACGGCTCAGCAATAAATGCTTCTTAACTGTTTGCTTATTTGGTAAACAATTCCAAACCTTAGGTTTGTTGTTTTGTTTGAGGCCAGTTCTCACTATGTAGCCCTTGCTGCTCTGGAATCAGTGTGTATGTAGATGAAGCTAGCTTCTAAGCTGTGGTCATCCACTCACCTGCGCCTTCCGAGTGCTGGGAGTAGAGGTGTGCACCACCACGCTCAGCTCTACATTTAACTTTAGGACTGTCCATTGCACCTCTCATCTATCTACGGCAAGGCCTCGGACCTCGGGCGCTCCTCTCTTCTTATAGACTACATACAGCTCCCATTCTTCACATTATTTCTTGAGAACAAGAAAATCCAATATCCCAGGCCACTGAGCTGCAAAGGAATCTGCTGGGAATGAGTTAGGACAGCCTTCGGTCCTTCGTGATTGCTACTCAGAGTGGCTCATAAACCATTCCAAGGGCAGCCAGAGCCCACAGATGACAGCGAAGGACAAGCTGAGTGCTGACGTCTGAGCATGAGGCTGTGTAATGCTGTTACATAGAGGAGGCTGAACATAGAGGGTATGATCCAAACGAGACATTACGCTGTCTAACTGATTTCCAGGTTTTTTTTTTCTTTTTTGGATTTTCGAGACAGGGTTTCTCTGTATTGTTTTGGAGGCTGTCCTGGAACTTGCTCTGTAGACCAGGTTGGCCTTGAACTCACAGAGATCCGCCTGCCTCTGCCTCCCAAGTGCTGAGATTAAAGGTGTCCGCCACCAACGCCCGACTGATTTCCAGGCTTTTTTTTTTTTTTTTTTTTTTTTTTGGTTTTTCGAGACAGGGTTTCTCTGTATTGTTTTGGAGGCTATCGGTCCAGCCCAGCCTCGAACTCACAGAGATCCGCCTGCCTCTGCCTCCCGAGTGCTGGGATTAAAGTCGTGCGCCACCACCGCCCGGCGATTTCCAGGTTTTTAAAGTTATGAAGTGTATTTGCCTTTTGTTAAACAGATTACATAAGCACATGTCAAGTTAATTGCTTGAAGCTAAGTGTGAAGCCTCCTGTTGGTAACCCCAGCACTTGAGAAGCTCAAGTAGAAGGATTGTCACCAGCTCTAGGTCAGCCTGGGCTATAGTCTCAAAAACACCAGGAAAAAAAGAAAAAGAAAAAGTAAAAGATTGCCCAAGACACCAGACAGTGTTTGCAGGAATGACTAAAAATCCTTAGGGGGCATTTTCAAATAATGACTTTTGCCCTTAGATCCTAACATGCCTTCGGAGACGTCAATTTCAGATGTTAATGATTCATAACATAGTAAATACATAGTGCATACCTATTAGGTGTCAGGCACTTCATCATAGTTGGAGACTCAGATAGGGACATCTTCCTTCAGTTTTCAATCTGAGGATGGTGGAGCTGGCGTGGTTGAATACTGATTAAAAAAAAAAGACTCAAACAGGGGGAGGCCAGGAGCTACTACTGGACCAGTACTCTAAAAGACAGGTAGGTATCCTGTGGTATGAGTGATTTAACTTCATCTGTGGAGACATGGGAGGAAGAGAAGTGTCCACAAGGAAGAGAGGATGGGATTTGAAGCTGACATAAGCTTTGGGTCAGAACAAAAGAACCAGAGACAACCTGTGTGATCCAGGCACATAGAGGTCCTGGTAGGTGTTACGAAAAGGAGGAGAGGTTGGAAGGAGCCCACCCACAGAGATCATTGTGGGTTACACTGGATTTATGTCATTTAAAAATTGGGGTGAAAAGATTAGAAATTTAGGCAGTTCTACACTCAATCAATGAGAATGAAGTTCCTTGGTATGTTTGTTTCTCTTTTCTCAAGAACAAACTAGGGAGGATTCAAGACAAAGGTCCCTAGGAAAGCAATGGTATAATGTGATTGACCTCTCCTCCCCTGGAGCTTTTAATTCTGGTCAAGATTTACTGTGCTCCAGTGGAGCCTCTATGTGTAGATCCAGTCAAGGCTTATTACTTAAATTTGGAAGTGAATGATTTCACGTTATTACCCAATGCAATGTGACTGTGGTTTTCCATTCTTCCACAGGTGCACTATTGAGCACTGTGGCTCAATCTTAATTTAAAAAAATTGCTTACCTGCCTGAATAGTAAGGTATTATGACTAAACATTAATGATATTTATACGAAGCATTCTACTAGGTACACAGTATTTTAAAAGTGAGTTTTTATTATGACTTATATTAAAAATTCAGTGTGTGTGTATGTGTGTTGGATGTATTTGTTACTGTAAAGGCTTAAGTTGTATCTATAATGGATGCATTTTTCCATCCAGCTTTATTTTTGAGACAGTATCTGACACAGAATTAGAAGCTCACTGGTTAGGCTAGTTAGCTGCAATCCCACTCCTTTACGAGTTAGCTGTCACCTTGGTCTTTCACTGTGTTCTTGTGCTTTGAGCTCAGGTCCTTGATGCACAGCAGGTACTTTATTGACCGAGCCATCTCCCTCGCCTATTGCTCCTCCATGCCAGATCTGTGTGGTATGAGAACCCATGGGGAAGGGGGAGGAAGAGGCTTCTTAGAGATCCTTTCTAGAGGTCTGAGAGGTCTGTGAAGTCAAAGCTATTTTCTATCTTAAAGTTAGGGTCTTCCTACGTAATCCTGGCTGGCTTGGAACTCCTCCCTGTAGACCAGGCTGGCCTTGAACTCACAGAGATTGATCAGCTTCTGTTATTTGAATGCCTGGATTGAGAGTGTGAGACGCTGGGCGGTGGTGGCACACGCCTTTAATCCCAGCACTTGTGAGGCAGAGGCAGGCGAATCTCTGTGAGTTCGAGACCAGCCTGGTCTACAAGAGCTAGTTCCAGGACAGCCTCCAAAGCCACAGAGAAACCCTGTCTCGAAAAACCAAAAAAAAAAAAAAAAAAAAAAAGAAAAAAAGTGTGAGCCACCACACCCCACCAAAGTGTTTTCTTAATACCCAGAGGTTATTATTCTTTCAAGGTGTGGTGGGATTGTTCATTACCATGCAAAAACGAATAGTACTAATCTTCAAAAGCAGCTAGACGAACCAATGGTTTTCTAAAGGAGACAGTTGTTTTTTGTTTTTTAATTTTTGAAGTTACTTGGCATGTATTTTAAGGCACAAACCCAATGCAATTAATGTTGACATACCCTACAAAAAACACAAGTTCATTCAACCCTTAATTTTTTTTTTAGGCGTTTTAACAACAAGATATAACTTGTTCTCTAAGTCCGCACTCCTTTCTGGACTGGTTACTTCACCCTGGCCAGAATTGCTTCCATTTCTGCAAGTCAAACGTCCCGTTCCACCTTAAATATGTTCACCAGTGTTGGTCCAGGTCTGGCCAGCACCGCGCTGGGCTGTAGGGACGCCCGTGGTGCCCCAAGGGCAGCTTAGACTCAAGTTCTCAGCACTGACTGAGGACGGGGTGAGGCACCCGGACTTCCGGCTCAGCTAGGCTACACTCGGCCGCTTCCAGGCCGAAGTCGCCCGGAAGGCAGCACCAGACGCTAGAGCCAGAGAGGGCGTTTCCGGCGCGCCCCGCCTGGTGAGGGAGGAGCCACGCCCACACCGAGGGGCGTGGCCTCCGGCCGGCGCGGGAAAAGGACCTGCGCCGCGTGTGCGCGCTCAGCCGGCGATCGCGCGCAGCACGTTCAGGGTGGGGATGGCGGCGGCGGCGGCCGGGAGCGGGACGCCCAGAGAGGAGGAGGCTCCCGGAGGGGAGGCAGCAGCTACGCAGGCCCAAGCCCCGACGAGTGCATCCGGGGCTCGGCTCTCGAGGCTGCCTCTGGCGAGAGTAAAGGCTTTGGTGAAGGCGGACCCTGACGTAACGCTCGCGGGACAGGAAGCCATCTTTATCCTGGCGCGTGCCGCGGTGCGGCGGGAAAGCAAGGGCGCCGGGTCGGGGGCGTGGCTTTGGGGGCGTGGCGCGAGGGGGCGGGCCTAGGTATGCGGCCCTGACTTGTCTTGAGGCTCAGGAAGGCTTCTGCAGGGCCCTTGGAGTTTGTTAGCCACTCGCCTCTTCTCGAGGGCCCACACAAGTTTGGCTTGCGTCTCCGGTGGCTCACACAGAACTTGAAGGGGTCCCTAAGTGAATGAGTGGGGTGGATTTGTAAGTATCAGCAGGGGAATGATGAGCTAGCCTGTTAGGGAAAGGAATAGCAGAAGTATCTTCATGAAGTTCAGGGCAACCTTAGCTTCTAGAACTTTCCTGTGTGATAGAGTCCCCCTCACCCTTCTTGCTCCACGTATACACAGGGTCGCCCACCTCAGTGGATTAGAATCAACCAGTCTTCCCTCTGATTGTTTGTTTCACAGGAGCTGTTCGTGGAGACGATTGCAAAAGATGCCTACTGCTGTGCTCAACAAGGAAAGAGGAAAACTCTTCAGAGGAGAGATTTGGGTAGAGTCACTGTGCTACCTCAGGGTGGACAAGGGAACCATGGGCTAGGCTGGCTTGCTTTCTTTCGTTCGTTTTTGTTTTTCGAGACAGGGTTTCTCTGTGTAATAATGCCTAGCTAGAGCTTTGCTCTGTAGGCCAGGCTGGTCTCGAACTCTCAGAGATCCACCTACCTCTGTCTCCTGAGTGCTGGGATTAAAGGTGTGCACCATCACTCCCCGCCAGCTAGGCTCTCTTTTAGCTGGTTCACAGGGCATCGCTGAGGCAGGGGGGAGTTTGGTTTTTGATTTATTCGTCTAGCTGGTAACCCATGGGCATGTGTAAGGCTTAACAGATTGTCTCTCACTCTTTTCTGTGTTCCCACTCTCATTCCACTTTAGAGTGGCATGAAATGTAAATTTAGCTATTAAATAGAACTGTAGGAGGTCTTACTGAACAGAGTTTGCGTGGGCTTTTGTAGAGAGACAGTATGTAAGAATTAATAGTACAGAATTGGATCTCAGGACATCAAGGGATGTATTTTATAAGTGATATCATTTGCATAAAACCCCATGCCTTGGTATTAAGTGGATTGTGCAGTTTTGGGTCTGATGTACAAATGACAAGAGCTAATCAAATATCCTTTTCCCTTATTTTTCAGATAATGCAATAGAAGCTGTGGATGAATTTGCTTTTCTAGAAGGTGAGTTCAACATCTCCACATATCGTTCCCCTGCACATATAAAGACAGATGCTTGGTTCTCCTCTGTATACATGGCAACAGTTCTCCCTGCTTCCTATTTTTATGGAAAAAATATTTTCCATTCTTGGGAATTAGCTTAAACCCGTTAGCTTAAAAGAAGGAGTGAATATAAAAAACACTAGTGGAGCCGGGCGGTGGTGGCGCACGACTTTAATCCCAGCACTCTGGAGGCAGAGGCAGGCGGATCTCTGTGAGTTTGAGGCCGGGCTGGACCGATAGCCTCTGAAACAATACAGAGAAACCCTGTCTCGTAAAAACCAAAAACCAAAACAAAAAACAAAAACAAAAAAACCACTAGTGGAGTTAGCTGGATTTAGAGTTTGAATCCCACTTAAATCTCCATCCTTAAATATCAGTCTTGTCCCTAATCATGTTAGTAGTTAGAAACAATGTGTAAATTTTTTAAAAGATTAACTTTTATTTATATGTATGCTTTGTGTGTGTGTGTGTGTGTGTGTGTGTGTGTGAGAGAGAGAGAGAGAGAGAGAGAGAGAGAGAGAGAGAGAGAGAGAGAGAGAGAGAGAGAGAGAGAGAGAGTGTTTGATATGCCACATGTGTGCAGGTACCCACCCACAGGGGCCAGAAGAGGGCATCCAGTCCCCTGGAACGGGAGTTACAGGTGGTTGTGAGCTGCTAAACTGGGTGCTGTGAACTAACTCACGTCCTCTGGAAGAGCAGCAAGTGCTCTTAATCATGGAGTGACCTCTCTGCCCAAAGTTCCTAACTTTTAAAGACAGGGTCTCATGTAGCTAAGCTTGAACTCTTCACTGTGTAACTTGAGATGACCTTGAATATCTTTTCTTTTTTCAATCACCTCCTAAGTGCTGGTAAATAATAATAATAATAACAATCATCATCATCATCTTTGCTTACTCTTTTACTGTTCTGCCTCCCTGTGCCAACCCATGCCCTGACACTCTTTATATGTTCGTTTTGAATACCTTCTAAGATACCTTTCCAGTGTCTGCTTCAAGTCTAGATTTTTGAGTATTCTCTTTAAATTTTAGATCTTTGTCTTTCTACCTATTTGAATTAAAATAGCTTCTGTTAGTTGCCCACCTTGCTTTATAGCCCAGTGTAGGTCATCTTTGGCAGTGTTCTGTGTATGCTTGAAGAGAGAGTATTCTAGTTGCTAGGTACGAGGTCAAGGAATACTGTGCAGTATTCTGTTTTGTTTATTCATTTTATAAGTTACCAAGAAAGAATTGACTGTTAAATTCTTCAATCACAACTGCAGGTTATTTTTACTTATAATTCTGGTTCTCTTTATTATATAAGACCATGTGGTTAGGTGTGTAAAAGTTTAATATTACGTTACTTGTGACAGCCTATAGTATTTAATTTATAGATGGGCTGTTGTTATTTCTAGTAGTGATTTTGAGACTCCCACTTAATTCTCCCTTCCCATTTGGACAGACTCTGAGGTTTATCAATTGTTTCCCTCAGCCTGCCAAACGGCCCTTCTCAGTCCTCTCTCAGATTGACAGATACCTTCAGGGCCACCATAGCTTTGGAGGCTGGCCTTATTTTGTGACTTTGCCCTCTCTAGGTTGTAGATTTGCCTCTTGATTCGTTTTCAGTTAGTGAGAAATTATTTTAAAATAAGTTTAGCTTTATTCCTTGTTCTCAACAGAGATTTACCAAAGTTGCCAGGCATGGTGGCTCATCCCGTAAATCTCAGTCCTTAGGAGAGACTGAGGCAGGAGGATTTTAAGTTTGAGGCCAGCCTGTGCTACAAAAGGAGCTCCAGTCCAGCCTGACCAGTGACATACTGCCTCAAACAGCAACACAAAACCCTAAAGAAAGTTATGATTTTTTAGTTAGAAGTGTCTCTGGTTTGATTTTTTTTCTAATGTTATCCCTCTGAATCATGCATAATTATAGGATTAAAAATGACCTTGGCCCCTCCTTATACTTTGTAGGCTCCTTCAGTCCAGTGCTTTTCCTTCTGTGCAAATATGAGGGTAATGAGGGCCTTTGGAGGGTGTGTGTCTGTAAAGTGGTGTGGCGGTTGCTTCGCAGCTTCAGGTGAATAGGAGTGGGAGCAGACGTCATGCTGAGACCCCTCCAGCCAGAATGCAGAGTGCTTCCTGGTGTGATTGCTGGAGGCTTCTAGTGTCCCTCATAGGCAGCTCACTTGGCTATTTTGGAGAAACTCCTGCGATTTTCTTTCTTTCTTCTTCTCCATATATGTTTAAATCCCCGGCTTCTGCATATAGGGAGGGTTGTAAGAGGTGTGTGTCATGTGGGTCATTAGCTCCTTTCCTCTCGCTTCTCTGTCTGTCAGTCCTGGTAATGGGGCTAGCTCAGTGGTTCTCAACCTTCCTAATGCTGGGAC
Organism: Mesocricetus auratus; assembly: GCF_017639785.1. NCBI lineage: Eukaryota > Metazoa > Chordata > Mammalia > Rodentia > Cricetidae > Mesocricetus > Mesocricetus auratus. The sequence continues at coordinate 143,909,302 of NW_024429266.1, read as the reverse complement.
CCTTTAATATAGTTGTTCATGTTGTGGTGACCCCAAGCATAAAGTTATTTTCATTGTTGCTTTATAACTATTTTATACTGTTATGAATTATAATTAAATGTATTTGGAGATAGAGATTTGCCAAAGGGGTCAGGACCCACAAGTTGGGGACCGCTGATGTAACACCTGCTGGTTCTGGGCTGGGGATAGCGTCTCCTCTCTTCCAGCCCTCTCCATTAGGCTCAATTCTTTCTTGCTCTATTTATAAATCTGCTTCAGTGAGATGTCGGTAATTCTGTTTTTGTTGTTGAAATTGCCCAACTGCTAGTGAATCTTTGTTCTCTGATGTCTTTTTTAAAGCTTTTTCTCTTTTGAATAGACTTTTGGAGGGTATGCAGACTTGTGTGCTCAGATGCCCAACATAAACTGGGACTTTCTGAGAAAAGACTAGAGAGACTGGAGAGATGGCTCAGCAGTTGAGACTGTACTATAGCGGAGGGTCCCAGCTCAGTTCCAGCACCTGCATTGGGGGCTGACAACCTCCTGTAACTCCAGCTCCACAGGATCTTGATGCCTTCTTTTGGTCTCTATGGGCATTGTAAACACCCACTCACATGCTAAAACACATGTAATTAAAAGTGAATCTTTTAAACTTATAAATGCTTTGCTTTGAGAGCCTTTATAATTTTTTAATATTCACTGAGTGATGCTTCAATTCTCTTATCCAGCTCTAACCTCAATTCTGTGCATTGGTAGACTTAATTCCCAACTGACTACTCTCTCTATGACATCTCCCCTGGGTCTTTGGGACAGGTATTCCTCAGGTTGGGATTGTTGTTACTGGCAAGACCCCATGTTTGTGACACTCCCCAGACTGACACCTTGCTTTCTTTACACATTGCCCTCTCTGTTTTTAGGGACTTTGGATTGATTACAGAGCTGGGTGATTTTGTGAGCCTTCGCTGCATCCTTCATCTTTCCCTGTGCAAGCCTCAGCTTTGGAGAGAGTCTGTGCGTGTACAAATCTTGTTCTCCTTTACCCAAGCTACAAGAAGCAGAAATCTCTGGTACATTCTCCACAAAGTCTTCCATTATTTGAGTCTGTCTTCCAGGTCAGGCCCGGATGTAGCTGGTGCTGCTCGGGGTGGAGATGAAAGGACTGTTCTGCATGAGCGGCTCAGTGATGGAGGAAGACCAGGATAAAGGTCTTTGGCCAGATTCATTCCTGTTTTACAGCCCTGCCTGTGCTCTTGCCCTGTGACTGAGAACCATGCCATCAGGCACAGCCTTTCCTCATCTTCCTACCAACCATCCTGAGTCAGCCTTTTTATTAACTTTGTTCTTTCTCAGCATGGCAATGGAATGTGGGTCTATAATTGATGCGATACCACTTCTCCTTAGGGGTCAAATCAATGTGGTCCTAACAGTTTTATTGATGTATAATTCATGTGTCACAAACAATTTAAACTAAAGCTCGGTGTTTTTTTTTTTGAATATTCATAGGTATATGTATCGAGATTCTGAACATTTTCCTTTCAGCAGATTCACATGAGTCTTTTGTGTATGACAAAATTTAGATAATGTTATTTAAATTTTATCTATGCTATGGTATGTATTTGTACCCTTTCCTTTATGTTGTGAAATATACATAATATAAAGTTTCCCATTTTAACTGCATTTCAGTGTGTTGCTCAGTGGCATTGAAGGCATTGAATATATTCAAAGTGTTGTACAGCCATCACCATCATTTGCCTTCAGAACTTTGTAATAATGTTCTCAGCCTGGAACATCGCGTACATGGAACAGTAACTTCCTGTCCCTTTCCCTTTCTCCTGTGCCTGGCTAAATTCTTTTTTTTTTTTTTTTTTTTTGTGAGAAGGTGTAGGTGGTGTATTTGGAATACTTAGAATGTTCAGAAAGGCAACAGAAAGCCTTGCCAGGGCTTCTTACAGCATTCTTCAATGTAGATCTCTTTTAAGATACAAAGTCTTTTCTCCAGAATAATAAACTCAGTCTTGTAGCATGTTAAAAATAAACTTTTAGAAAAGTACTAGGTTATAGAATAGAGCTTTTGGAGCCAGGCGTTGGTGGTACACACCTTTAATCCCAGCACTCAGGAGGCAGAGGCAGTCGAATCTGAGTTCGAGGCCAGCGTGGTCTACAGAGCAAGTTCCAGGACAGTCCAAAACAATACAGAGAAACCCTGTTTTGAAGAAAAAACAACAACAATAACAAAAAAACAAACAAAAAAGAGTTTGGGATTCTGCTTACAGAGTCCCCTATGACTGACATTTCAGTGTTACCAGGAATTGATGTTAATGGGTTACTGAGTTTTTTTTATCTGAATTTCACTACTTTTTCCATTAATAACCTTTGATTTGTGAGTATTATTCCTGCTTCTTGTGTCTCCCTAATCTTTCTTCAAATTTCTTAGTTTTGTTTTTAATTTGTGTGTGGTTTGCATATGCAGAGATATCTGCTTTTATGAGGATTCCAGGGAGCAACCTTGGGTCATCAGGCCTGAATTGTTGGCAGTGAGTGACTACTTTACCTGCTGGTCCATCTTGCCAGCTCTATTTCCTTGTCAGTCTGTCTGTCTGTCTGTCTGTCTCAATTGTGAGTGTGTGTGTTTCACCTTTAGGTATGCCATGGCACAGGAACAGGAGCAGATTGTAAGTGCCAGTGTTTACTTACAGGACCCACATCATCTGATATTGTTGTGAGGAATTAAGTCAGGCTTGTGACAATTTTATTGAGAACAATCAGACTTCTCATACCTTTTTCAGAAACAGACTATAATGACAATTGCCAGAATACAATGAAATTTGCAAGCTTTACAGGATACACAAGATTAATGTCTAAGACCAATTGTCTTGTCAAGTTTCCATGCTTCTGTGACTTCTGAGGGAACAGAAACACAAAGTGGCCTGGATGCTTCATTGCCTGAGGGAGTGTGCCAGTCTCTCAGGACCTGGAAGGCACACGGTGCCCCAGGAGCCATAGACTCTAACCTGAAAGCATGACGAAAGCCTCTCAAGGCAGCTAGACCCGGCCAACTCCATAGCCCCCTGCAGCAGGTGCTTTTCGTGTTGAGCCATCTTGCTGGCCCTTTCCTTGTTTTTTATGACATTGACAGCCTTGACTAATGCTAGCCAAGTACCCTGTAAACTCTTCCCCAGCCTGGTTTGTGCTTTTTCTGTGGTTAGTTAAGCCTGTAACTGCCTATCATTTTGAAAGTTACACAGACAGCCCGGCATTGGTGGCACATGCCTTTAATCCCAACACTCGGGAGGCAGAGGCAGGTGGATCTCTGTGAGTTCGAGGCCAGCCTGGTCTACAGAGCTAGTTCCAGGACAGCCTCCAAAACAATACAGAGAAACCCTGTCTTGGAAAAACAAAAAACAAAAGCAAACAAACAAACAAACAACACACACACACACACACACACACACACACACAAAAGAAAGTTACACAGACCCACCAATAGACCTGTATTACAAATATTTGAAAGTATACACGTTTTTTCAAGAGGAAGTTAAAGTTACATGTTTTGGCCAATAGTGGGAGAGATCACTGTGTGCTATCAGCATGTCTTTATATGGCAAGGTTAATGTTTGCATTTATTTTCCTGTGTGTGTGTAGTGTGCATTTGTTCACATATGTGTGTAAGCTAGAATTTGATGTTGGGTGTCTTCCTCAATCGTCCCACTTTATTTGTTGAGGCAGAGTCTCTAAGTTAAACTCAGATCTTGCTAGTTTGGTTATCTAGCCAGCTTGCTCTGGTCCCAGCAGCCCCTTCCTGCCTCTGTGTTGGGATTATTGATGGATCGCCACGCCCACCCAGAATCTATATGAGTGCTGGGGGTCTGAACTCAGCCTCTCAGGTTGATGCAGCAAATAATTTTAGCTGCTGAGCCATTTTTTTTGACCACATTCTTGAAAAAAAATTCCTTAATGTTGGTGTATGCTTTAAACATTTAAATAGAAAGGTTATTAGATGCTGTCACTAGAAAAAAGTTAATGCATTTGAAAATTTTCTGGGCGCAGTGACATGCCTTTGATCCCAGCTCTTGGGAGGCAGAGGCAGCAGATATCTGAGTTCAAGGCCAGCCTGGTTTACTGAGTGAGTTCCAGGATAGTCCAGAGAAACCCTGGCTCGAAATAAATAAATAAATACTAGGTAAATAGAACCTTCTTATACTGGACTAGAGAGCTGGCTCAGTGGTTAAGAACACTTACTGCTCTTACAGAGGACCAGGGTTGGTTCCCAGTTCCCAGTACTCATGTAGTGACTCACAACCATCCCTAACTTTAGTTCCAGGAAATCTGACATGCAGCAACACACATGATTTTAAAGGGTAGCAGTATTGATCTAGGCATGGTGGCACATGCCTTTTACTCCCGGCATTCATGAGACAGTACCTCTGTGAGGCCAGCCTGCTCAACATAGTGAGACCTGCTCAAAAGAGAAAAAGAGTTACTATTGAATTCAATTAGTGTATTTTAATTTTTGTTTCCTTTCTACTTTTGGGTGCTAGGTGATGGTATGAAATGCATATAGATTATCAAGTGTCATACTTCCTGATCTTTAGACCCCCTTCCTCCGGTGACATTCCTGTGATGTCATATTACAGGAAAAAAAAAAACAAGCAAAAAAACCCAAACCAAAACAACAACAACAAACAAAAGAATCAAGATGCAGACTTGATTTAGGTTGACCAGTCAATTGACTTTAAAGTTGGTTATCCTGGACTGCCTCAGCAGGCCCCAATAATTACACTTTTCCTTAAAAACAGAGCTTTTTCCTGAGCAAGGGTAAAAGGATGTCAAAGTCAAAGCATGGGAGAAAAGGCTTTAGTTGTTGCTGGCTTTGCAGATACAGGAGGCAATGAGTCAAGAAATGTGGACAGTGTTTTGATCATCAGTGGTGGCCTGCATAGACAGAGCCTCACTCAGTACCTGCACAGAGACTCAGCCATAGAGACGAATCGTGAGTTCTCCAGGATATCGTCCTGAGCACTGTAGTCCCCGCATCTGGCTTTGCTGCTTGGCTTTCTCTGCTGATCTCAATATCTTAAGTTTGCCATGGCCCCTTGTCCACCCCAGAGTCTTCCTTTTGTGTTCTGTATGGTAATTTGTTGATGCAAACCGTTACCTTGTCCCTGCTGCTTGTGACTTTCAAGTTCTATTATTGAAATAAAACTGAGCTAGTTCTTGCAACGTGAAGGAAACTTTTAGTCACTGTAACGGCTAGCAGCATGTCACTATGGTTTTAATTTGCTTTTATCAAAAGTGTTATGCAAACACTTTGTCCCAGCCCCCACCACATACATATTTTAGTGTCTGACGAGTAATTCTTACTTGTGTTCCTCTCTTGGTGAGATGACTCAAATGAGGCTCTTGGGCTACTAGGACTTCCTGCATTTTTGCTTGTCTTTTTAAGGCTGTGGATAAGCAGGCCTTCCGTTTGTCAGTATCTCCTGTGCTCTGTCTCCTTCCTCAGTGTCACTCACGGGCCAATGGGCCAGAAGGGGCTGGGCATTTCCCATGTGTCTGGCTGGGTGTGCTAGATGGAGGAAAATGTAAATTCATGAAACCTGATGTTAACATTATAGAGCCTAATTGTTACCTGTCGGCACTTTTTGTATGCATGTGTGTGTCTGTGTGCATAAGTTCGTTTGTGTGAAGAGGCCAGAGGTGTCTATTGGGTCCCCATGGACCTGGAGTTATAGGTAGTTGGGAGCTGCCTGACATGGTCCCGGGAATCAAACTCCTGCCTTCTGGAAGAGCAGTTTGCTCTCTTAACCACTGAGCCAACTCTCCAGCCTCAATATAGCTTTTTGAGACAAGGCGTCATGCATTCCAGGATGGCCTTGAAATTGCTTGAACTTCTGATCTTCCTGCCTTTATTTCTCAAGTGCTGGGGTCACAGGCCACTCCTATGTTTATGCTGTGCTGGGATCAGACCCAGGGTCTTGTGATTGCATCGCCTACAGTACGTCCTCAGCCCTAACGCCTAGTGTTTAAAAGCGTATCTCATAGCAGAGGTTCGAAAAGTTGACAGTCTGCCCCTGTTCTTTCTTCGTATTAAAACCAGGGATCTGATGGCCCCACTTCATGCTAAGTAGCTCAGAGCAGCTCGAGGTTAAGGCAGTTTTCCCTTTATGCCGTCTGACTGTTGGTTCAGAATGCATTCTGTCTCATCTTGGATTTTATATTTCTTCCCTCCTTTCTCATAGAAACTTGTTTTAATTTTTTTAAGATCTTTTGGTTTCATTCTTTTAATTTTGCCAGTTGCAATATTTTTGTTTTTACCTTTTTAAAGAGGCAAATACTTGTCTAGGTCAATTCTAGTTTGCTTTCTACTGCTGTAATAAAATGCTGACCACAAGCAACTTAGAGGAGGAAAGGGTTTATTTCATCTTACGTTTCCAGGTCCCAGTCGATCATAAAGGGGACTCCAGAAAGGAACGGGAAACGAGACCCTGGAGCAAATGCTTGTAGACTTGCCTCTGGCTGTGCTCGGCCAGCTCTCTTAACCTCCCCAGGGCTACCTGCTGAGGATGGCACTGCCCGCAACGGGCTGAGCCCCCATGTCAGTTAATTATCAAAGTAATCTCCCACAGATATGCCTACACACCAGTCATCCTGGCAGTTTCTCAGCTGATGCTTTCTTCTCAGATGTCTCTAGATTTTGTCAAGTTACAGTCAAGGTGAACCAGGGCAACATTTGTCAGCATATGTGTGGCTCTTCATGTTGTAAAGATTATCACAGATACAAAGCAAGTTTAGAGAGTCTTAGTCACTTAGAATTTTTTTATTATTTTTAAAATTTAAGCTTTAAAAATTTAATTTTGACACTTTCATCCATGTATACAATGCACATGCTCATATCCATTATCCTTTCTTCTTCTCCCACTCCTGCATCTCCCCCTTTCCCCAAAAGTCCCCACCCATTTTCATGTCTTTTTTTATTTGTTTGTTTTGCTTTTTGAGACAGAGTTTCTCTATGTGGTCCTGGAACTTTCTCAGTAGGCCAGGCTGGCCTTGAACTCACCTGCCTCTGCTGGGATTTAAACCATGGTTCTCAATCTGTGGGTGGAGACCCCTCAGAGTACTGCCTAAGACCATCTGCATATCAGATATTTACACTATGACAGCATAATTACAGTTATGAAGTAGCAATGAAAATAATTTTATGGTTGGGGGATGTGGTGGTTTGAATAGACTAATTGGCCCCCATAGACTAATTGTTTGAATGCTTGGCCCGTAAGGTCTGGTAGTACTAGAGGTGTGGCCTTGTTGGAGGAAGTGTGTCACTGTAGGGGAGGGCTTTGAGGTCTCATATGTTCAAACTGTGCCCAGTGTGGGACACAGTCTCACCTGCTGCCTACGGATCAAGATGTAGAGCTTTCACCTTCTTCTCCAGCACCATGTCTGCCTGCGTGTCACCATGTTTCCCACTGTGACAATAATGGACTAAACCTCTGAAAATGTAAGCCGGCCTCATTTAAATGTTTATAGGAGTTGCTGTGACTGGGTGGTGGTGACGGAGACACGTGGATATCTGTGAGTTTGAGACCAGCCTGCCTGTCTACAGAGTGAGTTCCAGAACAGCCAGGGCTGTTAAACAGAGAAACCCTGTCTCAAGCAAGCAAGCAAGCAAACAAACAAACAGTTGCCGTGGTCATGGTGTCTCTTCTATATAGACACTCTAACTAATGGGGTCACCACAACATGAGGAACTGTATTAAAGGGTCACAGTGTTAGGAAGGTTGAGAATCCACTAGATTAAAGGCCTGAGCCACCACTGCCCAGCTATTTTATGTGCAGTCAGCCATACTTGCTGTGTGTCTATGACTGCATGGGCTGTGTTTTATCCAGAAGACAATGTCACAGCACTCTTTCCTATTCCCCGAGTCTTAGAATCCAATCCATTGTTGTCTCCTGGGCCTTGGAAGGGGTGATATCAATGTCCTAAATAGAACTGAGGATTCAGTAGTCCTTTATTCTGTCCTCTGAGCAGTTGAGTCTCTGCGCTAACTGTCTCTCATTGCAGAAAGAAGCTTTTCTGGCGGAGAGGTAGATAGCAGTTTGGCTGCATGTCCACTTAGCATAGTAAGTTCTCCCTTAGGGTATATAACTTCCTCCTGCCATGGACTTTCAGTACTGGCTATATATTTATTCCCAAGGAAAGGACATCATGTCCAATCAGATAGGAGTTAGTTGTCCCCCAACTCACACCACTATTGCCTGTGTGAGGCCATCTTGTCTGGCAAGTCATTATTGTTGGGATCCAGGGTTCACAGCTGGGTAAGACTGTTAATGCCTTTTCTCCCCCAGCAGTCTGCATAACGCCTTCCAGTACTATGAAAGCTAGCCAGAGGGGGAGGAAGCCGCAGTTCCAACTTGATTTATCTGTGGGAGTATATGGTGTCTTTAGCAGTGGGTATCTTTTTATTTAGTCCTGGTAGATGATCAAGAGCAATGACAATACCTTCCATTTTTATTTTTTGAGACAAGAATCTATATAAATTTATTTGTTCTGGAAATCAGTATATAGACCAGGCTGGCTTCTAGCTCACAGAGATCCACCTGCCTCTTGCTCCTGAGTCCTGGGATTAAAAGTGTGAGCCATCATGTCCTGCATCTTCCAATGTTTTGAAAGCCTCTGAGATCTCTTGGCCTACAACTTATAAGCAGGTATCCCACACCTGGCACTGGGAGTTTTGTTTAATGACCTATGGCTTCTGGGAGCAGAATTATCTATTCATGCAGGATACCAGGCAGGCGTTGAAGCTTACAAGGCTCTGTAAGAAACAGCTTGCTGCCTCCAGGTGGTACACAGCTGTCAACCCAGTGCTTGGAAGGTAGAAGTTGGAGAATTGGGAATTCTAGGCCAGCCTAGGCTACATAGTCAGTCTGAGACCAACCTCGGCTACATGAGACTCTGTCTTAAAACAAACAAATGAATTAAATAATGCATGATGATCTGTGGGAACGAATACTATGTTTGGTTGTAACATGCACCATGGTCTCTTTTCTCTAATGCCTATTTAAAAAAATGAGTAATTCCCTCCCTCTAGCTTCATATTAATTAATGAAGAATTCTACTTCTAGCAGATTGCGGTGTCACAGACTTCAAAAGGTAGTGGAAGACGGGCGATGTAGCTCGTGGGGTCTCGTGCTTGCTAGCATGTGTGGCCTTTACCACTGGCACTGCATCAAACCAGATGTGGTGGAGCAAGCCTGACTGTAGTCTCAAACCTAGTAGGTGGAAACTGCATAATCAGGAGTGTGAGGTTACCGTCAGCTACATAGTAAGCTGGGGGCTAGCCTGGGTTCCAGACAAATGGACCAACCAACTAACCAACACATTTAGTGACTACAGAATAGCATGTATTTTTGGAATAGAGAGGAAATACATCATGAATATTTTTCAGGACAGAAAGCAATGTGACACTGTAACTGGGACTTTTGTTAACTTGGTCTTGTCTTTTTTCACTGAGTATTTTGGACTCTCCCATTGTGAATGTGGGTCGCCTGTGGTAACAGAAGCTCTACATAAGAAATGAGGGTGATTTCTAACTCTCAGAAGGGAACTTCTCGAACGAAGGCTTGTCAGCACCCGAGTCAGCTAATGAGTGCCTTTCTGAGAAAAGACTCATTTTGATGTGCTAATAACCCCAGGTTTCTTAACCCAAACACACCTGCAGAGATTATTAATGCCACCCTGGAGGGCCTCTTTGGAGACAACTGGAGAGCTTTTACCTAAGGCAGACAACATGTCCCTTACACTCCCTGCTCCTAAGAGTCCAGTGTCACAGAGGAGAGACTTGGTTTTAAAAAGACATCTGTGTCCGTCAGCTCATGGCATATTTCCAATGAGCTGGTAATGAACACATCTCTACCTCATTAGAGAAGATAAATAGAAACTGACCAGGGAGCTGCAGGGCTCGCCACCCTCATCTGAGGGTTGTCATATCCACAAGTCATAAAGCAGATGTCAACACCCAGCCTTTCAGACAGACCAAGCCACTCTAATGAATTCTCTAAAGATGCTCAAGGTGTTTTCAGGAAATGTGCATCACTGCAGGACAACTGAAAACTACTCCAAAAAATTATTTCGAAACAACAGGCTGCTGACAGCACTGCTGACTCCTCTCGCCTGCTCTGAGATGCTCTGTCTTTTGTGCTTTGGAATTGGAGAATACCAGGGGGGATGCGGCTAGGTGTTGAAGGATTATTTCTGGATTCCTCCTTTTTGCACTGGTAGGACATGGTTGCCTGCCAAAGAGACAAAATTAGCTCTTTCCTGAAGGTTACTCTTAATGACTGGAGACATAAAACAGTGATTTCATCGAGCAATCTGTAAAAGTAAAGAGGGAGGAGAGAGTGCTGGAGGGAGTGAGGGAGATAGAGATAGATAGATAGATAGATAGATAGATAGATAGATAGATAGATAAACAGCCCTTCACTGGGGTAACACTGGGGACAGGAACAAGAAAGCAACTATGTCAGTAGGTGAGAGAAAATTCAGTATCTATACAGCAAGGCCCAGTGGGTTCGGATGCCGTATGCACTCATGGCCCAGCAGAGCCTGGAATGTCTCAATAGACCAGTCCTAGTAGAATTTGACAAGGGCTCTTCAGTAAAACTTGGTGTATGTGTGTGTGTGCACAAGAGTGTGTGTGCGTGCGTGTGTGTGTGTGTGTGTGTGTGTGTGCGCGCGCGCGTGTGTGTGTGCATGCAAATGTGGAAGCCAAAGGACAGCCTTGGGTGTCGTTCCTCAAGAGCTTGCTTTTTGAGACCAGATCTCTTATTGGCCTGGGACTGGCTAAGTAGACTAGGCTGGTGGGCCATTGAGCCACAACCATTCTCTGTCTCTGCCCCCCCACCTCTGAGATTACAGACTTTATGCTGGCTTTTTGTTTGTGGGTTCATGGGGTTGAAATAAGGTTTTTACACTTGTGTTTCGAGCATTTTACTGGCAGTGATGTTTTCCCACTCCTGCACTAGACTTTTTGAAAGGACTATACTTCTCTAACATTTGATTCTCCTATGTAGCCCTGGCTAGCCTGGAACTCAACCTGTAGGCTAGGTTGACCTTGGATTCACAGAGCTCTGTCTGTTTCTGCCTCTTTGCTGACATTTAAAGTGTGCATCACCATGCCTAGCTGATTTTCATAGTTTTATATAGCAATTTAGAAAAATAGTATATTGTAGGCAGGCATTTCTTTCCTGACTGCCCAGTCCCAAATAACCAATTCAGAGGCTGACTATTACTTATAAATGCTAGGTCAATAGCTCAGGCTTATTACTAACTAGTTCTTTAAGTTAACCCATATTCTTTATTTACACTCTGCAACATGGTGCTACCTTTATCAGCATGACATGTTCATCTCCTGATCTCTCTGTGTCTGGCTGGCAACTCTTGACTCCACTCTTTCCCTTCCTGTCATCTTTAGTTTGGTTGTCCTGCCTACACTTGCTGCCTGGATACTGGCCAATCAGTGTTTTATTAAACCAATTCAAGTAACAAATCTTTACAGGGTACAGGAAGATTATTCCACAGCATTTTTCCCTTTTTGCCTAGTTAAAAAGGAAGGTTTTAACTGTAACATAGTAAGATTATGTACAATAAAAATAGTTATCAAGAATTACAGTTATAATATCCTGTCTATTTGTATTTGGGAAGATTAGCAGAAGTACTCTATTATCTATCTTATCTTTGTGAGTCCAAATTATCTTAGTAACTATTTTATCTTTTATCATAATTAAAGAAAACTATAGCTATATAGTCTTCAACTCCATCAAAGATCCCAGAAGACTGAAGACTTCAAACTGCCTGGACAGTCACATCCAACTCTGGCCAACAGGCCTAGTATATCTGACAGACTTTTCTAAGAAGCAGAGAATTTTGAAGAATTGTTCTATGTTGTTTTGTCAATGCTCAGCTGTTGCCTTTCTTGTGTCCTGCTGGTCCAGTTTGGACAGTAACCATCAGCAATTGAGGCAAGGGCAATTTCTTTGCCCGCATGACTAGCTGATGCCAAAAAGAAAACAAACTCCATGCAGAGTTTCTTTGATGCCCATCATCCTCTCTGAAGAAGATTGGTGCTGCCAGGAGCAGACAAGTCTCACTGTCATGAAAAGCCTTAGGTTATTAAACATATTAAGTGTTATATTCTGTTGGTCTTTGAAGTGTTTGAAGACCATCTATCTAAATATCTCTGTATATGACCTTGAAAATATACCTAACATGACTACAAGTTTGAGTATTATATATCACTATTAATTTGTATTTCTTAGTTATAGATTACATTTTTAAATGAGCTTTTACCCCAAATGAGAGTAGAAAGATAAATACAGTATAGCAAAAGTAACCTTAAATTTGTATCATTAAACTAAAATTCATACCAATGTAAAATATTTTGAGATTAATAGTTGCTTTTTGGATTAAAGTAGATTCAATAAGTTGCCCTTTCCCCATCATTTCTATATTATATACCTCTTTCTTATTTTAGAAAGAGATCTCTAAATTTAACTCCTTTGTTTAGCCCCTTTTTATTATGACCAGTACAATTTGCAACCAGTCCTCTAAACAAAGACAAACATTCATCATCCATTTTTTGGAAATGTGGACATAGTTCCACATTTAGTTCCACATAGTAGTTCTCTAAACTACTTCCTCTTGATTGGGGACATTGGTAATCTTTGAGGGACCCTGAGAAAATTTAGAATTATGGTCAAGTCCTGACTAGAGTATTCTATGAGACTGGATCATCTCAGTCAGCAGCCTTGAAGCTGTTCTGAATGAAGAACTCCTAGGAAATTGCAAGAGAGGCGTTTCGGAATTCTGGTTCACCTAGACCATTTGTTTTCATTGGTGTCTGGTTCTATCATTCTGAAACTACATAAATTTTAAAAGGCAACATGCATATCTACATTAATACAAGTATGGACTGTGCATTGTACACAAGTTAGGCAAAGATAATTTCTGTTATATGTTTGAGCAGGTAAAATATATATCACATGCCTTGCAGTTCTTTTAGGTTTATTTTTTTATGTATGCAGTCAGGATTTCAAGGGGGTCTTCCTTTATCAATTTTTAACTTTGAATGAATCCACAGTCTTTTATTTTCTGTGGAAATAAAAGTAGAACCTCTCCCCTTTGACTTAAAATTTGAAGACAAGATATTTTAAAAATATATGGGTTGGTTGAATCTAGCAGTTTCTATAATCCAAGGCCTCTTAGCAGCCAAAATAATTAAAGTCAACACATTAATATACATAATCCAGACTCTATGTATTTTCCATCTTTACATGGCTTATTTCCTTTATGTTGTTTCCCTTTTAAGGTCTTTATTATTTTTAAACTATATCTTTAAATATAAGACTACATATACCCTTTTTCTTCTCTCTCCCAAGCCTACGCACATTTTCAAACACACTGTGACCATTTTAAGTCTCTTTTTGTCTGAATCTGTCCTTACTGCATATTTGTAACCTTTTCTATCTGCAAGAGCAAAAACAACAAACAAACAAACAAACAAACTGCTGTTAACTTAGATCATGGCGTGTTGGTGGCTGGCTCCTTCCCCTCTGTTCCCCGAGAGTCTAGTTTCATGGGGAAGTACCTTTTCTGCCAGTTCTGGGAGCCATGCTGACCACCCCAACCCTAGGAAGTTTCTGCTGTTCACTGCTCATAATCCCATCTAAGTGATAGCAGGGCCTCTGAAAAGAGCCGCAAGGTTTTTGCCACTAACACTGAGTCAGGAAGCCGAGCCTCTGCTCGCCATCAGCATACAGAGTCCACCCAGGAAAATGCTGCTGCTACCAAGAAGCCGTGCTTGACGCTATTCTTTTGTGTGTTTAAAATCCTCTTTTAAGCTTTTGTCAGGTTTTATGCGGAAATTTTGACCCCATATTGGAACACCATATGTATTCAGACATTTCTTTTACATCTGCCTGTTCCCATATACTCAGTGGCTACTTCCCAAATAATTGACTTGGAGGCTTAATATTACTTATAAATGCGTGGTCAATAGCTCAGGCTTATTACTAACTAGCTCTTACATTTTAAGTTAACCTGTATTCCTTATTTACACTCTGCCATGTGGCGGTACCTTTATTAGCATGGCACGTTCATCTCCTACTCCCTCTGCATCTGGCTGGTGACTCCTGATTCCAACCTTCTCCTTCCCATCATCCTTAGTTTGGCTGTCCCACCTACACTTCTTGCCCGGCTACTGGTCAATCGGCGTTTTATTAAACGAATTCGAGTGACAAATCTTTACAGTGCACAGGAGGGTTATTCCGCAGCAGTATATAGCCTGCTTTGGGGGTGAGTGCAGTGGACATGCCTCTATTGAGAGCCAGCAGTCAATGGCTGGGGACAGATGGATGGATGGTCCTCCTTCACCGATCCCCAGGAACACATTACCCACTGCTCTAAAAGATAAGAAGAGGATTTGGCAGTTGCAGGAGACTGAATGTAGTCTGGAGAACATGCTGGTGACTGACTGATTATTCCATAGGTCAAGTCAAACGCCTTTTTGCTTGATGTCCTGTGTGGCTGCTATGAGACTCAAATAGAGATTGCCTAGTGAGACTGTCCAGGTGTTGGAGGGGATCTAGTCCTCCTTTCTATGCTACTATACCTGGTATACCTCCCCATCAGTCTTTCTATGCTAATATACCCCCACAGCGCCCTCTTGTTCCAGCCACTCTTTCCTTGAGGGCGCTCTGGTCTAGCCAGAAGGCACCCCTGCCTAGTATATGTTCTGTCTTACCCCCTTCCCCACCTGCCATCTTGCTTATGCTCAAGCCTAAGTCTGACACACAAAGACACTCTGTCCCCCCTTAGAGGAGGGTGACTGTATCATGGGCCCCCATGCCCATATGTCTCCTTATCATAGGGCTTCCCTCATTGATATATGACCTGCGTCTCTCTTCACACAGCTGCTTTCATGAGGGTAGCAATGGCTCTGTCTACTTTGTGATTCTAGCATTGGGGTTCCCCTGAAGGTCTGATGTGAAACAAGTGGAGGGTTAAGTTTAGAAACTGTTCTTTCACTGATTGACCTCAGTCCATTAAATACACACACACACACACACACACACACACACACACACACACACACACACATAGAGAGAGAGAGAGAGAGAGAGAGAGAGAGAGAGAGAGAGAGAGAGAGAGAGAGAGAAATCATTTAAGTGAGTAGTATGTGAGTCTAGGATCAATGTAGGAACTTTGCTTTAGTTTATTTAAGTTTTTCCAGGCTGACCTTGAAAGTGATATGTAGCTGAGGATGGACTTCAGCATCTAATTCTGCTCTCACTTCTGGAATGCTAGAGTTACATGTGTGCACCACCACACCTGCTTTTAGGCCGTGCTGGGGATTGAATCCAGGCCTTCATGTGTGCTAGGTAAACACTCTCAGATGAGCTTAAAGCCCCAGCCTACTGTTCGAACTTTAAGCACCTCAGCAAATAGATAAAATAATGTGAGTTGTCAGTTAGATGTGGTAGCACATGCATTTAATCCCAGCACTTGGGAGGCAGAAGCAGGTAGATCTCTGCGAGTTTGAGGCCAGCTATTACATGTGGTATGAGAGTACTGCTTTCTATAGCATTATAAAATTTCCTGGAGCTAGGGAGATGGCTCAGTGGGCAAAATGTAAGCAAGGACCCGAGTATGGATCCCCAGTACCCACATATAAATCCAGGAACAGCAGCACATGTTTGTAACTCCAGCAAGGGGATGCAGAGACAAGTCTTTCCCTGGAACCTGGTGGCCAGCCATTCTAGCTGAATGGATGAGCTCCAGGTTAAGTTTAAGACCTTGCCTTGAAGAAGAAGATGAAAAGTGATTGAGGAAATTGAGGAAGCCACTTGAGGTCAGCTCCTAGCCTCTGTGCAACCCCCCCATGCATATTTACAAAGAGTTTTCCACCTGAGGTCAGCTCCTAGCTTCTCTGCACACCCCTCTCCACCATGCATATTTACACAAAGAGTTTTCCATGTTTCATTGTTTTTTGACATGGGCTTTATAAAAAGTTTGCCATATCCCTCTGCTCTGTTGTCATTTTTTATTGAGACAGCATTAAATTTATAGTTTAATTTAAGGAGAATCGACAATTTAAAATTATTGAGTTTCTCAAGAATGGGGTCTGCTCCTCCATTTATCCAATTATTCTTTTATGTTCCTCAGTAGAATTTTAATGTTTGCTTCTTGTGGATGTTGCCTGTGCCTTGGATTTTATTCCTTTAGTTGTGCTTGTGAACAAAATCATTCCATATAATATGCTTTGTAACTTTGTGGCATTTTAATTCACTATTTTGTTAGGGGAGACTTTTGAACTTGATGAGCTTAAATCTCGCTCAGATCTTAAACTGTGTTAGCTAGATTTAGCTTGGTTACAAAAGTAATACATGACATTATTAAAATAATTAAGAATATGTAAAAGTAATAAAATGGTTAGTAAATTTTCTTCAGGACCTTCACTTTCACCTTAGAGTTCATTTCTATACATTGTTTCTTTCTTTAAAAAATAGAGGAGTAAACATTTAGTAAATCAAAACTGTTTGTTTTTGCTTTTCATTTATTTTTCCAAACTGTTTTTGAAACATGAAATAGGATATAGTTGCTTGAACTACAGATAACTACTAATATTTTTTTTAGGTCAAAACTCATAGATGAGGGTTGGGAACATAGCTCAGTAGGAAAGTGTTTGTCTAGTAGGGCGCCCTAAGTTCAGTTCTCACAGCTGGCGAGGAAAAGAAAACAACTTTACGGAGGAATGCAGGCAATTTTACACAGCTTATCCAACTATTTCCATTCCATCTTCTTACCCAACTGATGCTTCAGACAATTTTCCATGGGAAGCATAACAGTATCTTTATGGTTTATTCTCCTAGAATCTTTCTCTGGCACTTTTTAAAAATTTTTTTTTTCTGTTTTTGTTTTCAATACAACCCAACCTCAGTTTCCCCCCTCCCCTCCTCCCATACCCCCTTCCTCATTCATTCCTCCTCTGTTTCCCCTCAGGAAAGAGCAGGCCTCCTAGGGATATCAGCGGATCACAGCATAACAAGATACAATCGGACTAGGCATAAACTCTCATATCAAGGCTGGACAAGCCAACACAGTAGGAGGAAAAAGGGTCCTAAGAGCAGGCAAAGGAATCAGAGACAGGCCCCCCACTTCCCATTAGGAGTCCCCAAAACAAAAAAAGCAAGCTAGCAACCATCACATATATGTGGAGGACCTAGCACAGACCCATTCAGGCTCTGATTGCTGCTTAGTTGATTCTGCGGGCCTTGTTCCGGTATTCTCAACCGCTCCAGCTCCTACAATTCTTCATCCCTCTCTTCTGCAGGGTTTCCCATGCTCCTAGGGGAGGGCCAATGGAGATCTCTTTCTCTCCCTAATGTTTGGCTGTGGGTCTTTGTATCTGCTTACATCAGCTGCTGGGGTAATCCTCTCTGAAGAGGATTGGGCTAGGTACCAATCTATCAGAATTTCCTTAGGAATCATTTTATTGATCTTGTGCCCCTATATCCTAGGTCTCTGGGCTACCCAGCCTCATGCTCCTGCTCATTCAGGTAGGATCCAGCATGAGCTCCCTCTCGTGTCATGAGCCTCCAGCTAACCAGTCATTGTTTGGCCACCCCAACAAGTTCTGCACCTCCATTGCCCCACTCATCTTTCAAATGGAATAGATTGCAGTTTAAAGGTTTTGTGGCTGGGTTTGTGTTCCTGCCCTAGCACTGGAAGCCTTGCTTGGCTACCGAAGATGGCTGGTTCAGGCTTTGTATCTTCTATTACTAGGAGTCTATCACTAGGTCACCCTTGTAGATTCCTGGGAGTTTCTACTACACTAGGTTTCTACATCACCCCTCAAATGCCGTCCAATTCTAGTCATCCCTCTCTGGGCTCTCCTCCTCCATCCCTGCTCCTGCATTGATCCTCCCTGTTCCCATCCCCATCTGCTCCCAGTCCACCTGAAAAATCTATTCTATTTCCCCTTCCTAAGGAGATCCATGTGCTCCTCCCCTGCCCTGCTTGTTATTTAGTCTTTCTCAGAGTGTGGTTTGTAGCATGAATATAATTTCTTAACAGCTAGTATCGGCTTATAAGTAAGTGCATACCATGTTTGTCTTTCTGGGTCCCGGTTGCTTTGCTCAGGATGATTTTTTTTCTAGTTCTATGGATTTATCCTGGCACTACATCTAACACCACAATAACTTGTATTACTCTATTGACATGTCTGTCTTCTTACATATCTCACATTGGCCATCGTTTCCTCTTGATAAGAAGTTCAAACACAAAAATCAAATAAGATACTTCTATAAAATTAGACTGAGAAACCTTCTGAAGACCATGAACAGTAGCAGAGAGAAGCGGAATGTCCACTCAGGTTTCAGATTTGAAATAAGAGTGAAACCTGCTGCAAGCAACAGAGTTTAGCCTTTGACTTTCTTGTCTCACGTTCCTAACAAGAGCAGGAGGGAAGCACAGCCCTCCCCAGTTTCTCCTGCCAGACACTGCTAGCAGTCACCTTGGTTTGCTCAGTACCATTATGCCAAGAATGTCCTAAGTTTGCACTTTTTTAAAAAATGGAAATTAGATTTTCCCACACAATATATTCCAATTAGTTTCTCCTTCCCCAACTCCTCTCAGTTTCTTCCCTCCAATCCAGATCCACACCACTTCTGTCTCTCATTAGGTCAACTTCATATATGTATATGTTTTAGAAAGCTTCTATTGTATTAGGTTCTCACATGACCTGTCAAATGGCTCCCAGTTTTAGCTGTCTCCTTTTGTATTTTCTCTCCCACCCCATCTAACCCCCATTTGATCTTTGCACCGCAGTCCCCCACTCCACCCATAAATATTTTATTTCCTCTTCTTAGGGAGATCCATCCCTCATCCCTAATCCCTTACTCAATACCAAAACCTCCTTGGTTATATGAATTATAACTTGCTTATCAATGTTTTAACAGATAACATCCACATATAAGCCGATACATATCATTTTTGTCTTTAAGGTTCTGGGTTACCTCACTCAGGATTATTTTTTTTCTAACTCCATGCATTCACCTACAGATTTCAGTATTTTTTCTTTTGGTTTTTCAAGACAGGGTTTCTCTGTGAAACAGTCCTGGCTATCCCGCTCTGTAGACCAGGCTGGCCTTGAACTCACAGAGATTTGCCAAGCTAAGTAAAAAGCATTTGCATCAACCCAGGTATGGGCTTCCATAGCTAGTAAGGTTCAATGCAGTTCTAGGTCATAAACCTCCAACCTGGCTGCAAGCTTTGGGCCTGCCTTTCACCACCTGACCTGAGAGTGGGCAGAGTCAGCTGATACAGCTCCACTTGAGGAGGACCCAGGTGTGGTAACTTAACAGTTTAAAGGTTGCTCCTGTGGTTGAAAAAGACTAGAGATATGCAGCAAAAGATGGGAAAAAACAATCTCTAAATAGGTTCCAGCTTGTTTTACTATGTGTGTAGGCTTAAGAGAGAAAGAAAAAGGGTATGGACATTCATAGAAAGAAATAAATAGTTTAAAAGTAATAAAATAAAGTCTTTAAAGAGAGAGTAAAATCAATATAAAAGAAAAAGCCATGTGAGGATGGGAAATACACAGGGGGTCTGGATCCTGTATGCTTTGTGTTGGTTTTGAATTTTTTGATTGCTGAAAAGCAAAGGTCAGCTGCTAAGAGACCTGGAATTGAAAGAGGGACAATTAAATCAGTCTAGATATTTTAAGAATGCCTTAACTTTAAAAAAGTAAAAAAAATGTATTTGTTAAATGGAAAAATGCTTTGGAGAAGTGGTTTTGCTTTTGTTTCCACAGAAAACATGAATCTGGGGATTTGTTCCATGTTGAGATGGATCTGGTCGGATCAAGGGAGACCTGAAACTTGGCAGGTGATATCTATCAACAAAAGTTATAACTGTCTTCCCAGGACTTGGTCATTATCTCAGATTTTTTTCTCTGGGATCCTAAAGATGCCTTCACCCACATTCAGTAGGAAGCAGACTGCAGAACACTATACCCATGTTCCCAATAAATGGTGTGGGAGGCTTTTGGTTACTTTGTGGATTATGGATGTTTGTTATAACTTAGGGGAATATACAACTATAGGATAAGACAACTATTAATCTCGGACATTTTGCATTGGCATGAATTTTAGTATATGGTTACAAATTCAAAGTCAATTTTGTTACATTCTATAATGTTTTTCTCTTGTTTAAAGGACCTTTGTATATTGATAGACATTTAAGGTAATTTTTGTTGCCACCCACTGTATATATGTTTCTACTCTTGTTTAAAGGATTTTTGTATATTGATAACAATTTAAGTTTTTTTTGTTTTTTTTGTTGTTGTTTTTTGTTTTTTTTTAATTTTATTTTCCATTTTAAATTTAGATAAGAAATGAGGTTGCTTCACAAGTCAGTTCCAGGTCCCTCTCCCATTCCCTCCCCTCCTCCTGTGCCCTCCCCCCAACCCCCTCCCCCCCGTTATCCCCTCATTTCCCCAGGGAGGGTGAGGCCCTCCATGGCGGTGTGCATAGTTTAAGGTTATTTTTGCTAGACCCATTGTATATATGTTTCTGTTCTTGTTTAAGATATTGAATCTAGGCAGTTCATTTAAAAATGTAAGGTAAAATTCTAGTTTTTAAAAGCTATTATTATTATGAACTATTTAGGATAATTAAGAAATGCAGGCCAGTAGTTAGTCATCTATAACAATCAAATTTGAATATATGCTAGGTATGTTTTCTAGGTCATATAGAAAAATATTTTAGACAGATGGTCTTCAAACCTTTCAAAGACTTACAGAATATGGCATTTAAAATGTTTTGTTAATTTAAAGATTTTTCATAACAATAAGACACTAATTTACTTCAAAAGAGAGATGATGGGCATGGGCATCGAAAAACCTCTTATGGAATGTGTTTTCATTGTGGCAAGGGTAGCTACTGGGCAAAGGAGTTGTTATTACCCTCGACTGTGTACAGTGTGCTGTGCAGACTGGGCATGCAGGACCCACAGGAAAGTGACTACTGAACTTTGCCAAAACATGGTAGGATCGTCCTTCATGGTTCCTGCTTCACATAAGAAACTGCCAGACATTTGGTAGGGAATAGAGGAAAGTGACTGACAAACTGCCAGTAAAGGTGAGACAGTCTTTCAAATTTCCTGCTCCATTGAAAAGTCTGCCAGATACTATGGACCTGTAGGCTGAAGACAGATGCTTCAACATTGCAGAGGAACTTTGGGTGACTTCCAGGCAGTTGGATGTCTCTGTCATTTCTAGAGTTTTTGGAAGTTGTTAGCAACACATTTTTCATGTACTTAAATAATATTATATTCTTCTGGTGCCTTTGATGGAGTTGAAGATTAGATACTTATAGTTGTAGTTTTCCTTAGATATGATAGAAAGTAAGTTAAGTAAAAAAAAATTGGATTTACTGGGTGTTGGTAGCACACGCCTTTAATCCCAGTACCTGAGAGGCAGAGGCAGGCAGATCTCTGTGAGTTTGAGACCAGCCTGGTCTACAGAGGAGTTCCAGGACAGCCTCCAAAACAATACAGAGAAACCCTATCTCGAAAAGCAAAAAAAATGCATTTACTAAGATAAGATAGATTATAGAGTATTTCCTTTTAATTTTCCAGTAAATGAACTGGAATTCATTAAATTTTGAAGGTGATCTTTCCTTGATAATTGTTCTTATTGTGTACAATCTTATTATGCTAAAGTTAAAACCTTTCATTTCTTTTTATTTAGACAAAAGGGAGAAATGTTGGGGAACATTATTTTAAGGTGTGTGACTTTTGCTTATGCTGCACTTGTTTAACTCTGTGAAGATGTCATTCTTTACTTGTCTAAAACACCTGATGATCTAATAAAGAGCTGAACCGGCCAATATCAAGGCAGGAACAAGGGTAAGTGGGGCTGGCAGGCAGAAAGTATAAATAGAAGGAGAAATGAGGAACGAGAGGAACAATGAGAGAACCAGGAGAGGAGGGCTTCAGGGGCCAGTCACCTAGTCACCAGCCACCCAGCTGGACGAAGAGTAAGAAGGAAAGAATCGGGATACAAAAGTAAGAGAGATAAATGCCCAGAAGCAAAAGGTAGACAGGTTAATTTAAGATAGGAAAAGATGGCTAGAAACAAGCCAAGCTAAGGCTGGGTACTCATAATGAAAAATAAGACTCACTGTGTGATTTACTTGGGAGCTGGGTGGCAGGCCCCACCAAAGAACACAAAAAGCCAAAAGGAAAAAAACATCTTACTACAGGACCTTGCCAAGTACTACTTTGTAACAAGTGTAAAGGTTTTGATATGGCTTTCCCATCAAGGGTTCATGTATTGGACCCTTGGCCTTCAGTGTGGTAGTATTGAGGTGATGGGACCTGTAAGAGGAGACATCTACTGAGAAGTGACGGAAAGTACTAGCTTCAGAAGAGATTAAGGTGTTCTCTAGGAACCTCAGCCAGTTCTCATGAGAGTTAGTTGTTGTAAAACCAAAAGTCAAGACTGGTCCTTCCTCTCTCTTTGGTTTCTTTGCCATGCTTTCTCTTCCTCTCATCATGGTGCTACCATTTATCAGAAGATCTTCTCTGGAGTTTAACAGATAGTGTTTCCTGCCGGAATCTCCAGAATATGGACCAAAAGGCCTCTTTTCTTATACATTGCCAAGACTCAGGGATTTTACTACAAAGCACCTAACACCACATCTGTGAAGACATGGGGATACTAGGTGACTGTCCTGGCTAGTTTTTATGTCAACTTGACACAAGCTATAGTCATCTGAGAGGAGGAAACCTTAACTGAGAAAACACTCCATAAGACTGGGCTTTAGGCAAATCTGTAGAGCACTGTCTTAATTAGTGATGGATATGAGAGGGCAGGCCATTGTGAGTAAGGTCACCCCAGGGCTGGTGGTTCTGGGTTCCTTATGAAAGTAGGCTGAACAAGGTAGAGGGAGCAAGCCAGTAAGCAGCACCCCTCCATGGCCTCTGCATCACCTTGGTTCCTGCCCTGCTTGAATTTCTGCCTTGGTTTCTTGACTATCTCTAGACTGGGGGACTACAGCCCATGATTCACTCTAATAAATCATATATAATATTCCAGCTATATATATGTATATATGACATGTAACTTATTAGTGTGCACACACATGTGCATGCACATGCACACACACACACACACTCACACACACACACACACATACACACACACACAGCACACATCCTATCAGTTCTGTTCCTCCAGGGAACCCTGACTAATACAGATTGTGGTATCAAGAGTGGGCTCTTGCCCTGAGGTCACCACTCCCTTTATTCCATTTTGAATCAGGCTTTTCTTTAAACATTTTTATCTCCTTGAGCTCAGGACTTGTCTCCAACATTACATTTCTCAGTGTTCCTTTTCTCCTCAAACCATACATTTTATATTTCTCATTGCCTAGCTTGCTCCTTTTTATTATAGATATGCATGAGAGTAATCACTGACAATCACGTGACACAGTCAACACTAGGCTGTCTTGGAATCTCTGCCAACACCATTAATCCAAAACTGTTCAATTTAGACTCCAGAAACTATTTTGGACAAGGGTGAAAGCAGCCAAATGCTTAAAAAATATTATTTACCAGGATAGTCTCTAGGGAACTTGCTACTATTCTTCACCTCTGAAACCTCTTGAGCTGGCTCCCCATAGCTCTTATCACCCTCAGCATGTCCCTACTATAATGGCCCATCAAGTCCCACTTAAAGCATTCAACTGCTTTTCTAGTCCAAAGCCCCAAAGTCTTCCATATTTCTCCAAACAACAGCATGATCAGGCCTGTCACAGCAATACTCCAGTCCTTGGTACCAACTTCTGTGTTATTTACTTTTCTATAAAGAGACACCATGACCAAGGTAACTAAGATAAAAGAAACATTTAATTAGGTCTTATTTACAGTTTTAGAGGGCTAGTCCATCATCATCATGGTGGGAAGCAGGCAGGCATGGAGCTAGAGCAGTAGCTGAAACCTAGAGAGAGACTGGGCCTGGAATGGGGCTTTTAAAACCTCAATACCCACCTCTAGTGACATACCTTCCAACAAAGCCATACATCCTAATCCTTCTCAAATAGTCCTACTTCCTAGTAACCAAGCATTTGAATATATGAACCTATTGGGCCATTCTCATTCAATCCACCACTTACCACTCCCTGGGTCCCATAGGTTTGTGGCCATAACATAACCCAACATGAATTTAGTTCAACTTCAAAAATCTCCATTGTCTTTCTGTCTCAACACTGTTTAAAAGTCCAAAGTCTCTCCTGAGACTCAAAGCAATCTCTTAACTGTAACCTTCTGTAAAATCAAATTACAAAAGCAGATCACATACTCCAACATACAATGACACCTTTCCAAAAGGGAGGAAATGGAGCCTAGTGAGAAAACACTGGATCAAACAAAAACAAAAGCCAGCAAGGCTGACTCCAAATTCTATATCTCTGTGTCCATGTCCAAGGGCTTAGATGACTTTTCATATCCCACAAGTTCAGTTTTTGTTGACTGCAACACACATAGCTCTTGATTTTGTTCCACAGAGAAGGAAGGAAGGAAAGAAGGAAGGAAGGGAACGGAAGGGAAGGAAAGAAAGAAAAAAAAGTTTTCTGCTTTCCTTGCTGGTATGCCATGACTCTGGCATCTACAACATCTAGGAATTTCTAACACAATCCAGTCTTCACCTTTATAGCTTCTCACAATGGCCTCTCCTGCCCCCCATGCAGGGATTCCCCTGACACACATCTGGCCTCATCAGCTTTCCTTAACCACAGAGTAAGAGTCTGCAAGTCTTCTACTCCTCTATCCTTCTTGACTCTAAAGCCCGGATCACATGGCTGTAGACTCCACGTTCTTCTATGTGCTGGAGTTAAAACTTGGCTTCCTCACTGAATTACATTGTGTAAGCTTTTGGTTGTTGATGGTTTTCTTTGTTGCCTAAGCCTTCCTTTAATTCCTTTTCATAAGGAAGCTTAGATCTGTGATGACTGTTCTTCATTGTTAATTTGACTACCTCTGTAATGAACTAAAAACCCAATTCACTGGGCACACCTATGAGGGACTTTTAGTTAATCAGATCATTTGAAGTAGGAAGATCTGCCTTAAATCCAGATCTCTTGAGCTCAGAAGACTCACCACAAACCCAGGCCACACCTTCTCATGGCTGTCTTTTAAAGACTAAGGAAGAAAGAGGCTTTTGCTCTTTCTTGCCTGCCTGTTGTTCTTGCTTCACTGGCATTGGAACCAGACTCTTTGGGATTCCATTGCATACTGAAGATCATCTGAGGTGTCCAGTCCCATAGACTGAACAACTACTGGATTCTTGAACTTTCCACTGGGAGACAGCTTTTGTTGGACTAGTTGCACCACAGCCTGTAAACCTGTATGCCATTCTAATATATCCCATTCTATTAGTTCTGCTTCTCTAGAGAATCCTGACTAAATACAGCTTCCCTCAATGCACTGATTCAGGATATGTAAGCCAAATAAACCCTTTCCTCCCCCAATTGCTTTTGGCCACAGGGCAATGGTAACCCTAGGTAAGATAATTATTTTCCAGACATTTATGGCCTTGATCTTGGCCTTCATAAAGCAGAAATAATAGTAGAGATAATAGCAATTACATGAACGAAACAACATGTCTGCTAGATGGATACAAAGAGATAGCTGGGTGTGGTGGTACAAGCTTAATAAACTCTTCCGAGGTGGAGGTCAGAAGATCAGGAGTCCAAGGTCATGCTCCTCTACCTAGAGAGTCCAAGGCCAGCCTGGGATACATGAAACTCTCCTTCAAAAGACAACCAACCAGCTGATCCACTAGTAGAAAAAGGAGAAAAATCAACCGAAGAAGTAGTATCTACAAAGCGCATAAAGTTAGATCCCTGTCTCCCTGTCCAGCAGACCAGCAATAACGGTTTAGCTGCCCAGTCTTGCGTTTTGTTTTCTACATTTATTTTCTTCTTGGCTAAATAAGCACCAGCAGCTCCTTCTGTGTCTTGAGTTACATTCAGAAATTGCTAATTTTCCAGTTTGTGGTTGGAAATAGTACTCAGGGCTTCACTTGGAAAATTTTGGGAGAAGACTCTTACAGGGATTTTTATATTGAATTGAACTAGAAAGGCCAAAGATAACCAGAAGCAGGGCTTGGCATGTGGCTCAGTAGAGTGCATGCTGAACATGCATGAAGCCCGGGCCTTATTCCATGGGTCTGATTCCTAGCACCCTGTGAATCAGGCTTGGTGGTACAGACTTATAATCCCAGCAGTCAAGAGGTAGAGGCAGGAGAACCAGAAGTTCAAGATCATCCTCAACTACTTAGTGAAATTGAGTTCAACCTAGAATACACAAGATCCTGTCTTATCTAAATAATAATAAAAAAGACAAGCAGGTTCAGAGCATGCCTCATGGCTTGCTCAGCCTGCCTTCTTATAGAACCCAGGACCACCAGCCCAAAGCTGGTACCACCTGCAATGTTCTGGGCCCTCCCGATTAATCACTAATTGAGAAAATGCCCTATAGGCTTGTCTACAGCTCAGTCTTATGGAGGCATTTTCTCAGTTGAGGCTCCCTCTTCTCAGATGACTATAGTTGCGTCAAGTTGATGTAAAAGTAGCCAGCACAGATGCTTTGCCCAGCTTGAGCCAGTTATTAAAAACATCACAAGCCCCAGTGCTTGCAGTAGAACGGAGGACATATTACCAAGGTGATGGGGAGAGAAGGACAGTGTGGATGTAGGTGTGGAACCAGTGTCTTCTATCTATCAAATACCTTGAGATTTCTTTCCCAGTTCTTGTTTTTTAAAAGTATATTTTAAACAATTATGTGTATCTATGTGATTCTGTGGGTTTGTGTTTATGAATGCAGTGCCCATGGGGCCCAGAGGAGGGGCTTGGATCTACTGTAGCTGGAGGGTGTGAGCTGCCCAACATAGGCACTGGGAGCCAAGTTCAGGTCCCCTGCAAGAGCAGCAAGTGCTCCCAACCACTGAACCATCTCTTCAGCTCTTGCCAGACATTGCTTTTAATGGACTAACCACAGATAAGCTTCAGAAGTACGCAAACTAACTAGCTTTGGGGATGGTTTGTGGTTCTGGAAGCAGGGCCCCTGGCATCAACATCACCTGATAATTCATTAGAAACGCCTAGATCCCATTCCAGACCCTAGTCCAGAGTCATAGATGCTGGGAGAGGAGCTCATATTCATGCATTCTGATGCAGGCTTAATTAAGTATGATAACTCCTGGTCCAGATGATCTGAATGACAGACTTTATTAAAAAATCTCTGAAAATTTCATGTGTGTGTGTACTGTATCTTGACCATACTCAACTCCCCATAGGACTTCTATATCATCTCTGTCCTCTCTTCATAATAATAATTAAAAATTTGGTGTGTGTGTGTGTGTGTACATGAGTGCAGGTGCCCATGGAGTACAGAAGATTCCCTGGAGCTGTAGTTGCAAGGATCTGTGAGCTGCCTAACATGGGTACTGGGAACCAAACTCTGGTTCTCCGGAAGAGCTGGAAGCACTCTTAACCATAACCACTTCTCAAATCCATATATATATATGCTTGTTTAAACCACTGAGTCAAATTAGTGTTGTTTATATGAGCACAACCATGTTGTCAGTCCTTGGGTATGGGAAACATACCAGTGTTCACACTCCTAAAGAAAATGAACTCTCCCTCCTGCAGCATCTATCAACTACTGAAATCTCCTTTGCTAAGGGTGGGCCCTCAGGATGTCTGCATTTCCCCCCATGGTGGCATTTTTAACTGGCTTGATCTTCCACAGGGCTCATGCAGATGATTACAGGGGTGATGTTACAATAGCCCTGCCAGGTCCAGAGGTTAGCTTTCCACAGCAACTTCCCCCATTCTCTGGTTCTTTCTTTCTTTTTTTTTTAATGAGACAGGGTTTCTCTGTATTGTTTTGGAGGTTATCGGTCCAGCCCAGCCTCAAACTCACAGAGATCCGCCTGCCTCTGCCTCCGGAGTGCTGGGATTAAAGGTGTGTGCCACCACCGCCCGGCCATTTTCTGGTTCTTACACCCTTTCCACCCCCTTCTTCTGTGATGTTTCCTGAGCCTTGGTGGGGGTGGGGTTGATATAGATGCTAAATTACAAAACTCTGAAGATTTTCTCAAACTAAAAGAGAATTGACCCTATTCCCCCTACCCCTTTCCTTACAGTATCTGCCTGTGTGGTACTTTTCGTTTTTGTTCTTTTTTCACTTACAAAATTTTGGCTATGTTAATTTAGTCACAAGCATCTGACTGGGTCAAAGTGACTCAACACCACCAAGAATCCCTTTCACTTCTGATTCATAATTAGCGATTTGGTTTTCTTTGAGGGCTTTTACTGAGCAGGGTGATATGGCACAGGGGTGGAACTAGTTTGGTATGAAAACTGTGGTCCTTCTCCTCATCGAGAAAGCACAGAGCAATCTAAAGACACAATGCATGGGGAACCCAGCGTCCTCAAGTCAACTTCTCGTGCACTGCTTCAGCACAGGAAAGATAGATTGCTGCCAAGGGTTACCGGCAAAAAGGTGTTCAACTTCAGGAGCCTTCAGCCTGCTCCTCAGAATGTGCAGCCTCCAAAGCAATTCGACTGAAAAAAATGGGAGAGAGACTAGTGGCATGGCATTTCATGCTTTTGAATAGTTAGAGAAAAAAAAAAATGGGGATGAGAGTATCCTGTTACCATGGCAACTTGGAGAGAGCTGTGCTGCCTGTCGAAACAGTGGGACTGCTGAAGCCTGGTCTTGATTCCACATGAGAAAAACAGGGCTGCTGTGGGTTGGGTATTGAGTGGTAAATATTCTTTTATTCATTACAGTTCTGCCATATGGCCTGACTGTAAAAAATAATGAATTAAATGAAACGCATGCACAGTGACTATGACAGATGAACATCTATCCCTTCATGCACCCCCCCCCCCCCCCCCGGGAGGCACTCCACTTTGCCACTATAAGCTTCTGTTCATCCCTTGCATTGAAGGTTCAAACCCATCTCCTCAGGGGAAGGTCCCTCATTGACTGGCCCTCAGGCAGCCACAGCCTTTAAATATCACACAACACATTCTATTCCGTCCTGCAACCTTTCATACTCACATAAAATATGCCCTCTGAGTAGAAAATGACAAGAAGGTTTACTTTGCTAATGCCTATTGAGTCTAAAGAGCAAGGCTGCTCACAGCATCCTTTTAGCTAAAGCTGCTCACAGCATTCTTTTGCTCACTGGGTTGGAGGGTAAAGACTACAGCAGTAGCAGCAGCAGCAGGGGGATGGCTCAGGGATTGAGAGCTCTGGATGCTGTTTTAGAGGACCCAGACTCAGTTCCTATCATGCACATTCACCTACAACTCTAGTTTCAGGGGATCTGGTGCCCTCTTCTGGTACCAGGCCCATACATACACACATGCACGCAAAACACTCATATACATAAAGTAAAAATTATAACCCCCCAGTAGTATCAGCACCACCTGGGAACTTGTAAGAAACCCCAGACCTGCTCAATCCAAGACTGTATAGGGTAGGGCTTAATATGGTTGTATTTATTACTTATTTGTGTGCATATGTGTATGAATGTGTATCTGGAGGCCAGAAGGATGGTGTCTACATATTTTAATTAATTTTTTGAGACAGTGTTTCTTACTGGATAGGTTGCTTGACCACCAGAAAGAGCTCCATCTCTCTTCTCCTCCAGTGCTGGGATTCCAAGCCCATGCACCCCACCAGACTTTTTCTCATGATTCTTTTGGTGATTGGACTCAGGCCTGGTGCTGGCAGTACAGAGGCTTTCCTCATCCAGCCACGGGAATTTCTTTTTGCCTCTCAGGTGACCTGATGCACATCAGGTTTGAGCATGTGTAAGAGTTGTGTGTGATGGGGGATGTCCTGTATATATGTTTCTCTTATTGGTTGATGAATAAGATACTGTTTGGCCAATAGAGGCAGGAATATAGGTAAGGCTAGGAAACCAGGAGAATTCTGGTGAGAGAAGGAGAGATAGGCCAGTTTACGGGTAAGCCACAACCTCGTGATAATACATAGATTAATAGAAATGGGTTAATAATAATAGACAGAGACAGCCAGTAAGAAGCCATAGCAATCGGCCAACTGTTTTATAATCAACATAGCATCCATGTTTTTATTTGGGAGCAAAGCAGCTGTGGGACCAGGCTGGAAAGAAACACCAGCAACATGTGTGTTAGTGCTTTCTATTGTTTTTTCCTTTGGCTTTCTCAAGAGTTTCCTGTGAAACTGATAAATGTGAGGCAGCAACAGTGAGTGATAGCAAATAAGTGTCAAAGAGCCCTTTCCTTTGCCTAGATAGGACTTTTCAGAAAGAACAGTTTCTGAGGACATTCCTTGTGCTTCACGTATGACTGGGACCAAGTACACAGCTTGCAGAAGAGTGCTGGGCAGAAGCCTGGCACGGTGGCACTGTGGCAGTGTGGCACTGAGCAGGGACCACCATCCTTAGGATGCAAGCTAGGCATTCATGAGAGTGTTCCTACCTACTGTCTTCAAATCTATCTGTCTGACTGTCTATCTATCTCCATTCATCCATCTGTCCATCCATCCACCCACCCATCCATCCATCTTTAGTGTGTGTGTGTGTGTGTGTGTAGGCCTGCATATGCCTCTCAATATGCACAGTGATAATAATAAATTAAATAAAAAATCAAAGCATCGCAAAAGAAAAATCAATGAAACAATCACATTAGCAGGATAAGAAAAAACAAACTAACAAACTAACAAACCAGAAACAAAAGGAAACTTCTTCAACTTGATAAATGACATCTTCAACAAACTAATTAAATGACATCTCTTTCCATTTTGCTCACAGATGCAGGGTGCTGATTTGGACAACTATGTCTACTGAATGCTTACCATGTGTTAGCCAAAGGTGTCCAACTTTTGACATTGTTATACGACATTATCATCTACCCTCTGATGCACATGGTCTGTGGGATGCAACTTGGACTTGTCTGTTAGACACAATTAAAATTCTACAGTCATCTTCTCACATGAGGTGTGGCTTTATAGTTAGAGCAAAGATCAAAGAGTCCAAGCAAAGTGTTTTCATGAGATAGGTAGGCTCCTTTTATCCTTGAATCTTTCTTCTACCTCTATGCACATGTGATTATGGAGACCAAAGACTGGCACTGGATGTCTTCCTTAATATCTTTCTACTTAAAGCTATTTGCACACAGGCTCAAGGGCATGCACATGTTGGTATGTGTCTGAGTGTATGCATTTGTGCGTGCAAGTGAACATGCTTATCAAGTTGCAGTAAGACTAAGTACCTCCCCTTGTATTAAGGCAGGGGGGGGGCAAGGAGACCCAGTTTAAGGAATGGGTTCCTAAAAGCCAGCACAATAATCAGAGACAGTCCCTGATCATACTGCCAGGAGTCCCACGAGAAGACCTGAAAGACCCCTACCCAGGACCCCCTAGGAAAAGAAAAGCAAGGCCAGGCCGTTGCCTAATGAAAAAAAAACCCAGACCAGGTGCCTCGCCCAGCTGGCAGGATGTCAAACAGGATCTGTGGTCACCAGAGCAGTCATGGAACCCGGATAATAATTGCTGAAGCGTGCCAGGGTCTTTTATGTGGCAATACCAGGACACCTAGTCCTTGGCAACTACCCCTGCCCTCAGTTGTGTCTATGATCACCATAGTAGTCATGGGACCCGGATAATAATTGCTGAAGTGTGCTGGGGTCTTTCATGAGGTAATACCAGGAAACTTAGTCCGTGGGAACTACCCCTGCCCCCAAGATGAGCCAATGAAATGCCTGTTGCTAATGCTGATACTTATGTAACCATTAAAACTCTATAAATATTGTGCTCCCTGCAAGCCCGGTATGCTCTGCACCCGAGTTGCAGTAGCATCCGCAGGTGCCTGTGTACTCAATAAATCACCTCTTGCATTTGCAGCCAGTGGTCTGGCCCCGGTTCTTGGGCAGAGGGTTCGGTTCAGTGCCCGGTGCTTTGATGCCGAGGTCTTTCAGACCAAGCTACACAACTGTCACATGTCAGTCCCATACAGGCTCCCTGATTGTCAGTTCAGTCTCTGTGAGGCCTAGGAGCCCATGTCAGTTGATTCTGTGGGGTTTTTTTTGTGATGTCCTTGACAACTCTGCTCCTGCCATCCTCCTTCTGCAGGATTCCCCCAGCTCAGCCTAATGTTTGGCTGTGGGTCTCTGCAGCAAGCACTCTTTAACTGCTTATTTTTTTGAAACAGAGTCTCTCCCTGGGAGCAGGATCTTACCAACTAGGCTAGGCTGGCCAGCAAGTCCCGGGGGTCTGCTTGTCTCCAGCTTCCCACAGTTAGAATTATAAGCACATGCCATCACTCTCTTTTTCATGGATTCTGGAGACCAAACTCAGGTTCCCATGCTTAAACAGCTCATGACTGAGTCATCTCTCCAACCTCCAATGGATATGTTTCCATTAAGCATTACAGAGTACCCAACTGTGTTGGCTACCAAGAATATCACGGAGAATTAGCCAGAGTCTGTTATGAATGCTGCTCATAGCCTGGTCGAGTAGACAGACATTTGAAATTAATATAGGATGATGACAGCTTCTGCATAAGGAAGTGCTGGTGTTTGGGGAAGACCAACTCTCAATGGGCGGAGGATAACGATCAAGAGATGTCCAGGTGGATTTAGGGTGCAGTGTCTGGAAGGGCATCCCTGAAGGTGGAAAAGATTGTGTAAGTGCATGGAATTCAAAAGCAGAGCATGCTCAGTCAACTGCCTATACTTGATCTGGAGACTTAAGTATTTGGTGTTTGTGGTATGCACCTAGACTGCGCCCAGCTTCTTCAGAGTCCCATGAACCCTGTTACAAACCTCCCCCAAAATCATTCCCCCAAAACAGGTCCTACCAGGTGTTTGGCATCAGGAATTAGCAAATTGGTTTATATTTTAAGCAGCTAGTAAGGCCTATGTTTTAACTTTATCAATTAATTAGCTAATTAATTATGTGCTGTGGATGCAACCGAGGCTTTTTGTGTGCTAAGCATACATTCTAACTCTTAGCTATACCTTCAGGCACCGAATTTGTTATTGCTGTTGTTGTTTTCAGAGACAGGGTCCCATGGAGCTCTGGCTGACTCCTAACTTGCTGTGTGTCAAGGATGACCTTAAACGTGTGCTCCTCTGCAGCCACCACCCGTGTTTTGAGACTGAAGCATGCACCAGGTTTGCCAGATTTATGCAGCACTGGGGACTGAGCCCATAGCTTTCTGCATGCCTTGCTTCTTATCTTTCCTTCTTCCACAGATGTCTGTTATGCAAAGCTCTGTGATGCTGGGCTGTGGAAGCCATCTTGAATCCAGGAGGACAGCGGAGGAGAGAGGAGAGAAGAGCCTGTGATTGGTGCCATCTGAGCTGTTGAGCTGCAAACCAGTTCTGAACTTCCTGCATGGAGGTTCTAGTTCTATGATATGATTAAATGCCCTCATCATTCAAGCCACACACCAAGTTGTGGGTTTATTTTTATCTTATCTATGTTTTAA
Source organism: Mesocricetus auratus (assembly GCF_017639785.1). Classification (NCBI taxonomy): domain Eukaryota; kingdom Metazoa; phylum Chordata; class Mammalia; order Rodentia; family Cricetidae; genus Mesocricetus; species Mesocricetus auratus. Next base: position 143,875,715 of record NW_024429266.1, on the reverse strand, counting down.
GATCTGTTTTTCATTGTATGCGTATGTATGTATGTACATATGCATACGTGCTCCTGTTTATGACAGCCAGAAAGCATCAGATCCTGGGAGCTGGAGTTACAGGTGGTTGTGAGCTGCCCCATGACTTGAATGCTGGGAACCACTCTAGGGTCCTCTGCAAAAGCAGCAAATGCTCTTAATTCCCGAGCCGCCTCTCTAACCACCTGTCTGTCGTTTGTTTTTTCACTTGCAACCAAATGCACTTGAACTGACACAGTATCACGGTGTCTAGAGCATGGTGGAAAAAAAAATCTCATGAGCAAATCCATCAGTTGACAAGTGTGTTCTCATTACAATTCGGAGACTACAATCCTTTAAAAAGAAAGCACACGGAGTATCTCTGACTTGTTTACTGACGTATTTCTTTTTATGATGTGCTGCCATGCTAAGTCCTTGACTTCCAGAAAGAAGCCGCAAGCCCCCAGATAGCTGAGCGGTCTCAGTTGTTTTCGATGTTCACCAGGTGGAGGGGATGTTTATGGCTGACTTGAGTAGCTCAAAGCTAATTATCGAGTCTAAGTGCTAACTGCTTCTTCTCGGCTGGTTAGCTTCCTCTGCCCAGTCCTCACTGCAGTGCACACCAGCTGGGGGCCAGGAGCCATCTGTTGAGTTTCAAGCCAGCTGAATGGAAGCTGCCCACTGAGAGTGATGGGGCCTGGGGAGATTGCTCAGTCAGTCAAATGCTAGCCTAACAAGCATGAAGACCTGAGTTTAATCCCCAGAATCCACATAAAAACCCAAGCGTGGCAGTGCATTCCTGTGATCCCAGCACAACAGAGCAAGAGACAGACAGGATGTCTGGGCCTGCTGGTCAACTAGCCTACTCTACTGGGTAAGTCCCAGATTAGTGAAAGACCCTTTCATAAAAACACACACACACACACACACACACACACACACACACACACACACACACACACACAAACAAACCAACAAAACCAAGGTGGATGACACCTGAGGAATGATATCCTATGGATTTCATATGCTCTGATACACATGTACACACATGTATGCACATCTGGACACACACACAGAGATGAAGAGACAGAGATAAAGATTCAAAGTCACAAAGAGAGAAACATGGGACAATTTGTTTCTGGGGGAACTTCTCAGCTAAGTTCCCATAGCTATAGAATTAAGAGGGCCCTGGAGGACACTTAAGTGCCTCAGAACCCTCAAAGTGGGTGGCAGGTCTCAGGGAGCACCAGTGGAAACAGGTGCCTGTGGGAAGCAGGTTGTGTAGTTCCATAGGCTGGTCATTAAGACTCACACCTATCCCAACGGAATCACCCAGATCCCAACGGAAGTGTGGCCTCTCAAGGCTGTGCTACCTCTCCTCTGACACCAGGACTCTGCCCACTTAGATTTCTGCCTCCACCTTCAAACCAGGCCAAGACAACTTGAGGAATGGTTAAACTCATGAACATTCTAGAACAACAGCTTACCCAGACAGTGTGGCTGTTCTCCTTTTGTCTTCTCAGAGTTATGGTCACATGCTTGTCTTATGGGGGTGTCTCTGGAAGGGATTTCTCTCCCTTATTCATAGGGTTATGTCTCTCTGTCCATCTGTACCACGTTTCCCTGATGGGAACCTCAGCTAGGACCTATCCAGGCCTTGCTCATGGCCAAGCTCTTCCTGTCTCCAGACAAAGTCAGAGGGAGCTCATTGCATGGCCACTAGGGGGAGGCACAGCCAAGGTCTTAGCCTCAGGTCTTTTCTCTGCTATGTCAACCCCTCCTCAGCATGTCCCTCACACACCAGCAAGTTCCTCACTCCATCTTCCCTTCCCTACCTACCCATCTCATTTCTCATCTTTAGCTTTCTGCTTTCGCCATCTTACCAAACAATCAAGTGGAAACTTCTATTCTCCTCCCCTTAAGATAGAATGACCTGGTGGCAAACGGTCCCTCTCTTCTATGTTTGCGCATTATCTTTATACTAATTGTTAACAAAACAACCACTTCCTCCAGATTTGGCTGGGGACAAGGCCACCTTTGAATGGCCGTCTGCTAGGGCAGGGAATCAGACTGAACACAAGGCCCCTGGCTCCTGAGGACCCCACAGAGGTATCGGTACCGGGGGCTGCCCGAATTATGAGCAGCCAGAGAAGCCATCACCTGCAGCTGATTAATAACACAGCCTGTGCCCAGACACAGTGAGGATTTGTGATTGGCATGGAAAGAAAGGCTAGTAATAAAGAGAAGCAATTGGACAGCACGTTGTGGAGAGTAAGTTTTAAAGGGAATACTATGTGAAAGCTGAGCTCACTCCCTTTCCCTTCAAGTCAGGCTGCCTGGGAGAGCTGGCCATTTGGCTCGGATTTCTTTAGATAATGGAATACTTAGAACAAGGGAGTAGCTAGTGTTCTTTACAAAATGTCAGGGCTCCCACTCAGGTGCCTCCCGAGGCAGCAGTGACAAGTGGAAACGCCTGGGGAGGCAACCCGGCAGAAAGCACCAGCACTTCTGAAAATATAAACATTTCCGACACTGAGATCCTACTTCTGGGAATAAGCCTGAAGGAATAATCCTGAATGGGGGAAAAAAGAAACATAAAAATGTTCATTGCCATACTATTCTGTAACAGGGAAACACGAGAACCAAATTAATTATTCAAAAATAAGAGGATGATTAATTAAATCCCACTAAATTCCCTTGATAAAATAATTGTGTAGTCATGAAAATTTTAATTATAGAAATTACAGCGATGTAGGAACATAATGATATGAAATTTTATGCATTTATTGCAGTGCCCTAAGATACATATTCCTTATATAACCAAAGGATATAAGGAAACAGAAAATATGACCAGTTGTGTTAAGGTGGAATTATTGATGTTTTAACTTCCTTCTTCAGTTAAGAGGTACTAAAAACTTTTCTATTCTTTAAGATTTATTTATTTTTATTTTATGTGTATGCGTGTGCATCTACATGTTTGTATGTGTATTGCATGCGTGCAATGTTTGTGGAGGCCAGAAGAGAGCATTAGATCCCCTTGCAGTTGGAGTTATAGAAGGTTGTGAACCACCATGTGGGTGCTAGGAGCCAAACCCAGACCTACTGCAAGAGCAGCTAGTGCTCTTAACCTCTGAGCTATATTTCCAGTGCTCCCCAACTCAATCTTTAAAAATATACACAAAGAATACACAGGATGCAAATGCTCTAAGGGCAGATAAGAAACAGGGCAAGAATGAACATTTGCCAAGGGTCTGTATTGTTTAAGCGACTGGGCTAGTTATAATTTTACATATGTTTGCTAACACAATTTTCATCTGTCTCCTAACTGGTGTTTCTTTTAATTTTTATGCAATGTGGAAAGTGAGGCTGAGAGATGCTGACTGAAGATAAATAGGAGGTAGAAGGGGTCAGATAAACCTTTAGTGTGATTTGGAGTTTGTCCAGCAGCTGGACAAATAAGGACCCCCCAGGAATTAGAGGGTCTGTTCCACCCCTGTTGTACAGGACTATTCCTCAAGCCAAACATCTGTCTGCGTGCTCAGCTGTGACCAACTGGGACATACTCCAGCCGGGCTTGTTGACTGCTCCTCTCAAGGAGGGATGGGAAGGGTCACAAGACCCTCACCAGAGTATGCGTCCCCTCCCTACCACCTGCTGTATGCAATGCTGCCTTAACTATGTGAGGCTTCAGGAGGGGCTAGAGTATACAGCTGGGGAGGGGGCTAAGGGAGGAGACTCCATCCATGAAGCCATGAGGAAGCCACCATACCTCCTGGATAAAGACTTTCTGGTGAGACCTTTTGGGGAGGAGCAACCACATCCCTTACCTATGCTCTATAAGTAGGACCAGTGAACTCATCGGTTCCCCAGGGTGAACTTTGGTACAATTGTGCCCTGGTTTGCCACTGGACCTTAGTGGGAGGGGTAGACATTGTTTATGTTTCCCTAAAGGGATTTGAACCACTCTCCTGATGAGAGTGGAGGAATCAGGAACATTAGGGTGCACACAGTGACTGACAACACCGGGCAGGGCATGGTTCGTGTTAAGCTTTCCCGGCAATGACATGTTCTGAACTGCAGCTCTAAAAAAGTGTGCATGTTATGGGCAGCACTGTGCTGTCCTCTCACCCCAACAAGTTATGTTGACATGTGGCTGCATTTGGAGGAAGTTTAACGAGGTGACCGAAGTTAAACGAGGTCACGAGTTTGTGTGTAGCCATAATAGAACAGGGTTCTTACTGGGCTACAAAATGCTAATATGAAGAGGAAAACCACCGGCGAACCCCTCTTTCTGTGAATACACAGAGGAAGAGTGCCGTGAGGACACAGTGAGAAGATAACAGAGGCTGGTGTGGTGGCCCAGCCTTTGATCCCAGCACCTGAGGCAGAGGGAGGCAGATCTCTGAGTCAGAGGCAGCTAGGTCTGCATAGTGAGTTCCAGGTCAGCCAGGGCTATGAAGACAGACCCTGTCTCAAAGGCAAAACACAATTAACAAGGCAGCTGCCTGCAAGCTAAGAAGGCAGCCCTCACCAGGAATTAAGTTCTTCCCACCTTGACCCTAGACTTGAATGTCCGACACTTGAGGAAGTAAATGTCTGTTTGTTTAAGACACTCTGACTGTGGTGTTTGTGATGACGGCCTGACTGGAGTGGCGTGGGAGAGTTAAGTAGCTGAAATGGTAAAACTGTAATGTGTGGAATGGTTCATGGCTGTGGATGGTTAAACATCCCTGTAAAACCAATCATAAAATGAATCATGACGTTAGCTAAATGTGCTGGGCACTTAAGTGGCAGGAAATACCATTACTTTATGGGCACCAACTCATTTACTTTTCTCTTGGTCCTAGCAGATAAGCCTATGACTTCATCCTCGTCCCTGTGAAGGCACCGGGGTGCAGAGAGGTGAAGATAAAGACCACAAAGCTAATCACAGAGGCGGGGTGGAAGCATGCCCTTGGGGTACAGTTTCCATGCCCGAAACACTATGGACTGGGTTGGACTATGGAGAATGCTATGAACTAGGAGCAAAAATGGAGGGAAAAGTGTTCTGCAGACTGATCAGCTAGATCAGTTCGTTAAATCTGGGTGACCAGTGAGTGACAGAAGACGTTGATTTCATTGCCTTTCAGTTGCAGGGAAAGGAAAACTGATGGTGTGAGTCTTGATGAGGTTGAAAGAAAGATGCTGCAAAATCAAGAATAGGACATTGGGCCAAGGCTCATGTTACCTTCAAGCTACCTCCACTTGAGAGGGTATGGCATGGCAGAAGCCTCCTTATAACAGGTGCAATCTGGGAAGGGTGCCACAGAGATTTACTGGACTCACTGTGACACTCAGGACTGGTTTTCTCTCCTGACACAGAGGCAACTTTTGTCTCTCCTTCAGCTTCTAAAATTTGTATGAAGGCACAGAATATCAGTGCTGGGGGTGTCATGTTACCTGATTTTAAAAACACAACAGACATAGTGATCAAAATAACAAGTTAAGGGTAAAAACCAGACATACAACCTGAAGAACAGAATAGGAAGTTCAGGAATGAATCTGTATACTGCGGTCAATTCACCTTCAACAAAAGTGCCGGGAAGCACACAATGAGAAAGAGTAGCATCTTTAATCAATGGGGCTGAGAAAAATGGATATTCATAGGCAGAAGACTGAATCTGGATTCTATCTCACACCTGTTAAACACTAACCTCATGGGTATTGCAACAAAGATGTAAAAATATGATCTCAAACTGTAAAAGCACTAGAAGAAAATGAAATCAGAAGTTTCTTGGCACTGATCTTAGAAATCTTTTGGCTATAACCTTGTGAGAGTTAGCATTCCATTATTGTGGTGTGGTGTAGCGCCCAAGAAAATCACCTTTGCAAAATGGAAAGGTCCATTCTGACTCATGGTTTTGGAGCTTTAAGTTCATATTGCTTTGGGGCCTACAGTGAGGCTTTGTTTTATGCAGGGAGAGCATCGGTAGGCAGAGGGAGTAACTCATTTCTTTATGGTTAAGAAGAGTAAGATAAGACAGAGACAGAGGTAGACTTAGAGAAAGGGAGAGAGAGAGAGAGAGAGAGAGAGAGAGAGAGAGAGAGAGAGAGAGACCAGATGCCAGAGTCTCAATATGTACCCTAACAGAATGTCCCAATAACTTAACTGCCTTCCACCTCATCACCTGCCAATAATGCCAATGTTCAAGACCCAACTATCAACATGGCTTTGGGGAATATTAAAGTTTCAAACTACAGCAGACCCTGAAAGCAAATATAAGAATTGGAGACATAGAGGCTTGGCTCTTGCCCAGCATTCTCGAGATCCTAGAGTCACTCTCCAGCACTGGAGAACCCTCACAGACAAACTCCAACCACCACCACCAACATGATGCGGCAAACAGAGGTACATGGAATGGCACCAAACCAAAATTTCCATGCAGGAAATGAAAGAATCAATGGAGAAAGAGGAGATGCTTGCAAACCATGCATTTGACAAGGGGTTAATAACCAACGTCTGCAGAAGACTCACAAAGAAACAAGCTAATTTAAAGCTGTGGTGGAAGGTTTTCAGAGGTCATGCAAGATGCTGGGATCTGGAGAAACTGCGAATGAGGGTTTCCTCTTCTGCACATCCTGACTGACACTTGTCATCTGTGTCTCTTTGACGACAGCCTTCCTCACAGGATCGTGAGCTGATGTCTCATTGTAGTTTTGATTTTCGTTTTTCTGATGATTAGTGACATAGTCAGCACTACATAGTTTTCAAGCTCTCACACAACACATACACACACACACACACACACACACACACACACACACACACCTCCAAATAGTCCCACTGTTAAGAAAAAAAAAGGATGAGAAGCTACCATCTAGCTCTACCTCCTACTGTCACGGGTCAGGTCACCCCATGGTGTGTGACTCCACTCTGTTTTTGTGCTGTCACCTGCCTGTGGTGGCAGCAGCAATGGCAGGTCCCAATGACTTCGGTGAGATCTTTTCCACAGAGAAAAAGTGTTTGACATTATCTACTTAGAGTTCTGCGCAGCAAGATAAAAAAGCCTGATGAATGGGGACAACTGTCCCATGGCTGTAATGAATGTTTGATAGAATTCAGTGAATGAGTGGATGAGAGCATGTTTATTAAAAGGACGCAGCATGAATGGGGCCGTGTTTTAATTCTCAAAATGTCACTTTGGAGAGCAGATCCATCAGGGTAGAAGAGCTGACTGTGGAACCGGGATTTTATTATTTTCCACTCTAGGGAAATTGACTATGAAAAAAAATGGGTCAAATCCCTTTAATTTATATCGGGTTTACACCATGCTTTGTAGAACAGATTGCTGTGCTAATGAAGCCGGGTGAATTCTTGTGAGAACTGCTTGCTTTTATTAGCAGGCACTTATTAATCAAAAGGCTTTCTGTACATCCAATCAGCCATAAAAGCCGCCCTCAGGATGAAGCCTCTTTTATAGCCTTCCCAGTTCAGAGGTGAAGAAATTGACTCCAGGTCTCCCAGGCATAGGGAAGAGGATGGTTTTCTTAACTACTGTGTAGGATCTTTTGATTTGAAGACTTGGTGCTAGAAAGGCATGATGATTAAGATACTAACATTGTCTTAAAGATACAATTCATGCCCTTCTGCCCTTTTTATTAGCCGTTTCATTCCAGTTATGTGGAGTCTGAGTCCCTTTAGGAAAGGGACTCTGGTGTGGCCTATTAGTGTTCAGCTCTCATAGTTTTTGCATGTCTAGGCAGCATCCGTGAACCCGACCTTGGCTTCTCTGCCGCATTCCAGAGGGTGCTTCCCCGACCAGTAAACCTGTAGAAAGTGAGCAGGGTGAAGGGACTGAGCTCTTCCTGTCGCTGTCACAGCACTTACCAGCTCTGGCTCTCCACTCCGAGTGTTTTTCTTGCATTTATCATTAAGTTCAGGCTAGTCTGACTCCTGACTGCCAGCGTCAGCATTTCTTGAATCAAGGGCTTTTCCTGGGCAAGCTACATGGCCAACCACGCCCCTACGATTGACTTCCCTCTGGCCTTCAGTCTCCCCTTCCCCTAGTGGTATTTTCTGGAAATCCTTCCCCTCAAAATACTTGATGACAATTCTCCCCTGAGGATTGGCTTCTGCTGGAGATCAAATTAAGGCAGCCTCCAGAATTGCAAGGCCAATAGAAGTTGGATATGAGACAGGCATTTTTCGTTGCCTCTGGGCCCTGTTCTGTTTTGCTGTGATAAAACACTGACCAAAAGTTTGGGGAGGCTTATAGGTTATAGTCCATCATAGGGGGAAGCCAAGGTAGGAACTCAAAGCAGGAACCAGAGGCAGGAAATGAAGCAAAATTTACTTTACTTGCTTGCTCCCCCTGACTAACTCAGCTAGATTTCTTCTACAGTGCAGGCCCACCTGCCTAGGGATAGCACTGCCCACAGCAGACTGGTCCCGACTCCATCAGTTAGCAAGAAAGCCAGTCTGACTGAGGCAATTCTTCAGCTGAGGTTCCCAGGTGACTCTAGGTTTGTGTTACTGTCTGGGCTACTGTTTTGTTGGTGTGAAGAGACACCTAACCAAGACAGCTCTCATAAAATAAAGCACTTAATTGGATGTTTTAGATAGTTAGTTCATAACCATCATGGTGGGAAGTAGACAGGCTTGGGACTGAGAGCTTTACAGCCTGATCTGCAGGCAGCAGGCGGTGTGTGTGTGTGTGTGTGTGTGTGTGTGTGTTTGTGTGTGTGTGTGTGTGTGTGTGTGAGAGAGAGAGAGAGAGAGAGAGAGAGAGAGAGAGAGAGAGAGAGAGAGAGAGAACACTCTAGGCCTAGTGCTTTCTTTTGCAACCTCCAAGCCCACCCCCCAGTGACACATCTCCTCCAACAAGGCCACACCTTCTAATCCTTCCCAACAGTTCTCCCTGGTGATCAAACATTCAAATAGTGAGCCTTTGGGAACCATTCTTATTCAAACCACCACATCATGTTGACAGGCCCTGGTGATAGAGTCTTCTTTTACATGAGTTCCTTCCACACTTGCCATATGGCTTTGATTTGCCCAGAGCTGCAGGGAATCTGGGCATTCTGGTCCTCATTAGTTCCCTACAATCTTTCAAGTATTTTGTTCTTAATATGTAGCAGATTTTTAAAAGACATAAAATTTAATTAATGTATTAGAGTTCATGAGAGATGCTGAATTTTAATGAGTTAATACCCCCTCGTTCTTTTCTCTGGTGGGTGAGAACATCTTAGCATTGGGTGAAATCCTATACATTTTGATATGTCTTGAAAATGTGAAAGCACCTAGGTCTCCAGACTAAAAAGGATGGTGGCTATACATATTTAAAAAATGGCCTGGAGGGATTGCTCTGTGGTTAAGAGTGCTTGCTGTTCTTAAAGAGGACCTGCGTTTGATTCCCTGCACCCATACTAGGTGACTCACAACCACCTGTATTTGTAGTTCCAGGGGGATCCAACATCCTGTTTGACCTGTTTGGCCTTTTATCACAACTGTTTCTCAACACTGTCTTGGATAGTTCTCTTGAATTGCTCTAACTTTAGTGTATGAAGACAGATTTTTCTGCAGTGGTGCCTGTAGAAGTAGTATGAAAGGCAAGGACATGTGCTGGGGGGTTGGATGCTTGAGATAGGACAGCCATAATCTTGTGACATATTTGCAGGTGCTTTTGGAAGATTATCGGAAAACCACTGAAGTGTTAAAGAAATGTATAGTAAAGCATGGATGCCAGCTCTTAATGCAAATTGTAAACTGTGTCCTGCTGGAGACAGATGCTTGCTGCCCCTCTCAAATGCTGAACATTCAAGAACTGCACTTCCCCAGAAACCATGGAACTGGGTGCCGTCTGTTGCCTGTGTTCTAGCCTATTCGGCAATAATGGAAGCGATGTAAGACTTTCCTAGGCCCACAAAACCCTCCCATGCAGAAATACACCATGATACTTACTCCTTTTAGCCGTCTCATAGAGGCAGTGCCCCAGTGACTGCGTGGCTAAGTGTTGTTGAAAACAGCCAAAGCCAACTATTACCAATTTTGAGTCTGGGAAAGACCTAGATAAACTGCATTCAGCCCATCTGTTAATAACCCGCTACTGTTAAGTGAATAAGAAATAAATTTCTGTTGTGTTTGACCCACCATATGTCTTGGGGTCTATTTGCTAACAGTAGTAAGCCTCTGCACCTATGTTGCATCTCAGGTGACTTTGATCTTTCTCACTCTATTGCAGCTATTCAGTCTAGTCTAGTCTGTGTGTAGAGAGGAAATAGTTAAAGACTACAAATGAATGGCTCAGATTGCGTTTCTATAAAGCTTTGCTTACCGGACTACGCTGCTGTTGATATTTGGCCCCACAGAGCTTTGGATCCTTCTTCTCCCATTTTCCCTGTTACATCTTCCTTTAGGGTATCACTACCTTCTTTTGAGTATCCACTATCATAGTTTATACTATATTGAAGCTGTCCAAGAAAAAAAAGATCTTTTCCATCGTGTTTCCTGCTTTATCTCCCATGTGTAGCACAATGGCTAGTTTGTGACAGCCCCTTGATAAATATATATAAAATAAATGATTGTAAGGGTTTGGTGTGTCACCCACCACCACAATAATCATTAATTTCATATTGCATTTCTGCAAAAAACAAAAAAGCGGTAATCTATCCAGAATCCTAACATGTTCATTAATTTTGACCTTTTCCAATTTCTTATAAACAAAAACACAAACAGCTTTGCATCTCATTATTTATAATAATGAAACTGCAAAAATAAACTGAGATGGTGTGACAGTTATGCAAACTAGGACCCATATAACTAGATAGAATTACTTTGAAATCAAGAATTCTTAGAACACTTGTATTGACTATTTTAATGGAAAGAAACAGACATGAAACCACATATAGTATGTGTGCATGTATATGTGTGTACATGTAAATATGTGTGTATACATAGATGTGTGCTTGTATTCCTGCCTGCGTATATGTGTGTGCATTATGTGTGTTTGTGTCTCTCTGTATATATATATATGTGGGGATGTCTTCATATGTGTGTGCATGCATGTTTGTGTCTCTCTGTGTGTAAATATACGTGGATGTATGTGTTTGCATGTTTGTGTCTCTTAGTGTGTGTACATGTATGTACATATGTATGTGTGTGTGTCTCTCTGTGTATGTGTGGATGTCTCTGTGCATCTGTGTGTGATTATGTGTGTTTATATCTTTTGAATATATATATGTCTGTCTCTGTGTGGCATCAAATGATGGGCAGATATTGCAGTGATTTCTTCTGTCTACATTTGATTGACTCTTCATTATGAGTCTCTTAATACAGTAATTTTCAAATTTCCATGTGAAAAGGAAAGAAACCTCTAGTAACACATTACAACTGCTGGGCCCCTGCAAATTTGCTGAGAATGAGAGGGGAGGGTGTTTTCGTAATGATTTTTTTTCATATAGAAACAGTGGTTAGTAGATTCTCTTTGAGAGTTTGTGCTGGCATAGAAGAGAAAGAACACCCTGAATGCCTTCAATTGCTAAGCTTCTTTGGCCGTGTAAGGATGGTGAACAGCTGTGGGTCCTCCTTCCATGTCTCTGTCTCTGTCTCTGTCTCACTCTTTGTTATCTGGGACAGGGTTTCCCTGTGTAGCCCTGGCTCACCTGGAACTCACTCTGTAGACCAAGCTGGTTTAGAATTCAGAGATCTGTTTGCGAATCATTCTTGATTGCTCTTTCACTTATTCAAGGACTCAGAGTCTCAGTCAAACCCAGAGCTGGTCTTGCTAGCCAGCTTGCTCTGGAGACCCCATCTCTATCTTCTGAGGTTGGAATTACTGGTGGACTTCCACAACCCCTGGTGTTTGTGTGGATTTTCAGGGTCTGCCCTCAGGTCCTCATGCTCTGCAGGAAGCACTTAACCACTGAGCCATCCCTAGCTCATTACCAAACAGCCCCTTTCCACACAGGCTACATTTGAACTACTTGGTCTGTATGATAGAAGCAGGAACCATCAGTGCTTCTGTTGGGTAGTGAGCCCTTGAGTAGAGATGGAAGAGAAGGGATAGTATATGGAGGATGTGGGGGGATGGGCCCTGGACATTCGGTGACTGGTGGAAACTCCTCACCATGGACAGTGATACAGAACACCCATTTTTAAGATATTAGCCCCATGCTGTGTGACTGTTCCCACCAGTATTACTCAGTTCTATGTCAGCGTTTTCAGAGGTGGGGATATATGGGAGCATACATTGGATGTGGGGTGATGGCCCTGGTTTCTAGGCTTACATAGGATGTAGGGTGATGGTCCTGACTTCTCGGCTTACATAGGATGAGGGTGATGGTCCTGACTTCTAGGCTTACATAGGATGAGGGTGATGGTCCTGGCTTCTAGGCTTATATAGGATGAGGGTGATGGTCCTGGCTTCTAGGCTTACATAGGATGAGGGGCAATGGTCCTAGTGTCTAGGCTTTGTTGGGGAGCAAAGCATGCTCATTAGAAATACAGAAGTGGAGGTTTAAGCTCAGGGTCAGAGAGATCAGAGAAGACCTAGCTTTCCAAGAGTGGGAGATAAAGCAGGACACAATGCTAGGGAAAAGCAAGTTGCCTAATAAGGCTGGGGAAGATGAGCAAGATCCAATCTTTATGCAGTTGGCTGGGAGAGATTTTGTTTGATACACATCTGTATTAATTCTTGTACTTCTGTAGCTTTGCTTATTTTGTTAGCCTTACATGGAGCAGTGGTAGAGAATGGTAGACATGGAGACTTTGGAACCAAATGTTCTTCATGGAGAATTCGGCTCTGAACAAATCCGACTCTTGTAAGACTCAGTGTTTCCAGATGTAAGATTAAGTAGCTCTTTCCCCATAGGGATGTGGGGGCTGAATGCAGTGGTGATGTCCTTGAGCTTTGTGTGGGAGCAGAGGCAGTGGAGGCACTCAATAAATGCCAGCCATTGCATATTATTCCTATGTCCCTCCCTGCTTTGTTTCTTGTGGTATCGTTCTCATCCTTTAGGCTCAGTTCTAACACCAGCTTTAAAGTTTTCTCCTCTATTTTCACTTCCATTATGTTTGCGTAAGTCCCTCTAAAGTACTCTACAGTAAGATGCTTTTTACTTATTCTTTCATGTCCTCTAACCACCTCACCCCTCGGTTTAGGTAGGGTTGCTTCCATATGTGTGCATGTGGGGCTTTTACTAGATCACGGGCAACTTACCAGTGACTACACCACTGAAGAAAAATGACGTCCCTTTCCCAAGTGGCTCTTCAGTTAGGGGTGGGGCCTCACAAGCAGCTGAATTATTTTTGATGGAATTTTGACTGGCTGGCTAGTGTGCAGGACTTGTGTGGATAAGTACAGCTGTTATGAGTTCATGTGAGCAATAGCCATGTCATCTTCAGAAGGCAGCATCTCCAACCCCCCTCCCCTACATGCTCCAGCTCTAACTTTCTTTATGTCCCCTCTTCTATGATATCCTGTGATGTTCGTACATACAGGCAAAGATATGTACACACAGATAAAAATAAAATAAATTTTAGGAAAAGAACAAAGCCAATGAAAAACTATGCATTTAGGTTTTGTGACTCCAGAGACCCCATTTACTCCTAATTCTTGATCAGCAGCTGGATAGTGGCCCTGGAGATTTTCACGCCTCATTCTGTAGTCAGGATTGGCGACACATGTCATCTGCCAGCTCCGATTAGTTAAGGGCGACTGCTGGAGGACTGTGTGGAGAGGCGCTGCTGCTGACTGCACTTGGCAGCAGCAGTGGGCAGACTCCAGTTCTACGGGGAACAGAGCGTTGGTTGGCCTGTGTCCAGTGGCAGCTGACGCTGTGACAGTGTGGTAGCATACTAGCCATTCTATTTCACCATCAGACACAGCCTCCCCAATTGACATCCTCATCCTAGCGCTGGAGGTTCTGGTAGCAGCTCCCAGAGTGACAGGTACTCACCACTCATCATCCCTGTAGTCATTAGCCTAATCCTGAGGCGACTGAGAGCTGACAGTGGTGTCACAGTGATGAATGGCAGCGTGTGGATGCCCATCCATTCCTTCTTTCTGTCTTTCAAATGTGTCATTTTCTTTGGTTGTGTAGCCACCGATAAGCTGATTTTGCTTCAGTAAATGCCTCCCACCTATGTGCAGGCAAGAAACCTTAAGTTTAGCAGGCCACACACAAAAGAAGGCATCAAAGCAGGAGGGGGACTTATCTGGAAAGGGAAGGTGAGGGAGAAAGGGGCAGAGGGGGATGAGGGTGTACTGGGTGGTCTTGTGTGTCAACTTGACACTAGCTAGAGTTATCATCAAGGAAACGCCTTGATGAGATATAGCTGTAAAGCATTTTTCTCATTTAGTGATCAACTTGGGAGGGCCTAGCCCATGGTGGGTGGGGCTTTCCTGGACTGCTGCTGGTCCTGGGTTCTATAAGAAGGTAGACTGAACAAACCACGAGAAATAAGACAGTAAGCAGCTCCCCACCATGGCCTCTGCATCAGCTCCTGCCTCCAGGATCCTGCCCTGTTTGAGTTCCTGCCCTGACTTCCTTCAATGATGAACAGCAATGCTGAAGTGTAAGTCTGATAAATCCTCTCTTCCTAAACTTGCTTTTTGATTATGGTGTTTCATTGCAGCAATAGAAATCCTAACTAAGATGGGGGGGAAGAAGAGGAGGACTAAGAGGAGAGGAGGAGGAGAGGGAGAAGAGGAGGAGAAGGGGGAAGAGGAGGAGGAGAGGATATGAAAGAGAGGAGGAGAGAAGGGAAAGAGGAGAGGAGAGTGATGTGGGATGTCCCTTTGCACACTGAGTATGTGTTGCTATTATTGGTTGATGAATAAAGATCTTTGGCCTATGACAGGGCAGAATATAGCTAGGTAGAAAATCCAAACAGAGATACAAGGAGAAAAAAGGTGGAGTCAAGGAGAAGTCAGTGAGCCTCCAGAGCAACAAGATGTACTGGAGAACAGGTAACACCATGAAACCACATGGTGATACACAGATTATTAAAAATGGGTTGATTTATATGTAAGAGCTAGCCAGTAATGGCCTGAGCCATCAGCCAAACAGTTGTAATTAATATGAAACCTCTAAATGATTATTTTATAAATGGCTGTGGGTACTGTTGGGCAGCAGAGATACCAATCCAGCGGGACTGGGCAGGGTTCAGAAAACTTCCAGCTACAGCAGAGGAGGAGAAGGGGAAAGAGAAGGAGAAGGAGAAGGGGAAGGAAAAGGGGAAGAGAAGGAGGAGGAGGGGGAGAAGGAAGAGGAGCAGTGGCAGCTTGTTTCCCTTTCTGTGGTTTGCTTGGTTTTCACCTCTTGGTCTGCTGCTGATGTGCGGGACATTCTGCACATTGCCATCTCTTTCTCTGTGCTTAGGTTTTAGCTTTAAAGTTGCTTCTTTGGCAAGATCATTGTGTCTCACGCCTAGCCATCTATTTTCTTACTCCTTTGTTCAGTGCGTATTTACTGAACAACTTAGTGTTGCTTGCTGCTCTCAGTGCACTGGGATACATACTGTTCCCTTTGGGCCATAATCTGGTGGATTATGTTAGATAATTTTGAAAGAAACAAGTAAATACATATTGTATTAGGTGGTAACAGATATTATGAAGGACAGATAGGAAGACTAAGGGGGCTGGAGAGATGGCTTTGCACAAGCATGAGGCCCTGAGTTTGGATCCCTACAACCCTTGTAAAAAGCCAGCTATGATGGTACATGCCTGTAGCCTCAACACCAGGGAGACTGAGGAGACAAGTAGATCACTGAAGTTCATTGGGCAGTCAGCCTAGCCAAATTGATGAGCTTTACATTCAGGGAGAAATCCTGTCTCAAAAAACAAAGGTGGAGAGCTAACCAGGAAAGATACCTGGCAGGCATTAACCTCTGGTTTCCATTCACATGCGCACATGCCCATACTAACCAGTACATAACACACACACACACACACACACACACACACACACACACACACACACACACACACACACACGAATGTTGACTAAGGGGAAAGAGGGAAGAGACAATGAAGGCAGGGGCTGGAGGTGGTGGTATTTAAGTAGGATTCTTAGGAAAGCCACATTACTAAGGTGACAGGTGGATAGGAGTGGGGATGTCTGGCAATGATGACCTG
Source organism: Mesocricetus auratus (assembly GCF_017639785.1). Classification (NCBI taxonomy): domain Eukaryota; kingdom Metazoa; phylum Chordata; class Mammalia; order Rodentia; family Cricetidae; genus Mesocricetus; species Mesocricetus auratus. The sequence goes on along the minus strand of NW_024429266.1, from coordinate 143,859,603 downwards.
AGTGGAAGGGACAGAGCGCAACGGCACAGAGAAAGGAACTCCCCTCTTCTTCCTGCTTCCCTTCCCCTCTCCTCTTCTCCCCTCCCCTTCTTCTGTCTCCTCCCCTTGCCTTCCTTCCCTTCAGGGTTCTCCTATCATCTTACCACATTTACCTCCCTCCTGGTGCCCTTAACTCTTATACATATGTGTTTATTTATTGACTCACTGTTTGTGTTACGCTAAGGAGGTTTGTTAACTGCTCTTGCCAATCAAGATGCTTTAGCACAAATCACAGAAACTTATAAGGGAAAACAAAACGGGACCAACAAGGAATTTTCACAAGGATATGAGAACTCACAGGAAGTATAACAGGTAAATCTAGGGAATGGGAAGGAAAAGGGGAAGCTGGGTTCTCCTGAGGATTCAGAGCCTGGAGGGATATCCCTGTAGATCATTTCCAGGGACAACACCAGTTCAGTTTGTCCATTTGTCCCCACATGCTTCTCCTCTCAAGGAGTCAATGAGGGTGCTGGAGAGATGACTTGGTGTTAAGAGCACTTGCTGCTCTTTCAGAGAACTAGAGTTTTGTTTCCAGCACCCATATTGGATGGCTCACCCAGGGGACCTGATACCCTCTTCTGGATTTTATGGTACCTACAATTATGTGAGTGCACACACACACACACACACACACACACACACACACACACACACACACACACACACACACAAAGCCTGGCTTCATGGGCCTACAAACATTCCTCAAATAGGGTCCCTGCTTTTTGGTGTCCTACCATCAGCCTCTTAAATATTTTAGTATTGTTGAATGAAGGTCATTGAATTTTTGTTTTATGCAAATTGTGTTCTGAGTCCAGCTTAGGTAGTATAGCCAGCCATTAAGTCCATCCAATCCTTGGATAAGGGTGAGGGGCAAGGGCACTATACCTGATGGTCTGTGCCTTGGTTACTATTCTGTTCCTGTAAACAGACATGATTACCATGGAAACTTATAAGAGAAAGCATTTAATTGTGTGATTGCTTACAGGTTCAGAGAGTGAGCCCATGATCATAGCACCAGGTAGATAGACAGGCAGTCAGTCAGGCAGTCAGTCAGTCAGGCAGGCAGTCAGTCAGTCAGTCAGTCAGTCAGGCAGGCAGGCAGGCACGCAGGGTACTGTAGTAGTAGCCAAGAGCCTTCCCCCAGTGACACATCTCCCCTGACAACAAGGCCACACCTTTGAATCTTTCTTAAACAGTCCACCAGCTGGGAACCCATTCAAATATGAGCCTATTAAAGCACCACAGCCCCCTGCAACTTATCTACAAGGAAAAAGGAGAGGACTGGCTGGATTGGAGCAGACAACCTGAACTAGATGTCTAGGCATGGGCTAAGGAGATGGAGGAAGTGGGATTAGCCTTGGTTTCTAACCCAGGAGCCAGATCTCCAACCTTTTTTCTACTTTTGCACATCCAGGCTGCTTTCCCGATACCCAGATAGGCTTGGAAGCCTATTGCCTGGCTCCAATGTCAGGGATGGTTTCCCGGGTGTCCTATGTAAGATGTTGAAAAAGAAGGTGTGTCCTTGGCTGCATGGAAGTGTAATTTTTAGTTGTCAATTATATGTAATGTAAAAAGTAGTATTTTTCTCAATCAAATGTAGCCCTTTGTTTAATAAAATCAAATAGAACTCGACATTAAAAAGAACCTTGATTGTCTGCATAATTAATTGTATGTTATTCTAACTCCCCCAGTGATTATATGCCCACTTCTCTCCCGTGAGCATTTACATCTCCAAAAGCACACTCCTGAGATCCCTTTTGTATGCAGTTCACTTAGTACCCACTTACTGCCACTTGAGAACAAGCATGGTACTTCTTAGATTTTCTTCACAGGCAAGTTAGGGGTAATTGTACAGTTCTGCTTTTTATTACTGCAGTTGCATGAGTTTTCAAAGATATACCCAGCTGGGCCCCTGAGCCCTTGAGAACTTTCTCCAAGGTCTCACTGTTAAGTGATATGTGTGTTGCTTGGTCTAGTGTGATCAGCGGAGTCTATGTGTTCACCCACCTGCCCTCACTGCACCCTGATTTGCAAATAAGACATAGAAAGTATGCACAGTAAATGTATGCTAAGAAAATTATCTGAAAGAAAAGAAGAAATACATGCAGTTAATAGATACATATATTAGTTACTTTTCTTTTGCAGCGATAAAACACCGTGACCAAAAAGCAAAGGAAGGAAGACTTTATGTTGGCTTGTGGATCCAGAGAGCTAGCTGTTCATAATGGTGGCTGTGGTGGTTTGACTGAAAGTGGCTCACAAGTCTGAATGTTTGGTCTCCAGGTGGTGGAGATTCTAGCTATTTCTGATGAGTCTTTCTTGTTGCCTCCTACTTGTGGATCAAGATGTAAGTAAGTTCTTGGCTGCCTCTGCTTCACCATTGCACACTCTAACCCATCAAAATCATAAGGCCAAATTAAATATTCTTTTAAAATTACCTTGTTCATGGTGTCTTATCACACCAATAGGAAAGTAATTAAGACAGTGGCAGGAGAAGGAATCTGGGAGTCACATCTTAGCTGCATACTGGAAGCATAGAGAGCAGGAAGCGGGGAAAGCTATGAACCCTTAAGGCCCACCCCAGCAATTCTACAAGTCTTAAAGGTTCTATAAACTCCCCAAACATTTAGGGATGAATGAAGAAGCAACAGAGACCAAGTGTCCAAATACATGACCCCGTGGGGACATTTATTATTCAAACCACAGCAATGCTAATACAAAGCATGCATTGGCAAAAGCATTGCCCGTTAGATAAAGTCAGATGTGTTCAGGGTTTTAAGGCTGTAGACCAAAAGCATTTTGTATTAGAGATTTTGAGGGTTGGGACCAGGAAGATGACTTGGTAGGTTAAATGCTTACTTTGTAAGCATAAATACTTGAGTTCAATTCCCAGCACCCGTGTAAAACCCCATTGTTGTAATATGTGCTTGCAATCCCAGTGCTAGGGAGGTGGGGACAGGAAGATACTTGAGTCTTGATGTCTGGAGAGAGAGGGGGGAGGGAGAGGGAGAGGGAGAAGGGGGAGGGAGGGAGGTTCTTGAGGGTTTCTATAAGACAGAAAATAGATGCAATTGAGTAATGGAGAAAACAGCACAAGAGAAAAGAGTAAGCTCCAGAGGCTTGTGTGCTGGTGGGTGGGCCGGTAAGAGCAATTCTCCTTTCTGGCCTCTGGAGGGAGTCTTGGCTTAGTGGCTGCAAGTCTACAGCACCGATGACTGTGTGAGGCATGCAGAACTTACAAAGCAAGTGAAGGAAGAGCAAACAGTGAAGAAAGAAAAATGGCTAAACAACAATCAAATGTGAACAACTTTGAAACTGGGTGTGGTAGCTAGTGCCTGTAATCCCAGTACTGTGTAGGCTGAGGTAAGAGTATCCTGAATTTGAGGTCAACCTCAGCTAAATAGATAATTCAAGTCTAGCCAGGGATAGATGAGACCTTGTCTTAAACTAATCAAATATGGTGGTGTGTGCTTGTAACTCCAACACTCTATAGGATGAGGCAGGAGGATCTTGGGTTAGAAGCCAACTTCAGTTACTTAGGTAGTTTGAGGCCAGGCTGGATTAGACTCAAAATATGTATCAATTTTATACTTTACTGTTAATCAAAATATTACAAATTGAAACTAAGCAGAGGTACAACCGTTTACTGAACAAATGCATTAATTAGGATTCTCAAGGACAGTAGGGGTGGCTCTCTGTTCTCCCCCCTCTCTCTGTGTGCCTTTAAAATGCAGTGGTGTGAACTGGGCAGTGGGGGCGCACGCCTTTAGTCCTGGCACTCAGGAGGCAGAGGCAGGGTGGATCTCTGTGAGTTTGAGGCCAGCCTGGTCTACAGAGTGAGTTCCAGGATGTCCAGGGGATGTTACACAGAGAAGCCCTGTCTTGAACAACAACAACAACAACAGAAACGCAGTGCTGTGGAGGATGACAAGTCGTCAGTCAACGGGGCGTGTGTGCATGCAGGGAGGCGTCGATGCTGAACCTTATGTATAAAGGCAGTTTGGGAGCTGAGTGCTCTCTGTGGAGCCCTCAGTCTTTTTCTCTTAAGGTTTTCAAATGATTGGATGAGGTGTACACATGTCAAAGGCCACTCACATCTGCTTTAGTCAAGGTCTACAGATTCAAATATTAGTCTCACTTTTCAAACGTATCTGTATTTGGACTGCTGCTCAGCTAAGCCAAACTGACAAACAAAATTAGCAATGGACAATTTTTTTTTGAAGAAAATGATTGATCATGTCCATCATTTATAAGAGAAATAGTTTGCTATACCCTTGGTGGGAGAATAAGTAGAATAGACTCAGGGGCAAGTGAAACAGCAATCTGGGAATTTCTACAGAACTTTAAAGTCTGCTTCACTTTCAGTCCAGGAATTCAACTTTTAGGTGTCCCATTCTGGACACGGAGTCACACAGATGTACAGCAAGGATATAACGTGTATGTTTATCCATAGGGAGTTGGATAACTCATGGACCACAATGTCATGAACCAATTCAAAAATGAAAGATTTATCCTCTTTGCCTCTACCTTCCAGATGTTGGCATTACAGGTGTCAGCCACCACATCCCATGGTACTGTGGACTGAATGCAGGGCTTGCACGTGCAGGCAGCATGAGTGCCCTAGCACAGAGTGCTAGCTCCAGTCGTGGAAGCAAGAACTGTCAAGGAAACAGCTGAAACTCTTTTGGAATTGCATTGCAACAAAGTTTGAGTTCCTGGGGTCACCTGTCAATTTGCAGGCAGCATTGCTGAGGCTGCTTGGAGCCATTACAGTGATCATGGAGTTGAGCTGTCTACAATTCTAGAGGGACCACACAGAACTGCAGCATCTCTCAGTATATAAATCTGAAGGACACTCCCCTCTCCACTCCAGAAACTGGTACAGCAGGTTCAAGTTTTTTCTCCTCATTACTTTATATTTTTTTTGGATGATAAATGTGTCTTGCTATCCAACTCAAAAGATTTATTTATTTTTATGTGTATGTGTGTGTGCCTTAATTAGGGCTTCTATTTCTGTGACTAAACACCATGACCAAAGCAACTTGGAGAAGAAAGGGCTTATTTTGCTTAATGCCCACATCACTGTTCACCAGTGAAGGAAGTCAGAACAGGGATGCAAATCAGGAAGGAACCTGGAGGCAGGAGCTGATACAGAGTCCACAGAGGACTGCTGCTTACTGGCTTGCTTAGCCTGCTTCCTGGTAGACCCAGGGCCACCAGCACAGAGGTGGTCAACTACAATGGGCTAGGGCCTCCCACATCAATCTCTAATTAAGACAACACCCCATAGGCTTGCCTACTGCCCATCTTATGGCAGCATTTTCTTAACTGATGCTCCCTTCTCTCGGATGACTCTAGCTTGTGTCAAGTTAGCATAAAATTAGTCAGGACACTATATGTGCCTGGTTGTCTGTATATATACCCACAATGTGCTTACCTAGTGCCAGTGGAGGCCAGATATGGTGTTGGATACCCTGAAACTTGAGTTGCAGGTGATTCTGATCTTCCATGTAGGTGCTGGGAACTGAACCTAGGTTGTCTGTGACAGCAGCCAGTGATTTTAACCACTGAGCCATCTTTCCAGCCTTGCATTATTCGGCTTTATAATGCATCTCTGAATGTAATTCAGGTGCACTAAGGGGACATATGGTACAGTAATAAATACTTTGTCTTGGACTGGATTTTCATTTATTGGTACAAATTTGAGGTCAATTTTGTGATATGTATATTTCTTCTCTTGATTAAGGATTGCGTTTGTACTGATCTTTTAAAACTGTAATATATAATTAAAAACAGATTATAGATAGTTATCTATAATAGTCAAAACTTATAGTTAGGTAAGTTATGTTTTCTAGCTATACAGAGATGTATTTAAGACAGATAATCTTCAAACCTTTCAATGACCTTCAGAAAAATGGCTTTTAAAATGGTTTAGAGTTTTTCTTGACAATGAGAAATGTCTGCTCCTGGCACACCAATTACAACTGAGAGGAAGATGGGCATTGAAGAAACTCGTTATGGAGTTTGCTTTCAACATGGCAAGATTAGCCATTTGGGCAAGAAACTGCTCTTGCCTCGACTGCTTGACTGTTGCTTGCTGTATAAACTGGACATGCAGGATCCACAGGAAAGTGACCTCTGAATTTGGACAGTCTTACAGGGTTCCTGCTTCATGGAAGAGTCTGCCAGACATTCTGGACACAGAAAAATGGCTGACAGACTGCCAATGCAGATGGACAATTTGAAATTTCCTGCTTTGCTGTGAAGTCTTCCAGACACACTGTGGCCTATGATGGATGCCCCAACATTACAGAGGAATTTCGGCTGACTGTTCAGGCAGTGAGATGCCTCTGTCAGTTCTAATGTTTATATATTATCCTTCTGTGGTCTTTGATGGAGTTGAAGACAGATAGTTACAATCATAGTTTTCCTTAGTTATGATAAAAGATAAGCTACATATAAGACTTTAGATTCACACAAATAGGATAGATGATAAAATTCTTTCTCTAAATCTTACTAAATGTTATAGACAAAATATTGTAACTATAGTTTTTACTTGATAACTGTTCTGTCATATATAATTTGACGATGTTAAAGTTAAAACCTTTCTTTTCTTTTAGACAGAAAAGAGAAGATGTAAGTATGTGTCCAATTGGTTTGAGTAAAGCACTGCTGGCCAATAGGAAAACAAGATAGGTGGAACTAGGAGTCTGTAGGAGGAAGTCTGTATGCCGCCATTAACCATGTGACTTACTAGAGGAGCATACAGATGAGGTAATAAAAGGGCGGTTTACCACACCGCTAACCACACCCACTTTAGGCATGATGTAAAGATGTATACGTACGTAGGCGGTGAACTACGTCACTAGCCAGGCCCACTTTTGGGCGTTACAGGGGAAGGCATAAAAGACAGCACACAGGAAGACTCCGCTCTCTTTTCCCGGAGTTTGGCTTCCAGTTTGGCAGCGGAAAACTAATAGATGCTCAGAAAATTAGACCGCAGAAAGTACAGATCAGAAGAGATCGTTACCGGACTCTTAATGATCTTCAAAAACTATTAGGAGAAATCTCTCAATTATTGGTGTAGAAGGGCATGATTTAAAACACCTGAAAATGGCTTTAAAAGGAGATAAAGACCTAAACAGCCCATGAGTACTATCAGCTGAGGCTGAAAAAGAATTAGAATGGGTAGAAAAGAGAATATTAGAAGCACATGTGGACCGTGTGGATCCAAATCTGGACTGTATTCTGGTTATTTTACCATCTAGAGAATACCCCTCAGGAATATTAATGCAGAGGGAAGACATCATTCTAGAATGGGTATTTCTGCCACATAAACAGAATAAAAAATTGAAAACATATATAGAAAAGATCTCCGATTTGATATTAAAAGGTAAATTAAGGCTTCGTCAACTGACTGGGAAAGACCCAGCTGAAATTATTGTACCTTTGACGAATGAGGAAATTTCCTCCTTATGGAAGGATAATGAGTATTGGCAAATAGCTTGCAGTGACTTTTTGGGAAGTATTAGTAATAACTATCCCAAAACAGAGAGAATCAAATTCATAAAGAAAACAATTTGGATTCTTCCACGTATTGTGAGGCAAACACCTATTTCTGGAGTTCTTACCTTCTACACAGATGCAAACAAATCAAGTAAGGCAGGGTATAAATCAGGAAATATAAGTAAAGTAGTTCAAAGCCCTTACAACTCTGTACAAAAGGCAGAGTTATATGCCATTCTCATGGTACTTAAAGACTTTACAGAGCCTCTCAATATAGTCACGGATTCTCAGTATGCAGAAAGAGTTGTCTTGCACATTGAGACCGCAGAATTTGTTCCTGATAATACAGAATTAACCTCATTGTTTTTACAATTGCAGGAAATCATCAGAAACAGGACTCATATTATATATATAACACACATCAGATCCCATACAGGTCTGCCAGGTCCTCTGGCACAAGGCAATGATGAAATTGATCGTTTATTAGTAGGTAATGTGTTGGAAGCTTCAGAATTTCATAAGAAACACCATGTTAACAACAACGGTTTAAAGAAGGATTTTTCTATCACCTGGCAACAAGCCAAAGAAATAGTAAGAAATTGTCCCAGTTGCTCATTCTACAATCAAACTCCATTACCAGCAGGTTGTAATCCTAAAGGTATTCACAGAAATGAACTTTTGCAAATGGATGTATTTCACTTCCCAGAATTTGGCAGTTTGAAATATGTACACCATACCATAGACATGTTCTCAGGCTTCCAATGGGCTACTGCCCTCAGCTCTGAAAAAGCTGATTCTGTTATTACACACCTCTTAGAGGTGATGGCTGTTATGGGTATACCTAAAACGATAAAAACTGACAATGCTCCAGCATATGTCTCCAGTAAATTGGAACAATTCTTCAAATATTATAATATAAAACATGTAACTGGTATACCTTACAATCCCACAGGACAAGCAATAATTGAAAGATCTAACCGAACCTTAAAAGAGATGCTTCATAAACAGCCAGGGAAAACAAAGATACCTAAACATAGGTTACACAATGCTTTACTAACGTTGAATATTCTTAATGCTGACGAAAAAGGACAAACTGCAGCAGAAAGACACTGGACTACAGAGAAGACTTCTGAACTGAACCAACCGGTGTATTTTAAGGATGTTATGACCTCAGTCTGGAAACCAGGATATGTGTTACGTTGGGGAAGGGGTTATGCTTTTGTTTCCACAGGAGAAGAAAAGGTTTGGGTTCCATCAAAATTAATTAAAATTCGATCAGAACAGAAAACATCTCAGGAGGAGGAAGAGAACAGCCCATCTACAAATTCATATTCCACCATGGGTAAAGTGACCTCCTAAAAGGAAAGAGAAGTGTTTTGTTTTTTGTCTTCACAGGTAAACTCTGCAAAGAATACTGGAATATGGATTCCTGTAGAAGAATGAATAGCTACCCTGAGGACCATCAAGCAACCAGTAACTCACTGTGTGGTATCAAAGTCTAAATCTCTCTATATTGTTTTTTCATAGTACCCTTTTATCTTTATTTCTTCACATATCTCAGTCCCCATTCATTTAACTGAAGCTGGCTTTGGAGTTGGATTGGCTCTCCAACTCTAAACTCAAGCATATTATTTAAGTACAATTCAGAATTTCTGTATTATATCAAAGAGCCGTTGATATAAGACAGAAGAAAGTAAGATTAGGGACTGTTATCTGCATTTCTTTTTCTGAGAAGTCTAATTTCCTTCAGATTTACCATCTTCCCTATTGTCACCTCTTCCAGGATGCATACATATAAAAGTTAAAATATTTCTTTGTTAACATTAATGTTTGAGTTTTCCAGAGAACAAGGGATTTCCTGACAGCAATCTTCAACTGCTTCAGAAAGAGAATGAGTATCCACTTCCTTGACTTCACCTGATTCGACTGGAGGCATCTGAACTGCCCCACATCATTGACTCCACCTGACAAGCACTATCCTGAAACTGGCTTGAAACTACATCACTCTACACAACTCCGGACCAAGAAACTGAAATAGCACATCTTCTACAATCTGGCAGGAGCTTCAAGATGAGAGCTTCAATCAACACTAGAACCCCAGTCAGGAACTTCAATCTAGCATCTCCTGCCATACAGAGACTGTCTGATCTACGGAGATTTTGTTATACTAACATTTTTCTTCTCACAGGTCCCCATGAGATTATCATCGTCCCATCTCAGCAGGAAGTAGTTTTGAGAATTCCACGCCCCCTCTCCCTACTATTGATATTATAAGATAGTTTACACCTGTTAGTGTTAGTTTTCAATTATTTTAGAGTTGGGATTGGAAGGAGGTGTTCATATTTGGGTGTTTCTTTAAGATAAGTTTAGGTTTAGATAGAATAGGTGTTTGATACATTTTGTTCATGGACACAAGTTAGTTGTCCTTTTTAGACTAAAAGGGGAATTGTAGGAGGAAGTCTGTATGCCGCCATTAACCATGTGACTTACTAGAGGCGCATACAGATGAGGTAATAAAAGGGCGGTTTACCACACCGCTAACCACACCCACTTTAGGCATGACGTAAAGACGTATATGTATGTAGGCGGTGAACTACGTCACTAGCCAGGCCCGCTTTTGGGCATGGCTAGGGGGCGTTATAGGGGAAGGCATAAAAGACAGCACACAGGAAGTCTCGCTCTCTTTTCCCGGAGTTCGGCTTCCGGTTCGGCAGCGGAAAACTACTTGGCTCATCTGGGTTACTTGTTTGGTATCTTGTGAGTAATTTTTACAATAAATACTTAGTTTTACTTTCAGTAATTGTGTCGATTTTCGTTACAGCGTCCTTTGGAGCTACAGGAGTCTAGGGGGATTCTGGGAACTGTAGTGAGGAGAGCTCTCACCATGTGATCTCCCGGGAGTAATGGGTGCTCAGGAGTATGTCCTCAAAAAGATAAGTTCTCATAATTATGGGTTAATAATCAAATCAGAGCTAGCCGATAAGAAACCAAGTAAACAGCCAATAGCTTCATAATTAATATAGTGTCTTGTGTGTTATTTGGGGGCCGAAAGCAGCAACAGGAACCTGGTGGCTGGCAGGAAGACTACATGTTACAGGGACATACAGCAGCATGACTTTTGCACCACAGCTGTTGAAATGAGGCACCTGGCATTTCTAGATCTCTAGTCTGAGGACAACTGACAGTACCAAATCCCTTAAGTAAAGGGAAGAGTTACTGTGTAGCTTGCTTATTCTGAATGCATTTCAAGTTTTCACTCATATGCTGACCCTGTGGGTGACTGAACTCATTTGCCAGGGAAAACAGAGTGCAATAGTGACATAGTCCTTTGCCATCTTGTTCCTAGGCGCACATGACTATATAAATTCAAATTATTTAATAAAGAAAATATTTTCTTTAAATAACAACATGTTCATATTATGGTAAGGATTATACAATAACTGGTTTCAGCACAATTCTGTAATAAGCATATCCTTTGTGACCTCTGAAGTTCTGGCCAAAACTTTTTTTTTAATCTCAGGGATTTCCATAGAATGAATCCAGCAACTCCATCTGCTTTAGACATAGGAACTTTACAAGGTATAGTGGTACAAACTTGTAATCCCAGCTTTTGGAAGGCAGAGGCAGGAAGCTCACTAACCCTGGACCAGTCTGGGATGCACACATAATGAGACTTAAAAAAATGTTTCCATTGTGGAGGGTGCTGTTCCTGATCCCTACCCATTGAGTCCTCAGCCACAGGACTATTAGGGTAAGCTTACTGTGAACTTTCATGTGTCTAATTGTATTTGTTTCTGCTTTGACTCTTTCCCAAGAGTTCTGAGACAGTCTACATTAAGGATCAGTGCAACCCAGCAAATGAAGTGGTGACAGGAAGAGAGGACAAAGGTAAGGGGAGTCTGTCCCACTGATGACAAAATGCTGCAGCTGTGTGAGGTCAGCTTCTCCTGTGCACCTTCCAGAATCCAGGGATGAAAGGCAAACAATCAACATCACAGAACTCTGGACCGGGGCAGTAGAAGTCGACTACTTCCCCCAAAGCATCAGGAAGTTCCTGGCATGACATGATAGAAGAAATTCTCATGCAGAAGTCATTTGAGGACTGGGGTGTGAAACCTTGGGGAGAAATGGATTAATAATAACCCTTTCTCGGTTGGGGCTAGTGAACATTAAATGAGGCAAAGTGTGATGAGCCCTTATAAGAGTAGCATGGTGCTTAGTAAATGAAATGGATATCAACTATCATCAGGATGGGGGATTGTGTAAAAATCACATACATGAGGATACCCAGCACAGTAACTGCAGTGGCTATAGCTAATGCACAAGTGGATTTAGTTTAGCTGAAGACAAGAGCATGGACATAACTCTGTAAAAGTGGCCAACAGGAACCAGTTAGTGTGACCCAGCATGGGGCTGGATTAACACTTATTGGATTAAAAGACAGAGCAGAGGGGACTTTGGAATGACTGGATGTACACTTTTTAAAGCACCTATCTTAGGTAAGTTTTTTGGTTACCCAGTAAGACATGAGGATATATCCTATATCCTGTGAATAGGGAACACATAATAAAAGTAAAACTAGGTTCGCATAGGCAAGGACTTTGTTTACTAATAACTACTAAGCGAATTATCAAGAGTTAATAAAATTTGGTACTCAAAAATTCACATTAGCATTTTCTAATAGCCCTGTACCAAGATGTCTGGCTCAGCTGCCATGTTCAAGAATGCTATAAAGATCAAGATGTGAGATAGCATGTTATTGATCAACTGTTAACAATATGCATGCTTTATTAGGCTCTTTGGTGGAAGTCATTTTTGATTGTGTGTGTGTATGTGTATGTATGGTGTACCCATGTGTGTATGTTCCCATTTGTATTTATCAGCATGCCCGTGTTTGCGTGTGTGTGCACTTGGATGCCAGAGGTGAACATTATTCTTCTGTTGTAGGACTCCTCGTTGTTTTGAGGCAGGGTCTCTCACTGAATCAGGAGTTCAGTGGTTCAGGTTGATGGGTTAGCCAGAAAGCATCAGTGGTCCTCTATTTTTTGCTTCCTGTCCCCCCTCCACTACTGCATGTGACTTTGTATGTAGGTGCTGGGGAATTGAATATTTGCCAGGTGAATGATCTACCCAACTCTGGTTCTTGGTTTTTGAAATATTTGTTGTATTTTTCTGGAAGCTAGTTAGTGAGTTCATATGGATACTTGTACTGTTCAAGGTAACATCTCTACAGCCCTGTTTGCCCTGCCATGCTATTCCTACGACTCTTTATCTCACAGAATAGCCTGTGTCTGACAACAGCAGCCCTAGACATACCCTTAAGATCCAGAAGCTTCAAGACTTCTTCAGTGGAAAAGGACTGAATAAGAACACCTTCCCTGGAGAGACAGTTGCTTACGGTACACCTTCCCAGACAGCCGTTCTGCTTGGAGATAAATTTGAAAATGTCTACCCACTGCTGTTGTTCACTCACTCCCGATGTTAATCTACTTTTCATCACCGTGACTAAGAGCAAAACAATCTAGATGGATTTAAAAGGCTTATTTGGTTCAGTATAAGAAGTTTCATTCAATGGTCAATTGGTTCTGTTGCTGTGGCCTTTGGTGAGGCTGAATATCATGGCATCATGGCAAATAGCACATCAGGGAGCAAAACAGCTCATCTCATGGGACAGGAAGCAGAAGGAGAGGCAGGAAGTGGCCAGGGACAAGGTCTTCTGAGGACCCACTGCCTGGTGACCTACTTCCTTCTAGCTAGGTCTTTCCTCCCCAAGTTCCTCTCCTAAAATGCCATTGGAGGAGAGGATCAAGCTTTCAGATGCAAACCTTACTGTTTCTCTTTTTCTTGGTGTTGACATTGCTGGTGGAGTCATCAATGTCTTCAGTAGCTACAACTTTCCAACCCCAACCCTGGCCATGGCCAAGCGAACCAACTTGCTTGTTGCACACCTCCAGTATGTGGATAAGATAGAAGCCAATTTCCATACAAATGCCAATGGCCTTAGTGTCTTGCATTGAGGATGAGTGTATAAAAGGGATATGTGAGAAGACATGGAACACAATCAAAATCAAAGATGACGTTAGAGAAGAAAGAATTAGAGTAACAGTAGATAGCTCCAGGGTTAAGTCTACAGCTCTATAGCACCAAGTGAGAGGTGTGCCAGGAGAATGCCTGGGGCTTCCCCTACCTGGCTTTGCCTGCTGATGGGCTGATGGTGCTTTCTCAGGTCCCACCACTGAAGAAGCTGATTCAGTCAATGCAAGCACAGATGTAGCATCGTTCTACAACAAAAACCGCAAGGATCCAGTTTTGTAGCCAATTATGGGCAGTTTTTAGGTTAAACTAATTTTAGAGCAAATTGTGGCGAGTTTCAAGACTCGAATGTGGGCCATTTGCAGAGGAAAGGAAACAATGTTGCATTCCGAATCTCTATGTTGTGAGTGAAAAGTGCAACATCTTTAAAGGAGCCCATTTAACGCTGGGGATGCAAAAAATTACTAACTCTCCCCAGAAGGGCAGGGACGGCTGCTCTTGAGTTATCTAATCAAACAGACCCCAGGGAGAGGAGACTATGTGGGGAAACAGTACTACAAATATGTGTGTGATATTACAGTAACCTTGGAACTTTTATTTCCAGCACAGTCTGGTGTAGCCCAGGTGGGCTTCCAGCTTTCTCTGTAGCTACAGATGACCTCAAACTCTTGATCCTCCTGGATTCATTTTCTGGATGTTGGAATTGTACGTATTCACCACAAAGCCCAGCTTTGTGCTGGAGGTTGAAGCCAGGGCTTCCTACATGGTAGGCTAGCACTCTGGCAGCTGCACCCTCAACACTTCTGTCTCTCTGTGTGGACACACACACACACACACACACACACACACACACACACACACACACACGATCATGCCACAGCACATGTGTGGTAGTCAGAGAACAACTTGAAGGCGTTGGCTTTCTGTTTCCACAGTATGGTTTCTGGAGATTGTATTTAGATAGTCAGTCTTGGTGGTAGTGCCAACTTTGGAATCCCCACCCCTTATTCCATTCTTTATAGTGGGTTTCAGGTGGGGTCAGAAAATGGATATCTTTACAGCTGTGGCCTGTGTTTCTCAAAGCTTGATCCCATAATCGGATTCAGTTATGCTGTTTTTCAGGGTTTGGAGGTACCTCTCCTATCCTGCTGACTCATACTGTCTAGGGATTTCCACTAGTCTCTGCTAGGAGTGTTCGACATAACCTCTGGCCGCATCCAAGGTAGACCTCACTTTCTGCTTAGAGGAAATTGAAACAATCATCTAGGGGAGTTTTACTGAGAGTCTGCCGCTGAGCCACCTTCACCCTTTGTCTCCTCCATTCCCTCTGTGCTCAGCATGGCATCCTGCTTTCCCAGAAATGGTTTGCTAAGTTCTTGCCTTTTTCTTCTGTAAATTGAACTGCTTTGTCTCAAGAGATGTCCCCACAGGCAAGGAAGTAAGTTCAAGTCTTCTATTCAACAACAAGTGCAAATTGAAAACACTTCCTTGGTTCCATGCTTCCTCTTGTTGCTCCGTTATTTTAAAACATTTCTTACATTTATTTTTATTTATTTATTGTTAAGATGTGGCCTCAGTAGTGTAGCTCTAGCTGATCTGGATCTCACTGTATAGACCAGGTTGGCTTCAAACTAACAGAGATCTGCCTACAAAGAGTCTCCCAGGTGTTGGGAATAAAGGTGTGTACCACCACACCCACCCATATTCTCTTTTTCAAAACTTACACTTTTTAATTCTTCTCCCATATAGTACATTCTGACCACAGTTACCCCTTCCTCTCCTCCTCCAGTTTTCCCCAGGCTCCCCCCATTCCCATCTAAGAGCAGCATACTCTTAAGCACTGAGCCATCTCTCCATCTCCTAGACACCATATTCTCCGTTTTGTCTTATATTAGGAGTTCTGTAGGCTTGTGTCTGGTTTTCCTTCTTTTTGCTTACATATATTTGTCTTTATTTTATGAATGTGTTTTGTACTACATGCATTAAATGCCTGTGGAGGTCAGAAGATGATAATAGATCCTTTGGAACCAGAGTTACAGATGTCTGTGAGCTGTCATGGGGATGCTTGCATTAAACCCAGGTCCTCTGCAAGAACAGCCAGTGCTCTTAACCATTGAGCAATCTCTACAGCCCCTGGTCTGTATTTTTTTTAATAAACATAGATTTATCTACTTATTTTTGATTTCTTTTAAAAAATTTAAATTTAAGTTAGAAACAAGCTTGCTTCACATGTCAATCCCAGCTCCTTCTCCTTCTCCATCACCTTCAAAACCCCCTCAACCCCCACCCAATCCCCACTCCACTCTCCAGGGAGGGTGAGGCCTTCCATGGGGGATCTCCAAAGTCTGTCATATCATCTGGTGCAGGGCCTAGGCCCTCCCTCCCTCATGTGTCCAGGCTGAGACAGCATCCCTCCACATGGAATGGGCTCTAAAGTCCATCTGGATTCCAGGTATAAATGCTGATCTATTGCCCGAGGCCCCAAAGAATGCCGAGGCCTCCTTACTGACACCCAGGTTCAGGGGGTCTGGATCAGTCCCATGCTGGCCTCTCAGCCATCAGACTGGGGCCCATGAGCTTCCCTTTGTTCAGGTCAGCTGTTTCTGTGGGTTTCCCCTGCCCAGTTTTGACCCCTTTGCTCATTACTCCTCCCTCTCTGCAACTGGTTTCCAGGAGATCAGTTCAGTGTTTGGCTGTGGGTGTCTGCCTCTGCTTCCTTCAGCCACTGGATGAAGACTCTAGGATGACCTACAAGGAAGTTGTCAATCGCATTATTGGGGAAGGGCATTTAAGGTAGCCTCTCCAATATTGGTCAGATTACCAGTTGGTGTCATCCTTGTAGGTCTCTGGACATCTCACCAGTGCCAGATCTCTCTTTAAACCTATAATGGTGCCTTCTATTATGGTATCTCTCATCCTGCTCTCCTCTATTCTTGCCCTGACTCAACCTTCCTGTTCCCACATGTCCTCTCCCCTCCTCTTCAGCCCCTCTCTTTTTCCAAGCTTCTTCTCCCCTCCCTCCATGCTCCCAATCCCCTCAGGAGATTCTGTCCCATTCCCCTTCTCTGGGGTACCATGAGTATCTCTCTTAGGGTCCTCCCTATTTCCCAGACTCTGGCTGTGAGATTGTAGGCTGGCACTCCCCTGTTTCATGCCTAAAATCCATATATGAGATAGTACATACCATGTTTGTCTTTTTGTGATTGGGTTACCTCACTCAGGATGGTTTCTTCTAGTGCCATCCATTTGCCTGCAAATTTCAAGATTCCATTGTTTTTTTTTTCTGCTGAGTAGTACTCCATTGTATAAATGTACCACATTTTCCCTATCCACTCTTAAGTTGAGGGGCATCTAGGTTGCTTCCAGGTTCTGGCTATTACAAATAATGCTGCTATGAACATAGTGGAATAGACATCCTTGTTGTATCAATGTCCATATTTTGGGTATATGCCTAAGAGTGGAATTGCTGGATGATGTGGTAGACTGATTCCCATTTTCCTAAGGAATCTCCATACTGATTTCCAAAGTGGCTGTATGAGTCAGCACTCCCACCAGCAGTGGAGGAGTGTTCTCGTTTCTCCACATTCTTTCCAGAATAAACTGTCATTGGTGTTTTTGATTTTAGCCATTCTGACAGGAGTAAGATGGTATCTCAGAGTTGTTTTGATTTGCATTTCCCTGATGGCTGAGGATGTTGAGCACTTTCTTAAGTGCATCTCAGCCATTTTAGACTCCTTTATTGAGAATTCTCTATGTAGTTCTGTACCCCACTTTTTAATGGAATCCTTTGGTGTTTTGGAGACTTGCTTCTTGAGTTCTTTGTAAATTTTGGAGATCAGATGTAGGGTTAGTGAATATCTTTTCCCAAATTGTGGGCTGCCTTTTTGCCTTGTTGACTGTGTCCTTTGCCTTACAGAAGCTTCTCAGTTTCAGGAGGTCCCATTTGTTAATCGACCTCAGTGTCTGTGATACTGGTGTTATGTTCAGGAAGTGGTCTCCTATACCAATTCGTACCTCCCACTTTCTCTTCTAAGAGGTTCAGTGTGGCTGGATTTATGTTGAGGTCCTTGATTCATTTGGATTTAAGATTTGTGCATGGTGATAGACAAGGATCTATCTGCAGTCTTCTACATGTTAATATCCAGTTATGCCAGCACCATTTGTTGAAGACACTTTCTTTTTTCCATTGTTTAATTTTAGCTTCTTTGTCAAAAATCAGGTGTTTTTAGGTATGTAGGTTAATATCAGGGTTTTCAATTTGATTCCATTGGTTTACCTGTCATTTTTGTGCCAATACCAAGCTGTTTTCAGGACAATAGCTCTATAATAGAGCTTAAAGTCAGGGATGGTGATGCCTCCTGAAGTTCCTTTATTTTACAGGGTTGTTTTGGCTATCCTGGGTCTTTTTCCATGCAATGTTGATTAGTGCTCTTTCAAGGTCTGTGAAGAATTGTGTTGGAATTTTCATGGGGATTACATTGAATCTGTAGATTGCTTTGGCAAGATTGCCACTTTTACTATGTTGATCCTGCCAATCCAAGAGCATGGGAGATCATTCCATTTTCTGTTATCTTCTTTGATTTCTTTCTTTAAAGACTCAAAGTTCTTGCTATACAGGTCTTTCACTTGTTTGGTTAGCATTATCCCCAGATATTTTATGTTTCTTGGGGCTGTTGTAAAGGGTGGTATTTCTCTGATTTCTTTCTCAGCACATTTATTGTCTATATATAATATGGGTATTGATTTTTTTGAGTTAATCTTGTATCCTGACACTTTGCTGAAGGTGTTTATCAGCTGTAGGAGTTCCCGTGTAGAGTTTTTCGGGTCACTTATGTAAACTATCATATCATCTGCAAATAGTGAAAGTTTGACTTCTTCCTTTCCAATTTGTATCCCCTTGATATCCTTTTATTGTCTTATTGCTCTAGCTAGAACTTCAAGTACAATATTGAAGAGATATGGAGAGAGTGGACAGCCTTGTCTTGTTCCTGACTTTAGAGGAATTGTGTTGAGTTTTCTCCATTTAGTTTGATGTTAGCTGTTGGTATACTGTATATTGCTTTTATTATGTTCAGGTATGTCCCTGTTATCCCTGATCTCTCCAGGACCTTTATCATGAAGGGGTGCTGAATTTTGTCAAAGGCTTTTTCTGCATCAAGTGAGTTGATCATGTGGATTTTCTTTTGCAGTTTGTTAATATGGTGGATTACATTGATGGATTTTGTATGTTGAGCCATCCCTGCATCCCTGGGGTGAAGCCTACTTGATCAAAGTGGATGATTTTTCTGATGTGTTCTTGGATTCGATTTGCTAATATTTTATTGAGTATTTTTTCATCAATGTTCACGAGGGAGATTGGTTTGTAGCTCTCTTTGTTAGTTGTGTCTCTTTGTGGTTTGGGTACCGAGGTAATTGTAGCCTTGTAAAAAGAGATTGGCAATGAACCTCCTGCTTCTATTGTATGGAACACTTTGAGGAGTATTGGAATTAGTTCTTCTTTAAATTTCCGGTAGAATTCTGCACTGAAGCCATCTGAACCGGGATTTTTTTTTGGTTGGGAGACTTTTGATGGCTGCTTCTATTTCAGTAGGGGTTGTAGGTCTGTTTAGATTGCTTATCTGTCTTGATTTAATTTTGGTAAGTGATATATATTCAGAAAATTGTCCATTTCCTTTAAATTTTGTGGAGTACAGCTTTTCAAAATATGACCTGAAGATTCTCTGGATTTCCTCATTGTCTGTTGTTATGTCCCCCTTTTCATTCCTGATTTTGTTAATTTGCATGTTCCCTCTCTGCCTTTTGGTTAGTTTGGATAGAAGTTTGTCTATCTTGTTGATTTTCTCGAAGAACCAACTCTTTGTTACATTGATTCTTTGTATTATATTGTTTTCTTTGTTTTGACTTTATTGATTTTAGCCCTCAATTTGAGTATTTCCTGGAATCTACTCCTCCTGGGTGAGTTTGCTTCTTTTTGTTCTAGAGCTGTCAGTTGTGCTGATAATTCTCTAGTGTGACTATTCTCCAGTTTCTTCATATGAGCACTTAGTGCTATGAACTTTCCTGTTAGTACTGCTTTCAAAATGTCCCATAAGTTTCTGTCTGGTGGTCCTGTCTAGTGGTGAGAGTGGGGTGTTGAAGTCTCCCACTATACCTGTGTGAGGTCTTATGTGTGGTTTGAGTTTTAGTAATGTTTCTTTTACGAACATGGGTGCCTTTGTATTTGGGGCATAGATGTTCAGAATTGAAACTTCATCCTGATGGATTTTTCTTGTCATGAATATGAAATGAACTTCTTCATCTCTTTTGATTGATTTTATTTTGAATTCTAATTTGTTTCTATACTGGAATAGTTACACCAGCTTGTTTCTTGGATCCATTTGATTGGTAAATCTTATACCAACCCTTTAGTCTGAGGTAATGTCTGTCTTTGAAGTTGAGGTGTGTTTCTTGTATGCAGCAGAAGAATGAATTCTGTCTTTGTATCCATTCTGTTAGCCTGTGTCTTTTTATAGGCAAACTAAGACCATTAATATTGAGGGAGTTTAAGGACCATTGAGTGTTAATTCTTGTTTGTTTTGGATTTGTTGGTAGTAGTGGTATTGTGTGTGGATTTACCCTGCTTTTTCTTTTGGCTTTTGGTAAAGTTGGATTATCTATTGCCTATGTTTCTGTGAGTGTAGTTACCTTCCTTAGGTTGAAGTTTTCCTTCCAGTACTTTCTGTAGAGCTGGATTAGTGGATATGTATTGTTTAAATCTGGTTTTGCCATGGAATATCTTGTTTTCTCCATCTATAGTGATTGAGAGCTTTTCTGGGTATAGCAGTCTGGGCTCGCATCCATGGTCTATTAGTGTTGGCAGAATATCTATCCAGGACCTTCTGGCTTAGAGTTTCCATGGAGAAGTCAGGTGTAATTATGATAGGCTTGCCTTTATGTGCTACTTGGCCTTTTTCCTTAGCTGCTCTTAATATTCTTTCTTTATTCTGTATGTTTGGGGTTTTGATTATTTTGTGGCAAGGGGACTTTTTGTGGTCCACTCTATTTGGTGTTCTGTAAGCTTCTTGTACTTTCATTAGCATGTCTTTCTTTAGGTTGGGAAAGTTTTCTTCTATGATTTTATTGAATATGTTTTCTGCGTCTTTGAGCTGGTTTTTTCACCTTCTTCTATCCCTATTATTCTTAGATTTGGCTTTTTCATGGTATCCCATATTTCCTGGATATTTTGTGTTAGGGATTTTCTATGGTAGATGAATCTATTTCTCCTAGTGAATCTTCAATGTTTGAGATTCTCTCTTCTAACTCCTGTATTTTGTTGGTTATGCTTGTATCTGTAGTTCCTGATTATTTACTCACCTTTTCTAATTCCAGCATTCCTTCATACTGTGTTTTTTATTGTCTCTGTTTCAGCTTTGAAATCTTGCACTATTTGAATAGTTTCTTGTTATTTTTGGTTTGTCTCTTCTTCCATTTCTTTAAAAGATTTTCTCATTTCTTCTTTTAGGGCCTCTATCTTCTTCATGACGTTGTTTTTAAGGTCATTCTCTTCTGCTTCATCTGTGTTGTGATGTTCAGATCTTGCTGTACAGTCCCTATACTCTGGTGGCATCATATTGTTTTTTCTGTCATTGAATTTGTTCTTGTATGGTTGTCTTTCAATCTCTTCTTTCAGTGGGTACAGGTGGGGTCTCTTCCTTTCCTGGTGGGTATGGGTCCAAGGTTCTCTTCTGGTGCGTGCAAGCAGGTCCAATACACTGATGGGTCCCACGGTGGGTGCAGAGGTGTCTGAGGCACTCCCTTTCCCAGTGGGTGGGAGCTGTGCCCTCTGCACTCTGCCCTCTACCCTGAGTGGGGGAGGGAGTAGACTGGCTCTCTCAGCAGGCTCCTGGTCACTCAGTCTGGTCCTCAGGGGGAGAATCGAGCTTGCTGCAGTCCCCAGTCCAGGAGATCCCAGAAGTCAGGACCAAGATGGGGGCTCGGAGCTTACCTCTGCCCTCTGCCAGTTGGTATTATTTTAATCAAGCATTCTTTCTTCCACTGTGTGTGATCTGCCTATCTCCTGATTTCATTCCCACAGCCCTTGTTAAGTCTAGCATTGATTTTTTCCATCAGCAAACCTCCTGGACATTTTCTGTTTTCTGCTGACTCTAGTTGTTGGTCCTCACACCCCAGAGCTCTTCACCCATTCACTGACTTGTAAGACACCAATTCTCTTGACTTACTTCTCATCTCTCTAGTGAATCTGCCTGCTCTATACAGCTATTGGGGTTTGCTGGTGACTTGCATTACTCATGCTCATCTAAAATTGACTTGTAGACTTCTGTTTGCAGCCAGACTGCTCACTGAGCTGCAAGCCAGTGTATCCAATGTCATCTGTGACATTTCTTCTGATGTTTTTATCATCTTACATCCAACATGGTTGAGATCAAGCTTATGTTTCTCAGCTTTCCCCCAGCATTAGTATCCTAATGTTCTTTGTTTCAAGAATGGCTCCATCATTCAACTACCTACACAAGAAATGTTAAATTTCCTTCTGGAATCTCCCCCTTCCCTGCAGACAGTGCAATCCAGTTGCTTGACATGGAAGCAAATGGCTTCTTAAGTCCATCTGCTTTTCCCCCATCTGCCCTCATGAGTTTGAGATTCTGATGTCAAGAAAACAGATTTAGGGTTGAAAGGAATTGGGTAAGGCTAAAACACCAAAGCCTAGAACTTTGAGAAAGGTAAATTATAAGGGATGGCAACTGTGTATGAGATAGTTAAAATAACTAGATAAGAGGAAGGCCTGGGCTCCGAGGCAAACAAGTATCTCTTTGGGTGCCTATTGGCTCCCATGGAGCCTACCTTGAGGATCATGATATGACATTGTCACTTTTTTCCATATTCCTGTACCTAATGTAGGTAATTACAGCAGACTAAATTGTAGGTAGAGAAGGATGACTTCTATAATGCCCTCACCTATTCCAGGATGGAGACTGCTTTAGATTGCCTAAGTGAATAAGGAACTAAAGATGAGATAACTAAGGCATTCTACAGATACATCTTGGTTGTGTGGTAGGGCTTAGCTCCTACTACACAGGTCATAGAAACAAGGTACATGATAACATAGGGCTACTCTTGTAAGTGTAAAAAGAAAGATCATGGTTTAGTTACTGGGTAGTGGACTCAGCTGCACTTGGTGTTAGCAGATCTAGTCAAGGCCAATGGCTGGCAAGCCAAGCCAAGTTTAAGAAATAATGAGCATTTGCCTGCAAATTTCAGGATTCTATTGTTTTTTTCTGCTGAATAGTACTCCATGGCACTAGAAGAAACCATCCTGAGTGAGGTAACCCAGTCACAAAAAGAGAAACATGGCATTTACTCTCTCATATATAGATTTTAGACATAGATCTGGGGAGTGCCAGCCTACAATCCCATGGCCAGAGAGTCTGGGAAACAGAACCTTTATTCAACAGCTGATGGAAGCAGAGGCAGACTCCAACAGCTAAACACTGAGCTGAACTCAAGGAATCCAGTGACAGAGAGGAAGGAATGATGAGCAAAGGGGTTAAGACTGGGCTGGTTTAACCCCCAGAAACAGCTGACCTGACAAGGGTTAACTCTTGAATCCCAGACTGATGGCTGGGAATCCAGCATGGGACTGATCAAGACCCCCTGAATGTGGGTGTCAGTGAGGAGGCCTAGGTAATCTACTGAGTCTTGGGTAGTAGATCAGTATTTATCCTGGGTATACAAATGGACTTTGGGTGCCCATCCAACAATGTGAGGTGCACTCTCACCCTGGACTCCCAGGGGAGGGTCTAGTCCCTGCCCTGGATGAAATGACAGACTATAGACACCCCCATGGAGGGCCTCACCCTCCCTGAGGAAATGAGGGGATATTGGAGGGGTTGGTGGGGAGGCGTGGGAGGAGGGGAGGGGAAGGGAGAGGGACCTAGAATTGACATGTGAAGCAACCTTGTTTCTAATTTAAATTTAAAAGTAAAAAATAAAAAATAAAAAAGGTACAAAGAGTAATGAATCAAGGAAAAAAAGAAATAATGAACAATGACACTTGACCATTCCACTAACATGATCATCTCCCCAATTGGCTAAGGGGACATGCACAGAGCATTAGGTTCTCCATTGGCTTGTAATATTCCCGGAGAATGAATCAATCTCAAAAGAAATTATCCTGGTCTTTGTCTAGTTTTTGTTAGAAGTCCTAGGAAAAGTCCCCAGGGACCATAGCTGACTAAGAGAGTCTGTGATGGTTAGTTTTCATGTAATTTCCGGGAGTGATTTGACACAAGTGAGAATGATTTGGGAAGATGGAACCACAGTTAAGAGATTGATTGCCACCATCAGATTGGCTTGTGGGCATATCTGTGGAACATTTTCTTGATTGATGATTAAAGTGAAAGGACCCAGCCCCCTGTGGGAGGTGCCACCCCTAGTCAGGTGGGCCTGGGTTGTAGAAGAAAGCAGGCTGAGCAAGCTGTGGGGAGCAAGCCAATGTTCCAGCCTTGCTTGAGTTCCCACGTTGGCTTCCCTCAGGGATGAACTGTGATCAGGATGTGTAAGCCAAATAAACCCTTTCCTCCCTAGAGGCTTTTGGTCATGGTCTTTTCACAGTAGTAGAAACCTAATGATGATAGAGTCTCTCTCTGTGTGTGTGTGTGTGTGTGTGTGTGTGTGTGTGTGTGTGTGATTGTGTGTGTATATGCTCACATGCATGCCACAGCATGTAAATGTGCACACAGGTCAGAAGACAACTTCCAGGCATCAATTATTGTTTACTATGTTGGTTCCAGGCATTAAACTCAGGTCGGTCTTGAGGGAAAGCATCATTATCCACTGATTCAGCTTATGGACCTTTTCTGGCTTTTTAGTAAATTTGCTTTCACTTGCTCACATCTCCTCTGTCTACATCTTTGCTCCAGCCCCTCTCTCAGATTGGCTTGTGGTGATGTTGACTGGTCTGCACCTTAGTTCCTAGGTCAATTCCATCTGGGCCTAGAGATGCCCTATCACTCTCAGAAGTCAGCACTCATCCTATCTGCCCCCATATAGACCACAGCAATTGCCTCCTAACTGGTCTCTACGCCACCAGTGTGATCTTTTCTATAATTAGATTGCTGCTGTCAGCTCCTGAGTCCTTTTGTTACATCCTTTGCTCTAAGACGTCTAAAGACCCAACTTGCTTTCAGGACTTACAAGGATCTTTGACACATTTCACCTTGCTCTTTTTCAGTCTCACCTTCCCCTACTTCCCTGCCCTTTTCCACACAGACACTGCTTTTGTTTGGTTGTTTAGTTATTTTCCAGTAGCTCAAATATGCCATTGTCATGGTTATGCAGCTTTCCATGCCTGGGGAGCTGTTTACCTTGTCTCATTGATGCTCACTCATCCCCATGATCTCACTTTCTCAGAGCTGACTTCTATGACCTCAAATCCAATGTTCAATTCTTTTTCTCTAAGCTCAAATAAATGACCATTTCTTTTTGAACACCCCCTTTATCAGATTTATTCTTGTCCATTGGACTATTAGGCCAACAAATCCATTAGCCTGAAAGCTGTTTTCTGTGGGAACCTGAGCTCTTTTCACGCCATTTTTTAATTTAAGTTAAAAACAATCTTATTTTACATACCAATCCCAGTTCCCTCTCCCTCCTGTCCTTCCATACCTCCCACTAATCCCCCATCCCATGCCCCATCTACTCCCCAGGGAGGGCGAGGGCTCCCATGGGGGATCATCAAAGTCTGCCATATCATTTGGGGCATTATCTAGGCTGAGAGAGTATTCCTCCATAGAGAATGGGCTCCCAAAATCTGTGTACTGGGGATAAATACTGTTTCCACTGTCAGAGGTCCCATAGACTGTCCTGGCCTCCCACCTGACACTCACATTCAGGAGGCTTGGTTTGGTCCTATGCTGGTTCCCCAGCTGTCAGACTGGGATCTATGAGCCCCCACTTGCTCAGGTGAGCTGTTTCTGTGGGTTCCCCAGCATGGTCTTGACCCCTTTGCTCATCACTCCTCTCTCTCTGCAACTGGATTCCAGGAGTTCAGCTCAGTGTTTAGCTGTGGATCTCTGCTTCTGTTTCCTTCAGCTCCTAGATGAAGACTCTAGGATGGCATTTAAGGTAATCATCAATCTCATTATAGGGGAAGGGCATTTAAGGTAGCCTCTCCACTATTGCTTAGATTCTTGGTTGTGGTCATCATTGTGGATCCCTGGACATTTCCCTAGTGCCAGACTTCTCCTTAAACCTGTAAAGGCTCCCTCTATTAAGGTATCTCTTTTCTTGCTCTCTTTCTCTATTCTTCCCTCACTTCAATCTTCCTGATCCCTCATGTTATCCTTCCTTTCCCCTCCCTCTTACCTCCCTCCCCCTCCCCCGTGCTCCCAATCTGTTCAGGAGATATTGTCCCTTTCATCTCTCTGGGTGTTGATGTATGTCTCTCTTAGGGTCCTCCTTGCCTCCTAGCTTCTCTAGTGGTGTGGGTTATAGGCTGGTAATCCTTCACTCTATGTCTAACATCCACTCACGAGTGAATACATACCATGTTTTTCTTTCTGGCTCTGGGTTACCTCACTCAGGATGGTTTCTTCTAGTTCTATCCATTTGCCTGTCATGCCAGTTTTAGTCTGCTCCTCAGCACACGTCTTGCTGCACTATGGATCCAAGACTGAAAGGGTGAAGGCCAGGCATCCTCTGACTAAAAGAAGATCCTTATTCACAATGACCATTGGAGGCTGTTTCTGTAGTGTAGAAGCACCAGCATTGCTCTTTTTCTGGTCAAAAAGTTATGGTCAGTGAAGGAACATTTCTAGAGATTTGGAACGTGTTTGTTGGGAGGGTCTCAGGGCATGCTGCAATTATGCCTGTTGTCATCGTGCAGCCAAGTTCTGAAGCACACCTCTGATGTTATTCCTATCATGAGGGGACTCAGCAGCATCTTCTGAATAGGGTAGAAACTGGGGACTGTTGAAGTTTACAGAGTCTTCTTTCAGTCATTTGTAAACAGGAAATGCGCCCCACCTCAATTTTGCTGTTTTTTTTTAAAACTTTATCTTTTTCACTGTCCACATAAGCAATATAGTTATGATATATAGATCTGTCTCTTCTTTGGACACACATCTAAGGTAGAGTAGGTGGGAAGCTATAAATAACTGACATGGTCATAAACTGGATGGAGTGTTAGATTGGTACAAAAATGAAATACCTGTGGTGGTTTTAATAAGGAATGTCTCCGTAGGCTCACACACTCAAACACTGGTTCCCAGGTTGGTGATGCTGTCTGAGGCTGTGGAACCTTGAGGAGCTGGAGCCTTGCTTGAGGGCGCACACCTTGCTGGGGGAGGAGGGGCTTGGAGAGTTTACAGCTTTGTCCCATTTCCAGTTCACTGTTTTTGCTCCATGTTTATGGCTGAAGATACAATCTTTCAGCTGCCTGCTGCCCCCACCATTATGGACTCTCCTTCTGGAGCCTTAAGCCCAAATGCGCTTTCTTTTATAAGTGGCTTTTGGCCATGGTCTTTTATTACAGCAACAAAACTAAGCAACACACGCCTTCCTAGAAAAGGCACTGAGAACTGCTACAGAATGCAGGGAAGCCAAGCAATTCCGTCCCGAGTTGGACATCCTTTAAAGATTGGATAGCGTTTAAAGGTCTCTCATGGTTCATGGCTGTTGTGTCTGCCTGGGAATCTAGAAAGTGGAGATGACGTACCCGTTTTGATTTCTCAAACTTTCAGAAAGGAAGACCAAAATGGGGTTGGGGGCAGGTGGATAATATGGTGGGTTCTTTGTAGTAGAGGGTTAATATTGACATGAAAACATTGTAAATTCGGCCACATGGGATAGAGGAGGACTGCGTTGTAACCCTGGCTCCCCATGTCTCTTCCTATTGTACCCCTCTCTCTTGTGGTGTTGAACCTGAAACTTTGCTCTTAGGCAATTTACACACCCAGGCTTTCAGGCTTCTACTTTCACTCAGAGTGGCAAACCTGTGTATGGGAAGATAGTGCCCTTTGCTTTGAATCCCATCCCTGATGACTTTCCAAACCGTTTTCTGTTTCCATTTAGCCAGTCTAGCAGTCCCACAGGCCGTCTGCATGCACTTACTTGTGTGCTGACTAAATGCAGTACCTGGGCTTAGTGCTGACTTACTAGTCAAACGCTCTGAGGACAAGGCTAGGAACCTAGACTGTGGGAAGCCCTTCATTCCACTGCAATTATAGAACTGAAAA
The DNA here is from genome assembly GCF_017639785.1 of Mesocricetus auratus. Lineage (NCBI taxonomy): Eukaryota > Metazoa > Chordata > Mammalia > Rodentia > Cricetidae > Mesocricetus > Mesocricetus auratus. The sequence goes on along the minus strand of NW_024429266.1, from coordinate 143,831,791 downwards.
CCATTAACGTGGTGGCCCTGGATCCTTTGCTTGAGCTCTGATTTCACCCTTCTTCCCTGACTCAGAAACTGTTTGCACAACGTTTTGGGTGATGCTCTGATCCAACCTGACTCCAGGATGCCCTTTAGCATGCTCCATAGACCGTCAAGAGGTCCTGAAACATACCTCTCTCTGCCTCCAGTACCCAAGTTAGCCTGACCTGAGGGCAAGGACATGGGTCTCTAAGTTGCTTGTTGTAAGTATATTATCTGTCCCAGTGACTTCTCTATTGCTTTGTTTTTTTTGGGGGGAGGGTAGGTTGAGACAGGGTTTCTCTGTGTAGCTTTGGAGCCTGTCTTGGAACTCACTCTGTAGACCATGCTGGTCTTGAACTCACAGAGATCTGCCTGCCTCTGCCTCCCGAGTGCTAGGATTAAAGGCATGTGCCACTACTGCTCAGTGACTTCTCTATTGCTAAAAGAAACCTTTATCCTTCAAAGAAATGCATTACCTATGGAACTTTTATGCACCCAAGATTAATTGCAGCTGGACATCCTTGCTGAGGACTCTCTAAACACCATGATTAGGTCCTGGCTGCATAATTGACTTTAGGAATGTCTACAGCCAGGAGGACAGTTTATCTTTTGCAATCTTCTTCTGATGATCCTATGAAAATTTGCTGCTTCGGAAAATGTCACTTCATGAACTAGCTTCCTGGCAATGTGTCCAGGGAGGACAGACCTACCCAGGCTATGACAACTTGAAGAGAAATGGCACCATAAGGAATAAAGGGGACAGCAAAAGGACTTGCTTAAGACTCTAGGCTTTGGAGTTGGGTGTCAGTGGTAATTATGTTCCACCATTGGATTATCAGACAAATTACTTAAATGATGCTCCATTATTCTAATACAATAACATTGACTTCATGGCATGTGGGGATTGATCTTGTTGCATAAAGTGCTTGGCCCCAGAGACACAGAGCATAAAGCTTGTTATCATTATATTTCATTTGAGGTGGAGAGAGGGAAGAGGTTAGCCCTGTCCTTCAGTGTTTGGGGTCTTCAAACTAGTTTCAAGTGTAACAGACCGCACTGTATGTTCACTAACACGATCCTCTTAGCCTGTCAAGCAAAGACCAAGGGACTTAACTGTGTCTCCACTCTGATTAGTACACAGACACAGTGCAGGCAATATGGCCAGGGAGGAGCAAAGTGGTCTCAAGCATGGGGTGGGGGGATGGGAGAGAACACTGAAGAGGAGAAATGGCATTCACTCACAGTGATGCCTGAGGATACTTCCGAGTTCACTGAATGCTTCTGGGTGATTAATATCCATTGTCAGCTTGAGATCTTGAGTCCCCTAAGAGGCAAGTGTCTTGTGAGGAATTGTCTGGATTATGGTTAGCCTCTGAGAATGTCAGTGAGGGATTATCTTTAAAAATTGGTGTTCTTGATAATTTCAGACAAGTATACAGTGAATGTGATCATAACTATCTGCCCAATACCCCCTCCAACTTTCCTTATATCCCCCAATTTTTCTAATTTCATGTCTTTTTAAAGATGCACCAAGCCCAGCCTCTCCTGCCCATATGTGCATGGTGGTGGGGCCATCTGCCATGGTAATCATCTGAGTGGCCACACCCTCAAAAACCAATAAAAACACTAGCTGCCGGTAGCTCCCTAGTAAGGTGTGGGGTCTGGCGATCATCGACTCCATCTGTGCTGCAATTTTTGTTAGCTTGAGCTTGTGTAGGTAGCCACAGTAGCTGTGCGTTTATGAATGTGTGATAGCCATGTCATGTCCAGAAGATAGCCATTTCTTGGCATTCTTCCCCATCCCGTGACTCTTATGCTCTTTCTATGCCCCTTTCCATGATATCCTCAGCCTTGGTCAGGAGGAGAGATGGCTATAGGGGTCCCATGCAGGAATGAGCACCCAGTCTCTTATTCTGTGAGGGGTTATCCTGACTGAGTTAACTGATGTGGGAAAACTCACTTTAACCATCCCCTGGGCTGGGAACCAAGACTGAATAAAAAGGTGAGCTGAGCACTGGCATTCGTTGTTTTCTGCTTCCTGGCTGCAGATGCAGTGTGACCAGGTTCCTCAAGCTCCTGCCATCAGGGCTTTCCCACCATGATGGACGGCACCTGTGAACTGTCAGTCAAAAGAAACCCTTCCTCCTGCAAGTTGCATTTGTCCAGATGTTTTGTTATAACAACAGTGAAGGTAAGTGTCTTAGTTAGGGTTTTTATTGCTACAAAGACACCATGATCATGGCAACTCTTTAAAAAATTTTTAAGTTTAATTAAGTTAGTTAATTTTTCATCCTGATTGAAGTTTTCCCTCCCACTCCCTTTCCTCTGTCCCATGCCTCAATCCACTCCTCCTCTGTTTCTATTCAGAAAGGGGTAGGCCTCCCATGGGTATCAACAAAGCTTGGCATTGTCAAGTTGTAGTAAGACTAAGTATCTCATACTGGGCAAGGCAATCCAGTATGAGGAATATGTTTCCAAGAGGCAACCAAAGTGTTAGGGACAGTCCCTGCTCTCACTGTTAAGAGTCCCACAAGAAGACCAAGTTACAAAACTGTCACATATATGTAGAGAGCCTAGGTATCAGTCCCACGAAAGCTTCCTTGTTGGTTCAGATTCTGTGAGTGTCTATGAACCAGGCTAGTTATTTTTATGAGTTTCCTTGTGATGTCCTTGACCCCTCTGGCTCCTATAATCCTTCTTCCCTCTCTTCAGCAGGATTCCCTGAGATCAGCCTAGTGTTTGGCTGTGGGTTTCTGTATTTGTTTCCATCAGTTATTGGATGAAGGCTTTCTGATGACAATTGGGGTAGTCACCAATATGATGACAAGGATAGCTAATTCAGGCTGTGTATCCACTATTACTAGGAGTCTTAGCTGGGCTCATCCTTGTAGATTCGTGGGAGTTTCCCTTGCATCAGTTTCTATCTGACCCCAAAACATACCCCTTTCCAGTCATCTTTCAGTACTCTCCCTCTCTATCCACCCCCAACCTGATCCCTCAAGTTTCCATCCCTGCCTGGAAGGAAAACATTTAACCAGGGTGGCTTCAGTCCATTATCATCATGGCAGGAAACAGGGCAACAGGTGGGCAGAGTTGCTACATGTAGCACAGTGCTGGAGTTGAGAGTCCTCACATCTTATCCAAAGGCAACAGGAAGTGAACTGAGACACTGGGTGGAATCTTGAGCATATATGAGGCCTCAAAGGCCACCTCCCTTTGGGGGACATTTTCTTTCAAACCTCCATAGTAAGTAATAATACACCAGTGCATAACTTCAGTGTCATCTTTGCCTCAGATTCTTCTTTTTTTCCTAGCTTCAACAATATGAGTGTTTAATGATACAGAACAGCAAAGAGTAAGTACCACCTCCAGTAATAAAATGTAACTAAAACAGAACAACAACTCCCCCCCATTAAATTAGGACATACAAAAAATTCTAAAATGCCTAAACTTGGTGTGTGTGTGTGTGTGTGTGTGTGTGTGTGTGTGTGTGTGTGTGTGTGTGTGTAAGTTGGAGAAACAAGCATTGCTGTAAGTAAGATAAAAGTTGGCAGGGTCTCTTTAGGAAGCATTTTAACATTCTACATTAAAACTAAATCAATGATATTCTTTGTTTCTTTGTTTTTTTGTTTTTGCTTTTCATGACAGGGGTTCTCTGCAGAGCCCTGACTGTCCTGAAATTAGCCCTACAGACCAGGCTGGACTCGGACTCTGAGATCCTGCTTGCCTCTGACTCCTGAGTGCTGGGATTAAAGTCTTGTGCCACCACGCCGGGCTTTAAGAATAATGTTCTTTATTAAAGCAACTTATTTTTTAGAAGCAATTCCAAATATACAAACAACTATATTCTTTATTTAATTAACATTTTTATTTGTTTTACATACTGACCTTAGTTTCCCCTCTCTCCTCTCCTCCATCCTCCCTCCACTCCCATCTAACCCCCTCCCCATCCTTCTCTGGCTCCATTCAGAAAGGGCAGGCCTCCCATGAGCTTGAACAAAGTGTGGCACAATAAGTTGAGGTAGGACCGAGTTTGTCCCCCTGCAACAGACTAGGTGAGGTAATCCAGCACGGGGAACAGGTTCCCAAAGGCCTCAGATGCTTCTTTTAAGTGTTGGCTTTAACAATGGAGCCCTGCTCTTCAAATCATCTCAGTTTAGAAAAGTAGTTAGGGATGGTGGTGGGGTTGTGTGAGGTTGGAGTTGTGGGGGGGGGGATTGGAAATGGAGGGAAGGTGTTGGGTAGGGTCATAGCTGAACGGGAGAAGTTCTTCTCTCTCTCTCTCTCTCTCTCTCTCTCTCTCTCTCTCTCTCTCTCTCTCTCTCTCTCTCATAGGTTGTACCATAAAGGCACCATCCTTAAGGGCAAAGTACTTCTCTAAAGCCCTTTCCTTACCTAACACTCATACTATTGGGGGTAGTTACATTAGATGAAGTCACTGGGAGGCAGATATGCCCAGTTCTCCATCAGTGCCAGGAAGGTGACATTTCAGCAAGCAGGAAGTTAGGAGGGATATTCCAGGGACAGGAGTTGTGCTGGATTAATGAGTGGAGAACAAAATGAAGTGGGAATAAAAGGGAAAAGATCCTTGGATGAGTGGCTCTCCCCTGCTAGAGGCTGTGCTCTCAGAGAAAACTGACCCCCCCCCAGAAGCTAGAAGTTGCCAATAGCTCCTTGGATAAGGGTGGGACAAAAGTAGACACAAAGTTGAATGGGTAGGAAACTGGGGCATGGATCTGGGAAGTATTGAGGGATAGAAGGGTGAATGTGATCAAACCATGCCCAAAAATTTTCAAATATCTAATAAAATACTTTCAAAATTAAAAATAAATTAAGAAAGAAAAAAACAAAAACAAAAAGGAGACACAGTGCAGAGAACCCAGGTTTGAACTGGAATGAAAGTCTCTAGAGCTAGCCGAACAGGCAACACCAGCAGTTGCCTCTGATATCCTCTGGTTACTTGATGCTCAGCACCAATCTTTTCTCCTTTCAAACTGTGCTGCTTGAGAGGGAAGCCAGGGTGACACCTGCAACTCTTGTATCCAGTCTGTACCATGAGGTTCCTAATTTTCCACCTCTTTACCTCCCCTCTGTTCTTCTGAACCGGGTAGATAGGCGATGGTGTCTTAGAGCATTGCTGTGGGGTTCAGATGCTTTGTTTAGCTTTGAAGATGAAGAGGAACATTCCCCATGTGTCCCCACCTCATCTGCCTTCTGCTTGAGGTCTTCACTAAACTGCGCTGGGGTTCAGAGCTGAGGAAGTCCGTTCACTCTTGTACCAAGGGATTGAAGGAGTCCTGCTATAGCTACTGGGGGTGAATATCTCTAGAACATTTGCTGCGCAAACCTGGAGCAAATGAAAATATCTTTGTGTCTCTATAACTGTCCCCCACACCCTGTGCTTTCTGTTGACCTGTAACTAAAGAGTCACTATTGCTTATGCAAGGGGCATTCTTTTATTTCCATGGAGAAGAGTAAGCACACTCCTTCATCACAAACTCAATGGTTTTGTCTAAAGCTTTAGATTGTCTGGTGCCTGAGAGGAAGTATGGTTTTATTCCAAAGCTGTTTCCCGGCAGCCAGGCTGGTTCTTCTGGGGCTCATCTACCTCCAGCTCTGTTCAGAAGGCCCCCAGCTTCTTACCCTCTCCTGGAAACATTCCACACTTTCTCCGTTTGCTGAACAGCATAGGGTTAATCATTGCTTTAGAGTATATTCAGACTATTTTCCATGTGTTGTGTGGGGATCTTCTGGATTCCTTGAAGCTTGTCCAGGCACCATTTTCTAAGATGCCTTAATTTAGAAGGGAGCCTCTTCATTTTGGAGCATCTTCATTGTTCATTTTGGACGCCTTAGCTGTCTGTTTTTTTTCTTTCCTTCTCTATGTCGCTGCAAGTCTGTCCACAGTGTCTCATGGCTCTCTTGATGGCACTGCCCGTGGGAGGTGACCCAGCAGGGGGAGGCAAGTTGCCATTTCTCACAGTGATCATCACTGATGTTTCCAACCTGCAGCAGTTTCCTGCAATGCTTTTAAATACAGAGGCCTGGACCAAAGCTGCTTGTACCAGTTGTGCAGCTCTATGGCATAGATTCACTTGGAAAAAGAGTGGGCGAGGAGTGCCATCAGCCCAGGTGTAGCATTTTGGGTCTGCCACATTGCCCTTCCCCCTCTCCAGATGACCCCAGGCAGTCGCAGAGCAAGGTGGGTACCAGCTTGACCATTTCTGCTAAAGCAGGTGTGGACTTCTCTTGAGCAGTATCTACACATACTGGGTTTTTTCTTTCCCTCTGTATTAGCTACTTCTCTGTTGTGATAAAACACCATGACAAAGGCAACTTATAGAATAAACAGTTTGCTTGCACTAACAGTTCCAGAAGGTTAGAGTGCATAATACCCTTCCCCCAGTGATGTATGTCTGTTAGCAGGGCTCCACCTCTCAAAGGTTCCAAGCCTCGCCAAACAGCAAAACCAGTTGGGGATCAACTGTTCAAACACTCAAGCCTATAGGAGATGCTTCTCATTCAAACCCCAACACCCTATCTCCATTCCTATGCTGGATTACAGTCTTCCCCGATCTCCCACTGTGTCCATTAGCTTGATCTCCCTCTCTCCCCACATGATCTGCCTTGACCTTGTCTCCAGGATATCACTTGTACATCTAACTGCCTTGTCATTTTCCCATGGGCAGCTTGAACTGACACCTCTGTATTCATAGTTGACATCATTGGTGTGGCCATACAATCCAATCCCAAATTCCTGTTTCCCAGTTTGGAAACACATCCCAGGTCTTGCCAGCCCATATCTTTGCCACTACAGCACTGAGTAGATGTTGGATTTTATCCTACTGGGTGTGTAGTTTGTGAGAGTTATCATTACTATCCTACTCCACTCCCAATAGTGTTTCTTCCTGTTCCCTGGAGAAGAGACAGAGACACAAGATCACTGAAAACACACTTTATTTCTGTAGGATATTCTTCCCAGAATCCCAGGCCCCAAACACAGATGCCTCAGGAGTGGGTCCTCTCCATGCACAGTCTTCCCCAGGCCTGAGTCCTCTCCTCTCCTAGGATTCTACTCAGCCCTTTGCCTTGGCATTCTGCTGAAGGGCTAAGGGTGTTCCTCCCATAAAGGTCACTTCCCCGCCCCTCAGTCCCATTGACTGTGAGGTACATTTCCCAACTCCTTTCCAAGCAAGAACAGTGGCAGGAGGAGATTGACATAGCAGGAGTGCATTTGCCAGTGGCACTGGGATCCACAGGCTAGAGGGTACACGGGAAGGATGGCCCCAGGGTGTCTCCCAGTCTATCATTATTGGAGGGTACATCAATAAAACTCACTTAGGAGATAAACACAGGGTGACACATTTCAATAAGAGACCCATGCACAGATCACAAATCACAGTGTTCTCACACACAGGAATCGACGACATTTCTACAAATTAAATGGGCTTTGGAGCAGGGGCAGTGGGAAGCTCGACGGTCCTCTGTAAGGGATGCTTTGCTGTATCCATAAAACGTAGGTCCACCTCATCTTCCCTCTTATTACACACGGAATGAGGTTGCTCATCTCAGTCCTTACAGTCCCCAGGGCTTACTGGTGACTCCCTTCAGAGTTGCCTCAGAGAACTGCCACTGTGGAGGCTCTCTAGAAGCCCCACCCTTTGACTTGAGTCCCCATAGTGAAAGTCAGTCTTTAAAACCCTAGGAAGATTCTGTTTCTCAGTGCTTCCAGGGCTGGTGAGCCGTCTGGTTTCACCAGGACTGATGCATCAGGAATGGCAGGCAGAGGAAGCTCCTGGGGGTAGAAGGAGCTGTGAGTCTCCAGTTCAGGGCCAAGTCCAGAGTGGGCGCTGCATAGATCCTTGCCAGCTCTACCCTAACCTTCTCTTCTGTAGATGTGGTGTCTTCAGCACTCGATGCTCTTTCTTCTTGGGCACTTTTCATAAGCACACTACTTTGCATCCATACAAAGATTCTTTTTTTGGAAACATAGTTAATAATTTGACTTTTGTTGTCCCTACATTTTATTTTCCACTCATAGGGTGTCATTGAGCAGGATTTGCTTAACTTTTTCCCATGATGCTCTGCGCACTATGTTTCTCATTTCTTTTTTCTGGCTTGTACCATTTCTATGTAAATGGTGCTTCCCCCAGGTATGCTGACTCCCTCATAGGATTAGAGCCAATAAGACTAGCCAAAGCTGAAAAAACTGGTAGTGGGTGGCATTGTTCTCTCTGACATGATGGATGGAGCTTGTGTGCATCTAGTTATCAGAACCAAGAGGACATTCATGGATGTTACAGAAAGCCTTGGCTACCAGCTACATCTGGGCAAGGCATATGCCTTAGCGTGTGCCCTCCTGCTGAAGATCCTGAAGCTATATCAGGACATGGAGCTTTTAGTCCCCAGCTCTTGGCAGACCAAGTGTCCTTTGGGGTTGTTGGATCATTCAACTTCTTGTAGACAGAGATCAACGATGTGGAACAAGAAGGCAAAAGAGAAGATGCAAGGCTCCTCTTTCCATCAGTGTAGCTGCAGAGGGAAACCTCCTCACTCTACACACAGGAGCAAAAAGTGAAGACTCTGAGTTAGGACCCCTGCATGAAGATAGGAGCAGCCAGGCCAGGAAGCTCACACACTCCTCCTCCTGACGCTGCTCTCAGAGGTGGACTGCAGCTTGTTGCAGCTGCTGGAGAGATCCAAGGTTTCCTATGAAGTGCTCTGCTCTGTCAAAGACCAGAACCTTCCTGGAGAAGGAATTTTGGATCAGGGTTTCTGGATCAATGGGAGAATATTTACCCATACTCATATCTAGGAATTGCCACTCAGTATTTCTGAGGCTGTCATTTTTTATTTAATTTTAATTAATTAATTGTGTGTGTATGTGTGTGTGTGTGTGTGTGTGTGAGAGAGAGAGAGAGAGAGAGAGAGAGAGAGAAGGAGAGAGAAAGGGAGAGAGAACAAAATGTATATACCATTAAACCAGGGAACAGAGAGACTCGAAGGGATACTTGCAGAGTATTTAGTTCAGCCCTGTAGCTTTACAAAGAAGGAAAGAGGCCCATAGGTCAAGCCTGGAATGGGTCTCCTGGCTCTTTGTTAGAATATACATCAGCTGCTGCCATAGACATATTCAGTAAGAATTGGTTATATTAGGGACACAATGCAGAAGTTGTGAGAAGTTGTCAATTTCATGATATTTAAATGAATTGAAATATTCAGATGTCATGAAAATGGTGGATGCATGCCTTCTATTCATGTGTGCTTAGATGGGGGGCTACAGCTCTCTTGTTTACACTGTCTAGTGGAAGGCTGGAGTGGCATGAGCTAGTCTGTGCATGGCTGAGAATGACTTTACAGAAGAAAGACAGAAGTTTCAGGCCAACAAGTCTGCTGAATGCATTACTGCAGAATACCTCCCCAAATGAGCACCTGCATGCAGATGAAGACATGTCAGGCATCATGGGATGAACTGTAGGGGATCAAGTGCAGCCTTCTCACTTTATAGACATTCACTGATCTGCCTTAGGGCACAATCGTGAGGATGGTTGACAAGGACAGGAAGGAATCCAGATTGAATACAGCATGGAATGTTTTCCTTAAACCATAGTGACCCTTTACAAAAGCTCCAGTGTTAGGGTATTTCCAATGGATTCCATGCATAAATGAATCAGGGCACAGGATGGGCTGGTGACCACACCCTTGAAATGTGCCCCCTGCCTAAGCCAGCATGTTAGAGTAGAAGCTAGAGCTTTCTGTCACGGTCTTCGAGTTGCTTCGAGAAGAACCATTGGAGGTGAGATCCAGGGATGAGGGTGTGGCCTTGGGGCCTTCTTCTGGCTCCTCTTCATGGGCTCCCACCACGGTGGAGATGGTGGTCTCCAGGCGGCTGACCTTGTACACACTGCCCTGGGTCTGGAGGTATCGGGTGGATTTCATTTCCAGCCCCTCATAATCACCAGCACTGATGAAGGGGCAGCATCGAAAGGCATGCTTGAAGCCCACACGGAACCTGGAGAGAAAGGGTGGAAAGGTGAGCTGTGAGACTGCCTGTTCTAAGAGGGCTTCCTTCCCATGGTGTCAGCTCCTCAACACAGGACCTGCGCAGGTCTGATTCTACGCCGTTACATATTCAAATTAATTCACATCTGGAGACGTTGGAGACAAGCTCCCCTCAACGACAGTTGTCAAGGTGCAATCAAGTCTTTCTTTGGGGCATCCAAGAATTAGGTTGTTTCCTTGGGTGTGTGAACAGAAGACATTTGGTTAACTGAACATCAGCAAAAACTACTCCACACTGTAGTCATTTGTGTGTACCTACTGGGCTGTTTGCAAGGTCTTGTGGTTTGAATGACAAGTATAGTCTCGGGCATTTGAATATTTGGTCTCCAGTTGGTGGTCGCACTGTTTTGGTAGTCTTAGAAGGTGGCCTTACATCACTGGTTTTGAGGTTTCAAAAGCCTCTGTCATTTCAGGTTCATTCTCTCTGCTTCCTGTTTGCAGTTGGAGATGTGTGCTCTCAGCTGTTCCTGCCACCATGTCTACTCCCTGCCACCACAGTTCCCTGCCATGATGGACTCTTACTCCTCTGGAATCATAGGCCTACACAAACTCTTTCTTCTATAAGTTGCTTTGGCCATGGTGTCTTACATAGCTATAGAAAGGCAATTAACATACCAGGTTCACAGTAAAAGTATGTATCTAGACTCAGCCCTTGACTGCCAGTGATGTTTTATCAGGGTGCCTCAGTTTCCATACTTGTTAAATATGGAGGGTCATCTTTACTTAAAGATGTGCCGAGAGATTTAACCTAAAAAAACTGGAGACAGATCATCACCCTCATAGAAGATGAAACTGTGATATGCATAGAGACCACACATACTTCTAATGCTTTCTAATGCTTAAGTGTCTCTGTTACAGGGGCCCTTCCCAGCTGAAGAGAGAGGGAGAGAGAGAGAGAGAGAGAGAGAGAGAGAGAGAGAGAGAGAGAGAGAGAGAGAGAGAGAGAGAACAGGGATTTTCTATCTTCCCTTCTTCTCAGCATCCGTCCCCAAACACAGGTTGGATGCTTCTTTGGGTGACAATTAACAACCTGGTGTCCCAGACCCCTCCTGTGTGCTCTCCACCTACCACAGTAAATTCTTTATTGCCTATAGTAAGTCCCTGAGGGTCTCTTGTCTCTGAATTATCTGGGTTAACCTTTGTTGGGAGAAGGTTCCCTGAGCCTGTCTGACCACATAATTGCAGGAACCAGGCCATGGGGCCCTGACCTCCTTTGCTTTTCTGTGTTACTGGAAATGTGTCTGGGGAAGTGAACCTTGACGAAACAGTGACACAAGAAGAGCATAATGTATGCAGGCTTGTCTACATGCGACAGCCACAACATGCCCTCAATTCCACTAACTGAGTCTCCAATTTTTAAAAATCAGAAGAGTGGGGAGATGGCTCAATGGGTTAAGGGGTTTGCTTCATAAATGTGAGGGCCTGTTTCAAATTTCTAGAACCCATGTAAAAAGCCAGGTGTGGGTGTACAGTACCCATATGCCCAACCGTGTGTGTGTGTGTGTGTACGTGCGCATGCGTGCTCACGCACATGTTTTGGGGTGTGGAGACAACAAGATCACTGGTACTTACTGGCTGCCAACCTAGAGGTAGTTTCAGTAAGACTCCGTCTCAAGGGAATATGGTGGGGAATGATAAAGCAGGACAGCTGACACCTTCCTCTGGCCTCCAGTCGCACGCACAGATGCCCACTCGCACATACAAATTTGCACACACACAAGAAAAAAACCATGTCACACAGGAAACAAAAGATAATTTGTTTCCTTTGGTCAAGAAAACCAACCCACCCTGTGCTCACACTGTTGCAGAGCCCCAGTGAGCATGGCTTGCAGGGTGTGGTTAGCTTGCTGCAGACCTACCACTCCCTTTTGATGGTGGCTTGTGGTTTGGATGTGTGAGCATGGTGTCCTCACCTGTCATTGAGGCAGCAGTAAATTATAGGGTTGTACATGGTGGAACTCATGGCCAACCACATGATGGCCAGGTAGACCTGCTGGATGAACTTCTTGACGTAGAGATCTGGGTTGATGTAGGGCAGGAGGAAGAAGATATGGAAGGGCAACCAGCAGATGGCAAAGGTACACACGACCACGATCATCATTTTGACCACCTGGGGAGAGGGCAAGGCAGGCAGACCCATCAGCACGTCCTTCGGTGGGGTGGCTTCTGTTCCCTCCCCATCACTGTGCGGTGTGGTGGGAAGGGAGGTGTTTATAATGTTGTCTTCTAAGGAGGCTGCGAGACCTTTAACACTCAGGCTTAAGGATCCTGGTACCGGTCTCTGCCTGTGACCCAGGACTACCATCATCCCTACCACCAGGGACTTGTTAGGAGTTACAGGTTATTGGACCTGTCTGTCCTAGATATCTAGAATTATAACCTGACAGTGGACCAGGACCCTTCAGCAGGCTATGATGTGCTGTTATGTGACCTTGCTAGGCAATGTATAGAGAAGCCAAGGGAGAGACAGTGAGCAGAAGTGAATGGGGATACAGAAGAGAAGCCCCAGGGAAGGCAGCAGAGGCCAGGCCAGGGGAGGGGGCCGGGGAAGGTGTTTGGTCTGGAGACATCACATACTAAGTTGCAGTTGCCAGTGGAATGTGACATGTGACAGTATTAGGACACAGACCTTTGGGAAGCAATTAGACACTGATGGAAAAGATTTTTAGGCAGGATTAAAGCCCTTGTGAAGAGGCCTGGGAGCTCTATTGTCCTACTGTGAGAGGACCCAGGGCAAAGGCAACTGCCATGAGCAGGAAGTACCTTCCTCAGACAGGGACTCTGCGTTTGTCTTGGTCTCCTGGCCTCTAAAGCTGTGAAGACCAATTTCTCTTGTTTATAAGTCTCCAGGTGAAAGTGCTTCATGCATGCATGCGTGTATGTGTATTAGATGCATGCATTTGTCTGAGTTGTATGTATCTGTATGTATGCGTGTACGAGTTGTGTTTGTATAAGTGTATGCATAGATATGCATATGTGTGTGTAAGAATAGTATACATGTGTATGAGTGTGTGTATTTTTGCATATATGTATATTAGCACATGTGTTTGTGTATATATATGAATATGTGCATATGTGTATATGTATGTTAATGTGTATATGAATATCTGCATATGAAGGATTGTGTGAATGCACATGAGTATATACATGATTACATGTGTATTTATATATAAGTATGTATGTGTATGAGTGTATGTTAGTATATGTGTCCTATATGCATGTGAATTTATGTGATTGAGTGTATTTGTTGATATATGGACATATGAGTATATGTGTATAAAGTTTGTGAGTGTTTGTATATGTATATGAGCATCTATACATGTATGTGTACATGGGTTTGTGTGTATATGCATATGAGTATTGTGTGTGTATGTTTATGAGTCCTTATATATGTATGCATGCATGTGGGTACATGTGTGTATGTATGTATGTGTAAAGTAGGTTTTGGTATGTATATATGTATGTGCATGACTGTTTATGTTTGTGTATATGTGGATGTATACATGTATATGAATTAGTGTTGGTGTGTATGTATATGAATGCACGTGTGTATATGAGTACTTTTGTATGCGTGTGATTATGTGTATATATAAGAGTTTGCATGTGTGTATGACTGTACGTGAGTATGAATGTGTACTTGTACTTGTGGGTGTGAAGAAAGATCCTGCTTTCCTCTCCCGTTCCTGAGGTCCAGAGATGCCTTATTGCTTCTGCGTCGGGGACTCCCTGCTCCCCAGCCACCGTCAGGGCCAGGGTGGGCTCTGCCTGCTTGACCTTCAACCTTCACTCACCTTGCGCTTGGCAGAGACTTGCTCGTGGTAGCGGTTGGAGGAATCCCCAGGGATCTCGCTGGCCCACAGTGTGATCCCTACCACGGTGTATGCATAGCCGATCACCAGCAGGGGCAGGAAGTAGATCAGCACGGTCACACAGATGTGGTACCTGTGGGGTAGACAGAGGAGTCAGTCTTCGAAACAGTAGGCCATTAGTTTGTAAACACCTTGCTCAGCCTTGGCCATCAGGCAGGGAGGAATGCCACCCATATAGAATGAAGGGATGATGAGCCAGAGAGAACAACTCAATTGAATTCACATTCTTCTAGCAGACTTTCCGTATATTTATAACATTTTCTTGTTTTTGCAAGCGAATGACATGGAGCAACTTATTGGAGGCAGTGTTTATTTTGGTTTACATTTTGAAGGGATAACATCCATCATGGAGCCGGGCCGTGGTGGTGCACGCCTTTAGCCTTTAATCCTAGCACTCTGTGAGTTCGAGACCAGCCTGGTCTACAGAATGAGTGCCAGGATAGGCTCCAAAGCTACACAGAGAAATCCTGTCTCGAAAAAAAAAATCCATCATGGCAGGAAGGCAACTGGCCACACTTGCTGTCTCAGGAAGCAGAGGCAGAAAGGAAGTGGGTCTGGACTGTAAAACTGGCTAGCTTCTAGATTCCCACTTTCCCCAGCAAGGCTACATTTCCTGAGGTCCCATAGCCTTCATCTCTCCTTCATCAGCACTCCACCTGCTTCCACGCATTTCTGTGTAAATTTCAACAGCTCCGCCACATCTCCATCCTTCTCGGAATATGAAAATCAACAATCTGAAAATGCTTGAGGAGTCCTGAGTCATGAGCTGCAGAATCGATGAGGCAGGGTGGCAGCACATAGATTGTGTGCAGGCGGGCTGATCCTGGCTCCCCGGTCTCTCAGTGTCCCCTGGGTAGTCACCTCCTCCTACAGTCACCCACCACAGCAGTGACTGTGTGCTGTGTGCCCAACTTGTTTTCAGTCCTTCCTTCAGGTCGCTGTGGTAACTATGTTCACAAACACAGCGTTCAGAGATGACACGGATGGACAGACCCAGAGAACACTTCAAGACTTCCCATGGTCCTTTCCTGAGAGAACAGCTCTGCCCCCTGTGGATGATCAATAATTGCCCAAATGACCAAACACTCTGGTTGTGCCTTGACAGGCCACTGCCTTGAGGTGCTCTCTGGGATTGTCTAGTGAAAGGTGCATGGGAAGGAATGATGCTGTTGTCCAATAGATGCTTCTTTCTTTGGATCCTTGTGGTCCTCACAGTTGGTCTCAGAATTCCCTGGAGAACCTGAGCAATTGCAGAGGGCTGGGCACAAAAAGTCAGCATTTATTTATTTTACACGTTTGTATTTGTGGTGTGTACATGTGTGTTCATGTGTATGTGTGGGTGATTATGTGGTAAGGGTGTGTGTGCCCAGGCATCTGCATGTGCAGGCCACAGGTTGACATTGATTATCTTGTTCTGTGGTTCTCTATCTTAATTTTTTGAGGTAGGGTTTCTCACTCAACATGGAACTCATTTATTGGCTACACTGGGCAGCCAGCAAGCTACAGGGATTGTCCTGTGTATGTGTCCCGAGGGACTGCCTCCTGACTCTGTGATTTTTTTCCCTTTTTTAAAATTTAAATTACACAAAATCTTATTTTACATATCAATCCCAGTTCCCTCACCCTCCCATTCTCCCAGGCCCCTCACCGTCCCCCATCCCATCCCTCTTCTGCTCTACAGAAAGGGTGATGCTTTCTATGGGGATCACCAAAGTCTCCCCCGTTTATCTAGCCTGAGAGAGTATCTCTCTGTGGTGAATGAGCTCCCAATGTCAATTTCATACACTAGGTATAAATGCTGCTCCATTACCAGGGGCCCCATAGACTGCCCAGGCCTCCTAACTGACACCCATATGCAGGGGGCTTGTTTCCGTCCTATGCTGGTTTCCAAGCTGTCAGTCTGGGGTCCATGAGCTCCCCCCTGTTCTGGTCAGCTGTTTCTGTGGGTTTCCCCAGCAGGGTCTTGACCCCTTTGCTCATCACTTCTCCCTCTCTGCAACTGGATTCCAGGAGTTCAGTTCAGTGTTTAGCTGTGGGTCTCTGCTTCTGTTTCCTTCACCTCCTAGATGAAGACTCTATAATGGCATATAAGGTAGATATCAATCTCATTACAGGGGAAGGACATTTAAGATAGCCTCTCCCCTATTGCGTAGATTCTTAGTTGGGTCATCCTAGTATATCTCTGGACATCTCCCTAGTGCTAGATTTCTCTTTAAACCTATAATGGCTCTCTCTACTAAGGTATCTCTTTTTTTTGCTCTCCTCTATTCTTCCCCTGACTTAATCTTCCTGGTCTCTCATGTCTTCCTCTTCCCTCCTCCCCTTCTCTTTATCCTAGCTCCCTCTCCCCTCCCCTGATTGGTTCCAATTTGCTCAGGAGATCTTGTCCCTTTCCCCTTCTCTGGGGTACCATGTATGTCTCTCTTGGGGTCCTCTTTGTTCCCAGCTTCTCTGGCAGTGTGGATTGTAGGCTGGTACTCCATTGCTTTATGTCTAACATCCATATATGAGTGAGTAAATACCATGTTTGTCTTTTTGTGACTGGGTTATATCACTCAGGATGATTTCTTCTAGTTCTATCCATTTGCCTGTGAATTTCAAGACTCCATTGCTTTTTTTCCCCCACTGAATAATACTCCATTGTGTAAATGTACCACATTTTCTTTATTCATTCTTCCATTGAGGGACATCTAGGTTGCTTCCAGGTTCTGGCTATTACAAATAATGCTGCTATGAACATAGTGGAACAGATGTCCTTGTTGTATAAATGTGCATCCTTTAGATATATGCCTAAGAGTAGAGTTGCTGGATCTTGAGGTAGACTGATTCCCAGTTTCCTAAGGAACTGTCATACTGATTTCCAAAGTGGCTGTACAAGTTGGTACTCCCACCAACAGTGGAGGAGTGTTCCCCTTTCTCTACATCCTCTCCAGTATAAACTGTCATTGGTGTTTTTGACTTTAGCTATTCTGACAGATGCAAGAAGGTATCTCAGAGTTGTTTTGATTTGCATTTCCCTAATGGCTAAGGATGTTGACCACTTTCTTAAGTGTCTTTCAGTCACTGAGAATTCTCTATTTAGTTCTGTACTCCACTTTTTAATTGGACTATTTCGTGTTTTGGTGACTAGTTTCTTGAGTTCTGATTCTGTGACTACAGGTGTGAACCACCTCACTGGGCTCTTTGTGTGGATTCTGGGAATCTAAATTCATGAGCCCATAATTTCACAGAACTTTACCCGCTGAGTTGCCTCCCCTGTGCCAAATTTATAGGAAATTCCCAGGAGATGCTGCTTCTGTTCCTGGTTCAGAAATTGAAAAACATTGCCCTGGATGAGTGGTTCTCAGTCTCAGATGCAGAAAAGAGTCTCTATGGGAGCTTTTAATGCCCAGTGACTGAAGGTGTTCATTCAATTAGCCTGTGTGTGGGAGTAGGAGAGTATAATCTAGAAAATTCCCCAGTTTATTGTAATAGATGGTGGGGATGGGGAACTTCTATTTTAGGCTTTGAATGTGCAAGACTGATGAGTCCCTATTGGGACTCCATGGGTTTTTGCAATTGAATGACTTCATTAGAATATGTGCTAAAATTCATTTTCCCCCTGTAAGTTATCCTTTGGTATTTGGGGGTCTTGTTGATCAGAGGACCTTGTGCTTACAGTGGTAGCTAACTCCTGGAGATAATAGTCATAGCTTCCCCCCTCCCCTTTCTCTGCCCCTGTTTTTCTGATACAGAGTCTCACTATGTAGCCTAGCATTTGAACTTGTGCTGTCTTTCTCTCTCTAGTTTCCTCAGATGTATGCACCAGCACACCAGGTCAATCCTTCTTTTCTCTAAGAACATAAAAAGTAATGCTATTTCTTTGGAAATAACAAGCAATATGGACTTAATTTTGGTGAAAAGATATTACAGGGGATAGGGAGATGGCCCAGGAAGTAAGATGCTTGCCTTCCAACCATGAGGACCCGAGTTCAATACGCAGAACTCATGAAAAATCCAGGTGTGGCAGTACCCACTTGTAATCCAAACACTGTGGAGATGGAGATAGGCAGACCCTTGGAGCACATTACACAGACCGGCTAGAATAGTGAGCTCTAGCTTCAGTAAGAGACCCTGTCTTAAAACACAAGGTGTAAGCCGGGTGTTGGTGGCATATGCCTTTAATCCCAGCACTCAGGAGGCAGAGGCAGGCAGATCTCTGTAAGTTCAAGACCAGTCTGGTCTACAGAGTGAGTTCCAGGACAGTCTCCAAAACAATACAGAGAAACCCTGTCTCAAAAAACCAAAAACCAAACAAACAAAAAACAAGGTGTAACGTGACTGAGAAAGACTTCTGATGTTGACCTCTGGTTTCCACATGGTGCTCAAATATGTGTGCGTGAGAACATATACACATGACACGTACACAAAAGCACACAAACACACACATAAACTCGCAGTGTTATAGTCAGGTCGAACATTGCTTTTTCTATTTCCTAACAGGGATAATTAAGGAGAATAGATAGTCAATTAGCAGTTTTATTTCTAGGCACAAACTTAGAGAAACAGAAAGCCTGGACATAGATACTTATGTACTATTATTCATAACAGCTAACCTATGGGAACAGCACAAATATAAGTCAGCAGATGAATGGATAAATAAATTGTAGTATATCTGTACAATAAAGTGAATCCAGTCTGAAAGTAGAGCGGTATCCTGGTATATGGGTAAACTCTGCAAACACTACTCCAAGTGAATAAGTGAGGAGATAGACATACAAGGGTAAATTCTAAAGAATTACACTTCATACAACACATATGCCATAGAGACAGGGAGCAGATGCAAGGTTTTCAAGGGGACAGAGTAGGAATTCATACTTGGTGGGCACAGAATTTCTGTTTGGGACAATGAAAATGGTCTAGAAATGGACAGATGAGGATGTTACAGCAGTGTGAATGTTCTAATGCCACTGAACTCTTTAAAATAAAAAAGTTTACTTATTTTAAATTATGTGTTTGCTTTTGTGCTTTTATGTTTGTGCATGTTAGTGCAGTGCCCACAGAGGCCAGAAGAGGGTGCTAGATTCCTTGACTAGTGTGGGTGCAGGGATCTGAACTCAGGTCCTCTGCAAGACTAGTATGTGTTCTTAACTACTGAGCCATCTCTCCAGCCCAAAACCATACGCTTCAGATGGTTAAGATAGTAGGTCTTAAAATGTGTATCTTTCAAAATAAAATAACTATATGAAGTATTTTAGCCTGGCCTTCCAGATCCCAGTTCTCCAGATTTACAAATCTACAGGCTTCTACTTTGTTCCTCTATGTACTCCTCAACAGACCCTCCTTGGAAAGTTAATCCCTAGATGAGATCAAAGTTTAAACACATGCCCGAGTTTTGCTCAGATGAACTCCTATTGCACTGAAACCATAAAAAGTCTGTCCAAATAGTATCTGGTTCTCAAAACTTCTGAGTGAGTCTAATTAAAATTAATGAAATTCTATCATTATAAAACATAAAATGAATGCATTTCATTGTGACACGTGTTTGAATACATTTTTATCATATTCTGTGGTTATGTGGAATTAGCCAATGTGTATATATTTGTGTATGTGTGTGTGCATGTGTGCATGTGTGTGTGTGTGTGTGTGCGTGTGTGTGTACTCCAAGATCATTCTTTTAGAAAGTTGGTCAATAAACCCGAGTAATCCTATTTTGTGTGGGTCCATGTTTGTTTTGGCTTCTATCTTGATGTTTCCTAACTTCTTTTCAGACAATGCTTTACAAGCTATCAGAAGTAGTATCTGCCTTGGGAAAAGAGATCTGAGGTTGGCGATGCTCCAAGAGTGAGCCTGAGAAAGAATCTGGCATAGGGGCAGCAGGCAGCAGCAGAGGGAACTACCTGTGTGATTGTGGAAGTGTGTGCTGGTTGTGTAGACGCAGGCCGGGAAGCACTTTGACTGTGATTGTCTTTCAGACACACCTATGGAAGCTTTCAGAAGGAGGAATGTACATATATTTTTGGTTTTGTTCCATTTAGTTTACCTCTTAAAGCAGCCAAGTGAGTGTGCCAAATGTAGACTATATGGCCCTTAAATCCCACAGATCACCTTCCCCAGACACTTTAATACTTTAATGTACACAGACTCAGGTCTCCTCACATCTCACTATGCTGTTCAAAGCATCAGCCTTCCCAGTTTCTGGAGTAATCCTCAACATTTGAAATTAGTGTTGACACGTTAATTAAATAGTATATTGGCGTCTTCATAATGCATTTGATGGGAACTCCAGGTGCCCTGGATCAGAGAATGAAGGACGCCAAGCAAGCTTAGATGTGTGTTCCCCGTCGTCACTCTAAGGACATAGCTCTGACATGTGGGCTGATGTATTGGTTTTCTGTGCTTGGAAGGCAGTAGGTGAAAAATTTCATCTGCTAAAGAATGACTGGTGATTCTAAATTTACCCAGTCCATTAGCTGGCTACCTTTCACTATCCATCCCATTGCAGGTGCCATCCAGCACTCCCTTGACTACCCATCAACTGCTGCTCACTCCCTTGACCACCCCATCACTTGCTGCTCCAAAGCTGAGCTACACCAATTACCCCTGGGAGCTTGTCAGAACTGCAGCCTCACAGATATCACCTTCCAGAATGTGTACTTTAGATTCATGTGCCAGTTCAGGTTGGAAGCACACGGTTCTCTTGGTGCACATTTGGGACTCAACTGCAGTGTAAACACTGACTAGTATGAGTCCTTTGAGAATATGGATACAATGTACAATACATTAATAGACAAACATTTAGCAACAACTTTAGATACACAGTGATTTTGTTACTAAGTGTATGGAGTCTGAGACAAATGCAGAATCCTTCATCCCATTGGGCAGGGGAGTTTCCTGGAAGAGGAGCTGCTGGTTAAGCAGACAGAAGTGGGATGCAGACAAGCCCAGAACAGTGAGGGGACCTTGGGCATGGAAAACAGTGAATGTGAAGGCACTTAGGGAGGGTCAAGGCATGAAGGGGGTACTTTACCAATGCACCAAACTGAATGAAACTTGAGTACTATGTGTATGGAGCATCCTTGGGAATCTTAGCTACATAGAAAGAAGCCAGATCATGAGGGGCATGCTATGACAGGTTAGAGAATTCCCAATTAATTCTGAAGCTGTGGGCAGCCATGAAACTGCTTCTTACAGGGGATTAACTGGATCAGGACATGGTGGAACTTCAGTGGAGTTGGACAAGGTTAGAAGAACCAGTCTTTTGGATGCTCCGCAGTGATCTGGCGGAAGTGAGAATGACTGCATATAGAGCAGGGGTTCTCAACGATCCTTTAATATAGTTCCTCATGTTGTGGTGACCCCACAACCATAACATTATTTTGTTGATACTTCATAACTGTAATTTTGCTACTGTTATGAGTTATAATGTAAATATCTGATATGCCACCCAAAGGGGTCGTGACGCACAGGTTGAGAACCAATGATAGAGAGGCTAAATGGATAGTAGGAAGGAAAGGGTTTTGTAGGTATCATGGCTAGGAGAAGAGTCTGGAGAATTGGCTTCTGAAAATGTAATTGACCTGACTTTCTGTCTTGGAGCAGTGGAGAGTGAGGGTTTACATATTCACCCAATGAAGCCCCAGCAGGACTGTTAACTGTCTGCCCACACAGGAGCTAACGTGCACACCCACAGACATGTATTCCTAGTTTGGTACTCTAGGAAAAGGAGCAGGCTGACCTTAAGGGAAATCAGGTAGACATAGAGCTGGTGTTAGATTAGGGGTCCATGAGATGATGACATGATGCAGATGGCCACGAGAAGGGAAGAGGCCACATCTAGGGGTGCAAGCCCACAGTATGAGGCTCCGGGGAAGATCAAATTTACCTTTGGGAAGAGGGAGGATGAGGTTGTGAACTTCCTGTCTGGCTTTGGGAGGCTGATTCAGGTCAGTCAGTGATTGGACCAGGTGGGATGAGTCATGGGAAGTAGGAAGTGGGGATGGTGGCTGGAGACTCCATTCTCAGTAGTCTTAGTCATGAAGAGCAGGGTAGAGGGCAGTAGCTAAGTGGGGCTCAGGAGAGGACAGCATGCTTTTGGTGGAAGAGGTACGTGAATCAAAGAGCCTCTGTCTCTTGTCTCACGACCTGGTCTGCCTTCAGAGCTGAAAATGCTGTAGAGACGTTGCAGCACAGGCTGCAGCAGAGAGAGCCAAACTCCCCCATCCACACCCCTCCTCCTTCTGTCTGCTTAGGGGCAGTCGTGGCAGTGGTGCATGGCGGGGAGGCTGGGGGTGCATGCTTGTGCATGCGCACTCTCGATCCTGGGTAGGCAGGTGGTTAACAGTCCTGCCCAGTGTTTGATTGGGTAGATATGTAAAACAAACCCTACAGGAAAAGCTTTGACAAACTTGGTGTTTCTGAGATGACAAATGAGAAGGCTTTTGGTTTGGCTGAGGAGCTCACTGTGATTCTGGGTATGGTGAAAGAAGACAGAAGCCTAAGTTGAGGTGAGGCAAAAAGGCTGTGGAATTGGTCTGGCGGGGGATAAAAGCATCAGGAATGGAAGCAATGGTGGGAGGGGCACTAGAGAGAAAAACTCAAGGGCAGTAGTTGGCATAAAGACTTGAGTTGGAACACAGCTAGCAAGACATTTCCCGTGGCCATGACTCCGTGCATTGTAAGGAATGGCGGTATCTGGAGAAAATCCAACCCACCTTATGCTGCCATACCCTGATTCTGTTGCTCAAATCTCTGATAAAATATGCACCACCCAAGAGCTCCATAGAGTGTGGGAGTAAAGGCAAGAAACAGTTTCCAGGCAAGAGGTAGTGTAGGCTGACTTGGGAACCTGTAGCAGACAACTACCACTAGGTGGTGCCACGTTGCAGTAGGCACTGGACCAATCTGTTTTCTTTAGATTGCCGGCATTTCAGTAGCTGGGCAATAAAGTAATAGACATTTTATGTGTTTGGATCCATGGTACACCATACACAGCCCAACCCCCTTCTCCCTTGTCCCACATGCCTTGTACAGCGTGAACTCTGCAGATCCTGGACTGTCCCAGCCCTGAAGAGAACAAGGCTGTGTTTTACCAGAGACATGTTTGCTCATCAGTGGATTTGAATGTCAGGGGATCACTCATCAGCATTTGGTTCTGTACCTCAACCAATCTCAGGCACTCTGAAAGGGTGTGACCTCTGCTGGGGATGCTCTGTCTGAGCTTGGGTTGGCTGAGACACTGCAGTGTGTTCTTACTGGGTGAGGGTCCAAGGGACAGACCTGGCATGGGCTTTTGCCTTAGTGACCATAGTTTAACATGAGCACTGTACTGCAGAGTGCTGGGATCTAGGCAGCAGAAACGAAATTTGTGTTTTGCACCCTGTCAGGCACTGAAAGTGAGGTCTCTGTCTCTGTCTGTCTGTCTGTCTTCTCTCTCTCTCTCTCTCTCTCTCTCTCTCTCTCTCTCTCTCTCTCTCTCTCTCTGTGTGTGTGTGTATGCTAGTGTACATGAATTTGCATGTAGAAGCCAAATGTCAGTGTTGAATCCTTTGGGAATGAACTATCTTGTTATGCTAGTTTTAAAAATTTATTTATTTTTACTTCATATGTATGAGTGTTTGTCTGTGTGTATGTATGTGCACCTCTGTGTGTCTGGTGCCTGTGGAGATCAAAGGAAGGCACTGGATATTCTGGAGATAGAATTGCAGACGGCTGTGTGCCCCCAAGTGGCTGCTGGGAACCGAACTCTGATCCTTTATAAAGCAGCCAGTGTTCTTAGCAGCTGAGCCATCTCTTTATTCCCACTTTATTTTTTAATAAAATTTGCATTTATTTACTGACTTTGAGTATGCATGCTGCTCAGAGGACAACTTTCTGGAATTGAATCTATCCGTCTCTCATGTGGGGTCCAAGGTTTGAATCCAGGTTGTCAAGCTTGATGACAAGTTCCCCAGTCCATCCTGCTATCTCCCTAGCCTGACCCACACTGTTTTGGGGACAGAATCTCTCACAGGGACCCAGGATTTGCTTATTAGGCTACATTGGCTGACCAGGGCTGTCTCTTCCTCCCCAGCACGATTACCCACCACACCTGACTTTTTTTTTTACATTAAGTCTGGGGATCAGACTCCATTCTTTATGCTTATATGCATCTGAGCAATAAAGTAAGTAGACTCTATGTGCTTTTGTTCACTGAATACCACATACGGACTGGGTTACCTTCTCAGCTGAAACATGGTCATTTGTAGTAGGATATTGCTTAGAAACCACTTCAATCAGTGCCAATGGATAGCAATTAGTATTTCCCCATATAAATGAGCTTAGCCATAAATGTGGGTGCTGGCCACTATTTAACACTCCTGGTATTCCCAGGGGCAAGAAAAAACACTTAAAACAACTGATATAGTCCTGTTTATAATAACCCATGCTTAATGACAGTCTGTGTTCCTAGGTCTAGAGCAAGTGTCTAGCATCCTAATTCTTATGCAAAGTCCATAGCCGTATTCTTGTGCCCGAGGAAGGTTTGCTGTCTCCAAGAGAAACTGCAGGCAGACACACGGCCATGGATCTCTCTCCTGAAGATCTTTGGCTTTCTGTGATATAATGGATGTGACTGCCAGGTTGAGGGAGATGCAGAAAACCCACACCTTTAGTGCCAGACAAAAGGGAGCACATCTGCCATTCTAGCACCTGAGCAGCAGAGGCAGGAGGATGAGGGGCTTGGTGTTGTCCTCTGTCACATTGCGATTTCAAGGCAAGCCTGGGCTACAGAAGATCCTGTCTCACAAAAAGTCATTTCAAACCAAACCAAGACCAAGCGAAAATTCAACAGTATCTGTGTGCAGTGATTTCATTTCAGAGGGGTGGGAAGTGGGCTCCACTTCATCCCATTACCTCCAGGGCTGCAGGGGAGAGGCAGCCACTGATCACCCTGCTTTATATTGAAAAATTAAGGGGAAGGGAAGGTAATTGCCTTGTTCAAGCAGTTCAGTACTGGAATGGGAATAGAAAACAAAAGTGTTATTTCCTCATCCCATTTTCTTTCTGCTAAGATGCATTGAGAGGAACCATGCCACTCATGTCAGAGAATCCACACTTTTCCAAGAATGAGTG
Organism: Mesocricetus auratus; assembly: GCF_017639785.1. Lineage (NCBI taxonomy): Eukaryota > Metazoa > Chordata > Mammalia > Rodentia > Cricetidae > Mesocricetus > Mesocricetus auratus. The sequence goes on along the minus strand of NW_024429266.1, from coordinate 143,806,755 downwards.
AAGATATCAAGTGCAAATATTGTCTGCTACACTCAATAATAATGGCAGATAATTTATATAAAAATAGCACAGTTAAAAAATTCAAAATAGAATTTCACCGAGATGGGTGACTTGGAAAGTGGCCAAGTAGATTCCAGTTTATGTGTGAGATCCTTCTGGTATTTCTATAGCTCTGGCCCACCTTGAATCCTGAACCCAGGAGGGCTGACAGTTGTCTGAAATATGTGGGAAAGATAAACACCCTGCTTTCTATTCCCCAGCCACAATTTCTCAGCATAAATAGGCCATTATGCCATGAACCACATAGGCTCCTTGTCTATAGTTTCCATGAAGGAATTGAGCAATGCAGCGGATACGCTTCATAGAATTCACCCAGGGAATGGCATTAATCACTTTGAAGTCTGCTGGGAGCTGAAGGTGAGAAGACAAACATTCTTAATATGTAGTGTTGACAGAATTTTTGCCCCCTACCTTCTCAAGTTGTCCAAAGAGAATCTATTTATTTTCTGGACCACTTTTGTAATGTTCCTTCTCTCTCTCTCTCTCTCTCTCTCTCTCTCTCTCTCTCTCTCTCTCTCTCACACACACACACACATATATATATACATAAATGCATATATATGTATATATACCAGTCCCCTTGATTGCTAAAAGAAGAGCTCAGCTGATCTTCACTGTGGAGACGGGAAGTCTATGTGGGTGTCTTTGAGAGGTGGGGAGTTTGCAGAGAGCAGTTATGGATATGAAATCCTCAGGTAATGGACTGGGGAGCAATTGCAGCCCTTGCAGAAGATCAGAGTTTGGTTCCCAGCAACCATACTAGGCAGCTCACAATCATATATACCTCTTGGTCTAAGAGATCTGAAACCCAACCATCTCCCCAGAGTTGGGGTCACATAGGTCCACTGCTTTGTCTTTTTTTTTCTGCGGTATCCAACTCAGGCCCTGCCCCCCGTGTTTGCAAGGTAAGCATCTTACCAACTGAACTATCTCTTCAGGCCTGAAATCCTGATTGTGTCAAATCCCACATCCTTTGCTTAACTCCCTGTGGCTCACTCATCCACATGGATGGTTTTCATGGTCTTCTGAATTGTTTGTGTGAAGCAGACCTGAGATGAGACCAGCTTCCATGGGGGCGGGGTGGGAAGTGAGTGGATGGGAAGATAGAGAAGTTAATCTTCAATTTGTTATCGATTCTAGGAAAACAGGGAAGTAAACAAATAAAGGCCCAACCTTCTCTGCTCTTCATTGGCCCCACAGATGACACCTGATAAGGAGTTTATGTGTTCCCCCAAATTCATATGCTGAAATCTATTTTTTTAGACAGGGATTTTCTGTGTAACAGTCCTGGAACTCACTCTGTAGACCAGGCTGACTTCAAACTCACAAAAATCCGCCTGCCTCTGCCTCCTGAGTGCTGGGATTAAAGGTGTGCGCCACCACTGTCCCGCATATGCTGTAATCTTAATGTCTTTATCCTGCTCTGACTAGGTTCTGAGAGTATAGCCTATGTCCACGAGAAACAAACAGTTTAGGTCTTGATGGCTTCTCGTTTAAGGCAGACATCCAAATTCCTCCTTAGAGACAGGTTCACTAGTGACCCTTACTGCAGTTCAAAAGAGAACGGGTGTCTGTGGCACACAGACGTGCCCCCAGGGGAAGCAGGTGGCTGGTCACTGGGACATCTCCCCAAAGCCTAGATCTTCTCCCCAGCCGAGGGACTGGTTCCAGGGTTTGGTCCCAGAAGCCTTGCCTGTCATGTGCACAGTCCCTGAGGCATGGTCACCTCAGCTATGCTTTCAAGGACATGATTTGGGGCCAGTGAACGGCTCAGTAGGTAAAACTGCATACTGAGCAAAGCTGATGACCTGATTTCATCCCTAGAAGACATGGTGGGAGGAAAAACTGACTGCTCAAATTTATCATTTGATCCCAACCCCTGAAATACACACTAAGCCATCTGCCACGGCCCCCCATAAGCTCAAAACTGGCCTTAGAGCCATACGCATGCGCTGTGACAGAGACTAAACATACACCCTAAACTTTTACTAGCAATCACTCGGTGGAGCAGCGGGGCGCAGGGAGATGGCTCGATTTGTAAAGAGGACCTGAGCCTGATTCTCAGAACTTATGTAAAAAAGGCACACACTGTGGTGTGCACTTGCAATCCCAGTGCTGGGAAGACAGACACAAACAGGACTCAGGTTTGCCGGCCAGCCAAGCTAGCCTGCTTGGTGAGAGACCCAGAGGTCTACTGCTTCGAAGGTCTATAGTGCCTAAGAAATGATACCTAAGGATGTACTCAGGCTTACACACACACGAACCTCTACACAAGTCACCTTTTGTTTTTACTTTTGCAACTTCTTATATAACCACATGCAGTATTAACAGGTTTCTATAGCGGGTGCATTTGCAGCCGGATGTTCCCGCAGAGTGCCTGAGGAGCACCAAGCTCATTTTGCAGGATGAGAAGCCACCCACACTAATGTTGACTGGTGCTGTCCTAACTTGTTGCAAAGGAACAAATTGACACTGCGCATTCCTGTCATTTTCACTCCCTGAAAACCCAGCCTTCAGCAAGAACCCCATTAAGTCTGATTTTTAGACACGGGCATCCAGCTGGAGCGGCTGGTGGGCCTGGGACTGTGGGGGAGGCAGAGCTCAGGCTCTGTGTCCACGCAGCGTGACTGCAGTATGTGGCTGATTCTCCAGGCAGGCTGGACCTGAAGTCCATGTCACTTCTGAGATGTGGTGAGATGTCACATCTCCAGCCTAGGGAAATAGAGAGGTTTTTTTTTTTTTTCAGCCACCGAGGAATGCCCTGACATAAACCACAATGTGATATAGATTTTTCTTTTGAAGTAAGAATAAAAACAATTTGTTTCATTCATTTTGGCCACTAGGAGATGATGCTTAAGAACAGGTTATTTTGGTTTTTCCTGAGAAAGTAGGGTCAGGTTGTGGGCTATAGACTGCTGTAGTGGCTAGCATTGGTTGTCAACATGACAAGAGCAAGAACCACATAGGCAACACTCCTCTGGCCATGACTGTGAGGCTGTGTCCAGAGAGTGTTAGCTGAGGTGGAAAGACTTCACCTAAACACAGGCAGGATCATCCCATCCCTTAGACCACACAATTTAAAGGTTTATTTTTAATTGTATGTGTGTGTGTGTGTGTGTGTGTGTGTGTGTGTGTGTGTGTGCATCTCTCTGTGACTGACTACGTGCAGTTCCAGGCAGTTGTGAGCCCTTTGATGTGGCTGCTGGGAACTGAACCGAGGTCCTCTACAAGAGCAGTAAGTGCTCCTAACCACTGAGCCATCTCTCCAGTCCCACCCCCGGGGAAAAGTGAGCTGAGCACCAGCATCCATCTCTCTCTGCTTCCTGACAGACACCTCAAACTCCTGCTGTGTCTTCCCCGACACCTTGGACTGTACCCTCATACTGTGAGCCGATGAAAAAACTGACTGTGACAGCTTTCATCTGCCACACACAGGCCGGCGTGGAGCTGTATGTGAGCAGGAAGATTGCACCCTCTGCATGGAATAGAGCATTTGGGACTGACAGCCTCAAATGGCATCTAGGTGTGTAGTGTAAACTGGGACTAATTAGTCTTGGCTTGCCTGTGGTTTTTCCTGGCTTCAAAGCTGTTAGCCCTCCATCAGAGAAACCCTTGGTTCCAGGCAAACTAGGACAGATGGTGGCCCCACGTGTGGCTCTAATGACCTCTTGTTCTTCTAGCCAACCTTCCTTTCATACTGGCAGGCTGTAGGGCCAATCATCTATTATTTAAGAGATGGTCCTTTGAGCCAAGGAATAACCCTGCCGTGTATGATAGTGTAGGCTTGTAACTCCAGATACTCAGTAGGTCAGGGGAAGGGGCTCACACGTTCAAAGCCTGCTTGAGCTACACAGAGAGGATATTCAAGGCCATTCTGGGCTACTTAGTGAGACCCTGTTTCAAATTTGTAAAAGAAAGGTGGGGTGTGGGTCAATAGTAGGGCCTTTGCTTAGCATGTGGGAGGCACTGGGTTCCAGCCACAGTACTGCGCAAAAGATGAAGCGCCGCCCCCAGACAGAAGAGTGACAGATGAAACCATGACTGCCCAGAAGTAGCATTCTAAACAGCAAGCTCTCCCTCCAAACGCAGATTCGAACATGGAGTTTGCTGTCCTGTCCCTCCTAATTTCCTGTGTGCCCTGGAGAGAACTCTTTTAGTTAGATCCTGGTTTCTCACAACTGTAAAGGAGAACTGTACCAGACCAGGGGGGTGAGGAATCTACGCAACACCCACATTCGCATGCCCAGCAGAGCCTCAAACAGGCTTTGCCACACAGTGGGGGCGCCTGCACCCGGTGGCAGCTGGTATCCATTCCTGCGTGCTCCCGGAGAATCCCTCAATGTTGTTTTGCCTAACGTCGTCGCTTCACCAATCTCCCTTTCCTTCCCCAGGCTCTACACAGGCAGATGCTCATACACCTCTCTGTCAGAGGTAAATGGTTGAAACAGCCGCTGCACTACCCTCAAATATTTAATGATTTACAGGGAAACAACACAAATATCTTGGCGAGAGATGCTTAGCAAACTGTCCTGAGGAGCAGCCTAGCAGCCAACTGTCAGGGTTTGCATTACTCATTTCTGTGTCCACTCACCAGATAGTCTGGGAGGCTTTTCTGGGTCTCAAGCCTGAGGGGCCAAGGCTTTAGTGATTGAAATCATAGAGCCACGCCCACCTCTCGGGTCTCAGGTCTGTTGAGAATTCAGAGGAGCCGTCTGAAGTTCCAGGGCAGCTCACATTCTGTAGGAGGACTATTGGAAGCACACTCGATTGACCATCTCTTAGCCACCCCTTCATTACCATGACTTCCCAGAGCAAATCTTTCTCTCAGGTAGCTTCTTGTCAAGTATTAGGTTGCAGCAGTAAGAAAAGTAAGCTCTGACCATTTCTGGAGGGAAGAGTCAGGCAGCGCTCCCCTGCAAAGCTTGAGTGCAGTGTCCACTAATTATGAACCAAATGCTGCTATCAGTTTCTCTGCAGATTCTGTTTGAGTTCTTATGTGTTGTCTTGCTTGAGATTGGAGTACTGGAGATTTTCATTGTTTGTTCAAGTTTTATAACCTGAGTGATTTCCTGAACATCGCAAGTGTCATCTATGTGTCTACAGAATAGAGGTGGTGCTTCGACTCTCTGAACAGGAACTTGTGGGACTGTAATAGGGTTATCCAGGGACTAAAGAAATGGTTCAGTGGTTTAGAGAGTGAACTGCTCTTGCAAAGGACATGAATTCAGTTCCCAGAACACACTGTAGCTCACAACTGTCTGTAACTCCAGTTCCAAGGGATCTGAGACCTTATGATCATCACAGGCACAGCACTCCAGGCACAAACACACAAAATAGTCAAAACTAAAAATAAAGTCTTAAAATGGGGTTATTCTTGCCCACTGCCTCCCACAGTACCCGTTTTATAGTAAAAACTTAAAAAAAATCTGAAACTTATTTTTTTAAAAATCTGATTTTTGCTATTTACCCCATGTTTTTGTTTGTTTTCTCCCAGGCAATCCTGGTTTGCTCTCTTGTGCTCCATCTTAACTTGCTCGACTCACATGAGTCATGCCCTCTATGTCTGTCATTGTAATTTCAGCACAGAGCTGAACCCATGGCCCTGGCAGGGGGGAGATATGCATAGGAATGAAGGATCTTCCCTGTGCATTAGAAGATGAGTAACACTTAAAGTGGTCTTCAGGCCATAAGTGTTCCTGGTTTCATTTGTTCCTTTTCTGACAATCACTCTGTGTGGAAAATGCTGACTACCATGGCTTGCCTCTTTATGTCTGGGGTGAAGAGATCTCTCTGTCCCTTCAGTTTGCCTTCCTGTGCCCAACATTTGCTCAGAGATTTGCAGAAATGCAAGGGAGATTGTGGCAAGGTAATTTCAAAGTCCATCCGAAGAGAACAGTGTGGTTGAATTACACACCTCCAAGCTCTGTAGAAGTCACATCAAAATCTGCAATCCTGCCTGGGGTTGATGCTCTCTCAATATGAGGGAGGCTGTACCATGAGAGAGAACCTATCCTAAAGGTATGCGATCTAGTTTCATTTCTATTGCTGTGCTAATATACCCTGACCCCCCCCAAAAAAAGGCAATTCGGGAGAGGAAGGGTTTATTTCAGTTTACACTAACAGCTAGAGCCCATAACTGCATGCAAGTCAAGGCAGGAGCTACCAACAGCTGGTCACATCACTTCCAAAGTCAAGAGCAGAGAGAAATGAATGCATGCTCAGTTTCTCCACAGTTTGGGGACACCCATTGGGATAATGCTGTCCAAAGTGGGCGGGGTCTTCCCACATCAGTTAATCTCACTAAGACAATTCACCACAGGCATACTTGCTTGCCAGCCATTGAGACTGTCCCCTCAAAGGATGCTGCATTGTGTCAAGTTGACAATTAAAGCCGACGATCACGGTATCTTTGCAGAGAAGTCACACAGCCCACTTTCAGTCCATTTCTATTTGTCAGAATTTTGTTTGTCATGGCAACTCAGCAGTAGTCCTGCATCCTTGTGTCTATCTCTGAGACATTTTCCATCACATACGTCCCTTCCAAATGAGCACATGCGCATTGCTGTAGTGCTCACAATAGGCTGCTATATTAAGCCTCTCTCTGTGGCGTCCCTCTTGCGCTTACAGTGGGTTATCGCCTGATTGTTAAAGTTCAAGTGATGAATCTGGCAATTGAGTCAGTGCCATCACTCATACTATCCTTCCTGTTCCCCACTGCTGGTCCTGACCTGCCTTAATATACCCCGAAACCAGAGAGTGGTTCCCAGCACTATCTCCAACCACCTGGGACAGCTGCTGCCCAACATAGCTTGCGTGATCTCGGCTTTCTTGACTCCATTGTTCCGTATTTAGTGTTTCTCTGGGAGGTGCCCACACTCACCCCTCCGAGTTCAAATATGATTCATTTGCTTCTCAGGAAAAGTCCAAAATATGCAGTCAGACCGAACGTCTTCTTGTCTTCCTCCAGATGAGTCATTTCACTATTCTCTGAGATCCGTCTAGAGGCAGAAATTCTTAACTTCGGCAGCTTCCTGAAAGGCTGATTCCACGGTGGTCTTTGTTGGTATCTTAGGGGAAGAAACACTCCTGGTATAGAGGTGGCATTTACGAAGCAGCATGTCAGCTGGGGGGATGGGTCATCACTGAGAACAGGGAAGGCAGCTGGAAGCTGACTTGAAGCAATTAAGCTCTCTCCCATCTGCACATCCCAGCACTAGAGGAAGTAGGTACTTTCCAACCCTGCAAAAGGTTGATACCTATCTATTATGCTTCAGGATATTAAGATCGGGATGAAGTCAATTCTTACAGAAATTAGAAATCAAAATGCAATTAGAACTTTCTAATTAAGTTCATATAAATATTTATAAGAGCATGATTCAATTTCAAACGACTGGAACACTGAGTGTGTCTTTGAAATTTGAAGAACTATGAACTACTGCTCATTCATCCCATCTCGTAAAGAAAAAAATCCCTAAGACTGATCATACAAAAGGATGTAACAGAACACACACACACTCACGCAGAGACACACACAGTCACACAGTCACGCAGAGACACACACATTCTCACACACACACTCACGCAGAGACACATAGTCACACACTCACACACACTCACGCAGACACACACACACAGTCACACACACTCACATAGACACACACACACAGACACCCACACGCACACACACACACTCACGCAGAGACACACACACACACAGACAGACAGACAGACAGACAGATGTGTACATGCCATCTCATATTTTCCCTTAAGCACTTCTCCACATTTGTATGTTCCAGGCAGGGATAACAGATGCACCCCCCCCCCCCCGCTTCCTAGGGCAGATAAAAGGAACCAATAGGAATGCACTTAGGAAAGCCAGAAACAAAATTAAACAATATTCTTGTATTAGTTACTTTTCTCCTTGCATGGCAAAATCAGTGTGGGGTGGGGGAAGGGTTTGTTTCCTTTCACAGGTTGAGATACAGTCTCAGTAGAGTGAGAAGCGGCTCGTCACACTGTATCCAAGTCAAGAACAAGACAGAGATGCATCCTGGTGCTCAATTCCTGTTTTCCTTCTTGTTCAGTCCAGGACCGCAGCTCACAAGACTGGTGCTGTTCACATTCACTACGGGTCTTCTGTTTTCAATTAATCTGCTCTAGAAACATCCTCAAAGAAACCCCAGACATGTGTCTCCTAAGTAAGATTCTATATCCAGTCAAGTTGTCAATCTATCTAAGAACAATAGTTATTTTCCTATCTGGCGAGTAATTTACAGTGTAATTATTGCATAGTGATTACCTATTGCAGATAGATTGGCATACATGTAATGAAAATGTCTTAAACCGTAAGTTCTGGGGTGGGGAATTTGGGAGCAAGGAAGCCATCAGTTGGGGCCAGGTAAAGAAGTGGGAGAGATAGTGTTGGGATGGATGAATTAGTCAGGAGGGAACAGAGAAGAGTCATCCTGACAAAGTCCTCTAGGAAACTGCAGCACTTCCAGGCCCTGTGACAGATTACTTGAGAGAATAATGGGCATGTCAGTCAATGCATCGATCACGCAATCCATCATACCGTCGGTGCTAGGAGAAAGACATAGGAGCTGGGCCGGCTCCGTGGGGAAACTACAATTGAGTGGGAGACATGATATAAACCAGGTAACAGAATTAGAGGCACAATCAATATCATATTGTGTGAAGTCAGTGCTTAGCTGAGGCCATCCCCAATGCTACTACACCAGCAATAATACAACTGCATTGTTCAGGTCAACGGGGGTCCCCGTCCATCCCAGGAGCCTCACTGAGTCCTTCCAGGATCAGCCCCCACCTCCACATAGGATAGGTAATGATTGGTCTTAAAGTCAACTTGACACAGTTGGAATCACCTGATTAGGGGGTCTTAATTTGTGAGAAGACCCACCTCAAGTGTGAGTGGCGCTTTCCAGCAGCAGCCGGGATAAAAGGAGGCGAGGAAGGAGGAGTATGTGCCTTTTGCCCATTTGACATCATTCAGTTAATCCATCCTGCCACAGAGTTTTAAAGGTTTTTATTATTTAAAACAATCTTATACCAATTCCCATTCCTCCTCCCTCCCTTCCTCCTGCTCTCCCCACCTTCCCCTCACTCCACACCCCATCCACTCCTCAGAGAGGGTGAGGCCTCCCATGGGGAGTCAGAAAAGTCTGTTCCATTATATTGAGGCAGGACCAAGGCCCTCCCACTGTATCTAAACTGAGCAAGGTATATTTATCTCTAGTGCAGGATTTCTTCAATGACATCTGAACCAGCATTTCCAGGCCTCGTTGTTAGCTGAGGACTGGTACTCTCCAGGAATCCTGCCGGGTTTTGGTGACAGGTTGGTACTTCTGAAGCATCCAGACTTCTGGACTGAGCAAGTACTTGGTTATCAGCTCTTCCAGTGTGAGACAGCCACAGGAGGATGACTCTCCACTCATCCAGTCTCAAAGCCCATACAATGAGTGAGTTCTCCATCTTTCAGCTGCGAGACAGCTCTTGTTACTATTGAAGTAGGCTGAGGTAGTAAAATATATTCATCGTAGTGTTCTGTTCCTCTAGACAACCTTGACTAACACAGGGTGAGAAGTCACCAAGAAGACATGTGTCATGGGTCCATAGGTGATACCTCCTCTCATTTTTGAGGGACCTTGGAGTCCTCTAGGGTAACATCCGGTGCCTGTGTGAGCTTTTTCATTGACTGAGCCATTCCAAGGGTGGATGGTGCTGCTCATGCTGCCTGATAAGTTACCAAGGTGCACCTGCTTCTGGGGACTTGCTGTAGGAAAAGCTTGGATGCAGCCACTGGGTAGCACATGTATAAAACCCCTCTGCATTGTGCTAACAGCCAGGGGTTGTAGTGTCTTGAAAGGCCAGGCTCCCAAAAGACACCCAAGTTTTACAATTGTTTTCAGGGCACTATTAAGTTATACATTCTCAAGGCAACAGGAAGAGATTGCAATGTATGATATATCAGCTTGACTTGTAAGATTTTAAATATTTAAACATGACATACAGGCTATCTCTAGTTTCTGGCTTGTCAGTGTTAGCGGCAAGCCCAAATTTCGCAGTAATCTGGATAAAAATGAGACCAACATTTCCTAAGAAGATGCATTTCCTGAGGCAGGTTGACACATCACAAGGATAACGGAAGGTTGCTGGAAGCTGGTTTTGAAGTAATTATGCTGACTTGCTTACAGATGATAGTGCTGGAGGAAGGCTTATTCTCTAATTATGCCAAAGGTTGTTACATGAATATTACTTACACTCTGGGATAGTAAGAATGGGAGGAAGGGAACTAGAGAGAGGTTAAGAGCACTTGTTCTTGAAGAGGACCTGAATTTGATTTCCAGCACCCACACGGTGCTTCACAAGCATCCGTAACTCCAGTTCCTGGGGCTCTAGTGCTCTTTTCTGGCCTCCACAGGCACCAAGAATGCATGTGATACATACATATACATTCAGGCAAAACACTTATGTGTATAAAATAAATAAATCTTAAAAAATAACGCAGAAGAATGGAAGGAAGTTCAGTGTGGCTGAAATCAACTGCCAGTATTGGGAGGACTCGGCCTGGGATTTGACTTTTTCCTTGAATTATGCATTAAGTGAGGGGGAAGATAATACCAATAGCTGTGATGGAAAATGTCCCTAAGGACAAAGATGTCCCTAAGACAACGATGACCTGGCTGCATCCAGTCTCTGTTAGATTTTTTTCTATCCCTAACTACTGTCTCTGTTCCCTGCCATGGCTTGAATTCCTGTCTTCTCACATTATTGAATGTACACTTCCTCCAGGAGCTTTCTCAGATTTCTTCATTCTTTAAATTTTCTTCCCCTTTTGACTACTTTCTGCAACTCTTTGCATCATTAGCATGTACAAGCATTCTAAGAGTCTATTGGTATGGGTGATAGCCAGTTTAGAATGGAATTGTTTTAGCGGAAGTTTCAGTAGCATTAGTTTGGCCTTGTGAAGACCCACAGAGTGGAGATGAAACCAGGTAGGACCAGCTGTCTGATAGCTCGATTGGAACTCTGGGTAGAGAAAGACAATGATGCAGGAAGCTATCACTGGACTTCCTAGACTCCCCAGTCAGAGCTGCCTTTCACAGCAAAGGGGCTAAGACGTTGTCTAGGGCACAACCCCAAGCTGTACATGCTGAGCCTACGCATTTGTGTGAAGTCTCTTGTTTTATCTTTTAAAACTTAGAGTAGATTCAATATTTTTGAAGTTTTTTTCTATATGTGTGAGTGTTTTGTCTGAATGTATCTCTACGCAGTGCACACAGAGGCCAGGAAAGGGTGTTGGGTTCTCTGGAACTAGAGTTACAGATGCTGTTAGTCATCATGAGGGTTCTGGGAATTGAACCCTGGTACTCTGCAAGAGCAGTCAACACTCTTATTCACTGACCCATTTCTCCAGCTCTCCATGTAGACTTTATATTCCATCACTCTATGATCCATTTTCATGTATGATAAGACAAAGTGTTAAATTATCCCTAGTTCAGCACGGTGTCACATGTCTTTAAGCTCAACACTCAAGAGGCAGGGGCAGACAGATCCCTGTGAATTTTAGGCCAGTCTGGTCTACATAGTGAGTTCCAAGACAGCCAGGGCTACATAGAGAGATTATACATCAACAACAAACCAACCAACCAACCAACTACCCAACCAACCAACCAACCAACAACCCCCAAACCAAAACCAAAACAGAAAAAAGTACTATATATCAGTGATTCTCCCTGTTATATAAGATGTGAATTATTCTCAGGGTCAAGCATAGCACAAAGAGGATACTGGACACATACTTGCTAACGATGAATGAATGAATTTCACTGGGTAGTTTCACAAACTTACTGTACTATAATCCCCAAGAGTTTTCATGCCTGAGTAGTTTGAGCAGTGAATGCTAACAGTCCATGTTTTCAGGGAAGGGCTGTTGAGGCTGCTAGCAGAAGAGGGAGAGGCTGCGTCTCAGAGAGACTTGCGTCGTTAACACTTAGAAAGCAGTTGGGTCCAAGGGAAGCTGAGCTGGCCCTCTCAGAACTGCACTGGGAGAGTTACAGCATCACAGCCACAGGTAGCCATTAGGAAACCCTGTGGAGAGACAGCTTCACTTCCAAAGGGCAAAAGGGTGTTTCTTGCTCTTATGGGTTTTGGGGATGGGGAGATGAGACTCATGCTAGAAGTGAGGACGTCAGGAAGGCACTTACGACACCCGACTGTAACTCAAAGCCATCTTGGGTCTGGACAGTAGGGAGGAGGGCTTCTAGTTGCAAGAGGGAAAGAATTTAGCCCCCAGGAGACCTGAAAGGTCATAGCATGCTTTCTCATCAAGTGTGTGTGTGTGTGTGTGTGTGTGTGTGTGTGTGTGTGTCTATGTGTGTGGTGTACATGTGTGCCTCTGTGGAGGGGTCATGGCATGGCTTTTGGGGAAACATGGAAGCTAATGGCTCTATAACTCCACAATTTCAAAGGAGGAATAGATGGGATTGGAGTTCTGACTGCAGATTGGGGGCCCATGACAATGCTTGGGAACAGGATGTCTGATGTCTATGACTGCAGAGCTGGAGTGCTGCTGGCTGCCCACCTCCACACATAACTTAACTTACCTATCAGGTGACATCCTTTTTGTAAGTTCAGACAGGCCCCTAGCTTCCACCAGTCCAAAGGATGCCATCAGACAGAGTCTGAAGCCTCCCATCTTGCTGTACCCCATTTACATTGATGCTTCCATATATATTTTAAAATTTCTTGATTTATGACTTCGTTACTCTTTTTATTTGCTTCCTATCACTATGAGAAAACACTGACTGAAGTCAGCTTGAGGAGGAGAGGGTTTATTTCATTTTACAGGTTGTAGTCCATTATGAAGGGAAGTCAGGGCAGGAACTAAAGGAGAAGCCATGGAGGACCACTGCTGACTGACTTGCTTTCATGGCTTTCTCAGTTTCTCCTCCAGCTCAGGGCCTCCTGCCTATGGGTGCCACTGGCACAGCGGTTGGGCCCTCTCACACCAATTATCAGTCAAGAAAATGCCCTACAGATTTGCTCACAGTGCAATCTGATGGGGGCATTTTCAACGTTGAGGTTCCTTCTTCCCAGGTGACCACCTTATGTCAAGTTGACAAACTAAACAACATAGTTACCGTAAAACCTTCATAAAACTTAGCCCATGGAAGCATGGTATTTACAGTAACCCATATCTGTGTTCCTCAGCCATGGTTACTCATATTTGGCTCCAAAATAAACAATCTCTTATTCTCTTTGCAAACAAAAAGATAAAGAAATGTTCGAAGGGGAGAGTTCAATTCCAATTTTACCCTTGAGCTCATGACAGGTTCACATACATGACTGCCTCTCTTATGCAGACAAGCCATTGAAAGTCACTGCCAATAAAACATCCACTTCTGGTGGAAGCTCCAACACTTCTTATTTGTCCTGTCTGGTACAGAAGCCACAGGCCACAGATGGCTGGTGAACCTAGAAATGCATCAAGGTCAGATTGAGCTGTCTAAAAATGTGCCTAATTTCGAGGATACTTCATACCTATACCCAAAGTGCATAAAAAATTTCATGAGTACATTTGCACTGCGAAAGTCTTAATGACAGATCGTCTATGTTGGGTTGTTTTGTGGGCAGGTGTGTAGGTGGGTGGAAAGCTGAGGCGAATGCTTGTAAATAATTGTCTTAAGTTAACTGATGTGAGGAGACACAGCCTACTGTGGGCAGCATCATTCCCTAGGCGGGGGTGGGAGGGGCTTTCGTTGTGCAAGAATGGAGAAGCTGATCTGAGCTCAAGCAAGCAAGTAGGCACACGTGTACTCATTTGTCTCTGCTCTGGACTGTGGATGTGATGTGACTATTTGTTTTTCCTGCCTTGGCTTCTCTGCATTGATGGGCTGTAACCTGAACTTGTGAGTTAAAACAAATCTTTTATCCCCTAAGATGTTTTTTATCAGGTATTTTATCACAGCAACACCAATGAAACTAGGACACATTGATTGTATGATAATACTACGGATGTATTTGGTTCAATATCGGTATTTATCTTTTTTTTTCTTACATTAGCTACCAGAAAATTAAAAATACCATATTCAGCTTGCATTCTCATTTGTGCTATGTTTGCACTGGGCAGCGCTGATCTGGACTCATGGTGTAAGATGACTTGGCCACAGATCCAGGAAAAAAGGTCTTGGTAGCTCCTTCCTCAGGACAGGAATTTGCCACCGTCCCCCAGCAAAACAGGGCTTGTTTATCAGGGGTACTTGGAAGATGCCATTAATAGATGGTTGCAAAGAGCAATTATTGTTCCCCAAACACATCTGACAGGTCTCAGTGTTGAGAGGAGCTGTGGAAGTGTAAATCCAAACAGAAACTAATTAAAATCCTGGCCTCCAGAAGCTCTATCAGTCCTAAGTGACTTCAAAGAGGGATCTGTGATTATATTCTCTTTTGTGTTAGTCAACACTTCCCCAGCTGCGTCTCCAGGTTGTCACCGATCCACACCCCCACACTTTCCTCTTAAACAGTAAATAATTGCATTTTCTGTTCACTTCCTTGCCCTTCCTAATCACATCTCTCCAGCAGAGGCCGGGTCTTGTAAACATAACCAGTCAACACACTTCTAGGACTTAAAGCCTTTTTGATACTTTTGCTTCAGTGTCTGACAGTTTTGGGGCTCTGGCTCCCCAGCTGCTGCTTGTGGTAGCTGGAAATATTTTGCATGAAGTTATACAGAGAATCTGGCATCAAAGAGGGCTTTTGTTGGTCAGCAGTAGCAGTTGGGGCTCTTTCTAGATCTTTCTCAGGAAAGCTCTTTGCAGTCAGGGGAATGGTCTGCCTGTGCACTGGATCATTCTTTGCTTCTGCCTTCCAGTTTGGTCCTGTGACTGGAAGATCCACCTTGTCCCTGTGACTGGATGGATGAAGGTACAGATCTTTCAGGTGGCCGGCACTGCGTTGCCTGTCCCCAATCTCATTTTTAAAAATAGATTTTATTTAAATCAGAAACAATCTTATTTTACATATCAATCCCCGTTCCGTCTCCCTCCCATCCTCCCATGCTCCCCTGACCCCCATCCCCCATCTACTCCCCAGGGAGGGTGAAGTCTTCCATGAGGGATCAAAGTCTGTCAAGTCATTTGTAGCAGGGCCTAGGCCCTCCCCCATGTATCTAGGCTAAGAGAGTATCCCTCCATGGGGAACTGGCCCCTGAAGTCCTTTCATGCACTAGGGATAAATACTGGTTCTACTGCCAGAGGCTCCATAGATTGCCTAGGCCTCCCAACTGACACCCACGTTTAGGGGGACTGGTTTGGTCCCAGGTTGGTTTCCCAGCTGTCAGACTGGGATCTGTGATCTCCCACTTGTTCAGGTCAGCTGTTTCTGAAGGTTTCCTCACCATGGTCTTGACCCCTTTGCTTATCACTCCTCCGTCTCTGCAACTGGATTCCAGGAGTTTGCCTGTCCCCATTTTTCAGCCACCTCTTAGACCCCATTCCCAGTACCAGGCTCTAGCTGCCCTCTTTAGCCTTGTTCTTGTCTCTGAAACTAGTCAGGCTGCCTGAAGCCCCCCGGCCTTTCCTTGTTATAGTGTGATTCCTACTACCTCAGGAAATTTGAACAAACATCTATTCCCTCCAGATACACCACTGACAACAGGCCAAAGGAGCCATTCCACCCAAGCCTATCATGGTGAACCAATGAGTTCTCAGGGGTTGCTTATGGCATGAGTGATTCAGGCAGCTATCACTGAATAGCCCACCACAGCATGGGTGACAGACTCCTGAAAGCTGCCTGGAGCCCCCCTAGACAACTTGTTGGCAGAATCACACCTCCCAAAACCCTGCTGAGTTTCATGAGCTCCCTGAGCCTTGTGAGTTTCCTTGGTTTCTTAGCCTTAGCCTTTCTCCAGGAGAGAATGTTTCTATTCAGAGAAAATGACTGCATATACTTAACAGAGCTCTCTGCCTGGATTGAGTCTCAGCAGGTAACTCCCCGTCCCAGCTAACCTCCTTAGGGCACCTTCCCAGACCTTCCAGTAAGTATGTGGTCTCACAAATGTCAGAGATTTCTTTCACAATGTTCATCCTAGCTGATGACGTAAGGCGTATTTGGCATGGACATGGGTGTCTTGCCTGAATGTATGGCTATTTACCATGCTCATGCAGTACTCACAGGGGCCAGAAGAGGGCAATGAATGCTCTGGAATTGGAATTATAGACGGTTGTCAGTCATCGTGTGGGTACTGGGTATTGACCCGTGATCCTTTGGAAGAGTAGCCAGGGCTTTTAACCCCTGAACCATCTCTCCAGTCCCTCTGGCATTTAATTTTAAGTAACTGGAAGCTGAGGAACAATGCTGGATTTATTCACTTTGCTTTCCCAGGGCTAGAGGCTCAATAAATATTTGTAGAGTGATAGAATGCACCGGTTTTGTCTGTTCCTCCTGCATACTGTTGGAGTGTCCTGGTGGAAACACTCTCATGGCAGAGGAGATTTTTTTCTGTCCATTCCTCCTCTCACCAGGAGAGAAGACTCCGGTGCTTTAGATCACAGTAATCCTGTGTGCGTGATGAAGATGAGTGATGAGCTAGCCATGCCAGTTGTAAGTCAGGCCAGTTCTGGCCGGTGTATAAGGTGCGAGCTACCGTCTCCCCTCAGGGCTGGTCCTCCACCCAGGGAGACTCACTCAGAGGGAAGCTTCCTCATCACTTAGCTTGAGCTCTGTTTCCTCATCCCCCGGTGCTTCCTTCTCCTTGGATCTTAATCTCCATTTCCCGTGGCTCATCTCTTGAGTTGTCTGTGGCTCTTTCTCTCCCTTCTGGATGCTTTCTGCTCACTTCTGCGAGTCTGGCAATTTTCCATGGGACTATCACACTTCACAAAATGTACAGAGGCATTTTTCTGTCTGATTATAGGGTTTTTAAACACATTTCAATCAGCATGGATACACACACACACACACACACACACACACACACACACACACACAGAGTTCAAGCCAGGTCTAAGTCAAAGCCATTGGTAGGAGAATTCTCCATTTCCTAGGGACCACAGCTATCATAATCTTACTGGTTGATGTAGCAAGATTTACTTTTTGCCAAATACATCTGCTAGATTGCTGAAGATCTATCGAGTCAGATCACCTCTCACTTCCTCAATGTCAGCAACCGAAGTCACCTCTGTGTGTCTCCAGAATTATTGCCAATTCTACTCTACTTCCCCATCTCAACAATGTCCTCAGAGAGGTCATGTTCAAATCTTACCCAGCTGCACCTTTCCTTGGCCTGGGATCCCCCGGGGAGACTTACTCAGAGGGAAGCTGCAGTCCATGCCATTGGTCTCTCCAGACTTTTTTCTTATTTCTCTCCCTTATCCCGCTGCTCTCCAGCAAGTGACTTCCGGTTACCCATTGTTGCAAGAGCGTTCTGCCTCTGTGCTCCCACTACTGCGGGCACACAGTGACCCACCTCCCCCAGACTGATGAAATGGATCTGACAAAGGTGCAGACTCCATCTTCCTCCCTTTATTTGTCTTCTTTTGCTTTTTACTTGTGAAAGCAGGAAGCCACACTGTTGAGATTATTGTTAAATGTGGGAATATAAAAACCTTTACTTTTTGTTTATCTGTATGTATCTCGGTGTGAATATCTGCATGCGCCTATGGGTGCCCATGTGGGTGGAAGAGAGCATCGAATCTCCCGGAGTTGAAGCTATAGGCAGCTGTGAGCTATCCAGCATGGGTGGTGTGTACTGAACCCCGGGGTCCACTGAGAGCAAGCAGCAGGAGCCCTAACTGCTGAGCCATCTCTCCAGCCCTCAGGAACCTACTTTACAGAAACATCACATATGTCTATAGCCATCCACTCTGCAGGTGCCTGAGCTCATCAGGATAACCCATTTCACGAGGTCTTGTGACAGTGGATAATAGTCTTCAAGAAGTGGGCAATGTTTTCAAAATTAAAAAAAAACAAAAACAAGTGGCAGTGTTGAATGGAGTGAATACATGTGCCTGAGATACCACTTTTGCAAGCTTTTTTTATGTGTGTGAACCTGCATGAGTTTGTGTGCACCACAAGCATGCAGATGCCCATGGTTGTGAGTCACTTGATGTGGGTGCTGGTAACTGAACCAAGGTCCTCTTGTAAGAACAGCGAGTGCTCTTAACCACCAAGCCATCTCTCCAGCTCCTTCACATTTCCAGCTTTTAGAGAAATGACACAGATGTCTAAAGTGGACCATGGCTGGCCCACATGGAGTTCTCGTGATAGAGGCTGATACTGTCTTCCATGAAAAATGTGAAAACTGAGGCCCAGTTGACTTAACTCCTTAATACAGGGCCTGCCTGACTCTAAACATACTATCTTTGCCACTGTTGAGGCTTGAATGAGAAGTGTTTCCCATAAGTTCATGTATTTGAACACTTGGTTCCTGGTTGTTGATGCTTCTTGAGATGATTATGGAGGCAAAGTTTGAAAATATATCACTAGAGGCGAGTTTTGAGATTTTATAGTCTGGCCCCACTGTTTCTTTCTCTGCTTCCCATGTGCGGATGGAATGCGATCTCTCTGCTTCCTGACTGTTGGAATGGCTTCTTGCTCCCACTGCCATACGTTCTCAGCCATGAAAGACTGACGCCTTTTCCTCCCGTACCCGAACTGTAAGCTAACATACATTCTGTCTCCCATAAGTTGTTTTTGTCAGGGCATTCTAACACAACAATGGGAGAATAACTTACATAGTCATGTTCCCAATCTGAACCATCTGCCTCAGAGGAGTTTTAGAAATATTGCAAGCAACTTTCTAGAAAGTATCACTTTGATCAGAGCAAATACACCAGACATGGAGATTCCTTGCCTCTTTATTTTCTTCAAAATCACCACCAGCCACATTTATTAATTATGCCCATCATTTCATTCAATAGGTGAGTGTTAGAATTTAACACACTTCATTTACTAAAGCAACTTTTAAACTATTTTCCATCTCCATCAGGTCGAGGGTCACTTCTTAGTGATCTGCCTATCCTATGGGAGTGTGAAACCCACTCCTGCTTCCTTCCTAAATGTCTATCTCCTAAGGGGTGTGTGTGTGTGTGTGTGTGTGTGTGTGTGTGTGTGTGTGTGTATGTGTGTGTGCATGCTCATGCATGCACATGTGTGTGTGTGCCATTTGCCCACCCTGGGCTATTGTTTCTCAGGTGCATTTTAGTTTTTTGTTTTGTTTTGTTTTGCTTTTCAAGACAGGGTTTCTCCGTAGCTTTGGAACCTGTCCTGGAACTCACTCTGTAGACCAGGCTGGCCTCGAACTCACAGAGATCTGCCTGCCTCTGCCTCCTGAGTGCCTGGCTCATCTTAGTTTTTGAGACAGTGTTTCTTATTTTACAGTGAGCTTACTGAGTAGGCCAGGCTGGCAGGCTGGTGAGCTCCAAGGATAACCAGCTTTTCACACTGATTCCTATGGGTAGGTCTCAGGTCCTCATGCTCACAAGGCAAACACTTAACTGACTGAGCCATTTTTCACCCCTCCCTGATCTTTTTCTTTAAATTCATATAGCATTCTGACCTCCTAATAAATGATCTAAATTACTCATTTATTGCCCTTAGCTCTGGCTAGCAAGAGCAAGGTCTTTGTTTTGTTCATCGGTGTTGACTTACAACAGTGTTGGGCACAAACTAAGCCACTACCAATGAATGAATATCATGACTGGTTTCTCATCTTGTGCTTAGTTTGCCAGTCCTCCACTTAAGCTCCAAACTCCAGGGTCATCCAAGAATGATCCATAGTCTGCACCTTTCCAATAATGGACATGCCTCCTCCATCCTAAGGAGCTTCCTTTACTGGTCCTTCAGCTTCCTCCCTCAGCTCACCATAGTGTTCCTTCTATCAGATGCCTTTCCTGTCTCTCTGCCACTCTGTGACAGAAGGAATACTACACCTGCAAGCCAGACTCTGCCATGTCTCTTCTGACCCAATATTTACAAAATTTGGTGGGAATTCTCTTGAAGTAAAAATATAGGATTATCTACTTGCAAAGCTTGGAAAATGCCTATGAAGTCATAGCCATACAAACACATTGCTGGGTGAGAAGTGCAGATGCATCTTAGAAAGGGGGTGGACAGGGATTTGAACCCAGACTTTAGTTTTAAAGCTTCCGTTGTTTTTCACAATAAGCTCCAAGGCTGAGTTCTCCCATGAAGCAGATCTGTGGCTTTGGGCAAGCTGATTAGTCTTTTCTGTCTCAGATCTATTATGTATGAAATGGAGACAATCAGAACACCTCATCATTGTGGTTTTGTAAAGTTTAGAATATATAAAATAAGTAAAGCACTTGGTTTTCCACATATACTAATGAAGGAGCAAGTGTTAGTTCTACCCTCTAAATCACTACATTATCTAAGAACTTTTGAGAATTATTTAAAAAATAAGACATTTCCCAAGGAAAGGTAGTGAGAAATCCTTCAAGAATGTGTCCTCTTACTCAACCAACAATCAGGGAGCCTGTATGGGCTTGACTTGTGTCCTCTGCATATATGTTATGGTTGTGTAGCTTGGTGTTCCTGTGGGACTCCTAACAGTGGGAGTGGGAACTATCTCTGACTCTTTTGCCTGCTTTGGGGGCCTTTTGTCTCCTACTGGGTTGCCTTGTCCAGCCTTAATATGAGGGGATGTGCCTAGTTTTATTATAACTTCACATACTATGTTTCATTGATACCCCTGGGAAGCCTACCCTTTTCTGAAGAGAAAGGAAGAGGAGTGGCTCTGGGGACAGAGAGGGCATGGGAGGGAGGGACTGGAAGGAGGAGGAAGGAGAGGAACCACAGTTGGCATGTGATATATGAGAGAAGAATAAATTAAAGAAAATCAATTTAAAAAACCAAACCCAAACCCCAAAACACAACAGAGCAAGCAAAACAAAAGCAGAAAGTGTCCTTTTTGATCCTACGTTGTTCTCCCTTAAGAATGGAGTGCATCATCTAAGTTTCAAGCATGACAGATAACCAGTGCTTATCCTCGGCAGAATCCTCCTGACAGACATGCCCCTAGTCATCCTGTGGAAAAAAGGCTTCCCAGTAAAGCTTCCTGCCCTGCCTACCTTGTCTGAAAAATGTCCCCATCATTTTATCCATTGGGAATGTACTGTCCCTTCAATTCCCATTCAAGCCTTAGGCTTCATTGTAGATTCTTGTTTGTATCTGTTCTCCCTCCTTCTGATTGCCTCTTGGTATAAATTGTTTTAGTCCACCATTGAGGTGTTGTTTTTTTAGTCTTCCATTTCCTACATACTTTGTTAAAAAGAAAAACTTACCAAATTCTCACCAGACTTCCTATCCTCCCTCTACCATAACTCATGGTAATTTTGAAAAATGGTTCAACTACTTTGGTTCCAATTCTCTTCATTTCACAAATACAGAAGAGAATTACAGGATATTCAAATGTTCTCCTGTTTTCCTGTTGTAGAGATCAGACCCAGTTCTTTTTGTTTTAGCATTTCCCACATCCAATAATAATGATGGCTCCTATTTACAAGATACCCGGAGGACCACTGAGATCACAATGACTCCTCTGTCATAGCTTCTGGGAGTGGGTGAGAAGAGGCACACTTAGAATTTCATGACTTGAAAGACAAGAGTCCTATGGCCTGAGGTGACATACAGGGTCCTGTATACTCTGGTTCATGAGATTAACCTTACAGATGAATATTTTTATTGCAGAGAGTTTTCCTGGACCTAATGTGCCATTGTGACTAATATTTTCTCTGTTTTCTTCAGAGAATTTAGTGGAAATCAAGCAGATCTGGAAGAGGTGCATGGAAGCCATCTGGAGTAGCAGGAGATGAGAGAGGTGGTATTTAAGCTATCAAAACAAGAAGATTCATGGCCAGGAGCCTTTGCTACTCTTTGTCATCTGCCAGCAAAGTTATTTGATGTGTGGCAGATTAAATTCATTTCTATTGTTTTCTGGGGCTGTGTATCATCCCCTGGATGCAGGTGACAGAAGCTGAGTGTTTGAGAGAGAGAGCAAGGGAGGAGACAAACTGGGAGGAGAGATGTTTTACCATTCCACTTTCTACAATTTATAGCAACCCAAGGATGGAATTGGGACTTCCTCCTCGATAGCTGACTATCCTGTCAGACTTTCCACAGAGCAGGGGAAATGATTTTAATTTCCCTTCTTTACAATTTCTCACAGGAATGGGGAGCCTGGGAAATGAAGAAGCAGGAAGGTTGTCTGCAACAGTTGTGAGCTTTACTCTCTCTCTGCTAGATGTGCTCTGTCAGCAAACATCTGACCTACTGTAAATCCTTGTGGAACTCCAGACCTATTTAAGATCGTGCTCTTTAGAGCTATTGAAGGAGAGAGAGAGACAGACAGATACAGAGACACACAGAGAGACACAGAGAGAGACAGAGAGACAGAGAGCACAAGAGAGGGGGTACAGTGCCGGGTGGTGGTGGCGCACACCTTTAATCCCAGCACTCGGGAGGCAGAGGCAGGCGGATCTCTGTGAGTTCGACGCCAGGCTGGACCAACAGCCTCCAAAACAATATAGAGAAACCCTGTCTTGTAAAATAAAAAAAAGAGAGAGGGGGTACAGTGAGAGAAAGAGCAAGCGAGAGAATGAGAACAAGAGAGTGAGAGAACATGAGAGAGAGCAGACCAATTTAAAACTTTGCTTTTTTGAGATGTTGAAGAAGAAAGAGAGAGGGAGAGAGTGAGAGAAAAGGCAAGAGGGAGAGAGCAAGCAAGAGAGAAAGATAGAGACAGACAGACAGACAGATGGAGTTGGGGGCATTGGAAACAAGAGTCTATGGGACTCTAATTCTCTGGATTGCCCACTCATCATCTGTAGAATCTTTGACTGGTGCCTGGGCAGGGCATAATTTTAAGGGGCTAAAAGGTTATGTCTGACACTGTTTCATTGTAACACTTGCATAACAATAGTGTACACTGATTGGTACATAGCAATTTATAAATAAAAACAATATCCATGTTTTACTATTAAAAACAGGACACTGCGACCTTTTCCTTATTTGCTGAATTTACTTGAGACAAAGCCTGGACATTTTGCCTTAGAACCCAGGGATCTTGGAAATGGTCTTGTTGGGCTGGGCATGTAGTCCAGTGGGTAGAGTGCTGGTTAGGTTTTGGTTCCTAGCACTGAATACTTGTGATACCAACACCAAAGGTAAGGCAGGAAAAACAGAAGTTCAAGGTCATTCTAGGCTACATATTTTTATACCTATATCTATATATCTACATATCTCTCTATGACATATATTTGTATATGTCTCAAGACAAACAATAAAGAAATGGCTATTTTGAAGCAACTGTCTTTCCACAGATGAGGACACTTGGTCACAGGGGGACATTTGTTAAAGGTGAGGTCGGGTGGAGACACCACGCCTTCTAACTCCAAGTATCATGTTTTCTCCTGAAACCGTGTTTCCATGATTATTTAAAAAATATAATACTATGTAGAGGGAATACCATATGAAAGTGATTTCTACAAAAATATATTGGTGATCAATGATGTTATTGATCTTAGTTAATTTAGCTAATGGATATGAGGGCAAACACACCCAGCAGGTGCTTTCCTAACCCTAGCCCTTCTGACTGGGGTAAGAGGACATTCCAACACAGTTTTCATTTGATTTTGCTAATTGCTAAGATGCTGAATGCGTTTAAAGACAGTTCTTAGCAATTGTCACCTTTTCTTTTGAGAACTCTGCTCAGTTCTGTGACCATTTTTTTAATTGGGTCATTTGCAGTCTGGACTCACTATTTTTGAATTCTTTGTATACTCTGTAGATGAACCCTCTGTCAGATGTAGAACTGGAAAAGATTCTCTCCCACTCTGTGGGCTCCCTCTCCACTCAGCTGACTGCTTCCTTTGGTGTACAGAAGCTTTTTAGTTTTATGATGTTCTATTTGTCAGTGGCTGTGCTTACTTCCTAAGTGAATAGAAAGAATCGGATTCAGGAAGTCGTCTACACCGCATCTACAGGGCACCCTATGCTTTGTAGGGCACCGCCTATTCTCTCTTCAAGCAGTTTCAGAGTGTCAGGTCATTGGGTCTTTGATCCATTTGTAGTTGATTTTTTGTGCAAAACCCTATGGATGATGTCTTAGGAGATTATTAAACTTTTTCTATTCAAGACTCCATTTTTTCTAAGAAAATTTCACAAAATTATGAGTATATAGGTATATAAAATAAGTGCACAAATCAAACAGTTACTGATAATAAAGCCATTCATCTTAAAGCAATTTTAGTACCCATATAATTTTGCCATTTACTATAGACAAAGCAAATATGCATACTAAGAAGATGGAAGCTTGTTTATTTTTAATATTGCCACTTCAGGACACAGAGCATAATGTTTTTCAGAGTTGACTGACGTTTGATTTTTTTATAGTCATCAGTTCTGGGAACACTGCTTCATACTCATATGCACTACAAGGATGCTTAGGACCATTTTGGAAATAGTTGGGAATTCTGTCCTTAATCCCAAGCCAAAATTCATTTAATGATCCCCTCAAACAATCAAGTCAGCAACTCAAACAGCAATTTATAAAATCAAACTTCCTAACATGATACAGCCCACGGATAGGCTTACTTGATGCTTACAATGTTGAGGGAGCATGGTAAAATATTAAAAAAATTAAAGGCTTTGTTTTCTGTAATTAAACCATTATGTTTCTTTGAGAGTAGGAAGCTTTGCATGCACAGTTAAAGTACTGTAGTTCAAATGTGTAATAGTCTCCTGTCTGAGTTAGGCTATTTCAGGCAGTGTGGGTTGGTGCTGGGTGGTGGACAGCGTGGCTGTGTAGTGTGTGTGTTGTGTGTTCTGGGCAAAGGTTGCAGTGGAGTTGCACAACGTACCTTGGCCAAGTGCTGCCAGAAACATCTTGGCTTCATTACGTTTGATTGTTGTGCATTTTATAAACCTTACACTGTTGCTAAAGTTGTCATGAGTCCCACGTTCAGTTAGGCCACCTCATGCAAAGAGTGTGACCCTCAATTTAAGAAGTTGGGTTCTATATGAAGAGCTAGGGCTGGAGAGGTGGTTCAGCACCTAAGAGCATGCACTGCTTTTGCAGAGGACCCAACTGTAGCTCCCAGCACCCAGATTGGATGATTCACACAGCCTGTAACTCCAGCTCTGGGGCTAAATGACTCTGACCTCCATACAGGCACCTCCCCACACATGTGCACATATCCCTACACACAGAGACACAGCTAAAAGTAAAAAAAAAAAACCTAAAAGTATGTAAACAAAAGAGGTAAAATTGACTAAATAGGAAACAAATCATTGCTCCAGATCCATGGTTTTCATATGTGCTCTATTCTAAATAGTTATTTATTTTTATTTTTTATTTTGCATGTGTCTGAGTGCATGTATGTATACCAGGTATGTGCAGGAACCCTTGGAAGTCAGACAAGGCATTGGATGGCTATAAGCTGCCATGTACGTGGGTGCTGGGAACCCAACCCAGGTCTTCTGCAAGAGCAGCCAGTGCCCTTGTCTTCTGGGCACAAAGCTGCCATTACTGATTGCTTCAGTTCAGTGACCAAGGTATTTCTGAAGTCTCTCTGGATGGATGAGTGAGCAACTTTTATGCTATTCAGTTTTTGACTTTCTAACTCTCTAGGATGTGATTTCCAAAGTTGTGATCAGTGATTCCTGTGCTGGTGTGGAAGTCATCACTGGGGAGGGTAGAGGCCTAAGTAAAATGATAGGGCCAAATGGTGTGTGTGTTTGTAATGTTGGTGATAGAGGGGATGGTGGCAAAGGAAGCGGTGGCCTTGCAAGCGTCCCAGGTGATGGAGGGGTCTCCATTATTCCCTTCTCTGTTCTAAGGAGAAAGACCATTGGCATGGGTGTGACTTACACTGTGGATGAGAAATGAAAGCCTGATGTTTGGGTTATTTTGTCTGTGTGACTTTCCCGGTGTGGGAGCTAAGCTGGGCTCTGCACTTCACAAGTCTGGGAAGGGGGACCCTCAGCTGAAGAAGTGTCATATTGGCCTGTGGACCTGTCTAGGGCGGCATTCTCGGTATTTAACTGATGTAGGCAGGACCAGCAGTGTCACCCCTAGGCAGGCAGATCTGGGCTGAAAGCAGTGTTCCTCTAAGGCCTCGGCTTCAGTTCCTGCCTTGGCTTCCTTTGCTGACTGCAAGCTGTAAAATGAGATAAACTCTCTCCTCCCCGAGCTGCTTTTAGTAACAGTGTTTATCACAGCAACAGAAAGCAAACTAGGAGACCTGGCAACTTTCAAAACCAAAGGAGACGCATGCTGGGTATAGTGCAGGGAGGATATGTATCGGACAATGAGACCACACAGGCTCTTCTGGACACTGGGGAGAGTCAGAGGCTGCAGAATTCACACCCCTGATGCTGAACGTTCACCACGTTACTCTTTGAATACAGTGGAGCAGTAGAAGCCCATGATTTGAAATTGGAAGTCCTAGGTTTGAATTCTGGCTCCCCTAGCTACCAGTAGTAAGGATTTCAGTAAGTTTCTTAACTTGGGGCTGTCTTCTCCCCTAAAAATGAGGGGAGTCACTTTACTTCCCATTGTGCATAGAGACGTTGTGTAAATAGGGGTAACACATGAACACTGTCCAACTCTGCAAACGTAGGGTTGTGTCATAGCACATATGCTTAGACACAGAACTGCAGCCTCCCTGTTTTCTTCCACTGCCTATGCAGCAGGTCTCAGAACTTTCAATATCTTTCCATGCATGGTTTTGCCTCTCATTTCACCGAGAATACCAAGACTCTCCAACATCAGTGTCCCAACTTCCTTCCCTCTGTACATTCCACCTTCTTCTCTTCTCCTGGGAAAGACGTGGCCCTTCTTGGCTCCAGGAACAAACTCTACCCTTGAACTCACAGCCCCTTTCTATGATGCCTCCCCTTGGGCACACAACCCCTTTGCTCCACAACCAACAACTGTCCCCCTTGTATCCTCAGTCAGATCAGGTGTTCAAGATTCTCGTATCTCAAGAAAGGACACAGTGTGTCTGTTCTCCTCACAGACTGGGTGCCACTTTCCTCTCCTTTTACCACGTCTCTGAGAGAATAGCCCTGTTGTTTCACCAGCCCCCACATTCATTTAGAAGTGCAGAATGGAAGAAGAAGCCACCTGACCACAATCATACACTAATTCATAGCATGCTGCGGTATAAATACTTCTGCCAGTTTCCAACTACAATACAGCCAAGCGTGGGGCTGGGAAGAGAGGCACACCATTGGCTGTCAGAGCTGGAGCTGGCACAGCACTGACATGTGGCCTGCACACTCTGCTCAGAGATAATATACATGTGTAAAAACCTCAGATGCAGGGGAACACAGACAGAGAGAAAGGACAGTTATTAGACACATCCCATTTCCAAAGAGGAGAGAGCATGCTGGACTCCAATAGTTCTTAATGCTTGGTGCCAAGATACCATCATCACCATTCTGTAATTCTGTCCCCACCTATCTCCCCTCCGCCAAATATCACATGCATTCCCCTGTGCTGTTAAGAATCTGTCCTAAGCACTACAGCAGTGGTATGATACTGCGTGAGCAATTTAGCTGGACTACATCATGACACCTCGAGCTTCTTTCCAATTTTTTTCTGTTGATTGATTGATTGAGACAGGCTCTCTTACTGTAATGGAAGCTGACTTGATTTCACAGCAATCATGCCTTGGGTAAGGATATTACAGGCAAGGTCTACTATCACAGCTTCCGTTTCACAGTCACCCTCCCCCACCCAAGTGTGTTCATGTTTGTGTGTGTCTGTGCGCCTGGGAGACAAGAGGAAGACCTTGAGTGTTGTTCCTCGGGTACCAAAAACACCTCATGTTTTGAGGCAAATTCGTTCAGTTTTACTTGGCTACCAGCAAGCCCCAGAGATCTGCCTGTCTCAATGAGTCCCTGTTGCTGGGATTATAAGCAATGAATCACCACACCCAGATTTTTATGTGTGTTCTAGTAATTGGATTCATGTCCTCACACTTGCAAATCAAACACTTTATGAACTGAGCTATCTCTGTACCCTAAAAAATAATCTTGTTTACTTTGTCAAAGATCATCAGACCTCTCAAAACTTTTTTGTTTATTTATTTATGTTTTTGTTTTTACAACCTGACCAACATTTTCCCCCTCTCCTCTCCTCTCCTCTCCTCTCCTCTCCTCTCCTCTCCTCTCCTCTCCTCTCCTCTCCTCTCCTCTCCTCTCCTCTCCTCTCCTCTCTCCCCTCCCCTTTCCTTTATAAGCATCCAGCAAGAGGTAAACTAATACACCTTTGGGATGACAGTGTAAATTGTCAACTTGCTACAATCTAGAATTGTCTGCAGTGAAAGCGTGTGTGCATGTCTGTGCGGTTTATCTTTACTAGTGGGGTGGCAACATTCCTTGGGCACAGGTATTGGATTGTATAAAGAGAAGAAAGAGAGCTGAGCCCTAGCAAGCATTATTAATTTATTGCTCTCTGATCTTGACTGTGGATATGGTGTGATGAGCTGCCAACTTCTCTTTCCTGCAGGGATGGACCGTAACCTGGAACTGTGAGCCAAATAAAACCCTTTCTCCCTTGAGTTGCGTTTGTCAGAGTGTTTTACCACAGCAGCAGGAAGTGAAACTGATTCTCACTATAAAGCTCAGGTGCGAGGTGAGATTGGGTTTCCGGCAGGGACCACCCTCCCTTCCCCCATCCCCCTTGATCTTCAGGGCCACTCCCGGCATCCAGAAGACCCGCCCACACAGGAAAGGCATCAGCCCCTCCAAGACCCCAACCCCAGCGAGTACAGCTTCAGGAAAGACATCAGCCCTTCCAAGACCCCAACCCCAGTGAGTCCAGCTTCAGGAAAGACATCAGCCCTTCCAAGACCCCAACCCCAGCGAGTACAGCTTCAGGAGACCTGCCCACACAGCAAAGAAGTCAACAATTCCAAGACCCCAACCCCAGTGAGACCAGCTTCAGGAAAGACATCAGCCCTACCAGGACCCAAACTCCGTGTCAGCATCCCCAGCTTCAGCTGCAGGAAGGAAGGAGACCAGTGGAGACGGAAAGACCCCACCAGCACCCACTGAAAGAAGAGATGGGAAGAAGACAGAATAAGATATCACTCAGCAATAGAAACACCAACATGACCCCACCAGAATCCAGGGATCCAACACCAGCAAGACCCGAAAAGCACTACATAGACGAAGAAGAGGAGACAGACCTTAAAAATTATTTCATGAAGATGATGGAGACCCTCAAAGAAGAAACGAGGAAATCCCTTAAAGAAATAGAAGAAAAAAACAAACAAAAATCCATGAAATGGGGGAAAAATTTAAGAAATAAACAAATCTCTCAAAGAATCTAAAGAGCACCAAGAAAGAACAACCAAAAAAAATGAAGGAAACAACTCAAACAGTTGAAGGATTGAAAGCTGAAATAGAAACGATAAAGAAAACACAGAATGAAGGGATGCTGGAAATAGAAAAGCTGGGTAAACGATCAGGAACTACAGATGCAAGTATCACCAATAGAATACAAGAGATAGAAGAGAGAATCTCAGGTGTTGAAGACTCATTAGAGGATATAGAGTCGTCAACCAAAGAAAATCTCAAAACCAACAAATCCTTAACACAAAATATCCAGGAAATATGGGACACCGTGAAGAAGCTAAACCTGAGGATAATAGGTATAGAAGAAGGTGAAGAAGTTCAACTTAAAGGTACAGAAAACATATTCAACAAAATCATAGAAGAAAACTTCCCTAACCTAAAGGAAGATATGCCTATGAAAGTACAAGAATCTTACAGAGCACCAAATAGGCTCGACCAGAAAAAGAAGCCACCTCGCCATATAATAATCAAAACATCAAACCTACAGAGTAAAGAGAAAATATTAAGAGCAGCTAAAGAAAAAGGCCAAGTAACATACAAAGGCAGACCTATCCAAATTACACCTGACATCTCAATGGAAATGATGAAAGCCAGAAGATCCTGGACAGATGTCCTACAAACGCTAAGGGAACAAGGATGCCAGCCCAGACTACTATATCCAGCAAAGCTTTCAATTACCATAGATGGAGAAAACAAAATATTCCATGACAAAGCCAGATTTAAACAATACGTATCCATGAATCCAGCTCTACAGAAAATGCTAGAAGGAAAACCTAGAGCCAAGGAAGATAACTACATTCACAAAGACACAGGCAATATATAATCACACTTTACAAAACACCAAAAGAAAAAGGGAGGAGAAACTACACAAAATAACTTCACTAACAATAAATCAAGCACAAACAAGTATCACCAATCAATGGTCATTAATATCCCTCAATGTCAACGGCCTCAACTTGCCTATAAAAAGACACAGACTAGCAGAATGGATACAAAGACAGAACTCTTCCTTCTGCTGCATACAAGAAACACATCTCAACATCAAAGACAGACATTATCTCAGAGTAAAGGGTTGGGAAAAGATCTTCCAATCAAATGGTCCCAAGAAACAAGCGGGTGTAGCAATCCTAATATCTAACAAATTAGACTTCAAATTAAAATCGATCAAAAGAGATGAAGAAGGACACTTCATATTCATCAAAGGAAAAATACATCAAGACGAAGTCTCAATTTTAAACATCTACGCCCCAAATACAAAGGCACGTACATTCGTGAAAGAAACATTACTAAAGCTCAAAATGCACATAAAATCTCACACACTAATAGTAGGAGACTTCAACACTTTGCTCTCACCGCTAGACAGGACCTCCAGACAGAAACTTAACAAAGAAACAAAAGAACTAATAGAAGTTATGACCCAACTGGGTTTAACAGACATCTATAGAACATTCCACCCAAATACAAAGGGATATACCTTCTTCTCGGCACCACATGGAACCTTCTCTAAAATTGACCACATAATAGGAAACATAGCAAATCTCCACAGATACAAAAAAATTGGAATAACCCCCTGCATCTTATCAGACCACCATGCATTAACATTAGAATTCAACAATAACACAAATCGCAGAAACCCTACAAACTCATGGAGATTGAACAATGCACAATTGCACCATCCCTGGGTAAAGGAACAAATAAAAAAAGAAATTAAAGACTTCCTCGATTTCAATGAGAATGGAAACACAACATACACAAACTTATGGGACACTTTGAAAGCAGTGCTGAGAGGAAAGTTTATAGCACTAAGTGCCCACATGAAAAAACTGGAGAACAGTCATACTAGAGAATTAATAGCACAGCTGAATGTTCTAGAACAAAAAGAAGCAAACTCCCCCAGGAGGAGCAGATGCCAGGAAATAATCAAATTGAGGGCTGAAATCAATCAAGTAGAAACCAGAAAAACACCGAGAAGAATCAATGAAACAAAGAGTTGGTTCTTTGAGAAAATCAACAAAATAGATAAACCTCTGTCCAAACTAACCAAAATTAACAAAATCAGGGATGAAAAAGGGGACGTAACAACAGACTCTGAAGAAATCCAGAGAATCATCAGGGCATACTTTGAAAATCTGTACTCTACAAAATTTGAAAATTTAAAGGAAATTGACAATTTCCTGGACAGATATCACTTGCCAAAACTAAATCAAGAACAGATAAACAATCTAAACAGACCTATAACCCCTAATGAAATAGAAGCAGTCATCAAAAGTCTCCCAAATAAAAAAAGCCCAGGCCCAGATGGCTTCAGTGCAGAATTCTACCAGAAATTCAAAGAAGAGCTAATTCCAACACTCCTCAAAGTATTCCACACAATAGAAGCAGGAGGCTCACTGCCAAACTCTTTCTATGGGGCTACAATTACCTTGATACCCAAGCCACACAAAGACACAACTAAGAAAGAGAACTATAGACCAATTTCCCTCATGAACATTGATGCAAAAATACTCAATAAAATACTCGCAAACCGGATTCAAGAACACATCAGAAAAATCATCCACCATGATCAAGTAGGCTTCATCCCAGGAATGCAGGGATGGTTCAACATTAGAAAATCTATCAATGTAATCCACCATATTTATTAACAATCTGCGAAAGAAAAACCACATGATCATCTCACTAGATGCTGAAAAAGCCTTTGACAAAATCCAGCACCCCTTCATGATAAAGGTTCTAGAGAGATCAGGGATAACAGGAATGTACTTGAATATAATAAAAGCAATATACAGTAAACCAACAGCTAACATCAAACTAAATGGAGAGAAACTCAGAGCAATTCCTCTAAAATCAGGAACAAGACAAGGCTGTCCACTCTCTCCATATCTCTTCAATATTGTACTTGAAGTTCTAGCTACAGCAATAAGACAACAAAAGGAGATAAAGGGGATACAAGTAGGAAAAGAAGAAGTCAAACTTTCACTATTTGCAGATGATATGATAGTTTACATAAGTGACCCAAAAAACTCCGCAAGGCTACTCCTAAAGCTGATAAACACCTTCAGCAATGTGGCAGGATACAAGGTAAACTCAAAAAAATCAGTGGCCCTATTATATACAGATGATGAAGTGACTGAGAAAGAAATCAGAGAAACATCACCCTTTACAATAGCCAAAAACAGCATCAAATATCTGGGGATAATGTTAACCAAGGAAATTAAAGACCTGTATATCAAGAACTTTGTGTCTTTAAAGAAAGAAATCAAAGAAGATACCAGAAAATGGAAAGATCTCCCATGCTCTTGGATTGGTAGGATCAACATAATAAAAATGGCAATCTTGCCAAAAGCAGTCTACAGATTCAATGCAATCCCTATCAAAATTCCACCACAATTCTTCAAGGACCTGGAAAGAACATTAATCAACTTTATATGGAAAAACAAAAGGCCCAGGATAGCTAAAACATCCCTATACAATAAAGGAACTTCAGGAGGCATCACCATACCTGACTTCAAGCTCTATTATAGAGCTTTAGTCCTGAAAACAGCTTGGTATTGGCACAAAAATAGGCAGGTAGACCAATGGAACCGAATTGAAAGCTCTAATTTTAACCCACACACCTGTGAACACTTGATTCTCGACAAAGAAGCTAAAACTGTACAGTGGAAAAAAGAAAGCATCTTCAACAAATGGTGCTGGCATAACTGGGTCCTGGTATGCAGAAGACTGCAGATAGATCCATGTTTATCGCCTTGTACAAAACTTAAGTCCAAATGGATCAAAGATCTCAACATAAATCCAGCCACACTGAAACTTTTAGAAGAGAAAGTGGGAGATACTCTTCAACGAGTTGGTACAGGAGACCACTTCCTAAACATAACACCAGTGGCACAGGCACTGAGATTGACAATTAACAAATGAGACCTCCTGAAACTAAAAAGCTTCTGTAAGGCAAAGGACACAGTCAACAAGACAAAAAGGCAGCCCACAGAATGGGAAAAAATATTCACTAATCCCACATCTGACAGAGGGTTGATCTCCAAAATTTACAAAGAACTCAAGAAGCAAGTCTCCAAAACACCAAAGGATCCAATTAAAAGGTGGGGTACAGAGCTAAATAGAGAATTCTCAGTAGAGGAGGCTAAAATGGCCAAGAGACACTTAAGAAAGTGCTCAATATCCTTAGCCATCAGGGAAATGCAAATCAAAACAACTCTGAGATACCATCTTACTCCTGTCAGAATGGCTAAAATCAAAAACACCGAAGACAATTTATGCTGGAGAGGATGTGGAGAGAGAGGAACACTCCTCCACTGCTGGTGGGAGTGCCGACTCATACAGCCTCTTTGGAAATCAGTATGGAGATTCCTCAGGAAAATGGGAATTAATATACCACTAGACCCAGCAATTCCACTCTTAGGCATATATCCAAATGAGGCAAGTTCATACAACAAGGGCATCTGCTCCACTATGTTCATAGCAGCATTATTTGTAATAGCCAGAACCTGGAAGCAACCTAGATGCCCCTCAACTGAAGAGTGGATAGAGAAAATGTGGTACATTTACACAATGGAGTATTACTCAGCAGAAAAAAACAATGGAATCTTGAAATTCGCAGGGAAATGGATAGCACTGGAAGAAACCATCCTGAGTGAGGTAACCCAGTCGCAAAAAGACAAACATGGTATGTACCCACTCATATATGGATTTTAGACATGGATCAGGATAGTGCCAGTTTGCACTTCCACTGATAGAGGGTCTGGGAAACAGGAAAGAAACTAAAAGATATGCATATATGCATAGTACCCAAGAGAAGAGGATGGAGACAAGATCCCTTGAATGGATGGGGAACACGGCGAGGGGTGGGGGGGAGTGGGACCTGGGAAGAAGAGAGGGGGTGAAGAGGAAGAGAGTTGGTCATGGGGGAACAGGAAGTTGAGGGGGTGGGGGTAGAATAGGGGGAAGAGGGAATCATAGGATCGAATACAGATCAGGCACCAGAGTGACCTCGAGTGATCTAAAGGGATAACACCAATTCGCAAGCTAAGCAATAGTGAAGGGACCACCTCGAATGCCCATTCCTGATAATGAACTTGATGTCTATAACCATCCAGGAGCCTTCATCCTGTGACTGATGGAAGCAGAGGCAAACACTTAATTAATCACTGAACTGAACCCAAGGAACCCAGTGACAGAGAGAGAGGAGTGATGAGCAAATTGGCAAAGAATGGGCTGGCTAAACCAGCAGAAACAGCTGATCTGAACAGGGGAGAGCTCTTGGACCCCTGACTGACAGTGGGGAGGCCAGCATGGGACTGATCTGGACCCCCCAAATATGAGTGTCAGCGAGAAGGCCTGGGCAACCTATGGGGCCCTGAGCTGTGGATCAGTGTCTATCCCTGATATATAAACAGTCTTCGTGTGCCTATAGCACAAAGAGGGATGCTCTTTCAGCCTGGACTCTTAGGGGAGTGCCTGGACCCTACCCAGAGTAAAATGACAGACTCTGTATCCCCTATGTGGAAGGATTTGGCAATAGGGTGGGAGGGTGGGGGAAAGGGGAGTGTGGGAGGAGGGGAGGGAGAGGGAACTGGGATTGACATGTAAAACAAGATATTTAAAATTTAAAAAAATGATAAAAAATCATGAAAAATATTAAAATAAACTTACCGCTTAAGAAAACCAAACCAAACAAAATAAAAAAGAAAAGAAAGATTAATACTTTAATAAAAAAGGAGAAAAGTGACAAAAAAAGCTCAGGTGCTCCTCAATTCATCTCCCCAGAGTTCTTCTATCATAGCCTGTCTCTGAGGATCCCTGTCCTTGAACCTGCCATTTCCTTTCTACCCTTTAACCTTTTCAGGCTCTACAGGGATAGAATACCAAATCTCCCAATCTGGATTCTTCCAGATCTGAAACTTTCTAACACCAGGAGCAGAAAATTCCTTACCATGAAACTTTGTTCCATGCTCGATATTATCAAAACTGCAGCAAGGGTTGAAATTATGCATGCAATAGGATCACCAGCCCAGAATTTCCATCTCTAAGATATCACATTATGTATATGCAAATATTCCAAAATTGAAAACAGTTCTGAAATCTGTGTGCATCATCTCTGGTTCTAAGCACTTTCAGTAAGTGACATTCAATCTGTAACTTCCCTTCTTGTCCTAATCACTACTTTGCAGATACCTCCAATTTCCTCACCCCCTTCTTTTGCAACCAGGCACATCTTATCTCCTGTGCTGGGAAAGGTCAGACAGCCAGCTTGACTGACATGCTTGGATTCTGTGTCCCTGAGACACACATCCTAATTCCATCCTACCTGGCTGACCACTAATTCACAGTCTTTGTGCGGAGTGTCTTGATGTTTTTCGACTCCCTTCATTGAGTCCCCTGAAGGTGACTTGACTGTCCCCAAGGTTAAAAGTCCATCTGTGAATTCATGGCTCATGCTTATATGTCTCTACCTCATGCCTCATTCATGAACTTCAGTCATGTCTACTGAGTAGGGCACTCACTGAGGCCATGAACCTCTAAGATGGGTGTTCGAGTTTTTTTGGTTTCTCATCCCCAGAAATGAGCAGTAAGTTTCTCTTCCTTGTGACTTTTTGTCCTCAACAGTTACATTTATATTTCTCCCAATCAAAGTCCATTCCTCTTCATGTGTGGTGTGGCTATCTGAACCCAACACTACACAAGGAAAAGCCTACAATAGTCTTAATGATCTCCATCTTGAAATTTCTTTACTTATTCCCATCATGCTTCACCTATCCACCCCGATACTCACACACTCCCTGTGACCATACTGAATGAGCTCCCAAATCAGACTACTTGCTTCAAAAATCTGGTTTTGTAACTGGGAATCTACACTACTGAGTTGCTGAGGGCATGTAACAAGGTTGTCTTATTTTTTTTAAGGACACACACACACACACACACACACACAATTTTAATTGCAACATTTTCCCTTCCTTTTCCTCCCTCCAAAACCTCCTATATACTTTCCCCTGTTCTTCAAAGTCATGGCCTCTCTTTTCATCAATTGTTATTGCATGCATATATGTAGTTGGTTTATTTTTATTTTATTCTCAGTTTGTCAACTTGACACAGCCCAGAGTCACCTAGGAAGAAGGAGGTTCAACCTGAATAATTGCCTTGCTCCTATTGGGCTGTGTGAATGTCTGAGGGTGATTATAATTGATTGATAATTGGTGTGGGAGGCCCTACCGTACTGTGGGTAGTGCCATCCCCGGGGCAGGTGATCCTAGACTGTATAAGAAAGTCAGCAAAATATGAGCTAATAAGTCAAAAAACCAGACACCAGCATCCCCTTATGGCTTCAACATTAGTTCCTGCCTCAACTTCCCTCATGATGACTTGTGACCTGGGAATTGTAAGCTGAAACAAGCCCTTCTCAGGTTTCTTTTGGTTAGAGTGGTTTTCATCACAGCAATAGAACAAAACTAGAAGTTATGCAAGTATAATATTTGGCACAGCGCCTGGACCTCTAGAGCTGCTTGCATTAGTTATTTTTCTCTGTGCTGTAACCAAACACGACAAGAAGCAACTTAAGAGGGGCGGTGGTGTGGGTCCTAGGTTGAGAGGACATTTTATCATGGCATAGAAAGCATGCTGTTGGAGGTGGCTGGGGTCATGGTGGGAACATGCTGCTGCTTGCTCAGCTGGGAAGAGAAGGAAGCAGAGAAAGGGGAAGTGTTATTCAATTCTCAATTGGCTTTCTCCTTTCCCATTTTCACTTAGTTCAGGACCGTGCCCTTGAGATGGTGCAGCTCACATTCATGAAGATGATCCTGTCTTGTCATTTATCTCTGGTGAAGGTATGGCTCACTAATGCCCTGGATATTTCTTAATCCATCCAGTTAGGTTGACAAGAAAGATTAACCGCCATGGTGCTCAGTGTCCATTAGCTATTATCACTTAAATTTTAGTTTCTTAAACATCACCTAGCATCTTTCTTCTCAGCGTTTGTACACAGTCACCTCTACCTGGAATTCATCCTTCCACTGAATACTTCTTGGTCTTCCTCCCCCACATGATATGAGTCAACTGGTCACTTGTCTGTTTGACACATTTCATGATCCTGTGATAAGGAGCACTCTCTCTTTGTGCTCTTGGGAACTGTGGATGTGTTCTTGATGTATCATTCATGGACTCTACAGTTTGTTTTATTGTTATGCACTAAATTTTATGAGCTTTAAGGGTAAAGAGCGTGTCTTAGTTACCGTTCTGTTGCTGTGATGAAACTACAAGACTGAGGCAACTTAGAAAACAAAACATTTAACTAGAGGCTTGCTAACAATTTTAGAAGGCTAGGCCATGCTCATCATGGTGGGGAGTATGGTGGCCAGTAGGCAGGCATGGTGCTGGAGCAGTAGCTGAGAGCTTTACATCCTGATCTGCATGCAAAAGGGAGAGAGAGAGAGGAAGACAGAGACAAGCAAACATTAACATATATGAGCTTATGTTGGTTACTCTCATTTAAACCTGCACAGATGGCATCTTAGTCATTGTTTTATGTCTAGCACAGTACTAGCTATAGGTACATATTTTCTAGGAGAATTATGACAAGAATGCAATCACAAATTTACTTAACACCTTTGATGATGTGAATATGTATTTCCCTAACCAGATTAATGAAAGGAAAAAAGAGAATACTGCTGAAATAGCTAATTCATATGTGTAAATATGCACATAACCATCCCTTTTCCTTAACAAAAGGAAATTGCCATTAAATTTGAATTCCAGTGTCTATACCTAGCCAACCATGGAGATATATGATTACTAAGTTAAAAGAATGATGAATAACCTATTGGACAAAGAAGGAAATTCACTTTAATCAAGCAGAGGATAAACAGAGTCTCTTCAGAATATTTTAGAAAAACAAAAGTGAATAGTGAATATAAGAACTACAGTAGAAAGTCTCACGAGAGTCTATCTATCTACTATCTCAAGATGCCAGAGACAAAGCAATAGACCATTGAGCCACAGCAGTGTGCTTACTGTATTTTGTTCTTTTTATGTATGTGCTGGGTATCACATTCAGGGCTTACAGATGCTAAACAAAGTCTTGACCCCCAAACTATACACTGACAGGGTTTTGCTATGTGGCCCAGGCTAGATTCAAATTTGTAATCTTTCTGCCTCAGCCTCCTGAAGTGCTGGGATTATAAGCATGAGTTACCACATCTGGCTTAAGTATCATTTTTGTAAGTCCTTGTATTGATGGTACTTCAAAAAAAATTCAACAACAGCAACAAGAACAGTAAGTAAAATAAATTAAGATCAAATGCATGATTACTGCATACTAGGCATTGTGCTTAGGGTTTTGTATTAATATGGTTGATCATTATATAGCTGTATATTAAATAAAGCTCTATATAATATATTAATAAATATTAGTGTATATAATTATGATATATTAATGTATATATATTAAATTTGGAGACAAGTTCTCACTATATAGCCTTATTTCTTATGTAGACCAGGATGGCCTAAAACTCATAGAAATTCAGTTTTTTCTCATTGCCATGCACTACAACACCCAGCTTAATGTATATATTGAAAGCATACTTTATTTTTTGTATAGCAGTACAGTTAGTATTTAAATAACCCTATGATGGAATGATTTGATAGAGTTTTAAATGGAAAACATTAGGCTACAAAATCTCTTAGAACAAATCTTTTAAAAAGGTTTTTTTGAGTGAGTCAGTGTGATAAATGCATTCAATGACCATTTATGTCTGATTACTGTTGTACTAATGGTCAATGGAATTAAAATGAAAGTCCAGCTTTCACAACTACTGCCTCAAAGGAATAGCATATGTTAGGTTCTTTGGATACCAAAATTGTTCTTGCTACTTTAATATCCGCAAAGTTGAATTAATCTATCTATAATGAAAACAGAAAAACTTTAATGGAATCAAAACTATAAAAACCTTGGCTTTATACCTTCTTTATCTTCTTTCATAGCTATGTGTCTTGTTATCTGAATTCTGTCCTTCCTCATCACCCAATGCTGCTCTCTCTTGGTCTCCCTTCTAAAGTTTAGACTCTACCCACACTTACACCCACACCCCCCCACACCATCCCATTCAGCCTCATAATGCATGTACTTATTGCCAGTTTTCCGACCAGCAGCTTGAGGCCTAGAGGAGTGGTGACCCTACTCTAGATCACTCTGCAAATGACATCTTGACTCATGTTGGGAAAGTAATGACAATTCTGGAATTCCGTCCAAGACATTTATCCCAGGCTCCCTTTGGTAACTGAAAACAATGACATGTACATATTTGTCTGCCATCTGGTTTTCTTGGCCTGTGGCTTGCTAACATTTGTAAAATAAGCAGAGGTTTTGAGAGCTCTAGTGCCACAGGGGACCACCGGCTCCTTTGGGACCCAGACACCATGCGAAGGAACGTGGGTAATGGGCACAAGGCCCAGTCATTCATGCCACCCTGCTTGGCAGTCCCCTAAGGGTCTCATGCCAGAGTAGGGCTTCTTATCTAGAAAACTCACGGCTTAACACAGGCATACTCCCACAGAATTTAGCTGAACCAGCACAAACCAGACCAGGTAGCCCATTTCTCATAATCATTTCCTAAATGAATAGTTGTTGTTTTTGTCATTGTTTGCTTTTAGTTTTTGTATTTTACAAATTATTATGTGAGGTATTACGCATCATTGTGCCATTTTTGATCAAGGTGTGTTTTAGTAGAGTCTGTTTTCTTCTCGTCTTCCCCACTCCTCTGTACCCCAGATTGCTCTTATAACCACTTCCAATCTCCTTTCCTCTTCCATGGATCCTTCTGTCCATCCCCAATCTTCCTCATTTCCCATTCTTACTCTTTCAATTTCTCTTTAAGGTTTTGGAAGTTTACGCATATTTATAAAGTACTTGGCTTGTGCTTTGGGACCTCAGAAGGAGAGGACACTATTTATGTCTCTCCCCAAGGAAAGAATTTTAGGAACCACATGCATATGTTACAGGTTAGGATCACATATGAGACAAAGCATAGAGTTTTTTCCTTTTGATTTTGGGTCTTGTTGAACAGCTGTTATTATTATTTTTTCAAATCACTAAGTATCTTAGCTAGGATTTCTATTGATGTGTTAAAACACCATTACCAAAAGCCACTTGGAGAGGAAAGGGTTTTTCCAGCATACAATGCTCAGGTCACAGGTTCATCATGGAAGAAAGTCAGGGCAGGGATTCAAGGCAGGAACTGAAGCAGAGGCTGTGGAGGAGTGCTGTTTATTGGCTTGCTCGCCATGGCTTGCTCAGCCCACGTTCTTGTAGCACCCAGGACCATCAGTCCAGGGGTGGCACAACCCAATGAACTGGACCTTTCCACATCAATCATCAAAGAAGAAAGTGTACCATAGCCTTGCCCTCAGGCAAATATGATAGGGGCACTTTTCTCAATAGTGACTGTCTATTACTTGTAGCCAAAAGAATCCTAAGATTGTTTAAAGGCTAAGGCATATCTTGTCCTGAGAACTGAATGTGTATTTTTGATTTCTAGATTAACATATAATACTTTAAGTGTTGAGGGGCACAGGTTTCAGGTTTAGCTTTAGAAGAAGAAATAATTTTGACTTCCAACAACAAAAAAGCAGTCTCCATGGAGCTTAAATGAAAACATATTCCCATAATCTGTACCTAGTGAAGTTGCCATTTCCATTTATACATAAGAGAGACATATTCTCAAATACATAATTTTTTAAAAAGTGCGTACTAAATAAACTACCAAAAGGTATGTTATAAGACAAAGAAAAATCAAGAGTTTAGAAATGAGGAGGCCACCAAGCTAGCAACTGGTCATGATCAGTGTGCACAGGTAACACTCATGATCAGTGTACACAGCTAAGACTCATGATCAGTGTAAACAGGTAAGACTCATGATAAGTGTACAGGTAACACTCATGATCACTGTACACAGGTAAGACTCAGCTCTTGATTGTGCCACTATAAAGTGGGATAGAAAACATTCTTGAGACAGCAGGGCTGTAACAGTTGCTGTCAGCAGGTTTTGTGTCAGGATCTGTTTTCATTGATAAATATTTGTTGTGGGATATTTGCACAGTGTGAAGGTGTATTGTTATGATTGGTGTAATAAAAAAGTGAACAGCTGATGGGGGAAGTCCTGTGTATTTGTCAATAAAGCACTGTTAGCCAATAGGGAACCAATATAGGTGGGACTAGGAGTCCAGGAGAACTCTGGGAATGAGAAACACAGGAAGTCGAGATGTAACGCCATGGGGTAGGAAGCCTGGAAATTTCTCCGGTAAGAGAAATACTTAGATTAACAATTATGGGGTAATTACTTAGGTCAGAGCTAGCCAGTAAGAAACAAGCAAGGCCAACAGCTTCATAATTAATATAGCCTCCTGTGTGTTTATTTGGGACTGATGCGGCTCTGGAACCAGGCTGGCGGGAAGGCTTCTCTCAAGGAAAAGGTTTCTCTTTACAAACAGCCAATAGCTAGGCAGGAGGAATAGGCAGGAGAGAAAGGAAGAAGGGGAGGAATATAGGCATGCAGGAGAAGCCAGGAGACACAGAGAGGAAGCAGGAGGTGCAAGATGGAAGGGAAGTAATGCCATGGGATGGAGTGTAGACTAATATAAATGGGTTACTTTAAGTTCTAAGAGTTAGTTAGGAACAAGCCTACGCTATAGGCAGAGCTTTCATAATTAATAATAAAATGTCTCAGTGTCATTATTTGTGGGCTGGTGACTCATGAGAAGCCACTACTACAAATATTACTTAAAAACCTAAGGAGCTTTTGTTTGTGTGGGTTCTACTTGTCAGTACTTACAACAACAGAGAGGAAGCCCAAGACCCAGAGTGGGAGTCATACAAAATAACAGCAATGCTTAGAGATCGGATCTTGAGTTCTTAAAAAAGATTTATTTTTAGTTGTGTGTGTGTGTGTGTGTGTGTGTGTGTGTGTGAGTGTTTGCATGAGTGCATATGCTTGAAGAGGTCAGAAGATGGCATTGACTTCCCTGGAGCTGGCCCTATAGATGACAATGAGCCGCCTGCCATGTGTACTGAGTCCCTTGGAAGAGCAGCAAGTGCTCTTAATGACTGAGCCACCTCTCCAGGCTCTCAGATCTTGATTTCTAGGGTCAGTGTTGAAATGCCAGCTTCTAACCCCAATATTCTGGCACCAAACTACTATCTTTCGATATTGATATGTTATATTTACTACAACTAGTCTTCAGTGTATTTAATGCATAAAGCACCAGGACCATCCCTGGTGACACAGAGACAGAATGCCAACAATTGTCAGTGATGGGGAAGTAGTAGTAGTAAGCTTTTATTTTTTTCTTAGATCCTGACATATATTGATAAAATTAAAAGAAATTGAGACAGGTCTTATGCATCACAGCCTGACCTCAAATTTGTTATGTAGCCAAGAAGAAATGACTTAGAATTTCTGATCCACTTGCCTCTACCTCCCAAATTCTGGTGTTATAGCATTGTACCTCCAAACTGAGTTTTTGTGGTGCCGTGGATCAAACCCAGGGCTTCATGCAAAAACTCTACAAACTGAGCTGTATCCCCAGTCCATAGTTTAATAAACATCTCCATCATATCAGAGACAGGAGAAGGATCCTTACACCAATAAAATTATGGCTATCAAGAAACAGTTTTATCAGAAAAGTTTCCAACATTGAGTTTAGTGTGAGCCCAATAACCACAAACTTCCTGGTAAGGAACTGAAGACAGTGCTGAAAAGCAACAAAGTAAATAAAGTCAGGATTGTTTCATACTATAAATCTTCTCAGCTACTGCAGTAGAACATGAAGTGTAAGCCAGAAGTATCACCACTAAAACCTTGGAGATGTCATTTATAGACAACCTGATTGTATTCCCAGGAACATATCATTTGGAACTCTATTAGAACCAACATGGTGGTAGGTGAAATAGATGTTCTTAAAATAAGATATTTTGCTATGCTACTATTGGGAAGTGTAAAAGCCAATCATTCCAAAATGTGGAGGCAGTGCTCTGGTTAAATCTTTCTGTTTGAATTTGTCCCTGAAGTTACCAGAGAAATGTCAATATTCATTTTAGCTCTGGGAATGCTTGCAAGGTGTCACTGATAGAACCAAGTTCTTCAGAGTATGAGCTGCTGGGATCTGGCTGAGGGAAGGTCGACCAGCCAGAAATGCAACTAAGGAGCCTGCCCCAGTACAGAAGGCTGCAGGATGGAGCTGAAGCAGAGCTGAGGGAATGGGTCTTGAGCTTTCTATCTCCTTTGGGATGTACAGTAGACATCAGGGTGGGGAACTAATACCTCAGGGATGGATGTCTAGCTCCCTTTCGCTGGAAGAGGTGAAGACGTCAATGGGAAAGGCTCAGACTATCCCTGTGTAAGCTGTGGTAGGGCTGAAGCCGCAGGGTACCCAGACTGGTTCACTTTCTCTTCATCCAGGACTAGAAGCTCTGAGCAAGGACTTCTCCAGTTTTAGTTTACTGAAGCTTCCCATTACTGAACTCCATTGAACAGGGATGACCCAAGTGCCTCAATGGAGGGATGTTCGGCAGACTGGTGTGGGAACCAATCTGGGGGAGAAACCAGTGTCCCTTTGTGACAGATCTTATTTCAAGGGACAGATGGAAATTTAAAGTAAATCCTTATTTGTTTCTAAAACAACAAACACTTGAGAGGCCATTACAGCCAAGAAAGGGCAGTAAACACAGCTTTCAAATGCAAACAGGCTGACAGAATCTCAGTGCACAAAGGCAGCAGCCAGCAACTTCCTGATCTTATGGGCTCCTCAGAAATGCTTGTGAATCCACCCAGAAATTTGAAAAAATGATGGGAAAAGCTGATTGAGATGAGTAACATGGCGAGGGACACACACTTGGAAAAACTATCTGTGAGCACTAACCACGCCCTTGGAGGGAGAGTGGGAGAGGGGGCAGAGAGTCACAGTTAGAAGTCAGATAGTTAGAAGGAAATTTCCTGGAATTAGAGCTCCAACTACAGTTTGGAAGACCTCAGCAATGACAGAAAAATGTAATATATAAATATAATAAAACCTCTAAGCATATTCTATGGCACATACATAGTATGTAAAGTACATATTATAGAGAAAATCTTAAATTAGTGATACCATAATGGAGGGATCTATTATATGTTTAAAGAGAAAGTTGGCACTAGGGAAATGTCCAG
Source organism: Mesocricetus auratus (assembly GCF_017639785.1). Classification (NCBI taxonomy): domain Eukaryota; kingdom Metazoa; phylum Chordata; class Mammalia; order Rodentia; family Cricetidae; genus Mesocricetus; species Mesocricetus auratus. Next base: position 143,762,089 of record NW_024429266.1, on the reverse strand, counting down.
AGATCTACAAGGATGACCCCAACTAACAATCTAAGCAATAGTGGAGAGGCTATCTTAAATGCCCTTCACCTATAATGAGATTGGTGACTACCTTATATGCCATCCTAGAGCCTTCATCCAGTAGTTGATGGAAGCAGAAGCAGGCACCCACAGCTAAACACTGAGCTGAATTCCTGGAATCCATTTGTAGAGAGGGAGGAGTGATGAGCAAAGGGGTCAAGACCAGGCTGGAGAAACCCACAGAAACAGCAGACCTGAACAAGGGAGAGCATGTGGATCTCAGAATGATTGCTGGGAAACCAGCATAGTGTGGGGATAACAGACCTTGGCCAGAGACCCACTTCCCCATCAGCCTGGGACCAGGCAGCTGTAAGACAATGTTTACTAAAAACATGTTTACTAAAAACAATACAGTGTCTGGGGCAATAAGTTTCTGTAAAGGGCTTGCCCACAGGAATGCCCTGACCTTGACCTTTTCCAAAGACTAACTGCCTCTTCTAACCTACCCATCACAGTCTCTGGTGTCAGGGCAGAACCAGCCAGGGGTAAGACAGGGAGCAGAAGCTTTTCTGGAGGGAAGCCTTTCTTAGGAAGTCTTCTTGAGCCTTTTTGGGGCCTGCTTAAAGTTTTCTTTACATCGTTGACTGGTCTCTGTGTCATTAACCCCTACACCCTCCGCACATTCTCAGATACAGGCTGCACAGTGGGTGCGGCAGCATAGGACAGACCCAGACCCCATGAATGTGGGTGCTGGTTAGGAGGTCTGGGCAATCTGTGGGGCCTCTGGTAGTGGATCAGTATTTATCCCTAGCATACGAATGGACTTTGGGAGTCCATTTCACATAGAGGGATACTCTCTCAGCCTAGACACAATTGGGAGGGCCTAGGCCCTGCTCCAAATGATATGACAGACTTTGAAGATCCCCCATGGAAGGCATCACCCTCCCTGGGGAGCAGAAGAGGGATGGGATAAGGAGCCAGTGGGGGCAGGGGAGGAGGGGAAGGAAAGGGAACTGGGATTGACATGTAAATCAAGTTTATTTCTAATTTAAATAAATAAAAATCTAAAAAAATAGTGGAGGAAGAAATTACAAATTTCTAAAATAGAAAAAAATTAGACAGCATGAGATGTCTTCACAAAAATAAAATAATAGAAAACTATGCCTTGAGAATTCAGCAAAAAAAACAAAACAAAACAAAGAAACTTTTCTCATCTATTTTCCAGATTCATGATGTACATCTAATTGTATCTTTTATTCTTATGGGACAATAGTTTTATTCTAAAAGTGAATACCCTTATTATTAGACAATAATATTAGACACACCCTCAGGTGCGTTTCCATGTTGTTCTCAATCTCTTCGGGGTGATAATCAAGATTAGGCTTCACAAGACAGGCAAGATGGCTCAGAAAAGGAAAAGAACTCGCCGCATAAGCCTTGCGGCCTGAGCTGGATCCCTGGAACCCACAGTGGAGGGAGAGAATAGACTCCTTAAAGTTGTCCTTTGACCTCCCCATGTGGGTTGTAGCACACGCACAATGATCGATAAAGTAAAAAAAAAAAAAAACCATTGTGGATGCCATGATCTATAGTCAGCACAGATAAAGATTGCGGGTAAACAAAACCAAAAATTCTGACATTCAAGACAAGTTGTCAGTTACCGAGTATTGTGACTTCTAGTGGACGGACTGTTACCTGGAATGATGAGCTAAAGTAAACCTGTTCTCCCTGTAGTGGTTTGAAGGAGACATGTCTCCCACTGCCTCATGTATTTGAACACTGGTCCTCCAGTTTGTGGCAATGCTTGGGGAGGTAGGTGAAGCTTTGCTGGACAAAGTGTGTTACTAGGAGTAAGCTCTGAGATTAGTAGCCTTGATACACTTCTAGTTCACTCTCTCTGCTGTGTGCTTGCATTTGAAGACATGGCTCTAAGCTCCCTGTTCCTGCTGTATTGCCTGTCACTGCTTGCCCATGTTCCCCTGCCATGATGGACGTATCCTTCTGGCATCCCAAGCCAGAATATACCCTTCCTTCTATATGTTGCCTTGGTCATTTTTTTAATCATAGCAACAGAGATGCAAACCACGACACTCCCCTAAATTGCTTTTTGTCAGGGTTGGTGGTGCACACCTTTAATTCCAGCACTCAGGAGACAGAGGCAGGCGGATCTCTTTGAGTTCGAGGCCAGCCTCGAACTCTGTGAGTTACAGGATAGCCTCCAAAACAATACAGAGAAATCCTGTCTAGAAAAAAAAACAAAAAAAATGAGCTGATACACATAGCCTTCTATAGTCATTTCCCTGAAGACCTGCTTCTGAGCACTACTTGCATTATGAACCAAGCCTAGAATGCATGGGCCTTTGAGGGAGTATTTCATGTCTTAACAACAATAGTTACCTCTTCTTACTAGTCCCTGGAAATCACTAGCTTTATTATTAAAATTTTGTCATTCAAGAGTACTATATGAATTTAATTTTGTTATTTATAGCATTGAGGATCTAACCTAGGGTCTCATACATGTTAAGTAAGCACTGTATTCCTGAGCTGTATTCGCAGTCATTAACTGATGTTTTTGAGATTGCATTTTATCTAGGTCAGTGTATATTTGTGTGTGCACCAGTTTGTTTGTTTATTTGCCCATAAAAGGACATTTTGCTTAGAAAATTTGGCTGTTATAAATCAAACTGCCATGAACATTTAATTCATTGTTAAAAGGTTTATTTTATTTCAAATTATGCATATGGCGTGTGTGTGTGTGTGTGTGTGTGTGTGTGTGTGTGTGTTTGTGAGTGCAGATGCCTGTGGAGTCCAGAAGAGGGCATGAGATCCCCTGGAGCTGGAGTTAGAGGCAGTTACATACCATCTGATGTGAGTGCTGGGAGTCAAAGTTAGACCATTTGCAAGAGCAGTAAACATTCTTAACCATCCAGCCACAAAGACTTTAAAAAATTTATTGAGCATTAAACTTGATTGTTTTTATTCAGCCTTTCCCCCCTGAAATCTGTGAGTACACATTGGGATTAATAAGACTCATACATGGATCTAACTATGTGTGTTACTTAGAAGCCTGTTTAATATTAGCAATCAGAATGTTTTAAGTGCATTTTCATGTTCATGTGTTTGTATAATAACATTGTGAACAAAAGTCTCATTTCCTTACTTATTTAATCAGTTTATAATTATTGGATATTTGTTTCTAATTTACAACCCAGTTAATCATCCTGACATTAAGGATTTGTGTATGCATTTTTAACCTTAATTCTTAAGGGAATGGGCTGTAGGGATATCTCAGTGGTCAAGGGCACTGGCTGTTCTTCCAGAGAACCTGTGTTTAATTCCCAGCACCTACAAAGTGGATCAAAATCACATGTAATTCCAGTTCCAGGGGATCTGGTGCCCTCTTCTGACCTCTGTAGTCACCAGGTATACACATGGTGCATAGACATATATGCAAGCAAAACATCCATACACATAAAATTAAAAAAACAAAAAACATTCTTAAGAGTGTAGTTGTTGACTCAAATCAAGCATGTATTTAGACATCTCGATGCATATTGACCAACTATCTTTCTGCAAACATCACTCACCTGCCCCATAAACTTGTTCATACTTAGTATTTTCATTAAGTTTAGTATGAGCTGGTCAAATGAACAGAAAATTGTCTTCATTTTTGGACCATATATATTTTAATATTCTTTCACAAGATGTAGGCATTAGAAGCTTTGATTTATTATTATTAATTAGCTACTCTTTCATCTTAATTATATTAATAGTTTATTTCATATTTACATTTTCTTCTATTTTTGAAGATGGTTATCTTAAGTTTCCTGATGTATAGGATTTAATAAATCTATCTATCTATCTATCTATCTATCTATCTATCTATCTATCTATCTATCATATCTATCTACTTGTCTGTTTATATCTATCATCTATCTATATATTTCCATCTATATTTATATCTATAATTATATCAGAACCAGTAATCTGTTTCTTTTTTGGCTCTTGCCTTGGGCATTATGCTGCAAGAGACTCTACTCTATCTTATCTTATTTGGAAGATGTATAGGTTTTCATTTGCTAGCAGGAAATCCAGATTTATGATTAACCTGGAATTTTTTCACAGTATGTCTTAAGAATAATATCTCTGTAAGAAGCTAACAGAGTTAACGAAATAGACTGTCGTCAAATAAATGTAGGAAACATGAGATTTAAGCGAAATGATCAGTCCTGCAAGGTATCACAGTGGAAAGTATGACCTGCAATATGATTAAAAGCGGCAAACTCCCAGGAACGCTCCTGCTATAAATCAGCAGCATATGCACCAAGCTCATGATGGGGTTTGCATACAAAAGCATATTATGCATCTGTAAAGAAGCAATGAGAAAGTTTGCTACAGCAGATAACAGCAAGGGTAGCTTGCATGATATATATCTGTACTTAGTTAGATGTCATAAAGAAACCCTGGAAGGATCATAGGAGACTAAGAAAGTGGTTCTTCACAGGGAGTGGGTATTGGAGCAAGCTCTCCTGCCTACCCTTTTATGCTTCCTGCCTTTTAGGCTACACTTGTTATCTATAAAAAAAAACTAACTTTTTTTGAACAAGGGGGCTTAAATATTCTCACAGCTCCAGTGCACAACCACACACTCTGCTTCTCCAAGAGGAGGCGGTAGTGGCTTGCACAGAGATCCACAAACTCATTTCAGTGCAGAGTTCCACAATACTTTGAGTTATTCAGCTTTTAAACAAATATATAGTGAACCTTATGACCTGTCAAGCTATCTTCTGCATATTTTATATGTTATATATTTTATGTAGTATTTTATACGCTTGGGGTTCTCTGTGCGGTGTGTGTTAAGTGTACAGTGTAAATGTTGCTCATGCATGTGTGCTTATATTTTTTTGTGTGTTGTGTAAATGCTTTGTGTCTCTCTGTGTGTGTATGTATATGTGTGATGTGCATGTAGTTTGTGTGTGATGTGTGGTGTGTGGTGTGAGGGAGTTTGTGTGGTATTTGAATGTGTGCATGGCATGTGTTTGTGGTATGTAAGTATGCATGTAGTATGTGTGTTGATGTGTGTACATATGTTGTTGTGTGTGTACATGATTTCTTGTTTTCTTTGTCTTTAGCATTGAGTGCTTCAATATCTGGGAAAGCAAGTTGCTTTTTGTCTTTCTTTCACATTATTTTGTTGTTACCAAAACTACTTTTTGGTTCAACATTTTCTGTAAATAGTGCATATATTTAGCTATCCAAAAGTTTCCCTTTATTAATCACCTAAACTTATTTTTGGAGCTGATTGAGGAACTGAGACCTTTATGAAATTACATTAGACAGAGGGGACACATTATGTGTTTTCTGAGTTTTTAGCCTTATAAGACACATTTCTCATACATTCTCATGCATCATTCAGTGCCGTCCAAGACATCTTGTATTTTTCATTGCTTTCATATAGACCCTGACTCCTTCCTAATTATTAAAGTCTTGTTTTGTTTCTGTTGGAAGGAGAACTCTGTTTTCTTTTTGTTCAGTACTATTTTTTTTTTTAAATTTTATTTTCCAGTTTAAATTTGGATAAGAAACAAGGTTGCTTCACAAGTCAGTTCCAGGTCCCTCTCCCATTCCCTCCCTTCCTCCCGAGCCCTCCCCCCCCTTATCCCCTCATTTCCCCAGGGAGGGTGAGGCCCTCCATGGGGGTGTGCATAGTCTGTCATTTCATATAGGGCAGGGCCTAGACCCTTCCCCAAGAGTTCGGGTGAGAGTGCACCTCACATTGTTCTATGGGAGTCCAAAGTCCGTGTGTATACTTGGGATGGGTACTGATCTGCTGCCCAAGGCTCAATAGATTCCCTAGGCCTCCTCACTGACACCCAGATTCAGGGGGTCTTGATCAGTCCCATGCTGGCTTCCCAGGCTGATGCCTGGGATTCAAGAGTTAACCTTTGTCTGGTCAGCTGTTTCTGGGGGGTTAAACCAGCCCAGTCTTAATCCCTTTGATCATCAGTCCTCCCTCTCTGTTACTGGCTTTCTTGAGTTCAGCTCAGTACTTAACCAAGGGAGTCTGCCTCTTCTTCGATCAGCCACTAAATAAAGTTTCTGTTTCCCAGACTCTCTGGCCATAGGATTGAAGGATGGCACTCCCCAGATCTATGTCTAAAATCCATATATGAGAGAGTACATGCCATGTTTCTCTTTTTGTGACTGGGTTACCTCACTCAGGATGGTTTCTTCTAGTGTCGTCCATTTGCCTGCGAATCTCATGATTCCATTATTTTTTTCTGCTGAATAGTACTCCATTGTGTAGATGTACCACGTTTTCTCTATCCACTCTTCAGGTGAGGGACATCTAGGTTGCTTCCAAGTTCTGGCAATTACAAATAAAGCTGCTATGAACATAGTGGAACAGACATCTTTGTTGTATGAATGGGCATCTTTTGGATATATGCCTAAGAGTGGAGTTGCTGGGTCTTGTGGTAGGTTTATTCCCATTTTTCTGAGGAATCTCCATACTAATTTCCAAAGTGGCTGAACCAGTTGGCACTCCCACCAGCAATGGAGGAGTGTCCCCCTTTCACCACATCCTCTCCAGCATAAATTGTCATTGGTGTTTTTGATTTTAGCCATTCTGACAGGAGTGAGATGGTATCTGAGAGTTGTTTTGATTTGCATTTCCCGGATGGCTAAGGATGTTGAGCACTTTCTCAAGTGCCTCTCAGCCATTTTAGACTCCTCTATTGAAAACTCTCTATTTAGTTCTGCAGCCCACTTTTTAATAGGGTCCTTTGGTGTTTTGGAGACTTGCTTCTTGAGTTCTTTGTAAATTTTGGAGATCAACCCTCTGTCAGATGTGGGATTAGTGAATATTTTTTCCCATTCTGTGGGCTGCCTTTTTGTCTTGCTGACTGTGTCCTTTGCTTTACAGAAGCTTCTCAGTTTCAGTAGGTCCCATTTATTAATTGTTGATCTCACTGTCTGTGCTACTGGTGTTATATTCAGGAAGCTGTCTCCTGTACCAATTCATTCAAGGGTACCACCCACTTTCTCTTCTAAGAGGTTCAGTGTGGCTGGATTTATGTTGAGGTCTTTGATCCATTTGGACTTAAGTTTTGTGCATGGCGATAAACATGGATCAATCTGCATTCTTCTACATGCCAGTCTCCAATTATGCCAGCACCATTTGTTGAAGATGCTTTCTTTATTCCATTGTATATTTTTAGCTTCTTTGTCAAAGATCAGATGTTCGTACGTGTGTGGGTTAATACCCGGATTTTCAATTCGATTCCATTGGTCTACATGTATATTTTTGTGCCAATACCAAGCTGTTTTCAGGACTATAGCTCTATAATAGAGCTTGAGGTCAGGGATGGTGATGCCTCCGGACGTTGCCTTGTTGAACAGGGTTGTTTTGGCTATCCTGGGTCTTTTGTTTTTCCATACAAAATTGATTATTCTTTCAAGGTCTGTGAAGAATTGTGCTGGGATTTTAATGGGTATTGCATTGAATCTGTAGATTGCTTTTGGCAGGATTGCCATTTTTACTACATTGATCCTACGTATCCAAGAGCATGGGCGATCTTTCCATTTTCTGAGGGCTTCTTTAATTTCTTTCTTTAAAGACTCAAAGTTCTTGCGATACAGGTCTTTCACTTGTTTGGTTAGCGTTACCCCAAGGTATTTTATGTTGTTCGTGGCAATTGTAAAGGGTGATGTTTCTCTGATTTCTCTTTCAGCCCTTTTATCATCTGTATATAGTAGGGCTACTGATTTTCTTGAGTTGATCTTGTAGCCTGCCACTTTGCTGAAGGTGTTAATCATCTGTAAGAGTTCCCTGGTAGAGTTCTTTGGGTCATTGATGTAAACTATCATATCGTCTGCAAACAGTGAAAGTTTGACCTCTTCCTTCCCAATTTGTATCCCCTTGATCCCCCTTTGTTGTCGTATGGCAATAGCTAGAACTTCAAGTACCATGTTGAAAAGGTATGGAGAGAGTGGACAGCCTTGTTTTGTTCCTGATTTTAGAGGAATTGCGTTGAGTTTCTGTCCATTTAGTTTGATGTTGGCTGTTGGTTTACTGTATATAGCTTTTATTATGTTTAAGTATGTCCCTGTTATCCCAGATCTCTCCAAGACCTTTATCATGAAGGGGTGTTGGATTTTGTCAAAGGCTTTTTCAGCATCTAGTGAGATGATCATGTGATTTTTGTTTTTCAGCTTGTTTATATGGTGGATTACATTGATGGATTTTCGTGTGTTGAACCATCCCTGCATCCCTGGGATGAAACCTACTTGATCGTGGTGAATGATTGTTTTGATGTGTTCTTGGATCCGATTTACTAGTATTTTATTGAGTATTTTTGCATCAATGTTCATGAGGGATATTGGTCTGAAGTTCTCTTTCTTAGTTGTATCTTTGTGTGGCTTGGGGATCAAGGTTATTGAAGCCTCATAGAAAGAGTTTGGCAAAGACCCTTCTGCTTCTATTGTGTGGAACACTTTGAGAAGAATTGGTATAAGCTGTTCTTTGAATTTCTGGTAGAATTCTGCAGTGAGGCCATCTGGACCTGGGCTTTTTTTGGTTGGGAGACTTTTGATGACAGCTTCTATTTCCATAGGGGTTATAGGTCTATTTAAATTGCTTATCTGTTCTTGATTTAGTTTTGGCAATTGATAGCTGTCCAGGAAGTCATCCATTTCCTTTAAATTTTCGAATTTTGTGGAGTACAGGTTTTCAAAGTATGACCTAATGATTCTCTGGATTTCCTCAGAGTCTGTTGTTATGTCCCCCTTTTCATTTCTAATTTTGTTAATTTGCATGTTCACTCTCTGCTGTTTGGTAAGTTTGGACAAAGGTTTGTCTATCTTGTTGATTTTCTCAAAGAACCAACTCTTCGTTGCGTTGATTCTTTGTATTGTTTTCCTGGTTTCTACTTTATTGATTTCAGCCCTCAATTTGATTATTTCCTGGCGTCTACTCCTCCTGGGGGAGTGTGCTTCTTTGTGTTCTAGAGCTTTCAGCTGTGATGTTAATTCTCTGGTATAACTGTTCTCCTGTTTCTTCATGTGAGCACTTAGCGCTATGAACTTCCCCCGTAGCACTGCTTTGAAAGTGTCCCATAGGTTTGGGTATGTGTGTCTTCATTCTCATTGAATTCGAGGAAGTCTTTAATTTCTTTTTTTTATTTCCTCTTTGACCCAGGGATGGTGCAGTTGAGCATTATTCAATTTCCATGAGTTTGTAGGTTTTCTGCAATTTGTGTTGTTGTTGAATTCTAATTTTAAAGCATGGTGGTCTGATAAGATGCATGGAGTTATTCCAATTTTTTTGTAGCTGCTGAGGTTTGATATGTTGCCAAGTATGTGGTTGATTTTTGAGAAGGTTCCATGTGGTGGTGAGAAGAAGGTATATTCTTTTTTATGTGGATGAAATGTTCTATAGATATCTGTTAATCCCAGTTGGGTCATTACTTCTATTAGACATTTTGCTTCTTTGTTGAGTTTCTGTTTGGTATTCCTGTCTAGTGGTGAGAGTGGTGTGTTGAAATCTCCCACTATAACTGTGTGGGGCTTTAGATGAGATTTAAGTTCTAATAATGTTTCTTTAACGAATGTGGATGCCTTTGTATTTGGGGCATAGATGTTCAGGATTTACACTTCATCTTGGTGGGTTTCACCTGTGATGAGTATGTAATGACCTCCTTCATCTCTTTTGATTGATTTTATTTTAAAGTCTAGTTTGTTAGATATTAGGATTGCTACCCCTGCTTGTTTCTTGGGTCCATTTGATTGAAAAATTTTTTCCCAACCTTTAACTCTCAGGTAATGTCTGTCTTTAAGGGTGAGGTGTGTTTCTTGTATGCAGCAGAAGGAAGGGTACTGTCTTCGAATCCAATCTGCCAGTCTGTGTCTTTTTATGGGTGAGTTAAGGCCATTAACATTGAGGGATATTAATGACCAATGATTGCTCATCCTTCTTCGATTTGCGATGGTTGTTGTTGGTGGAATTATGTGTGGAATTTCACACCTTTGTTCTTTTGGCTGTTGGTAGAGAGGGATTCTCTAATGCTTATGTTTTTCTGGTTGTAGTTAGCTTCCTTGGGTTGGAGTTTTCCTTCCAAAATTTTCTGTAGGGCTGGGTTAGTGGACACATATTGGTTGAATCTAGTTTTGTCATGGAATATCTTGTTTTCTCCGTCTATAGTGATTGAGAGCTTTGCCGGGTATAGTAGTCTGGGCTGGCATCCATGGTCTCTTAGTGCAGGTAGAATATCTATCCAGGACCTTCTGGCTTTCAGAGTTTCCATGGAGAAGTCAGGTGTAATTCTCATAGGTCTGCCTTTATATGTTACTTGACCTTTTTCCTTAGCTGCTCTTAATATTCTTTCTTTATTCTGTATGTTTGGGGTCTTGATTATTATGTGGCGAGGGATTTTTTTTGTGGTCCACTCTATTTGGTGTTCTGTAGGCTTCTTGTACCTTCATTGGCATGTCTTTCTTAAGGTTGGGGAAGTTTTCTTCTATGATTTTGTTGAATATGCCTTCTGCCCCTTTGAGGTGGATTTCTTCTCCTTCTTCTATACCTATTATTCTTAGGTTTGGTCTTTTCATGGTGTCCCATATTTCCTGGATGTTTTGTGTTAAGGATTTGTTGGATTTAATGTTTTCTTTGGTTGATAAATCCATTTCTCCTAGCGTATCTTCAACACTTGAGATTCTCTCTTCCATCTCTTCTATTCTGTTGGTAATGCTTGTATTGGTAGTGCCTGACTGTTTGTCCAGCTTTTCTATTTTCTGCCTTTCTTCAGATTGTGTTTTTTTAATGACTCTATTTCAGTTTTCAACCCTTGCAGTGTTTGCATTGCTTCTTGCAATTTTCTGTTTATCTGTTCGTCTGTTTGTTGCCTTTCATGAATTTTTTGGTTTGTTCTTTCTTCCATTTCTTGCATTTTTTGGTTTGCTTTTTGTTCCATTTCTCACATTTTGTGCTTTGTTTCTTCTTCCATTTCCTGCCTTTTTTGGTTTGTTTCTTCTTCCATTTTTTTCATTTTTTGCTTTGTTTTTTCTACCATTTCTTGCATTTTTTGCTTTGTTTTTTCTTCAATTTCCTGCCTTTTTTGGTATGATTCTTCTTCCAATTCTTGCATTTTTTGTTTTGTTTTTTCTTCCATTTCTTGCATTTTTTGCTTCATTTCTTCTTCCATTTCCTGCCTTTTTTGGTTTGTTTTTTCTTCCAATTCTTGCATTTTTTGCTTCATTTCTTCTTCCATTTCCTGCCTTTTTTGGTTTGTTTTTTCTTCCAATTCTTGCATTTTTTGGTTTGTTTTTTTCTTCCATTTCTTGCATTTTTTGGTTTGTTTTTTCTTCCATTTCTTTGAGGGATTTTCCAATATCCTCTTTTAGGGCCTCTATCATTTTCATGAAAGTGCTTTTAAGGTCGTTCTCTTCTGCTTCGTCCGCATTGGAATGTTGGGGTCTTGCTGGTGTGGAGTCTCTAGAATCTGGCGGTGTCATATTTGTTTTTCGGTTGCTGACTGTGTTTTTGTATTGTCTCTTTCCCATCTCTTCTTCTAGTGGATGCAGAAAGAGCCCCTTACTGGTCTGGGGACCAGAGTTCCCTTTTGGTGGGTGCTAGCAAGTCCAACAATCTGGTGGTTCTTCTATTCCTTGTCCAAATGCTGGTCCCTTGAGTGGAGAAGAACAGGAATCTGGGGCACTTAGCCTCCTGCCTGGTCCCCTGGACCCTATGCTGGGTCCTCTTGTACCTGATCCTGAACAGCTACTCCCCTGGTCTCCCTGCCTCCTCTGGTTTCCTGGCCTCGTTGGTGGGAGAGAAGTTCTGGAGTCTGGGGTGCTTGGCTCCTGCCGGGATTGGGAGCTCTGTGCAGTCCCCAGGCGATCTGCAGGCACTGGAACACAGGCCGGGAAGCAGGCCTGTTTACCTGATGCTGCAGGGGGAACAGCTGCTTCCCTGGACTCCCAGACTCCTCTCGGTTCCTGGTCTCCTTGGTGGGAGAGAAGATCTGGAGTCTGGGGTGCTTGGCTCCTGCCGGGATTGGGAGCTCTGTGCAGTCCCCAGGCAATCTGCAGGCACTGGAACACAGGCCGGGAAGCCGGCCTGTTTACCTGATGCTGCCCGAGGAACAGCCTCAGTACTATTTTTGATACGAGCCATTTTTCCTTAAGAGATTAGATATTACATTTTAACAAAACATTTTGGAATTTATGGAGATGAACAAGATGCTTCTCTTTGAGCAATTAAATTAATGAAATATAACAATAGATTTCCTGATAATTTACTAATATTATTTGCTTGAAAAAGTTCAGAAACAATTAATTCATTTTCCACTTTAGCTTTAAAGTTCTGTACAATAAAGGAACTTCCAGAGGCATCACCATCTCTGACTTCAAGCTCTATTATAGAGCTATAGTCCTGAAAACAGCTTGGTATTGGCACAAAAATAGACAGGTAGACGAATGGAATAAAATTGAACACCTTGGTATTAACCCACACACCTACAAACACCTGATTTTCAACAAAGAACCTAAAATCATACAATGGAAAAAAGAAAGCATCTTTGACAAATGGTGCTGGCATAACTGAATGCTGGCATGTAGAAGACTGCGATAGATCCATGTCTAATGCCATACACAAAACTTAATTCCAAATGGATCAAAGACCTCAACATAAATCTAGCCATACTGAGCCTCTTAGAAGAAAAGTTGGGAAGTACCCTTGAACGAATTGGTACAGGAGCCCACTTCCTGAACACAACACCAGTAGCACAGACACTGAGATTGACAGTTAATAAACGGGACTTCCTGAAACTTAGAAGCTTTTGTAAGGCAAAGGATACAGTCAACAAGACAAAATGGCAGCTTTGAAGTTCTTGGTATTTTAAAGAGTTATTTACACTTTTGTCTTATACAGAAGTTTGTTTGCATGACTTTATGTGCACTACATGTATGCATAAGCCTGTGGAGGTCAGAAGAGGTTGTTGGATCCTCTGAAACTGGAGCTATAGATGTTTGTGAGCTATGATGTAGGTTCTGGGAATCAAGCCCTGGTCTTTTGCAAGAGCAGCAAGTGCTCTTAATTAGTCATTTCTCCAGCCCCTTGGTGAATTCTTAAATTGGGATGTTCTCATATACACTTGTAAATGGAATTGGCTTAATGGGTCGTGTCTAGAGACTTCTTTGACAGCTCTTTGTGTTGTAATTCATATAGTAAATGATGAAGTCCTCCATATTCTTCTGTACTCCAGAAAGGATTTCCTTGCACAGAATTCTTCATCCCAGGGACTTCTATAAATACACCTTTTAAAAGGCACAAAGCATTTTACATAAGTGGTCAACATGAATGTACTTTGGGGTATGGTGTGTGTGTGTGTGTTTTATGCGCATGCAGAAGCCAGAGGAGGATATTGGGGGTCCTGATCTATCTCTATTCACTTTATTCCACTAAGACTCTGTTTCTTACTGAACCTTGAGCTAGGGTGGAGACCAGTAAGCTCTATCAATCCCATTGACTCAATGCCTTGATCCGTCACTCATAGCGGTGTTACAGATGCACATAACCAAGCCTGGCTTTTTATATAGGTACTAGAGATTTGAACTTATATCCTAATGTTTATACAACAAGCATTATTACTCAATGAGGCACACATGCAGCTTCTAAATACGATTCATGATCAGTATTTTCCTCCCTACTGTTTTCCAGCCTGTGCCAATTTGATTATTCCTGGCTTTGCAGGCATGTATCCTCCTTCTGATCGACTATTATGCTGCCAGGCCTGCTTAAGCTTTATCTTCTCAGTCTGAGGGCAGCTGCATTAGAAGTTGAGTGCATCTTCCTAAAAGAGTCCCAAAATGGTAATCCAATCTTAAGGCTTCTAGATTCACACTTTGACCTTTTAATTACATGCTGCTAAGGATGTGTCATTTGTACCAGTATTAATCACATACATTGAAGAAAGAAGCTCTGCTGATGAGGGCTGAGGGCTATGCTGATCTATAGGTATAAAGATAGGAACTTAGGCCGGGCGGTGGTGGCGCACGCCTTTAATCCCAGCACTCGGGAGGCAGAGGCAGGCGGATCTCTGTGAGTTCGAGGCTGGGCTGGACCGATAGCCTCCAAAACAATACAGAGAAACCCTGTCTCGATAAACCAAAAAAAAAAAAGATAGGAACTTAGAATGCAGTTTGATACTGTGTCCATTTAATAAAATAGTAGTAGCTCAGGAAGACTCAGAGCTCAGGGCCTATGAGCTCCTGAGTCATCAGCTCATGGACAGGTTTATAGTATAAGTTTCATACTGGAGTGGGCCTTATATCCAGCCAGAAAGTAGTTGGTGACCCCTGTGACATTCATACCACTATTGCACCAATGGGTTTATATTGGCAGTCCAGTCATCACTATAGCTCACAGGGTTCCCAAATACTGATGACTTTTCTCCCTCATCAGTCTACATAGGATCTTCTGTCACTATGAAAGCTAGCCAGCAGGAAGAAGGCTTCCAGGTCAGAGTCAGTCTGATTGCTACATGTCCCATGACCCATGTCTAACAGCTCAAAGTGGGTATGCCCTTCTGGAACTGAGAGTTTTGCTTGATAACCTCTTGTTTGTTGGAGAAGCATTATCCTCTCCAGAAAGAGCAACTACATTTAAATCACACACACACACACACACACACACACACACACACACACACACACACACCCCTTATGAAACAAAGTTTCCATGTGGCTTTCTCGGGCAATCTTGGTGTTAGTTATACTTCTCCATTTCCTTCTCTGCTCTCCTCCCCTCTGCCCAGTTAATCCCGGCCTCCATTATTCTCCTTTCCCTCATACTACCCGTGTCCTGCTAGTCTTGCATTCCATGCCACCATCTTTCCTACAGTGCCAATGAATTCCTCATCCTTGGTTTATCAGCTTCCCAACTATTATGACTATGTAAGGCTCTGGGCTATGTTCAAAGTGCTGTGAGTACAGGGAAGGAGATGAAGCACAGCAGCCAGCCACACATATGAGCACACATATGAACCACACATATGAATCACACATATGAACCACACATATGAATCACACATATGAACCACACATATGAACCACACATACACCTTCATTTCTTGGCCAAAAGCCCAAGCAGCTCGGCAAACAAAACAAAACAGACAAAAAAAAAACCCCACTCTATTTGGAGTAATTAAAAAGGTAGAAAATCCCAAAGTTTTGCAGAGGTATATCTTTATAATGTTTCATTTTATTTTCCTCCTTTCATTTTCTGCCAAGCATTGATTTTCAATTGCTGTTATTAATGGAAGTAAAGAAGATGAATCCAAAATTTTAGCTGATCTCTGACAATAGGTATTAAAAGAAGAGAAAGTGCTATAATATTGACAGTTGTACTTTTCAAAAAGGATGAGGAAAGATTTTTACCTATATGAGTGTTTACCTGCGTGCATGTATGTATACCATGTGCGTGCAGTGTCCATGCAGGCCAGAAGAGGGTGTTAGACTCCTGGAACTGGAATCAAGGTTGATTCTAAGTCATGATGTGGGTGTTGGGAACAAAGCCCAGGTCCTCTGCAAGAGAAGCTAGTGCTTTTGTTAACTTCTGAGCCATCATCAGCCCCAGCAATGCCATGTGTTTATACTCTCCAGTTAGAACTGTCACAGATGTAGTTAATATACCTGCGTTGCCTTACATTTCCACAGCAGTTCCAGGAAATTTATAAATAATGACACTACATTCTCACACAATCTCCTTTGAAGGCTACTGGGAGTACTTGAATTCAGAAAAGACATGTCTTACTCAAACTATACCACCAAGTTATGTACATAGCAGTGTAATTAGCAGGAAATGGCAGATGAAGAATTAATAAATGAATCAATGACACCAAAGTCCCCCTAGCTGCCTACATTGTTTGAATGTCTTTGTCATTTTTTCTTACCCATTACAGACTTTTTCTTAGTCTCGGTGGTAGGTCCTCCAGTGAAGAAAGATTAGCTCCTGCATCTCCCTTGTCATTAGGGGCGTTGCCCTGGTGCCTTCTGGACCACTGCCATCATGCAGTCACATAGCGCAGACAAATGATCAGCCTTAGCTACATTCCTTTGAAAGATACTGTACATTTCTTATTATTTAATAGAATTGGTGAGAGGAAATGTTTTAGACAAAGACAGTTTTTTCTGCTTTATTCTCTCATCTTTTCTTTGTGATTTTTTTGCTCTAATTGGTACTTTTGGCCACACATGGAATCTTTGCTCAACACTTGTCAATTAAATCTACCTTTATAGAACTCCATGGGTTAGGTCACTGACTTACTAGATCAGCTACAAGCAAGCTGCTGGGTTGCTAATTAAGGAGGACTCAATTGTAAATTAGTATTCATGATGAGCTGGAGCCCCTATTTTTGTGACATGATTGCATTGGCATAATTTTCTATTACTGCAGATTGTAAACATTAACAGAAAGCAGTAGGAGAAACCCAGCTCATCCTCCTGGGGATCCAGGGATGTAGCTAAGGGCAGCCCATTTTGAAGTTCATTTATCTATCTACCTATCTATCTTCCCTTTCTATTGCCTATTGATTTATCATCTAGCTATCCACTTGTTAACTATTACCATTTATGTTTATCTAGCTATCCATCATTCAATCTATATATATATATATCAATCATCTATCACTTATCTCTACCATCTATCTATCTATCATCTATCTATTTATCTATCTATCTATCTTCTGTTTGTGTTTGTCTATCTATGTATCATTATACATCTGTCTATCTATATTTGTACTCCCTTTATCATCTGCCTATTTAGTTATCAATCAGCCAGCCAAACAATCATTTATTTGCCAGTCTCTACCATTTATCATATATAATCACATCATGTTGTAAAGATATGCTTAATGACATAAGTAATCATTTATGTTCTGGTAATGATAAAATACGATTATAAAATGTATGTGAAAGTCTCTAAGAAATTGTGAAAAGATATTACAGCTCATTCATGACCCAAGAAATATACATTTTAGCTTTAATGTGATACCATATTTCTACATCAGCTGGGAAAAATCCTAAAGCTTTGACAATATACTTCATTGGTATGCAGCAGAGGAGCAGGGCCTCTCACACATGGCTGGTGAGAATGTACCTTGATACAATTCTATATAGAGGGAAAATATTAAAATTAAAAATGCACATTCTGCTTTTGGTATTTTACACTTTAGATACCCTTACATGTTATATATAAGGTTATTCACAGTGACATAGCCAAGAGTTGGAAGCAATCCAATTCCCACCAATTAATGACTGTGAAAATGATGTTGTACGTTCAAAGCATAGAATCTTGTCACTGGAATAAGCCCTTTGTCAGCACAGAATGATTTCAAGACATATTGTTAAGATAAAATCAAGATGCAGAATAATATGCATAATAAGGTGCGTTTTTTTGTGCTGTAAGAGGGAGACTACATTTTGCTGACTCATATAAATGCGTCTCCTCAAAAGAAGTGAAGGATGGTATTCATCTGGAAGCATATTTATCAGTATACAGGCTGGTTATGTTCCTGTCAACTTGACAGAAACTAGGGACATCTGAAAAGGAGGACCTTTAGTTGAAATAATGCCTCCATTTGATTGGCTTATGGGAAAGTCTGGGGGGCATTTTCTTATTTAATAATTGATGTGGGAGGGTTCATTCCACTGTGGGTGGTACCATTCTTTTTTCTTCTTCTTTTTTTTTTTTTTTTTTTTTTTTTTTGGTTTTTACGAGAGAGGGGTTCTCTCTATTGTTTTGGAGGCTGTCAGTCCAGCCCGGCCTCGAACTCACAGAGATCCATCTGCCTCTGCCTCCCGAGTGCTGGGATTAAAGGCATGTGTCACCACCGCCCTGCCATTCTTAAGCAGGTGGTTCTGGGTGGTATAAGAAAGTATCTTGAGCAAGGCATGAGGAGCAAGCAGGTAATCAGTGTTCTTCACTACAGCTGCTGCCTCCAGATGCCGGTATGAGTTCCTACCCTCACTTCCATGACTGTAATGTGGAGGTGTAAGCAAAATAAACCCTTTCCTTCATAATTTACTTTTGGTCATAATCTTTATCACAGCAATAGAAAGCAACCTAAGGCAACAGGTTAGTAAATGATGGGGACAGGAGTGACTAGAGAGTCATAGGAACTTCTGTTGTACTCCATAATATGTTCATCCTTTAAAATACGGAATAAAATTGAAAATAACTTTGTGGAAGGTGAACATTTTCACATCTGCAGAGTTTTGTGGTCCAGAGTCTCCTGTCTAGGAAGATAGCACCAGAAAGGCTGTGTCCCTTGTAGGAACATGAATTTGCCTTATCTTTCTTTCACTAGTTGGGAAAATTCAGGGTGAAATAACTCATAGGGGTCATCAGAGCAAAAACAAGAGGTCCAGTGGATGTGGGAATAGTCGGGGTTCATTCTGGCGTGGTTTATTCAGAGGTGAGTCCCTATAAGTAGTGTCATCACAGGCAGAGGCTACACCTCGGAAGAGAATTTCTTCCTTTTATTATGAGTAGAATATTTTGGCTCCTCCTAGAGAAAACACATTCTTAAGAGCTTGTAGCAATCAGAACATTTGCATTACATTTAATTCTAGGTTAAAATATGAAATGTACAGTGCCCAAAGTAATAAGTTAAATTATCTGCTTCTACGAACAACTTTCAAGTCAACACAGTTGCTACAACCATCAAGTTCAAGAAGTGTAACCACCATGTCCTGAGTGGGTACCTCTTTATACGCCAATTGGATATCTGGACTGTTCCTGTAATAAGCATGCTTAATACTTAGTCCACTTTTTTACTGAGCTGTCTGTCTTTCACAGTTCTTCACTGAATTTGTGTATTATTGAAGAATCTGAATGATTACCTTTGGAAGTTCACCATGTAGCCAGAAGGCGTTTATGATATTTTGCACAATACTTCTATGTAATTAATCTGTTGGCAAAATGATCTATTAGAGAAACTGAGCCTGAGAATCTGCTCAGTGTACTGTCTACCTGCCAGCAGACTGATCGATGGATGTTGCTAATACCAGCAGTCAGCATTCACCAGACCCTTAGGACAGGTGGGGTCCTGGGCTCAACATTTCATGAGAGCTATTTGCTTCTTATATTAGTAATTTGTCTTGTAGCTGTGACAGATATTAGGGGAAAAAGCAACTTAAGGAAGGAAGGTTATTTTGGCTCACAGTTTGAGGAGATATGTAGTTTGGTGTGGGGGAGAAGGGATGGAGTCAGGAGTCTGAGGCAGATGGCCACACTGCATCCACGGTTAGGAAGCAGAAAGAGATGAACACTGGTGCTATGCTTGCTTCTTCCTTTTAATTCAGTCTTGGATCTCAGTCCATGGGATGGTGCCTCCGATATTCAGTCTGGGTCTTTCTTTCTCAGTGAAACCTTTCAGGAGAAACCCTCACACCTAGCGATGTGTTTCCATGATGACCTCAAATCTTGTCAAAGTCACAATTAAGATTAATCATCATGCTTGCTTCTTCCAACAGGTCTACTTGAAATAAGCCATCAGGTTGGAAGTCTTAGAGGAACTGACCTTTGATGATTAAAGTAAACAATGATAAGGCTGGGAGTTGATGGTCATTGAACTGGAGCCACCATGCTCATCTTAATTATCACAATGCCTCAAAACAAAGTTGCCATATGGCATCAACTTTGGCACTATTGTGTACTAAGGACAATCACTAGTTCTAAAAGAAGGGAATATAATTAAGTGCATAAGTAAGTATGTTAAAATTCAAATCTCTAGAAACCAAGCCTAATTCATTATAGAGGATACAGACACAGAAAATAACACTTAATGTGGAAACTGTGCCATGCATTTGAACTATGTTTGTGTTATAGTCAATGTGTGAATGAATGACAAATAGATTTTAAAACTTTGTATTAGACAATAAATGTGTTATATATCTTTTGAGTAAATAATCTCAGATGCTCATAACAAAGAGCCGTGTTTTTATTGTTTTGGGGGGAGACTATCTGTTCATTAACCATCAATTTGACAAAGCCCAGAATCATCCAAAAAGAGTCACAATCAAATAATTGTCTTTTCAGGTTGGGCTTCATTGTCTGTCTTCATTGTCTTAATTGACATGGAAGGGGCCGCCCCACTGTGGGAGCACCATTCTCTGGGCACATGATCCTGAGTTAATAAGAAAGCTGGCTAAGAAGGAGTCAAAAGTGTGGGCCAGCAAGCAGTGTTCCTCTGTGGTCTCTGCTTCACGCTTCTGCCTTGAGTTTCCTCAAGGATGGGCTGTGACCTAGACGTGAAGCCAAATCCACCCCATACTTCCCTAAGTTTCTTTTGGTCAGAGTGTTTTATTACAGTGACAAAATGAAATTAAAACAGTGACTATGGTAGAATAAACAGTGACAGCAAACCTACCCACACAACCCCTAATACCTCCTCTGAGTTCCCTAGACTAGGAAAGATGGCAACTCCAGTGAAATTGTGTTGAGTCTCAAAGGAAATTTCTAGTGATTAATAAACACAAGTCACCAAGATGTTCACAAGCAAGTCTCTAAGCATCACTGCTTATTGACTAAAACCCCACAGCTGTGTGGGAAGAGAAATCTATTTTGAGTTCAGCTTTAAATTTGTTTTAAGATAAAAGAACTTGTGGGCAGCTTGTAAGCAAGATAATAGGAAGTAGTTAGACTTTGAGGATATCATGAGAACGTAGGACAGACTCTGGTAGATGGAGATTTCTGAGTAATTTGTTTTGTTTTGCTTTTTAATGGGGAATTTAAACTCTGAGGTATTTTCCTTCCTGTCTGGAGGAAACCCTGGCTGGGTCATGTTCACAGGTCCCGCACAGTTAGTGGAGCCATGCTCTTTGTCCCAATGAGACCTTGTTCATGTATTGTTTCACCAGAAAGACTTACTTTATAGTGTCTTCTTACAGGGTGAGCATCTACCCTCCACTGCTTGATGGATTGGATCTCACTGTTGGTGTCTGGAGGGCCATGTCTCAATCTTATATACTGCTTCCTGGCAAGTCACACTTTGTGTAACACACACTCAGCAGAGTGGCTGTGTGACAGGCTTTGAACTCTCAGATCTAAGTGGCATGACAGATACCATGCTTCATCTTCACATTTAGTAAATTTAAAGGCCACACAATTACACTGTTATCCAGTGAATTTGGTCTATAAGTCTTATCTGACATTTAATAGCTTACAACATGAGATATGCATCATTTCCTCTGATAGTCATGACTCTTGTTTACAGGAAACAGTGTTTTATTTTCTTCCATTTTAGAACAGAGGAGATGCTGGGATCCTCACCTGTGGTCAGACAGCTCATGGCAAGTCATTATTAAAAACTCAGTCTTCTGTCTCTAACAACAGTATTGGTTTTTTTTTTCTTTTTGGTTTGAATACCAAGCCTGAAATTGGAGGATTACAGAGGGTTTTCCAAAAGACGCACTTGATCCAGGTGCTCTCAGTCCACGAAACAGATGCTTATATAAATTTCACATCACCATTCAACTGGGCAGAACAAGGTAAAGAATAAGTAATTTCAGTGTTGGCTCCAGGGCAAGAAGCATTAGGGAAAATTCCTGAGACATCTTGAAAAATCCTGTCTGTGGCCTGCCCTCCTCCTACAAAACAAGCAGGCTTGCTTGTGTGTGCTCTGCAACCCGTAGACACTAAAAAGCCTTCCACGCTTGCATCTGAACGGAGATGTCTCATCTCTCACGCTGTAAACTCCTGAAAGGATCTGGATTGATGCTTCCCTAGAGGCAGCATATGAGATAAAGGATTCAATGACAGAGACATTGTTTGGAGGAGGAAGAGAGGGAACAGAGAGTGGGACTGTGCTATGTAGGAAAGAGGGTAACCCATAACTTCTTTGCTATGGCACTGGCTACCGCCTGAGCAATGACCACCGAGCTTCATGAAGAAATCACAGTGTGAAACACACGCTGCAGAGGGATTTTATCAAAGGGGAGGAGAGCGGATTACTGTGGAGAGCTACTGGAGTAGAGACCTCCCATCTTCCAGTATGCTGTGTCTGACACAGTGACATGGAAGACAACAGATCCTGGCAGGGAAGCATCTTAGATAAAAGGTCCAACAGAGGTGGTGGGCACTCAAGGAGGTGGTGGGACACTGTTGTCTCAGGAACCTGTAATGGGAACTAGGTCTTAACATTCTTAATATGACTTTCACAGTATAGGGGTGGTGGGTACCATCCCCTATAATGATAGCTGTACCAACACTGTCAGAGCAGTGACTGTGAGAAAGGCAGGCAGACATGTGTACAGTCTCTACTGACAAAAGGACACAGAAGAAGGAAGAAGTCAGGGCGAGGAAGGCTCTGCATAGCACAACATGGCTTCCAAGCAGGTGCATGAGACTGGCAAATCTTTACTCACGCTTTCTCGTAAGTTCTGTCAGGATGCTCTGGCCACTCGATCATGCACACAACTCTGCTGGGCATGGTCTCTGTGGTGGAGTAGTAGCCCTGTGGGAAGGCCAGCAGGAGAGCCAGGACCCAGATGACAAAGATGACCACTTTGGTAGCAGTGGCCGACAGCCGGGGCTGGAGGGGGTGAATGATGGCCATGTATCTGCAGTAGAGAAGAAAGGACAACATTCTGTTACTATGCATTTTTCCTGACCATAAGAATTCCCAGAAACTCATTGTTTCCCAATTATTTGTGTTTGTTTATGGTTAGAGGCCAGAAGTCAACCCCCAGTGTCCTTCCTCAGAAGCCATCTATGTTGTCTTTTGAGGCAGTCTCTCACCGGACCCTGGGGCTTACCATAGGTTCAGCCAGCTGGTCATTAAACTCTGGGGATCTTCTTCACCCTGCCTTTCTTTTTTTATCATTTTTATTTTAATTTTTTTATTCGAAATAAGTCTGCTTTATTAATGTAAGCGACCACAGTTACAGATTTCCTTGGTAAATCTACATCCATATTCTGTTATATCATGTTTACATTTTCATTTAGAAGTTTTACATTTTCTCCCTGATTTCTTTTTTTAATTTTTTTTATTTTTTATCATTTTTATTTTAATTTTAAATAGCTTGTTTTACATGTCAATCCCAGTTCCCTCTCTCTCCCCTCCTCCCGCACTCCCCTTCCCCCCTCCCTCCCACCCTATTGCCAAATCCTTCCACATAGGGGATATCTAGAGTCTGTCATTTTACTCTTGGTAGGGTCAAGGCACTCCCCTAAGAGTCCAGGCTGAGAGAGCATCTCTCTTTGTGCTATAGGCACATGAAGACAGTTTGTATACCAGGGATAGACACTGATCCACAGCTCAGGGCCCCATAGGTTGCCCAGGCCTTCTCACTGACACTCACATTTGGGGGGTCCAGATCAGTCCCATGCTGGCCTCCCCACTGTCGGTCTGGGGTCCAAGAGCACTCCCCTGTTCAGATCAGCTGTCTCTGCTGGTTATGCCAGCCCATTCTTTGCCAATTTGCTCATCACTCCTCTCTCTCTGTCACTGGGTTCCTTGGGTTCAGTTCAGTGCTTAGTTGTGTGTTTGCCTCTGCTTCCATCAGTCACAGGATGAAGGCTCCCGGATGGTTATAGACATCAAGTTCATTATCAGGAATGGGCATTCGAGGTGGTCCCTCCACTATTGCTTAGCTTGCCAATTGATGTTATACCTTTAGATCACTCGAGGTCACTCTGGTGCCTGATCTGTCTTCGATCCTATGATTCCCTCTTCCCCCTATTCTACCCCCACCCCCTCAACTTCCTGTTCCCCCATGACAAACTCCCTTCCTCTTTACCCCCTCTATTCTTCCCAGGACCCACTCCCCCCACCCCTTGCCATGTTCCCCATCCATTCAGAGGATCTTGTCTCCATCCTCTTCTCTTGGGCACCCTGCCTTTCTGATGGTGGGATTACAAATGTGTACCACCATCCCTGCTACCCTAGGTCCAAGGGGATCAGAGGCAGGAGGGAAGCTTGCTGGCTTCCACCCTGGCCAAGATATGAGCTCTGGGTTCAGAGAAAGACCCTGCCTCAGTTCAATAGGTAGAGAGTGACAGAGAAGAACACTCATTCAATATGCGTATTTACACACACACACACACACACACACACACACACACACACACACACACACCACATAACTCAGGTCCTCACTGACTGAGCTATCTCTCCAGTAGCCCCTCCCAATGATTATTTACAAGACTTTTCTGCACTATTCTTTTATAGTCTGTCCTTAAACTCCAACTCATGACGTACAATATGAAAAGCCCACAAGGAAAGACAGATTTTTAGAAGAAAAATTGATAACCCATTTAGAAACATTCTAAGAGGTATTTTCATTTTTGGCATGCTTGGAGTACATACCCAACAGTCAAATACATTTTACGGGCTGAAAAATGGTCTGTTATAGTACTTTTAACATGAAGAGTTTTATCCTTGAGACTAGATGGCTTAGTGGTTTAGAGAGTGCGAACTGACCTTCCAGATGACCTGAGTTTGGGTCCCGGGACTTAAACTGGGTGGCTCACAACTGTTCGTCACTCCAGCTCCAAGGAGTCTGGTCTTTTGGGCAATTGTATTCATGTGCACCTCCACTCACACTTTACACACACACACACACACACACACTTAATTAAATAAAAATAAGTAGAAGAAATGGAATTTTGCTCTCCTTTCTCTCTTGGTGCCAGGGACTGATCCCAGGACCTCATTATTGCCAAGCAAGTGCTTTATCATTGAGCGACATCCCCAACCTTCTCTTTTATGCTGTTGGAATTAAGGGACAATGCTGGTAGGAATACATCTGGGCTCTGCAGAAGAGGGCTCAGTCTGCAGAATTCTGCTATGATGGCACCATGAGGTGACACAGTCTCGTGACCCTGCAGCCGTCTTAGCTTGTAGAAACACACAAATGCTTGATTAACGATGAAAACAGCCTGACAAAATGATGAAAAAGCCTGATACATTTTCAGACTGTGTCTTCCTTAAACAGAGTGTGATTTCAACGGTCTTAAGAGTCCTTATGTAGCATTATAAAAGCTTAGTAATGAGCTGGGGGTGTATCAAGAGCTCAGCTGGTGGAATGGAATCAGCTACCACCTGGGTGATTAGAGTGCAATTTCACGAGGACACCCTAGATACAGTGTAAAACACAAACCTCAGAGGGATTGCACCAGAGGGGAGGGGTCACCCAAGACCACTGGAAAACATAGATATCTATTTATGATTTGTAATAGTAACAAAGTTGTGGTTACTAAGTAGCAATGAAATAATAGTATGGTTCGGGGGTCATCACAACATGAGGAATGGATTTAAAGTGTCATAGCTCCAGGAAGGTTGAGAAACACTGGCTTAGAGGGTCAGCCATTCTTGGGTCCCCTCATACCTATGATCTAGATTAAAGGATGCCATCCTGATGAGACTGGGAGCAGCCTCTGAGACGCCATAGAGATCTGAGGGATACTAGACATGAAAATCTGCATTTCATATCACACAGCAACCTTGCCTGCCCCTTATAAAGGCGTTTTCCATATGTATTTTTCTTTAAAATATTACGGGTTTACTTCTTTAAAATATGCACTTTCCCCTCAGAGTGGAAATGACGTTTTACACGGCCTTCAGGGTCTAAACATGATCCAACAGGCAGGTAGTTCTTGTTTCTGTGGGACAGAAGGCCCAGTGCAGACTTCAGCAATACACAAACATCTGCACAGCTGTCAGTTGGCTCCACACAGCCCTGTGTAATTGTTTTACTGCATTTCTTGGTCTCCTAGGAACTCTAGGCAAGGACTGGGGCCAGGGCACTAGTAGAGCAATTTCAGTCAGTATGAGCTTCAGCAGTTATCACCAGGCACCTGCTGTATGCGGAGTACAGCCCTCCCTTCAGAAGGCTATGAGTATCTCTCTCCAGAGGAGCAGGCACATTCATAAAAACTACAAATCACAACAGCAGATAAATAACCTCAAGTGAAAATTGGATCAATTCCTCAACCCCTTAGGGATGTTGCAGAGGCAGTCAAACCTCCGAATGTCAGGCAGTCTTAAAGAGATGCTCACTGGATTTGGGCTAAGTCTGCTGAGTGTCTTACTCTGAGGATAAGCAGTGCTGGAGCCGTCTCCCTCTTCTGGGTTGGGATTAGGTCTGACTTTCTTGAAGGTTTGATGGTTTGATCTGGCTTTCTTAGGGTTCAGTGTTGGGGTCTGGGTTTTCCCTTTCTGGATTGTAAGAACAAGGACACTGACAATACCCTGTGTGAGGAGGTTGGATGTGGGGAAGATGCCTAGGTCTCAGTCATTCTAGAAACAGTATGATGTATGCGGGGGCTGGGGACATTGGTAAAGCGCTTGCCACATAGGTAGGAGGACTTGAGAGTGCGATCCTCAGAAGCCGCATTGAGTGGGGGCCATGGTGACACACACCTGTCATACCAGTGCTGTGAGGTGGGCGCAGGCGAGCCTTTGAGGCTGCCATACCCAATGAGAGACCCTGCCTCAGAAAATAAGAGGGAAAGATCCAGAGGAATGACATCATGGGTGACCTATGACCTGTACATGCACATGCACACACACAAACACACATGCACCCCTACCCAATAAATATAATTTAAAACGTTACAAAGAAAGAAGTCACAAATCCCCAGGAATCCCTGCATCTTTCATCAAGATTTCCCTCCCCGACTCCAAAGCGGTCTGGAAGCCATGGCCATGTCATATCTCTCTCAGGCCCACACAGGCTTCCTCACTGGCAGCTGTGCACTCCCAGACTTTGAACTAGAGAGAGACCCACAGGGGAGCATGCAGTAATTACAGCACACTCTTTTAATACGATCTCAAACGCAAGATTTTAATTTGCTATTTGCTTCTAAGTCAGGATAAATGCCCAAGCTTAAATAAATGAATCCCAATGTCCACCCCAAATTGGCGATACACCACTTAGAATCGAATGTGATTACACTTTGGGAGCACTGCCCTGGTGTACTGGCAACATGTCTCCAAATGGGTGTCAGAAAGCCATATTTTATCATTACTGCGAAAAATTGCTATTTGGAAGCCCATTTTAGTTAACTCTGTGCCATTCTTTTAGACTAGGGGCCATTTTGGTGAAAAATGAATGAATTACATGTAGAAACCCCAAGTTAGTATCAAAGATTGGCTGTAAAAATGCATTTTTTTCATTTGTCCAAAAATGGTTATAAATTTCTCTTGCTTCCTCCTTTTTTCCTTCCTTCTCATTTTCTCTGCCTCTCTCTGTCTCTCTCCTTCCCTCTCCTCTCTGGTGGCTTGTATTGTGCAGCACACTTCTCTTCTATTTACTTAGTGGCTAGCTAGCATTAGTTGGCTAATACCTACACAGACAATGGGTATTTTCCTCTTTACTTTCCATCCCCAGCTTGCATCCCATTAACATACAGTGCGTTTATCTGGATCCACCCTCAACAACTCCTTCTTATTTGATTATGAGATACCACCATGCAAGTGCTTCAAGCCCTAGGGAGATACACTTAATAAATATTTATTGACTGTTCCATGCTCACGGGACTCCAAGGCAGCCAACTCAATGTCCTACTAGTTTACACATTAATCACCAGACTGCCAGAGTCAGGGGTCCAGAGCCTGCATGGCATGTGAATTACTTCCTCCATTTCAGGCCACTCTTCCTCCCAGAAGCCTGTCTGCCAGCTCTTATGGAAGCTGAGTGTGACCTCCCAGCTGAAACTGGAGGCCGAGTTCCCTTTGGTCACTGCGCTTTATAAAAAGAAGTCTCACAGAAACATCTTCTTAATCTGGGGAAGTGTGCCACTGTACATTTTTGTCATGGACAGATAGACATGATCTTATTGTGAAAAAGAATCCATCTCCTCCCCGGCATCTCTGTCCTCTTGACTTCCTCTTTGTCTGGCCCCAGATGGTGATGGCTTAAGAAATAGGCTGTAGAACAGGGCCTTTTCCTGGGGAGTCTCGAATCATCTCTTCTCCTTACTCTCCTACAACAGATGCTGCATTCCTCAGTGACCTGGGGACTCTATTCTGAATCTTCCTTGCACCACATGGAGCCTTCTTGGACCACACATAAGTCATAAATCTCCAGCAACAGTAGGCTATGTCCTGTCCTTCACTTCACCTCAAACTGTCACAGAATCTCAATCCTGTCGCCTCATATCCATTTCTTTTGTTCTTATTGATGGTGCCCCTTCTATCTGATGACAGATTTTGAAGTAAGTCATTGATAGACCACTGGAATAAGAAATGTGTGCCTTATAGAATGGGCACAGGATAAGTACTCAGGCAAGGGGCTCCAAAAATATTTTCATTATGTGTGATCTGTGCCACCTCTCTAGGCCATTCAATGGCCTCTTTGGCTATAACAATGAGTGTCTGCATTTATCTAAAGAATTGAATGTCTGGTCATGCATTTTCTAATTTATATCTCTGGAGTTCAGTAATAAAAGTGATGCCCAGAATCAAACTCTCAGCTGGTGAAATATCAGTGTCCTCTAGTGAAAAAGTTTGTGTCCTTTGCAATGAAAGGAAGTAAAAAAGATGGGACGCCCTTTCTCAGGAAACATATCCTGGAAGATGCCCTAGAAGACGAATCCTGTGTGTCTCTCAGCACACGGTCTACGCACATGTTAGAGTACAAATACTGAAAAAAATTACTGAAGGGTTGAAAGTCAAAGTATAGGAATGTGGAAGGACGAGGGACTAGTGAGGTCACTCCTACAGGATGATCTTGGTTATCCATAGAATAGGAAATACTTTGAACAATGATTATTCTCATATAACAGCCATGCACCTATTCCTACTGGGAATAATAGAGCTATAACATATATGCCTGTATTGGGTATGATTTTATTAAGCAGCTATTTATGGGGTCCCTTTTATATGCCAAGAAATTTGCATGCTTATTTATTTGGTTAAATTTTTTTTTTTGGTTTTATGAGACAGGGTTTCTCTGTATTGTTTTGGAGGCTGTCGGTCCAGCCCGGCCTCAAACTCACAGAGATCTGCCTGCCTCTGTCTCCCGAGTGCTGGGATTAAAGGCGTGCGCCACCACCGCCCGGCTATTATTTGGTTAATTTTCACTGAGAGCTTACTAGATCCCATTCACTAAGGGAGCCCTTCTGTGGAAGACAAAGAGGGGAGATGGACAGACAAGTAGAAAAATAAGTGAGGCGTAGCGAACACAAGATCAGTGACCTCTGCCCCATTGAAGATAGCCATCAAATCCTTCCATGAGGGCAAGGATGATGGGTCCAGGCTGTGAACAGAAGCAGGAGCCAGAGAGGAAGACACTGAGATCAAGAGTGTCCTCAACTTGAGACCTCTGTGTTTAGATGAGAAACCAGACTCTGAGCAGTGCCTGGCAGATGACGATCACCTTACTTCCTGATGACAGACAGAACATGCACTAGCTTTATTCTGGGCATTCCCTGTCAGAGGTAGAAACGTTTCTCAAGGTGATGCCATGCTCACCTGTTGTTCTAATTCCTCTTACTCATCCCTTTCCATAAGCTACAAGGAAGGCCCCAATGCAGCCCACAATCTGTTTCTGCAAATAAAGTTTTATTGGCACACAGTCATGTCCAATAGTTTCTGTCTATGGCTGTTTTGACACCACAGAGACAGGGTTGAGTAGCTATGGGAGAAACTGACAGACCCTGCAGCTTGCATTTGCTCTTTGACCTTTATGGAAGTTTGCTGATCCTTGATTTACAGGTATATTCTAAGCCATTACTATTCCTGGGCACATGGGGTATAAAAAAAGGCTTATACCATTTTGGGAAAGAGTGAGGGACTGGTACTGGGTTGTGGGGGAATCTACAGATGAGCACCTTTAAAGACGGGTGCTCAGCCCCCTTGTCAAAGGAAAGATATTTCGATTTCTTTTAAATTGTATACCCTTCAGCAGAGTGCTCCCCCACATTCCTGTTAGCCATGCTTCCTTATAGCATCCTTACCTTCTGTCTTACGGAAGATAACTTAGGCTCCTGTTCCTATCACTGGACAGTCCCCATCCCCAGGAGACTGAGCTCACCCATCTCTTAACCTTCTGTGAGTCTTAGCTAACCAAGAAAAGCTTGCCTGGTCACTGTTTGACTTCTCCCTTGCATGTCTTTTCAGGAGCTGCAAGATAGCAGCTCTGCTCGGAGCACATAGGCTGCTCTGGAAGGGGCAGAGTGCAAAGGACTGGATGCCTGAGCTCTTGGTGTCCTCTCCTCACGAACCCCTCAAAAACTCTTCTGGAATTTTTGGAATGTAAGATACAAAGACAGGATTGATAAAATGTTCTGGCTGGGAAAGTGTAAAAGGTGACCCCCTCAGGTCATAAAGGCCAGCGAGACTAAAACTGGACGTGATTGATTAGGAAAATGCAGTGAAGTCTAAGTCTAAACCGAGTGTGATCTGAGCCTCTGCCAGCAGTGGTGGGTCAGGCCCCAGTGGCAGCGGTGGCGGCAGCAGCAGCAGCTTCTCAATGCACAATAGAAATCCTGTATCTTCTGTGTGCACGCAACTCATTATCTTGTATAACCCGTGCCACAATGAAGCTCATTATCCTGCACAATAACTTAAAATTAATAAAACTAGGACAAATTGGAGGCTGGGGAGATGGCTTAACTGAGTGCTTGCTGTGCAAGCATGAGGATCTGAGCCTGAATCCCCAGCAAGCATGAGGATCTGAGCCTGGATCCCCAGCACTGATGTAAAAAGCTGGGTATGGAGGTGGTGTGGTGCGCTCATCTGCTGGGGAGTTGGAGCTAGGCAGATCCCTGGAGCTCATTGTCCAGCCAGCCTAGCTAGCCAAACCACGGAGATCTCAGCTCAGAGAGACACTGTCCCCAAAAATAAAGAGAGACACGAATGATTAGGAAGACACTCAACATTGATCTCTGGTCTCCATGCGTATACGCCCCAGAAGGCATACTGTCATAAGAGTGTACACACATGTATATCATACTCACTCACATACAAAAAAATCTCATATATGTGTATGAAAACATCAAAATTATATATTATCTTGTGCACTAAAAAGTAGTTGACAATTGGATGAAAATAAATGCCATGTGTCAGGATTGGCTTAACGCTGAGGGTGATTAGCTTAGGTAAAATGGAAAGACTGGTTATGGCTTTGTTTTTGGTCTTTTTCCTGTGTGCAAAGAGAAATGGATGTGGGAATGCATGAGTAAATTGCCCAGTCACTGTGGAAACCACTAAGGAGGTTTGTCAAAAATTTACAAGCTGAACTACCCTACAACCAGCTAAACCACTTCTTGGTATATCTTCGAAAGATTCTAGGTCAGGTATGTCCAGCCTTTTGACATTGTTACATAACATTGTTATCTAGAAGTGTATTGGGCAGCAGCCACGGCTATGCTGGGATGCATGTGGCCCACACAGCTGTAAGTTGGACATGCCTACCTAAGTCAACATACCACAGAGACCTGCACACCCGTGGTATTTCTGAACTGTTCATAATAGCCAAGTTCTGGAATCAGCCTGTATCTGTCACCAGATGAATAGAGAAATAAAACATGTTACATATATCCAATGGATTTTTTTCCATTAGTAAAGAAGAAGTGAAATTAGGTCATTTAATGGAAAATGGATGCTACTAGAGATCATTATTTTTAGTGAAATAAGTTAGATGCTGAAAGACAAAGATTACATGTGTTCTTTCATGTGTGGATCCTAAAGTGTGTGGGTGTCTGTGTGTGATGTGTATATGTGTGTGTGTGATGTGTGTGGTGTGTGTGGTGTGTGTGTGTCTGTGTGATGTGTGTATGTCTATGTGTGTCTCTGTGTGTATGTGTGTGTGTGTCTGTGTGATGTGTGTGTGTGTCTGTGTGATGTGTGTTTGTGTGTGAGCATGTACCTGTGCAAGGGCAGTTGTATTTGCTGCTTGTGTGTGCATGCATGCAGAGTCCTAAGCTTCACTTCTGGTACCATTCTCTATTCTTCCCCACCTTAGTTTTTGAGACAAAGTCTCCCTGACTAGCGCTCACCATTTTACCTAGGTAGTCTGGCATGTGAGCCCTGGTTGTTGGGGATCTGAACTCAGGTTCTCATGATACAGCAACACTTTACCTACTGACCCATGTTCCTAGCCCCTAATACTCTTAGTAGGCATACAAACAACAACAACAACATCAGCACACACACAGACACACATGACAGGAAAGCAGAAGGGATGCCAAGGAAAGGAGGAAACTAGGGGATGGACGAGGGAAAGAGTGGATAAAATCACAGTGTATGATGCATTTAAAGAGTTTGTCACTATGAAGCCAGTGCCAATATGCACCAAGAGAACACACTGAAAAAAGAGCAATGGAGGGGAGACAGAAATTGTCCTTCCTCGTTTTCAGTTAGAAGGCTCTCATCAAGCAACCGGCTAGCCCATGTCATCTCTGACGACTGCTTTTTCCCACTTAGGGATCCACACGTGTGCAGCCCCTGGGGAACTGGTCTGCTTCACACAGAAGCTATTGCCTGGGCCACACACTTCCAGCCCACCAAGGGATGCCACCGGGACACACTCTGCTTCTTGGTGGTGCTTCCACTTTGGGACTTGTAACTAAAGATGAGTAGGAAGGCTGGGGCAGGTCCTAGGGGCGCCATATGCATAAACTTGATTTGAGAATCTCTGGGGCCACTTTAGCTCCACAGGCAGAACAAGCAAAGGCAGAACTCTGGATTCTATTTCCTCAGTATTTTAATTACTATTTGAAGAAGGGGACATCTTGGTTTAGTGGAAACCCAGTTATGGAGGAAAGAGCACATCTAGGGCACCTGTCACCTGTTTGCACTGTGCTCTCTGGTCATCTCGGGAGGATCATGTTCTGTGCCTGCAGCCTTGAAAGGCCCTAAGTCCCCAGGCCACAGGGGAGCAGGGCCAGTGAGAAACATGGGAAATTATCCACAGAGTGAACATGCCAGGTGGGAAGTCTCCTGATATGGAGCGTATTATCAATTTGGGTATCCTCACACAGCGTTGTGTTTTGTTATCCAGTGCAAATCCACCCCGACTGATCCACTCATACGTCCTTGTTAAAACGAAGTGGGTTCTTCTGACAATAATGTTATATGTGAACAAAAGCTCATGTTTAATGAAAAGTAAATACTAGATTTTTGCTTTTTGTCACTTTCTGATGAATGTGTGAGAGACACAAAACAGTGAGAATTTTTGCCTCCAAGGAGCCAAAATGTTGCTACCGGAAGTGTATGAGCTAAGGTGTGTGAATCGGCTGAAGAAGTGGCACCAAAAAGCTCACAGGTGGGGCGGGAGAAGGGGGCGAAGTGGAGGCTGGGAGTCAACCTCAGATGCCTTTCTGCAGGGGTTCCCCACCTTGTTTTTGGAAACAAGATGGCTTACTGAAACCTGTGGCTCATGAATTATGTCTGGCAATTTTCAAGTATCTATCTACTGTTCTCCACCTCCTCATTTTGGGGATTACAAACTGGAGCCAACACACCTGGTCTTTTCTGTGGGTCATAGGGATTGAACTTGGGTCCTTAGGCTTGTACAATCACTTCTCTGACTCAGCCATCTACTCAGAAAGTTGAAGCAGGAGCATCAGAGGGGAGGACTGCTACACAGTGGGGCCTGGCTTGCTTGTGAGGGGCAGCTGCTCCTAAAGACACTGAGCTGGTGTTTACATACAGATACACAGGACACGGAGCACTGGCCGGCCCACCTGAGAAAAAACAAGTGTTCATTTAGATGAAATAATTACCTTCAGTCATTTTCAATTTCAGTTTTCCTGTTGCATGCACAAAAGGTCAGGTCATAGCTATTAATCCCTTGGCTCAGTTAGCAGAAGGACTTGCCAAATAGCTAAATGATTCCAATTTTATGTTGGAGTCATCAGATTTTTCAAATAGAGAATCAGCTCATTTCAATGATGTTTCCATTTTCTTTTAATCCAATTAATTTTTGGATTCAAAGTTTTTGGAAGGTGAAACAGCTGGCTGATGTTGTTCATGCCGTCAATTCAAACTTAAGCAATGAAAAATAAGTTGATTTGTTTTTCTGCTGATGCATACAGTGTGTTAAAAATACTGTTTTTCCCAAATTAAGAAAGCCTGTAACATAAATAAACTTTGATGTCACTAGGTGGTATATATAATTGGCAACTGTGTCAAAACAAGCTGATGTTTTGCCAATTGAAATAGAAGCTATAGTGTTGAAATTCACAAAAAATGTGTTGGTGTTTAGAGTAACTGAACTAATTTATTTTTGTAATATATTTTATTTGATGAATATAAACTTCTGACTCAGTTAACACTTCAAATGTGTTTGAGCCTTTGACAACCTTTTGTGAATTAACTCGTAATAAAATTGATTGTGGGGGCATGCTCTTTAAAATTAGCTGAAGATCCTTAATTAAAATGTTTTTGACGAAGAACCCTAAAATATTGAATTCTGAATATCTTGGTAAATTATGATTTTTTAAAGATTTATTTTATACGTGTGTCTCTGAGTGTGTGTATTTGCCCCACATGCACTTGGTGCTTGGAGAGGCCAGAAGAGGGCAGCAGGGGCCCCTGGAACAAGAGTTATTGGCAATTGGGAGCAGACTACTATTGGTAACTGAACCTAGGTCCTCTGCATCAGTAACGGTAAGTGCTTCTAATCGCTGAGCCATCTCTCCCGCCCCACAAATTATGATGATTTTTGAATGCAAATATGGAAAACATATTCAAATGTGTCCCCACAAAGCCTGTGTGGTGTGCATAATTTAGCTTTTTAAATTCTAAGAACTATTTGACTATTGAGAAGAATTTTTCAATGGATCTTTGTGGTTCAGTAAATAATTTATGCTCTGTAACAGCATAGAGCCGTGTGAATTGGAAAAATCACTAAGTGTTTCAGTATTTAAATTTGATTAAATACTCAAAAAGAATATGGAGGTGCATTCTCTACTAACACAATTTAGCTTTATACCCTTAGTTTTAGCTCTTAAATTTGAAAAATATTGAAAACAGTTGTTTTATGTGTATGAGCATTTATTAGCTTGTATATTTGTGTACCATGTGCATTCAGTGACTGTGGAGGCCAGAAGAGTGCACCGGATCCCCTGGAACTGGAGTTATGGATGGCTGTAGTTACCATGTAGATGTTAGGAACCAAACCCTGGTACTTTGAAAGAGCAGCCAGTACTTTTAGCTCCTGAGCCATCTCCAGCCACAAGAGAGGTCTTGTGTTGCACTTTTTGATGTCTGTTCTTCATTTGTATAATTTTGGGATTAACCTTCAGTTCACAGACTGTCTTCAGGATGTAGTAATTGACTTGTCTATGGAGCATCTCCATTTTAACTACTGCTGCTTCCTTTTTATAATTTAGATTTGCTTTATACTTTTGATTTTGCTTACTCACCATGCTTGCTTTGTACTCCTATGTGAGAACCCTCTTTCCACTATAGACTCTCAGGAGGGGTGATTGTCTTTTCCTTATTGACTTGAGCACTAGGATTAGAGATGGGACATTTTCTTTGCAGTCATTGGACAGGTAAGCCAATGGCTTTCCAACTCTTGTCTACTATAGGTAGAGTCATCTAGGTCCTGCCTTTGAGAGACTGGACCTAACCCTTCCCAGGAAAGTCTTAGGCTTTGTCTTTTGTCTTAAAACTTCCATACAAGGTCATTGTCAAGGTCAAAACTCAGGCTAAAAAACCCATATTCTTGCTCTAACTCAAGTCACTGAGTGTTTTCCCTTAGCTCTCAACATAAGGTTTCTTTACTTCCTTCCAAGGAAATGAACGCATATAAGGTGATATTTTGTGGTGTCTAATTCAGCAGTTTTAGCTAACCTCAAGAGCACCCATCAAGACAGCTAGCACACTACTTTTTCAGGGAGAAGTGCTGTTGTCTTTTTCATTTTTCTTTTGTTGTGTAGTAAAATGTCAACTAATAAATTTCAATATGAGAGGAAAAACTTCCCTGCACACCAGTCTTTAAGAATATCTCTTAGCTAGCATTCAGCACACATGGTAAATGCTGGGCTTAATCTTACCTGCTTTCTTTATGTTGGATTGTTTATCATCCACCAAACCTGAGGAAAGCTAATGTCAAAATCTCATTTTCCAGATGAGGTAACTGAGACTCATTTGCCAGATGAGGTAACTGAGGTAAAAATCAGCTCATCTACCAAGGGCTTGTGGGGCGGAGGCTGCACTTGGCAGCTGTCTACAGAGCTCTGCTCTTAATCAGGAATGATGCTGAACTCTCATTCTCACTGCCAGTCATGGCACAACCTTCTCTTCTTTGCACGCAGACATCAGTACTTTTCCCTGGACTGGTTTTTCCATTGACTTGCTCAGCGAGTCTTACTTTAATTAACCCCCTTCTGTGTGTCAGAGCAGAGCTCAGGATGCCTGTGTTCTTCTGTAGGGTTGACTGTTTCTTGCAGACGCACACACAGACACACACAAGCACCCACATGCATATGAACACACACATGATGATGGCCACATGAATTACTACCTGCTATGGAGGGTTACCATGTGGGGAGCGGCAGCCAGCGTAGACAGGAGGTCATGTGGGCGTCCACTCAGAGAAGCATCTCGGTGGACATGGCACATGAATTTGACCTGGAAAGGTGATTAGGGTGGATGTCTATGGAAAGCAGCGTGTGAGTGAGGGGGCACACATATGTGTAAGTATGATGTGAAGGTCAGAGGGCAACCTTGGGCATGGTGTCATATGAGCTGTCTACTTTTATTTTGTTTGTTTCAGACAGTCTTTCAGAGGCCTGGAGCTCACTAAGTAGGCGAGGCTGGCTTGCCAGGGACCTGCCTGTATCTACTTCCCTAGCACTGGGATTACAAGTCCTTGCTAGCACGTTTGTCTTTTATTTTTATGTTTTTCACATTTTAAAAATTATTTATTTATTTATTTATTTTACAACCTTACCCCAGTTTCCTTTCCCTCCTCTCCTCCCATTCCTTCCCCCCCACCTCCCCTCTGCACCTTGAAGCCAATCCTCCTCTCTGTTTCTGTTCAGAAAGGGGAGGCCTCCCATGAGTATCAGCAAAGCATGATATATCAAGTTGCAGTATTTAAGCTGGGCAAGGAAATGGGAATATGAGGACTAGGTTCCCAAGAGCCATCCCCTGCTTCCACTATAAACCAAGCTACACAAATGTCACATATATGCAGAGGGCTTAAGTCGGTCCTGTGCAGGCTCCCTGGTTGTCGGGTCCATGTCTGCCTTTTTAAATGTGGGTTCTGAGGTTCCAGTTCAGGCTATTTTCACTTCCCAGAAGTATACAGACTTCAAACTGTCTGATATCAGAAGGCTACTGGAGGCGGCTGTCACCCACCCGCACAATGGGTACACCCCAACTAAATGTGCCCCTCTTCCCCCACATTCCTTCCCTGGAATTCCCTCCCCTCTACAGCCCAGGAACCAGAGACACGTTGTCTATGGGCAGCCTGACCTTCTTCCTTTGGGGTCTATAAGAAGGGATCTAGACCCTGCTTTGTGAACCTGAACTCTCATCAGGGCCCAGCCACGCTGTCTGTCAGTCTGTCTGTGAGTCCGGAGTGCTAATAGCTCTGAGTAAACGTTTTATCCAGTGTCTCCTTTGAGTCCCAGCCCTGACTGATGCCTTTCAAACATGTATCCTCTGAGGCTCTGTGGCAGCTGACCAGAGACAAGACAGAGCCTTAGTAGCTACCAAAGATTGATGTAGCAGTCCTCGTCTCCTATCGAGCAGGCAGCAAGCCGTAGGCAGAGAAGCTGGCTTCGGACTTTTGTTTCTTGCTAAGGTCAGATAGAAAATCAAGGAAGCAGGGTTGGTGAGGGAGGGCAATGTCTGTGTGCCTGGAAGGGTGATTGCCCATAGTGAACACTAATTTTCAGAGGATATGAGAGGTGCTGGAATAAGGAGTAAATACACAGAGTGTCAAGAAACAAAAAGAAGAATATTTTCTAGAATGTAAACATTTCAGAGTTTACTGACTATCCAGACCCTGTGCTCACTGGTGAGGGAAGGGCTTTCCTAGTCTGGGGCCTCAGACCTCGGATCCTTCTGCCCGAATATAGCTATGATTTTCCTGGTCCAGTGCGGCTCCCAACATGGGGCATGGTTTTGGTCTCTCCTTGTTGTTCTTCTCCTTGTCTTTCCAAAATCCAGTTAATCTCTCTTGAAGTGGTGACTCTGAATCGCCGTTTGTCTTTTCTCTTGAAATGATGGGTATTTTGAGGAGCAGAGTGAGTTAATGCTCTTCAGACTATCAGATGTGTCAGGCACACTGTGCACACAGTGTGTGCACTCACATTGCCTTTGCCTCTGTGTGCCTGTCTACCCAAGGGTCACATACTTCTCAGAGCCTTGGTGCCTAGTTTCACCCCAGGGTACACTGGACACCAGACACTTGAACCGCGGTGCAACTGGCTGGATCCTGGGCCAGACGCCTCAAGATACAAAATGCCGAGGAGGCAGTGGCGTCAGCTTAATAGCTACTGTCAAGGATGGAAGTACTCAATTACAGCCTAAATAGTATTTCATGGGAAAAAATAAATTAAAGCCGTGTTACTCATCCCCCACAGTCCAGTGAGACGACTCAACAAAAAATAATCGCTGAAACCTGGTGTCAGAGCTGAGAAAGGGGTCCCAATGCCTGGCCAGCTATACACTGGAATGAGGACCTGGCTTCCACGGAGAAGGAGTCTGGTCCCCCCTCTGCCTCTTCATCTTCCCTCTTCATTCAGGGTCCTTTTCATGCTCTTTGAAGATCATGTTTCTGCCAGAGGTTGGGAGAAGTTCCAGAGACAAGGTTACGAGACAAGGAACCAGTGAGATGTTGCCAGAGATTGAAATGCTGAGGGTGGGCGTGTCACCGCCACAGAGAAAAGCACCCTCCCAAGGGAGAAAGAAACAGAAGAAGGCAGGGGCTGGTGTGCCATGAGCCTCGTGGACAGAAGCCCAGGCATACCAGCTGGCAGGGCCCGGCCCAGGCCCCTAAGAGCCACACTGTCATCTGCATAGCCCTCTTTGGACCTTTCTGCCCTGTTCCTCAGGTGCCCCTCTGAAGACATGGGTCTTGCCTCCCATGGCTTGGTACTCATTGCCCAGCTGTCTCTGGCACGTCCAGTGGGGCCAGACAAACAGAACTCATCGGCAAGCTTCCACGGTCAGAAAGAACTCCGCAGCGCTCCGGTTGTCCTCCCCATGCAGACTCGAGATTTGGCCAATCACCTCATTTCTGCATTCTCACTTCTTTACTGGGGAGGAGCTTCTGTAAGAGCGTTGTGTAAGTTTTACTCCAGGAGAGGATGAGGAGGAAACTTCTCCCTGTTCCTGCAAGGCCCACCACACCCTGCTCAGCCTCACAGCGCCTCTCAGTCAGCATCCCTCACAGTCTGCTCATGTCCATCATAAGCACCTGGGCACCCAACAAGCACGTTAACTCTCCCACCTCTGTCAGTTTCATAGTCACCGTGACAGAACAGCTGATATAACTTGAAGGAAGGGCAGCTCACTTTTGCTCAGGAGTTCGGGGGCGGGGTTCAGTCCACAGTCTTTGCTCTTGATTCTGGGCCCATGATGAAGAAGACCATGGAGGTGTGTGAGCATTTGGCAGAGGCTGCTTGCTTCATGGTGCTCAGGAAGCAGAGGAAGAGGAGGACCAGGGACCAGGGAGAGTCTCAAAAGGCAATAGCCTCAGATACCCTTGTGATCTCCTCTCTCTGTCAAGGCCTTACCTTCCACCAGTGCTGAGCCTGTACTAGTCAATTTTTTCCTGTTGCTGTGTCAAAACACTTGACAAAAGCAGCTTAAGGAAGGGTTTATTTTGGCTTGCTGTTCAGTCCACCATACAGAGAAGGGAAGGGGCAGGAGGCGCCTGTGTAGCATTTTGTCCTCAGTCAAGAAGCTGATGCCCAGCTTGCTGTCTCATTTTTGTCAGATTTGCAACCTAGCCCAGGGGGTGGTGCTGTCTGTGTTCACAGTGACTCTTCATTGTTTAATTCAACCTTTCTGGAAACACACTTACAGATATACCTAGAGGTATGTGTAGTGGTTTGAGAAATGTCCCTCACAGGCCCACGTATTTGAACACTTGGTGCCCAGTTGGTGCTGTTGTTTGGGGGAGGTTATCGATCCTTCAGAGGTGGAGGAAGTGCATCTCTGGGGATGTGTGTGAGAGTCCATAGCTTCACTCCACTTCCAGTTCACTTTCTCTGCTTCCTGCTTGTGACTGAAGATATGATCTCCAGCTTCCTAATCCAGCTGCCTGCTGCTAGGCCTTCCCGTCTGTCATGGGACTCTCTGAAACCATACACTAAAATAAGCTATGTCTTCCACGAGTCACTTTTGGTTATGGCATTTTACCACAGTGGTAAGAAGGCTGTACAGTAAGGGATACAGTATGTTTCCATGGTGAGTCAAAAACCTAATGAAGTTGGCCATGAGTATCAACCACCACAGAGCCTAACCACAGCACTCCAGTGATGGTGTCTGTCAGAAGCAGGGGCCCATCATTGTCTCCTGAGGCATCATTATGAGCCTCATCAGACACCAGGCTCAGGAAAGACAGACAGGAAGACAATCTGTGCTGAGCTGATACACAAGGGAGTTTTAAAGAGAGCCAAAGTTGGACAGGGGCAAAACCAAAGGCCTGGAGAACTTCTAGTGTGTCTGTGTTGCTTACACTGCCTGACACCTAGGCCTCAGAGGAAGGGCATATTTTAACGACTGGCTTATGTGTTTCCTCAGCCTGGTCTTCAATGAGAAGATGCTGGGCCAGTGGTTAACACACTAGAAGCAACTTGAGCCAGGGATTAGGTTCACGTGTCTAAGGTACTGCATGCTAATGTTACCCAGGACTTTAGCGGCTAGGAGGCTGCTAGCACGGGAAGGAGGATTTGGTGTTGTCTACTCCAGCTCTGTCTGGGATAAAGAAAGAGCCCTGAGGTGCAATCAGGTGCATGGATACTCAAGGATGAAGCCAAGCTGTGCTCGAAGTCAGGCAAGGTTTCAGAAAGACCAGAGGGAAAATTGTGTTGAAGCTCTCTCTCTCTCTCTCTCTCTCTCTCTCTCTCTCTCTCTCTCTCTCTCTCTCTCTCTCTCTCTCTCTCTCTCTCTCTCTCCCTCTCTCTCTCTCTCTCTCTCCTCTCTCTGTGTAAGCTAATGAGGAAAACCTTAGGTGTCATTCTTCAGGCATTATCTATTCTGTTTTGTTGAGACAGGATTTCTCACTGGCTCACCCAGAAGACTGAGCTGACTAGCCAACGAATCCCAGAGATCTGCCAGTCTGCTCCCCCAGGGCTGGGATCACAAGTGTGTCCCAACACCCAGCTTATAAAATGTGAGTTCTGGAGATCAAACTCTGGTCTGTGCTTACAAGGCAAGTGCTTTACCCACTGAGCTGTCTCCCCTGGTTGACCAATTGTCAAGTAGAAGAGAAGGGAAGAGCTGTCACATCCCGGGGTGGGGGTGGGGGGATGAAACCCTTTGGCACCCTTGTGACCCTCTCCACATTTTCCCATGAGTCATGGGAAGAGTCAAGTCCTCATGAGCCCTCACCACCATGAACTCTCCCTCTAGAGCAGGCAGTCCAGCCCAGCCTCTGCTAGGGTCCCATGGAGAC
Organism: Mesocricetus auratus; assembly: GCF_017639785.1. Lineage (NCBI taxonomy): Eukaryota > Metazoa > Chordata > Mammalia > Rodentia > Cricetidae > Mesocricetus > Mesocricetus auratus. Next base: position 143,720,494 of record NW_024429266.1, on the reverse strand, counting down.
AGATAAGAGGGCAAAGACAGGCCCAGTCATGCCTGCTCATGGCACAGAGACCTTGGGCCCCCTGTCTCTGCTCAGTTTAGGCAACCAGGAAAGCAATTTCCAGCAATGAGCTCAAACTTGTGAGCATTAGCCTCTGCTGCCACGAAGACCACGTGGATGCCCAACAACTCCGTAGAGTCGGCTTTATGTGTGATGGTAATGGCTTGCAGGAAAAGAGACTAACTTCTGCCAGATTCCAAATGCATTCCAAAAGGTTTGTGAAAGACCTTCTCTCATTGTGTTTTGAAGGACTCTGACCTCCCAAGGCCCCCTTTCTGTGCCTTGGTGACAGGAATTACAAACAGATTAGAGACATTTGTTTGAACAGCTTTGGCGACTTGGTATCTGTTTCATGGCTGCCCAGCCGGTTGAAAACCTCTCCTCTTTTTCCTCTTCAGATGTTTGCTCAGAGTGGCTGTGAGTTCCCTGGGTGTCAGGGTGAAATGATGGGGATGGCCATGGACAACTTAAGACACTACTGTCTTCAAAGTGTCAGGATAGTTCTTGAAATCTCAGAGTGAATATGTGACTAACTGGGGTACCCCACAGGAAACAAGTGGGGGCATTTGATTTAATAGAGTTGATATAGCTTGATTAAAAGGACAAGGCCGATAGACAGCAGGGTTTTTACAATATCAAACAACACGTGGAAAATTTCTCTATCCTTGAGTCTTTCTCCATTGCTTCCCTCCATCATGTGTGTGTGTGTGTGTGTGTGTGTGTGTGTGTGTGCGTGCGTGTGTGTGTGTGTGTGTGTGTGTGTGTGTGTGTGTGCACCAGAGGTCAACCTTCACTGTTCTTTAGGAGCCAGCTTGTTTTCTGAGAGACAGTTTCCCACTGGCCTGGAACCCTAGGCTGCCTGACCAGCGAGCCCACATATCTCTCCCTCTCTACTGCAGTATTACAAGCACACACCACAGTGGCCGATTGTTAACTTGGATTCTGAGGATCCTAACTCAGGTCTTTATGCTTATGTGCTGGGTACCTCCCTTAATGAACCACATCCCCAGTCCTGATGCCTGCCTTTGTAACGTGGAGTCAAGGCTAAACCGAGATGCCCGGCCTTGCAAGGAAGGCACTTTACTGGCTAGGTCATCACTTCAGCACTACCTCCGTCTTTTAAAGGGTCCCCAAGAATGGAAGGGTGAGAATAACACGAAGTAAGAAATGAGTTACAGGCCTGGAAGGGGTGGAGGCACCTAGTAAAAACTTCTGAAATATTAATGACTTGAGTGACTTGAGTTTTACGTTCATGAGCCTGCCTCTGCTGTCTGGTCTTACTCATGTTCAACTGTTCGCTTTTTGGGTATCCAGTGGGTTGTGACCACCTACAACCATTCTGAGGAATCACTGCTTGTCTGAAGGCTGTTTTTATACAGACGTCCAGCTCACTGGGCTCTGAGATAGACTGTCTAAACCCTGGAGCACAGACATCAGGCAGCCTGAGACAACCTTCATTTCCCCTCCTTGCTCAGCAGTAAAGCTCCGATTTAATCCAGGTAGGTTGTAACCAACAAGGTATAAATGAGAGTTCATAAGAACTTGAGAAGCTCCTTCCCTCCCTTCTGCACCCTTCTGTCTTGTGTCTGGAATGAGTATGCAATGGGGAACCTCACTTGGAACCGTGAGAATGGAAGTCCCACGGAGGGAGACAAAGAGTCAAAAGTATGTGTGTCCCATGGCTTCATACTGTTGTAACTCTGTCTACTGGCTTTCAGATCATTCTTAGGATGTTGTCTTACATGTATATGGGGTTATTTTAGGTGACAGAATAAATTTGTGTAGTTAAGACAACAGCAAGCAGGCCCCAGTGACTCTCTGCTGTTCTGAATCCTGACAATGAATTTCGCATCTACAACCAGCCACGCAAAGAAAAAAAATGGTGATGACAACGGCTTATTGTACTAGGGGAGCTATGTTAGAGACTATGTTAGAGTGGAAGTTTGGTTATCACACAGCCAGCATGTGGCCTTCTGCATGCTGTAAGCCAGATCTCTAGCTCTTCATTCGAGAAGCATTATGATCAGTGGGATTGATGGGCTCATTTCTTGCTCTCTCTGTAACATCCTAGGAGAGTAATGAACTAAAGCTAGAGCCGGGGAAACTGTCCACTGAGGTGGTGTGGAGGTGGGGCGGAAGAAGGGATACGGTTCTGCTAGGAGATATTGTCATTTGGAACATGGCTGGGCTGAGATGGTGCGGAGCTCTTGTATTTAAATACACTAAAGTGACAGTTGTGTGATTGCTCACATGAAGAGGTAAGGTAGCTGTTCTCTGAAAGTGATATCTTAGGGCAGACGCCAAACCCCTGGTACCCACGGTGCTGGTTGGTCTTTTGTAACTTGACACAAGCTGGAGTCACCTGGAAAGAGGAAACCTCAACTGAGAATACGCCTCCACTAGACTAGTCTGTAGGGTATGTTTTTAAATTACTTATTGATGAGGAAGGGCCCCGCCCACTGTGGATAGTGCCGTTCCTAGGAACGTGGTTCTGGGTTGTACAAGAAAGCAGGTCGAATATTTAATGACAAAACCACATTTAAACAATACATATACACTAATCCAGCCCTACAGAAAGTTCTAGAAGGAAAACTCCAACCCAAGGAAGTTAGCTACACTCACAAAAACATAAGCAATAGATAATTTCACATTACCAAAAACCAAAAAAAAAATGGAAACACACACACAATACCAACAACAACAAAAGAAAGAAAGAAAGAAAGAAAGAAAGAAAGAAAGAAAGCAGGTCGAGCAAGCCATAGGGCATAATCAGTGTTTTCTGATTCAGTTCCTGTCTCCAGGCTCATGCTTTCTGTTCTTGTCCTGACTTAATGACTGGGTATAAACTGTAAGATGAAACACATTGCCCTCCCCTCTCCAAGCTGCTTCTTTTTTAAAGAGGAAATATACTTTATTCTAATTAAACAGTGTGACCAACTCATTCTTCCACGACTTAATCATCTGTGCTCTAGATGAACATAGACGTTTTGTTTATAGAGGCATTGCCATCCCTCAGAGGTTTTCCAACTATAAATATACCCTGTCTTACCCCAGCTAATTGGTCAGTATCTACTCCACATATGGGCCTGTCAGACCCACAGCTGACTATGTAAGTCTCCCTGTCAAGCCATCTGAATTCCATTTTGATAAAGAACCTGATTTTGAAAGAAGCTTTCTTCTCTATAGCACTCTATCTAATCTCTTCAGATGCAGAACTCATTTATAAATCATATAAGCTGCTTTTTATTATGGTGTTTTAGTAATAGAAAGCTAACCAGAACACTACCCTCATGTGTAGCCAACTTGGGTGTTTCTCTGAATTTCAGGAAATTCCGTATTTGCATGACAACTGAGTGACAATCCCACTCATTTTGATGCATCTGTTCAAACGCTCCCTCAATTCTCTGTCAGGAAAACAGAAGAACTCTTTATAAACAACACACTATCTTAACTTTGTGGTCTCTTTTTAATCCAAATAGTCACATTTCCCTTGGCAACAAGGCAAGAGTTCCAGTTGGGTATTTCCAGTTGTGGGCAGGAAGAAAAGATTTTGAAGATGTTTCCAACCGCTAATTTGCCCAAAGTGGAGTTGTCTCCTGACGCACAGCACCAGGCAGTGTAGGTGTCGTGTCTGGTGGCTTTTTAACTACACAGTGTCTTGCTCTGTTATGAGGGGGGAAGAAACTCAACTGGGATGTAGAGTTGATGGACCTACATCTTATAGACCTAATCCTCAGGACACTGTTACTGGATGGCATCCTGGAGACTCCATCCACCCATCCATCCATCCATCCATCCATCCATCCATCCATCCATCCATCCACCCATCCATCCATCCATCTATCCATATACTAAGCATCCATTAAGGGTGCATGGAGGGTAACAGGGTGATGTGGAAGAAGACATTGTGTATATCACCCATCCTCTAATCTTATGACTGTATAAGCATGACAGGTTTTTCTCAATTAAACATATAAGTAACCTCCTAGGTACACCTGGGGCAGAATATGGGAAAAAGGATGGCTGTCTGAGTCCATGATGGGCAGATCTGGGTCGCCTCAGCAGCCAGGGAGCAATTCAGAGGAAATCACATCTGAGCTAAGGCTTCCAGAAAGAGTTGGATCTGGTAGGTAAGAGGTCACCTTGGGGGTGGAAGCTTTCCAGAAATCACGGGAGGAACTGGAATGCAGGTGGCAAGAAAATTGTGTGAGGTAAAGACCACTGCTATCACTGTTGGGAGTTTGCTGTGTGACAGGAACTGGTTTAAGTTTTCCATGCATGTGAGTCCACTTACTCCCTCAACAGTCTGAAGAGGTTGATGGTAATGTGTCCCAGGCTGCACAGATGAGTGATCTGGGCCCCAGAAAATGCACCCAAGGCTGCTTGGCTGCTGAGCCATGTGATTCTGCAGGCAGCCTGGCCCCAGGTAGGGAGCAGTGTTGCAGTGTTGCAGTGTTGCAGTGTTGGGCATGGTAGAAATGAGACACACAGTACAGTTCAAACTGTGCAGTGCAGGGCACAGGCTCCCCTGCTGAAGGCTGAGGCCTCAGACTCTTCTTCTAACCTTCATACCCTTTGAGGTATGTGTAATCGTAAGGCTAGTGGCATGTAAAATGGCACTCAGTTATAAATTAGGAAATATCCCAGGTCCTTAGTTTTCTGGAGGTCAAGGCTTCAGGAAGGACAAGATTGCAGAAGGTTCCTTCACCCAGGCTCTTTGTTCTCTCTGGTGAAAGGTCTGAGCCGAGGCCAGGCATGCATTTGTCCAGGCTGCTGTGAGTGACTATCCCTGACACAGGACCTAGCTTTGGAAGCACTGGGAGCTTTGTTTACCTGTAACGCGTCTGGGAAAACTGGATTGCCTCTTCTAGGCTGGTTACAGAGCCACATAAGTGACTTTGCCAATTAAGGCAGATCCTCTTGCCTCTCCTGAGAGCTATCAAATCAGAATTTCTAGGATGATGTCTAGAAGTCTTGATTTGTGACAGGCTCCCAGGCTAACGCAGGTCACAACTAAGATCTCTTTTTGTTACAAAATGATAGTTTGGAGCTTTTCTTTCAGACACCAACTCTGGGAGGAAAAGGAGAAAACAAAGGGCATGCTAGGCTCTTTCTGTATTTCCTATTGTTCCTATTGTCCAACACTTTAGGGTTCTACTGTTATTCTCAGGTTAACCTGAGGAAACTGTCAGTTCCTGGCAGATAAATATCAGAGGCAGGAATTGGGTCTTTCATTGTCATTCCAGACACCCTCTGACAATTCCAGAATCGCCTAACATTTTTAAAGGGGAAAACAGTAAATGTTTTTGATTTTGTGAGCTGTGTGTGTTATCCTTACTTTTAAAGAGGAGCATTCTCTTTTGTCTTCTTAGTAGTGTATCTTAATTATACAAATATGGGACTCTCGGAGAGATGACTCAGCAGTTAAACACACTTATTGTTCTTGCAGAGGGCCTGGGTTTGTTTCCCAGCACACATAGCACAGCTCAGTCACCTGTGACTCCAGTTTCAGGGGATACAATACGCCCCCTCCTGGCCTCTGGGGGCACTAAGCATGCACACGATAGCATACACACACGCAGGCAAAACACTCACACACATGAGAAATAAATCTAAACATTTTTGTTATAGGCAATGGTTTCATCATGACATTTTCATGCACACACTTAAATATAACTCATTTCCACAACATTCACCACTTATTACATCCCCTCTTCCCACTCCGGCCGAGCCCTCTGTCCTCCTGACTAGCTTTGCTTCTGCTCTTGTCTTTTTGTTGATGACCCAGTGGGTTTCACTGTTTGTGGGAGCATGGACAACTTACCAACGGATACACCACTGACAAACCCTTGTAGAGCAAAGGTCACATGCAAAAACATGAGTGTACTGTGGTGGTTGAATAAGAGAGAATATGTTCATGTATTCAAACATTTGATCTCCAGTTAGTGACACTGTTTGGGGGAGTTATGGAAGCTTTAGAAGGTAGAGTCTTGTTGGAGGAATCTTGTGCCTGGGATCAGGTGTTGGGGTTTATAGCCTGGTCCCACTTCCTGTTCTCTCTTTCCACTTCCTGTGTGTGGATGAAATGTGGTCCGCCAGCTTACTGCTTCTTCCAGCATGCCATGCCTTCCCTGCCATGAGGAGCCTATTTCTCTGGACCCATAAGCTAAAGGAAAACCCCTTTCCCTTAAGTTGTTCTAGTCATGGTGTTTTACCGCAGCGTCAGAAAAGTGACTGCGGCAGATACTGACAGATCGGATGCCTGGACAGATGGAGCTCAATGGCCATAGCTTGCTGGTCCCCACACTAAGTGGAGACCAGGTCTTAGTAGGGGTTTAGTCTTCTGTTTGATGTGCATGGGTGTTTTGCCTGCATGTAAGTCCAGTTTCCCTGGGACTGGAGTTATAGATGGTTGTGAGACACTGTGTGGGTTCTGGGAATTGAACCTGGGTTCTCTTCAAGAACAATAAGTGCTTTTAACCACTGAGCCAGATTTCCAGTGTGAATTTAGTCTTCTAGAGCTCAGTTTCTTACTCTGTGTGCGTCATGATCCCATATGGGACTGCAGAACTGAATGTGGATCTCATGAAGAATTAGGTAGCAGGAAAAGGTGCCTTCAAATGAATTCAAGAGCAAACGTGTGGTAAGTCTGGGAGGTTTCTGGCAGCACTTTATGGTCTGTTGCACAAATTCACTGCAGCCTTGCTCGGAACACACAATGTGCTCTCTTTGCAGCGTGCATGCCATCAAGCCATGCAGATGCTGCTTGCAACTAACACCTCGGCTCACATTCGAGATTGCTACATGCTACAAATGGCAATCTTTTACCATCATTCAAAATTCTATTATCTCACAGAAGCATGTCTTTCTTATGAAAAATGAAGACTTTGTGTGCCTGCGTGTATGATAGATACATGCATGAGTGTATGTACATGTATGTGGAGTCAAGGGAGGTTGTTGAGTGTCCTACTCTGTAAGTTTTCCACTTAATCTCTCAAAACAGGGCTGCTCCCTGAACCTAGAGCTTGCCATTTGTTTCAGTGTGGCTGGCTCCCCAGCAAACCACAGCAACTCTCCCATCTCTGCCCCGCTAGTGCTCTCTGTCATGGCTTCTATGCGGGAGCCAAGGATTTGAACTCAGGTCTTAATGACTGCACAAGCGTTCTTACCCACTGATACATCTCCCCACACCCAAAATAAAGCTCTCATGGCTCCCGTGTCATTTCTCAGCATGTAAGGGCCAAATGTTTGGATTGTCCTGTGTTAGAATATTTGATTTTTAGCATTATTGTTTGAGTTGCTGAATCGAGTCTCAGAAAAAAAGTCACTAAATGAGTTTTGGCTTGGGATTAATACAGCATTCCCAACAATTTCTGAAACTGACCTTAATGTATGTTTGTCATTTTTTCCCCCCTGCATGTTTATGTGAACTAGTGTTCTTAGCACTGGTGATTATAAAATAAAAAGTTGGGGCCTGGAGAGATGACTCAGAGGCTAAGAACTCTTATAGCTCTTGCAGAAGTCAGAGTTTGGTTCTGAGCGCCCTATCAGATGGTTCACACCTCCTGTAACTTCAGGTCCAGGGCACACCACAGGCACCCTGAGAGACACGTAAATTAAAACAAAATCATTAAAAAATGTTGATCCACTCTGAAAAATATTGAAGATGCCTTATGTCATGCACCATCAAATATTCACCCAAGATTTAATTATTTATGTAAAAATAAACAAGCTCATCCATCTTATTAGCATACAAATTTGCTTTCAACTCTAATAAATGTTAAAATTACATGTGTACTAAATACTTATTTTAAAATCCCTTTATGGTTTATTATTAGTAACTGGATGATTTATATACTAATTTTTACCTATGTACCTGGAGTCATCTAAAAATTTCTCAGGCAAAAAGGGGTCATAAGTTAAGAATGCTTGAGAGGCTCAGTTCTGAAGGAAATAATAGATTCAGAACTATGCAAGCATCCAGGATAAGATGGTTGACTCACAAGGTTGTCTGAACATCACACCATATAAACAGCTTTTATGTTTAATTAATCTATCATCCAAGCATTGCATTAATACTTCATACCTACAAAACATGCAGCACAGAGCAATGGAGCGCTGAGCACTTTTCCCCAGGGTCACTCTGCTAGTGACTTTGGGGCACAAGGAACAGCTGAAGAAGCAGGCGTGTTGGCCTGGGGTCAAGGATCAGGTGGGTCATCCAGGCTGTGTCACATTAGAACTTGTAATGTTTCTACTCAAATAAGGCCAGCAAAGGAGAAGTTCGGCCTCAGGCCACAGATGCATCCTGAACCCCTTGAAGTCTTGTCTGAGCTGGGATTGAGTGTCCCTTCTCTCCCTATAGGGTCATGCTGGCATGTTCTTAATGCCCTTAGGCTGCCCAAGGAGCGTCAGAAACTGTTGTACAGAAAACAAAATCATTTGGAGCTTTCTTTTCCTCACATATAAACAAGCAAATCATCACTGTTCAATATTCGTGTAACAAAAGTAATCTCCTTCCTGTTGAGCAGAAGATAAGGGATTTGCAAAACCACTGGGGGAAAGACAGAAGCCTGCATTGAAAGTTTATGTGAGCCACAGTCAAAATGCTAACATCTTGCTCATGAGAGAAGAAACACAGTGGGATGGAGAGGAAAGGACCAGAAAGATTTGACAACACTTAAGGCAACAGTCATGGTCAACCCATCAGTCGATGTACTGGAAGGAATGTATTACTGGGAAAGAAGACCTTCAATTCTCAAATCTGCTTCTGTCCTTCTAAATTAACATGTTCTGTTAAAATGGAAATTGAAGCATTCATTCCTGAGGAATGTTGCATCATTTCTGACATTTGTGTGTGTTTGGATATGTGTGTGTGAGTGTGTATGTGTATATATATATATATATATATATATATATATATATATGTGGGGGTGGGTGGGTGTGTATGATGTGAGTGTATGATGCAATTGTATGTTATCTGTGCATGACATATTTGTGCATATGTGTGTATGGTGCATGATACACATGTGTATATATGCATTGTGATTTGTGTGTATGATGTGTGTATATGTATATGTATGAGGTGTATATATGATATATGTGTATTTTGTATATGTGTGCATGATGAATACATGTGTGTGCATGCATGTTCATATGTGTAAGCTCAGGTACATGTGTGGAGGTCAGAAGTTGACCTCTGATGTTGATCTTTGTCTTCTACCATGCTTGTGAACAGGGTCACCTGTTTGCTGGCCTGAAAGCTTTGAGGATTCTTCTGTGTCTGCCTCCCATCTATGTAGGAACACTGGGATTACATACATGTGCTTCTGTCCCTCGCTTTACCTGGGTTCTGAGGATCAGATTTCAGGCCCTCACATTTGCTGAGCAAGAGTTTTACCCATTAGCCATCTCCACTGTCCCACCTCTGTATTTTTGGTCACAATGGAATCAGAAGCACTCAGATTTGCCTATTATCTTTTAGGAACTGCAACCATGAATTCCCTAAAGTAGCCTACTATCCTTAGCATTGTGTGTAGGCACTGCTTTTAGGGACAGGTGACTGGGTGGATGGTGAGTGCCTGTCTCCCTACTATATCCAAGTTAATTCAGAAACTGTGAGTGAAAATTCCTAAGAGACACTGCATCTGTAAAGGCTGATTGACAGGTCAAGCCTTCAGTGACGTGGGGAAATGGAATGCTGGAGGCCCAGAGTCCCATTATAACTTATCCTGGGCTGTTTTTATCCTACTAAATAGCTTGCTCTTCCTTGAATCCCTCTGCATCAGATCTAACATCCTGTTACTAACAGGTAAAGCCAGACCCAACATCCTAACTGATAAAATACAGTTTAGAGTGTATTAACCTAACAGAACCCCAGTTTTCCACCAATCGGGGGGCTGAGAGTGTCATCAGGTAGCTCCCAAGGTCCGTAGCTGCGATTTTCTCTGCTTTGCTGTAATCACGTATGTAATTTCCCACCAGTGAATTTGAAAAGCATCTTGATTTTATGGATAATCTCAATGTATGTTCTCAGACCATGGTCACTCATATTTGAGTCTAGAAGGAACCCTCTTGTGTTCCTTTTGACCCGGGTGGGAGTTGTGTTCTTGTGTCAACAAAAGCAAATGCAAATGGAGATGAGGGGTGGACAGACAGGGAAGAACTTCTTTTCTGCCCCTCTGTTTAGAAAAAAATAGCAAAGGGAAATAAATACCCAGGCCTACTTGGAGAAATTATTTTTAAAGTAATTGTAGGAAATAAGGAAGTCAATTGTGCTTGCAGAGTTCATGGGTGGGGTTTTTTTTTTTGTGGCATGAGCTTAAAGTGAGCAGTTGCCAGAGTTGTTTTTGTCTTGGGTATTTCCTGTTGGTGTGTGCTGGCAGATTTTGAAAACACTGGTTGTACTGTGATTCTCAAATCTTGTCAGTTCCTTTTTAGAATTGACTCAGGTGCTAGGTAAATGGTTCTGTTGCTAAGGGGCTTGACATGCAAGCATGATTACCTGGGTTTAATCTCTCTAATCCATGTACAAGAGTCATGTGTGGTGGAGTGTGCCTGTAATCCTATTTTGAGAGTGTTGGAGACAAGGTTCCCTGGGCTTCCTGTCCAGCTAGCCTAGGCATGATTGTGAGCTCCTGCTCAAATGAAGGCTCCTGTCTCAAGAAACAAACAAACAACATGAATTGTACCTCGGGATAATATCTGAGGTTAACCAAAGGGTTTCTGTCTTAGTCGGGGTTTCTATCGCTGAAAAGAGACACCATGACTGAGGCAACTCATAAAAGAAAACATCTAATTGGGGCTGACTTACGCTTTCAGAAATTTAGTGCATTATCGTTATGGCAGGACGTAAGGCATGGTACTGGAGAGGTAGCTGAGTGCTCTATTTCTTGATCTTCAGGCTACAGGAAGTGAACTGAATCTCACACTGGGCATAGCTTGAGCATAGGAGGCACCAAACTCCGCCCCCACAATGACACAGTTTCTCCCACAAGGTCATATCTCCTAATAGTACCACTCCCTATGGGCCAAATATTCAAACACGTGAGTCTATGAGAGCCATATTTATTTAAACCACCGCAGCCTCCATATGTATGTTTACATGTGTGTGTGCATGCACGCACGCGCGCGCACGCGCGCGCGCACACACACACACACGCACACACACCAGCTTTGTGTGGTCCATCAAGAAGACCCCTCCAAATTTTTCTTTAATCTTTACTGCTTCTGCTCAATTTAAATTAAGATGTAGTCTTAGTCACCCTGGCAAGTAAACCATCTACACAGTGATCTGTAAGCCCCTTAGGAAAAGGATCTGGTTGCAGTCCTCATAGTGTCCAGGATACCAAGTTCAGAGAATGGAAAACAAAACATTCTCCTTTCCAACAAGAGTCTCTTCCTAATAAAGGTGCCTTGTGATACTAACTTAGTCCAGGTTAATTAGGTGGAAACCCTTCCTTTCATATCTTAGTGGAGTCCAAAGTATGAGTCAGGGACAAGTGAGGGCTCTCTTTCATAATCCTACTGCTTAAGGGGGTTGGAAACAGGAGGATCCCTAGGTTTCTTGGTCAGCCAGATTAAGCAAATGAGTGACCTCCAGGTCTTCTGTGACTTCCATTGTGAATGGAAAGGCAAGGGCTGTCTCTCTTTTTCCCTCCTTAGCATGGATGTATAACTCATTCTTATATTTATGTCCATAAGCATTAATAAGTCCAGTAAATACTGGGAATTTAGAGCTCTCCAGAGCGTCTCATTGCCTGGTTGACTCTAGCCTCCTCTCTCCTGTCTCTGGGATTATCTCAAAGCATCAACTCATTTGTATTAGTTAGCTCTGTTATCTTGAAGTGTCCAAGAGTCACCTGGGAAAGGAATCTCAATTGAAGGATTGTCTAGATCTGATTGGCCTCTGGGTATATCTGTGGAATTTGTTTTGATTATTAAATGATGCAGAAGGGCCCAGCCCACTATGGACACCACCATTCCCTGGTTAGGTGGTCCAGGCTCTATAAGAAATCTAGCTGAGCATGAACTTGAGCATTCCTGCTTGAGTTCCTGACCCAACTTCAGTGATGGGTTGTAACTGGAAACTGTAAGCCAAATAAACCCTTGCCTCCTCTAAGGCGAGTTTGCTTAGAGTGCTTTAGCAAGGCAAGAAAATGAAGCTAGAGCACTACATTTTCTTTAGGATTGGAAACTTCCAGCTCCCTTCTTTACAAACACATACCTATATATACAGTTAAACAAAGCCATCTCACCACATCCTTAGAAAAAGGTAGAAAAGTAATAAACAGAATTTTCAGAGTCTCCAACATCGAACTCTTTCTTAAAAAGGTCCTCTGTGAGATTTAGGACTTTCTCTGAGAGCAGAAATCTCAAAATTTCCATAAGGGAGGAGCAGTGTGTATACTGGAAGCCCGAAGAACAGCAGGGGAGATGAAGTTCTGGGACCACATGACAGGGGGCAGGGGGAAGCATCAAAAGAATTATTTCCTTGAATCACTGACTTCCTCGTATCACACATAGAAGGAACACACAAGCAGAGCCGAGAATTTCTCTGGATGATGTCGCTAAAATAGAACAAAGGAAGCAAGGAGACAATATCAAGCTGTGCCTCTGTCCACACATCATTCAATCTGCAAATACTTCTTGGTTTTCAATAAAGCCATCATTGGGCACCAGATTTATACAGATGAGTGAGACATGGCCTTTTTCCCAAAAAGCACTTACAATATCTGCTTGGAGAGTATGAGGCAATATGTATTACAGCAGCCTCCTAAGGACAGTTGGGTGTTTGTGGAGGTATCTTGTGTGACAGATTCCAAAGTACAAATTGAAATATAAATTTATTAGTTCTTTGAGAATTTCATAGGTTGTAATTTTTTTAATCATGCTTACCCCTCTCCCAGCTCCTCCCAGATCCATCTCCCCTTCCTTACTTCCCCAATTTACCAGGGCTTACACTCTTAGACAAATCTGATTCTCCCTCTTCCACAGCTGACAATTACCAGAGAATGGCTCCGTCTTTAGCTAAGGGTAGGACTTCATGCCCAACTCCTTTCTGTGCTGGGCTTTGCTCTGGATTGAGCTTGCACAGGTCAAGTACCTGTTGTCATAACCACTGTGAGGTCATATGTGCAGCTGCTCTGCTGTGTCCAGCGGACATTGTTTCCTTGTAGTCATCCACCCCTGACTCTCTCACTCTGGGCCACCTCCTCCACGATGATCTGAGTCCTGGGAGGATGGGGGTGCGATACAGATGTTTCACTTAGAGCAGAGCATTCCCAAGTCTCCCGTTCTCTGCACCTTGATCAGGTCTCTGTGCTAATCACCAGCTACTGCGAATAGAAGCTTTTCTGAGGGCTGAGACATGCACTGACCTATGGGTATAACAATGGCATCAATAGTCAGTTTAGTACTAGATTCATTTAGCAGAGTAATAATAGTAGGTTCTCCCCTTAGAACTGTGTGTGGTCATCTTCTCTGGCTTTCTAAAGGCTGTGTCTCCCATGTGTGCCCATTCTACTATAGGAGCCCAAGTCAGGCCTCAATCTGCTTCTGACTATTCTGCTGCAGTCACCATGCCGCAGCCTGAGAGCTGACAGAAAGCACAAAGGAAAAAATTCATTTCACCGGGTCCTCATATGCAAACCGGGACATCAGCTTCGGGAGACCAGGGCTACCATGGATTGATGGACATGGCCTGTAGTGGAGGTCTCAGAAGAGGTGAGGTGTGGTCTCCATGCCTCAGGCCACTGCTCCAGGGTCTGTGCCTCCTCACTGAGCCCATTTAAGGTGTTGGCTCTGGCCTCCTGAACACTCAGCCCTCCCGTTCTTTGTGCCAATCCTCATGCCAGCTTGAAGCTGCCAAATATTTAAGTCTTAGGGGAAAATTGTTACACAATAGTCCTCTGATCCCCTAGGCTCTTTGCTCGGGAAGGCAAGGAGGGGGCAGAGGACTGGGCAAACAAGTCTCGTGAGTGTTGCCAAAGTTGAAACAATGGTCTCTGCCTACCTTACACGATCCTCAGTTAACTATCTGAAAGTCTAATGGGAATGAAAAAAAGCATTTAAACTACAAAGGACAGAAATGCTCGTATATTTTGAAAAGACCATTCAGCTGTTAATTTGTTCATGGAACACGTTATTGTGTGCCAGGGATTGTGTAAGGTGCTGGGAACATAACACAGAGGAGATTTGGGCTTCTCTTACGGGAATCCATGAATGTGCTACCTAGAGGGGAAGGGCATGAGACAAGGTCATTGGTGGGAAGAGCATCTCAGCTCATCAGTGGGGAGGGAAGGCTGTCTGCAGAGAGCACACACTCACCAGGATGGAGAACATGGTAAACACGGAAGCTGTGTTGTTAGCTAAAATCTGTCTGAGCCCTAGAATAATTCCTGTAGTTTTGTAAATGTCTGGATTCCCACCTCTCTTCTCCAGTGTATCAGAGTGGAACCTTCTCACCTGTAGATCTATTACCTCTGCATTTAATAAGCTTTCTTCCTGACTTCTCCAACTACAGCAGTCATCATCCAGCATAGAAAAATGGACAGCAAGTACCCTTGCTTCCAGAGGTGTTTCTTGGTGCATGTCCACGCTCCACAGAGGAGGAAGCGTTAGAAATGAGCCCCAAGAATTGTAGACTGACAAGTTAAGTGCATTGACTGATGAAAAGGGAGGAAGGGCTTTCCTTGTAAGTAGAAGGTTCCATCTTAGTATAAGACACACACACACACACACACACACACACACACACTCCCAAGGCAAAAGAACATTAAAAATTAAGTGTAAACTTATCTTATGAACTTGTAAATTTGAATTTCAAAATTTTTATTTGCAAGTAGCAGCAACAATTAACCAATTAGCTAGTAGAGAAAACCACACCAGTGATTCAAATGTTTAGTTTGAGACATTTCCACGAAAAACCAGAAGCAAAAGGCAGATGAATGTATTATGCAAAAATAAAAAGAAGAGGGTTGGTGAGCTGCCTCAGCAGGTAAACAGCACTTGCCACCAAGCCTGATGACCCACGTTTGATCCTCAGGACCTATGTGTTAGAAGGAGAGAACTAACCCTATAATATGTTCTCTGACATGAGTGCTGTCCACCTTATGTGCAAATAAATAAGCAGATGTAATTTTTAAGGATATCAAAGATGATAAAGGTAGGATTAGGAGATAAAATGTAACAGGATGTGATGAAGGAAACACCGTAATTAGGAATGTAGTCTTCGGACCTAAATGAGATATCACATTTTTAAAGTAAATAAACCCCGTGGGAAAAATATTGCTACAAAATGACTCAATGTTAGGGACTTTATTAATATTATTTTTATGTGACCAGATCAGAGAAGAAGTAATTTGTAATCATTTCTTTGGAATGATTAAAAACCATTTAATAAAAAGTCAACATCATCTACTGTGCAAGACAGAAATAAAGTGATATGTCATTAATAAAATAAAGTAGGCAATCTAACACAATGATTGAAGTATTTTAAAAATAATACTGGAAAAAACAGAAGTGGTCTACTCTCATTAAAGTCAAGAACTAGAGAAATGAGCATTTATCTCCATCATGATGTTTTTTTAGGCATGCTAGCCCATGTAGTTGAGAGAAGCAAAAGGAATGATGGGTATAAATAGTGAGAAAACTGTCATTATTGTGGATGTAAGCCTATTTACAAACCAGAGGCAACCAACTGGAAAACTAATTAAAAACAAAATCAGACAAATTGGATTTCAGGAAACAGCTGGTTTCAAACCAAATATGTCGAGAATCAAATAGGTTTGAACCTAGTTATTTAGAAAATGAAAGTGATATAGGATCCTATTACAATGACTGTGGAATGGTTCAATACCTAGTCACAGAGATGCTGTTGAAATAGGTCAGACACATGTGAAGAAAATTTCCAGATATTGATTTATCAAAAACTAGTGAAAATGTGAACGAGTGGAGAAACCTTATGTGCTGTTGAATGGGCATCTTTAACACTGAACATTAGGATAGTTCTGTGAGTTCAGACTCAGGTGTGTGATGCTGGCAGTTCTGGAAAATGAAGGAGAGCATGTGTCTGTGAGTGACTCTGTTCTTATTCTTGGATATGTGTGTCTGTGTAGTTTATACCTATTTGCCTATGTATTTATCCATTACCTACTATATCTTCTCTATCACCTATGTATGCATATACCCATCACTCATCTATTTACCCTTTTATCATTCATCTCTGTATCATCTGCCCACCAATTATCTATTATGTATTCATCTATCATATGTCTCTATCACCTCTCTGTGTATCTATCAACCATTCATTTTTATATCATCTATCCACCAATTAATCATCATTCATCTGTTTGTCTCATCTTTCTGGCTGACAGTCATTTTCCATCTGTCTCTCATCTATCACTCTACACTGGATTCAGTAGCTAGATCTAAGTTGCCTGCAAACATTCGGATACCATTGCTGTAGAGTGAATGACTAAAGTCACAACAGGGGTGAGACCAATACCAGAGTGTACAGAGGACAGAGAAAAGGCTCAAAGGTCCACTGGTGATTGCCATTTGTTAAAAACTATATGTTGGTACAAAACAGACGGTCCTGCTTAGTGTCCTGTGCATCTTCCAGGCAACCCTGTAAGATGTGACAGTGCGCCTAAGACGTGGCACCAGGATAACAGGTCCTCTCATCACCTCATCGCCTCCTCCATGGTGCCAGGGTTCCATCCCAAGATGAATTCTGTAACCTTGTTAACACAGAAACACAATCCACTGTGTGCCCTTGCACTGACGTAAAAGAAGCTGCCGGGTTCGCCAAGGGATCTGAAGCATCTTGCAGTGCAATGCATTGTTTTGGCTGTCAAGGGAGGAGCAGAATTCCCATTCCAGTCAAGCAAGGTGGCAGAACGTTTCCCAGTTTGTCTACATAGATGCCAGCACTTAAATACACAGTGCCTTCCTTCCCAGAAATCAGTGGCAAAGCACTTCCCCCACAACACAACCCAGGGACGCTTGGCACATGGCCCAGGCTAGCTGATGTCTCAGTTGTCCTTTATTTCTATTATAAGGCTCTCAAATGGCTGCAGGGCTGACATTTCTCAGACCTGCAATGGGACGCTCCAGTGACAACTGTTGAATGGTTGTAATGTAAGGGACTTGCCTCTCACATCTCTCCCCTCTTCCATCCTTCTCTATAGAGAGCATCTGCTAAGCACCTGCTAAATGTCAGGTACTTGGCCAGGATAAGGTGTACAAACATGAACAAGATTACCCCCAAGGACCTCACAGTTCAGTGAAAAAACAGAAACATATTTCACACTTAATTATAATATGACAAGATGAGAACTTTGATAAACACGTGCTCAGAGTTCTCTGGGAACCTGGGCAGGTGTGTGTGTGTGTGTGTGTGTGTGTGTGGATCAAAGACTAAGAAAGCAAAGGTGTGGCCAAGGTCGCATGTGAGAATTGTTCCAGGAGAAAGCTCAATGGTCAGGCAGGCGAGGGCAACACCATGATCACTGTCTCCTTTTGAATCTCAAGAACACCATGCAAAGAAATGAAAGGAGTCTTTTCTGAAGTCACCCTCACCTCAGTTATGAAAGATCGATGGCGGGAAGACAGTATTGGATCCAAAACAGGGTAACAGGGGCAGGACAAGCCACTTCTCTGAGGTAGCTGACTTCATTTGTGAACTCCCAAGGCCAGATGGTTGTATTCTAAGGTCTCTGATAGGTTTTCAGAATCAGAAAAAGAATGAAACCCTGGAGTCCTCAGAAGGTTCTTGAACAAGCATAGCATTCACAGAGAAGCAACTGTGGGGGCCCAGAAATTCACCCAAACACACTCTCTATTTTCATTTGCACAGTTGCTGACACCTTTAGCTTGGATCAACAGAGGGTCCAGGTTGGCTAAAATGAGAAGAACCAAAGGATGGAGGCAGTATTATCTCCCCTTCCCCTTTTTATGCGTATATATGTTATGCGTGCATATATGTCTGTGTGCCACATGTGTGCCTCATCCCAGGGCTGAGGTTATAGACAGTTGTGAGCCACTGTATAGGTGCTGGGTATTGGGCCCTTAAGAAGGGCAAGCAGTGTTCCTAACCACTGTGCCATCTCCATAGTCCTGTCTTCCTTTTCTACTGAAAAGAACCCCATGCCATCGGAACACTTGAAATTAAATGCTCTGTGGGAGTAGCCTGTGGTGACCGACACAGCTCTGCCCTATTCGCATGACTGTACAAAGGGCTGGGCTGAGCCTGTTCTATGGACATTGGCTTAGGAAAGGACGTGGGCCTTCTTGTAGGACTTTGGGGAAGGTTGAGCCTGCTGGTTGACTGACTCACTGAAGTGAGTAGAGGTTTATTGTGTAGAATATGATCCCCTGTGTCTCTCTCAGGGCTCAAAGACAGTGGCCCACAGGAAGGTTGGCCTGATATGGCTCTCTGTAGGCTGCTGGCTTCACTTCATCTGAATAACTAGAGTCCCACTGTCGCTGCTGGAGCATAATGTCCTGTTCTGAAAACCCCAAAACTCAGTGCCCTGAGGGCTTAGCAGGAGATGACCGAGGCACCCTGAGGGAAGGGGGCATTGCTGGAGGTGGTCACCTCCTGAGACTGACAATTGTAAGTTTGGCCAAGGAAGATGATTAGCCAAGAAAACAAATAAGTAAATTAAATGGAAAATTTAAATCTAATTATCCAAACATTGGGAGTTCAATACCAATCCCAGTATAGCTGAGGGGGGAAATGATTCAGAAAGATTTTTATATTCTGGCCTCCATTTCAGAAACTAGACAAACAAATAAAGAGAGGAAACTCTGACCTAGGCAGGAACTGCCTAAAAGTAGCATTTTTCCCGTCCCCATGGATCTTCTCTTCCATCCTGGGATCACAGCTCTTCCCTTGTCTAATTGTCTTCTGCTCTGAGACATCTCTAAGTGTCCGTTCTCCTGGCATGGACTGTTAGGCCTTGGGCTCACTCAGCATCCTCGAGATTTACCTTCCCTCTCCCATCTCTTCTCCCCTCTCCTCTTTGCTTCCCCGTCCTTCCCGTTGCCCCCTCGTGTAGCTACCTCTCAAATGTGCATTAATTTCCCACAGTTGCCCCATCTACAGCCCTACCCCACGTTACCAGCTCAGCTGGCCCCATCATCTATTCAGGAGTCTTGTCCTTCCAGAGACATTGCCATGTCCTGTCTCTGTAGGGTCACAGAGCTCAGATCCATGTCAAGAAGGTCAGGACCATCTCTTTCCTGCCACCAATGACTTTTTCTTGTCATATTTCCCACACGGCTAGAGAGATAGAGAGGGTGGTCACAACGTGTATTGAGAGACAGAAGAGCTAAGAGAATGGAGAGAGAACAGATGGCTCTAGGAAATCTTTATAAACCATGATTTATAATAATTTTATTATTTGAAACAAAGATTGTCTATCAGATGGGACAAATTTGGATGGCCGCCTGTTTGTTTGTTTTTTAATGGCCCCTAGACAAAGAACAATCTCTACATTTTAAAAATGTCTGGGGAAAATGAAGATGATATTTTATAATATGTGAAAATTCTATGAAATTCAAATTTCCATGACCTTAACTTCAGTTTTCCTGACATGCAGGCAGGCTGATTTGTTTCCTCAGGGTCCATGGTAGCTTTTGCAGTTGCCCTAGAGTTGGACATCTGTGATGAAGACCACATGGCCCATAAAACCTGAGGTGTTTATCATATGACTGTAATGCGTTGAGGAATGGCCCCCAATAGCCTTGCCCATGCCCCTGTGCCTGGTCCTGTGAATGCTTCCTTATTTGGAAAAGCAGTATTGGCAGATGCAATTAGGGCTCTTGAGGGATCATCTTGGATATCTGGATGAACACCAAATCCAATGGCAAGTGTTCTTGTATGATTCTGAGAAGGAGAAGACAGGCACCCTGGAGATGCCTGTGACAGCACAGGCTAGAGTCAGAAAACTATAACCCAAGACAAATGCTGGGAGCTTCCAGCAGCTGGAGGAAGAGTCGGAAACTACAATCCGTGATGAGTCCCGGGAACTACCAGAAGCTGAAGGAAGCCAGTAAGGATCTGTCCCCAGAGGCTTGGAGGAAACGTAGTGTGTTTGGACTAACGGTCTTAGTAACTCTGGCAAAATAGTTTTCTGTTGTTCTGTTTGACAAGTAGGGAACCCCAAGGCTGCGGCCAGACACAGGGTGCCCCATTCTCACACTAAGGTAGAATTGTTCTTTTAAAAAAGGGAAAACTGATGGATTTGCCTTATTCAGGAAGGAGTCGGTCTTAAGCAATTTGAGTATGCAATGGGACAGGAGAGGCTGGCCGCTGTAGGAAGTTTACACACTCCGACCCAGTTTGCCTTGTGTTTTGTATTTTGGTAGATTCACCCCAAACAAGTTTCTATTAAGATGGATACCAAGCTCTGAAGAGATGGATCAGCAGTTAAGAGCACTCCCTGATCTCCTAGAAGACCAGAGTTCAGTTCCTGGTACCTTCATTGAGTGTCCCCTGCTCTAGGGTATCTGACACCCTCTCTTTGCCTCCACAAACATTGCTGCATATGTGGTACATACATACGTGTAAGGAAAAATAAAAAGTAAAATAAACTAAAAACAAACAGATGGATAAGAAAAATGAATGGCACCATCTATAATCAGCACTCAGGCAGCAGAGGCAGGAGGATGGCAATGTCAAAGCCAGCCTGGAATAAGCAGAAAAGTCTTGTCTTAAAGACACTCAACAGCAACAACTACATGCCAGTCACTTTTTTGTTTTATAAATTGGGTGTATTGATATGTGACATATACATTTATTTTAATAGACCTGGAGAAGCCTTGTTTCTTTGGGGGGTGCATTTTTTCTTCTTTTAAGTAAAAGATGTTTTCTAAAATAAAACAAAAAGTCCTCAAACCAAAAAGAATTAAAACAAGAACAACAACAAAAGAAAAAAAAACCAAACCAAGATCTCCACAGAGGTGAGGGAGACTGAGAAGGCCTGACCCACTCTGTCAAACTCATACCCTTCTGCTCACTTGTAGGACTGGGGCAGGATGAGAGCTCCTGTTTCTGGTGCATTCCAGCTATTAGGATTGCTGGCCAGAAACAGAGTCTGGGGGCACAGTCTGTTGAGCTTTTGCTCAGGCTTGTATTCAGGGAAGGACAGGCATTGGGCAACTGGTAAGGAGAGGAAAAGAGGTGCCACCTTGGAGGAAACTGGAAACACAGCTTGGGGGTAGGCTGGACACTATTCCTTCAAGTCTAAGCAAATCGCCTCTTTTCCTTTTGCTTCCTGCTGCCTGTGTGCTCCAACCCTCCCCGCTTACCCATGAAAGCACAAGCCATCTGGCGACTTCGTAGACACACACACTTCTCTCTCCTGGTTTTCTTAAAGGCAGTCCTCAAGTCCAATGAACAAGCCTTTATCAATGACGGCAAGGACCTACAAAAACAAAGCTCTGACTTGGTGGCTTCTGAGATACCACAGGCTGCAAAAGAAGGTTATGCACTCCCGCTCCCCATATGCTTTCATACAGTGCGTAAAGGAAGTGACAGGTCCCTGGCAGAGGCAACCATGCCGTAGCCCAGGGGAAGGACTATGACAGGTGAGGATCCCCAGACTGAGGCCAGACACCAGGATGGTTCACACCTAGGTGAAACTGCCCCTCAACAAAAACCGATAACTTTATTATCTTACCCCAGAAGGGATGGATGGTGAACAATTTGAATATTTTCCCCTTCTTTCGATTCTGGCTACTGACCATTGTTAGGAAGACATGAGATAAGAAAGGCAAGAGCATCTGATAACCAAGAGAGGATTTCCAACGGCTGAATCATTCCCAGTGAGCATCAGAGTCCAAGTCCCCTCGGGGACCAGGCTTTAGTATAGAGCTTGCCTCTCAAAAACTTGCATGTGTACATATACATTCATGCTTAAGCTCATAGGTTAGGCTAAACATCATTTTACCAGTGAAAAAAGAAAATTTGGCTGTGCAAAGAACCAAGCTGAGATCTTAGACTGATAAAGGAGGGCAGAATGTGGGAGTCCAGCTGTGACTGGGTTGGTGTCCCAACATCCTTACTACCTCACACCCAGCAACTCTCTCTAAGATCTGCAGTGGCTAAAGGTCTCCATAGGTACGGGGAAAGGTAACCACCTTATCAATGTAATCTGAGTCAGAACCAGTGGGCCTGGAGAGACTCCCAAGGCTTATTAGCTTGCCTTAGTTCTCAGCCTTTTTGATAGGCTGAATATGAATACCATGTATTCCCAGGGCCCGACTTAATAAAAGCAGCAACAGGGCAGCTGTTCTTCAAGATAGCAAAATATATTTAATTAGATAAATAGCAAAACCGGAAATGGTCCTAAAAGAGGGTTTCTCTATCGCAGGCTTCAAATGGAGTTCTAACCTTAGAAGCTGTTAGTTTTGAGCAGCAATATTACAAGTTGGTTTTTATCAGCCACGGATTTTCGGCAATTAATTTTCATTGAAATACCTGCTGAGTTTGTGGTGCAGCACAGAGACAGCTGAAGGTTTGCAGCCTAATCTAATCTGTTAGCTGAGCCCTGAAAGCAAAGTATTCCTCAAATTAACTAACAGCCAGGATAGCAGCAGAAGCTGAGCTGAAAAGTGAGGTGAGCTACAGTCAGGTGAGCTGTGCTCCCTGTGGTCATTCAGCTGGGTCCAGGCACCTCTACAAGCAAAATGGGTACTATGTCCCAGCCTAGACTCTGCCACCTATCAGCTGAGCGTCTGAGGACCTGCAGCTTCATGTGTGAATGGAACTGTCCACAACACTAGCTTCACAAGGTCATTGGGTCAAGTTCAGCTGTAATATCTCATTTAATTCTTACAAGAATCACTAACTGTTTAGACAAATTTGTTTGTTTTTTTTTCTCATATATGAACATTTGATTCTGTAGAAAAGACCAATGAGTAAGAAAACATTGGTCTCTGGTCCAGTTTGGTGTGCTTACTAATTCTACAGTTTAGGAAGGATGAATAAACAGGAAAAAAAAGTAAGAAGAATTAGGTGGCAATGAATTACAGGTGCACGTTATGGAAAGAAATAATAGTAACAGGCAGAGAAAGATTAGTTTTAAAGGAAGTTGTGAGGTAGGCTTCAGGACTCATATATGAAAGCCACATTTAAATCAAATAAAGATTGATTTAATTAGGTTTGAATTTAAGCCCGTCATGATGCTGTCCACCTTTATTCTGGCACTCGGGAGGCAGAGGCAGGAGGGTCATGAATCTGAGGCCAGCCTGCATTATACAGTGAGTCTCAGGCCAGTATGGGTTATGCCACTATCTAGGGATAATGATAATATTAACAATAACTTAAAGAGATGATAAATTTTGGTGCTTTAAATATGATTTAGAATAGCACTCTACAGACTATTTTAAATTCACGATCAAAAGATTAAAAGATGAAATGAAGGGACTATGGAGTGAGGAGGCAAGGCTGGAAGAATGAAGGCTGTGAAAGGGTCTGGGAGGTAAGAATGCAGCTGCAGAATTACATTCCAAAGTCGACCAAGAAGCTTGCAGGGAGGCAAAGCGCCCTTGCATTAATCTGCTTCAGGAGTTGTTCAGGAGTGGACATTGTGGTAAAAACAAGGAGGGAGTTTGGATTGCTGATCAAATGCACTAGATTATTTGGGCTGACACAGTGGTTTAAGGCTTGATAGAAGAAGATGCTCCCAGACCTAACCGAAGTCTCTCTGTGTGTGTATATACTGAGGGAAACTGGGTTTTGTCGGGGAGATATTCTGTATATGTTTCCTTTGCTTTAAGAAGAAAAGCAGAGGGTCTGGAGAGATGGCTCTGCTTAGTAATAGTAAGTAATTAATAGCACTTACTGTTCTTGCAGAGGACACATGCTCTGTTTTCATCACCTACATGGCAACTCATGAGCATCTGTAACTCAAGTTGCAGGGGATCTGATCCCCCATCTAGCCTCCACAGGCACCAGGCACGCTCAGTACACATACAGACTCACAGGCATCAGGCACACACACATAGTGCACATACAGACTCCCAGGCTAACGCTCATACACATAAAATAAAAACACATCTTTTAAAAGAATAACAATTGAATACATGTGATGGCTATTCTTGGTTGTGAATTTGACTACATTTGGAATTAGCTAAAACCCCTAAATGGAGGGCATATCAGCGAGGGAGTTTTGCTTAATTTGCCACATCTTTGAGGTAGGAAGACACACTTTTAATCCAGACTTTGAGGGGCAAGACTCACCCAACTGGGTCATGCCTTCACTGGAAGCCTATATATGAACATGAAAGAAGGAAACTTCTGTTCTTGCTCTCACCTTAATAGCATGTGCATTCTTTCACTAGAGTCTGCTTCCCAGGGTTCTAGTGTATACTGAAGACCAGCTAAGACAAGCCTCATGGGTAAGCAACTACTGAATTCTTGACTTTTTGTTCATAGCCAGTCATTGTTAGATTAGCTGGACCACAGTGTGTAAATCATTCTAATAAATCCCCTTTCTCCTTTCTCTTCCTCCCCCTCTCTTATATATATATATATATATATATATATATATATATATATATCTTACCTGCTGAGCCATCTCTCCAGTTCCTCTACTTATATTCTTAAAGTAAAACAACAAAAGCACAACATACATATATGCATATATACATATCTATATCTATTTATCTATGGAGAGAGATTCATTCTGTAAGTTCTGCTACTATAGAGAATTTCAATTATACTATTATTAAATAAAGATTTTGCTATTAGATAAAATACATCAGGTTTCTTTCTAAGTTTTACTGTCACAGTATCAGAAAATAGAACTGCATTCATAAAATTATGGCAGAAGAAATTTTACAGCTTGCAGTCATCTACCTAAGTTGCAGTTCATGTGCCCAGATAACAAAGACCTTCCCACGGTCATAAGAACTTAAAAAGTATACCTCCCAGCAATACTGTCCATGAAACAACAACAACAAACCAACAATGCCCAAAAACCAAAATGAGAATCATAAGCCTTCTTAAAGAGACATCATTTGGGTGGAGAGAGAGAATTGTGAACAAGGCAAGAAATGGAAAGTTGTTAGCTGAAAGGAATAGGACAAACGTTTAAAAAGAAAGCCAAGGATTTACAATAGTTGCATTATGCTTACAAATCTTAATCTTAATGTAAAAATAATTTTTCAATGAGAAATTGTATCATATAATTTTATATGTTCAAATGTAATTCATATATGTTGATTGTTCATGCTGATGAGATTGACTAAGACACTCTTCACAAAATGATGTCATGTCCTTTCCCATGTTAACCCCTTCCTTCCCCCTTTTTCCACTCCCTTGTTCAGCTAGTTCCTTCTACATGATCAGGCAATCTTGTCAAATAATTTAATGATTTTATGTGTTCATAGAAAATCTAGAATCCACAAATAAGCAAGAATATGTAATATTTGCCTTTTGGAATCTGACTTACTACATTTAATATAATGATCTCTGGTTATATCCATTTCCCAGTACGTGACACAATTTTGTATTTCTTAATGTTCAAATAAAGCTCTATCCATCTCTTGATGGACACCTTGGCTAAGTTCATAACCTGATTGCTATGAATAGCACAGCAATGTGGTATCTCTAGGTCCTGTGGAAGCTCCATTTTAATTTTGTTTTTTGGAGGAAATCCCATTAGCAATTTCAATTTAATAGTAAGAACATGAGCCAAAGGGTCTGGAGAGGACACTTCTCCTATGGAGTCTGAGGTATCCAGGAAGTAGATGAGTAGACAAAGTGGTAAAAACTGATGACTAGATAATCAAAATTCTGATTTTGTCATTTATAATAGCAAAAAAGAACTAGGAATATTTGGGACCTACCTAATCAAGCAATCTTCTTTTATATGGTTGGGACACTAAATTTAAGATGCTTTCAAGAAGGGCTGGAGAGATGGTTCAGCTGTTTGAATTGTTTCTTGCTATGACAGAGCAATCAAGTACAGTTCCTGGCATTCATGTCCTGCAGCTTACAATTATCTGCAACGCCAGATCAAGTGACCTATGCACTCTTCTGATCTCTGTGGGCACTGCATCCACATGCATAAGCATGCACGTGCGAGCACACACACACACACACACACATGCACACACACACACATGCACACACACACACCTAGAAAAATAAGAATAAAATTTTTTTACTAAATATGAGTTAAAGTTCTAAATACCATTAAAATGTCTGAGAGTTGGGAGGAGAAATTTAATAGCACATGCTTTAATGCTAACTTTTAAAATAGAGATAACCAATTAAACACAGTTTTCACCTTGCCACTGATAGGAAGAAGTTTTAAGCAAGTGTTTTGTCGGTGTCAAAATAACCTCTAGAACAATATCAGGATATGTAACTATACTGGGAGAACTAAAATACAAAATATATAATCCATGTAGTAAAGGAGGTAAGGGACAAGGAAAGATAGACTTGTCACATGAAATATTAATGGCTGAAATGTTTTTATTAAAATATGGAAACTATAAAAGATAATGAACAGCTAAAAATAAAAACAAGACCCCCTAACTATACACTTCTTTTTTTAAAAAAATAGACCCTTAATAACTAGATGATGTAACAATATGGTTCATAGAACTGAGCCCTCACCCTGCAACAAAAGTGCAGAATTACATGGGCAACCTCAGATCTGATGCAAGTTTGTGAATGAGATCATCATGAATGCAGAAGCAAATAGTGGACAGATGGCAGAACTGAAGGGAGAAGCCCGAACAAGACTGTAGCTAGAATACAATTTAAAAGAAAAAGGAGAGGGCTGTTCTGGGACTCTTCATGAATATCATCTAGGTGCACATGGGAAATCTATTTTCAAACTTAGCAAAGAATGGTCTGGGGATGCATTTTAGAGTAAAATGATATTGCTTGTAACACATGTACACTCAAAAAGAGACAGGTGTGTAGTGTAGTATTCACATAAACAGCTGTATGCACTCCAAAAGCCTTTCTTCAAGAAAAATGACAGAACCAGAATACATGTTCTAGATAGAGGTACACACCACAGTGCACACTGAGTAACGCGGGGGGCCAGTGGTCTGGATAGAGGCACACACCACAGTGTATACTGAGTAACCTGGGGGCCAGTGGTCTGGATTGCCACATTCCAGAAAACCCCCACAATATTTATTAATTTCAAGGAGAAAACCTCAATACTAGAGCAGCAAGATGTAGTGATGAAAATGCAGACACTTCAGCTGCCACTAAAAAACATAGGGAAAGGAGAAGGCTCGTCTGACCCTTTCCTAATGGTAGACACATTTAATTAAATTTCATAACTCTCCTGATTAGGGATACATTTTCCTGTCATTGAAATTCAATATGATTATAAACATTGCATTTTTGTGAACTATTTACATCCAGGAGATAATTAAGATGCAGGCTGTGTTTTCTTCTTCTTTTGCCCTCCCCTCCACATTTAAAATCTTTTAACAGGTCGTCTTAGAATTCCAATTGCTGTGAAGAGACAGTATGACCACAGCATATTTTATAAAGGAAAACATTTAATTGGGGGTGGCTTGCAGTTTTAGAGGTTTAGTTAGTTATCATCGTGGCAGGAAGCATGATGACACACAGGCAGGCATGGTGTTGGAGAAGGAGCTGAGTCTTACATCTTGATCAGCAGACAACAGGAAGTGAACGGTAACACTGGGAGTAGCTTGAGCATAGGAGACTTCAAAGCCCATCCTCACCGTGACACACTTCCTCTTACAAGGCCATACCCACTCCAACAAGGCTCTCTTAATAGTGCCACTCTCTTTGGGGCCATTTTCTTTCAACATACTGCACATGGGCTGGAGAGACGATGGCTCAGCAGTTGAGAGCAGTTGCTGTTCTTACAGAGTACTCAGAATTGAGATTTCAGTATCTACAATGGGTGGTTCAAAATCACTTGTAACTCCAGCACTAGGCTAATGCCCTCTTTGAGCCTCCAAGGGTACTGGCACACACATGCGTGTGTGTGTACATACATGCACATGCATGTGCACACATACACAACACACACACACACACAAATCTTAAACATTTTTCCCCATAAATTATATCCTGTCATTTTATTTAAGTGTGGATGACTCTGAAATGTCACTAATGCATCGAGATGGTTAATCTGTGCCAGAATTCCATTTCTATCTGCTCTACTAAGTATGAAGTGTGCTGTGGAACACCAGTGGAATGGGCTGTAGTGCTTATGCATGTCCAGCTGCTTCCTCCATTCTCACATGTAATATAGAAGTGACGATATCACTGTAGGCTGAGCAGTTAAAAGCCGAGTTTCCATCTCCACTCTCACCTGGCTGCCCATTAGTTGGCTATACCACAAGGTAGAGGGGGATTTGATCTCAGAGTCATCTGGTGGAGGACCAGTCACTGCCTCAGAGTCAGCCTTCGGGAGACAACCAGCAAGCTGTTGTGCTGAGGGCTGGGGAGGCAGCGCTTGCCAGCTCTGCTCGCTCTACCAGAAGGTTCTTTATACTTCAGGTTTGAGCTTGAAAGTGAGAAATGCCCATGATTGGTATCTGTATAAGTCTTTATAACCCGCTCAGTGTTTCACAAACTAGCGCATGAGGGAAGATAGTACCAGGTCTATGACTATTTTATAATGTAAACTCTTAACAGATAAATAGGAAGAAACTTGAGTTAGGGAACATTGAACTTTGAATTCCTTCCTAGTGGCTTGTTTGACAAAGTTAGTACACAGGTGGATTAAAAATGTAATGTCCATCCAAGCAGTCATGATCTTCAACTTTGTTTCACTAGAAGGGGTAGAGCATGAGATACCATCTTTAAAAAAGTCATGATCTTCAACTTTGTTTCACTAGAAGGGGTAGAGCATGAGATACCATCTTTAAAAAAGTCATGATCTTCAACTTTGTTTCACTAGCTGGGGTAGAGCATGAGATACCATCTTTAAAAAAGTCATGATCTTCAACTTTGTTTCACTAGCTGGAGTAGAGCATGAGATACCATCTTTAAAAAAAATCATGATCTTCAACTTTGTTTCACTAGAAGCATTTCATGATTTGCTTTGTAGGAGATGGTCTGGTCGACATAACGAGATAAATGAAGGGAAGGCAGAAGGAACAGAGAGGTTGGAGGCAGTTTCTTTTTTAACATTTTGATTTAATTTATTTATTTTACTTCATGTGTATGGGTGTTGTCTCTGCACTACCTGCATGCCTGGTGCCCACAGAGGCCAGAAGAGGACATTAGATCTCTTCAACTGTGAGCTGTCATGTGGGTGCTGGGAATTGAACCTGGATCCTCTGCAAGAACAGCCAGTGCTTTTAACCACCGAGGTATCTCTCTGGCCCCCTGAGACAGATTCTTACTCAACAGTGTGTCACTATTCCTTCTGGCTTTAATTCATCCAGACAATGAAACTTGAAACCATTCAGGTCTCTACATGCAGGGTAACTAATGGATATTTTGGACAAAATGATCATTCTTTTACTTCTTTAGACAGTCTCAGAAAACAGTGTAAACATTGTTCCTTTAGTCTCAAAATAAACACATGTACCCTAGTATAATGAACAATTGGCTATACAAAGACAAGCAGGCAAAATCAAACTAAAGCATGTAGGAGTAACTATGTTTACATTGCACAAAAATAATGGGAAAAATAATGATGACAATAAATTATCATGTAAGATGAAAGACATTTCCTAAAATACAACAATCATGGAAATTGAATGCGTTGAATGAAAAGATGATTTTTCTAGGGAAATTACCATGCCCAGGCGAAGCATGAGCTACAATAGAAAGAGTACAGTCATCTTGGAATGAAATGAAAAAGATCATTTGTTGAATGGATTTGGCCTAAGAAGTTTAAGAGAGGAAATGAGAGAAAGGTGGAGGGGAAAAGGAAGAGAATATGTGACCTATGATATACAGTAGGACGAGCACTGTATTTCAAACAGAATCTTCCAGAACTGTGGTTATCCATATGCACAAAGGTCCTGTCTATTGGGATCTTGAACCACTGTGTTCCCTTCTACTTGAAGAAGCTGAAACTTCCACTTGGCTTCAGCAGACTCTGACAATGCTGTTTCAGACTCCACCAATACCTCATGAAATGGCCTCCCTAGACCGTGGCCTTGTCTCTCTCTTAAGGGTCTTAAGCCTTTTTGAGTCAAAGAAGCTAAAAAAGATAGAGAAGTTTGTTTCTGCTCTCTTAAGGCTCCTAACAGGGTCCAGGGAAGGCTCAAGTCCACTGTGTATAACATCCATGCAGGTCAGAGTTCTGGCCTGCCAGTGTAGCTCAGGAGGGTCTGCCTCTGAGTAGGTTATCAGAAAACAGGACCTGCCTCTGCTCTGTGACTTGAGAGGAAGATGGCTGCAGGACAATCTAAAGCATGAGCTCACACAGGCATATTGCTCTATTAAAATGAGACTGGGTTAAGATTAGAAAGTTTATTAATAACCAAATGTCACACCATTAGTTTTTATGGTGGCTTGCATGAGAATGGCCCATGTATTGAGATGGCTGGCCCCTAGTTGTTAGAACTATTTTGACAAGGATTAATATTGTCTGGAAGGAAGGATTAGGACACAGGCTCACATATTTGGATGCTTGGTCTTTAGTTGGTGGAACTATTTTGGTAAGGATTAGGAAGTGTGGTCTTATTGGAGGAAGTGTCACTTTGTTGGGAGAGGTGTGTTACTGAAGGTGGGCTTTGAGGGCCCCCTTTCCTTTCTCTGCCTAAGTTTACTGATGAGATACAAGCTCTCAAACCTTGCTCCAGTGTCATGCCTACTACCTGCTCCCATGCTTCCTGACAAGATGGTTATGGACTCACCCTCTGAAATTGTAAGCAAGTCCCCACTTAAATGCTTTCTTTTGTAAGTTGCCATGATCATGGTGTCTCTTCACAGAAATAGAAAACTAAAATAGGTCACTGGAGGTAAATGCATGGTATCCTCATACAGGGAAAAATGGAGTTGCTAAAATGCAGCATCTATTCTTGATAAAACCTTGAGGACTAGAGCAAATCCTTTCTTCATCTGGTAGGAACCACCCCCAGCAACAGGTACCATATAGAACTTGAAAAACATTCTATGTAAGAGGTATTTTTATTTTTCTGAGGAATCTCCACACTGATTTCCAAAGTGGCTGAACCAGTTGGCACTCCCACCAGCAATGGAGGAGTGTCCCCCTTTCACCACATCCTCTCCAGCATAAATTGTCATTGGTGTTTTTGATTTTAGCCATTCTGACAGGGGTGAGATGGTATCTGAGAGTTGTTTTGATTTGCATTTCCCGGATGGCTAAGGATGTTGAGCACTTTCTCAAGTGCCTCTCAGCCATTTTAGACTCCTCTATTGAAAACTCTCTATTTAGTTCTGCAGCCCACTTTTTAATAGGGTCCTTTGGTGTTTTGGAGACTTGCTTCTTGAGTTCTTTGTAAATTTTGGAGATCAACCCTCTGTCAGATGTGGGATTAGTGAATATTTTTTCCCATTCTGTGGGCTGCCTTTTTGTCTTGCTGACTGTGTCCTTTGCCTTACAGAAGCTTCTCAGTTTCAGTAGGTCCCATTTATTAATTGTTGATCTTACTGCCTGTGCTACTGGTGTTATGTTCAGGAAGCTGTCTCCTGTACCAATTCATTCAAGGGTACCACCCACTTTCTCTTCTAAGAGGTTCAGTGTGGCTGGATTTATGTTGAGGTCTTTGATCCATTTGGACTTAAGTTTTGTGCATGGCGATAGACATGGATCGATCTGCATTCTTCTACATGCCAGTCTCCAATTATGCCAGCACCATTTGTTGAAGATGCTTTCTTTATTCCATTGTATATTTTTAGCTTCTTTGTCAAAGATCAGATGTTCGTACGTGTGTGGGTTAATACCCGGATTTTCAATTCGATTCCATTGGTCTGCCTGTCTATTTTTGTGCCAATACCAAGCTGTTTTCAGGACTATAGCTCTATGATAGAGCTTTAAGTCAGGAATGGCGATGCCTCCGGACGTTGCCTTGTTGAACAGGGTTGTTTTGGCTATCCTGGGTCTTTTGTTTTTCCAAACAAAATTGATTATTGTTCTTTCAAGGTCTGTGAAGAACTGTGCTGGGATTTTAATGGGTATTGCATTGAATCTGTAGATTGCTTTTGGCAGGATTGCCATTTTTACTACATTGATCCTACGTATCCAAGAGCATGGGAGATCTTTCCATTTTCTGAGGGCTTCTTTAATTTCTTTCTTTAAAGATTCCAAGTTCTTATGATACAGGTCTTTCACTTGTTTGGTTAGCGTTACCCCAAGGTATTTTATGTTGTTTGTGGCAATTGTAAAGGGTGATGTTTCTCTGATTTCTCTTTCAGCCCTTTTATCATCTGTATATGGTAGGGCTACTGATTTTCTTGAGTTGATCTTGTAGCCTGCCACCACAAGACCCAGCAACTCCACTCTTAGGCATATATCCAAAAGATGCCCATTCATACAACAAGGACATCTGTTCCACTATGTTCATAGCAGCATTATTTATAATTGCCAGAACGTGGAAGCAACCTAGATGTCCCTCACCTGAAGAGTGGATAGAGCAAATGTGGTACATTTACACAATGGAGTACTATTCAGCAGAAAAAAATAATGGAATCATGAGATTCGCAGGCAAATGGATGACACTAGAAGAAACCATCCTGAGTGAGGTAACCCAGTCACAAAAAGAGAAACATGGCATGTACTCTCTCATATATGGATTTTAGACATAGATCTGGGGAGTGCCAGCCTACAATCCTATGGCCAGAGAGTCTGGGAAACAGAAACTTTATTTAGTGGCTGATTGAAGAAGAGGCAGACTCCCTTGGTTAAGTACTGAGCTGAACTCAAGAAAGCCAGTAACAGAGAGGGAGGACTGATGATCAAAGGGATTAAGACTGGGCTGGTTTAACCCCCAGAAACAGCTGACCAGACAAAGGTTAACTCTTGAATCCCAGGCATTAGCCTGGGAAGCCAGCATGGGACTGATCAAGACCCCCTGAATGTGGGTGTCAGTGAGGAGGCCTAGGGAATCTATTGAGCCTTGGGCAGCAGATCAGTACCCATCCCAAGTATACACACGGACTTTGGACTCCCATAGAACAATGTGAGGTGCACTCTCATCCTGAACTCTTGGGGAAGGGTCTAGGCCCTGCCCTATATGAAATGACACACTATGCACACCCCCATGGAGGGCCTCACCCTCCCTGGAGAAATGAGGGGATAACGGGGGGGGGGAGGGCACGGGAGGAAGGGAGGGAATGGGAGAGGGACCTGGAACTGACTTGTGAAGCAACCTTGTTTCTTATCTAAATTTAAACTGGAAAATAAAATTAAAAAAAAAGAAAAAAAAAGAAATGGGTATTTAAAAAATTAGAACAAAAAATTGTATAGTAAATGATAAACAAAATTTTGATCCAGACTTTATCTTGAAATATAAAATAAATTCATTTTTATATAAAAAGAGGTATTTTTATAAAAACCTTATTTTAATACAATCACTTTTATAATTCTACAATGCTAGCATTGTCACCAACCTGTCAATTTGAAGATCAAGTTGGTGTGCTGGCTATTTTTTAATTTATGTTAACTTGAAAAAGCTAGAGTCATTTGTAATATGGAACCTCAAAAGAGAAAATTCTCCCACCAGATCGACCTTTTGACAAGCTTATGATGTATTTTATAGATTGATGTGGGAGGGCCCAGCTCACTGTAGGTGGTGACACCCCTGGGCTGGAGGTCCTAAGTGCTATAAGAAAAGCAGGCTGACCAAGCCATGATGAACAAGCCAGTAAGCAGCTCTCTGCCATGGCCTCTGCTTCAGTTTTTGCCTCGAGGTTCCCGCCCTGACTTCTTTCCATGATGGACTATGAAGAGGAACTTTAAATGATAGAAACCCTTCCCTCCCCAAGTTACTCATGGTCATAGTGTTTTATCGTGGCAATAAAAGCCCTAACTAAGACAGATGGACACTGGCCTGGCTACTGGCTTGTTCTTGGCAGCATCCCCACTTGTAGTTATTGCTGGTTAGGTTCTGGGATATCAGCAACTGCTCCAGAGTACAAATCTCTTCCTAAGACATATTGGAGGACACAGAACAGGAGGGAGGCCATAGTATGTCATGGGAGGGAGTCACATGAAGCACTTAGGTGCCATCAGAGAGGACACCTGCCTTTATTTTGTACAAGGCATCTGAGGAAGGCTCTTTGCTATGTGGAGCAAATATGCAGTGAGATACAGAACCAAAAGTAAAGAAAAACTCATTCAGTTCCTTTCATACACACCATACCTCTGCTTTGAGGGGACAGCCTTCATGGATGTGTGTATATATATGTGTGTGTGTGTGTGTGTGTGTGTGTGTGTATGCATGTATGTATATGTATATATATTGCTTTTTGTTTGCTGTAGCTACGCTACAAGGTATGTATCCTTATACACACAGAGTAATGACTAAGACTAAATATAGTAATAAACTATTAGTCCATGATAGTAACATAAAGTTACACTAAACTATGGGAACTATCAATCTAAAATATGAACTAATTTCATGAAAACACCTGATGAACACATTTAACAATTTTGCCAGAGGTAAAATGGAAATGTGAAAAATAAAAGGCTTTGTGCTGTGGGAATGGCTCAGGAGGTAAAGTGTCTTGTAAGCTGAGAGACCTGAGATCAGTCCCTACAAGCCATGTAAAAACCTAGGCATGGTGGAGCATCTTTGTAATCCCAAGGCCAGAGAGGTGGAGGCAGGCAGGTTCCTGGACCTTCCTGGTCATCTTGCCTAGACTTCCTGGCTAGTTCTAGACCAGTGAGCGACCCTGTCTCTTGAAAACAAGACAGACTGTGCTTGAAGAATGGCAGCTGAGGCTATTCTCTGGCCTTCGCTTACACACATGTGTATCTGCACAGGCATGAACATGAAGATACACACAGAGAGAAATGTAAATCAATTATAAAGACAAGGAACTTAGTTATTTCTTGTTTTTTTCAATTTTAATGAAATTCCAATAAAAATCACTCCCAGATTTTTATAGCGCTTTGACTTTAGTGATTCAAAAGTCCATGGGGGGGGGAATGGACTGGGAAAAGAAGCCAGAATATTGATAGAGAGGAGAAAGGCAGCTTCTTCCTTTCTCTCTTTTTATTTGTGATACGACATGACAATAAGAGGCCCCCAAAGCACTCGGGAGGCAGAGGCACAGGCAGGTGGAGCTTTGTGAATTTGAGGTCAGCCTGGTCTACAGAGTGAGTTCTAGGACAGCCAAGGAAGGGCTACACTACAAAGAAACCCTGTCTCAAAAAACCAAAACAATGGCAAAAAAGAGCCCCCAGAGAAGAGAGAGCGTTATAAACAGAGAAGCTAGTCTCTCTGAGCTCTATGCAAGCAGAGTCCTTAAGCTTATCCCGAAAGGAAAGGTGACAACTGGCAGAAAGCTTCTCAAGTACTTGACACAGACAACAATGCAGAGACTGGACCCAGAAAACTCTAAGGGTTGTAAATTTAGCTCAGATGTGGTCCTTGTACTAAACCAGCCTTAGATGCTTCTGGGGGGCAAAGTTCATTCTCTGTAAGTCTAGCTCACAGCTGTGAATTCTAAGAGGCTCCAACTCACCAAGATCAAGGCTGACTACCAGCCCTTGCTTTCCTCACTTCCTGGTTCTTCCCTCCTCTTCAGACTTCATGGAGGGATTTTTCTCAGTCTGCACTCTCCTGTAGGCATCATCCTCATCCACCCAATTAATTCAACCCCTTTTTTGCATACAAACCTGAGTTAATAAGGTTCAGTGTTGAGTGGAAGATGGATCCAATCAGAAGGCCAAACTGGCAACTCACTTTCGAATTTGCGCCCTTGCAGGGAACTATGCCCCTCTCTCTACTCCAATAAAGCGTTGCTTGCTCTTCTGCACTCATTCACCCATCATCCTTTGCTATCATGAGGCAATGATTCTGAGAGTTACTGGCTCAGAGTGACTCAGATGGTCACTGAGTTTCCTGAACCAAGAAATAATCTCCACTGCACTCAAAGACCCCTGAAGCAATACCAAAAAATGTGGCATCTTCATGATGGTGGTGAAGGAACCTGCTTGTCCAGACAGATAATAAAATGAAGTCCTGGTAATTTTAAAAAGTGTGGTATAAACACAAGTTTGGAAAGATGGCTCAAAGAGTTGTGAGAAAATGCCTACAGACTGCTGCCTATGATGATTTATTATAAACAAACACGACATTAAAAACTTATGCAAAGAGGAAAAATCTGCAAAGAAACCTCATCATATTTTGGGGGGAAACCATTATCTTGGGCTAAGAGGGTGGCTCAGTCAGTAATGTTTGCTGGGAAAGGGTGAGGACCTAGCTTGACATTCTGTACCCTTACAAAACCAAAAAGCCAGGCCCAGAAGTGTGAGGCTGTCACATCAGTGTCCACGCTGGGGTTGGGGGTGGTGGGAGGGTGTCTGGGGCTTGGTGACCAGTCAGGATAAACAAATTGGTGGGTGCCTGGTTTGGTGAGAGACCCTGTTTCAAATGATAGGTGATTGAGGAGGACTGCATGATGTAAATCTCTGGGCTCCACATTCATTCTCACACATGCGTACACACACACACACACACAAATATATATATATATATATATATGTATCATTCTTTCATCCCCATACAAAACTCTCAATAAAAGGTAAATACCACTGGTTTCCAGAGAACTTTCTAAACTAAAAATAAAAAGTAAAAACAATTCTTACCAGACTATAAAACTTTGAATTCAAAGACATAACAGAAAAAGTTAAAAAGCAAAGAAATTTAAAATATACTTTTGCCTTTTATAGCATGAAAAATAATAGTTCCAGAGACAGACATTGGGGTTCAAGCTTCAAAAAAGCAAAGCAGCTGGCCACTAGCTCTTATCACTACCTCAGGCTGAAAGGGTGATCCTGGTTCCACTAAACCTCAGACTACAATCCGAGACTGCTATGCTCTCCTCAACATGGCTAAAGAATCCTGAGACTGAATGCCAGCTCTGAGACTTTGCTCCTGTCTTATGTACCTACTTAATGCTGAGATTTAAGGAGTGTGATCCCAGGTACTAGAATCAAAGGCATGAGTTCTGTTACTCTTCACTCTTGTGTAGCCCATGGTGGCCTTGAACTAACAGATCAATTTACATCTTAATCCTGAATCCTGTGATTAAAGGTGTGTACCACCACTATCTGATCTCTATAACTTATGGCTAACTTTGCTTTCTGAATCCTCAGGTCAGCTTTAATAAATCATAAACAGTCCCATGCTGGATTCCCAGGCATTAGCCTGGGATTCAAGAGTTAACCCTTGTCAGGTCACCTGTTTCTGGGGGTTAAACCAGCCCAGTCTTAATCCCATTGGTCATCAGTCCTCCCTCTCTGTTACTGGCTTTCTTGAGTTCAGCTCAGTGCTAAGCCGTGGGAGTCTGCCTCTTCTTCCATCAGCCATTGAATGAAGGTTCTGTTTCCCAGACTCTCTGGCCATGGGATTATAGGCTGGCACTCCCCAGATACCATGTCACTCCTGTCAGAATGGCTAAAATAAAAAATACCAATGACAATTTATGCTGGAGAGGATGTGGTGAAAGGGGAACACTCCTCCATTGCTGATGGGAGTGCCAACTTGTTCAGCCACTTTGGAAATCAGTATGGAGATTCCTCAGAAAAATGGGAATAAACCTACCACAAGACCCAGCAACTCCACTCTTAGGCATATATCCAAAAGATGCCCATTCATACAACAAGGATGTCTGTTCCACTATGTTCATAGCTGCATTATTTGTAATAGCCAGAACTTGGAAGCAACCTAGATGCCCCTCAACCGAAGAGTGGGTAGAGAAAATGTGGTACATTTACACAATGGAGTACTATTCAGCAGAAAAAAAAAAACAATGGAATCCTGAGATTTGCAGGCAAATGGATGACACTAGAAGAAACCATCCTGAGTGAGGTAACGCAGTCACAAAAAGAGAAACATGGCGTGTACTCTCTCATATATGGAAGAGGCCTAGGTAATCTATTGAGCCTTGGGCAGTAGATCAGTATTCATCTCCAGTATAAACATGGACTTTGGACTCCCATCCAACAATGTGAGATGCACTCTCACCGTGAACTCTTGGGGGAGGGTCTGGGCCCTGCCCTGGATGAAATGACAGACTGTGGACACCCCCAAGGAGGGTCTCACCCTCCATGGGGAAATGAGGGGATATTGGGGGGGTTGGGGGGGAGGGCATGGGAGGAGGGGAGGGAAATGGAGAGGGACCTGGAACTGACTTGTGAAGCAACCTTGTTTCTAAATTTAAACTTAAAAATGAATAATAAAAAAAGAGAAAAAACCATAAATAGTATATCACCATACATTTTATTAAGAGAGTTAATATTTTTATGACATATAAAAATTGATGCACAGTGACTGTACATATTTTGCATAAGTGTGACATTTCAATACATGCATACACTGTATAAAAAAGTCAGACCAGGATAACTGACATTTCCATCGCCTTGGCCATTTATCTTTGGGTGAGATACATACTCTTCTCTACTAGCAATTCTGAAATATTTGCTGTCAATCATAGCCATTCCACTGTATTAGAAGTTACTCTTCCAATCTAACTGTGCTTTTCCACCCATTGCATACTATTTTCCTCATTTCTCCCTCACACCCTTCCCAACTTAGTTCAGTGAGATAAACCTTTAAGATTCCCAACCTTAGTGCCGTTGAGTGTCATTTGTCTTTCTGTACCAGATTAGTTCAAAGAATATAATGACTTTCAGCTGTGTGCAAGACTAAGCACTGTGACTAGAGATGATGGTTACCAACTTAAGGAGTGGGTGGATAAGCACCAACATGGAGAGTGAGCAAAGAGAAGAGAACAACTTTACAACATTAGGAAGACCTGGCCTGGAAAAGTGTACTTGAAAACCTCAAAGACTCTGTAGGCTCCTGGCTGTTTGGTCGTCTGTCAGGGGCGTGTCTACCTGGATGACCCAAGTAGGAGTCTAAGCAATAGTAGAGAAGCTACCTTAAATGCCCTTCCCCTATAATGAGAATGATGACTACCTCAAATGCCATCCTAGAGCCTTTATCCAGTAGCTAATGGAAGCAGACGCAGACACCCACAGCTAAGCACTGAGCTAAACTCATGGAATCCAGTATAAGAGAGGGAGGAGTGACGAACAAAGGGGTCAAGACCATGCTGAGAAAACCCACAGAAACAGCTGACCTGAGCAAGTGGGAACTCATGAACCCCAGTCTGACATCTGGGGAACCAACATAGGACCAAACCAAGTCTACTGAACATGGGTGTCAGCTAGGAGCACTGGGCAGTTATGGGGCCTCTGGCAGTGGAACCAGGATGTATTCCTAGTACACAAATAGACTTCAGGAGCCCATTCCATGGAGGGATACTCTCTTAGCCTAGATACACAGGGGTGGACCTAGGCCCTGCACCAAATGACTTGACAGATTTAGGTGATCCCTTATGGAAGGCCTTGCCCTGCCTGGGGAGTAAATGGGGGATGGGGTGGGAGGGTTGGTAGGGGGCACAGGAGGATGGGAGAGAGAGGGTACTGGGATTGATATGTAAAATAAGATTGTTTCTAATTTAAATAAAATTTATTTTAAAAAAGAAAAACCAAAAAACCTCAAAGACTCTAATGAGATGGACAGTTATTGTGAAGAATTCAGAGGAACCCTCCAGAGGAGGGCCTTCGATTCCGTCAGCATAGAAGTCAGTCTCCTGGGCTGATAAGTGGTGAGACCATAGGATCTGCTCCTCCACCCCATTCCAGTGCTCTGTGCTCATGTACAGACTCTACCAGGGCTGTCCCAAGGGACTGGAGGCTTGAACGTGTGCATTGCCTCATCAATGTAATGGTCCTCTTACTGAAGTTTGAAAAATGTATTCTCAGCGTTCACATGATGCCAAGTATTGCTTGTTCACCATCTCAGATCAGAAATATGAGCTAATCCTTGATGGAAGTGACATTGAATTTGTTTTGAATTTAGATGCTCCAATTCAGTAAGCCTCTATAGCTTTCTCCTTCCACTATGTGGACCCCAGGGATCAAACTTAGGTCTTGAGTTTGGTAACAAGAGCCTTTACTCACTCAGTCATTTTGATATTTCTTGGGACTCTTTCTTTCAAAATACAGCTAAAAACCAGTTCAGGTTCATTAATTTCAAGGAGTTATTATTAGTGCAATAATATGATACTTTTCAAATTGTTAAATATGATGATTAAAAATAAACCTAGATATCTAGTTTCTGGTTCCTAAGGTACAAAATCAAGCATTTTGGGAAGGGAATTCAACAATACATCAAGACTCTGGGCATTGAGAAAAACAGACTTTGCCTTAGAATTCCAGTTTTAGAAAGTTGCCCTCCGGAAATATTCAACTTGCACAGACTGATGTAGCATATGTTATTTGTTATTTTGAAACTAGTGAAACAATGTCAAGTAAACAGGATTGGTTGAGTAAGTTATGGTTACACAATACTTTGGTTGGCAGAATATGTTCCCCCACCTCAAGAGGTCCACGTCCTAATTCTAGGAATCCGTGATAAGTGTTGCCACATTGAATGGCAGGAGGAACTTTGAAGATGTCACTAAGGACTTTGACATAAAGAGGTCACCCTGCTATTGGGCATATCAATCTCCTCATAAGGGTCCTTAGGAAGCAGGTTATTTCTCTGATGTGGCCCCTTTAACTCCAGAGAGGGTGGCAGAAAAATGGTCAGTGAAACAGTGCTGCTAGCTTAAGCCAGAGGAAGTACCTTGAACTGAGAAAGGCAGAGGGCTGATGAGACCAGCAAAAGCAAGGGCACAGATATCCCTGGTGTGCCAGCAAAGAACAACCTCTAATAAGGGAGACTACAGTCAGACTTCTGGGGGTTATCAATAACTAAAATAGTGTAGGTCATGAACTTGGGAAGAGATGGCTTGGGGACACTGAGGTGGAGGGAGGTAGTGGTGGATGGGTATGATCAAAATACATTGAATAAATATATGAACATTCCAAAGAATAGGAAGAGTAATAGGGTAAGTGTGATCACAGTGCATTACATTCATGAACAGAAATGGAATAGTGAAACCTTTTTCTTGGCACAATCAATATAAACTGATTTCAGCAAGAGTTTGCTTTCACTGCACATAACAAGCAGGTCACAAAACTCTAAGCATGCAGGCGAATGAAGCAGCAGCAATTATAACTTGATTTTCTAGTCTCCAACTTAATGTATGTAACACATCTCTCCTTGGCAGTTGGAAAAAGTACAAAGACGTGTAGCAAATTCCACTTTAATCTAGATTTTTCCCCCATTACTAAGTCAATAATCACCTGCCTTGCTGTGAACATAACCCTAGTTCTCTAAACCTTAAATCTTAGTGTATTGCTATATCATTGTTAGTAATAAATTAGGGATCTTTCAATTATTTTTTTCTTAAAATTCCAAACACTTTGCTTCTGTAATGGTGTGAACCAGAACCAGAGCTGTTGCCCACAGGCTTGAAATTTGAATACTTGGTTCCTGGTGGTAGCAATGTTCAGCAAGGTCCGAGAACCTTTGGGAGGTGGAGCCTTGCTGGAGGAGGAACTTCAGTGACTGAGATGTTAGAGTTTGTAGCCCCACCCACTTCCAGTTTTCTCTCTCTTCTTGCTTGCCACTGTAGAGCTGATCTTTCAGCTTACTCTTCCTGCCACCATACTTGCTGGTAGCTGTCCTGCCTTCTCCTCCACTATGAACTCCCTCTCTGGAAGCTTATTCCAATTCAACTTCCTCCTTTAGCTGTCTTTGGC
Source organism: Mesocricetus auratus (assembly GCF_017639785.1). Classification (NCBI taxonomy): domain Eukaryota; kingdom Metazoa; phylum Chordata; class Mammalia; order Rodentia; family Cricetidae; genus Mesocricetus; species Mesocricetus auratus. Next base: position 143,678,621 of record NW_024429266.1, on the reverse strand, counting down.
CATGGTGTTTTATCACAGCAAGAGAAAAGCAGTGAGCATGAATTCCACCTTAATTTCTATGTAAAAATGGGTAGAAATACTATTAGGTAGTTTGTAATTTCATGATTGTTTATTTTGCCTCCATTCTTCCTCCTCTAAGTTTTTATTTTTATTAATTTCTTCACAGTTAATTAGAGTGTTTGTGAGTTGATTTAGTCATCTAGGGAAATGGTGTGATTGCTCTGTGTTCAAAATCTTTGCAAATCTGAGACTATATTCCATGTGTGTGATAATGTAGGTAAGTTTATATGTTTATGACATTTTAGACAGTCTCTTCTAGCACAGGCTGGCCTTGAACTCATGATATAGTAGAAGATGACCTTGAACTCCTGATCCTCCTGCCTCTACCTTCTAACTATTGGGACAATAAACATGATACCAACATCTAGTTTCTATGTGGTGCTGGAGTAGAATCAGACAGAGCTTCCTGCATGCTAGGCGGAAACTGTTCCAACTGAGCCATATCCTCAGACGAATAAGGACTTTATTCTCTCTGCCTGTACTCATTTCCACCCTGACATTTGTAACATTCTATCAGAAGACTTAATTCAGAGTAATTTTTCCTTCTAATCGGGTCTCTCATTTTCCTCACAGGGATGTGTAAAAAGAATTTTTCACATAGACTTAAGCATAGACTTAAGAAATAATGAGTGGAGAGTTCCCCTTCATTAGGGCTCCTTTGGATGTAGGAGTCCATCCGTGTATATTCTGGGAGTGGGCTCACTCAGGAATGTCTTGTTCTATTGAAATTCTGTGAGGCTGTTCAGCTTGGGCTCATTTTCTGTCTAAGAATACACAGATCTGAAATTGGATTTGGGGCTCATTTTTTTATTTGTAACTAATAACTTTTTTTCTCAAATTTTCATTTTTCTTCTCTCTTTGTTCTAGAACAATTTACACCCTCCCAAGACAATTTTGGCTTTTCTGTGTCTGCTGCTGTCTTCCGCCTAAAATTGCATTTTGGTTTTCATGTGGTTGTCTCTTCTTCCAATAAGACTTTTTTGATTTTCCCATTTATCTTACATGGGCATTTGGAAGAGGCAATTTTTCCTTATACATGCAAAGAATCTAATATAGATATTTTCTGCCTTTTTTTCTTTTTGGGCTACATTATTTAAAGAGTAATTCTTCATTAGAAGAATATGTGTCTTATGTTATACATTTCACATTTCTGCATTTCTAATTCTTCTACCATGGCTGTGTTGATGCTGCTGCTGCTGCTGCTGCTGCTGCTGCTGGTGGTGGTGGTGGTGGTGGTGGTGGTGTGTGTGTGTGTGTGTGATATGATTTTGGGAAATGGGGTATCACTGTCATGCCTGGACTATGTCTTAACTTCTGGGCTCAGATGACCCTCCAGCTTCAGCTTCTCACACACCTGGGACTACATGCATACTTTATCACGCCTGACCTTAGGGTTTAATGTATTATTTTTGGTGAGTGGAGTGTAAAATTCAACTCACAACAGTAAGAGTAGATGAAATATTCATCCACAGTTCTAGACATAGCATAGTTCTGGTCAAGGGGCATAGGTGGGAGACCTTGGTAATCTTCTTGTGACCCAGTGATGATGCCCCTTACACTGGTGTAAATTCAACTATAAAGTTGAAAGCCCAGTAAGGGCTCTTAATTTTTTTCTATATTGTTGGTGTCAAATTTAAAACACAGCTCATCTCAAGGGGAATAAGAGACAATTTATTATTGAGCCAAATAAGAATGGTCACAGACTAGGAACACAGATTCAGTTTATCCCCCAAAATATGTTAAGTTTCATAAAAATTTTATAGTTATAGAGCCAAGAAAATCACAAACCAGCATGCTTTAAGGATACATTGACAGAAACAGAGATATGGTTACAGCAAAGCAGGGACCTCTCCGCTGTAGTTTCAAGCGTTATCTGATCCTTAAATGGCATCCTTAAAGCCATTTGGCTGGTGAAAAACAGAGACCTTTTTGTATATTCAGAAATGATTTTAACCAAGAGTTGCAAGGATATTAATCACACACAGGGGTGGGCTATGAATAGCTATTTTATGGGCCTAAAGATATAGTCCAACAGAACTTGACTGTTAAACTGCAACTTTCAAACTCTGAGCAATTACTGAATTCCACTCAGCCTTGTAGAATCTTTAACACAGATGCAGATATCTTTTCTTTGTTTTTCTGGGAATATCAGTTCCCATTAAGCATAGCATTGCAAGCCCACAGTCCACAGAGATATTGTCAGGGGCTATTAATTTACTGTTAGATTAACCTTGAGACTTGAGTCATCAGATACTTGCTGATAAATGAATAATTTCAGAATCCTCTTCTCAGTATTCACAATATGGCATCATTGTCAATTATACTAGTGCCCTCTTTGGACAGCCTACTGAGTCACGAATAACGAGGGGTCATTTCCATCTGGGAAGGTTTTTGATCTACTTGGCAAATAAATCTACTTCAACTAAAGGAGTGTGAAAAAACAAAGAAGGGATTGGAATAGTTGGGGAAATTAGCTGCCAACTTCTCCATTAATTGTGCAGGCAAGAAGGAAGGAAAACACCTTTCTCAACCTTCCCATTGGGTTGTGCCTTACAGTGAAATGTTGTCTAATTATGCAACAATTATCTACTCTTTTAACTTGAGAGACTATTCATCATACTTTCCCCTTCACCAAAAAAGAACACCCCTTGACTTGGTGAGGATCAAGCCACATTCTTAAGTAGAGAGAAAGGCTTCGAGCATCCCACCCCCATGTACAGAACAGTTCTGTAATGAGCCGTTTCACCCTGCTCCATCCCAACCCGCACATCACAGTTGGCAGTCTCCCCTGAGGACAGACAGCCTGAAGCGCAATGTGTGGGTGCCTAGCTCCCTAGTGAGGGGCTAATTACAACGCTGTGCTTCAGGAGGAAGCATGCCTTCCCTAGCCTCAGTCTTCACCCTCTCCTGAGCTTTATAAACCAGAGGGCTTTCTTGCCACAGCTCCTAGTGTGTCTGGCCCTCTTAGAATCCCACAATTCCTTCTCTGAATGTTCCACCAGAATCATCTGTTGGGGACTTCCAAACGGCATTTGTGTGACAGCATCCGTTGTAAGACAGAATCATGTCATGCTAAGCTTGGCCCACCACTGTAGATGTTAAGGGATGACTGTGGAGGGAGGAAGCATTAGATAAAAGCCCCCCCCGCACCCCCAAATCCACAGCAGGGGAAAACCATTCCTTTTGCTATTTTAACTACACCACTTCTCCCCGCTGGTAAATTTTATAGTAACTGGGGATTTCATTAAGATATCTCTTTGGGAAACTGCATGGCTGTGGGCTGCGGCAGTTTTCATTATCAAAGGCAGATTCTGGTCTCAGTTCTGCTATGAGGGACAGGGCAAAGGAAGGGCCAAATAAGCAAGAGATTTTAAGAAATCAATTTGGGAATCTTTATTAATTGATCAGCATTCTGGTGGGCTATTGATCTACAACAGTGTCTGCTTTGAGGTCATTGGGTACCCAGAAAGTGTCTTTGAAACTAGGTTTGTGGTTTAGAACAGTACTCAAATCTTAATGCTGGCTAATCTCCTTGCTTCTAGATGAGGGTACTTCCACTTTCAAATTAGAGATTTTTGTGTTGGAGGACTTGCCTGATGATTAAAATGACACTGGATGGGGTGCTAGCATTCGTATGTGGGGTCCAGGGATTCTGGGTACCCTGTGATGAATGGCCTGGTCTTGTACCAGAAAGTCTTTACTACACCCCAAATAATTTTTTGAAATATAATCTCACGTATTTCAAACTCATTATGTAGCCATGGATGGACTTGAACTTCTGGTCTTCCTGTTTCACCTCTTGAATGCTATGATTGTTGGTGTGTACCACCACAGTGTTTACATGATGCTAGAGTAAGTACTAAATCATATGAGCCACATCATCACCCACCCCAAATAAGTTTTTAGAATATTCCTCTAAGTGTCCACACAGGTGATTAAGAACCTCTTACCCAAACCCTGAATCTGGATCTCATTTTATATAAATAAAGAACAGAAATTGCTGTACTATTTAAAACAATATATATTATTTTCAGGGTTAGCATTCAAAATCCAAAGTGGGCTTTGCTGCGCTGGAATCTGGATATCCACATGACTGTGTTATCTGGAGAGTCTGTGGCATGCTCATCCCTTCTGTTCCCCGTTCTGGAGCTGCATGTGGTCCTCACTGCACCCTCCACTGGCAAGCCGGCCGTGGGGCATCTTTAGTCCCTCTCTGATTTTAATTTTCCTCTCACACTTTAATTTTTCAGGACCCATATGAGCATGTTGGGCTCACACAGGTGACCCAGGATCATCTCCACATCTTAGGATCCTTAACTTGGTCATATCTACGAAGTCCTATGTACCATAAGGTCTCTCCACTTACCAAGGCTAAAAATTCCATAGCCTTGTATAGCACTACACCTTCTATAGGTAGTTTTTTTTACTATACATACCTGTGACAAGGTTCAGTGTATAAATTGGCATAGTAAGAGATCAATGGAAACAACCATTAACAAAATACAACAATAAGAACAATAACATACTATAGTAAAGTTGCCATCATATTGCTCTTACTATTTGGAGTCATTGTTAAAGGAAATAAGGGTGACTGGCAGGTGATGCACACAGAGTAAACACTCTGGATAAGGCATTGATTTGCGCCTTCAGTGGCACAGAGGAGGAAGGACTGGATCCCATAACACTATCAGAATATGGCACATGTAAAACCTCAGTCATATATTTCTGGGATTTTCTTTTTGCATACCACAGTTATCTGGGTAACTGAAGCTATGGTAAGAAAAAATGAGGATAAGAATGGTCTAGCACATTTGTAGATTTAAAGTGTCAGGATGTATTCATTTTGAGGAATCCATTATAGTGTTTACCACATAAAGAATGGTTTTGCATTGTTTGTAATATGCCTTCAATTTTCTAGGAAGCTGTTTTATTCCTTTCTCTCTTTATTTTAACCTAAATATGGTAACCCATGCAACTATTGCTATAAAACATTTTTGCTACATAAAGAGTGGTTTTCCACGGTTTGGAATGTGCCTTTAATTTTCTAGGAATCTGTCATATAAATGAGGGTTTATTTTCTTTTAATTACCAAGAATAGATCTCTGTTTCAGAAGATCATGCTACTAATAGTAGCATGGATTGTTGTATTTGGGTTAAAATAAAGAGAGAAAGGAATAAGAAGCCCCATTCCCTTTTCTCCAGGATTTGCTGCTATCATAGAATCTTGATTGTGAATATATTGCAAGCCTTCCTCATTCTCCCTCCCTCTCTAGCTCCTGATGCCAGGTGCCTGAGTATTTCCATGTTGAAATAACTTATTTGATTATAAATGGATTTTTCTTTTACTTCTCTTTTGTAATACAGTACATTGTATTGATCTTTGCTCTTGAAAATGCTTGAGCAGCTGGACTGTAAAATCTGTATGTTTTACTGCAGTTCAACATGGGAATATTATAACATATTTGTGGCTTAAAAAAGTAGGGCATTGAGTATGCTGTGTGCACCTCAGATCCTGCTGCCCACAGATGACCTATTGCTTGTGCATTCCATCTCACCTTTCTACACACCTTCAAAGCTCTGCTGGACACATCTTTGCTAAGGTCACTGTGCAATTTTCCCAGGACATGTGCCAAAGTTCTTGTGACTTCTCCACTCCAAAGATCATGAAAGTTCCCAAGAAAGGAGAAGGTCTTTGGACTTCCCAGGGCCTTTGACAAGGATGCTCTGCCCACATCAAGACCTCAGGAACCCCCACAGAGCCCTGAGCACTCCTGTTGAGACCTCATCCTTTCCCCATGGCACCACTAAGAGATGACTCCATATTTAATGTCCAGGAGACAACTCTCATATAGGAGACTATGGGTCTTTCCCTAATCACCGCAGGACCAATCCTGTCATTCCTTTGCTCTCTGGTCTCCACCAGAGGCTTCAGCTTCTTCGGTTTCTAATTACCACCTTTGTTTTTATCTCTAATATCTTGTCAAATGTCTTCCTAGCCTGATGTATCCTCCTACCTGCTTCAAATATCATGTGACACATACTCTGCCTTCAGCAAAATTTCCTCCTTCCTCTTGAATGGCTTCCTTCTCCTCCTCTCCTGGAACGTGGTAGTTGGTACCTGCTCTTCTTGCATAGTCTGTCTACCTCTCTCTCATAATCCAGCCTCAACACCTGGAGCTACTCTGTGGCCACGCCCTCTTCCCTGTTGCTTCATCAAGTATTTTTTTCAGCAATAAAAATGTAATACGTTATTTTGTGTTTGGTATGTAGCTGATATATCTGCAAATACATAATATGAATGGCTTGACTATTAAGTCTTTTTCTGTAATCCTGATTCTTTCCCTTCAATGTTTGATGTTATTGTCACTGGCATCCTTGAACCTGGTCTAACTTTAGGTATTCTTTTGGCCATTGGGAAATTAACAGAAGACACAAGAATAGATTTGAAAGGTACTATTATGGCGTTGTCTTTGAACATGAGCTGTCTCCCTTAGGCTCATGGGTTTGAGCACTTGACCCCCAGCTATTGGTGCTGTTCTGGAAGGTTATGGAGCCTTTAGGAAGTGAAGCATTGATGGGTCACTGGATGTGGGTCTGTTACAGCCTGGCCTCACTTCCTGTCCACCTTCTTCTTTCTGACTATGGATAGAATGTACCCAGTTGTCTCAGGCTCCCATCACAGTGCCTTCCTCATCTCAAACTGTCTTCCAAAATAAATTTTCCTCCTTTAGCTGCTTCCCTGTCAAGCACTTAGTCACAACATGGAAAATAAACAGCACGGATGCACCTGCTTGCCCTCTGCACACTACTATTCCCAAGAACATACTTTGGAAGGCTACAGAAGGATGTAAGTATGCTTGGAGCTGAGCTGAGCATCTCTGATCTGGGAGCTAAAACCAGATTAGATGATTTGGCAACTAACTGTTCACACATGAGATGGAATCCATTCAAGAAACAGACAAGCCCAAAGCAGCTGGTTGCTGTAGTTTAGTGAGTGGGACAATTGTTCGTTATTATAGACCAGTGAAATCTTATGGATACATCTTACACAGCATTAATGTGGTGGTAAATGCCTGATACGACTGGGCTCAGTAAATAGACACCAAATGTCCACAGTGGGACTGGAGATGTTTTACAGTTGGTAGATTTTTTTTGTCCAACTTGTTCTGTGTCGTGACTTCCTTATTTGACCACTTGCTAAGTTAGTAGGCAGGGGCAACCCTCAACTCTTTCTTCTTTCCTCCCTCACAAGTAACTAATGGTTCCTGAATCATCCAGTTCCACACATAATCTCTGGGATCTGGTTTCTCCAGTCCGTATTTCTGAGCACATTTTGCATCAATATTGTGACAACTTCCTATTTGAAATCCATACCAATCATTTCTTCTGCACATTCTCTCCACTTCTGATAATTTCATTAGCTTCCAAATCAAATATGAATTATAGTTATATCAAGGCTGGGATGTCATTTCAAAATACATCCTTCCCAAATTACCTTAGCAAGTAACATTTTAAAAATGGAAAGAAAATAGCCTGAGTTACATATAGCGGGGTAACAAAAGAAAATCAATGAGTGGATCGATCGTTAGCTATCTGCTGTTAAATGGTTCTTTCACAATGCTCTGCTGTGGTTGTTCACTTGACACGATCTGGTATCAACTAAGACACCCAGGCAGATGGGCCTGAGAGGCCATGTCCAGAAAGGATTAACGGGGAAAATTCCTTCCCCCAGAGTGGTAACCTCCCACCTGGTGGCCCAGTTAGAAGAGATATGAGATGAGGCCTGCTGGACTTTGATTCTTGCTGCTACTGCTGCCTGTCCTTGATTGACAACAGCACTCAGTTTCTCCAGCCTCCCCCTATGGACTGAAGATCAGATACCCTCTGGGATTCCTCCAGGCCTATTGCACCAGTTTGGGACTGCCGAGGAACCCAGATTTGTGGACTGAGCAGAGACTGGGTTCTCAACTTTGCTGGTGTCTAGGCAGCCATTGCTGGACTACTGAGACCCTATCCTGTGAGCCAATCTAGTGAATTCCCAATATGATAAGATATAATATATACTATACATAATGTCATATCTATCTTTCCAGGAAATTGCAATATTTCTCACCTAAACTGTTAGGATTGTTAAAGGTAAAATCATGTGGCTTTAGCATCATCTTTGTGTTGTGATGCTCTTACTGTTGCCTTCCTACTTACAAATTCATGGTTGAACCCATAGTGTCATCTCCTGTGGTAATTAGCACTGGCCCATAGTGCCTCCATTAATAGCTGGGATGGTAGTAATGAATTGTCATAATGCTTCTGAGTTATAATTTTCTGTTTCTTCCATTTAAACATTTTCTCAGTGATTCAGCTTTTCCTTGATAATTCCATACAGTTACATAGCATATTCTGTTAACTCTTCACCCGGGCCTCTCTTACCTCCCTCCCATCCTTGTGTGTCTTCCATTTGCATTCTAATTTTATCCATGGATAAATTTTTAATGCAAGAGATGGGGAGGCTAAATGAAAAAGTATTTGTTTCTCCGGTGAGTTTGGCTGCCTCCCACCCAGTGTTTTCATTAATGCACTGATGTCGGTTGCAGCTCCTTCCCCCACGTCTGACCTCACTCCTCTTAATTAGCTGGGATTATATTTGGTTGCAAACAGCAGAGAATCTGTTTGTCACAGGCTCAAAGATTGGCTGCACCACTGTTCCTAACGAGAAGCCCTGAGCTAAGCAGTGCGGGCTGGTATGCGGTCAATATGTTGATGGGGATGATGGTCAGCAGGTGGAGGCTCTTCTCACGGATGAAAGGTTGTTCCTGGCCTCTAGGCCTCTTCTTTGCTTTCAAGGGAGGGGAACACAGCACTGAAAAGCATTTCTTCTTGTTGCCTCTTTTTTGTAGTCATAGGTATGTGCAGGTGTGTGTTGAATGTACATATTCATGTTTGTGTGTGCATACATGTGCATGTAGAGGCCAAAGGTCAGCTGTTGGGTATCTTCCTCTATCACTCCTCTCTTTTGAGGCAAGATCTCTGAACCTGGGACTCATCAATTTGCCCAGTCTGGCTGGCCAGTGAACTTCTAGGTATCTACCTGTCTCGGCCTCCCCAGCACAGGAGTCATAGGCACACACCATCATGCCTGGTTTATTATGTGGGTGTTGGGGAGCAAACTCAGGTCCTCCAAACCTTAGTCCTTTCATTCAGGACAAGAAACTTGATCTAGAAATTTCCTGCCCCACCCCACTGTCTGAAATCCTAAGGTGGCCTGTACTCCCTGCAAAGGAGGCTGGGACACTGATAGCATCTGTGGATGGGACAAAGACAAGAGGGATGTAGGTGGCATTTTTGCATAGCTAGTCTACAGTACTTGTCACAATCCTACTACCCCATCCTTTAGATCTTAGCCTAAACCCATTCATTCAAATAATGTGTTTTCTATACACTTCCAATGCTCATATTCTCTGCCAGCTGTTCAAATAGTCAAAATTATACATTGATCTGAAAAAAAAAGTCACTGGATTAATGTTATGGGCCGAATCTGAAAGACTCCCTACAGACTCATGTTCTGAATACGTGTCTCCCAGCAGATGGCGCTATTTAGGAGGTAGGGGATCTGTTCTGATTACAGCTGCCCTCTGCTTCCTGGTTGTGTCAATGTGAGGAGTGTCCACATTGCTGTACCTAACACACAGAACTGAAACCTGTCTGAAACCTGGAGCCAAAACAATCTTTCGTCCTTACATCGTTTTATCTGCTGTTACTGTCACAGCAATGTAAGAAGTTGCAGAATAAACATGTGATTAATATCAGTGGTTCCCATTCGACTACAAGGGCTTGGCTTGCGGGCAGAAATTCTAGAATCTTACTAACTTGCATTCTTGGGACCAGGGTGTCTATTATTTTACAGTTTGGGCAAACATTGAGAACCAGGGTTGGGGACACGGCTCAAGGGTTAAAGCACTTGCTTTGCGAGCGTGAGGTATGGAATTCAGATGCATAGAAAACACGCGAATGTCTGTAATTCCAGCCTCAGAAATTTGATTAAGCCTCTGATTTTTGGTTGAGAGACCCAGCATCAGTGTTTAAGGTGGAAAAGGGATGGAAGAAGATTCTCAACATTAACCTCAGGCTTCCACACGCACACACACACGTAAGTGCACCCCACATGTGTGCTCATACACATGCATAAATACGTGTACACATGAGAAATGGAAAACAAACAACTATGGAGATCAACATTTACACAGTGTAAGTATATTAAGTATTAGGAGACCAGAATATTCACCTATTCAAAAACAAACCAATGATGAAAGTGCCAGACTTAATCTGTCAACAACACATTGGAAAACAATGGCATACATGTTATGATGATTTTTTAAAATCACACCTAAGGCTTATTTATATTTCGACTTCAACAGTATCTGATTATCTGCATTATCTATATTGTTTACAGGAAAAGAGAGTCTGCAAACAACAACAACAACAAAACCAAAATACAAACCTAACGCATTAATGTTAAAAAACAGAAGAAGCTCTGCAATTCACATTTCCCCCCACCCTCTCCCTGTTATTATTGTGATCTGAAATAGGAAGTTATATTAATCACAGGCTTGTGAAAGCTCTTACAAAAGGCACACCAAACCTGGAAAAGCCATGCTGCTCTACTTGGCTCATCATGGATTTGGTTAAAATCTGTGTCTGCTCCTGAGACTGCTTCTCTCCCAGCATGCTCTGTGTTGTGGCAGGGAAAGGTGGCACCTGCAGTTAAACTCCCTCCTTAGCTGAGCAGCAGCCGTGCCACCTGTGAGGATGGCTTCTGAGGTGGTCCGATGGGCAGTGAGTGTGTGCTGTGAGGCGAGGGTGCCTTGCCAAGCTTACACCGTTGTCTGCAAGAGGATGAGCTTAGGCTCCTGAGCAGACTCGGCTCCCCTCAGCTTTCTGAGTCAATAACTTACTGTGTTATTTTTTTCTTCCCCTTCTTCTTCCCTTGAAGACCCAGAGAAGCCCATACCAGTGCACATCATAAAAAAACAAGAAAAGAAGGGAGTGATATTATTTAAGAAATTATTGGGTGAAAGGTTTTTTACCGAAGTTCATTTATTTCACCTAACAGAATCAACTTTAGGAAGAACTCATTTCACTTATTCATAGCCCCAGCAGCGAAATTTGAAAAGACAACATTAAAAAAAAGGAATGTGTGTGCCAGTTGTACTTCACTGCAAAGATGTCCAAGCATAAATAAAAAATTAATGAGCAGAGTTAGCAGTATGCTCAAATAACAAAGCCTAAGACCAAACAGCATTTGTCATAGGAATGCTAAAACAGCTGAAAAATAAGAAATTAGGTAATAGGAAAAAAAGGGCAGGGGATATAGATGCCCATAAGACAAATAAATGGTAAATGAAACATCAGGATCTGCATACAGAAACACAGAAAAACATGTAATTAAAAATAATAAGGTAATTTTTTAAAAAGTTGGGTGAGCTGGAGAGACAGCTAAGAGGTTAAGAGCAGGTACTGCTCTTCCAGAGGACCTGAGTTTGGATCCCAGCACCCACATGGAGCAGCTCACAACCACCTGTAACTCCAGCTCCACGGGAATCTGATGCCCTCTTTTGGCTTCTATTAATAACTGTACACACACACACACACACACAATTTCAACAGTATTTAAAATAATGAACCCAGAGCCTTTAGGAAGAATAAATGCCTGTCTCATGTGAATTTAGGATAGACAAAACATGCTACATGTTCTTCTCCACACATGAAAACTGAAAGAGAAAAGTATCTTGAAAGCAGAATATTAATTAGTAGGGCCTGGGCAGAGTGCACAGGAGGTGGGGGAAGGAGTGAAGCTGAATGTGATCAATGTATCGTGTGTCCACACATGCAGACATCACATGGAATCCATTGATATGCACAGTCAATACGTGTTAATAAAACAGTTTGTATAATTAAAAAGGTGGGCAAAATCCAAGGCAGGCCAAAGGTAGCATCTCAAATACGTATGGAAATTCTCATTCAATAATTCTATAGCATTTTAGAAAAGAGGTAATCTGAGTTAAATTGCTAATGGGTGGAAGACTGAAGAGCTTTGAAACTATAAAATAAAATTACTTGTGCATACTTATTTACTTTTAGATCAAAGAAGGCTTTTCTAAGCATGATACAAAAAGAGAATTTTTAAAAGGTGAATGCCATAATTGTATAACTGTCTACTTGAGTGACCATTAAAGAAGAGATTTAAAAATGGAACTGGAAACATCAGGACTACTTGCATAGTATAAAGGTTAAAGGGTAGATTCTTAATCTAGAATTTCTTCCTTAAAAGGAAGATTTTAAAATCAGCTATGTAACTGAGGAAAATAAAAGAATAATAAATTTATGAAAAGATACTTATTAATGTTTTGTCTGCATGTGTGCCCATGAGCCACATATATGTAGTCCCTATGGAGATAGTAGATCCCCTGGACATGGAGTTTGCCATCTGGTGGGTGCTGGGATCTGATTCTGGGTCCTCTGAAGGAACAGCCAGTACCCTTAACATTTCTCTAGCCCCTAAACAACATTTTTTCGTATTTGCTACTGGAGAGAAAAGATGTAGATCATGTTAAGAAAATAGGCAAAGCAACACTCCTGTGTGCTGTGTGTGACAGTCCCCTTCCAGCCACTGCCCAGTTGTTCAGATACAGCAGATTTAGCTGAACAAAGTGTAAGCCTGACCGTGTTTAACATTCTGAACAGACTCTGAAGAATTTATCCCAATAGTCATGTACACATGGAAGTGCAGTGAAAACATTGACAAGTTATGTATTGTGACAAAGAACTAAAAATGCCATTAAATTCAAGGACAACAATTGTTTAAATGGTGATATTTTCCAAGCATCCAACATAATTTTGTGGAAAATATTTATTGAGTGAAATATTTATGATACTTTGTGTCATGGTTCATCGTTCTTCCCAACTTGATTGGATTTGGAGTCAAATAGGAGACACATCTGTGAGAGTGTTTCCAGAGATGCCCCATACTCAATGAGGGTAGCAGCACCCCCACACACTGGGGTACCAGACTGAATAAAAAGGAAGATGGAGAAAATGAGCTGAGAGCCAGAATCCATCTCTTTTTGCTTTCTAACTACCGACAAAGTGTGACCAACAGCCCCATGCTCCACGCCTTCCTGGTCATGATGAACTGTGCTATCAAACTATAAGCCCAAAGAAACCCTTCCTTCCTTAAGTGTTTTTACCAGGCATTTTGTGGGAGGCAGTGAGTCCACTGGGACTGTGCATTGAAGGACATATTAGGACTGCACCCGTTCTCCCTCCACTGCCTTGAAGATGACAGGCTTCTCCTACATTGTGCTTCCGCTGAGGTGTTCTGTGTCACCATAGGCTCAAGGCAAGGGGTGGCATGTGACCATGGACCAAGTGATGCCTCTGATGCTGTGAGCCAAAACTTACCTTTTCTCTTACTAAGTTGTGTATCTCAAAACATTTTGCCATGGTAATGGAAAACTGACTAAGACAAGGGTTCTAAACATGGAAATGATCCTATGCATAGAAAAAAATTGCTTTGGAATGAAATCATTTCTAAGGATTGGTGATGGAGGCATTTGGACAATTTGACAAGGTTTGATTTGCTTTTGTTTGTCTGCATAGTATAGTTTTTGGTAAGTTGCCAAATCTTTTGAATAAATCTTTGATTTTTATGGTTTAAAACAGGTATATCAAGAGAGACCAGGAAGAAATATGAAGTTTTGCAGATGTTGTTAAAGAGTAAGCTATTTTTTCCTTAGGAAAAGTAGCTTATGTTCATACCTCAATAATGAACAGCTTCTAAGAATCTTTTCAGCGTTCTTATGGGCTCATTTGCTTAATGAGAACACTAGTAATTTGATTTTTTATATTGCTGTGTAAATGTTTTGTACATAACAGCTTTTGTTTTTCCACCTGCTCTATCTCTGTTTCTCAGTCATTGACATTTATTGAATCTGCTGTTTTCACAATGGAAAGGAAGGGCCAGGAGGGAGAACAAGGAGTGTTTTATTCCGGGAGGGGCGGAAAGGAGAAGAAAGACGCAGGCAAAGGGGGAGAAAGACTAAAGAGAAGGGGAAAGGGCAGACCCTGGCAGAAAGCCCGGCTCTTGGTAAACCGGCCTCACCCCAGGACCTGTGAGCAGCGTGCTCCGCTGATGGCTGTGAAGTGAAGAATTAACTCTGGCACACCCAGCAGGACTGTGCCTCTCATCTTAATCCCAACACACTGGATCCCGTGGAGCTGTGGTCCAAAGTGTCTGTCTGTCTCCCTGCCCCACATCTCCCTGCCCTCTCTTTCTGTCTCTGTCTCTACGTCTTTAAGGCTTATTTACGTGCATGAGTGTTTTCCTGTACACACACACACACACACACACACACACACACACACACATATATATATATGTGTGTGTATGTGTGTGTGTGTGTGTGTGTGTGCACCCTTTGTGTGAAGTGGCCAGTGAGACCAGCAGAGGGCACTGGATGAGTCACCTTGTTCCCAGCAGAACAGAACACATGTCCTTAACTTCTGAGGAGTGTCTCCAGCCCTAGTGTCTCTTCTTAATGGCGGCGTTCTTCCAGCTTAGGAGCCTGGCCACTTCCTAATGATAACGTTCTTCCAGGTCAGAAGCATGGCCAAGACCATTAATGACTCACAAAGATGGAAGGAAATGAAGAGAAGGCAAGTTCAACCTCATTTGCATTCAGAGTTCCTTGGCACTCAGGGTGGAGACAAGTCTAACAGAGACAGGAAGACTTTCAGTAGCTAGCAATCTGGGCTCACAGCAACAGACCCCCAGTATTCTCCTTGGCTTGCTGTGCAGCACTGTGTCATCAAAGAAGCAGCTCCGGATACTTTTGTATTATCCAGAGTCTGTTACTCTCTATACTACATACTGCTCTAGTCACTAGGATTAACTATCTTGATTCTCTATCTCCTGGACAATTCTCGGGGTTCTCTAGAGGATCAGAACCCACAGGATGAAAACAGTATGGAGAGAGTGTATTAAGTCAGCTTAGGCTGAAACAGTAACAACAGCTGTCTCACACCTGGGAGGCTGAGGGTCAGTGGTTGCTCAGTCTTTGAAGTTGGTGCCTCAGCAGCCCCATGTTGACAGCCTCACAATGAGGAGTCTGGCTGTAGTTGCTCAGTCCACGAGACTGAGTGCTCCAGCAGTCCCAACCAGGCACTAAGGACCTGAAGGTTTCCTGGAGAAGCACAGGTCCTTAGTGAGTGACTGAAGTTTGGAAACACCAGTTCTGATATCAGCAAAGGAATTGACAGCAGTGGCAACAGCAGGGTAAAGTAACTCAGTGGCCAGAAGGGGCCAAGTCATCAGCGTCTAAACAATGTTCCTCTGCCACGTTTCATGTAGGCTGCTGCCAGAGGGAGCTACCCACATTTGGGAGTGGATTTTCCCACATCTATTAAGGCAATCAGGGAGTAGGTGAGGCTCCCTGCTCAGGTGACTAATTTGTGGTAAGTTGGCATTAAAGCCAACCATCACACCAGGTCGCTGTAAAATCAAGAATATTCTATCTAGTTTTGCAGACACTCCAGTTGAATCTTGGCCTTCTGACTTTCAGATCCTCACCAGTCCACAAGGGAAGAAGAACGCATTTTGGGGACAAATGTAAGGGTAACTCCAGAGAGGATTAGGCCATGAGGTTTTGTAGTCATCTCGTGGTAACTCTTTAAAGAGTTCAGGTCAACAACTATACTAACTAGCTGCATTTCACAGTGCCCAAAGAGTAGGTAATGATCAAGAATACACTCCTGCCTTGAAGTACAGATGAGATCTTCTGAGTAGAAAGAAGTCCCCATGAACCCTACCTTGGTGTTCTTTTAACAGTTGCGTGTCTTTTGGTTCAATTCAACTTGCTAAATTAGTCAGAGGCCATGGGGAGAATGGAGCAGTAATTTGGGACTATGAGTTTGTGAAACAGGATTCGGGGGCATCTCAAAGCTGCTTTGAGCTGGTTATAGTATTAGTGACAGGAAAATTACAGGAAGACGGGGGCACTGTCTCTGCCTTGTTTGTGTTCTGTCTAGCATTTTAGATGGTCATGCCTCACCTGTCCCCAACTCTCAGCAGCTCAGCATCCCAGGTGGGAAGAAGAAAGGATTGGGGGAGCCATCTTAAATGATGGCTTCAGAGACGATTGACCCATGAGGTTTTATGTGTCATCCTGTGGTATCTCTTTGGATAGCCCAGTTCAGTTACTACACTAACTAAATATAGTCACACTCAAGGCTGCTTCTGTCTGGAATTCCAGCTCAGTCTGGATCCCTGGGACTATTTAGAAGAGTATTTAAGTAGGGTTTCCTTTTGTTTAACTGTTTTCAGAATCAGACAGATCTTCTTATGAAAACATATTAATTAATCAAGAGATTGTTTCTCCAGAGTAAAATAAAGTTAATAAATCATTCAAGGTGGGCATTTAAGTTTGTGCTCCCAATCACCTCCCATACTACTAATGCGCATGCTAGGCTTTTAAAGATGAGCATGTCAGTTATATTTTATGATAGACAGAGCAGAGGGGAGGCTGCCCTGACTATTCTGTGACCTTCTGCCTGAGCTCATGCAGCTGTGGAGTGGTAAAGAGCACTCAGCTGATGGAGTTGAACGTGTGTGTGTGTGTGTGTGTGTGTGTGTGTGTGTGTGAGTGTGTGTGTGCACTTTCATGAACACTTATACTCACATAAACACACACACACACAAATAAGTAAAGTCACCACAAACACTCTTGGCATGTGCCTCTGATGTAGAAGCATAGCAGTGTTCTTTCCTCTTGGAGACAAAACCTTCAATGACAGAGCCTTTCTGGAACCTGGAAACTACCCAGAATCAACCACTAGATCATGTGGCATTCTTTCATCAGTTCAATGAGTTGAAGGCCTTCTTGTAACTCTAGGAATACTGGGATCCCCCCTCTTCCCTTTCTCTTCACTGCCTTAGGTTTTAGACTCTGTGTGTGTGTGTGTGTGTGTGTGTGTGTGTGTGTGTGTGATGGTTATTCTTGGTTTTCACTTGACTACATCTGGAATTAACAAAAATCTCAGTGGCTAGATATACCCATGTGGGGATTTTTCTTAATTAGGCCATTTAAAGTGGAAAGACCCACCCTAAATCTGGGTCTTTTGAGGTGGGAAGGTCTACGTTAAATTTGGGTCACACCTTCTGTTGGCAGCCTCTCTAAAGGTCATGGAAGAAGGAAGCTTTAGCTCTGACTGCTTGCTGTTCATTCCTTCACTGGTACTGGAGCTACTTCTTCAGGGTTCTCGTGTATACTGAAGAGCAACTGAGACATCCAGCCTTGTGGACTTTACATCCGTAGACAGACATTGTTGGACTAGCTGGACCACAGCTTGTCTGTAGGTAAATGTGTGTGTGTGTGTGTGTGTGTGTGTGTGTGTGTGTGTGTGTGTGTGTGTGCATGTGTGTATGTATGTATATTAATTCTGTCAGTCTGGTCATGATGCACCTTGCACTGCCTCAACTTGGAACTCTAGAATAGACTCCTCCTCTGTAACACACCATTACTAACAACAGAGAAAGATTGGCTCCTATGGGGTAAAACAAGAAGAGAGAGGGAAGGAAGAGGAAGAAATTTAAACTACGGATGAGTAGGGTGGTTTCAAATAATCTCATCCATTCTTGTAAGAAGATAGATAAAACACTAAGGTAAAAATTAGGAAAGAGGACAGTTTGGAGGAAGCCAAGGGACTAGAGGACATGGTTTCTAAGAACTTTAAAACAATTCCAGTGGGAAAGTGTATATGAAGCTTATGGGTACTGGGTAAGCAGATCGATGTTGGGAGAGGGGCTCAGAGCTGGGGTACATCTCTGGGCAAGGCCTCCATGTGGAGCCATTAAAGTACACCTCTGACTCAGCCCCTGGTTTCAGGACCTCAGATGCATCCGCAGAGGATGGCATAGGAAACTGGGAAGGCATTAAATAGGAAACAGAGGGGCTTTGGATATGGTTCAGTCAGTAAAGGGCTGGATAAGTATAATGACCTGAGTTAGGATGCCTACATGCAACACTAGGCACAGCTTCGTAACTGAAACCTCAGCCCAGAGGGTGTGGATCTCTGGAACTCTTTGGAAAGCCAATCTTGCTGAAGTGATGAGCTCCAGGTTCAAGGAGAGACAGCGTCTCAAAAAAACAAGGTAGGCGACAACTGAAGAAGACATAGCTAGTGTTTGCGCATGTGCACACAGAAGAGCACACACACACACACACACACAAGTAAGCACATGCAAATGAAGCCGACAACAAAGAAATAGCAATGTTGTGTAAGTAATGTGTGTGTGTGTGTGTGTGTGCATAGGGAAGTGAGTTTTGTGGTGTCCATAAACTGTTCTATATGTGATTTTCTTTGAATTTGTAGAAATGAGAACCTAGCATATCAGAGCATTTTATTTATGGGATTTATAATTTTAATTAGCATGTTCAAGAGGATTAACAAATGTATTTTGTATTTGATATTTACAAGTATGCTTGCTGAATTTGTAAGTTTATCTCAGGCAGTTGGAGTGCGTTAAGAGAATGTTAACTTGGGGGTTTTGAGGTATTTGACTTCTAAGACCTGTGCTAAGTCCCGAGAGGAATTTTGTCCCAAATGCTTACAAATCCTCCTGTTAGGGATTTGATGGTTTTAAGAAGAACCAGATGTATTAAATTTGTGATTATAGTTTGGAATGTTTAGGAAGACCTTAATTAGTCAAGTGTATAAGTGGTGCTTAGATTTTAAAGATTGTATTTGATTTGCTAAATCTGAAAGAGCTGTGACTAACTGAAGATATGTAAAAATCCCTTGATGAGTTTGGAGATGGTGTTGAGACGCTTCAGGGAGGGGCTCAGTCTTATGTTTAAGAGCTCTTTGAGCATTAGTCAAAGGTCAAGAGAAAGTGACATTTGCTGTTAACACACTAACTGCACTGGGGTAGTTTCCTGATATGTAGCATGTGCTAAGAGTCAACACTGTAGTTGTGCTGAGTTAGATGTCAACGAAAACTCGCACAAGTGTTCATGCAAGGAAAAAGTTCACTGTCCTTGAGAAGGTGTTGCTGGGGGACACTAGGGATTGGCAGAAGGCATGTCCCACTTGCAGCCCCCAGACTTCATGTATCTGTTGATAGCTGTGACTGCGCACCCAACAGAACTGTAAACTTACTTAAAACCTTATAATTTAAAAAAAATCCCCAATTTTGTGCTTCTTAAACATGAATCTGGCAGAAGACAATGTCATTTTCCAGTGCCAGAAGGTTGAACACGCTCCGTTAATGCATGGTATGGAGGAAAGCTTTTAGTCTCTCTGCAGCATGAGCTGTAATTATGTAAATGATGGACTGCTAGCGAGTGTGTACATCTCCACGGGTGGCAGTGGTGCTGAAAAGCATTTAGCCAGAGATGGGCAGCTCAATCAGGCCGATCTTAAACTGCAATCTCATTGAGAGAAGATGCTTCACCTTGGTGTTATTATACCTGGTGTGCAAGGAAACCAAGGGGAGGCTGAGACAGAAATGGGGGTGTCTAATGGATACAGGATAAGTCAGGGTTTATTAGAGGTCAGGATGCTAATTACCACTAATGGAGTCTTGCTGGGTGTCAGTCAATGATATGAAACATTTTCATGCCTTTTACTCTTCCTTTGTGACAATACTCTACAACATTAGTTTCTCTTAAGGTTTATTTTTATTATTTTTATGTCTGTGTATGTGCATGTCTATGCATGGGTTTGTGTACATGAGTGTTATGCCCATGGAGGTCAGAAGGGCATGTCAGTGTCCCTGGAACTGGAATTACAGGTGGTTGTGAGTCACTGGACATGGTTTCTGGGCACTGAGCTCTGGTCCTCTGGAAGAGCAGCAAGAGCTCTTAACTGCTGAGTCATCATCTCTCCAGCCTGGGGTTAGTTTTATAGGATGCATTTTATCAAGCTGTAAAGCTCAGACATCCAAGTGTCTTGATGATGTCTGCATAGCGGGGGCATGGTAGAGCCGGTGCTGGAACCTACTGCTTGAGCTCATTCGTACTGAGAATCAAACCTGGTCCTGATGCTTGCAAGGCCATCACCTTACCAAGCCATAGATACAATTCTTAAAGCAGTTCATGAGCTACAGCAAATGCATGCTGAGGCTGAGACCTTGAGGTCAGAGTTGACTTCGTCCCTCTCCTTTCCGTGGGGTCCCTCCTCAGAGACTCTCCTGCTATTCCTCCCTCTGAGGTATAATTTCAGCCTTTCCCATGGGGCATGAGAGGGTCAAGTGTTCTGTCTCCTATCCCATAGCATTAATGGGCCACTCTAGGCTGGAATTTCCCCATGTTGGAGCACTAGGCATTTAGGTAAGCACTGTTACTGAGCTATACTACAAAACCACATCGACAGTCCTGGACTAGGCACTTAGCTGCTGTGGGTGGGTCTTGGAGGGCTGGATGGAGAGTAGTTTCTGTAGGTATTGACTCAGAAGGATAAGAAAAGTTGATCTGCTGAGGAATGCCAGCCTACAATCCCACGGCCAGAGAGTCTGTGAAACAGAACCTTCATCCAATGACTGATGGAAGCAGAGGCAGACTCCAACAGCTAAAAACACTGAGCTGAACTCAAGGAACCCAGTGACAGAGAGGGAGGACTGATGACCAAGAGGTTAAGACTGGGCTGATTTAACCCCCAGAAACAGCTGACATGAACAAGAGGGAGCTCTTGAATCCCAGACTGATGGCTGGGAATCCAACATGGGACTGATCAAGACCCCCTGAATGTGGGTGTCAGTGAGGAGGCCTAGGCAATCTATGGAACCTTGGGTAGTAGATAAGTATTTATCCCTGGCATAAAATGGACTTTTGGTGCCCATCCGAAAATGAGAGATGCACTCTCACCCTGGACTCTTGGGGAAGGGTCTAGGTCTTGCCCTGAATGAAATGACAGACTATGGAGGGCCTCACCTTCCCTGGGGAAAGGAGGGGGTATGGGAGGTTGGTGTGAGGGCGTGGGAGGAGGGGAGGGAAAGGGAGAGGGACCTGGGATTGACATGTGAAGCAACCTTGTTTCTAATTTAAATTTAAAAATAAAAAAAGAAAAGTTGATCTGGAGAAAAATCCACGGGTTTGATAATAGGCTAGGGAAGATAATTGTCTCTGCAACCCCAGTATGCCTGAAAAGATTGGGGATGTGGTGGCAACAAGCAATATATCTTCCAACTACAGATCTACTCCTGGGGTAACAGTATATATTGGGGTCATTAAGGAATGGTGAGGACCCCATGGGGATTGCCAAGTGAGGAAGAGATGGGTGTGGATTAGAACTTACAGGCATTTTAGAGTGGATAACCCTTGATGAAAAGTGTTCTCTGCTGCTAGACAGCTCTATATAGCAAATGCTTAGCAATGTTTTGCTTTTGTTTCAACATAGAACATTTTACACATGGCTTAGTATATATGGCTCATACATTGAGATTGGTTTTCAGATCTTCTAGTGTGTACCAGGGAGACACAATCAGTTGATCTATACTGAACGCAGTTTAATGAATTCTTACTTTGTACCAGGTACTGTGTAGGTGCTGGAAACAGAAACCATATGGAGCACCCTTGTTTGTATGGAGCTTGCAGCCAAGTGGGCAGGGAGGACTGTTAGAAACTAGCACGTCACAGACAGTAACAGTGCTATTGGATAAAAGCTATGGGAATAGGTAATGACATCTTATTTAGAACGGCTTCTAAGGTCAGATCGGCCTCTAAGTAGACGCGTTCTAAGCTGAGGATTCGAGTCCTACAGCACATGGTGGAGAACAGGGTCATGTTGACAGGATGGATGCTTCATTCTGGTCGTCTTCTTCTAAGGATTCCATCAACAATTAAGGATAATGAAAATGGAAAGATGATAGAGTCATGGGCAGGGAGAGAACTAAGAAGGAGGAAGCCCCAGGAAGGATACACTGTAAAGGTTGACATAGACAATAGACATTAAACCCGTAGAAACTACCCCAGCCCAGATAGGCAGATTTTAATTATACACAGGGAAAGGATTAATAATGACGTGACAATCAAATTAAACCAATTAGGGAACAGAAGAAAACATTTAAGATGTATTTGAATCTCTGGCACTGCCCCGTTTGAGAGGTTGTGAGGTTGAATTTGTTTGGAGGTAGAAAATTATGAAGGGGGCATCCGATGCATCTGATATTTGGAGAAACCTTACAGTCCCTGCTTTCGATGGCAGATTCCCTTAGCTCTCACCCAAAAGTCACCATGAGAAGTCATGTGTGGGCACGTGCCATCCATAGACGGAAGCAATGTCCATCGTCTTCAGGTTCTAAGAAGATGGAGAGTTGACGGACAATGATAAAAGATGTTGCAATTGCCTTAGCAAGGTAGGCAAAGAATCCTACTGGCAGCAGAAAGATTGGATGAGACAATGAATTGGAAATCATGCAGAAACAAGACATCATTATCAATTTTATTAACATGAAATCTGCCTAGTTTCTAAGTAACAAATGCTAATAAGTCATTATGGGCATTTCCAATGCAATATCTGTGAACTTAATTAAAATACAAAGCTACGTGTTCTTTTCTCTGTAGCCCACTCCTCTTCTGCTCCCTTTCCCTCCTCCTTTTTCCCCTTCTTCTCTTGGAACCAGAAAAAAGGGAGTTTTTTGCTTTGTTTTTAACCCCCATCTCCAATGTGGCACTGGTTACATTGGATTCTCTATTTACATCTTTGCTGATCCCTGAAGACTGAGTGAACATGGGCAAAGACACCAAGCTCGTAGTGCCCCAACATCTGGGGGCAAAAGCTGAGTTTAATGCTTCAACATATGGCACAGAGCAGCTGCTCAGTGATGATTCTGTGGGTGGATAACTCAGGAGGAGCTCATTCATGCCCCAAGTTGCCACCCCTGTCCACAGTCTGTATATTATCTCTTTGAGGTCACCAGTGCTATCTGACTTCAAAGCCTAATGTTCTCTATGTCCTTGACTCGAATCAACACAATCCAACACAGGTTGCTTTTCTTAACCATTGTCCTGATGTCTCTTCTACCACACCATCTGCTTTCTTCTCCTTGTGCTTGGTAGTACACTCGGAAACTACCAAGCAGAAGAGGTATTTTCTACTTCTGTGCTACCAGATGGCCAACACCTTGTTTGTAGAAAATCCCCAATCTGTGTTTTGATCCCTGACTCATTTTCTAACCCATCTCTCAACTTGCTTATCAGGCACTTCCAGCTAATCAACGTGTCTTCACATCAAATCCAGAGTAGACTGGACTCACTCCCTTCCTGCTGTCACCCACCCCACGTTTATATGTGAATATAAATCTATTCATTCATTTAATTTATCATCCTCCCAAAAATATGTTTGAGCTCAGTGCTTTTATCATGCAGTGTCTTCTATTTAGAACACCACCTTTATAAATATGTACATATATACATAAATAACCCTTTCTGAGAATGTGTCTCCACCTTAAACAGTCTTAAGTTGATCATCACTGCTGACCATCAACTCTCCCCTCTTTCCTCTTGTGGAATTTACCCATGCAACCTTCACGAGCCACATTGCCCAGCGTCTTACATTGTAGTTGTCTCTTAGTCAGTCTTACTCGCCAAATGCAAAGCACAATTCTTCAAGAGAAGATAAAAGACCCACCACCTTGCCCTCAATTCTTTAACAGCATAGTAGCAACATCTTTCTTATGCTTCTACTGTATGCCTTTGCATTGAGAAAAGGTCTGTATTTTCCCCAGTGTGACCTACATTTCTGCCAATTAAGAAACATCAGTCAACAGCACCAAGTACCCAGCAACATCATTGACCATCCTGACACTAGGACTGCTCTAGAAAGGAGATAAGCATTGAACCCCTTTTAAGACAGCGTCTCTCTTTGTAGCACTGGCCATCCTGGAACTTGCTCTGTAGATCAGGCTGGCCTCAGACTCAGAGATCTGTTTGCCTCTGTCTTCCAAGTGCTTGGAGTAAAGGTGTGCACCACCCACCACCACTGTTGAGCAGCATGGAACCTTTCAAGAGAAAGTCCCAAGGCCTCAATGTCTTTTTTTTTTCAAGACAGGGTTTCTCTGTATTGTTTTGGAGCCTGTTCTGGAACTCGCTTGGTAGACAGGGCTGGTCTCGAACTCACAGAGATCCTCCTGCCTCAGCTTCCCGAGTGCTGGGATTAAAGACTTGTGCCACCAACGCCCGTCTGGCCTCAATGTCTTAATGCAACAAACTCAGATTTGATGCAAATCACACTGATATCACAGGCCCCTGATTTGCAAAGACTGGGCCATGGGGTGGGTGCCTAGGTCCCCAGGGTCTCCTAGGTCTCATGGGTCTCTAGGTCCATCTCCATGCAAAAGATACTGGAGTCTGAGGCCTGCCTCTGGGTAGGGGAACAAAGGACCGAAGGGGCTTCTTTGACACAGACAACAGCATCTGGGTCTAGCCAATAAGGTGAGTTTCAGGGATAGACTGAAGGTCCAGTAGAGACCTGGAAGCTGGGTGTGGCCTGGCCACAGTGGAATGGATGCCTGGGACCAAGGGGCGGAGACTTTGTTTTAAGTTCTTTGTTCTAGATTATTCTTCTACTTATCCAGGGAGCTCATTCACCCTCTGTCTTTAGTATCCAGCTTTTGCCCCTACTGGGGCTACTCTATTTCTTGTCTCATGTTGCCTAGAGGTAATCACATTTATCTGATTCATTTCACTCAAAACACAACAGTCCAGAACCAGTCTGAAGAGCAACAAATGCTTCCTTCCCTCTTATCTCACTGAAAGCACACCTGCCTCTTCTAGGGAGAGAGAAGCCATTGCTCCTCACAGCCTCCTGCTGTTGTGTTCCAGCTTCCTGCTTTGCTTCCCTGTTTGGTTTCGGCTCTGGGGTCCAGCTGCTGCTGACTCCTTAGAGCCCACTGATAAATGCTTTCCATCACCAGCGTCTGTAAACTAAGGTTCCACCTCCACAACACTCATTTTGGAAAGTCAAGAAATATCACACACATATTTATGAACCATATATATATTTATGTTTATATTTTAAGTGTTGCTGGGTAGTGGTGGCACATCCCTTTAATCCCAAGACTTGGGAAGCAGTCGCAGGTGGATCTTTGTGTGTTTGAGGCCAGCCTGGTCTACAGAGCTAGCTCCAGGACAGCTAGGGCTGTTATGCAGAGGAACTCTGTCTCGAAACCCCCCCCAATTAATTTTTTTAGTGTAACACAGGCAAAATGCCTTATGCTGGGTAAAGTTTAGCTGGAGTAAGAGCTGAACTCACTTAACTTCGTTTGCCTCAGAAACCTAAGCACTGCCTTCATAAAATGGGTGTTTTGGTGCTGGAGAGAGGGCTCAGTGACTTGTTGCTCTTGTAGCGAGGATCTGGGTTTAGTTCTCAGCAGCCACATGGTAGCTCCCAACTATCTGTAATTGCAGTTTCAGGGCATCCAATGCTCTCTTCTGAGCCCCTAGGCATCATGTACTCATGTGACACACAAACATACACACAGACAAAACATGTATACACATAAAACAAAACAAAACAAATCGTTCTAAAAATGCTACTTCTTCTAGAGGAGAGGCTCTCACTCCACCCCACCTCCATTTACAGAATGACTGCAGGGAACAGTGAATTAATGCTGCCATCTGCAACTGGAGTTTCATTTCTCTTCATATATTTTGGTCTTAAAAAGAAATTTGGCAAATTTCAAAAAGATAGCTTAGCCAAACCACTTCAAAGAGTTTCTTCTCAGCAAAGAGACATCCTCTGAGATTTATGTCTAGGGACCTGCAAGATGGCTCAGCTGGCAGAGGCCCTTGATGTCAAATCTGAGTTTTATCTCTGGTACCCACATGATAGGAAGGAACCAGGCCCTTGCAGGCTGTCCTCTGACCTCCACATGGCACACAAATACCCCAATAGCACAATACGTAAGTGTATAATATTTAGATCTGAGATACTAATTTTTAAAGTTGCTTATAATAAAGGAAAATGTTAATAATCATGTAATACAATGCATCTACTAAGTGTTCCATTTCTTATGATCTTAGGTGTTGAACCCAGGACTCTATACATGTTGGGTAAGTGTTTTACCACTGAGCTGCATGCCAGGTATCTTATTTTTAAAAATAGTTTATGACATGGACTATACTCATGCTACAATATCATGCAACAGCAATAGCTGTATCAAAAACCTTGGGAAAGAAAACTAAGAAGGCTGTAAAGTCACATATGGACAGTTTTCATGATGACCTAGTTTACTCAAGGTGTAAACACAGACAGAAAAGTAACTATAAGTCAGCACGGTGCGATTTTTTGCTGGCTAACTATCAGTAAGGGGTTCTTAAGGCACTACTTTTATTTCCTTTAAATCTTATGTCTCCTTCCAAATGTTCTTGTAGGGATGTTTTATTTATCAGTTCATGCATCTATCCAATCAACAGGTAGTGAGATGTCAAGCCTTCTCTTTTGTGCTACAGAGATTCAAACAAACCATCTAGAACAACACACTCCTCGGTCTACCCAGTGTTTATAATCCTTTTAAATAAAGAGAAATAGCTTTTTATTGCACGATTAGTAATTGCACTAATGAGAACCTTTTCTGGTTAAAAAATATAAAGCAAAAGTATGATATGGGAAAGTTCATGGAAGCATTAATAGGAATGACAGAAATATCCAGAATTGCTTACCAACACAACAGTGGGGGAAACGATTAAATAAAACATTTATACAATGCAATACTATTTTGTTTCCGAAGACATTTTTTGTTTGGCAGTTTCACACATTTATAAAAATGAGTTTAAGTCATTCTTGCCACATCTTCCTCTCTTATCTCCCTTCCTCTCTGAGAAAACATCTTCTCAGTTCCCCTTCTACTCCCACGTGTTCTTTTTGTATGTGACCTACTGAGTTTGATTAATACTTATACCCAAAGAAGGTAAGCTGTTAATGTTTCCTATTAGTATCGATGGAAAATGTAAGCTACAGAAACACAGCACGTGACATCCATGGAGCAGTTAGTACTCATAAGCAGAGTTTCAAATGTTAACAGGTGTTATTTGGGATGGGGAGGTAATGGTTTGGATTTTTGTGGCTATGCTCATTCTGTTTCCAAAATCTTCTGCAATAAATAATACTTAATTTTATGTCAGGAAAAAAAACATGCTGTCATTTTCAAAGATTTGGTTCAGAAGTTGTCTGTTAATAATTCAAGGGACATTAAAATATTTAGCATCTCTTGTAAACATTTCTTGTAACTGCATATCCATGTTGGTGGAAGGAGTGAGCACTCCCTCAGAGACAACTTACTACCCCTTTCTTTCTACAGTGTTCTTGGGGTAGAATGAATGAGCATGCATGCCAAAGACACCTTCATCATCAGGGCCCTGAAGGAACGAACTCCCAGAGTGCTCCTGAAGCTGGGTCCTGACTCTAATTTGTAAAGTGTAACCTGGAGCATGCACCTGTTGGCACCCCTGAGCCCCGTCAGCACATAGCAAACACCTGGCCTTCCTTGTGCTCTGGCATTTGATGTCCTCAGAGCCACTGGGCAGTTGTCCCACTGCTTTAGGGTCCTGTCATGGTTTATAAAGATAAACAGCAGTGGGGTTGAAATCTGACTCCCTGCAACAGTCTATTGTGAAGACCCCAACTCTGATTCTCTATCTTAATCTCCTAAGATCCCTAGAAAAAGCAGGTCGTGGAACATGTTCCTGTGAAAATCAGAGGGACAGTGTGACTGCTGGTGTTACATCAGCTGCCCAGCGCTTAGGTGGCTCACACCAATTGGCAAGTCTCCCTGAAGCTCAGGCAAGGCTTCAATGCAGAAAAATCAACTCAGCTCTAATACATGGAACTATAAAAAGCATGCATGTATAGAACAGAAATGCTATGTCTCGTTGTACTAATATATCAAGCTACACATAGTTCTGGTGGTTATTTATTTAGTTTAAGGAATCTTCCATGGGTTAACTGAACTTGTCAATACAGAAATATTTGCAGGCACATCTCATTTTCAGCAAAATCAGTATCTGAAAGCTGGCACAGTTCAAATGACAAGCTTGTAAAACAATTCCTTTCATTAGCACTTTGAATAATTGGTTTACATCCTGCACTTAAAATACAAATTGATTCACACAACATGTTCGATCTAAGACACATCAAGAGGAACTTATAAACAACAGTTGTATGCCACTGCCAAGATAGGAATGGGGATTTTTCTTGGTTTTTAAAAGTATTCATTCACTACAGACACTAAACTGCAATTCATATATGGTCTTCATATGAAAGAGAGTTGTAATTTGAGATTTTTTTCCTTGATGTTTGTATCTAATGCTTTCCTTGGATTTCTCACATCCATTTATCTCAACAATAATGGAAAAACAGTCCACTTTCAGCCCTTGTGGTAGTTGTTAAACACACTTTTACATCTCAGTAAACACAGGGTAGCCCTGTTCAGATAAACCATGCATGAAATACCTGGGATACCTATGGGAAAGTCAATACCAATAAATCTTTGCTGTAGTCACCAATTTCCCCTCATGATACCTGAAGAGCCATTCATTCCAGAACGCCAGCCTCTGTGTTTGAAATAGCCAACCTTTGCAATTCCAACAGGCTTTTGGAACCCTAATCTGAGGGTTGGAGGAGACTAGTTTCCAATTATTTCTAACAAGTAGGTTTCCCTGTAGATGCACTGGCTAAGAAACATTGACCGTTCATAGAAAAAAAGAAATTGAGAAATCTCCTTGAGCATACTTCCTGGACCCCTGCCTGGGGAAGCCCTGGGAAGGAACCTGCTTCTCTGTCCTGAGTAGGAGGCTCCTAGCAGCACCCAAGATGCTAAATGAGAAGCTGAAGTGTTTCAGGATTGCAGTCAAATGGTTTGCACTCTCAGTTAACACCTGAGAGTAGAAATGGGAGTGGAAAGTTCCTGAATCTTCAGGAAAAGGTGAAAACAAATGAGGGGTTTGCTGAGGTATACTTAAAACACAAAGCCAAGAGTGCAACACTGAGTGACAGATGTAGAGGAATCCAAGAAGCCCTGGGCAGGGTCAAGGTCTCTGGCCAAGCCCTTGATATCCCACATCCAGGCACTAAAGTAAAAGGAGAGAAAGAATGTATGGGACAGAGCAAGACGGGAGTTAAAGAGACTGGAGGGCTGGTGGATGGATGTAGAAAGGGACACTAAATAAAGGAAATGGAAGTATTGAAAGGAAGAGAGGCTGGTGAGGAGTGGGAAATGATGAGAAAGAAAGATCCTAAGGATCTGGGCTTCTAAGACCAAAGGGACCCAGAAGGCAGGCAGGCAGAGCCCCAGGCCATGGAGGCACAGTCTGGTTCTCCAGGCACCCATCTTCCAGCCCCAGACCTCCTTCCAAAGTCACCATTCTCAGTTTTACAGACTCACCTGTCGAAGGCCACAGCAGTCATGGAGTAGATACTGGCGAAGACAGCAGCAATGGGAAAAAAGTTATGAAACTTGCAGTAGAAGAGACCATAGTACCACTCGTTGTGGACTGCGTAGGTGAAGTTCACCACCGTATTGAATGCAGCCATGGAGGCCTCAGCAAAGGCCAGGTTTACCAGGAAATAATTGGTCACTGTCCTCATTCTCTTGTGGGCCAAGATGATCCACATCACCACCACGTTGCCCACCACAGAAGTCACCACGATGACCGTGTAGGCCACTGCCCAAAGGACAATTTGCCAGGCAGGCTGCACGAACTGGTTGGACTCAGAAGTGTTGGTGGAGATGTTGGGGAAGAGGTCTGAGTCCACTGTAAGGACGTTATCCATTTTGGGGGAAGGCAGCAAAGCCCTGGCTTCTTTAAACACACACACACACACACACACACACACACACACACACACACACACACACACACACACACACACACACACACCACGCACCCCTCTTTGCTGCAAAACCTTGTTACAGACTCCTGAGGCTTCAGGTCCTGCCACACAGAAGGTGGGAAGTTTCCTGGGCAGAACTCAGTCCTTGTTAGCAGGAGGCTTGCTCGGAGGAGCAAACGAGTCTCCTGTGTATGTTCTTTGCCTGGCCCTCTTGCCTCTAAATTCCTCTAAACTCCAAGCTAGGCTCTCCTTTGCACTGAAGCTCTTGTACTCCTCACAGTTCTAGACAGGAAGACAACCCCGCCTTTCTGCACCTGCGGCTGCTACCAACTCCCACCAACAGGCATGCGGCGGGAAAGGCAAAGCTCGGTGCTGCGTGAGGACCTGAGGGGGAAGGAGGACTGCTCTCAGCTCTGCTTGCAAAAGTTCTGGTCCTCTGGCCCAATTCTGGGGTCCACATCCAGCTGGTGAGTTCCCTTTTGCTTTGCTTCCTTGAAGCCTTCTCCTCTGCTGCCGCCTGCCCGCCCGCAGCTTCTTGGTCCTTCTGGGCTCAGGAGTTAGCAGAACCCTGGCAGCCTGCGCACGAGGTTTTTATAACCCGCTGCAGAGACGTCACTGGGAAGGGGCTGTACCTGGACTGCGTACTCTCTGGTCCCTGAGCGCAGCGCAGCAGCTGCGCCAGCTGTTGGCAGCTGTGTCGCTCCACAAACCGCAACCACCACGCCTTCTGCTGCTCGTGACCTGCCGTGGGCGTTCTGCAAGCCAGAGGAACCCAGCCCTCCGCGAGGGGGCGACAAGGTGGCCTGGGAGAAGACCCAGATAGGGTCCTCAGAGGGAATCGCGGTTGTACCAGGGATGCTAGCAGAAAAGAACTGGTTTTGGAAACAGCTGAAGTGGAGGATAGTTAACTCTGTCCTCCGGTGTCCCAGAGTTAACAGCCCCGGTGCCCTGCGGCTATCTCTACCCTCTACAGAAATGCTAAACTGGCTTCGGTGGGAGTCCGGCGAGTATGGGGGTGGATAGCTGCCACTGTGCTCACAGTTGCTACCGCGCAGTGACAGGTGACCACACCCTGCTTCGGAAGTCCGGAAGACAACTTTCCTTGTGTTAAGGAAACCCCCAGATACCTAGCACTGTTCCCTAGTGGACTGATTCCTCTCCCCCGCACCCCAGCCCCCAAAGCAGTGATGGGCTCCAAGCATTTGGGATACCTTTCCCAGTCACTTTGATGATTTGGTCCCTCTCTAGCAGCAGCTAGTCTGCGCTTTGCAAGGGAGCTAGCGACTGCCCTCAGCTGCAGACCCTGGGGACTATGCGCAGCTCTCTGCAAAGCTTGGTGAGTGCAAGAGCCGGGCACAAGCCCGATGGCTTGTCGCCCGGACTGACAATTCTGGGCTCTTGGCCAGCACCCTTTGCGGACTAGCTCGCCCCCGCCAACCTCGCAGCCTCTTTCTCTGTTCCTGTCTGGCTTGTGAGGCTAGGTGAAACTGGAGGGGCACGAGAAGGGTCTTCACCAGGTCCTCCTTTCCAGTCTTGCACCCGGACTGTCTGGCAACATTCTTCCTGTCCCTTTCCCCATTCTGCCTGGCATCCAAGGCGGTTTCAAAGAAGTCGATGGCTGAACAGGGAGCAGACGGGCAAGGCTCCCCTGCAGCATCAGCCCTTTTGAAGAAGCCTAGATGGGTCGGGCTCAGGAGTGTGTTCCTGGCAAGTTGCCCTTGGCGAAGCTCCAGGGGATCCCAGCTGCCCCTCAGGAGGTCTCCTCCACCACTGCAGTTCTAGAATCTGTGAGATGCCCACTGGGGTGGGGAACACTGGTTGGTTGCTATGGGTTGTGTCTCTCCTGGCACCAGGAGAGAAGCCTTTGAACACTAGTTTAGCACTGTGTCGCACATGAGGTGCTTTGAGGCTGTGTAATTTATTGCTCTGGCTTCAGCTAGGCTAATACTGGTTCCTCTGGTACAGGAAGGGAAGGGGCTACTAAACTCTGGTTTTGTTGGAGCCTGAGATTTTGGCAGTTAAGGAACCGAGCTTCTGGTTTGCAGGTGCCTTGCAGGCATCCCTCTCCCGAGATGACTTTCAGGGAAGAGCTCTGTGCTGCTCCCGGATTAAGAGGAGTGGCAGTGGAAGGGCTTGTCTTCTCTACCTCAGATCTCTCTCTGCTGCGCTGAGATCCAGAGGGTGAGGGGAGAGGAACAGAGAGGACTGGAGTAAGCAAGCCCTTATAGTCCAGTGAAGAAAGGGGTAACGATTATACAAAGTAGGCATTGTTTCAGGACCTAACAAGGGAAATTCAGGGAGAAGCCTGAAGGATGAGCTAGGACTAGAAGGAGCTGAGGTGAGACAGAGAAGAATGTTTCAGAGGCTTTGTAAACTGGCCCATGTCACTTTGGTTAAAGTCCAGAGAGCACCCTTTTCATCTAAAACCACACGTACAGTGTCTCCCTGAGCGTCAGTGTCTCCCCGAGCTTCAGGGCTTGTGTTCATGAGACTGGCTTGACTGGTAATGATATTTTAAATCTGGAGTACTTACTACTTCCTAAGGTTAACATCTCTCCCAGGAAAAACCAAACATACTCATGTTGGGTTCAGGGTTAGTAGAGCAAGAGCACCACCAACAAAAGCCTCATTCCAAAATGGGAGGTGTCACTCATGCTGTGATGAGGGAGATATCCTTCTGAGTATTAGCAACTTTTTCACCTAGGGCTGATTACACACCTTAACTGTAAACTCCGACTACCTGCACACACTGACTAACTGCACACCCTGACTCACTGCACACCATGACTGACTGAACACCAGGAGCATGCAATTTTCCTTTGAGAGCTGATTTTTTTCCACTTTATTTTCTTATCCTTTTGTTCCCATCCCACTGTTCTTCCTTGACACACAAGACAGTCACCCATCCCAAAGTAAATCCTGTTGACAAAGTAGTCTAAATCCTTGCTTATTTGCCCAGGCTTTCTGTAGACAGACAGAAACACAAACACATAATACCCATGCTGGTAAATGCAAACAGGGGATTTCCATTGTGTCCCACGTGCTACTTTTCTCATCTGAAGCCTTGTCCAAACACTCCCAAGCCAACAGGTATGGATTTAACCCATTCTTTCTGATGATTAAGTGTTATTTCTATGCTATAGGTACAGTCTAGCTTACACATTCATTTTTCTATTGCCCCTGGGGACAATGCTACAGGGTTGTAGAACGACTCTGGTTCAGAGTATGTTGTGATCAGAGTTCAGTCCCCAGCACACAAGGGAGGGGGGTGTCTACAATGGCCTCCAGGAATCCAGTGCCTCTGTGATCACTGGCATGAAACGCGCATGCGCATGCACACACACACACACACACACACACACACACACTTATAAAAGACAAGGCTACCACAGAAGTTCTTCACTTATGTCTCCAAAGCTGGAGGCTATGATGGTTTCTTTTATTCTTCTTCCTCTTCCCTTTCCCTCTTGTTTAATATGCAGATCAAGAGTTTGAACCCAGGGCCTTGCACAGGCTCGGCAAGCACTCCAGCACTGAGCTACATCCCCAGGTATCAATGATTCTTCTCTATGTGATCAATTTTGAGTGGAATTGCTGGGCAATGCGAACACTGGCAATAGTCACACAATTAATACAAGATACTTATATCCTTATTCATATAGTGTGATTCTTATGCACATATGTAGATATGATGTGTAACTCTATATATTTATATTATTTTGTTATTTATTTATTTTTGTTTTTACATCCCAATCAGAGTTTCCCCTTCCTCCTCTCCTCCCAATTCTGCCCCCTCACACTTCCTCTACCCCCCACAACTTCCTCCCCCATCCCTTTTTCCTTCTTTGTTTCTCTTCAGATACTGGATTCAGTGAGCCACGGTATATTAAGTTGTGGTGAGACCATGCACCTCCCCTTCTAGTAAGGCTGGATGAGGCAATCCAGTTGGAGGAAAGGGTGCCATAGGCAGAGTCGGAGGCATCTACTGCTCTCCACATCCTCTCCTGCATAAACTGTCACTTGTGTTTTAATCTTAGCCATTCTGTCAGGTGTAAGAAATCTCAGAGTCATTTTGATTTGCATTTCCTTAATGGCTTAAGAATGTTGAATGTTTCTTTAAGTGATTATCAGCCATTTGAGAGTCCTCTGTTGAGAATTCTCTGTTTAGATCTATATCCTGTTTTTTAATTGGATTATTTGGTTTGTTGATGTCTAGTTTCATGAATTCTTTATATATTTTGGAGGTCAACCCTCTGTCAGATATGTGTTTGGTAAGGATCTTTCCCAGTCTGTAGGCTGACATTTTGTCTTATTGACAGTGTCCTTTGTCTTACAGAAGCTTTTCAATTTCATGAGTAATGGGAAGTCCTGTGTGTGCATGTCAATAAAGCACTGTTGGCCAATAGGGAAGCAAGATAGGTGGGACTAGGAGTCCAGGAGGACTCTGGGTAGGAGAAACACGGGGAGTCATCATGTAGCCTGCCAGAGAAGTAAGATGTCCGTCCAGTAAGAGAAATACTTAGATGGGTTAAATACTTAAGTCAGAGCTAGCCAGTAAGAAACAAGCAAGGCCAACAGCTTCATAATTAATACAGTGTCTTGTGTATTATTTGGTAGAGCCCAGGTGACTGGTGGGGAAAAATCAAAGCGGCTGACAAGGAAAGGGCTTCTCTCTACGCATGAGGTCTCATTTATTAATTGTTGATCTTAGAGACTCCACAATTGGTGTTCTGTTCAGGAAGTTGTCTCCTGTCCCAATGAGTTCAAAGCTATTCCCCACTTCCTATTCTATCAGGTTCAGGTGT
This sequence comes from Mesocricetus auratus, assembly GCF_017639785.1. Classification (NCBI taxonomy): domain Eukaryota; kingdom Metazoa; phylum Chordata; class Mammalia; order Rodentia; family Cricetidae; genus Mesocricetus; species Mesocricetus auratus. The sequence goes on along the minus strand of NW_024429266.1, from coordinate 143,643,876 downwards.
AACTGGTTTTATGTTGAGGTCTTACATCTGCTTGGACTTGAATTTTATGTAGGGTGATAGATATGGATCTATTTAAATTCTTCTACATGCTGGCATCCAGTTATACTACTACCATTTATTGAAGATGGTTTCTTTTTTTCATTGTGTAATTTTGGCTTTGTCAAAAATCAGGTGTTTAGGTATATGGATTTACTTCTGGGTCTTTGATTTGATTCCATTGATCAGCTTGTCTGTTTTTATGCCAATACCAAAGTTTCTCTGTCATACAGCTTGAAATCAGGGATAGTGATACCTCCAGAAGTTCTTTTATTGTACAGGATTGTTTTAGGTACCCTTGTGTTTTTTTTTTATGTGAAATTGAGTATTGGTCTTTCAACGTCTATAAAGAATTGTGACTGAATTTTGATGGGGTTGCACTGAATCTGTAGATTGCTTTTAATAGGATGGCCATTTTTTTTACTATATTAATGCTACAGATCCATGAGCATGAGAGATCTTACAACTCTGTATGTTCAAATTGCCAGATTGTCTTCCCCAAAAGCCACAGCACTGTTACCTTGCCTCGTAGTTTATCTTCCCAGTATTCATTTTCTTAGGTTAAAAAAAAGGTTATTTTATTTTTCATTATGTTTATGTTTCTGTGGGTATGTGCATTTGAGTGCAATGCCTACAGACACCAGAAGAGGACATCAGATCCTAGAGGTGGAGTCACTGTGTTTGTGAGTCCCTTGTGGTGCACTGCTGGGGACTGAACTCAGGTCCTCTTCAAGTGTAGTATGTACCCTTAATCACTGAGCTACCTCTCCAGCCCCCAGTGCTAGATTTGAAAAGCTGTTTTAGCTCTTTAGAAGTCTGTATTAGTGGTTATAACACACTATAAAATTTTTCCAGCTACTAGAGCTTTTGGCTATTTGGATGTTCCCTTCTATACATGTCTACTCATGTTCTCTGCCTTTGTCTCATTGGTTTGCCTTCTAACCATATTTTTTAAAATTTACTCTCTCTCTCTCTCTCTCTCTCTCTCTCTCTCTCTGTGTGTGTGTGTGTGTGTGTGTGTGTGTGTGTTTAGGCCTAGTTACAAATGGTTTTGAGCTGCCCAGTGGGTGCTGGGAATTGAACCTCGGTCCTCTGGAAGAGCAGCAAGTGCTCTTAAATGCTGAACCATCTCTATAGGCCCTGTAGATTTTTTAATCTACATATTAATTTTATTTTAGATACAAATACTACACCACTCAGAAATATTTGAAAATTTTCAAATAGTACTGTTTTTTTTCCTTTTAAATTTATATATGATCACAAAACCTCAGTGATTTTTATGTGGTCATTTTACTTTAACAACGTGTAGCCTTTCCAGTTTTTGTTGAAAAAGTCCCCCAAATCCTAGCTATTTCCACAGTCTCCTAGGTTTTCTTGTGGGTTTCATTTTTACCTTAAGGTTATACATTTACCTTTAGATTTTGTTTTGTATTATCAAAAGCGATTGATATCAATAAGATATTTAAAAAAATAAAGTAAATGTCATAAAAGTAGAAGCAATCCTGCTTAAGAGGTGACTGTGGAGCACAGGCCCTTCCAGGTCATATGGGCAAGAAACCAACCGTCACTGTGCTGAGGCACCAGAACATGGAGTTGTGGCCATGCCATAGCTCATTCTGACTAATGTAGAATGCAGATTCGAAAGTCAAGTGGAGAGCTCCACCTGTGCAGAATACAGACATCTAGTGGAGGAGTTCACCAGACTGCTCATGTCCTGCTTTCCTTGATTTCAGTTAACCTTAAATGCTTTTATTCCATTAAAAATTTCCAGTGACAAGAGAGGTGGTTCGGTAATTATGAGTACTTATTGCTTATGCAAGGGACCCAGGTTCAGTTCCCAGAACCCATATAGTAGCTCACAAGCCCAGTTTCAAGGGGAATCTGACACTCTCTGCTGGCTTATATGGGCACTGCATATGTGCATTGTACATATACATGCAGGCAAAACATTCATGCACATAAAATAAAATAAATGTGTTCCAAACTAAACAAGTTGAATTGTATCTCAATTGCTATTCTAATAGGAAATACTTAGAATTCATGCTCATTTTTACAAAATTGGTATTCTTTTCTATTAAGGATTTTATCTGTCTTTCTATTATTTTAGTCCTTGTTTTCTGCCCTTTAAAATATAATTTTGCTTAAATTGGTGTTTAAAAATTATTAGCCATAGATATTATTTGAACATACACAGATATATTCATAAATATATCCTTGGTATATTCCTTTTTCTTTCAAAACAAAAATGTGACTCTAAAGTCTGTCTGTATAGTTGCCACCATATTTCAAATTTATAAACACATTATAAATATTATTCTATATTATTAACTATTCATTGCAATGACCATTGTAAGCCCTAAATTTTATTCTTTAGTAAGGACTTGCAACAAAAGACTTTAAGTACTTCTGTGTCATTTCCACTTTACCCACAATGCCAAAACACGCACTCCCTCTCTGCCTTTATATTTATTTAATATGAAAATATTCATAGAATTTTCTCAGACATAATTTTCTACTTTAACTGATATTTTTCCAAGCAGGAAATTCTCAAGAATGTATTTCAGTAACTTTCACCACCCTTGCAAATGAAATTGAAGATTTTAAAGCTTACCCTTCAAACCTGGTCATAGCTTGCAATAGTCCTAAAGGGAACATGGCCATATATTATATGAAGGTCAGATACCAATAGGCATATTTAAGCTTATATCCAGTTTCTGACAAGCCATTTCACATCTCCACAGGGTACAGCGACACCATGGCACCGTATGCTACTGGCCAGCTGTTATCGACAATACTTTTCTAGATGAAGATATTTAGCAGCTAATAGGGTTTTTTTTACATTCATTTTAATCATAACAGGTTTGTCTTTCATTCCTGAGATAAGTTAGCTCTGGAAGCTGGGCATTTGACATTATGCTTGTCCTAGTTAGCTTTAGATGTCCAGAGCTGACACAGCCTGGGATGATCTGCAAAGGGCATCTCATTAAGGCATAGCCCAGATCTGATTGGCGGTGTTTGGGCACGACTGTGAGGGATTGCTTTGGTTGCTAATTGATGCTGGAGGGCCTCCCCACTTAGGCAGCACCGATGCTATGCAGGTGGTCCTGGGCTATATAGCAAAGGTAGCTAGATGGGTATAACCCTGATAGTGACCAGCAAGCAGTGTTCCTCCATGGTTTCTGCTGCAAGCTCCAGCTGGAGCTCCTGCTTTGAGTTCTCTCAAATATGGTCAGTGCCTGGAGGGTAAGCTAAACAAACGCTTTGCTTTTGGCTGGAATGTTTTATCGTGGCAATAGAAAGAAGGCTAACACAACACTTCAGTACCACAATACACACCTGGAAGTCATCAGAAGGGCCGGTGCTGGTGAAGCACGGCTTTTTCCACACGGAGTGGTGTTTTTATTTTCCTGCTGCTGTGAATAAAGGCCCTGACGAAGGTAACTTAAGGGAAGAAGGTTCATTTTAGTTCACAGCTCTAACGGGATAAAGTCTATCATGGTGGAGAAACCATGGCAGCAGGCAGGGAAGGCATGACCTCAGGTGTAGGAGGCTAGCTGGTCACTGTGTATCTACAAGCAGAAAGCAGAACATGACCTTGAACAGGAAGAGGGGCTCATCTGTAAAGCCCCAAGGCTCTCCCCCAGTGACCCACTTCCTTTAGCAAGATTCCACCTCCTAAAGAATCGGCAGTTTTCCCAGAGAAAGCCGCCTGCTAGGACCAGGTGTTCAAACACAGGAGCCTGTGGGAGATATCTCACATTCAAACCAGGGCTGGTGGTGAAGAAGGCTCTCCTGCAGAAGTCTGCCGCCCTTCCTGAGAGCTGCCAGTGCTGACAGATTACTGCAATGTGTGGGTTTAGCCCTGTGCATCCAAACACCTCAAACAAACTAGCAATGCTCACTGGAATCGCTGTTGTTTGCTTCTCTTGCATTTCCCTAGGATTCTCTGGCATCAAGACAAATTTTCCTGCTGATCTCATCACCACTGTTTCCTTGGTAAGCATTTCAAGGAACCTCAGTGTAGATCACATTTTCAGGTGATTTATACATCACACATCATGATTGGTTCAACCAAGACTCTGAAGCAAAACAGTAAGTTTCCAGAATAGATCTCAATGTGGAATCAATCTGTTAAACACAACCGATTTCTGAGTAGAAGCCCTTCAGGCCAGAAGAAATCAGGAGGATGCATTCATCCTACTGAGCATTGCCCTCTAACCTTCTACAAGCAAGACTCAAAGTTAGAAAAACCCGAGAAACTGTTGCAGCCCAGAGGAATCCTTTCCCAAATCCTTCAAGTCTTTTTATGAGTCTGGATTTCTAGATGTTGCCATTTTTCTTCAGCCCAAGGCATTGATTTTGATGTTGATTTCATGTCTTAGGACAAGGTCCCATTCATCCCAGGCAGACTTCACACTCTCAGTGTGTAGCAGATATTGTTCTTGGACTTCTGATACACCTGTCTCCACGTCCAGAGTGCACCACTGTTGCAGTCTGTCCTATTGCTATGAAGAGACACCACCACCAAGACACACATGTAAAGGAAAGCATTTAACTGAGAGCTTGCTTACAGTGGCAGGGGGCAGATCCATTAACATCATAACAGGGGGCATGGCAGAGTGCAGGAAGGCATGGTGCTGGAGAGCTTTACATCCCGATCTATAGGCAGCAAGCAAAGAGAGAGATACTTGTCCTGGCATGGACTTTAGAATCTTAAAGCCACCCCCAAGCAACACACCTCCTCCAACAATGTCACTCTTACTCCAGCCTTTCTCACTTCTAATCCTTCCTAAACAGTTGATTAACTGGGTACTAAGCCTGCAAACATATAAGCCTATGGGGGTCATTTTCATTCAAATCACCACAAACACAACTCCGGAGTTATGTGATGCCAGGGAATCAAATTCCATGTTTTGTACACTCTAGGCTGCATAAGAAAGGCAGCTGCACATGGACCTGATAGTGACCATCAAACAATGTTCCTCGGTGATTTCTGCTTCAAGCTTTTGTGTGAGTTCCTGCCCTGATTTCCTTCAATGATGGACTGTGACTTAGAAGTGTAAACCAAGTAAGTCCTTTTCTCCCTTTTTGCAATGTTTAAAAGTACAAAGTTCAAAGTTGTTAAGACTCACTGCAATCTCTTAACTGTTATTCCCTGTAAAATCAAAATAAAACACAGATTATAATATACTTACAATATATAATGGCACAGTCTATTCATTACCATTCCAAGATGGAGGATAGAGAGGAAATACTGGACCAAATCAAGACTGAAAACCATCTAGGAAAACTCCAAACTCTGGCATCTCCATGTCTGATGTCAAAATGCTCTTTAGAGACCCAATGCCATCAGTTTTATTGACTGCAGCACACTTCTTTTTCTCAGGCTGGGTCCACTCCCTGTTGGCAGCTTTCCTTGGCAAGCATCCCACGACTCTGCCATATCCAACATTTTGTGGTCTGTAAAGCAAGGGCTTCTCCTTCACAGCGTCACACGATGACCTCTCGGGGTCTCCATGCAGGGACCCCCCTGCCACATATCTGGCCTTATTTGCTTTCTTTAGTTGCTGAGGGAGAGTCCATAACCCCTTTCTTTTTTATGTATTTACTTATTTATTTTATAGCCCAGCCACTGTTTCCCCTCCCTCTTCTCCCCGATTCTGTTCCCACGCCTAAATCCACTCCTCCTCTGTTTCTGCTCAAGAAAAGGCAGGTCTCCCATGGATATCAACAAAGCAGGACTTAATACAAGGGGAGGTGCTTAGTCTGTGCAACATGACCCAGTATGAAGAGTCGGGTCCTAAAAGCTAGCAAAAGAGTCAGAGAGCCCCTGCTCCCATTGTTAGGAGTCCCACAGGGACCAGTTTACACCGATGTAATGTAATATATATATATGCAGAGGTGTAGGCTTCCTGATTGTCGGTTTGGTCTCTGTGAGCCCCTGTGAGCCCAGATTAGTCGATTTTGTGGGGTTTCTTGACCTCTCTAGCTCCTGCAACCTTTTCTCCTCCTCTTCTGCAGGATTCACCGAGCTCTGCCTAATGTTTGGCTGTGGGTCTCTGCATCTGTTTCCATCGGTTGCTGAGTGAAGCCTCTCTGATGACAATTGGGTAGGCACCACTCTATGAGTATAACAGAATATCATTAGTCACCATTACACAGACATTTCACCCTCAGTCACGTTTGGTTCTATCCTAGGCCTCTGAACCATCCAGCCTGAGGGTCCTGGTGCTTCAGGCAGTGTCAGGTGTGGGCTTAGTGTCCTGAAATGGGTTTTAGGCCAGACCAGTCACTGGTTGGTCACTCCCACAATGTCTGGGCCATCCTTACTTCAGCACATCCCATATGCAAGACAGACTGCAGGTCAAAGGTTATGTGTCTGGCCATAACCCCTTTCTTCTATCCTTGATTCTAAAACCAGAACCATGTGGCCAAAGTTGCCAAGTTCTGCTGCTTGCTGGGGTTAGAACATGGCCAGCCCATTCAATTACATCTTCATCAGCTTCTTGTTTTTGATGATTTGTTTACTGTCTATACTTGTCTCTCCTGGAACTTGCTCTGTAGACCATGCTGGCCCTGAACTTGGAGATCCTCATGCCTCTGTCTCCTGAGCTCTGGAGTTAAAGGAATGTACCACTACTGCCTGGATTTAAGCTGTTCTTTAATTCCTTTTCAGTTTGGAAGCTTAACTTGGTGGAGTCTTTCCCTGAGGTCAACACTCCCTTTATTTCATTTCTTACTCTGTTCATTTCCTTGAACATAGGACTTAACTCCATTCCACTTCCTGGTGTTCCCTTTCTCTTCAGTCTGTATATTTTGTATTTTTCCTGATCAGCTTGTTCCTTTTCATTATATGAGCTCATTAGCATGATCAATAATAACCCCACAACAGAGTCTATAGTAGGCTGTTTGGAGATTTCCTCTGCCAATGGAATTAATCCATAACTTTTCACTCTTCAGACAAGGGCAAAAAGCAGCTGCACTCTTCACCAAAATATCACAAGAGTGTTCTTCTGGCAACATAGTAAAATTGTTCTCTGAAACCTCTTGAGGCAGGCCCCCACAGCTCAAACCACCTTCAGCACCTCTACCTTCCATGCTCCTACTAGGATGTCCTATTAAGCATCACTTAAAGAGTTCAACTGCTTTTCTAATTCAGTCTCCCAAAGTCCACATTTCTCTAAACAAAAGCATGGTCAGGCCTATGACAATAATATCTCAGTCCCTGGTACCAACTTCTGTCTTAGGGTTTCTATTCCTGTGAAGAGACACTATGACCACCACAACTCTTATAAAGGAAAACAGTTAACTGGGGCTGTCTTACAGTTTCAGAGGTTTAGTCCATTATCATCATGGAGAGAAGCATGGCAGCATGCAGGCGGACATGGTGTTGGAGGAGCTGAGAGCTCCACATTTTGATCTGTAGGCAACAGGAAGTGAACACTTCACACTGGGCGTTGTTTAAGCGTATATGAGAACTCAAAGCAGGTCTCCATAGTGATACACTTCCTCCAATAAGGCCACACTTCCTAATTAGTGCCACTCTGTATGGGCCAAGCATCCAAACACATGGTTCTATGGGGGCCATACCCATTCAAACTACCACAGTGGCTTTTGCCTAGAGTGTTTTATCACAGCAACAGGAAGAAAGCTAAGATGGTGCTCCAAATGCCACAATACATACTTTGCAGTCAGCAGAAGTGACAAACTAGTGAAGGTGAGCTACATTCCTAGACCCAGTTTCTTTTTCTAGTACTATGTGCTTAATGATTTCAGTGTCCTGCATGCTGGGAGAATTCTTTACCTCAAAGCTGCATCCCCAGCACTCTGGTGTATTTTATTTATCATTTATTATAGTGCAGTCTTGGACTGAGGGGATGACTGGAAGAAAACAGTCCTACAGCAGAGGGTAAAGAGCCACCCAGGATGGAGTTCAGGAATGAAGGGCAGGGTTGCTGCCAGACCAATAAGCCAAGACAGCAATTTTATAAAAGGTTTTAATATGTGTGTGTGAGGGGGGTTTATGTACATGTATATGTACATGTGTGTGCAGGTACTTGAGAAAACCGGAAGAGGTCATCAGAACCTTTGGAACTGGAGTTACAGGTGTTAATGAGCTGTCTGACATGGATGTGGGGACCCAAACTCTGGTCTCCATGATTGAGCATCTGGTGCTCTTAGCCACTGAACCATCTCTCCAGCCCCAACAACATACAGTATTTCTCTGTTCTCTGTGTAACAGCTCTCAACTGCCCTGGAACTCAGCTAATAGATCAGGCTGGCCTCAAACTCACAGAGACTCGCCTGCCTCTGCTTCCTGAGTGCTGGGATTGAAGGTGTGTGCACCACTGCATGGCTTCAGCAGCCTGCTTTCAACATGTACCCCGAGCAGCTTTATTTCTAAGCAGTTTTGGAAATACATGTTATTTTTCAAATCTTCTGGAGAACTGGGTAGTCTGCAGTGTTTTCTTCTAGAACTGTTGCTGAAGGTATTACTCCTTCTGCATTTGTGCCCCCCTCTCCTCTTAGAACTCTGATTGCCAGCATGCTAGGTGTCCTGGGGCCACCCTTCCTCTGAATGTTTTGAAAACCTTTTCTGAACCCTAGGTGATGTTTTTTTTTAAATAAAGAAATATCACAGAACAGAAAGGCCTACATGCACAGGAGAGTGAGGTGGGCATTATTTGGGGGTGTCTATACTCTTACTACCAGCCTCTGTGGGCAAAGTTTCCATGTAAAATTTCTCAATATCACAGGCTGCAGTTTAAATTTCATTTTGAAATAATCCTGCCTTTAAATTCTCCTCGCGGTTTCTGTCTTTCCCAGGTTTCTGTTTCCCACTGAGAGAATCTCTTACATTTATGCTTCTGGATCATTCCTTTGGGTCATTTGATATAGCTGTTGAATATTTTAGCTGCAACATTTCTGTTTGGTCTGGCATCTGAAGATCATCTTTTTCTGTACAGAGCTTCCTGAAAGACATGCGTTACTGTTACACTTTGTTCAGGTGTTTGTCTAACTCTGTCAGAGATTCTATTGTTTGAGCACACTTTCCAGCTGCCCAGCTTCATCTCCTGTGATGATATGTGCATGGATATATGTGTGTGTGTGTTTTTATGTATGTATGTATGTATGTATGTATATATACATATATATATATTAAGAGAACAGTATGATGGCTTTGTACGTGTGTGTTCACATGTATGAACATGCATTTGGAAGGCAGAGGTGAACCTCAGGTGTTCTCTGAGAGATTTCCACCTTCCTTTTTGAGAGACCCCCACATTGGGAGCTGAGACTTGCCCATTGGCCCATTGGCCCATTGGCCTAGGCTGGCCATCTAGGGAGGCCTAGGGGTTTGCCTGTCCCTGTCTCCCCAGCACTGAGCTCACAGGCACATGCTATGGCTTTCATACATAAGTTGTAGGGATTGAATGCAGATTCTTATGCTTGTGTGGCAAGCATTTTTACTGATTACACTATCTCTCTAGCTGCCAATATGATTTTTTTTTTGCTCGTTGAGGGAGTAACCAACCAAGCCAATTAATACATTCTTCACCTTATCAAAATCTTATGGTGAGTACATTTATGATCTACTTTCTTGGTGATTTTCAAGTACCCAGAATACCATCATTAATTATTGTCACTGACCTCCATATTTGCTGCTCCCATCTAACTCATTTTTGTACCTTTCGACTGAGAATCTCACCCAACCTCTTTCTAGTCCTGATAGCTACCATCTGCAATTCCATGAGTTTGACTTTTTAAGAATTATAATTAAGTGACATTATGCAATATTTGCATTTCTTGCCTGTTATGTTTCTCTTAATACAGTGCCCACCAGGTTGATGCATGTTCCTGTGAATAACCACTTTGTCTTCTTTTTGTGATGAATAGTATTCCATATGCATCTTATTTTTTGCTACTCATCTAGTGATGAATATATGAGTTGATTCCATATCTTGATCAATGTAATGGGGAACCCTTTTGCATCATTGATGGAAATGCAAATTAGTGGCCATTATGGAAAGCAGTATGAAGACTTCTCAAAAATCTTTAAAGTATAACCACCATCCCACAATGTCATTGCTGGGTATATAACCAAAGGAAGTGAAACTGGTACATTAAGGAGATATCTGTGACCCCATTCACTGCTGCAGTACCACAATGACAAAGCTGAGGGTTTGCTTTCTTTATTGGATCATCAGGCCTTAGGGCCTTTAGTCTTTCCTGGTGGTAATAACACAAGACAAAAGAGATTTATTTTGTCCTATCCAAGGTTGAAAGGTCTTGTTTTATGATGAGCTTCTGCAGACATATTTCTGAAACAGAACATCTAATGGCATGGCCTGAGACAGAGAACTCAAAAGAGACCTACCTAGCCAAAGTGGATTTCATAGCAGAGACTCCCAGGATAGCTCATTGACTCATTAATCTACAGGCGGTGGCGTGAGTGAACTACTCCACCTAATCACCTGTCGTGGGTTCTACCCAGCTGTACTTTTCACTATCTCATCACTGAATTTCAGTGTGAGCTTCAGAGAGGCAAAGCCATAGTCAAACCATAGAAAAACTCCAAGCAGTGAATGGGAAACTCCAGGGGTGAAAGCAGAGGGCAAGGTCAGGGTTAGAATGAGTCCCCTCACTTCTCACCACATGACTGTATCATCAAGGTTGGTAGAGCTCTCTCTGCTCCTTCCTCCTGGAAGCCTCCCTGCCTTCCCTTTCCTTGCCCCATGGCATGAAGACATGGCTTATTCTCTCTCAGTTCCCACGTGTGCCCAAACTGTAGACATTGCAATGCCATATTTACATTGACAAAGTTAATGCTCAAGAACCATGAAAGAGTAAGTGTCTCATAATATTTTAAGTAAGTTTTAAATTGTAAGCAAGTAAGTGTTGGTCAGCATTCATAGCTCTCCTAGGGCACATATAACCTGTGGTGATTTGAAAGAAAGTGGTCCCCTAGGGAGTAGCACTGTTAGGAGGTGTGGTCTCATTGTAGGAAGTGTGTCACTATGGGGGCAGGCTTTGAGATCTCTTTTGTTCAAGTTTCCCTTGGTGTGACACTGAGTTCACTTCCATTTGCCTTCTGATCAAGATGTAGCCAGCATAATGTCTGCCCACATGCTGCCAAGCTCTTCACCATGATGATAATGGACTGAACCTCTGAAATCCAGAAATAGAAAGAGAAATCCTAAGTCACAACCTGAGTCCCATAATAGACATTCTAGGAGAGGGACGCTCTTGAGGCATTTGGGAATCTTATTTGTCTACCGACACAGTGCAGGTGACCAATCTCATTGCCAGCTCTCAGTCTGTTTCTGCTCACACTCACCCGTGTGTACTATGCCAAGCTCCCATCAGTGCCCAGTCTCTCAGGGGAATCCATACCTCATTCTATCATTTACTCAGCCTGGTCCTCTACTACATCTCCAAGGCCCATTTGTTTCTGACTGCCGTTAAATTGTGAAAGTACACGGATGAGGAGTTGTCAGAGAAAGGGGAGGCACCAGGGTTTGGGCTGTGCAGAATGCTGTGGGGTGCCCTCCCCCTCCTCATGGTGCTGATGAGCTACCTTTAGCCACTAGGCTCCCTCCCTTAGTTGCCCTTTCAGAAGGAAAATTGTTTGGTATGAATTATGTCTCATTAAAGTTAAATTTTAGTTCTTGGAGGGTCATTCATGACCTGTACCGCCTCGCCCAAAGAACACAGTAGCAATATGTTAAGTTGGGTTATTTAGTGTGAAAACAGTTGGTTTGAGGGAGTGACAGAACAGAAATGACTTAACTCTCTACCTTTATACCACAATGACAGACGTTAAGAGTGATAACAAGAAGAGGGGACACTTGCACACAGTATCTGCCAGGCACTCTTTAACCTGCTTAATGTGCAGTGACTGTCTGACATTTTTCCAGCTCTTCTGACTTACAAACCCAGTGCTGATTACAGCTATTAGCTGGTTATTCCGCTCACACAGGTCCACATTCCACCTGGCATTCACCCACCAGGTTGTGAGACCTCTGTGAACTGGAGGTAGTGGGAGAGAGAGAGTGGAGACAGAGGCTTCTGTCTGGAAAGCTCTTATGTGAAAGCTTCTCTTTCTTAAAGAGAAGAGATGTAATGAGTGAGTTTCTACAGTGGTTCAGTTTGTCTTAGAGAGAGAAGTTGCTCCCAAAGCATTAAACAAAATATTGTGTTAGACTGAACTGATTGAGAATTTCCATTTGCATGATAGTTGCTAGGCAAGTATGGAAGAAGGAGGGAGGGAGGGAGGGAAGAGGCTGAGGTGGAGGAGTGAATTTAAGAACACAGCAAAGCAGGAATGTTTTAGAGGGAGTGTATGTTTTTTAGGCATGGTGAGTTGTCAATGTGGAAACAAATATCAGCATGGAGGAAGAATGCTAGTATTTTATTATGCTAATATTCATCTAGAAATTTTAATGTTTACTTCTTTTTATTTTTATGTGATGAGTGTTTTGCCTGTCCATCTATATGTGCACTACTTGAGTGCAGTGCCCTTGGAGTCCACAAGAGGGTGCTGGATTCCCTAGAACTGGAGTTCCAGACAGTTGTGAGCCACCCTGTGTGTTCTGGGAGTTGAGTCCAGGTTCTCTGCAAGTATTCTTAAGTGCTGAACCATATTTCTAGCTCTATGTCTCAAGAATATTTTAAAGCTCATGTATGGATGTAAAATATCCACAGCAAACTGTCACGTGTCTCATACATGTGATATTGAACAGAAAGGGTTCATCCATTGGCACCATACACATACTACTATTTTTTCCAAAATAGAAGGTAGCAGATAAGTTAATTCAATTAGAAGTAGTCCTTTTAGAACTTAAATTTTATTAACTCAATAATTGCTCCCTTCCCCAAATAGTCATATTTAAATTTTTACCTCATAGTCAGTTCTCTTTAAACATGTAATTGAGTACATGAAAATAAAGCTTCTAACAAAGACTGAAAAATCCAAGGAGAGAGAGTTACATTCAGGGAAAGAGATTTTTAAAGAGGAGAGGAAAATCTCATGCTTCTAACTTATTCAGATGGCTTTAAATATTCTATGCCCTTGCCTCCCTGCACCTGGCCTCAGATTCCAAGTGATGGAAACATGTCCTCAGGACCATAGCCTGTTACCTGCTGTCTCCGATGTCACTGAAAGACAGGTGTGTTCACAGGAGGGAGCCCAGACACATCAACATGTCTTATCTCTAGGTCTTTGGCATGGAATCTTTGCTAGTAGAATTATAAAAGGTTATAGACTCTGTAGAAGATAATTTTGTATTGTATATTAGTTGTTCCAGACAGGACTTATCCCTTTGATCCAGTGGCATTGTTTCTAAGTTTTATTATAAAGGAAAATCAGAGATGTGCATGGGGATTTTAAATTTTTTATTTTTATTTACAAGTATATGCATGTGCCTATCTGTCTGTCTGTGCAACATGTGTACATAATGCCCATGGAGGTCAGAACAATAGAGCTTCTTCCTCTGGAACTGCAGTTCCAGGTAGCTGTGAGCTATCACATGTGGGTTCTGGGAACAGAATTTTGGTTCTTAGCAAGAGGAGCAAATGTTCTTAACCACTGAGCAATCTCTCCAGTCCTGTGCATGGGAATTTTGCTTATGAGTACTCAAATATATCTTTACATATTGACTTAGTTACTGTTCTATTGCTGTGAAGAGATACTGTGACCAAAGCAACTTATATGAGATAGTATTTATTTGGGGGCTTACTCACAGTCTCAGAGGGTTAGTCCATGGTCATCATGGTAGAAAGTATGATGACAGGCAGGTAAACATGGCACTAGAGAAGTAGCTGAGAGCTTATATACTGATCCCCAGGCAGGAGGGAGGGAGGGAGGGAGGGAGAGAGAGAGAGAGAGAGAGAGAGAGAGAGAGAGAGAGAGAGAGAGAGAGAGAGAGAGAGAGAGAGAGAGAGAGAGATTGAGCATGGCATGGGCTTTTGAAACCTTAAAGTCCAACCCCAGGGACACATCTCCTCCAATAAGGCCACACCTCCCAATCCTTCCTAAACAATCTGCCAATTGTGAACCAAATATTCAAAAATGAGACTCTGTCTTAAAATCTCTCTCTCTCTCTCTCTCTCTCTCTCTGTGTGTGTGTGTGTGTGTGTGTGTGTGTGTGTGTATTTGAGGAAGGACACCTATAGATGACTGTAAATGGAAGTTTCTGTCCCACCTGGTCCCACAGCCATTTGGCCCCAAATAAACACACAGAGGCTTATATTAATTATAAACTGTTTGACAGATGGCTCAGGCTTCTTATTGATAAGCTGTCTCTTAATTATTAACCCATTTATATCAGTCTGTGTATCTCCACATGGTCTTGACTTACTGGTATTGCTCAGGTCCCTTTCTTCCTCAGCAGTTACATGGTGTCTCTTTTGCAACCCCCTCACTGTGTTCATCTTCCCAGCTTTCTCCTCATTTGATAACCCCACCTATACTTCCTGTATGGCTGTATCCTGCCTGTCCATTGGCCAGAACACATTAATTCATCAACCAATAAGAGAAATATATATTCACAGCATACAGAAGGACATCCCCCATCAGATGACCCTTAGCCTCTAAATACATGCACACACACATACACACACACACAGACAATATATAGACAGACACACACACACACACAGAATGGTATGAGACTCACAGAAAATTAGTAGCATTTCAGCCTTGTAATTGCTTGTTTTCTTTTCTCCACTTTTCAGCATTTTTCTAAATCTTTATGATTAATATATTTTCCTTCCACATGAAGGAATACTCTTTAAAGCAAAGTTCTGCACATTAGAAAATCAGGGCGCATTATGATATTTGCATATCAACATGAATATGATTGAAATGATTCCTTTGGCATCTTCTGGAAAGTGAAAAATTGTCATGCAAAGCACTTACGTACAATAAAACGTCTTTGTAGTGGCACACTGACAGCACCAGTGTACATGGCAATGTGGACAGGGCAGATTCCACAAGGTACCACCCCAAAGATGAAAAGCTACAGGTGATCAATGGTTATTGAGAAAGAGGGAGAAGAAGTTTACTACAGGGATGAGCTCCCACATAGGTTGTCTAATCCCAAGTGTCAGCCCTGCACACACACACACACACACACACACACACACACACACACACACACACACCACTGAATGAACTCAGTAGATTGTACAAACACACACACACCAAAAACAAAGAAAAAGAGGCAGAGGCTATGAATTTGGGAGGGAGAGGAACAGGGGAGAAGTTGGAGGGGGAGGAAGGAGCAAGAATAATGTAGATGCTTCACTCATGTATGAAGTCCTCACTAAAGAAATTGATTACAAATGGCTTGGTTTAGGTTGTTTGTTCCTCACTTTGGATCCTAGGTACTGTACATGTGCAGATATGAGCACTCTTACTCTCTCCTGAGAACTCTGGGACAGAATTGTAGACAACACTCTGAGGTGGCTGCCTTTCTCTCTGGGAGTCTACTCCTTGGCCTTCCCCATTCAGGTGTCCTCTCAGGTCCATAGTGCCACAGAACCTCCTCAGGGTGGCTAGATGTTTGGGGGCTTACCATTTTCTTGAGTTGTGTGAACATAGCTATTTATAGGGCATTGCTGTGAATCTCATTGGTTTCTCAGCATGAGAGGCACCATACTAGGGCTTGGGAAGACACAGAGACCTGTCACATAGCTCAGTTCTCGCTGCAGAGCAACTGTAAAGGGGCCCTACTTAGCAGGAATCGCTCTTGGTGCCAGTTACAGATTCCAATGCATGTTAATTAGATTCCCTTGCATCAGATGTGGCTAAGAAAGACACTGAATTTTATAATGTGTTAGTTTCTTTTATTATTAAAGAGTTTGTGGTGGTTTGTTAAAACCATAAACATGGAAAGAGAGAGTGGAAGAAAAAACAGTCTCCTCCTATGAAGCCTGGTGGACAGTTCTCAAGAACATAGCTGAGGGCTCCTGTTTTGCTCCCCCACATAGGAACTCCTCTGTTCTAAGGTGATGAGACCCCCATCTAGTCCATGAAAATGAAGGACATCTCCATCATAACCTACTGAATCAAACCAGGAGCTCAGAAAAGGTGGTAAGGACAGGAGGGCGTGGAACTGTTTGTGATTTATCAAACCCTCTAGGTGGTTGGGATGTGTACTTCAAAAGTTAAAATCCATCACCACCACCCTAAGGTCAAAGACATACTGTTAGGCAATTAAAATATTGTTACAAGGGCTAGATGGAAAGTTGGCTCAGGGGTTAAGAACACTTGCTACTTTTCCAGAGAACGAATTCAGTTCCCGGAACACACATGGTGGCTAATAACCATTTACAACTTCAGTTCAAGGGGATCCAATGTCCCCTCCTGATCTCTGAGGGTGCCAGGCTCCCACAAGTGTTGGTGCATAGACATACATGCAAGCAAAACACTCATACATATAAAATAAATCTAAAAAATTCAAAATACTGTTACATTTAAGGAGTTGAACAACATATTCTATTCATTTCTTCCCCTCTGACCCAGATCCAGTCAAAGGTAATTTCCTGCATTCCACCATCATACTAACTGCTGTAGCCAGGTGTGAAACATCTGGAGGCTGATTGCAGGGTCAGTGACAGATCCATGTACTACCTTCTAGTTGGGGAACTCTAGTGGTTGTGGCTGTTTCACCTGGACACAATTAACATACATAATTAACAGTGCCGCTAAATACACATAGTTTAATATCTACAAAGAAATCAAGGAGGTGGCACTATTTACAATGATCACACAAATATATAGGTTTAGTGTAATTAAAGTGGTGAAAGGTGTCTACAATGAAATGTACAAAACGCTGAAGAGTGCAAACACTTGCACACATGTGCACATGTGCACAGAGTGACAACACACACACAGGAAATAATTTTTAAATAAATATTTAAAAGGTTAGACAGAATTTTGAATGTTTTCACATAAAGATAGGAAATATTTGAGGAACTATTTTTATTCTAACTTAAGCATCACATAATATATGAGTGCATCAGAACATTACATGGTACTTCCAAATAGATACTATTATATATATCAGTTAAAGAAAGCATACTTCTTTTAAAAAGCAATGTCATTGTTCCCATATGGCTTCTCTCACTGCATGCTGTAATTGTTATGTTGGTCTGCGCTGTTTGTCACAGGAGTCTGTGTTCACTGTCATATAGCAGTCCATTATTTGAAAACATCAGATTCATGGTTGAGGGATGCTTGAATTGTTTAGCTTCTGGCAGGAAGAATGATGCTATTATATCTTTTCAGTACAGATTTGGGCATTTTTATTGGATGCATGCCCAGGAATATAGTTGCTGGGTCATAGAGTTTGTTCAATTGTTAGTTCTCATTTACAAACACATAATTGCTTATGCCAATAGCATGCACTGTAAGGCTGTTCCATGCCCTGGGAAATGAATGATGTCATCAGTCTTTTTGATTTCTATCATCCCATGGACAGACTCCATTTGAGTTTTAACTGACATTGCGCTGATGGATGAAAGGATGTGGTTGAGTACATCCCTATCTCGTCTCAGTACAACCTGTTGTGGTTGTTTGCCATTTTTAAAAATTGGTTGATTGCTGGGCAGTGGTAGCACACGCCTTTAACCTCAGCACATGGGAGTCAGAGGCAGGCCAATGTCTGTGAATTCGAGGCCAGCCTAGTCTACAAAGCTACACAGAGAAACCCTATCTCGAAAAATAATTTAAAAATTGTTTGGTTTCTTTTAGTTATTCACAGTAAGTCCTGCATATATAACAAAATAGATCCCTTTTGTTTCTGTATGTATTAAAATTTGTTGTGTGCTTTCTCTCTCTTTCTCTCCCTCCCTCCCTCCCTCCCTCCCTCCCTTCCTCCCTCCCTCCCTCCCTCCCTCCCTCCCTCCCTCTCTCTCTCTCTCTCTCTCTCTCTCTCTCTCTCTCTCTCTCTCTGAACTGGGGCTCAACCTTTCTTTATCTTTTGATGGTTCAAAATTCCTAATTTTACTATGTCACTGTTTATCCCTTCTTTTCCTGATAAATTCTTTTTGGCTTTGAGAAATCTTTGCCTGATCCAAGTTCCTAAAAATGTTTGCCAGTTACTTTCCATTAACCTGTCTGCTTTTATTTTTATATCTAGACCTACAGTCACCCTGGAATTGACTAATGTTAATAGTGTCAAGCAGGGTTTTCTTGCTACCTTCTTTTGTTTCTGGGATAAACACCCAAGAGAAACAACTGAAAAGAAGAGAATTTATTTTGGCTCAGGTTTCCAGAGGTTTCTGTCAATGGCTGGCCCTGTCTATTGTTTTCCAGACTGTGACAAGGAAGAGACAGTGAGGGAGGAGGCTGTGGCAGAGGAAAGCTGCTCACTTCATGACATCCAAGAAGCAAGCAAGAGTTAACAGGGGCCAAGTCCCCAGTCACTACTTCTTCCAAGTGGCCCCACTTTCTATAGCCCAAACACCCCCCAATGGTCAATCCAAATTTGAATCTATTTATGCGTCAATTATATCAGAAGCCTCATGATCGAATTGTCTCTGGAAACACCCACTTGGTCACAGCCAGAGATGTGCCTCCGTTTCTCTCCTGGTGTCTCTCAATCCACTCAGGTTGACCCTCAAGATTAACTATGCCTTAAGAGATTAAGATCTCTCTTCATCCATGTAGGTATTAACTGTCCTAGAAGTTGACATAATGCTGTTTATTCAGTCTTCCTGGCTGGGGAATGTGGAAAACTACCTCCAGCCCAATCCCTCCCCTTCTTGACGGAAACCTCTGAACCCATGAATCAAAATGAATTATCTATCTTTCAGTTGTTACTCATGTGCTAGTGCTGCAGCTGTTAATCAGGTCTCTCTGCTTTTGGAGTTCTTTCCCTGGAGTTGCCATCATGTCCTACTGAAGTATTTGTATGTCCTGCCACAGCGACTTGATAGTACTATAATTCCAGTGCCATAATCGAAAATATTCATGCTTTTTTCCTTTGAGTAACGATTGTTAATCTTAGCATTTTACATATCCACACAAATCTTAGAACCAATATTTTGTTTTTTGCTAAAAAAAACCTACTCTTAATCCCCAAATAAGATGATGTTGCAAAACCCACACATTTAATTAGAAAAGACTGATATCTTTATAGTAGTGGACATTCTTACCCTGTAATGTCATATCTGTCACTTAGATCACATGAGTGTTTTTAGCTAAATTTCATAATTTTCCATTGAGGTTATATTTCATATATTACAGTTATTTAATAATTTTGATGCTATTGTAAGTTGTGAATTTTCAAGTTTTAATTTGATTATCATTTAGCATGATGTATAATTGATCTTTATACTTTGAATTTACATTGCAGACTTTCATAAATTCACTTTTAACCACACTTCAATTTAGGCGTCTTTGTACCTTGTTTTGCTTTCTATGTTTAATATAAAACATTTTTAAAGTGTGTGTGTGTGTGTGTGTGTGTGTGTGTGAGTGAGTGAGTGCAGTTACTTGTGGAGGTCAGTTATTGTAGGAATTGTAGCTACAGGCAGATGTGAGCTACCCGATGTGGATGAATGCTGGGAGCCAAACTCTGATCCTCTTTAGGAGTGGTACCCATCCTTAACCACTGAGCCAACTCTTCAGATCTGCTTTATATGTTTTGATGTAGATGCATTATCAAGTTCATACCTATTTAACATAGGTAGGAAGATTTTTCTGTTAAACTCATCTTTTTACTTTTATGAAATATCCCAAGATTTATGTTCTGTCTTTGGGTTTACTATCTTTGCTATTAGGAATACTCTATCTTTCTTTTAGTTAGTATTTTTAGTTTATATGTTGTTTTTGACTTCAGAATCTTGGGTTTTAAATATATTTTCTAGTTCTCTGCTGAATTTTTATCTGATTATTTAGTTTATTAAGCATATCAATTGTAGCATTTTTAATGTTCATGCTTGGTTATTTAGGTATCTAAATAACCTATGGGCTTATTTAGATTGTTTTCTCTTGCTTTTTAGTCGGTTTGTATTTTTCATATGTTTTAATTTTCTTTGATACACATACCCCTCCACATGCATGTGGGTGCCCCCCCCACGCACACACACACACACACACACACACACACACACACACATACACACACAGAGTTAATCAAGACATTGAATGATGCTGCATTCTATTAACAGCAGAGAGCAGTTATTTCTGCTACTGACCCACAGTGGGAACAATTGTAATCCAATCAGGATTTAAGATGATTAGGAATGGCAACTGAGTGTGAGGTCTGGTCTATTTCACCATTATTCTTCAAGTAATGCTCTTTGGAGTCTTTGGCAATACCTTGGATATCTTTAGGGATAGTTCTTTCTTTCTTTCTTTCTTTTTTTACAAAAATATGACAATTGTGTGTGTGCCTCTGTGTTCTCTCTGTGTGTGTCTCTGTGTGTGTGTTAGAGATGGGGAGGGAAAGAAGGAGGGAGGAAGGGAGAGAGAAAGAGAGAGAGAGAGACCATTCCACCATTCCATAAGTTTTCTGTAAAAGCCAGAAGATAACTTGCAGAAGTCTTTTCTCACCTTTTATCATGTGGGTTCCAGAGATCAAACTCAGTGCCATTACCTGTACCTGCTGAGTCATCTCATTGGCCCTCATTCACTTTTCATGATTACAGAACTCAATATGTTTTGTTGCTTCAGCACCAGGAACCCCTGAAATGTTTTCTTGATTCTTCAACTCCTTCATCTGTCCAAGAAAATCTGGAAGCCTGCAGGAGAAAGGGCAGGATGCTTGTATGTCTGCACACCATTGTTAACAACTATGGAAAAGTTTCAAGGTTTTTAATTAATGGGATTTTTTGTTTGGGGGAATATAGGTTAATAGAAAAATGAACAGGAAATGCCTAAAGTTGTTAACCATTCCTCCCTGTTTCCCTATCAAAGGCTCCTAATGCATGGCTGCCCCGAGTCACCATATCTCACAGTGAGGATGACATCTGGTTTCCATATACATGAGCACACAAGCAAATTCAGTCCTTATAGGAGAAGTGTCAAGTCATACTATCTGACAGAACTTTATGGCAAAACCGTGTGCTTCTTATTCTTCTAATCTTTCCAATACAGAGGTTTACACACACACACACACACACACACACACACACACGAGCACAAAGGAGCATGAGCTAAACCATGCCTTCTCCAAAGTCTTGAGTCATGCAGATTATCAAAGCTTTGAAAGCCTGTTTAGTTTCGTTTGGTTTCCTCTTGCCACCAACTCCAAGAGGGAAAACACTTCTAACTTCCTTTTCTAACCATTGCTTGTATCATATTTAAAAAGAATTTTGTGGTGTGGGGATACTGCATAGTGATTTACCTTAGACTTGTAATTCTATAGCATTCCTTAATTCTCCTGTAGAATCCCCCATGGATCTTTAATTCTTAGTTATTACATCATGGTTAGAGGGAAACCTCAGAAGTCTTTTCTGCACCAGAATTCCCTTTTCAGCTGGAATATTGTAGACTGGAGATGTTTTATAAGTCTAGTTATAGCTTAGCATTAGCCAGAAACAAAGATGTTTCAGACAAATGATGTGAGACTTTTGCTTTTTATCGTCTCTGTTGCATGAGTCCATTTTTATTGACAGTTTAAAATCCACCTTGTTCTCCACTAAGCACTAAAACTAAATGGGGCTTTTGTAGTATGTTCCAAAATGGATCAGATAAAGAAGTAAGTCCAGTTTCTTCATAATCTTCAATAGCCACCCATATCAGGTCTTATCTGCTCCAACATGGTGCACAAAGGTTTGCTGACTTATCAAATAGTGCAATACATCTTGTCCTAGGGTGCCATGTAGTCACTATTAAACAGATCACAAGGAGTGTGCTACCCTGCACATTCAAATGTCTCTAGACTTTTTTCCTCCCAAGAACAACTGGGAAAGCATATGGTTCGTGGGTTTTGATCATGATCCATGGTAGACGTCAGTTCTCTAATAAGACCCTTCTGTGGGAGCCCTGAGTCATTAGCTTTCCAGGGAGCATGCTGCTTTAAAACCCTCCCACATCACATTCTCATGGAGAAGATTGTTTTGCTGCAGGCCTCAAGCACTTCCTTTCAATCTCCCTTTCACATCTCAGAAAGAGAAAGGTCATCAAAATTAAATTTGTCTCAACTTAGCCCATGGGCTCTGCTGGAACAATTCTGGGGTTGAAAGTGATTGGGGAGTTATTGTATTTCCTGCTCTCCTTCATGTTCTGATAGAGAAACTACTACAATCAAGAGAGCATTAATTAGGTGTATGTCATCAGCTACAACCTTCAGGGGCTTCAAGTTTGACCTAATCAAGCGGTATCCTCTCCTGCTATTTCAATGGGACATGAAGACTCACCAGAACCAGCTCTACCTCTCTTTGGTGTGTTCTGAGACTCACCAAACAATATTAGCAATCATTTGGTCACTCAACAAATACTGGCCTACCAGGGTATTTAACAAGGTCCCTGTCTTAGGTAGGGTTTTTTTTTTTAATTGCTGTGTTATGAAACATCACGACCAAAAACAATTTGGGGAAGAAAGGGTTTATTTGGCTTATGTTTCCACATCCTCATTCATCATGGAAGGAAGTCAAACGAGGAGGGAACCTGGAGGCAGGACCTGAAGCAGAAGCCATGAGGGGTGCTGTTTATTGGATTACTCTTCCCGGCATGCTTAGCCTGCTTAAAGAACCTGGGGCCACCAACTCTGGTGTGGCTCCACCCACAATGGGCCGGGCCCTCCAACAACAATCACTAATTAAGAAAGCATCCTACAGGCTTATGTATAACCTGATCTTATGGAGGAATTTTCTTAATTGAGGTTCCCTCCTCTCTGATGACTATAGCTTGTGTCAAGTTGAGATAAAACCAGCCAGCATAGCCTCTGTCTCCAACAAGAAAGAAATACAAACAGACAAATTCAATGTAGTCTGGCAAGTGCCAAGTTAGAGGAATCATGGAACATGTGAAATTTGGACCTGAGGTTGGAGAGTCAGGGTGACTTCCCAATGGCTGACACTTGAGCTGCTGTGAGCCACAGGCCATGCAGTGGTAACGAACATCCTCCAAGTCCCAGTGGCTTAACTGACACAGGTATTTTTTTTCTAAATTTTTCTGTAGGAAGCATATTTAATTTTAAGTACATTTTAATTATCTATTTGCCTGCACAGGCTCGCACACGTGTGTGTGTGTGTGTGTGTGTGTGTGTGTGTGTGTGTGTGTGTGTGTGTATGGGATGGTGTGCTCATGGAAGCTAGAGAACAACCTGCAGAAGTTGGTTTTCTCCTTCTACTTTGTGGGTCCTGAGGATTAAACTCCTGCATCAGACTCAGCAGCAGGTAGCATCACCAGCTGAACTGCCTTAATGGTTCTTTTTGGGACTGTTTTAGTAATATTTCCTTATGCTGCCAGTCCCAAGATTCTACTACACAGCTGGAAGCCTAGACAGAGTACTTGCCATATGTCCAGAAAGGAAGAATATAAAGGAGAATTATTGAATGTGTAGCATCGCCTCTGCCACGACCCATTCTTCTGGTCACCAGATGTTCAATAAAGTTGTTATTTCACACATAGCATACAATCCAATACATCTTTTGAATCGGTTCAGCATCCCAGCCAAGAAGACAAACTCAATGTTCAGAATCTCAGTATAAATCATATATGAACATTGGGTTCCCTTGATCTGCAGACCTATGAACTAGAAACAGACATGAACCTGCTTTCCATGTGTGACTGGGAGATGGCACAGAAGAAATCAACACAAACATTCTCACCTGTCAAGGAGCAGAATAAGGAAAGACTAAACAACCGATAGTTTGTGGCTGTGATGAAACCCTCCTGGTAAACCTTCTGGCCCCTGAACTCTGGGAAGGGTTTCTTTCCTGGGAATTGTCCTCGTTAGGGACCTTTAATGATGTATAGAGATATTTGTTGTTGTTATCGTCATCATTGTTGTTGTTGTTGTGACAACTGGGGGAGAAAGTTCATGCCATGGATTAGACAGAGGTCCAGAAGGACTTTAAAGACCTTACAGTACACAACATGGCGATCAGCCTTCCATCACTGTACCAAACAACTAAGATAAATCAGTGTCAAAGAGGATGGGCTATTGGGGCTCACAGTTTCATGGTTTAAGTCTATAGTCAGGTGATCTTATTGCTTTTGGTTGTTGAAAGGACACATTGGGGGTGGGGGTGGAGCATGTGGTAGGATACAGCTGCTCACCTCATTGGAAGCTGAGAAATGAAAGAGAAAGAGATGGGGCTGGGCTCCCAGTATGCCCTCCAGGACTGCCTGCAATGATCAAGCTTCTTCCCACAAGGCACCACTATTTTCTTGGCAATACCATTTCTCTGTGGAACCAGAGGCTGATCACATATAAGTCTTTGGGAATACTTATCCAAACCACTGCACACAGGACAATTTCCTGATTAGGAAACAAAAACAAAGACCCTTCCAGACCTCAAATATCAACAATGAAAAGGCTGAGGAGCCCTGACCTGAGGATAAAGAGTTTTTTTGATGAGGCCCACAACCAGCTGCCTCACCCACCATGGCTTGTGGCCCCTAGTTCCCCCTTCTTCTCAGAGCTGCAACCTTTTCTAATTAACTGTAGGCAACATCTGAACCAAACACTCAGGGTATGTCTTCACCAAGTACTTCACAGATGTCAACTCCAGAAGCTTGGGTAAAGAGGGAAGGCATATAAACTGATCTTAATGCCTTGGTAGTCAAGTTGGCCTCCAGGTTTCTTTGACAGTTCACCTGTTTCTGAAACATATCCGTTTGATTCTTGACATCTGGTTGTGAGACTACCCTTTAACAGATGAGCTATCTCTCTAGCCCATGATTCTGATCAGTGTTGTAGGTCTGTCAGTATGGATACAGCCTTTGAAATGGAGTACTATTCAGCAGAAAAAAACAGTGGAATCTTGAAATTTGCAGGCAAATGGATGGCACTAGAAGAAACCATCCTGAGTGAGGTAACCCAGTCACAAAAAGAGAAACATAGTAGGTACTCACTCATTTATGATTTTAGACATGAATCAGGGGAGTACCAGCATACAGTCCTACTGCCAGAGAATCTGGGAAACAGAGCCTTCATCCAGCAAAGGCAGATACCCACAGACAAACACTGAACTGAACTCCTGGAATCCAGTCACAGAAAGGGAGAACTGATGGGCAAAGGAGTTAAGAGTGGGCTGGTTTAACCCACAGAAACAGTTGATCTGAACAATGGGGAGCTCTTGGACCCCATATTGATGGCTGTGTGGAAAGCATGGGACTGACCCAGACCCCCTGAATGTGGGTGTCAGTGAGGAGGCCTAGGTAATCTATGGGACCTTGGGTAGCATTTATCCCTGGTGTACAAATAGACTTCGAGTGCCCATGCCATAATGTGCGATGCTCTCTCAGCCTGGACTCTTGAAGGAGGGCCTAGACCCTACCCTGGATGACATGACAGACTCTGGATATCCATCATGGATGGCCTCACCCTCCTTGGGGATTGGAGTAGAGATTGGTTGGGGGACTGGGACCGTCTTGTGTGGAGGGCAGGGGAGGAGGGGAGGGAGAGGGAGCTGTGATTGACATGTGAAACAAGCTTGTTTCTAACTTAAATTTTAAAAAAGGGAAGGGAAAAAAAGAAAACATCCTACACGGTACCAGTTTATACAATATGGAGTAGCACTATTAGGGCCTTGAATATCAAATCTCTTCCATTTGTCACTAGTGCTAAGACCAACTCACATGAACTAGGTTTTTACTCTGGTAGCACAGAATTCAGCCATAATTTTTGTACAAGAGGTTTGAAGCCAGAGGATCACTTAGTGTTGTCACTAATCCTGGAGAGACATGAACAGTTATTCACCCTCTAAAGGGGACCAATGACAGACCAAAATGAATACATGCCACTTTCGTGAACAAATGAGTTTAATGGTGTATTTATGGGAGGATGAATGGAGGGTCACTTACAGGAGCAGAAATGACTCAAAGGCAGCTGCGTCACCAAAAGCCAATTCCAGAATGGGTGATGGCTTGTGGAGGCTGGAGACCTGGAAGACAGTGTACAGAGGAGGGAGGGTCAGTGTCTCTTCCAGGTAGCTCTGCCAGTCTAAGAATGTCTCTCAGTAATCCTTATGGTTTATATGAGGTTGAACAGGTGGGTCTTGATGCATCTGGTCAGTTTAAGGAACTCCTGAAGCTATTTTGAGTTGTTTACTTCCTGGGTCTTAAGGGATCCCCTTTAAAACACCCCGAGTCTGAAGGCATTCCTACAGGATTTAATGTTGTCATTATCTCAGAGGAAATTGCTGTTCAACAGAGGTGACGACTGTTTCCAAATGTAAAGTATTCACAAGATACTTCTTGCTTTTTATTTCAACGAAAGGTCACTATTGGCTCGGATAACCCTCTTTTCTTCTTTCACTCAGAGATCTCGCTTCATTCTGACTGCTCTGCCTTCCCCAAGAGGTCCCGGCATTTGCCACAAGACATAAAAGCCACAAGCGTCCACTGCCTCAGGCTGGGCATGACACACACCACTTCTGACTGCATGTCACTGGTAAATGCTAAGCAATATGGCTCCATGTGACATTACCAAGGGGAGAGTGCACCATACCAAGTGTTCAGGAAAGGAGAGTGCAAACAGGAGTTCATAGATGAGAATCTTCTGTGCTCATCTGAGAGCTGATGAGTTGGTGACATGAGGGGGATGTGCAGGGAAGTGGGCAGAGTACTCAGGAGTGACAGGCGAGAGACTGTTAAGGATTCACTGAACAAACTGAGGAAAGTGTCCTGTGGGTTGCA
Organism: Mesocricetus auratus; assembly: GCF_017639785.1. Taxonomy (NCBI): domain Eukaryota; kingdom Metazoa; phylum Chordata; class Mammalia; order Rodentia; family Cricetidae; genus Mesocricetus; species Mesocricetus auratus. The sequence goes on along the minus strand of NW_024429266.1, from coordinate 143,617,016 downwards.
GGATGGGATGAGGGGGAAGGTGGAGGAGAGGGATGGGAAAAGCCAGGTTGGGCTCTGCAGTTTCCTCTGGACTGAAATATTCCCTGCCAGGCAGAGTGGGAAGCTTAGCAGACTCCACAGGTAAACAAACTTCACATGGCTGGGAAAGCTGACACAGATTCTTGGAAGCCCCTTCCTGATTTATAGGAACAGAAAAGAATGTCTGGGGATTCCACTCTGACCAGCTCAGTTACATAGGCGATCTTCTGGAACTGCTGAGCTGCCTTTACACTGTGCAGAGAGCTCCAGGGTTGCAGCTTTCCTGAGAATTCACTCGTGTGTGTGTGTGGGGGGGGCTTTTTAGTGATGCAGCTGTTTTTGAGGCAGACTTGCTCATGCAAATGATCCATCACCCATATTCTGTTAGTGACCCCATAAAAACACATTGGCTAACCTGGTTAGGCTTTGATATATCAATAGTTCGATCTGTTGTAGGCTCCCTTTCTGGGATGATTATACATATGTGTGTGCATGCTTGAGTGTATGCGCGTGCGTGCGTGCATGTGTGTGTGTGTGCACGCATGTATGCATTTGTGTGCTGTGGTAAGAACAAGATGATGGGGACTTGTGTCTGCTCCCTAAAAGGAGTAATAACCGACAGCATCTCCAAGCACAAGGCCACATTCACTTTAACTTAAGCCTGAAGCGGGGCTTTTGTGTCTCATGCTTTTCCTTCTGTCTGCATGCTCCCCCTGATTAACAGTGACAGCAAGGCTCTAAAGAGGCCTCCAGACCTTAATAGAATGTGAGTGTCCCCAGCAGCACATTATTGTTTACAGTTCCTGTTGTCACAGGTTTTTAATAGGGTCACTTTAGCCTGTCTGCAAACCTACCAGCCTTCTTCACTGCCATGCATCCATTGCTTTTGATATACATCCAAATAAGAGGTGGCTTGTATATGTTTTGAGCACATACTTTTTTAATAGTCACAACAAAGGCTCCAGTAATGTCGTGGTGACATGTGATTCCTCACGCAGTGAACACCGACTTGGTGACTTTGGTTCTCTGCGGAGGCACCTAGCATCAGGGCACCATCTTAGCCTATTTGGTTTCTGTGACATAATCCCATTGGCTAAGTAGCACTCTCAGGCAACAGAAATGCATCTTGCCCAGCCCCAGGGTCTGGGGAATCCAAGGTCAAGTGAGCACTTGAGCCCTGGTTTCTTTAACACACCACGGCTGTGTCAGCACAAAATGGAAGAGCCAAGGCAGGCCTGCGGGGTCTTTTACAAGGACCCTGTCTTTTCTAAGGATCCAAGTCTATCCCTGACAGCTCAATCCACATGACCTAGGTATCTCCCTGAAGACCCTGCCTCCTGTTACCAGCAGTGATCTGGTTTCAACACACACAAAATTTTTATGGTCTCCATCTTTTACTTCTTTAGGGGTGACTACTAAGCTTTGATTTCATAGGAATCAGGGTCAGTGTAGCCCAGGCTCCTCACAAAGGGTGCTTCTCTGTGCGCTTCAGTTGAACACGGGTATCTTTCTCTTTGGGTTCCCCTCTGTTGTTGTTGTTGTTCTTCTTCTTGTAAAAAACTTTTGTTTTATTTTGTTTTATTATTGAGATTATAATTTAATTACAGCATCTCCCTTTCCTTCCTTTAAAAAGTGCAGACGCCATAGAGGGGGGCTCCTGACTGGCTTTCTCTTTATGGCTTGCTCAATCTGCTTTCTTATGGCACCAGGGACTATCATCCCCAGGGGTTGGCACCACCCACATGGGTTGGGACTTCCACCATCAGTCACTAAGTAAGAAAATGTCCTACAGGCTTGCCTATTGCCCAATATCAGGGAGGCATTTTCTCAATTGAGGTTCCCTCTGCTCACTTGACTCTAGCTTGTGAAATAAAAACTAGCTAGCATATCTTCTCACCCTGGTTCTGGGTCCTATCCACATTAAAAAGACTCCTGGATACTGGGATCCTCTCAACAATTTCAAGGCATAGTTATTATCTTTCTTGGGGGTTCTTATTAACCAACTTTGTTAGCCACAGCCTGTTTGGTCCTGTTGCAGCTTTCTTTTGTGGTGATACCCACAGTGCTCCATCACGGTTGCCTACCAATAACGAGCCACACTCAGGAGTCACTGCCTCCCATATACCACACCGACCACAAGTAATTCGAAGCCTTTCTCTTCTCATGACTCTCTCCGCACCCCATCATCTCGCAGAGTTCAATAAAAACAGTATCTTCCATCCCGACTGCAGCTGCTCTCTCCTCTGGCTCACAGGGGCTTCCACAGGAGCAATTTCCATCCTTCCTCAAAGTCGCCTCTTCCATCACTCACCAAATCCCTTGAGCCCTAAACTCAGCCCTTTTGGCATGAGACATGTGTTTCACTTTAAAGCTCTCTCTACAGGAAGATGCTGCTTCAGAGATAGAGGAAATTAAAAGGCAGTGACAATAATAAAAAGAAGGGAAGGAAGCATTCAGATCCAAGCAATCCTCCCCAAAGACGTGTGTGCATCTTGTCTGATCTGGCCATTTGAAAGGGTTGAGTTCTTGCCTGAGAACAATTCTTGGCGAATAATTTAAGAAAACAACTCATCACAAGCTTAATGAGCTGTGTTTGTGTGTGTTTTTAAGATAGAAATTGCCCTATAACATAGAATTGTATTGTGCAGAGTAGCCAACATAAAGTCCAGTGGCGATTGGTGGATACAGAAAGCATCTCTCTGGGGAAGGAGAAAACAGATACAGGAGCAGAAACAAAGCAAAACAAAGCAACATCAAATACAAGATGCTACTGACAGTGGTTGTAATGAACTTTTCTGTATTTGATGATATACAGTATGGTGTTAGAGGAGAAGTGGGCAGGGTAGGCACAAGCCGCAGGGCTTTCTGGAAACGAGAACGTGAAGAACAGAAGTCAGACAGTTTTGGAGGATCAGACTGGGCTGGGGTTAGGATGAAATAGGTGGGATGGTTTTGTTTCTCCAGATCAGTTATGGCAGGAGGAGCAAGGCTTGGGAACTCTACACAGAGGCTCACACACTCTTTCTGTGGGAGCTGACCTGGGGGGGCGGGTGACTAATGTAGGCAGAGTTGTTGAATCTTGGTTTCTCATCTATGAGATGCTACAAGGTTCTGTTAGCCTGCAGCAGACTGGCAGAGGACCCTCTAATGAAGTTGAATATTCCCTTGTACTTATGAAGAACATTAAATTCCCATTAGTGGTTTGAATGAGACGTCTCCCACAGTGTCTTGGGCACTTAAATGCTTGGTCCCCAGGTGGCGCTGTTTGGGTAGGATTAGGAGGTGTGGTCTTGTTGGAGGAAATATGACTGTGGAGGTGTGCTGTGAGAGTTTAAAGTCTCGTGGCATTTTGCATTCGCTTTCTATGTCTCCTACATGTAGTTGAAGATGTGTGCCATCAGCTTCCTATTCCTACTGGCATGCCTTCACTCTGCCATTATGGACACTCTTTCTTCGACAAATTGTCTTGGTCATGGGGTGTTGTCACAGCAACAGAAAAGTCCCTTCTCTCTAGTAACTTTTTTGATCATATTGTCTTTATTTTTGACAGAAGCAGGCGGATCTCTGTGAGTTCGAGGCCAGCCTGATCTACAGAGCTAGATCCAGGACGGCTAGGGCTGTTACACAGAAAAATCCTGTCTTAAAACAACAACAACAACAACAACAATAATAATAATAAATAAAATTATAAAAGAGCAGGGAATGTCTCTCAAACCTTAAGAATCCAAGTTTCTGGTTTCATGAAACAGCAAATGCTAGACTATTTAAGTAGAATTACAGAGAAAAATGAGGCTAATTTCCTTTAACAATACTAGGGCCTGGCAGATAAGACACATAAATAGTTACAACACAGTGTTGTCGGTGCTGCCACAGAGCCAAACTCAAGGAGCATTTTGATCTAGAGTTTCAAACCAGGCATCTTGATAAGTGCAAGAATCATGTCTCAAGACAGGGAAATGGAGAGAATGCATATAAATTTATATATGGGAAATACATAAAATAACCTAGGACTTGAGAGCCCAAAAAACAGCAGTGAGGAGGTGGGAAATCCTTTCCACAGAAGAGTTATAAGGTACAGGAAATAAAGGAACCCACAGGTAATAAAACCTTATGACCTAGCTTTAAAAATAAGTGCATTTACAGATGTAAAGAAATAAAGGGTAAAATGAAATATTTGCCTGGTGAAGAATATTATCCATATGGAACAAGTATATAAACAAACATTAGGGAATTTTTGTTGATAAAAATTGACAAAAATGAACTATACATGTTGAATAATTTTTGGTTAAGTAAAGAATTAGCTCACTAAAACATTTGAGAAAAATTAGCCAGCATGTAGCACAGAGTGATGAAGAAAGGAGAATAGAAAGAAAAACTGAGACAGGAAATATCTCCTGAGATGCTTCCATGGCTGTGTGAAAGCCGTCCAAGGACAGATAAAGAGAATAATGTCAAAATGTACTGAAAATTTTTCCAATATTAAAAATTGGTTGTGCGTCTGTAGAGACAAATGGTACATCTCAGCTGGATAAGTAAAATAAATATATAGACAATTTGTTAAAACAATATGGATACCATGGACATTTTTGAAAAGGTCTTAAAAGCTGCTGTGGAAACCCTATTTATAAATGAATGGAGGACAGCAGATTTCTCCCTAATAATGCATGTCAGGGACAAAGATATAACATCTTCATACTGCTGTTTTGAAAGAGGACTTCTAGAATTCTACATCAAATTAAATGAGTACTCAAGAGGAAGGGCTGCACAGAAATATTTTTAAACTTTTATTGGATTTGTTCAGTGACAATTTCATACATACAGAAATGTTATTATAATGAACTTATTGTCGGTAAGCCCACTCTCAAATATTCACTTGTGGATGATTTGACTTGATATTGAGCTCCAATAAGACATAAATTGAATTCAGAGAAAAGAAATGAGAAGCAAAGATCAACAATTAAATAAAGACATTTGTAAAACACAGTAGTAGGCATGACAGTGGTCATCCAGAAAATATGCTGGAGCATGCTAGAGTGAGTGTTTAAAGCAGTGGTTCTCACCCTTCATAATGCTGTGACCCTTTAGTACACCCTGATGTTGTTATGCTCCCTAACCATAAAATTATTTTCATCGCTACTTCATAACTGTAATTTTGCAACTGATAGGGAACAAAACCTCTGAAACTGTAAGCAAGCCCCACATTAAATGCTTTATTTTGAAAGAGCTGCCTTGGTCATGGTATAACTTCACAGTAATAGAACAGTGACTAAGACAAGTAGATTTTCTTTTGGGCATCAAAGGACTTTTTCCTTTTTAATAGTACAAACAATAGTGGATTTTGCTGACATTTTCATAAACACACATCCTTGTACTTTGCTCATAATAGCCTCCCCATTGCTCTTGCTTGATGCCCACCCCTTCTCCTAATGGTCTCCTTCCATCCCTAATATAGTTCCCCTTCTATAGTCATCAGAAAAATAAGTAGATAGGTAGACAGACAGATAGATAACAGACAGATGATTGATTCTGCATATGAGAGAAAACACGCAAGCAATTACTGTCTTTTTTCTTCCTTTTGACTTGTCTTTTCTCCCCTAACCCTCATTTCAGGCCTCTTCTAGAAAATTTCATAAAGCATCTAATAGAGAAACTGACACTAATACGGGACAGAAAAAAGGAAATCTGCACTTTGTTTAATTAAGCCACTTCCATTCCACAGGTCCGTTCATACAACTAAACCTGCCCTTTACCTTGGCAACATAGGCACATGGAGGTGAACATGCATGATGGTGACTAGCTTCAAGGTCACCTTAAACAAAGACTCTGCTGTAAGTGGCAATATCTTCAAAGACGGAAAAGGAGGCAGTCAGATGTCCTCAAGAAAAGAACAGCTCACAAAATTCTGCACCGTTAATCTCCAAATAAAAGTGGTTTACTGTGAGGACGGTAGAGTGATAGCTTGCAAACAGCTGTGAGAAACAGAGGCAATTTGGACTCTAGCTTGTAGGCTGTGGGAAGTCTGTTCCTACAAAGAGGCTGGGGAAAGAAGTTCCCTCAGAATCCGCGTGGGTTCTTTGGTCTCACCCAGTCCCACTGGACCAGTTTCTCTCTCACCCTCCAGGTCCCGAAGCCCCTTATGAAATAACTGTCTACAGTTTAGTATTAAAGTATATTTGTTTGATTAGTGGCTCAGATATATTACTGGCTAGCTCTCTCTTATAAACTAACCCATTTCTATTGATTTGTGTTTTGCCATGAGGATGAGGTAATGTTCTGGCATGTTACTCCTTCGGCAGCTGCATGGCATCTTCCTGACTCTGCCTTCCTTCTCTCAGCATCTTTGTTTGGATTTCCTGCTATTTGTCTGGCTATTGGCTGAAACAGCCTTATTCATCAACCAATGAAAGCAATGCATATTCCCAGCATACAGAAGGACATCCTACATCAGTAGAGAAAACTTTGTTAATCGTGATGGGATTCTCCAGGGGGAAGTGTAGAATGTGGCTAATGGTGCAGGGATAAGGACTAGGAAAATGGATACAGTATGGAGTGAGGGGAGAGAGAAAAGAAGAGGCCCAGGGCGCCAGTCAGTGGGAGGCAAGACAGAAAGACAAGGGAAATTATGGGGGAAAGAAAGGAGCCTCAATCAGAGTTTGAGAAGCAAGTATTTTAGCACAGTTAACATTTGCTGTGAAAATTGTCAACATGGGGCAAACAGTCCTTTCATAAGTAGGCATTTTATGTTAAATGAGCAATGACCCAGGATTTAAGGCCTGACTATATATGACCTTGGGAAGGGCCTCGTTTCTCTCTCAAATATTCTCTGGAAATCCTCCTCAGCTTCCTGCTCTGGTAACCCACAGCTATGCCTCCCCTGCCATTATAGACACCCCCTCTGGAGCCTTAAGCCCAAATCAATTCTTCCTTCTATACATTACCTTGGTTGTGGAATATTATAACAGGATCTGAAAAGTAGCTAATACGCCATTCACTAAAGATAGGAATTTCAAAAATCACTGCAATCCCTATTGAATCTTACTAAGACAGGAAAGTGTGAATCTTCAGAGGACGTACTCATGCTCTCAGATGTGTCTGACTCCTCCTGAATGCCTACTCTTAACCTTCATGCTGAAAATCTATATTAGGTATCTTTCAGGGACCTGGGAGAAGGCTCAGCAGCAAGTAGGGTGCTTACTGCTCTTGCAAAAGACCCAGAGTTGCTTCCCAGCTCCCATGCCAGATGATTCACAACCACCATGGAGCTGCAGCTGCAGGGAGAGCCAATGCTTATGGCCTTTGTAGGGAACCGCTCTCATAAGCAACACCCCTCTGAGACACACAATTAAAATAGATGTTTGAAAAATGTCATCTAATCAACCTCACCTCTGTTTCACACCTGCTCATCAAGAAACCCTTTTCTGGAAGTGTGGGATTTTAAACAGAGATGGGACACTGAGGCCTCTACAAGGAAAGGACTTTTGTGTTCATGTGGAAGCTCTGGTGAACTTGTCTGCAGAGAAACCGCGTGACAAACACAGGAAACTGGGATTTTTCATATAATTTTTGCATCTTTGTCTTCCATGTATGGTAGCTTTTATTTTCATTGGTTATTTTTAATCTTTATAGTGGGGTTCTAAAGATGGGCTGGAGGGCTCTGGGAGATGTAGTAAGGTCTCAGAATAGCATTTTGGAAGAGGCTAAACCACATGGCAAAATCTCTGTTCTACCTTCAAGGTCTCTGGGAAGGGTTAATGAGCAACAAAAAATGCCAATGCATAGAGACACCAGGGAGAGATGTATCCATTTCAGCCTCAAGCTGGGAAGATCAGGTGGAGGAGGAGGATGGAGTCAGTACCCTGGAGGTGGGTACCTATTAGGAACTATGTAGAGGAGGAGGCTGCTACAGCCAGATGAGCTAAACAGGGAGCTGAGACAATTTCAATCTGGGTGCTTCTTTCTGTCCATCAGTAGCTTTCCAGTGTTTCCCGATGTAAGAAAAATGAAGCATGGAGGCAGACAGATGTCATCTCAACAGGCTGAGACTGCCCTATTTGAACAGCGAGAGCCTTCAACCTCTCTCTGAGATGAAGGTTGAGTACACTTAGAGGGGCCGAGGGTCACACATACATACATGGGTAGCTACCAGAAAGTTACATCGTGTGTGTGTGTGTGTGTGTGTGTGTGTGTGCGTGCGCGTGTGGTTTGACTAGAGTGGGTTGTTTTGATAACCAGGCATATCGTTTCTTTCTTTCTTTCTTTCTTTTTTTTTTTTTTTTGGTTTTTCGAGACAGGGTTTCTCTGTATTGTTTTGGAGGCTGTCCTGGAACTCACTCTGCAGACCAGGCTGGCCTCAAACTCACAGAGATCCACCTGCCTCTGCCTCCCGAGTGCTGGGATTAAAGGCATGCGCCACCAACGCCCAGATCAGGCATATTGTTTCTGAAGGTGAACTAGAAGGGTCAGGCTGGGGCTCAGTCTTATGAGTAGGGGATATTGCTCCATACACTCTGACACAACTTTTCATACCCATGGCCAAATTCAGTGCAATCAGTTGGCAAGGACAACAACTAGTGCAGTCTCATTAAAGAAAAAAATTAGACATAATGTAAAATGCACAATTTATGTTTAAGAACTCCTTAAAATTATGATATGAATTCTGTTCCAAAAATGCTGCATTTAGAAATTTCCAAATTTATTAAAATATGGAAAAATAGTGTGATAAACTATAAGTGTTTTCAATTAACATTCATCAATTGTTACCCTCCCCTTTTTTGAGGCAGGGTTGAGGAGACGGTGTAGTGTTGGGTTTATTGAGATACTCCGTGTTGAAGAATAAGGTTGAAGAACATTTGCGGACAGTTCCCAACATCAATAATAGCTAAGAAAGAACATAGTTGTCTCATTTTTTATTGTAGAGAAAATGCCTTGAGAGTGTTGCCACTTGGTGTAATGTTGGATGCTGTCATGCTTAGTGTCTGTTATGCCGAGACGTGTTCCTTCTATTTTGTTTCTTGGAAGATTTTTATCCTGAAGGGATGCTGAATGTTTACAAAGGCTTTTTTGTTGGCTCTTTTGAGATGACTATGTGACTTTTGTCCTCGATTCTCTTTGTATTATTTGTATATGTTGACCATTTCTCTCATTCTTTAACTGAAACCCACAGTGTGTGATCTGCAATCTTTCGGGTAGGCCATATGTGTCTAGAAATTTATACATTTCTTCTAATACACTGTTGTGTGTTTACAAGGTATTCTCTATTATTCCACTGGATTTTGGTAATATCTCTTTGGTCTCTAAGCTTGCTAATTTGGATCTTTTTTCTGTGTTAGTTTGTGTAAGGGTTTGCTAAATCTTGTTTAACTTTTCAAAGAAATAATTGTTTCTTTTATGGATTCATCATATTGCTATTTTATTCTCCATTTCATTATTACAATTTGATGGTCTTTATTATTTTTGTACTAATTTTTAAAGCTTTAGTTAATTATGTGTGTGTAAATGTTCATGCCTGTGTGTTAATGCACACTCTTTGCACACAGGGAGGACGGAATATGATATGAGGCTCTTTAGAGCTGGAATTACAGATGTTTGGAGGTGCCCAGCTTGTTATATGAATACTAGGATCCAAACTCATGACTGTATAGCAAGCCCTTTTCAAACCTGAGACATCAGGACAGAAGGACACCAGGATCAAGGTCAGGATGGGCTACAGAGTATATTCTAGGCTTCCCCATGGTACATATAACTGTCTTCTATGTGTTTAGTTTGTGTCTCATCTTTTTCTTTTTTCTATATCTTTTTTATTTAAATTAGAAACAAGCTTGCTTCACATGTCAAACCCAGCTCCCTCTCCCTCTTCCTCTCCCTGTGCCAATCCCCTCAACACCCCTATCCAATCCCCACTTTCCAGGGAGGGTGAGGCCCTGCATGGGGGATCTTCAAAGTTTGTCATATCATCTGGGGCAGGGCCTAGGCCCTCCTCCATGTGTCCAGGCTGAGAGAGCATCCCTCAGTGTGGAATGAACTCCCAAAGTTCATTTGGATGCCAGAGATAAATACTGATCTATCAATGTAATCTACCATATAAACAAACTGCAAAAGAAAAACCACATGATCATCTCACTTGATGCTGAAAAAGCCTTTGACAAAATCTAGCACCCACCCCTTCATAATAAAGGTCCTGGAGAGATCAGGGATAAAAGGAACATACCTGAACATAATAAAAGCTATATACAGCAAACCAATAGGCAACATCAAACTGAATGGAGAGAAACTCAACACAATTCCTCTAAAATCAGGAACAAGACAAGGCTTTCCACTCTCCATATCTCTTCAATATTGTACTTGAAGTTCTAGCTAGAGCAATAAGACAGTAAAAGGAGATCAAGGGGATATAAATCGGAAAGGGAGAAGTCAAACTTTCACTATTTGCAGATGATATGATAGTTTCCGTAAGTGACCCGAAAAATTCTACACAGGAACTCCTACGGCTGATAAACACCTTCAGCAAAGTGTGTCTCACCTTTTTCTACACCAAGATAATTTAAGTTTTAATTGTGTCTCAGAGTTCTGGGAACTTAGGGTCATGATTGCTTTTTACTTTCATTTATGGTAATCATTAGCACAGTCCACATGGTCACCATCATTGAGCAGATTTGTGCCTTCAATCATAAGCAGTGTCCTGAGAGACTCTCTATTGGTACTGCCTCCTAGACTGAGTGATGTTTCTTTGTTTCTTAAAACATCAAGCAATTTTATGCTATATACTAGATCTTATTGGCAATACCACTTGAGATTCAGGGTTTTTAATTTTCATGAGAAATGTTTATGTTATTTTAGTTGTCAGTTAAATGGTTATATGGAGTTGGTTTTGTGTTTACAGCAAATCTATAAGATGTCTACGGTATAACTCTTAGCCTTATGGGGCAAGCGTCAACTCTCCAATTCTGATTTCCCTGTGGGTCTTGTTAGGGCCCCATTTTCCAAATCATTAGGGAAGGTGCAGAGATAGTTTTAGCTTCTATCGTGGATCAGAAAATCATGACCTATCAGTAAAATCTAGCCTAAGTAGAATCGATCTAAGAAAGATCTGTATTTTAATAATTTGTGAAATTTCACACTAAAATTGCTACTTGTAGCAGACAGTGTATGGCCTTCAACACATAAATAATTAGTATCAGACCTTTCCGGAAATGTTTGCTGACTGCTTTATGGCATTGCTCTGTCACAACTGAAGTGAGACTCCACAGGGCCGGTGCGCTCATCAGTGCTGTCTTTCTTCTCCCGGCTGGTCCTCTTTGTTCTGTGAAGTAGGTTGCTACTCCACTGGGCCACAAGGGCTGGTGACAAGAATGCTCTACACAGCTCTAGTCCTATAGCTTCCCCTGCTCCCTGGTCTCCGTTTTTTGAAGCCTGTGAGGCAAGAAGATCTGGTCCGTTTTGACCCTCTTTGTCTTTGTGAGTTGAGGAACTGGGACGGTAATGAAAAGGCCAGTTCTTCCCTTTTATTTGACGTGTCTGAACTTGTTATCCCATGATCCCCTGCTCTCTGGTTCTCATCTCCAGGTTTTGATGCTCCTGACATGTGTTCTTCCCATCAGGAAAAAAAGACTCCCAATATTACTGAGATACACCTCAAAATCTTAAATCTCCCGTAAATCTGAGAAACTGTTTGCCAGAAAGAAAAGCAGCTGATTTAGAATTTTAAATAGGAAAAGACACTGCCAAACCTCCCAGTTTAAAGAATGTTCATTTACTTGTTCAATGTTTGCCAAGAGCCTACTATGTTGCAGGTGCTCACCTAGGCAAAGGTGCAAGGAAGCTAGAGGTGCAGACAGACACTAAGCCTGTGATTCCAGTAATAGATTCCTAGTTAGGAATCATCCTAACAGCGTGGAGGGAAAACCCAGGCAGTATGAGAGGACACAGTAGGACGCTGACTTAGACGCACATGAGTGCTCCCGGACTGATTAATCCTTCCTTCGCACAACACTCTTCATCTCTCCTTGAGAGTATTTTTGGATTAGTGTTCAGTGGCATTTTGCCAGTGTATTTATCTTCTGCCCAGGGCATCCACAGCGAGTGTCATATACTGATGTTAACAGTGAGGGGCAAGGACATGCAGATAAATGCTTCAGAAGCATCTAGATGTTCTCTATAAAAAGCCTATGTAACCCTCCTTATCAGGCACCTGAAATATTTCTCCCATAAAATAACATAAAATAATCAGAGAATTCTGAAACAGGTTTGAAAATGTGGTTCGGAAGAGAGAAGGCTAAAGGTGGGAATACAGTTGACCTTTGAACTCGCTTCACAGAGAATCAAAGCAAGTGCCTGGGACAAATCACATAGCATCTCATCAAACTGAAATAAAGCAGTGTGGAGGTGGCATCTTTTATGCTGGAAGGATCTGTGACATCTGAACTCTGCCTAGTTATGAAAAGGTGAACACAAAACACAGCCAAGCAAAAAGCAAAACAAGGCCCACGAGCAAACAGACCCCACCCAAGGAGATCTCAAGTGCAGGCAGCAGCAGAGTGGAGACCTCAGCATCCCTGCCTTTAGTATCTGATTCCCAGCCACCCAGCTCTGAGGGTTTCGTTGATCTATTAACCCTAGTTTAGAGGAGTTAAGAGGAAAATACTTCCTTTATAATTGATTGAAAACAATTCCACCAGGCATGGTGGTGCACACTTTTAATCCCAGCATTCTAAAGACAGAGGCAAGTGGATCTGTATGAGTTAGAGGACAGTCTGAGTTACACTTCAAGTTCCATGCTAGTCAGGGCTACACAGAGGGACCCTGTCTCAACAAATAGACAAACAAACCCTAACAACAACAACAAAAACCAAAAAAGCAACAGTCATGAAAGTCGTCACCCAAATGGAAGACTACAATAACATATTCATGGGCAGTGGACTTTATTATTATTTTACCCTTTAAGCTACTTTATTAGTTTCACTATATGCAATGTGCATTTTTCCTTGCAGCAGATTAATTCTGCTAACAGAAGAATTACAGACTGGGTCAAAACCACAATATTCAATTAGGAGCTGGCAATGGGGTTGGGTGGTGGTTGGGGAGAAACCCGTAAGAAAGAAGTAATGCCAAAAAATTACAACAGTGTAGGCTTCAGAGGTGGGTCCCGTATCATCTTTAGACCCTCAGACTTTGGGGCACAAGGCAAAACCATCCTGAAGGTCACAGTAAAGGACTCAGTGCTAACTGCCCACTGCCCCCCCCCCCACTTCTCCACTAGGTAACTCATAGTCTCCAAACCTTCCCAGGCCCTCCCTTCTCATTATTGCCTGGTGCTCTGTAGAGCTGTCAGTTCCCATCTATAGTATAGGATGGGTGGCGTATCATAGTGGCCACCTTCAGTTTTGCCAGTCTCCAAGGGCAGGGCCTCCGTTTCCGTTGGGTTTGTATCCTGCTGCTCCCCCCCCCCCCCCACTGGTAGCCATCCTCTATGTGGAGATATTTAACCCCTTGTTCTTTAGACATGTGGGCTATCTGTGTCTTCTCCTCCTGATGTGCAATTCTTGAGTATCTTTCCTAGCTGCTCTGGCCTATGTGCTCTGTATTGCCAGGAGTAGGTGTTCCATCAAGGGGTGGGGGCAGAGGCCAAATTTTATTTTTTAAATTTGTTTACCTAAAACAAATGGAAAATTCATGCCATACTTGCAAATAACAAGGTTGTAGGAAATTAATCCACTTCCTTTTGGGACAATTAAATGTTTCAAAAGTCATATTTATTGATCTTCAGGCAGTTTGATTTTGAGTCTTGCTAAATATTTAAAGTATAAACTGAAATTTACTATCTCGACTCCTTAAAATGTACAATATTAAGGTACTAACTGTGTGTGCATCATGACCAAACCTCTAAAACTCTATTCGAAACACTGATCGTCTGGCTCCTTGGAGGACCAAGCAGCCTCTGAAATGCAGGGGTCAGTATAGGAATTGAGAACAGTTAGAAAGTCTGAGAAGTAAGCAGGCTCCCTGTGACTGTAGCCCTACAGAGCCCATGTCCCCAGCCTATGGTTTGTTTTGAGAGAGGGTCTCATATGACCCAGTCTAGCATTGAACTTAGTATATATCTGATGAATAACTTTGAACTTCTGATCTTTCTGCCTCCACCTCCCGAGTGCTGGAGTTTTGGGTGTGCACCTCCACTCCTGGAGTATGCAGAGCTGGGGATCATGCCCAGAACTTCATGCATGTCAGGCAAACACTCTGCTGTCCAAGCTACAAACTCAGCCTTTCTGCTATTTATACTACCAATACCCAGCTGTTGTCGTTTACCTCATGGAGTGTTCCAAGTTTGTTTTTGGGAAAACTGAGCAGAGGTGACACAAGGACATGCATGTAAGCAGGTGTTGAAAGAGTGGGGTAAAACTTTACCTTCTAACTGATGTCTCAGGATCTTCCCTAATCCCACTTCTAGAGTGTCAATGACAGAGACTTTGCCCCAAAACACAAAGCAGGGAAGTAGAAAAACACAAAGCAGGAGGAAAATCCCAGTAAAAGTTTCATAGAAAGGACATTTTGAGTGCAGTTTCAAATATCCCCATATGAATATCTTCATCATAGTGACTTCAAATATCCAAGCAAAGTTTATTAAGTGCTTTCCCAAATATAAGGTAAATTGTTTCAAGAATAGGATTCTCTGCCTGCTGTGCAATTAATGTAGTAAGGACTACTTTGGGTATTCCAGTGATTGCAAAAAATATACTTCTCTTTTGTCCTTTTGGGGAATTAATAGAGAATTGAATAAGAAAGGAAAGAATTCTGTTAGGAAGTAAAGAACTCTTAGCAAAAAGAACAGCGAAAGAACATTCTAGAAGATGAGATGTGAAATAGAGTTACAGAGTCGGTAGGTTTGGTAGAATAAATAGTTCAAGGTTCCCTTAGGGAGAATGTCCTGTAAGTCGGTGAGATGAGGACACAATAGGGAGTTTTTAATTCTATTTACAAGGTGATCAGAAAAAGGCAGTTACCAACAGCATGGGTGCTACACACTAACACTTCAGTCTCTAACAGTGTGCATTAGTAAACACATGGACTCCCTACTCAGAGTTCTTCTCCCAGATGTAGTTATGATGGTCATTCATCACAGGAGAGGGTTCACACAGCATCAAGAATTACCTGATTCACATTTTTTCAGTTTAAAGAAGACAAAGAACAGCTTTGGTCAGGTTTGTGTCTGTGTGGACTGGACAGTCAATTGCTCCAGGTATCACACACTGCCCATCCCCCATTGGGTTAACTATTTTACCTTCCTTTCTTTCTTCCTTCCCCTTTCTGATGTGCAATCAAAACTATCCTAACAGACGGATATGAATTGCAAATTAATTATTGCTGTTCTAAACTGTACAGCCCTCTGAAAATGCACACTCTCAGAAAATTTTTGTTAATTCATACAGCATCTTGTCACCTAAGTTTTCCTAGCTGACTTCTGAGGAAATTATGCAAATGTTTGCAGTGACAGTTATTTTAAAATACACTGATACCTGGGAGAATCACTGTCCATGGACACTGCTCCATTTGGAATTGAAAACCAAGGCCTAAATGGGCCAATTTCAGCCCACTTCTTTCCTTTAGTATTTTAGAATTGTGAAGTGCAATGAGGTTACTAAGGGCTCTTAGATTTCCAGTATGTGCTGGTCTTAGATTTAGGGATGCTGGGCCACGGTGGTAACTGAATCAATGGGGTTGAGACACAAAGTAAATGTGTGTGTGTGTGTGTGTGTGTGTGTGTGTGTGTGTGATAAATACATAGATTTATCTCTAAAGAACATGTTGTCTGTGCATTGTGATAGTTAATTTTAATTGTAACCATTACACAATCTAAAATAATCTGAGAAGAGAGCTCTGGTAAGAGATGCTCAACCCCACATTGGTCTGTGGGTATGTCCTGGGATGTGGAGGGCAGGGGTACCCTGACTGCCTTGATTGATGTGGGCAAACCCCACATCATTGCTAGATGTGGAAAGCACCATTTGATAGCAAACCAGGTGAAAGGACATGGTTGCTTTTTTGCTGGCTTGTAAGTTCTCCCTTGTTGTTGTCACTGCTGATTTCTTCACTGAAAGAAGACTGTGGAACAATCAGCCTTGTGGAGCCAGCCCTTACAGAGTTTCTAGCCTCTCTCTGGTGAGGCAGCTATTACTGGACTGTTCTGAATCTATCATGAGAGACAGGCAAGCAGATCTGCCTTTAATATGTTTATCCTGTCAGTTCTGTTCCCCTAGATAACCCTAAAGCATGTATGTACATGTGTATCTATCCTAAGGAAAGCAAATCCATAGTACACACACACATTACACACACACACACACACACACACACACACTTTGAGATAGTCTATGGAGGACAAGATCAAACTCACTCTGCCTTGTTTGCACAACCTGGAGCTTGATGGATTGTCTAAAGCACTGGGAAAGGAATCCCTCCTCTGTTCAATCCCACAGTCTAGACATTTGCTCAAATAAAACCTGGAAAATGTCTATCTAGATAACTGGGAAAGCTGTTGTGCAGACAGGTTGACACAAACACTGTCAGTGGCGTCATGCATTTGTGTACTTCCGAAGTGTAGGAGCAGGCACGGGGAGGCAGCAGCTCCTGGTGTTCAACCTTCTTGAAGCCATGAAAAGTTAAGACTGAGAAACTCTGGCTCTAAAGAGGAGCATGCTTGTGCTTACCAGCATTAAAAATCAATTTCACACCTGACAAATAAGTACCCTGACCTGATTTCATTGGCGAGATTCGCATGAGCCTTCTCCTTCGAAGGCCACGTCTATCTCTCAAAGGTAAAGATGTGCATGTCTTGCTATCTCAACAGTTAGTTCACATAGAAGAAGGAATACAGAGAGGACACAGGCTTTAGAGCCAAGAGCACCTGGGCTGTCATTTGAACTCTGCCCTGCGTGTCCTGTATAACTCAAGCAAGTTATTACCATCTTGATTTTCCCAGCTGGGAAATGTAAATAGCGTTAATGGTAACTTCGTCAAGGTCAGTTGAAGTATTAAAGGAGACAATGCATGCCTTTACCAGTGCTTTCATGACATAAATGGTGAAAAAGATCCTGAAACACTTTTCTGCTTAAACATCTCACTTTCAGTTATCAGTGTGTGTGTGTGTGACTCAATATGTTGCTGAACTAATAAATCTAATAATGAATTACAATAATGAATTCTCCCTTTCTCCCCAGGAAGGTCAATACTCACACATTTAGTAACCAACTGGCTAAGTATCCGAGGATGACCTTGAACCCCTGATCTTCCTCCTGTCACCTCCTGAGTGCTGGGACACCAGGCATGCACTATCACACCTCCATCATGCAGTGTTGGAGATCTATCCCAGGGCTTCATGAATTCTAGGAAGACCCTCTATGGAGTATGTCTCATACCCAGCCTGTTTTCTATTATTTCTACCACTAACACCAAAGCCAAGCACAGGGTAAGCAATGCTGTGCATGGGTGTGCCTGGACACCTCATGCTTGCAGCCTTCTTTTGTTTGTATATAGGAGAGGAGATACAGAGTCATTCAGCAGCTTTACATGTAACTCCTGGCCAAAAACCGCTTGTGTGTTCTCCAGTGGCGACACAGTTTTACCCACGGGCTGAGGCTCCGTTTCCCCCCCCCACTCTAATGAATGCTTCTATTCTGTCTTTTTTAAATTACAGTCCACATGCTGTGTCCACATGTGTGAAGTAGGATCGCCTTGTGAGTTTCATTTCTTACTAAGTAACAATGCTAAGTGTTTCTTAATGTGCTTATGACTATCTGTGTATAATCTTTGGAAAAAATGTAGAAAATTTTTACCTTCCTTAGCATAGAGTCCTGTCCTTTGGCTGTAAGTTGTAAAAGTCATTTGCTTATTCTGTGATAATTTTATTCTGTATAGATTCTTCTGTTTTTTGATCTTTTGATTTTGGGGGGGATTTCACATTATATACCCCATTCCCACTCATTTCCCAGTCTTTCCATGTCTGCCCTCCACTCTTGTAGCCTCCCCGCAAAAGAAAATAAAACAAACAAATGAACAAAAACAAAACAAAACAAAAAAACAGAAAGACATTTTGCTCCTCCATCTTTCCCACCTCTCCATCACATATCCATTGGTCATAGTGACACTGGAGTTGTGGTGTGTCACACAGTACACCCTTTTGCTCAAACATCTTTACTTGCAAATGTTCATTGCAATGAGTTGGGCCAGGTTCAAGGCTTCTGGCTTCTGGTACACCATCAATACTGGACCCTCACGAAAACTCCTCTTGGATATCCTGCTGTTGCCCCGAGTAGTGGAGACCCTGTGGCTATGGTTCTGCAGGACTGGTCCCTTCATGTGCTCTAGCAAGTCATATATGTGGGGATGGGAGAAGTCTTGGGTGAGCGTCTGGGTGGTATCTGAGTTGGTCAGTCTGGGCCTTCACCAGGACGGCCCCCTCAGACAATGATCAGAGCCAGCTCTCCTACCCTATGCCATTGGGGCCAGTTCTCCCAAGAGCATGGTGAGGGGTGGAGCCAACTCTCCCATAGTGTCAGTCATAGTAGGACCACAGACCCAGACATGGCCCTTGGCAGCATCTCGGGCTCAGATGTCACTCAGGCCACTCAGATTAGTATGGCCCTGGTGATGTCATGGCCCTCAGACACCAACGTGACCTCATGTGGCAGCCTAGACCCCAGTCATCTGTATGGCCATTGGTGATAACACATACCACAGACATCAACACATACCCCAACTGCAGTAAGGCCAGGATCCACACACGGTCCTCTGCAACAGCACAGGATCAGACATTACATGGCCCTAGGTGGCAGCTTGGGCCATGCACATCAGCCGTTCCTTCTCATCTTCGGTTCCACTTCTCCCCACAGTGCACAAACCGCTCTGCTTCTCCTCTCCCGTTTCTCCATCACATACCTGCTCATCATGTGGAGCCTGACCGCCCGCCCGAAGCACTGGGCTGGCATGTTCCTGTCTTCTGCAGGGGTTGGGCTTGATAGCTCTTTTCAAATATTCTCTCTCTCTCTCTCTCTCTCTCTCTCTCTCTCTCTCTCTCTCTCTCTCTCTCTCTCTGGTTTTTCAAGACAGGGTTTCTCTGTGGCTTTGGATGTCTCTCTGTTTCTATGGGCCATATTTTCAATTTCTTCATCTTTAAGAGAGCTCCAGAGAGTATACAAGTTTTTTATTTTGATAAGGCTCAATAATTTTATGTCTGGTTTCTTAGGCTTTAAGTGTCATAACTCAAAAAAGAAAAATAAAAGGGAGAGGACAAATCCATGTTCATGACTCTTAGGGGTCACGAGAGATACAGCAGCTGTTAACTAGTGTTTAACAGGTTGACCCACCAAAAGCATGATTCTTGGTAGGTAACCCCACTTGTCAGATATGGGGCCACTGGCTGTGGAAACCAGTTGATCCTCCTGTCCTATTGTTACTATGAGTCACTTCATTCTTCCCTAAGAGCTTCTTTTCTTCCCTAGGAATAGCTTTGGGTGTTTCTCACTGCTTGTGTGTTTATCTCATGAAAATATTCCATGTTCTGGGCACATATACTTGTGGATGGTCTAGGAGATGACTTTTCATTTAGCTATATAATTTTGATACATAGAACCTATATTGAGACATGCATCATAACTGGATCTATTGGTCCCACTAGGACTGTGGACTATTAACAGCCTGTCTTGTTCTCTTGCTCAGGTTAACTGCACACAATTATTTCATTTTCACCTCAGAGCAAGTTCAAACTAGAACAAAGGCCTTTTGTAAGTATGTTGTAAGTTTAAAACCTTACAGCTATGTACAAGCTAAGAGTCGCTGATGTCCAACCAAGATTTCTAAGAAAAGCATGCCAATTCTTCACTTGCCAGTCTACTAACAATAGATGTGTCTTAAAGATTGTCACTGGGCACCGTGCCCTCCCTGTCTGGTTAAGGTTTTGCTTCTATGGCCTTGGTCCCTTGTGTTGCTGTGGTAAATGACTCAGCTCCTTATCTCTTGCTCTAGGAATATGATTTTGACTAATAAAAGAAATTTCTTTATCACTTGAAGGCTCCCGAAGGAGAAGAGCTTTTAGAATAGAAGAAGCAGGGAGAAGTTAGAAGTAGGACAGAAGTATTAGCGTAGAAACAGAGCAATAAGGAGCATATTAGATAAAGACCATGACCCTAAGATTGTGTGTGAAGTTACTATAGAAATCTTTTACCCCCTCCTTCCCTCCTGAGAAGCATTTTACCTTTGGGACCCTGGGTAGGGGATGGAGCTGGTCTTTTAGCCATTACACATGACTAATCCAAGACAAGTTTCTTCTAAACATTTTAATTGGGTCTTATTTAGGATTCAGCTTTATTCTTTCATGTGTAGACAACCAGTTGTCCCAATACTATTTATTGTTTGAGAAGAAAATGCTTTCTCCACTGAAATTGTTCAGACATTATTGGACATCAATCGCTATGTGTATACAATGATTAATTTCTGGACTCTCAGGGTTTTTGCCAATTACATGTTTACTTGGTCTGCATCTGTGTATACATGCGTTTGCATGTACATATGTATATGTGTGTGATTGCATGTGGAGGCCTGGAGTGGACATCGAGAATCATCCTTGATCCCTTATCCAGCTTATTGTCAGGGTCTCTCAGTGAAATTCAGAGCTTGCCAATAAATTTCCCTAGCCAGCTTGCTCTGGCCTGCTCTGCCTTCCTAGGCTTCAAGTGCTGAGTCCACCCAGCATTTATGTGGGTCCTAGGAATCTGACCCTTGATCTCCAGCCTTGTCCAAGAAGTGCTTCACCACTGAGCTGTCTCCTTAGCCCAGATTCTGTTTTATTGTGTTGGACTGAATGTAGTCCTTGCTGTGATGTCACACTGTCTTTGCTACCATGGCTCTTCACTAAGTTTTTTAATTAGAGATCACAATTCTTCCCACTTTATTAAGACTGATGTGGCTTTCTTGGATACCTCACAACTTCATATGCTTGCTAGGAACAGTTTGTCAACTTGTCCTCCCCCATCCAAAATAAATGAATAAATGAAAGGAAGGAAAAGAAGGCTGGGATTTGGGTGAGAACTATGTTGCATCTGTTGATGGGTTTGTGGACTATTCCCATCCTGTCAAAATGGGCTTACATCATGCTGAGCCAAAAGGCAGAGGGATGCCCTACACTTTAACTTTCTTTACCAAGTCTACGGCCATACCACCCTGAACGCGCCCGATCTCGGAAACTTTCTTTACCAAGACATTAGATTTTCTTGAACAAATCTTCCTCTATTTCTATAGGCCCCTAAGACAGTTCCAAGAGACTTACATTTTTTTAGATAGCTTTCAACAATTACTGTTCTTTCTCCAGAGCAGACTCCACGGGGCTGTTGATAACTGCAATCTGGAAAGTCTTGGAAACCTTTTCTTAAGAACAATGGCGAGATCTGTTTCATGTTTCAGATATTCACAAAGGCTGTAGAGAAGGAAAAACACCAATGAAGCAATCACTGGGCAAGTTAATTATGTGTGGGATTTGAGGAGAATTGTGGACACACACTTGGTATTGTATTTCTAAAAATATGTAGCCTCATTTCATTAGCACATCTCTGTTATTCCAGGAACCTTGGGGTATCATTAGACCAGATTGCTATAATAACATCAACCAACATTTGTGTGACACTTAACACTGTTAGTTTTTCATTTGCATAATCTTATAGTAGTTGGATGGGGATGAACTTGTTCATGATGGAACTCTCGACTCTTATCATCTTCACCTCATCTTTCCTTTCTGTTGTGTTTGGCATAAAGAATTGAGGGAAGGGAATTTAAGCCCCACCAGAGAAGAAATGTTAGGCTGTAATCCACTCAATAATTTCCCTTCATAAAGCCTCGGTTTCTTCACATCTATTAAGGGTATATAATATGCGTGACAGAGTATGTATTATTTATTCATATTGTACTTAGATTCAAAAATAATGGAAGGTACATTTCAAAAAACCCACCCAGCAAGAGAAACTAAATAAGAATGAGAAAGAGACAAAGAGGAATGTCAGTGTTGAAAAATAAGGTGGTGCACCTGGGACCTCTGGTTGCACCGCAGAAAGCCGTGTTTCCAGGGAGATTCCTCAGTCCTGCACAAACGCCCTCCTAACAGCAGCAGTTACCACTGACTTCTTCCAATATGCCAAGCCAGCTCTAAGCACTTTACTCTTACAACAGTCCTATCTGCTAATTCATTATGATTTTTAATCATATTACAGAACAAGACTGAAATACAACAGCCTCAAGTAACTTGCCCAAGTCCCTGAGGTGGTCATTTGATGAAGCTTGAACTCAAAAGACCTACAAACGCAGAACTGGGTCCTTCAACAGAAGTCCCCAGATATACGAGCATTCCCACATATGTACTATTAACCAAATATTGCAAAAGAAATATTATTGTTTACATAATCTGTCCTGTGTATTAACAAAACCATTTTCTTATAAATATCAACCTTTCAAACATGTGCCCACGACTTCCTCTACACAGGCACAGTTCTGGGTCCTACGATACAACAATGTCTAAAACAGGTGCAGCAGGTGCCCTTGTAGGGAAATGTGCATTAGAAGCAAATTTGTGTTCCAGGAAGAAGGTGGCAAGAAGATGACTGTTACTAGGGGCTCCATAATTTTTAACTGGAGCTTTGAGAAAAGATTTCAGTGAGAGTGAGACTGGCTGAGAGATAGCCTCATGACCACCTAAGGAAGGAATGCTTTAGGTAGGAGGAATCATGGGCAAAGAGGCTGCCTTGGAAGGGGCTTGGTATGTCTGAGGCATAACAAATCAAATAAGTGCAAGGAAAACACTAAGAACACCGTGCTGGCTAATTTGCGTTGCAAACTTCACTGGATGAAGGCCATTAATGAATTACAACTTTGGATTTGTCTATGAGAGTGTTCCAGAGAGAGTTAATTAGAGAGGAGAGAGACCCATCCTGTATGCAGAAGTAACTACCACACAGTTTTGGGACCTCAAATTTGTAAGAGAGGGGAAAGGAGAAAAGTTTAATAAGGAATTCCCTTTGCTGCATTTTCTCATCCACCAGGATGTGAGCAAGATGCCTCATGCTCCTGATGATGACACCAAGAGAGCCATTTGTGCATTTGCCTTCTCTGCCATGATGGCAGTGTCTCCCCAACCATAAGTCAAATAAATCATTCCTCCCTTAAGTGGCATCTGACCACTAATTTGTTCTCAATAATGAGATGATGAGTGAACACAGAACTGGGATAATGTTATATCTTAATGGGCAAAACATGAAATGATGTCAGGTGCAGACTTTGGTGTTTGTTGCGGGTGAAGTCAAGACTTCGGCAAATGATTGACATGACATGTCCCATATTTTGAAATGACTTCTGTTTGATGTGCTGAAACTGATTTTAAGAAGGAAAAGGGAACCAGAGAAATTTGGGAAGAGGTTATATTAGTTTTCCAGGGAGAGGGGAGTGTGTTTAGCTCATGATGTAGCAGGAGGGTTAATGAGAGAGAACATGTCATTATAGTGTTGAGGTTAGTTCTGTAAGAATTTGATGACTTACACACAGAAAGAAGGAAAGGAGATCACAGGGAAGACTCCAATATATTGACAAGCTTAAAAGACAGGGCTGTCATTAACTGCAGAATTAGTCTGTGGGTTAAGAAGTTCACTTCTGGATAATGTAAGTTTAAGTCATTAGATTACAGCTAGGGGGATTTAATAAGCCCTTAGAAGTATGATTCCAGGGAGAGGTTTGAGGCTGGAAATTTTAAAATGATCATCTTATAAATTATTTTTAAGGTTACAAGACTCAGTAAGTGCCTGGGAATGAATGTAAATTTAAGGAGAAGCCAACTTGAGCCATAGGGCTCTCCTGTATGAAGACTTGTGGGACAATGGGAAATCTATTTTGAAGGATTTTCTTTTAGAGGAAGGAGTGGATGTGGTAGGGAGACATTGAGATGACCATGATGGAGAGCCAGGAAGAAATACTATCAGGGAGAAGAGAGCAGCTAGCAAACACTGTTGGTGATCAGGACGCATAGGACTGAGAGTTAGCCATCGGCACATGGAGGTCACTGTAATCTTGACATGAACATTTTCTGGACATCTGGGCTTGCACTCCAATGCCTGGGGATTGCCTGCAGACTGCCACAGAGCTTCCCATCCCAAGGGGAGTAATGCACCCCAGATCCCAGGTCTTCTCTACCACCAATGAGACCAGGGGACCAGCATGTCCAGGTAAAAAAGGCCCCACATCCAGGTCTGCCTTCCAGTGCCTGGGGACTGCCTACTGACTGCCACAGAGGCTTCTATTCCGGCGGGAGCCAAGCACCCCAGATCCCAGGTCTTCTTCTCCACCAATGGGACCAGGGGACCTGGTGGGAGACTACACACCACACCCCAGATTCCTGGGCTTCTTCTCCACCCATGGGACCAGGACTAGGGCAAGGAATAGAAGAACTACCAGAGTATTGGACTTGCTTGCACCCACCGAAAGGGAACTCTGGTTCCCTAACCACCAGACCAGCAAGGGGCTCTTTCTGCACCCACTAGAAGAAGAGATGGGAAAGAGACAAAACAAAAACACACTCAACAACAGAAAAACAAATATGACACCACCAGATTCTAGAGACTCCACACCAGCAAGACTCCAACATTCCAATGCAATTGAAGCAGAGAGAATGACCTTAAAAACAACTTCATAAAAATGATAGAGGCCCTAAAAGAGGATATAGGAAAATCCCTCAAAGAAATGGAAGAAAAAGCAATCCAAAAAATGCAAGAAATGGAAGAAAAAACAAACCAAAAAATTCATAAAATTCAACAAATGGACAAAAAGACCAAGCAAAAATTGCAAGAAACAATTCAAGCGGTGCAAGCATTGACAACTGAAATAGAGACAATAAAAAACACAATCTGAAGGAAGGCTGGAGATAGAAAAGCTGGGTAAATGGTCAGGTACTACAGATACAAGCATAACCAACAGAATACAAGAGATGGAAGAGAGAATCTCAGGTGTTGAAGATACACTAGGAGAAATTGATTCATCAACCAAAGAAAATCTTAAGCCCAACAAATCCTTAACACAAAACATCCAGGAAATATGGGACACCATGAAAAGACCAAACTTAAGAATAATAGGTATAAGAAGGTGAAGAAAACCACCTCAAAGGGGCAGGAAACACATTCAACAATATCATAGAAGAAAACTTTCCCAAGCTAAAGAAAGACATGCCAAGGAAGGTACAGGAAGCTTACAGAACACCAAATAGAGTGGACCACAAAAAAGCCCCCTCGCCACATAACAATCAAGACCCCAAATATACAGAATAAAGAAAGAATATTAAGAGCAGCTAAGGAAAAAGGCCAAGTAACATATAAAGGCAAACCTATCAGAATTACACCTAACTTCTCCATGGAAACTCTGAAAGCCAGAAGGTCCTGGATAGATATTCTACAAACACTAAGAGACCATGGATACCAGCCCAGATTACTATGCCCAGAAAAGCTCTCAATCACTATAGATGGAGAAAACAAGATATTCCATGACAAAACTAGATTCAAGCAATACATATCCACTAACCCAGCCCTACAGAAACTTCTGGAACAAAAACTTCAACCCAAGAAAGTTAACTACAACCAGAAAAACATAGGCATTAGATAATCCCACTTCACCAACAGCCAAAAGAACAAAGGGGCGGAATTCCACACATAATTCCACTACCAACAACCATTCCAAATCAAAGAAGAATGAGCAATCAATGGTCATTAATATCCCTCAATATTAATGTCCTTAACTCACCCATAAAAAGACACAGACTAACAGAATGGATGTGAAGACAGAACCCATCCTTCTGGTGCATACAAGAAACACACCTCACCCTCAAAAACAGATATTACCTCAGAGTTAAAAGTTGGGAAAAGATTTTCCAATCAAATGGACCCAAGAAACAAGTGGGGATAGTAATCCTAATATCTACCAAATTAGACTTTAAAATAAAATCAATCAAAAGAGATGAAGGAGGTCATTACATACTCATCACAGGAGAAATCCATCAAGATGAAGTTTCAGTTCTGGAAATCTATACCCCAAATACAAAGGCATCCACATTCTCAAAAGAAACATTACTAAAATTCAAATCACATGTAAAGCCCCACACACTTATAGTGGGAGACTTCAACATCCCATTCTCACCACTAGACAGGAATACTAGACAGAAACTTAACAAAGAAGCAAAGGGTCAATAGGAGTTATGACCCAATTGGGATTAACAGACGTCTATAGAACATTTCATCCACATAAAAAAGAATATACCTACTTCTCACCACCACATGGAACCATCTCAAAAATCGACCACATACTTGGCAACAAATGAATCCTTAGCAGGTACAAAAAAATTGGAATAACTCCATGCATCTTATCAGACCACCATGTGTTAAAATTAGAATTCAACAATAACACAAATTGCAGAAACCTTACAAACTCATGGAAATTGAATAATGCACAATTGCATCATTCCTGAGTCAAAGAAGAAATTAAAAAAGAAATTAAAGACTTCCTCGAATAAAATGAGAATGAAGACATAATATATCCAAACCTGTGGGACACTTTGAAAGCAGTGCTACGGGGGAAGTTCATAGCACTAAGTGCCCACATGAAGAAACTGGAGAATAGTTACACTAGAGAATTAACAGCACAGCTGAAAGCTCTAGAACACAAAGAAGCAAACTCCCCCAGGAGGAGTAGACACCAGGAAATAATCAAACTGAGGGCTGAAATCAATAAAGTAGAAACTAGGAAAACAATACAAAGAATCAATACAACAAAGAGATGGTTCTTTGAGAAAATCAACAAGATAGACAAACCTTTGTCCAAACTTACCAACAGCAGAATGTGAACATGCAAATTAACAAAATCAGAAATGAAAAGGGGGACATAACAACAGACTCTGAGGAAATTCAGAGAATCATCAGGTAATACTTTGAAAACCTGTACTCCACAAAATTTAAAGGAAATGGACAATTTTCTGGATAGCTATCACTTGCCAAAATTAAATCAAGAACAGATTAGCAATTTAAATAGACCTATAAACCCTAGGGAAATAGAAGCAGTCATCGAATATCTACCAACCCAAAAAAAAAAAAAAAAAAAAAGCTCAGGTCCAGATGGCCTCAGTGCAGAATTCTACCAGAAATTCAAAGAACAGCTTATACCAGTCCTTCTCAAAGTATTCCATGCAATAGAATCAGAAGGGTCTTTGCCAAACTCTTTCTATGAGGCTTCAATTACTTTGATCCCCAAGCCACACAAAGACACAACTAAGAAAGAGAACTTCAGACCAATATCCCTCATGAACATTGATGCAAAAATACTCAATAAAATACTGGCAAATCAGAGCCAAGAACACATCAAAACAATCATGCACCATGATCAAGTAGGCTTCATTTCAGGGATACAGGATTGGCTCAACATACAAAAAATCTATTAATGTAATCCACCATATAAACAAGCTGAGAAACAAAAATCACATGATCATCTCACTAGATGCTGATAAAGCCTTTGACAAATCCCTTCATGATAAAGGTCTTAGAGAATAACAGGAAATTAACCTTAACATAATAAAAGCTATATACAGCAAACCAACAGCCAACATCAAACTAAATGGACAGAAACTCAACGCAATTCCTCTAAAATCAGGAATAAGACAAGGCTGCCCAGTCTTGGGGTAATGCTAACCAAACAAGTGAAAGACCTGTATCACAAGAACTTTGAATCTTTAAAGAAAGAAATTAAAGAAGCCCTCAGAAAATGGAAAGATCCCCATGCTCTTGGATAGGTAGGATCAATGTAGTAAAAATGGCAATCTTGCCAAAAGCAATCTACAGATTCAATGCAATCCCCATTAAAATACCAGCACAATTCTTCATAGACCTTGAAAGAACAATAATCAATTTTGTATGGAAAAACAAAAGACCCAGGATAACCAAAACAACCTTACTCAACAAAGCAACATCTGGAGGCATCACTATCCCTGGCCTCCAGCTCTATTATATAGCTGTAGTCCTGGAAACAGTTTGGTATTGGCAGAAAAATAGACAGGTAGACCAATGGAATCGAATAGAATACCCTGATATTAACCCATAGATGTAGAATATCTGATCTTTGACAAAGAAACTAAAAATATACAATGGAAAAAAGAAAGTATCTTTAACAAATGGTGCTGGCATAACTGGTTGATGGCATGTAGAAGAATGCGGATAGATCCATGTCTATTGCTATGTACAAAACTTAAGTCCAAATGGATCAAAGACCTCAACATAAATCCAGCCACATTGAACCTGTTAAAGAGAAAGTGGGTGGTACCCTTGAACGAATTGGTACAGGAGACAGCTTGCTGAACATAACACCAGTAGCACAGACAGTGAGGTCAACAATTAATAAGTGGGACCTTCTGAAACTGAGAAGCCCCAGTAAGGCAAAGGACACAGTCAGCAAGACAAAAAGGCAGCCCACAGAATGGGAAAAGATATTTAGTAACCCCACATCTAACAGAGGGCTGATCTCCACAATTTACAAAGAACTCAAGAAGCAAGTCTCCAAAATACCAAAGGATCCAATTAAAAAGTGGGCTACAGAACTAAATAGAGAATTCTCAATAGAGGAGTCTAAAATGGCTGAGAGGCACTTGAGAGCTCAACATCCTTAGGCATCAGGGAAATGCAAATCAAAACAACTCTGAGATACCATCTCACTCTTGTCAGAATGGCTAAAATCAAAAACACCGACGACAATTTATGCTGGAGAGGATGTGGTGAAAGGGGGACACTCCTCCATTTCTGGTGGGAGTGCCAACTGGTTCAGCCACTTTGGAAATCAGTATGGGCATTCCTCAGAAAAATGGGAATAAACCTACCACAAGACCCAGCAACTCCACTCTTAGGCATATATCCAAAAGATTCATATTCATACAACAAGGACATCTGTTCAGCTATGTTCATAGCAGCATTATTTGTAATAGTCAGAACTTGGAAGCAACCTAGATGCCCCTCCACCAAAGAGTGGATAAAGAAAACGTGGTACATTTACACAATGGAGTACTATTCAGCAGAAAAAAAACAATGGACTCCTGAAATTTGCAGGTAAATGGATGGCACTAGAAGAAACCATCCTGAGTGAGGTAACCCAGTCACAAAAAGAGAAACATGGCATGCACTCTCTCATATATGGATTTTAGACATAGATCTGGAGAATGCCAGCCTACAATCCTACTGCCAGAGAGTCTGGGAAACAGAACTTTCATTCAATGCCTAATGGAAGCAGAGTCTGACTCCTACAACTAAACACTGAGCTGAACTCAAGGAATCCAGTGACAGAGAGGGAGGACTGATGAGCAAAGGGGTTAAGACTGGGCTGGTTTAACCCCCAGAAACAGCTGACCTGACAAGGGTTAACTCTTGAATCCCAGACTGATGGCTGGGATTCCAGCATGGAACTGATCAAGACCCCCTGAACGTGGGTGTCAGAGAGGAGGCCTAGGGAATCTATTGGGCCTTGGGTAGTAGATCAGTATTTATCCCGGGTATACAAATGAACTTTGGGCACCCATCCAACAATGAGAGATGCACTCTCACCCTGGACTCCCAGGGGAGAATCTAGGCCCTGCCCTGGATGAAATGCCAGACTATGGACACCCCCATGGAGGGGCTCACCCTCCCTGGGGAAATGAGGGGAGATTGGGGGGGTTGGTGGGAGGGTGTGGGATGCAGAGAGGGAAAGGGAGAGGGACCTGGGATTGATATGTGAAGCAACCTTGTTTCTAATTTAAATTTAAATTTAAAAATAAAAATTAAAAAAGAACAGTTTCTGGGCAAGGGAGAGGTGAACAGTTTTAGGAAAGATGATCAGAGTTCAGCAAACTGGTCTCTACCAGCTAAATCCATGTTTCATAAAGTCAGTCTTAGTAGATTGTGACTATTTGATTTTGTGCTGTCTGTGGAAGACTTAAATAGTTCCAGCAGAGCCTGCAGACCAGAAAAGCCTGATATAATACATTTTCTAACTCATGATATCGAGAGTACTCCAGATTTTCTTAAAAGCAGCAGAATTTAACTGCATTTGGGAGAGGAAGTGGGGTCAGGAAAGAGATAAGCCCTCTGGAGACAGATTGTCATGTACTTAGCTGGATCTTAATCTGTGTGGATCCAGAAAACTCAACACTGAAGGGCTGTTCCTCACAGCAATTCTCTATATCACCTCAAGGTACTGTTAACAATGTATTTTAAATGTATCTTTGTGTTATAAGCCAAGGTTCTGGTTTCTAGATTCCTCGTTTCAATATAGATTCAAGAAGTAATGGCATCATCTTCCAATTTTTCACTTCTCTTCTAAAAATTTTTGCAATTTATTCCTATTTATGTGTATGTATGTGAATGGGGTTGCTTGTCTGTATGTGCAGCGCATGAGTGCAGTTCCTGTGGAGACCAGAAGAGGGCATCACATTTTTGGAACTGGTGTGAAAGGCAGTTGTAAACCACTTAGTGTGGGTGCTGGGAGTTGAACCAAGCTCCTCTGCATGAGCAGCATGTGCTTTTGATCACTGAGCCATTTCCCCAGCCCCTCTTTTCTCCTTTTTACTTTTATTTTATCTTTTCAAGTTGTGTGTGTGTGTGTGTGTGTGTGTGTGTGTGTGTGTGTTCATGTGTGTGCGTGCACATGTAGATACCTGTAAAGGCCAGAAGAGGTTATTATATCTCTTGGAGCTGGAGTTGCAAATAGTTGTGAGGTACCTGACATAGCTTCTGGAAACTGAACCTGGGCCCTCTGCAGGAGCAACAAGAGCTCTCAACAACTGAACTAAGTCTCCTCCATCACCCCATTTCTATATTTCATTTTAGATTGAAGGATGCATAATTAGTGCTTTGGCTGCTTAGGCCTCCAAGCCCCAGAAGTGTGAATGTCATGTGCCATGAGTCCACAGTGCAGTTGTCTCAGCTAAACTTCAGTAACATTATGGCCTGTTCAAAGGAAGAATTTACAGTCCCTAATCTGAAGTAGTCTGGTATCTGGACAGAAATAAGACAAGGATGTGTCTTTGTGACAACACAAAGCAGCATTTGATAATGCTTCAGTGGGTTTTCAGAGGCTGGACTGAGCTGTTGCTTTTTCTGTTCTCCTGCCTTTCCTGTTCCAGTGGACAGCAATTCCTTCTTGCCAGTTGCTCAGGCTGGAATCCTTGGCTCTCTCACATCCCTCTGTCTACTTTCCCAAGGAATATAGCTAGCTCTGCCTTTGAGGAACATCCAAAATTCAACCACCTCTGCCACCCTCAGGGCTAGCCTCCTTCTTCTTTACTCCATCCCCATCCAGGCATCTTCTATCTGTTATTCACTGGAGGCACAGAGGTGCCAATGCTACCAGTGAGCTGGCTGGGATGGCTTTGCTCATCTGGGATGGAAACCACCAGAAGGAGAGGAATAGTCCTTCTGGTATTTGTGGCTATACCAGTCATAAGGCTTCCCAGAGAAATAACTGAATATATATATATATATATATGTATATATATATATGTCAAGGAACATTTATTACTTTAGATTCAGGCTGGTAAACAAGCAATGATCATCAGCCTTCAGTCTTCTGGATGGGCTGAGAACCTGGTATCTGCTTGGTCCATAAAGTTGGATGCCTCAGCAGTCCACATCTGGGGACGAAGGAGGATTCCTGAAGAACCACTGACCTTCAGCCCACTCTAGGAGGCAGAGAAGCAGTGTTCTGGTGTCTGCAGAGAGTGGCAGCATCAACGGAGGAGATGCACTCACCTGCACAGAGTGATGGGAGGCCGAGAAGAGCAATGCTTCCTTTCCTCCGACCTCTTGGCACCTGGACTGGACAGTGCTGCCCACTCTAGGGGAGGGTCTTCCTCTTCCAGTTAAATTTTCTAGGACACATTCTCTTAGTTCATCCTAGATCTAATCAAGTTGACAGCCTAGAGTAACTGCTGCAATAGTCATTTTGAGTGTCGAAGGCTTATTGGCTAGATGGGTAGTACTAGAGGTTTATAGCTCAAAACACTGAGAACTAGAGTTTCGTGATTCCAGGCCTCCTTAAAATTCAGAGATGTACAGGTGCTTACATTAGAAGTTCACCTTGCTGAGTTCTGATTGCCAGCAGTCTGGTCCTCAGCAGCTAGTGTAATCCTTAGCCTTCAGAAGCAGCCAATCGCAGTTGGCAGCAGTGCACACCAACTAGTTACTGCTTTCAAGATTTGGGGGCTGGGATCCATGGCCTTCAAAGCTTGGAAGCTTCCAGGATCTCTTCCAGTGACCATGGCTTCAGTTTCCCACCTACCCACGTCTGCTTTCTGTAGGCTCGGCTCTGACTCCCTCACCTTCTTAGTTCTCCTGCTCTTCACGGTCTTTTTATGTTCCCTCCCGATTCTGCCATTGTCTGCTCTTTGGGACTCTTCAGCTGCTCTTTCCATATGACTGCCATTGCTGCTAATGCTGGCACCACCAAGATGGTAATTGCTGCCACCTCTGCTGCAACTTCTCCTTTGTCACTGGCTCCGTCTACTCTACTCGTGATAATATGACACCATTTAACAGAAGCATTCTATGGGGCTTAATATAGGAAAAACACAAGAATATCTTTCTCTGCTGACTTAAATGGTAATATAAACAATGTAATTACTGTGCTGTGGCTTGGATATGCTATGCAAACCAAGGGTTGTATTTTCACAAATCACAGCATAGCTTCCAGATTCACTAAGCACTGGCTTCTTGCTGAGGCAATGAGGAAGTTCGCCTTTGTCTTGTGTTCTTGGGTAAAGATAGCCTTGGCATCATTTAAAGCTTACCAGGACTGGCTCTACCTGGATGCTTCCTGGCTGAGATGGTGCCTTTTCAGACTGCTTCAGGCTGTCAGGAGCAACCCTAACTGGATCAAGGCCTCCTGGACTGCTTCCGTTTTCGTGGTCTTACAGCTAAAGTGTTGCCAGAGTGATTGGAAAACACCCAAATAGCAAGACAGATATGAGGAAAGTCTGAGCTGTAGTCAGAGAAAGGACTGCTGGGATGATAACAGCTTCTCACTCTCAAGCTTCTAGGCACAAGAGAAGGACTGAAGGACGGTATTCTGCCACTCAAAAGCTTGAATGGCTAATTCATGGTGGTTTCACATTCAAAGGAAGACAAACAATAGCAAAAAGAGGGGGTGCTTACAAAAAAGATGTAAAGAAAATAGAACAAAAGCAACATTCTCAACAGAACGTGGTATAGCAGTCTAGCTCCTACCCCAGAGCCCTAGGGAGAGAGTTGAGTTCTCTGGCTCAGCAGCAGATTCCTGACTTGACTTTCTCCCTTGCAATCTATTCTTGGTAGAGAGCCAGAGTGGCTCCTTTGAGACCAGTCAGACCAGGTCACTCTTCTGTTAGAAATCTCACCATGTCATCCGGAGTCAAAACTAAAGCTCTGACTAGCCCTCCAGCTGTAAATGAAGGGGCTTTGCTATTGTTGAGTCATTGTCTCCCTAGCTTCTCTTATGATGGTGATCCTTGCCTTCAAGCCTTGAATGAATCACCAGGTACCTTCCTCTGTGTACTTATTTGACTCCTTCCCTCAACTCTGGAATGTTTACTTCAGATTCTACCACAAGGAAGCTTCTCTATTCCTCTCCAATATTTCCAATACTTCAGCCATTTCTAAGTCCTGGTTGTCACTGTTGTCTTTCTCATTCTTTGTCCCTTATCCCTTCATTTCATGTCACTCACTTGTAACATTGACACATGTGGTCTATTCATGATTGTTTGTCTTTTTCCAGATTGCAAATCCATGGCATTCTTGACTTGTTTTTCTGGGTACCTAAACAGTACCTGGTATGTAAAATGTTCAATACCTATTTGCTGAATATTTGCATGAACATGGACTAGGTATTAGGCATGACTAACTTCTTTAAGTCTATCAGAGTTGAATTTGCTCAAGCTTCCATCATCATCATATATCATCGTCTTGGTGGAAAGGAGAAAACATAAGCACTTAAATATATTTCCCAAGAGATTCTTTTGTCTGGATACCAGAAAAGAATCCTGGGAAAAGAAAGGGAATTACAGAACTATGTGAACTATTTCACCGTTGTTCTTTTTCCAGAATACATCTCTGCTTCCTTGAATGGAAATAGCGAAAATAAGTCAATCAGTTTTGTCCACAATTAATTCTCCAAAGAAATTCAGTCTTCTCCCTTCTTTGCAGGTGGAATATACATTGAGAAAGAGAGAAAAGCAGCATCAGCTTGGAGAGGCTCTAAGGATTGTCCTTGACCCTTCTCCACACTGATAGTATCATTATCATTTTCTTTATCTATTGAGGTAGATTAGCCTAGACAGGATAGGGATGTCATAGGATATTTTATTAGGGAGAAGTCACTTACATGAGAAGCCAAGAACCCAAGGTCAGTGCTCTGCTGCTCTCTGAGACCTGATTGGAACCCCAAGAGAGAGCTCTCTTTCCCCTCAACTCTTTTATCCCCCCACACCTTCTACATTCCTGTGATCATTCCCAAATGAGCATGGTCAGCTCTGCAGGTACACAAGATCTCTCCCTACACTATTCCATTGTTGAGGGACATCAAGACTGTCTCAGTTTCCTGACTGTTGTTAGTAGTATGGCAGTAAGCAATCCTGTGATGTACTTGAGTATTTTGGATGTACACACCTAGAAGCAGAATAGCTGGGTCATTTGCTGTTTTACAAGACATCATCATACTGACTTCCATAGTGGCCACATCAGTTTGCAGTCACACTAACAGTGTACAGGGCTCCCCTTTCTCCACAGCCTCACTGGAAAACATTTCCTTGATTTATGTTTTCCTGATGGTTAAGGATGCTGAACACTTTTTAAAATATTTACGGACCATTTATAGTTCTTTTGAGAACATTTTCAATTCATTAACCCACTTGGTGTTTGGCTTTTGATGTTTAGTTCTTGGGATTCTTTACAGATTCTAGACATTGCTCTTTTATCTGATGTACAGTTTTGAAGAATTGGTTTTTTCCCATTATGCAGGCCACCTCTTCATAGAATTGGGATCTGAAATCTATGAAACAGGGAGAGACCTACAGTAGAGACATACTATATAACTCAACTTCAGCTTCCAGGAGTCCTGACTACAGCTCCTTGAGCCTTGGGAGGAAAGCTAAAGGGAGAAAAGTTTCTTGGCCTTATTTGTCATAGAATTCCCAACTGTAATTGACCACTCATGGTTACCCTTTCTTCCTCAGAGAATAGTTTATGGTCTCATTGTCTGTTTCTTCAACTAGGACCAGAAAGGCAAGGTCAAAAGAACAAGGGATGGGAGCTCTGCAGCTAACAACATTCGCTGTGTTTGCAGACAACTGGAGTTCTGTTCCCAGCACCCATGTGAATGGCTCACATGCACCTGCAACATCATCTCCAGGGTCTTGCACTCTCTTCTGGCTTCTGTGGGTGCTGCGTTCACATGCACATACTACTCACAAACATACACACACATAATTAAAAGTAAAATAAAATCCCATTTTAAAAGCGAGGTTGGATTTCAGGGGTTGGCTTCACATGCCATGTCATCTCACTTGAATTCTTCCCTAGCATCTTTAGAACAAGTTGCAAAAAGTGCATTGGGTTACGCGTTTCTCCCATAGATACATGACCCAAAAGCCAGGAGAGCAATGGGCTTGTTGTAAATGTGTCCACCACTTTTGTTTAATTAAGGGCTACTAAACCTTTGCAGCAATAAACTGAGGAGGAGCTAGGCTTTGCTTCTGCAAAGCCAGACTTTGATTTCATGGCAATCATAAAATGAAGGAGGAAAAGGTGTCCTGCTGAGCACATCCTATTTCTGTCAAGTATGTTTATGACTCAGTGTGGACTCAGACGGCTCGGAATCGGAAGACTCACTCAGCCGGATTTCCAAAGCTGAATAATACATGGCAGGCTGTTATTTACTGGAAACCGGAGACTTGTTTCTTCCTCTGAGTTTTATGTCCTTCAATACATTACCCAAGAAATTCTTTTGTCTGGACACCACAAAAGAACCCTGGAGAAGAAATGGAATTGCAGAGTTGTGTCAGCTATTTCATCATTGTTCTTTTTCTAATCTATAGTGCTGCTCCTTTCAATGGAACTAGCCCAATAACTCAACCAGCTTTGTCTACAATTAGTTCTCCAAAGAAGTTCAGTTGTCTTCCTTGATGGCTGAATAAACAACAATAAAGACAGAAAAAAAATACCAATTTGGAGATGCTCTGAGGTTAGCCTTGTGCCTCAAAAGGCTCATGTGTGGCCCCAGGGTAACACCCTTCTCTGCAATGATGGTTAACCATGTGTTCTGGGTAGTTGTAACTACACTTGAAACAAGCTAGAGTCATCTGAAATGAGGAAATCTCAACTGAGAATATACCTCCATAAGAATAGTCTGTAGGCAAGCCTGTAGGGCATTTTCTTAATTAGTGATTGTGCCCTACAGGCTTAATTAGTGATTGAGGGTGGAGGTCCAGTCCATTCTGGGTGGTATCAATTCTGTGATGGTGTTCTTGGATTCTAGGAAAAGGCAGTCTGAGGAAGCCAGAGGGAGCAAGGCAGTAACCAGCACCTTCATGGCCTCTGCACCAGCTCCTGCCTCCAGGTTCCTACCCTGCTTGAGTTCCTGTCCTGACTACCTTGAGTGCAAGTGTAAGCTAAACATACCCTTTCCTCCCTAAGTTGATTTTGGTAATTGTGTTTCATCACAGCAATAGAAATCCTAAGACAAGTCGGTACCAGGAGTTCTGTATTGATGTAGTAGACCTGACCATGCATTTTTGAGAGAATTGTGGGAGGACTTTGGAACTTTGGACTAGAAAAGTCACTGAGTCTTCAAAGCTTGGTGAGATGTTCTATGGGAGTTTTTGAAGACAAGACCGTTGAGAACAATGAAGATGATGAAGGACTCGACTTATGAAGTTTCAGAGGGAAGTTTGAGAGTCCTTTAAAGTCCTTATCAGGGTCATTTGTGTTAAGAATCTGTGGTTCTGGTTAGCTGGGGCTGAAAAATCAGCTGTGACTAACAAGACACCAGAACTATTGAAACCTTATTAGTACAATTGATGCTGGTTAGCTGGTGCTGAGAAATTGGTAGTGATTAAGAAGAGACGAGCATCATCGAGGTGAAATTTTCTTGAAAGTGTTTCCTCAGAGTCAGCACTTTGGTCAGAGGTGACCAAGGTTGTACCTTGTGCTGGTAGCCAAGCTTGATCATGTGTAACAGCCTCTCAGTGGCACTGTTTTTGAAGGCATGAAGAGGTCATAGAGAGCAGTTGAGGCTTGGCATGGTGAGAGGTCATGCGAGGTGAAAGTGCAGCTGGAATAGCAATGGAAGCCTCAGTGTTTAAGGGGTTGTGGAGAAATTTGAGGCTTTGAAACATGAAGACAGACCAGGAGAGGCTGCTGGTGAAAGTGAAGGCCAGTTGCAGCAGAAGAGGCCAGCATTTTGGATATGCCAGTACATTGGGATGACCACCAAGAACAGAAGCCAGCATGGAGTGGAGCCAGCCTGAGCCTAGAAGAAAGACTATGAGTACTGCAGAGGGCAGAGCTAGAGAAGAGAGCCAGGCTCTTTGGAGGAACCCAGAAGATCATGAGTGAGTCCCAGATATTGGACATAGAGTGATTTTTTTCTATCTGAGTTTGTTTTTACTTTTATCTAAGTGTGACTATGCCCTGATTCCTCCCTGCTGAAATAACAAAGTATTTAATTTATTTTATTTTTATTATATTTAACTTATTTTGTTTCATTGGAGCCCACAGTTGAGAGACTTTCAATTTTAAGAGAGACTTTGAAAAAATTTTTAAAGAGATTAAATTTTCAAAGTTTTTGAATTTGTAAGACTGTGCAATTTTTCTCACATATGGAAAATATTTTACATTGTGAAGTTTATATTACAGTGTGGTCTTGGGAATGAGTGAGAAAGGAAAGGCTTTAGATTTACAGTAATGTGTTTGTGTGTCAAGTTGACAAAGGGTCAGTTGTGCTGGGTAGTTTGATGTCAACTTGACACAGATGAATTCATCTGAGACAAAGGAACCTCAATTAAGAAAATGCCTCCAAATGAAGTGATTTCTAATGATGTTCTGCTATACTCATAGATTGGTGACTATCCCAGTCAACAGAGAGGCTTCCTCTGGCAGCCGATGGGAGCAGATGTAGAGACACACAATTAAACATCAGGCCGAAAGAGAGCCTAACTTGGAGATCTCCATCTATTCCCTCCTCCTTGAAGCTTGGGGAACCTCAAAGAGAAGAGTGGGGAGGAAGAATTGTAGGAGCCAGATGGATTGAGACCATTTTGAGAACATGGTCCTCAAAATCAACTAACTAGGGTTTGTAGGGGCACACATACTGAAGCTGCAATGATGGAACCTGCATGGGTCTGTCCTAGGTCCCCTGCACATATGTCATAGTTGTTAGCTTGGTGTTTTTGTGGGACTTATAGCAGTGGGAGTGAGGGTGTCCCTGGTTCTATTGCCTGATCTTAGTACCCTTTTCTTCCTACTGGGTTGCCTCATACCAGCCTTGGTATGAGGTTTTGTGTCTAGTCTGATTGTATTTTGTTCTTTCATGCTTGGTTGATATCCCTGGAGGCTTGCTCTTTTCTGAAGGAAAGCAGGAGGAGTGGACTTAGGGGAGAGGGGAGGTGGAGAAGGGAACTGGGAGGAGTGGAGGGAGAAGAAACTGTAGTTAAGGTAGTCTCTGTATGAGAAAAGAACAAATAAAAAGTGAAAAAGAATAGGAAAGAAAGCAAAGGAAATAAAATACCTCTGTAAGACTGCGCTCTCTAGCAATAGCAGAGAGGATGCCCGAACTGGCCTACCCCTGTAATCAGGTTGGTGAACACCCTAACTATCATCATAGAGCCCTCATCCAGTAATTGATGGAAAGACACAGAGATCCACAACCAAGAACCAGCCAAGCTCAGGGAATTCAGTCAAAAAGAGGGAGAAGGGACTATATAAGCAAGGGAGATTGAGATCATGATGGAAAAATCTACAGAGACAGCTGAACTAAGCTCGTGGAAACTCATGAACTCTAGACCTACAACTGTGGAGACTCCAGGTGACCAAACTAGGCCCTCCTTAGGTGAGTGACAGTGTGAATCTTGGACTAGCTGAGGGGCCCCTAGCAGTAAGACCATGATACGAGCCTGGTTGTTGAGCTAGTTTCTTGGAGCCCATTCTTTAGGGTGGGATGCCAAGCTTGGTGGCAGTAGGACCATGATATTATCCCAGTACATGAACTAGTTTGTTGGAGCCCACTCCCCATGGGGGGATGCCATGCTCAGCCTTAAGGCATGAAGAGGGGTCTGGCCCCTGACTCAACCTATTGTGCCAGACTGTGTTGACTCCACATGGGAGTCAACCTACCTACTCCTACCTGTGAGGAGTAGACTGGGGTTGAGCTGGGGGGAGGTGAGGGGCATGGGAGGAGGTGAGGGGACAGGAGGAGGGAGAACTGTGGTTGGAATGTAAAAATGAAATAAAAAAATTTTAAAAATGAAAAAAAGACTGGGATGTAGGCAAGCCTAGGTTTTTTTTTTTAAATTAGTGACTGATGGGGCAAGCACCAACCCATTGTGTGCAGTGTCTATCCCTGACTGATGGTCCTGGGTTCTAAGAGAGAGCAGGCTGAGTAAGCTGTGATGAGCAAGCTCGTAAGCAGCACCCTCATGGCCTCTGCATCAGCTCCTGCCCTGCTAGAAATCCTGCCCTGTGATTGTGATGATGAATTGTTATTTGGAACTGTGAATGAAATAAACCCTTTCCTCCCCAAATTGCTTTTGGTCACGGTGTTTCATCACAGCAATATACACAGCAATAGTTACCCTAACTAAGATACCATGAATGCTTGTCTCAATAGTTCCTGTGTGTTTGGTCCCATTCTAAGTATCTATACGCATTATCTCATTTGGCCCTTGTGGTGATTACTCTGAATTGCCAACTTAATGGCATCTAGGGCATCTAGAATCACCTGAGATATAGGCCCTTGGGCATTTCTATGGGTGATTGTATTGATTAGCTTAACTGAAGTGACACCTATGGAGTTGGAATTCTGGGCTCTATACAAAGAAGGTTGGCTGAGCACACAGATTTGTCACTCTGCTTCTTGATTGTAATTGCCATCTGGTCACCTCCTCCTACCACCTGCTGTTGCAACTTCCTCACAATGATGGGCTATGCCCTGTCACCATAAATCAAGATAGACCCCTTCTCCGTCAAGTTTCTTTTGCCAGAATGTTTTATCACAGCATCTAGAAAAGAAATCCAGACAACCCCAAATGATCTCT
This sequence comes from Mesocricetus auratus, assembly GCF_017639785.1. Lineage (NCBI taxonomy): Eukaryota > Metazoa > Chordata > Mammalia > Rodentia > Cricetidae > Mesocricetus > Mesocricetus auratus. The sequence goes on along the minus strand of NW_024429266.1, from coordinate 143,576,644 downwards.
TACAGTTAGAGTAGGAAGTATCTCATGTGTTCAAGGCTTGGTCTCTAGCAGGTGAATTTACTCGAGATCACATGGGCTCTGAATTCATCAGTGGTATATACCTTGGACAGATTTGTCATTTATCAGCTTTCTTGGGAGACAGTAGAAATTAGGAGGCAGGCCTTACTGAAAGAAGTGGGTTTTAGAGGACGTGTCTTTGAAGAGTTTCTTCTTGACCCTGTGCTGACCTCCTCTTTCTGCTTCCCAACTGCTACATATGAGCACATCTCTGCCATGTCCCTCCTCTACTGTATTCTGATCACCGTAACCTGGAAATGACATTGGAATTAAATATTACATGGATGGAGGGAGACTTTGGCTTCTCTTAAGTGAGGATGGGGATGCTGGTGAGACAGCTCAGCAGCTGGAGGTACTTGCTGCCAAGTGCAAAAACCTGAATTCTACTCCAGGGACCAATATGATAGAAAGGGAGAACCCCCTCCAGTAAGTTGTCCTCTGACCTCCACACCCATGCTATGGCATGTGACAGGCCACACATATACACCTAAATAAATAATATATAAAGTTTTTAAATTGTCAAATTGAATTTGAGCTTGGGATTAGGACAGAATTTCTAATAGTTTCTGAAAAAGCCCAAGAAATGCTTCTGCCATATTGTACTATGCAGTTCTGTGTTGTCAGGGTTGATAATTATAAAATGACCTCTGAAAAGGGTTTAAGTTATCCCACGTTCATCAGTATCAAGCATTAAGTTAAGATTTAGTTCTCCAATGTAGAAACAATAACAGTCATCTTATGCAGCTTTGCTTTCATCTTTAATAGATCATAAAATAACATGTATATCAAAGAGTTGTTTAAGCTAAACTCCTTTATGACTATTTTATGTACCTATATATCTAGAGTCACGTAGAACTCTCTTGGGTATAAAGGGGCCAGGAGTGGGGGATGTTTAAGAAGCCTGGTATAGGGCACTCTGCCTAGCCTCCACTTTAACACTTTGGAATCTGATTTCTGCTGACCTCCCTAGTCAGCATGGCCTTCCCTGTTAGTCAGCGCCCAGTAGAAAACAGGCCTGATCAATTTCATGAATCACCAGCACCCCGAAACCGTGACACTGCTGGGTGCACGATGGAGCTCTTTCCAAATGTGATTTTTGTCTCCCTTCCTGGCTTCCCATAACAAGATGCCCTCTCTGTCTTGTACCCTCTGAGTGAGCACTCCCACTCACATGGTTTCCACTATAGCCTCTCTACAGGACTCTCAATTGGCTCTACAGCTCACTCAACTCAAGCATTTGATCGTTGGTTTGCTGAACCTTTTAAAATAAAATTTAATGTATTCATTTATTGGGGGCACATATACATGCCACAGTGTATGTTTATGAGTGTATGGAGGTCTGAGGACAACTGGCCCCCTTTCAGTATACACACCACACTGTGTTGGGTAGTCTTATGTCAACTTGACACAAGCTAAAGTCATCTGAGATGAGGAAACCTCAATTAAGAAAATGCCTCATTGAGACTGGGCTGCAGGCATGTCTGTAGGGCATTTTCACAGTAAGTGATTGATGGAGGAGGACTTAGTCAATGGTGGGCAGTGCCATCTCTCACCTGGTGGTCCTGGGCTCTATAAGAAAGCAGACTGAGCAAGCAATGGGGATCCAACCAGTAAGCAGCACTCCTCCATGACATCTGCATCAGTTCCTGCACTGTTTGAATTCCTGTCCTGACTCCCTTTGAGGATTAACTGTGTTGTGGAAGTGTAAGACAAATAAACTCTTTCCTCTCTAAATTTCTTTGGTCAGGTGTTTCATCACAGCAACAGTAGCTCAAACTAGGACACACACACACACACACACACACACACACATGCACGCATGTATGCACACATACATTATTAAAGTATGCTAGACTTACTTCTTTTATAATTTAAAATTTTTGGAGTTAACATATATTTCACTTTAAATTTATTTGTTTTTCAAATTCTCCATGAAATCTGATTAACAAGCATGACACCTGTTCATCAATCCTACAATCCAAGTACATTGATATCTGCACACTAACTCTGTTTGCTCTGGCATCGCCTTCCTTGAGACTTTAACTCTATTCTTCCAACTTGACTTAGTCTATCCAGAATTCCCTCCCTCCATGTTGTTTTGTCACTTCCTGGGTTCCTGGCTGGCCCAGCTAGCTTTGTCAAATTGACACACCCTAGAGTCATTTGAGAGGAAAGCTTTCATTGAAGGATTGCCTAGATCAGATTGGCTTGTGTTTGCATGTGTGCACTGGGGATGGGGGTCATCTCAATTGTTAATTGTTGTAGGTGAGCAAGTGGTCCTGGGCTGTAGAACACCAGCTAAGCACAAGCCTGAGCAAGCTGTCAAGCAGTGTTCCTTCATGGTTTATGCTTCAAGTTCCTGCTTGAGTTCCTGCCCTCACTTCCCTCAATCATGATCTGTGACCTGGAAGTGTAAACAAAGTAAATCCTTGTTGATTTCAGGCATAGCATTTTATTTATCACAGCAACAGAAAGGAAACTAGATCTGTCTTACTAATTCTTAGTTTACTCCTACATTTGGTAAAATATTTCTTCTAGTATTTCCTTTCTAAGGAAAAAAGAATATGTATATATATGATAAATATTCAGTTCATGTCTAAAAATGACTGTCTTACCTTCATTCATAATTTGAATAGGATAGAATAATTGTTGGGAATTATTTCCTTTAGGGATTTGGAGAGCATTGTTCCACAGTCTTCTACTTTAGGCTCTCAAATAGTTTGATATGGTTCTGATAGCACGTTCTTGGTTTTGGTTTCTTATTGTTTTGTTTTTGAGACAGAGCTTCCCTGCATAGCCCAAGTTGACCTTGGACTTGACGCAATTCTTCTGTCTCTGCCTGTGGAGTCTTGGAAACATAGACAAACATCATGACCTGACAGAGAATTCTCTCCTGTGTATGTGTGCACATGAATGTAGAAGCCAGAGGGTGATGTCCATGTCTTCCCCTATCTCTCTCTATACCTTATTATGATGGGGTCTTGAATTGAATATAGAGCTCATGGATTAAGTAATTGGCTGGCCAATGAGCTCCAGAGATCTGCCTGTCTCTGTCCCTTCCCTCGGTGCTGGAGTTGCAGCCCTCCTGTGTACTGAGGGTCAAGCTCAGCTCATTGTGTTTTTATGACAGGTATTTTATTAACAGTCACCTGCCTGCCGGCAGGTAGGTGTGTATGTGTCCCTAATTTTCCCCTTTGAAAAAAAATTCTCTTCATTCTCAAATTAATAGCTTTTTCACTAAGGTAATTTGATTGAGTTCCTTATTCATTGTTCCATCCTACTGGGCATTTTGATGAACATGACACCTAAAAACATGTCCTTCAGTCTAGAAAGTTCCCTAATGAATTATCCTTTATTATCTCTAGTTCCCTTGTAATTTCAACTGATTCAGCCTCTTGAGTTGATCTCTCCTACCCTATTTTGTGATATGACTTCCTCCCTCTATTTCTGAAATATTTTCTTGATTTTGATTACCAAACTTATGTTACTGTATTAGTCAGACTTTGCATCACCATGAAAAATACTTGGTCAAAACAATTTAGTGGGGAGAAATTATTTATCTAAGTCACACTTTCAGATGTCTTGGCCCATGGTCATCATCTCACTAGATTCTGGGCCCATGGAAAGGAACACCATGGTGGAAGAAGTGTGTAGGGAAAGTTTCTCACTGTGTGATGGGCGGGAAGCAGACAAAGACACGGGAAGGGGCAAGGGCAATATACACCCTTCCAAGATACACTTCCTCCAACCAGTCCACACCTCCCACAGTTCCATTGCATCTAACACGCTACCTGACTTTTAGACAGTCTGTTAGGACAGAGCTCTCTGGATCTAAGGTCTCTGGATACACCCATCAATTGAGCTTCATCATTCTCTTAGGCATCCCTCAGTTGAGTCACTTGGACAATCAAGGTTAACCATTGCAGCTACTTGTAGGAAAATAAGGTTATTCTTTTTTATGTCAACTTGTTTGGATAGGTTTTTGTTTTGTTTTCAATTTCTGTTTGAGTGTTTCTTTAAAAAAAATTCTGATCTTAACCTGTCTGCTTATATTTTTAAAGAGAACATTTAAAAACTTCTAAGTGTGAGGCTGGATACAGCTGAGTGGGAGGGCACTTGCCTAGCACAGGAGGGCCAGGATAGATCCTCAGCAGTAACCAAGCAAACAAACCCCAAAACTAATTAGGAGACTAGTCTAGGTAGCTTCAAAAACCAGTGATGTGACTGTGTAATTCTAATGTGTTTTACACATTAAAAGAAAACTAATCCAAATATATTTAAGCTCTTTCTAGCAGTATTACTTGTAGAAACTACAGTGTAAAAAAATAACTAATCATGTAAAATTCAGATTTCGTCCTCAGCCTTGTTGAAACCAGTCTCAGCATGGGAGAAAGAACAAGATGGAGTAGAGAAAGTAAAAGCTGTGCTCTAGATTTGAGGTGAAGGCACACGTTTTGATTGATCGTGTATTTTAACTTAAAAATTCCAGTACTGTCTACTGAAAACACCCGGAAATAGTCACCAACTCAGTGTTGATGAATATTTCTAGCAGCCAGGTGAATAATCTTAGGCTAATGTTTCCCGGGAAAAGCATCCAATAATCTTTAGAGATTTGGCTGGTTCCTGGCCCATAACGAATTGTCAGACACACAGTAAGGGAAAAAATCATGAACGATTAATGATAGCCTGTCAAAAGGATACAGAAGCTGACTTTAAAATGCCCTTATAGCTGGAGATTAGACAGCTGAGCATCACAAAGTAAAGAAAGTACAGTGGATTGAGACACATTAAACATGCTTACAATCGTGAGATCATAAACAAATCAAAGAAATTGAATTGATCAACCTCCGAGAACATTGGGGACTGGACCCATTAGTTTGAAAAATGGTAAACAGCATCCGGTAATTGATGGAAGGAGTTTCTCTCTGTGGAAGTAATACACAAATAAGTGAAAATGGAACCCTAGGACTTCAAGACAACAGTACCGTGAAATGAATGACTTATGTATGCAACAGCAGCTGAAAGTGTTCCCGAGAAGACCCAAGGAATGCCAGTGCATCTTCTGGCGAGAAAGCCCAACACTGGCCATGAGCCTTGCTATGGAAACATGCCTTAATCCTGTCAGTTTGGTTCTAGCTCTTGTCGTGAAGAAACAGATCTCAGGGACCATGCTTACTGTTTCCCAGCTCAGCACAGAAAGAGGCACACCCCAGGAAAAGCTTTAGCTCCCGAAAAACCAACAGAGCTGTCACTCCAAGGGGCATTTTCAAAAAGACATCAGTGGCTGGATGTGGAGGTAACAGGCCAGCGATGCCAGCCTTCAGGAGACTGAGGCATGAGGACCCCAAATTCCAACAAAGCCTGGATTACCCAGCAAGACCCAGCTAAATGAAACAAACTAGCAACCAAATAAGCTATATGAGCCAAATTAGATGAGAAAGTTTGTTCATGGGGTAGGTATGAAAAAATTTATTTTTATATTATTATCAGTAGTGGTAGGAGTAGTTTTTAGCCAATCTGGGTGATTTTAGGGGTTCAATGTAAAAAGCAACCTGAAGCTCCAGGCTTACAATAAGACTTGTCATTTGCTCCCCTTTTAAATCTACAGACTGTGGGACACATACATCCCCATCACATGACCATTACCACCCTTTATACTAAGAACCCTTCATTTTCTCCAGCTGAAGTGGAGGCTGCTTCTGTCACCCATTTAGTTCTCTTTACTAAGGTCTATAAACTGACTGCTCCAGGTACTGTGTCACAGCAGTGAGACTGGGTAAGGTTTATCTTTTGCTTTTGGTTTTGGTTTATAGCTGCCTTGTTTTCATTTGAATAATGTTCTCAATGCTTATTGCAGCAGATGATCCCCTCCCCGACCCATTCCATCACTCCCAACTGCCTACATTGTCTTTATTCCCTACCTATCATTGGACCCTTGGTGCTGTGGTGAGGATTTAGTGATTGGTTAGTACTGTGTTACTTCCACAAGAGTAACAGACAAGAAATAATCTGTCATTTCCCACTTCATAATGTTCCCACTTCATTATAAGCATTGGTTTGTATGTCAACCTGGGACACTATGGATACGTATAAAAGGATATAACAGGAGACACTCTCCTTTCTTAACTTTTATCTGAGATTTCCAACTTGGAAAAAAAAGTATGAAACTCTCCCTTGTTCAAAACTAGCGCTAGAGGTTGCGGAGATGGCTCAGTGGGGAGATGGCTCAGAGACTAAGAGCACATACTGCTCTTGCAGAGGACCTGAACTCAGTTCCAGCACCCACATCAGGTGGCTCATAACCATCTGTAACTCCAGAGGATCTGACTCCCTTTCCTATGCCTCTGTAGGTGCTCAACTTACTCACATATACCCACATACACACATGCACACAGAAACACATACTCCCCACACCTACATACATACAGACCCACATACACACATGTACACATACCCACACACACATATCACACATACATACTGTCTTAGTTTGGGTTTCTATTGTATTGAAGAGACACCATGACCATGGCAACTCTTATAAAAAACATTTAATTGGGGTGTCTTGCTTACAGTTTCAGAGGTTCAGTCCATTATCATCATGATGGGGAATGTGGCAGCAGGCAGGCAGATGTGGTGCTGGGGTAATAGCTGAGAGTCCTACATCCTTCAGGCAACAGGAAGTTGACTGATACACCAGGTGGTATCTTGAGAGTAGGAGACCACAAAGCCCACCCCCAGAGTGACAAATTTCCTCCAACAAGGCCATATCCACTTTAACCAACCCACACCTCTTAATAGTACCACTGGTCATATATTACCTATTTTAAGCTGAGATTTTAAGTTCTTGCTCAAGATCATATTTGACTTAAACACCAGATTTTCACTCTTGCCACTATAATGGTTAATCTACATTGTCAGCTTGATAGATCCAACTCCGATATGAGTCAAGCACATTTCTGGGAGTGTCTGGAAGAACCTTTTTCAGAGAGGATTAACTAAGGGAGTGGGGAGAAGACGTGCCCCAAATTAGGGAAGCACCATTCAGTAAACCTGGAACCTGAAGGGAAAGAGAAAGCCCATTAGACTAAGTGTTCTCTCTGCTTTCCTGGCCACTTCGAGTGATCTGTTCTGCTCAACCACACACTCTCTACCACAGACTGGAACCTTTACAGTGGTGAATCAGAGGGCTGGAGAGATGGCTCCGTGGTTAACAGCACTTATTGCTCTTGCAGAGGACCCAAGGTCAGTGCCTGCATTCCCATTGGGCAACTCATAACTGTCTGTAACTCCAGCTGCAGGAGCATCCGGCCCTCTTCTGGCCTCCACAAGCATCTGCCCTCACATGTGCACACACGCACGCACACGTACACACATGCACACACACACACTTTAAATGCCTTTCTAAACAAAATAAAAGAAACCTTAAAGCAATGAGACAAAGTAAACCTTACCACCATTCAGTTGCTCAGTAAGGCGTTTGGTGATGAGGAAGCTAGCTAACCCAGCACAGGGTCACAACTAACCTGGTAAGCCCTTTTTGCATCTTTTCTTTAAACTTCATCCTTGCTTTAGATCCATATCTTCTTGTGGACTTAAGATAATTTTATCTGTTTCTTTTTGTTGAATGAAAACATGTCTAGTCAAGTATATCATTTTCTTGGATTCTTTCTGTTACGGAAGATGTCACTTCTAAGGAATGTATATATTTGTAATTATAGCAACCAAATAAACAAACTGGTGCTTAAAAATGTCCTGTATGCTTATCTATCTTCAGTGTTTCCTTCCTCCTGGTCACTTTCTCCTAACATTTCTCCTTGGGCAATTCATACTGCTTCCTGACTTCCTGTCCTGCGTGTATTATCTTCTCCACAGTGAATATTTAGAATGGGTCATTTCCTTCCTCTCCCGCATCTTTAGATTTGTGCCTTCCTTCCTCCCTTCTTCCTTCCTTCCTTCCTTTCTTTTTTCTCTCTTTTTATTCTTTGTGCCTTTCACATCATGCCTCTCCATTCTGCCTTCCTCTCTACCACAGAATAAGAAAAAATAAAATGTAAGAGAAAAAGGAAAAATAAGGGAAGGAAAGAAGAAGGAAGGAAGGAAGGAAGGAAGGAGGTGAAACTCATTATGGAAACTGCAGTGTGACACAGTAACTCACACAGTAAACCCCTTTACTTGTTTATTTTTACACGCAGGTGTTTGTTGAAAAGAATCATTGGCCCCTAGTTTGTATGGCACTGTTGATGTTGGGCCCTCACTAGGACTCTTCTTGGACATCCATTGCTGCCCTGTGTCATAGAAATCCTGCAGCCCTGGGTCCACAGGACTGACCCCCCCCCATCACACACAATACTCCCCGTGCTCCAGCAGATCACAGATGGGGGCCAACGCATAACTCTGGTTCTGGGCCTGGGTACTTGCAGGGTTTGTCAGGGTGGACTACTCTCCAGGATTGCCCTGGCTAGTTCACCCTTTGTATCAATGAGCAAGGGGTCAGGTCAGTTCTCTGACTTTCATGTCCTCAGGGTAGGTTCTCCCATGCCTACATCTTCAGGGTCAGCTCTTCTGTGTTGCCCAGGTGAGGTGTAGGGGCCACTCTCTCAAGTGCTGAAGCTGATGAGGGGCAGGGGCAGCTCTCCTATTCTTATGACCTCAGGCCAGTTCTTCCATCTGCCTCGAGCATTGATGGGTGCAAGGGGGAGTGTATCTCTCCCTTAACCCGTGCTGCCATAAGACAGATGAGTAGTGGGGACAGCTCTTCCATGCTCACGACATTGAGGCTGGCTCACCCACACCTCCAACAACAGCTCTACTGTGCTGCCCAGGTGAGGTGCAGGGCCAGCTCTCCTGAGAGCTGCAGTTGGTGAGGGGCAGGGACAACTCTCCCAATCTTACTGGTTCTTTCTTTCTTACTAGCCTGTTATGGTTCCACCTCTCTGTCTGAAGTTACTGACTGCCACTCTATAATATTAAGAACCTTCCCATAGCTACCCTTAGCTTAGAGCAAATGGTAGCTGACGGCTGCTAAGGATGGGGGAGTCATTTTTCTTTAGTGGTGTAGCTGCTGGTAAGTAGCCTATCATCCAGCTACATACATGCAAGCAATCTTAATTAAACTTAGTGGATTATTTTTAAAAATGGGAGTGGGTAGAGGAATGGGGGAGATGATGTAATTATAATTTTTAAACTGTGTATGAAAGGAGGGGGATGTGTTGGCAATAAGGATTCCAGGGGGAGTGATGGGGGATCAGAGAGGGATCTGGGGAAGAATATGACCAAAATACATTATACACAGTGTGAAATTATCAAAAACGAATTAAAGTATTAAAGACACTTTCTGTAATTTTGTGTATGATATGAAAATCACAGATCTGTCTCAAAATAGAGTTCTCAATTTTGATATATTTTGGTTGTTGGGGTACAGCTATCCTGTTCTGTGGGGTGCTTGAAGAAGAAGTAGGATGGATACACTAACTTGTCTCACAGCCAAGACCACTTGCTCACCACCCAGAATAATAGCTCTCGGGCTGATAGACAGTTCTCCCAAATTGTGCTTGATTCCAATCAGCCCAACATCCAGGGCTTCTTGCTTTGAAGAGAGAAGTGCTAAGGCTCTCTGGAATTCAAAAAGACAGGATTAGGTGTCTATTCGTATGCTTTCTTAGCAATGAGAAAAAAGCTAACTCTGTGGACCCATGGTGCTTATAAGTGGGAGGAGAAAGACAAGGAAAGGAACAGGCTTCATAACTTCAACCATGGACTCATAGAACAAGGTGCTTCCTGTGTGTGTGTGTGTGTGTGTGTGTGTGTGTGTGTGTGTGTAGGTGTGTAGTGTGCATATGTGTATGTAGGCTTGAGATTAATTTTGGTTGTTTTTCTTTTTCTTTTCCTTTTATTTTGTTTTGTTTTTGTTTTCGAGACAGGGTTTCTCTGTAGCTTTGAAGGCTGTATGGAACTCACTCAGTAGACCAGGTTGGCCTCAAACTCACAGAGATCCACCTTCCTCTGCCTCCCCAGTGCCAGGATTAAGGCTTGTGCCACTACTGCCCAGCTTGGTTGTTTTCTTTAATCTTCTTCAACCTTATTTTTTTGAGATAGAAACTCTTAATGAATCTGGATCTCACTGATTTGGCTGGATTGCCTGATCAGAGAGCTTCACAGATCCAAGGAGGTCTTTTTGAATCAATGGAGAGATGGAGTGATTTTGTCCCCACCCCAGGGGACATTTGGCAGTGTCTGGGAGCATTTTTTATTGTCAAGATGGTCCTACAGAGCTGCAGATGGCATCTAGTAGACAAAGGATACTGCTAAACACTCTACAGTGGAGAGGGTAGACACCACACTGGAGGTCTCTGGCCCCCAAATGTCATGTGTCCTGAGTTTGAAAACCCCTGGTTAATGAGAAAATAAAGAGACTGAAGGCAGCAGGCTTCTAGCTGATTGGATTGAGTTCAGGACCAACATCCAGTAACAACAGGAAGAAGAATAAACAAAACCAAACCTGGGAACAAGAGCTGAGTGCCAATTGGATGCACTCACTACACACATTGGCAGAAAGGAAGGTTGTGTCTCCATGCTAAACATCTTCCATACATCTGTTAGTTCCAGTAACTTGGCTATAGCAGATGACTTCAGAGCCCATTCAGAGAAAGGAGTGCCTATTTGAACCTGTCTCCCATGGTTACTGTTGGCTGAGAGAGAGGGTCAATATAACTGAAAATGACTCTCCCGCATTGCCTATGTAACCTGAGGACAGAGAGCAGTCTCATGCATATTCATATCCCCCATAATGTGGAACCCACTGTTCTATAGTTCTTCAATTAGTGCATATTAATTGACTAACTGATGGATTATGTCCTTAATTGACCATGTCATTCACATCCATCTAGATTCAGCATGGCCAGGACAACTTGGATGTATTCCAACTTATTGAGGAACAATCTCCCATTGAGGACACAAGCAATCACACCACCACTGAACTTGGACTCAACTCAGCATCTAAATAGAAAGAAAATAAACACACTCCAACCCTGTGTGGAGCAAGCAGTGTAATCAGCTTACCGGTGGCTGGGCCCCCATGAGGAATGATGGTGATAGGCAGCCACTTCGGTGATGAATCACCGAGCAGCCTCATTTAGTTCACCCCACATAGCTGTAGCACCCCACCAGCCTCTGGAGAAATTAATGCACCTTAATTTGAATCAGAGGCTAATTTCAAATCAGCTATTTTACATATCTAGCTGATGCTTCTTCCCTTCCGGGGTTATTTGTTCCCCCTCTCCACGCTCAGATCTGGCTCTGGCGGCTAAATATCGAAACCAAATACTTTGCAAATCAGATGCTGAAGTATGAAGAGGGGGCATGGGCAGCATCCCAACTTCTCCAGGAATGCCTAGCCTTGTGCTTTTCTTATAGAGCCCCGAGTTTTGCTCATTTTCAAAGCTGTCATCAGTGAGTGGGTGAGGTTGTTATCTCCTCCCAAGGTGCCTACATGGTAGCAGAGAAACCTAAAAACCAGAAAGACATCACAATCCAAAGCAAATTACTCTTTAGTGGTAAGAACAGAGAATCCTCTGTGGTGGTGAGATTGAGGTATGTCCCCATAGGTTGGGGGATTTGAACACTGGACCCCCAGATGGTGGTTCTGTTTGGGGAATGTTTAGAAGGTATGGTCTTGCTGGAGGAAATGTGTCCTGAGGACAGGCTTTGGGAGTTTATAATTTTACCTCATTTTTAGTTCGCTCCCTCTGCCTTGAGCTTCAGTTAAGATGTGATCTCTCAGCTTCCAGCTATTTTCACCAGTGGCTTGCCGCCATGCTTCCCGGCATGATGGCTCCTTATCTGTCTGAAATGTAAACCAAAATAAATGCCTTCCATAAGTTGCTTTTGGTCACGGCAGAGCTGAGAGCCAGTTCCACACAGGATGAGTGAAACCCCAGGGGAACAGTGGGTCTTCTAAGGTTCTGATGTTCTTTATTGCTATGGCAACTTCTCTTCTAGCATGTGCTAATGGTTTGGGTGGGAAACATCCTCGGTAGGCTCCTGTGTTTGTACATTGGTCCCCAGCATGTGGCTCTGTTTTGCAAGATTGGAGCTTGTAGACAGAAGAAGATCACTGGGAGGGGGCCATGGGATTCCAGAGCTTAGCTCCACTTCCTGTCCACGCTCTGCTTTCTGGCTTGCAGGTCCAGTGTGAGCAGCAACCTTTCCCTTCTGTTCCCATGCCTGCACTGCCGTCACAGACTAGAAGCACTACTTCTGGGCTGGGGAAAGCAGAAGCGGCAAACTTATTTATTCCTCAACACACTCTCAAGTTGCTTGTCAGGTATTTGGAGTGAGAAAAGCAGCTAAAGCAACATGTTTGGAAAAGGCACCGCTGCAGCCTGGTCCTGTGATGGAGAGCAATGGAACTAGTTTTGGAGCTGGAAGTAAGACTCGGGACTCAAGGTAACGTTGGGTGTCTTAGTAAGACTCCAGTCTCTGAGACAGGAATAAAGCTCACCAGGGAAGGCGGGACTCACTGAACTGGGGCTCTGTACCACAAAGAAAAACAAAACAAGACAGACAGCCTTTTACCACTGTAAAAGACATGCACAGAAAGCAACAGTCCTGTTCAGCTTTAGAACACTGGGTTGACCTAAAACTACCAGCTAATTGTGCATATTGGGAAAAAGTTAACCACCTGTGTACTGAGGAGGAGGTGAAGCGAGAGACAGTTTCACAGAGGGTCACTTTCCCCTGGCACAGAAAGCTGGGAGATTAGATTGCTTCTAGACCCACTGCCAGTGTTCCTACAGCAAGCAGCCAACAAACAGTAGTAGCTAAAAATGACAAAGGTTTATTTGTGTCCACACTCTGTGACCATCCTGTGTTTCTTCATCATGGTCATTCAGAAATATCGTTTATTTTAATAGCAGGAACAACAAAAGTGAACACAATTCAGGGCATATCTCTGCCTGCTTCTAACCCAAGTACTTGGGAGGCTGAGGCAGGAGAATCACACATTCGAAGACAGCCTGTAGTATACATCGAGGCAAGTAAAAAAAGTAAAGCAAGCAAACAGGAAAGTGCCCTAGCTCTGAAAGTATCACCTGTCCTCAACCTTGAAGTCATGTGCTTCATCTGACTTCAAGTGGGAGGGGAAGTCTTTCTTCCATGTTCCTGGAGAATGGGAGACTGAACATGTGTGACTAACCTTACCAACTACATGAAACGCATGTATAAAACAAAAGCCAAGGAATGATGCATTTTATTTGTTTGCTGCTAATCAAATAGAAAAGCTCAATAAACTGCACAATGGTTCCTATGTTGCTTCAGCTTCATGGCTGCTTGACTGGTTTGGAATCGCCTAGGAGATGCACTTCTTGGGATTGTCTGCCTAGAAGACGCACTTCTTGGGAGTGTCCATGAAGATACTCCCAGAGAGTTTTAACCCAGGAGGGAAGACGCTTGTCTAATGTGGGTGGTCCTGCCCCTGGGACTGGGGTTCTGGACTGAACAAAGAAGGAGAGGAAGAAGTCAGCAGAGCCAGCCTTCGTGGTCTGCTCAGACCTGACCAGTTCTTCGTCATAGCTGTGGGCTGCTCTTCATCACTGCCCCACTATGGAGGATTGCATCCCCTGAATCATGAACCCAGACAAACCTTCCTCTTTTACGTTTCTTCTTCTCAGGCATTTGGTTACTCCACTGAGAAAAGTAACTAATACAGCTCCCACTGTTGCCACTGGTGGAAAGTTTGCAGGTAGCCTAGGTGGATTCTAGAGGAAGAAAAAGTTAGTCAAGGTCTCTGATAGGATGCACACCTTGATTTTCTACTCTTGTACTAGGGGGATCAAGGTTCCAATTGGTAGGAATCAATTTGCACAGTAACACACTTGTCCTACTAGCAACACTACACATAGTAGGCATACTGTCTCATGCTCCATAATCGAAGTGCTGCTTCCAGGATGGGGAAACAGTGCCAGAAAATTTACTGATATTAGCTCCTCACCCAGGAGCTGCCCACATAACCGGAATCCTAGTGCCAGATCCCAGAGGGCACAGGACGTACAGTTTGAGGCTTTTTGTTTGAGGGCCTTCCTTAATGCAGATACAGCCCAGCCCTCTGGTATCCAGGAACAGCAAGGGAGTTACAAGGTGAACTGATTTCCTCCAGTCACAAATGGCCATAAACAGGTGGACTGAAATATCAAAAATATATTTTCTTACTTTTGGGAGTCTGGAAGTCTGAAATCTAGGTGTCAGCAGGGCCATGCTCCCTCTAGAGGCTCTCGGGAAAATCCATTCCTTGCTCTTTCCAGTGCTCATCTTATTCCTGTACCCCAGGGTCACGTGGCCTCCTCCTCTCCTGCCTGGCCTCTCCTCTCATGGCCATTCCTGAACTCCCCCTGCCTCTCTCATATAAGGCAGCATGTGATTGACTTTAGATTCAATCAGATAAACAAAGATAAACATCTTCTCTTGAGATCCTTGGTCAGTGAGATAACACAGCAGCTTGCCACCAAGTCTGATGACCTGAGTTCCATCCCCAGGACCCACATGGTGGACAATAACAGCTGACATCTGAAAACTGTCCTCTGTGTATACCCCTATACAACCTCCCCCACATAAAATTAATTAATAAAAATAAAAATCATTGAAATTGTTAAGCCACTTAACCTGAGGGGCTGGTGAGATGGCTCATCAGTTAAGAGCACTTGCTGTTCTACCAGAGGACCCAAGTTCAGTTCCCAGAATCCATGTCAGGAAACTAACAACCATCTCCAGGAGAATCAAAGTGTATGGCCTCCTTGGGCACCTGCACTTATCTGCATATACCCACATGCAGAGACACATATCCACACAAAAACAAATATTTACAACAGATACTTACTTAGCTTAATCATATCTTTGGTCACATAAAATAACACTGGTTCCAAGGATTTTTTGTCAGCTTGATACAGTTTATAGTCAAAAGACAGGAGCAAATCTTAGTTGAGAAAATGCTTCCACAAGATCTGGCTGTTAGGCAAGCCTTGAGAGCAAGCCAGTAAGCAGCACTCCTCCATGGCCTCCAGGTTCCTGTCTGTCTGAGTTACTCTTGGTTTCCTTTAATGTTGATAAGGAGGTGTAAGCTAAACAAACCCTTTCCTCCCCAAGCTGCTTTTGGTCATGGTGTTTCATCGCAGCAGCAGTGACCCTGAGTAAGACATGCGAGCACCATGCAGTCTGATTTCCAAGGAAAATCCAGGAGGAAGAATCAGCACTGGTGACAGTGTCAGGGCAAACCAACTCAGTGACAACAGGGAAGACCAACTAAGCAAACAGTGGATAATCTTGCCCTGCCATTCCCTTTTAAGTGCAGACTTCTGGCAGAAGGTGCTCCCACATTTGAGGGTGAGTCCTCTCAGGTCAATTGACACAGTCCAGACAATTTCTCAGCCGAGACTCCCTACTAGGTGATTGTCATTTATGGTGACTTGACATTAAACCAGCCACAACAGCCTTCTAATATTTGGCAGTTCTCCCCATTCGTCAGGTGGCATTTGAAATACCCAGTTTTCACCAAAAAATGACACATATGAAGAAACAAAAATGATGGCTCTACTTGACAAGAAAAAGTAGTGGGAGGGAGAAGAAAAGAAAATACAAACTAATGTCTACAATTAGCAGACAGAGTCATTATATGTCATTACATGTACACTGAAGGATTAAGGAAAATATAGTCACAAAAAGTAAACAAGTGGAGAGAATCCTGGTGTTGAAACAGTCACTGTCAAAGTACCAACCATGAATGCTAGTGGTGGAAAATAAAAATTATTGAAATTAAAACAATCATTGGATTGGCTTAGCTACGCATTGGAAATATATGAATAGTCAATTTGGAATCTGATTGATGGGCGTTATCTAACTAATGGTGATCATCCAATCAAAAGAACAGAGGGGGAAAAAGGGCTAAAAGGGCACTTTTAAAAAGTGCTCAGTAGCAAAGAGAATTTACTACTCTTCTGAAAAACCCAAGCTTAGTTTTCAGCACCTATGTTGGGCAGCCCACAACCACCTGTAACTCTTTTGTAATATCCTCTTTTGACTTCCATGGGCATTGCCCCCCAACCCACACACACAGAGACACATGCATATTGGCAGGGTTGAGTGGTTTAAACCTCTTGCTGCCTTTGCAGAGGAGTCAGATTTGACTCCCAGCACCCATATTGTGGCTTACAACTATTCCATAACTCCAATTCCGGGAGGAATCTAGCACCATTTTTTGTCCTCTAGGCACAAGCATGAATGGTGCAGTTGCATATGTGCAAGCAAAACACTCATACATATAAAAATAAATAGTTTCCAAAAAAGCTTAAATCATTCAGAAAGTACTGGAACTATTTATTAAGCAATTTTATATATAATTTAATAATAATATAAATTCTACAGGAGAAAAAAGAATGGAGTATATAATGGATTATAGAGATAATGAATGAATTCTGTGAATGGCATTGTAGAGATACAAAATGTAACATATGCTAGTAGAAAGTACAAAAGGAAAAAAATCACATCATCACACATCACACATCACACATCACAATCAAGCTGACAAGATCTAAAAGCCCAAAGGAAGACGTGAAAGTAGGCAGAGAAAAATGATGTATTATAGATAGAGAGAAATGAAGCAAACCACATCTGGTTCTTACTAGAGAAACAGAGGAGAGAAACAGTAACTTCCATGCAGCCAACTGTGAGTCATGGCTCAGACAGAATACTCTAGAGCTAATCATTAGAAATCTGCTTTAATTACACCCCACAGACTGCAATGACAGAGATTAAGAACAAGTCTCTTACTCATTATGTTATTACTCAGGCAATGGGTAACCTCTTAAAGGTGGACAATAAGATGCCAGGCTTGGAAAGGGACATAGTGACTCAGTCCATTTCTGTGTAGACAAATCTAATGAGGATGTTGTCTAGTGGATGCTAGATGGGATAATCTGCTCAGCAATGTCATTGACAGAAGATAAGTTAGACAATGATGACCACATATAGCCCTGATGTCCCCAAGACATCCAGCCTTCTGGTGTCAACGTTTCTTTAATATTTAAATAAAATTGCTGAAGTCCCTGATGCATTCCAGCCTCAAACACATGACTACCTGGCCTCCTCTCTGTCTGTCTCTCTCTACCTCTCTCTATACACTCACTCTTCTTATTGGCATTTATTTACCATCTTATCTCTTACAGTTTTGCTTCATCTCTCTTTGTTTTTCTATACTTCAGGGATAGAACAAATTACTTTCTATTTATTCCCTGAAGTGCTACTAACTCAAGGTTTCTGTAAGAGAGAGCTGTACCCAAGATAATAGAGAATAAATTCTATACAGCTCAGTGAGGCTGCATGTCAGACAGCATTCCTGGGATTATTAGTCAATCTAATTGACTGAGGGATTTCCCATTGACTCTGTTCTTTCTTAGCTTCTAATTGTTCTATTGCTTGGGCTACAGGAAGCTGCAGAATCTTCCTATTGATTCTTTACTTTTCGCTAACTTCCCTCCTGGTTCTGCCTAGATCTGAGGGGTAGTCCCCAAATTTCTACTAATTTATAACATGGAGTGATTTAAGTCTTTGTTTTATATTATTTCTTTTCAAGAATAGTTCAAGAACATAACCCATTATAACAAAAAAACAGCTGTTTTGTTTCCCACAAAGAATTCTTCAGTCCTAAGACTTAACCTGGGATTTCAAATCAGTGAGAGTGCCCATCCAAACCCATGAGCAAATCAGAATCCTTTAAGGGTCAGGGAGTTAAACTCTTCTCAAGTGTGTGGTGGGACTCGGAGTGTATCTATGACTTTCCTTGCTGCTGCAACAAAATACCTGACCAATGCAACTTGAGGAAAGTTGGGTTTATTTTGACTCAAGTTCGAAGGTACAGTCTGTAGTGGCAGGAAGTCATAGGGACAGGTACTTGAAGAGACTTGTCACATTGTTTCCAGTCAAGAAACAGAGAAAGATGATGATGATGCTCAGCTTGCCTTCTTTTGATGTAGTCTGAGACCCCAATAGGCAGAATGGTACCACTTACACTTAAGGTGGGTCTTCCCATCTCAGTTAAGCTAAGCAGACTCATTTCTGTGGTGACTCTTAATCCTGCCAAATTGGTAATCAAGATAAACCCTCATATACCACAGTAGGAACTATTGACACTCACCATCCCAAAAGAGCAGGAGTGGGTACTCTAAGCAAGAATAAGACTGGTGCAAATGATGCTTGTTGAAGAGGAGAGAGACGTCCAGTCAGCTCCCAGGCACAGCAGCATCTGAGGCAGGGGGCTGGGGTGAAAACACTCCAATCTCCCACCTATTTCTCAACTGTCTTCATTTCCTGAGCCCAGAAGATAGAGAGCAAATGGAAACCTTCAGAATGCCTCAGATGTCAGCTTTCCTCATTCCTCAGGAGGAACAAACTGGAGTTCTGAAAGTACCACTTGGGTGAGAAATACTGGGGAAAATAGTTTACTTTGTAGCTTCCTTTAAGAAAGTTCCCAACTGTGAGAAATGCAGTTCTCAATGAGATTGACAGATGAATATCCAGGAACATGGCTTGACACATAGTTGTATTAGTTTGTAGAGAATTGATTCTCTGTTATCTTAAGTAAATCTGTTTCTTCTGTTCTCAATAAATCTCTCAGAGGTGTGTTTACAAATTCTCACTTTTAAAAGAAGATGCCCAAGACTTTGACGATCCCCAATGGGAGGCCTCACCCTCCCTGGGGAGTGGATGGGGGGTTGGTGTGGGGCATGGGAGGATGGGAGGGAGAGGGAACTTGGATTGGTATGTAAAATAAGATTGCTTTAATTTAAATAAAAATTTATTTAAAAAGAATTAAAAATTCATGTCCAGAGCTGTGGATATAGTAGATGTGGTAAAACACTTGCCTAACATGCATGAGGCCTTAGGTTCAATTCCAGCACTATACAGGGGAAGAATGAAAATAAAACTAAAACTAAAATGTCATTCAGCCTGCCCAGAGATTGCCAGCTTCCAAGTCCCATTCTCCACCCACAGGACAGGTGAGGCAAGCATGGGACTGTCCCCAGCCTGCCTTCAGGTGCCCTGAGCAGAACCTCCAGAGACATGGGGACTGTGCAAGGCAGATCCCATCTTGACAGAATTTAGCCCGCCCAGAGACTGGCAGCACCATAGTCCCTCTTCCCACTCACGGAGCTACAAAATCCTGGGCCTGTTTATAGCCCACCTTCCAGTGATCTGCACACAACTAACCAAGGTCAGGTTACTGCATACTGCAGCTCCTATCCCAGCAGGAGCCAGCCTTCCCAGAGACTGCCAGCTTCCAAGTCCCATTCTCCACCCACAGGACAGGTGAGGGTCCAGCCTACCCAGAGATTGACAAGGCCCTGATACTAGGACAGCCTCCATCCATGCAAGAGGAAAGCCACCAGGGTACTAGACCTGCTCCCACCAACTAGAAAGGAACTGTGGTCACATACCCACCAGGAAAGGAAGAAACTACTTCTGCACCCACTGGAAGAAGTGATGGTAAGGAGACAATATAAAAACACACCCAGCAACAGAAAAACCAATATGACACCTCCAGAGACTAGAGACTCTACACCCACAAGACCTGAACAGTCCATTGCATATGAAGCACATAAGAAAGACCTTAACAACAACTTCATGAAAATGACAGAGGCCCTCAAAGGGGTTATGAGAAATCCCTTAAAGAAATGGAAGAAAAACAAACCAAAAAATGTAAAAAAATGCAAGAAATGGAAGAAGAGCAAACCAAAATAATCCAACAAATGCAAGAAAGAGAGGAAAAGACAAAGCAAAAATTGTAAGAAAAAATTCAAATAGTGCAAGGGTTGAAAGATTAAATAAAAAACACAGTCTGACGGAATGTTGGAAATAGAAAAGCTGGGCAAATGGTCAAGTACTACAGATGCAAGCATAACAAACAGAATCCAAGAGGTGGAAGAGAGAAACTCAGGTGTTGAAGATACACTAGCAGAAACAGACTCATCGACCAAAGAAAATCTTAAGTCCAATAAATCCCTAACACAAAATATCCAGGAAATATGGGACAACATGAAAAGACCAAACCTAAGAATAACAGGTATAGAAAAAGGTGAAGAAGACCATCTAAAAGGGGCAGAAAACATATTCAACAAAATCATAAAAGAAAACTTTCCCATCCTAAAGAAAGACATGCCAATGAAGGTACAAGAAGCTTACAGAACACCAAATAAAGTAGACCACAAAAGAAAGTCCTCTTGCCACATAACATACAAAGGTGAACCTCTCAGAATCACACCTGACTTCTCCATGGAAACTCTGAAAGCCAGGTCTGGATTCTACCAACACCAAGAGACCTTGGATGCCAGCTCAGACTACTATACCCAGCAAAGTTTTCAATCGCTATAGATGGAGAAAACAAGATATTCCATGACAAAAATCTTACTCAAACAATACATATCCACTAACCCAGCCCTATAGAAAATTCTGGAAGAAAAACTCCAACCCAAGGAAGTTAACTACAACCAGAAAAACACAGGCAATAGATAACCCCACATTACCAACAGCCAAAAGAAAAAAGGGGTGGAAATCCATATATAATTCCATAACCACCAAGCATTCCAAAACAAAGAAGAATGAGCAATCAATGGTCATTAATATCCCTCAATATTAATAGTCTTAACTTGCCCATAGAAAGACACAGGCTAACAGAATGGATTCGAAGAGAGAACCCATCCTTCTGCTGCATACAAGAAACACACCTCAGCCTCTAAGACAGACATTACCTGAGAGTCAAGGTTGGGAAAAGATTTTCCAATCAAATGGACCCAACAAACAAGCAGGGATAGCAATCCTAATAATATCTAACAAATACGATTTTAAAATAAAATCAATCAAAAGAGATGAAGGAGGTCATTTCATATTCATCACAGGAGAAATCCACCAAGTTTCAATTCTGCACATCAATGCCCCAAATACAAAGGCATCCACGTTCATAAAAGAACCATTACTAAAACTCTAACCACATATAAGCCCCACACACTTGTATTGGAAGGCTTCAACAGCCTGCTCTCACCACTAGGCAGGACTACCAGACAGAAACTTAAAGAAGCAAAGGAACTAACAGAAGTTATAATCCAATTGGAATTAACAGACATCTATAGCGCATCCCAACCAAATAAAAAAGAATATACCATCTTCTCAGCACCACATGGAACCTTCTCAAAAATTGACCACATACTTGGCAACATATCAAACCTCAACAGGTTCAAAAAATTGGAATAACTCCATGCATCTTATCAGACCACCATGCATTAAAATTAGAATTCAACAACAACACAAATTGCAGAAACCCTACAAACTCAAGGAAATTGAATAATGCACAATTACATCATTCCTGGGTCAAAAATAAATTAAAGAAAACATTAAAGGCTTCCTAGAATTCAATGAGAATGAATACACAACATACCCACACTTCTGGGGCACTTTGAAAGCAGTGCTACGAGGGAAATTCATAGCAGTATGAGCCCACATGAAGAAACTGGAGAATAGTAACACTAGAGAATTAACAGCACAACTGAAAGCTCTAGAACAAAAAGAAGCAAATTCACACCAGAGTATATGCCAGGAAATAGTCAAATTGAGGGCTGAAACCAATAAAGTAGAAACTAGGAAAGAAATACAAAGAATCAATTTAACGAAGAGTTGGTTCTTTGAGAAAATCAACAAGATAGACAAACCTTTATCCAAACTTACTAAACTACAGAGTGTGAACATGCAAATCAACAAAATCAGAAATGAAAAGGGGGACATAACAACAGACACTGAGGAAATCCAGAGAATCATCAGGTCATACTTTAAAAACTTGTATTCCTCAAAATTTGAAAATCTAAAGGAAATGGACAATTTTCTGAATAGATATCATTTGCCAAAATTAAACCAAGACAGGATAAACAATTTAAATAGACTTAACCCCTAGGGAAATAGAAGCAGTCATCAAAAGCCTCCCAATCAAAAAAAGGCCAGGGCCAGATGGCCTCAGTGCAGAATTCTACCAGAAATTCAATGAGCAGCTTATACCAATTCTTCTCAAAGCATTCCATGCAATAGAAGCAGAAGGGTCTTTACCAAACTCTTTTTATGAGGCTTCAATAACCTTGACACCCAAGTCACACAAAGACACAGCTAAGAAAGAGAACTTCAGACCAATAACCCTCATGGACATTGATGCAAAAATACTCAATAAAATACTAGCAAATCGGTTCCAAGAACACATCAAAACAATCATGTACCATGATCAAGTAGGCTTCATTCCAGGGATGCAGGATTGGTTCAATATATAAAAAATCTATTAATGTAATCCACCATATAAATAAGCTGAGAAACAAAAATCACATGATCATCTCACTAGATGCTGAAAAAGTCTTTGACAAACCCCTTCATGATAAAGGTCTTAGAGACATCCGGGATGACAGGAACTTAACCTTAAAATAATAAAAGCTATATACAGCAAACCAACAGTCAACATCAAACTAAATGGACAGAAACTCAACGCAATTCCTCTAAAATCAGGAACAAGACAAGGCTGTCCACTCTCTCCATATATTTTCAATATTGTACTTGAAGTTCTAGCTAGAGCAATATGACAACAAAAGGAGATCAAGAGGATACAAATTGGAAAGGAAGAGGTCACTATTTGCAGATGATATGATAGTTTACATAAGCTACCCAAACAAACCTACCCAGGAACTCTTACAGCTGATAAATAACTTCAGCAATGTGGCAGGATACAAGATCTACTCAAGAAAATCAGTATCCCTACTATATACAAATGATAAAAGGGCTGAGAAAGAAATCAGAGAAGCATCACCCCTACAATAGCCACAAACATAAAATACCATGGGGTAATGCTAACCAAACAAGTGAAAGACCTGTATCGCAAGAACTGAAAGTTCTTGCGATACAGAAATTCAGAAATTAAAGACACCAGAAAATGGAAAGATTTCCCATGCTCTTGGATACGCAGGATCAACATAGTAAAAATGGGAATCTTACCGAAAACAATATACAGATTTAATGCAATCCCCCATTAAAATCCCAGCACAATTCTTCACAGACCTTGAAAGAACAATAATCGATTTTGTATGGAAAAGCAAAGGACCCAGGATAGCCCAAAACAACCCTGTTCAACAAGGCAGCATCCAGAGGCATCGCCATCCCTGACTTCAAGCTGTATTACAGAGCTGTTGTCCTGAAAACAGCTTGGTATTGGCACAAAAATAGACAGATAGACCAATGGAATCGAATTGAACACCCTAACATTAACCCATATACACATGAACACCTGATCTTTTACAAAGAAGCTAAAATTATACAATAGAAAAAAGAAAGCATCTTCAACAAATGGTGCTGGCATAACTGGAGGCTCACAGACAGAAGACTGCAGATAGATCCATGTCTATCACCATGCACAAAACTTGAATCCAAATGGTTCAAAGACCTCAACATAAATCCAGCCACACTGAACCTGTTAGAAGACAAAGTGGGAGGCACCCTTGAACGAATTGGTACAGGAAACAGCTTCCTGAACATAACTCCAGTCACACAGACACTAAGATCAACAACTAATAAATGGGACCTCCTGAAACTGAGAAGCTTCTGTAAGGCAAAGGACACAGTCAGCAAGACAAAAAGGCAACCCACAAATTGGGAAAAGATATTCACTAACCCCACATCTGATAGAGGGCTGATCGCCACAATTTACAAAGAACTCAAGAAGTATCTAAAACACCAAAGGATCCAATCAAAAATGGGGTATAGAACTAAATAGAGAATTCTCAGTAGAGGAGTCTAAAATGGCTGAAAGACACTTGAGAAAGTAGTCAACATCCCTAGCCATCCAGGAAATGCAAATCAAAACAACTCTGAGATACCATCTTACTCCTGTCAGAATGGCTAAAATCAAAAACTCCAATGACAGTTCATGCTAGAGAGGATGTGGAGAAAGGGGAATACTCCTTCATGGCTGGTGGGAGTGCCAACTCGTACAGCCACTTTTGAAATCAGTATGGAGATTCCTCAGTAAAATGGGAATCAGTCTACCAAAAGACCCAGCAATTCCACTCTTAGGCATATACGCAAAATATGCTCAATTATACAACAAGGACGTTTGTTCCACTATGTTCATAGCAGGATTATTTGTAATAGCCAGAAGCAACTTAGATGCCCCTCACCTGAAGAGTGGATAGAGAAATTATGGTACATTTACACAATGGAGTACTATTCAGTGAAAAAAAAAACCAATGGAATCTTGAAATTTGCAGGTAAATGGATGGCACTAGAAGAAACCACCCTGAGTGAGGTCACCCAGTCACAAAAAGAGAAACATGGTGTGTACTCACTCATATGTGGATTTTAGACATGAATCAGCATACATTCCCACTGCCAGAGAGTCTGAGAAACTGAACCTTCATCCACTGAATGATAGAAGCAGAGGTAGACACCCACTGCTAAACACTGAACTGAACTCCTGGAATCCAGTGACAGAAAGGGAGAACTGATGAGCAAAGGAGTTAAGATTGGGCTTGCTTAACCCACAGAAACAGTTGACCTGAACAAGGGGAGCTCTTGGTCCCCAGATTGATAGCTGTGTGGAAAGCATAGGACTGACTCAGACCCCCTGATTGTGGGTGTCATTTGGGAGGCCTAGGTAATTTAGGGTGCCTTGGGTAGTATTTATCCCTGATGTACAAATAGACTTTGAGTGCCCATCCCACAATGAGGGATGCTCTCTCAGCTTGGACTCTTGGGGGAGGGCCTAGGCCCTGCCCTGGATGAAATGACAAACTCTGGAGATCCACCATGGATGGTCTCTCCCTCCCTGGGGATCAAAGTGGTGATTGGGTGTGGAACTGGGGAGGGGGCTGGTGGGGAGGGCAGGGGAGGAGAGGAGGGTGAGGGAGCTGGGATTGACATGTTAAACAAGCTTGTTTCTAACTTAAATAAAAAAACCCTAAAATGTCATAGTCCATATGAAATCTGTAAGAATGAACCACAAATAACCATAATGTTTCTAGCCTTGCCATTTGCCATTGTTTTGTCTCAATCAACTCTCCCTCTCTCTCTTTGTCTCTGTCTCTGTCTCTGTGTGTGTGTATGAACCTCATGTTCAAACTTTCTTAGTTGTTCTCACATCTTCTGTGTTGTTTTGAAAGTATCTAGGACGCAGTATAGTTTACATCACATTTGGTTATCATATATCAGTCTCCTTTGATCTGAACTAATGCTTTTGCCTTTTATGACCCCCTTTCTTTTAAAGAGTGTGAGCCATTTGTCTTGTATAATGTTCTTCCTGTGAATTTGCCTGATTGCTTCCTTATGGTGTGGTTCAGATTATGCATTCTTGGAAGGTTTGTTTTCTCTTGCCGTGATAAAACAATGACCAAAACCAACTTGAGGGAGGAGAGGGTTTATTTGTCCAATATTGATGATAGGAACTCAACCAGGAAGCTGGGAGCAGGAACTGAAGCAGAGACAATGAAGGAATATTGCTTACTGACTTATCCCCATGCCTCTCCTAGTCTGCTTTCTTATATAACCTAGGCTCACTTATCCAGGAATGGAATCACCCACAGCAGGCTGGACCCTTCCATGCCAGTAATTAATCAATAAAATGTCCCACAGAACAATATGAGTGAAGTATCCCCTCAACTGAGGCTCCTTCTTTAGAGGTAATTCTATTTTGCATCAAGTTTACATAAACAAACCAGCCCACAGTCAAATGACTTAAGTGACATTATGCTACTTAATAGATCTCACTTGCGTTTGAGAACAACTGCCAAGCAGCTCAAATTGTGGCCAGCTCTTAATGTTTTTAAATTTTACACTAAAAAAAGCCATCATTAATTTTTCAGAGCTAGCCAGTAAGAAACAAGCAGGGCCAACAGCTTCATAATTAATATGGCCTCCTGTGTGTTTATTTGGCACTGATGAGGCTCTAGAACCAGGCTGGCGGGAAGGCTGCTCTCAAAGAAAAAGCTTCTCTTTACACAGGGCAGAGCCAAGCATCCCAGAAGTCCACTCAGAGACAATGCAGATGAAGATGGACAGTGGCTGGTGCGACTCTGAGGCAGGACTGGAAGGAGAAAGAAGCTGTAGAGACCAGGCACAGCCCCTTTGTTGATCACCAGTGTCCTTGGGATATGATGAAGTGGGGCAGTCTCACTAAGGACAGTCCAGGAGGATGGATGCCATCCATCCAGGTGCTTTGTGGGAGTATCTGACAAGGTCCTCACCGATTATGCAACTAGAGCTGGTTTTGCTTTGATTTTTAGGATGACAATGGGTCAACCACTAGAAGGATGCGTGAACCAATAGGATAACCAGTGGACTCAACAGTCACATGAAACACTGGGTTGGCTTACAAGCAAGTCAGTATGTCTTTCAGGTCCACCTTATGTAGAAATCAGACATTTGATTGTGTGATGGAGATCATATCGATTAACATGAAGCAGACATGTTCACACAAGGCATCAGACAGGACATGGAAGGAAGTGGGGAACTGACCAAAAACACCAATGGCCTTAATCTTTCTGCATCAATATCAGGTTTGGAACCAGAGATGTAGATACATGGAGTTATGAGGACTGTGGGTGTTAGACAACTAAAAATGCAACATTTTCAGATTACAACAGACCTGCTGGAACCTCAGATCTCCAGTAGGGCACAGATGGCCACACTGAATTCAGGACCTGATTTTTAGGATGGAAATGGACAATTAAGACTATAATGTTTGGGCTGAAGCTCAGTAGTCACCTGAACAAAAATTGCTCTCATTTATGGATTCCTTCCAACCTCCAATAACTACAGGGTCAAGTGGTCCGTTCTATAGCATTTATGCTGAGTATAACTTTGTTCTGTCATGTGATTCTCCCTGTCAGTAAGAAAGAACGATGATACTGCCCTTGTGTGTACAGCTCATGAGAAGAGAAAATAATGATGAAGAGTAAAGTTTATGCTTTGTTAGTCAGATAATTATAGAAATGAGAGATTGTGTATTCTGGAGAAGTAACTCCAAGTGTGTGTGTGTGTGTGTGTGTGTGTGTGTGTGTGTGTGTGTTCACAAGTACCACCATGTCTGTGTGAAAATCAGATGACAACTTGGGTGAGTCTATTCTCTCCTTCCACCATGTAGGTCTCAGGAGTCAAAATCAAATTATCAAGAAGGATGAAGGCACATGGCTTTTCCTGCTAAGCCATGTTGGCTGCTCGGAACTTCGATTTTAAATGAGATAGCCAGCATAACTCACTTTACTTTGAAGGTGACTGTGGTAGTTTGAACATAATTAGCACCCATAATCTCATAGGGAGCGGCACTATTAGGAGATGTAGATTTGTTGGAGGGAGTATAGCCTTGCTGGAGGAAGTGTGTCACTGAGGGGGTGGCTTTGAGGTTTTCTATGCTCAGGATACTGCCCAGTGTCTCAGTCAACTTCCTGTTGCCAGCAAGAGATGTAGGACTCTCAGCTGCTGTCCGCCTGCACACCCCCATGCTCCCACCATGATAATGGACTGTACCTCTGAAACTGTAAGTGAGTCATCCCAATTAAATGTCTTTCTTTTATAAGAGTTGCCATGATCATGGTATCTCTTCACAGAAACAAAAACCCTAACTAAGACAGTGACACTTGACCAAAATCCTTAAAAAATACTTTCATGTATCTGAGTGTGCCTGCTTGTGTGTATGTGCAGTGCATGCATGCAGTAACCATGGAGGCCAGGAGAAGACATCATACACTCTGTAGCTAGAGATGTGATGTGAGCTATCTGAGGTTCTGTGGGAACCAAACCTGGGTCCTCTGTAAGAGCAGGAAGTGCTCTTAACCACTAAGCCATCTTTCTTGCTTCTTGACCAAAGTCTTAATGGAGACTAGTCCTGGGGCTTTCTCAGGAAAGAGTTGATAGGACAGGAGAACAGCCAATACAAAGGTCCTAAGATAAGAATGTTCCATAAAGTGACTAGATTAGAGGTAAAGGACCATATAAGGGGAGTATAGGGAAGTTGTAAACTGGAAACCTTCGTGTCAATGCAGCAGTGCTGGAATACAGGGCCTTTTGGGGGTGGTTTGGGGCCTGAGGGCTCCACACACATGTATCCACACCATGATGTCCAGAGTGAGCTGGCTAAAGTTAGGGTAGGTATATTGTAAGAGAGACTTCAATGTCACTATGGAGCTTTCTCACCAGATCTCTTCTGCCATGCGAAAACACAGCAAGGAGGCCCAGGCCAGATGGTGCCTCGTGAATTTGAACTTCCCAATCTGTAGGAGTATGAGCCAAAGAAATTATGAATTAAAGCCTAAGAATTGTGTGATCACAGCACAATATGGGCTAAGGCACACATTCAATCCTCACTAGAGAAATGCCAGACATGTCTCCTTTCTTCTCCTCAGACCCGACAGGAAGTTACAATTTTCCATGTAGCTATTTTCTAGTTATCATCAGTAGAGCTCTTACCAAAATGAAAATCTATTTGTGTCCTTGTGTTTCACAAACAATAGCGGGAAAACATTAATATACTCGACTTTGTTTCCCAGATACCTGCTGTGTGTTTTTTACTGCTCTGAACCAAGCTCAGTAGATTAACATTTATCAACTTACAATTGTTCGGGTCCAAAGTTTTAGATGGTTAAACAGGGGCTCTTCATGGAGGCTCTAGGGTGATCTGTGTCTGTTGCCTGCTGCCTCATGTGCCCTTTGGCTCTTGACTTTTTATTTTTGACACAAACATGTGTAATGTGTCACCTTCTCTCCCTCTTTCTCTCTATGCTTCGACACCTCTTTGCTACCTATGTTTGGTGTTCCTGTCTCCCTTTCAGGTGGATGGTGCTCATGATGGTTAGCATTAATTTCCAGCATGAAACATCTTAGAATTTCCTAGGGAGAGAGTCTCCGATTGGGATTGCCTACATTGGGTTGGGCTATGGGTGTGTCTATGAAAACACTATCTCAACTAAGTTAACTGATTTGGTAAGACCCAGATCACTGTAGATAACCCTGTTCCCTAGGCAGAGGGTCCTGAACTGTATAAGAGGAGAAAACAAGCTGCATGCAATCATCAAGTACATAAAGCATGTTAATTTTTCTCTCTTCTTAGCTGCAGATGCCATGTGGCTCGTTGTTTGGAGTCACTAACTTGACTTCCCTGCAATGATGAACTCTAGCCTGGCACTGGGAGCCAAATAAACCCTTCCTCTCCTGAGCTGCTTTTTGTCATGGTGTTTCATCACAGCAGCAGAAATGAGACTAAGACAATGGTGATACCAGTGGGCCCAATCGGATAATCTTGGATCTGACTCAAAATTTTTGCTTAATCATGCCTATAAATCCTTCTTTGTTGGTACAGAAACATTCCATTGATTCTGGAGATTAGACTGTGAATTACTATGGAGGACCATTATTCAGCCAGTTAGCCTAGGAAGTGAAGGAAGAAAAATAAGGAAGAAAGACAGAGGGAGGCAGCTGGTGAATAAGGGACCAGAGAATCACCTAGACAGTACAAACAAATGTAGGAAGCTGCCTAAGGCATCTGAGCCAGAGGAAGCTGTTCATAGCAGCTAGCAGCTTCCCAGGAGAAACTTCCATCTACAACCACTGAGGCTTTAGAAGACTAGCCAAGACGCCATAGAAAGACTTAGGAATAGGACTAATTTAGACCCCAAGAACCCCACATGCCTGTATTCTAGCAGTCTAGAGGCAGAGGCAAGAGGATCATGAGTTCAAAGTCAGCTGGAGCTACATAGTGAGTTCCAGCCCAGTTTGGACTACAAGACCCTGTCTGATGGGGGCAAAAAGAGAGAGTGGAAGAGAGCAGGATGGGGAGATTAGTTGTCTAGAAACGCTGTAGCAAAGTTCACAGACAAATTAGCCTAAGCAGGAGGGAATCATATCTCACAAGAGACTAGAGGTTAAAATCAAGGTGTAGTAGACTTGCTTTCTCCCGAGATCCCTCTCCTAGGTTCACACAGACTTCTCTCTGTGTCCTTACATGGCCTATTGTCTGTTGTCTCTTCCTCTTCTAAGAACATCAGTCTTATTGAGTTAGGGATGTGTTATGATCTCATTCTGTCCTGATCACCTCTGGGAAGGCCCTGGCCCCTAATACAGTCACATCGGAGGTTAAAGCTCCAGTCTGAGTCAGTGTTTGTGGGTGGATAGCACAATTCTGCCCATACGTATGAGTTATCAGGGTGCTCTGGATAGGACAATATCCCAGAATTGTACCAAATATGCACAGTATATTAGTAAGTAAGAGTTTGACACAGTGGAGACCCCAGGATATACAGATCATATATTACGGGAGGAAAGAGCTCTAATTCCACTAAATCTACAATCTCTCTTCCAGCCTGACTGCTGAACATCTCCCTGGGTGACACCCTAAGGGCAACAAAAGGGGACAGAAGCCCTGTATGGCCTGGGATGTATATTTTGTATTATTTCCTTTGGATTCATGTACCAGGGCTTCATTGCTTTGCACTTGGTTCATTCACAATTTCACAGATGGTAGAACAAGCTATATTCAATGTGTCCTTTCCCTGGGAAGAAACTGACTTCGTTTTATGACTCTTACATTTATATAAGCATATTTATGTTTAATGTTTTAAAATTCCAGGTTGTATATACATTTAAACATGATGATGGGATCTCCTTTGCAAGTGCTAAAGGAGGAGCGCCAAAGACCAGACAAGCATGTGAGGAATGCAAGAGAAATGTTAAATCTAGGGCCAAAATTGTAAAGCTTGCTATAGCTGTGGAGATATGGTGGAAAGATGATTCAATGGTTAAGGCCACTAGATGCTCTCCTAGAGTATCTAGATTTAATTCTCAGCATCCACAACTGTCTGTAGCTCTAGTCCCAAGGTATCTAACACCCTCTTCTGAGCTCTAAGGGCAACAGACACAAAAATCAGGCAGGCAAAACATCCATACACATAAAATAAATGAGGTAAAATTAGTATTTTAAAGCTGGAAATCAGGTTTTACTCAAGAAGGGATATGGGGCTAATAGCAGAGGCCACTACAGTGGGGTCTAGAATGAGAAGGAAGAGACTAGACTCAATACCAACTCCAGCAGGGACAAATAATAATTTATAGCCAAGGAAAAGGAGGGATCGGTGGGATAATTACTAAGAGAAAATATTGAGGATAGAGAATTCTAGACATATAGGATGATAAGATACCAAAAAGTGGTAAGATGGGTGGGAGTATATTACCAAAATGAGTTAGTGCATTTCTTCCTACAAGGACAGAAGGGAAGTTCAAGTTATAGCCAATTAGACAAGAGTATGAATAAATTTACAATTGAAAGAGGAAATCTTAGATAGATAGATAGATAGATAGACAGATAGATGACAAAATAGATGAAAGATGATAGTATGATAAGTTCTTGATGATTTATAGATACAGAAACGGGTGAGCTGATTGATTGATGCCCTCATTTTCTTTTTCCTTATCATGCTATTAGGGGTTTGATATTAAATATCCCCCAAATCTTATTTGTTTTAGGTGTGTACCCAGTGCATCAGTTTAGCATTGGAGAAGTAACTGGTTTGTGAGGTCCCTGACTTCATCAAGTGGATTAATTCACTTGGGAATGTATAGTTCACAGGTATTTGATGGAAGGGTTGTGTTTTAAAAGCCCTCTGTGCTTCTGTTCGTCTCCAACAGTGAGCGGCTCTGTTTCAGCCCGTGCTCCCTGCTACCATGTCCTTCCTCGTCACAGATCTGGAAGCAATGAAGTCAAAAGACCATGGACTGATCCCTTAGAGACCATGAGCCAGGTAGACCATTCCTCCACCAAGTTGTTTGTCTTAGGTATTTTATCACAGCAATGGAAGTTGTCTACTACTCATGTTTTTGTTTACTTAGGATCAATCATAGTCTAAATATATTAAATGAAAAATTCTAGAAATAAGCAATCCAAAAGCATACATTTAAATTATGCTGCATTATAGAAGAGTGGTAGAATTCCATTCCACCCTTGGGATGTGAACATGACTGCGTTTAGTGTATTCAGGCTGTTAATGCTCCCCAACTAATAACTATTTAGTACCCATCTTAGGTTTTGGATTGACTTGTGTTTATTTTACCATGACCTAAAGTAGTGATGCTGGCAATTTGGATATACCTAAAATAACCCTTTATCTAAGTTGGAAAAAACCGAATTTCTTAACTTAATAAAGGAAAATATATATATATTGAAGTTGCTAACCGGCATTGTAGGGAGAGATCACATACCTGTAGCATTGACCATGCCCACTAGGTGTGGTTACAGGTACGTGGAAGAAATCAGGGATAAAAGAGGACATAAGAGGGGACCAACCAGAATGCTGAGCTCAATTCTCCTCTTTTCATGTAAGTGACCTCTCTCTTTAATAAAGTGTCATTAACCTCCGTTTCTCGGTATCCTCAGTATGGCAGGTTTACCAGAAATAACTGGTGTCAAATTTGTGTGGAAATAAGTTTACCCACCTCAGGCTCTTCATCTCCCTTAATTCCCCTCCCTGCCCGCCAGCCAGCTCGCAGGCAGGTCTGAGTGCAGTCCCCTGCTAATTGGTCCCTGCTCTTGGCCATCCATTGTGTCAGGCTCCTGGTCCCTGGGCCCACCCTGCTCATGCTGCCATGCCGTGCTCATGTTGTCCCATTGCTGGTACACCTTTCCCTATTGTTGATATTACAGGATAGTTTACAGCTGATAGGGTTAGTTTTCAATTATTTAGGGTTGGGATTGGAAGGAGGTGTTCAGACTTGGGCATCTCTTTCAGATAAGTTTACGGTTTAGATGAGAGAGATATACTTTAGATAGGATATAAGTAGATTATAATTCATTTATCATCTTCTAGGTATATATGATGTATATATGTTTGAATTTTGTATCAAGTCTAAATCTTTTCTTTAGACTGAAAGGAGAATTGTAGGGAGAGATCACCTGCAGCGCTGACCACACCCGTTGGGTGTGGTTGCAAGTACGTGGGAGAAATCAGGAATAAAAGACGATACAAGTGGGGACCGCTCTCTCTCTCTCTTGGATTCTGGATGAGATTTGGAGACCAGAACGCTGAGCTCAGTTCTCAGCTTCTCAAGTAAGTGACCTCTCTCTAATAAAGTATCTTTCACCACCCTTTCTCGGTATCCTCAGTACGGCCCATTTACCGGCAATACCGTAAAATAAAGATGAATCTTCTATTCATGAAATCATGACGCATAAAAAAATTCAAGCTAATTATGTTGTCATACTTCAGGCTGCAATAACTTTAGTCACAGATTAAGGATAAATGTTTACTTAAGATGGAAAACACTTCAAATTTGTGGGTAGAAGACATGAACAGAAGTCTTCCTACCAACAATGCCTTGAGTAGAAAAGCAAGAAAGACTCTGCAAGAAGACTCAGCAAGTGATGCCCTGAAGCCGCCGGTGTGGGACACTGCAAGTAGGTGATGGTCACATAGAACAGGGAACAAGTAAACTTAGAGCTCCGTGCTCTTTTCTGTGTCTTGGACACCACCTGCAGGCCTTGAAGGTGTCCCCATGGATAATGGGTTGGCGGTACATGTAAAACTGGAGGAGAGATCCCCATACCTCCCTGAGGTGGCATAGATGCAATACAAATTAGAAAACCAAAATCGCCACGTTGTTACCTTTCTGCTGATTAATACAGTGGGGAGATATTATGTTTTAATTTAGTGTAGGGGAAATAAGGTGGTCTGAAAGCTTAACCTTGGCGTAGCTCAGATGCAGCTACCAAGTAGTATCTAACACAGCCATACTCTGTGAAGATCATTGAGGGTGACTTAAGCAGAGGGGGCAGCTTGCACCAAGGTCCTGGAAGGTGCTTCGTGAGGTTGAGAAGCAGAACAAAGATCTAACTCGGAAATGGGGTCTAAGAGGAGAGAAGGCAATCTGCGTGTGTACATGCATATATGTGTGCATGTGGACAAGTGCACAGAGTGTGAGTGTGGAGGCCAAAAGTCAGGGCCAGGCTTTATTCCTCAGTACCTGACCGACTTTGTATGTTTAGGTTTGGTTTTTTTACTTTTTTATTATTTTAATTGTGTGTATGTACTTGGTGTCTCTCTGTTCACATATATATGTTTGTGTGTGTATACATACGTACATACATACATACATACATACATACATACATACATCATGCATGTGTAGTGCCTGAGGAGAGCGGAAGAAGGTGTTGGATCCCCTAGAGCTGGGTTTAGGTGATTAAACACTACCCATTGTGGGTGCCAGGTTTTCTGCAAGAGCAGTACTCACTCAGATTCGGAACCCTCTCTCCAGCCCCTCACTGGCCTTGTTTTTTAAAGTGATCAATTTTTTGTATGTGTGTTCTTTGCCTGCATGTATGTATGTGTAACGTGTGTGTGCAGTGCCCACAAAGGTCAGAAGAGGGCATCAGATTCCCTGGAACTGGAATCATAGGTTGTTGTGAACTGTAAGAGCAGCAAGTAAGTACACTTAACCCCTGAGCCATCTCTCTGTCTCCATATTACATATGGCTTGGAAATGAACCTCGTGGAAATGATTAGTGAGTTATATTTGATAAGTAAAAGAGATACTGTAATTGTAGAAAGGAGTCTAGAGAGTTTGGGAGACTACTGGACTTTCACCTCCTGTCAAGATCAGGAATAATTTTCTTCCTTGGTATGTGATTTTCTAGCACACTTGTTTTTGAGACAGTGTCTCACTGTGTAGACCAGGATGGCTGTGAACTCACAGAGTCACCTGTCTCTGCTTCCATGGTACTGGGATTAGAGGCATGTGCCACTACCCCTGGCTTATTTTTGGTTCTTAAAGCAAAGGTATTGATGGTTATATTCTGTCCTCCATGGCTAAGCAGCAGCAGAGGCACATTTAAATGCAAGCCAGCCACCCAGACATTATTATTTCTGTTCATACCTTTAAAATTGTTATTCTGTTGGTATCATTAAAAATTATTTCTGTTGATACCTGTAAAATGTAAAAAAAAAACACAAATGAACAACAACAAACCCTACAGGGTAGATAATAATGAGATTCAGAACTCACTGAGAAAATTTGCCCTGACTACCACAAAGTTTCAGCTGCAGCCTTGAAGGAGACTTTTAACCCCAGAAACATCTCCATAGCTTCAAGACATAGAAGGCTTGCTGATTAAGTTAGCATATGGCATAAGACTGCAGGGAGGTGTGCCTACGTAAAAGACAGAAACCAGGGTGCGAAGCTATTGCATTTGTGCCCAACAAGCTTAATAAAGCAATGATTCACACAAGGACTTCCATATGGATCCCAAAAGAACAACTGATCAAATCCAAGTGTGGAGGGCTAGGCAGGGCCAGACACATTGAAGCAAATGTCTTGGAGCCTTTAGAATTCAGAGATCAATACTAGTCCACAGGCTGACATGACTGCAACAAGACTAATGCAAGCCTGGGTGGTTATTAGTGACCTATTACCCAGGAAGAAATATTAGTCAGGCCACATTTGATCTCTTTGGAGTCACAACTCAAGAATATTGACAAATAGGGATTAAGGTGGTCATCTAAGAGGAAGATTGAAAACATATTCAAGATTTAAAAAGACCAGAGTTATGTTTAATTTATTCAATGAAAATTTGTTGTGTGGTTGGTTTATATCAGTGGTTGTCATGACGACTGGTGATACAGTCCAAGACAAGTGCTTCATCCTGGGAAGAGGACATTCCAGAAAGGAATTAGTTAGAGTAGCTGTGAGAGATACCCTCATAGCCCCTGGGGAAGAAGATGTAACAACTGGGAGCCTCCAAGTATCCTGTTTTTCTTCAGTACTTAGGGACAGAAACAAGCCCAGGCAAATTCTCAATGGTCAGTTGTCTGTGAAGGGTGAACTGTCTGAACATTAGTAGGTTCTCTTTTGCTAGCATTATTAATATAGGAATTCATATTCTCTTTTTATGTCCATTAGTACTGAGGTACAAAGCCAGGGATTTATGCATGCAAGGCAAGCCCCCTTCAATTTTTTTATTATTTATTTTTAAGTTTAAATTTAGATTAGAAACAAGGTTGCTTCACAAGTCAGTTCCAGGTCCCTCTCCCATTCCCTCCCCTCCTCCCGTGCCCTCCCTTCGACCCCCCAATATCCCCTCATTTCCCCAGGGAGGGTGAGGCCCTCAATGGGGGTGTCCATAGACTGTCATTTCATCCAGGGCAGAGCCTAGACCCTCCCCCAAGAGTTCAGGGTGAGAGTGCACCTCACATTGTTGGATGGGAGTCCAAAGTCCATGTGTATACTCGGGATGAGTACTGATCTACTGCCCAAGGCGCAATAGATTACCTAGGCCTCCTCACAGCCCCCTTCAATTTTATCTCTCTACCACCACCTCCAATCCTCAGTTCCTCACTTTGTAACAGGGTCTCATATAGCCCAGGCTGTCCTCAATAGGATTACCCTGAACTTGTGATCTTCTTGCCTGTATATCCTTAGTGCTAAGATTAGAGAGGCATGCCACCTCCACCCAGCTATGTGGCACCATGGATGAAACCAGGGCTTCATGCATGGAAGGCAAACTCTATCAACTGAGATACATCCCACGCCTTTCCTCAATTCTTTTAAAGGTATTTTACATACACATAATGAGACATTAGAAAATTAGAAGTCAAATAAGAAGATTACCCATAATTTTCTTAAATATACTTCACTAATATCACTAATGCTATTTTTGTATTAGTTATTGAAATCTTGCTATTTTTGCAGAGGACTCCCATGGATAACTGCACTCACACACATACACATATATAAATAATAAAAATTAGTATTGAGAGCAAACTACTGTTATCATATAACTTTATTTCCCTTTTTATTTAGCATAACAAATGTTTCCGTATTATTTAAGATGATTTGCAATATCATTTGCTGGTGGAACATTATTAGTATATGTGTCTCACACTTTTAAACTCCTCTACTCCTCTACTGGGGGATGTCCCTGCTGTTTGCTGCATGTCTCTTCAGTTGTAAATGACTCTGTGAGGAATGGCACTGTGGTAGATTCCCTAGTACCTGACATTTACTTGGGATAGAATGTTCAAAGTCTCGTCACTGTGTTGAATTGAGGGAAATTTTACGATTTGGACTGCATATTAAAGATCACCTTCAGGAAGCATCAAACTCACTTGAATCCAATCTTACTGCACTGTGAGCTAACAATATAACCCCCAGTCATTTTCATTTCATGGTCAAAAACTGGTGTTGTCTTTTATTTATTCCCTTAACTGATGTGGGGTGACAGAGTTTCAGGTGCTTCTTAATTGTCCACTTGTGCTGTTTCCCAGTGGCTTTTCAGAATTTTTTAAGTTAATTTGAACATGTTCTCTTCTACCCAGTAAGAAAGGCCTTTTGTGCCTTTGTGGGAGTCTCATCCTCATTGCCTCTGCTCTTGGTTTTGTTGACTTTTTTCCAGGAACAGTGCTAATAAACTTAGTGCTATAAAATATAATTTTCTTCATGTTATAAAATAATATAAAAAATAAAATGAATAGGGTTAGAGAGATGCTCAGCTGTTGAAAGCACTGGTTTCTCTACTAGAGAACCTGAGTTCAATTCCCAGCACTCATGTAGCAGCTCACAGCCATCTGTAACTCCAGCTCCAGAGGAGCTAATGCCCTCTTCTGGCCTCCCTGGGTACTGCACACATGTGGTACACAAGCATATGTGTAGGCAAAGTACCAATACACATAAAATAAGACAATTAAAAAATTTTATAATGTAAACGTTATAAAATAACAAATGTTTTCACAAGATATTTCTTACATGTTATTAAAATGTTTAATATTTATACCTCAACAAATCTATTAAAATATTAAAATTCAATAAACAGAAGTGAATTGGATAAACACACAACAAACTCAAGAAACAGTTTGTACT
The DNA here is from genome assembly GCF_017639785.1 of Mesocricetus auratus. NCBI lineage: Eukaryota > Metazoa > Chordata > Mammalia > Rodentia > Cricetidae > Mesocricetus > Mesocricetus auratus. Next base: position 143,538,640 of record NW_024429266.1, on the reverse strand, counting down.
AGCAATAACATAAATTATAAGGCTGTCATTGACACCCGAACAAAATGCTAGCAAACAATTTGTTAATATGTTATGGATCAAGAATTCTAAAATGCTTATATTCCTTGTCCTAATGAACCCAGTTTGAACATCAGTGGTGTTGTAACAGAGAAGCTCACAAGCATGTTTCATTGCACTGTTAGCTATAAAAATCTGTTGGCAGACTTAGTTTCAACTCTAAGGAGATAATTTAAATCAGATGTGTACTCATCACAAACTGCATGCGCTACCGTGAACAGTGGCATCTTTGTGGAAATAAAAAATATGACAGCTAAGACAACTTTTAATACAAAGCTTCTAAGGCAAAATCAAGGACATTTCTGGAAATCAGATAACAAAGAGAAAGATGAGGAAATAAGGAAATTGGGGCCTTTGTTTGAGAACAGTTAACCTTGGATGACTCACAGAAGTTTCTAGATGGTCCCAGACTGAAAAAAAATTCAGGCCTCAGATGGACGACTGGAACTAAAGAAGCAGCTGCTTTCTTAACAGTAGCATTGGAGGCTAAAGGGACAATGTGCTTTAAACACAGAGGACTAGGACACCTGCTGCTGGACAGTGTCATCTAGACACGCAGGGATGCAGCACCCATGAAGTCCCAACAAGGTGGTTGCTTCAAGGGATCTACATAAGAACAGCACAGTTGACATGCTGACATGATAGGAAAAATTTCCCAGTGCTGCACACTTAGATTACGAGATCAATGGGGATCAATGGCTGCTGAGAGACAGGGAATCGGTTTTCTCCAGAGATGAGCCTCCTGGAAGGCTATCCAATCCCAGTAATCATCCCTGAACACATATACACATGAGCAACACTCAGTGAATTTGGTTGTGTGTGTGTGTGTTTGTGGTGTGTGTGTGTGGTGTGTATGTGTGTGTGATGTGTATGTGTATGTGCATGTGTGGTGTGTATGTGTGTGTGGTGTGTGTGAATGGTGTATATGTATGGTGTTTGTGGTGTGTGTGTAAATGTGTGTATGGTATGTGTGCATGGGGTATGTGAATGTGTGTAGTGTGTGTGTGTGTGTGTATGGTGCCTGTGTATATGTGTGTGTGTGGTATTCATGTGTGATGGTGTATATGTGTATACGTGTGTGTATGCTATATGTGTGTGTGTATCTATGGTGTGTGTGTGTAACAATAATTAATGAACAGGTCATAAATTTGAGAGGGGGACTCAGAAGTTGTAAGGATGAGAGGAAGAGGTAGAAATGATGTAAACATAGCACCTATGTGTGAAAGTCTCAAAAAATATAACTGAAATAAATTTTTAAAATCTGATCTGTGGAAAAAATATTTATCAACCTGAAGTTGTATGTCCAACCAAAATGTCATTCAGACCAAAGACTAGAATAAAGGGGTTTCCTCTTCTTCCTTCTCCTTCTTCATCCTAATAGAATCTCAAAATGTGCCTGCATTTATCACTGTTCAAATCTTTTCTAGAAACCACAGGAAAATGATATGTCTTCAGTCAAGGAGTGATGGTAAGAATGGGGAAAATGTAAGTGTTGTGGGAATTCGGTCAGTGTTCCTTCCATCTTTACATAGGCTTTAGGGAGGAAAGATACTAACCCAGAGAGTGGCAAGGGGAATCCAGGGATGCTGAGGAGGACAGTGGACAAGCACAGAGCTTTGCAGCACATCTGTGCATCTTATTTTTGTTACTGTAACAAAAATACCTGCTGTCAGGTGAGACATAAAGAAGGAAGGTTTGTGGTTTTAGAGAGCCAAGAACATAGGGCCAGCAATTGCCTGGTTCTGCCAAGACCTCTTGAGCTGCATGGCATCATGGGATGTGGAATTATGAAGAAGAATGCCGAGAGGAAGAGACAAGAAGGAAAGGCAGGGAGCTAGAAAGAATGGGAGGGGTCAGTATTGGCCTTTTATATTCCTAAACTTTTTTGAATGTATGTGTGTATGCAAGTGTGAGTATGTGTGTGCATACACTTGTGTGTGTGGAGACCAGAGTAAAAGCTCAGGTGTCATCCTCAGAAATACTGCTTACCCCATATGAAATACTATCTCACTAATTAGGCTACAGTAACTGTCCAGAGAGCCTCAGGGATCCCTGTCTGGACCTCTCAGCCTTATGCTGGAATTACAAGCATGAACCACTATGTCTAGCTTTTTAATGTTGATTCTGGAGATTAAACTCAGGTCTTCAGGCTTGCAAAGCATGCACTTAACTCACCACGGGATAATTATGCTCCTTTTGCAATAACTCATTCTACTGGGAGAATGAGGCCCAGGAGAATTAGTTAATCCCTTCTGAGTCCCCAGTGATCCAGTCACCTCTTACTGAGTTTTTACACTGAAGAGGCTGGAATACAGGGCCTCCCTATCTCTAGGCAGAAACCTAACCAAGTTCACTACCTCAATGTGGGCACATTGAGGGCCATGTCTCCAGCACACGCCACTGGGGACCAGACCACACAATATTTAGAGCAACATCTGGCAGGAAACTGTATTGATGACGTTGGGTAGAGAGAGCATCCTTGGGTGGATGTCTTTCCTGGTTTATCATAATTACCAACACCTGACACAAACTCCAACCCACACTGGCTATATGGCAAATAGAATGTGAGAGAGATTCAATGAGAAATGTTTCATGCAACTGATAAAGAACAAAGAGATTCAAAGTAAATGAAGCAATTATTTTAGTTAGGCAATATGAACTCCAAGGGAATGAAAGAAATGCAAAAGCAGCCAACAATCAGAGGCATTTATTTATATTTTATGGAACACTTCTCAGTAAAAGATATGTCACTTAAGTTCTAATTCCTTTTACACCTATTAGCTCATTCAATATTTACCATTTCCTTGTGATTGGTATCTCCATTATATAGAAAGAAAAAAATAGAGAGGGGATTTGCAATCATACCAACCTAGGATTCAAACAGCCTGTTGAGCTCTGAACCACCCATCAAGGAAAAGAAATTTAAGAACAGCCGCTGCTTTGCTCAGCAACGAACAATAACTGCACAGTCAAAATGATGAAACCAGGAAATACAGACCAACCTCGGAGTGTTGTATAAACACAATGCTAAGAGGAAGGAGGATCAGAGTTCAAGCTGGCATAAGAACAAACAAGAACTTAATCTCTGGGGGCTGGAGAGATGGCTCCATGATTAAGAGCACTGGCTGCTTTTCCAGAGGACCTGAGTTCAGTTCCCAGGCTCCACACGGCACCTCACAACAGTATGTAGCTTCAGCTCTGAGTGATCTGACACCTTCTTCTGGCCCCACAGGCACCGTACATACATGATGCACAGCTATACATGCAGACAAAACATTCCTGTATACAAAATATAAATAAACCCTTAAAAAAACTTGTCCTGAAGTAACAGAAAAATCAATAAATACCTAAACACATGTGTATGTATATGTGTGTGCATGGTGCTTCTTTACATATATGTTTAGATACTTCTTTTTCTTTCATGTGATATATGTATGTATGTATGTATGCATAGAAAGGTAAATGTAGATAAATGCACATATATACAAATAACTAAAGTATGGAAATAAGTAACAGGAATAAGGAAAAATGATAGCTTATAGCAAACATTTGGCAATATTTCATTTTTCAATTTAACATTATGTTAATAGAGCTGGTGAGATGCCATGGCAGGTTAAGGCACTGTAGCCAAGCCTAAAGACCTGAGTTCAACCCCAAGGACTCAATTCTCCTTCAACTTGGTGGAAGAAGAGAACTGACTCCAACAAGTTGTCCTCTGACATCCACATCCACAGTGTGGCATGTTCGTATTCTCTCTCTGTCTCCCTCTCTCTTTCTCCATAAATAAATAAATAAGGCTTGAAACAAACCATGTTTGTGTATTGCACACATACACATGTATATTTCTATATCCATCATAAATCTGTATCTATGTATAACTGATGCTGACAAAAATTCAAAACACTCCTCGGTGGCCCCTGGAGACTGCTCAGTACTAGTGCACTCCTCGGTGGCCCCTGGAGACTGCTCAGTACTAGTGCACTCCTCGGTGGCCCCTGGAGACTGCTCAGTACTAGTGCACCAGGCTGATCACTAACATTGGACACATATGGAGTGCAGGGACACTGGCAGCTGGAAAGCCAAGGCGTTGAGAGTTTGCCTATGCCTTCATAAGAGGAGAAGCCTGTGAGTTGGGTTTCAGCTTTCAACTTGCTAGGTGCTTCTCTTCTGAGTTTGTGGCTGGAAACTTGAACTTCCTGCCCAGCACTGCTTCCCAGCACAGATTCTGATACCACACAATATAAGGAAAAACATTTTCCTTCCTAGAACACACAGATGTGTATTGCAATATTTATCAAGCTTGTATTCATGCACAACTACATAAAATTGCGTTAGATATTTGTATCAGTGTATTTTTCTTTCATTATTCAACATAGTTTTCAAGTATTTAAATATATAAGTTTGAATTTAAAAAAAATTCAAAACAAAAAGTCATCCCATAAAAATAATTACCCTACATTTCAATTATTATATAAATAATATGCAGAATAGTGCATGTTGGATTTAAAATCTTACATGTTTATAGTTGTCACATATACTAAGACAAAATGGTATCAGTCACAGTGATCAGTCTAGAACGGAAGCTGACACACAGTTCCCTTCAGAAGACAGTTTATTGGGAGAAAGGTCCAGTCGTAGTCTTGTGACAGAGAGCATTATGCAGAAACAGTGTGACCCGTGGAGATCTAAACATGGCAGGGCCTCGAAAGGAAGCAGGGCCTTCTTTCCCTTTAGAGCATTGGTTCTCACTCTGTGGCCTGGGACCCTTTTGGAGTCTAAAGGGGATTGCCTAGAAAACACAGATATTTACAATATGATTCACCACAATAGCGAAAATCTGTAGAGGAGCTTATTAGGGTGAGAACAAGTGAAAGAGAGATAAAGGCAGGCAGGCAGGCAGGCAGGCAGACAGACAGACAGACACAGACAGGCAGGCAGGCAGGCAGCAGGCAGACAGACAGACAGACACCCTAGCCAGGATGGCAGGGCCAGAGCAGCCTCTTCAGAGGACAGTTTTCACAGGACCCCACCCCCAAGCAAATCCCAAGAGCAAGGAAAACACCAGACTCATAAGTTTTGGGGAGCTGGTAGGAAATTTCACAACACATGATTTAGTTCAACATAGTGTGCGACAAAGCATGCAGGAGCCCTGTGCTGGTTAGAACCGTAGATCATGGGGTGCTGTTAGGCCACAGCATGGAGAGCTTCTTAGCCCTCTGTCCCAGAGAAAGCTCGGGGTGCATGTCCTGGTTGTAGCTCTGGGACCTAGCCTAAAGGTACAGGCCCGTCTTCCAGCAGTGTGCTTATGCTAGGAAGATTCTCACATTCTAAACAAGTCTTTGACATTCTTCCACTCCGCTGTTCCTTGCAATCTGTCAGGAATACGTGACACATTTCATGTGATATTTATCATGCATCCCTGACAGACTTTCATCTATAGGTTCTTGCCATGTAGCCCAGGCTTGTCCCAAACTCATGATCCTCCTACCTCAGCTGCTTAAGTGCTGAGTTTACAAACCTGGCTGAGGAAAGAGCCTTTAGATATTATGTTCATCCTAGCTGCACTACTTTCTGCCCTCAAAGCTTAACATACAGTCGGGAAGCGGCTGGCAGCAGACTATGGAGATGCAATCCAGGGCTGGTGTTGGTGACATACCAGTGTGACTAGAAGTGGAGCAGAGGGCAGTCACACCAGGAGACCCCTGTCAGAAAACAGCTAACATAAGAGAAGAAACCAGGGCTCACACTTCAGAAGTGGATCTCTGATGGGGGAAGTCCTGTACATTTGTTAATAAAGCACTGTTGAGCCAATAGGAATCTAGATAGGTGGGACTAGGAGGCCAGGAGGATTCTGGGAAGGAGAAACACAAGAGTTCGAGATGTAACTGCCATAGGGTAGGAAGCCCGGAACTATTCTCTGGTAAGAGAAATACTTAGATTAACAATGATCGGGTAATTACTTAAGTCAGAGCTAACCAGTAAGAAGCAAGCAAGGCCAACAGCTTCATAATTAATATAGCCTCCTGTGTGTTTATTTGGGACTGATGCGGCTCTAGAACCAGGCTGGCGGGAAGGCTCCCCTCAAAAGAAAAAGCTTCCTTTTACAGATCTCTGAGCAAGAGACAAGGTGTTTTCTTAGAAGTCAATTTTAAGCTTTCCTACTCTATTCCACAATTATTACCTTGCAGAGAAATAAACAGAGGGGACTGTACACAGTCAACGAATCTATCCTTTCCCACACAAGGGCAGAGAACTTTGATACTGAGAAGCTCGACAAATATTAAATGAGTTCCCATTATGTACCAACCACTGCCAAATATTTGGATAAAGTGTTTAAAGTAGCAAAGGAGTTATTCATGAAAATCCCTACTTCAAAACAAAACAAAACCCAACCATTCAGACAAAAGGGACAGAATGTACAAGCACACAGTGTGACTGACCTGTGGGAAGACTGTGGAAGTTTAGTGCTGAATAGACGAAAAACAGCTGTGGGTACAGGGGCCGAACACGGAAAGTCCTAGTAGGGACTCTGGTTTTTATTGTAAGATGTGGAAAGAACTGAAAATTCTGAAGAGGGGTGATGTGGTTAGGGGAGGTTTCAAGACAGCCGTGTTGGTGGCTGTGCTGAGAGGAGTCTGGAGAGAGGCTCACTTTCGTGGTGTGACAGTGGAGCTGGCTTTGACAGATGGGTCCTCTCCCATGGTGTGAGTCCCAGATTCCAAGCTCAGGCCATCAGGCTTGGTGGCAAGCACCTTTGACCTTCTGGATCTCAGCAGCCCAGGGTTTTGAAGTGATTCTTACTTCTTTCACTCTCACTGCTTCCTGGCAGCTGTGAGGCATGTAGCCCCTTTTTCCCTCTTCAGTCCTGATGTCCAGCCTTGCCATAAGCTGACCAGCAATGGCACCAGGCAGCCACCATGCATTGAAACCTCTTAGACTGAGAACCAGCAGTTTCCTCCCATGTATTGGTTTTCTCAGGTGTGTTGTCGCAGGGGCACAGAGCTGAACACTAAATCAGTATTTGTAAATAACAGGCAGGCCTTTTAACATACCACAAAAGAGGGAATGCTGATCATCCCTGTCCTACAGAAATTTGGAAACTCTGAAATCTCCAAGTAGCAGGAGAGGCGTGGAACTTTCCGGGGGCCACATTCTTCAAGGGTACTGCAAAGCTGCCTGTGGCCAAATCTTGTGGAGATGCTTTAAATGTAGATTCCCAGGTCCAACACTTGGGGTTGGAGGCTGAAAAGTCTTAATGGCCTTGCGCTTTGAATGCTCGCTCTGGCTGGTGTTATTTTGTGAGCCTGGAACATTTAGGAGGCTGGGGGGAGCAGGTCAGTGTGGGTGGGGCCAGTTTCGCTAAACCCTCATTTCTGTGACTCCCTCTCTGTTTTCTGAAACGAATAGCCTCCACCACATGCTCCTGCTGCCATGATCTGAGCCGCCCTCTCACACCTTCCCACCGTGAGGGACTGAACTCTCCTGAAACCGTGAGCCAAAATCAGTAATCCCATCCGTAAACTGTTTCTAGCAGCCATGTTAAAGTAGCTAGTATATTATGCTGCTTGGTGCGGATGGTCAACATGACAGGATTTAGAACTGCCTAGGAGAAAAACTTCTGGCTATGTCAGTGAGTAAGTGTCTAGATTGGGTTTATTAAAGTGGAAAGATCCTTCCTGCCTGTGGGCAGCAGCATCCCATGGGCTGGGATCCTAAATAGAAAGGAGAAGGAAAACGGTCAGATTCACTTCCCTGCTTCCCACCTGAAGCTGCAGTGGGACCAGCTGCCTCAAGTCCCAAATGTCTTGATTTCCTGCCTTGATGGACTGCACCCTCATACCATGAGCCAGACAAGCCCTTCCTCAAGTTCTTTCGACAGGAATTTTGTCACACAGTGAGAAAAGAAACTAACACAGCACCTCCCTTCAACCTACTGATCTGATTCCCTAACAGAAAGGCCTGCTTTCACACCTTAACAAGTTCCCTGGGCCATTCTTTCCAACAGTGAATTATGAAAACCTCCTCCCAAGAGCCTTTTGTCCTGGCTTCTAAGCGGCCACCAAGGTTTCAGAATGAGGCCAGGAAATCAGGGTAGAGGTTAACCTTGTCTCACCCTTTGATCAGATAAAGGGGCTGGATAAATAGGATAAAAGCATATGAGGGAGGAGGACCCACTCTTAGGAAGAGGAGAAAATCGCATTTGCAATGAGGACATGTTCAGAGCTTGCTATGGAAAGAGGCAGCCCAACCTCACAATGGGAAAGGCTCCTAAGAGTCAGGTAAGACTGATTTTGAATATACCCCAGGCCAGGGACTTGACAAGCCACTGCCATTGGTTTCTTTAACATGTAATTTCTTTAATGCTTTTCTGCATAAAGAATTCAAGCCAAAACATTAGCTAGAATGTATAGGGCTGTGTAGTATGGATAATGTGTATGGGCCACATGGAGTCCAACATCAGTTAATATCCTCCATGAATCATACTACATAGAAAGACAATGGCATGGGACCTTGGTGTGCCACCGATCAGTACAGCAAAGTGGTAGAAGCTAAGGGGAGAGGCTTTAAGGATGATTGACAGAGCATATAACCCCAGGCATATCCTCAAATGCTGGTAATTCCTTGTTAAAATTTCCTCCCTGGGAAAGACATGAACAACTATCCTCTCCTTCTAAGGTCCCAGTGACAAATCAAAGTTTGATTCCACCAGAGTTCACTCCAGTGAACCAATGGGTTTATTTGGCTTACCTAAAGATCATGGGAGCATGGGTGACCTCAAAACAGTTATACTGGAAAGTCTTCAACCAGTATGAAAAACAGGTTCCCTTAATCACGTAGGGGGAATCCCTTCAATTAGTCTCTGCCAGCCTGTATACTCCAGTCCCTTCCTGAGACCCTGGGGCCACGTGCAATTAGAGCAGAATTGCAACCAATTGGCTAGAGGAATAACTACTCAGGTGTGGGTCTTTGGACACTCGTAGCCTCCTTCATCTGTGAGGAAATTACCATACTCCGCAGGCCTAGTCATGGTAAGCTCTGTCAAAATTTATTTTGATGAAGAGGGCAATCTGGAAATGTGTACCAAGTGTTCACATTCTTGAATACTGAGATATATTTCTATTTTTGGAGGCTTACACTGTGGACAGAGTTGTTTGAACAGAGTGAAGCATGGTTCATGTGTCCATGTGTGTCCAGTACTAGCTAATTAATGCTAGTTAAATAAGCCGGTATCTGTATCTGATAGGTTGAGTGCGCAGCGTAAAGGGAGATTCAATGGATTGGCTTACATGATTGGGCTGGGTAGCTCAACAGTGGGCATCCCTGAGAACCTGGTAGCTACTCAGGCTGTGAAGCTATATGCCTCAGCAATTCCGGTCTGGTGCTGACAGCCTGGAGGAGCCCTGGAGAGCCACCAACTTCAGTCCGTGTTGGTAGGCCACAGAAGTCTGATGACAGGAGGAGGAGGGTTTCAGCAACAACAGGGAGATATTTGCTCACCATTAGGGCTGGTGAGATGGTTCAGCAGGTATATCCACTTGTTGCACAAGCCTGGTGACTTAAATTCAATACCTGGAACCCACAAGAAACAGTGTAGAGCTGGCACGATGGCTCAGTGGGTAAATCCATCAGTCGTAAAACCTGACAGATCTGAGTTCAATCCCTGGGTCTTACACAGTAGGAGATAACTGACTTCTTCAAGTCACTCTCTGATCTATTCTCTCTCTCTGTCTGTCTCTCTCTGTCTGTGTCTCTCTCTCTCTCTCTCTCTCTCTCTCTCTCACACACACACACACACACACACACACACACACACACGAAATTTAAGTTTTGTTTTTAAAGGAAATGAAGAGTCAGACCATCAGCATTGCTTTCTCCTCAGATCGCTTCTGTACCTGGGTCATCTGGAGGTGTTGCCCCCTCTGAGGGAGGGCCTTCTCCCCTCGGCTAATCCTCACACAGGTGTGTCTCTTAATTGATTCCAAATTCCAACAGGTTGACAATCAGCCATCGCTGTGGCTCTATGCTTACCAAAGCAAATATGCCTCCAGATGAAAAGACAAAACCCCCATGGGACTTCTTACTACAGAACAGCCACCTCCAAGAGCCTGGCATACTAGAAGATGGGTTTTCTTTTCCTGTGAGGTAGGAAACAGAACCCTCAGGCTACAAACGCATCCAGGGAATAGAAAACCAGCAGGAACTGGTTGAAGACGTGGACATTTTGCTTTCCTCCAGCGCAGGCGGTGGCAGAGCAGGGAAGAAGGTGAGAACTCGGCAAGCCAGGAGCTGTTACGAATGTGCACCGTATGCCTCCTCCACTCCCCAGAGTTAGGCAAAGCCGAGCGGAAACCAGGCATCACTGGGGCAGAGAAAGATGTGGAGATTGACGTAAATTTGACTGCGTTTGTCTAAAAGCAAGTGGATCGAGGAGATGGGAAGAGTTAGGAGAGGAGTCAGTGAAGGACAGTGCTTAACTCTGGGTGAGAAGGAATTTTTAGCTGGGAGGCACTTAGAGGTATCAAGCAATCAGCGCTATATCCCATGTTAAGTTAGATGGCACCTATGTTACTTTTCATTCCTCTCCGCCTAGACCATTCCACAATACATCTAAAAAAGGTATGTATACTCCTGCTTCACTAGAGAGATAAACTGTGTGGGACCATAATATATCAGCCTCAAATGATGTATGGGAGAACTACGAAGAGGCTAGTTTTTTGTGCTTTTTTTTTTTCATATGAAATGAAAACTGTGGTTTAAATGTTAACTAACATGAAGTCCTGTAGCAACAGGGAGATAAGTAATGCTGGGCCATCTGTAAACACTCGCTGGAAGCAGGAAACAGGCTGTTTTCTGTTATGAGGCTCCAGAGACATTGGGCTCTACTATCACCCAGGAACCCAGTTCTAAAGTAGATGGTTGCATGAGGTCTCAGAATTATTTCCCCGGAGCCCTGTGCACTGTGTCCCGCCATTCAGCAGACTGTGTGAGTGTGTGTGTGTGAGTGTGTGTGTGTGTGTGAGTGTGTGTGTGAGTGTGTGTGAGTGTGTGTGAGTGTGTGTTTGCGTGTGTGTGAGTGTGTGTGTGTGCTATAGGGAGTCTAGATAAGTTCAGAACCTCCACACTAAGCAAGCAGATAAATTACCAATGTCCAAGCACCACCTCTCACTTTTGATATAGAATACTGATGTTTCTAGAATCCCCATGTTTCATGCTGCCTTTTTTTTTAGTCTTTTTTTTTTTTCAGGATAACCAAGTGGGAGAAACATAGTGGTAAACTAGGTATTCACTGTTGTTGTTCTGACTGATGGAGTAAAAGGAGCCCTATTCTGAAGGGGGATGCCCTTCCCCAATAAGGGCCCAGCTACAGCTTCTCAGGAGGATCCCAGCCACGGGCACTGCCAAGCGCCAGGGCAGAGAGCTATAAGCAGGGTAAGTCAGCTAACAGCAATATTGCTGGAGGCAGCAGCACGCATACCTAGCCATAGCCAAATAGGGCCACCTCCTGATCAGCAGACTGCGTTTCACTTAATGTCCATGTTAGAAGGAAAGAAAACAGTACCTACATATATAGATTCACAGGGACCTTTGCTAAGATGATTGTGAGGCTGAGATTAATATCCTTCATGCCTTCTTGTATTAACTCTCTGAATGAGTGAATTAAGAGGAGCTAAAGTGGCACGCCTGAATGGAACCACAATTAAGATAAAAGGTGATTTATGCATCATTTTTACAAAACAATGAAGATGGAATACACCATTTGTGCTCAGTCATCAGCACACAGCTTTCAATTTCTCCATGACTGAAGGATGATTGTTTCCAAGGGCTCATTTAATATAGGTCTGACATCATTTAGCGTAATATAATAAACTCAATCGGAATTTCATTTATGAAAATTAATGGGATCATGACCTCACCATAATAGTTTGCAGTCAAGATGCAAGTTTGTTGAGGAAAGACAAGATTCTCTCACTGGGATTTACTAACAGGTCTGAATCTCTCTGAAAGTACCTTCAAGAAATCAGAATCTGGGAACTGGAGAGTGCTTGTCCTCCAAGCAGGAGGACCTGAATTTGACCTCCAGGGTCAACATTTTTTTTAAAGTAATGGGAAGATCTAGATAGGATTCCTGGGACTTGCCAGCCAGCTAGCCTAGTCTACTTGGTGAGATTCAGGCAAGTGAGAAACCCTGACTCAAAAGTGGATGGAACCTGAGGAAGGACATCTCAGGTTATCTCCTGGCCAATGCCCTCTGCTCTCTCACACAATTATACTCATTTAAGGAGAGAAGATCAGATTTTGATCAACCGTACTAGGCTTTTTCTAGAAGAATAGACTTTTATGAAAGTATTTCAAAGTAAGGCTGTTTGCCCAGCTTGTGTTAATCAACACTAAACTGCTTTCACCATTAGGATTTTATTGCAATTATAAGTCCAACCCTGAAGCTGAGATGAACTGGATGGAAGGGAAAGAAAATGCCTCCATTTAGGATATCTTGGGTGAAGGGACAGTCCTAGGGCTGTGCAAGCCATCTGTGAAAGGTCCATCAGGCCCAAACTGGCATACGCCTGCATGGGAGAAGAGCCAAGATGAATGAACTACATAAAAAGCAGATGGGATGGGACCTAGATGGGGTGGTGGAGGGATTCCATGGCCATGGTGGGCAGCATCCATAGATGCTGGGCATGGGGAGGGGGTTCTTTTGTGTGTGGCCTGGGGCATCTTACTGGCACAGGAACTGACATGAAAAAAGGCTTAGGTACCAGGAGTCAGTGAAACTCCACACCTCCAGGAGATAGATGGCAGTCCACGACACTGGCATCGCCCCCACCTCTCCTGATGTGCCTTCCTCTCTACTCTAGAGACAAGAAACCTGGAGACCATGCATCCCAGACTTCCCCACACTGAGAAAATCAGGTGCATTTATACAAAATGGAAATTTAGAACCACATGGAACTTTTCTGGTGTTAACTTTTCTTGACCACCCTGCTCCAGCAAGGCATTAAAAGGTGCCTGATCCTGAATCCATTATGAGGTATAGTGACTTTCTGGCCACAAACTTTCTAATTAAAGCATACGTTTTGCAGGGTCTTGCTTTTGCTTTGTTTTGTTTTTGTATTTGTTTTTTTATCATCTTGATCCTAGAGACCCAGACTAGAATTTGCTGCTATGATCCTTCCAAATGCTTGCAATCACACATTTCCTGCCTTCCAATGCCTTTTCTGTTAATGAACAGTTGGAGTCTTGGACCACAGCCTTCCATAGGACCAGTTATTCTGATTTCATGCCTGGAATCCCAAACCAATACCCCTTAGAGAAGAAGCATTGAAATAGTAATAGATGGATTTCTTCTGTTTTGCTTCTCATTCCCCTTCTCGTTCAGAACTAGCTTCATTTCCTTCCTTCCTCCCTTCCTTCTTTCCTTCCTCCCTCTCTCCATCTGTCTTTCATGATTTCATGAAGTTTTTCTTCTCTAAATAAGGTAAGAGTTTTAACAGCAGGAAGAAAATCTCAAAGAAATTTGGTGAGACTGTTAACACAGCTTAGATCTCCAAAAGTGAACTCTCCCCATAGCTCAAGTTCCAGGCGCCGTGTGCATGACAGGAACCATAGGCATGCATATTTCAGAGCCAGCGCTAGGGCAGAAGATGTGTGACTGTGCTTCACACATCGGAGGGAGAACATCCCAGGGATGCAAGGTTCTCCTGAGTTCCCCTGGGTGGCAGAGTAGCAGTGCTGTAGGTAGCTGGGGCACTTCTCAGCTAAACAAATTTACTGTGAAATCCAGAGCTCTCACTTTCAAAGTGAGAGGTGGAGATGAACACACTATGTTGTCTGAAAGCAGACGTCAGTCCAGCTATTGAAGACAGCTGCCCAGTTCCCTTAGAAAGCTCTCAGTGTCATACTTCCTCTTGTGAGGTGGCCATGAAAGGACACCAGTGGTCTGGGATTGGTGGAAAAGAAAACTACATGGAGAACTGATGTCTGTGAGGTATTGTATTTGTCAACTGTCTTGTCGCTGTGACAAAACACCCAACAAAAGCAACTCAAGGGAGGGTTTATTTTAGCTTGAAGTTCAAGGGTACAGTCCATAACTGCTGGAAAACCATAGACACGGGAGCCTGAGGTAGCTGGTCAAACTGTAGCTGTGGTCAGAGAGCAGGCAACAGGGGTGCTGGAGCTTGGATGCCTTTGCTTGCAGCCTGAGACCAAAGCCTTCCCACTTTTAGGTGGGTCTTCCTACTTCTTTAAGTCTAGTCTAGAAACTACCTCACAGACATGCTCAGAGCTCTGAATCCCCAGCACTTTAGATACCCCCTATTTAACAATATTAACATCACAGGCATGTTGGCACATTTTTCCACAGCTTGGAGACACTTATTTGAACAGTCACCCTGGTGAAGGGTTAACTTTTTAGACTACACCTGCCCCGTTAAATAAAGAGTTAAAGTTCAAATTTAACATGGACATGTCCTGTGATGCCTAGAACTACTAGAAGTATTTCAGGGGAGGAAGAGATCATTTGAAAGTACATGGCACCAGAAGCTAATGTGTGGGAAATTATTTCCATAACAGATGTGTCACATTGTAAACAGAAAAATTGGATCTTTGCTGCATCAGAAACACTGGATGTCCTTCCTGCTGGAAAACATTAATTTGGATGTGGACTACACCTCCCCACAAAGGCTCATGCTTTAAGGACTTGGTCCTTGACTGGTGATGTTATTGGGAGGGTGGTAGAAACTTCAGGAAGCAAGGCCAGATTGGAGGAAGTAGGTCAATGGAGTGTGTTCTTGAAAGATAGGGATGGGGACCCTAGATGATGATGGTGATGATGATTCCTCCTCTCCCTCCTCCTCTCTCCCCCTCCTCCTGTTCCTCTTTCTCCTGCTTTTGGTGCTTCTGCTTACTCCCCATCTCTCATTCCCTCCTCCTTCCTGGATACCATGAGGAGAGCAGCTAGGCTCTATCAAACACTCCCCACCATGATATATTGCCTCAGTGTAGAAAGAAAGATGCTAAGTGACCATGGGCTGAAACTAGGGACTGTCATAATTCTTTCTTTTTAAGGTTGCTTGTCCTGGACATTTTGTTACAGCAACAGAAGACTAACAGAATCCTCCCCATCTCCTTATTTGTTTTGTTTTATATGTAACAATACAAAGAAGAATTTATTGGCAGGGTATAACCTTTATGAATAGCATCCTAGAAAGTGTGTTTGTGTGTGAAATGCCGCATTTTATCAACTCTACTAAGAGAAAGCGTGAGTTCTTTCTCTATTCTACATGATTGAAAGGTATTTGGAAATTATTATCATATACAGATAGTTGAAAAACAAAGGACAAAATATTGAACAGAGATTGTAAATCAGAAAGTATTTTTCTAGATTTTTGATGCTTGTGGTATGTTAGTTGTTTTAATGCATAATTTGTTGTGTCTCTTTTTCAGAGAATCATTCACTTTGTGTTCTATTCATTGCAGGTCATAAAGAATTAACCCCTGGTTTACACCACAGTGTTTGTCAACCCCTTAAAGGGGCCACACACATTGTGACAGGGTGGTATTCCAGATCTGTGTTCAGGGAAAGAAAGATGTGTGGTTTGTCGCAAGAGGTTTCACCCAGGGCAAAGGCGCAAACAATAGAGGTCACATGGTAGAGAAAGTCATGGGCCAACACGGAGAGGACAGCTTGCAGAGCAGACTTCCTCCTCAATGGTGGATAATGACTAAGTCCCCCCATTACCACTCTATCCCAAAGAACAAAACAAACATAGAAACGAAACTTCTTGAGTTGCTTTAAATGTGCATGTATAGGAGCTACTTTGGCCTGGTAAAGTTTCCACTAGTGGGAATTCATTGGGTCTTTGCTTGTTTTAACCTTTCAAAACAACCATTTATTGTATAGGTAAGATGGGCATGTGTTCCTAATATTTAAGTTTTTTTTTTCAGAAATCCACAAAGGATAATCTCTATTTCTCTGCTGCATCCTTTCCAGATTTTGTTTCAGTGACACAGAGAGAGAACACACACTGAAGTAAGGTTTGGGGAACTGAATCTGGAGAGACTGGGGAGACGAGAGAAGTCTACCATGGGAGATAGATTATCCGTCCACATAGGCATTCCCTCATTAGGGGCTCCCTTCCCACCTGGAGCCCTGGCTAAAAGTCATCATGATTCTCTGTGCTGGAACCTTGCCTTCTTTTTATTGTCCTGGAAGTCCCGGCAGGCATTCCTCAAGAGTGCTGATTAGGACCCGGGATGCAGCTGCTTCACTGGGTGTCTGTTCTTTTCACCTGACACAGTCCAAGGCCTGCACCTCCCGGGAACTAAAGGGTGCACTGCCCAGAGCAGTTACTCTACCCAGCTTACTCTCTTTCCTCCCTGTCTGTGTTAAACTCCTGACTTAGCTGTCTCCCATTTGTAGTCCCTACCTACCCCCAGCCTTCCTGGATCCATTCTAACTCATCCCTAAGGCATTGGCTTATTATTTACCCATCTTGCCATCTCTGCTGGCAAGCAATATCCCAAACAGTGTGCTCAGTACACTGACACAGGGCTAGAAGAGGAGCCAGGCACAGATCATTTGTTTGTGTTCCACAGAGAGCACAGCCTCCGCTCCCTCCCAAAGGCGCCCTCAGAACTTACAGTCTGTCTAGTGCAACTGCTGAATTGTGAAATGACAGACCACATGAGTGCCTGCATGAACAGGACGCTAAAGAAGCCAGAAGTAACAGCAGCTAGACACCATGAAGAATTAGCTTTCGGCAGAGTATGGGGCATTCCCCAACTATCCACTGAAATGAAGGTAATAATAACCTTTTCTTGGATTTCAAGACCATTTATCTTTGAGGTTATGGCCCTCAAAGATAATTCCATGTTCCATATTCCAGCTTTCATAAAGTAGATGTTTATTGGAGGTGAATATTTATTGCTGAAGGGGCCTGTTAACCAAATGACCACTCCTAAACAATTTAGCAAGGCACAGCATACATTATGCCAATTTGAAGCTAATACATTTTATATCTTGAGTGTTTAAGATATAAATGACTATAATTAGCTAGGAAATAGTAAAACCTTGACTTGCTCTGAGCAGCAATGACAGAAGAAATGGTCCAAGAATCTTGTCTAAATAATGCTCAGAGCTGAGGCATATGTGTTCACCCTTTTAAACCTTTAAGGAATAGATGATTGCCACATCATATATAAAACATCTAGTCACATACCCTAAGGTGGAAGTTACTAAGTTCATTACAGGAAGATGGAAAACCTTGAGACTGGAGAGATGCCTCAGCAGTTAAGGGCCTTTGCTTCTCCTCCAGAGAACCCAAGTTTGATTCCTAGTACCCATGTCAGGAGGCTCAAAATTACCTGTAACTCTGGCTCCAACGGATCCAATGCCTTCTTCTGGATACATTTGGCATGCATATGCACACACGTATTGAGCATGCCCCCACGCAAACATACACATAAATAAAAAATAAAATAAAGATATAAAAATTTATACTAAAGCTTGATAAATATAATGAATGCACAGGAAAAAGCATAAACCGTACCCCTCATGATAATACATTTTAAAAGTCACAATAAAAGCACAGCTTGGTGAGAATACAGTAGCTTCCACTAAACCATAGTGATGTCTTCGCAAAGCTCACCTTCTGGGTTCCTAGCACCCCAGAACCACGAGCTACATCACAAAGCACAGTAGAAGGTCAAGAGTGGTGATATACACCTCCAATCCAGCACTTGAGAGGCAGAGGTTGGAAGGTGGAAAGGTTGCAAGTTCAAGACCAGCCTGGTCTGCATAGCAAGTTCCAGGCCAGTCAGCGTTACATTCAAGACCTTATCTTCCAAAACAAGCAAAAAGAATGCAGTAGAGACAGTTACACACTCATTTATAAATGGAGCTGGATTCAGAATTCTCCAGGGCAATCCTGTCTCTACTCTAATTTGAGCCAAGAGCTGGAATAACACTCTGGGCACAATCCAGAAAAAAATGGAGCTCTTTCTGTGTGGGGACCCTGGGTACCCAGGCCTATGACTGTAGAAGGAGGTAACTACTTGAAGGTATTACCTTCTACCATCGCCTTGAGCAGGAACAGAGGAAAGCAGGTGCCAGAGAAGAAAACAGCAACAGAAGAATTTCAACTGTGGAAGCTGTCATTGGCATTTGTGGTTGGCAGGGGCTGTGTGCCTGCTGTGAGTAGGAGGGGATGCTGCCATCCTGCCTGGCCTCCCTGCAGCCTCCCTGGCTCCTCCCCAGCAGGGGAGATCACGAAGGAGATAATCAATGGCAGGCAGCCTCCAGGCAGGGCTCGCCCATGCTGCCCTAATGACAGCAGGCATCTGCTCTGGTTGGATTGCCCCAGGCCTGGTGGCCCAGTCATCCTGCCCTGCCACTGACATGTCTCCTCATGGAAAACACTGGAGCTTTATACATCTACTTTTCTTTGGGCCTGTCCTCCATTCTTCCTCAGATACCTTTACTGACACAAAGCAGAAAAGCTTTGTAAACTGAAAAGATGAATGGCTGTTGGGATCTAAATTACCCACACACAAGCTATCACCCTTCACTCTAGGATCACCTGTGGGGATGTCAGGTCGTTGCCTTCACTGCTCATTTGTAAGATGGGCTGCCTCTACAGAGAGGAGAGACATGAAGAATGTGGTCCATGATACACATTTTAGAAGCACATGGGGGCTTCAGCCCCGCCTCTGCAGGGACTTACTGGGGACATGATAACGAATAGATCACTCTGGACCTCAGTTATTGCTGTGTTTGTAAACTGGGACCCAAATCCTGCCAATTGTGTCATTATATTACTGACCACACATGCACAGGCCTTCAAACCACCCGTACTCAGTGGATCCTTCCTGTCATGGCCATTATCATCACCTGCTGATTTTAATTATATTCCCCTTTTTGATGAAAATTAAGTGAGATGAGAGAGTATCTGGAATCAATTGCTAAATTAGTGTTATACACAGCAATGTCACATACTATGTCGCAACTTTGGTGTTCCTGATATCCTGTCCACAAACTCCTCAAAGTATTTACTTAGAAAACACATCTCAGAGTAGGGTCACTCATGAACCTTTTGGAACATTTTATTGCTATTATCCAAGTCTAGGTTATATTACAATAATATGGACCCTTTTAAATTCCAAGTGAGGGGACCAAAATCAGGATGTGTGTGTGTGTGTGTAGAATTCATCAAACAAGATTACTTCAAAATAATAACGACAGCTGTTTCACACCAGACAAGTTGAGAACCCAATAGCTGCAGGGGCCTTGTGGCTGCTGCCCCAACTGTTGAAGTCCCACTATGGCTTCTTACACCAGAGAGGGAGAGGCCCACAACCCTGTCATTGCTCGGGCCACAGGACTGGCTGCCTCAGCAGTTCCATTCTGGGGCTGAAGACGGCACAGGGTTCTGGGAGAGCCACTTGTCCTCAGTCAGTGTTGGAAGCCTCAAACACTGCTCCTAAAATCATCAAAAGAACCATCAGCAGATGTAACAGCGTAAATCAATTCTTGTACCCTGGATCACAGGCCACAGAAGAAGCCCTGCTGTGTTCTCTTGTATTTCTGCTTATGCCAGATGGATCAACCAAGACAGGAGCTGGTTTTTCTCTCTCAAGATCTTCCTGAAGGCCAGAGGTAAGAGTTTACTGATTTACTTATACAATCAAAACTTGATTGTTAAAATCTCTCTCCAGTCCCCATAACACTTGTTAAGAGAAGCTTTTTCCTTTGCTAGCCGTTTTGGTTTATCCCCCGCCAGTCACCTGGGCTCTGCCGCGCCAGCCTGGTTCTAGATCCGCATGAGTCCCAAATAAACACACAGGAGGCTATATTAATTATGAAGCTGTTGGCCTTGCTTGTCCCTTACTGGCTAGCTCTGCCTTAAGTAATTACCCCATAATTGTTAATCTAAGTATGTTTCTTACCGGAGAATAGTTCCCGGCTTCTTACCCCTATGGCGTCACATGTCGACTCTCTTGAGTTTCTCCTTCCCAGAGTTCTCCTGGACTCCTAGTCCCTCCTATCTAGGTTTCCTATAGGCTCAACGGTACTTTATTGACAAATGCACAGGACTTCCCCCAACATCTCCTCTTTTCTGTTTAAACAAAAAGAAAGGTCTTAACTTTGACATAGTCAAATCATATATAACAGAACAGTTATCAAGTAAGAATACAGTTACAATATTTTGTCTATCAACATTCAGCAAGATTTAAAGAAAATATCATCTATCTCATTCTTGTGAGTCCAAAGTCCTATATGTAGCTTATCTTTTATCATAACTAAGGAAAACTATAATTATAACTATCTGTCTTCAACTCCATCAAAGACCACAGAAGAATAATATAAAAACACTAGGATTGACAAAGATATATTACTACCTGGACAGTCACCCGAAGTTTCTCTGTAACGTTGGGGCATCCATCTTCAGCCCATAGGCCACAATGTGTCTGGAACACTTCTCAGCAAAGCAGGAAATTTCAAACTGTCCATCTGCGTTGGCAGTCTGTCAGTCATTTTTCTTTGTCCTGCAGAAAGTCTCGTAGACTCTTCATGAAGCAGGAACCCTGTAAGACTGAGTTCAGTAGTCACTTTCCTGTAGGTCCTGCATGTCCAGATGATACAACAACAGTCAAACAATCTAGGCAAGAGCAGTTTCTTGCCCAAATGGCTAATCTTGCCATGTTGAAAGCAAACTTTATAATGAGTTTCTTCGATGCCCATCTTCCTCTCAGACGTAATTGGTGCTGCCAGGAGCAGACATTGTCAAGAAAAACCCTAAACCATTTTAAATGCCATGTTCTGAAGGTCTTTGAGAGGTTTGAAGACTGTCCATCTCAAATATATTTCTGTATATCTAGAAAACCTAACTTATGTAACTATAAATTCTATTATAAGTAACTATCTATAGTCTGTATTCAATTATGCATTACGTTGTAAAAGATCAGTATAAGCACAATACTTAATCAAGAGGAGAAATATACACATCACAAAATTGACCTTGATTTTGTCTCAATAAATGAAAAACAATACCCATACCATAATTCCCCTTTTTACCATTAAAAAAGATTGGCTGTGATCACTAGCCAATTATAAACAATCCCATTTAAATGAAAACAAAGATTTATAACCAAGATGGGAATTGGGACGTCGCTCATTCCAAACTGCTTCCTGCTGGAAGGGGGCGCTGTTTATACCATGGGGATCATGACAAAACTCAGAAACCTGTATAAGTCCATATTTTCGGGGTCTGTAAGACTGCATCATCTTCGCTGTTTCGATTGTTGGAACACCTGGTCCACTGCTTCCGGGGGTCTTGGTTCGTCAAACCACAAAAGCCTGGAAGGAATCCTTAGCTTTTCATTTTCTGTAGAAACATAAATAAAAACTCCTTTTCCGAGTAACATATCCTTATGCTTAAATTTTGAAGTCAAGGTATTTTCAAAAGATATAAGTTGTATTAATTTAGCAGCATTTATAATCAAGTGTACTTTAGTAGCAGTTCCTTCCTGAGCAAGCAAAAAACTGAAAAACACAATAGCGTACAGTATCCAGACTCTCTGTGTATTTTCCATCTTTACGTGGCTTATTTATTTATCTATTATTACTTTATTTATTTTTCTTTGAGACAGGATTTCTCTTTGGAAATCTGCCTGCCTCTGCCTCTGGAGTAAATCCTACCGGCGTGTGCCACCACAACGCCGGCTTTTGTATTTATATACCACTTTGTCATTTCATTTTCTCTCTCAATCTCACGTATATTTTTGAACACACTGTAAACCTTTAGAGGCTTTCCTTTATCCAAGTCTGACTTTACTGTAAATCTTTATGTTTTTCTGGCCACGTGTCTTATCTGTAAAACCGCGGCTGTTTTAAACTGCCGTTTCAAGATGGCGGGCGTAAGCGTGACTCCAGTTTACCGCCTCAGTCCATGCTGACCTCCAGCAAAAGCTGCCACTTCCAGCTGTACGTACACACCTTTCAATCGTTAGCAGAGTCTCTTAAAACAACCTTGTTGGTTTTTTTTTTCCTTTTCTTTTTCTTTTTATGCCGAGTCAGGAAGACTTCAGTAAGCGAGCCACGTGAATCTCGGCTTGTAGATAGCAAAACAGAGCGCACCTGAGAAAAATGCTGCTACCAAAATCTGTGCTTCTCTCTGTTCTTCTGTTTCTAAAATTCCTTTAACACTTTTGTTGTTTTGCGTGGAAATTCAATCCCACTTCTGACACCATTCTGTTAAGAGAAGCTTTTTCTTTGCTAGCCGCTTTGGTTTATCCCCCGCCAGTCACCTGGGCTCTGCCGCGCCAGCCTGGTTCTAGATCCGCATGAGTCCCAAATAAACACAAGGAGGCTATATTAATTATGAAGCTGTTGGCCTTGCTTGTCCCTTACTGGCTAGCTCTGCCTTAAGTAATTACCCCATAATTGTTAATCTAAGTATGTTTCTTACCGGAGAATAGTTCCCGGCTTCTTACCCCTATGGCGTCACATGTCGACTCTCTTGTCTTTCTCCTTCCCAGAGTTCTCCTGGACTCCTAGTCCCTCCTATCTAGGTTTCCTATAGGCTCAACAGTACTTTATTGACAAATGCACAGGACTTCCCCCAACAACACTGACTACCCTTCCCCACAGACCTACCCCCAGCACCCCTGTGGCCACCAGAGGATACCACAGCCAACAGTTAATGGAGGACCTTGGGCTCAGCAGACCACAGCCCTAATATACAGTTCTATCCACTCTAATTCGAGGACCCAGAACTGTACAGTTATTAAATGTACTGTGAATCATCACCCCTGCTGGAAGCCGCATGAAATAACTGATGTGCTTTAATAATCTGACATTTTCTGATAAGCCTTGAAGTCCCTCATGAGTTTTATTACCCAAACCCCAACAAACAGGTGGTGTTTAAGTAATCTTTCCTGGCATTCACACGATAGAGCTGAGCTAGAACAGAACAGAGTACAGGCTTCTCCACCAGGAGCCAGTCAAGGTTAGCATTCAAAGTAATGTCCCCTCACCTCAGGTTTCGCTTTTTGTATTCATGTACTTCTATTTTAGCCCACTCTGGCTAATTTAGGCATCTACCAGCATTTTTGGGGGGAAACATTCCCATAGGTATAGACAATGAAAGAAAAAGAAAATTACTTTGATTTTAATAAGCATGCAGAATACTTGTTACTCAAAAGCAGGCTGCATTGTAAGTAGTCATTTGAATGATGATGCTACCTGCTCCAACCACTATTGCTTGGACTTTTTTTTTGTCTTGTCTGACTTTGAATTTCTTTCAGAACCTACACTACTTTCTTTCAACTACCTAAATTATGCTGAATTTGGGCCTTTTGAAGAAGGATTTGATTTTCTTAGAAAATCATTTGCAATCATGTCTAGTGAATGACATGACTTTATCACATTGAGAAATACGTTCTTCAGTATTTTTTTTGTTAAAGTTTCTTTTTGGCAGAGAGAAGAATGTAGATGCAGAAGCAACTTATTATTATTTGATAATAACCCACGGAGTCTAGTTAGTGCTGCCCATACACGCATGGGTGTGGGCCACCTACCAGGGCCCCCAGTAGCCATCAGCTGCCAATAATTCAGCAGCAAAAGATTCTTTCCTTACTATTGCCCGAGAGGTTCTTTTTGTCTTTGCCTGGTGAATTGATAAGGGGTAGATGATAATTGGTTAGGCATTAGTAGAAAATCTTTAGCCTGTAGTGACTAGTCCTCCATAAGACAGAATAAATTTTGGAGTTAATTTGTCGGTCCATAGAAATGGGCCCATGGAGAAGGAAGTAATCAAGGAAAATTGCTACAGATTAAATTCTATAAAAAGAAGTTTATCATCTATCTATCTATTACCTATTTATCTATCGATAATATATAAACTATCCATCTATATATCATTAGCTAATCTATCTATCATCTATCAATCCTCTAGTCTATCTTCTGTCTATCTATTCTATCTGTCATCTATTGATCTAATCTGTCTATCTGTCATCTCTGTCATTGCCTAATAATCTATAATCTATTCATCCATTTAGCCATCACCTTTCTATCCACTAATCTATCTACCTATTCATCTATCTATCATCTATTTATCTATCGATAATATATAAACTATCCATCTATATTTCTTTAGCTAAACTATCATCTATCTACCCTCTAATCTATCTATCTATCTATCTATCTATCATCTATCTATCTATTCTATCTAACATCTATCTAACTAATCTGTCTATCTGTCATATCTGTCATTGCCTAATAATCTACTTACCTAATCTGTCTATCTATCTATCTATCTATCTCTCTATCTCTCTATTTTTTTTTCTTTTGGTTTCTCTGTATTGTTTTGGAGGTTGTCGGTCCAGCCTGGCCTCAAACTCACAGAGATCCACCTGCCTCTGCCTCCCAAGTGCTGGGATTAAAGGCGTGCACCACCACCACCCGGCTCTGTCTATCTATTTTTAAGGCCCATCTCTACCTCCTGAGTGTTGGGATCACAGGTGGGCTCTGCCTCACTAGACTAAAAGGGACCAACTTAATCATAAGTTAAGGAAGTTATAAGAAAACCAGTGCATCCCAGGAGCGTGATGTTTTGGGAATTTGGTGATGGCAGATAGGACTCTGGCTTTCCCATGAGCTCCTACTTGAGTTACATAATGCTCCTAGAGCCAGTTAACCAGTTCACAAAATGGAAACGATCACATCTCTTTTGTGGTTTGTTGTGTCAGTGGCTGATTTCCTTATGTTAGGACTTAGGAAAGTACTAAATGTATAATCACAGGTAATAATACTGTCTTCGGAAATGAGTGAGTATGTTTAATGGCTTTGTAATTCATGCTTAAGTGAGGCATGAGAGTTTAGGAAATGTCGTACTTTGTACACCCAGAACAGTAGGTAACCTGCACAGGAAGCCATACGCAAACAAATGCAGGAAGTCTAAAATACTATGCAGTCCGAGTCAGTAAAAATATGTCTGGAGTGTGACAAGTGGAGGTGACAAGGAAAGAAATTGCTTTCTGTGTAAATGCTTCTGCAGTCTTTCTTTGGCTTCCATGCTCTCTGGCATCGCACAGCTTCTGCTGCTGATTTCCCCGATGGCTCTGCCCACCCCTGTTGCCAGGACTTGGTATTTATGCTTCAGTCACCCAGGTAGGCAGGTCTGACCCTCAGGACCCAGCAGGGCCCCTGCTGCCCTTAGCTTCTTCAAGCTAACAGGATGTCAAAAAACCAATAGTGTTAATCTCTTCCCGCTGGGGCCTTCTGGCTCTCAATGAAGACTCAAGCAGATGTGCTTTATTCTTAACTTTGCTTTGGCAACTCATTTTCAACGTCAAATCATTCTCTTTAGAGTCCTCAGTTTGTGCATACATTGCATTAGTTGCTCCCCTCATTGCTCCGGCCCAATACGTGACAAACTACTTAAAGGAGGAAGCATTGATTTTGTCTAACAGTTTGAGAGGATCTAGTCCACCATGGTCAAGAAGGGATGGAGGCAGGAGCATGAAGTAGCTAATCATGCTGTATCAGTAGCCAGGAAGGAGAGAGTGGAGAGGGAGTAGGGTCTGATTATAAAGCCCCAATGTCTGGTGAAAGGCACTCTCTAGTGAGGTTCTACCTCCTAGCACTTTCATAGCTTTCCCTGAGAGCATCACCAGATGCTCAAACGCATGTGCCTGTAGGGGTCTTCTCACAGTCAAACCACAGGACACACACATTTTAATTAGGTGGTACTTTTAGACAGTACAATCCTGAGACCTACCCATAGACCTTCTGGCAGCATCTTCCATACCTCTAGACACTGAGCATCGCAGCTGCCCTCTTCCAACAGACGCCAGAAGCAACACTGATGGGAACTGACCCTGGTCCAGATCCTTGAGTCTGCCAAGAAGTGTTCCGGGTGAGCCCTCTTGGGCCACAGTGGCCCTTCTGCCTTTATGAAAGGTAGAATGAATCATTTCTTCTTTTCTACACCTGTGGACCACGAGCCTTTCCAGTTGCCACGTGTGCTGGTTGGTTTTAACTGTCAACTTGACACAACTTACAGCCATCTGTGAGGAGAGTCTAAATTGTCTAGACCAGGTTAGTGGTTAGTGGTTCGCTCTGTGCTTTGAGAGGGGAGAGGGGGTGAAATGATCGAGCAGGATCCCACCATTTGTGAGTGCCTGGCGCAGACAGCTCCCCTGGGAGATGGTTAAGTGTTACACCACCACTTTATTCCAGAAATGAATGGTAATATAAAGGCTGGGGACAGTGGCAGGGGCATCACCTAATTTGCATTAAGATGTACAGTCCTATCAAAAGGTTCCTAGTATGTGCAGTAAGGGAGCCTTCCAGCAGGGTTCTTTGCTGGGGTTCAAGCTAAAGTCAGGCATTTGGTTTAACAAGAGCTTTCAGATAAGGCCAGTCCTCCAGGCCTGGGGACATTCTCCAGATAAGGACAGGTAGAGAGCACGAAATCTTGCTGGGGAGGGAGGGAGCTCCATATTTCCGACGTTAGAGAAAAAGCTGCTAGGCTATGGCCGACTGTGGCGTCTACCAATCAGCAATGCATCCCAACACAGCTTGGCCCATAGGCATGTGAGGGGGCGACGTCTTGATTAACTGGGGTGGAAGAACCACCTTGTATGGGGGAAGTACCACTTCATGGGCTGCAGCCTGAAGTGTGCAAGGGCAAAGGAAGCTGAGATGGTCAAGCAGGCTGCACACACACACACACACACACACACACGCACACATGCACACGCACACACACACACGCACACACCCACCCACACACACACACACACACACACACACACCTGACCCACTCTGCTCTTGTCCAGGGATGGACCTGACTAGCTTCCTGAGTTCCTGACTTGCCTTTCCCAAAATGATGTAACAGGAACTGTAAGCCAAAGAAACCCTCCTCTATCCTCAGCTGCCTTAGGACAGGGTAATTATCATGGTGACAGACATGAAACTAGGACACCAGAACACATTGTGTCACAGTCGGTTGTACCCGCTACACCTTCTTTTGTTAAAGGGGTCAGACTGGAAATGGAGAAGCTGCTGCCGGAAGAGTGAAGGGTACTGTGGGACCTGACCTCAGAGAGCATGTTCTGCAGTGTGGTAATGGCTTCTTGTGGCCTCATTGTCCGCATGGCAGGCAGTGGGCTTGAGCAGGGCGTTTGAGGACAGTGCTGTTATGCCCACTGGTAATAGGAAATTTTCCAGGCTTTGTCCAGCAGGCTTCTCTTGTTTGCTTTCTGTTGACATGATAAACACCAAGGCCAAAAACAACTTGCAGAAGAAAGAGATGATTTCGCATATAGATTCCACTCCATCACTGAGGGAAGCCAAGGCAGGAGCTCAGAGCATACCCAATGACACACAGGCATAAGTTGGCAAATAGGAGATTGTCCCTAAAAGCTGACATTGAAGACACAGTTTTACCTGATTAAACAAACACCTAAAACCAGTTCAGGCCAGATTGGCCATTGCCCTTGCTTCCAGAGTGAGTTTGCATATAAACAGGGTGTTATCAAGGGGAAGAAATCGTTTCCTCAGTTATAGCAGATGTACATGTAGCCACATGTAGATGAGGACCCTGGGTTGCTAACCAGTCACTAGGTACATTGTTGGGAGTGGGTGTGTGTGCACAGTGCACGCAGATAAGGACCCCAGGTTATCTGTGATGTCTACCAATCAGCAATGCATCCCAACACAGCTTGGCCCATGGGCAGGTGAAACCTTTGTAGGAAGTCCAGATAATCCATTAGAGCTCTTCCTTCAGCTGTGTATTTGAACACTGGTCAAAATGCAGAGACTAGGCCAGGTGGTGGTAGCACAAGCCTTTATTCCCAGCACTCAGGAGGCAGAGGCAGGAGGATTTCCATGAGTTCGAGGCCAGCCTGGTCTACAAAACTACACAGAGAAACCCTGTCTGGGGGGGGGATGCAAAGCCTAACTGACTGTGGGATTGCCCAGTCCCAGTTGATCCATCTACAACACAGCTCCTGCACCCAGTTCTCAAAAGACATTGAGGAAGACGGGGCAGCACAGTTGTAAGGGCCAGAACACCTGTTGCAAGATAGTGTCTTCTGCAAGTAATAGGGAGGCTGCTGTGAGATCTCAGCAATATGGTCACAAGACATTTATTTAATGTGCTCTCTTGCTTTCTACCCCCTCTCCTCTCCTCCCCTCCCCTCTCCTCTCCTCTCCTCTCCTCCCCTCCCCTTCCATTCCCCTCCCCTTCTTCTCCCCTTCCTCCTTCCTTCTCTCCATATCTTCCCCCTCTCTCTTCCCTCCTCTCCCTCTCCTTCCTTCTCTACCTCTCCTCCCCCTCTCTCTTCCTCTCTCTAACTCTCCCTCCCTTTCTTCCTCACTGAGTATATCTGCCCTTCGCTTCATGCCTATTGATGTATGCCCACAAGAGTGAGCACTGGGCCTCAGTGTTTTCAATGGTGAATAAAGGGTTTTTTCCCTTTACTTTTTTCATACAGGCTCTCTGTTGTCTCCTCTCAGCTGCCCTCCTGGCCTCTGCCTGATAATTTTACAGCACATCATAAAATCACAAACAGCCCATGGCAGCCCATGATCCCCTCCCATATAACCCAGGTCTGGATGTCAGCTGTGAGACTTTCTGTTTACATAGAAACACATGGTTGAAAATGAAGGCTGTTAGCCACACAAAGGATGTTTTTCTCTGGATAATTGTAGAGCACAGGGCAGACTGATGCTTATCACCCAGGAACCCTTCACAGTGGAACTGTTAGGGATGGGACATGGTTGGGATAGATGATTTTTAAAAGCCAGTGCCCATGAATGCATGCTAAAACAGTGCACACATTTGCTTCGTTCTGTGCTTGAAAGGGCTTGTTTGAAAGCCGCATAATCTCTGGGTTTTCTTCTTGAAAAGATCTCTTCAATCTCTTCTTTACCTGCTTATTTATTCTCTAAGCAAAGACGAGCCTGGCATCCGAGGATCTGCCAAGTGTCTGTATGTTGATCCATTCACACCCTCAGGCTTTCAGGCACTAGCCCAGCCCCACCACTATCTTCCTGAAAAGCCTCATCAAGAAACAGCCGTCTGGTAAGGTTGGACTGTGTATGCCGTGAGTGTCTGCAATTAGTCCCCAAAGCCTTAAGAAAAATAAAGCAGAAAATAAATAAACAAATAGGCAACTAGGTCTTCTATGTCTTCTCAGTTGTCCCCCTTCCTTTTAAATAGGAAGGCCCCAATCCCTCTCCTTGAGTTTAGTTCTAACTTACCCCATAGAAATTGATCATTGGAAGCCAGTCACTCTCAGGTCCTGTTTGGGGCACATGGAGGATTTCTGAACAAACATTGTATCTGCCCCTGCCTCCCAGGAAGAGGCTTCTTGCCTGAAGACAAGGCAGTGTGGCAGGCATTCCTTGCAGCAATGCACCTAAGTGTGCCACAACCCAGTAAAAACACAGCTCACATCGTGCTGTGGGTTGGCACCCAGATCCTACCTAGCACACCGAGTCTGGGCTGTGCAGTGAGTCTTACTTCCAAGGCTGCTTTCTCAAATGGTCTCACTACACAGCAGATGCTGACACCCCAGGCTCAGCCAGCAGAGCAGTACCAGAAGTCCCACACAGGAGCCCATCAGAAACATATCAGTCTTCCCCCACCTTGTCTTTTTTTTAACTATTACTCTTTAGGTTCCCGCCACCCAGCTCCCAAATAAATACATGGTGAAAGGTTCAGGCATTATCCTGGCCTGCCCTGTTACCTGGCAGGATGCACTTAGGCAACACTCTGGCCAGCCCAGAGTTCCGTGAGAACCATGCAGGTACAAAGGGCCCCTTTAAAGGACTGACCCCTGCCTGCTTACGCTCTCTTGCTCATGCTCTCTTACTTTCATCTCTCTCTGTCTCTCTCTGTCTCTCTCTCTCTCATCTCTCTCTCTCAGCTCTGCACAGGTTGGTTACCTCTCACCCCCCTTTTCCCTCCCTGTCCACCAATAAACTCCACGTGGGATCGTTGAGTCACGGTCTGTGTCTCTTTACTGGATAAACCTAAACATTTTAACAACACATGGAGACTTAAGAATTCCAGCCTTTGCTTGGCTTGTTTCTAGCCAGCTTTGCTCAACTTAAATTATCTAGTCTACCTTTTGCCTCTGGACTTTTATCTTTCTTTAGTCTATATCTCTTTCTTTCCTTCTTACTCCATGGCTTGTGTAACTGAGTGGTTGGCCCCTAGCATCCTTCTCTCCTCCTTTTTTTCCTGCTCTTCTCTCTCCTCACTTTGCCATCCCTGCCCATTTCTCTCTCTTGCCTTGCTATTGGTCATTCAGCTCTTTATTAGACTAGTCAGGTGTTTTAGGCAGGCAAAGTAACACACCTTTACAGAGTTAAACAAATGCAACATGAAAGAATGCAACATATCTATGCATCATTAAACTATTATTCCATTGCATAAACAAATGTAACACATCTTCAACTAATTCCACAACAACCATAACACTGAATCAGAATCTGCTTTTGGACATATATTCATTGTACATAGTAGTAGGGAGTTAATTATTTATTTATGTCATTTGTGTAATGGGGGGTATATCTATTCGTTCATTTGGAAGTGCACACTTATGTACCGGTAAATATGTACATGTGTAGAGGCCAGAAGTTGGCATAGACTGTCTCTATCATTCTCCCCTTAGTTTTGATTTTTAAATTATATTTATTTATTTGCCTATCTATTTAGTGTGTGTGTGTGTGTGTGTGTGTGTACATTCTTGTGCCACAGACCAGTGTGATCAGAGGAACCTTGCAAGAATAGGTTATTTCTTACTATCATGTGGATCCTAGGAATTTAACTCAGATTGTCAGGCTTGTTGGCAAATGCCTTTACTGGCCCTTATCCTTGTTTTTTGAGACAGGGTCTTTCGCTGAACCTGAAGATCACCAGCTAGGCCCGCTGGTCACCGAGCTTCAGGATTACTGGGTTTGTATATGAGTGTTTATGCACAGATCCTAGACTGGATAAAAAGAAGGAGACCTGTTGGACACAGGCATTCGTCACCCTCTGCTTCTTGACATAGGATGCCATGCGAGAGCTTCTGTCTCCACGGCTGTGCTGCCATGACGACTACACCCTTGGCCAGTGAACCAAAATAAATCCTTTCTTCTTCAATTGCTGTTTTAAACAACCTTATTTTATATACTAATCCCAGTTCCCTCTCCTCCCAGTGCTTTGGCTCCACACACCACCCCACTGCCTTCTCCCCTTCACTCCGGGGCCACCCCTTCCACTCCTCAGAGAGGGTGAGGCCTCCCATGGGGAATCAACAAAGTTTGTCACACTAGTCGAAAGAGGACCAAGTCCCTCCCCACTGTATGTAGGCTGAGCCAGTTATCCCTCCATATGCAATGGGCTCCAAAAAGCCAGTTTATGCAATAGGAATAAATATTGATTCTACTGCTAGTGACCCCACAAACTGCCAAAGCCACCTGTCACCCACATTCAGAGGGCCTAGTTCAGTCTTATGCAGGTTCCCCAGCTATCAGTCCAGAGGCACTTCACAGTGGTTTTTGTCAGGGTATTTGATTATAGCAGCAGGATAAGTAGTTGAAACTCATACCTTATACTCATACATGCTTTTATATATTTTACTTCGTCTGACTATTTACCTGAAGGACTCTTAGTTAACATATCACAGAGAATCTGTCATTTTAAATGACCTTTAGTGGTTTGTGTGTACATTGCCATGTTGGAATCACAGAAGGTGACTGCTTCTTTCCTGATCTCTAATGCCCAGAAGAATCCAGACTAACAATCCTAGACACTCCAAGGATGGAGACTGGAAATCTCTCACCTGAGTTTCTTTCCCATTCCTCCAGCAAAGTACCCTGAAAAATAAATCTATGGGAGGACATGTTTATTTGGGTTCATTTGTTTGAGGGTAGAGTCCACCATGGCAGGAAGGTTCTGAGAGCAGGAACCTGAGGCAGCTGGACACATTACATTCATAATTGGAACGATGGAGTGATGAAT
The DNA here is from genome assembly GCF_017639785.1 of Mesocricetus auratus. NCBI lineage: Eukaryota > Metazoa > Chordata > Mammalia > Rodentia > Cricetidae > Mesocricetus > Mesocricetus auratus. Next base: position 143,506,559 of record NW_024429266.1, on the reverse strand, counting down.
GTCTATATTCCTGCTCAGTTCATTTTCTTCATTGATACCATCCAGTATCCCAGCCAGGGAATGGCACCACCCACAGTGAGCACGTCTTCCTGCATCAATTAGGCTATCAAGATAATCCCCCAGAGGTATGCCTGGAAACCCATCCCTAGGTGATTCTAGATTCTGTCAAGTTGACATCTAGCACTTACCTTCCCATCTCTATTTAGGGCAAGCATCCTAGGTGTTTTATGTTCTGCCAGCCAGGCAGCACAGTCCAGGGGTTCCCAGATGTTCTCTTGATAAACAGCAACTCCTAGGGAAAGAATGTTAAGGGAATTCCCAGACCACCTTCCAGAGGTTGTGTTTCCCTAGACTAGGGTGGGATGTCAGGATAAGTACCTTCTTGACCCCTACACAGGTACCAGTGTTCACTGGGAAATTAAAGGGATATAGAAGAGAGATGTAGCAATGGGTCTCAAGTGTTCAGCAGCAGACACATCTGGGAAACTTGCTAGAAGGATCCATCCCTGGACTCTGACAAGATGAGGGATGACCACTCAAATGGAAGCAAGTGGGAGCTTTGATTCCTAGCTTCCAGCTGCAATTGCTTGTGTTGGGAAGAAATACGAAGGCAGCCTATGGGGTTGTAAAAGCTTTACAAGGGGTAAAGGGGAGGACTCACAGATGCTTTGATTGGAGGCTGTTACCATGGAGGGAGCTACAGGTAATGTAACTAAGCACAGGGCGTCATTTGTCCTTGTTAAGGGAGTGCAATTGCCCAATTGCCGCTCTCCAATTGGTCTAAGTTGGGAAGATAGGAAGAATGTAATTTAATCAAGTTTAGGACATTTTAGGTTGATTGTAACTCTGAGTGGACTGCCTCGCTTCTTCCCTCCCTCCCTCTCTCCCTCTTTCTTTCCCCTCCTCTCTCTCTCTCTCTCTCTCTCTCTCTCTCTCTCTCTCTCTCTCTCTCTCTCTCTCTCTCTCTGGCTCTCTCCCTCCCTTCCTCCCTCCATCCTCTCCCCCGTGTGTGTGTGTGTGTGTGTGTGTGTGTGTTGGAGGAAGAGTCACATACCTGCCACAGCATGGATGTGGAAGTCGAAGGACAACTTTCAGGAGTGGCTTCTCTCCTTCCAGTTTGTTGAATAGGGTTTCTTGTGTCTGTTTCTGTCCTGTGTACTCCAGGGGCCTGACCCACGAGCTCCATGCAGATCTCCTTTTGCTTCCTGTCTCACTGCAGGAGTGTTGGGACTACAGGCATGCATGCGCCATTGCATCAGCCTTTCTGTGTGGGCTCTGGGGACCAGACTCAGTTCCTCTGACGTGAGAAGCCAGCGCTTTTATCTGCTGAGTTATCTTCTTGGCTCACAACTTCTACCTTTTATGAAAGACTTGGGCATTGTTCATTTTTATATTTTGTTTGTCAATGCCCACGTAAGAATTGCTAACTAAGATCATGAAACCTATGTACTAATACTTTAATAAAGCCTCCATGTCTCAATTTTACAAGTCATCTATCCCCAAACATGCTACTTCTGTCTTAACACATTTTCACAGGGGTTCAGAAGCCTAACCCCCAACTCTGACCCTCATGTACTATTTGAAGCAAGAACATTATAGTCGTGGGGGCTTCTTTGCAGTTTCTTATAATGTCTGCACACCTTAGCTCTATCACTAGCTGTACCCAAAGGCCAGTGTATCAGAAAGATTACTCCAGGATGAGACAAGGAAAATGCATTGAGATACATATACCATGCAGTTCGGAGATCTCATGTAAAAGTCAGAATATAATGGACAGGTTCCTCTCCAGGTGCCAGAGTTTCCTACATAACATCCGCAGTTGAATAGGTCCTCCCAAGAGGCAGGCATCCCAGAATAGTCCATGTGGAAGAATGTGTCGATTTAAGAAGCCACCAGAATGAACTATTCCCCTGTATCTCTTTGTTGAAAGTCATTGATGCAGACAATGCTATAATTCAGGGGCTGCAAACTCCAACGCCTACATTGAACTATGAAGGTAACATGAGTTAGCAGATGGCTGTGTACCTCAAGCTGTCTTCTTTCAATGAAGACCCAACTTAATTAGCACATTAAAAAAATGGATGTGTTTTTCATTTTCACTGTCAAGCAAAGTCTCTCATTTATTTATTTATTTATTTATTTATTATTTATCTATTTATTTATTTATTTTCTTTATTTATTTGACGATCCAATAGTATGATAAATTACACAATACCCCAAGCAACCACACTGGGATTACAGTATCTTCTCTTAAAAAGGTGATACCTTAGAATTGAGTCATTGCTAAAGATACCAGAATGTTTTCAAATACACACATGCACACACACACACACACACACACACACACACACACACCACTGTGACAACAGGATTATGTCCATCCACTCAACCTCAATTTCTAACCCATAGTTCACCATTTTTATTGGATTGGACCTTATGTAATATGCCATCTGAAAGTAAAGGCACAGGGATCTGGGGAGATGATTCAATGGATAAAAGAACTTGCTTCATAAGAGCAAGGACCCATGTTTGGATCCCAGAAATTATATATAAAGTCAGGTGTGGCCACATGAATGCCTATAACTTCAATGCTCTGCAGGGCACATATATTGAGGGAATCACACAAATTAGAAAGGAGAAGGAAATGGAGGAAGGGTAGGAGGGAAGGAGAGACATGGACCAGATACTCTTAAAGCTTTCCAATGATGATGAGCTCAATCTTTCTCTCTTTCCTGCCCTCTTTTTTAATTCATAAGACCTTGTGTTTGGCCAGCTAAGCAGGGAAGGCATAGGGAAGGGAGGTGACTGTCTCTGTCAGTATCCATTGAATAAGCTGAGTTATGTATTTCCTACATTTAACTCTGAATGGATACAGAATGAGCATTCCATAGTTCCTTTCTGAGTTAAAGGGAAAAACACTTACATTTTTAATTTTGTAAAAAGTTTTCAACTTTATTTAGATTCGGTTCACTCACATTTGGGTCAGAATTAGGAGAGGGATGATTTGAGACTAAAAAGCAAAGGTGGAGTTATTTCAAAATATTATCATGGACCCTCTTACAAGATATATTAAAATCTATGGAGCTTATTTCTTGTGTGTGTGTGTGTGTGTGTGTGTGTGTATGCATTCAAGTGAGTGCTACTGGCTGCATGTGTGTGTTTGTGAGCACAGAAGAGGACAACCTTGGGTGTCATCCCAGGAACTGTTCACCTCCTTTGAGGCAGGCTCTCTTGCTGGCTTGGAACTCAGTAATCAGGGTAAACTGGCTGGCTAGAAAGCCCAGGGACTAACTTGTCTCCACTTGCCCAGTGCTGTGACAACAGGCCCCTGCCACCATGTTTGGGCCATGTTTACACAGGTGCTTGGGACTCAACTTGGTTCTTCATGCTTATAAAGCAAGCAGTCCATGTACTAAAAACTACCTTAAACTTTTAAAATTAATAACAATAAAGTGAAGCAAGATGAAAATGGGTAGAGACTGTGGCTTGCTGAGCTTAATATTTTTCAGCCAAGTTAGCCTTTTATGTAAGATGGCTGATTTGCCGAAGCAAGATGTTTGCAAATAGAATCTTTTTAAAAAATCATTGATGCAGATTCTGAATAATAGTTTCAATTAAATCATGTTTCCATTTCCAATTAGTGAAATATAAATGGGAACCTCTAATAACTTTCCCAGGAATTTTGTTGATGAATTTATTTCATTACTTTTAGTTTATTTTAATTTTTAGCAATTTCATACATGTATACAATGCATCGTGATCATATTCACCCCTTTACTCTTTTAGACTCTTCCCGCCCTTGCTGATCCCATTTCTTTTCTCAGCAAATCACCCTCCCACTTTTGTGTTTTTTGTTTATGTGCAGGTCTTGTGCAGATAACCACCGATGTCAGGAGTTCATGTTTACATTAGCCATCTCATTCCCAAAAGACACCATGCCATGTTCCAACCTCCATCCTTTAACTTGTACAATCTTTCTGGGCCCTTTTCTTTTATGTTCCTGGAGCCCTGAGGAGATGGGGTGGGACAGAGGGATTGAGTTGTGTGATACAGATATTCTCTTTCAAGCTAAACACTTAACAGTCACTTATGCTCAACGCTGACCAGTTATGAGCTCCTGGATTAACTGTCACCCACTACAAAAAAGGTAAAAACAAAAAATAAAATAAAAAATAAAGAAAATTCTCTGACCCAGGCTGAGAACATGACTAGTCTATGAGTACAGCATACATATTTGGAGGATAGTTTGACAGCATGTCTATTTAGCAAAACATCAGTAGTAAGTTCCCCTAAGGCCTCTGATTTCCCCAGTCATAGGTTCTTAAGTAGGTTAAACATAGCTGGAATTTTCTTCCTCCCATGGAGGACTCAAATACAATCAGAAAATGGTTGGTTACCCCCCAAATAGTCATGCCACTAACACACTAAGTGGGCATATCTTGACTGACTGGTCAGTATTGTCGAACACAGGGTTCAGGCTTAGGCAAGAGAAAGATGTCTTTTTTCCCCTAGTAACTTGCACACACCTTCTGACTCAAGGAAAGCTATCCATCAAGGGAAACAGGGAGAAGGATTTTAGGTGAGTTCCAGCTTGATCTCTGTGTCCTATATCAAAGTGTGTAGTGTTGTTGGCAATAGAGTCTTATTGTCTAGCTTAGATAGTCAACCAAGAACAATGGCAAGAGTCTGTAAAGTTCTCATGTATCATAGGCTAGTCTCAAACTCATAACATAGATCCATGTGTTTCTGTCTTTTGAGTGCTGGAGTTACAGTTGCCCTGATTATAAGGTGATGGAGACTGAACCCTGCGCTTTGTGTGCGCTAGGTAAACATTTTGTCAGCTGAACTCTATTTCCAGCCCAACATCGAAGTTTTAAATGAGAAACACAAAGCTGTTGGCTATACAATGTAGTGTGTGTGTGTGTGTGTGTGTGTGTGTGTGTAAAGAGTGAGAAACACGCACACACTTATACTTACTTAAAGAGAGATGTGAGGCATTCAGTCTTCACAGAGCATAATTCCCAGTGAGCATATGTGGATCCCCAAGTCCCTTATATAATGGGGAAATGCATATGTGTATGAATACATATATAAAATCAAGGTGTGTCTTCTGTAGAAACACCCCATAGGTGTGTCCAGTCTTATGTTTTCTACATGATTCTAAATATTACCAAGTTGCCAGTCAGACTAACCATTATGGACTATTGATGGCAATAAGATTCCATCCTATTAACTTTTTCTCAGGAATTTGACAATGGACTTAAAATGTACATTTTAGTTCTTTTTTTTCTGGGTTGTAAACATGGGGAAAAGAAAGCATGCATTACTCCCCAAGCCTTCTCATTTTGCTTCATTTGAAATCCCAATTCTGGAAACTGTAACTCCAGGATGCCTTTCCACTGACACAGGGAGACAATGGGAATAATATAAAAAAAGCAGTGTGTTCTCCTATGCTCTTTTGTTCAGTAGAAAGCATTTGTCAAACAAAAACCAAAAACCAAAACCTGCTTAAATTGCTGTTGTTTATTTTTTAGGTCCCATCTGATCTCTACCCTCTACCTTTGCTTTTTCCCTTGGAAAGGTCTTAATGGGTGGCATTCCTAATGCCACAGTTACTTGTGATGAGGATTCTGCCCAGCCCTACTTTCCTCAGAATCCTATGTGTGAAGCCTTGTCCTCTTCCTACCGTGCTGGGGCAGGAAGGGACTGCAAAAAGAAAGCCAGTCAATACAGTGATTACAAGACGTGTATGCCTGAATGCATACAAAAGTGTTTTCTCCCTTTTATTTTCTTTTTTGTGATTGCTCATTGTTTATATATTGAACAAACTGTCTCTTAGCCCCCACATTCACATTTAATAGTTCAAGGACATAGGTCACTGACAAACTTCTGTGAGACTCAATCCAAAGAAATTCCCTGCATTCCAATGTCACTTTGTGCTCTAAAGGACACAAACTTCCTTCACCTCCTTAAAATCTTTCTTGGAACCCTGACCTGGAGTCCGCATATTTCTGGCTTACTTGATGAAGCCACAGCAAACTACAGAACATTGCTACTTACAGAGAGATGATAAATTATCTAAAGTATGAATTCACAAAAGCTTGGGCAGACTCCACATGGGAGATTTATCTTGGAAGCCCTGCTGGTAAATGCCCTCCACAGAAACTTCCTACCTGGTGATGGAGAAATGAATGACATTCCACCCATTCAAGGTGTCCTTACTTTAAAAGAGCTCAAGACCAGCTGAGGAAATATTCTCTTCAGCAAGGTGAAGTCCACTGCAATGCAAGTGCGGCCTACTCATGCCTGTGATTTAGCCTGTGTTCTCACATCAGCAGAAAGATTCAAGCCTTCCTGATTCATCCCAGGTCAGCATAGGAAGTTTCTGTTTCCTGATTCCCTATACAAAAAAATCAGTATTGTCTTCCCTCCAATATGGAGGTGACCCTGTGTCATGCCCATTGATTTGTGTACTTAGACCCATATTCTGAGAGTACCCACCTAGTGTCATGACCATGGAGACACACTAGGAGTACAACACCAGTGGGCATAGTTCTTGTTCCCAGCAACCTTCCTCTACAAGCAAAGCAGGTAAAGATGTAAACAAATAACCATTGCAACACATTGACTACCACAACACAGTTTGGATAAGGGTTTAATTCTACACGAAGAGGTTAGAAAAATATTCTCTTCCTTCCATACATCCTCCCTTCAGTTTCGTTCCTCTTTTAGTTTGAATCTGGTTATCACATGGCAGGCCTGGCTGCCCTCAAACTCACTATCTAGTACAGACTAGCCTTAAACTTGTGTCAATCCTCCTGTCTCAGCATCTGTGATACAAGAATTACAGCTATGAGGCACCATGCCCAGCTCTAAGGAAATTTCTCTTTTATCCCCTTTCTCTGTTTTGTTTGTCAATGTTATCATCTCAAGTTAACTATAATAGTCATTTGTCTCTGGAGCATAAGACACTTAGTAAGTCTCAGTGTATCAAATAACTATAACTGAAGACAACTTTGCCCAGTTTCCCATTGGCCAAATCTGGAAAACTCAAAGCACAGCATTGCAGAGCATTTCCCAAAGGGCAGAGTCTAGTTATAACTTCCAACCTAGTCTTTGCTGATTTCATACTTTCCATTTTCAGAGCTTCCCAAGCTGACATTCATATCCCACCCACAATACCCACCACACTTACCCACATAGGGTGTAGAGACATCAGTAGAAATGCTGGAATGTTTAATAATATGAAAATGAGGAAATTGCATCCCAGAAGCAGATAAATAAATTGAGCTCTCATCAACATCTTCCCCCAAACAGCCCCCCAGGGGGTGGCTCTCTGATATTTGTCATAAACAGAGTAGAGGTCATTAAGTCTTGGCAATATCTAACAACATATCTAATTATAGGTTTGAAATCACAGGGCCAAGCATCAACTATGAGGCATGCTGAGTTTAGTTACTTCTAAACATGCTTTATTGCCTTGCTCTGCTAAATCCTTCCTGGTACTTAAAAAGAAGTGGTAATTTTCCCCCATCAGCTCCAAAGGGGCAACCATTAGGATGGCATCTTTGGGCATAAAGGAAACTTTTTAAAAGTTTTCTGAGTGTACATTAGCACAGCCAAATGAAAGTGCATCCCTTACCAGCAGGCAAAACTAACCTTCAGGTCACTGAGAGAGAGATAAACTGACAATCTAGATTTATCTGATGATCTTATCCCCCTCTTCAAACTCCTGCCACAAGGGAGTTGACAGCCTTTTTAAAATTATTGAGGGGAATTAGGTAGTTTGATCAGCAGAAAAAGAACAAAATTGTGGTTATGGCTTTGGTTTACACTTTATTTGGGGGAAAAACATATTCTACAAATGAATATTTTTGTCTCATGCTTTCAAAAAAGTGGATTGAGTGTGAAAAATCTTAAAATATTTATCTTGCAATATAAGATGTTCTAGTTAGCTTTAACTGTCAGCTTGGCACAGCCTAGAGTCACCTAAGAAGGGAGTTACAATTAAGAGACTATGCAGATTAAAATGGCCATTGTCTTGATTATTAATTGATGTGGGAGGACCCAATCCACTGTGTGTGGCACCATTCCCTGGTCAGCTGGCTTTCTTAGATAGCCCAGCATCACCTGCCCAGCAGGAAGTGTTGCTCCTGATCTCTTCTCCAGGTTCCTGCTTGAGTCCTGTCCTGATGTCTGTCAGTGATGGACTGTGACCTGGAAGTGTTTTATCTCAGCAACAGAAGGGACACTAGAACAGACGTGGAACTTGAAACACATTTTCAAACTTAACAAATAAACATGTCTCTTTTCTGTAATGAAACAGATTTTGTCATTTGCAAAGTCTACATTGATATAAAAATAAAATTCACAATTGGGGGGATGAATGAAAACAGGGTATGAGGACACAGATATATGAAGATGCCATGATGAAACCTGTTACTTCATATGTTGGCTGAAAACAATTTTTAAAAAGAAAGTGAAAGAAATTGAACAATTTGGTTTTTAAATATGAGACCAGAATGCAGACTACTGATAAAACAATTTAAAACACACTTTCAAAATAAAAATTATCACCAGAAGGACTTTTATTATCTTATAAACCATTTCATAGTCTTTCTTTTTTGTCAGATATTTTGTCACAGCAGCAAGAAAAATAACTAAAGCAAACAACAATTAACCAGTGACCTTCAGGTCATCTCTGCGTGTCCTATTAGAGCAGCTGTCATAGGCAGCAGAAACTCAAACTATTTCTGAGAAAATGAGAGCATTTTTGCTGTAGTCTAAGGGCTGAAGGATTGTAGGACATCATGTTGGGACCTTGTTATCAGAGGCCTGAGTTTTTTGTTTGTTTTGCTTTTAGAGGCCCTCTTACTATGTTGGCTTCTGACTTGCATGATTTCTTCTGCCTGAGTCTCCTGAATGCTGAGATTACAGACGTGTGCCATCCATGCCCACCATCTGTTATGTTCTCTCCATCTTTCCAGTCTCATTTCTTGTGTTGACCGTGTACTCCTTAGGGAGCTCTGCCATGCCCTGTGTGACTCACCAGCTAGCCTCCCAGAAAACAAAGACGTGGTTCACTGGTAAAACCCACCACCTCCACAGGTTCAGGCGTGGATTCCTGAGGCTGGAGGGCAAGAAGCTCTGAGATTCTGGTCTTGGATCCTGCTGCAAAAGGATGATGCAAGTGTCCACCACCGCCTGGTTCAGTACCCAACAACCATCAGTGGCAGGCAAAAAGGAAGAAATCTGTAAAACAGTTTCCTTCACTTATTTTTATTCTGCTTTTATTTCCTTTTTGATTATTTTCATCTGGGTGTATTTGTGGGAGGTCAGTGAACAACTGGGAGGAGCTGGCTCTCACCTTGCACCCTGCTTTGCAGGGAAAGGGTGGGGGCTTGTTCTGCTGTGTAGTGTGCCTCAGGCTGGCTGCTCCTCCACCTTCTAAGCAAAGCTCCTGTCTCCACCTCCCTTCTTGCTGGGGGAGTGCTGGTGATACAGAATTGAGCTTTTAAGGTGAGTTCTGGGCATTGAATGGAGGCTTTTGCCCATGGAGCCATCTCTGGCCAGATTTCCTGATTTTCAATGTCATCTAATTTCAGTTAGGACATAGTCACCTGGCGTCAGCCTACACTGGAGCCCTGGGACAGCTCCCTGAGACTTAAACTCTATGTTTGCTTTAGCCATGAACTTCTGCTATGTTTCAGCTCAACTCACATAGCCTCTCTTTGTCTCTTTATGTCAGGGATCAAGCGGAAATTCCACTGGAGTCCATCCAGGCAGCTTGGGAAAAGTCAGAGGAATAGATAGTTCTGAAGAATACCGTCTGATAGTCCATTTTTTTTTAATCAAAAGAGAGCAATTTTCTCCTCTCAAAGGAGGGTTCTTCACATCAGGCACTTGGCTGCAAGGTGCTTACTGATTAATTTCTTACATTTACATAACATTAATCCCCTTTCTAGCCATTTAGCAGACTTCCAGCAGGCAGGTCTTATGTTTTCTCTTCCTTTGGCAAAGCACCCATGCTCTTAAATGAAGTAGCATGGCTTTCGCAGCGGACATTCTGAAACCGGAGCTAAACAGAAGACCTGAGGTCCAAAGCCGAGCTACAGATGAGTATCTATTTCCTGTGTGTGTTAGGCAGGTGGCTGAATGTAAGCCTGGTGAACACACTGTTTTGAGCTTCGTGAATAGAAAAATGTGCCTCCTTCTGCCTGAAACTCTCTTCTCCCTATTCCTTCCGAGAATCCTATCCATCCATCCATCCATCCATCCATCCATCCATCCATCCACCCATCCATCCATCCATCCATCCAAGTTCAGCTTCTATGCAGCCTCTTTGGGAAGCTCCCTCTCCCAGAGCCTCCTCATTAGCAGACTTCTTGTGTCTAAGTCCACATCTCCAGGTAAAATTTCGGCTCCGGGTTTCATCATTCATTCATTCATTCATTCATTCTCCATTCATTCATTTGCCCATCCCTGTGCTCGTTCTTCAGACCTTTGTTGCTCTCATTCTGTTGTATGAAGTCCCATATATCATTACTTTTCTCACTGATGTGATCAAGTAGCTGACAGGAAGCAATGCAGGGGCAAAGAGTTTATTTTGACTCATGGCTGGAGAGGTTCTGGCTTCTGTCTCTTTTAATGATAAAACACCGACAAAAGCAGCTTAGGGGAGGGAAGGGTTAATTTCCATAGTTATACTCCCAGGTCACCTTGCTCGGGTTCCAGTTCTGTACCAAGGGGCTCAGACTAAAAAGACCTCTCTCATTCTTTTCTCAGTCATTTGTCTTTCCCCTTCTCTCCACTGGAAGACCTGCCCAAGCTGTATCTCCTTATCCCGGAGCTTAGAATGATACATTAAACAATTATTTCTAGAGACTATGGGTATGCTTTTTGGTTCTGACTCCTGGTTTCCATTGCATTTGCTAATGGAAATTTGTGAGCATTTGGAATATTCTGAAGCAATGGTTCTGAAGTCAGGAGTCAACGGTGGCTTATATTTGCTGATGGCAGACACTGGCTTCAATCAACCCAAAGACCAGAGCAATCAAGAACTCTTAAAGCCGTGCTTTAGCAGACGTGCATCTCCTGATAGAATGTTCGAGATCTTTCTGTGCTGCTTCTGTGGCTCCTTTTCCCATCTGAACTATGACTGAGCACGATTTGCAGTTCCCTCACAGGCTTCATGTCACTAATCCAGGCTTCTTGCTAGACCTCCCCAGTGGACAATTAGTTAGGTGGGATGATTACAGCCCTTTGCTGCTCTGAGCTTGTATTCATACAGCAGCATTTTCCTGGAGCACTTTGGAGAGAAGCTACATAAACAAGAAAAAGCATTCGAGCATATGCAGAAAGCCTGGATGGGAGTTGCCATCAGTGATGTCTCCCTGGGCCAGGTAAAACTGGCCAGGTAAAGCTGTGGTGTTTTGACAATTGACAGTCTAAGTAACCTTGCTCAATTCACAAGGTCACCCTCCAATCCTGTAACACAATGTGCCCTCAATTGAGTAGTTAGGCTTCCAAGAGTGGAGCTATCAAGCCCTTATTAAGCAGGAAAATAGTTTTCTACAGAAATGAACAATGAATGCTGGAATGATGGAGTTAAGACACATAATGGCTTAGAAATACACAGGACACCAACCTTGTAGAGTCCCACAAACACTCTCAGAGATGATTGATGGACACATGTACTTTAATTGGTAGCATCCTTGAAACATGGAAGGCTGACTTGTGTCTCAATGTACTGGTCCAGTGCAAAACTACAGAATCATTGAATAGGATCTCCAAATTTTAACACTGTATAAGTGGACAGAAGAGTTGAAAAGGCAGATAATGGGAAACACCCCACTATGAGTTGCAGAGCAATTTTTCTTATGTGTGGACCTGGGTCCTTCTACCACATTGAGGACAGTTCTTGGAGTGTGAAGACGCCCTTGGACAGTGTTCTGGACTGTAAATGCCAATAGGCATGTTTCTGTTTGTATCTGTTTCTCATTGATCCATCTCAGCCCCAACATACCTTACTGAAAGGATACCAAGCTTCTTCCTCTCAGGGAAAAAATTTTTCCCAAATTCCTCGTAGAGAAAATATGATGCAAATTTATAATACGACATCCTTCGTGTGGTACAAAAAGAGTAACCAAGTAGTCAGGTCACTGTGATACTTGTGAATTCAAAATCATAAACCACACAACCTTATTATTTTTATGATTAAAAAAGTATTCTAGAGAGTGACAGTGTTTTAAAAGTGCAGCCAGTAAGGTAGATGTCTTCTAGATCTTTTATTACAGGTCCTAGAATAAAACTTCAATCATGACTATAAAGATAGAATAAAGAAGAAACCTATTAGGACATACATACATATACCCCGCCTCACAAGACATTTGTCTTCCACAGGTAGATTTGGACACTTGTTCCCTAGCTGGGGATGCTGTTTGGGAAGGGTGTGAAGCCTTTAGTAGGCAGAATCTCACTATAGGAAATGGGTTACCGTTACCGGGAATGGATTCGAGGCTTCATAGACTGGCCCTACCTCCTGTTGCTTTCTGCTCCTTGACTTTATATTGGATGTGAGCAGCTGGCCTCCTGATGCTGCCTTCATGCCTTCCTCTCCTGCTATTGTTTTCCTCTCACCTTGAGCCAGAACATGTCCTCTTCCTTAAATTGATTCTTGTCAGGACTGGGTCCTTCCAGTGAGAAACATAGTTAATAAAATATTGTTTTAAGACAACTCTTGTAAATTGTAAGAGTTTTATCTAGTGCTTAATGAGGGAAATTTGAATGTATCTCATACCAGGTGACTGAAGGGCTGAAAGAAATTGAGGTAGAATAGGATGGAATTCCATTGAAGCTGAAGAGTGAGGTGGAGCTAGCTGACAGAGTGAACCTCACCATGAAGGAAGGCCCTTAGGAAGCATTTCCGTGCAACAACTACACCAGCAGAAGCAGAGGACTCCTACTGCTGACTACAGCATCAGGGAGGATGCTAATGAGGCAGAATTTGCATATCAGACTTTCCACCTGCAATGAAGGAGGAAGGTAAAGTTTATACTTGTGGTGCTTTTCCCTCCTCACAGGCCAAGGTGACCACCTCGTGTTCACAGTGCAGCCAGCATTTAAATGTCCATTCCCGCAGTGTCCCCATCAGCCTCCAGTTACTCTCAGCTCTTTCCCATGTCAACACCCTTTTCCTGGGTTGCACTTGTGTTTTCAGGAAAGTGGCTCCTCAGGAGAGCTGGGACCATGAGATTGGCATAGAAATCAAATGTGTTCACCCCTGCCCTGAGCTCACCAACTGTGCAACAAGTAAATGCTCCATGTGCCTGGGACTCTTTTTACTCATCTGTACACTTCTTTCTTCATTTTTTATCTGCTTTTCTCCCATTCTTCTAATCATCCTGGCAACTGGATTTCTTGAAGGTAACAGATCTAGTCATTGCTTATTCTCGAATAAATACAGTGAGGCTACATCATAGAGTCCTCAGATTTTGTGATTTTTGTATTCACAACTTTTATTAAAGGAATTCCTGAGATGTCATGGAATTTGAAGGAAGATTAAAGCACCAAGCTGGGCTTAGAGGCACAAACCAGTTAATTTTGGCTCTCCTCAGATAGAGGCAACAGGATCTGACGTTCAAGTCCAGCTTTGGCCAAATAATAACTTTAAGCCCAGCTTAGGTTACTTGAGACCCTGGATTAGAAAAAAAAAAAAACAAATGATGGGAACACAAGACACACAAGTTGAGGCCCAGTCAGGCCCGGCAGCAGGCTGTACAGAGAGCACCTGGCTCGGCTGCCACCAACATGGAAAGTCTTTGGTCATGCTCATGTTATAGTCTAAGGTCTCAGTTCAGGTAGGAACAGCTCAGGGGCAACCGTAAACACCCTGCTGCTGCCCCACTGTGCCTTCTGGCTGCTGTCACTCAACAGTTCTGCTTCACCATGTCCTTTCCACCTCTGTGGACCGAAACCTCTGAAACCGTGAGCAAAATAAGTCTCCCGTCTGATCGTTTGTTTCTTGGAGTGATTTGCTCACACTAGTGACAAAGCTGCCTAACACAACAGGTACAGAGACTTGTTGCCCTGTCCTCCCCCCCCCCCCCGCCCCCAAGAAAAGAAGCCCATTCCCTTAAGCTTACAAGGAGGAGTTCCTTGGGCTACTAAGCCTGCTGGCTACAGCGGCTCTTTACCTCTCTGCCTGTTAGTTCACAGGTACTTCGTGAACTAGCTCCTTTTCAATTGCTGTGAGAAAACGCTGTGCCTAAAGACAACCGACAGATGCCAGGTTCCATTTTGGCTTAGGATTACACAGGGTTAAAAGAGTTCATCATGCCGGAGCAGTGGTGGCACACACCTTTAATCCCAGCACTCGGGAGGCAGAGGCAGGCGGATCTCTGTGAGTTCGAGGCCGGGCTGGACCAACAGCCTCCAAAACAATACAGAGAAACCCTGTCTCGTAAAACCAAAAAAAAAAAAAAAAAAAAAAAGTTCATCCTGGTGGAGTGGGATGGCATCAAGTGGCAGGCATGGGGGCAGGAACAGGAAGCTGAGAGATCACGTTTCCATCCACGTGTGGGAGAGAGCACACTGGAAGTGAGGTGAGACTGCAAACTCTCCTCCCTGAAAATCTCCCACCCTGAAAGTTCCATAATGTCCCTGAACAGCACCACCAACTGAGAACCAACCGTTCAATCACATGTGCCTAGTTGGGCGGAGGTACTTCCTTCATTTGAGCCACCAGGGATGGCTAACTACGGTTGACAAGTTGGCTAGATTTGTAGTCACCTCCGTACTTTGGACAGGTCTGTGAGGGTATTTCCATAGACTTTAACTGACGAGGGGAAATCTACCTTGAATGTAGGTGGCAGCAACCCAGGGGATGGAATCCAAGACAGAAATAAAATGGAGAAAAGAAGAGGCCAGCTGAACACCAGTATTATCTCTCCCTGCTTCCTGACCATGGACACAACGTGAGCATCTACCTCGCAGTCCCATCACCAAGCCTTCTCTACTATAGACTGCATCCTCTCTTTAACTGTGGTCCAAATTAAACCTTCCTTCTTGACTTGATTGGGTCAGGTATTTTGTCACAGCAATGGAAAAAATACACTGTTTGACTCGGCACCAGCAAAGGACATCAATTGGACCCCATGGCATCAGTCTCACAGGAAGTAGAGAAAGATATAATGGTATAGTAGTAGGTCATGTCATGAGATACTTGTGGAGGACAAGAGATGCATATACAAACCCTCTGCAATTTTTAGCAATCAGTAGTCTGGGATATTTTGAGACATTCACTCAAAATTTAAAAACATCTTACTGCATGTTTTATTGTTGCCCCACCTAAGTCCCAAACTTAAAGATGTGTTATAAGTAGATATGTGAATCTAAAAACTTTTAAAATTTTTATTTATTTTGTTTTATGTGCATTGGTGTTTTGTCTGCATCTATGTCTGTGCACTGTTTGTATGCAGAACCCACAAAAGCCAGAAGAGGGCATTGGAGCCCCTCGAACTGGAGTTAACAGTTTCGAGCCACCATGTGGATGCTGGGAA
Source organism: Mesocricetus auratus (assembly GCF_017639785.1). Taxonomy (NCBI): domain Eukaryota; kingdom Metazoa; phylum Chordata; class Mammalia; order Rodentia; family Cricetidae; genus Mesocricetus; species Mesocricetus auratus. The sequence continues at coordinate 143,490,999 of NW_024429266.1, read as the reverse complement.
TCAAACCCTGGTCCTCTGAAAGAGCAGTCAATCCTCTTAACCACTGAGTTATCACTACAGCCTGGTGATATCTGAATTTTAAAGCAAACAACATAGTTGCGTGTTCTGTCCCATCCTAGTTATAAAGAGAATCAAAGGTTCTACTGGAGTTCGTGTTCTAACAGTGAGAGAGGGCCCAGAGCAGAATGCCTGTGTGAGTCTCTGGGAACATGAGGAATAAAGCTTGTGAGACAAGAGGGACGGGTTCAAGCAGGCTTGTCGCCAGCTTCAGCAAGGAGCTCGGCATTTCTGCACATGCCCTCAGTGCTGACATGGTGATCTACACATGTGCCTTGGATTCTGCTGAGTTTAGCTAGAGCAAGGCAATAGAGATAACCACTGCTGCCATCCTAGCAAGGTTGTATAAGAGTCAAGTCCGGGCATAAGGCCTTGGTGGATGATTCAGCGGCTCATGGGCCTGGTGATTCATGGAAACGTTTATTCTGGGAGGGGGTAAGTGCTTGTGTTAGGTGGGAAACCTTGGTGGAGGAGTCAGGGAAATGGAAGTACCATGCCAGAGTTTCTGATAGGCTAGGGTATACCTTCAAAGATTAATAATTCTGAGAACTGAACTATCAGGTTGCTCCTGGGCTGGAGACTGAATGCCTAAGAGACAGTTGGTGATCATAAAATCTGACATGCTCATAATGTGCCAAGTTTGTATGATTTATCAAGTCACAGGCTGACTTATCCCCATAGTATACGCTCCATGGCAAGTTGAGGTATGTACAAAGATGCTCTCAAGAGAACATAAAAGACCCAATTAAGTTGCAGTCTCTTTGACTCGCTGTCCAATGTGCTCGCCCACACCACACAGCCATGACTTTCTATCATACACCAATGGTCTTCCAGAACGCTTCTTATGGTAGAAAAACTCTGGAGCCTGGCTTACTAATGTTCTGAACAGTCCTGCAGTGTGTGTCTGTATGATTCATGGAAACTGGCTAACGACTTGAATGTTCCAGAGACATTAAATGGAAAACATTGGAGATTAATAGCAAGTGTGAACACAACTCCCAGAATTAGACTATGACAATCCAACATTGGATGTACATCAGAAAGCTCCAGCTGTGCTGCAGAGGATTAGGACTCAGGTAGGTGAAATCACTGACTTCAAGATCCCAGGTAGCTTCACTGCCCAGGTCTCTAACGTATGTTCTCACCAGCACACATGGTGATAGGCAGGGAGGGCAGGCACTGGCTCAGCCACAAAGACTTCACCTCTTGCCCATCACCACAGCTGAGTTTTGAGAATGCCAGCAGCAAGGCGCATCACTTAGACTTTGATAAGTTGCCATAGCCATTGGGGAGATCAGCCGTTCCAGCCGGCAGGGAGTTGATTGCACTGGGCTCTTTGCTTTGTGGGGTAGTAAATGATTTTCCTTGGCTGGAATAAGCATTTACTTCCCCCCCCTTTCCTCTCTTCAACACCATCTGCCAGCAACACCACATGATTTAGTGGGCATCTTGTTCACCACTGTGAGATTCCATGCAGCATTGCTTCTAACGAGACACTAACTTTTTTCTGTGGATATCACTGACTGCTGTCCACAGACTCAGCTAGGTTTACCAGTTACCCCATTTTTTCTGTTTATTGGTCTTTGGGAATGGTATCATGGTCTATTGAAAACTTGGAGTGTTGGTAGAAGCCATGCTCAGTGAGACTGTCAAGCTGTCTTGTGTTTCTTCCCTAATCAGAACACATGGTTCCAGGAACACCAACGAGGAAGCAAACGAGGAGCTCCTCCACGTCTTCTGCTTCACTGCTTGACTGACCTGGCTTTCTGTTGCTCTGAAAAAACTGACCAAAAATGACCCAGAGAGAAAACAATTTATTTGGCTTATACTTTCATAATCCCTTCTTGAGGGAAGGATTCAGCACAGGTGGGTACTCAAGCAGGAACTTGGGGGCAGAAACTGAAGCAGAGGCTATGGAGGATGCTGTTCACTGGTTTGCTCAGCCTGCGTTCTTCTACCATTCAGGTGTGGTAACCCCCCACCATGGGTTACCTTCCCCACCACATTAACCATTAGTTAAAAAAAAATGTTCATCAGTCTTGCGCATAGGCCAATCTGATGAGGCCATTTCTTCAATAGAGACTCACTCTCTTCCCAGCTGTCAAATTGACAAAAATCATTTAGGATATTCCTGTTATATTCTGAATTCCAGAAATCTTCATTTGGAAGGAAGGAAACTAAGTCTATCAACCCAATAATCCTTCAGGCTTTTCTGAATTTTTCATGCCATCAAGCAAAAACCACAAGAAAAGACTAAATGATCCTGTCACCAAAGGAGTTAGAGAGAATACACAAGGGATCCTTAGAACCCTCCTTAAGATTACTATATTCAAAATAGCTGAAAGGTTTGAAAAATATTTACAAAAGAAGACTTGCATAAAATGATAGGTAAAGGGGTATTCTACATTTTTGTTTTTTAATTTAAAAAATTATTTTCTTTTGAAACAAGGTCTCACAGTGTAGCCCTGGATAGTCTGGACCTCACTATATAAACTAGATTGGTCTTGAACTTACAAAGTTCTGTCTTCCACTGCCTCCCAAGGCCTAGGATTAAAGACATGCAACACCTTGGTTGGTTCATTCTACATTTCTAATCAGGCAGTCTAAACTAACATCACCAAGTGATATCACTATATACATGGGAAAATGGTTGGAGTTTGAGAACACAACACCTCTGAAGAGGATAGCATCTTGGAAAATATTCAGTTTCTTATGTACTTACCAGGCCATAAGATCACTTAGTGGGTAAAGGCACTTATGGCCGCATCTGATGACTTGAATTCAGTCCCCGCTACTCACATGGTGGGAGAAAACTGACTCCTGCAAGTTATCCTGACCTTCACATGTGTGCCATGGCACAGGCACTCAAGTGTACACAAACACACACAGGGAATGAATAAATGTAATAAGATATTTTTAAAAGAAGATGTACTTACCATATCATCTAACAACTCCACTGCTAGGTCAATACCCAAGATAAACAGCAAAAAACAAAAAATCTGTGTCTACGTACGGAAAAATTATCTATCACCATCCAAGGGTTATTCACATTAGTTAAAAACCCAAACTCTATTAACTGGTGAATGAGTGAGCAAATCAGAGCATGTTAGCATAATAGGATGCTCCTCATCCATTAGGGAGGGACTCAAAACCAACAGAAACATAATGAACAAAACCACACTGATCCAAAGAAAACAAGCACCAGAGTATGCAGCATGACATAATGTGTGTGACATAATTTCTGTGACATAATGGATGTGACATTCCAGAACAAGTAAAATTGATCATATATCCAGTCAGTATCACAAAAATCATTAAATAATTTTAGAAAAATAAACAAAATAAAATAAATCTTAAAGATGAATGGGAGATGTATGTATGTATGTATGTTTGTTAGTAATCCAAATAACTAAAATGCAATGACCAGTGTAGTGTTACACATCTTTAATCCCAGCAGTCAGGAGGTAGAGGAAGGCAGATCTGTATGAGAGTGATGCCAACCTGGCCTACATAGTGGGTTCTAGGCCAGTCAGAGATATATAGAGAACCTCTGTCTCAAACAGAAAAAGAGTGTGTGTGTGTGTGTGTGTGTGTGTGTGTGTGTGATGAGTCTTTCTCTGTCCCTCCAGCCAGCTTCCAAATAACAACACAGAGAGTTCTTATTAATCATGAAAGCTTAGTCTATAGCTTAGGCTTGTTCCTAGTTAACTCTTATAAGTTAAAGTAACTCATTTATATTGAACCATGTTCTATCACACGGCACTGCCTCTCTTTCCTCTTGCACCTCCTATTTCCTTTCTGTCTGCTGACTTTTCCTGCCCCTCCACTCCTCCTCGTAATTCTTTCTCGCACTAGAAATCCTGCCTAGACCTCCTGCCTAGCTATTGGCTGTTCAGCTCTTTCCTAAACCAATCACACCAATACATCTTCACACAGTGTGCAAATATCCCATATCTCATGTGAGTGTGTATGTTTCTCCAGATTGTGTGGTCCTGACTCAGATTTACTCAGAATTTGGACAACCTTATAAGACACTAAAAATTCTTTATGTCTATTTAAAAATAAATTTCACACGGTTTTCATTGATTATATCTGAAATTCTGGCTGGTAGAGAGAGTTGGGAAGTGTCCCAGAGGAGATAATAAATTTACAGAGAAAATGGGTAAAGGCGAGCAGGGAAGGATGCTGGAAAGAACCAAGGCCAATACTGGCATTTGGAGGGAGCATGAACTCAAAGCAGAAAATCAAAGCTCACAAAGTTTAGCCTGGAAGACCCGGCAGGAGACAGATCATGTGGATCCTGCATGTTATATTAAGGAACTTGAACTTTATGTGGTAGCTGATAGAAAGTCACTTAAAGTCATTTTCAGCAGGGGGGTGGCCTGGTCTCATTTGCATCTTAAATAGATTACACAGGGAGCTTTGTGGAGAATGGGCTTATCTGGGATATAATTGAAAACAGCTAGAGCTCTTAGCAAGTTCTCCTAGTTCATGTGAGAGATGACAAGGCAGCCAAATGGAACCATGTTCATCCAGAGAGGACCAAGGAGGCAAAATGAAGATCCTAAGAAGGAAGTAATGAAGAACTGGTGTCTAGGGGCTGGAGTGATGGCTCAGTGGTCAAGAGCAGTGCTCTTGCAGAGACTAGGATTCTATTCCAAGCACGCACATGGTGGCTCACAGCCATCTGTAACTGCAGTTCTGGGGCTCTGACTCCTTCTGGCCTCTTTAGGTACTAGACACACAAGTAGTGCCCAGGCACACATGCAAGCAAAATACCCATCCACATAAAATAACGATTTTTAAAAAAAATTTAAAGTTATTTAATATGTAAGGAATCAGGGAAATGGAGAAATTTCAAGTTTACCCAGTTTGCTGTGGTGTAGCGATCTGGTTTGCGCTTTTACGGTGCTACAACACTTCACAATGATCCCGGCAAAGGGCTAGGGATGTAAATGAAGACAAAGACAGCGGCTCATTCTTGCAAGGAGAACGCATTTATTTTTAACAAGAGCAGAGCCTTATATACCAGTCAGGCAGGGTGGAAAACCACCAAGGTCAGAAGCCTACATTCCCAGAGCCCTCCGGCAAAGGAAGGGTACATAACAGGGATTAGTATTTACAGAAAACAGGAACTTGCATGCAGACCTTACTGGGAGTTGGGGATAAGATGTATTTTGCTAGAAGCTCCTAGTCACAAGCTGGGGCAGCAGACTCCCATGGGGGAAGGGTGCGACACTGTGAGTAATATTAATTAAATTTGAATGTATTGGGACAGAATTCTCCTTAGAAAGAGGATAATCTTTTGAATCCTGTTGTGTCTGATTATCTACAATGCACTCAGTTGTAAATGTCCTGCGATTATCTAAACAGATACAGCTGGGTGGGTATTAATTAGTTGGGCAAATGGACTTTATGTTGATGGAAGTACAGAGAATTGATGTGATGCCATTGAATTCATTGTGGAGATGAAACAACACAAGGAAGATTGTAGAAAATAGGCTTGGCATACAGGGCCACGCAGGCTGTGTGTTGCAGCCTCTCCAAATGATTCTCACAGTAAAGGTAAAGTCAAACCAAAGCAAAGCCTTATGAGCTGAGGACAAGATCCCAACAACAACCTCAGGTAACAGGTAGATGCATTCATGCTCCATTTATTTATTTATTTTCCAGGATGGCCTGGAACTCGTCATCCTCCTGCCTCTGCCTCCTTCAGCAAATCCTACCGGCGTGTGCCACCACAACTGGCTAATGCTCCTTTTAAATGTCAGGGAAGAGATTGGAGAGATGGCTCAGTCAGTAAATTTTGCTGTGTGACCATGAAGACCTGAGTTTGAGTCCCAGAGTCTATGTTTAAAAAGAGCCAAGCACAGCAGTGCACACTTGTGGGATTCTCTGGCTGGCCTGTCTAGCTACACAATAAGTTCTAAGCAGTGAGACTGTCTCAAAAGCCAAGGTGGCTCCCTGGGACTGCCTTCACAGTCAGAATATATTGCTCCATCTTAGAACACATCCTCTTTTCAGTCAGGAAGAGGGAAAATTGAAAGGGTTTGGAAATTTACATGGCATCATATGGGAGCAAACCGAGTCAAAAGAACCAGCCACTAGGCTGTGAGTTACACAAACGGTGGCTGTTTGAAAAGCATTGCCTTTGTTCCAAATGAAAGTTGATGTGTAGAGACTTTGAGGAACCTTCCTCACCCCTCCCCTTTTCTTTTGGAAATCATTTTTGAAACCACCTAACTACAAGGTGGTGTATTGAGGACACACACCTACTTTAATTTCCTCCATTTCATCCTTCAACCTGAGTACTTGATCAATTATTTGGGAATGGAGTCCATTCCATCTGCAGGGGCAGGGAGAATAAATGGGATACAGATTTTTGGATGCTGGAAAACTAGCAATTCAGGGACTATTCAGAAAACTGAAGTGCTTTATCTAATTATGCTTTATCAATAAAAACTCGGAAGTCAGATATTGGGGTAAGAAACTGAATGATCAGAGAAGCGACAGAGGAGCAACCAGTGGCCTTTCTTTCTCTTTCCTTGATCCCAAAGGGCAGGAAATCTTTCTAAACCCCTTTCTACCACTTCCTGCGTCTCTCTAAATGCCCTTGGTCCTCCAAAACCTCTATGGCTGGTTAATTTTGGTCAGCTGGTAGCTAGCTCCACCTTCTGATTCAAAGTAACCTTTATTGTCAGTCTGGAGAGTGTCAGAGTGTAATCAAAATATCCCATAAAAGAAAACTGAATCAAAAACTAGAATTAGAGAAACTTAAGGACCATCCGTTTTAGGTCACAGGATTCTTTTAAGGGTTAAAAATATTGTGCTGCAAAGTTCCTGATTCAGTCATTAATGAATATAGTAATGCAACTAATTTTTGTAAATTAATTTTTTTATCCAGCCCTTAGCCATCCTCATTGTTCTCCATCAGGTTTGTAGATCTGAATTTATAATGGTTACAAGTGATTAGCTTAACCCTTCCCAGTTTTTATGCTTACTAATTTTATAAGGATTTGAGATAAATGTTTGGAACCCTGTAAAGTAATAGGAAACAATAAAACTAGACAAGCATTTATGACTGATTAAAAATGAGCAGGGGATACTGAAGAGATGGCTCTGTAGTTAAGAGCATTTGCTGCTATTGCAAAAGACTTGAATTTTGTTCCCAGCACCCACAAACAGGTCAGGCAGATTATAATTGCAGTTTCTTTGGAGGTTTTCTTCTGGCCTCAAAAGGTACATTCACAGACACATACACACATGATTAAAAATAAAAGTAAACTCTTGAAAAATGAACAGGAGTCTTTAAAAGTGATGGCAGCAAATTGGAAACTTAAAACGGGAGTGTTTCCTGGCACACCAATTATCTCTTAGGTTGATTTTTCATAAGTAGCAACATAGAAAATGTATTTCCAATTCATTTTGCTCATTTTTCTAAATCCTGCTCTGTTTGTTCCTCTGTGTGCATATTCATTTCCTAGGACTGCCACAACTAAATGGATGGATAAAGATAATAGAATTTGTTGGCTGAGAGTTCTTATAGCTACAGGGTCAAGCTATCAGCAGGGCTGGCCCTCCTGGAGGTTGTGCGGGTGAGTTTGCTCATCTCTCTCCTAGCCTCTGATGGTTTGCTGATGTTATTCCTCAGTAAATAGACACATCACCTCAGTCCCTGTCTTCATGTTTATCTTGGGCTCTTCCTGTGAGCACACTTGACATGCTGTGAGGGGTTCACACTACTCTGACCTCACACTAACTTTATTATTTACATCTACAACAACCTTACTTCTAAACAGGAAATGTTAGGGGTTAAGACCAGTAAATTAATGTAAACCAGTAGCCCTGTGTTTTCAGTTTTCTTCTTCCTGCTGCTTCCGGTTTGCTCATTATGCCTGTTATATTTTCACTTTTTTTTCTCTCTTACTCCCTCCCCCACCATCAGGCTCTGTCCTTACTTTTATTTTTGAGATTATAATATAATTACATTATTTCTCTGTAATGAGTCTTTTTCTGTCCCACCAGATCCCAAATAACAACATGGAGACTTCTTACGAAAGCTCAGCCTTTAGCTGAGGCTTGTGTTTAACTAGCTCTTACAACTTAACCCATTTACCTTAATCAGTGTTCTATCATGTGGTGCTACCTCTCTTTCCTCTTACGCCCCCATTTTCCTCTCTGTGTCTCCTGGTACCTCCCACACATACCTATCTTCCTGGTCTTCCTTTCTCTCCTCAGAAATCCCGCCTACCTCTTGCCTGGCCATTGGACATTCGGCTTTTTATTACACCAATCACAGCAATACACCTTCACACAGGGTACAGATATCCCACAACATTTCTCCCTTCCCTTTTCTCCTTGCTCCTCCTTACTCTCTTTCTAATTCATGGTCTCCTTTTTATTAATCGTTGTTTCATGCATATACATATATGTATATACACCTATATTCCTAATTACAACCTGCTCATTCTGTGTAAGTTGTTCCCATGTGTGCTTTCAGGTTTGACTGTTTAGTGTGCTCTTTCTTCCCTGGGAAGGACTTTTTCTCCCACTCTCAGGAGTCCTTAGTTGCTATAGTTGTTTGCTCAGGGCTGAGGCCTTGTGGTCTTTTCCTCATCAACTTGGTCATAACCATTATTTTTTACTTTGGTCATCTCACCTTTAGGTAGTCATATAGGTGAGACTGGCTTCTGATGTTACTAGGAGACACAGTCTCACATCAAACTCTGGGATCCTCTAACTCTTAAAATCTTTCTTCTCCCCTCTTCCACAATGTTCTTTGAGCCACTGATGCCAGACTTATTTTGCAGACATATCCATTGGGACTGGGCTGCAAAACTTTGCATTTTGATTGACTGTAGCTTTCTGTAATGAAGCTTTTGCAAAAAGAAGTTTCCTTGATGAGGGACAGGAACTACATTTATCCATGGATATTAAGTCTGTTCTTATTTTGAATATCATTTGACTGTTTTCTACCTTGAGCTCTTGTTTTAGGAAAATAATACTGGTGTTTTCACCCATAATTCCATTGACAACATGGGGAATTTATTAATGCGTGTTCTTCATCTATCAATGATTCATTCTTCAATTTATATATATATATATACACACACACACAGACACATACACACATTTACACACACACATATATATATTTGTGTGTGTATATATATACATATATATATATATGTTGTTGGGGGGTGTCTGTGTATCCACAGGCACACACACATGTGCAGAGGCCAGAAGTCAACTATGGGTGTCTTCCTCAATTGCTCTCCATTTAATTTTTAAGATAAGGTCTCTCACTGAAACTGAGACTCAGTATTTCTGCTCAGCTAGGCTAGTTGACCAGTGATTTCCAGGGCATCCTCTTCATCTATTACTTCTCTAATATTCTACCAAGCACTAGATTTAAAGACAAGCATTATAACACTTCAATTTTAGTTGGATGTTGAGGGTTTGAAATCAGTTCTTCATATATGTACAGAAAACACTTTACTCACTGAGTTAACTCTCCAGCTGCTTCAACTATTTTACTGTTGTTCATCTTCATACAAAGTCATGTCTTCCTGGAACAACTGTTAGGAGATTTGCATGAGAGACGGCTAAAGCAGTGTTTTGATTTCACTAGGAACCTTGCAGTAAATCTCATGTGACACTTGGAGTCAATGGAGGTGAGCAGCTCTGTGCTGTAGCATTTTTCCTTTTCAAAGATTGTTTATTGGGGTTGAAGAGATGGCTCAGCAGTTAAGAGCACTAGCTGTTCTTCCAGAGGACCTGGAGTCAATTCCCTGTACCCACATAACAACTCACAACTGTTGTGGAAACTCATTCAGGCAATAGTCTTTGAGGTACCAGCCCCTGTGGGGCAGAGTTTCAGAGTTTCATGTGCTAAGTGTGGTGGGAGGAGGCAATCTCTCTCTCTCTCTCTCTCTCTCTCTCTCTCTCTGTCTTTCTCTGTCTCTCTCTCTCTCTCTAGGGTGGTGGCAGAACAGATGGCAACGCCCACTGCATAAAGGCAGAAGACCTTGACAGTTCTATACCTTGCCTTGTCATTCATGAGTGATCCCCCAATAAAAACCTGACTTCCCTTTATCCTGGCCATTACATTTGGCACCCAACGTGACCTGTTCCCCATGGCTAGTCCATGACTAGCTGCTGTGGCATCTGTGGCCAGCCCAACGCTCACTCAGTCAGACTGTCTCAACCCCCACCTATGACCATCCAGTTCCAGATGATCTAATGATATCTTCTGACACCCATGGGACACTGCATCACATGGCATACAGTCATTCATGCAGATGACACCCATACATATAAATAATAAATAAATCATTTTAAAAGTCACACCATAAAAATGTGTGTGTATGAGAGAGAGGGGGGGGAGACAGACGTATGGAGAGAGAGAGAGAGTATAAAAACTAGGCCACAGGTGCATTTAGTCATGTTTTTTGAGATAGACTCTCTCACTGGGTCCTGAGGCTATCTGATTAAGCTAGACTGGTTGCCAACAAGCGTCAGAGAGCTGTCTGTGTGCACTTCCCTAGTTCTGGGATTACAAGAATGTACCACCATCCCTAGTTTCTTCTGTGGGCTCTGGGACTGGGACTCAGGTCCTCATGCTTGCATAGCAAGCATTTCACCAACTGAGCCTTCAACCCAGCCTCATTCCTCTTGTTGTCCAACTAATAGTTTATTTATTGAGAATATGTTGGTCTCTGACATACAAGGCATGCCTTTAGAATCTTCTTTAGTAGACTTCATAGACTCAGTCTATTGACTTAAATTGTGACTGACCTCCTATGTATCTCAGCTGTGGAGGCTGCCTCCTTCTTGTTCTTGCCGAGAGCTTCAGCAATGATCTCTGTTTTGTAAACAGCCCAGAATCCCAGGCACATGATTTTGTAACTCAGCAGAACAAATTTCCAAATTCTACATGACTATATGAACACATGAATTAAGACATGGTAATAAGGGGAAGGACATTTTTATCTAGTAAACCAGAGTTCCATAAGCTGTTATTCACATACTAACATCTCCAAGTGAGACCAGAGAACTTGAGGTGAGGAAGAGAACAGAGAATGCCATGGGACCAGAGACTGCCTGAGAAGCAAGCCTCTGGTCCCAACAGCCCAGACCTCCCCAACAACACTGAGGCTGCATGGACAATGGCTCTCATTTTTCCCTGTGTCACAAGCACCTGGAGCCTACTGGAGCCAGAGGAATCTCAGAACCTCACCTTTCAGTTCAGCACAGCTATGTCAACAACATGTTCCACAAGTATTCTCTCTTATGTTCTGTTATTTAACCCCTACTCAAGTGTTTATCTCCTGATGGTTTTGATTTGTTGTATTGCTCAGTTGGGGTTTGGGGTGCTGTTTACATTTGTCCATCCAGGTCACTGTCAGGCATTCTCCTCACACACCACCTCCTCTTTTTCCTACATCTTTACTTCCTTTCTCTCATCCTTATCCCCACCTCCTTCTGCTTCTTAATTATAGCCTTTTGTAGCTTCCAATGTCTCAAAAACCAGACTGCATCGTATACATAATGGCACAGTTTCTAAGAGGATTGCCACAGGCCTGTCACTCCCTATGCATGTATGAACTGGGCCATTGATGTTCATATTCTTACTTCTTCGATGGAATTGTGTACACTGTTGGTACTCCAGGCTTTACCTTTAATTAACATACACAGAAAGAACTCTGGTGTCTTCCTCACATCCATCCAATATTGGTGATGAATCACTGTTGAAAGGGTAACTGTATTTCAGTGTTTCCTTAGGAAGCAATGAGCAAATGTTCTTTACTCGACAGACTAAGAAAAGAGGGAATGTATCCACAGGCTGTGCCATATAGTATTAAAATCTATGCAAAAGCCAAGCATGATGGTGCACACTTATAACGCCAGTACTCCAAAGACTGAGGCAAGAAAACTACCATGAATTTGAAGCCAGATTGAGTACTATCTCAAAAGCACAAACAAGCAAATCTACACAAAAGAAGATTGCCACCAGTGACTAAGCAGCAGTTGGGGGCAGAAGAAATTGTTAAATACTTCAGAGCAGATCAATGGCAAACAGGAGAGAGGTTGTGTGACTCACTCCAGCTGTAGAGGACTATAAGGAAGGAATCGGATGCCACTTTGCTAGAAGCTTCCTGCTGTCACATTCTAGTTGTACTGTATTAGACAGCTAAATAGCTTCCGCCTATCACAACCCCCTCATAATTCACTCTGTCTTCCACTTCCAGTCCAAGGCACACTCTGTTCTCATCTGAATCGTGACCCTTTCTCCTGAGCATGCTTCTCTTACAAGCACCAACTTCTAAACACTCTTCCCGAATCTCTGCTTTGTTTTGCTTTGTGTCAGTCATCTTTGGCCACCTTCTCTACTTAACTTTTCAGTTGTCATTTTTTCCATGAACTATAATTATAGAGATTAATGGTCAGAGATATCATAACAAAACACAACAGCAAGTGGAAAAGACTAGAATACCCATTCACCCATTCTCCAGGTCTTATCTTAAGGCACATCTATGTGATAGAAGGTTCTTATTGTAGTTTCCAATATTCTGACCGTCTGCTTTAACGTAACCTGTTGACTGCTTCACCTCTCAGCTATCTGTGTACTTTTGACTCCTATAAGGACTTCCATGATAGTGCATGTTAAGGACAAGCCACACACATCATGGGTCTGCAGATGACAATGGTCATTGTTGCACCAGAAAAGCTGGACTGTCTTTGTGATCTTTGTGTGAGCACAAATCCAACTCATAATGAAAAACTTTAAGATACACGAAAGTCCTTCATTGCCCTTTCCCGTGGCAGAGCTAGTCTTTATCATGGAAATACACTTCTTTTTGTATCACTATCATCTAGCTTTGTTTTTTTCCTATATCAAACCGGCACAGGAACTTAAAGTCATTCCACACACTGTAATATGCTCCAAGTGTCTTTGAGGTCACTGGAGTTTCCCATGGCTCATCTAATCTGGTCTCAGTATTTGTCAACTTTGTACCCATTTGACATTTCTCTTCTGAGCCTGTAAAATCTCTCTCCTTTTTAAAATTCCACTCAAGTCCTCACAAAACACACCTGCCTTTTGCCTCTGGCTATCTGAGATGTCAGCCTGAACTCAATAGTCTGGAGACTGTTAATGGTGGCCCTGTCTTTTGTGTTACAAACATCCTTCCAAAGGGACACTACAGGCTTCAGCTGACTGCAGAGTCCCCCAACTTCTCCCTCTTGCAGTTCAGTACCTTTCATAACACAGAGGACCAGTTCATGTGTGAAAAGTTGAATTTTCGAATCTGTGCACACAGTTAAGGTTACTGCTGGCTCTGATCTGTTTTCTGTCCTTATATTTTGAGAGATTTATAATTTAGGAATCACGTGAGAGTCTAGACATAGTCCATTGCTCCGATGGAAGTGTGCTGTGGGTAGATGCTCATTCCTTGTCTCTGGACACAGGCAAATCCACCCCAGGGCCAGCACTGTGTGCCATACCGCCTCCCTTTTCACACGGCTATTCTTCTTGCTTGCATTGCATTTATAAGAAAACCACAACTTTCCATGGCATTTCAATGTGTATAAAGGAGACCTTGCCTTAGAGGAACATTCTATATACTTGAAACAAAAAGGGAAAGCAAATGAGAATTTTTTTAATTTGGAGGAAATTTTTAATCCAAATTCTTTTAGAATTCCATACATGGTGTGTTTACATCATTTCTTTTTTTTTTAATTTTATTTTCCAGTTTAAATTTAGATAAGAATCAAGGTTGCTTCAGAAGTCATTTCCAGGTCCCTCTCCCATTCCCTCCCTTCCTCCCGTGCCCTCCCCCCCCCCGTTATCCTCTCATTTCTCCAGGGAGGGTGAGGCCCTCCATGGGGGTGTCCATAGTGTGTCATTTCATATAGGGCAGGGCCTAGACCCTTTCCCAAGAGTTCTGGGTGAGAGTGCACCTCACATTGTTCTATTGGAGTCCAAAGTCCATGTGTATACTTGGGATGGGTACTGATCTGCTGCCCAAGGCTCAATAGATTCCCTAGGCCTCTTCACTGACACCCAGATTCAGGGGGTCTTGATCAGTCCCATGCTGGCTTCCCAGGCTAATGCCTGGGATTCAAGAGTTAACCTTTGTCTGGTCAGCTGTTTCTGGGGGTTAAACCAGCCCAGTCTTAATCCCTTTGATCATCAGTCCTCCCTCTCTGTTACTGGCTTTCTTGAGTTCAGCTCAGTACTTAACCAAGGGAGTCTGCCTCTTCTTCGATCAGCCACTAAATAAAGTTTCTGTTTCCCAGACTCTCTGGCCATAGGACTGTAGGCTGGCACTCCCCAGATCTATGTCTAAAATCCATATATGAGAGAGTACATGCCATGTTTCTCTTTTTGTGACTGGGTTACCTCACTCAGGATGGTTTCTTCTAGTGTCATCCATTTGCCTGCGAATCTCATGATTCCATTATTTTTTTCTGCTGAATAGTACTCCATTGTGTAGATGTACCACATTTTCTCTATCCACTCTTCGGGTGAGGGACATCTAGGTTGCTTCCACGTTCTGGCAATTACAAATAAAGCTGCTATGAACATAGTGGAACAGACCTCTTTGTTGTATGAATGGGCATCTTTTGGATATATGCCTAAGAGTGGAGTTGCTGGGTCTTGTGGTAGGTTTATTCCCATTTTTCTGAGGAATCTCCACACTGATTTCCAAAGTGGCTGAACCAGTTGGCACTCCCACCAGCAATGGAGGAGTGTCCCCCTTTCACCACATCCTCTCCAGCATAAATTGTCATTGGTGTTTTTGATTTTAGCCATTCTGACAGGGGTGAGATGGTATCTGAGAGTTGTTTTGATTTGCATTTCCCGGATGGCTAAGGATGTTGAGCACTTTCTCAAGTGCCTCTCAGCCATTTTAGACTCCTCTATTGAAAACTCTCTATTTAGTTCTGCAGCCCACTTTTTAATAGGGTCCTTTGGTGTTTTGGAGACTTCCTTCTTGAGTTCTTTGTAAATTTTGGAGATCAACCCTCTGTCAGATGTGGGATTAGTGAATATTTTTCCCATTCTGTGGGCTGCCTTTTTGTCTTGCTGACTGTGTCCTTTGCCTTACAGAAGCTTCTCAGTTTCAGTAGGTCCCATTTATTAATTGTTGATCTTACTGCCTGTGCTACTGGTGTTATGTTCAGGAAGCTGTCTCCTGTACCAATTCGTTCAAGGGTACCACCCACTTTCTCTTCTAAGAGGTTCAGTGTGGCTGGATTTATGTTGAGGTCTTTGATCCATTTGGACTTAAGTTTTGTGCATGGCGATAGACATGGATCGATCTGCATTCTTCTACATGCCAGCATGCAGTTATGCCAGCACCATTTGTTGAAGATGCTTTCTTTATTCCATTGTATATTTTTAGCTTCTTTGTCAAAGATCAGATGTTCGTACGTGTGTGGGTTAATACCCGGGTTTTCAATTCGATTCCATTGGTCTACCTGTCTATTTTTGTGCCAATACCAAGCTGTTTTCAGGACTATAGCTCTATAATAGAGCTTGAGGTCAGGGATGGTGATGCCTCCGGACGTTGCCTTGTTGAACAGGGTTGTTTTGGCTATCCTGGGTCTTTTGTTTTTCCATACAAAATTGATTATTGTTCTTTCAAGGTCTGTGAAGAACTGTGCTGGGATTTTAATGGGGATTGCATTGAATCTGTAGATTGCTTTTGGCAGGATTGCCATTTTTACTACATTGATACTACCTATCCAAGAGCATGGGAGATCTTTCCATTTTCTGAGGGCTTCTTTAATTTCTTTCTTTAAAGATTCAAAGTTCTTACGATACAGGTCTTTCACTTGTTTGGTTAGCGTTACCCCAAGGTATTTTATGTTGTTTGTGGCAATTGTAAAGGGTGATGTTTCTCTGATTTCTCTTTCAGCCCTTTTATCATCTGTATATAGTAGGGCTACTGATTTTCTTGAGTTGATCTTGTAGCCTGCCACTTTGCTGAAGGTGTTAATCAGCTGTAAGAGTTCCCTGGTAGAGTTCTTTGGGTCATTGATGTAAACTATCATATCGTCTGCAAACAGTGAAAGTTTGACCTCTTCCTTCCCAATTTGTATCCCCTTGATCCCCCTTTGTTGTCGTATGGCAATAGCTAGGACTTCAAGTACCATGTTGAAAAGGTATGGAGAGAGTGGACAGCCTTGTTTTGTTCCTGATTTTAGAGGAATTGCATTGAGTTTCTGTCCATTTAGTTTGATGTTGGCTGTTGGTTTACTGTATATAGCTTTTATTATGTTTAAGTATGTCCCTGTTATCCCAGATCTCTCCAAGACCTTTATCATGAAGGGGTGTTGGATTTTGTCAAAGGCTTTTTCAGCATCTAGTGAGATGATCATGTGATTTTTGTTTTTCAGCTTGTTTATATGGTGGATTACGTTGATGGATTTTCGTATGTTGAACCATCCCTGCATTCCTGGGATGAAACCTACTTGATCGTGGTGAATGATTGTTTTGATGTGTTCTTGGATCCGATTTGCCAGTATTTTATTGAGTATTTTTGCATCAATGTTCATGAGGGATATTGGTCTGAAGTTCTCTTTCTTAGTTGTATCTTTGTGTGGCTTGGGGATCAAGGTTATTGAAGCCTCATAGAAAGAGTTTGGCAAAGACCCTTCTGCTTCTATTGTGTGGAACACTTTGAGAAGAATTGGTATAAGCTGTTCTTTGAATTTCTGGTAGAATTCTGCACTGAGGCCATCTGGACCTGGGCTTTTTTTGGTTGGGAGACTTTTGATGACAGCTTCTATTTCCATAGGGGTTATAGGTCTATTTAAATTGCTTATCTGTTCTTGATTTAGTTTTGGCAATTGATAGCTGTCCAGGAAGTCATCCATTTCCTTTAAATTTTCGAATTTTGTGGAGTACAGGTTTTCAAAGTATGACCTAATGATTCTCTGGATTTCCTCAGAGTCTGTTGTTATGTCCCCCTTTTCATTTCTAATTTTGTTAATTTGCGTGTTCACTCTCTGCTGTTTGGTAAGTTTGGACAAAGGTTTGTCTATCTTGTTGATTTTCTCAAAGAACCAACTCTTCGTTGCGTTGATTCTTTGTATTGTTTTCCTGGTTTCTACTTTATTGATTTCAGCCCTCAATTTGATTATTTCCTGGCGTCTACTCCTCCTGGGGGAGTGTGCTTCTTTGTGTTCTAGAGCTTTCAGCTGTGATGTTAATTCTCTGGTATAACTGTTCTCCTGTTTCTTCATGTGAGCATTTAGCGCTATGAACTTCCCCGTAGCACTGCTTTCAAAGTGTCCCATAGGTTTGGGTATGTTGTGTCTTCATTCTCATTGAATTCGAGGAAGTCTTTAATTTCTTTTTTTATTTCCTCTTTGACCCAGGGATGGTGCAGTTGAGCATTATTCAATTTCCATGAGTTTGTAGGTTTTCTGCAATTTGTGTTGTTGTTGAATTCTAATTTTAAAGCATGGTGGTCTGATAAGATGCATGGAGTTATTCCAATTTTTTTGTAGCTGCTGAGGTTTGATATGTTGCCAAGTATGTGGTCGATTTTTGAGAAGGTTCCATGTGGTGGTGAGAAGAAGGTATATTCTTTTTTATGTGGATGAAATGTTCTATAGATATCTGTTAATCCCAGTTGGGTCATTACTTCTATTAGCCCTTTTGCTTCTTTGTTGAGTTTCTGTTTGGTATTCCTGTCTAGTGGTGAGAGTGGTGTGTTGAAATCTCCCACTATAACTGTGTGGGGCTTTAGATGAGATTTAAGTTCTAATAATGTTTTTTAACGAATGTGGATGCCTTTGTATTTGGGGCATAGATGTTCAGAATAGACACTTCCTCTTGGTGGGTTTCACCTGTGATGAGTATGTAATGACCTCCTTCATCTCTTTTGATTGATTTTATTTTAAAGTCTAGTTTGTTAGATATTAGGATTGCTACCCCGGCTTGTTTCTTGGGTCCATTCGATTGAAAAATTTTTTCCCAACCTTTAATTCTCAGGTAATGTCTGTCTTTAAGGGTGAGGTGTGTTTCCTGTATGCAGCAGAAGGAAGGGTTCTGTCTTCGAATCCAATCTGCTAGTCTGTGTCTTTTTATGGGTGAGTTAAGGCCATTAATATTGAGGGATATTAATGACCAATGATTGCTCATCCTTCTTCGATTTGCGATGGTTGTTGTTGGTGGAATTATGTGTGGAATTTCACCCCTTTGTTCTTTTGGCTGTTGGTAGAGAGAGATTCTCTAATGCTTATGTTTTTCTGGTTGTAGTTAGCTTCCTTGGGTTGGAGTTTTCCTTCCAAAATTTTCTGTAGGGCTGGGTTAGTGGACACATATTGCTTGAATCTAGTTTTGTCATGGAATATCTTGTTTTCTCCGTCTATAGTGATTGAGAGCTTTGCCGGGTATAGTAGTCTGGGCTGGCATCCGTGGTCTCTTAGTGTAGGTAGAATATCTATCCAGGACCTTCTGGCTTTCAGCGTTTCCATGGAGAAATCAGGTGTAATTCTGATAGGTCTGCCTTTATATGTTACTTGACCTTTTTCCTTAGCTGCTCTTAATATTCTTTCTTTATTCTGTATGTTTGGGGTCTTGATTATTATGTGGCGAGGGATTTTTTTTGTGGTCCACTCTATTTGGTGTTCTGTAGGCTTCTTGTACCTTCATTGGCATGTCTTTCTTAAGGTTGGGAAAGTTTTCTTCTATGATTTTGTTGAATATGCCTTCTGCCCCTTTGAGCTGGATTTCTTCTCCTTCTTCTATACCTATTATTCTTAGGTTTGGTCTTTTCATGGTGTCCCATATTTCCTGGATGTTTTGTGTTAAGGATTTGTTGGATTTACGGTTTTCTTTGGTTGATAAATCCATTTCTCCTAGCGTATCTTCAACACTTGAGATTCTCTCTTCCATCTCTTCTATTCTGTTGGTAATGCTTGTATTGGTAGTGCCTGTCTGTTTGTCCAGCTTTTCTATTTTCTGCCTTTCTTCAGATTGTGTTTTTTTTAATGACTCTATTTCAGTTTTCAACCCTTGCAGTGTTTGCATTGCTTCTTGCAATTTTGTTTATCTGTTCGTCCGTTTGTTGCCTTTTATGAAATTTTTGGTTTGTTCTTTCTTCCATTTCTTGCATTTTTTGGTTTGTTTTTTGTTCCATTTCTCGCATTTTGTGCTTTGTTTCTTCTTCCATTTCCTGCCTTTTTTGGTTTGTTTCTTCTTCCATTTTTTTCATTTTTTGCTTTGTTTTTTCTACCATTTCTTGCATTTTTTGCTTTGATTCTTCTTCCATTTCCTGCCTTTTTTTGTATGATTCTTCTTCCAATTCTTGCATTTTTTGCTTTGTTTTTTCTTCCATTTCTTGCATTTTTTGCTTCATTTCATCTTCCATTTTCTGCCTTTTTTGGTTTGTTTTTTCTTCCAATTCTTGCATTTTTTGGTTTGTTTTTTCTTCCATTTCTTTGAGGGATTTTCCAATATCCTCTTTTAGGGCCTCTATCATTTTCATGAAAGTGCTTTTAAGGTCGTTCTCTTCTGTTTCGTCCGCATTGGAATGTTGGGGTCTTGCTGGTGTGGAGTCTCTAGAATCTGGCGGTGTCATATTTGTTTTTCTGTTGCTGACTGTGTTTTTGTATTGTCTCTTTCCCATCTCTTCTTCTAGTGGGTACAGAAAGAGCCCCTTACTGGTCTGGGGACCAGCGTTCCCTTTTGGTGGGTGCTAGCAAGTCCAATAATCTGGTGGTTCTTCTATTCCTTGTCCGAATGCTGGTCCCGTGGGTGGAGAAGAAGAACAGGAATCTGGGGCGCTTATCCTCTTACCTGGTCCCCTGGACCCTATGCTGGGTCCTGTTGTACTTGATCCCGAACAGCTACTCCCCTGGTCTCCCTGGGTCCTCTGGTTTCCTGGTCTCGTTGGTGGGAGAGAAGACCTGGGGTCTGGGTGCTTGGCTCCCGCTGGGATTGGGAGCTCTGTGCAGTTCCCAGGGGATCTGCAGGCACTGGAGCACAGGCCGGGAAGCCAGCCTGTTTACCTGATGCTGCTGGAAGAACCGCCACTTCGCTGGACTCCCAGCCTCCTCTCCTTTCCTGGTCTCGTTGGTGTGAGCGAAGATCCGGAGTCTGGGGTGCTTGGCTCCCGCCGGGATTGGGAACTCTGTGCAGGCCCCAGGGGATCTGCCGGCACTGGAGCACAGGCAGGGAAGCCGGCCTGTTTACCTGATGCTGCTGGAAGAACCGCCGCTTCGCTGGACTCCCAGCCTCCTCCGTGTTTACATCATTTCTACCTTTTTCTCTTTCTGCTCCAAATCCTCCCATTGACCTCTGTTTTAATTATTGTTTTATTTCACACACACACACACACACACACACACACACACACACACACACCATACCAGACCTGCTCAGTGTTGCTCAAATGCACATATTTACACTGACCGCTTGGAACTGGATAACCTATCAAGGAACTCATGCCCAAGGAAGAGAGTCTGTCTTCCTGTCTCAGCAGCCATTGCTTGCCTGTCGCTCTTCATCTAGGGGTGGGGCCTTGTAAGATTCCCCCATCCACATGGGCATGTCACTGGTGCTTAAAGTTTGTTGAAGAGATTTGACTTTTCTTAAATCCAAGAATAGATAAAACTTGTGTGCTTTTCTGAATTACAATTTGCTCAGTTGTAGAGTACTTGCCTAACATGTTTGAAGTCCTGGCTTTAGTCCCCAACACCAGGCAAAATTAATTTTATATAACACCTTATTTATTAAAGATATTCCCTACCTGGTATATTGTATTAAAAACTAACTAGCCACATAAAATTATTCAATTTTCCCAATGCTAACGGAAGGTGCTGAGTGATGAGACTTGATTCACTGTAGTATGGATGGAATAAAATGAACAAGATACATGGGCCAGTGACATAGGTCAACAGAAAAGCCAGCACGCCTGAGGACTGAGTTCAACCCCCTATGGTAGAAGATGAGAACCAACTTCTACAAGTTGTCCTCTGACCTCCACATAAGTGCCTTGACCACACAGATTGATAGACAGATCTGTAAAGCAAATTTAAAAAGTAAAAAGCACAGTCAACTATGAAATGGGTTAGAAGTTTTTATTTATGTTAAGCAGTAAGACATTTGTCATTTATTCTCAGAAAAACTATTTTGATTTCAATATAACTGTAATGTGGTTAAGAGATGTAACAGAGTAGAATATGGGACAAAAATTTCAAGCCAATAAAATATGCATTGAAATAACCTAACTGACATCAAGCAGCATACAAGGTGGACTGGGCATGTCAGACACATGGAGTGGGTTCTGTGGCTCAATGATTGTCAAAACCATTGTGGGTGTTAGGAAATGAACTCTGGTCCTCATTAAGAACAGCATGTGCTCTTAACCTCTGAGTCATCTCCCCTTGCCAACTCTTATTTACTATTATTCATAAAATAAAATATTTCTCTTCATAAAATAAAATGATTTTCCTTCATGGTATAAGTATTATCATTTAGTGAGATGATGCTTATGAGAATTAGAAACACAAAAGAGTTGGGGTGATGCGAGTCAATCTAAATCTTCAGACATCTTCAGGTTAAAGCATGGTCCTGAAAGATGTCAGCAGGTTTCTATTTCTGCTTCTCCTCAATAGCATGTTGGAAAGAGTTGAGTCTATCTGAAAGTTTCTCTTGTGGCTGGAAAGCTCCTCTCTACACTGAGCCTAAGTCATCATCACCTTCCCCCCCTCACTGGCTGAAATTATCAGAGAGTGGGAACAAGAGCATACCTGACACCCTCAATGTAGATTTGTTTTCTTACTGAATCACCACCTGTCTGACCCTTTTCCTTTGTTGTGATATAAATCAACCAAGCCCTAATCCCCTGAATGCCTAGCTTGCTTTGAACTCTCACCTGAAGAAAGATGCAAAGTAGCATAGTCCCAGTGAGTCTTTCCACAGAGAATCCACCATCATTGCTGGGAGTAAACTGGACACCTACTTCCTAGAGTGTGAACACACTCTATGGCCAACTGCTTTGCAAATGTTCTAAAGCATGGCTGGGGTGTGTTTCAGTAGTTAGAGTGTTTGCACAAGATAAAGTCGCAGCGTCTCATAAACCAGGCATGACAGCACTCTGGGGACTAGACAGGAGGATCACAAGTTCAATGTTATCTTAGGCTATATAGTGAGTTTGAGGCCATTCTGCAATTTAAGAGAGCTGGTTTCAAAATAAACAGGGTTTTTTTCATATATTTTTAACTTTTTATGCATGTCACTTTCAGTTCCCTCTCCCTCCCCTCTCCCTCCCCTCTTCCAATCCTCCCAACCCATCACCCCCACTCCACACCCCCTCTGCTCCCCAGGGAGGGCAAGGGTCTTCATGAGGGATTTTCAGGATCTGTCACATCATCCTGGGAAGGGTCCAGGTTCTTCCTCATGTGTCCAGGCTGAGAGAGCATCCCTCCACGTGGTATGGGTTCCCAGAGTCCCTCTGTATGCCAGGAATAAATACTGCTCTACTCTCTAAGGTCCCACAGATTGCCAAGGCCTTCTCTCTGTCACCCAGGTTCGGTGGGAGGGATGTCTGGATCAGTCCCATGCTATCCCCTCAGTCATCAGTCTGGGGTCCATGTGTTCCCCCTTGTTTAGGTCAGCTGCCTCTGTGGGGATTGCCAGCCAGATCTTGATTCCTTTGGTCATCACTCTTCTTTGCAACTGGGTTCCAGGAGTTCAATTCAGTTCATAGCTGTGTCTGCCTCTGCCTCCATCAGCCATTGGATGAGAGTTCTAGGATGGCATATACAGTAGTCATCATTCTCATTATCATGGGAGGGCATTTAAGGTAGTCTTAATGCCAGTTGGTGTCATTCTTGTAGATCTGTGAAGATCTCCCTAGTGCCAGATCTCTCCTCCAACTTATCCTGGCTCCCTCTTTTATGGTATCTCCCATCCTTTTCTCCTCTATTCTTACCCTGGCTCAACCTTCCTGTTCTCCTATGTCCTCCTCTCCCCTCCTCCTTCTCCCTCTCTTTCTCCTATCTCCTTCTGCCTTCCCTTTCTCCATCCCCCCCTCCCGCAATCCAATTAGGAGATCGCATCCCCAACTCTCCTCTGGGTTACCATGTATATCTCTCTTAGGATCCTCCCTGGAACCCAGACTCTCTGGCGGTAGGACTGTGGGCTGGCAGTGCCCTGCTCCATGTCTAAAATCCATATATGAGAGAGTACATACCATGCTTGTCTTTTTGTGACTGGGTTACCTCACTCAAGATGGGTTCTTCCAGTGCCATCCATTTGCCTATAAATTTCAAGATTCCATTTTTTTCTGCTGAGTAGTACTCCATTGTGTAAATGTACCACATTTTCTCTATCCATGCTTCAGTTGAAGGGCAGGCATCTAGGTTCTTTCCAGGTTCTGGCAATTACAAATATTGCTGCTATGAACATAGTTGAGCAGATGTCCTTATCGTATGAGGGTACACCTTTTGGGTATATGCCTAAGAGTGGAATTGCTGGATCTTGTGGTAGACTGATTTCCATTTTTCTGAGGAATCTCCATGCTGATCTCCAAAGTGGCTGCACTAGTTGGCATTCCCACCAGCAGTGGAGGAGTGTACCCCTTTCTCCACATCCTCTCCAGCATAAACTGTCCTTAGTGTTTTTGATTTTAGCCATTCTGACGGGAGTGAGACAGTATCTCAGAGTTGTTTTAATTTGCATTTCCCTAATGGCTAAAGATGTTGAGCACTTTCTCAAGTGTCTTTTGGCCATTTTGGGCTCCTCTATTGAGAATTCTCTATTTAGTTCTGTACCACATTTTTTAATTGGATCCTTTGGTGTTCTGGAGTCTTGCTTCTTGAGTTCTTTGTAAATTTGGGAGATCAGCCCTCTGGCAGACGAGAGATTTGTGAATGTCTTTTCCCATTCTGTGGACTGTTTTGTCTTGTTGACTGTGTCCTTTGCCCTGCAGAAGCTCCTCAGTTTCAGGATGTCCCATGTGTTAATTGTTGATCTCAGTGTCTGTGCTACTGGTGTTATATTCAGGAAGCCGTCTCCTGTACCAATTTGTCCAAGGGTACTTCCCACTTTCTCCTCTACGAGATCCAGTGTGGCTGGATTGATGTTGAGGTCTTTGAACCATTTGAACTTAAGTTTTGTGCATGGTGATGGGTATGGATCTATCTGCTGTCTTTTACATGCCAGCATGCAGTTATGCCAGCACCATTTGTTGAAGATGCTTTCTTTTTTCCATTGTATAGTTTTATCTTCTTTGTCAAAGATCAGGTATTCAAAGGTGTGTGGGTTGATATCAGGGTCTTCGATTCAATTCCATTGGTCTACCTGTCTGCTTTTGTGCCAATACCAAGCTGTTTTCAGGACTATAACTCTATAACAGAGCTTGAAGTCAGGGATGGTGATGCCTCCTGAGTTTCCTTTATTGTACAGGGTTGCCTTGGCTATCCTGGGTCTTTTGTTTTTCCATATAAAGTTAAGGATTGTCCTTTTGAGGTGAGTGAAAAATTGTGCTGGTATTTTGATTGGGATCGCATTGAATCTGTAGGTTGCTTTTGGTAAGATTGCCATTTTTACTACATTGATCCTACCTATCCAAGAGCATTGGAGATCTTTCCATTTTTTGGTATCTTCTTTAATTTCTTTTTTTAAGGACTCAAAGTTCTTCTTATACAGGTCTTTCACTTGCTTGGTTAGAGTTACCCCAAGATATTTTATGGTGTTTGTGGCCATTGCAAAGGGTGATGTTTCTCTGATTTCTTTCTAATCCCGTTTATTGTCTATATACAGTAGGGCTACTGATTTTTTTAGTTAATTTTGTATCCTGCCACTTTGCTGAAGGTGTTTATCAGCTGTAGGAATTTCTTGGTAGAATTCCTTGGGTCACTTACGTAGACTATCATATCGTCTGCAAATAGTGAAAGTTTGACTTCTTCCTTTCCAATTCGTATCCCCTTGATCTCCTTTTGTTGTTTTATTGCTCTAGCAAGAACTTCAAGTACAATATTGAAGAGATATGGAGAGAGTAGATATCCTTGTCTTGTTCCTGATTTTAGAGGAATGGCCTTTACTTTCTCCCCATTTAGCTTGATGCTGGCTGTTGGCTTGCTGTATGACTTTTATTATGTTCAGGTATGTTCCTGCTATCCCAGATCTCTTCGAGACTTTTATCATGAAGGGGTGTCGGATTTTGTCAAAGGCTTTTTGAGCATCTAGTGAGATGATCATGTGGTTTTTCTTTTTCAGATTGTTTATATGGTGGATTACATTGATAGATTTTCATATGTTGAACCATCCCTACATCCCTGGGATGAAGCCTACTTAATCATGGTGCATGATTTTTATGATGTTGTCTTGGATTTGATTTGCCAGTATTTTATTGAGTATTTTTGCATCAATGTTCATGAGGGAGATTGGTCTGTAATTCCCTATCTTGATTGTGTCTTTGTGTGGTTTGGGTATTAAGGTTATTGTAGCCTCATAAAAAGAATTTGGCAGTGATCTTTCTGCTTCTATTGTGTGGAACAATTTGAAGAGTATTGGTATTAGCTCTTCCTTGAATTTTTGGTAGATTCCACACTGAAACCATCTGGCCCTGGACTTTTCTTGGTTGGAAGACTTTTTATGGCTGCTTCTATTTCTTTAGGGGATATAGATCTATTTAAATTGTTTATCTCTTCTTGATTTAATTTTGGTAAGTAATATCTATCCAGAAAAATCATCCATTTCCTTTAGATTTTCCAATTCAGTGGAGTACAGATTTTCAAAGTATGACTTGATGATTCTTTGGATTTCCCCGGTGTCTGTTGTTATGTCCCCTTTTTCATTTCTGTTTTTGTTAATTAGCATGTTCTCTCTGTCTTTTAGTTAGGTTTGATAAAGGTTTGTCTATCTTGTTGATTTTCTCAAAGAACCAACTCTTTGTTTCATTGATTCTTTGTATTGTTTTCATTATTTCTACTTTATTGATTTCAGCTCTCAATTTGATTATTTCCTGGCATGTACTCCTCCTTGGTGAGTTTGCTTCTTTTTGTTCTAGAGCTTTCAGGTGTTCTGTTAATTCTCTAGTGTGGCAATTCTCCAGTTTCTTCATCTGGGCACTGAATTTTCCTCTTAGAACTGCTTTCAAAGTATCCCAAAGGTCTGGGTATGCTGTGCCTTCATTTTCATTGAATTCTAGGAAGTTTTTTATTTCTTTCTTTATTTCTTCCTTTACCCAGGGGTGTTGCAATTGAGCATTGCTCGATTTCCATGAGCTTGTGAGGTTTCTGCAGTTTGTGTTGATGTTGAATTCTAATTTTAAACCGTGGTGGTTCGACAGGATACAGGGGGTTATTCCCATTTTTTTGTATCTGTTGAGGTTTGCTTTACTGCCAAGTATATGGTCGATTTTATAGAAGGTCCCATGTGATGCTGAGAAGAAGGTATATTCTTTTTTGTTTCAGTGGAATGTTCTATAGATGTCTGTTAAACCCACTTGGGTGATAACTTCTGTTAGCTCCATTGTTTCTTTGTTAAGTTTCTGTATGTTGGACCTGCCCAGTGGTGTGAGTGGGGTGTTGAAGTCTCCCACTATAAGTGTGTGGGTTTTAACATGTGATTTGAGTTGTAGTAATGTTTCTTTTACGAACGTGGGTGCCTTTATATTTGGGGCATATATGTTCAGAATTGATACTTCTTCCTGATGGATTTTTCCTATGATGAATATGAAATGGCCTTATTCATCTCTTTTGATTAATTTTAGTTTCAAGTCTATTTTGTTAGATATTAGGATAGCTACACCTACTTGCTTCTTACGTCCATTTGATTGGAAATTCTTTTCCCAACCGTTAACCTTGAGGTAGTGTCTGTCTTTGAAATTAAGGTGTGAGAAACAGGGTTTTTAATAAAGTAGTAATTTAAACTATTAGTAACTTTGTGCTTAAATGGGTAAATTGAAGAAATTTTTCCTTCTACTCTGTCCCAAGCCTTTGCAGAACTGACAACTGAGCTAGCCACTAGGACTTCACCAGAGGCTTAGCAGTACCCATCCAGACCTTCTGGGAGAAAGGGGTCTCACTGTAGGGGTCACAGTGCATGGAACATGTGAGAATTTCAGTTTTAGTACTTACATGTACTGGGGACTGGGGAATACATGGCATTCCTAGGGGCTACACACAAACCCAGATGTTGAGGCTGGAGAGAGAGATGAAAGGAGGAAGGAGAGAGAGACAGAAAGACAGAGAGACAGAAACTCCATGGACCAATACATTTCTTGAACAGATGGTGTTCTCCAAACAAGTTTCACAGGGGTAGATTTTAAGACTTTTTTTCAAATTAATGTATGTGTTTGTGTGTGTGAACATGTGTGCCGAGAGAGAAGAGAGCATTGGAGTCCCTGGTGCTTGCAGTTACCAATGGTTTCAAATTGCCTGAGGTGGGTGCTGAGACTCAAACTTACATCCTCTGGAAAAGCAGCAAGAACTCTTAATGGACCATTTCTCCAGCCTCTCAGGCAGGAGAGGGAAGGAAATAATTGGTGGGTTGAAAGCAGCCAGATCACTTCCAGGAGAGCATGCTGAGGTTGACATGTGTCATTTGACATTTGTCTGCATGGTTCATTTAAAGGAAGGAGGCTGATAGCAGGGAGTCTGGCCTGCTGGATGGGAGAGACACCAGTAGGTTTACCATCTCAGAGCACTGGCTGGAGCCATTCGGGTAAAGCGTGGGACTCCAGGCTGTGTCAAGGGTGGCTGAGCCTGCTTTGGGCATGGAAAGTTAAATGTGTAATTAAAAATTAATTCTGAGGCAGCACACGATATGAAATTATCCACACCAACTGTACTCTTCTTTCCGAAGAATGCCTCCCAAATTTTCTTCAGCATGGGTAGGCTGATGGTGAAATCTGTTCCCATTTGTCTGAAAATGTCTCTGCACTGTCATAGCTTTTAACGGCTGTTTTCCCTATCAGTGGATCTCTATAAATCAGCACTCCTTCACGTGCTGCAACTTGACCAGTCACACGGTTGTTTGATGACTTTTCATGCTGACAAGTCAGACACTATTCTACCCTTGGTCTTTGGGGGAAAACTCTCTGATTACACATGTTTTCACTACCTTTGTGCTGTCTGGAAATGAATAGTATATGCTATTATTTTTCATGAATTTGGTGAATATATGGAAAGACTTCTGGAATTTTCTCTGGTAGTATTTGTTTCCCCAAATATCTGCTCTCTTGTGGACATTTTGCTGCCGTTTTGTCTGTTCTCTTCTGGGATTCAAATTTCACACATTGGTAAGCTCACTCAGGGCATCAGCTATGTCTCTTATTATTTATAATTTCCATGCTATGGTTTTCATTACCCAATTTTGTATGGTTTCTTCTAGGTAACCTATATTCCAGGTTACCAATTTTCTCTTCAGCGTTGTCTGACGCATTTTTAATCTCTTCGCTGAATTCATTTTTAATTAATTAGTTTTGGGCATACACACATATGCGTGATAAGTTCATTCATGTAGGTATGTGCATGTGCCCATGTGAGCATGCCTAGAGGATACAAAGTGTCCTGCTCTGGAACTCTGTACCGTATTCCCTGGAGACAGGGTCTCTCATTGAGCTTAGACCTAGTCTGGTGTCCAGTAAGCCCATTATCTTCCTGTCTCTGTCCCTGCCCGCCCCCTCCCCCACAGCATAGGCCTAGCAGGCAGGCATGCAGTCACGCCTGACTTTTGGGCTCAAGTATTTGCATAGAAAATGCTCTTACCCACTGAGCGATCCTTCCAGCCCCCATCACTGAGTTCTTAATTTTAGTTTTCATATTTTTCATTTCTAAATTTTCTTATTTCCCCCTTCTAAAACTCGGGAGGTTTTAATTATTATTTTCAAATTCTCTGTTGAAATTTTAATGCTGGCCATTAGCACAGCTGAGTTTGTTTATACCTTGGCTTGGTTTTATTTCCCAGTCTGTTCAATTTCTGTGGCCTCTCTGAATATTTTGGCTACTGTTATTCTTTGCTGCTTTTCAGGAAAATTTAACATTTTTACTACAGTTATTTGGGAGGGAGAATGCCATGGGGCACATGTGCATACCAGACACCAACTTGGGGAAGTCACTTGCCTCCATCAACCATGTGGGTTCTGGGGATTGAACTCAGGTTATCAGGCTTGGCAGTGAACAGTTGCTCCTGCTAAGCCATTTCACCAGCCCCAAGGGGGATGTATTTCTACATCTTCAGTCGAATTGCTCGACACCATAACTTATAGGTGCCCAAGGAAGGAGCAAATTTTTTAACATATGCTACTCCCAAGAAACTCAATCTGTTATATTATCTGTTCTTATTTGTCTGAAAACGTCTCTGCACTGTCTTGGCTTTTAACCACTGTTTTCCCTATCAGTGGATCTCTATAAATCAGTTCTCCTTCACATGCTGTAACTTGAAGGGTCACATGGTTGTTTGACGACTTTTGATGCTGAGAAGTCAGACATTATTCTAACCCTTCGCTTGATTTTTTTGGGGGGTGGGGGACTCTGATTACACATTATATTATTTCACCTCTGGCATGAAATAGTAACTCCCATCTCCAGTCTTATCTTGTTTTATGATCTTCAGTTTCTGAAAGTTGTTCATTCTAAATGGAAATAGAGCTAACAGAGGAAGAATGGTTGGGAGACAGAAGGGTCCTCAGTGGATGTTAACAAGATGGCAGAATACCTATTCCACCACAGACTCTCCCAAACCACTTCTACAAAGTATCCAATAAACCACCCTAAGTGACAGCTTTGATCTACTAACCTGGTCACTTTCCTGATGAAGCATCTCCCACCCACCCCTGTGATATCCCTATTGGTAAAAATGTTCTACACACACATACACACACACACACACACACACACACACACACACACACACACACACACATGGCAACCCAAAGTTTTCCTCCTTGTAGGATCCTGGGTTGGGCTTCTCATTTGCCCCTCCAAATCCACAGTCTTCCTCCCTCACCCCTGTCCTAATCTGTGTTAAAAGTCAGCCTTCCACAACCACGTAGGAGACAAGAGGGAAAAAAATCAATTTGCACTATTCATGCGCATTACTCTTCTAAGAGCTAGGGAAAGAAGGTGATAGATTACAGTCCCTGAAGTAGACAAAAATAAGAAAAGTGTTGAAAATGGTAAGAAAACCTCACCTTACATTCTGGTCCTAGACAACACACCCTTCCATCACATACAATCTGTGTGCATAAAGGAAATTAATACCAGAGCTTGCCTTGGATCCTAATACCAGCTCTGCTCCAGAAAAATTCAACACCAAGGAATATCCCATGGCCTCAACTCTACGCTAAGCTAGTGGCCCAAAACTGAGTCTCTGACTGTGATGATGGGGTTCCATGTCCCCATGTGGATTCTGTCTCTGAATGTGCTTTACCACCAGCCCAAGCAGTATGACCATTGGGTGACTCACAACCACTTGTAACTAAAGCTTCAGGAGATCTGATACTTTCTTTCTGGCCTCTACACTTATATGCACATATCCTACCACATACTACAGAATTAAAAACTAAGCAAAAATTTAAGTATAAGATATAGGGACAATGAAGAGTTATCAGGAAACTGCGTCAGGTGATCCATCATTAAGAGAGCATGATGTCCTCATACAAGCCTGGATGCTATGGCTTACAGACAATGTCCTGGAACTGTGAGATAAAATAAACCCACACTTCCTTAAGCTGCTTTTGTCAGGGTATTTTGTTATAGGAATTAGAACTGGAAAGATGATACTCAAACTGTCACAGGTTAAGTGGGACAGGTTCTTAACCCTTGAATGATCTTCCCAGCTCTCTATTCCCATAATTAATTTCAGTTTATTACTTACTTTTCTACTACTGTGATAAAACACCATGGCCAAAGCAATGCATAGGAGAAAAGGTTGATGTGGCTCATGGTTCCAGAGTAATAAGAGCCCATTGTGACCGGGAATTATGACAGCAGGCAGCAGACACAGTTGCTGGAACTGAAGCTTCTGGCTCACATCTGGACTGCAAGCAGGAAGCAAAGAGAACAAACTCAAAATGGCTCAAAGCAATAAGCTCTCAAATCCTGCCTCTAATACCATACTTCCTTCAACAAGGTCACACCCTCATAAATTCCCCAAACAGGATCACCAACTAGGGACCAAGTATTGAGTGACTGAGACTATGAGAGACTTCAAATTTTGATGTGAAGTTGAATGGACATTCCCTAAAGGGCATTTCCACTTACAACAAACTAGACCCTATCCTTTTAAACCTCTTTACCCTTCTCTTTGCAGATGAAAAGAAGCAACAACAGCAGCAACAAAAAGAAC
The DNA here is from genome assembly GCF_017639785.1 of Mesocricetus auratus. NCBI lineage: Eukaryota > Metazoa > Chordata > Mammalia > Rodentia > Cricetidae > Mesocricetus > Mesocricetus auratus. The sequence goes on along the minus strand of NW_024429266.1, from coordinate 143,459,618 downwards.
AGGTTTGTTGAATGTTAAGTTGTGGAAGGTCTTACCAGGTCAACCATTTGGCTGATCTAACAAGGTGACTTTCAGTAAGGACTCATGTAAGATCTCCCTTTGCTCTGGCTCTTATAAAATCATCAATCCGTTCAATAAGAGAACAAAGGTAGACTAAAATAGAATTTAGCTGTAGCCTATTTGAGAGCCAAGAACCTTAGCCAACTGTGAACTCGGTTACATTTCACAGCATGACTTGTCTTCCAGAAGACTGTATCCACTGACCCCGTACAATACACAGCAGGAGCAGGAAGACTCTGCCCCACCACAGCAGTGTTCATCGGTTTTTATTGTGTACCACTTGATTTGGGAAACTCCAACGAAGAAGATTTCAGAGACTTGTAAACAGTATTAACCAAGGAGAAAGTGTCTTTAAAAAAAGTTGGAGATTTGCATCCTGCTAATAAGATTCAGGAATCTGTGATGACTCTTCAGGCATTTTTAGTCCTGGATAGTCCAAAAGTCCATTTGCCATCATCAGGAACGTTGAAATTTTTATTGATTTTGTGGTTTTCAGTTTATAAAGTAGAATCATTCCTTCTATATGCCCAGTGAATTCCTGAGGAAGAATGCTACCTCAGACAATATTAGCAAGATCCCCAAAAGACTGTTATACAGTTACTTGAACACACTTCCTCATCCTATAGACCAGAGAGGAACAACAGGCATAACTTCTTCCTAGGTCAAGTTCACAACCTATAGACTACACTGTTCTTTTTCTTTTCTTTTCTTTTTGCTCTTTTAAAAAGTTTTTCAGAGGATGGAGAGATGGCTCAGCAGTTAGGATCACTGGCTGTTTTTGCAGAGAGCCTGAGTTCAATTCTCAGCATCCATTTTTGGGCAACTTACAATTGCTTTACCCCAGGGGCTCTGACACCCTCTTCTGGACTCAACAGACACCTGCACTCATGTGGTATACACTCACATGAATACATACATATACATATGAATAATAAAAATAAATACTTTAAAAGGTTTTCCATTGGTGTATCTCATTGCACATGATGCTAAGTTGCAAAGGACATTTTCACGCAAGTCTATAACATGTTTTGAGCATATTCCTTGCATCCCATGGCATCCTTCTCTTACCCCAACTCCACCATCCCGTTTATTCTCCTAGCCAGTTTTGTTTCTACTACATACTTAGTTCTTTCTTTTCCAGTACCTAGGATTGGACCCAGGTGTAGCATGAATTCTAGTTGGTCTTAATAGCAAAAACCCAGAGCCAGATATAGGGGTAAATGCTGAAACAGCAGGGTGACAAAGGAGCAAGCCACAGCCACCTCTTATCTTGCCAAATCCTCAGCCAAAAAAGGACAGATACTGTCTCTACGAGTCCTCAGACTGAATGTAATGCACTCCTGTCTCCTCCTGCCTTATATTCCTCTCTCCACCCAGTCACATCACTCCTGTCTCCACCTCCCTTGTGCGCGATTAAAGGTGTGAACCACCACCAACTCGCTCTGTTTCTCTTTTAGACTGGATCAATCTTGGGTAGCCCAGGGTGGCCTTGAACTCACAGAGATCCATCTGCTTCTGTCTCCCCAGTGCTGGGATTAAAGGTGTATGCCACCACTGTCTGGCCCCTATGGCTAACTACTGGCTAGCACCACACTCTGATCTTCAGGCAAGTTTTATTTGTTACAGCACAAACAAAATATCACCTCACCCAGGGCCTTATGAGTCTATATGACTGTTCCATTACTGAATTACAGCTCTACACTCAGAAAGAAGCTTGATCATTACATGTAGCTGTGAGCGACGGTCAGAAATCTGTCTGTCTCAGAACTTCAGGCAAAGATCAATGGTCAACGGAGAGGATTTAAACTCCAGATGGAGGTGAGCTAGATGATTCTGAATCATGACAATCCTGAAAACTCTTTCTTCAACCCAATGAGATCCAAGCACAGTAACCTCAGGGAAAATGGCAAAGTAGCCCATGCCATCATCAAAAGCCCCTGCTTACTCCATGTCTGAGTTTGTTTTCTGCTGCTGTGATTAACATCATGACCAAGCAACTTGGGGAGAAAGGGGTTCATGTAACAAGTTTTTCTTTAGGTTTCCAGCTCATGATAAACAACATGGACATTTATTATTAACTATGAAAAATCAGCCTAGAGCTTAGGCTTATCCCACTATCTCTTATAACTTAAATTAACCCATTTATATTAATTTACATTTTACCTTGTACTTTTTACCTCTTTCATCTTATGCCTCCTGTTTCCTCTGCATACCCTACGGCATCTTCCTCACATCTAGAATCATTTCCTCTTCCTCTCTCTCTTGCCTGGAAGTTCTCCCTAACCTCTTCCTGTCTAGCTGTTGGCCATTCAGCTTGTTATTAACCCAATCAGCAAGTGCCTTGGTAAAGACACATATTCACAGTGCACGAAAAGATTATTCCACAACAGGTTTATGTCAGCTTACAGCTGACTGTCCATCATGAAGGAAAGTCATGGCTAGACCTCCAGGCAGGAACCTGGAGTCAGGAACTAAAGCAAAGACCATAAAAGAATATGTCTTACTGGCTTGCACCTCACAGCTCACCCAGCTTGATTCTTTGTACAGCCCAGGAACAACTTCCCAGAAGTGGCACCACCCATAGTGGGATGAGACCTCCCACATCAATCATTAATCAAATAAATGTCTACACAGATATGTCTACTGCCCAATCTGCCCAATCTGATAGAGGCATTTTCTCATTGAGGTTCTCTCATCCCATATATGTCTAGGTTTGCTGGAAGGTGACAAAAACTAACACATATACACTTCTAGTGTGATCTCACACTGTGCATTTTCATGCCTCAGATACTTAGTACCCTCTGCAGCACTGGTCCACCACAGAAAGACTTTCTTTCATTGACTGGACTGCCTGTGTCTGTCTGAGCTTCCTTCCTATTTCTCTTGTGCCTCTTTTGGGCTTGGCTTCATATCCTGTAGGTTCACCTCTTTAATCTAGCTTTTTTATGTTTTTATTTAAATTAGAAACATGAATGCTTCACCTGTCAATCCCAGCTCCCTCTCCCACCCCTCCTCCCTTGTCCCTCCACCAGCTCCCCTCCAGTCCCCCACCCCATCCCCACATCATACCCCAGGGAGGGTGAGGTCCTCCTTGGGGGATCTCCAAAGTCTGTCATTTCATCCAGGGCAGGACCTAGGCCCTTCCCCATGTGTCCAGGCTGAGAGAGCATCCCTTTATTTGGAATGGGCTCCCAAAGATGTTAGCCTTTGGTTACACTTTCAGATTCTGGTAGCCACTTCAAAAGCTAGAGGCTAACACCTCACTGGAGTATTCACCAAAGGCACCAAAGGTGGAGCAGAAGTTACTTGAGAAATGTTCTTCACTTTCAATCTTGATCAGCTAATTCTGAGGTGGATTATAAATGGTCCTTGGTGTTAGATCATAGGCCCTGTCGCTCTCTCTCCCAGAAGTCTCAGAAGTCAGTCCATGTCACTCCTGCAGGCTGTTCCTTAGGAAGAAGTAACAAGCCCTGCCTGGCTGTGAGAGATATAGCACACAGGTCTCAACTAGAAAAGCAAGTCCAGCCCCCCACTCCTTGTAATTGCAAGATAAGACTGTGGTCCTACCTAGTGTCTGCCTGCACATTCCTTGGCACACAGACTAGGCCAGACTAAATCATGTGTGTGTAACTCCATGCCACCTTCTGGAAATCCATACACATCAGACATCTCCTTTGTGCGGGGATTTGAAGACTCTTCCTTCAGACCCTATTTTATCTTTAATACTTAACAGTGAGTAGGAAATCAGCCCTGGCCTCTTCATCAGCTGTAACCTCACAGAAAGCATCTAAGCAGCATAAATGTAACCGGGAACAATAGGCCACTTCTCTTGGCAAATTCTTCCTTAGAAACACATGTAGCACAGGAGAGAAGTTGATGGAAAGGACAAGAAATAAAGCTGATTTGAGGTTGAAAAGAAATAGCCCTCACCAGGGCTCCATATACCACCTGAATTTTTAAAAGAAAACCTCTCGTGAGTCCTGACTAATTTAGCAATTATAATATTCTACATTCTAAATGAAATTTCACAGCCCTTCATCCAAGAGAAACAAGCCTCGGTATAATTTTAATCTCCAGTCCCTACATAACATGAAATCCAATTCACAGAGTCACATTATTACCAGTAGAATCGATAATTTTTTCAATAAATGAGTTTAACAAAAGGATTTAATTTACTCCCCAAGTTTGCGAGGGTAATTCTTACTTGTTTCCTGCCACTATTACCATACTGGTGTCAGGTTAGCTGTCTGAATACTATCACTGAATGCTTCCTAATGATTGATCTGTGTAATAAAAAAAAAGTCCTGTAACTGCCATTCCTTGGAAGAAATTAAAGAGACTTGCTGGCATTAGTCAAAGTCCCATGACTTGTGCTGTGAAAGGCTCAGAGAATCCAGCTCTGGGTCCCCAATGAGAGCTGTATAAAGCACCACATGCTGCAGAATGGGATGGATTTTTTCATTGAATCTTTTCATCAATAAGAAAAGAGGCTTTCCCATCCTACAGGTCTCATCATCTCTGGCTCTCCCTGCCAACTAAAGCCCTTCTAATTTCCCTCCTCTCCTTGGCTCCTCTGCCTCCCTCCTTCTTCTCTAGCTCATCCTCCAGTATGTTTGCAGTATGGTTGTTATAATATGGCCTTTCATTCTGCATGTAACATGATCACCATCAATGGGTTGAGTAGGACAACACAGAGGGAATTAGGTTTACGGAGATGGAAACAGAGATATTGACCCTCCCTAGTAGAGAAGGAGAGAGGAGATCCTCACTGGGGATTGCAACCACTACTCTCTCTTGCCCACCTCCACCTCTCCACTGCAAGTGATAGCAAGAGAAGCAAGAGTATACAGGAAGTAGAAGGTTAGTTAAAAGTAGGACTTTGTGATGCGGTTTCCTTGGGGTTGTCAGCCATGATGAAGTGAGACTGAGCTGTGAAGCAACTGTCTGAGGGTCTCCCAGGTTCCCATGGATGATCCTTCAAACCATACTCTTCACAAGTAAGCCCAGTGAAGTCATTGGTTCACCAACATGTGCTTTGGTGGAATCATTAGCTTAGTTTGCAGTTGATGCTCTATGTGGGTGAGTAGACATTTGTCGCATCCTCTACACCAAGAAAAGATCTTGCAACTCTCTCTCTTACCATGTACTATTCTGTGGGAGGACAATTCTTTAAAGGTATCATTTGGACTTTGTGCCAGTTAGGAACCGATATAACCAACAGAAAAACTCCAGTGAGGAAGGATTTACTTGGTCTCACAGTTTCAAAGGGTCCAGTCCGTGGTGTCTTGGGCTTCTTGCATTTTGGCAGAGCATCATGTCCATGGGGATGTGTGGCAGAAGACAACTTTTGATTTCATGATGTAGAAGAGGCAGGACATGGAAATGCCTGGGTATTAGATATACTATTCAAACAGTGGGTCCCTAATGACCTACTTTCTCTAGCTGGGCCCCATTTTTGGAAGCTTCTAGAAACTTCCCAAGTAGCACCAGCAGATGGCACATTAAATATAATGAGTCTATAGGTAGTATATTTCATATGCAAATCATAGGATTCCTGGGTTGGTCAGCTTTCACTGTCAATCTGACACAACCCAGGATCACCTGGGAAGAGAGTCTCAATTGAGAGACTGTCTAGATCAGGTTGGCTTGTGGGCTTGTCTGTAGGGGACTGTCTAGATCAGGTTGGCTTGCGGGAGTGTCTGTAGGGAGACTGTCTTGATTATTAATTGAGGTGGAGTGATGAATGTGGCCAGCACCATTTCATGGGCTGGGTCTGAGCTATGTAAGAATGAAGAAAGCCAGCTGAGTATAAGGAAGCAAGCGCTTCTGTGTTTCTCTCTGCTGTTGACTGTGACAGGACTAGCTACTTGAGTTCTTGCACTGGCTTCTAGGAAATCTTGGAATGTGGCTTTGAACTGTAATCTAAATATGACTTTTCCTCCCCCTCATTTGCTGTATGTTGGGGTGTTTTATCACAGAAACAGAATGAAACTGCAGGAAGTCTCAACAGAACTGTCAAAGAGAACTTAAGAAGTCTCCATGATCCCGTGCATAGTATTTGTGAAGGCATTTGAAACATGAAACAAAAAAAATCAGATTTTCCTGGGAGGTCTTCTGAGGACTACTCTTCCAGGCGAGTCTGTGGTAGGCCCACCATAACATGCACTTGAGTTTTGGTCAGGTATTCTTCCTATTTAACAGCTCTAAAGTGTGTGAGGCCCCAGGGAAACTGCAGAGCTCAAGGTAATAGATGGTACAACTGACATCTACTGTCATTTCCTTCTTGACATCACAGCCTGTGGCTGTGGAAGAAAAGTGGATGCAATTTTCAAACCCCATCTCTTTTCACTCTCTCTCGAGAGCCTCTCCCTCCCTCTCTCTGTCTCTCCCTCTCTCCTTCCTCACTCCCTTCCTTTCTCCCCCCTCCTCTCTCCCTCTCTCTCTCCCTCTCTCTCTCTCTCTTTCTCACACACACACACCTCTGCTGAACCTTAACCAAATGAAAGTCTCAGAACAGAAATAAGAAATAAGACGGCAAGCTGCAGATCTCAAATATTAGGAAGACAAATGCATTTAACTTATTTGACTTGAATAATTGCCCTGTATTACTAAGAGCAAACAGTCATTTCTCCTCCTGGCAGATGCAAAGTCTTAGTATTTTGGTTCTAAGATGAGGTTTTGTTTTCTTTTCATATGAATTTCCTGCTTGTGGGAATGCTTGAAACTAGTCAATGGTTCAGCAATGTCCAACTGGCTCTCATTATTGTGAAAATGTATCATCTAATGTCAGATTTGGGAACAAATCTCTCAGATAATCGACTGCTTTAGTTTGTTTTGTTTTGTTCTCTTTTGTTTCACTTGTCATGGAACCCAAAGTTGTGAGACCAAGGAGATTTTTAAAAGAATAAACTGCCTCTGCTTTAGCTGATCAGACAGAAAGCCAGGAAAATCAGGTGAGTCACCTAGCTCACACAGCCAAAAGTGGACACTAAGAAGATATATGTTTTATGTGGATTGTTGAGAATCTACTACCAGCTCACAAAGGCAGGCCTTCCCAGTGAGGCACCAAACCTCAGTGAAAAGCCCCGAAACTGGACTGTTCCTGCCTTCAGACTTTTCACTGAGCCATTTCAGATCTGGGGCTCTGGCTCTGTTGGTAAAGTACTTGTCCTGCATGCACAGAGTTCTGGGTTCCATCACAGCATGACATAAAACCAGGCACAGTTAGGTTTTACAGGCTTGGAATTTAGTACTGAGGAAGTGGAGGCAGGAAGATCAGAAGTTCAAAGTCATCCAGGACCAGGAGACACTGTCTCAAAAGAAAAAGCAAACAACAATACATTCCTATGCTCTCATAAAAATCTATCTAGGTCATTTCTTTATTGTGGGGCATTAAAATGTTAAGACGTAGGGTTTAGATTTCACATTTCCTCTTTTATCTTTTCATACAATAAAGATGTAGATTGGGCCAGAGAAAAGGCTTGGGCTAAGGGCACTTGTTGCTCTTGAAGAGGACTGGAGTTTGGATCCCAACACCCATATCAGGCAGCTCACAACAGCCTGTAACTCCAGCTTCAGGGAATATAATGCCCCTTTCTGACCTCTATGGGCACCTGCACTTACACATGCAAATACATACATGCACACATATAAAACCTAAAATAAATCTTCTAAAAGTAATTGCATGTCCTGATTACTACACCAAGATGGAAGGACAGAAATCTGCTTAAATTACCACATTAACTGCTGTAAACTTCAGGGATTCCCTCAGAGTAAGAAGCTGTTTGAGGTCGGGGGGCATCATAAGACTTTTTGGAGATGTCTGTAAATATTCAAAGTTACAGAGCTCAAGCTAGCCAGACTGGCTTCCGATGGCACCATCTTTTTGTTGTTGTTGTTGTTTTTGCTTAGAGCAATATATTTTCAGCTAGAGAGTGCCTAAAGAGGTTCAACACAGATTCATAAAACACTTTGATTTTCTGAGTCTAGAGTCCAGGTGCTATTATTGTCCCATACCTGATGTAGCTCATAAAAAGAAGATTGACCTTCTTCAAGCTTATAGCATCCTACACAATTTTTTAAAAGTATCTTGGAACAGAGCCTCCCTTCTCGGCCATATGCCTGCCCTTCTCTTCCACCAACGGGACCAGGGAACCAGTGCCTGAAGACTGCCAGTTGGAGCCTACCCACCCCAGGTTCCCAGTCTTCTTCTCCACCCATGGGACAAGGACTAGGGACCAGGAAGAGGAGAATGACTAGAGTATTGGACTTGCTTGCACCCACCAAAAGAGAACTCTGGTCTACTAACCACCAGACCAGTAAGGAGCTCTCTCTGCACCCACTGGAGAAGAGATGGGAAAGAGACAATACAAAAACACACTCAGCAACAGAAAAACAAATATGACACCACCAGATTCTAGAGACTCGACACCAGAAAGACTCTAACATCCCAATGCAAATGAGGCAGAAGAGAATGACCTTAAAAACAACCTCAAGAAAATGACAGAGGCCCTAAAGGAGGATATAGGAAATTTTCTCAAAGAAATGGAATAAAAAAACAAGCCAAAAAATGCAACAAATGGAAGAAAAAACCAAAAAATGCAACAAATGGAAGCAAAAACAAAACAAAAAAATTTTTAAAATGCATCAAATGGGCAAAAAGACAAAGCAAAAACTACAAAAAACAATTCAAATAGTACAAGGGTTAAAAGCAGAAATAGAGACAATTTAAAAAAACCACAACCTGAAGGAAGGCTGGAAATAGAAAAGCTGGGCAAATGGTCAGGTACTGCAGATGCAAGCATAACTAACAGAATACAAGAGATGGAAGAGAGAATCTCTGGTGTTGAAGATACACTAGAAGAAATTGATTCATCAACCAAAAAAAAAATCTTAAGTCCAACAAATCCCTAACACAAAATATCCAGGATATATGGGACACTGTGAAAAGACCAAACCTAAGAATAATAGGTATAGAAAAAGGTGAACAAACCCAACTCAAAGGTGCAGAAAACATATTCAATAAAATCATAGAAGAAAACTTTCCCAACCTAAAGAAACACATGCCAATGAAAGTACAAGATGCTTACAGAACATCAAATAGAGTGGACCACAAAAAAGTTCCCTCGTCACATAATAATCAAGACCCCAAACACACAAAATGAAGAAAGAATATTAAGAGCAGCTAGGGAAAAAGGCCAAGTAACATATAAAGGCAAACCTATCAGAATTACAACTGACTTATCCATGGAAACTCTGAAAGCCAGAAGGCCCTGGATAGATATTCTACAAACACTAAGAAACCATGGATGTCAGCCCAGGCTACTATGCCCAGCAAAGCTCTCAATCACTATAGATGGATAAAACAAGATATTCCATGACAAAACTAGATTCAAGCAATACATATCCACTAACCCAGCCTTACAGAAAGACCTGGAAGGAAAGCTCCAACCCAAGGAAGTTAACTACAACCAGAAAAACATAGGAATTAGATAATCCCACCTTACCAACAGCCAAAAGAAAACTGGGTGGAATTCCACACATAATTCCACCACCAACAACCATTCCAAATCAAAGAAGAATGAGCAATCAATGGTCATTAATATTAATGGTCTTAACTCGCCCATAAAAAGACACAGGTTAACAGAATGGATTCAAAGACAGAACCCATCCTTCTGGTGCATAAAAGAAACACATCTCAGCCTCAAAGACAGATATTACCTCAGAGTTAAAGGTTGGGAAAAGATTTTCCAATCAAATGGACCCAAGACATAATCAGGGGTAGCAATCCTAATATCTAACAAACTAGACTTTAAAATAAAATCAATCAAAAGAGATCAAGGAGGTCATTACATACTCATCACAAGAGAAATTCACCAAGATGAAGTTTTAATTCTGAATATCTATGCCCCAAATACAAAGGCATCCATGTTACTAAAACTCAAATCACATATAAAGTCCCACACACTTATAGTGGGAGACTTTAACACCCCACTCTCACCACTAGAGACTACCAGACAGAAACTTAACAAAGAAGCAAAGGGGCTAATAGAAGTTATGACCCAATTGGGTTTAACAGACATCTATAGAACACTCCATCCAAACACAAAAGAATATACTTTCTTCTCCTCACCATATGGAACCTTCTCAAAAATCAATCACATACTTGGCAACATATCAAACCTCAACAGGTACAAAAATTGGAATAATTCCGTGCATCTTATCAGACTACCTTGCATTAAAATTAGAATTCAACAACAACACAAATTGCAGAAACCCTACAAACTCATGGAAATTGAATAATGCACAACTGCACCATTCCTGGGTCAAAGAAGAAATAAAAAAGAAAAGACTTCCTAGAATTCAATGAGAATGAAAACACAACATACCCAAACCTATGGGACACTTTGAAAGCAGTGCTACGAGGGAAGTTCATAGCACTAAGTGCCCACATGAAGAAACTGGAGAATAGTTACACTAGAGAATTAGCAGCACAGCTGAAAGTTCTAGAACACAAAGAAGCAAATTCACCCAGAAGGGGAAGACACCAGGAAATAATCAAATTGAGGGCTGAAATCAATAAAGTAGAAACTAGGAAAACTATACAAAGAATCAATGCAACTAAGAGTTGATTCTTTGAGAAAATCAACAAGATAGATAAACCATTGTCCAAACAGCAGAGTGTGAACATGCAAATTAACAAAATCAGAAATGAAAAGGGGGACATAACAACGGACTCTAAGGAAATTCAGAGAATCATCAGGTCATACTTTGAAAACCTGTACTCCATAAAATTCGAAATTTTAAAGGAAATGGACAAGTTTCTGGATAGCTATCACTTGCCAAAATTAAACCAAGAACAGATAAGCAGTTTAAATAGACCTATAACCCCTATGGAAATAGAAGCAGTCATCAAAAGTCTCCCAACCAAAAAAAGCCCAGGTCCAGATGGTCTCAGTGCAGAATTCTACCAGAAATTCAACGAACAGCTTACACCAATTCTTCTGAAAGTATTCCATGTAATAGAAGTGGAAGAGTCTTTGCCAAACTCTTTCTACGAGGCTTCAATAACCTTGATACCGAAGCCACACAAAGACACAACTAAGAAAGAGAACTTCAGACTAATTTCCCTCATGAACATTGATGCAAAAATACTCAATAAAATACTGGCAAATCGGTTCCAAGAACACATCAAAACAATCATTCACCATGATCAAGTAGGTTTCATCCCAGGGATGCAGGGATGGTTCAACATATGAAAATCCATCAATGTAATCCACCACATAAACAAGCTGAGAAACAAAAATCTCATGATCATCTCTAGATGCTGAAAAAACCTTTGACAAAATCCAACACCCCTTCATGATAAAGTTCTTGGAGAGATCTGGGATAACAGGAATATAGATAAACATAATAAAAGTTAAATACAGCAAACCAACAGCCAACATCAAACTAAATGGACAGAAACTCAAGGCAATTCTGCTAAAATCAGGAACAAGACAAGGCTGACCATTCTCTCCATACCTTTTCAACATTGTACTTGGAGTTCTAGATAGAGCAATATGACAACAAAAGGACATCAAGGGGATACAAATTGGAAAGGAAGAGTAAAACTTTCACTATTTGCAGATGATATTATAGTTTACATAAGTGTTCCAAAAAACTCTACAAGGGAACTCCTACAGCTGATAATACTTTCAGCAAAGGGGCAGGATACAAGATCAACTCAAGAAAATCAGTAGCCCTACTATATACAGATGATAAAAGGGATGAGAAAGAAATCAGAGAAACATCACCCTTTACAATTACCACAATCAACATAAAATACCTTGGGGTAATGCTAACCAAACAAGTGAAAGACATGTATCGCAAGAACTTTGAGTCTTTAAAGAAAGAAATTAAAGAAGACACCAGAAAATGGAAATATCTCCCATGCTCTTGGATAGGTAGGACCAATATAGTAAAAATGGCAATCCTGCCAAAAGCAAACTACAGATTCAATGCAATCCCCATTAAAATACCAGCAAATTCTACACAGACCTTGAAAGAACAATAATCAATTTTGTATGGAAAAACAAAAGACCCAAGATAACCAAAACAAACTTACTCAACAAAGCAACATCTGGAGGCATCACCATCCCTGACCTCAAGCTCTATTATAGAGCTATAGTCCTGAAAACAGCTTGGTATTGGCACAAAAATTGACAGGTAGACCAATGGAATCGAATTGAACAACCTGATATTAACCCATACATGTATGAACATCTGATCTTCGACAAAGAAGCTAAAAATATAAAATGGAAAAAAGAAAGCATCTTCAACAAATGGTGCTGGCATAACTGCATGCTGGCATGTGGAAGAATGCAGATATATTCATGTCTATCACCATTCACGAAACTTAAGTCCAACTGGATCAAAGACCTCAACATAAATCCAGCCACACTGAACCTCTTAGAAGAGAAAGTGGGTGATACCCTTGAACAAATTGGTACAGGAGACTGCTTCCTGAACATAACACCAGTAGCACAGACACTGGGGTCAACAATTAATACATGGGACCTCCTGAAACTAAGAAGCTTCTGTAAAGCAAAGGACACAGTCAAGAAGACAAAAAGGCAGCCCACAGAATGGGAAAAGATATTCACTAGGTCCACATCTGACAGAGGGCTGAGCTCCAAAATTTACAAAGAACTCAAGAAGCAAGTCTCTAAGACACCAAAGGATCCAATTAAAAAGTGGGCTACAGAACTACATAGAGAATTCTCAATAGAGGAGCTAAAATAGCTAAGAGGAACTTGAGAAAGTGCTCAACATCCCTAGCCATCAGGGAAATGCAAATCAAAACAACTCTGAGATACCTTCTTACTCCTGTCAGAATAGCTAAAATAAAAATCTCCAATTACAGTTTATGCTGGAGAGGTTGTAGAGAAAGGGGAACACTCCTCCACTGCTGGTGGGAGTGCCAACTCTTACAGCCATTTTGGAAATCAGTATTGAGATTCCTTAGAAAAATGGGAATAAGCCTACCACAAGATCCAGCAATTCCACTCTTAGGCATCCAAAAGGTAGCAGCATTATTTGTGATAGCTAGAACTTGGAAGCAACCTAGATGCCCCTCAACTCAAGAGTAGATAGAGAAAATGTAGTACATTTACACTATGGAGTACTATTCAGCAGAAAAAAAACAATGGAATCCTGAAATTTGCAGGCAAATGGATGACACTAGAAGAAACCATCCTGAGTGAGGTAACGCAGTCACAAAAAGAGAAACATGATATGTTCTCTCTCATATATGGATGTTAGACATAGATCTGGGAGTGCCAGCCTAAAATCCTACTGCCAGAGAGTCTGGGAAACAAAGCCTTCATTCAATGGCTGATGGAAGCAGAGGCAGACTCCTACAGCTAAACACTAAGCTGAACTCAAGGAACCCAGCGACAGAGAGGGAGGACTGATGACCAAAGGGGTTAAGACTGGGCTGGTTTAAACCCCAGAAACAGCTGACCTGACAAGGGTTAGTTCTGGAATCCCAGACCCATGGCTGGGAATCCAGCATGGGACTGATCAAGACCCCCTGAATGTGAGTGAGGAGGCCTAGGCAATCTATTGGGCCTTGGGTAGTAGATCAGTATTTATCCCTCGCATACAAATGGACTTTGGGTGCCCATCCCACAATAGGAGATACACTCTCACCCTGGCCTCTTGGAGGAAGGTCTAGGCTTTGCCCTGGATGAAATGACAGACTATAAACACCCCATGGAGGGTTATACCCTTCCTGGGAAATGAGTGGGTACTGGGGTGGGTGGGTTGATGGAAGGGCATGGGAGGAGGGGAAGGAGAGGGACCTGGGATTGACATGTAAGTAACCTTGTTTCTAATTTATTTTTAAATGTATAAATATAATTTTTTTAAAGTATCTTGGATGCACAATGGCAAAATATACAAATTTATTAAAATAATTAAAAATAGGACTGGAGCGACAGCTCAGCAGTTAAGGGCACATACAGCTCTTACAAAGGACCAGAGTTGGGTTCCTAGCACCTCCTTCTGGTGACTCACAACATCTGTCACTACAGCTCTAGGGATCTGACACTCTTCTGGAATCTGGAGGCAGCTACACTCACTCATACATACCCACACAAAGATGCTCACACATGCACATAATTTAAAAGTAAGGAAAACAAGTCTTTTTTAAAGAAGGAAAATAGTTAAGTTCAGAAATGAGAAAACTAGAATACTAGCCCAACTCCCTTGCAACACAAGAAGAACAGGGCACTAGCCAATGAGATTCAAGCATCTGAGAATGAGCATCCACCCATGGAGAGAATCTGACTTGACTTTTTCAAAGTGGTATTTAATTACGGCGTTTCAATGCACAAAATATAAATGAGCCTACTGTAAGTATATATGAACATGTCAAGAGTTGCTGAAAAAGCATACATAGCTTCCAATACACATTTGGGAGTGAGGGAAACATGCTAGAAAACTAGGAACAAAGACACACCTTGTCAACATGATTTCTAACACATCTATCTAAATGGTGACACACTGGAAGCACCTGTCAAAACCAGGAGCAAGAAAACGACAGGAATCAGCATATTTGCCAAGTTACAAAATGCATCTGTAAGATAATGTGGCTAATTCCATAAGACATGAAGAAAAGTCAACATAGAAAGACAACAAAAATGCGGAAGTGTAACTGGATTCATCATTAAATAGTAAATTACATGGTGACTGAAAGTATATAGACTGCCTAAGGGCAAAAATATAGTCTACATCATTAAGGAATACTGATGCCTAATAAGACAGGGTTTCTAAATAAATATTAAGCCTATCTGTTGGATGGATGGAGCAGAATACCAAAGTATACCTAGGCAAGGAGATCAACAATCCCACCCCCCAAAACAACTATAAACTTGAACAAAAACAACCAGCTCAATGCTGTTAGAGTTTACTAGAAACACATCCCAATTCCACAGTATGAATACTTGAAAAACTATAGATTCTGAAGACTAACATTGTACATTTGGGGACAACTCCCATCCTCCAGTTTGTTCCCTGCAGACAATCTTCCAGAGTAGGACAATGTGACAGTTAGCTATTTTATTCTTGAGGTCCTAGGTGGGGTAGTAATTCTTCATTGCTGAGACAAAATGCATGGTCAGTTTCAGGAACTTCCTGAGTTGTTTGGATTTGTTTACCTTCTGTGGTAAGAATCTTTCCTAAGAAATGAAGTATTTTCATCTTTAAACAAAAGCTGCTCTCCTCTTGTCAGCCAGGGAACAAGGGGTCTAAGAACAGGCTATATTTTTCCAATGAATGTCTTTGGTGACCCACTTTCTCCCACTAGGCCTCGCCTCATAATAGCCCATCTTTCTATGAGCTCATCAGTAGATAAATTAATCCCTTCAATAGTGTTATCAGCTAGAGACCAAGCCTGAAACACATGAAGAGACACTTCATATCTCAACCATAACACTGGGCACACTTTATTTGCACAAGTGGCCATGCCCACACCCATGTGTCATGGTGGATGGAAATGACAGTCTCAGTAGCCGACTGGCAGAGAGAGGGTTAGGAAGACCCTGGAGGAAAATAAAATGTGGAGACCATGGAAAGCACACTAAACTCTGAGTGCGGACCCCTCTCTGATGCTGAGACTCATCAACAGAGAACAGAAATCTTACTGTACCAGGTATTTCAAATTCATCCTTGGCTCAATCACAGATGGACCACAAAGCTAAACAGAAGGAGTGGCCTGAAGAAGTCAGACTTAGCAATAGAAACACTCAGTTTTCAAAGGAACAGAGACAAGCAGCCATCAAAGGGAGACTGATTTCATAGATTTAGCTTGAGCTAGTTACTAAATCAAACAAGCACAAACGCCAAGTGAATCAAGACCCAGAGTTGCTCCAAGTGAGAGAGGGTGGGGGAGGAGGGTGGAGAGGAAGGGCCTTGGTTTGGAGTAAGAGACAACCGTCGATAGAAGCTGTTGGTTAGAGTCGTCTCACAGCTGCGTCAGCTGTCCTCTCTTGCTTCTCATAGGTGTGCTTCAGCATGCTCTTAGCTTTCTTCCTAACAGTCTTCAGTTAAGTTCATCCAGGGACAGGCATCTGTGGCAAACAGAGGGACAAAGGGAAGGACGAGGCTTCCTTGCTGCTTGGCTTTGGCCTGTGCCTCCGGCCACATCCTCTACAAGGATATAAGCCTGTGGAGAAGTCCAAACTAACAGCATCATTTTTTCCCTGTGTCCCTCCATGCCCGGAGATGGTGGCAGTTCCCTGCAACTTCATTTCACTTTGTCCAGACTATGTATTCTCCCCCCTCACAGGCCCCCCAGTCCATGTGAAATTAGGGTGGAATTGCAAGCCAGTGACTGGCAGGAGTAGGTGGAAACTCATGTTAGGGTCCGGTGACCGGCCCCATGCCCTCCTTTTAAGAAGGAATGTCAACTGTCAACAAGTCCCATGTTGTTGACTTGCAAGCAGGAACAGATCTCATGAAGATGATGGGTGCTTTATGTGGCTTGTTTTATATTCTTGACAGTTAACTAATTAGGGTCATGTGTCCTTTGACCCATATTCCATGGCCTAATTCACCATCCTTCTGGTCAACCACTGGCCATATTCATGATGGAAAGTAGAAAATTAATCCAATTCTGGTTTCATGGCAGGTCTGGAAAAAGACAGCTACCTCCTCTCTGCTGTGGCTGGCAAGCTGGGCTTACAAAACTGACTGGGGTTAGCAGGAGATTAAGAAAGACACAACAACAACAACACCAAGTAGAGCCACTCATGGTACATGATATGGGCCATCGCTGGAGCTTGGTCATACCCCTAAAAGAATGATTCTCCCTCTGCCATCAGTTCCCAGTAACTGTCATTAGAAATGGGACCTCATGGGATCATCCCCACACATGCTGAAATTTTGGTTGGCTTTATCTTATGCAGGTCGCCAAGCCCCATGAGGTCATGAGCACAATAGCCATGCCATGTCCAGAAGACAGCATCTCACAGCATGCCCCCACCCCATCCTCTGGCTTTTACATTCTTTGTACTTCCTTAATGTTCCCCAGATGTGATGAAAGCAACACTCCAACACTTGCCCAGTCCCAGACTCTGTGCATTTTGGTGAACTTGTATACCTTTAGAACAGCCACTCTGATGCCATGACACTTTCACTATAAATTATATTTTTATTCACTGTGTCTACCATAAAAAAGACAAATCTATGGCAGAGTTAAAACTAGAAAAGCAATTAGCTTTATGTCCTCATCCATGACTCCTGTGATCTTTTGTTCACATTCTAGTCCCTTGTTTCTTTAAAAAAATATTTTTATCCTTTTTTAGTTTTGAGATTATAATATAATCATTTCTCCTCTTTCCTTTTTTCAGCCCCTCTTATGACTGCTTTTCTTTAACTGTTATATGTGTATGTGTGTGTTCTTGAACACATAAATACAGTCTGCTCAGTCTTTCTGATGTTATTTCTATGTATGTTTTCAGGGCTGACCATTTGGTACTAGATAACCGATTAGTGTGCTGTACCCTGGGGAAGAATATTTCTCTGACTCTCTGCATTCCTTAGCTGTCTGCTGTTCTTTGTCCTGGGTTGTGTCCCTATGAGAGTTCCCTGTACACATTAGCATGTATGTTAGTGTCACCCTTGTACAGGTCTTATTATGCTGCCATGTTGGTGAATCTTCTCTGACATTTCTAGATGACTCAACCTCACACCAAACTCTGTTTTTTGTGTCTTTCAGTCTTTCTGAATTCTCTTCTGCAATGATCCCTGAGCCTCAGGTACATGTAAAGTGCTGTAGATACATCTCTTGGGATGGGGCTCCACAAGTCTGCATTTTAATCAGCTGTGGTCTTCTCTAATGGTCTCCATCTGTTGCCAAGGGTAGTTTCCTTGATGAAGGGTGAGATCTACACTTATCTGTGGCTATAAGGATGAATACTTGGAATACAGTTAGAGATTGTGTTCGTTTACTAAAGTGGCAGCTGTAGGTTCTCTTCCAAGATCCACGATTTCACTAGTCCTGGGTAGTTGGCTAGGTTTTCAGTACCAGGCATGTCTCTGGTTTGTGTTCACACACACACACACACACACACACACACACACACACACGAGGGGGTGAGTGAGTTTAAGATCCCTTCTGTTGAGTGGTCCTTAAGTCCATTTAGAGAGTTGCTGGTTACCAACAAGGCGTGTATGCCACTATTGCACCCTTGCGGTAATCATGCTACACTGGTTGTTGTTGTGGTTCATAAGTGCCATAGCTGGGGAAGACTGTTGATTGCTTCCCTCTTCTGGAAACTTGCTTGGTGCTTTCTGGTGCCATGAAAGCTAGTCCTCAGGGCAGAGACTTTCAAGTCAGATTTGGCTTGCATTTTCTGGGTCTTGCATCTAAGCTATGGATGTTTTCTTACTTAGATTTATTTCCCATTCTTATCTATTCCACAATTTTAGATTTTTACCTTTAATGATTTCCTAAATTTGTCTGTGTGTTGTAATTATTTTCTTATTTCCTGGGTTGATGACTAATTATACTTACTCTTATTTAACAATGAAAGCATATCTGATAGGCAAAAGAAACAAATTAGTCCATGTACTATGGACATTCTAGTAGTAACACTAAGCACACCTAGTTCATGGATCTCAGCTGGTTATTCCACTTCCTAGTAAAAAGAACAGGGGTTCTTGGAGAGAGGGATGATAATGGGGCAGGGCAGAAACTGTCCAATATGGTCCTCAGCGTCTCACAGAACCAGAAGGAAAGATGTGTTCAAATGTTAGAGAGATTATGCAGTGATTACTAGCACTTGCTGTTCTTGTAGAGAACCAGCGTTGGGTACCCAGCACACCATATGGCTGCTCACAACCATGTGTAACTCCAGTTCCAGGGGATCTGACAACTTCTGGCTTCCATGGGTACTATATGCACATAAGCTCTCTCTCTCTCTCTCTCTCTCTCTCTCTCACACACACACACACACACACACACACACACACACTAAAAGAATGTTGAAATAGGACACATATCAACTTAAAGAGCCCCCTAAATGAAAAACCAAAACCTTAAAACATTAGAGTATAGCCACGTTACAAAATAGATGCTGCAGTAATAGGAACATTTGAAGGAATCTATTAATGAATGGTAAAGAAAAAACAAGGAAAACACTGAGAAACCCACATCTGCCCAACAGCTTCACAGAAGGGACTAGCAAGTCTAGACTCCTTGCTGAAGACCATTTTCCTTCCAGGGAACTAATCTGGAAAGGGAGGGGGAAAAGAAACTTTACAGCAGAGAAAAGTGATAAACAACCTGGAGATCAAGGCCAGATGAGTCCTGTTAAGCCATATTGCCTGATGAGAATTTGGAGGCAGCAAATAGGCACTGCCTTGTTAGCAAGCTTAACCAATTTGTTCAAAGAAAGATGATCTAGTAGTTGAAGAAAGGATACAGAATAGAGACAGATCAACACTAGGGACAGAGATAGAAAGATAAAGGAATTGTGGAAGTAGAGGGAGAAACCAAATGTGTTTGATGATTAAATGCCTTGGAAACACTCATTGCTTCAGTTCATTCTTTTTGATCATGGACAAAATGATAGCATTCTTTATTACATTTTCATATATCTTTGAACTTTGCTCATATGCACCCCTGCTAACCTCCCAACCCCTCCCCTTTCAGTTTCCCTTACTTCCTCAAACACCCCCTTTCTGCTTTTGTGTTATCTGCATATGTGTGCATGTATTTAAATCTAGCTTCCGAGTGTGGGAGAAAATAGGCTCCTCCCCATTACCAATTCTTGTTCTCCCCTCCCTCCCATTGGACCACTTCGTTAACTCTCACAGCCCCTCTCTTATTTCTATTTCCTTGGGGGGTATTATTAGGTTGATAAGGGATGAGGCAATAAGTAGAAGAAAGCTGCATGTAAAAGAAATGAGAGGGGCTGTGTGATGGATTGCAACACTGGAAAGAAATCCTATCAGGAGCAGAGATTTGACTAGCAGATGGGCTCACTCAGCAGGGAAGGAAGGAAGGAGAGAGATTTCAGATAATAAACTGGGAAAGTAAGCCTGGCCATATCCTGTAAAGCAGATCAAGCAGGAGTTACAGACTGGAGGTCTGACAAGCTTGAAGGTTGAACTTGGCTATTAGAAGTTCAGTGTTGACCTTTGGGATGAGTTGCCATGGAGTGATGATGGCCCAGAATCGAGTGAGGGAAGGAGTCACTGGAGGCAGGTGAGGAGAATATGACAGAAAACACACATTTTACTTCCAATTATCAAGACTGAAAGGCAAATAGAGATGGAGTGGCAGCTAGATTTCAAAAGAAAACCACTCTGATTTTAAAACAATCTCTTAAATTGTGATGTGTTCGAGAATGTTCGAACACTGGCAGTAGCTGATGTGAGACACAAATGAGACTTATGGAGATGCATTGTCGAGGCACAATTGACTGTAAATTATTTATCACTCAGACAAAGGCAGCAAAAATTAGCACCGAGACTGGTATGTACACAAGCCTGCAAAACCAAGGACTTCTGAACTTTATATTCAAATCAAGATTTTTAAAGGTGAATATTCAACACACATACTTATTATCCACAATAACCACTTTAATTTATCTCTGTCCTATAATACATAAAATGGGCTTGTCTGAATAGATGAATATTAGGGGAAAATCAAAGAGAACAAATAAATGCTTGAAGATTGCACCTAGGAGTTTAAAATAAACCAGCAATTTGGCAAACAGGCCCAAGGTAATCCTTTTCAACCTTCCACCAAAACATCAATGAAGACATAATATTACTGGGGGTGGGGATGAAATTTCATCAACTCTCTCCAAAAAGTCAATTAACCAAAAAAAATAATGGAGGGATAGAATGTGGAGCGGTCAGCACACACAAGCTTTGTTAAACCTAATGGACAATATTGAGAGAAAGAGAGAGGGGAGGGAGGGAGAGAGAGAGGGAGAGAGAGAGATGTAGCTTCCCTCACCCGTCACCCACTGCTTGTATCCTTAGGGAACATATCAGAAAGTCCAAGTTAGTCTCCACCTCAGCACCTCCAGCTAAATCTGAACAATTACTTCCAAAATGAATCCTCTTACGGTCAGTAATTGCCTGGAAACAGTAAGTCAAATGTATGACAAAGAGTAATCAAGGAAAAGAAATCCTAGAAGCTCGATCCATCCTCAGGAGCAAATTGAAAACTTAATGGTCTCTGATAAAACTTCACTGAGGTGACTGAAACACCACACGGAAAAATGACAAGGCTGCTCTCCTGGTTCCTGAGAGCCCAAGTAAGTTAGTAATGCCTGGAGCTGTCACACTGAAGGATTCTCTCAAAATGCTGTCCTGGGGCCTCCCCACCTGCAACTTAAGCAGACATGGAATGCCAGCAGATGTCTGGACTCTATAGCCTCCCGGTTGCCAATAGCGGTGGAGAACCTCGGCTTAGGCTCTGTTGTGCTGTGGTATGCCATCCTTGATGTCGGTTTAAAGAAGAACCCTGGGGATGAAGTGAGTAGAAAAACAAAAGTTTGCACTTCTGCATATGGCTGGACTAGAGTGAGCAAACACTTTGAATAGACAGACCCAGATCTGCACTGAAAAGGCATCCCCGCTGCAGCAGAGCCAGTTCAGGCAGCACACAGAGAACCACCTACAGAGCTAGACTTGAGTCCTTAGCACCCACTATCATTGCCGTTCCTACAGACCCCAGCCAATGGCCGCAGGGACCCTGACAATATTAGGAAGTCACACTGATGGCATTGTTGATCTTAGAAGATGAAAAAGCTTAGCATACCTGGCAGTGAGCCCAGCCAAAAATCAGACTGAGTGGTGCCCAGCAGCCCATTCATGTAGGCAGAAGGAAGGGGCATCCCTGTCTTTGTTGAGTCAGAGTAGATGTGAAAACTGCCAGCTGGAGCCAACCTGTCTGCCCACCAGGGAGGCTGTTTTGTATGCTGGAGCTGCTACTGCCACAGGTGAGTGGAAACTGGCTGATTGCAATGCCAGTTCTTTAGGTGAATGTTGCATTTAGCTGTAAATGCATTGCATGCTGAATATTAAACCTTGAGAATGTTGGGGAAGCATAAAAAGCTATTCTTTTGGGAAATGTCACTGTTGGCTATCTTTCTGCATCTGTGTGTCTCTTTATATATCCCATTATTGTCTTAGTTAGGGTTATTATTGCTGTGATGAAACACCATGATCAAAAACAAGTTGGGGAGTAAAGGGTTTGGTTTACACATCCTGAATCACAGTCCACTGAGGGAACCCAAAAGAGGAACTCAAACTGGACAGAAACCCAGAAGCAGAAGCTGGTGAAGAGGCTATGGAGGAGTGCTGCTCACTGGCTTGCTCCTCATGGCTTGCTCAATCTGCTTTCTTGTAGGACCCAGGACTACCAGGCCAGGGTTGGCATCATCCCCAGTGAGATGGACCCTTCCATATCCATCACTAATTAAGAAAACTCTCTACAGCCTTTCCTACAGACCAATCTTGAGGCATTTCTTCTTAACTAAGGTTCCCTCCTTTCAGATGACTATAGCCTGGGTCAAGTTGACATAAAAGCCAGCCAACACAGTTACTTTTCCTGTTGCTGTAATAAAACACCCTGACAAAAGCATCTAAGGAAAGTTTATTTTGATTCACAGTCCCAGGGTGCAGCCATCATGGTAGAGAGTCATCGTGGCAAGAGCTTGAGACAGCTGGTCCCACCCACAGTCAGGAAGTAGAGGTAGATGGCCATGCTCAGCTCACTTTCTCATCTTTATTTAATCTAAGATCTCAGCAACCAGGAATGGTGCCACCCCTAGTGAATGTGTCTTCTCACTTCAACATACCTATTGAAGAGAATCCCCCACGGGCATCCAGGGGAGGTCTCCCATGTGATTCTAGGTCTTGTCAAGTTGGCAGCTGAGATTAATCATCAAAGGTGGCATTGATCACCTACTGATCCCACAATCTGCTTTCTCTCATCCTACTCAAACATTTCCAAATTAGGGCTATAAAATTTGTCTATCAGGGTCTACTTTTAATCTGGAAATGTGTGGAGTGATCTACAGTATTTTTCAGGTTGTTTTGCTGTGAGTGGCAGACACTCCTTTGCCAGTAATATTTAAAAAAGGTATCCTTCTTCCTCTTTTGGAAGCTTCAGAAGAGAGTGAAGTTTTAGGCAAAAAGAGTGACACAAAGACTTGGAGGAGCTTCATGTCCTGGGAGTGGTAGATGAGTTTCCTTGTAGAGACTATGGAGAATAAAACAAATGGAAAGGTACTGAGAATTGAAGGGAAAAGTTCATCAGCAAAAGGACCACATTAAATACTATATGAACAAGATCCTGCATCTGCTTGAACAAATTTCTACAAGTCAGTGGCTTCAATAGTGCCTGTTTGCTATCTTATAATTCTGGAGGCAAGATCTGGTACAGAGGCTATGGAGGAGTCCTCTCATGACTTAACCATTCTGCTTTCTTATAAAACCCACGACCACCAATACATCTAAGGTAGTCATCAATCTCATTATAGGGGAAGGGCGTTTAAGGTAGTCTCTCGACTATTGCTTGGATTCTTAGTTGGGGTCATCCTTGTGGCTCTCTGGACATTTCTCTAGTGCCAGATTTCTCTTTAAACCTATAGTGGCTCCCTCTATTAAGGTATCTCTTTTCTTTCTCTCCCCTATTCTTCCACCAACTCAGTCTTCCTGATCCCTCATGTTCTCCTCTTCTCCCTCTTCTCCTCTCCTCCCCACCATGCTCCCAATGTATTCAGGAACTCTTGTCCCTTTCCCCTTCTCCGGGGGACCATGTATGTCTCTCTTACGGTCCTCCTTGTTTCTTAGCTTCTCTGGAGATGTGGATTATAGGCTGGTAATCCTTTGCTCTATGTCTAATATCCATATATGATTGAGTACATACCATGTTCTTCTTATAGAACCCAGGACACCAACCCAGGAGTGTCACCACCAACTATGGACTGGGACCTCCCCTATCAATCACTAATTAAGAAAATGCTCTATAGGCTTGCACATAGCCTGAGCTCATAAAGGCACTAGTTTTCAGTCGAGGTTCCCTCACCTATGATGACTATAGCTAGAGTCCAATTGTTGTACAGTGTTTGGTGTGTGTGTGTGTGTGTGTGTGTGTGTGTGTGTGTGTGTACTTATTTTTATGCTAGTACACATGGAGATCAGAAGTCAAGCCTGGGTCTCTTCCTCAATTGTTCCCTGCCTTACATTTTGAGACACAATGTCTCACTGAGCCTTGATTTCGATGATTCAACTAGCCAACTGGCCAGCAAACTCCAGGAATCCTCCTGGGGTTATAGGAGCCTGTCACCTCACTTGGCTTTCTTGTCTGGATGCTGGGAATCCAAACTTGGGTCATCATGCTTGCCTACCAAGCACTCTCCTGACTGAGCTATCTTCTCAGCCCCATTTCCTATGTTCTTAAGGAAGCCTAACACCATACTGAACCAACCCCCCCGTGTTGGAAAAGAAGCTGCTCCCAAATTTTGCACCATTATAAAATAATGTCATGATGACCACCTTGTGCAAAAATCATTTCTGTAACTGATTATTTCTCTTAGATAGATGTCTCATAATAAAATTAGCAAGCCAAACAGTATGGAGGTGTCTGAATTACACAGCAAAATGTGCAGGCTTGACGACATAGGCTGGGAACACTGTGTCTAGAGTATGAATCACCACCTTTCAAAACATGCTCTCCAGAGAACCTACTACTGCCACGTTCCTAAATTAATATAGTTTCTAGCAGTCTTCTAAACACTTATCCCTACACCTACAGGCAAGTGTAGCTCTCACTGCTCATCAAGGAAGTTTCTCATTGCAGCAGATGGAGGCCATCTCAGAATTCCACACTGACCAGAATAAAGAGAATAAAAGACTGTGGGATGCCCAGCCCCAAATGACATATCTGCAATGCAATCCCTAAACCTATAGCTCAGGATTATTAAAGGGGAGGCAAATAGATGTTAAGAATCAAAAGATCAGGACACCCGCTGCAAGATAGTATCTTCTAGACACTATAGGGAAGCTGCACCCATGAGATCTAAGCAACATGATGGTGCAAAAAAAGTCCTGCATAATGGCAGCACCAGCTGACATGCCAGTGTGCACAGAGGAGGTCTCCCAAGTCCCCACACTAGATGAAGAGCTTCAGGCAACTCAATGACTGCTGAGAGAGTCAGCTTTATCAGGGAAGACACCCCCATGATGGGTCAATCCAAAATGCTCATTCCTAAACTCATGTGTATATAAACAACACTAAATTGACTCCGCAGGTTTTTATATATTGTGGTGGTTTGAAAGAAAATGGTCCCCATAGGGAGTGGCACTATTAGGAAGTGTGGCTTTGTTGGAGTAGGTGTGGCATTGTTGAGGAAGTGTGTCCCAATGGGGATAGGCTTTGAGATTTCATATGTTCATGTTACTTCCAGTACAGTACATAGACTCTTCTGCTGCCTGTGGATCAAGATGTAGAACTCTTAGCTCTATGCCTTCCTTCTCACTGCAATGGTTCCCATGATGATGATGATGGACTAAACCTCTGAAAACAAAGGCACCATTCCCCCACCACAAACATTTTTTAAAAAAGAACCAGGGCTTCTTTTGTTTTATTTTATTTGATTCTTACTTGTTTAATGTGCATGGGTGTGTGTGTGTGTGCGTGTGTGTGTACACATG
The DNA here is from genome assembly GCF_017639785.1 of Mesocricetus auratus. Lineage (NCBI taxonomy): Eukaryota > Metazoa > Chordata > Mammalia > Rodentia > Cricetidae > Mesocricetus > Mesocricetus auratus. Next base: position 143,433,833 of record NW_024429266.1, on the reverse strand, counting down.
TGTTTGTATCTGTATTTATGTGCATGTTGCCCCTGAAGCTGATTCTGGGTGTCTCCCACTGTTACCCTCCACCTCATGCACTTTTAATTTTTTAATTGCATGTTTTTACTTACGTATTTACTCATTATTTGCGGTTGAATGTGCATGTGCACGAGCATACACTCATGAACGTCAGAGGACAACTTGAAGGAGCTGATTCTCTCCTTTCACACTGCAGGTCCGTGAGAATTGAACTCGGGGTCATCAGGGGTGACAGCAAGGACATCAACCCACTGCGCCATCTGTCTGTCTCTCCACCTTATCTTCTGAAGCAGCGTCTCTCAATCAACCCAGAGCTCACTAATTGGTAGTCTGGCTGGCTGGCCGGCGGCAGATGGCCCAAGAGCACTTCACCACAGGTTCAGTGGAGATGTGCACCACTGTTGTCCCACCTGAATAGAGCCCTTCTGGCTCCTGAGTTTCTCCCCCTCCCTCTCTGACTCTCTGAAACCTGGAGAATGCAATCACCGTGCTATTCACAGCACTCCTGCATCTCCACAAAGACAAGTGCTCTGAGCAGCACCTTCCTTTCATGTGTGGAGATGCTCCTGTCGCTGCCGTGAAACCTCCACACTGCCTGGCGTTGGATGCCCCCCAACACACTCCCCCAAGGTGCTGGCGTCTATCAGCCCAGAAGAAGCATTCTGGTGCGATTTCAATGGGGGGAAGGAGAGGGACAATGGCTCTTGATTGGGATGCCACCCACCCTTCAGGAGCCGACGGCAGCACCATGAGAGCTGTGTTGAAAGACAGTGCTGTTCCCCCAGCCATCACACTCAGAAGAATCTGTTGATTGCAGAGAACAGAGTCAGAAAGCCAGGGAAACTGAAAGATCTGGTTCTCAAAAGAGGTGGAGAAGGGCCCGAAGTGACTTTGAGAAGATGAAAACTGCTGGCCGCCCATCGGAGTCTGAGCTGCTGACCCATATTCATCCCACATCCAGTGTGGGATGCAGCTATCACAGTGCCTGCTGCTGTGGTTTGCTCAGGGCTGACTGAAGGCAAGACACATCTTGCAAGTGCACTGTCCCATTTAACCATTGCAACCTCCTTATAAGGTATTTGTTTTAGTTCATTTTCTGTTGCTATAACTGAATAATTTATAAAAGAAAGAAGTTTATTTGGCCCATGATCCATGACTTTTGGCTGCATCTCGTCCCACCTCCGTCTGCTCTGTCCAGCCTCTCTCTTTGCAAGCTGCACATTGGCTTCTGTTTCATCCTAGATCCCCACATTTCCATTGACGTTCTTCTGAGTACACAATGTTCAAATTAGCTAATTGGTACTGGAGGTAAGGTAAGCTGCTTTTGCAAAAATCAACTTTTGAATAATGGCTTATAAAAAAATAAAAAGATGTGAGGGAGAAGGGAGCTGGAACAAGAGGAGTCCACATAATATTCTAAGTTAAAAGTGTGTGTGTGTGTGCATGTGTATGTGTGTGTGTGTGCCTGTGTGCTGCACTGATACCCAATACTGATTGAACCTGTGAATGGCACACCAATAATGTAAAAATTTCAAGACAATAAATCCTTCTTTATTGGTACTTAAAATATGTTAACAATCATTTTTCCTGTGTCCCAAGAAATAATTGGCAGGCCCTTATGTTTCCAACAGCTTTTATTCTCAACATGCTGTAATGCTTTTTATAACCTGATCATTAGGATAGCCATGGTGCCCCGTGGTAGTCAACTTGACAGTTCATGGGACTCTTGTGATAAGCGGCACAAACAGCGGAGAGGCCACTCAGAGCCACACATAATTGAGAGGGTTCCCTTTGCCATCCATTCGGTTTACAATTAAATCCAGCCTGAGCCTTCAGTGAGGCTAGGCGCCTTCCCCCTTTGTACAGGGGTCTTATGTAATGGTCTTACAGTGGCCATTAGGAAGGCTGTTCAAGATCAGAATAGCTGCTGGCAAGCCCATCCTTCCAGCATGTTATGCTTTATAAGCTCCATTTTCTACTGTTAAACACAGTAATCTGAGAGAGGCAGGTTAGAAGTACAATCAATCCAGTTCGGTCAATAGGCAGTACTGAGTGCCTCCTGCAGCCCATCGTCATCAGGGCCCGATGCTGAGGGAAATGCATTGTCCTTCGATCTAAGGACCAGAAAGCCTAAGTAAAGGACTTCAAATGATTGCAACTATAGTCTTGATTGAGTAAAAATGAAGAGGGATTCTGATTCAGAATATATTTACTCTGCCTCACTGATATGCTAATCACCCGAGTCATTTAGCCCACTCTGCAACGAATATTTGACAGATATTTATGATTCTAATAGCTCATGTCCTCAAAGCGCTGTAGCACTTTTTATAACCTAATCCGCAGCAACAGCCGTCGCTCCCTCTGGTAATCAATTTAACGTTGATGAGTCTTTTTCCTGGTAGCCAACACAAATGGAAGAGAGGACACTCGTATACACATTTGCGAGGGGTTTTGCGATGCCGTCTAAGTTAAGATTCACTAGCCTGCGGACAACACATTCATAAAATAAATGACTGCAGCTTGGTACTGTAATTTCTGTAATAGAAATAACTATGAACTACAACGGGGTGAGCAATTAATATCAATTGAGGCGCTGACGCCGGAAATCCAATGGGGTAGACACAGTATTCGGGCTGAGCACCAACAGATGAGTGGAGTGCATTAGGACAGGAAGGGCATTCCAGAAGAGAAGAGCCTGAGTACAGAACACTTGGCATGTTCAGGGGGGCATCCATCACCTGCAGCAAAGTGAACACAGACAAGCGGAAGATGAGAATGTGTGGACAAAGATGAAACTGGAAGAAATCAAGAAGCCACAGGATGAACAGCGAACCGAGGGAGAAAATGAACTAAGCTATTAATTCAAGTGCAGATAAACTTCCATGTTTACTCACTAAACAAATATTTGCTGAATGCTGTCCCAGTTGGTTTTACTTGTCAACTTGACACAGCCCAGAGTCGTCCGAGGGAAAAGCCTCCATGGAGGAATTGCCTAGATGAGAGTGGCCTGTGTGTGTGTTTGTGGGGGATTGTCTTGGTTGGTGATTGGTGCGGGAGGGCACAGCCCACTGTGGGTGACTGCATTCCCCAGATTAGATAAGAAAGGCAACTGAACATGAGCCTGCAAGTAAGCCTCTATGGCTTCTGCTTCAAGTTCTACAGCTTGAGTGTGTCTTCTCTAACTTCCCTCAGTGACCCAGAAGTGCAAGCTTCATCTGTCCTTTCTTCCTTTAAGTTGCTTTCAGTCAGAGTGTTGGATCACAGTGACAGAATCAAACTAGGACAAACTCATTGTGTCCACTCAGCAAGGGATCCCTTGGACAGCTACAAAACGGTGGAATGGGACTGGGGAGATGCACCAGTAGTTGCTAAAGCACTAGTCTTGCCAACATGAGAGTCTGAGTTCTACTGGGCCCCAAAACCTATGTGAAGAAGACATTCAATCCCAGATCTGGGGAGAAGACAGGATAATGGCCAGCTTCCTGCCCAGCCCACTTAGCCTACTGGATGAGTTCCAAGCCAGAGAGAGACTTTGTCTCAAAAAAGTGATAGATGATATCTGAGGAAGCACACCAGAGGTTGTCCTCTGGCTTGCATGCACATGCACACGCATATGCCCCCCTACACACACACACTCGAGTCACACTACAAAATTAAGGATCTTGCCTTGAGAGACAGAAAGCTAAGTACAGTTGATCAAAGACAACCCACCCATTCACTAGAAATTGACAGAAATGTTGGGGTGGAAGCCTGGGATGGGAAATTGTAGGAGTGGGGCTAATTTGGATTTGAGTACAAGGACTGGGGTCAGTTGAAATGGTTTAGAATATCTTCTGCAAAATCTTGTATGTTGCTACGCAAAAATTCTGAGTGCTAGACAGGGCCCTACATTGATCCAATGATGGGTTTTGCCTGTGTTATTTTATTTCCACCAGGGAGCCCAAAAAAAAGTATGAGCTTCCACAAGGCAGGACGGACAGCACACACCGGAAATGATGGAGCGTACAACCTGGCTTTGGTTCTTTGTACTCTGTCCTCGCATTTTCCCTGGAACAGGCTGATGCGCAGGGACTAAGCTGCTCTGGAAACAGCTATCATCACCAAGTGACAGATTTAAGCCCCGGAATCTGTGGTGCTGGACAGTCTTCTTCCTTCCTTCCTTCCTTTTTATGTTGTCTTCTGATTTGTGCTGCTTGGGGTCCTCTGTGTGTCTGAGGGGAGGTTCTATTTTGTTGTTTTGTGTTGGCTGTCATTGTTTTCATTCTCTTCACTTAACTCTGTGCGTGTGCGTGTGTGTGTGTGTGTGTGTGTGTGTGTGTGTGTGTGTGTGTGTGTGTGTCTGTGCGCACACGGGCACGCTCGTTTGTGTGGAGGCCATAGATCAATGTCAGGTATCTTCCTTGTATCTTCACCTCCTGTCTGTGAGACACAGTCTCTCACTAAACCTGAAGCCCACCGGTTCAGTCAGGCTGTCTTAACTCCACAGTGCTGGGATTGTGCCCATCTGCCCTCAAGCTGGCTTTTTTATACCAGTGCTGAGGATCTGAACTGAGGTTCTCAAGTTTCCACAGCAAGCACTTTACCCACTGAGCCATTAGATCACCAAGCCCCCAAATCTGCTTATCCTGCCATTCATCCCGGTATCTTAATGATTCAGCTGGCAGGGCACACTGAGGCATCAAAGTCCATTGGGTGGGAAGGACCTCTTTCCTTCAGGATACAAACAGCAGTATGAGTATATGAACCTGCACCCTGCTTCCTCCTAGTCTCGGGGAAATAACTAAGAAGGAAATCTTCTCTATTAACCCTGACCCCCAGATACCTGGAGGAATGCCTCCGGAACATTGTACAAAGGAAACATACAGCTCTTGGGTGTTTGAAGAAGGTAAAAACACAACTGCATAGGTTCTCAGGCCCAAAGTCTCCGGCCCACCCAGCTCACAGATTGGGTCTTCCATGTCTTTTGAGGCCATTGAAAGGTTTGAACCAGTGAAGGGATATCATAGATTTATTTTTTAATTATTGTTATTATCTGTGTGTCCCCCATACCAGTGTGTGTTTGTGGTGTGCCCATGGGTACACTTGACCACGTGTGCATATGCAGAGGCCCAAGACCAACTTCAAGTATGGTTCCCTATTGCTCTCCATGGTATTTCTTGAGTTGGGGGTCTATCACTAAATCGGGAGCTCACTCATTGGTTAGACTGACTGCCCAGCCAGCTGCAGGAGTCCCTTGGCTTCACTGCTCCGGTGCTGGGGTCATGCACTCGCCTATCTTTTAAGTGGGTGCTAGGGGTTGACTCAGGCACTTGTGCTTGTGAAGAAAAATCTCTGCTGCAGACTTCTTGAGTTAGAGTACTCAAGGTCCCAGCCCGGATGCCTTGTTTTTGAGGGTTAATATGGTCACCTGAAGAACCATCTGGAAGATGAGGACTGAAAATGGGACACTAGTCAAGAGACTTGGTCAAGGGTGGTGAGGGCATGAGCACAACGACAAGATTCTGTGTCGGGACTGAAGGACACAGTTATTTGACAAAAGGATTTTTTTTTCCACCACTTGCTTTTTTTTCCTCTTTGTAAAATTTAGATCACAAACATAATTGATCTAGTATTTTAAACTAAAAGCCTAGTGACAGGGGCTGGGGAGATGGCCAAGTCAGTAAAGTGCCTGCCTTGCAAGCATGGGGACCTGAGTGTGACCTCTCAGAACCCACATTTAAAACCCAAAATAAAGGCAGGCATGAGGGCAAGTGCTGCAATCCCAGGGCTGCTCCAGCACAGACAGGATCCCCAGGTCTCAGAGCCACCAGCTAGTCTGTCGGTCAAGTCAATGAGACCAGATCTCAAAGGTGTTGGCGTAATGGGATAGGGCGGGGTAACAGAAGGGGAGGGGAGAGAGTAAGCAGAACACATTACACACATGCATGACTTTACCAAAGAACAAACTTAATTAATAATGATAACAATAATAAAAAGTTGATGGCACGTGAGGGAGAACAACTAAGGTTGTTCTGGGTCCTCTACATACCCACAAATCCACATTGTGTGTACTCCCCAATACACACACACACACGCACACACACACACACACACACACGAACACACACATCCATATATGGGCACCAAAAATGTTTTAAATTAGCCTGGGCATGGTGGTACATGTCTTTAATCTCAGCAACCAGGAGGCAGAGGCAGGCAGTTGTGAGTTTCAGGCTAGCCTGGTCTACATAATGAATTTCAGGTTAATCAGGGCTACATAATCAGATCCTATCTCAAAAAAACAGAGAGCTCAAATTAAAAACTAATAACAGATCTTCCTGAATGTAAAAAAGGACAATAATCTAGGAATATATAAATATATGCATGCCTAGGACAGGGACACACACATTCCATGATATATGTACATATATATATATATTGTTTATAGTAGGCCCCTGAGTGACATAAAACCTTTCAAAATAAGAGGCATTCTTGAAATTAAAAAAAACCAAACAGCCCGACAGCAGTTAAGATCAGCTGCCACACACGAAGCAGCCTCTGTACTGGAAGCAGCAGTGATCTCTGGCTTGGGCCATGGTAGCAGAGCCTTGTTTTATTTTATTTTCAATACTAGGATTCTTTCTTCCAACGCAATTCCCATAGAGGTCTGTGCATAGCAGAGATGACAGGTCACTACCATGGTGGGAAGCTAAGGCTCCACCCTGCCTGATGAGCTCATACCTAAGGTGGCCCCCTCAAGTCAGAAAACAAAGCCAGCGTACATCTGAGCCGGCCGGCTCCACAAGGCTTTCGCTTCTCCCTGACTTGCTTGGCTTTAGGGGTTTCAGCAGAGGCAAGCCGAGCTTCGTGCATGTGATTGAAGTGTGAGAGACAGAAGGGGCTGTGGGGAAGCCTGGCTTCAATCCACTGCTGTGCACTAGCCAGAAAAGAGCGTTTTATGAAGACAGTCCCATGCTGATCAGAAAGATGCCTTAGACAGGAAGATGAAATATTCAGTGAGAGATTAAAAAAAAGGAAGCTTTGGTTTTTGCAGGAAGAAAGGACAAAAGAGAGATGCAAACATGACCTGCAAGCAAATTTCTCAGACCAACTCAGGAGGGAGGTAAGAGCATATGCTCTCCCATTAGAATCAATACCCTGGCAAAGGAAACGAAGTCAGTCATGGGGCTGAGGGAGCGCCATGCCCAGGGCAGTCACCACCCTTTGTTAGCCACCACTCAGTCATGGGAGGAGCAGAATTGCTCCCACCAAGCCCGGTTTGCAGCCCAGCTCTGAAGGCTGGAGAGTGTGAAAGCGCGAAGCTCGTTCAGGAAGAAGTTCAACCAGAACCAGGCTTTGTATCTCGTTTTACTTATGTGTATGTGTGTCTGTAGAGGACGGAAGACGGGTGTTGGATCCCCTGGAGTTAGAGCTATTAGGTATGGAAACAAACTTGGGTGCTCTGCAAGAGGAGTAAGGCTTCTAACTGCTAAATCATGTCTCCAGCTGGCACCACCACCACCACCATGGCCACCACTAAAGTATCTTTCCCGACTGAGGGTGTAGCTATTGGTAGAGTACTTACACAGCAGGCACAAGGCCCTGGGTTCAAACTTTTTTGTTTGTTTGTTTGTTTGTTGTTTTTCAAGACAGTGTTTTGCAGTGATGTATTATTTATGATTTATTAAAGCTTGCCTGAAGATTCAGAAAGTAAAGTCATAGAAGCCATAGAAGCCAGGCACATACCTTTAATCCCAGAGCCAGAAGCTAGGAGGTGGTAGTATACAGATTTAATCCTCAGGATTAAGAGGTAGATGGATCTCTGTGAGTCCAAGGCCACTCAGATCTACACAAGAGTGAATCAGTCTAAAAGAGAATTATAGCTCACACCTTTAATCCCAGAACTCATGAGATGTATATAAGACAGAAACAAGATTCAGTAGGGGGCATTCATTCTCCAGTCATGCTGAGGAGAGGCAACAGGAGGCAGGATCAGCCCATTCAGCCTGAGGTAGAGGTAAGAGCTAGTGGCTGGCTACTTGGCTTCCCTGGTCTTTAGGTTAAACCCCAAAATCTGTCTCTGGATCCATTTATTTTTCGTGTTAGAGGGTTTCTCTGTGTAACATCCCTAGCTGTCCTAGAATTTTCTTTGTAGACCAAGCTGGCCTCCAACTCACTGAGATCTGCCTGCCTCTGCCTCCCAAGAACTGGGGGGGTGGGCGGTTGGCAGGGAAGGAGTCCCATTTAATGCTGCAGTCAGAGTTCTGGAGTGCAGAGGTAACTTTCTTCCAAAAGAATAGTGGAAGGCTGCCTCTGTACTATGGAGAGTACAGAGTGAACCCAGATGTACAGAAATCCCTTATACAGACTGACTCCGGATCATCCCCATTTGCACCCAGAAGACAGCTTTCTAAAACCGGAGGTTGCTCCCTGCTCAGTCTTAGGGGGAAGCCCTCTTCTGTATGGGAAGTGTCACCTTGGAATCCACACCAAACACTAAAATTCACATTCCAAGCTCCTGAGTGTGACGTCCTAATGGTCCCCCAGAAGTCTGCTGCATTTGCCACACAAGGCTGTGAGTGCCCATTAAACGAAGGCATTCTTAAGTGACATTTCCTGTATACACAGTGCAGCAGACCATACAGGGCTGTTTCCACAGAGCATGCCAGGAAAAGTTCCTTGTCACTACTCTGCTAGGGAACGTTCCTTCCAAGGTGGAGGTGGGGGGAAGGGGTTTCTAGACCATTTGTTTTTCTGATTCTTCTTTTTTGTTTTTTTTTTAAATTCTTTCCAGGTGCAGTTGCACGTGATTTTAATCCCAGCACTCAAGAGGTAGAAGCAGAAGATTACTGTGAGTTCAAGGCCAGCCTGGTCTACCGGCTATAACAAATTCCAGGCCAGCCAAAACTACATAGCAGTTACACCGTGTGTGTGTGTGTGTGTGTGTGTGTGTGTGTGCATGTACATGTGTGTGGAAAGAGATAGAGGGGATGTATATGTGAAATTTTCTCTGACAGTTCATATTTAGATATATTCTTGAGGTGATATGTGCTGTTTCAGTACATGGTAAGTCAAAGGATGAGCAAGTCACTGTAACACACCCATCATCTCATTCACCTGTCTTTCTATGCTAAAACATAGAACACAGATATTTATTCTTCTATTTTTTTAAATTTTGTGGGGCTGAAAAGATAGCTCAACTATCAAGAGTATACTCTTCCAGATAACCCAAGAATTCAGTTCCCAGCACACATGCTCAGCAGTCCACAAATACCTTTAAACTCCATCTCTGGGGCAATCTTGGCCTTCTTCTGGTCTCCAGGGTCACTGCACTCACAAGTGTACAAACCCACACACACATACACATCAATTAAAAACCACCTTTTTAAAACCTTTGCTGTATTTTTATTTATTTTATGTGTGACATGTATGTGTCCACACTCGTTCTGTGATGTGCAAATGCATTGGATGTATTGACTATAGAATGTGTACAGTGTATGTCTACACACCCACAAGAGGGGTTATTCTCAGGCAGCATCATTCCTTTTTCCATAGTGCCTCTCCTGATGTGCATACCCACCAACACTATTGATACAATCGTTCCCTTGTCTTCATAGCCTTCCTGACACTTGCTGTGTTTCACCACGCTGGTAAACACCATTTGACAGACGTTAAGATGATACTTACGGTAGCTTTCATTTACATTGTCCTAATAATTAGTGAGGCTGAACACTTCCCCCAAGCTATGACAGATATCTGGGGTATACAAAAGCTTGGTCTATTCTTCATTGGGATTTAGTCCACACAGAGCCAAATTCTGGGACTATGTCCCATATTCAGGATGGCACTTTTCTTACTAATACAGGAGATGAGAGAGGAAAATACACAAGAGGTGTTTATGTTTATTAATTTATACAGTATTTACAGGTTTCTGTTTTGGTGAAACAACAGCGGTGAGGTGGAGGACCTGGTAATAGTCTTTGTTGTCCACCCGGTGGGACTAAGGAATGCCTGGAGCAGTAGGGGGTCACACCTTTGGGAGTGTCTTTGGGGGTGTTTCTGGGGGGATTAATTGAGGGGGAAAGACCCATCCTGATTGTGGAAGCAGCACTCCATGGGCTGGGGTCCTAGACTGAATGAAAAGAGGGGAAAAGAGAAAGCCAGGTCAGCCCTGGTGTTCCCCCTCTCTGTTTTCTGGTCCATGGAGATGTTAGCAAGCAGCCTGATATTTCCACTGCCATGCCTCCCAGCCATGATGGGATAAAAGTAGCTAATGTACAACAAACAAGGGATACAGGTTCTCCAATAAATACCTCCCCAAGGAAGGCAAATGTATGATCAGAAATGATGCCAAGGAAAGGGTGGATGCAGATAGTATCAGGCAGTTATTTAGAGGGAAAATGGCATGTGGGGCTTAAAGGGGAAAGCAAGGGTGTGCCATGCTTCCTACTAGAATGAAAGGACACACATAATACAAAGGGGTATTAAGCTGTTCTGTGGATTTGAGGGACTGGAAAGAGTCTAGAATTGTATCAAGGTAAAAAAACAAGTAGGAGGTGAGCAGCTAGGGGAGGTTAGATAGACAGCACTCACCCAAATCCACCTGTAAGAATACCACTATGACATGGTGGGGATTCCTGAACCTACAGTGGAGGAGGCAAATTGGGAGCTGCCGCAAGCTGAAGGAGCAATGAGAAGGCAAATTAAGAGAGGATATGTATCATTAATGGCAATTAATTAGGTGTGGAACTGAAAGAGAGAAGGGTTCCACTCACAGTTCTCATTTGGTGCCACGGATGCCTTGTAGGATGATGTTGTCAAGGAACAAGAGGGGAAGTGTAATGTGTAGTTTTCCCACCAGCCGCTTGAGTCCCGCTGCTGTCTCAGCCCCCAAATAGCACACGAGAGTCTATATTAATTATGAAGCTGTTGGCCGTTTGCTGTTGTTTCTCATTGGCTAGCTGTGACTTAATTATTGACCCATAATTGCTAATATATATTTTTGTAAGGACTTATCTTTCCAAGGACAGCCTCCTGGTGCATCCTTTCCTCTTGGGAGATCAATCACATGGCGGTAATGACTCTCTTCACTACATTTCCCAGAATCCTCCTAGACTCCTAGTCCCACCTATCTTGCTTCCCTGTTGACCAGCCGTGCTTTATTTACATATACACAGAAGGACTGCCCCATCAGGGAAGCAGAAGGAATATAAGTGAGATGTTAGTGATTGTCAGAGGAAAATGTTCTCCTGTCAAGTAAACCAAAGATATTAATCCAGAGGTCCCATTAGAACAAGCATTTTACTTAGCATAGCTATGACCTGCGTATTCTCCTGTCTCTCTGTGTATCTATGTGTATGAGTGTGTGCTTGCGTTCCTGTCCCTGTCCCTGTCCCTGTCCGTGTGTGTGTGTGTGTGTATGTGTGTGTGTGTGTGTGTGTGTCTGTGTCTGTGTGTGTGTGTGTGTGTGTGAAGGTTGAGACAGAGTCTCTGACTGGACCTGGAACTCTTCAGTTTGGTTTGACTGACAGACAGTGAGCTCCAGCATTCTCCATCCCTTCTTCCCAAGTGCTGAGATGGCATGAGCACACACGGATCTGCCTGGCTTTACATGGGTGCTGGAAACTGAACACTGGGCTTCACATTTGCTGAGCCATCTCCCTGGCCCTCGTGTCTTATCCCTTCAGTTTGTGAAACGGAAGTAAACTGGGGAGCTTTTTAGCAGTCTGTGAACCAACTTTCTGCTGTGAAGCACAGTCAGTGGAGTGACAGGGGCAGGGCCACCTGGAAGGCGGTGCTGCCCACTGTATGAAGGGATGCTGATGTGACTGGAAGGCGGAGCTGCCCACTGTATGAAGGGATGCTGGAAGGCGGGGCTGCCCACTGTATGAACAGATGCTGATGTGACTGGAAGGCGGAGCTGCCCACTGTATGAAGGGATGCTGGAAGGCGGGGCTGCCCACTGTATGAACAGATGCTGATGTGACTGGAAGGCGGGGCTGCCCACTGTATGAAGGGATGCTGATGTGACTGGAAGGCGGAGCTGCCCACTGTATGAAGGGATGCTGATGTGACTGGAAGGCGGGGCTGCCCACTGTATGAACAGATGCTGATGTGACTGGAAGGCGGAGCTGCCCACTGTATGAAGGGATGCTGATGTGACTGGAAGGCGGAGCTGCCCACTGTATGAACAGATGCTGATGTGACTGGAAGGCGGGGCTGCCCACTGTATGAAGGGATGCTGATGTGACTGGAAGGCGGAGCTGCCCACTGTATGAACAGATGTTGATGTGATGCTGAGCCAGCACCAAGGCGTGACTTAGAGACCCAGCAATCTCATCACTACATATAACCTATGCATAAGGTTTGAAAACTTCTGAGAGACAGTGGGGAAAGGGGCTTGCTGCTGAGCCTGACGACCAGAGTTCTGTCCCCAAGACTCCACATAGTGGAAGGAGAGAACCAGCTCCCAAAAGTTGTCCTGAGCTCCATGTACAGTCTGACCATGCCCCCCCACACCCATGAGACAAATAATAAATAAAACGAACAAAGAAAAATATTTAGAGACAAGAAAGACCAAGGTCCTTCTGACTGGGGGATTTGTTCTGAGTCACCAAGATTAAGTATAACACTAAGAACCCTTCTTAAATATGGGGTTCCATGTTTTAAGTGGGCTCCCTTATGCCTTACTTCCAAAAAAAAAAGTCAAAACAGTAATTATGACAGTTTTGGAGGTTAGCTTATTTTGTTTTATCTCAATGATTGAGGTTGCAAAACAGATTTAAGAATTTGGATGTAAATTTTATGACAATTTACATTATAGAATTTTTGGGGGGAGCAAGATGATTCAGGTGATAGAGACCACCTCTAGATTCCACAGATGGTAGAAGGAACCAGCTCCTGAGAGAGGTCCTGACTTTCCTGTGTGGGCCACAGTATGGCTTGCACATGTCCACACACACAAACATAAATAAATAAATCAATAAAATGTTATTTTAAAAGAACATCTGTTAATATAATCTTGTTAATCAGCTGGCAAACCAATAGTCTCCATCATTTCTATGAGAATCTAAACCCACACTCTGGCTTTGTGGTTAGTTCTAAAAATGTCCCTGGACCCTGACCTTGACCCCTGGCCCTTGGCACCCCCTGGGTAAACTGTACACAAAGAGTATTTGTTCATCATCCAACTTTACTTATTCTCTTATGTATACTCTAATGAAATATTCAATTCTGAGAATGTGTGATTTCCAAAAGAAAGTTCAATTATTTATAAGGACACCATAGTCAAATGACTTTTGAAAAACTGAGATACCCACAAGAGGAAAAGAAAACATCTAAAGAGAATAAATACCTGGAATATAGATACCCAAGGCCCTGTGTTTCGCTGTTAATGCCTTTGGTTCTGCCTCTGCATTATAGAAACATATGCTTAAAAACCGTGGGCTGAGAGAAGGTTCAGTGAGTAAAATGTACAAGGCCACACAAGCATAAGGATACTAGTTCAGATCTCAGCACCCACAGAGGATGCCAAGCACGGCAGCACTGTGACCTCAGTGCCGGGGGAGTAGAGGGACACAGACGGACAGATCCCCGGATCTCATTAGCTAGACAGTATAGCCAGTTGCTGAACTCCAAGTTCAGAGAGACCCTATCATCAAAAACAGGACAGAGAGTGGCTGAAGAAAATGTGATATCAACCTCTTGCCTCCATACACAGGTGCATGAACAAACACATGCATGCACTCACACATGAATGTGTGAGAGTGCTCGTACACACATGCACGCATACGCATGCATGCACATGCATGCATGCACTCCACTGACAGCATTTTTAAAGCATGGTCTAAGCAATAGAGATGAAATTCCAATGTTTGAATATAAATGACTTCCTTATATATTCCAAATCTCTGTCTCTAGGGTCCATCACTCCTAATTCACACGCAGATTGGTTATTGGTTAATTACACTTAAAATTACAAACATACAGCTAGACTAACATCCAACACCATCTTCATCTCTCCATTCCCCACCCTAAGCCTGCTGCCCTCTCACACTGAGGCTCATCCCTGACTTCTCCACACACAGCCCCTTCACCCAGTCAAGCCTTTAGGCATGTGGACTCTCATTTCATGAGAACTCTTCAGATCTGTTGAGTTCTAAGCACACCGTTCCTTTTCAACCTCAGCAGCTAGCATGCCTGAATTCCCACAAGCTCTTAATGGAGTATTCTGATTCAGTCGTTGTTCAGACCAGGAAGCAACTTTTCTAAAACATACATGTGATTGTGTTAGTCCCTCGAGAGTCCAGGGTTTCCCTTTGCCTTGCGCTAACATGCAAACTTCTCCACTGGGCTCACCAGGCCCCGCAGGAGCTGATTGTAGGTCCCACCTGAGCTAAAACTAGCTTCCTCTTGCGCTGTAGACTCCTGCTGGAATAAACGCTCCTTTGTCTGAGTACGCTGGGCTCACTCCTGCCCCCTGGCCTTGGTATGCACTCAACTGTTGTTGTACAGGAATTTCTTCTGAAGAGAGACAGTCCTTCCACCCGGAGAGGGGAAGTTCATGAGACTCAAAAGTAAACAAACTTTACCATATCTGGAAAAAAAACCCCACAAAGTTACAAGATTCCTGAGGATCCCTACCCATGGCTTGCTTTCTGTGGAGGTGGTAAAACCCCATGACCAAAGCGACTTGTGGAGGGGAGGGTTCATTTCACTGACATGTCCCTGTCACAGTCAATCATGAAAGGAAGTCAGGGCAGGAACTCAGGATAGGAACCTGGAGCAGAGGCCATGGAGGAACACTACTTTCTGGCTTGCTCCCTGAGGAGGGTACCATCCCTGGGCAGGTCATTCTCAATGGTATACAAGAACAGAGTGAGCAAGCCATGGGGAGCAATAATTAATCAAGAAAGCTCACCACAGCCCTGTCTACAGGCCACTCTGTGAAGCAATTCCTCAGTTGAGTTCCCTCTTCCTAGATGGCTCTAACTTGTGTTGCATTGACAAAACACTAGCAAACACACCCCTCTCCAGAATTACCAAACAGGAAGCAACTGCTGGGAGTGGAAGAGAGATGTGGAACAGATGAGTTCTGAGAGGAGACCCCTTAGACATGTTGAATTGCCTGCAAGTCATGCACAAAGGCTGAGGGTTGCAGCTTTTATGAGTTGTTACCTATGCCGGGGTGGACTTTCAGCAATGCAACTGGATTTGAGTCCTTCATGCTCCTGTAAGTAACCCCAATACAACAAGCTTGACTTCGATGACTTCATTTTTTGGTCTGCCATGATTTGGCACCAACATCTTCCTAGGGAAAAAAAATTCTCTCACAACATTCTTCTTGGTACCTTCCCTGCCCTTCCCATCCCTCCACCAAAAATAAAGTACCTATTCTGGATCTCCCCCCAACCATCCTACATAGGTCTACAAGGTCATGGATTCCCCCACCCATCCTACAGTGCTCTACAGGGTATGGATTCCCCCTTCCATCCTACAGTGCTCTATAGGGTGATGAACTCCCCCCATCCTACAGTGCTCTATAGGGCCACCTCTTTCACAGAGCATGTGCTAGAGGCCCATGCCACCAGGATAACATCAGTGCCCCTTTGGGGGTCTCTAAAATGCTTTGTAACTTTCCTTCTGCAGCATACATCTCTCTGCATTGGTATTTGCTTTTAAAGACAAGGGTAATGTCCTGTCTGTGTTGCACCCCAGTGCTTGGCCTTTTAAGTGGTTTCTTCCTCTATGCATGTTGAATGAGTGGTTCAAAGAGTCCTTCTAAACAGTCCTGCTTGAACCTTTGAACCTCGTGTGTGTGTGTGTGTGTGTGTGTGTGTGTGTGTGTGTGTGTGTGTGTGTTTGTAAAAACAACCTTTTTACTTTCCTGGAAGCTTTTCTTTTTGTGTGTTGTTACTTGAAGGACTCTCATGCTCTGTTGCAAAGACTCTATCCTTTACTTTCTTAGTCTCTTGACCCAGGCAGCCCCCTGTGGTCTGTGGCTCCTCTTCCCTCTCCTCTCTCCCCTCCTCTCTCTCCTCACGTTGCCCAGTTCAGTCTAGTCGTGGTCACTCTGGACTTTCAGATGTCTCTGTCCGTGCTCTCCCTCTACCTACAGTACACCTTCTCCTCCACTAGGAGCAGTACTGTTCCTCTTTTTATTTCTTTTTCCATTCACGAAGTGTGGACTATGTACATCCTTGAGTCTGCAGACAAAAAGAGACCCAACTTAAACTCTTGGTTGACTTGTAAGGATTAAGCAAGGCACACTCAGGAGAAGCTGAATGGTCTTCTGCCAGACTAGAAATTCATTCTAAAATTTGACCATAAAGAGAGCTGATAAGGGGATGGGATGGTGGCTTCATTGTCTTACAAGGATGAGGATATGAGCTGTCCACAGAACCCTCAGGATAGAAGTGAGCAGTCCATAGAACCCGCAGGATGGAGGTGAGCTGTCCATAGAACCTGCAGGACAGAGTCATGACATTTGTAATCCCAGCACTGAGGAAACAGACAGGTAGATCCCTGGAACTCACTGGCCAGCCACCTAATGTACTAGGCAAGTTCTAGACCCATGAGAAATACAGTCTCAAACAAAGCAAAACAAAAATCAAGATGGACATCACCTAAGGAATGACACCTGAGCCTGCCTTCTTTTGGCTCCCACAGATGCGTGCACACATGCACGTGGGCACGCGCGCGCGCACACATAC
The DNA here is from genome assembly GCF_017639785.1 of Mesocricetus auratus. Taxonomy (NCBI): domain Eukaryota; kingdom Metazoa; phylum Chordata; class Mammalia; order Rodentia; family Cricetidae; genus Mesocricetus; species Mesocricetus auratus. The sequence continues at coordinate 143,417,121 of NW_024429266.1, read as the reverse complement.
ACACAGAGAGTGAGAGAGAGAGAGAGAAAGAGAGAGAGAGAGAGAGAGAGAGAGAGAGAGAAACAGCCACGTGTAGTGACTGCTAGCTGAGTAAAACTGTGGTTTCACTCCCTCTTTGAAGGGTTGAAGTCTCTCCTTTCAGTGTTTCAGTCACACACTGCCTTCTTTGACATTTATGGACTTATACGTCAGGATAGTTTAGACTTAGGCTGGAGGACCTATCTATCTTGCCTGTGCTCAGCTCACATCCCCACACAGACTCTCCTGAACTCCAGGATCCTAGTTTCACAGAATGAATGCTTGCTCTGTGTCTCAACCCCGTGAACACAGTTTCTCTGTCAGACCAACACCTGCTTTTATGGGTCAAAAGAAATTAGCTTGGGAGGGAGAGGGAGCTATAGAAAATCTACAGGGTTTCTTAACCAACAAGGGATTGGAAAGACAGCCGTGGGGCTGGGGAAATGACAGGAGGCAAGACTGCTCCCTCTGCAAGCATGAGGACCTGGGTTTGAATCCTCAGAACCCCTGTAAAAAGCTGTGCATGGCTGTCAGTGGTGTGATACCAGCATTGTCAGTGGATGGAGTCAGCAGGGTGCCAGCAGCCCGTGGCCAGCCGGTCTAGCCAAAATGGAGAACTTCTGGCTCAGTAAGACAACCTGCCTCAAGGCAATGAGGTAGGGGTGACAGAAGAAGACGTTCACCATCCTCCCTCTGGCCTCTGCATGTGCGTTCACAGGCAAGTGCACACCATGCATACATACAGGCATGCATAGTGCACACACGCAAACAAAATTCAATTTAAAAATGATAATAAGTCTGGATCTGGCTCAGGGGTCAAGAATATTTGCTGCTCCTTCAGAGCACTGCAATCTAGTTCCAGCACCCATAGCAAGGGAAGTGCAACCACCTATTAACTTCAGTTCCAGACATGGGATGCCCCCTTTTGCCCTCTATGAGCACTGCACTCATGCATGCACATAATCATACACAAGCACGTCAACAAGCAATAAAAAATAAAATGACTTTTTAAAAGACAGTTCTACAGTAGGAAGCCAAAGACAGCAACACCCGGCTGTGCTGAAGCTGTGCAGAGCCTGTATGCTCCACAGAATAAACTTCTCCACTAGCGAACCAAGCGAAGAGATCCATGCCCCGCCCGGTGCCTCTCCATCTGTGTTTAACATTACTGCAGGGAGAAAGCTGACAAGAGCCTGCTGTGGGCTTGCGTGTTGCCATAATGGAATGTCAACACTCAGCTGGCCCCTCTGTAAGGATAAGGGAAAGCAGAAGAGTGGAGGAGGCTCAGGAAGAGCTCATCCTAGGAAAAAATCTCTTGTAATATAAAGCCTTTTAAAAACAAAGATGATTATTTTCTTTCTCAACATAGAATGGGGAAGCTTGAGTTTTTCTTCCTGAGTGTGGACAGCAATTGTGAATCTGTCCAGTAGAGGGCGAGCTCTCATCTGCTTATAAAGAAAATGTTTATTCAGTTCCTCACACTGAGTTCTCAAACTTATGGAGAAAAGAAAAAAAATGAAAATGAAAGTGTTTCGATACGAAATCGTGTCACCTGAGTATATGATTAGTGGCTTGGAGCATACCCGCAACGACAAATATACAGTACAAAGCGGTTAATCCCTTGGCGCTCCGCACAAAGTTTACTGAGGTCCAGGCTACCTAGGGAGCAGAACGGAGTCTCATCTGTGCTCAAGAGAGTGGTGTCTGCAGAAGGGGCCTGACTTAAGCCGTTCCAGCCAGGGAGATGGTAGCGTAGAACACATGTTGTAAAGGAGCACTCTGGTGATGTTTCAGGCAGAGCCTGGCATTTTGAACGTGATCAGCTAGCAGAAGGTGCCACACACGGACGGGCGCTTCGCCACTTCAGTAACAAAACTTGCTTAGCACAGACTCCTGGTAAAGTCTTACTTGGTAAGCTAACCATAGCGAGCCCCTACCAAGATTCAGAACCAAACAGACCAGTCGCTTTCCCACTCTTTTCTTCCCAAGGATTCAAAGCTAACTGGATTCGTCAACTTCTGGCCTGTTTGACGGAATACAAGTGAACCAACGCAGTAAGCCCATTACATCTTACTGTATTTGTTGCTTTTCTTACTGGTGTGACAAAATACACAAGAGCACCGTGAGAAAAGATGGATTTGTTTTGGCTCACAGTCTGAGAACAGAAAAGGGCATCGGCTGCTCTGGAGTCACAGGAAACTGAACAGCCTAACATGGGAGCCACAGGAAACTCAACAGCCTAACGTGGGAGCTGGGAACCGAACCCAGGATTTCTGCAAGAGCACCAAACACTTTTTTTTATGTATACAGCGTTCTACCTGCATGAGTCCTTGCAGGACAGAAGAGGGCACCAGATCTCATTACAGAGGTCCATGTGGTTACTGGGAATTGAACTCGAGACCTCTGGAAGACCAGTCATCTCTCCAGACCACATCGAGCACTTTTAACCATTGAGCGATCGTTCCTGCACCCTCATCTCCTGTTGTTTGGTATGCAATTCTTTGTGCTTTTCAGTATGATTTATTATTATTATTATTATTTGTATGTATACACAAAGAGTAAGAAAGCAAACTATAAAAGAAAATAGATTCATACATAAGGCCACAAACATTCAATCAAATACCAGACTGAACAGCTCTTGAAGGCTGTGAGGGGAGGGCGTTTTGGACAGACCCTGTTATAATCAATACTCAAGTAACTCAAGGGCTGCCTTAAGAGAGGCAGTGCTTTGGGAGAGACGATGGGATTCGCATACACCTGCACAGATAAATTCGTGTCTATTTCCTGATGGGATCATTAATTGCTCCCCTTTCTGTTCTCAAAATTTCCCTAGTTGGGAAAATCAATGATGAGGTCTTCTGGCCATACAACACCTTCTGCTCTTGGGCCTGATGAGGGAGCTAAGGGGACCAAATCCCTAGATTTGCTAAAACCAGAGGGTTCATTAGCTGCATGGAGTGTTAGATAAAGGGAACTTCAAAAGAGCAGCAAGAGAAACCAGGCTTTAATGGGCATTTTATCTGGAAACCAAAGATCCCCGAGAACTTTGCCCTTTTTCCAGAATCATGTTGGCTATAACATAGTTCTGCATCTATTAATCCTCCCAGAGATAGAACCGATGAAGCAAAAGACTTCAAGATTAAGTTCACAGATCTGACTATGAACAAAAACCACTCAGGGAGGCAAGATTTGAAAGATAGGGTTAGGGTTAGGGCTAGGGTTAGGGTTTAAATGTGTGGAGAGCAGGCTTTGCCCTGCTCTAAGCTACCCAAATCCTGTGAATGGCTTTCAGGCTGTGCCTTGTCCTGGGTAATGCCAGCCTTTGGTTCCGCTCACTGTGAGTACAAATTCTCCTTGTGCACATAAACACTACTGCCTATCCAGCACCACCCATGGGACATGCACTGAGGACTTATTTGTAAAATTAAAAGGTACCACCTATACACGTATGGAGTAGCCTAGGAACATATGAGCACATGGACACATTGAAATGACATCAGAAAAAAATTCTCTAAAAACCTTTGGCACACACTAGACCCAAGCTGAGCATAACATTCTCATCTAGATCCCAGATACGCCCCTGCTATGGTCATGGTCCCACCAACATCCCATCTCTCCTCTGCTATTTCAGTCAAGGGAATGACAGTGAACTCCTAACTGTCCCTGGGGTTTCAGCTTGGCAGAGCTTGGTCAACACTCTTGATGCAACCCATTCAAACTGCAGTTCCTTGGTACGGCTGATAATCTGGCTGGGTCTCTCCCGGCGCCTTGCCTTTACAGCTCTGTACTTCTATGGGCAATCAGACCCTCAGATTAACCATGCCTAGGCCCTGGCAGCTGCTCTGCAAGCCCCACCCCAGCTCATCAGCATCTCCTTTGTCTCTGAGTCAGCTCCCGGTCTCTACCTCCATTAAGGGCACCTTGAACTCTCCTTCCTATAGAAGAGCTAACCCTTCTGTAGACATCCTGTGACCTATACGCTGTGATGTGTGGTTTGACAGTTAACATTAATAAAGATTAGAGACTTTTTAAAAAGGTTTATTTATTTAGTACATATACAGTGTTCTGCCTGCATGTATGCCTGAATGTCAGGAAAATAGGGTGTACGTGGAGGTGGTAGCCAAGTAAAGAGGTAAACTTGTGAATTTATTATTATTCGATAAATCCTGACATCATGGAAAGACACAAATGTGTCTATGTTTCTACCATAGCATGCTCATGGTGTTGTGAAATTACTTTCTACTTTCTAAGTTACTCCAATGCCTGGATGCATGAAAGCATGTAATAAATACCAGTGCTCCAACAGTTGTGTGATTTTAAGTAGCAACTTAGGAGTGAGCACCAAGGTCTTGCTTATTAAACTATAGTCCTCAGATATCCTACATAACTCATCTTTACTTCTCACCTTAGCATAACCTTTTCCAGCCTCACAGAAGACTTGCAGCGGTCTCTTTGTCTTGAGTGGATCAAAATGGATGGGTGTGTGTTATTCAGATCAAGACAATGCTGGGACCATGGATAAGGGAATACTCATCATGATTCCTACAGCAGCCTGACAGCGAGATGCTCATGAATACACAGAAAACAATGCCACATGAAGGAAAGGCGGATTCATGGCCCAAACCCTCCTGGGAAACTGTAGTTCCTACTAAGTTCCAACAGGTTCAGGATGAGGTGTCCCCAAGTGTTTGTCCTTCCCATGATGAGTCCCAGCGGCTTTCTTTTCTTCTTTTTATTGTTGGAGAAATGCATGGAGGTTTTTTGTATATTTTTCAAGACAGGTTTTCTCTGTAGCTTTGGAACCTGTCCTGGAACTTGCTCTGTAGACCAGGCTGCTCTCAAACTCGCAAAGATCCGCCTGCCTCTGCCTGTCGAGTTCTGGGATTAAAGGCGTGCATCATAACCACCAGGCATGTGCAGCCTAGGCTGGCCTCGAACTTGTGATCCTCCTGCCACCACCTCCTTCAGCAAATCCTACCGGCACTACCACAGCTAGCATGGACCACTACAACCAGCGCATGCGTGCTTTCGGCAGATCTGCCCTCATTTCCTTCCCTTACAATTCCTCCCCCATGCTCACCACCTCTTGTCTCCCTCAACGTCATGTTCTCTGCTTTAAAATTCACTAGGTCCAGCCAGGTGCAGTTGCTCATGCCTTTAGTCCCAGTACTCGGAAAGCAGAGGTAGGAGGATCTCTGTGAGTTTGAGGCCAGGCTGGTCTGCATAATGAGTTTCAGGATACCCAGAACTACATAGTGAGACCCTGCCTCAAGAAACAAAACAAAACAAACAACAAAACAAAGCCCACTGAATCCATTTGGTGCTCCCTTTTGGGCATCGTGCAGTACCGTCCACTGCATCATGGGTAGCCTCTCACATCTGTCATCCCTGAGGAAATCTGACTCTCCCTCCCACAGCTGCCATCATTTGCCAACAGCACCTCAGCTAGGGATGATCTTATTCTACTAAATGTGTACAGCATTAAGCTCCAGGAGAGGAAATAGCAAGCCTGCTACCCAGAGCCTGCCCGTGTGTCTTTAACTACCTAGAGAATCCCCTGGTGCCTGGATTCCAAGAGAATGACAAAGAACACTCTCACTTTCCCCAAGGAAGTTTACAGGCTCAAGCCGTCAGACTTCTGGGACTAGCAAGAGGCTGTGAGTGGTGTCACACCACCACCCATATAATGGATGCACATCAACCAAATGTATCCCTCACCCCCACTCCCACCCCCACTCCCACCCCCATCCTCCTCGGAGTAAATCATTCCTTCCAAATCACACCCACCCTGAAATCAAAACAGACTGACTACATGAAGTCCCTCCCTTTTCCCTGAGAGTGACAAAGGACCTTCACCTTGCCATGGCTGCTTGAACTCTTATCAGAATCCAAGTGAGAAAGGAAGACCATGTGGCTTCATCACCTGGTAGGGGACATCACATTATCAACACATGGGTTTGAGAAGAGACACATCCAAACATGCTGCCTGGAAGCTAGAGAGGAAAGAAAGCCTGGCTGAGAGGTTAGGAGAGCTCAGATCATCAATGGGCATTGGAGGCCTGAGGGAAGATGGGTAGTCACCCTGCCCTTCCCCCCCCCCACCCTAGGCAACACAGACTGAGTACAGGGTGCTGGCATTCAGGGAGCTGTCTGGGATTGAGAGAGGTGGTCCCCTCTCTGATTTGCAGTGTTCCCTCTTTCTCACCTTCCCATGTCATGAATTGAGTGTGAGAGAGGGAAGCTGTGTGGGGTGAAGGAGGATTTCAGGAGATGACAGCCACCCGCCAACACACCTCAAGTCACAAAGGTTATGAGAACCAGAAAAACAGATTGGCTTTCTCTGCACTGCTGTAGGTATGCGGGGTCAAAGCAGGAGATCTGAACCTGAAACTGCTGTGATCTTCAGGCCTCTCCATTAGAATGAGCCTCTTTCCTGATCCTCTCCATGGTGGCCAGTCTGATCCACAGATGTTAGGTTATGTCAGCCAGAATGGGTGAGGGCCTGATGGCAGCTAATTCCTCAGCAATGAAATTTTTGCCAAAGGCAACCACAGTCTTTTCCCATTAATAAGAAGCAACCTCATCTGTTTGTGTTTGGTCTTGTTCGATTCTTTCTTTAACGGTTGCACAACTTGCAGGTCACCACACTGAACCCTGACCCCACTCATCAATATTCCTCCCAGCTTTCTCCAGCAGCAGTCCCGGAAGCTGGGCACCATGCAGGGCGTTTTTCAAGTGTAGTCTGGAGACTTGCCCACAGGAGGGAGATTCTGCCCCTGCACCACTCTTATTTCTCAGGTTCCCCCAAAGTTCCGAGGCACATTCCAGTTTGAGGACCACCACCCCTGGAATGTTCCATCCCTTTATAATCACCTCTGGATTGATGGTTCCTCATTTCCTCCATCACCTTTGGTTGGGATGCTTACTTGTCTATCCCAAGTTGTTAGAATCATGCCACTCGCCTGGAATGGTATTAATAAATATTGGTTAAGTAATTGAAATGTCTGTCTAGTGTTCCTTCTCGGCCAGGCACTGGGGATTAGTGCTGGAGATGCCACCTCAAGCTAAAAAGGCATGACAGACATCATGATATGGCTTCTGGTGCCTGGGTTGTGGAGGGAAGGAGCAGGGGGGGGAAGGGGGCTGACACTATGTGCACAATTGTAATAAAGTATGGAGAGGATAATGAGAAAGTGTGGGTGGTTGCAACAGCAGGATTCATGGACGGGATCAGGAAGTTACCGAGGACAGAAAGAAATCCCCTCGGCCCCACCACAGTGCGCAGGAGCCACATAGTTTCTCAGAGGCCGGAGATGAGAGCGGCAGGCAGAGGCCACCCTTGTGTCCACCTTTACCTCTGTAAGGAGTGCAAAGCAGTGTGTATAACTGCTCCATTCCACTCTCAGCAGGACGACTGTCCCAGTCTGTGTGAGTTTACCCAGAGGAGCACGTACACTGGGCAAACACTGGCTGGGGCTCAGTCTAGAAAGTGCTAGTCCTGTAAGCATGGGGATCCAAGTTTGATCCCTAGCACCCATGGTAAAAACATAAACAAATAATCAAGACACTGTGATGTGGGCTCCCAATCCCAGCATGGAGAAGGCGGAGACATGGCTGCTTACAGCCAGCTAGCCTGGCCTTTGAGACAAGCTCCGGCTAATGAGAGACCCTGTCTCGAAAATCAAAGTGGACTGCATCTGAAATTGCCCTCTAACAATCAGACACAGACACCTGCATACGTACTCTCAGGAGCACATGGGTCCAAACACACACGCACACGCGTGCTCACATGGATGCAAACATACACATGCAAATAACAACAAAAAGTACATTTACAAAGCCAGCAACCATGGCACGTGACAGATTACTTTTAGGAGGAAGAAGAGACACAATTCGTAGAGCTGGGTGGCCTCAATGCCACCCCTCAGCTTTCCCCTCTGCCCTCCACATGCTTAAACCCTCCCCTTAAACGTGTGTGTGTGTTTTTTTTTACAAGCAGGTTCAACTCTTTTTATTCTGAATTTAAAGAGGAAAATCTGAGGTTACTTTGATATTGTTCTTATGTAACCAGGTCTCATTATTCAGTCCAGGCTGGCCTTGAACTCCCTGTAAATCCTCCTGCTTCACCCTCTCAAGGCTTTTCTTTATTTTAACTGAGCTGCCTGATTATTAAAATTTCCATCTTTTTCCCCACAAGGGTACTAGGAAACTCAGAGCTGCAATGATGAACTTTTCCTAGACATTGAAGCAATTTGTATCTTGCTTAAAAATAAATAAATAAAACAATTCTTTCTATTTAGACAGCTGCACTCTAGTTGCTCTTATTCTTGGGCGTGGTCATGACATTCGGGTAAGTTTTCTTCAGATACAAAGTGTGACTTTCAGGACTGGAGACATGGCTCGGTCGGTAAACTGCTTCCTGAATAAGCATGGAGAACCTGCGTTCACTACCCAGAACCCAAAGTCTAAAAGCCAGAGAACAGGAGATATAGCTCAGATCAAGAATGCCGACTGCTCTTATTTATTCCTGGCATAGAGAAGGACTCTGGGAACCCATGCCACGTGGAGGGATGCTCTCTCAGCCTGGACACATGAGGAAGAACCTGGGCCCTTCCCTGGATGATGTGACAGACCCTGAAAATCTCTCATGGAGGCCCTTGCCCTCTCTGGGGAACAGAGAGGGGATGGAGTGGGGGTGATGGGTTGGGAGGATTGGGGAGGTAGGGGAGGAGGGGAGGGAGAGGGAACTGAAAGTGACATGCGCAAAAAGGTAAATAAAAAAATATATGGAAAAAAAGAATGCTGGCTGCTCTTCCAGAGGCCCTGGGTTCAATTCCCAGCACCATGGGGACCCACAGCTGTCTGTAAGTCCAGGTCCAGGGGCTCCAGCAGCCTCTTCTGGTCTCTGCAGACTCCAGGCTTTTATATGGTGCACAGTCATATATGCAGGCAAAGTAAAATTTTTTTTTAAAAAGCAGCCAGGCATGGAGGTACCTGCTTGTAAATCCAGCTCTAGGGAGGCAGGTGATAGGCAGATTCAGAGGTTCATCGGGCAGCCAGCCTACTGGAATTGTCAAGCCCCAAACCTATGAGAGACCCTGTTTCAAACAGCATGATGGACAACTCCTAAGGAACCACACCCGTGTCTGACCTCTGGCCTCCACACGTGTGTGCACACACATTCACGCACACCCATACACATATGTGCACTCTTGCACTCAAATATGCACACATATGCACACACACACACACACACACAAAGTTAAGACTGTGATAAGATGAACGACCTTTTTCTCTCGGGGCTGCTGTGGCAGTGGCAGAGGATCCCTCTTTTCATGGCGTGGCCCCAAGCTCCCTGATGATAAGTTGCCCTGACTCACTGCCAACGCTAACATGGCTGCAGACTTTCTCCACATCCCCTACTCCAGGCGACCTAAGGCTCTGTGTCCACTGCATCTCCCTAACTCTGATGTTTCCCCTGTCTCCCAGCTCACCACCACAGGAGGACCCGTTCTACCTGAGTGGAACTAGTGTCACCTTTAACAGCACATTCCTCAGGGAAGTCAGGAATCCACAGAGGGGAGGCTGCCTAAGCGGAGTTCAGTTCAGGGATCCTTGCAGCGCCATGCATTTATGCAATAGCCTTGAGATCCTGCTGTGTGGAAGATGTGAGCTCGCTCATTTATAGCTGAGGCACCATCACCCCACTGTTTGACAGCCATGTCTCCCAAGTGCTTTGTATCTTAGATTACTGTCACTACAGTGTTATGATTTATTGTTCAAACTCTCTCAAGACCATGGCTGTTCCTATTAAACAACTTCTCCATTAAGGACAGACACACACACACACACACACACACACACTGTACCAAGGCTCCTACTCTGTGGGTGGTCTCACCCTTTAGTTCCAAATACAACCTCTGAGGAAAGGGAGAGAGAGAGGAGAGATTTGTGTGGATGTCAGTATCACTATTTACCACTAAATTTAAGGGTGCCGCAAATGTAAGGAATTCAAGTGTCACCCTCTGAGTCTCCTTTCCCTCCTTGTCCCTTGTCAGCATTTAGTCAGTTACTGACCCTCTTGAAACAACTGTTGGTTAAGTCTTCTGACTAAAGCCCTCCATCCAGACGTCACCCTTCCCCATCCAGGCAGACTCTTTCTTGAGACACTGTGCTGGCATTTCTGTGTGCAAGTCCACCACAGACTCTAGTGTGAACACTTGGTTCCAGCTGGCGGTGCTATTTTTAGAAGCTGAGACCTTTGGGAAAGGGAAGGTATAGCTGACTACCACAGGATGTCAGGGGCCTGCCCTGAGGGTTATGTCCCAGCCCCAATTCAGCCTTAGGGCTCTCTGGTTTTTTCTCTGCCACAAAGATGAGAAGAGCCCAAGTCCCATGCTCCCAATGATATGAAGCTCACTATGCCTCCCCTTCCGAGGCACAAAACCTCTAGAAGCACCTCCTCTTTAAAGCTGTTTCTCAAAGCTGTCTGATCATGACAATGAGGAAAGAAACCAGCTCATAAGCATCCTGTGCTACCACACTGGAGTCCAAATGCCATCCTTACCAAGCAGTGTGTGAGCATCCTGTGCTACCACACTGGAGGACAAATGCCATCCTAACCAGCGCCTGTTCTCTGAGTTCTTAGGGCTCTTGGAAATCGCTCCAAACGGCTTTCAGCTTTGGTCACAGTGCTCTGATTCTAAGCAGTGTGAACTACTCACTGTCCCATCTCTCTCCAGCCTTGCAGCTTCTGTTCCCTGCAGCCGAGGCTCGTCCCCCTCACCTCTCAGTGTCCTTGTCCTTCTCTGGGCCAAACTCCAGAACCATTTGGATATTTCATAAGAGGATTTTTACATTATCATTTTGTTTGTGAATGAACTGAAAGCCTGCATCCCACAGACATTTTTCTAATCTAAAATGGTAGATACTTTTACTACAAGATTCCCCAGAGACTGGAGAAATGGCTCAGTCAATAAAATGCCTACCATAAATGCATGAGGACCCAAGTTTGATCAGTGTGGTAGTGTACACTGATAAACCTAGCTCTGGGAAGGTGAAGACAGGCAGATCCTGGGGCTGAGCAGCCAGCCAGACTAGCTAGGCCCAGGCCAATGAGAGACCCTGACTCAAAAAATTCAAGGTCAAGCTGGAGGGATGATGGCTCAGCCGTTAAGAGCACTTGCAGCTTTTCCAGAGGACCTGAGTCTAGTTCCCAACTCCCACATCAGACAGCTCACAACTGTCTGTAACTCCAGTTTCAGGCTGACACCTTCTTCTTCCCTCTGAGGACGCTATACACACATGGTACACATACATACTCTCAGGCACAACACACATACACAAACATACAAACAAACAAACAAATCTTTATTTTTAAATGCGAGATTGGAAAGCCCCCAGGAATGACAGCTGACTGCATCCACATGTATGTGCACACACATGCACAAACACACACACACACACAGTTTCCTCTTAAATGTGAATGTAGTATTTATATTTATATAAATATATTATTTACTTACAGAGGACTTGAATCAACAAGAAGCAGCCTCATGTGCTGGAAACTGGAGGGTACCAATAAGAGCATCCTTCTAGACACGACTGCAAATGCTGTGAGCACATGCTGGTCTCTAGTTGTGCAGGAGCTGTTCTGCTTTAACAAAAGTTAAAAGCATTTACTTGTGTCACAGAGTTTAGTTTTTCCTAAGAATTAATATGTCAGGGGACTAGGGGTGGCTCCCTGACCATTTTTCCAAGCTGCTAGCCATCTTTCCAGCCTCAGAAGTTCTAATCCGACACATCTGTCAGTCTTACAATTACCATACCATACTCGGCAAAGCAGCGACTGAAGACATTCTTATCTCCTCTTGATGCCTTGATGCAATGAGCACTCAGCAAATAATGGTTGAAATGATGCCAGCAAAAATTCCAGAACTGATGCCAAGGGATTTCAGAGTCTTAAGATGTGAGTTCTTTATAAACCTTCAACACTTCCATTTTTTTTTCTCAAATTAAATAGCATAATCTTCAAGTGGAACTATAAGTTATCTTCTTGTTTTATTTTCCCCACAGAAGACGTGTTTCTTTCACTAGTAACTGCAACTAGCCTTGCTAAGAATCACTCAAAATAGTGCGTTCAGGCTTCATGCCTCCCTCGGAGTGCTGGTTCTATCTATTAAGGTGACACCTCCCCCCCATATTCTCAGGCTTTTGAAATTTTGGTCTCTATTTGGTGACGCTGTTTGGAGAAGCTTAGAAGGTGCGGCCTTGCTGAGAAAGGATGTCACTGGAGGTGGGCTTTCAGGTTTCAAGACTCACACTATTTCAAGTTGGAGTTGGTTTGCTCTGTGTGGTGCTTTCAGTTTGCAATGGGAGCTCTTAGCTTCCATCCTCAGCTGCCATGACTGCTGCCCCCACCATTACAGACCCATGTCCTCTGGAAAGCCCACAATAAATGCTTACTTCTATAAACTGCCTTGGTCATAGTGTTTTTGTCACAGCGACAGGAAAGTGACAGAGGCACTCAGCGTTAGCAAGTGTTTGCCTACGACTCTCCACAGCACCTTCTGCCAAAACAGCATTTGACATGAAAAATCCACAGGAGGGTGTCAGATTCAAAGCTGCTTTGGAAAGTTCTCCCAAAACTCTGGAGCAGTTTTTGAGCTTTGGGAACTGAATTACATGTGGTTGCATTGAACTTCCGTGTCCTATTTCCCATGATGGCAGCAGGCACCATCACTATTTCCTTCCAGATGATGGGGACCACAAGCATGACTTTGTTACATGAATACTGATTTACCATGTTCATCAGAAAAGACTGTAATGGAGGAGACAATCAAAATATTATCACACAAACACCTTTTAGTCACTGGTAATGAAGGAATGAACAGGGGCGCTCAACTAATAAATCATCAATCGGCCTTTTCATTTGCAAAATGATGAGGCTGAGTCTCCAAGGTCAGCTTCCCCTTTAACCAGGATGTACTGGCAACCCTGTCACTCTTCACACTTTACAGGCAGGGAGGGGATCAAATCTAGCATCATATACCACAAGGGAGCCTTCAGTAGTGCCTGCTTCCTTCCTGGTCCCCGAAGAACTCAGGACTACTTACTGCCCTTCTCATGTAGAAGCAGCTGGAGATGGTACCTGCAGACATCTTGGGAAAGGGGACATTGAAGGTCATTGGACCCACATGTAACGTAATTCACAGTTTCAAAGACTAGTCAAGAAGACTGAAGAGATGGCTTTGTGGGGGACTGCTTGCTGCCACAAGCATGAGAGTCTGAGTTCCACCTTCAGCGTTCACATACAACCTAGGCACAAGGCCATGTGTCTGTAACCCAGGGAAAGTGGAGGCAGGGGGATCCCTAGGGATCATTGCCCAGACAGCCTTGCTGAATCTGTGAACTCCAGAATCCATGAAAAACATCTCCTAAAAAATAAACAAATAATAAATCTAAAATGAATGAATGAATGAATAAATAAATAAATAAACAAATAAACAAATGAGATGGATAAGTAATCAGGTAATGCCAATCACTGACATCCACACATACGTGTGTATAAACATCACATACCTGTGCATGTGTGTCCACACACTCATGCACATGCTCATGCATACACAGAGAGAGGGGGGGGAGGGGAGAGGGAGAGGGAGAGAAGGAGGGAGAAAGGGAGGGAGGAAGGGAGGGAGGGAGTTAACTACTTAAAGGTTTGGAGAAAACTTCTAAAAATAGCTTTGGAGTTTGCTGCATGGTTTTAGTATCGACCTGACTGGGACAATGGAGATGGAAGAAATGACAGACACACACACAGAAAAGCTGGAATCAAGTGGACCATGTTTTCTGATGGAGATGTACCAACAGAAGCCTAGGAACTCCACACATTTATTATATACACATCATTTATTATCTGCACCATGAATAGAAGAAAGAGGAGGACTAGTCAGCCAATCTGGGTTGGAGGTCTCAGTAGGGGTCTGGGAGGAGGAAGCTGAAGTTTCTGCACGCTGTCCACATCTATCCTTTAGCCAGGGAATGACCTTGCCCTTCCTCTGAACCTGACTGGGGAAGGCCTTGCTATTCCTGTGGGTCTAAGGCATGGGGTCCTTGACATGACCATCCTCATGTCAACAATATACCTTCACCCAAAGCTTCATCTACTCCTCACAGGATTTCAAGTGGTGTGTGTGTGTGTGTGTGTGTGTGTGTGTTCATAAATAATTTGAGGATTTGTATTATTATGGACTTAATCTTCTATGAAAACCTTGGGAATTCTGCACTGGACTCTCTTCTAAGAACTAGAAAAAAACAGAAATTCACTCCAAACTCCAATTTTAATCTATGTTGCATGCTCAGTTTGAATGATTTGGGGCGGGGCAGGCAGGGCATAGTAATCTGAGAAATGTTGTGCCAAGGGGTACTGTGCTGCACAGTGAATAATTTTTGGGATAAGGATGTGATTTTGAATTCCAAATGTTATGTTTATGGCAAATCATTGGTTGCCAAGGATACCACTATGTACAAATTTCAGAAAATATAATGAGCAGATGGATTCATGGTTGGAGGGAGGAAACTTCATCTGAACTTAAGAGTCAGGAGAAGGTAAGGGCTCTGGATGGAGAGCAAGCCATAGTTCATATGGCTGCCACACAAGCACACACTTAGAACTGTGTACCTTCTGCTTCTGCTTGTCTGCCAATGAAGATGCTACTAAGTTTCAACTAGATATATGCAAGGAAGCCTCTAGGGATGTGAGGCTCACTAAAGCAGCTGTGACTCCCAAGTTTGTCAGTCATCTACCTGCCTTAGGCCATCAGCTACGCTCTTTCAAAGACGTGTTTTTTAAATTATGTGTATGCATGGATGGGGAGGGCTCTGTGCGCTTGAGTCCAGGTGCCCGTGTAGGTCAGGAGAAGGTGTTGGATCTCCTGGAGTTGGAGTTACAGTCAGTTGCCAGTTGCCTGTGATGTGTTCTGGGAAGTGAACTTGGGTCCTCTGGAAGAACAGTCTTAACCACTGAGCCATGTCTCTTAACCACTGAGCCATGTCTCTAGCCCTGACAGCCACATTCTTTTCTGTGTTTCTGATTTCTCACACCATCTCTTCCTTTCTGCAGTGGGTTGAATGAGAATGCCTCCCATAAACTCATGCATTCCAACGCTTGGTTCCCAGTTGGTCGAATTGTTTGGGAAGGGTTAAAAAGTGTGGCCCTCTCCTCCTCCTCTGCCATACGGTGGCATGGACTGGGGAGAGATGACCCCACCCCCCACCCCTCTATGCCTGAAGCAGGTGAGAGAGCTGGTCCTGAGGTCCTAAGGGCAGAGAGCTGTCCCCGCCCCTCAACATCAGCAGCACCCAGAAGAGCAGGCCTGGCACCTCACTGGGCAGCACAGTGCTGTGGAGGAGGCTGTGCCGGTGAGCTGGCCCTGAGGTATGAGAGTGGGAAAGCTGGCCATGCCCCTCTTGTCTGTTGTGTGGTGGTGAGAGTGAGGGGAAGGCGCCCTTCCCCCTCGTCCCTGCCACCTGTGGTGGGCAAGAGAGGTGACCCTCCCTTACCAGTTGCATCACCCGGGAAAGTGGGCCCTGGGCAGCACAGTGGGACTCACTCTGCTGAAGGGGTGTGGGTGAACCAGCCCCAAGAACATGAGTGCCGGAGATCTGGCCCTGGCCCTTTGGTGGTGTGGGTGGGAGAGAGGTCCCCTGCCACCCTTTACCACCTGTGGCAGGTGGGAGAGCCGGCCCTGGGGTCATAAGAAAGGAAGAGCTGTCCCTGCTCCTCAGCAGCTGTAGCACTTGGGAGAGAGGCCCCACCTCACCCCAGCAACACGGTAGAGCTGGCCCTGATGGTTAGGTGTGGGAAAGCAGACCCTGAGGACATGAGGGCAGGAGAACTGTCCCTGCACTCTTGCTCATCGCTGCTGGAGGGCTCACGCTGGTGGTTAGGACAAAGGAGAGTCTGCAACTACCCAAGCCCAGAGCCAGGGTTATGAGTCGGCCCACCCCAACGCCTACCCCTATTGTTATGAAATATTCCTTTACACTGTGTGAAGATGTGTCACTGCGGTCGGCTTGACAAAGAGCTGAATGGTCAATAGGTAGGCAGGAAGATGTAGAGGCAGGACTTCAGAGCAGAGAGAGGAGTCTGGGAAGAAGGTGGAATCACCAGCTAGATGGAGAGGCAGCCGCATGGGCAGAACAGAGCAGCGGTAACAGAGTCACATAAAAGAATGTGGATTCAAAATTATGCGTTAATTTAAGTTGTAGGAACTTAGGAACAAGCCTGAGCTAAGGCCTAGCTTTTATAAGAAACAATAAGTCTCCGTGTCATTATTTGTGATCTGGTGGCCCAAAGACATATCCATTTACAATCTATGATCTGCTGGAGCATGTGCAGGAGCCAGTCCTGTAGACCCAAGACTGTAGGACACAGGACAACAACAGGACCCTCAAAAGGAGTCCCAGTGAGGGCCCAGCATTGATAGTGGAGCCGATGACTCTTTGCAATGAACATTTGCAAATAAAGATGTATGGATAAAAGGGTTTACTGAATACTCACTGTGTCACACTGCAGCTTCCAAGATGAGATTGGTTTTCTCTGTCTCTGTCTCTCTCTCCCTCCCTCACTTCCTTCCTTCCTTCCTTCCTTCCTTTTTTCCTTCCTTCCTTCCTTCCTTCCTTCTTTCCTCTGTCTCTGTCTGTCTCTCTTCCTTCATTTTCTTTCTTTCTCTTACATTTTATTTTATTCTGTTTTTGGGGGTGGATACAAGGGCAGAGGGTGGATGCCCTCTGGGGATCCATGATGTGAAAGACACAAAGAATACATTTTTTTAAAAAGTTTAATAAAAAGTGTGTCCATGTCCCAGTTAGCTCTCTGTGCCTTCAATTTGCAGACAAGATAGCAGCTCTCGGCTACTTCTCCAGTGCCTTATCTACCTGCCTGCTGCCACACTCCCCACTATGATGGTCATATGTTCATCCTCTAAAATTGTAAGCAAGCACCCAATTAAATATTTTCTTTTGAAAGTTGTCTTGCTCATAGTGTCTCTTCACAGCAATACAACAGTAACTATGACATCTGTATATCTACTTCTCCCCCACCCATACCCACACCTCTGTCCCTGAAAGGGTCTTGTGTAGCCCAGGCTAGCCTTAAGCTTGCCATGTAGCCAAAAATGACCTTGAACTTCATCCTCCTTCTCCCCCACCCCACTGCCTGGTTAATGTGACGCTGGGGATTGAACAAAGGGCTTCATGCATGTTAAGCAAGCAGTTTACCAAACAGCTACTTTCCACTCCTTTGGGTACCTTTTCTAAGTGCTCTTGAAGCCACCATCCTGTTGTCAGGAATACCTACTACACTCTGGGCTTCCTAGTACAGTTTCCCAAGTCTCCTAGCCAGCTTGCCTGTAGGAACTCACCAGGCTTTGGAAGAGGAGAAATTAATTTTCCAGTTCATCTCCAATCCTAGAGGCATAGTGCTGGTGAAAGTGTTGGCCTCATATTGTTGCTGTAACAAATTACCATACATTTAGGGCTTAAAGCAAATTGATATTTACCGTTTTTGAAGATCAGGGTCTGCAATGAGTCTTAGAGACTAACAAAGGGATACCCCAGTTCCACTATTTCTAGAGACACTAAAGAAGGATTCCTTTCTCCGCCTTCTACAGCTGCCTGCATTCCTTGGCTCATGATCGCATCATCCCAACCTTTGCTAACGATGTCACACATGTCTTTTTCAAACCCTGATCCTTCTTATAATTATTCTTGGGATTATACTGGAGCCACCCATGTAACCCAGAATCATCTATCTCCCCATTTCAATTTCCTGGATTTCACTCATCTACTAAAGGTCCCTGTTACCAAGGATACCAATGCATGCAAATCACAGAAAAGGTAATGAGCTGATAAGCTCTTGATTGGCTGCAGGAAAAATTGTCTTAACACAGAGGCGGGAGATCAAGAGTCTGACTAGAAAGGAAACCACATGGTTTAAATGATGGAAAGAGTCCAAAGATTCTTCTGTGAAAATATAGGAGGGGTATTTCTCAGTCCACCACATTTCTGTGGGGGAGGGGGAGTAGTGGGGTACAGGGTTCTACTTATTTCCTATGCATGTTCCTGGTCCACTATTCTACAATGGACATTAAAAAAAACCCTCTTTTTTCTTTTTCAGAGATTTTCAGATGCATTATTACTGTGTGTGTGTACATGATGGGGGAGGGCACTCTTGTCACAGTGTGCATGTGAAGATCAAAGGACAGCTTTGTAAAGTCGTTTTCCTCCTTCTACCTGCACATGGATTTGGAGAACCGAACTCAGGTCATCAGGCTTATGGTGTAAGCACCTTTACCTCCTGAGTCCTCTCACTGACCACCCCAAACCTTTCCTGTACATGCCTATAGAGTGTATCTACACCATTTGGCTCCATATACAGCCATCAGAACTGTAACCATTTAAACATGCAAACACCATTCTCAGAATGCAAGCCACACGAACAGGTGACAAGTGAGTTCAGTGCATGCACTGAAGTTTGCTGAATTCTGTTCCATGAGTTTCTTAAGACATTGCTTTCAAGTTGCCTGTGGCTCGGCTAAGCGTCTTTGTCATCTTGCCTCTGTCACTTATGGTTGCCCTGTCTATTTTCTGGTTCACATTCAAAAGGAATTATCAAGAAGGTGGGAGCATCTGCCTGGGGCCTCCCCTCTGTCCCTCCAGAACAGGTAAGTGGTGAAAGCTTACTCCTACAACATGAAAGTAGCATCATGAACAGAAAATGTGTGTGTCTTCATGAATCTCCTTCCTACAAAAGGTCCTGCATTCACTACTTTTCTGTTGCTCTAATAAATGCCAAACAACCAACAGTGGTTAATGGAAGAAATCGTTTAGTGTCGCTTACAGTTGCAGAGGAATAAGAGTTTATTGTGGTAGGAGGCATGGCAGCGGGCAGCGGGCCTGGGGGTAAGTGCAGGAAGCTCGGAGATCAAGAAGCAGAGAGAGTGAGCAGCAAATGGGGTGAGGTCTTAAGGTCTCAAAGCACGCCCTCAGTGATATGCTTCATCAGGCAAGGCCTCCTAAGCCTCCCCACACAGCACCACCAACTGGGGATCAAGTGTTCAAATGCTTTCCATTCAAATTACCACAGTTTCTGATTTACAAATTCACCCTTTTCCTTCTAGAAGTTCACTAGAGAAGACCCTCCCTGGACCACCCCCCTCAGTAGCTCCTGCCTTCTGCAGACCTTGACCTTAAGGTCGTCTTGTTTGTTTTGTCTTTAATGGGATAAGCTCCTGCTAAGTTACCTTTAATACTATATTTTTATTAATTCTTTGAGAGTTTCATACCATATATGTTCATCAGATCTACTTCCATTCCTCCAAGATCCACCCCACCCCCAAATTTGTGTCCTCTTTTTCAAAAACAACAATCCATGGAGTCCATATACTCACGGTTGGAGAGCCTTTCACTGGAGTGTGATCAACCAACCAGGGGTGATACCATTTTTCTTTTTTAAAATCATATGTCTTGTTTGATGTCATAGCAAGGTTTGTTGCAACAGATGCTAGTCATGAAAAGGCTGGCAATAAGCACGAAGTGTTAAGACAGCAAAGGAAGATTTTGGTTAATTACCTGGTCTTTTTTATTATTATTATGGAAGGACCTTATGATTGTGAGTCTGACCTGATTGCCTAATACCATGATCTCTAAAGCACAGAAGTCTTTCTTCTTACACCCCACCCCCACCCAGAGACTTCCATTGGTTTGTCTAATGAGAGTTGAAAGCGAGGATGTGTTTCATCTCTCTGCTCCATCAGGGTCCCGAGTGTCTGTCTATGATTGAATATAAGAAATCAAAAACAAAATGGTTCTTAGGAAGAAAAAAAAAAGCAGATTTCGATCCCATGGTTTTTTCTTGGGAGTGAATGTTTGTTCCTCGTTAAAACTTTACTAAATGTGTCTGGGAGTCAAATGCCTCGGACTAGATAGGGGAGACAGACAGTCTCGAAGGCAGGAGTGTCAGGGATGTAGGTAGATAGGACAGTTATGCAGATTCACGAGGCAACTCCCAGAAGTAAGGTTTTTGACGTTTCCCTTTCTTTGTTCATTGTTAAAGAACTTAAATATTGGTTATCAGTGAGCTTACACTTGAACCACTGTAGTTAAAGGATAGCTTCTCCCTTCTGGTGTAAACCCCACCCAAGGCACGGGGCACATCAGGGAGAGCGGAGTGGAAAGAATGCAGGAGCCTGAGGATACCAGGAGTGCTGTGAAATCCTGTCTCCCGGACGTGATAGGACCATTGCCCTTGGGAGCTCACTGCTGCTGTGGTTATCTGCACAAGACCAAATCAGTCAAATGTTCATCAAGGACGGGGTGCCGGCTCCTGAAGCCCCACCCTCAACCGAGATGCTATTGGCGGTTGATGGCTGATGGGAAAGGAAGAGCCAGTTTTCTTAGGGCTGCGGCTGTGGGTAGGCTGCCCGTGCCCCAGTAGATGGCTGCACACTCATTTGCATATGGTCAGCCCTGATTGGACTCAATGGGTTGTTAATTTAACTTGAGAGGTTTTTAAAGACTCTCCAGACAGAAGTGAAATTGGAGGATTCTTCCGGCTGACAGCCCCACCACGTGGGCATCTCTGTTAATGTAGAGGAAGACAAGGGACATCCGAAGTTGAGCAACATCAGGAATTGTTAGCAGCAGAAGAATGGATAAAGATGGATAAAACAGATGTGTATGATCCCAGGAAACAATCCCTGTCACAGGCAGGGATGGGGCTCTATGGAACAGCACATTGCAGAAGATCATAGCTCGTGTACTCTGAGACTTTACTCATCACTTTAGTAGTTCAAAAGTATTTAGTCAGTTGTGGTGGTATGAACCTGTTTCCAACCGCTGGAGAGTGCAGAACCATGTGTTCACACACACACACACACACACAGAAGCAATATCGAAGGAGGTACTACTCTGAGATGGGTCCTATGTGTACACTGAGAACACAGAGTTGAGTGCTGTGATTGAGAATTACTGGAAAGAAGTTGCCAGCAAAGGCTGACTTCAGACTGATTAATTTGTCAATGACTGTGGAGACATTGGAATGTTGCAGAACCAGAGCCTAATTACAATGTATCTTGCTCAATCTCTAGCCTATTAGTTATTCTTTGTCTCTCCTGTGTGTCACCTAACGTCTTACTCCTAGCAAGACCTAGCATCCTAACTACAGATAAAAACCATTGGAATGTATTAATTTGACCAAACCCTGACTTTCCATCCACCAAAATGCTGAGTCATCAGATAGCATCTGAAGCCTATAGCTGAGATTCCTCCACAGTGCTGTAACTACCACTTAGTGTTTCTACTGGTGTATTTAAATTGCCTTTGTCTTAGTTATCGTTTCTATTGTGGTGATGAAACACTGTGACCATACACAGCTGGGGAGGAGGGGTGCTGTTTGTTTCAGCTTACAGTTTCTCATCACTACTCATTGCTGAGGGAAGTCAAGGCAAGAAACTCAAGCAGAGAGGGAGCCTGGAGGCTGGAACTGATGCAGAGACCATGGAACGCTGCTTACTGACTTTCTCCTCATGGCTACCTCAGCCTGCCTTCTTATAAAACTGAGGACCACCAGCCTAGGAGTAGGAGCACCCACAGTGAACGGGGCTCTCCCACGTCAACCATCAATCAAGAAAACACAGCAAAGGCTTATGCAAGGATCAGTCTGGTGGGAGCATTTTCTTAGTGGAGGTTCATTTTACCCAGATGACTCTAGCTTGTGTCAAAGTGACATGAGAACTAGGCAGCACAACCTTGATTGATGGCTTTTTTTCCTGCTACTCTGAAACTTCATGAAACTATTTCCATATTTGGATAACCTAAGTCTGCGTTTCCAGGCTATGGTCCCTCAAATTTGGTTCCAGAATAAACTACCTCTTATCCTCTTTGCACTGAAAGATGTGCTTTTGTATTAACAGTACAATATGGTTCATTGTCAGGAGCTCAGAGTACAGAGTATTAACACAAGTTCATAAAAATCACATACAGCCATAATGTTCCAGAAACCATGTTGAAGCAATGGGAACATTTGACTTAATCTAAAGGAAGGAACATATTTCCATACAAGAGTTTAAACATTTAGTAATAATATAAGTTATGATGTAAATTTGCAAGAGGACCTGGAAAGACCATTTACCCCATAAAGGCTGATAGACTTGATACTAACATTAAACTATTCAACTCAATGCTTGGAGCTAGGAGGTGATATAGTCTAGAAAGGCTGATTAAGGCTGGCAAATGGTAAGATGAACCCCTTGTTTACCCAGAACTCTTCAGAGGTGTTTGTTTGCAATTTGTGCAGTCACAGCATGGACTGAGAAGATGAAGAAATGCTTAAGACACGAGGCTAGTTTTGCTCTGCCCAAGACACACTAAGAAAACCAAGTTGAGCTGTTCAGAGCTGCCATTCTGATGAAGCACAGGCAGCAGCCATGGGGGCAGAGTGGCTGGACACACACCATTTCAGCACAGTTGAATTTGAGATATGTACTCATGCAAATAAGTGGTAGAATTCGAGGAGGGACATCCTGATGAATATATAAATAAATTTAAAAAAATATTCCTCACAGAGAGATGACCATCAAAACACATTGACTTCGAATCTAATGTGAGTTCTTGTTTTTAAAAAAATAGATCTAAAAAATCTCTTATAAACAACAGGTAACTTCTGAAGCACAGAGGCTTAAAACCCAATAGTTGTTCATAGATGAACCTAGAAGGCTCATTGTGAAACTGAAGGCTCTCCCATTGGAGAGCCGCTGCTTCCAGTCCACATGGAAGGCTGAGAGGTCTGTGGGAGATGTGAGCAGCAGAGCATGGGCCACTCAGAGGGAGCTGAGCAGGTGCACATGTGAGAACTGGCAGGTTGTGTTCCCTCTGGGGTCGAAATATAATGAATGACCCTCCCACATACAAGCTGCGTTTTCCCCACTCAGGCCACTGACCCACCTGCCAATCCTCTGCGAAAACGCCTTCTTAGACATACCTAGCAACGTGCTCCACCAACAACTCTGGTTTCCCAAGTGTCTGTCTAGTCAACTTGACACCAAGATTTACCACAGTGTCGCTGGTATTAGAAGGCTTTCTAATTAGTTATCTGAGAGGCTCAAGGAAGGAGAGGAGGAGCTTTAATGGTCCCTGCTTTGGGTTAAGGGACCATTTATCATTTGCTAAAGTATAGGGAGGACATTCCCTTAGGGAGGGGGAGAGTAATGTACTGATTCTTTTGGTCACTTAAAAGAGACTTGGAAGTCCAAGAGTGAGGGGACATCCCATGAGCTACATCCCCAGTTTCCGGTGATGGCCTTCCCAGTGCGCTGTGACATGGAGAAAGGCAAGCACTCAAAAGAGAGAGACATCCCATCTCAGTGACTTTTGTCAGGAATTCACTGCCTGTGAGGATACTAATCCATCCATAAGGAGAGGACCCTCGAGACCTAGCACGTCATATAGGTCCAACCTCTCAGCACCGTCTCAATACAATTAAATTTCAATTTGGGTTAGAGGGAACACTGAGTCATAGCATGGGATCGTACAGTTGCCTGTTGTGTAGCAAAATTCCTCAAAACGTAGCCACAGAAAAACAGTACCTTTAAGCTCATGAATTCTGTGGGACCCCGCTGGGGGCCACATTATCCGTCTAGGCTCCATCGTCCTCCCTTACCATGCAGTGAGGTGTTACTCTCCTGTGTCCTATATTGGTATGTTGTAAATCTAGATGTGCCCACAGCACACTTGGACAATGGCAATGACTCCGGAGAGTGGGTTCGGATGTGTCGTGAGTTTGACAGTAGCTACCTCTGCTGCCTAGTGCCTAGCTCAGGAAGAGGCACCTAAGGGAGTGGGTGGGTGTTGTCTTACATCTAGAGAGGCTTTCCTTGAGCCCTTAAGACACTTTGTTTCCCAAAAAGTTTTCCAGACTTTACTCAGTTGGCACTGCTCAGTAGAATTACAGATCAGAGATCTGTAACTGCACCCAATACAACCCTTCTGTGCTCTCTCCCTCTCTGCCTGCCCCAACACACATGTACACGCAACTATTCCCTATGTGCTGCAGAGAAGCTCAGCATTCAAGTTAACACATGTGTGTTACAGTTGCATCTACAGCAGAAACAAAGAAGACAAAGCAGAACTCGGAAAAAAGGAACCACCTTGATGGTGAGTCTCTGAACCCAGCCATCTCTGAAGCTATATTCATCTCTGTCCTTTGAGTTTCATACATCAATAAATCCTCTTAAATTGGGCATCTCTCTGTTATAAACACAGATAGATACCTGGTACAGAAGCTAAAAACAATAACTGTGTTATAAATCTAAACCTAAAATTGAAACTGGACACTTTAAAAAAAACTGGAATACTTATTGTATGAAAATAAAACTGCTGGTTAAACTATTGTCTGGTAGCTCTTGTGCCTTAAATAGTGTCTGTACTACCCCAATAATGGAAATATCATTGACATGATGAAATATGCAGACAATTCGAGCACTAGCACAGCTATGTGCACACCCCAGAGCCCTGTCAAGCACATCCATTATTGTAGCCTCTGTCTAGCAAGGGTCAGAACCTCCCCTGTGATCAGCTTGGGCTACCTCGTGGAGATTAAGGTAGATACTGACTGTTTCATTTTTTTAAAAGATGCAGACTAAGACCAAAGATGTAAATCTAAAGTCTGGGAAACAGGACGATCCTTGTGATTGGTTCCAGGGAACCTGAATGACAAGCATGTTCATCCCGACCCAGAGACACTGACCTACTAAGATCTTTAGGACTCATTACTGACCAAAGGATGCCAATCTCAATGGTATAATCAGGTTAGCCACAGAGGATTTCAGGCAAAGTGTATAGGCCCTTGGCAACGGGAGATTGTGAGTGTACATTTAGTTCTTAGCCTCTATGACTGAGAATGAATTCCTGAAATGCTATACGATTCATGGCAGAGCTTCCAGCCCATCTCTTAGGCATGGTGATAAGGCAATGGGCAGAGAAGGAGCCCCATCCACTAAGAAGGCTCTGGATCATGCACCTGGACCCAATAAGGGTCCATGGCAAGAGAGGGGAGCCCCCCCACAGACTTCTAGGTTCCTATTTATGCCCTAGGGCAGCATTTCTCAGCCTTTCTGATTCTGTGACCCTTTAATACATGTTGTGGTGACCCCCAAGCATGAAATTATTTCCTTCCCATTTCAGAATTCTAATTTTGCTACTGTTATGACTCATGATTATAATATAAATATCTGATATGAAGGATAATTGGTGTGTGACTCCCTCCCAAAGGTTTGAGACCCACAGGCAGAGAACTACTGCCCTAGAAGCTACGGCCTCATTCTGTCACCCAATTTCCAGTATGACAGTCTTCCTCCCATCCTTCCCTGGGGCCTGCCTGCTTTGCCTCCCTACCAACTTCTTGAAATGACGGGGTGGGGGTCACTATCTTACCTCTTGCCTTAGGCAAATCTTCAGTAGCTCTATCTCTTACCAATAATGCAACCACAACACATATCCTACAACAGAAAACCCTTATCACCCTTTTTAAATTCTCAACCCTTTAGGGGTCCGGTAGAGGCCATATTTGCCCATAAGTCAGGGTGATCATAGAGGCTTATGTGTGACCACACAGACAGACATGAAACAATGGGAGATTTTCATGAAATGTTTGTTTTAGATATCGTTTAATTTTGGCTTTAATCCTCACCTCTGGTTTCCATTCTTTTCTTGGAAATTCCAACTGTTATTTTCAAACAAAATATTATTTAAATATTACTGAGTCTCTGAAGACATGAGAGACTTTTCTCTCTCCAAAATGGAAGGACACAGGGCTTCTATTTTTATGCAGCATTTTCAAATACACATGTCAATATATATTTATAAACTACTAAAAATAAACCCATTTATCCTTTGAGGTTATTGATGTATGTATCTCCTAAGTCAGCAATACATCTCATAATACAGTAAATTCTATTCATTTCCATGAATGAGGTGGTGACTAGACTAAAAAATAGGATTTTAATCCCTGAGGTGTCAGTTAAAATGCAGAGGTTGCCAAGATTTTTTTTTGTTCTAAAAATTAGCTTTAAATAATTAGCATAGATCATGCTATCTCAATTAAAATGGCTTCCACTGCACGGAATCCTTTAGAAAATTGAATTTTCTGGGTTAAGTTCACCCTGATACCCCCAGCTCTCCAGCTATGAGAATTTTTCCTTTTGTAAAGGAGTAACACAGTGGTTAAGTCTTCGCAAACTCCTGAGGGCCTCAGAAAGTAAGGACCATTCATTCTTTCAGCTTGTCACGTCACTGTCACTGTCACGTGGCTGGAGAGGAAATCTCAGCACCATTCCAAGACCTGGAAAGGTTGGGCCAGTGTGCCCACGTGGGTGTCAAGACCTGGAAAGGCAGATGCCGCTGCATGGGTTGTTTATTTCTCCGGAGGTCTAAAGCAACCCCTCATGCCCTTGGGAAAACACGCTGGCCCTGTGCTTCTCTCCAGACCCATTAGCAGAGTTGGTCTCCGTTGTGCACACCGTCCCTGCCTACAGAACCCACTCTTTTCCTGGCGGCCTTCAGATGTTCTGGGGTTCACACTGTGCCCTAGTAGTAGCGGTTTAGGCTCCGGGTGCCAGGCACCTCAGGCTGCCCGTTCATCCAGATTTCCCTGATGATGCGCTCGCGCTCCTCCAACCGCTGCGCGCGCTCCAGCTCCTCTGCAGAGGTGAACACATTCTTGTTCAAAGTCCTCTCAAAGCGGCGGTGTCTGCGCACCGACAGGTCCGAGGCTGTGTCCTCGCTGCCATCCTCACTGTCGCTGCTGTCACTGCTGCTCTCGTGGTCCTGCAAGCACCTCCTCCGGGGACCCCTCCTGCAGTCAGTGTGGCAGGAGATCCTCACCACCAAGGCGGCCAAAGTGAGGAACAAGCCGATGCACACGCCAGAGATGAAGTACAGAGCGGCTCTCTCAGGGTTTTCTGCAGGGAGAGAAAGGACATCACATTGGACAGGCGCCATGTCTCCATGCAGGGTCAGGGATGCAGGCCCATGCTCTCACCAAGAATGGTGGCACTTGGATGGCAGCCAGTACCAGCCTTCCCAGGAATAAATTTCATATCGTTTCCAAACATCATTATTAAGCCAGGTATAGCGGCTTGTGCCTATAAATTATCCCAGCATTTGAGAGACTGAGATCTGAGGATTGCTGGGAATTCGAGGCCAGAGAAAAACTATCTTAAACAGATTAAGAGAGGATGGCAAGATGGCTCAGTGAATACAGATTTCTAACTCCAAGCCTGGGGACTTGAATTCTACCCCAGGAATTCACACTGTGGAAACAAGGAATGGATGGACTCCCTCAAGTTGTCCTTTGAGCCCCCCACACACACACACATGTGTGCCATGGGACAGTGCACTGGAAAACACACAAGTAAATATAATGAAATGAAAAAGAAAGAAAAAGGCAAGATACATACATACATACATCGGTATTGACAACTGACCAACAACACACCTATTAAGGGCAAGAATATGTGAGATTATCACTCTGTTTCCAACTTTACCTTTGAAATTTCCAAATGAAATTACTATATGTGCAGTCTTTGAGTTCGGTTACATTTGATGTGTATCTATGTATGAATGCACAACTTTTTATGCTAAAGTTTAGAACAATTTTTAAAGTTAAAAGATCAAAGAAATTAAAAGGTAGGAAAACTCTAATTTAGCCCCTCCCATGTGGAGCAACTGTGTTCAGTTTATGAAGACCATCTTCTTGAGTACCTGAGGTTTCTGTTTACCAGCTCACTCACACAAGCCTCTGAATGACTGCCAATCACCATGGGGTGACCCCACCTTCTGGTTTCCATGCCTTTCGTCAATCAACCTCTTCTCAAAGTCGGGAACTAGCAAGTGGATGTGTGTGAGTATGTGTACATGTGAGTGTGTGTTCAAGAGGGGTCATGAATGTGCGTTTGAGTGTGTGTGGGAATATACACACATAAGGAGTTCAGAGGTCAATCCTGAGTATCTTTCAATAATCATCTGCCCTACTCTTTTGAGACAGGGTCTCTTGCTGGTCTGGAAGATGTCAAGCAGACTAGGTGAGACGACCATGATCCACCTGGAGTTTCTACCTTCCCATTCTGGGATTACTATCGCACACCACCACGCCAGGCTTCTTAAATGTGTGATCTAGGGTTCAGTCTCAGACCCTCATGCTTGTAAGGTAAGCACTTCACTAAAGGATCTGTCTTCCCAGGCCCTAGCAACTTATTTCTACACAAAATGGCAAAGCAATAGGGGACTCCAAGATGAGGCAGAACAAAGCTTCAATACCCATCCCTCGTATATTCTCTCTCTCTCTCTCTCTCTCTCTCTCTCTCTCTCTCTCTCTCTCTCTCTCTCTCTCTCTCTCTCTCTCTCCCTCCCTCCCTCCCTCCCTCCCTCCCTCTCTCTCTTTGCTCAGGAAGATGAAGTCAGCTGCCATGGGTAAGTTGCTCATATAGAGGTCCAAATATCATAGAGCCAACAATGGCCTCCAGCTAACAGCTTTCAAAGGACTATATTTGCCAGTAACCACATGGGTGAGCTTGGAAGTGAATCATACTCAGGGTGAAGACTGAGATGAGGTGACATATGCCTGGCTTTCCACTAGCCTTGAACTAGCAGTCCTTGAAATAGAGAGCCCAGCTAAGCCAACAGAGCTTTCAGAAACCCCAGAAACCTAGTGGTGTGTATGCAACTTTTAAGAGTTATTCATATATACACTTATGTTTATGTGGGGGATCATGTGCAAAGGAGTGAAAGTACCTTGAAGGCCAGAGGTCATCGGGTCCCCTAGAGCTGCAGTTACAGGTGGTCATGAACTGCCGACTTTGGGTACTAAGAACAGAACTCAAGTCTTCTACCAAAGTAGTCCTTGCTCTTAATTGTTGAGCCCTCTCTCCAGCCATCTATGTTGTTTTAAGACCCTAAGTTTGGGATAATTAGTATACAGACATGGATAACTCATATAATCAATCATGCATCTAAAAGCAGGATAGGCATCAAGTTCATTGAAAGAGAAACAGGCTTGGGGAGCTCAGCCAGAGAAGGATATAATTGTTCTTTAGGTGACGTGTACCCTCAACACTCAACAGAACCATCGGGTGAACAGAGTCCCTTTCATGAAGATATGCCTGGCCCAGGTCACGCGACATACACACTAGCAAACCAATTTTCTGTATTCTGCAGTCTCTTGGAAAATGAATCAACCTGTTTTGTGTCCTCAATAGAAACAGATCACAGATGACGTGGAATTGCTTTGTAAACTTAAAGCTGGGCAGGGTGGCCTAGACCTGCAACCCTAGCACTCTGGAAGTGCAAGTAGGAGGATCAGGAGTTTAAGTTCATCCCCAGCTACTGAGTTCAAGGCCAGCCTGAGCTACACAAGGCCCCTGCCCGTGTGAGAGAGTATATATGGGAAAGGGTGTTTCTTAATGAGATTTTTGGATTTGTGAGTTTATGGTTATAGAACAGTGCTCTGTAGAACACACCCTAAAGTTAACTGAATTGTGTATTGAGCCTATAAGCTGTTTCTCATATTTTTACATGTTAATGATTTACAGATGGGGTTGACAAGATGGCATATCAGATGATGTTGCTTGCTGAACAAGGATGGAGTTCAATCCCTGGAGCCCACATAAAGGTAAGAAAACAGAAAAGAGGACCCTAGAACACAGTATTCTCCTCTTCCTGGATTCTTTAAGGTGAACAGCCATGTTCTGCCATAGCTTCCCACTATGGGTGACTGATATCTTTGAAATAATGAGCCAAAAGAAATCCTCCAGCCTTAAAATTATTTCTTGTATTTGGTCGCAGCAAGGGAAATTGAATATCATCGGATGTGAGAAATCTTCCTAGAAAAACAATTTCTGAGCTACGAGTTGATGGCTGTGATGAGTTAACCGTATGGAGATCAGGAAAAGGGTTCCAGAGGGTGCACAGCTGTGAAAGATATGTAGCTGTGTGGGGAAGCATGAGATGTCAATCTTAAAGAGGGGGATTAAGTTGTTGGTCTCTCTATCTATGATAAATAAAACGAAACAAAAAGTGACCAAAAGTAACTTGGAGAAGAAGGGTATGTTTGGCTTACAGGTCTCGATCATAGTACAGCACCAAGGGAAGCCAGAGCATGAAGTCAAGTAGGGCCGGAACCTGAAGGCAGGAACGTAAGTCAAAGCCAGGGAGGAATGCTATTCTGTGGCTTGCAGACATCCCCTTACCTCCAGATTACTCCAGCTTGCTTTCTTACCCAGCACCATCTGCCCAAGGAAAGCACCAGCCACACTGGACCTGCCCACCCTGCACATCGACCAATCAAGAAAATGCCCCCATAGACTTACCTGGTAGGCCAATCTGTTGGAGGTAATTCTTCCATCAGATATGTCTAGGTTTGTGTCAAGCTGACAAAACTAGCCAGCACATTTATGATTAGTTTATGTTCACCTGATGACAATGTGCTATCTGTTGTTATTGTGTGATACGTCTGACTCAAGGGCTCACTGATACTGGGCCTGAGCAAAAGCAGAAAATCCACTAAGCTCTCGGATACATGAGGGTAAAGCCTATGAATCGTCTTTCTGTTGTGCAGCAGGAAGGAGGGCACTCCTATCCATCAGTCACTTCAGCCTGGGTCCATCTCAGGCTCATAGACCCTCGAGTTGCACAGCACATGATAAAATACTGATGGAGGGGGCTGGTTCAATGGGCAAAGTGTCAGCTGCTGCACAAACCTATGAATCTGAGTTTGGATCTCTACCACCCATGCAACAATTGAGATGCGGGCACATTACTATAACGCCAGCCCTAGAGAGGCAGAGACAGGTAGGTCCCAGGGCCAGATAGATGAGCCAAATCAGTTAGTTCAACAGAGACCCTGTCCCCCAAAATAAGGGGAGAGTCTGATAGAGGAAGACAGCTGACTCCAGTCTCTGGCTTTCACACTTGGACACACACACACACACACACACACACACACACACACACACACACACACACGAATGGATGGCATGTACTGCACACTGGAGCAGACGCAGACAGGGACCTGGCAGAGTTGAGTCAGGGCTCAGGGGATGGATCTCTGAAAGGCAAGAGAGAGGCTCAGCCTGGGTGGCCCTATCAGACCTCATTCCAGTGACAATTCAGAAGTGCATCGCTGCAAGAAAGCAAAATGAAAATCTATTTGCTGGAAAATGAGTTCTGCTGTTTACCAGAATCAGACCTCTCCCAGGAGCCGGGTCCTGGCTTGGATGCTCTGTGCAGAAAGATCCCACAGCCCCATTCTCTCTAATGCAGACTTGATTCAGCCTCACACACCCGCCCCCAGGTGTTATGAGCATTGATTTTCCTGTCCCCAACTGCAGAGGACAGAAATAAGGTCATTGTACCTGAGGTGACAGCTTCTCAGGAAGCCCAGAGTTCCTCCTCTATCCACCCAGCCACCAGGGCCCTTTAGGCCACTGACCCTGTCTGTGTTGCTATGAGTCTAAGAAAGCCTGGACTCTGGCTGTGAGCTATGCTCTAGGGTTAGCTGTCTTCACAGTGGAAATTGTGTGTAAGAGGTTAAGAGCAGCTGCTTTTTGTTTGTTTTAATTTTCACTTTGTATTTTTGAAATACGGTTTCATGTAACCTAGGACAACTTTGAACTCCTGGTTCTCTTGCCTCCATCTCCTAAGAACTGAGATTACAGATATGCACCATGCCAGCCTCATGGATGGCCTTAAAAGGACCATTTTCAATGTCTCTGATAGACATTTTCTTGGTCCTTCCCATGCTGTATTTAGCTGAGAAGACACCTGAAGGAGACAAGGTGTTCACCTGCCCCCACTCTCCCACCAGGCCCCAAGCATCTCACTAAAGACGCCCTTTCCCCTGCCACGCCTGAACTGTATGGATCACAGTGAGCTGCCATCAAATGCAGACACGGCCAGCACGTAAAAGGAAATACTAACAGTCAGGAGGCAATAACTCCTTGGAACTAACACGTCCTTTCCCAAGTCATTTCCAGATCTAAGTTTCCCGGGTGCTTGTGTGTAGTGACCCTACACATGTGTGCCTGTGTAAGTGGAGGCCCACGGCTGACATCAGAGGTCTTCCTCGGTTGCTGTTCACCTTATTTTTAGGCAGAGTCTCTCAACCCAGAGTTTGCTGTTCTGGCTAGTCAAGCTAGCCAAGCTAGCTCCTGGCACTCCCATCTCCATCTTCCCAGCACTGAAAGGACAGGCTGCCATGTCCAGCTGCTGTTTAAAAGGATGTGGGGGATCTGAACACTGAGCTCTGGTTCACACAGACACACTGATAGGTCAGAAAGAAACTTGGAGTAGACCACCTTTAAAGGACCCTAGAGAGTTCAGGCCACTGATGCAGTCAACAGTCTATCTCTGCTAAAGCTCCAGTCCCCGTGCCTTGGAGACATTTCTTCATTCACTACAAGACCATGGTCTCAGACCATGAGTTTTTTTGTTTTGTTTTTCTTTTGCTTATCGAGACAGGGTTTCTCTGTATTGTTTTGGAGGCTGTCGGTCCAGCCTGGCCTCGAACTCACAGAGATCCACCTGCCTCTGCCTCCCGAGCGCTGGGATTAAAGGCATGCGCCACCACCACCCAGCCTCAGACCATGAGTTTTGACACTGTCACATTGGTCACATGCTCCAACACTGAACAGACACAACGTGAGCTTGGACAAGTCCTCCATTTTCCAATCCTATCACAAGTGGGATCACTTTGTATCCCCTTGTTATAGCCTAAATGTGAAATGTTCCTCCAGGCTTCTGTCTGAACACCTAGTTCCCAGCTGGAGGTGCTGTTTGGGGGACTTAGGAAACCTTTAGGAGGTGGGCTCAGTGGAAGGAAGTGGCTCATGGAAGGGTTGTTTTCCTACTCTGTCTCAATATGGCCTGCAGAT
The DNA here is from genome assembly GCF_017639785.1 of Mesocricetus auratus. Classification (NCBI taxonomy): domain Eukaryota; kingdom Metazoa; phylum Chordata; class Mammalia; order Rodentia; family Cricetidae; genus Mesocricetus; species Mesocricetus auratus. Next base: position 143,384,119 of record NW_024429266.1, on the reverse strand, counting down.
GGACAGCCTGTCCTACATCTTGTGCTCTCCATTTCCTGATCTATCAAGATGTCGTGAGTCAGCCACAGACTCCCACCACCAGGAATTCTCTACCGTGATAAACTTTATCCTTCAAATCTGAGCTGAAACAAATCCTTCCATTTGATCAGCCTTTTCCAAACACTGGACCCAAAGAATGTTCACAGACAGACAGAAATACATACTGTACATACACGCACATACACTCTCAAGAATGAGAGGAGGGAAAAGTGGAAAGAAGGCAGAGAGGAGGTTTGATAGGTTATTGACAGGTGATAGGTAAATGATAGATAATAGATTGGAAGAAAGATAGGAGATAGAACGAAGAAAGATAAGAAAATGAATGGATAGACAGATAGACAGAGGGGGCTCTCATTTACTGAATTTTTGCCAGGATCTGGGAAAATGTCTTTGTGCTAGTCATTTATGTTTAAATATTAGCACAATTTAGGAGAGTGGGTAAGTACTGGTGCCTGGGGTTAAAACAGTAAGACTGGGGTGGCCCATGTCCTAACTTGCATGAGATGGAAGCCATACTTGAGACAGAGTTGGAAAACAGATCTATTACACAGGCCTAACTTTTACTGTTGTTGGGGTTTTTGTTTGTTTGTTGTCTATGAGATGGGATTTTGCTATGCTGCCCAGGCTGGCCTTAAACTCTAGTTCTTCCTGCATCTAATTCCTGAGTTCTGGGATTATAGCCATGAGCCACCATGCCTACTTAATGGACCTCACTTTGGTAACTGCTATTCTGGTTCTAAACTAATTAATTTTTCTCTCCATCAGAAAACACTTTCTTTTACATATAGCATCCCAGATACAGATTCCAAGAGAAGTACAGTAAACACAACCAGAGAGATGCTTAAATGGCATTTGCCGGGACTCACTGGGTACCAGACTGATTCTTCAGAGCTGGTGTAATTTGAGTTGTGTTAGCTCACTTTTCTGCTGACATCAAATGAGTTCTAGACTGTTTGTTTTCACTCTCCGCTAATACTTCCTGCTCCAGGTCACTTCCCTCTTGGCCAATGACCCACCCTGGTCTTGACCACATTCAGACATCTGTTAATTACCCAGGAAGCTGGGTGAAGAGGGCTTTTGTTGGTTGTTTTCCTTTAATAAATAAAAATAAATGTATTACTCTATCTTGCTTCCTGCAGGGTCATTGTTTTCATGAGCAGGAAGAGGCCCTTTGTGGAGGTTCTGAGGCCGATTTCATTTGCATGCTGGGAAGTCAGATCATGCCCAGGAAACTGTAGGAAGGAGCAGCCACACCAGGCCAGGCCCAAATCAGGCTGGTCAGCTGGTCTCCAAGCCAGCATACCATGTTCTCTGCCTGAAGTTTCTTGTCCTCGAAGTTTTCAGTCTTTAATGGGGAAAGAATATACTTTTGAAGTGGGCTTTAGAGACAGTAGCAGGGTTGTGCGGGCAGAATGTCTTCACTGAGTTCTCCATCATTATACAGATGGTTCTTTGTGGAACGTTGAGGAGGCTTCCCTCGGTCTCTTCCATCCCCGGCTTGTCCTGCTTGGGAACAAGGAATACTGCAGAATCCATCCTGCCAGGCCAGCTCTGACTTCTGCTCCTTTAGCACCTTCACCTTCTCCTCCCTCCTCCTGCGCAGTAAACACCCCACCCGGAAGCTCCAAGACCTTATCTAGTCCACAGCTGACACTTCTCTCCCCTTAGTGGACTCCTTTGTTTTTGGCAACTTGACACACACCAGAGTCACCTGGGAAGGGAGAACCTCAATTGAAGAATTGCCCAGATCAGACTGGCCTCTGGCTAATTCTCTGAGGAATTTTCTAAATTGCTATTTGATGGAGGAGGGTCTGGCTCACTGTGGGAGGTGCTGAGCCTGGGCAGGTGAGCCTGGGCTGTATAAAAAAGGAAGTTGAGCCAGGCAGGGGAAGCAAGCCAGCAAGCAGCATTCCTCCATATCTGCTTCAGCTCCTGTCTTCAGGTCCTGCCCCTGGGTTCACCTGATGATGGACTGTAACCTGTAAGATGAAGTTAGCCCTCTCCTCCTCCTAGTTACTTTTGGTCATGGTGTTTTATCCCAGCAATAGAAGCCAAACTAGCTTCCGTGGGGCCCAAGAAGGGAAAGGCGAAGGAAGATCCTGATGTAAACCTGACTCCGACTGTACCACTGTTGGACACTACAGGCCGATGCTTGTCTGAGGCCTAGGATTAATCTGTCCCTCCAGCCTAGGTGGCACTGTATGTACCTCTGCTGTAATGAACTATACAGCCATTACCTTCTCCCTATGACAGAGAGAAATTTGAGAGCAGAACCCATGAGTCACTCACTATAGGTTCTCAGAACCCACTTCTTGAGTTTATCATAAATATGATGATTACTTTAAATCACGAGTTACACTTTAAATTTAATCATGAACATGAATTCTAAAAGTTCAGTGAATACAGTTATTATTTGTTCATAAGTGTATTACACATCTGAGTGTGTGACTGTGTCTATGGACATAGATATATGTTATTAGTTAGCTTTTTGTATCTGTCCAAAATACCCAAGATAAACAATTTAAAGATTTATCTTGGTTCACAGTTTCAGAACCAAAGTTTCAGCTGTCATCTTGACGCAATCTAGAACTCTCCGGGAAGAGAATCACAAAGGGGATCTGTCGAGAGCAGGTCTGCCTGGGGAGGATTGTCCTGCTATCTTAATGGGCATGAGAAGCCCAAGCCCACTGTGGACAGCACCATTCCCTGGATAGGGTCCTGGACTGTATAACAGAAGAGTGAGCCGAGCATCCATTTCTCTCTGCTCTTGACAGCGGGTGTGATGCATGCTGGCTGCTTCAAGTTGCTGCCTTGACTTCCTGCAATGACCGCAACTGTAATCTACAACTGTAAACTAAACGAAATCATTCTTCTTTTAGCGTTGCTTTAGTCGGGGGATTTTATCACAGCAACAGAAATGAAACTGAGACATGGTGGGTTCAACCCATGGTCACTTATACAGATATCATGGCAGTGTTGGTGTATGGCAGGGGAGAGAAGGTCACGGCACACAGGAAGTAGACCGGAAGACAGGAAGAGGGCAGGGAAAAAGTATCTACAGGGACCCCTTAGTGACCTACTCCTCCAACTGGGCTCCACTTCCTAAAGTTTCCAGAAACTGCCAAAACAACACCGGCAGCTGGAACACATAGCCTTTTGAGAGACATTTTACATTTGAACAGTGTGTGTATTGCATCATATATGTATGTGTGTAGATGTATGTATACATGATGAAATGTCGTCAGAAGAACAGGAAATGGGGTCAAGGTGCTTGCTGCCAAGCCTGACAAGCTGAGTTTGATTCCCGGGACCAACATGGTGGAAGGAGAAAACCAACTCTTCCAGCTGTGCTCTGACCTCTACATGGCTCACCACGGCATGTGCACACACACTCACACGTTCTCTCTCTCACACACACACATGCATACACATAATAAATAAATGAGGTTTTAAAAAGAGAACAGTAAATGAAAAAAATCTGTAAAAAAAATCACCATATCTCACAACATGAACAGAACTATAATATACAGGAAAATGAGGTGGATTGCTGTCTTTTCCATGTTTTATACACATGTACAAATTTCTTTTTGTTTATTTGGCTATTATGATCAAGGATACATATATTTTTCTGAGTACATTTCACACAACGTCCAGCACCTACATCCCTCTTCAAGCTTCAGCTAGCCACAGCTACAGTAGCTCAGCCAGTGACAGTGACTACAGTTTACAAAAATGGCTTCTTGTCTTCAGACATTTAGTTGGCTAAAAAATATATTTTAAAAAATAGTAATAATGAGTGCTGGATAGATTTCTCCATGGTTAAGAGCACTGGCTACTCTTCTAGAGGACCCAGGTTCAATCCCCAGCACCCTCATGGTGGCTCAAAACCATCCATAACTCCAGTTCCAGAGGATCCCGACTCCCTTTCTTCTAGCCACCTCAGGCACCAGGAGCACATGCAGGCAAAACACCTACACACACCAAATCAAGTCTGCTCTAATCTAACCAAATCAAAGAATGAGGATAGGAGCATTTGGGGTCTAATACTGCTTCCTTTGTCAGTTACCGCCTTTCAGGGATTCTCAGAATGGAACTGTGTCAAGCAAGCTGTACATCACAATATCTCCTCATATGTAGTACAAGTGTTCTCTCAAAATTGGCCCTCAGCCTCACATGAAAAGCAAATCCTCCTTCAGAAAACTTCTCCTGCCAAGGGAGATGCCAACTATTAAAATTTGAGGAGCTGAGGAGATGGGCTGGCAGTTAAGAGCGTCTGCTGCTCTTGCAGAGGACTCAGGCTCGGTTCCCAGCTCCCACATCAGGTTGCTCATACTTGCCTCCAACTCCAGCTCCAGGGGATCCAGCACCCTCATCTGGGCTCCTCAGGCATGCACCCAAGCATGCACACATGCACGCACACATCCACACACGCGCACAAACTCAAATGTAATAAATGTAAGTTTACAAATAAGTCAATAATAAAGACTTTTGGGGAAACTTTACAAAGCACACCGTTCAGTTACAGGGGACTTGCGTTACTCCACAGTCCTGCCATGAGCCAAGTGCTTTGGAAGCTTCTCAGCAGCTAAGGGCCCCAAGTACTCAGCTCTCAGACAGTAATAGACCTGGAAATGTACTACTTTCTCACGTGTTCAAATTTGTGACTGGCTCAGTTGAGCTGTGGAGGTCTAAGGCCTCAGTGTTGAAAGACCACCTCCTTCACACCAAACTCACTAGGAACTCCAGCTAGATTCTGGCCAACTGGATCTGTAATTCCAATTCCAGGGGGTCCGATGCCCTGCTCTGATCTCCTCAAATGTGGTGTATTTACATGCAGGAAAAATACCCGTACACACAAAATAAAAAATAAATATTAAACAAATAAGTAATAACTAATAAAGAAAAATTGGAAAGGATCTATCAATTCACAGATAGAAAAAGCAATAGGAATGGGTCTTTGACATATAAAAGAGGTCTCCCCCAACAGGGACTGGAACCCCGTGGGCGACGAGCTACACCTGACAAGACTCCTGTACTTACAAATTTCCACTGAGAGGCAGGCATGGCTGTTCAGTTATATAGCCTTTGTCTGCTTTGTGCTGCAGAGGAATTAAATTGGTAGGACATAAGCTGGACCACAAAGTTGAAAACACTTACTGGCATTTTATGGGAAAACAAAGTTTGCTGGCCCCTGGCCAACAGAAATTAAATTACATTTAGGGAGACTTACCCATCTATCAGATTGTCAAAACTCCAAAAACAACTGAAAACACTGTTCTGAGCATGGCATATTTCTCTTTAAAAAGACTAGTAAAGCTCTTTAGGTGGCAACTTGGTGACGTTTTTCCTTTGAATGTGTATGGGACATGATCCAACCATTGTATTTTGGGAAACTAAGTCTGGAAATGCACTTGAATGTGCATGCTGTGGTTACTTATCACTGCTCTGTTTGAGAAAGGTCTGAGCCATTCCCACTGGTCATCTGCAAAGGGCTGGCTAAGCTTGGGGCCATCTGTGCAATGGTGAAGTAAGCAATTGTCTAACAGAACAAGGAAGCTTACTCTATACTGACCCACACTGTCTCCAGGTCATAATGTTAGTGGGAAAGCCAGGGGCAGACAGTATATCCAATCCACTACGCATATATAAAATAGGGGGAAGGTGACCAGAAGGGTACACCAAAGCCTCTGAATGGAACTGGATGAAGGGGACAACTGTGAAATTAGACTTCTTTCAGTGTCTTTTCACAGGCTGATAAGAAGAGCGGATAGGAGGTACTCAATGCGTGTTGATGGGAGCAGGTAGACAGTGACCAGCAAGAAACTCACTGAGAAGGTAACGCTAAAGGAAAACCTTAAAAGGATGGAGTCCTGAGCCAGGCACATACACTAAGGAACCCAATCATTAAGTTAAAATGAGTAATTATTCCATTTATTCTTTCTAATGACCCTATTAGAAATTATTAATGAGGCTATTATTATTAATGACATTATTATCCTCTTTATAAAGCATTATATTCTGGTTAATGAGTTGCTTGCAAATAGTTAAGAAGGGAATTGTTAATACCCTAAATACAAGTGCCGAGACAGAAGGACTGAAATACAAGTCAAGGAAACAAGGATGAGTGAGAGAACTCTCCAAGTGAGAGAACTCTCCAGCCACCTATGGGTGATAGAGCTCCACAGCCTCGTTAGATGACCAGTTAAGCTACTACCTGTAGCTAACAAATAGCATTAGCAGTTAGAGCATACAAAGCATTGGATTATTTTGGTATGTGCATGTGCCTGCAATGTATGTCTATGTGTATGCATGGTTACATGTGTGTGCACATGTGGGAACACCAGACCTTGAGCAGAGACCCACTTCCCCTTCTGCCTGGGAGTAGGCAGCTGTAAGACAATGTTTACTAAAAACAATACAATGCCTGGGGGCATTAAGTTCCTGGAAAAGGCCTGCCCGCAGAAACCACCCTGACCTCGACCTTGTCCAGAGACTAACCGCCTCTTCTGCCACGCCCAGATCAGTTTCTGGGGTCAGAGCAGAACCAGCCAGGGTAGAGGAGAGAGCAGAAGCTTCTCTGGTGGGAGCCTTTCTTGGGAAGTTTTCTTGAACCTTTTTGGAGCCTGCTTAAAGTTTTCTTTACATCGTTGAACGAGTCTCTGTGTTGTCAATCCCCGACACCCTCCGCACGTTCTCTGACACAGGCCGCGCAGCAGACGCGACAATTGGAGGTCCTACCGAGATCGTGAAAGCGAGGTAAGTGGACGGGGTCGTCCCTTTTGCCTGCCAGGGACAGATGGAGGAAAATAGGAAAAGAAACAATGGGAAATAGTCCCTGGAAGTTTAAATTACAGTATCCCGTAAAAAAGTTGCTTGAAGAACAGGGGACTACAACCATGGCAGGCTTTTTAAAATGGATTGAACGAGGGAGCCCATGGTTCATTACTGGGGAAGGCTTAAATGTCCCAGATTGGGAGGATGTTTGCTATGATATTCAGAGAGCCGGGTGTTGGTGGCATACGCCTTTAATCCCAACACTCGGGAGGCAGAGATAGGAAGGAATGAGGCCATCCTGGTCTATAGAGCAAGTTCCAGGACAGCCTCCAAAAGGATAGAGAGAAACCCAGTCTCAAAAAAAAAAAAAGAAAAAAAAAAAGAAAAGAAAAAGAAAAAAAGAAAAAAAAGAAAAAAGAAATAAAAAGGGTAAAATAAGAAATAAAATAAAAAATCTCCAGTCTTTCGCCTGATCCACTGAGGTCAGGAAAGTAAAGGGGAACTGAGAGATCTAAAAGGCTAGCCAGTAAGGCTATGTGGATGTGTTAAAAAGGGGGGACCAAGCTAGGGGTACCGGATTAAATCTCCAGGCCTTCACCTGACAAAGGTCAGGAAAGTAAGGGGACCCTGAGAGATTGCCCTCAGTTGGAGGGGGGATTGGATTAAATCTCTAGGCCTTAGCCTGACACTAAGGTCTGGAAAAAGGGGAACCCAGAGATTGCCCTCAATTGGAGGGTGGATTGTGTAAATCTTAAGGCTTTTTGCATGAGGGAATATCCTGGGTCGAAGAATAGATTAAAAATGGGTGAATAGCCGGGCGTTGGTGGCACACGTCTTTAATCCCAGCACTTGGGAGGCAGAGGCAGGCGTATCTCTGAGTTCGAGGCCAGGCTGGACTGACAGCCTCAAACAATACAGAGAAACCCTGACTTACAAAATTTTTTTTTACCCATTTTTTTTTAACAGTAAAGAGGTACTGGTATTAAGTAAAGAAAAAGAAAAAGAGAAAGGTATATAGAATGGAAATTTTTGTTTACATTTAAGTTCTATTTTGTGAGTCATCTCTAAAAACTTTTGGCCAAAAGCTTGGCCTCTCTACCTTGCATCTACAGAGTTACAAGGAGTAGGTACGGCTGTACCCCATGACTGTAGCTCAAATGGAGGAATGATAAAGAACATACAGGACTTTTTAACCTTTTAGTTCAAGGATTGGCTGGAGTTGTTCTTTTATATAGATTTCAATTAAGGAAGCTTCATTGCAACAGACTAATCATGACCTAGGGAAAAAGGATGACTGAAAGATGCATGTATGTTCTGAATGTATGGCGTGGCCACACCGGTATGTATGAAATGTGATTGTGAATGCGTGAGTGTGAACTGCTTATATGATTAAAAGGATACTTAAATCCCTTCAAAAATAGTTAAGAAGCTACCTAGATTGCTTTAAATATAGACAAAAGGAACATCCAGCCAGTCTGTTAATGTTTTTACAGAAAAATTTAAGATACAAATGAGGCCTTGTCAGCTAGTGAGAGCTCTACAGGTTAGATTGGGAAAGACTGCTCACAGACTTCAAATAATTTTCACAAGTTATTTGGACATATTATAGTTTACAATCTTTGAGTGATTTTCAGAAGTTTTGGGGAAATATTTAATGGATATGTCCTTTTTAATGGGCATCTACAAATAATCTAAGTAGTAATCCCAATTTACCTAGATAGTCAACCAAGGAGGGTAGACAAATCCTTCTACTGTTATGGTCCAGCTTCAACAGTTCAAAAAAAGAAAATTTTTTTTAGAAAATAAAAAAGGGGGAATAATGTCCCCAGTCCCCACATGACTCATCAAATAATACACTCCTCATTTAAAAATTTTATAATGTGAATGCCAGTGAGCTTCAGACAGATTCTGGCATGATGGAACTTGAGCAACTATTGCTCAGGTCAAATGGAGACATCCATGCACTAAACAGTGGAGAAGACCCTAATTTGGGGTCGAGGGCATGTTTGTGTTTTCTTGTAGGAAAAGAATAAAAGCTTCAGCATGGAACAGAGAAAAACTGGACCTGAGACCATGGGAGCCTACCCAAGCCAGTTTGAGATCTCCTAAATCAGTGTTCCTGACCCTTGCTGTCATCGAATCTAGAGCCCAAGAAAGAAAGAAAACAGTCGGTTCGAGATTTCCAGTTTCTCAACAGACCTGCTGCATCAACCTTCCGGACCCATGAGTTTTCATCATGAAGCCAACAGAGAAAAAAGGACCCATTTAAAACATTTGGACATTCGTATGGACTGTGATGAGGGGCAAAAGCCTCTTTTCAGTAATTGAACAGGACATGGTCACTTGAAATATCAGACTTGGTGGTTCCTGTTTCTGGAATCACGACTAGGCCAGTGTATTTTTCTAGAGAGGTGCAACTTGTCCTAATGCGACAAAAAGGAGACTTTGACTCAAGTCGCATAATCAGCTGACGTTGAATCAACAAACTGCATCACCAAAGGAACAAATTGGTGCTCTGTGGATAGTGCAACAAGCCTATTGTTCATATTTTTCATAATGCTACATGTGTAACATCAATGATTGTACCTAATGTATCTGTGCAAGTGCACTTTCTAAATGCTTTCCTGAGCAGATCTTGGAACAATTGTAAACTTTATCAAATTGTAAATGTAAATCACATGCGGGTTACCCTTGTAACAGAATGTAAATCACGTGTGGGTTACCCTTGTAACAGACGAAGGCTGGTAGAATGTTATGGCCCAGATCTGGTGATGGGTACGGTGATGGAGAGGCGCTATGTCAATGGGGGTCCTGGAAATGGTGGCAGTGGCGGTAGGCATTCTGGCTTTATGCCGGGCTCAAACGTGCCTTGTTCCAGAGGCAAGAGATCCGTAACCAAGTATTGCTTAGCCTAGCCCATGGCAATCCCGATAGCCATGAAGGTTGGTTACAGATGATTTAAAGTTGGGGTGCTCTGATGACGGGCCACCTGTGGGGAAGACCCCTCCCGCCTAAGACAGGGGTTCAAGGTCCCCCAAGGACGGGAAAGGGAGGGTGACCCTACTTGACCTAAGCCAGGAGTGCCTCATTTAAAAATAAAAAGGGGTGAATTGTGGGAACACCAGACCTTGAGCAGAGACCCACTTCCCCTTCTGCCTGGGAGTAGGCAGCTGTAAGACAATGTTTACTAAAAACAATACAATGCCTGGGGGCATTAAGTTCCTGGAAAAGGCCTGCCCGCAGAAACCACCCTGACCTCGACCTTGTCCAGAGACTAACCGCCTCTTCTGCCACGCCCAGATCAGTTTCTGGGGTCAGAGCAGAACCAGCCAGGGTAGAGGAGAGAGCAGAAGCTTCTCTGGTGGGAGCCTTTCTTGGGAAGTTTTCTTGAACCTTTTTGGAGCCTGCTTAAAGTTTTCTTTACATCGTTGAACGAGTCTCTGTGTTGTCAATCCCCGACACCCTCCGCACGTTCTCGGACACAGGCCGCGCAGCAGACGCGACATGCACACATCCATGTAGAAGCCAGGGGTTAACATCTGGAGTCTTCCTTGATGGTCCCACCTTACACACTGAGGCAGCAAGTCTCCCTTGGGCTCAGAACTCACCCTTGGCTAGTCTAGCCAGCTTGCTCCAGGATCTCCTGTCTCTACCTCCCATGTGCTAGGACTGCAGGCAGGCCACGACACTCACCGGCATTTACGTGGGTGACGGGGGTCTGAACTCCAATCCTCGCACTTGCATACATAGGATGCTCAAGATAGCAACAAAACAAAGCAAAGTTCATCCTCATACCCGAATTTAGATAGATCTCTCTGCTACAGAAGTACAAATTATGGGTTGGAGGCAGGAAGATGGTAGACAATACCATTACAGTAATTTGGGCAAATGCAAGGTGAAGTTCAAACCAACTCAGTGTTGCGGCCATGAAGTGGGAACAAAACTGAAGGACCAGGAGCGGTAGACAGACTGACGTTAGGCAATGGGAAGAAGACGCATCTACATGTAAAACTCTTGTTTCTGAGTTAGGTATACACAACAGTCTAGTCGGGCTGAGCTCAGGCTATGGAGCTCAGGAAGACAGAGAAGTGGGAATTGCCTAATGTGTATATTAAGTGGATATTAATATTTTAATCAAATATTATTCTTTTAAGGTGCCACCAATGAGTTACAGAAGGCTAGGGAGGGGGCGTGGCTCAGTCAGTAAAGTGTTTGCCTTACAAGTTTGATATCTGAGATTGATACCCAGAACCCACTTAAAAAAATGCAGGCATGGGGGTGCTTGCTTGTAATCCAAGGGCTAAGAGGTGAAGGCAGTCCGACTCCTGGGGTTTACTGGCCAGCCAGCTTGACCCTACTTTGGCAATTTCAGACCACAGAGAAACTCTGTCTCAAAAGACCAGACAGTACCTTCAGAATGACAGCCGAGGCTGTCCTCTGGCCTCCATGTGCACATGTATGCACATGTGTCACATACCCTGTACCATACAGAAACAACATACAGAGAACAGAGATAATCAAAATGATATAAAAAGCACACAGACACCCACTTGATCCTAGCACCAACATACAAATTATAACAGAATGCAGTCACATTTAAAACTGACTGATAGCAGAGTACATGTAGTACACACTATACACGCATGTTCTGTACCCCCTTAATATAAGCACGTCATTTACATATTTCTATTTCACTTCATATTCAGCACACTTTCTCATTTTTCCATCAAAATTATCCTGAGAGTTCTTGTCCTCACAGTAATGTGCTTGCCTACATCTCTAATTATGCCCTTAGAAGAAGTTCCTAGCAATGGGGTCCTAAATACATGCATGTTTAAGGCTTTTGGCAGAGAGCTTCCGTCAGTCTGTGACCCCATCAGCTTTGCGTGCGAGCACTTGCACGTCCATCCTATCCTCATTTTTCATGTATTTGCTAGGATTTTAAACTGCTCAGCTTTATCACCCATTTGCATTTTTTCCTTATGCAAACTGCCAATTCTGGCCCTTTGTTGTCTTTTCTCTTGGGACTCTTTTATTAAATTTGTGAAGTTTTTCTTTGCTACAAATTCCAGCATTTTATCATTAGGAACACTTTTTTTTTTAAAGAAAGAGTCTGTCTAGTATGGTGATTATAAATATAATCCCAGGTCTTGTGAAGCTGAGGCAGGGGTGTTGCCATTAGTTAGGGGCCAGCCTAGGCTATGCAGTTTATCATTTCTTTTCAGGGAGTATTTTGTTGGACTGATTCTGCCAGTTATTGGAATGGTTAACGCTGAGGGTGGCTGTTGTGAAGAATGGTAAAATGTTACAATAGTTATGGTATAAGATTCATGTCACACATACACTACATAAGACATGCCCAGGAGAAAACGGGAAGATCACAGTACCATGTCACATGCTCAGCTGGGATCAGAGGCCATGTGGGTCTGCTGGTTTCCACCTGCACACACATACATCAGCTCTATCTAAAGAATCAAAAAGTAAAGCCAGTCCTTCCCCAAAGGAAACTTAATCAAAAACCCAGCCCCTTCCTCTTCAAACACCATCCACAAATGTCAGCTAAAGGACAAAACAATAGCCAGCTACCAAAAAATGAAAAGCTCACTCAAGTGGGCAGGAAGGCTTCCATATGTAATCAAAGAGCTGCTTCTGCACAAAAATGACTGGTCTACAGAAGAAAGCTCAAGAAGTCAGTTATCTTGCAGAAAAGCACAACTTTGAGCTGAGGAGAAGACAAACATAAGGGACTCCCAGATTTACACAACCATCTATCTCCCTTTCTCCTGGAAAGTTCAACAACCTCCTATGATCCCTAACACACACACACACACACACACACACACACACACACACACACAGAGAGAGAGAGAGAGAGAGAGAGAGAGAGAGAGAGGGAGAGAGAGAGATTCATCAGACAAAGAACTAAGACAACCGTATGCACTAGAAGTATCAAGTGTGTTGCTAAAGAATTGGACTTTATGTTTTGGATGAGAGATAACTTGTATTAATCAGGATTCTTCTAAGGAACAGAATGAATAAGAGGGGTAGAATTTGTTAGACTCAGGATCAGAGGCTATAGACTCCCACAGTCTGCAGGCTGGAGAACTGCGGAAGCCAACCACTGCTCAGTTGTTGGAGCAGCTAGAAGCCCCAGAAGAAGAGGGACCAGTAATGCAGGCTGAAGAGCTGGAGGGTTTCATGCTGGTAGAAGTCCCTGCAGAAAGATGGACTATCCTGGAATCTGATGTCAATGCCAGAAGCAAAAACCATACCTCTCAGGAAGAGTCACACTTACCTATGACAGTTAGCTGTAATTACCAAATTAGCACAACCTTGATTCTTAAGGGGAGAGAATCTCAGTGGTTGTCTAGCTCCAGTTGGCCTGTTTGCAGGTCTGTGGGAAATTGTCCAGTTGAGTTAATCAAGGTGAAAAGACCCAGCCCACTATGGACAGTACCGTTCCCTATGTAGTTGATGCTATGCTGTATGAGAGTGAAGGAAGCGAGCGCAATACAACCACACACGCCTGCATTCTCTCTTTGATCTTGACTGTGGACACAACTAGCCCCTTCAAATTAAAGGCACTTTCACTCTCCTGTAGTTGTGGACTCTGACCTGGAATTGTGATCAAAAGTGAATGCTTTCTGCCTCACCTGGGTTGTTTTTGTCAGGATTTTAATCACAGCAGCAGAAAGCAGCACAAAGACACCACCTGTGTACAAGTTTTCCCCCTTCTTCCTCTTTTTTTTCGTTGTTGTTCCACTTAGACCCCCAGTCTATGAACAGAGACGCCCACACTCAAGATGAGTCTTCCTGACTTGGTTCACTGTTCGGTACCAATTTTCAAAAAGCCCATTAGACAAACCCAGACATGTGCCAAAGTTGTAGGCATCTCTCCATCCGTTCAGGTCGACAATGAAGATCAACCAGCACACAACCGAAGCGCTGAGAGTAAGCTGGAGATGCTGGGTCCCATTGAAACCAATCACCAGACAGAGGAGAAAGGGCAGGGGAGAGAGCAAGGCATGATCAAGATATTCCCACAAGTCTCTCCTGCCGTGCTTTTTACCTTTGTTTCTAATTTATTACCACATTTCCTTTAAGGACAGTATTACTTTTAACTTATTGTATTCATCTTTGTGTTTTAACATTTCTTTTTCATTGCCATTGTAATTGAGGAGGGTGCCTGATTTTAGAATAAAAAAATTATTCATGTGTGCATTTGTGTGGGAGTATGTGCACCTGCATGCAGGTGCCTGTGGAGGCCAGCAGATGGCACAAGATCTCTTAGTGCTGAAGTTACAGGAGGTTACGAGCTGTCATGTGCAGGTATGGGGAACTGAACTTGGAGTTACAAGAGTAGTATTCACTCTTCACTGCTAAGCCATCTGTTTAGCCACTCAGAATCAATTTTAATCCACTGTCTTTTTACTGCACATAAGACATTTTATTTTAGATACCCAAGTTTCCATTTTCTGGCATTCACTTTAAATCTTAGCCTGTGCTCATTTATTTTTTATTATTATTTATTTTTCAGTTTAAATTTAGATAAGAATCAAGGTTGCTTCACAAGTCAGTTCCAGGTCCCTCTCCCTTTCCTTCCCCTCCTCCTGTGCCCTCTCCCCAACCCCCCCATTACCCCCTCATTTCCCCAGGGAGGGTGAGGCTCTCCATGGGGGGTCCATAGTCTGTCATTTCATATAGGGCAGGGCCTAGACCCTTCCCCAAGAGTTCAGGGTGAGAGTGCACCTCACATTGTTGGATGGGAGTCCAAAGTCCCTGTGTATACTCGGGATGGGTACTGATCTGCTGCCCAAGGCTCAATAGATTACCTAGGCCTCCTCACTGACACTCACATTCAGGGGGTCTTGATCAGTCCCATGCTGGATTCCCAGGCTGATGCCTGGGATTCAAGAGTTAACCTTTGTCAGGTCACCTGTTTCTGGGGGTTAAACCAGCCCAGTCTTAATCCCTTTGGTCATCAGTCCTCCTTCTCTGTTACTGGCTTTCTTGAGTTCAGCTCAGTGCTTAGCCATGGGAGTGTGCCTCTTCTTCCATCAGCCACTGAATGAAGTTTCTGTTTCCCAGACTCTCTGGCCATGGGATTGTAGGCTGGCACTCCTCAGGTCTATGTCTAAAATCCATATATGAGAGAGTACATGCCATGTTTCTCTTTTTGTGACTGTGTTACCTCACTCAGGATGGTTTCTTCTAGTGTCATCCATTTGCCTGCAAATTTCGGGATTCCATTGATTTTTTTCTGCTGAGCCTATGTTCATTTAATTAAAACATGCTCACATGTATTTACTTATTTGGGTGGGGTGGCGCTTGTGCCAGGGCACGAGTGTGGAAGTCAGAGGACAACTTCCTGGGGCTGGTTCTGTCTTTCCATCATGTGGATCCTGGGGTGCAGATTCACGCTGTCAGGCTTGGTAGCACATGTCTTCACCTGCTGAGCCCTCTCCTCAGCATGCCCCTCCCACATGCCCACTTCAAAGAAGGAGAAGTTTTACTGTGTCTCACATAATAATGAATTCCAGTGTAATGGGGTAGGAAAAAGGAAGTTGGAGGAGACAGAAAAATGGGGCCACGGGCATTTTCAGCCTCAACGAGATCACAAGACACCCAGTAAACAGCAGCCAATTCAATGGATAACCACATCAGTGATCACAACTCAGGGTCAGGCTGGTCAAAACGGAAACCTGCCAAGTGCCTCATTTGCTGAGCAGAGGGCCAAAGTCCAGTGCTGTTTGCTCTCATCAGAGGCATTCTTATCCAAGAGCCGCTGTGCAGGTATCCTTGAAATTGTGGAAATCCCAGGCCCTCCTGCTGCCCACAGCCTCACTGCGGGGAAGTATTCAGGAAAGAGTCGGTTCACCCTCCTCAGGTCACCATGTAAACATGTTGTCACAGTCCCAAACTTCCCTAACCCAGCTTTGGCGTCCTTTATCCCCAGTGCAACTCAAGTAAACAGCAAAGGGGCTGGAAGTGTAGCTCAGTGTGTAGAGTGCTAACTTAACCTGCGTGAAGCCCTGGGTTCATGCTCCAGCATACACCACATGTATCGGCGGCAGCAGCACATGGGACATTTGAAGACACATTGAGACTGTGTCAAAAAAAATAAATAAAATACAGGAGTGAAGTCTCTCTGATGGGTGGATGCCCAGGAAGGAGGTAGTAGGTATCAGATTTCCTTAACTGGGAGTTGGATTCTCTGCATCATGAAAAAAAAAAAACAGGATGTATGACACCCATGGACTAGATGTCCTATAATAGTCAGTGTTGATGGTCAACTTAACAGACTTTGGTATACCTGTGAGGGATTGTCTCTAGACTAAGGCTAGCCTCTGAGAGTGTCTGTGAGAGATTATCTTTTTAAAAACATTTTAATTAGCCCTTTGAGAATTTCATACTTGCATGCAATGTATTTTGATCATATCCATCCACCCTCCTCCCCCAGCTCCTCCTAGGCTCACCCTTACCCCCTCTCAACTTCATGTCTTTTGGGAGATTGTATTTCTTATGTTAGTTAATGTGAGAGAGTCAATCTCAGTTGGGATAAGTGCACCCATCCCCTAGGCAGAGCATAGGATCTTGGCTATGTAAACACAGAATAATACCCAAGTAATACCTGTACTCGCTGCTTTCTGATCCTGGTTGTGAGATAATACGGTCGACTGCTTCAAGTTCCCATTGCCTTGACTTTCCCAACAAGATGGGCTGGAACCTTGAACTATAAACTACCACACACCCTTTCTCTCTTAAGTTGCTTTTTTTGGGGTGTTGTATCACAGCAGCAAGAAAGTAACTCATACATGATCCCATCGGGCCACCACAAATAAGCCTGTGGGTTAGCCCTGAGAAGTTCTCTTACATTGACTGAGCCATTGTAAATAGAAGCATTGGGTTTTACATTTGAAGCCTTAAATTACCAATATGAGCTCTGGCTAGAAAATTAGAAAATAAAATCCTTCCCCTAAAGGGAGTCGAATCAAAGCATCAGCCCCTTCTTCATATAGTATCCACAAAACTCCAGCCAAAACAAACCAAAATACAAGCAAGTTATCAAGACATGAAAGGTTAAAGCACTCCAGCAGCACAAGTCTGGTCACTCAAACGAGAGGGCATTTCCATGTGCTATTAGATAGTACCTTTTATATGAACAATGTCTGGTCTCCAGAAAAAAAAAAAGGCGGGGCGGGGGGAGGGAGGCTCAGCCATCTTGCTGAAGAGCATGACTTAGAATCAAAAAGAGGTCAACATCAGGTCTCTCAGAGTCAAATACCTTCTGTCTACCTTTTCTCCAGAAGGCTCTTAAACATCTCTGATGGCCCCTGAAAACACATACACACACACTTTCTCTCTCTTACACACACACACACACACACACACTCACACTCATAGACAAAGAACCCCATGTGGGGTTGAGGACCTACAGAAATAATCAGGCTGCTGGACTCCTCAATAACTTATTGGTTGATGTGCTGAGTACAGAAACCAGCAGCAGCCATGGCCGAAAGGCAACTAAACATTTCTCCAGAAAGGCAAGGCTGTTGGGAGTGTGCACCTGCCAAATTAGAGAATATCACACTCAAATAAGAGGCTGGAGAACTTTCATCTGGAGCAGAGCCTCCCCGTGATGGCCACTCACTTCTCACCTGGCCAGCAGGAAGCAGCCCAGGACTCGGTACCGGGTCACAGCCCTGGCCAGCAGACACCAGCACCCACCTGAGATATAGGAACAGGCCGCCAGGACACTGCTGAGCAAAGTCATCTCCGAGGGCTCCGCCGCCACTGGCTCTGCGCTGGGGTTGAGGGGCAGCCTCATATGGCATCAGGAGGAGAGCTGGACACTTCTGGAAGAGCGTGGCCCCCTCCCTCTCTTCTCCTGTTTGGAGACATAAAGTGAGCAATGAGGCACACACAGTCTGCTTTCCTGGGGTTGTGTTTCCAGCAGCCTGTGCTCAGTAACAAAGAACCAGGGTCCCAAAGGAAGCCACCTTTCCCAGGCAGGCAGCCACAACGATCTGGGTTTTGTCCTTTGATCAGAGCAGGCGCCTGGCTTTCGAGAGGCAGTAACACTCTTTTTCCGGACTTTTCTCAGCCCCCACTGCAGCCCTCCCTCGGCCATTCCTCATATGCTTCACTGCCTTCTTCCTGGTTCATTTTCGAGAAACCGGCAATTAGAGCCACATCATCACCTCGGGGACTGCTCTGCTCCTGTCCTTTTCTGGAAGCCCGCACCGACGTACTTTGATCAGGTGCCTCGTCCCTCGGGTCAAAGCACGCCACCCTTGGCGATGGGTCAGCGATGCCCATCCCACAGCTGCCAGCCATATGTGTAGTTCTAAAACACCCATAAAGACTTGGGAGCTCAGTCTGCTCCTGGATCAGTGATGTGGCCGGGATTAGGGCAAGGATGGAGGGACCTCAGAGTCCAGAAGTAAGAGGTTAAAAACAACAACAAAACTGTCAGGCAGGGTAGCAGTCGGGGGGATGACACAGTAAGGTTGTTCAGGCACAGTGGTAGGCAAACACCCCTGAAAAAGTACCCAATCTTTCTTAATACTTTTGTTTAAAGCTCAGAATGTCAGAAGGAAGAGTGGGAGCTAATGCGCTCGGGAATCCTGGGGTGGGGCTGTGGCAGAGGCAGGGACACAGGGACGGACAGGACTCCCTTCCCCCCAGCCTTGAGCCACAGCAAGGCGTGTTCCTTTACTAGCCGTTAGCATCTCTGAAAGGTGAACACTGAAGGATACAGGCGAATAGTGGGAGACCAGGCCACTGGCCCCCTCCTCACTTCTGGGCTGAGTATATTTAAGGACCCCAGGATCCAGGAAGAGAAACAGCTACTTCAAATCAACCCCCTCCCACCTGTCCTCACCAATGCTCCGTGGTGCAGGCCATGTCACTCAGTGCTGAGTGTTGCAACAGTCTCCCACACGCTCATTTTGATGACTCTTCCTCCTGGCTAAAGTGAGTACCCACTCACCAGCTGGGGTGTGTTTCCACAACACAGATGTGATCACGGGCGGCAGCCTAAGCCCACAGCCAGTCTCCATTCACTTTAATAACAGGCACTTCTATGACTCTGACCTCAGTTCCTACGGAGCCTCCTCCGCAGGCCACACACCTACAGACAGATATAAGCTCACCGAAAGCTTCCACAATGCCAGATTGTCTTTAATTCCCAGGGGAAACAAGCTCCTTCAACTTTCTATGTTATTTGACTGCAACCTTCATTCGGCACCCACTGCTCTTACAGAGGACTTGGGTTTGTTTCTCAGCACCCACGTTGGGCAACTCACAACCACCTGCAGCTCTGGATTCAAGGAATCTAACACACCCTTGTCTGGTTCCCTCAGGTACCCGCACTCACATACAAATACCCCCACATACATACTTATTATTAAAATTAAAAGAAACTTACAAAAAACAAAGTCATCTCAAGTTGGTCCAGGGACTGTATCATGTAGATGTCTGGCCTACATTCTCACTGCCCAAAGTGTCATCTGAGAATCAACAGTGTCAACATTGATTGGCAGCTTGTTAGGGCTGCATAGTCTCAGGCACCATTCCAGACCTAATAAATGCTATTCTCGGTTTCTATGACACCCCGTTGAGTTGAGTTTGAGAAGTATTGTACTATATGAACTTTGTGGGCTCATGTGACCAGCACAATGTGAAGCGACACACCAGCATAGTTATGTGCAGGATTATGCCATGTTCCTCTGGGAAACTCTGTTCCTTCTTAGCTCCAAGAGGGCTGGTTCTCTACCCAGGTGGTTTTGCCTCCTAGTACATATTTGACAGCACTTAGCATCATTTCTGGTTGTCATAGCTACAATGCAAGGTGGCACTGGTATCCAGGGTTGAGGTTAGAGATGCTACTAAATCTTCCATAATATACAGGACAGACTTCTGCCATAAAAGAGCAATCTGGTCCAAAAGTGTTCGTGGGGTTCTAGAATGAGCAAAAATAACTACTTCAGAGTTCAGTCTAAGCCAACCTCGGGTTTAGGAAACCCATGTGCCTTGTCTAAGACAGGAAGTTGTCACAGAGAAATTGTCATGGCCTTGCCCACAGGAACACTGCTCCAAATTCTGGTCCAACAATGTAGTGTTCCAGTGACCAGAAGTGACCAGGTTTTAGGAGAATGAGTTACAATAGCAAAGTCCTCCAAAGATAGCAGTGGTTTATTAATCTATAAATAGAGAGCCCCTGGGTTAGAATGGCCCATCCTATATGGAAACCTCCATTGAAGTCTTTTCTTGACTCACAGGGTACAAGGTCCACTCCAAGACTGGGATCCAGCCCTCCGGACACACTGATGCCAGGAATGACGGGAGTAATGTTGGGAAAGGAAGAATTATAAGGGAGTTGGATATTTTCAAAGGTAGGGCTTTCTCCAAATGGTAGCCCATTGGGTTAAATATACATTGTTCTTGAGAAAAATCATTTCTAGAGGCCACCCTGTCAACACTCACCTATCTGTTCTTGTGTGGATGAGAGGGTGTACGCATACACGGGTGCACAGCACCACATACCCAGGAGCACATTTGGAAACCAGAGAGGTCAGATGTCTTGCTGTATGACTCCACCTTATCCCTTGAGTCACATCCTTCTATATCACTCCACCTCATTTCCTGAGTCAGGGTCTCACTGAATCTGGAGCTAGGCTATCAGCTAGCCATGTTTCTGTCTATGACACCCACAACCCTGGGATCACAGGCTTTTTAAGTGGGTGCTGGGGATTCGAACTCAGGCCCTCATGCTGGTGCACCATGTGGTCTTACCCACTGAGCTAGCTTCCCAGGCCCCCAGGTCTTAACTCTATAACGGCTTTCTTTCACATATTGGCCCACCACGTCTTCTAACTGGAGACCAACTGTAAACCAATGGGAAGAAAGAACCTCCTTCTTCCACACCCACCCCAGTGCCTCAGCTTCCTGACCACATACTGCTCTCCTGAGGAGACATCAACATGCCCTGTCTTGAATGGTTAATTGGATACACGGTGTGCTGTTTTCAGCGCCTTCAGCCTTACAGGTAACCTCATTCCCACAGTTACAAACATACATTCTCTGCAGCCCTGAGTCCATCCATGTACACAGAGTGCAATCACAGAAATGAAATACACTTGGTGATAGTCCATCACACCTTATATTCATAAGCAGTGTGCCTTCCCCGAGAAGTAAGCCCACCTCCGTTCCCATGCAGGTAACTCTCAGGGATGGGTAATTATTGTTTTAGCTAGCTGAGGAGAGGTGGGCTGCCAGGAACAGAGAAGCATCTGGTAAGCACTGGTCATCCTCAGTGAGGTTGGTTTTAGCCAGGCAGAGCTCTAAACCTGCTTGGCCTCAATTGACTTCTCAGATGTTGCAGAGAAAAAAAGAAAGGACATGTGTGCAGGCGCACACAACACACACACACACACACACACACACACACACACACCACACCACACCACATGTCTGGGAGATCACCGCGCACCTTAGACCTGATGCTATCATAGTTCAACAGAAAGGTCTTGGTTGGTGTGTCTGGGTCCTTGGAGAGCTGGATAACATTCTCTCGGAGGAAAAAGTCCATGGGTATGGTATTTTATGAGCTTGAGTGTATTTATGTATACGTCATGAATATGCTTGGAAAGGCCAGAGAGGGCATCAGATGCCCTAGAACTGGAGTTACAGATGGTTGTGAGCCATCATGTACATGCTGAGAAACAAACCCAGGTCCTCTACAGGGGCAGCCAGTACTCTTAACTGCAGAGCCATCTCTCCAGCCCCCATGGGTCAGGATTTTATTAGAATTTGGACTAGTCAATTGGAGAACCCAGCCTCCTCTGTTCGTAACAAAAAGGAAGCAAGAGACAGATGATCGGAGACACCGACTTCCTTTCCTTTCTCGTCAGCCAAAACTCACAACCCAGCGAGTGAGGGACCAGTCTGCCTGGCCCCACATCAGTGAAGCCTGCAAGGCACTCTCTTGGAACAGGAAGGAAGGGAATCAGTTCTCAGATAGCAATGCCCAGATGCACCATGAAACAAAACAAAATAAAAATCTCACGCAGCTCCGTGTGGACGCTAAATCCCAGTAAATTCGGACACGTCTGTTCCCACAGCCTGCTCCTGCAGCTCAGGAAGCCTCTCTCTTCATCCCAGGACAGAGGCAATCTGTCACCAGCTTCGTTTATGAGTGTTCTGGAAGAATAAAAAGGACCAGTCATGGAGCTCCTGGATTGTTAAGTGTCCTGCTCCATGTGGACACGGTCTCCTGCATGTTTCTGTCCTTGTAGACTTTATGTCAAGGCTTCTCCTCACAAGGACGCTGCAGCACCCTCCTATGTCCATTTCTGTTTACAGGAGTGTGAGAAAGAAGAGGAAGCCGGGGTTGGAGGGGTAGTTCAGTGGTTAGGGACATCTTGCAAATGGTCCAGGTTTGATTCCCAGCACCTACATGGTGGCTCATGACTGCCTGTAACTCCCTCTTGTGACCTCTGTGGGCACAAGGTGCACATACATGTATGAAGGAAAAACATTCATACACATAAAAAATTAACTATTATTAAAGAAGCAGAGGAAGCTTGAAGCACAGGACCTTTCATTCGTTTTTGGGCTTCTGTTTTATTTGTTTTGCTTTGGACACATGGTCTTTCTTTTAGCCCAGGCTATCCTCAAACTCTAGGTCTTCCTGCTTTGGCCTCCTGATCTCTAGGCTCATGGGAGTGCATCTGGCATTTTATTTGGATTCTCCAACTGGCAATTCTTTTGTTGTCATTTTGTTTTGCTTCCTTCATGTTTTAGGAAGTTTTCAAGTCTATATACCATAGATTGCACATGTCCTACCCTCCCCCCTTCCCTTAATCTCTATGTTAGTTGGGTTTTTGTTTTGTTGTTTGTTTTATTTATTTGTTTGTTTGTTTTTGGCTTTTTGAGACAGGGTTTCTCTGTATTGTTTTGGAGACTGTCCTGAAACACACTCTGGCGACCAAGCTGGCTTTGAACTCACAGAGATCCACCACCGCCCGGCTGTTTGTTTTTTATTTACCTATTTATTTCAAACTGATATAAACTAGAGTTCCCTGGGATGAGGAAACCTCAAATGGGGAATCACCTCTATCCAACTGAACTATGGCCAAGTCAGTGGGACATTTTACTCACTAACGGTATCTGCTGTGAGGGCACAGTTCACTGTATGTGGGGAAAACCCTGGGCACATGGACCTGGTTATACAAGAAAGCAGGCTGAGCAAGCTGAAGAGCGCTGGTCTTCCATGGCCCCTGTTTCAGTTTCTGTCTCCAAGTTCTGCCCCTGGCTTCCCTCAATGATGAATCCTGAGTGGAACTGTAAATCAAGGTAGCCCTTTCCTCCCAAAGTTGGCTGGGTCAGTGTTTTGTCACAGCAACAGAAAAGCAAACCGGGATGCTCTCCATTTTCCCACCCTTCCCCTCCAGATGTCCCCCCTCCACATCCCTCAGACAGTTTCATTTCTACTTTCATGTCATCTGTACATACATGATTTACGGATCTATATAAAATCTGGGAACTATCAATGAGAGAAAACATATGTGACATTTGTGTTTCTGGGACTTGGCTTAATTCACTTCATATGATTCTTGTCAGTTGCATCCATTTTCCAACAAATACTATAACTCTACTATTTTTTTGTGGCTGAAGAAAGCAGTGTGGAGGTCATTCCTTATCTTTTCCTCTGTTACTGAACACTTAGGTTTATTCTATAATTTAACTGTGTGAATGTTGCTGTAATAAACACTGGTGTACAAGTACCTCTGAGATCTATGGACTTGGAGTCTTTTGTATAAACCACCAGGAATGATATCAATGGGTCATATGAAGATCTATGTCTAGTTTTTGCAAAACCTCCACACTGATTTCTTCAGTACCTGACTCCTGCCAGCTGTGTGCAGCAATCTCTTCTGTCTTCTGATCAGTAATTCTTTACAAACTCCTGTACCTACATCCAAAGCAGGTCTGTGAGGCTCACTGATCCACACTCATAAAAACATGGGACTGACCATTATGCTTTGAATGAAAAAGATCCCATAGATTCATGGTTGCCAGCCCATGGACTTTTAGGAAATGGTTTGATAATGAAATCCCTGTCTTCATGAATGGATTATTGTAGTTGGTTTCAATGTCAATTCTAGAATCAAATGCATAGGGATCCTCAACTGAAGGATTACCCTGATTGCCTGAGTTGACTTGGGAAAACCCACCCTGACTGTGGACAGCATCTCCTGGTAGCAGTGCAGGTTGAGGGTATAGCAGAAGGAATAGATCTCACCTTGGGCTTGCTTGGGCTATGTGATAGTTTGAATGTAACTGACCCCAAAAGCTCATAGGGAGTGGTGTTATTAGGAAGTGAGGCTTTGTTGGAGTAGGTGTGGTCTTGTTGGAGGAAGTGTGACACTGTGGAGACAGGCTTTGATGCCTCATACGCTCAAGCTACCACCCAGTGTCTTAGTCCACTTCCTGCTGCCTTCTGATCAAGATGTAGCCAGCACCACATCTGCCTGCACACTGCCATGTCCCATAATGATGATAATGGACTGGATTTCTGAAACTCTGAGCCACCCCATTAAAAGGTTTCATTTATAAGAGCTGCAGTGGTCACGGGGTCTCTTCACAGCAGTAGAAACCCTAACTAAGACAGGCTCCCTCTTGCTGCTGAGTTGATTCAACCTGTTACTGCTGACACTGATGCCAGACCAGTGTTTCCAGCTTTCCATAAAAGTCTAAGGACTAACAGCTCTCCAGAAACCTTTCCAGTTTTTGGTGATAAATTGGAGTTGCTAAGGCACACAGTCTTGGGGACTAAGCAACTACCTGATTGTTGGCCTCCCCAGTGTGAGGCAGTTACTTCAGGGCCTACACTATGCTCAAGGACCCAGTAACCACCGAGAGGTTCACAGGTCTCAGATGGAACTCAGCTGCTGTTACTATTTTAACATGAACTGACTTAAGAAGCTCATATGTACCTGTACATTCACCCCATTGATTCTGTTCCTATTGAGAACTCTGACTAGGACATGGATTGATCCTGGCAGATTCAAAATCTGAGTAGACCACTGGGAGGTGGGGGAACGCAAAGGTAGGAGGACGTAGGTCCCTGGGGTCATGTCCTTAGGGTTATACCTTGCCCTGACCTTCCCTATATTACTTGCCTTGATTCTCACCCACCAAGAGGAAAGTAGCCTCCACCACACATTCCTGCCACCATGATGCTTTGTCCAAATGCATGGAGTCACTAGCCCTGATGGTTTGGTGCTAAAATTTCTCATCTGCCAGGAATAACAGGTCAGCAAAACAAGGACTAAACCCTCTGAAACAGTACATCGAAATGGTGGTTCCTTCCTTATGGTGTTTGGTCAGTGATGACACACAACCAGTCATGACTTGGAGCTGGGGCACAGTCCCCACTCCTTAGCTATGGAGAAGATGTTTATGATTCCAGAGAAATAACCAAGGAGACAGAAACCTAAACTTTCTGCATAGGACTCATGGTGACCCACGAAGCATACCATCTGATGACCACTGCCCCTCTAGCAGCAAGTCATTTCCAGTGATACTTCTGGACTCCATCAGCCCTCTTGAGAGGCTTCTTCAGCTCTGAGTCCTGTGCTGTGAAACACTTAGGGCGAGGGAAGTATCTTAATCCCTCTGCTTGTCCCCAGAGTCTCCCATAGCTGAGCAGAACTGATGCTCAGTGGATGAGAGATTCCCTGGGAGATCATATTCTTCCATAGGAACCTGCTTCCACACCATGGAGTAAAAGCTCCTGTGTTCACCAGCCTCTCTGGGAGCCCCCATCCCACCCCCTCTCTTCTTTGTCTTCATCTGGCTCATCATGCTAAGCTCAGCTATTCTCTCCACACAGCCTGGTTACTACAACTGTATCCCACAGTTCTCACCAGGACCTATCTGACATCCCCTCTCTCCCCTAGACCTATCTCTTAACCACTCCAGCCCCCACCGGCCTGCTCTCCTGTCCAAAGCTCACGGCTTATAAAAATAAAGCCATCTGCAGTTTGGGTCATCCTCCCAGCTTTCCTAAGAAAGCAGAGACAGCTCCCCATACTCCCCATACTCCCCATACTCCCACCCTCCACCCCACTCCTGGTCTCATCCCAACCTTCCTGCTGGCCTAAAGAACTGACACCAGCACTTTCTTTCAGATCACTTCCTCCTTCTTATAGGTCACACTCCAACAATGATTCATTCTTCATTTCTCCTTTCTAGCTCATCTTCATCTTTGCATATTAAAAAAGTGGGCACACAGGCAGAAGTATTTTATAATAGAGAGAAATGACATGTATGTGTGTAATTCTCAAACTTCCCCAGACTCTCCGTTCTTGCTTTTTTCCACCTATACATGTATATGTATGCAACTGCACAGATATGTATGTGCATGTTCATAACACAGATGAGTACTCACATATGCAAATATATGTGCATGCATGCATTTGTGTGTGTATATGTATGTCTTTCTCCAATATTTTCCTATTCTTTCCAATCACTCCCTCTATCCATCTTTTCCTCTATCTACCTTATCTGCTGCCAACTTACTTGGTTGCCCCCACACTTAACTGACCCTGTCTTGGTCCACCTCCCCTACAGATCCTTTGCTCTCCCTCCTCTTCCTTCCGGCCTCAGTTACTGTTCCTGTTGCTGTGTCAAAAGCAACTGAAGGTGGGAAGGGTTTGTTCCCACTCACGGTCTGTGAGTACAGTCCACCATGGTGGAGGGCCCGGCGGCAGAAGCGTGGTGCAGCTGTGCAGCGGTATGCAGTCAGGGTGCAGGCAGCAAGGAGCGCCAGCGCTCAGCTCATTTTCTCCTTTCCATTCAGTTCTAGGACTCCAGCCCACAGGAATGGTGTCACACACGTCTAGGATGGATCTCCCTGCCATATTTAATCAACATGCTCCCACACAGCCATAGCCACGGGTAACATAATCTGTGCATCTGGAAGCTTATCTCTTGGTTGATGTCTCATTGACAATCAACAGAAACCATCACATGTTCCCAGACAAGCATCTTCACAGACATTCACACTTTCCATTGCTTTCCACACTCAGTTCTTGGCCCACAAAAGTTGGCTTTATGACCAGCGTATCTTGAAAGTGTCCTTAGCCAGGCAGCCCTGGTGACATGATCAAGTCTGTTGCCAGAGACTGTTCCAGAAGGTGACTGACTGTCAGGGTCTCATGCCTCATCATTTTCCAACAGTGGTGATCAGTAGCGCCTAGCACAGGAACACTTCAAAACAAATCCCATCACATGACCAGGACCAAAATGTGGGGCGGGGCAAGACTTCCAGGCTGTGAAGTAGAATCGACACTGCCTGGGCCATCGGGAGCAATCCTGTAACTCCTGAGAGCTGGCCATGACTTTGTCTTCACTGAACAAAAGCTCTGAGTTAACGGACCAGGCCTGGCTCAAGCCATCACTCAACATGAGGGCCCCACCCTCAGAAGCCCCAGTGCTGCTCTGGTGGGGGGATTTTACAGCCCAGTGCTTCACAGAGGACGAGATAGGTCACCAATAGGAATAGCTTGCTGAAGTTTCTAAGCCCAATGCCTTTCAGCCTGAAAGCCGACTACCTGTCCCAAGGTAGACAGTCTGCCCATCTTACATCAATAAATAGTAATAAAGGCTCACTGGAACCATTTATTTAGCCAAGCAAGGAACTTAGTTCTCCCAGGGAACTAAGAATGTAGAAGAACAATTCGCATTTATTCACTTCTTTGCCCAACTCAGAGGGCTTCCTCTGAACGAATGACGGAAAGTAGAAATGAATGAACATGGCCAGTGGGAGAAATCTGCAGTCTACCTTCCTAAGATGCAACAAGAAGGAAGCACAAGAGCAATGTAAACTAAGTGTTAGAGGGGCAGCGGGGAAAGAGTAATCAATTCCGACAATGGGGAAGCAGCAGGGAAAACCACCCTCTCCATGGAGACAGTGCTCAGGGTACCCGTCACTAATTACATCCTCGGCGCACATTGCCAAGGCCTTCCCTCGAGTTAACTATTTCTGCCCACGATGTGGTGTGATTATTGCTATTTTTCAAATGGGAAATTAAGGCATGGAGAAAGTTCTTCTACAAAGACCAGTTGGAAAGTAACAGAGGCTGCAGGTCAACCCTGGTGTTATGAATTTCTTTGCTATTGTGCCAGAGTAAAGCACAGACTCCCACTTCAGCTCACCCTGAGGTGATTAAAGCAGTGCTGTAACTGAACAGACTGAATTCCAAGATGGGCCTGTGTTCCCAGCTACTCAAGAGGCTGAAAGCAGGAACAGGAGATATTGAAGGCCCATCACGACCGAACAGCCGTTCTGGGCAGCTTAGCAAGACCCCATCTCAGAGAAAAAAGTGAGGAAACAAAGATACACCTCAATGGGATAATATTTTCCTACCATGTGTTGGATTCTAGGTTCAATCCCCCCCCACACACACACGTACACACACACACGTACACTTGAGAAAAGAAAAGGAAAAATTAATTTCTAATTTAACTAACACCAACCCCACCCTCAGAATTTCAGATCCAGCTTTTTTGCTTGAATATTCTACCATTTCCAGAATAATTAATATATATTTTATGTAAAATAAAGAAGTCTAACCCCTGTGCATTTCACCAAACTAGCATGACCTTAATATCCATCCCAACAAAGAGAAAACAGGAATAAAAAAAAAAAAACACCTTAGGGCATACGGACACAAAGGTCCTGAACACAGACAGTATCAGCAGACAGGATCACAGCAATTGAGGGTTTCTTTCTCATGACTTTTTATGACATGATAGTGTGGAGCTTATTCTAAAGATGCAAGACTTGTTTGCTATTGAAAACCCAGTTAGTGTGATCTACCATATTCACAAGCCTGCCTGATGCCCACAGTTCAGCAGAATTAAACTTGAAAGAGTATGTAACCAACCACAGTGAGCCCTCTTAGCTAAGTCACCTCATGCAAGGTGGCACTACAATGGAGGACCACACAAGTGGGGGAGGTCACATGGCCAGACAGGAAGCTAAAGAGCTTCCTGGGACTAAATGGGGGTTCCCTGAGAACCACATTAATCTCTTCCATAACGATGCCTCGTAATGATTAATCTTCATCAACTTGGCTGGATTTGGAATCACATAGAAGACACCTCTGGCTGTGCCTATGAGAGTGTTATCAGAAAGGTTTGCCTGAGGAGGGGTGACCCACGCTCAGTGTGCGCATGCATTGGAGTCTAGCCTAAATAAAAAGGAGAGCTGAGCACCAGGGTTCACTTCTCTCTACTTCCTGACTGTAGCGAGTGCCATGCTGTCTTATTCCCCTGCCTCCGTACTACCCCTGCCATGATGAATTACACCCTCAAATGCGGAGCAAAACAAACGTTTCCTTCCTTAAGTTGTTTTTGTTGGGTGTTTTGTCACAGCAACAAGGAAGACCATTAATACTCATCCCCAATGACTTAGAGACCCTCCCCACAAGGTCTCCTTTCCACATTTCCACACTGCAGACCAATCCTTCCACACATTAGCCAAACCACAGCACCGCTCACTAAGCAAAAATTATAACTGTTATGTACCCATGTCATATGATAGCATCTAAAGCCACATTCCTTCAGTTTTATATCTGAATAGATAAAAACACAATCTGGGGCTCATGCCACATGGGCTCTGCCAATAGAGTGCTGCTTTTTTTTCAAGTGAACATCCTATCCAAAAAATAAAAATAAAATAAAAAGTAGTCCTGCCCTGAAGTTTTATCGTATAAAGCAAATGTTGAGTTTCGCAGTTTCTGACTTCAGCCTACCCAGAGGAATCATTTCAATGAAATATTAATCTCTGAGAAAGCCACCCTGGGATAAGACTGCAAAGTAATTCAAGCAGCATGTGTAAAATTTATTTAGTGTTTGGCTGGGGATGTTTTTAATTATGTGAAGCCTCCAGAATGGGAAGAAAGTGATTGAAGATGCTTGATGCTTCGTGGAGGCACTGGATGCTTCCAGACTTCTCTTTGGTTTCAGTTTATTTCTGCAGCCCCCAAAGCACAACACACAGGCAGCTCACATGGCACTGTCACATCCAAGACACAACCATCAGCAGAAAAACCCGAGGACACACCAGAATCAGCAATCTGAAGACCTCCTGTGTAAGTGTGTCATAGGTCCCTACAACCAGAGATGCATGTCTAAACCTTCCTAATGCTGCGACCCTTTAATAAGTTCTTCATGTTGTGATGACACCCAACCATAAAGTTATTTCCATTGCTACTTCATAACTGTAATTATGCTTACCTCATACACAAAAAGCTCCAGGCTCTAGCTCCAGAACAGCACTAACCAAGTGTGGCCATGCACACCTGAGTCCCAGCACTCAGGAAGTGGAGGCAGGAAGAACAGAAATTCAAAGTCGTCTCTGGCTACAAAGAGTTCAAGGCCAACATGGGCTACTTGAGACCCTGGCCCTCCCCTCCCCCCAAAACAAACTGAAGACAAGAAGCTATAAGCTATCTGATAAACAAGTGGAAAGTCCAGGAATTTGTCTCTAAAGATAGGCTTTCCGCCACCTCTGGGCTCTGTCTGTGGAGTCAGCCTGAGGGCAGGGGTTTCTGTTCCAGTAGAGCCTATATGAGGTAAGACATCTCAGATATTCATGGCTGGTCCTGTGAAGTAGAGCTTGCACGCTGGAAATCGGCACCGAGGCGTTCACATCAGAAATCCCTGCTGGGGATCTAGCTCAGTTGGTAGAGAGCACGCCTGGTATACACAAATCCCTGATTCAATTTCCAGCACCATATAAACTATGCTAGGTGGTGCACTTGGTCCCCAACTTTGGAGAAGGAGGCAAGAGGATCAAAAGTTCAAGATTATAATTTGCTCATTTGGATAAAAGGGGAAAAAAAGGAGGTCTTGGCAAGACTGAGATCCTAATCTCAATACCCACTGCACTGCAACCCCCTACCACAAGTGACAACAAAGGGGGACCAGCCTGGGCTGGAAGAAGCAGGCAGAGGAGGCAGACTGTGTTGAACATGAAAAAGAAGTCAAGACACTGAGACCGGGTGAGGAACTCCAGTTCCAAAAGATTTGACCCCCTCTTCTGGCTTCTGCGGGCACTGCATACACATACAGACACACACTAATACACATAAAATAAAAACAATTAAGAAATAGTCAGCATGGCAGTGTGCACCCATAATGCCAACACTGGGGAGGCAGAGACAGGAAGATGCTGGGGCTCATTGGCTAGCCAGCCTAGCTGAAACCAGTAAACTCCAGGTTCAGTAAGAAGTCCTGTGTCTCATAAGGAGACAAAGAATGATTGAGAAAGTCACCAAATACTAACCTTAACCTCTCTTCTCCCTGACCACACACACACACACACACACACACACACACACACACACACACACACACACACACACACACACAGGCAGGAAACAGTTGTATGGAATTGAAGACAACCACAAAATCCATACCACACTGGAAAAAAATTCGACTTTACCACCATGTGCCTGAAAAATCCAAACCAACCCCCATCCAACTTTTTTTTCCTTTTTTTACCTTTATCTAAATTAAAAACAAGCTTGCTTGACATGTCAATCCCAGCTCCCTCACCCTTCCCTCTTCTCCCACCCCCACCAACGCCCCCAACCCCTCACCCATTCCCCCTCTGCTCCCCAGGGAGGG
The DNA here is from genome assembly GCF_017639785.1 of Mesocricetus auratus. Lineage (NCBI taxonomy): Eukaryota > Metazoa > Chordata > Mammalia > Rodentia > Cricetidae > Mesocricetus > Mesocricetus auratus. Next base: position 143,352,598 of record NW_024429266.1, on the reverse strand, counting down.
TGAGGCCCTCCATGGAGAATCTTCAAAGTCTGTCATATCATCCTGGGCAGGGCCTAGGCCCTCCCCCATGTGTCCAAGCTGAGACAGCATCCTTCCGTGTGGAATGGGCTCCCAAAGTCTATTTGTATGCCAGGGCTAAATCCTGGTCTACTATCCAAGGCCCCCTAGATTTCCGAGGCCTCTTCACTGACACTCACGTTCAGGGGGTCTGGATCAGTCCTATGCTGGCTCTCAGTCACCAGTCTAGGGTCCAAGGGCTCCCTCTTGCTCCAGTCAGCTGCCTCTGTGGGTTCTCTGCCATCCAACCTTTCTAACATTGCAAGCAGCATAGGAAGGACATGCCGGTAGACCCCTGGCTCCTTAATGCAGGACACCTGCTGCAGGACACTAGCCACTGTTTTCTTCCTATCCAGGTTTCATCCTCAAAACCTCCATCTTCTACTGCAGGCCTCCTGAGATGGATGTGTCTGAGGCATCTGCAGATGACGAGAAACAGCAGATACACACACACACACACACAGAGCAACTTTCCTGCTCCTCACTTTCTTTGCTGCATTGACGTCACAGTTCCCAACATGACTTGGAAAGCCATTATCATGGCTGAAAACAGAATGTCACGTGTGGAGCGGCTCGAGAACCACCCGACCCATGCCCACTCCAGCCCAAGGAGCTGTGGGAAGCTAATGGCTGTGGTGCCAATCGGATTAATTTTCTTCAGGGGTGTAGACACTGTAAACTTGCTGGAGCTTCAGGACATAAGGCCTCACCCATACTCGTGCAAGCAGTCCTAATGAAACTCAGATTCACAAGAAAGAAAACAAAAACACACAAGCAGAGGTGAAACCTGTTGGGAAGAAAAATGGGTTCCCTGGGACAGGATGGCAATGGACTGTGTATATGGTCAAAATACATGCATGCATGAAATTGTCAAAGAATAAATCAAGACATGTTTCTTAGGAAAACCAGAGCATACATATAAGGAGTCTGACAAATCCAAAAGGAAACTAAAAACCCTAAACCTTGGAGACCCTGGAAGCTCAGGGGAAGACCAGCTTGGATCTAGAGGAAACTAGAAGGAAGTCCTGGGTTGAGTTGGTTGCCATATGGGTGAGAAGAAATGATACTCCACCTGCACATTCTGGATTGTTCTCCATCAGGGGGAGCTAGCCTGGTAGTCACACATACAGATTCAGCTCCAAGCAGCACAACGAGCTGCCGAGCACCTCAGTGGGCAGAGCCGGAGCTGGATCCTTCCTTGATCACAACAAAGAGGTCCTCTCCGGCCAGCCAACCCTGCTCCACAGCAAAGCCAGGACCATCTATACCTTTCTCCCCAACACAGTGGCACTCAGCCCATGGGTATCAAGGGCTCTATGGATGTTTGATCCAAATTCACTAATAAAATGGTTTTAAAACTGCAAACAGAGAGGTTGGAGAGATGACTCAGTAGTGGCTAGCAGTGCACTCTGCTCTGCCAGAAGACATAGGTTCAGTTCCTAGCACCCACATCAGGCAGTTCACAACCACCTGCAACTCCACCTGCACAGAACCTGACACATCTGGTATCCATGGGCACCCATACTCATAAGCAAATACCCGTACGAGAACACATGTACGTATTTAAGAATGAAATGCATCTCTTTTAAAACATCAGGGGCTGGAGAGATGGTTCGTTGGTTAGTAGTACTTGTTCTTGCAGAGGACCCAGGTTCAATTCTCAGCACTTACATGCTGACCCAGGGTTGTCCAGAACTCCAGTTCCAGGGGATCCCTCTTTTGACCTCCCGGGACACCTGGCTTGTACATGCCTGGTGCCACATATATGTGCAAGCAAAACACTTATAAGAAAAAATAAAATTTAAAACATAAAAAGCAGAGGGCCAGGGTCTGATTCCCAGGCAGCTTTCACAGCCATCTGCAAATCCAGAGCCACGGGGTCCAGACACCTCTTAGGCCTCTGCCAGTACCCAAGTGGTGCACAGATACAGATGCAGGCAGGCAAGATAGTGACACATATAAAATAACAATAAACAACTTCAAATCATTTTAAAACTTGTGAACAGACACACTCTGTGCCCACTGTGAACAAACACAGGTCCAGTGGGCTTACAAGCCTAGCTGGCTCTGTTAGTGCCATAGCACGAAGGGTCTTCTGCCAAAACCGTGACTACACTAGCACACGTGTTGATGCGTCATCAATTGGGAAATCTGGAGTTGCAAAAAGATCACTTAACAATTCAAACCCATGCAAGTCTCTTCATGCTGTAAAACTGTACACACAGGCACACCATCCCACTCCAGCTTCCCAGTGCTGTGCTCAATAAAACACGGGGCAGGCTCAGCGACGCCTGTGGAATGCCTGCTCTTACAAAGACACAGTGTATGTGGTATGCACCTCACTCGTATCTGCAGTCCCAGCGCTCTGAAAGGTGAGGCTGGACCAGCCGTGGGGAGTAAGCCAGCAAGCACTATTCTTCCACTGCCTCATCGGCTTCTGCCCCCAGGTTCCTGCCCTGTTTGAGTTCCTGTCCTGATTTCCTTCAGTGATGAACAGGGATGAGGAAGTGTAAACCAAATAAACCCCTTCCTCCCTCATGGTGTTTCATCAAAGCAATAGTAACCCTAACTAAAATAATTCCTCTTCCAGGTTTTGACAGCTTTTGTTTGTTTAGCTGCTTGAGTTTTGTTTGGTTTGCTTTGGTTTTCTCTGTGTGGCTTTGGTTGTCCTAGAACTCACTCTGTAGACCAGGCTGGCCTGAAACTCCCTATATAGACCAGCTGGCCTCAAACTTACAGATGTCTACCGCCTTTGGCTCCCGGGTGCTGGAATAAAGGTGTGGGCCACCACGCCTGGATGAAAACTGATTTTCAATCAGTACAGGCTGAGTCTACAAGGCATCCTGTCTAAAGTACCTGTCTGAAGCTGTAGCTGTCAAGTGGGACCTCAATTCTCAGCTTCCATGTATACCATGACACTCCACTGTTCTCAATAATGAAGTTCAGAAGATGAACTGTTAATTATCATGTAACACACAGTTCTCTGTACTCATTTCACACACCCAACCTTTCCCCTTGACAGAACATTCAGACCCGTAGGATTGGACAAAAGCCACATGGAAGGTTTATGGCTTCACGGAATCCACCTCTGTGCAGAGCCATAGGCACACCCTCCCGGGGAAGAATACCTGCTTCCCCTGGTCTACCAAAGAAGGGTGGGGCAAGGCACCTGTGGCTCCTCCCTCTTCTGCTACAGTGGCTTGTTTGTGCATACCACCAACACCCAGCCTAAGGCCCTGTGCACTATGTCCACATCCCCATCCATCCTTGGTCCCTGGAGTGTTTCTCCACAGACCCACGAAACCTTTTCTGACAGCCCGAGGAAGAAAATGAAGCTAATAATTCAGTGGAATGTTTGCTGTAGGTGTGAAGGTACAAAGACACACACAGACACATACACATACACCCATACACATACAGTCACAGACATATACAGACACAGACACACATACATATGCCCATACACATACAGTCAGACATACATACATGCACAAAGATAACACAGAAAGACATATAGACAGAGACACAGAGACACATACACACACAGTTACAGATAAACACGAACACACATTTCCATACCTGCACACACACACACACACACACACACACACACACGCTCATGCACTCACCCAAGGCCCTTTCCCATGGACTTTTTGATTCAGGGGAGCAGGTCTCTGGGAAAGCCAGTCACAGACCCTTTGTGAAGGTGTGTACATTCACTGAGGTACTTCCAAGAGCAAAGATGCCATTTCAACCACAGACTATTTACAAGGTTGGAAACCAGATCTTAATTCTAGCCTTGTGCCTCTGGGATGTTAGCTTCAGGAGCTGAGGCAAGGCAGTATTTCTTGTTTGAGTTATGACTTTAACCCTTCATGGTCCCTGTCCGAGGAAAAGAATTCTAGGCTCCCAAAGCCCAGAAACTATCTTTGCCCTGAGATGAGGAAGTCCCCTCCGGAGGTCTCTTGAGTCTGCATTTCTGTGCCCAGCAGCAAAGCATAGCAAGGGAACTAGATTTTCTCATATGACAAACTTAACTGACAGAAGCCAAATGACCCAGGGTCATTCGGAGCAAATGCACTGAAAGCCACACATCTTTCAATCCACGTGCTCCTCCCTCTCCCTCTGCTCCAAGAACCAGGATTCTTGGGTCCAAGCAGGAGCAGGTGACTCTTCCCTACAATTTCCCCAGGGCTAGGGTCCATGGAGATCCCCCTCCTTTCTCCTCAAGGCCCATGTCAGCTGTCACTCTCACTTCCCTGATATCTACAGAGCAGGTGCCTGTTCCCACAGCAGGTAAGGCAGCATGTCACGGTACCTTGAAGACTCTTCTGAGGGCAAACCCACCCAAGCAGCTGGCAGGGGTGGGGGTGGGATGCTGTCCCTGAACTTCACCTGTCTGAATTCTACAAGCAGTGACTCATCACGGGGTATTCTGAAGAAAGTTTCTGTGTTCCACCTATGAATAGGGGAGTGTTTGAAACACCCACCCGGGTGTTTTTGTGTTTTGTGCGTGCAGATATGTCATGTGTGTGTGGAGGCCTGAGGTCGGTACCTTGGTGCCTCCCACCTTTTGTAGCCCCGCTTTTTTTTCTTTTGAGACTGAGTATTTTCAATGGTCTGGAATTCACCAAGTATGCTAGGCCACCTGGCTGGCGAGTCCCAGAGAGATCCATGCCCCTGTCTCCACCTCCCCATTGCTGGGATTCCAAGCATGCACCACCGTGGCATGCTTTTCACACACATTCTGGATATCAAACTCAGGTCTTGTGCATCAGGACTTCCTTACCTCACTGTACACGTGGCTGTTGCCCAGAACGTGGAACAAAATATCAAAGGTCTTTGTGATAGGAAAGCGGAACAAAGAGATGCTCACTCCAGGAGATGGTGTATGGTTCTCTCGTGGGGCTCCTCTGATGTTTAATTCATCAGAAGCTCAGAGAATTTTTGCTCACACCCATTACATTCAAAAACTTCTCTCCAGTGTGAATCCTCCTATGGTGATCAAGAGCTGAGCTCTCCATGAGGGCTTTCCCACACCCACCCCAATTATAGCATCCTCCCCGATGTGCTGGGGCTTCTCTTCCATGCTTCCTGGAACTCATCCCTCTCTGTGTACTCTACCTGTCTTCTCTCTTCTCTGACCTCCACGAGAGCTCCGTCAATAACTGTCTGTGCAGCTCAGCTGCATTTCCTCACTTTCCACGTGCTCATTAACCCAGACTCCTCGCTGACCCCCTCACCAGCTCATCACTCAATGGCCTTCTAATCCCTAGTCAATGGGCACTTCAACCTATGTGGACCTGACCTGATCCTGGGCTGTTGGTCCCTCCTTTCCGGAAAGGCTTCTGAATCTCAGTCCAGTCTCCTATGCCCTCTTGCTCTCTGCAAGTCCCCTTCCAATCCTGCCTTCACAGAGTCTTCTATTTCCCTATCCCGGAGCTCTGTGTGGCATCCTAGCAAGCCCTGCTCTCACAGAAGTCTGACACAGGCATGGATCCCGACAAGCTGGGTGAAAATCCTGGGTCTGTCACTGAGAGTCATGTGGACAAGTCACTCATCACCTCTGTGCCTCAGCTTACTCAGCTATGAAACAGGTACATTGATAGGCGTCCTCCTTGATGCCCGTTGTACTCTGAAGTCAGGCTCTTCAGCAGTCCCCTTCCTGATGGTATTTCTTTGCTCATAATTAGGATTGACACAAGGGTGCTGTGGAATATTCCTGTACACTGTGTAAATTATGCTCTGATTCATTTCATAAACAAGCTTACTGGCCAATCGACAGACAGGATGGAGTTAGGTGGGAGAGCCAAACTGATAATGCTGGGATGAAGAAAGGCGGAGTCGGGGGAGATGCCGGGCCAGCCACCCAGGGAGCAAGGTGTGCCAGAAGACAGGTAAAAAGCCACAAGCCGTGTACCAAACATAGAAACGTGGGTTAATTTAAAGGTAAGAGTCAGCTAGTAATAAGCCTGAGTTATTGGTCGAACATTTTTAATTAATATAAGTCTCTGAATGACTATTTGAAAGTGGCTGCGGAACAGGGCTGGGCAGAGAAAAATCTGCGTATACAAGGGTTTATAATGCACAGTGCACTTAAAAAGCACTATCTGGACCTAGTGGTTCGGCTCTGTAGGTAAAGTGCTTACCAAGCACGAACCGCATAAACCAGGATATACGCCTGTAATCGCAGAGGCAAGAGGGTCCTAAATTCAAAGTCACCCTCAGTTATATAGAAAGTTTGAGGCTGGACTGGACTACATGAAATCCTGTCTCAAACAATAGATAAACACTGAAAAAGAAAGCACTACTTATGGCCCTCTTGCCAAACCCCATAACTTTCCCTGATCAAATGATACAAAGCATGACTTCACTGCCTCTTGCTAAGACCTGGCTCATGAGTCTTCGTTAAAGCCTCTCTCGAATGCCAAACTCATAAAGCCATCTGCCCAGATGCCTCTCCCTACCTGTCCTTGAAGCTTCCAAGTTGGCCAGTCTGAAACTGAGCTCACTGCCCTCTCCTGCCATGTTGCGCCCTCCCCCTCCTCTGCCTCCACCCTTCCACCCCCCCTCTGCCAATGAATAGCTCTACTATCCTTCCCCAGGTTGCCCAGGCCAAAATGCCCCAGCAATCATGGGCTCCTGCCCTTCTGTACTCCTTCATCCAATCAGCCATCAGTTCACGCTGACTTCAGAGCCAAGTGTTTCCTGAGTCTGTGCCCCATTCTCCACCCTGCTACCAGTGTCTTAGAAACTTATTAGTTCTTGCATGGATGATAGTGGCAGTATTAAAAAGATTAATCATACGCCCTTTATGGCTAAAACACGATTGGAAGCATTTCATGTTATACAGATTCCAACACCGGCCGTACTGCCTGTAAATGAGGAACCGGAGTTCAGAGAAGACAGTCTCTCATTTTTTGTCTAGCCCAAGTAACACAGGGGTGCTGGGGGCAGAGAAGCAAACAGAGGTCCATCTGACCCCAGATTCCAGGCCCTTTACACACCCCACACTAGTGGCATCATGGCTGCTCCTCTGACACCAGCCTGGTTCTTTTCTAGTGTCTTCTCCACAGCCAGGAAGTTCTATCATTACGATGCCCGGACTTGGTCTTCCATGCGAAACCCTGCAGGAGTTCCCCAGTGCCTTCAAAGTCAAGTTCAGACACTTCATCAAGCCCTTTCCTGATGGGGGCTTTGCTCTTTTGTATTCTCACCTCCCTTCTCTCCAGCCACAGCAATGTCTCCAACCCCTCTACCTACATATCAGTTCTCATTCTCCCCTCCCCTCTCCCTTTGGACCCTCCTACTTGCTGTCCAGACTCAGCTGAAGTATTCCTCCTCTCAAAGCTCAGAGCACTTTGTCATCTCTACATCTTAGAACATCACATCTGAAATGGCTTGGATGGGTTTCCTAGAATTCACTTATTAGAAACTTAATCTCCATCACGTCAACGACATTTGCAGGTGGCCTTTTGGAGTCAATTGGGATAAGATAAGGTCGTGGATTAGGTCCTATGCCTGCAAGAGTTACTTTAGAAGAACAAGGGGCAAGACCTGAGCTAAATTGTTTGCTCTGTCTGGCCATACGATGCCATCTACATCAAGGTCCTGCAGGGAGGCCTTCACTAGGCACTAAGCTACGCTTTCAGAGCTATATACTAAAAAAACCTTTCTAAAAATAATAATAAAATGTCCAGTCTGGGGTATGCAGTAAAAGCCACAGAAAGCAAACTAGAAAGACATTCATTTATTGAGTCCTTGGGATATGTGAGAACGCACATTCATATGAAGAATGGAAAGTGAGATGCTACATTCCTACCTCTGACTCCATCTGCCTCTACACTGGGTCTCTGAGTTCTCAGGAAAAATAGAGTACCTTCGTATATCTATGAGGCTTGGCTGGCATGTGAGGCATCAGCAAATGGTGATGTGTTGAGCTGAGCAAACACGCCAAGGCTACCAAGCCATCTGTGGGAGCCCAGAGGACGTCCCACTTTCACAAGTGTGATTCCCAGAGCAATGTCCAAGGTGTTACTTTCAGAATCTGCATGAGAGTCTCAGGGTGGAACCCTGGAGAACGCCTCGGCCGACCATTCCTGCCCTGTGTTACTGACTCACTGAGAGATGAACAGAAGTCCTCGAGGTAGAACAGCGGCAGTTCAGAGCCCCTTCCAGTAGCCAAGCAGTGGGAGACCAGAGACAGCTACATCAAGATTAACATATCAAAGTCATCCTTCATAGAGAAAGATGAAGGCCTTCCCCGTCTGGGTTTCATACAGCAAACTCAAGGAACAGTGGGAAACACAAAAGAGAGAAAGCCAGCGCTCTACAAACGTACTGTAAGGGGCCGTGCGGCCCAGGGCCCAGTGTTTTTGAGCACAGGCTTTCCCTCAGCTCACTAGTCCATGCCCACTCTTGGGAGTGCCTTTTCTTTGGTTGATAAACTGTTTTATCTCTATTTCTAACCATGTGTCCCTGGTCCAGTTCTTTGCAGTGGGACATAAGGACCTGGACACTCCGGTGGGTGCCCCTCGGGACACAGATACATTCACTACTGCACCTCAGGGACACTTCAGGGATCGGCTGTTAGAGGTTGCTCAGCCGAGAGGCACACTAGACAGAGAACCTTGAAAAAGTAATGCGCCTGCCTGTCCTCTCCTCCTGAAGGTGCCACCTGTCCCTTCCTTGAGGGCTGCTGTGACCTGTCTTGTCTAACAAGAAGAGCAAGCAAGAGGACCGCAGGCTGTGTTTGCATAGGTGCCTGGGGAGACAGCCTTAGCCTGCCCTTGTGACTAGCCCTCTCTGAACAGGAAGGAGATCCCCTGAAGTATGCTCCCTCAGGCTACTGCACTTCTGAGTGACAGGAAGATGCAGGGCTAGGGGAGAGGTTTCACTCGTTTCAGGTGTTCTGGGAGAAGCCTTGTTTTCCTCACAGGTTTATGGAGGCCCCTCGGCCCAGCAGCACTTCCGCCTCCTCTCACAGTGGAGGACAAAGTGCGAGCTGCCTCTGGGATCAAATCTGGGGCAAGAGAAGCAAAAAAGTCAGAGTCCTCTCTGAAGCAGAGAAGGCAAGTCTGACAGGAAAGAAAGCAGGAGGAAATGGCTGTTCCCACTGGCTTGCTCTCTTTCTTGCTTCCTTTCTGGCCTTGAACTTATGAACTTATTACATAGCTGATAACGACCCTGAATTTCAGATCCTCCTCCTACCGCCACACCCCACGAGTTGGGATGACAGGCAGGCATGTTCCACCAAACCCAGTTTATGCAGTCTTGGGAACTGAACCCGCGGCTTAGTGCAAAGTAGGCAAGCACTCTAGCAACTGAGCTAAGTCCTCAGTCATTTTTTTCCTTGTTGTTGGGTTGGGTTAACAATCAGACCCTGCTGTCCTGAGATAGTCTGGAGCTGGACTGGATGCCTGAGTCTATGGCTGGCATCTGATACTGGGTTTGCCTTTTAGTTATAAATGGGTGTCCCCACAAAACTCTTTCTCTCCCTCTTTCCCTTCCTCCCCTTCTACACACACACACACAAACACACACACACACACACACACACACATGCATGCATTTGCACACACCCCTCAGAGAGGAGACTCGATGAGACAAATATATCTAAAATTCTCCATACCCAGGGTCTAACACCTACCCCAGGGACTCCTGTAATAACAAGGAGTCCCCTCCTGGAGTCCTTTTTCTCCAGAGTAGGTTCGATTCCATCCCCTGAGCTCTGGATGGAATAATTTCCTCCATCCCTGTTACCTGAGTTGTTAGGGTCGGAGCCTGGGCCTTGGTGGTTCTAAAGAGCCAGACTCAGCTGTCCATCTTCGCTAAGCCAGTTAAGCACAATAAAACAAAACAGTAAAAAAGAGATGAAAGCTAATCAGACATTAGGAAGGAAGCCAGAGCAGTCCGGGTCTAAGCAGAATTGCCAAATACTGGTCAGGATGTGGTCCCTCATCCTCCATCCTCACTGTCTTTGGGGAGGTGGTCTGACAAGTGGTCAGAACTATATAAAGTCTCTTTGAGAGACACGTTCCTGCTCTGGCTGGCATCAGGATCCCAGCCTTTTCCTTCTCCCATCTTGAGATTCCAGGGGAAATTCAATTTTTGGACTATTACATTATCATTGTACTCTAGTCCTCGATTACCCGTGTTGTGTGGCTGTCTTCCTATCTCTCCATTCAGTTTATGGACATCCTGGAGCTGGGACATGTTTGCCTCCTGTGCTAACTAGGGCTTTTGTTCATTTGTCTCTCCAAAAGTACCTGCATTTGCCCAGCGGGTGCTGAATGGTGGAGAGTTAAGTTTAGAGCACAGAGGTACCTCCATCAGTTATGCAATCAGCAAGCAGATGAGCCCATCACCTAAGGGAGATTTAGGCAGCAAGTGCACACAAAAGGCTTTGGGCTCAGGAAAGTGTGTCAACCCTGATAGCCACTGACCTGCTGGAATAGAATAGGCCCAAATATCAAACTCCATCTCTTCTAGTTTCACCATCTCTGTTCTCCACAAATCTGTCTCCCTCTCTACCTCTGCCCCTCTCTCCCTAAGTCTGAGAAACTTACCCATTACTTAGCCATCCATACAGCTTTCTAGATGCTATACAGGAAACTGTTCCAAAGCCAGGGCTCTGGAGGGACCATCCACACAGTTTACCAGCCAGGGCTTTGAAAAGAAAACAAAACAGCCACACACAGCTACTGAGCTCAGCTTTCTTTTGACTGTGGTTTCTTTGCTTACTGGAGACAGTGTCCCTCCTCCACCCCGGAGGCTCTGATCCCCTGGCCCCAGAAGGAAACAAGGCCAGCAAAGATAGAAGTCTGCCTTCTATCTCACCGTTCAAAGCAGTCTGCGCACCTGAACTGGGAACGCCCACTCCATTGTCTCTAGCAATACAAGGACAGACAGTTGGACTGGTGACAAGCCACACCTCCCCATGCCCATCTCTGGGCCTCCAGTCCCCACCAAACCTCTGAAGATCTACAAAGCCCTTTCTTGATCGCCTTCTGTGTGCCTGTGTTTCCTGATACTCCTGCTTCTGGATGGCCCTGCCCAGCCCAGAAGCCCAGCAAGCTTCTTGACTTTTCTTGTAGGATGGACTGATACCACTGAATACCCATTTTTTCTTATTCTTACTGAACGGACTCTGCTGACCACCTGTCTATCACATCGGGGTCTATGATCTGGTTGAGAAGGGTCATGTCTGTGTGTCTCCAGCACCCAGCACTGAGCCAGAATTCCAAGTTCAAGGTAACACCTGAAGATTCAGGCAGTGATCCTAACATTGGACCAAAACATCTTTTCATAAGCCAAATGAGATTCACACCCAGTTTAACAGGAGGGTACATGTCACAGAGACCAGGAAGAATGATACATGGAGAGAGCCATCGGGTGTGACATCAAAGGTCCTGGTACCAACTGACTCCCCAGCCACCATTCTGAGCAAGATTTTTTCTGAGTCAGACTGTCCAAATGTCAAATAGAAGAGATGCCCAGGCCTGGGGTCTGGCTTTTCTTCCTCTTTAACAGCCAGGGAAACCTGCTTCTGGCATCAGCAGCTGGTGATCTAGGAAGGGGGCATGCCAAGTGAAAGGGTCTGGGATAGGAAACTGAAAGTTCTCATATAGACTAGTGAACAGAAAAATGCCCACCACAGTGTTTCCCGGACCCCTTACAAAACTGGTCCCCGCACCACACAAAGTGATCTCATCTCACTAAAGCTGAGGGAACAGCCTTCTGAAAAGAGCAGACTATGTGTGGAGCAGCTGAGTTCGAAGACAGAAGACACAAATGTGCAGGGACTTGGGCAACGGAGTCAAACTCGGCTCAACGGAGCAAGGTTCCAGAACCAGCAAGCAGCAGATTCAGCTTGCAGAGCCAAGGCTGATTGAAGGAAACAGGATTCTGAGCTGGTAAAGTGACCAGCTGTCACCTAGCATCCAGTGTCAGCAGTGGGCTTCAAACCTGGCTCTCCAGTATTCCATTTTAATGAGCATTAAAAATCCCTTACTGCATTTTACCTTTAATAGATAAACGAGAAGACATAATAGGGAGAGTCAGCATTTATCCACCTCCCTCACCCAGAATCCCTTACTTCATGTCTGAACCTCTCTCCTCCAAACAGGAGTGCTAATTGCATTCTTCTATGCCATCCCAGCCCCCTCCAAGAGTGAGTGCTGCCCCAGACTTGACTAAGCACATGTAAGTTCTATAGCGGGGTTGGCATGGCTAGGAGCCAAGGCCCAACTCTTCCGTAGCTGCAACAAAGCAAAAAGGAGGAGGAAAACCAGGACTGCTGACAGCACAGTCAGAGCAGTACCATCTGAAAAAGACACTCAGAACAGTACCATCTGAACAGCACAGTCAGAACAGTACCATCTGAACAGCACAGTCAGAACAGTACCATCTGAACAGCACAGTCAGAACAGTACCATCTGAACAGCACAGTCAGAACAGTACCATCTGAACAGCACAGTCAGAACAGTACCATCGGAACAGCACAGTCAGAACAGTACCATCTGAAAAAGACACTCAGAACAGTACCATCTGAACAGCACAGTCAGAACAGTACCATCTGAACAGCACAGTCAGAGCAGTACCATCTGAACAGCACAGTCAGAACAGTACCATCGGAACAGCACAGTCAGAACAGTACCATCTGAACAGCACAGTCAGAACAGTACCATCTGAACAGCACAGTCTGAGCAGTACCATCTGAACAGGACAGTCAGAGCAGTACCATCTGAACAGGACAGTCAGAACAGTACCATCTGAACAGCACAGTCAGAGCAGTACCATCTGAACAGGACAGTCAGAACAGTACCATCTGAACAGCACAGTCAGAACAGTACCATCTGAACAGTACAGTCATGGATCTTAAGTGTGGTACAGGGTAAAAAGAAAAACTATGGGTTCAGGTTCCCGCTAATAAGTCAACGAACCTCAGCTCACATTTACTGAGCATATACTGAGTCTGATACGAACTAAACCCCTTACCTACATAGTGAGAAGAATGAGTGTTCTGAAATTCAAATGTTTATATGGATGTAGGCCCCACCACTAATGAGCTGTGTGGCATTAGGCAAACTTTGTAGCCTCTCTGTGCCCCCATGTGAACTTTATAGAGATGAAATAAGGGTCAGGCAAGTCAAAACTCAGGAAGCGAGCATAGCACTGAGCAGGCACTCAGCCTTCAGATGAATAGCCTTCAGTTATCCTATTGGTTAGCACACTAGTCTGCAGAGAAGGCATACTGCCCTTCCTGTAAGACTCTGAGAGAGTTCGAGCCCACTTGCTCAAGGCAACAAAGTTTACAAGAGGTAAAGCTGAGATTTGAACACAGAGAGCAACGTCCACAAGCTGGTGAGCTCAGCGGGCACTGTGAGCAGGCTTTCAGAATGTGGATATCAGCGGACAGGTGAGCAAGGGGTCCCTTGCTGTAAATTCTGCAGCAAGAGAGAAAGGCGGACTGGATAGGGCAGCAGGGAACAATGAAGCTGTCATAAGCAGGGGGAAAGCTTCATCCAGAAGAGACCAAAGAATGATGGGGTGTTTGCCAAGCCATGGGGAGGAAGGATTCCCAGAGGTCAGAACAGCCAAGCGGCAGTGAGCTGGGGTGCGTGGAGACCATGGCGGAAGGGCTGGAGGATGAGGCTGGGCAGGGAAGTCTGGGGCTGGTGTATAAGGTCGCAGGTTAGATTTCAACCCGTAAACACTGGCTCTGGGGTTGCTGTTAATGCCTGACAAGCACCTACCAATCCAGGCCCTTTCTGTTAGCAATGGAGAAGAGAACAGAGGTGGAGGGCAGGGTGGTAGCGCAGCCTGGTGGGAATTCAGCAATGGAATTCTGACCCTGGGATTGCAGTGGGGAAGAGATAGAACAGGGGCTGGGATGATCTGCTAAAACAGAGCTGATGAGAGCAGGAGATGTGAAATACTGGCTCTCTGTGAACTGATACAGTAAGCCAGGCTGACTCCACCCAACTATTGTGGGCCAGATAACTGCTTTGTGGGAAGAGAGGTTCTCCTGAGCAATCCAAGTGAACAAATCCTCCCCCACTTACACGGTGATGGCCAAAAATGCCTCCAGATACTACCAGACTTCTCTTAAGGGACACAATTAAAACATGTGGCATTCACACACATGCACATAAATACAAAATAAAAATAAACTCTACCACCTTTACTATTTTCTTGACTTGGTTTTTGATTTTGGTATTTGGGGACAGGGTCCTGTGGAACCCAGGTTGGACTCAAACTCATTTTGTGGCCACGGATGACCTTGAACTCCCAATCCTCCTGCCACGCCCAAGGGCTAGGATCCCAGGTGTGCTACACCACACCTGGCCCATTGTCTACTTTTCAGAAGAGAAAGACACAATTACAGGAAGGCATCACCAAGGCCAATAGTCTGACCCTATCACCTGGCCTCCTCCACACAGGACTTGACCTCAAGCCAGCCTGCTGCAGCAGAATACAAATTTGGCTGCCTGGAGGAGAAGGAGGGGCTAAAGCTAAGGCTGAGGAGTACAACGGCCTTTACTGAGCCGGGACGGCAGCGGGGAACTAAATAAATACTTTGGATCTGAATGGAATCGCTATGTATTTGCTATAAAAGGCAAAGGTTTGGTCTCCCCGGGTGTGTGCAGGCAGGAAGTGGCAGATTCTTGCTCAGACTGGACAGAGGAGCCATCTGTAGGGCTGGACTTGGGGTGTGTGGCACAGACCAGATGAGGTCTACATCTAGGCTGGACCCTTTTTACAAACTTAAGTGGCTCAAGTCTGCTTATTCCCTGGTTTCATTTTGCCGGTTTGTACACAAGAGACTTCTAGAAGGTCCATAGACTTGATGTTGGAAAAACGAGCTTAACTAAGGCTCAAAATCGAAACTACCAAATGAGCTCTCTCTTAAACCTATCTCTCCCCTCGTGGTCTTCATGACCAGCAATGAGCTCTTCTCTTACCCGAGCCTTCAGGGACTTTCACCCTCAGATAAGTCTGAGGACATGAGTGAGCCCCTCTCCAACAGTAGAGAGTCCCTTTTAAGGCTTTAGGGGGCGCCAACAGCCTTTGCACGCCAAGTCAAATCTAATCTCAGGGATCTGGGGGTCGCCAAATAAGTGTCAATAGTTCAGTGGCTCCGAGAGGAACCGGGTAAATATTTCAATGTACACCAGGCCGACTTCAGGTGGGTGACCCCCAGCAAACCCAAAGTCAAAGCCCGCCACCGCCGCGGGCTAGCCCGCTCAGCCAAGCTCCTGGAGTTAGAGCAGCTAGAGAAGCGCCCAGATTTGCAACTCACTGACTCTTCAAAGCCCAGCTGCGGAGGCAGGGGGATGAGAGTGGTGGGAGACAGCTAAAGCGGAGCAAGAGGCTGGACTGGAAAAAGAGGAAACAGGAGGAGAAAGTAAGACCCGCACTAACACCTGGACAGGAGTTCCGGAACAAAGCGGAGGTTTCCGATGCTAAGAGCCCTGAAGAGTTCCCGCTCAGCAGAATTGGGGTGTCCTTGAGCCCTGTGCACCAGGGGAGTAGCTTACCTTCTCTGGGATCACAGGCGCACACTTCCGGAGCCCGAGCGGGGCCTGGAGTAGATCAGATCACCCAGGGAGGGGTGCGGCAAAGTGGGGCTGTGCCCTGTGGCTGGAGCACCCGTGCACCCGAGAACAATTTGGGGAGACCCTCCTGGTCAGGGCTGAGCAGGGAAAGCGTGAACCTGGCCTCGAGACTTCCCGAGCCCTGCACACTCTAAAGGAGACTGAGTCTGTGGGAGGAAAAGGTTGTCTCATTTCCTTCAGTCTCCCCCCCCGCCCCCGCCCCTCGGCTCTGGACCTGCCCTCCCTCCGGCTCCCCGCCCCCTTCCCCACGTGGGCTCCCAGAGAAACCTGAACGGCTGCACCAACTTAGTTCAACTCTGGCAACTCCTGCCTGCCTCCCCTTGTTTGCTACAAGATCTCCCCACCCGGAGACCCCACCTTGACCCGAATGTCCAACCTTTCGCTCCTTGCTGCAAGGAGCCCAGATCTGCAGGCAGACCTCCAACCGTACCCCTAACCCCCATAAGCTCTTACTCCTGCCTGGTGGACTGCACTGTATTGAGCCAGCTTTTAAACCCCAAGTCCAGACAGGAAATAACCACTTACTTGGTTAAATTTGATCGACTCTTTTTTTGTTGTTTTTTTTTTTTTTTTGTTCTGAGTGGATAGCATAAAGCCTGATGCATAATCTCCAAGGAATGTTGGTTTGTATCAGAAGACAGCCACTACAGCCTTGCTCTCGAGGGTTTGGAGTTTTGTTTGTTAAAGTCCACTGAGTATTTATGGAGCAGGCGAAAGGCACCTAGCTGGGTGTAGCCCAGGCTAAAATGAACCCAAAGGTATCCTGCTCCTAAGCAGTTAGCACAGGTGTCTGGAGCAAAGAGTCCTTAGATACAGGCTGAGCTTTTCATACAGTGAGAACAGCCAAGACAGGAAAACTGTGCGGTCCAGCACAAATTTAGGGTTGCCGGCAGGGAGGACGGGAGCCTGGAAGAGAATACCCTGCCAGTCCAAGAAAGGAAGGTCGCTGCTAGGAGCCAGGACAACTGAAAAAAAAAAAAAGGGCTCAGATGGTGGAGAGGTGGAAACTGAATGGAGTAACCAGGGACGAAAGGGTTCACCAGAATCCCTAGTGTGCCCTCAGGAACAGCTATCACAAGTATAGTCTACAAACAGCAGCTGTTCTGCCCCTCTGGACCTGCTCAATTAAGACTACATTCTAATAAAATTCCCAGATTCACATACTCATCACTATGTGTAAGCATTGCTCTCTAGACCACTGATGGCATGGTGGACTGACTATACCAGACCACAGAGTCTGGCTGGACATTAAGCTGTTACATTTTTAAAAATAGGGGACCAAGCTCTGCGCACACAAATACTTAATTGGTCTGATGAGGGGTTCCAGGAGTGTTTCTGAAAGACTCTCCAGGTGATTTGACAGAACCAGAATTGTGAGCCATGTTCTATACTTGTTCAAAGGGTACTTTCTTTATGTAATCTTGAAATGCAGCATTTCCCCCAAAGAAAACAATTGCAGGGTCCTTCAGTAAATGTAGACCAGTTTTCCTCTTCTCATATGGAAGCAACTGGTCTAGGGACCAGTTTTAGCTTTGAGCAGCCTCTAAAGTACTATCTGAACTTGAATAGGCCTCTTCTCTGGACTTCAGTTTTCTTATCTGTAAAACATACACACACTTAACTAATTCCAAATTCCATAGTCCGACACTCAACATGCTCCCCATAACTGGCCAGTTGTATCGTAGGCAGACAGAGAGGCAGCACACACAGAGGAGGTTCCGTGATGTAATGCTGTGTTTGCGGCCACCTGGGCACTTCACATAGGGATTCTTGAGGTCACAGGTTGGATCTGGGCCACACACATAGCTGACACTCAGCAAATGTGTGTGGACTAAAGGAATGCACAGACCACAGCTGCTGGTAGGAGACCTTTTCAGGGACCATTTGGAGAACATTTGGCTCCAGTCCAGAGTCTAGTCACTTGTCCCCAGACTGAAGAAAGGACACTGGAGTACTCTGACACCATCTGACTCTGGATATAAGTTTACTGTTGCTAGTAAGAATTGCCAGTGGGTTGAATTCTTAGAACTCGCTCAGTCCTACAGAAATGCAGCCTCACTCCATGATAATGAAGCAGATAGAATTGTACTTCTGCTTCACAGCAGCTTTGGGGAGTCCAGGGGGTGAGAGGGAATAAAGCTGTCACCCACACAGCCTCTACCTCTTGATGTGCAGCCTCACTGATACGGACAGGGGTGACCACAGGCTGCAGTCCCTGCAGCATGCATAGGGCTCCCAAGAGTCCGGTGACCAGAGCAGGGACCACTATCCCTGACAACAGCCCAGATATAATTATGGAGAAAATCTCAACCCCTGGAGTTTCTTCAGTTAGCAAAAAGAGAGATGGTAATTTAGCATTCCTCATATCATTCCCTTGTTGGCACAAACATTGCAATGATGCCAAGATCTGACAGGAGAGAAGCTATGGCTCTACCCTCCCTGTGTCCCATCCCTGCTGCTTCTACTTAAAAGCTCTGTTTGTGTTTACTTGATAACAAATTGATACTATTACAGTTTACATGCCAATACCATACTTGTTATTGCCTCAAAAGCTATAGCCTCAGAGCTGGAGATGGTGACTCAAGGTTGTAATTCTAGGACATGGAAAGCTGAGGCAGGAGGGTTGCTGTGAGTTTGGACTACTTAGTAAGTCAGTGTGAGACACTGTCTTAAACTTAATTGTTTGAACCCAAAAGATGGCCCGTGGGATAGCCATGTTTGCAACATTTGCTGCCAAGTGTAGAGATCATCAAACTGAATATCCCACAAGTTGTCTGCTGACCTCCATGTCACACACACACACACACACACACACACACACAAACACACAATGTAAAAAGACAACAAAACAAAAAATAAAAGCAAATAACAATGAAAACCCACTGACCTGGATGTTCTCATTTATTAATGAGCAGTGGTGCATGGCACAAATCTAGATACAGAGGACAAAAGCAACAGCTACAAGCTGATACCCAGATGAGCCCTTAGACCACTTTCGTAGTCCAAGATGATACACTGCTGAGGGGACCACAAGAGGCTTGCACTGAGATGTGTTCAGAAGACATCCTTACCCTGAATCCCCTGGCACCATGATGTGCATGTACTCATCAATGTAATTCAACTTACCTGTCACTTCCTGGACACAGCCTGTCCATCACAGGAAACTATCCCGGCCACCCTAGGCAACCTCACGGTGCATCGTACTCAGCACTCTCCTGGGAACTGTCCTCAAATCACAGGGTAGGATCCAGACCAGAAAGCATTTTAATCAAGCACTCCTTGGGGGTAGTAGATATGTGCAGGCAGGCTCTACATCCTTGATATAGGAAATGCAGAGAAAGAACCTAGGGCCTCAAAGACCACAGCTTCTAGAATGGTGAGGAAGACAACCTCATAGAACATGACTTGTAGAAACCAGCAGGAAAAAGAGACCAGTCAGACCCATGTCCAAGGCATGATAACAACACCAAGCTGGGCATGGTGGTGCATGCTTGTAGCATACACACACACTCTAATGTCCCTCCCATACTCCAGAGGCTGAAGCAGGAATATGAAGATTTCCATTAGCTCCGGGCCAGCTGGGCTGCATAGTAAATTTAAAGGCAGCCTCAAAAGCATAGTGAGACACCATCATCCCTCCCTGGAAAAAAGACAACAACAAAAGCCAAATCCATAGCATGAGACTCTTGGGTTCTTTTTCTGTGGCTGTGACAAAATATGATGACAAAAGCCACTTAAGGGGAAAGGGATTTGTCTTGGCTCATTCATTGGTCCATGTTACAATCCATCACAGCAAGGATCTTATAGGAGCAGGTTACAACACATCTGCAATCAAGAAAAGGACCAATGATGAAGGCATGCTCGCTCATGTGCAGTTCACTGTCTCCACTTTATTCAGTCCAGAATCTCCTGATAAGGGATAGTTCCCCGCACAGTTAAAATAAGTCTTCCATGGGGATTAACCTCCCACAGACATTCCCCACCTGAGCCTAGATTCTGCAGACCATCAAACAAACAAACATCAATGTCTAGTGCACCCACAATTCCAGCACTCAGCAGACTAAGACAGGAAGCTCCCAGTGAATCTGCGAGTAGTCAGTTCCAGGCCAACCTCAGAAACAGACCCTACCTTCAAACAACAACAAAGGGCAAGCCACATGGACAAAAATCCCTGGACTTGCCTTGTACCTTGACTGGCGAATTCAGCCGTTAAAGTTGAGGGGAAGAAATCTGGTTCCCTCGTAAGAAAGTATAAGTGATTGAAACCAGAGTCTGTTCCCCATCCTGTGGCAATGCTTTTACAAGGAGCTACAAACTCGCAGCTCTTATTAATCCCAGAAGTACTAAATGATCTCCAGGAGAGCTGGAGCAAAGCAGGGGTGTATACCAAATACCAGGAGACAAAGGAAATTGCCTCACAGCCCAACAAGATGCTAATGGATAGGCAGACAGAGACACTCATGTCACCTTCAATAATGTCACTTGAGGAAGATCAGGAGACTGAGAAATTTCTTTGAATGCTTTGCCCTACAGTCATTTCATATCTATTCATCTTGGCAAAAGTGAGTTTGAAAAGAAAATGTATACTATTTTATGATGCTAGGTTGGGGTGCAGATGAAGCTCAGTGGCCTAGAGTGTAGAAAATCCTGACTTTGTTCTCCAGCACTACATAAACCTGGGTATCGTGGCACACATCTATAATCCAGTCCTGGCAGGGGTCGGGGCTGGGGTGTGTGTGTGTGAAGGCAGGAAAACCACAAATTCAAGATCATCCTCAGCTACATAGAGAACTTAAAGCTATCTTGGGCTATGTGGAACTATGTTCTTTAATTGTTTTATTTTTATCACCAAGTAAATAAATAACAATCAAACAAAATGTTACTTTGGGTTGTGCATGGTGGGGCATACCTATAACCCCAACACTTGGGAGGAAGGAGATGAGTTCAAGGTCATCCTCTGGTATGTAGTGACTTTGAAGCCAGCCAGAGCTGCATAACCTCAAAAAAAGCAAACAAACAAACAAAGAAAAAGTAATATGAAATCTTAGTTTTGGAAAAGCAAGATACTCAACTTTTCTCCCTCTTCTCTCCCTCTCTTCATCTTTCTTCATTTTTCTTTTGCAACCCAGTGCCTCATTTTTGCCATTACATTCCATGGCCAAGGGGTTTCTGTTAAGTCTCATGGGCCATCATTAACCAGGTGGCATTTAAATCCATCCAGTCCTTGGCAATCTCCTAAAGCAAAGCTAGTCGCTTGGCTGTGTTAGCTACTAACACCTCCTAGTCACCAAGAATGGCTTACCACTTATTGATAGCTCCAGACTGCAGCAGTCTTTAAGAAAACAAAGCATGTGTTGATTCATGTTGCCTGTGTATGTGTGGGGAGCATGTGGGCACTGGTAGAGGTCAGAGGACAACTTGTGGGAGTCACTTCTCCCCTTCTACCCGGTAGGCTCTGTGAATGGGACTCTGGTTGTCAGAGTCACCTTCACCCTCTGAGCCTTCACACTCACCCTGCAGCACTCTCCAAGGTCTGATGGGTACCTCTTAGGGACAAACAAACGACCCCTGACAGTTAATCACCCTCTGAGCTTCTACATTCCAGACAGAGAATTATGATACGCAAGTTCTCCAGGTTTTGTCTTCTTCCCTGGCTGTAAGCGAAGCTTTACCCGGAGACATGAGAAGAGAGGTGGGGGATGCCATGCAGTTGTTTAGAAGTCTTCCTACAGCACAGGTTCTCTACCCGTGAGTCTTGACCCATTCTGGGGCTGCATATCAATATTTACATTACGATTCATAACAGCAGCAAAGTAATTTTATGGTTGGGGTCATCTTAACATGAGGAACGGTATTAAACAGTTGCAGTATTAGGAAGGTTGAGAATCGCTGGTCTAGAGGCTCCTAGGAGGATGGTCAGTTGCTGAACTGTTTGATGTTCAGGCATGAGGACTTGAGTGCAGATCCCTAGACTTCCTGCAAAGCTGGATGCAGTAGCTATGTCTGCAATTCTAGTACTCCCATGGGAGGTGGAGACAAGAGAATCCCCAGAGGCCCCAGGATCAGTTGGCCTTGCAGGAGAGAGGGGATGTGGGGATCTATAGAAAAGGGGGGGAAGGTAAGAAGTGACAGCTGGGGCTCTCCTCTTATCTCCAGACACATACTACTAAATATGAATCGACTAGAGGGCAGACCATTCAAAACATTTTTTTTTCTCAGCCTCCTGAGTTTCTTTTTTAAAAACAACTTTTTTTTTGCTGGGCGGTGGTGGCGCACGCCTTTAATCCCAGCACTCGGGAGGCAGAGACAGGCAGATCTCTGTGAATTCGAGGCCAGGCTGGACCTACAGCCTCCAAAACAATACAGAGAAACCAAAAAACAAAACAAAACAAAACAAAAAAACAACTTTTTTGTTTTACCAGTAAAAAGCACTGAACCCAGGGCCTTGTGTTAGTGTTAACTGTCGACTTGCCAGAATCTAGAATCACCTCTGAGATAGGTGAACACACCTTTCTTCAGAGTTATCTAGGTTAGGCTAACCTCTGGGCAGGCCCTTGGCAGTTTCCTGATTGCATGCACTGATGTGAAAAGACACATTTTAACTGTAGGCAGGACCTTTCCCTGGGTGTGGATCCTGGATCTGTAAGTGGAGAAAGGGAAGCCCACAGAAGGGAGCGTTCCTCACTCTGCGCTTCCCCTGTGGATGCAATGGCATCAGGCTTCTGCTCCACCATGAACGAACTGTCCCCAGGACAAAATGAACCTGTCCTTCCTTGCATTGATTTTTTTTCACAGCAACAGAAACATAACTAAGACTGACCTCTCACCTGCCAGGCAAGCTCACCACCAAGAGTATGTCTCTCCAGCCCCCAAAGCACCTCTCCTAGGAAGAAAATCCTGCATGGTTAGAACAAAAAGGAAGTTAAGTCAGAAATGATGTATGAATTTGATTTTAAGTGTTTTAAGTGCCTCAAAATCAGCAGAACCAACCCAAGGTGTTTGGAGTTCCACCATATGAATGCTAGCTGCATCCTCAGATGCTGCTTTCAGCGGAAGGTGTGGGCTTAATAGGGTGACTTTATATCAAAGATAAATGGGCAAATGAGAGAGAGGAAAGACTGTTCCATGTTCTTAGTTTCCCTAAAGAGGTTTGAAGGGTCTTGGAGAGACTGCTCAACAGTTCAGAGTACTTGCTTGCTGCTCTTGCAGAGGAACCTGGGTTGGTTCCCAGTATCCCCTTCTGGAAGCTTACAACCACCTGAAATTTCAACTCTAGGCAATGCAACTGATCTGGAAGAGGTTCTGACCTTTATGGGCTCCCCAAGACACACATACACCTTTTTGAAGTTAAATTTTAAAATGAGTTTCCACTAAACCAGAACAAACGGCTGTGGGGTCTCAAATTTCTGAGTACCCTATAGGACATGTATTTGATCCATCTTCTATTTCACAAATTGTGTGGTAGCACATTCTAGAACAAGGTTCCTTTATGCACAGATAAATTAGATCAAGTCAACCTAACTGGGTAGCAATGTATTTATGACTCTAGTGCCCAAACTAGAGTCCTCCCCATTTCCAAACCAGAGTTCTTCCCATTCCCAAACATTTCCAAATTGCTATATGCAACCAGTACCTGGTCAGCCTCCTGCATGAGCACATAGATCAGCTGCAGATATAATAAGAGGAGGGTAGCTAATATTTTGAACCTAATATATAACAACAACAAAAGGCAGGTTCATTTGCTTCAGGTAAGTTTCTGCACTCGAAGTCCTTTAAGCTAGCAAATGTGGTTGGTTACACTTACACTGTATTCTACTGTGAGCAATTTGCCTCATTTGGAATGGTTTGCTAGGCTTCACAGAGGTCTGTGGTTTGAATGAAATGAGATGTGAAAAGCAACAGAGTTTCTACCCGTGTGAGTGGCGCATGGGAATTTGGGGTGTGGGGGGTCTTTTCTGACTTTCAAGCCCCTATTTGCCAAACCCTCCCTCGCCACTTCATTTCCTCTTTCCTTGTCTTCAGCCATTCAACTGTCTCCTTCCCCTCTGCTTTGAACACACCCCATCATTTAAAATGTGCTGCAGCCACTGTGGACCACCACTCAGAACTTCCTCAAAGAACGAGAAATAGAATCTCGACATCACCCACCAGTCTTCCTTCTAGGTATTTACCCAGAATATTTGAAATCAGTTTGCCAAAAAGAAATGTCTGCACTTTGCGTTCATTGCTGTACAGTGCAGAATAGCCAGGCTATGGAATCCACTTGTGTCTGTAGTGGATGAATAGTTAAAGAAAACAGGGTGTGTGCCCAAGGGGATACTATTCATCATTCAAAAAGAAAGAAGTCATACCATTAGTGGTGTGGATGGAATTAGAAGATACTGTGCTAAGTGAAATAAGCCAGGCACAGAAAGACAAATTCTGCACATTTCCATGTATGTGTGGAATCAAAAGCAGACAAGCTTGGAGGCAAATAGCAGAATTAGAATGATGGTTATGGGTCTGGGAGTGGAGGGAAGAAGGGAGGGCAGGATGATTCAAGGGTATAATGTATCAAGTAAATGGGAGGAACATAGGACTTTTTTATAGCTTTATTGTACAACATGGTGAATACAGTTAATAATGGTATGGCACATTTCAAAATTTCTGAGAGTAAATTTCAAATGTTTTCCCCATTTGGATTTAGAAGTTTTTAAAATTTATGTGTGTGTATAGTGCATGTGAACAGGTGTCCACAGAGGTTGTAAGAGAGCATTTTAGTCCCTGGAGCTAGAGCTGTAGTTATGAGCTGCCTGATATGGGTACAGGGAAACTCTGGTCTTCTAGAAGAAGAGCGAGTGCTCTTAACTGCTGAGCCATCTCTCCAGCCTCAGAATAAGTATTTGAAGTCAATGATGGCTGTTCTAGCACTTTAGAAGGCTGAAGCAGAATGACTGAAGTGAGCCTGAGACCAACCTATGGTACATAGTTAGGCACTGTCTCCAAAAGAAATCAAACAGTTAAAAAAAAAAAAGGAGTTCAAGACAATGCATATGTTAATTAGTTTGATTTACTTATCCCAAATTACATTCATAAATCATAACATCTCTTCTTATCCCATAAAGAAATATAACTATTCATGTCAAATTATAATAATATGAGATACATAAAATGAATTAAATATTAATAATTACTATTGGATAGATTGCTGTGTTCTGGGTCCATTTTTAGACATTTCTTTGTATTTTTATTTCACTTGTTCTTTTTATGCCCAAACTTCTCAGACCAATGGGAGTCTTCATCCCTGAACTTGGCCTTCGGTTCATGGCAGTCTGACTTTTGTACCCTACATTCTCTTCAAACTCCCCTCATCAGCTCTCGCCCCCTCCACCGGGTCCCCATCTGCCTGCAGCATGAGCTCCATGTTCTTAGTGCATTCTTCATCCTCACTCAGAGGCCCCTGCACTGGCACCTTGCATTTGCAAACACATCTGACCATGTCACCGAAACAACCGCAGGACAGTGGACTCAGCAGAGCACACAAGGCCCTTCAGAGTAGGCTGCTCCCTGCCCCCGACCGCCACCAACCTGTCATGCTGCGCCCTCAGAAATGCAAAATGCCTGCTCCCAACCCAGCAAGGCAGTGTGGTTCTTCTCTGAGAGAACAGGCAATTTTGGAAAAGCTATGGGCTGGGGTTGGATGGGTGGCACAGGCCAGTAATCCCAACTACTCTGGGAGGCTGAGGCAGGATGATCATAGCTTGGTGGCCAGTTTGGGCCAGTTAAGATTTTGTCTCAAGCTAAAAAGGACTAAGAAAAGGTTTGGGGTGTGGCACTTACCTGTTAGGTTTGAGAGGCTCTACACTCCATCCTAGCAGTGAAGAAAGAAAAAAGGACATCTGGTAGTGTAGTTCAGTGGGTAGAGTACTTTTCTAGCAGTCACAGATCCCCCAGGCTTAGCCCTCAGAAGCACACACACTGGATACAGCGGCACACAATTGCAATCCCATATTGATTACATGGTAAGACTCTGTCGCCAAAATAAATAAGCCAGCCAATACATGTCAAGTAACTATGGATTTGTGTAATGACTTCATTAAAAGCTGAAATGCCCATAAACAAATGACTAGAATTGTCCCAAAGAAAGACACCTCCACCAGGCAGGCCTCCTTATTCCTTCCCAGGGAGGACAAAGGCCTCGACCCTCTGCAACCCAGGAACAGGGCTGGCTCCCGGGATGGGTTTTGTGAGCAGTTGACTTGAGGGCAGACTCAGGGTGTTCTCAGAGGCTGCACTAACCCCCTTTCTCTAGTGAATGATTCCAACCTCATCTACTCTCTGCCCACCCAATGAGAAAACGAAAACCATGCTTGGGAGAGGGTGGGAGCTAGAGCCACAGGTCATGAGCTGAGTGGCAGCTAAATCCATCGAGAGGAAGCCAGGGTGAGTGCAACCCTCTCAGGAAAGCAAGTGTTACTGGAGGGGAGAGGGCTGCCAACTCAACTTTGTTCCAAGGATAAATAGCACATTTTGTTTCCATGTTTGCTTTTCTCTCTTTGATCCCCCGGAGCCCCTGTGGAAATGCCTGGCCAGCGATTTTTCTGCCCCCTGAGGCTAGGGAATAGAAGCCACAAGTACTAGCTTGAGATTCCTCCAACCAGGGCCTAAGTGGGGGCTGCGCTAGAGCCACCCAGGCTTGTGGAAGCCTGGAATCCAGATGTTTCCATGAAGTTTAATCACCACAAATATGCCACAGTGTTTCCAAACACGTTGTCATGATGCCCAGAAGCCATTTTAAAGAATAATAATGGTCAGGGTCTATTTGACCAAAGCCACTGGGAGTCATGAGAGTTGGAAAATGAGAAATTGAAGGCAAAGCTCGTGTGGGATAATATTTAACTCTGGGTCCCGGGTGAAGTAGATGGCTGTGCACAGCCTGGCTGACGAGCGTGGCCTCAGCCAGGGCAGTTCACGGTTCAAGGGCTTTAGAAACCACAGTCCCCAGATATTCACACAGCTGCCCTTCTGTTCCCAGGGAACTGGGTTTCAAGGGAGTTAGAGCCAAGGCGGTGATAAAGGAAACTGTAAGGGCCTTGGCCTCAGACAGACCTCACATTCAATGCTGATTCGCCCTCTTGCTAGTAGGTCCAACCAAGGCAACTTAAAAGACTGGGTTCAAAGACAAATATGGTATGTACTCACTCATATATGGATTTTAGACATCGATCAGGGGAGTGCAAGCCTACAATACCACTGTCAGAGAGTCTGGGAAGCAGAACCTTCATCCAATGACTGTTGGAAGTAGAGGCAGATACCCACAGCTAAACACTGAACTGAATTCCTGGAACCCAGTGACAGAGAGGGAGGACTGATGAGCAAAGTGGTCAAGATTGGGCTGGTTTAACCCATAGAAACAGCTGACCAGAACAAGGGGGAGCTCTTGAACCCCATACTGATGGCTGGGAATCCAGCATGGGACTGATCCAGATCCCCTGAATGTGGGTGTCAGTGATTAGGCCTAGGCAATCTATGGGGCCTTGGGTTGTAGATCAGTATTTATCCCTGGCATACAAATGGACTTTGGGTGCCCATCCCACAATGAGGGATGCTCTCTCTGCCTGAACTCTTGCAGGAGGTCCTAGGCCCTGCCCTGGATGAAATGACAGACTCTGGAGATCCCTCATGGAGGGACTCACCCTTCCTGGGTTCAGAGTGGGAATTGGGTGGTATGCTGGAGAGGCCTGATGAAGGGGGGTGGGTGCGGAGGGGAGGGAGAGGGAACTGGGATTGACATGTGAAGCAACCTTGTTTCTAATTTAAATTAAAAAATACCCCCTCCCCAAATAAAGACTGGGTTCTGGCCTGGACAGATGGCTCAGTGGTTAAGAGCACTGACTGCTCTTCCAGAAGACCCAGGTATAATGTCCAGCACCCACATTAAGGCTCACAACTGCTTATAACTCCAGTTCTACAGGATGAGATGCCCTCATAGTGAACAGAAAAAAAAACATTTTTTTAAATTAGGTCAGGCACAGAGGTAAATATCTTTAATCCCAACCCTAGGGAAGTAGAGGCATTGGCAGGCTGATCCCTGAGTTTGAGGTCAGCCTGATCTACAGGATTAATTCCCAGGGCTAGACAGGGAAACCCTATCTCAAAAAATAAAATAAAAATAAAATAAGAATAAGAAAGAAAGAAAGAAAAGAAAGCAAAATTCATACATAAACAGACCAGTCACCTGGTACATGCTTTTAATCCCAGGATTAAAGAGCAGATGCAAAGGCAAAAACTGGCTGATCTCTATGAATCAAGGCCAGCCTGGTCTACATTATATTTCCAGGCCAGCAAAGTCTACATAGTAAGACCCTGTCTCCTAAACAAACAAAAACCCCAAAAGCCAAACCAAACCAAACAAACAAGACAACCCTCAGCTTCTTCAAGTGTCACCTATGAACCACACACTGCTCTTATAGAATGTTCTGGAAGAGCAGGTGAGATGATGGATGTAGTCTCATGCTTCCCTAGCTGTTCAGTAACTGTCAATTCTCTTCCATTCACTGACTCTCACAGTGTACCAGTCACATGGAAATATAATAAGCAAAGATTTAGAAATATTATTATATCAGAATATAACTGCAACGATTTCTACTAGGCTCAGATAGGAAAAACGACATTCAAACTGAAGATTCAGTCTCAGAAATTGTCCAATGACAGGCACATGCATGCCATGTTATAAAACTGTCCACTAGATATTTATTAACAGCCATGTTCCCAACCTCAGTTTTAGGGACCCTAGAGGGTGGGGTACCAAGAAAACCCTCCCTAGACAGAGCTGGGCTTGCCCTGGACAGAAAGACAAGGAACAGGTAGCCCTATTGGAGAAGGCTAGCAAGGTCATCTAAGGGTCATGGGACTGTTGGTGGATGTCTGGAAGGGAAGTTGGAACCTGACAGGAATAGTAACAGTGGCCTTGCTGAGAGGCAGGTGTGTAACAAATAGGACTCTAGGTGATGTCTTGGTCTGCTTCCTGTTGCTATAACTGACCTCCACAAATGGGGTGACTTACAAAGATGAGTTAAGGAAAAATGAGGGGCTGAAGAATGGACACAGGCGCCAACTTTTGTAGGAAGTTCCTACCCTAATGACCTCCTGCATTCGTTACTTTCCTGCTGTTGTGACATCTCATACACTGACAGAGGCAACCGAAGGAAGGAGGGCTTGTTTGGCCTCACAGTCCCAGGGTCACTCCATCGTGGAGGGAAAGGCATAAAGACAGCAGAAGATGAGGCATCTGGTCACATTGCATCCAGTGGAGGCTCAGGGCTGGGGGGGGCGGGGCACTGGAGCTCAGGTTTCTCCTTTTCACTCAGTTCAGGATCTGAACTCGTGGAATAGTGCCATCCACATTAGGGCGTGTATTCATCTGGGTTCTCTACTGTCACAGAACTTACAGAAAGTGTGTGTGTGTGTGTGTGTGTGTGTGTGTGTGTGTGTGTGTGTGTGTGTGTTAGAATAACCTACAGGCTGTAGTCCACCTAATCCAACAACAGCTGCCTATCAATAGAAGATCCATATCTAAGAATGTAGTATTTGTTCAGTCCACAAGGCTGGATGTCTCAGCTGGCCTTCAGTATAGTTTAAGAATTTGAATACTGTTTCTAAGACAAGCTGGGAAGCCCTGTTCTAGTCACAGCAGTGTATACCCACTGCCCTCCAGATTCACATTCTTCCCATAGGTCAGACGAATTCCATCCCGATGGCCTCACAGAATTAACTTGTTTCATCAGCAGTGCGAGGGTCCAGAGTCTCAGGAGGCTGCAGTCAGATGTTGGTTGGGGCCTAAGCCATCTGAAGACTTACCTCTTCCCAGCTATGTGTTCATGTCAAGATGACAAAAACTAACCAGCACACTCACACACGTGGCTGCCAGTTGGTGGCCGTTGTTTTCAGAAGACATCGGTGTCCTCCTTACTGACAGCCTTTCCTGACAGAACGCCTAAGGGGGGGTAGAACGAGAGAAAGAAAGAAAAGAAAGAAAGGAAGAAAGAAAGAAAAAGAAAAGGGCTGAAGCATAAGTCACAATGACTTTAAAGATGCAGCCTTACAAGTCACCCGCCATCCCTTCTGCCCTACTCTTTGGATTACGTCAGAGCACCATGGTTTGCATGGTAGAGTATTCCACAAAGTCACAAACACCAGTAGGGAACCATCACAGGGAGCCATCTTGGAGGCTCTTACACATTTTCCAAGTACCATGGGATTTAAAACAGAATCCTTGAGGGTTCCATGTTGTAGGACTAAGGAACAAAGCCAAGGGCCGTTGGTGCTTATCTACCCTGACCCAGGCAGTACTGAAGCAGAGGTTGCTCCAGATATCATTACCTCTTAGCAAACAGCCCTAAAAGAGGGGTTAAAGCTTTACTTATTGTATAGATGTGTGCGTGCACACACATGTGTGTCACAAGGCGTGTGTGGAGGTCAGAGGAAAAACTTGTGGGCGTTGGTTCTCTCCTTCCACCATGTGGGTCCTGGGATGAAACTCAGGTTATCAGGCTTGGTGGTAATTGCCACTACTCACTGAGTCATCCCTCCATCCCTGAAATGAGAAGTTCTTGACTAGCTACACTGGTTATGTCAGGTGCCCGCAGCAGTAAGAAATAGAATTTCTCATAAGAGAGTACCCTGAAGTACCCAGCCCTCTGTCTCCGTGTATGTGTGTCTGCTTCCAAGAAGTGTGCTCTCCCACTCCAATGACCTTTGGCTCTCAGGAAAATACCTCCAACATCGTGATCCTAATCTGGAATCACAGAGCAAAGGGGACTCTGGGAAATGTCATGGAAGTGGGCTAATCTAGCTCAAACTTGAGGGAGCTCTCCATGAAAATATCTTCAATGAAACACACTCCGTGCTGTGCTTTTTGGCTTGGAATTCTCTCTTCTGCTCCAAATATAGTAATAAACTGTAATGGGAAATGGAAGTAACACTCAGCAGGCTCCCAAGCAAAACAAAAGTCTCTGTGAGTGAGAGGGTGAAGCCGGAAAGAACGTGGGATGGGCAGGTGAGGTCAGAGTCCCGAGGGCTCGCAGAAGCCAGAAGCACCTTTCCCAGGAGACAAGAGATATGATCCCTGCTTGAAAAACAGCTTCTAAAATCTCAACACTACTAGCTCGAGTTAGGCCCCTTCAAATGGTGTCCTTACTCCCTACGCTAAGTGATCACTGGCCATCCCCAGGCTGAAGAGAAAGGACCTACATTTATCAGTCTTTCACACAGATCTTATGCGAGTCTCTTTGTGTATGCCTGTGCGTTCGTTCTTGCGTGCGTGCGTGCGTGCGTGCCTGTGTGTGTGCTTGCTCACGTGTGTTAGGGCAAGTGTGAATTTACCACAGCAAGCATGTGGAGAGGACAAAGGACAGCCTCGGGTGTTGGATCTCATCTTCTACTTTGTTGAGACAGTCTCTTTGGTTTCTGACACTGCATATGCCCTGAGAGTGTACAGGGAACTCCTTGTCTCCACCTTCCAGCTTGCTCGAGGAAAACTGGAATTACAGACATGCATCGCGGAGCAGGGATTTATGTGACTTCTGAGGATTCGAACCTAGGCTGTCATACTTGTGTGAGAAGTGCTTTATCCAAGGAGCCATCTCCCCATCCCTAGTCTCATCTTTTAAACCCCATCTTAAATCATCTTATTCAATTTACCAGCATGTCTTCCTGGAAGGAATTTCAACTGAGCTCACTCCTTGTCAATTGATTTCTTACCAAAGAATATCCGTAAGGAGCTGAGAGATAGCTCAGTGGGTGAAGTGCTTGCTGTCAAGTCTGAGGAGCTGAGTTCAAATCCTTTAGCACTCTCATAAAAGCTGGGTGTGGCAGTACACTCCTATAACCCCAGCACTTGGGGAGGTGAGGGTTTGGAGGCAAAGGGATTCTTGGGTCTCACTTAGCTAATCTAGTCAAAACATCAGATTCTCGGTTCAGTAAAATGCCTTGTCTCAAAAAATAAAATAAAATAAAGTGGAAAGCGGTAGAGGAAGATATTCAGTATTGACCTGAGCCCTCCCCATGAGTATGCACACATGAATGTGCCCACATACATACATGCACACACATGCATACACCCATACACACACAGATGCATTCACACATACAGGTAGATGCACACACAGAGACAGACAGACAGACAGACACACACACACACACACACACTGCCTTTAACTAATTTTTATCCAAGGGTCTATGAAAGGTTAACTCATATTTTTATACTTTTGAAATGTCATATTTCCTCCCTTTGTATAATAGCTTGGGCTTCAAATTCCAGGTTGACAGTGACATGGTGTCATAACTTTGAGGGTCACATGCTTTTGTCTTTGGGCATCATCCATTGCTAATGAAGAGTCTCTTGTCAGTATAATCACTCTTCTTTCAGTTAAATTTTAAGAACTTCCTCTTAGACTTCATACTCTGCAGGTCTACCATGTCCTACAGACTCCACCCCATCTGGAGCCTAGGCATCCTCCTTCAGACTCCTCCCCACCAGGAGCCTGGGAGTCCTCCTTCAGACTCCATTCCACCAAGAGCCTGGGAGTCCTCCTTCAAACATCAGTTCTGGTATTATGGACTTTTTTTTTAAACTTTTCCCTGGTCTTTCATACCATCTCATTTGTATTTTCTAAACCTCTAGGCTCTGGGGCCTGGAGAGATGGTTCAGCAGTTAAGAGTGTGTTCTGTGCCGAGCGGTGGTGGCACACGCCTTTAATCCCAGCACTCGGGAGGCAGAGGCAGGCGGATCTCTGTGAGTTCGAGGCCAGGCTGGACTGACAGCCTCCAAAACAATACAGAGAAACCCTGTCTCGTAAAACCAGAAAAAAAAAAAAAGAAAAAAAAAAAAGAGTGTGTTCTGCTCTGGAAGAGGACTTGAATTCTGTTCCCAACACCCATGTGTGATGGCTCACAGGTACCTGTTACTCCAACACCAGGGAATGCCACGGGGAGTGTCACTATTAGGAGGTGTGGCTTTGTTGGAGTAGGTATGGCCTTGCTGGAGAAAATGTGTCGCTGTGTAAGTAGGTGTGGAGGGCTCATATATGCTCAGTCCATGCCCAGTATCTGAGACCACTTCTTACTATCTGTGAGTCAAGGACTCTCAGATACTTGTCCAGCACCATGACTGCCTACATGCCACCATGCCGCACCATGATGATGATGGACTAAACCTCTGAAAATGTAAGCCACCCCAATTAAATGTTTCTCCTTTATAAGAGTTGCCGGGGTCATGGTGTCTCTCCACAGCAATAGAAACTCAAACAGTATTGGATGATCAATTTTGGGGCTCTTCCTTGGGGAGGCTAATTTTCCCCCCATCTGACTGATTCCTAAGGTTTCTTAGAGCTCCCACCATGTTATAGTAAAGTCTAAGTCACATGTTAGCTCTAGGAAGCCTTCAGTCTAGCATTTAAATAATGTGTGATTTTTTTTTATGTTTGTCTGTTATAGTTCTGAGAATGGAATTCAAGGCTTCAGTCACACTAAGTGAACACTATTACAGACCTGTTTCCTTGGCCAGAACCTTTGCTTGGTGCGTGCGTGCGTGCATGTGTGTGTGTGTGTGGGGGGGGAGTACCAGGAGCTGAGCCTTGTTGGATTGGATGGTGCCACTCCCATCCAAGACGGATCTTCCCTCCTCGATTAATCCCCACTGGAAAGACTCTCACAGGCACACCCAACAGGCATTCCTCAGTTTCCTAGCTAATTGTAAATCTAACCAAGCTGACAATTAACTATCATACTGCTTCATAGGGGATTTTGTGAGGATTAGAAGCAGTAATAAATGCCATACATTTGTCATTGAACCTGGACACACCGGTTGTTCAATAAAGATGATGGTTATTTATAAGTGTGTTAGTAGTTATTCCAGAATAACTTTGTTATTTCATTTGGTTATGATATGAAGTAACTTCATTAAGGGAACAAATACTGTTAGCCCTAATCTGTCTTCATTTTACTGAAGCGCTCTTTTGTTTTTTAAAGATATATTTCAGTTTTATTAATATGTGTGCCTATGCATGCACATGTACCACAATGCCCATGTAAATCAGAGAGGGCATTGGATACCCTGGTGATGGAATTACAGGCTATTGTGAGCCCAGTGTGAGGGCTGAGACCCAAACTCCAGTCCTTTGGAAGAGCAGCAAGCACTCTTAACTGATGAACTATCTCTCTGGTCCTGTAATTATTTTATATTATATTTTTCTGCTCAAACCGCTACAGTGCTGTGAAAAAGAATAATTAAGTCTGTGAATAGCCATATCAAGCCACTAACAGCCAAAATTCAGGGTACGCCTCCTTGTTTAATATGTTTACTACCTTTTCACTGTGTGAATCAACTCATAGTAATGATATGGATACGTTTAATCCTCCATGGAACTGAAATCATTTTGTCACATCAGAACGATCTATAGTTTGTTGAAGATAACGTTATTTAATAACTGCTTTACTTTCATTATTGCCTTCCCTGAAGAGAAAATTTTAATTAGATTTCATTTCTCTTGGAGAAATTCAAATATTTAATTAAAAACTAAAGTATTTAATTTCTCTCAAGGAATAAGATTTGGGTGGTTTGGGCTCAGTTTGAGAGAGCCACAAGCCTTTACAACGGCTAATGCTTCCTTCCCCCAGCCCTCCCTGGGAAAGGCATGGGCTGTTATTGAAACACATCCTCAGGACTGGGGGCATGGCATAGTTTAGTTATTAAGTGCCTGCTGCATAAGCATGAGGAACTGAGTTCAGACCAAGAGTGCTGATATTGAAAGCCTAGACTGAAGAGAATGGGGACGGAAAGATCCCTGGACTTCATGGGCCAGCCAACCTAGCTAACCGATGACCTCCAGGCTCAGTGAGAGACCTTGTTTTAAACAATAAAAAAGAGGACAAAGGATGCTTGAAATTAACTCGTGGCCTGTGAGCGCGCGTGCGCGCGCACACACACAACACACCAAACACACCAAACACACATGTGAACACATACTATGATGGTTAATTTTTTTATGTGACCTTAACGCAAACTGAGCCAACTGAGAACGCCTCCGTCAGACTGGCCAGTGGGCAAGTTTGTAGGGCATTTTCTTGATTAGTGGTTGGCTTGGGAGGGCCCAGGCCACTGTGGGCAGTGCCACCCTGGGCAGATGGTCCTCTGTTGTGTAAGAACACTAGCTGAGCAAGCCACAGGGAATAAGCCGATAGGCGGTGTTCCTCTGAGGTTCCTGTTTCAGTTTCTGTCCCTGGGTGCTCCCTTGAGCTCTCCCCTTGACTTCCCACAATGCTGACAGACTGTAAGTTGTGAAGCAAATAAGCCCTTTCCTCCTCAAGTTGCTTTTGATCATAGTAGAAAACATGCACACGTAAGCACACCTCACCCCCTCCCACATACATAAAAGCACATGCGTGTGAATGAATAGAGACATAGAGCTTCTCTCACAAGGTATCCTATGTCAAAAGCCACGCACTGAAGAGGGAGCCAGAGGCTGACGAGGTAGAGGAAATTTAGACGTACTCTTCAGTAACACCGTGTCCACATCACCATCCATGAGGTTCTGCCTCAAAATTGTGGAAAACAAAGCAAATATAACTCAGGAACAGGTTGTACAAGAAGCTGAATTAATAGACCAAAGGGAAAGAAATGTATAAGAATGATGATCATGTTAAAATACTTTCTAGACAAAAACCAGAGAGTTAATTGTGAGTGCAGAATTGGCCCACTCTGAGTTATCATTCGTGAGCAAAGGTTAAAAAAACACATTTTCCATTCGGCTAACCAAGAACCAAAAATAAAAAAGCAAAAAAACCAAATAAACAAAAAGCCCCAAAGATAACACACTAGGCATGGTGGCACACACTTTGTTTTACTTTTCCTCTATTTTTTTTTATTTGCCTCTGTGTTTTCTGGTGCCATAGAGGCCAGAAGAGAGCATTAGATCTCCTGAAACTAGAGTCACAGGCCTTTGTGAGCTGCCCAACATGGGAGCTAGGAACTGAATCCCAGGCATCAAGTGCCCTTAAACCCTAAACCAATTCTCCAGGCCCGGCAACATACACTTGGAATCCCAGCACTCCAGATACCGAGGTAGGAGAATTGGATGTTTTAATCTAGCCTGAGCTGTGTAGTGAGTATCTATTTTTAAAAGAAAAATGTTACAAAAAGTAGGGAAATGTGAAATAAGTCTATATTGTAATTGACAGATTTTGTCAATGACATTTTGATAAAAATGTCATGGTTAGCTGGGCGTTGGTGGCGCACGCCTTTAATCCCAGCACTCGGGAGGCAGAGGCAGGCAGATCTCTGTGAGTTGGAGACCAGCCTGGTGTACCGAGAGAGTTCCAGGACAGGCTCCAAAACAATACAGAGAAACCCTGTCTCGAAACCCCCCCCAAAAAAGTCATGGTTATATAAGATGCTGACTCAGATTAATTTCTCTTCAAATATCTGAACTTTACATTGTTTACACTCTGGTGTTTTCAGTCTATTCAGCCTGCCTCTGCCTCCCAAGTGCTGGGAGTTTTCAGTCTATTTTTAGCAAGCAAACCACCAGTGTAGGAAAGTAATTTAAAATTTATATATACAAAGATATATATGATATATATATCATTATGTATGTATTATGTATAAATTGAGAATAAAACCTCTAACAATTTAAGAATTATTAAATTATGTTACATATCTGTGATTAAATGTCTTATGGATATTATCAATTTTTATGAAGCTAATATTAATATAAATAGATATTTGTAATGGGAAATTTAAAAGTGGGGTATACATCTGAAGTATTAACCTTATTTACTATACTCTTTAAGTAAGTAGAAAAAGAGGTTAGAAAACAAAAAGATGCTTGGGGCTGGAGAGATGGCTCAATGGTTAAAGTATTTGCTGCTCTTGCAAAGGACTGGAGTTTGATTTCCAGAACCCTCCAGGGACATCCCACAACCACCTTTAACTTCAGCTCAAGAGATCTGGTGCCCTCTTCTGGTCCCCATCGGCACTGCACTCACGTGTACATACCCATGCACAGCACATACATACACACAATTAAAACTCCTTTTTAAAATGCTCAAAACTAAGATATGTTTTGTGAGTTTTCTTCTCTGTTTGCCACTTCTAAGAAAACTGAATGAAAAGATGTGGCTGGTTTCATTACAGTAAAGTTTAGAGATCAGAGTCACTCCTCCTTCCCCCAGGCTTTGGCTGGCTATAGGTAGCCTTGAAGTCTGTCCTGGAACTTGCTTTGTGGACTAGGCTGAACTTGAACTCACAGAGATCTGCCTGCTTCTACCTCCCAAGTGCTGGGATTAAAGGTGTGCGCCACTAAGAGCAAGGTCTATGACTAAATCCATACGAACTACAAAGAAGTAATCTCTGTGCTTGTCGGCCATGGCTTAGAGGCAAAGAAGTCCTGCAAGAGACAAGAGTATGTCAGAGACATATCAAGTGGAGGTGGGTAGAAGGTGTACAAGCAGAAAAACAAAAACCAGAAGATAAGGGGTCTGGCTCTGCCATACTATAGAGCTGCGGTTCTCAGCCTTCCTAATACTCAGACCCTTTGATACAGTTCCTCGTGTTGGGGTGACCCCAAACCATAAAATTATTTTTGTTGCAACTTCCTAACTGTAACTTTTCTACTGTTGTGAGTAGTAACACAAATATCTATGTTTTCCAGTGGTCTTTTGGGGATCATGACCCACAGGTTGAGAACTGCTACCAGAGATAGTTAACTGACATTACATTGCAGCTCAGACACATAATACCTGTGGCAGTAATCAGCATGAGTAGGGCATTTACCCAGAGCAAGCATTTAAGTCCTATTACCAAAAAACAAAAACAATAAAACAAAACACTTCATGCCACCACCAAATACAGAGTAGAAAAAAATTTCAAATCAGACATCTGTGATGCTCCAGGCAAAACACAGACCAGTTAGCACGAATCGTAGGCCTTTAGTACAGGCAGACCTGCAGCTTGCTAACCAGAAGGCTACTTACAGAGTGACAAGGAAAGCCGCACGGTAAGCTTTCCCAGGCTATAAGAACACCACCCTTTAATTCAGGGAAGAAATTCCTTGCTCATTTTCTCTGTTGAACTGTATACAAAAAATAATTATGCTCTTTTACTGGGGTAAGTTTTTGAATGAAAGATTGATGGAAGTTGGGGTCACCTGCCTTTGCTTTTGACATAAAAGTGGATGTCAGTTCTTTTCGTTGTGTTAACTTATCTGTAGTTGGTAAACCAGATTTTCTCATAATATCATGTATGCTACTGATGTGGGACACCATGCCTACTAGGTGTTACCCCAGGATTGAACAACAAATTAACAGAAACTCACTCAGCTATAGAGTTGATCTTTCCAATTCTTTCCTATTCTCACAGGCAGAATCAGAAAATAGGAAACCTGGCCTAAGTGACTAAGAGAAAGAAGTTACTCATGCAGGCCCCAGCCCATGAGAGGAATTCCCCTGCCCATGGTAGCAAGTCTCAATCAAGGAGCTGCATGGGTGTATATTTGTCATAGGCATGAGTAACTTAGAAAAATATTGCCCCTGAGCTACAAGCCACAAGTCAAAGCTCTGGGTGATTTACAGTCTTTGTTTCCATTTAAGAAAGCCAGGTCTGTTAAAAGATGGTTCTGTTCCCTGGGATTCATTAGTGAGTGGTGATTGTATAAGTATTGCAACTTACACATCAACTTGGATATAAATATGCAAATTATAGTCAAACACAATTGATGCATACAACTCTTAAGTCAGGATGGGGCCTGTGGGGCAATTCCAGTAGACACTATTGTCAGAGATAAATTAGAAGATACGTCTTTTATCCTGTCTGCATTCTTTGATTTATCCCTTTTAGCCTAAGTAAATAATCCATCCAGCATAGCTCTGCCTGAATGAAGGTTATCACCTTAATGAGGCAAACCTTCTAATCCTCTGTTCTCTCTTGCTCAAGAGAACAAAATTTAATGTCTCTGAAATGTGGGGTGGAAGTGTGCAATAAATCAGGTAAGATGGCTCGAGATCTGATGCAAGGTGACTGAGACAGGGCAGTGGCAGAGCTCAGGGACAAAGAACTTGCCTAGAAAGGAGGAGTCATTCATCTCCAATCCACCACTGGGGAGGAAAGAAGAGATAGCTAACAGATCACATGTGGCAATGTCTCCCTTTATCCAAATTCCTAGAAAGGATGCCTTTCTTTAGAAACAAGATAGCAAAGCAGAAATGAGGTGTATTAGCTGCGCGTCTGCTGCAGTGGTAAAATACCCTGGTGATCCACTTAGGGATGAAAGGGTTAATTTTGGTGTACAGTTCCAGACCCGGATACAATTCATCACGGCAGAAGGAAGGCAGCAAGAGCAAGGGGCCAACCTGGAGGCCAGGAAGTAGACGAATGTCATTTCATCTGAACACAGGAAGCAGAGAGAGAGACAGAGACAGAGACAGAGAGACAGAGAGAGACACAGAGAGAGAGAGTGAGACAGAGAGAGAGGGGGGGGGGAAGTGGGACCAGGCTATACAACCTCAAAGCACACCCACATTGACTTACTTCCTTCATCAAGGCTGCACCTTCTAAAGGTTCCATAACCTTCCCAAGCAGTGCCACTAACTGGGGACCAAGTGACCAAAGATATGAGCCTGGGGAGGACATTTCTCATTCAAACTACAACACCAGGAAAAATCCCAGACGAAGGAAATGATGGGAGATAGAGTCCAACTGAGGAACTAAACCGTAAACAAGATGTACACAAGAAGGAGGATCTGTCGTAGGATAAACAGCAAACTGCAGAGAAGAGACACCCGGGCTGGGGCAGTCGCCTCTCAGACACAGAGCTGGAAATGATAGCAGAGTTACAATTTAAAGTCCCACCATAAGGCTCTCTTGTCTCTCTAGCCTTCCTCCTACCCATATCGCTTTGATTGCACAACAAGCAACACAGCTGCTTGGGCTTAGAGACGAGTAACGAGGGGGTGTGTTTGCACAGAGAACAGCATGCTTCCTTGGACAACTCACAGCCTCCTGGCAGTGTGAGTGTAGGTTCTCATGTCTGAGGATCTGAAGAGCTGCCTAATATGGCTGGCCTCCGTGGGAGCTGTCCTCACTACCTACACTCGAGGCAGTTACAGCGTCATGGAATGCAGCCCCTGCCTTGTGCGTGGCTGGAAGTAAGTGACACACACCCGTTAACGGGACAAAACAAGTAAAAGGGCTCACTCACAAGCCGTTAAGCTCTTGAGGAAGGCTATGCTATTAAAATAAAAAAAAAATCCTCCAACTCAAGAAATTGCGGAATCCGAATGGAAAACAAAGGTGATGAGGCACCAGGGAGGAGCTACGAAGCAGAGCTAGAAGAGGCAGACTCGGAGAAAGGACGTTAGTGAGTGTGGTAAAGGAACAGTATGTGGACATAAAGAACCCTCGTAAACCGAAAAGGAGAAGCTTCTACCCGCTGAGAAGGCAGCCCTCCAGAAGTGGGCAAGAGAGACCTCACCATGGTCCAGCCATGCAGGAACCCTGACCCTGAATTTCCCAGCCTCCATAAGTAATCTGTGACTTATGAATAAGTGCCTGTTGCAACAAAAAAGAAGAATTAAAGCAGAAAAGGGAAATGAGGAAAGGGGTGGAAAGGGGAATATAAAAACATCTTCACCTATCTACTAACTAGAGAAACAGAACAAACAGAAACATCTTTGCTTTTGAGATAAAAATCATTTCTTTTCTTCTTCCCTTCCTTTCTTTCTGTCTTTCTGCCTTCCTTTGTTCCTTTCTTTCTTTCTTTTTTAGATAGGCTTGCACTAAATCATGCTGGCTGACCTGGAACACATTATGTAGACCAACCTGACCTCAAGCTCATAGAGATCTTCCTACCTCTGCCCCCAGAATACTGGGATTGAAGGCATGTGTCACCATGCCCAGCAGAGACAAAAGTTTCTTAAAACAAAATGGAGGCTAGAGAGATGGCTCAGCAGTTAAGACCCCTCTCCTTTTCTTTTCTTTTCTTTTCTTTTCTTTTCTTTTCTTTTCTTTTCTTTTTTTGTGCAAAGCTAGCCACACTAGTCAGCCATATAGGCCAAGCAGTGAGGCTGCATGCCTTTAATCCCAGCACTAGACAGGAATATAAGACAGGAGGAGACAGGAGCTCAGGGTCTCAGTCTGCAGATCACCCAGCCTTGGTAAGGTAAGAAGTCTCTAGTGTCTTGGCTGCTTCTTTTCCTTTTTAACATTAATTTATTTTTTGCATTCCAATCACAATTCCCCCTCCCTCCTCCTCTTCTGGTCCCCCCACTCCCCCTCCCACCTCCCATCTGCTCCTCAGAGAGGGTAAGTCCTCCCCTAGGAAGTCTACAAAGTCTGTCCCATCATCTCATTGAGGCAGGACCAAGGCATGCAAGGCACCTCTCCACCCACCCACACACCCCTGTGTCTGGGCTGAGCAAGGCATCTCTCCATATAGAATGGGCTCCATTAAGTCAGTTTGGACGTTAGTGTTAGATCTCGGACCCACTGCCAGTGGCCTCATATATTGTCCCAGTCACACTATTTGTCACCTGTATTAAGGGAGTCTAGTTTGGTCTTATGCAGGTTCCCCTTAATACCTCTTTCTACTCTTACAGGAGAGCCACGTTTAGTTCCCAGCAGCCATACTAGGTGGTTCATAGCCACCTGTAACTCTAGCTTTCAGCACTCTAGAGGCAGAAGCAGACAAAACTCTGTGGGCTTAAGGCCAGACTATTCCACGTTGTGTTGATAATCAATATTAGCCATCATGCTTTAGCTCCATGTGGTAGTTTGAAAAGAAAATGCCCCCCAATGGGGGACACTATTAGGAGGTATGACTTTGTTGGAGTAGGTGTGGTCTTGTTGGAGGAAGTGTGTCACTGTGGAGGCGGGCGTTGAGGTCTCCTATATGCTTAAGCCACACCCAGTGTCTCAGACCACTTCCCGTTGTCTTCGAGTCAATATGTAACAACTCTCAGCTCCTTCTCTAGCACCACGTCTGCCTGCTTGGCACCATGTCCCACCATGATGATAATGAACTAAACATCTGAACTGTAATCGAGCTGCCACAACTAAATGTTTTGCTTTATAGGAGTTACCATAGTCATGGTGTCTCTTTGAGGCGGTAGAAACCCTAACTAAGACAATCGGGTTCATCAATACCATTATTGTTTTCTTACCTCAACCCTGCCCTGGAATTTCTGTGGGCTTGTACTGACACACATAGACCTGTGATAATAATGTCTTCTGGAATAGCTCCTGATGGCCATATCTGAGTTCATTTTATAGCATTTTTAATTAAGAAGCAATATAGTCTAAAATAATGATGAAAATATAGTATAGGGCCAGCAAGATGGCTCAGTGAGTGAGGGTGCTTACTGCTAAGAGTGAGGAACTGAGTTTAATCACTGAGCCCCACATGGCAGAGACAACCAACTCCTGAAAGATCTCTGAACTCTGCACAGCACTGCAGCACATGTAACACTCCTCAAACAAAGCAATGAGTAGGGTTTGTTGTTTTCTCAAAATTGCAAAGTAAGCACACAGTAATAAGGAAGAGCATAGCTGCTTATCCCTGACATCAGGCAGTACACACAGCATAATCATGTCACAAGCCTCACATCAAGGTGAGGCTTCTCGACCCTGTCATAATCACATGGGACCACAGGGATGCATGCTGTCCTTCTGTCACTGAACTGCCATCACATGGTGTCTGACCCATGTCATTTGACGTGTTGCCTCTCAGTACGTTACAAAGGCAACATTCCACAACATACTCTAAGCTTTACTCCAGAGAAGTTTTGATGTTGCTGTTGTTTTTAATTGGTGCAGGAGTATTCGCCATTATCAGAGCCCTGTACAGTGGGAGAACAGAAGCTGTTTCATTCAATTGAATAGGAAGACCCTGTTTCTAAGAAGAAAGGGAGGAAGAGGAAGAGATGAGGAAGGAGAAGGAGACAAGAGGAGGAGGAGGAAAAGGAGGAGGCCAGCAGCAGCACCTGACACACCTCCAAAGAATTCTTACAAACATTAGATTTGGTGACTTTTGCAGAAAACAACCAGTCCCCCAGCAGCTCTCATGCAAGGCAATGCAGCAGCCTTTCAATTATACAGACCACTAACACTGCTGAGCTACTGGATGGCCCAAAGGGAGTCAATGAACACCAACAAAATAAATAACCAACAAAATAAAACTACCGCCTGCTTCTTGCCCTGGTGTCCCACGACTGTACAGCAGGCCATCCACAAATGTACTGTCCCAATAACATCAGCCATTTCTTTCATTCACAAATCTGCATTTGGAGCAAGAGTTATTTGTGTTTCCAAAGTCGGTGGTGATCAGGCAGCTAGGGTGGGGGTGCAAAAGACAATGAGAGGAACCAGGGGGTCCATTGTTCAGGCATGTGGCAGGAAAGTAGGGATTGGGCAGAGTTGGGTCGAGATTAACGTAAGAAAGAAGCCGAGTGGCAGAGGACTGGAAGCCCTTCCTCTCCTGGGCTGATGTGATGATCAGAGCACGGTTAAGGAGAGCTGTGATGTAAAATCATGCTGAAGAAAGACATGTAAATGGCCTGTGAATCCTTCTTTTCCTAGTTCACAAGACCACTCCCATTTTTGCGACTGCTTTCTCTTTCTAATAAACTTTTATTTTAATAATCATGCCCCTTGGGCCCAAGAAGGTGAACACTTCAGCAAATGTCTTGGGGCTCGAATCTGTGCCTGTAGCACTTGCTTCCGGGTTGCTGACTGTCTTCACAGGTTGTTGAACAGGACTCTCACCTCCCTGCTTGTGACATCACTGCTCCGACCTTCTCACAGCATGGCAGCTGGTACAATGAGTTCACATCCCCAGAGTAGGAGGTGGAACCTGCTAATCCATGGCCAGAAACAAGCAGTGTCACTTAGGTAGTCTGAGCAGTTACAGAAGATTCAGGGGAGGGATAGAGCTTTTGCATTTCTGTGGGAGATGTGTTAAAGAATCACAGTCATCTTTTTTTTCCTTTGAACAATTGGTTTATTTCAAAATAAAACAAATAATTCAATTCTGTTCTTATTTTTTTAAACATGATACCATCCTAAAGGCAAAATGGTTTCTATTTAAAGAAAAATACGTTATCTTGGGATAATTCTGAAAAAGTAGGTGAAATGCTTGTAAACAACAACAACAATCAAAGCATTATTGAAAGAAATTGAAGAATATACCAGAAGATTAGAAAGCTCTCTAATCATTCATTGATGGATAAAATTAATAGTGTGGTCATCCTGTCAAAAGGAATCTACAGGTTATATGTCATGTCACTTACCTACCGTTAACATCATTAAATGTCCTATATTATTAAAAAAGTAACATCACATCTATGAAAAATGCTCATTTTTTTGAGACTAGAGAAGATTTTTCTTTCCTGAAAATTACTTGGTCCAATGGTTGCTTTTCAAACTTTTAGGGAATGCATAAGTTTGTTTACATGGTCAAGTTTGTTTGCTAGATTTAAGGGATTCATTCAATTTTTCAAAATTGTCACTCAAGATTTTATTACCTAAGTTTGTTTTAATATTTGAGACAATTTTTGACTATGTAACTCAAGCTCACCTAAACTTATGGAAACTTCTGCCTCAGCCTGTTGTGTTTTTGGTTTACAAACTTAAACCATCACTTAACTACATTCTATTTCTGTTTAAAGT
Source organism: Mesocricetus auratus (assembly GCF_017639785.1). Lineage (NCBI taxonomy): Eukaryota > Metazoa > Chordata > Mammalia > Rodentia > Cricetidae > Mesocricetus > Mesocricetus auratus. Next base: position 143,308,225 of record NW_024429266.1, on the reverse strand, counting down.
TATTCCAGAATATGCTAATTGGCATTCCTCATAGTTAAACTGTATTTTATGGTGTGATGTTATAGGACAGAATTCTATGTTCTTGTTGACTTGTAGTCATCTTTTATCTTTTGTATCCTGGCTCTGCCTTGTGTGCTTCAAGAATCTCCCTAGTCAAAAAGCAGAGGATCAGTTTTCATGGGATGCTGAGCAACAAATGGGACATTTATATCACATCCCTTCCTTCCAAGGCTCAGGAAGCATTGCAGAAGAGGGGGTCTGAAAGATTTCAAGAGTCTCAGCTTGGGAAAGACTGAAGGATCTTCTAGATATGACAGTCCTATCCCACTCATGAACCCATAGCAGTTGTGGTTGTCTGCACAAGACCTGAACAAGACCAAGCCAGTTAACATTACAGTACAGATGGGAGATGGACTCATGAACTCTGTACTGACTGGTTTTGTGTGTCAGCTTAACACAAAGTAGAGTCATCAGAGAAGAAAGAACCTCAGCTGAGGAAATGCCTTCATAGATTCAGCTGTGGAGCATTTTTTCAATTAGTGATTCATGAGGTGGGGGGGGACAGTCCATTGTGGGTGGTGCCATCCCTGGGCTGGTGCCCATGAGTTCTATACGTAAGCAGAATGAGCAAACCAGGGGAAGCAAGCTGGTAAAAGGCTTCCTTTCATGGCCTCTGCATCAGCTTCTACCTCCACCATCCTGCCATGTTTTAGTTTCTGTCCTGACATCCTTCAGTGATGAACAGCAATGTAGAAGTGTAAGCCGAACAAACCCTTTCTTCCCCAACTTGATTTATGGTCATGGTATTTTGTCACAGCAGTAGAAACCCTAACTAAAACAAGCCCTGATCACTGATTGGGGGAACTTTGAATAGTTGATTGCTTCTGGGCAAGAAAGAGTCAGGTTTTTAAAAAAGGCATGGCCCCTGATAGGTCAACCCACTCCATACCCATAAATCTATGTACAGCACTTATTGAAATCAGTGTGGTGTAAAGCAAAACAAAGCAAAATAGAGGACAGTAAGTTGAGAAGGATGGAAGAAGTAGATTTGAAAAGTCATGTGGACATGGAGGATAAATATGATCAAAGTTACATTGTATATGTACGTCTTAGAGTTTCTGTTGCTATGAGGAGACACCATGACCTTGGCAACTCCTGTGAAGGAAAACATTTAATTGTGGTGGGTCTCTTAAAGTTCAGAGGTTTAGTCCATTATTGTCATGGTGGGAAGCAAGGCAGCATGCATGCCGACATGGTGGTGGAGTGGTAGCCAAGTATACTACATCTTGATTTGAAGGCAACAGGAAGTAGTCTGAATCACTGGGTGTGACTTGGGCATATATGAGATCTAAAGGCCCACCTCCACAGTGACATACTTCCTCCAACAAGACCATACCTACTCCAACAAGGCCACACCTCCTCATAGTGCCACTCCCTTTAAGGGGCTATTTTCTTTCAAACCACCACAAAGTACATGAACATCTCAAAGAATCAAAGTACTCTAAAAGAAAAAAAAATTCACTAGTAAAACCCAAAAGTGAAACTGGGTTGTCTTCAAAGTTCTTGCTTATCCCTCAAAGCTGGTTACTGGTTCAAATACATGTTTTATTGTCTTTTGGTACTGAGTATAGAACCTCCAGGCTCACACAAGTTAGGCAAGCAATTCTACCACTGTTTTACTCCTGTCATGACAGTTAATCTTTACTGTCAACTTGATAGATTTAGAATCACCATGGGATTGAACCTCAGGCGATATCTGTGAGGATTTTCTGGATAATGCTTAGGTATGGAAGCTACTCTAAGTATGTATGGTGCCCAGTCGTAAGCTGCAGTCCTGGACTAAACAAAACAGAGGAAGTAGCTGAGTGCCAGCATCCATTCATCTTTGTTTCCTGACTATGGATACAAGGTGACCAACTGCCACCCCACTATGGTGGCATGTACCTCCTAGAACTTTTGTAAGACAAATGAGACCTTCCTCCCTGAAGTTGCTTCTGGTGGGTATTTCGTCACAGAAACAAGAACAGAAAGAAACTCATGCCCTGTGTTTTTGTTGTCATGGAAGTGTCTCCAGCAGCACCCACCCCCAGTTCTGTCCCCATCCCCAGTGTAGTCTTCTTGCTTCAGCCTTCAGGACATCTGGGTTTACAGATACAAACCATCACAATTGCTGACCAGCAAAGCTGAGATTGGGAGGATATGGTTACTGCAGGCTGCATATAACAGCTGCTAAGCTTAACCAGCCAGAGACATAGCAATGACCTTGGCCCACTAGGCTCCTCTGCATTTCCCTGTGTGGCACTCTGTTCTCTGCAGAACCAAAGTCTCTTCTCACTCCTGGAGCCTGACAGCTGCTGGCCTGTGCCTTGCCTAACCAGCTACACCATTCTTGCCCTATCACTTGAGTGATAGTTCGTATGCTAAACTTGTGACAAGTGGACAAGCAATCCTAGAAAGGGCCAGGCAAAGCTCCCCAGAGCTGTGAGGAGAGCTTCAGCAGTGACCACTTAGAGGCAGACTGTCCCAGCACTGAATTCTCATTATGCAAGGCCCAGGGCGGAGTGACTTCATCTCTCTGAACTTCATGTCTGTTTTGAAAATGAAGTAAATAGCTCCTCACTGGAAGAATCATTGTAAAGGTTATCAAAATCATGTAAGTAGATCCCTGAGCTCAGATCCTGCTCCACAGCAGGCACACAGTAGACATCAACTATCAGCCATGTTTTTATGAAGACATTGGAAGGGAGGCGTGTCTCCATGCTTTTCCCAGAGGTCTAAAGGATGGCTCTTGCAGGAACAGGCTGTGTCACGTCTGCTTTTCGGCCTGTGTCCGAGAAAGTGCGGAGGGTGTCGGGGATTGACAACACAGAGACTCGTTCAACGATGTAAAGAAAACTTTAAGCAGGCCCCAAAAAGGTTCAAGAAAAACTTCCTAAGAAAGGCTCACTCCAGAGAAGCTTCTGCTCTCTCCTCTCCCCTGGCTGGTTCTGCTCTGACACCAGAGGTGGATGTGTGTGGGTTTGAAGGTGCGGTTAGTCTTTGGACAAGGTCGAGGTCAGGGCGGTTTCTGTGGGAAGGCCTTTTCCAGGAACTTATTGCCCCGGGCATTGTATCGTTTTTAGTAAACATGTTTTTACTAAACATTGTCTTACAGCTGCCTACTCCCAGGCAGAAGGGGAAGTGGGTCTCTGCTCAAGGTCTGGTGTTCCCACAAAGCTGTAAAAGGTGCAGGACTGCCATGTGCATTAGGCTTGTCCACTGACCACAGGCCTCCTACTTCAGTTACTTGTCTCATTACCATGCCTAAAAACCAGAGAAGAAACTGAACAGAAGAATAGTTCATTGTGGATCACAGTTCGGGAGGCTCAGTTCACCACAGCCGAGGAGGCCCATTGGGAGGAGCAGGTCTTAGCACAGCACGGAGAGGCTGCTTGGTCACATCTCAATGAATCAGGAAGCAGACAAAGAGGAATGCTGGCCTCCGTTCACTCCTGACTTTTCCCTTTTTATTCAGCCTAAGACCCAGGCCTGGAGAATGGTGCTGTTCTTATCCACTCAGTTAATCCTCTCTGGAAACTCCTTCAAAGATACACAAAAAAGTGTGCTTCACTCAGGTCCTAAAGAGTGGGATCCAATCAAGCCGATAATCAGAATTAACAGGGCCACTCATCAGGTAAATGGCTTGCTGTGCAATCCTGATGGCCAGAGTCCAAGCCCCAGACAGAAAGAGAACTGACTCCCTAGAGCTGTGATCCATGGCATCCACACACTCATACTAAAAACTCACAAACCAACACAGTCACTCACTCACTCACACACACGGAAATAACAAGACCAGCAATAATTTTTAAATTCACTATCATATCTCTGCATAGGGAAAGGGGACTATGACTGTCTTGAGTGTTTCTTGATGTTAGCTAGTTGTTTGGTAATCCTAGAGTGGTTGAACATCTCCTATGCAGGCTAGAGAGACAGCTCAGTCAGCACAGAGCTTGCCTTGCATGTGTGAGGACCTGAGTATTAAAAAGGCTGGATGTAATGACAATGTATACTTGTAATTCCAGCAGTGGGGAGGCAGAGACAGGTGGATCCCTGGGGTTCACTGGCCAGCCAGCCTAATCTTCCTAGAGAGTTTCAGGCTAGTTTTTTTTTTATATTTCATAAAAAAATAAAAGTGGACAGTACCTGAGTGGGCATCCAAGGTCATTCTCTGAACTCCACAAACTTGCCCCCATGCATATACATGCGTATGTATACATACCAGTGTGTACACGTATGTGTACCCATTCACATATGCACACACACAAACATGAACACGAATCTGATATTTGGGTTACCAAGACCTTGGAGGAATTTGCTGAGGGACTGCCTGGGTGATGGGGCCACCCTGCTGGGTGGCAGCGAAGCTTCCCACAAATGTGGGCATCTGTCCAATGTGGAAAGCACACCTTTCAGAAGCTTGGGCAAAGGGGCCTTTGACTGGCCCATTCCAGTCCACCCTTCCTCTGTCTCACATTCTCAAATCTGCAGCTTTCTCCAATACCTGAAGTTAGCTTTGGTGGCCTCTCGGGTAGGGTGGGGTACAGGAGGGAAATACTGCCCACACCACAGGATGCCACAACCAATGCTTCTATGGCCTTTCAGGAATACTTTGGTGCCCTTTAAAGTACAATTTTTCTGGTGTTACTACGAAACTGCCAGCCTCTTTCTGAAGAAAAAAATACAAACAAGCTGGCTTTATGTGCTTAGTCAATGGGGTTTTGTAGTGCTGAGTTTCAGGAGGTGGCCAGCATAACATCTTGTAATGGTGCTGCCAAGTCCTTCAAGAGATGCCCTTGAGGCTCAACACCTCTCTGTAGTGGAGGGGTGTGTGTGTGTGTGTGTGTGTGTGTGTGTGTGTGTGTGTGTGTGTGTGTGAGAGAGAGAGAGAGAGAGAGAGAGAGAGAGAGAGAGAGAGAGAGGTAACACACCAACATGTCATATATGGCAAGCATTCGCATTCAGAGGTCAGAGGACAGTTTTGTGGAGTGATTCTCTCTTTTCCATATTTCTGTTGGTTCGGGGAACCAAACCCTTATTTGTTGAGCCATCTAGTCAACCCCATGCCTGGCTCTTAAAAATAAACAAAAAATGTGGACTCCAGAGATTGAACCATGCTTGTACAGCAAGCAATCTATGAACTGATCCATTTCCCCACCCCCGATACCCCAACCTTGATTTTTTTTTCTACTCAAGCAAAATGAAATCTTTGGGGATTTTCAGGTTCCTTCCTGGGGCTGTACCCTTGTCGCTGGCCCTTCTGTCAGCAACATCACTCCATCCTCACGTCCTTGTAAACATCCATTCATCCTTGAAGATTTTGATGAAACATTTCCTCACTTGAGAAGCTTTCCAGACTCTCCCCCAGGGGGCAGTTTCAGTAAATTCATTCTGTCCCGTGGCAGGGATTATGACATGCCTGCTTCTCTGTGGCATCGTTCTGGGGACACGGACTGTGATTTCTTTGTATCTGTAATGTTTGGCGCTCACGCATGCCTTCACTTCTCCTGCTGCTTCTTCATTCAACTGTTGTACATTCTATTTATCATCCACAATGAGCCCAACAAGGTGCTGGCAGCACCCTGGGAGAAAGCACTGCCTGTCTTAAAGCAAGGGCACATATGTAGTCACAGGGGAGGCTCGGATGGCGTCTGGGGAAGACACAAGGAGTTACAGGAGTAAGTGGGAAGTCCTCTGCTCGGCCTTGGGATTTCCACCGGACGTGAGGTGAAGGTGGTTCGAGAATGCGGCCTGGATCAAGCCTGGTCCTGAAAAGCTGGAGACAATGGCGAAGGTACAGAAGCAGCAGCAGGCACAGAGAAAGGCTGGTGCTGCCTTGTTAAATGGATCCCAGCGGTCGTGAAAGTCAGCTGGGGAGGCCAAGCTTCATCTCCAGCACCTAGGGAATCATATGTTTTTCTTTTTGAGCAGTGTGCTGGAGGGATGTGTGCACCGTGTATATGGGTGTGCACACACTTAAGTCGGAGGCACCCGTCACCTGTCCTACTCTGCCACTCTCTACCTTAATCCCTTGAGTCAGGGTCTCTCAATGAACCTGGAGTTAGGCTAGTGGGCAGCAAATCCCATCAGTCCTCCTGCCTCTCTGCCACCCAACCCCTCCTGCTGGGGTTTCAGGCTGGCATGGCTATCCCAGGCTTTTTTTTTTTTTTTTTTTGGTTTTTACGAGACAGGGTTTCTCTGTATTGTTTAGGAGGCTATCGGTCCAGCCCGGCCTCGAACTCACAGAGATCCGCCTGCCTCTGCCTCCCGAGTGCTGGGATTAAAGGTGTGCACCACCACCGCCCGGCTTATCCCAGGCTTTTTATGTGGGCTCCAAGATAGGAACTTGGGTCTTCACACTCGTGCAGAAAGCGTCTCCCCAGCCCAAGTTAGAGGTGTTTTAATTATTCTCTTTCTTCTTTAGAATTAACTGTGTATTTGGTGTTTCTTTTTTTTTTTTTTGAAAGAAGATTCTTGTAACAAGTGAAACATCGAAGACATAGAAGCAAGAAGTTATAGATGAATGCTGTCTCCTTTCTGGACCCTGAGGGTGTTGATGCTGTGAAATCATTTTCCAGAACTGGTAGAAATACACCCAATGCTGAACAGACTCTTGGATTGGGTTCTCTTTTCTCCTACATTTGTACAAAAATTGGAACATAGTGTAACACCGTCCGAGACACACGCACATGCGTTTGTGTGGTAGCTACATAGAAGCCCCGCATTTTATCGAAGGCTCAGTTGTCTCATCAGTGATGGATAATCTTGATTCTCTGATTTCCCCCCCCCACAGACCCAATGCTTCTGCAGACACCCTTTTTAATATATTCTCAAGCATTTGGCTTTTCACATCTATTGAAACAGCTGCTGTTCAAAGGAGAGTTGTTGTACCATTGCGTATGTGTTTTGAACCCTAACAGACACTGATAGATTATTATTCCATAGAGTCTTTAGCAGTTGACAATCTACCAGCAAGGTTCACAAGTGCTAATTGCTCCCATTCTACGCATAGTGTCACTGCTCTTTTTGTCATTGTCAATCCAACGAATAAGTAGTTAAGTTTTCCTCTCTTTGGCTAATCCTTCTCTACCCAATTTAAACCTTCATTTCCTCCTCTGTGAGCTGTCTTTTTCTCTCTGTATTCCTGCTGTATTTCATGTTTTATCACCAATTTAGATGAACTTTAGGCATATTAAGAATGATATCCTTTCATGTGTGTTGCAGGGACTTATCTGAATCTATAGTTTATCTTTTGACTATAGTGAAGCCGTTTTTCTTACACTTAAAAAAATTGTGAGGGCTGGAGATTTGGCTCAGCAGTTAAGAGTGTTTCCTGCCCTGGCAGAGAACCAGAGCTCTTCCTATAACCCACTGACAGCAGCTTACAATGGCCTGTGACTCTGGCTCCAGGGATCTGACGCCCTTTTCTGGACTCTAAAGCACCTACACTCACATGCACACACGCTAGTCTCTCTCTCTCTCTCTCTCTCTCTCTCTCTCTCTCTCTCTCTCTCTCTCTCTCTCAAAAATCCTAAGAGTAAAATATGTGGAGTCCAGCATGATGGTACATGCCTGTGTCTACTAAATAAGCTAAGGCAGGAGGATTCCAAATTCAAGGGCAGCTACCCAAAAGGTGAGACTGTCCCAAAATGGATAAAAGGGATTGGGGATATGGATCAATGGTAGAGTGCATTCCTAGCATGTGTAAGGCCCTGAGTTTATTAATTAAAGTCCAGGAAATATTTATAAAGCACGAATGGGAATACATCTCTCCTCTTCCCCTTACAGTTTTGGTGATTCAATCATTAACAACACCCCCTCTATTCTAGACCAGCAAGGTAGTTCAGTGTGTAAAGTCTCTTGCTGCCAAATATGAGACCTGAGTTCAAGTCTCAGAGTCCTCTTTGTAAAAGAAAAGAACTGACTTTTACATAAAAGTTGTCCTTGGATCTCCACACATACACAGTAGCACATGCTCTCCTGTTTCCCCCAAATGAATCAGTAAATGTAATTAAATCTTTTTAAAAATCCCCTCTATTTTAAAGTCACACAATTTTTTCATTAGATTTAAGTCAAATACATTATATGTGTATTTATTTCTTTTGTTTAGGTCCACATTGTTTTTTTATAACAATCATTCCCCAAATGAATTATACTTTCCTAATACAGAGAAAAGAGTACTTCTATTATGGGTTAAGTATGTAAACCGACTAGGAATTGTGGTGAATGCCTGGATTTCCAGCTCTCTGGAGATTGAGGAAGAAGGATTACAAGTTCAAGGTCAGCCAGGGCTTGAGAATGAAACATATGCATATTGTGTCTATTCCTAAGTTCTAGAACATTCCAAGGGACCATTAAGTCATATGCTTTTCTGATGACAATCACTCTATCTTAAATTTTAATGTTTAGAAAGGCAGATGTCCCCAACTTTTCTCTTCAGAGAAAAGCCTACAGATCCCTGATAACAGTGCCCAACTCTAATTATGCTTGTTAATTAAATCAATCTTGCATTGGCTAGATAGTAAGTTCAAGGCCAGATTGAACTACAGGAGATCCTCAAAAATTAAAGATGAAAGTAAAGATTATCCAGCAGTTCTTAAAAGCCAAGGAACATCACAGACTGCTAGCAACAAGCCCTACCAATGCCTTGGTCTTGGACTTCCAGCCTCCAAAACTGGGAGATGAGAAATTGCTGTTCTTTGGGCCATCTAGACTGAGGTACTTGGTTACAGAAGCCCCAGACAGCCGGTATACACAGCAGCTCAATAAGAATGAAGGCAGTCTGCCTTTCCCTGTGAGTAACCCTTCTCTCTTGACAGCACTGTTGGGCCCAATAGGAAGTCATTAGCACAACCCTCACAATATATTCTCACTGCAAGAGCATTGGTGTTCAGAACCATGACTTGCCATTAGTGTGGAGATTTAGCAGAACAACTTGGGACCCCTGTTGCTACCCTCAGCCTGGTCCCCAAGCAGAAGCCACTGGAGACTTTGCTTTCCTTGTGGGTAGTATTGTGCTCAAGTACTAGTCTCTCAGCAATTGCTCTGCAACCAACTTGCATTTAGTTATTTATTCATTCATTTATTTTTGAGACATGGTGTCATGTAGTCCAGGTTGGTCTTGATTTAACTCATCTGTAGCTAAGGATGCCCCCCTAAACTCTGATTCATCCTGCCTCTACTTCCTAAGTGCTGGGATTACTGGCTTGTGCCACCATGCCCAGGCTTTGAGGGTGTTAGGTAAGCACCCCAGTCCTGCTCTGAAAACTGTCTAAGCATAGGCGGTGAGGTCCCCATGTCTTATCCTCAGGTGCTTCCCCAATGTCTGTCTTCTGCTAGCACAGCCACCTGGACGTCTCTGCAATGTGAGGAATGAGCTGTGGACACCCAACAGACCATGTCCATCTCTTCCTCCTGATGCCTCTGTGCTGACTCCAATGTCTGCATTCATCCTGTTTATTGAATGAAGGGAAGCTGAACACACAAGGATTCTAGAAACCCAGCTCCCTGGCGACCCTAGTTCTTGCTGTGTAGACCCTGTGTCCTTTCATCCTCTCAGGGCTCAGGGTCTCAGGAGCAGGAACCACTTCATCGAGGCATCCAAAGCCAATTCTGTCACCACTCCTGCCTGGCAGCTCTGTCAGACACTCCACACAAAGGAGGGCTAAGTAGCTCAGAAGAGGCAGAGCCGGCCTCTTCAACCCCAAATGAGCTTTAGAGCCAACTCAGAGGGCCTCTTCCTTGTGTTTGTGCAGCTCCTTGCTTAGATAGAAAGAAAGGAAGAAAGAAAGAGAGAGAGAAAAAAAGAAAGAAAGAAGGAAGGAAGGAAAGAGAGAAGGAAGGAAGGGAACAGAAAAGAAGAGAAAAGACCAGAAACTCATCTCATAACAATTGTCCCAGGGAAGGGCCCTGAAGGGACTTCAGTGTGTTCCAGAAACTTCTAAATATGGAAACTGCACTGGGGCAGTCAGTGGGGGAGAAATGTGGGGACATACTGGGGATGCTGAGAGCTGGAAATGTAAGAAAATGCCCTGAACTGCAGCCCAGCTTGGCTCTTATAAAGACCCCACCACTCATTAATTGGCCCTAAAATTCACTGAGTGAAAAGGAAAAATAAATGAGCTCATTAAATGCGGAAGGAGGGAAGACCCGCAGGCTTAACCAAGGAAATTCTCAACACCCACTTAGAAAAACAAGGGGGTGCTGGGTCCCCCTCCGGACCCGTGGCCAGGAGCACAGGCTGCCCCCTCCAGGGAAGCTGTGCTGTCCGTGCCTCTCTATAGGGCTCACCCACCCCAGCGGCGGGCAGGCACCCTGACAGACGCCTGCCCCTGTCCTGCAGCCAGCCCGGATGTTGCCGTGGCTTACCAGTTCAAGTGGCCCGTGCCTGTGCAAGCGCATAGGACAATCATTTGAGAAATAGAGTGGGCAATCCCAGGAGCCTAAGGAATTCCGTAGAGAATTTTGACCAAGCAGACTGTGGTAACTAACTGCCTGTGACAAATGGAGCCTTGGGTTTGGCTTAATAAAGGCTGTTCATTATCCTGCATCCTTCCTGCCCCATCCATCACCCGCTTACTATCACGGGGCTGGTCCTGTGCTAGACGCTGTGTCAGGGAGGAGCCCACTTACCCTTGGGGCTCTCCCAAGCCTGTGGGTTCCTGGCTCCCAGGCTAGACTGCCTGGCCGTTGAGCACCCAGAATCTTCTTAACTCCACATTCTACTGCCTCCTGTCCTCAAGTGCTGAGGCTACAGGCACAAGTGGAAAATTCTGTCCTTGACATGAGTGCTAGCACTCACTGAGTAAGTGCTTTACCCACTGAGTCACCCCCACGGCCCCTTATTATTAATTTCTTAAGCTTATGATGTAATGACCTTCACCGTGACATGCTCCTGTGAGCGTATCTCTGTGCCTCGCTCTCAGCCGCCCACCCCACTTCCCTCCCCTGCCTCCATTCCTTCCCTGCCTAGATTATCGCTGCTGTTGTGATTCAGGAGCAGCACCAAGGAGGGCAGGGGAGAGGAGGGGTGGGGGTGTCCACCTGAGTGTTGCAGGGGAAGAAAGCACCTCCCACGGGCTGGGGGTAGAGCTCACTAGAGAGCTTGCCTCCTGTGCTCAAGGCCCTGGACACTGAGTGAGGTGGTTCAAACTGATAATCCCAGCACTTGGGGATGGGGGAGGGAGTTCAGAAGTTCAAGGTCATACTTAACTATGCGGTAAGGATTGCTAAGACCCTGCCTCAAAACATAAATACCAAATGAAAAGTCTGGGGAGATTAAGTAGATAACGTACTTGCCATTAGGCACGAGGACTGATAACTGCTAAACCAACATTAAAAGCTGGTGCTTCCGAAAGTAGAGAATGGAGAGAATAGGTGGCCTGGGGAAAGCTGGCCAGCCCAGCCCACGTCCGTGAGCACCGGATTTGGTGAGGTGACAGACCTCAGCAAAGAAGTGGAGAACACGGAAGAAGACAACTGTCATCCAAGACACTTTCCCAGGTAGAGGGAGTGGAGAGGTGGGGACATGTGAATTCGTGAGTATGTGAGTAGGCTGGGCGTGATAGTGTATGTGTGTGTGTGTGTGTGTGTGTGTGTGTGTGTGTGTGTGTGTGTGTGCATCCCCAGCAGAGGATCATGGAGCAAAGACAAGAGGATGACGAACAGGAAACCCATCCACCGCAGAGGAAAAGAAGTGGTGGGGTTCTTGGGGTCTTTGTTCCACCGGCAGATCCCCCATGGGGACTCGGTGATACCATGATGTTCCTGGATGACTCACAGGCAAAGCTATCCTCTGCCTTAAATCGACACCTCTAAGGGAATCCGGTATTTATTCCAACAAGATCAACCCAGCTACTTTCTCTTCAGCACCCCCTCTAATGTAGACACTGATCTCAAGAAGGGTCATGCAATTACAGTAACAGAATCATGTCTGAGTCACAGGGTCCTGAACCCCAGCTCCACTAATAATGCCTGTGTGGCGCTGGACAGGTGACTTAACCTCTCTGAGTCACCCTTTCCTTCCTTGTCTATAAAATAGGCTTAATATTATCTATCAAATAAAGTAGTCGTTAGAAATATTGTATAAGGTGGCTGCCCAAAATGCATTATCCTCAGCCGCTGTTCAGATGGCAACTGACACCACCCCGAATTGTAAGCTGCGGCCACCACAGCTCCCTTTGGTTGCTGGCTCTTCCCCAGTGCCGCGGGTTGTGGCCCTGTTCTTGGCATGACAGCCAGGACTTTTTGTGACTTCCATCTAGGCCACAAAAACACTGGGTTCCCCGCTTGGCATCTCCAGGGAGCTTTCCCTCAGCTCCTGAACGCTTTTTAACTAATTGTCATGCACCAGCAAGCCCTTGGAATCCAAAGTCACTTACTTTATGGGGGTCAGATGGCTACATGAGTTTCAAAGGTGCCCCGGGAGGTCGGCTTTCAAGGTCAAGGCTACAGACTGTGGTCTGTAAGGCTTGCTAGACAAATTTCCCTTGTAAAGCTCTCCGAGGCAGGGTGATTTACAGGAGTAGCACTTGCTAAAGATTTAAAAACTAAGTTTGTAGAACCCGGTCTGGTGAGAAACATGCTATGGTCTTAGGCCTTGTAGAACACTGAGGGACTGACATCAGCCTGCCCAGCAGTGGCAGGGAAGTGGGGGCACTGGAAATCCCCCAAGGAGTCCCCAGAAACTGTCTCAGAAGTTCAGATGCCTCCAAGGGAAGTGATACCAGGATCCTTTTTGTTCTGAGTTGGTAACAAAGGCTCACAGGGCTGCACGGGGCTCCGGGGACCAACTGGCACCTGGGTGGTAGCTGTGACTCAGCTGAGCTGCAACCTCGTGAGCTCAAGTCGGGGTCACTCCTGGCCGAGGTTACTGCCCAGGGAGCATGGGCTGTGCTGGCCCACAGGGACAAAAGCCGCTTTGTGAAAGGTTCCGGGACTGTGAGACAGCGCCCTCGTGCGGCGGCTTGAGGAAGAGCGCCGCACTGCAAGAGACAGGTGTGTGAAGATTATTTGTCCCTGAATCCACAAAACAAAAGGGCTTCGCAGTCCTAGTGAGGGAAACCATCCTGACTTTCTCCCAGTGTCAACCAGTTGCTTCCCCTAAAAGCCAGTGATTTAGATGCAATCCAATTAGAAGAGCATGAAATACTGACATGCTTGATGCGTGCCAGTGTTAGGTAGAGGTTGGGTGGCACAGGTGAGATTGTGGAGGTCAGAGGACAACTTGCAGGCATCAGTTCTCTCTTCCCATCACGTGGGTCCTGGGGATCAAACTCGGGACGTTAGAGCTAGTGGCAGGCGTCTTTATTTACTGAGCCATCTCACCAGCCCCCTTCCTGGGGTTCTCATTCACAGGGACAGACCTGTTGGGAGATAGTGTTCCTAACTCCATCCCAAAAGACGCCTGGGGATGACTGTGTAGAGGGCTACCCAGCATATATAGGACTCTCAAAGGAAACTTCCTTTTGTGCGGAATGCTGCCCCCTTCTTGAGAGAGTGTATGGGGGCTGTGTGAGTATCTGGAGAGGAGAGAAAGAGGAATGTTGTTGCTAAGTCCCTGACTCACTTTGGTGAGTGTGCGGAGACCTGGTCTCATTCACTCAGGGTGAGGGGACAGTCTAGAGTTGTGGGGCCACAGATGGCCCTGGCACAGTGTTCTACAGCCTGGGGATGCAGAAACAAGCAGAGACAACTCAGGCAGCCTGGGCAGTGGGGAGTAGAGGCTGCTCTGGAATTGGGCTGAACTCCCAGAATTCCTCAGAGCTAGGATGTCAGTTCCCTAGACCACAAAGAGAGAAAAGCCAGGCGGCAGCTAGGCTGCTCTGAGAGGGAGTATGACATGAGAAGCTGAGGGACTTCCAAACCTTGCCATCTGTGCAGAGAAAGACATGATAAAATGGGGTGCGTGGTCCACAAAGCTCTAGTCACAGGGCCTGATCTCTGAAGCATCTACAAAGTGTGCCACGGTGTGAGGTCACTTCAGAATCTGCCCTGCAATGAGACTGTTTCAGACACACATTCCCCCTGCCACAGAGACTGGCTCTGTCCCCAATGAGGTCATCTCCGACTGAGCCATCAATTTCCTTCAGCAAGCTAAAGAAATACCAGCTAAGAACCCGAGGAACTGACCACTAGGCTATCTCAAGAAAGCAGACTTCTATATACCTCTTGTTCCAATGAGGAGGAAGGGACAAATGTAAGCTTTCTATTGGGTCTGCAGAAGTGACTCAGCAGCTAAAAGCACCTGCTGCTCTTGCAGAGGACCTGAGTTCAGTTCCTAGCACCCATGTCAAGTGGCTCCTAACTGCCCATAACTTCAGCTCTATGGGATCTGATGTCCCTCTCTGGCCATAGCAGGCACCTGCATGCACACACACACATACCCATGAAGACACATATACACATGAATTTAAAAGTAAAATAAACAATTTTAGAAATTGAGGCTTTTAGTATTCCACAAAGTACCCAGTGAGACCTACCTGCAATTAGAAGACAAGATTTTCCTTACTTTGGTGCAAGGGGAAAAATAAATTGTTCCAGGCAAATGTGTTTCAAAAAAAAAATAGTAGGAGACCCAAACTGAAGATGTGTTTTGTCTCTAAACTCTGTGAGACTGTTGAATACACAGGATTTTTAGGCATGTATATATGTTGGGGTTTGGGTCATAAGTGTCTGACAGACTATATGTTGAAGACTTCATATCTTCATTATTTTTTGTGATGAAATACCTTGACATGGAGCAATTTTAGGAAGAAAGGGTTTCTTTTGGCTCACAGCTCAAGGGTCCACTGCGTCATGATGAGGAAGCCAGATGCAGAAGTTTGCAAAGCCTGGCCACACCATGTCACAATCAGGAAACGGAGACTGGCGAGTGCTATCAGTTCATTTACTTGTCCATTTTTTACACTGCATGATCCCAACCCATGGAATAGTCTTCCCAGGTCAGTTAACCTTGTCCATCCATCGAAAGAATCCCTCCCTCCTGGGCATTCTGAGAAACCCTTCACAGCTGCATGGGGAGGCTGACTCCAGATGCTGTGAAGTGACAACCCCTTGGAGCAGGGCACGGGCCTGAAACAGTGTGAGGGGAGCCAAGGCCTGTCCCTGAAGGGGATTCTGAGTCCCTCCTTGCTCTCTCTCCCCCGCCCCTCTCCTCGCTCTGTGTTGATTTTTCTTCCTCTTCTCCTTCCCCCCCTTCTCTCTTCTTTCATACCCCCATCTTCTTCCTCTCTCCTGTCAGCTGTGGGGGTAGCAATTACCTTTCTTCTTTTGTTATTTCTCACTAGTCTTTGTGAGCATGTGTTCGTGCGTGCGTGTGTGTGTGTGTGTGTGTGTGTGTGTGTGTGTGTGTTTGAGCATGCGCACATGTGCACGCACGCAGGGGTGTTTAGTGATGACCAGAGGGGTCTTGGTCTCTCATCCTAGCAGCCAGGAGGCCAGCAGTCTCCTCTTCCATACACTCTGCTGTCATGCGCTTCATCGCCACAGTCCGCAAACTCACTGACTGGAACTTCAGATACCATGAGCCAAGATAAGTTCTTTCTACCATCAATTAGCTTGGTTCTCCAAGGCAATGCAAAGCTAACACAAAAAACAAACAAACAAAAACCAAAAACTTCACCCATAGACCCAAAAAGGGCTCCCCAATCTGTTGAGCTCTGTGTAAATGATATGGAAATAGCTGAAAAGCCACACGTGTGAAACAGTAAAGCAACTGAGAAGTAATAAAATCGGTAGGCTGCGGCTGGGAAGCTGGTTCGGTTGCTGAAATGCTCACCATGCGAGCGCAAGGACCAGAGTTTGCCGCCCAGAACCCACATAGAAAGCTAGACACAGTGCTGCATACTTGTAATCCCAGCACCGGGAAGGAAGAGAGGAGAATCCCTGCAGCTCACCGACCAGTAGCAAGCTCCTGGCCATTGAAACACCCTGTGTCTTAAAACAAGGTAGAAAACTCCTGAAGAACGGAACCAGAGACAACTCTGATCTTCACAAACACACAGACACACTTGCACCTGCACACATATGTGCATGCAAAAAAAAAAAACCCCAAAACAAAACTCAAAACAAAACAAAAAAATAGGAAGAGGATGTATCCCACAGCTGGCCAGACAGAGGAAGAGGATGGTGCCGTCAGAACCAGAAGCAATAACAAGACAAGACCTTGAACTATAAGCTTTCCAGCAGAAACTGAGCTGAAAGAGAAAAAAGAATATCTTTTATGTTTTTTATTTAAATTGGAAACAAGCTTGCTTCACATGTCAATCCCAGCTCCCTCTCCCTCTCCTCCTCCCCTCCCCCAACCCTTCCCCCCAACCCTCCCAACCCCCCATCCCACCCCCATCTCCCCATCCCACTCCCCCTCTGCTCCCCAGGGAGGGTGAGGCCCCACCATGGGGGATCTCCAAAGTCTGTCATATCATCCAAGGCAGGGCCTAGGCCCTCCCCCATGTGTCCAGGCTGAGAGAGCATCTCTCCATGTGGAATGGGCTCCCCGAGTCTATTTGTATGCCATAGATTGCTGAAGCCTCCTCACTGACACCCACGTTCAGGAGGTCTGGATCAGTCCCATGCTGGCCTCTCAGACGTCAGTCTGGTGTCCATGAGCTCTCCTGTTCAGGTCAGCTGTCTCTGTGGGTTTCACCAGCCTGGTCTTGACCCCTTTGCTCATCACTCCTCCCTCTCTGTTACTGGGTTCCAGGAGTTCAGTTCAGTGTTCAGCTGTGGGTGTCTGCCTCTGTTTTCACCAACCACTGGATGAAGGCTCTAGGATGGCATACAAGGTAGTCATCAATTTCATTAATGGGGAAGGGCATTTAAGATAGCCTCTCCACTATTGCTTAGATTGGCAGTTGGTGTCATCCTTGTAGATCTCTGGAAATGTCACTAGTGCCAGATCTCTCCTCAAACCTATAATGGCTCCCTCTATTGTGGTATTTCTCATTCTGCTCTCCTCTATTCTTCCCCCTACTCAAACTTCCTGCTCCCCTAAGTCCTCCTCTTCCCTCCTCTTCTCCCCCATCTTTCTTCCAGTTCCCTCTTCCCTCCCCCCATGCTCCCAATCTGCTCAGGAGATCTTGTCCCTTTCCTCCCTGTTGCCCAAACTCTCTGGCGGTGGGGTTGTAGGCTGACACTCCCCTGATCCATGTCTAAAATCCATATATGATTGAGTACATACTTTGTCTTTTTGTGACTGGGTTACCTCACTCAGGATGGTTTCTTCTAGTGCCATCCATTTGCCTGTGAATTTCAAGATTCCATTGGGGTTCCAGTCCCCCCCCCCAGTAGTACTCCATTGTGTTCAGTTGAGGGGCATCTAGGTTGCTTCCAGATTCTATTACAAATAGTGCTGCTATGAACACAGTTGA
The DNA here is from genome assembly GCF_017639785.1 of Mesocricetus auratus. Classification (NCBI taxonomy): domain Eukaryota; kingdom Metazoa; phylum Chordata; class Mammalia; order Rodentia; family Cricetidae; genus Mesocricetus; species Mesocricetus auratus. The sequence goes on along the minus strand of NW_024429266.1, from coordinate 143,290,817 downwards.
ACAGATGCCCCTATTGTATGAATGTGCATCTTTTGGTTATATGCCTAAGAGTGGAATTGCTGGATCTTGTGGTAGGCTGATTCCCATTTTCATGAGATACCACCATACTGATTTCCATAGTGCCTGTACAAGTCGGCACTCCCACCAGCAGTGGAGGAGTGTTCCCCTTTCTCCACATCCTCTCCATAATAAACTGTCATTGTTGTTTTTGATTTTAGCCATTCTGACAGGAGTAAGATGGTATCTCAGAGTTGTTTTGATTTGCATTTCCCTGATGGCTAAGGATGTTGAGCACTTTCTTAAGTGTCTTTCAGCCATTTTAGAGAGAGAAAAAAAAAAACTATTACAGTCGACAGTGTTGCTCAAAGCAGGGGAAGCAAACAGACATCTTGCTCTTCCCCCCCTGACCACCGGCACCACCTCCATCAGCCAGTGTAAACAGGAAGGCGGTTCGCAAATGCTCCTAAGAAATGTGGTTTGCAAAGGAGAGAGGCTGTGGGCCTTAGAAGACAAATGTGAACCTTGGCGACAGCACTCTGTGCTAGGAGCCAGGTGGGAAGATCAAATCACACCATCCCGGATGGGCACCAGACTCTCGAGCTGTACAATAGTTCAGCGTGTTAAGGGCTTGAGAGAGCTGGACACTCTAGCAGGATGCTGGAGAAAGCATTCACACCTGCCGGCCAGGGACTGGCAGGTGAAGACTCTTAATTGGAAGGATGAGTCAGGGGTAAGTAGATAAAAAGGAAGGTAGGGTTGGAAGTAGAGTTCATGGGAGAGTGTGCCGGAAGACAAGGAACTGGGAATGATCTTGACCAACCACATTGTTTCTCCACCGAGCATCCTTTGATGTCTCCTTATTGCATAATGAGGAAAACCTCTGATCTCCGCAGGAGGTATGAGGCTCTGCTCCCCTCAGTCTCAGCTCTACCTCTAGCACACCTGAGACTCCAGCACACCTGAGACTCCCTGTGCATAGAGAGCTCACAGTCTTCCCCTCGGTGCTTTTGCGCAAGCCAAGCCCTTCTCCTTCATAACTGGCAAGATTTAGATTTGGCTCTAACAGCAGCTGTTCTGCAAATATCTCCGGCTTTCCGAGACAGATGACAAAGTCTGTCTTCCTCTGAGGTCTGTCACTCCACTGTACACTGGCACTCACACATTTGTTCCTATAGCCGGCTGCACCAAGGAACCATAAGAGCGTCCATCGCTGGCACACCATCTCCACATGCCAGAGCTTGTACCCTGAGTGCCCCCAAAGCACCTGGCACAAAGCAGGTGCTCAAAAAGCAGGTGTTTACTTGGGAGGGAGGCAGAGGTGTGCTTCAGTTTGTAACATGCTTGTCTAGTATGCACTAACCCCTAAAGTCAATTCCCAGAACCCATAACCTGGAAGTGGGGCCACAGGCCTGTGATCCCGGCACTGGGGAGGTAGAAGCAGGAGAATCAGAAATTCAAGGTTTGGGCCAGTGAGATGGCTCAGTGAGTAATGGTGCTTGTTGCCAAGCCTGGTGAGCTGGGTTCAATCTGCTACACCCATGTGGGGGAAGAAGGGAAACCAACTCCCATGAGTTGTCCTGTGTGTCCACAAACAAAATGTGATGCACGTGTGGCCACACAGACACACATACACAGGCACACACACACACACACATACACACACACACACACACACACACAGAGAGAGAGAGAGAGAGAGAGAGAGAGAGAGAGATTTAAAGGTCAAGAATGGTGGTGCATGTCATTAATCCCAGCATTCTGAAAGCAGAGGCAAATAGTTCTCTGTGAGTTGTGAGTTCAAAGCCAGTCTGGTCTACATATCAAGTTCCAAGCAAGTCAGGGTTTCATAAGTAACCACTAAGACCCTGACTCAAAAGATATTAAGAAAGGAAGGAAGGAAAGAAGGAAGGAAGGAAAGAAGGAGGGAAGAAGGGAGAAAGGGAGGGAGGGAGGGAGGGAGAGAAGGAGGGAGGGAGAAATTTCAAGACCATTCTTAGCCACACAGTGAGTGAGCTCCAGGCCAGCCTGAGATAAATGAGACCCAAACCTGAGGGAAGGAGGCAAGAAAGAAAGCAGGCCCATCATGCTGGTGTCAAGGTCACCCCTGGAACTCTCTCACATACTCCTGTTTTCATTGGAACTGGGAGGTCTCTGTAGGATCATCATACAAATGGGAATAAAGAGCATTCTTAAAGCAACCGTTGTGCTTTTCTTTAGGCCACTTTGTTTCAGAAACCACCCCATGAAGACCCTGTCATCAGGAGGATGACACTTCTTCCCTTCTCCATCTTCAGTGGGCTCCCAGCAGCCGCTGTCACAGCTGGGGGACGGCAACAGCGCACAATCCACTTCTGTCATGGGTAGCTTCTGCTTACTTGTTTTGTTTTTCACAAAATACTCAGATTAGCTTTCGAGGTTGCATCTACTACAAGGAACAGTGGGAAGGGCTTGCTGACTAATAACTACATAATCCATTCCCAGCCGCCATCGACCACATTCTCCGGCTTTGCTTGGCATGACCTCCGAGTTGTTCATCAATGGCCTAAATGTCACCCCCTCTACCCCTCTACTCCTCTCTACCCATTTCCATCCCCTCCATTCCCCCACAAGGGCCTCAGCCAAGTGAAGCGTGAGCAACCTCATCAGCTAACCCCTGGCAAGCATCCACACAGATGCTGAAAGTACATGCTCACTGACTCGGGAGAGTGCCTCTGACATCTTATTTTACATTGATGAAACACATGTTATGTTAATTTGGAGAGAAGGACTCTGAAAATCTAGAAACAAAAACCATATTATTTGAGCCCTGGACCCCACAAAGTGGAAAGAACCAACTTCTACAAATTGTCCTCTGACCTCCTTATGTGCACCATGGTATGCGCGTGTCCCTCATTCCCAAATCCATATGATCATAGTAAGTAATTATCTTGACATTCAAACCTGATTACAAAGAATTTCCAGTAAAAAAAAAACACCGTGTACTGAACTCCACCAGACCCAAAGCCTAGACATCTCAATGAACTTCTCCACAGAGGAGCCATTCTGAAGCTATGGAGCCTCAATCTGAGTATTTTTTTTATGTACTTTTACCACCCCAAACTGAGAAACCCATGACAGAGTTAGAACTAGGCAAACAGTTTTGTATTCTCTCTCATGACTGGAGTGTCCGTCACCTACATGGGATCCTTCCTCATTCCCTAACAGTAGTCAGTCTTTCTTGATCTCTGCTCTACTCCGTATGCTGTGCCCGCATGTGCATTTGTGAGTACACGTTATAGATTATGCTTTGCACACGAGGTCAAACACAGCCTTTTTTCCCCCTGTGATTGTGTAAATTCAATATTATACATTCTAAGTCTAAGTAAGTACTTTAAAAGGTGATGAGCTAGGCATGGTAGTACGTACATGCCTATATAATCCCAGAGACAGGGGGATCAGGAGTTCCTCTGCTATGTAGTAAATTCAAGGCTAAACCTATGCTCCATGGGGTGAGATCTCAAAGTAAGAAAACAACCAAACAAAAAAGACCAATGGCAAGACGTGAACAATAGTCTGAAAGAAGAGCTCTGGTTGCTGTGAAAACATTTGTGGGGAACCAGGTTAGACAAGAAATGCTAAGATCTAAAGGATGAGGAATTCACAAAGTGGGTGTGACAGGTGGGGGTGGGTGGGGTCACCGTTCTTGTGCACAGAAGAAATAAAAAAGGCTAACAAACCCAGCTACTGAAAATGGGGATACTTGCTAAGAGACGCCTCTGAAATAACAGGAGAGCACCCAGTGTGGGGAGGTGCAAGGCCCTGGAGAGGACCTGAGTTTCCTTCTAACTCTAATGAAGGGATTTGTACAAGAAAGTAGCAAGAGAAAGAAGACACCATGCTTGCCCTCGGGGAACTTGCTATGGTGTAATCCGATTAGAAGCTCCAAAAACTTTAATTAGGCTTAGGAAAAATGATGAGAACACAGAAATCACAGCAGTCCTTGTCTAGAGGGCTCGGGAAGATATAATCGCATTGACACTAACTACTGTGAGAATTTCATGCTCTGTTCTTGCTGTTACTTTTCCCAGAGAAGATAAAAAGAGAATAGGTTAAGAGATATTTGTGTTCTGGTGACTATAGGAGCACAATAAATAAAACATATAAAACAAGGAGCTGGAGAGATGACTCAGCAGCCAAAAGCACTTGCTGCTCTTGCAGATCACTAAAGTTCAGTTCCCAGCACCCTGGTCAGCTGGCTCAAAACTACCTGTAACTCTAGCTCCAAGTGATCAGACGCCCTCTTCTGGTCTCCATGGTACCTGAACCCTTGTGTACATACCCGACACACAGACACACATAAACATACACATAATTAAAAATAAAAATAACATCATAAAACCACACTGGTCAAAGGCAGAAAGAATCTCTCTTAACTTTAAATGGATACAGTTGTTTCTTTGTGTGTGTGTCTGTGAGTGCAGCCCCCTTCTTTCTGTGTGTGGTAGAGTTCCTTAGAGTTCAAAAGTGTCAGATCTAGACCTAGCATTTGTCCTTAAGTCTACCCCCAAACTGCTGATCTGTGTCACGATCCAGAAGCCTATCTCAGCCCTCAGATATGTGGAAAAGGAATTTAGGCTCAATTAGACTCAACTTTGTCTCTATCTAGAGCTTGTCATTGCTATTTCTGTGATGAAATATCATGACAAAAACAGCTTAAGGGAGAAAGGTTGATTTGCCTTATAATTCCAGTTTATAGTCCTCCATTTCAGGAGCATGAAGGCAGGGACTCAAATAACTATTCACACCACATACACAGCAGAGAGAGAATAAATACACCCTTACTGTTTTGCTTGTTTTCTCCCTCTTACACAGTTCAGGGGCTGCTGTCTAGAGAATGGTGCCACCCACATTGGGCTGGATCTTCCCACATCAACTAGAAATCAAGGCAACCCCTACAGACATGCCCACAGATCACCTAGATTCAGGCAGTTTCCACTCTTCTTTCGGGTGACTCCAGGTAGCGTCAAACTGTCAAGCAGCCCACAGCCCCACACAGTCACCACCATCTACCTTCCAAGAAGTGATAGAGATGTAATATCTGCCAATCCACCACCAGAGGCCACCTGAGTCTTCTGGAGGCAGTAGCTCTCAGCCTTCTATGGGGATCTGTTGAGAATTTATTGTCCCATGTAGACATTGGTACCTGTTTCTTTGTCACAGGTACTCTGACATGCTGCTCAGAAAATGTCATGCATAGTCCTACCCTTTAGGACTTACCAGTGCCCTTGGGCTTGGGAGCCTCTCCAGGGTGTGGTTGTTTGTGCCTTTCTGGAATCTTCCAAACACTCTAGACTGTTTCTACTACCTTCTCCCATTCCTCTCTACCTGTGGGAACTCCCAATTGTGATGACAGTGATAAAGGCACTTTCTCTGTTGTAATGTTTACATCTAACATCTCCCTAGTAAGTGTGGGCTTCCACCAGACACCAACAGAAGTGTTTGAGGCAATTCGCTTCTGCTGGTTTACTTTCTTGAATGGAAAGTGTGGGGAGGGTGACTTAAGAAAAAAAGGAGGAAACAAAAGAAAAGAAAAATAGGAATTGTTGTCTAAAAACGGTATTCAGTTATTTGTATCACCTCAGAAAAGTGTCCCACATTTCTAACCCAGATCATTCCATTGTACCCCAAACTCATACCAATTCACTGTTTCCACTTGGGTATTCAAAAAAGCACAATGACAAGACATAACTATTTGCTATCTCAAACATTAAAATCTCAGTTGACACTGAAGTCCTGTCACAACAGGATTAGAAAGAGTCTTAGTACCCAGAAAGACAAATGTGTGGATTCACTTACGTGTGGATATTACCTGTTAGGTCAATGATAATCAAAATACAATACATAGACCCACAGAGGTTAGGTAGAGAGTAAGAGACTGGGGGTACAGATAGACCTCATTAGGAAAGGGAAATAGATAGCTATGATAGGTGGGGAGGGGGGCTTGAAAGGGAGAATAAGTGGGGAGGAGGAGGGAAGGGAGGACAAGAGAAGGAATATGGAGAAAGAAAGGTAAAACTAAGGGCCATTTGAGAGGTGGTGTGAAACCTAGCTCAGTGGAAGCTTTATAAATATCTACATATATGAGGGAGATCTAAATGAAGTCACCAAATAACAGGGTAGACCTGGCCATTTCCTGTCACCAAATGAAGCTTCTGGTGCTGAACCCCCAAACAAGTTTCCATTATATCATATCATACCATAGCACATTATTATATTACTGTCCCTTAGAAGCCTGCTTGTTTTTCTAATGAGAGACAGAAAAGGGGTGGATCCTGATGAGAGGAGAAGTGGGGAAGAACTGAGAGGAGTAGAGGGAAGGGAAACCATCAAGTTATACTATGTGAGGAAATAAAGCTATTTTCAGTAAAAGGGAGGGGAGAGACGGTTTTAGTCCTGAGTGTGCACTCAGATGACTCCAAGTTAGCACACCACCCAGAGACCTGAACAGCCATGTTTCTGCTGCACTGTGCAGGTAGCCAAGAAATGACACTAGCCCAGATGGCCACCAACAGATGACCAAGAAATGTGGCTCATAAACACAGTAGAACCTTATTCAGCCATAAAGAAAAATGAAACCATGACATTTGCGGATAACGGACAGAGCTGGAGACCACTTATAATGTGTTTCCTCTTATGGCCAAATCTTTTTATGTGTGAGTAGTATGTGTAAGGACGTGTGTGTGCATGTGTGCGTATGTGCATGCACACATGCATACATGAGGTCATGAAAGTAGATGGGGATTCATAAGAGAGAAGGAATAGATCCTAAGTGGGTAAGGGAATATGCTAGTTTGCTTTTTAGTTCTGTGGTGAGCATCGTGACCAAGTGCAACTTAGAGAGGAAAGACTTAGGTATTTTACAGTCCATCACTATGGTGATTTGGGGGTGGGCTTGGAGGTTTCAAAAGCCCATGTCAAGCCCAGCATTTCTCTCTCTCTCTCTCTCTCTCTCTCTCTCTCTCTCTCTCTCTCTCTCTCTCTCTCTGTGTCTCTGTCTGTCTCTCTGTCTCTCTCCCTCTCTCTCTCCCTGTCTCTCTCTCTCTTTGTTTCTCTGTCTCTCTCTGTCTCTGCCTGTCTCTCTGTCTGTATCTCTGTGTCTCTGCCTGTATCTCTGTCTCTCTCCCTGTCTTTCTCTCTGTCTCTCTCCCTCTCTCTCTCTCTCTTTGTCTCTCTGTCTCTGCCTCTATCTCTCTTTCTGTCTGTGTCTCTGTCTCTCTCTGTCTCTGTCTCTGTCTCTCTCTCTCGTACATCAGGATGAAGAACTCTCAGCTCCTTCTCTAGCACGGTGTCTGCCCTGCCTGTGTGCCATGGTGCTCCCTGCCCTGATGATAACTGGAAGCAAGATCCCAGTTCAGTTCTTTCCCTTGTAAGAATTGCCTTGGCCATGGTGTCTCTTCACAGAATAGAACAGTCACTGAGGGAAGTCAAGCAGATACTCAAGCAGGGGAAGAGGCAGGACCACACATTAAAGATTCTCACTGACCTGCTCCAGACTCGATTCATCAGCCTTTCTTATGAACCCAGGACCACCTGCCCAGGGATGGCACCACCGCTACAGGCTGGACCCTCCCCCACCAATCAACAATCAAGAAAATGTCCCACAGACATATGCACAGGCCAATCTGATGGAGACATGCTTTTCTCAAGTTGACAAAAACTAACTGGCAACAGAGGGTAATGGGACATAAAACCAGGAGGTGATAGAGGGCGGAAGAGGACAGCAAGATGAGCTAGGGAAGATACCGGGGAGGGAGGATGAATAAGAAGAAAGTATAATGACATATATTACAAAATGTCATAATGAACTCACAATTTTGCATGCTACGTTTAAGAACTAACAATACCCCAAGCCTACTTTGAAAGAAGTCATACAGCCGGGCGTTGGTGGCACACTCCTTTAATCCCAGCACTCGGGAGGCAGAGGCAGGCGGATCTCTGTGAGTTCGAGACCAGCCTGGACTACCAAGTGAGTTCCAGGACAGCCTCCAAAGCCACAGAGAAACCCTGTCTCGAAAAACCAAAAAAAAAAAACAAACAAAAAAACAAAAAACAAAAAAACCTGACTTCCCCGAATTTCAGGAAAGACACTCCACCGATGGGGATCCTGGTGTGAGTGCACAGCTGCAGAGCAAGGGTCTCCTACTGGTCTTGGTATGTGTCAGGGCTCCACTGTGGCTTAGGATGGTTGTAGGCACTGTGCTCAGACTGGTGAAGGGCTTTCTTAAGAGATGGTGTTTTGTTACATTTGTGGGATGAAAATAAAAAATTATTTTCAATGATAGTGGGAATGGAACAGGAGATAATACTCTCATCATGAAAACAGAAGTAGAATTCTTAGTTCCAGCGGTAGCAAGATGCTTAATTTAAGGTTTGTTTAGGAGTGAACAAGGACGATCTGGGAGCCGCAGGAATTCCTGTGGGTAGGTGGTGCCACCTGCTGGTTGTTTCTGCTTACTGTGGGTGACTGCTCTTTGAGGTAAGATCTATCTAGGCCTTTAAAATTCTTACATTAGTTTCTTCAACCACCACTTTTTTGTTTTTCTCCTTTGTTTTGTCAAGACAGGCTCTATGCTAGGTAGCCCAAGCTAGATTTGATACTATGGTCCTCCTATTGCAGCCTCTCAATGGCAGAGATGTGTAGCTCTCTGCCCCAACCCACTCCTGCCTCAGGAATCTAATTCAGAATATTTAGTGAAAATCTCAACATGCTAATAACTCTGTGTGTGTGTGTGTGTGTGTGTGTGTGTGTGTGTGTGTGTATGTGTGTGTGTGTGTGTGTTTACATATGTGCATGTATGTGGGTTGGTCAGAGGACATCCTTGAATGTTCCCTTCAGAGTGTGTCCATCTCTTTTATTTCATTAAGATTCTGTTGCCCTGGGCACCACTCAGGAGGCAGAATCTCTGTGAGTTCGAGGCCAGTCTAGTCTACCAAGCAAGTTCCAGGACAGGCAGAGCCATTACACAGAAATACCCTGTCTTGAAAAACCAAAACCAAATGAAGAGTCTGTTGCAGGGAAGCAGCCAGATAGGCTATACTAGCTGTCCAGCATGGTTCAAGAATCTTTTTCTTTCTGCCTCCCAAGCTCAGGATTACAATTATATTCCACCATGCCTGACTTTGGTTTTTGTTTCTGTTTGTTTGTTTTGTTTATCTTTAATGTACTCTCTGGGGATTGAATTATGGACCCTCATAATTGCAGGCACTTCCATGACTAAGCTAACCCCCATTCCCAAGCTTGTAACAAACTGTAGAGAAAGGCTGGGTAGGTGTTTCAGAGAGCAAAACCACACAGTTGCCCCTTGGTGTCCACACACCCCCCATGACACATGCACACACAACCCCGACCTCCACACAGACACACTAAGAATGCAAAGAGGACCAAATTTCATTCCTACTCTCCATATTTGGGTAGCCTCAAACCACCTGTAACTGCAGCTCCAGAGGATCCAAAGCACCTTCACACACACACACACACACACACACACACACACACACACACACACTAAAAATAAATCCTTTAAATGAAAGAATAAGAAACTGGCGAGGCCAGTAAGGAAGCTGTCACAAATCTCTTGGAGGAACGATCAACATTGAACTAGAGCAGCAGAAAAGGCCCCCCAGAGAGGGCTGGGTGGAAAAAACGCTCAAGTAATCCCCAGCTTCCAGCAGGGCCATCCAGGATGAGGAAGACAGAGAAGTCAACGTTGTAGGTTAGGAAACTGGATGGTTATTTCTCCTTATCGAGGGCTTAGTGGGGACTAGGAGTTAGACAGTGCCCTGTAGGCAGACAGGGAGAGGTCACAGATGGATAATAAAGATGCCAAACTTCTGGCTTCTTCCTCACCACCCCCCAGCATGAGACAAAGACTTTGGTGAACTTTGTCTCCCACTAGTTGAGGGCCCCATGCCAGCAACTCATGCCAGGCAAGCTCAGGACTGAACTAGGTCGAGTTTAACGGAATCTATGGGCCTCACAACTTCCCTTGCTTCCCTTTCTTTGTTTAAATTGACTCCCCTTAAGTTAAGGGAAGAAAACCCCCACCCAGCTCCTCAAAGACCTCTACAACCCAGCCTGAGAGACAGGACTTCAGATTCCCAAGTCCCTTTGTGTCTCTGTCTCTGCCTCTGTGTGTGTGTGTGTGTGTGTGTGTGTGTGTGTGTGTGTGTGTGTACACTCCCAGGCACACATACACCTTCAGTAAAATATTTTCACCATTTGATATGTCTGGGGACATCCCTGCTGTTCCCTGTTGCATATGAGATTATCCCTGCCTTTTAATTCCTTAACTGGCAGTGAAGACTAATCCGGCCTAGACCCCAAGATGGTAAACCAGGAAAGCACCCAGACAGGTCTGTGCAGCTGAGATTATGCCAGTAATTCAATTAAGAACACAGAGAGCTGAAGGGCTCTGTGGGGATGGCCAGCAAGCCAGAAATCTTTAGTCATGTAAGAAAGAGGTATGGAGGATGTGGGATGAGAACAGCCAGGTAGAGACCACTGTGTGTCCATGAAGATTAGTAGCATACAAACGAGACGTCCTGGAAGCCCACATAGGTCACTCCTTATCCTAGATCAACTACAGCTCTGAGAAGCCAGCCCCAGACCTTGAGGGTATGTACCATGCACAGGGGCTGGGGCTGACCTTGAGTCCATATGGGCATCTCTCAGGTTCCCTATAGGCCCATGCAGATGTGGAGCTGATGCAAACCATTTGCTGACTTAACCTTGGAGCCTGGGCAGCTCTGAGTCTCCTGGGAGAAACTGCAGAGCTTGGAGGAAGCATAGCCAGCGGGCCATCCCATTCTATAGCAGGTACCCAGTCCTGGGGATGCTGCCCCCTTGTAGCCATTGAGGAGTAAAATGGATGTGGGCTACATTTTGCAGTAACGTATGCAAAGCTCAGCTGGACTCCCCCGCCCGGTGGACAGCTGCCCCTGATTCCTTCCACTTCAAACATCAGGAGCTCATTAATCCCACCCCCATGACTTCCTGGAGTCATTGAGTGCAACAGAGTGTTGTCAGAGCACTGCTCTCAAATGAAAGGGACAGATGACCCCTAGATAGTAAAACAGAAACCTGTGGGTGGTTGGCTGCCAGGCTGTCTTATGAATAAGGAAGTCACTGTACATCTCTCTATGGGTTAATTTTTTTCATTGCCTCGGCCAAACCACTTGGCAAGAAGTAACGTAAGTAGGAAAGGCCTTATTTTAGCTTAAAATTCAAGGACACAATCCATCTGGTGGGATGGCAGGGCAGCAGGAGCCTCAGGTTGCTGGTCACATTGTTCTTTGATTCCCCTTTTTATTTTGATTTTTTTCCTCTCTCCCCTTTATCGAAAGTCCAGGACCCCAGCCCACAGAATGGTGCTGTTCACATTTAAGGTGAACCTTCTCCCTTAATTAAAACAGTCTAGAAATATCCTCACAGGCATGTTTAGAGATTGTCTCCTTTATGATTCTAGACCCTGCTGAGTTCGCAATATTCACCACTGTTACCTGTCTCCTGAGAGCTACCCCACACTGTCTCTCAGGAGAGTTACTTCCCTGCCTGTTTCTTCCTGTTCTCACTGCTTCTGAGTCCAGGTTTCCTGGTTTTTTGTTTGTTTGTTTGTTTTTGTTTTTATGAGACAGGGTTTCTCTGTATTGTTTTGGAGGCTGTCGGTCCAGCCCAGCCTCCAACTCACAGAGATCCGCCTGCCTCTGCCTCCCGAGTGCTGGGATTAAAGGTGTACACCACCACCGCCCTGCCAGGTTTCCTGTTGTTAAGATACTTTCTCTTTCTATCTCTGGAGGCCCCTAGGCAAAAGTTACCTACCTGTATGAGGTGTGGCACTGAGTCCAGGTCTCACCTACTGCTTCCCACGGCAGGAATGAGTCTGAGTCTCTCCAAACTCAGAATGAGGAAGAGACCCCTCCAGGTAGTGTGTCCAAAGGTGGGGATTGTGTTTACGGTGAATGGTTGAGCCTAGGCCACTGCCTGTGCTCAGTCAAAATGTTAAGTTTCTTGCACGGCTATCAGTTTTCCTGGGCACAGGTCAATACTGCAAGTCTGTGTTCTTCACCCCAGAGTAATTAGATCTAACCCTTTAGTTTAGGCTAACACTGGAGCTGATTCTGATGAAGTTGAGACTTGAGAGCCACACTCAGAGCTGTGAATGTTGCTAACAAACATTAACACCTGGCCTTAATTAAAGCAGCCTCAAAATATCTGAGTAGCAGGATTCTCCTTTATTTGTTCCTTTTCCTTCTCTCTCTTGCCAGCAAACGTGTTCCTTCAGGCCAGTGAGAGAGCTCAGTTGGTAAAGGCACTTGCTGACAAGTCTAGTGATCTAAGTTCAATCCCCAGGACCAAAACAGTTGAAGGAGTGAACTGACTCTCAAAAATTGTACACACGCACACACACACACACACACACACACACACACACACACACACCTCAGCCACATACTCACTCTGGAACTAGATGGGGACAGAGCTGTTTGTTGGGATGGAAAGGGCTAACAGCTGGTGTGCTACCTTCTGGACTTTGTTGGAGGTGATTGTTTAATTAGGATTTCTATTGATGTGAAGAGACATCATTGTCATGGCAACTCTTATTAAGGAAAGCATTTAATTGTAGTGACTCATTTGCAGTTTAGAGGTTCAGTCCATTGTCGTCATGGCAGGAAGCAAGGCAGCACACAGGCAGACATGGTGCTAGGGCTGACAGTCCTTACATCTTGATCCAAAGGCAACAGGAAGTGAACTGTCTCACTGGGCATGGCTTGAGCATATATGGGATCTCAAAGCCCGCCTCCATAGTGACACACTTCCTCCCCAAGACTACACCTATTCCAACAAAGCCACATCTCCTTTGGGGACCATTTTATTTCAAACTACCACAGCGACCTTGAATGTATTATTAAACTCTTTGTTCTTTCTATAAATTGGGAAAGCTTGTGTTCACGGGTGCCTCTGGAATGTGGCCTCTATTTGAAACTGCTCCCTAGCTAGCTGGGTGCTGAGACCCGTCAGATGGGACTCTCTGCTAAGGGAGAGGAAGGCTGGGGCATAGTATTCATTGACTGTGGTTTTGCCTGCTCTTTGGTTTCCTGCTGTTCTGAAGATTATTCTTCCCCACACGTCTTTCCTATCACTACTTGCTTTAACTGAACACACCAGCTGGGCTGTCCCCCAAATGACTGTTCTCTTTAGGCTTTGGACAAGTGACAGATGCAGAACACAACCTAAGTCATTGTCTTCTTGGATTTCCAGCCAAGTGTAGCTTGGCCAGCCAGTGAGCTGAACTTTGTCTTTCCACATGAGTGTGGGTGAGAAGTTCCTTAGAGAAACATGGACAATTTACCAGTGCTATGCCATTGAAGAAAAAAATGTCTCTGTCTATCTCTCTGTCTCTGTCTCTCTCTGTGTCTCTCTGTCTCTCTCTCTCTCTGTCTCTCTCTCTCTCAGCAAACTGTTAACTATCTAAATCCTTAGGAAAGGCAGGGACTCATGATTTTCCAACCCACCAACCCATGACAGTTAGTGGACCTAATTTTGTGTATGTTTCCTGTGACCAATCACAGCTACTGAGAGTTCAAAGGTGTGAACCTCATGTCATGCCGAGGACAGTGTTCCACAACACCAACCCTCCTCCCGCTCGCACTTTCTGTCCTGGGAAAATGTAAACGGGGAAGTCAGCTTTGGGTTTCAGGATTCAGGACACAGTGAAGCGGGTGAAGATAAAGGGTCCCGAGTGCCAACAGCGCCCATCACTCACTCCAGGTGCTTTTGCATAGAAGCACTGGGGACTCCAGGAGGGAGATGGGCTTGGTGGCTTTGCTAGTTCAGAGACAGAGAACCAGGAGAGGAAGAAGAACCATCTAGGAAGAGTAGGAGGATCTCTCGGGGACCAAGTCTACTGCTCAAAGCAGTAACCAGAAAAGTTGTTGTCTAGTATAACAAGGACTCTGAAGCTGTGAAAGCTTGGGTGTCATTCTACATCTGGTTGCTAAAAGCAATACCCTGGGCTATGTTTGGGGGGTGTGAATTAATAACTTTTCTTATACCTCCAACAAAATACTTGACAAAGACAACTTCAAGAAGGTAGGCTTTATTTTAGCTCACAGTTCAAGGGTATAGTCCTTCATGGCAACAGAAGTTGAATCAGGTGGTCCCATTACATCCAGTCGAGAAGTAAAGAGGTGAATGAGAATATTCAGCTCAATCTCTCTGCTTTTGCACAGTGTAGGACCCCAGTCCACGGAATGCCCTGCTTACATTCAGGATAGCTTTTCCCACCTGTTTTCAACTTGGCCACATGGAACCAACTGAAATCCAAGCTGCTGGACACTCCTGTGAGGAATTGTCTTACTCGAATTATCTGAAGCAGGAAGACCCACCCTAAATCTGGGCCACCCCCTTCTGGTGGCAGCCAAGATAGAAGGGTGTGGAGGAGGGAAACTTTCCTTTTTCCCTGCTTGCCCTTACTCTCACCAACATGTTTCCCTTTGCTGTTGCTGTAGCTGGTATTAAATCTAACTTCTTCAGCATTCCAGTGTAGGCTGAAAACCAGCAGCTCTCTGAGAATCCCCCAGGTCTCCACAGCACCAACTCTGGACTGCTGGGACATCAGATCTCGTGGACTGAACAACTACCATATTATCAGCCTTTCAGTTGTGAGACAGCAATTGTTAGACTACTGAACCACAGCCTGCAAATCAGCCTAATAAGTTCCCTTTCATTATTTGTACACACACACACACACACACACACACACACACACAGAGTCATTGCATACATAAATATTCATTCTGTTGGTTTAGTTCTTTTATAGAATCCTGACTAATACACCACCTCAATTACTCTAATCTAGAAAAATCCCTCACAGCAATGCCCAAAGGCTTGTCTCTTTGGTGATTCCAGCTCCTATCAAGTTGACAATCAAGATTAAGCATGACAGGGGATTAGCATTCTCTGATCTCTTCTGATTAATCCTAATCTCTTCTGACTGGCCTCATTAAGCATGTCTTTGAGGTTTGCTTCAGGTCTCCTTTCTTCTGGAAGCTTCCTTGGTTGTGCTGGTTGGAGGAAAATGCATTCCCACATGCTCTTACCATCCCACAGCCTTTCAGTGCTACAGGGACTTCTGCAGATTAAATCACTTCCCCAAATCTTCCTTGATGACCATAGTAAGTGCAATGGTGCTTATAGCTGATCTGTTGAAGGGCTCAACAGATGGATCATATGACTTCTCTATGAATGATGCTTAGGTACTTTTATTTTTGTCTTTGAACACATGCTTGGGTGACAGCACATTTGTACATGTGTGTGGAGCCTGATATCATGCCTGGTGGTTATGTGGGTGCTGGAGATTAACCCTGGATCCTCATGTTTAACTGTTTTGTGGTGAGAGCCATCTCCCCAGGCACCTGAAAGATTTTCTACTCTCCTTGTGAATCTTGTACGTCTGTGCTTTTCCTTCCTGTGACTAAATGACTCAGAAGAGGAATTTTGTTTTGCTCATTTATTTTGGCTCTCAGTTTGGAGGAGCTTACAGCTTACAGTGTGCATACTCCACTGATTTTGACTAGAGGTGAGGTAGCTGTGGTGTGTGACCCAGGCAGATACTGCTGACTTAATGGAAGTAAAGAGAGGGTGAAAGAAAACAAAAAGAGGGTAGGACAACAGGGACTCATCAAAGTCCCTCAAGTGCACCATTTCCTTCAGCTAGGCCCTGTATCCTAATAGACCACATGGTCACTTTTGTGATGGTGTCAACTCTCCATAGCACCAGGTAGGGACCAAAATTTCAATGCATGAACCTTTCTGAGGATGTTTATTCCCCATCAGACCCAGTTTTTAAATTTTGTTTCTTCTTCTTCTTCTTCTTCTTCTTCTTCTTCTTCTTCTTCTTCTTCTTCTTCTTCTTCTTCTTCTTCTTCTTCTTCTTCCTCTTCCTCCTCCTCCTCCTCCTCCTCCTCCTCCTCCTCCTCCTTCCTCTTCTTCTGTAATCTATCCAGATTATTAAGAACAGTAGCTGGGAGACAGAAGCATGAGAATCAAAATCAAATACTGAGAGCCAGGACCAGAGAGCCAGAGAGATGGTTCAGTGGGTAAAGGCACCTGCCATGAATTTGATGACCAGGATGCTCTTGGTGGAAGAAGAGAACTGAGTCCAAAAGTTGTCCTCTGACCTCCACAACCATGTTATGGCACAGACATACACACACATATGGTAAGTAAATAAATGCTTAAAAATGTTTTAAAGAGTTCAAGGACAGCTTAGGATATATAGTGAGTTTGAGGCTAGAATGAACTACATGAGACCCTGTCTCAAAAAGCAAACAACAAACCCCCACAAACAAACCAAAATACAACAGCCTGAGAAGATGGATCAGAGAGCTTGGGAGGCGGCTCAGTTGGTGCAGTACTTGCCATGTGAAGATCTGAGTTCAGATCCCAGACCCAGGTTAAAAAAAAAGCCAGTCAAGGCAGTGCACATCTGTAATCCCAGAACTGGGGAAGCAGAAACAAGCTGATCATTGGAGCTCTCTAATCAACCAGTCTAACCAATTCAGAGAGTTCCAGGCCCAGTGAGTTGCCTATCTCAGCAAATAAGGTGGGAAGCAACTGAGTAAAACACCCAATATTGACCTCTGATGTTCAAACAAGTACACACATGCACACATGCTACCTACACCCCACAATAAAATTAAAATAGGAAAATACTAGGTTAAACATTTTGCATGGTATTATTAATTTTTAAGATCTGAAATTTCTGTCCAGAAATCAAGGCTATCAGACATTTAGTTATAAAAAGACAAACACATAGCTGGGTGCTGAGGTGCACACCTTTAATTCCAGTACTTGGGAGGCAACTGTGAAGTTGAGGCCAACCTTGGTCTACACAGTGAGTTCTGGAACAATCAGAGCTACTCAAAAAGACCCTGTCTTAACAATCAATCAAATGAATCACATATTCACACACACACACACAAACACACATGCACACACTTGTGCACATACACACACACATACACATTGGTGAGCATGTGCCCACGTACACTCGTGCACCAAACACATCCCCTAAAGAGACTTAAAATAGCTGGACTGGATCCCCAAGGCTCAACCTTGTTGTGCGGTACTACTTCCAACAGAGGCCAGTGTTCTGATAAACCACGAGGGGAACCTTGGCGGATCCCATGACGGGAGCGGACAAAGAGACAAACACTTAAGCAAACAGAGCTTAAGTGAGAAGTTTTATTAGAATGGGAAGGGGTGGGGGAGAGAAAATAGGCAAGAAGACACAAAGAGGAAAGAAGAGAAGAGGGAGACAGGACAAGTCCTGTCTTCACCAAGGGAACAGCAGGAAAGAGAGTTGGAAAAAGAGAGCAGAAAATTAGCGGGAGAGCATAAAAGAGACAACACAGAGAGAGCGGGAAAGAGAAGAGATCATAAGTAGACAAGTGGGTGGGGTCTTTCTTTTAAAGGGGTCCTTGCACCTGGGCTGACCAGCGTACTGCCTGAATGCATTTTGCCAAGTGACACGGCCAGGCTAGCATAAAGCCTGAATCCTTACAGCCACCCAGCCCACCACTGCTGCTGATCTCAGGCTTTCACAGTCTGTAGCCTTCCGCAGTGAACAGTCGTTCCCGTCCAGACATTTGGATGAAAATCTCTATACAGTACATTATCTCATCTCCTAACCATTATAGGCATAATGCTGTTGTTTCTTCTTCTTTTTTTTTTTTTTTCCGGGAGGGGTGAGTCAGCCTTACCATTTTCTGTCATTGTAGATACTGGTCTAATGGAGACCAATGTTACTTTTGGTTTTGTGAAGAAAACTGTAAAAAGGAAAAAAGAGAATAGTCTGTGTATTCCCGTTTTTAAAACTTCAAGGAATGTTTTTCCATTGTAAAACCAAAATAGAGTGTTGTGCCCAAATTCTGAACCTCAAAATCACCAAGAGGCCCATTTCAATGCAAAAGCAGAGTCTTTTATTGTATTTGTTTAAAGAGCCAACCCCATTAGCTCGGGCCTTTCACGAATCCACTGCAGGGGTTGGCTGAAGAAAAGACCAAGAGAAATCATGAGGCAGGGATCTTATAGGGCAGCATAAGAGGAGTGTCTAGGGGTACACAACAGTCTCAGGATTAGTGAGCTTCCAGGCTTGGACAACCTTCCCTGTGCTGATTGGTCAACTGGTTGTTATGGCCCATAGACCTTCCCAGGGCAGTTGCTAATTTCTGCAGGTCACCGCTGTGCACTTGTCAGTAAAACACACCCAGAGCCTTAAAAGCACAGCCCTGCCGCTAACTGCTGATTGGTTCCTTGCCACGAGGAGGGCATCTGACCAGGACCGGAGGGGCAAAGTCAGGCACAAGTTAGCCTGTCATGGCTGCTAAAACGGGGGGCAGGGGGGGTGGTCCCTTCAAGAGTTATTACATAAAATGTAGATGCGAGGATGGAAGCAGTTCTTCCTACTCCTGTCACCACACTGTGTTGAGTTGATAACTCAAGGACATTAATGGAGACCTTGCAGGCTGATGTGGCTGGAATGTGGGGTACCAGAGGGACTGGAGAGATGGGCTGTGGAGGTGGAGAGAGCCTGGAGCACCTTTTATATGAGCTCACAGTGAAAAAGACTTTGGGCATTTAAAGTGGTGGGGTTTTGCTTTTTAATGGTGTGTGTGTGTGTGTGTGTGTGTGTGTGTGTGTCTGTGCGCGCGAGCGCACGTGCATGGGAGTGTTTGGTGCCCAGGAATGGCACCACCCACAATGGAAATGCCTTACAAGCTTGCCTACAGATCTATCTTCTTATGGAGGCATTTTCCCAGTTGAGATTCCCTCCTCTCAGATGACGCTAGCTTGTGTCAAGTTAACCAAACCAGTCAGCACCTATTATTCTGTTTGGAGTCAGTGGGAGCCAGGTGGTGCTGGGTAGTAAGACAGAATGCAGGCAAAAGAATATACTCACTCTTCCCCCATGGAATGCATAGCAGAGGAACTCAATACTAACATAGTAATTTTACAAGAGGTGAAGGAAAGGTTCCAAACACCATTCTACAAGGCTGATTAACTGATGAGAACTGGGGACCCCAGGCTGTTGCAGATCTAGAGCCAAACTATCTTGGGCTGTTAGTCCCTCAAATAGTCATTTATTACCAACCCATTTATGAACCAAAAGCCTGTGACTATTAGGCAAATTCATCTGGAGACGCCCTCAACCCCACCAACAGGAAGGATAAGAATGTCAATAGTTAGCATCTGAGTCCTACAGCGGAGACTTCTCCACTTCATTAAAGCACACCTAAATTGATGTATCCAGTAATATATTTAAGGGGTGTTTTATGGCTTTCTTTGTTCTGATATTATGAAAATGTCATGAGATTGTTACCCTATTAGAACATGGATTTATGATGATTTAACTGTGTTCCTGAGCCATGGTCACTTATACTCCAGAATAAGTTATCTCTTATTCGCTTTGAGGTGACAGTTGTGTGCTTTCATGTAGGCACAGCAAATAGAAAGCGGAAACGAGGAGTCTGGAGAGGCAGTCCAGCACTTAGGAACACTTACTATCTTTTACACGATCCAGGTTTGAGTCCCAGCACCCTTCCATATAGGGTACCTTGTTACTGCCAGTTAACTCCAACTCCAGGGAATCATCTGGCCTCCATGGTCGCCGGCAATTACATTCTGCCCTTTGGAGGGGTGTAACTTTGCAAATTACGGAGAAGAGGAACTGATATACTTTTGCCAACGCAGTCCCCTCAAACGAGCGGCGGTCCACAGGGAAGCAGGTTTTGTCCCCTAGGCGCCACCGTCCGGCCACACCTCGTCGCACTGACTTCTGGGAGCTGTAGTCCTGCATTCCTGCGTAGACATGGCGGCCTCCTTGGCAGAAGGTTGTAGGGTGTCCCTGAACCTGACCCGGAGCTTCCGAACGGCCAGACCGCGGCTGGCTGCACTCGCGTCGGATATCTGCTGCGTCCGCACGGGATCCAGCCGGCTTCAGAGCACCGGGCCTTCCAAACCCGATGGGTTCAAGCCACCTCCGAAACCTGTCATGGTGGACCGGCGCCGAGCCCCGGACGAACATAGAAGGTGAGGCGGCCTCAGCCTCGTGGGTTTGTCATGCGTGAGCGTCTGCAGCTCGGAGCTGCAGGGGTGTGCGCGCCCTTGGATACCGGCTCACCTTGTAGCTGGGCTGCACATTCGTTCTCGAGTTTCGCGTCTGTCCCACTCTAGATCCCGAAGGACGCTGGCTTGGACGCCCATTCCTCAGTTTTGTTTGTTCTAAACTTTTCATCGTAGTTGCACCTGCGAACGTGCTTGAGCTGATCTGACCTCCCCAAACCCTGGGTAGAGTCTGTTGGCCAACGCTCATCGCGGTGGATTTCTGAGCTAGAGGCTGTTTCGGAGCACTCACAGCCAAAACAAACCTGTTTTCGTAAGAAAAACTTGGTGCCATTTTATAGGCTCTTTAGAAAGGGTGTAGCTTGCTGAGAGGATTGTCTCTGGGCTTAAATATTTCAAATATCTTGCAGTTCTAAGTTGAAATCGGCTTGGACTTAGGAAAGCTAATGATTTAGAAAATAATATTTTCTGTATTTTTATATGACTTATTTATTTTTATTTTATGTGCACTGGCGTTTTGCCTGCATGTATGTCTGTCAGTGTGAAGCTGTCAGATCTTGGAGTTACAGACAGTTGTGAGCTGCCAAGAAGGTGCTGGGAATTGAATCCAGATCCTCTGGAAGAGTATTCAGTGCCCTTAACCACTGAGTCATCATCTCCCCAGCTCCAAGAAAAGAGTATTTTCTTATGACAACATTACCTCATTGAGGTGGGAGAATAATCTTTTAAAAGCTGGAGGGATGGCTAGCCCTTAGGAACACTGGATGCTCTTTCAGAGGGCCCTCAGAGTGGCTCACAACCACCTGTAATCCCAGGTCTGGTGGATCCAGCACTCTCCTTTTGGTCTCTGAGGAAACCTGGTTATGCATGTGATGCACAGACATAATTGCAGACAAACACTCATACACATAAAAAAAAGTGAATCTTCAAAAGCTAACAGTGTGGACCAGCAGTGGTAAAGGTGTCCCTTGTGCAAGCCTGTCCTCCCAGGTCCATCCCCAGAACACACAGTGGGAAGAAAGACCCTACTCCAAAATTTGTCTCCAGACCCCTGCATGGATGCTATGGTATGCACCCCACCCCTAGTACACAATAACTATATACATGTGGGTGTTTGTCTCCCTTTGTAGATCAGGCTGGCCTTGAGCTTATAGAGATCTGTCTGCTACTACCTGCTGAGGGTTAGGATCAAGGTAGGCACCACTATGCTTGGTGAAAGGCTTGCAACTGGTGATTTGTATGTATTTTCTCCATACTTGTAGTTCAGTGTGTGACCTGTGGGCATAGGCTGTGCAGACTGAGAGGCATACAGTGTTGAAACTGAAAAGATTGTAACTAATAGGAATAGTAATGTGTCAGTGGTTTTTCATCCTTAAGCTCCAGTAGTGTTTTGTTTTTTTGTAAATAGATGACAGCAAAACCACCCAATTTCTCTGAAGATTAATTTGTGCTACCAAGTTAATCAGCTTGAGGGAAATACTTACTTTGGCTCAGGGTTTCATCAGTTTTAGTTAACTTTGCATGGTCCTAGCCCTGTCACTTTGGCCCTGCAGTGACATGGTACAGCATGGCAGGAAGTAGCCTCTGGGTAAAGCCAAAGAAGAAACAGAAAGGGCCTGGGTTCCAGTCTTGTCTTCAAGGTACATGCCCAGTGATGTTGCTGTGGAATAATCCTGTTCATTGTAAATATGTAGACTCTCAGTGGTTAGTATGGAGCTGATTAGCTGATGGCTAGGCAGGATTTTGGGGGCAGAGAGAAGAAGGGTGAAGTCTTGAGACGAACAGCAAGCAGAATGAGAAGTATACACATGAGGTCAGTGAGCCTCAGGGCAGCACATGGATTAGCAAAAATCGGTTAATTTAAGTTATAAGAGCCAGCTAAAAACAAGCCTAAGCTATTGGGCAACCATTCATAATTAGTAAGTCTCTGTGTGGTTATTTGGGAGCAGGCAGTTGGGACAGAAAAGTCCACCTTCGTAACATATGTTTCCTTTACTGGGCCGCAATTTTTAAAGCTTCCTAACCCCCAGTAGCTGCATAGACTGGCAGCTAAACTCTTAGCATATGCACCTTCTTGGGCAATTAAGGCCCAGACCTTAAGGGATACTTAGATGTTTTATAAGCTTTTGACTCAGGAGTGCTGACAGTTCTCATGAACATTAACAGTGGTTTTGGAAACAACAATTTTAGAAATAAGATGATTCCTTATTTAAATGAAATGCACCAACATATTACCCTTTCATTTCTTTGTAAACCAGCCTTTTTCCCCCTTGTATTAGCCCACATTACCTTTTTATTTTAAAAATTCTTCCTTTATAGATTCCTGAGTCCCGAATTCATTCCTCCAAGGGGAAGAACAAACCCTCTGAAATTTCAGCTAGAAAGAAAAGATATGCTAGACAGGAGGAAGGTGCTTCACATTCCAGAGTTCTATGTTGGTGAGTAAAGTCTGAGTGTCTGTCAGCAGGTGTTGGGGGATAGTTTTCTTTGCATAAAAATTCCAGATGTCTGGGTTTTGCTGTTAGTTATTTCTAACACACTAAGTTATAAACCTTATTTGTTCATTTCTGCATGTCATGTCAGAGCTTGTTTATCTTTTGACTGTAGGAAGCATACTGCGTGTCACCACAGCTGACCCGTATGCCAGTGGGAAAACCAGCCAGTTCCTGGGGATTTGCATCCAGCGGTCAGGAAAAGGGCTTGGAGCTACTTTCACCCTTAGGAACACGATTGAAGGACAAGGTATATTTGTGCTTCCAGAATGTGAAAGTGGGTTTTCCCCAAGAGATAACATGTGCTTTGCAGTAGGCAGGGATTTGCTCACTGTTTAATGAACTGTTGGAGGGTCCACTTTGTTTTGAAAGCTTCTTTTATTATATGGATTAGACTTCCTGGGGTGGGTATGGTTGTTCATGCCTGTTGTCCTAGCATAAGGACATGCTGAGGCAGGAAGATTTTTAGTTTGAAACCAGGTTGGACTACATAGTAAGACCCTGCCTAAATAAACGTGGCATCTTGAAGAGTGCAGATAGTGTATAAAGCAGTGAGAGAGATTCCTTTTGCTTTATTGTAGTGTTTCTGAGACAGGGTCTTCCCATGTAGACCATGAATGGCCAGGATTTTGCTAGATAGAGCTGGTTGACCTCAAACTTGAAGCAGTCTTCCAGTCTTTGTCTTCTGAGGAATGCGATCAGAGAATTAGAGATGTGAGCCTTCACATTTAGCAGGATCATCCTTTTTCCAGTCTGTCCACTGGGACAGACAGGATGGTATTCTTAGGAGTCTGAATTCTAAGATGAAGGCTCCTGCTTTATCTTATGATACAGTCACTTCACTATGAATTCAGAAGCAGTCATATCTGCCATGACAAACACAGCAGAGGAGCAAATAGTAAAGCTCTAGGAAGACGAAGAATTGAAATGGCAAGTGAGAGTGTATTCTTACAAATGCACTTCAGGGTTCTCAACAGTCAAGTTTACAGAGAAATTGCTACTATAAGAGCAGGCCTTCAAGGTGAATTTTGGAGGGGTCACATTGAAAACAGTGTCTTGCTCACCAAATTACTGTGTTTGTGTCAAGAGGGCCCTTCTCTGGTGTACTAGTTTAGACGGTTACTATGATAAAACACTGACAAAAGCAACTTAGGGGAGGAGAGTTTATTTCAGCTTACACATTCAGGTTAGTCTTGAGTGGAACTGAGACAGAAACCATGGATGAATGCCGTTTGCTGGTCCACTCATAGGCTCATGGTTAGCCAACTCTTCATATAGCCTAGGACCACCTGTCTGGGGATGGTAGCTCCCATGGGGGACTAGGCCCTCATATCAACTGACTATCACGACAGTGATCTACAGATATACTCATAGACCAATCTGATCTCCACTGTTCCTCAGTTGAGGCTATTGTATGTTATCATAGTTGAAGCGATGGGATGACATATTTATAGACTTCTTATGCAACATCATTCAATTTTTACTTTTTAGTTTAAATGAAGTTTAGTTTTGCTTTAGTAATCTTCATCTTTAGAAATTACATGTGTTTGTTCCGTGTCCTACTTGCTAGCTTCTTATTTTATAGTACTGTGAAGTATTGCAGGAGTCTGGACTTCGGTGGTAAGCATATTCTCTTTTTAGGTGTGGAGATTTGCTTTGAACTGTATAATCCTCGAATCCACGAGATCCAAGTGGTGAAGTTGGAGAAGCGGTTGGATGACAGCCTGCTGTATTTACGAGATGCCCTCCCCGAGTTCAGCACCTTTGATGTTGACATGAAGCCGGTCCCACTTGAGTCCTGCCAGGAAGTGCCCATTAACAAGGTAGATCATGTACATTTGCTTAGGTACAAGGATGAAGAAGCACCCTGCAGAAAACCTGGGGAGGCTTATGTGCATCTCACCTCACCAGCCCAAATTCTTTTATTTTCCTTAGCTGAAAGTTAAGATGAAGCCAAAACCATGGTCCAAACGCTGGGAACGTCCGTGCTTTAACATTAAAGGAATCAGATTTGATCTTGCTTTAACTGAAGAGCAAATGAAAGAAGCCCAGAAGTGGAGCCAGCCATGGCTTGAGTTTGATATGATGAGAGAATATGACACTTCAAAAATTGAAGCTGCACTGTGGGAAGAAATAGAAGCATCAAAGAAGTCTTGATCTTGGGACTTGTGAGACGGCTCAGCAGGTAAACATTCTTCCTGCTCAGGCTGATGACCCGAGTTCAGCTCTGGAACCCAGGGTGGACAGAGAACTGACTCCTACAAGTTGTCCTTTGCCTTTTCCGTGTACACCCTAGCACACGTGAGCCTGAACTTGTACACATCCATTAAAGTGTTTTTTCCTTTTATGCCCTTGCTCTGAGGATGCCTTTAGTTAATTGCTCAGGATTTGGCTTGAAAGCCATTAGTTTGCTTTGTAAGAACACAGCCATCAAATGAAAGAGCACCCTCACCTTGTCAGTACCTAGTATAAAGTCTGCATTCCAGTTTATGGCTCTAAAAAGAGAAGTCACCCATCATTCACTCCCCTTTGCAGTCGGTGGAGTCAGCATCACCAAAATGAGGTGTACTGGGATGTGAGCAAGGGGAGTAAATTAGGAAATGGTCAAATACCCAGCATTGTAGAGTTCGAGTGTAATAGTAGCGACTGTAGAGGTGGATCAGTAGTTAAGAACACTTGCTGTTCTTGCAGAGGACCTGAGTCCAGTTCCCAGCACCCAGGTCTGTATGTATGTGTATGGATATCCAGAGACCAGAAGAAGGTATCAGATTCTCTGGAACTGGAGTTACGCTGCTTGTGACCCACCTGACATGGGAGCTGCGGGTACTTAGGTCCTGGAAGAACTGAATGTACTCTTAAATCGCTAGCTATTGCTCCAGCCCTACAGTATTAAATGTCTTGCTTGGACAGGCTCATCAGCAGGTAGGAAAGGATGCTGTCTTGCCCTGTGGATGTTTCGAGGAGAATGTGGCAGTCTTAGTTGTGGTCTGGCTTCATTTCCCCCTCAGTTTATAAAAACATCTTGTGAGGGATTCTATGGGTAAAGTGATGAGTGAATTCTGCTAAACAGAAGACATCCCAGGGCACCTGGCATGGCCACAGTGTGCACTAGCGATGAGTGTCCAGCAGGACGGTTGTCAAAGAGTGTATTTTTCTTACTTTCTACATGGGGATCAAAACAGTCCTTCTGTGGGACAGGAGTGCACTTGGTAATCCATGAAGCAGAGCATGGGTTGGGAGGCTGGGCATCGCAGAGTAAAGATTACCCTACCTGAAACATCACAAGATCTTGGTGTCTCCATCAGTGTCTCTCAGAGCCCAGTCCTGCCCTCCTCCCCCCAAGCCTGGCTGTCTGAGGGCTGCTGCTTTTCTGTGAGCACTTTCTGCAGTCCTTGTTTTCATTTTCCTGGCTAACCCTTTAGAGGAAACCTAATTTAGCTTACAGAGATGTCATTGACCTCCGTAGCGTACCTGGTATGCCTCTCATGCTCATGTGGCCCATTTTACTCTTTAGAAAGACTGTCTGACCTGTGAGATCACTCTGCTTTTAAGTTTCCTTGTTACAATTCTACTGATAAGTGTTTTAGTGCTGTGTTAAGAAACACAGTCATTCTGGTTTCTGCTCCCTGTGTATGACTTTTACGTATGTAGTTTTAGTCTTCACAGTAATGAAATCAGTGTTGTGCCTTGGCGTAGGTATATTTATATCCACATTTTGGTGTGAGCCTTTCAACACAGTGACTCGTGTTCTGGGAAATTTGGCACTTGTTGCTGACTTTCTCTTATCGTCTGTCTTTCTGGAACCCTTATTTGGAGTTTAGATACCCAGTCTCCAGTGTGTGCATGTGTGACTGGGCATCAGATCCCTTGTAGCTGGAGTTGCAGGTGGTTGTGAGCCGCATGGTATAGGTGCTGGGAACTGAACTCTGTTGAGATTCTCTAGTCTCTGCCTCTGAGGCACAGGTCTTCTGATTTCCCTGAGTCTCTGTTTCAGAGTTCCCAGTTAGATCTGTGACTTGTCTCTGTTTGGGTGTTGTGGATGGGTAGACAAATGAGATGAAACTAGGGTTATTTAGTTATCTAGTCCTGTCAGCACTGGTCTGGGGATCCCCCTACTGAGTAATGTGGTCTTAGCTTAGCTGAACCTGTCTCAGTGTTGACATTTAATTTATAAGTCAGTGTAAGGAGAATAAAAACTACCCCAAGTTAGTTTTCCAATTCACGACCATGGTCTATCTCTTCCCACTTAGAGCTTTTAAAAGTTTTTCTTGTGGTGACACAGGCAATCCTAGGGCTTGGGAGGCAGAGGCAGGAGGGTCCCAAAATCAGTGTCACTTACACCTCAGAATAAAACTCAAGTCTCCATAAAGAATAAAACAAAGGAAACCAGCAGAGATAAAGGATGAAAGGCTCTGTCATGGACCCATGTAGCCCCTACCGGCTTGGAGCTCAACGTGAATCACCAGATGAATGTTTGCTCTTGCTGTGTTGATGCTTCCATTCCACAGCATCACAACATGCTTCAATTACAGTGCTTTAAGATGTCCACCCAGTTTAATGAGAGAAATCCAAAGCCAGAGAACAGCTTCCAAAAGTGTACTTTAACAGTAAAAAAATTAGAAAATTCATATGTAATAAAGTCTGCCATTTACATACAAAACCAAAACTTTCTATACCCACACCCACCCACACACACACGCTTTTGTAATGAGCAACTGTCTAAAATGACAACACTAACATGACCTCTCTGAGGATTCCGCAGGGTTTGATCTTTCTATGTGGGATTCTGTTGTGTACAGTGTGTAACAGTCTTCCTAGAGAACCACAGCCTTCGCTGTTACAGTGATAACAGCATGTCAGCTGTTCACATTACATGCTGTCTTGAAAATAGGGCTTCCAGTATGTAAACGCAGGCCACAAAGTCACATCTTACACTATAACGAACATTTTCTAGTTAGTAACTTGCAAAATATATACATAGGCTCATCATTGAGTTGCATAACATTCTTAAGAACATTAATATAGCCGGGTTTTTGTGGCGCACGCCTTTAATCCCAGCACTCGGGAGGCAGAGGCAGGCGGATCTCTGTGAGTTCGAGGCCAGCCTGGTCTACAAGAGCTAGTTCCAGGACAGCCTCCAAAACAATACAGAGAAACCCTGTCTTGAAAAAACAAAAAACAATAAACAAAAAACAAAAAAAAGAATATTAATATAATCATTTTGAAAAAAATCTCTAATTTCTTAACTACCTTGCCTCAACTGTCCTTAATCAAATACTTTACATTTCCATACTTAAAATAACAGTGGCCTTCTTATAATCCTATCATGAATGATACATAACATAATACAACAAAAAAGCCTAACTTGCTACCAAGTGATGACTTCATTATAAAAAAATCTTACACAAAATTCAAAGAAAATTTAAGTTTTCTGATAAACTATTTGCCAGAGGACAGGCAAAAGGTCAATATTATTATTTTTTTTATCATGGAAGTACTATAAGCCTCTAGAAAAAGTTGGGGAGTTGAAAAAGAACTACAAATGGCCCAAATCAACACATCTTTATTCTTCAACAGGAGCTGGAGTGGTTAAATCTCTTCCGGAGGACCTGGGTTTGGTTCCCAGCATCTACGTCAGGTGGCCCACAACCTCCTGAAGTCTGATTCCAGGGAATCTGATCCCTCTGGCCTTTGGTGGTCTCTGCAAGTTTAGTGGTGTACATAAAATTATCCAGGTTTATAAATGACCACACATACAGAAATCTTTTTTAAAAAGATTTTTTTCTTAATAAATTAACAAAGAATTACAAAACTGGAGACTCACCGGCACTCTTTCACTGAGCTTATGTAATCAACCAGTACAGATTTTGGAAGAACAATTTGTTATAAAAATGTGCTAATCATTTCATAACTAAGCAGTTCACTCCAAGATTTTCTCATTAGCTGATCTGTAAGTAGTGGGAATTTTAAAGAGCCAAATCTGGGTTTGACCGGACATGCTTCTGTGTATCCGGATTTCTTCAGTCCCTTCCCAGATTGAGCAAGAATAGCTGCTGCTGTGAACGTAACACCCTCAGTCCCATAGCTCCAGAGGGACAGCTTTTCAGGACACCAAAGGTGGGCAGAGGAAGGGAAGAGGCACCAGCTGCACACAAGCAAAGGAACTGAGTACTTTTATCAACCACTCAACATCTCCCACAGTGCACTCAAACACCTGAAACTGGGGGTGGGGGGGGCTCCAGGTGATGCTTCTCTCTGAGGGACTCAGCTTGATTCAAAGCTTTTACCTTCACCAGGATAAGAATTATTTCATTGACTTCATTCCTGAAAAAAAAACAAAAAGAAAAAAGAAAGCATTTACTCCCCTCTAATGCAGTACAGGCTAGAGGTGATGAGTGACAGGAAGCCTTTTAGCATGCAGTGGGCCCTAAGTTTGATCCTTAGGACAAAACATAAGATGAAATAAAATGAAAGGAAAAAAAAGAAACAGTGCTATAACATGTGTGAAGGGAATCACAGTGGTGACTCAGGACCTGAAACAGAAGCCTCACCTGTCAGTATTTAAAGTCACATAGAATACAAAGACGCTGTTCCCTTTACATCACTGGGCAAAGTGCTGGTCAATCCCTAAGGCACAGTGACACTAGCTATCATGGCACACTAAAACATGTACATGCTCTGGTGCTGCTGGCGTGAACAAATGTGTGCTGACAGTTCCATAAAAGCATAACACACAGAGCTGTGCACATTACACAACACTCAACACTGACTACATTATTCATTTTTGTATTCACCACACATGCACATGTACACTGCAGCCTATCAGTAGCACCCTGTATCATATCTATTTGCATAAGCATATGGTAGTACTGGCACGGACATAAAACAGCCCAACGATGTATTTCTTAGACTGACCCCAGTTCCATATACCTCTTGATTGTAATTGCAAAGTCCAAATACAGAGTATCCTGGAAAAGTTGAATGTGAATGGCAATAAAAAGCAGAATAGAGAGCAAGCCTGTCACCAAGGTCTCCACATTGCTGTGCTGCCAGCTGGGTGGAACAGCCACACCAAGACACTTCATCAACACTGCAGAGGGATTCTGGGCATGTGCCACAATGCCTGGTTTGGGAGGACTTGGATTGAACCCAGGGCCTTGTGCTGCTAGGCAAATACTCTGCCAAACTAGCTACATCCCTAGACCCAGACTTCAAAAGTTATAGTAAAAGTACAAATCTTCCTTAAAGTTGGTGAAAGCATTCAAAATCCTTTAAGTATGCTTTGGAGATGAGAAATTAAATGAGCATTACCTGAATTCACCTGTGGACAATTTATGTGCAGACTGCAGTAAAAACTGAATGAAGTTTTCTAGCTGGGGAATGGATGTCCTCATAGCAGAGTCCTCAAACCATTCTTCTGGTAGACAAGCTGCTATCTGTGAAGACACATGGCAGGTTTACAACACCCAGAGCAAAGAAACTTTGAGATTCTCTTTCCTGTATCAGAGGTAACTTGACATTAAAAAGATCACTCTTCAGGGGCTGGAGAGAAGGCTCAGTGGGCACCAGCACTGGATGCTCTTCAGAGGTTTGATTCCCAGAATCCATATGACAGCACACAAGAATCTGTAACTCCAGTTCCAAGGGAGTTGATGTCCCCTTCTGCCCTCAGGCACTGCACATTCCACTACAAATATGCAAGCAGGCACAACACCCTTACTATAAAATAAGTGAAATGAGGGGGGGAAAGTCACTTGATTACAAAAAACTCTCATTGCTAAAAGCATAAAGCAGATTGAATCTGCTCTGTGCATTGCTTAGCGATGCTTACAATTCCACAATCTACAAGAACATTTAAGAGAAGGAATTAACAGGTGATTCTAAATAAGTTGAATGGAAGGAAACTAATGATAAATTGTCCTTTACCAGTGTGCCTTCTGTGTCCATGGAGGTCAAAGAGACCAATGCAGTGCACACAAAACAACAAAATCAATCCTCCAAAAATAACACAATTTGGGAGAAAGACAGAAAAATGTTGAAAAAAAGCACTTCCTCATAGCTACAAGAAGGAAAATGGGAGAGGAAAACGTGGAGTTCTGGGCATTCACCAGGCCACTGGTAAAATTAAGACTAGCATCTGCAGAAAGGAGACAGCAAAAGCACCACACACGCACTGCAAGGGAATACAAGTTCTGGAAAGCATCTTATTGAATAAACCTGGTATCAGCCTTAAAACAGTTGTCAAAAATGACGGTAAAGGGTTTGACCTGGGTTCGGTGGCAGTTATCTGTAATTCTAGTATTTGAGAGGCCTGAGGCAGAAAGGGATCAGAGTTCAAAGCCAGCCAGCTTCGGCAGCACAGACAGATCCTGTCTTAAAACAATGAATGTGTAGGTAGCTGCAGAACAAGTGTTTAAAGCATGAGGGACTCTGACTCAGCAGCACCACCATCAACAAAAGCAATACAAAGTAAATGAAAGCCAGGAAAACAGACTTACTGTATTGTTCATTAATTATTCAGAAAAAATGCAGATATGACGGCAGAAGGCAGAAGCATGAAGATTTGCTTGTCAAATTGTTCCCCAAAGTCTTGGAACCAGTCTCCACTGACTTGGAACTTACTGTCATTTGTCCCTGAATTCCAGTGCTTAGATATCTCGTGGAGCCAGCAAGCCTGTCCATATATCAAGTGGGACCACATTCTGCTGGCCCGTGGCCTGCTTCTCAAACCCTACTGTGGAGAAGCTGTGTACACACTTTACAGTCAACCTGAAAACATTCTACACACAGAATGATTTAAACTTAAGAACTATGATAATGATGGGGTTACAGATGTGCTTCCGAGCCTGGCTCCCTAAGTACCACTTAATACCACTTTTTGCCTTATGGGCAGATGAACAATTTTGAGGACATTTAGGTATTGTAGTGTTTTGAATAAACCATATTTGAAAATTTGGACACTTGGTCCCTCAGCTGATGGCATTGCTTAGGGAGGTTACAGAACCTGTGGAGGTGGAGCCTTACCGGAGGAAGTCTATCACTGGTGCCGGGTGGGGTTTGAGAGTTCACACAGCCTGGCCCCACTTCCCATTGGCTTTGTTTTGTCTGTGGCTGAAGATGTGACCTCTCAGTATCGCCCCTCTGCCAGGCCTTCCCCTCTATTAGACTCTCCCTTTGCAACTATAACCCCAAATAAACCCACTCTATCCTTTGTAAGTGTCCTTTGGTCTGGTGTTTTACTGCAGCAACACAAAAGTAACTAATACAGGTAGTTTGGGATATCTCCACTAGCTAATGCTATAATCTTAAAATCTGTATGTTCAACTTTGCTTTTTGTCCTAGGATAAATTCTTACAAGTCAAAGTTTAAAACTTTAAACAGTGTCCAGCTGTATTGCTACTGTCAGTAAGTACAGGACCTATTTTCCAGAACCTGTGCCCCTCACCCTGCAGGACACAAGGCTTCTAAGCCCCAGAATGGTAGCAGCCCAGGTTTACACCACAACTGGGGATTTTAGTTAAATACTAGCAGCAAAAGCCACACACTTCTGCACTGCTGGTTGTGCAGGCGTCTTCACAGCACGGTAACGAGCAGTTCTCTGTTCTCTATTGGTGCTGTCACTCTTTGTCACGTTTGCAGGTAGTTTTCCATACCCATTTGTTATGATTTGACTTGTATACTTTGGGGTCATTTCCAGGAAGAAATCTTTGAATTTGCTACTGGCTTGCCAAGACTTTTTAAATCTGGTGTAGATTTTAATCTTACGCGTTACAGCTTCTTTCCTAGTTTCTGACATAGTTCTTTAACTGTTTTTAATTTTCCTCTCTTCCTTTCCTTTTTTCCCTGCCTCCCTTCTTTCTTGGTTTGTCTTGAACTCATGATCGTCCTGCCTGAGCCTCTCAAGTACTGAGACTACAGGAGTGTCCAGACCACATTGGACTCCTGGCATCATTTACTAAATATTTTCTCTACTACTGCTGTTTCAAACCAGAATACTGTTTCTTTTATCAGAGCAGCTTCTGGGTTCTCCTCTGCTAAAATGATTTGTTTAATCACGTGCAAGCTCCACAATTTTAATTATTTTGTTATAATACAATATAGATTTCAATAATTAAATCTTTTAAGATTCATTCATGTTTGTGTGCAAGTTCCTTGAAGAAGCCAGAAGAGGGCATTGGATTCCTCATCAGTGCTGAAGTTACAGGAGTTGTGAGATGCCCAATGTGGAAGGAACTATGAGCTAATAAACTCAAGAGCAGTATGCAATCTTAGCCACCTAGACACCTCTCCAGGCCTACTACCTAAATCTCTGCTGTTGCTGTTTTAAGAGGGTCTCACCTTGTAGCCCAGGTTGGCCTGGAGTTTGCAACATTTCTACCTCAGCTTCTTTAGTAATGGAGTTAAGAGATGTAAGTCACTGTACTGAGATTTATATACATTAATGACATAATTAGAATTGACTTCTATACAGCTTACCTGGCTGCACTTTTTAACAGCATCTGGTCCAGGAATGGCATTACTAAGAGCAATAATAAGATAGCGATTCAGCAGCTTCCCCAGTCCTAGATCTTGCAAGGTATCATCTGGGAGAAGCCCATTCCAAAGAAGAATATTGCGGAAGAGCTAAAAGAAAATACCAAGTAATTATGTGTGTTTTCCCTAGAAACTATAATGGTAAATAAAGAACTGGTCAAACTTCCCCACTCACTCGTTGGCCCTGTTGTAAATGTCAGCTTTGGAAAACATCCCCAAGTAAATACCTGATTCTCACCTCCATGTATTTGCTCATCCTATTTTCATTTTTAGGGTGACCAACCCCAATAAGTCTCATGTAACTCCAGCGGAGCCTCTCTGGATCAGTGTCCCACTTAACCCACTGGGGCTACTAAGTAAGAGTGTGGGTTGCCAAGATCAGAAAGCACCGACAAGGCTGGTGCCAGTGTTAACAATGTGTGCGGCTGGAGACCTGGCAATGCCAAGAACCTCACTGCTGATACGTAAAACAAGACAACCTAAGAGTCTGCTGATAACAGGAGTCAAGTACCCAATATAAGACCTACAATAAATACTTGTATTTAGAGGGCTGAATCTAGAGATTTCTGTGAATGTGAGAATTCTGAGTTTTCTTCCAGTATTCTGAGTGCTGAATGACATTTGGGTTAGTAACATGCCACACTTTACTGCCATTTACAGCACTGACTGTCCTGGAAAGCATCTTCCCTGACCTAGCCAGGACACATATTCGCTTACTGCACTGAAACATTTATGTACTAATTCTCAAACACAACGGGCATCTTTACTACCCCCTAACCCTTTATCATGGCATTTAATATTCATTTTCATTCTTGGGTTGAGGCACAAAGGTTCGCAGCTCATTAAAAGGTGAATCTGAAGACTCCCACTCCATTCCCCAGGCTCTATCCTAGTCTCCTGAGAACTTGTCACTCATGTATATGTCACCTGTACTGTGTTACATCTCCACAGTTCTGTGTGTTTTACTACATCCAAAACAGATTTCAGGGTCTCTCCCAAGCCTGTTCTTCCTGAATCTCCTGCAATGTCTAAGAATGATATAAGCACAGGTGCCAACATCAGGCACCTGGCTATGATAAGCCTTGTGTCCTCACATGGCATTAGTCAGCTGTGAAATCCTTTTAGTGTCATTTGAACTCATCTCCTTGTCATTTCTACCTCCACTGACTCGCTTTGGCTTTAACTTTAGCTTTCTGACCAGGGGGTAGCCAGGTATGACCTGAGATTAAATTCAACCCAATGCTTCTTCTGTAGGGTCTATGAGACGAAAACTGCTTTTACATTTTTAAAGGACATTTAGAAATACTAAAACACAAAACAGAATAAGGCTGGGCATGGTGGCACATACCTGTAGCTCCAGGACACAGAGGACACAGGAGGCAGAGGCAGGAAGGCCTGTTATGGAGCAGAAGACCAGCTTGGTCTCCATAGCAAGGACCAGGCCAGCCAGGACTCTATAGTGAGACTATGTCTCAAAAAAAATAAAACAAACCCTACCCAGAATATTTTTTTTTGTTGTTGTTTTTATGAGACAGGGTTTCTCTGTATTGTTTTGGAGGCTATCGGTCCAGCCTGGCCTCGAACTCACAGAGATCTGCCTGCCTCTGCCTCCCGAGTGCTGGGATTAAAGGCGTGCACCACCATCGCCCGGCTTACCCAGAATATTTTTAATATGTGAAAATTATATGATGTTCAAAGTTCAGTGTTGATATGCACAGTTTATCCAAACAGCAAGTTCATTTGCTTACATACTGACAGCCTATTAGTGTTTTTGTACTGTAGTGAATGTCAGAGTGGAATTCAACACACACTGTATGGCTGCAAAGATTAATATAGATACATTTTAAAAATAGTATTCTGCTTACCTTTAGAGCTCCCCAGAACTGTCTTTCTTGGAACTTTGAATGTGGTGACATTTTTCCTTCTTCAGAACTAATTTGAAACAAGTGAGGAGGAGGGGAGAAGAAAAGGAAGAAGAGGGGAGAAGAAGAGGAGATATAAAGGTCTCTTTCAGAATAAAACCACAAAAACTACGACTTTTTCTTGTTTGCTTTTGTTTTGAATTCTGTGTATATCTGAATGTCTGTGTGTGGTTTGTGCACATGAGTACAAAGTGCACTGCCTGCAGAGGTTACAAGAGGCCACTGGAGTCCCTAGAGTTGGAATTACAGGCATCTGTGAGCTGCCAACCTGGGTGCTGGGAATCAAACTCTAGTCCTCTGGAAGAGCATCACACTCTTAATCACCACCCCCTATTGTTTAGTTTTAATTAAGCAACTAAACAACCTGAGTGAAAAATGAACCAAGGTACTCTGATGGTATCTACCAAGAATTACAAATGTATCACACTCAGCCAATGGTGAGTTTCTGCAAGTGTGTTTTGTAGATATGATTGCCTTTGCACAGAATGGTATTTATTTGCCAGTTTGCTTATAACCTCATTGTTGGTAAGAGACTACCACCCCCATGCCGGTCAGTTACAGGGCACCTACATGCCTGTCGGACAGTTGAAAAGAAAATGAAGAAAGTTGCTTACATGGTGACATGCAATAACTTAACAATGTACTAGTGAAAAAAGTACAAAATTTCTTGTATCTGCTTATAATATACTTCATTTTATATAGAGGGGGGAGATGAGATTATAGCATATACAAGATAAATGGCAAAATCTGCAGTCAGAAATCAGGGTAAGAGTAAATAAAACTCATATTGGGGAACTAGAGAAATAGTCCAGCAGTGAAGAGCACTTGCAGTTCCTGCAGAGGACATTGTTCAGTTACTGGTTTACATCTGCCTGTAATTCAGCTTCAGGGGATCCAATGATCTCTTCACTCATGAGGCACATATGTGGTACACACATACACACAGGCAAATGCTCATAGTATATAAATTTTAAAAACAAAACACCTTTTTCATTTTAAAGACTCACTTGATTTTAGTCAAAAGGCTCAGAAGCTATTGCTTTAAATAAAAATAAACCACTCACATATTTTGAACCATGTGAATGTATTAGTTACCTATAAGTATAAAAACAAAACTTACTGGAGCATAATTTTTATTTGCAGATACTTCTTCCTTACTCAAATCAGGAATCTCCAAGAACACCCCCACCTTCCCCAACTTCCATCTTGGGAGTATTATTGGGTAGCTACAGTTCACAAATCATCACTACCAAGAAGGGTTTCTTGGCAAGTATAAGACCATGAATCAATTCCTGTGTTTCCTAAGATTAAAGAGAGTTCACAGCCACATCCAGGATGCTCTAGGCTGTGCTATGCTTCCTCTGTACATGCCCCTGCTCTGTTCTGAACACTGTCTTCATCATCCTGCCATCCTGTGGGGTAGCTACTGATTTCTCCCTGATGATAATGACACAGCAAGGCCCCGGGGTCAAACAACCAAGAAATGGTGGAGCTAAGAATCCATGTTCTTAACTTCTCTAGGCTACAACCTCCTGACACTAGGGTAAACAAGAAACACTCAAGTGCTAAGTTTCTTTTGTAGTACACAGGAGATTTACAGAAATGTTTGTGGAAATCTGTTTGCATCTTAAAACAGTATGTACATTAGTTTAGAAAAGAATAGTGTCTTCTTCATTACATCTTTAAACAAATCTGTATTCTTTCTAGGCTAGACAGGATGGCACATGCCTCTAATTCCAGTATTTGGGAAGGGGAAGCAGGAACATGCACAGAATGATGTTCAAGATCATTGTCAACTTTGTAGAAAGTTCAAGGATAGCGTGAACTATATCAGGCTGTGTCTTATACAACCCCATTTCCCCCAAAAGAAAAGCTATTTCCAATAGTGTAAAAACTAGGAGATCTTACCTCTTTGGATATAGAGGAATAAAAACATCATCTTCTATTGACTTCTTAATTCTTCCAACAACAGATTTAAGTAAATCCTATTTAAAAATTTGGAAAGCATTAGCATGCCAGAATTGGAAATATAGTAACCAAATCAAATAATTTTAATAGTGTAAATTGGTCTCCAATCTGAGCCAACTGGCACAATACTGTAAGAAATTTAGGAGATGCATGTGGCTGTCACTGAATCACTTTCACTGCTATACCGCATTTTGTTGCATGAACACTACTCATTAGACACTTAATGGTTTCCTATTAAGGGGTCCATTATGCTTAATGATGCTATAAAATACCTAGCAGAAGTCTCTTAGTATATATATAAGGATAGTTTAAATAGGTATATACACTGAAATGGAATTGCTGGAATATAGCTTATGACCTTGTATTCAACTTTGTACTGAATGATAAACTAAGACGGCAGTATCTGAGACTAGAAACCCAGTGTCTAGTGAGATTATAGACCCTAGGAGCAGCCTCCCCACTATGTAAGTTAATTGAGGTGGCATCAATATGCAGCCTACATATTTATGTTTATACCCACAGACAAATGCTACTCATTCTTAACTAGAGAAGCTTGTCTTTATGGTAAATCTGAGTGAATGCTGAGACCCATGTGCTCAGCCCCAAATACGACATTTCTACCACTCCCTAATTCAAGGCAAAAGGAATGCTGTAGAAGAGAAAATGGAAAGAATGTAAAGGGAGAAGAGATAGGAAATGTTATCTTCAGGACTTGGCACAGCCATGGCAAACATGAGATCTGAGCAGCGGTGGCAGTCTGCGCAAGACTGGGATGCCAAGAGTCAATCATGGATTGGGGAGGTCATGAGGTCCTTTCCTTCTGATTCCTGCAAGCCTTTCATACAGTGTAGGTGTGGGGCTTTGTTGGCTTGCCTATGTCCTTTGACACAGTAAATACACATTGGATAGTTCATTCGGTTTGTGTATCAACAATTACAAATGATGCAAACATTGAATTCAGTAACTCACTTAAGGACATTATATTATATTCATTTATTGGATGAAACAGTAGCTAAAGCCTCTGACAACAGCAATATATATAAACACTCAGATCCATTAGGATAACTGAGAATAAAGGCTGAGTGAAAATATCCAGCCCTAATTATCACTATCTCAAGATGAAGAGATGATGGGACTTTAAAATATTCCATGTATCAGCAACACTTCTATAGTGACATATTATTCTCATTCTTAGAAAGATTTTAATTTTGAAAACTGAAATTGGCTTACAGTACCAATAAAAAGATGCTGTATGTAACACAAACTGTTATATACCAAGAATATTGTCCATAAATGTACAATTTAGGCAAATGTATTTTTCTATAAAGGCATACTGAACGAAATGGAATTTTATTTTTTTTCTACTTAATTATAAGTACATATACTTTAAAAGCCCCATGTCAATACTTACAACATCAAAAAAAAAAACCCTCAAATTTTATTTTACCCCACCTTTTAAATACTTTCAATTCTGGCTTAAAAATAAGGATCACTTTCTAGGTAATATCCAAACAATAGAATCTGAGCTCATATAAATTATTTTATTTACTTTTTGTGGTATTGGGGATTGAACTCAAGATCTCACAAATACTAGGCAAGCGCTCTACCATTGACCTAAAGCCCAAATCTTCAGAAATCATTACCTGTTTGCTTTTACTAACTTCATTTTCAGAAGCCGACTGTTCAAAAAGCAGTCTGCAGTGCACTGTTAAACTTCTTGTCTGTGAGGTTGACAGGGGATCCCAAATGAACTCTATAAAATCTGAAACACATTTCCATGGTTACACAAGTTACTAGATCGCTTGCTTCTCATGTACAAATACCCTGTTCCACTCTTTACTGAGGTTGAATCCATGGCCAAATCATTACACTTCCTATTTACATATAATTTCTAATCATTACCACTTCCTCTTTGCATATACCCTCAATTTCTTCGTCCTCCTTGGGTTTTGCTACGCCTGTCAGGTTACCCTATAAGCCTAGCTGAATTACTAACTGTGTCTGCAATCTGCAGCTAAAATGTAGCTTTAAAGAAAGGTGTTTCACACTGATCTCCCAAAATTCAAGTGAGCCTGCATGTCAGGCAGGAATTGCTTTCCCGGGCCTTCTCACTTGCCTGGCTAACTCTCCTGGTTCTCACTTCAGTTGAAGGATCTCTCTACTTTCTTCCTCTCCCTACCCTCGTGAGTATGGATACATGTTCATGTGTGTGAGTACTTGATTGTGTGCGTGCATGTGTGCATGCATGCTTGCCTGTGTGCGCTTACCAGGTTTTTATGTAGGTTCTGGGGATCTGAACTCTGGTCCTCACTATTGAGTGCAAGAGTTTCAAACAGTGCACTATCTCTTCAGCTCCGACAATCCCTAACATCTTCTCAGTACTGTCGACCATTCTCTTTCCTTTTACAACAAAATTCCTCAAAGTACTGTCTACATGTCTCTCTGCTATTTCTTTCTGGAATCCTCTCAATCAGGCCTTGGGACTCTCCACATAGTGGTGAGTGCATCTTTCAAGTTAAACAGGACATCTGCATAGCCAACTCCAAAGACTGATGTTAATTTCTCCCTGGAAATACTTTCTTTGCTTGGATTTTGGGACACTGTTCTCCTTGTATCCTACTCTGGACTTTGCTGGGTACTTGTCATTTATGTGACTTTTAAAGGACCTTAGAACTCAGTTCCTTTCCTTCTCATTCCTTACTTCACATCACTTCGTGGCATTAAGTGCCATCAAAACACAGCTACCTCCTGCCTGACACTCCGCTTAGTGGCAGGCGCCCAGTGCAGCACAGCCCACCTGACACTCCGCTTAGTGGCAGGCGCCCAGTGCAGCACAGCCCACCAAAGCACTGCTCATCTCCTTTACTCTAAACCGCCTACTTCAGAGTCCCAAGTCAGGAAAAGGCAACTGAGTCAAAACTGTGGGACCATTCTTAATGTCCTCCTGCTCCCCTGCCCCACAATAGACCCTTCGGCACACACTGGGAGTGCTGTCTCCAGAACACAGAATCAACCGCTAGCGGCCTGGCCACGCTCATCTCTTTACTAAGCTCCCTAGTCATGGGATGGCCAGCTCACGCAGAAGAGTTTGGACTTTTAAAAATCACCGTTCAAAGGGAATGACAATCTTCAAAGTTCAATCAAATTAAACTCATTCTCCGGAGTATGGTAAAAAGATTCTGACTTTAGGAAAAGAAGCCTTTAAGGACAGAAGTTAGGATCAGTAGCTGCTAGTAGCAAGTGCACGTGAATTGTTGGGCTATCAAAGAAGGAGAAACGGAGAGGAGATGTAAGAAAAGGGAGGGAATATATGAAACACGTATGAAAAGTGTGCCACTATTGACAAAGAGGCACAAATGACTTAGTGTGCTACCACTACTAGTGTGGACAGCCAACGTTTGTACAAATAAGTGTTTTCCAACCAGGTTAACTACATTTGAAACCTTCACTGCATACAGCATTCCCTGTGTTTCCAAACTTCTCAGAGGATATTTGTGATTATAACAGAATCAAGATTACCTGTAAGGCGAGGAACAACTGTCTTGTTGATGACAGCGGACAAAATTTTTTTATCAGAATCATCGTCCTTCCTTGTATCTTCCGTGCTGCCATCCATAAACTCTGTTATGGATGTGAACCAGGGCATCTGGTTTAGAGCCATGGAGTCCAACTGTAAGACGAGGTTATAAGAGTTATACATTCTTAAACATGTGTTTTGTAAGGTAACTTTTCCCCCAAATTCCTAGAACTTTTCTAAAGGTCAGAGAGAATAATCACTTTGATTTTAACAGTGTAAGCATCACTAGACCACTAAGCAAAGTAAGGCAGGATGGCATGATGCAAAGCATCGAGGAAGAGTAACTAAAAACTGTGCTCTATGCATTCATCCACACAACACAAATGCAGCCAAGACCCACCGAGTGCCAGGACATCCAGAGACCAGCAATGGCAGCAGCTTACAGTGAAAACACATGGATGATATACGAGTTAGGCATTTGGAATCACCATGAGATTTACTGATAAAACTCATTCATCTATCCAAGCAAAACTTACTCCAGTCCTTTCATTTCTCTTAAGAATAAATGTGTGATCTGCATGTGGCTTAGCTTACTAACCAATTAGCAAACAGCAGATGGCTGTTACTACGAGTGGATGAATGAAATATCCTGAATGGTTGACTTGACCCCAGGTGCTGCCCACACAACTCCCTACAGTTCCTGAGAAATGACCTTGCTCTATTCTGAGAAGTGCTGTGGTCCTATGGAAGCCTGCAGACAGACGATTAAGACCAAGGAAGGAACACTGCATCATTTACTCTCCCTGAAAGCTTTCCTTATAGAGCTTCACTCTCCAGTATGCAGGATCCAGGCCTTGGGCTGTCTTCACATATGGGGGGGTTAGAGCTACTCTGTATTTTACTAATTCTTACTTGGTAATGGTGCTTATAGTCCAGGACCTCCTTTGCTAGGCTAACCCTGAACTTGAGTTGTATCAATAGTCTTCTACATTTCATTCTTCTTCCAAGTGAGCTACTTTTAGTAGCTTCCTAAGACATTACTTTCAAGTCCCCGAGATGACTCAGCAGGTAAAGGCACCTGCTACCAAGACTGACAGCCTAAGTTGGATCCTTGGAACTCACATAACAGAGAGAACCAATACCCATACAAGCATGCCACGGCATGTGTGCACCTCAAGGC
Organism: Mesocricetus auratus; assembly: GCF_017639785.1. Taxonomy (NCBI): domain Eukaryota; kingdom Metazoa; phylum Chordata; class Mammalia; order Rodentia; family Cricetidae; genus Mesocricetus; species Mesocricetus auratus. The sequence goes on along the minus strand of NW_024429266.1, from coordinate 143,249,041 downwards.
ACACACAAATAAATGTAATAAAACATTTTTTAAAACTCCACATTACCTCCATATATGACTTTTCACATTACTTTGAAAGACCAGCTCTCAACACTGAAACTAGGTTTGAAGGCCAGTGTACTCACCCCTGAACTGGCACCCCCCTTTTCAGGGAAGTATCCCCCTCGTGAAATCCTGCACACTCCTAAGGCCTCACTTACATGCCTCCTCCTCAATGTGTTCTGCTAACCAACTCTTCCCAGTTTGTCATCTCCGACTTCATAATCCTTGGAAAAGGTTTTTAAGTCAAATTTACCAAACCTATATGCTACCTAATTCTAGGGAAATTTTACACATTATGAAAGCATTAAAAATATGTTTGAATTACTGATGTTTGGTCTTACTATGCTTTGAAATCAAGCAAGATGGCAGGGGACATAGCTCAATGGTTCACTGATTGTTTAGTATACACAAGCCTTGCGTTTCACCCCAACATCACAAAAAAGGAAAAATCATGTTAAGAGTCCTGAGGAATGTAGTTTAGAGTATACATTTCTGGATAGCTGTTCCAAGGCTCTAAATATTTCTTACAACTGTAAGGGTAAACGGTTTTGTTTTTATTTTTTAATGCTATTCATTTACTTGTGTGCCTGTGGGGGAGGGGAGGGACACAGAGTACAACTTGTGGAATTTAGTTCTCTCCTTCCATCACATGGGTTCCAGAGTCTGAACTCAGGTCATAAGCCTTGGCAGCAAGCACCTTTACCTGCTAAGCCATCTTGCCAGGCTGAAGTTTCCATATTTTATAGTTAGCCTGATGGCCAGGGCACACAAAAGGCTGACATGACCAGGACAGTCACATAGTAAGCACTGATACCTTCAGAGGATTCCAATCAAGCAACTGTACTCGTATCAGGGGACTTAAAAGCTTTGGTAAGCAGAAACCAACGAAGGCTTCGTAGTAGGAATCAGGAAACTTTTCTCGCCACTGCTGAAATTTCAATAAAATATTCTGGACGTTACAAAAATCATCATGCACATCTTCAAAAACTCTCTTACAATCTTGTAAAATGTCACCTGCAAACAAAGTAAGTCTCTTTATGTCATGCGTTTTAAGGCTACTTCCTTACCAACAGTTAGTTATGACTTACTATTTAACCAACGGGGCTGTACACTTCATTTTTTTATACATTCATCTTATTTAAAAAGTCACTTTAGTAACAAAAGTGATAATATGGACACTAATCAAGCCTACCATGTATCTGAGTCCATGGCTATATGCCAAAATATCATACATTTCTTTTTTTCATTTCATTACCATAGCCGTCTTCCCTTTAAGGTAGATAAAACCCACTGATTTAAATAAAACAAGTAAGCAAAGCGCACTGAACTGAGGCGGGCAAGAACAAAAGCCCCTTTCCACTGAGTCTAGTGAGTAGCAAAGCCCAGAATCTTTGAGCTGCACTATGAACCTTCTTGGGTCACCTCTCAGCAGCGCACAGACATGGGAGAAAAGCTGAACCAACTGTACTCAGGCACAGAGTTAGAACCCAGAATTCACAAAGAACCACAGACATTAAAAACTAAGGAAATAAAACTGCCAATCAACAAATGAGCTAATAACTGAACACTTTCAAAGGAAACACAATGGCTAATAATTTGAAAGCTGCTCAACATCCCTAGTCATCAGGGAAGCACAAATTAAAACTACTTTCAGATCCTGCCTCACTCTAGACAGAGAGGCCATTAAGAACCCAACAGTAAATGTTGGAGATGATATGGGGAAAGAGGAACCTTATTCATGGCCAATGGGAGTGAAAACTAACAAAGCCATAAGGCAATCAGTTTGGAGTTCCTTAAAAAAATTAAAGAATCAATGACCCAGCTCTTTCGCTCATAAGCACATACCCAGACAACCCTATACCTTATCATAGAGATATCTGCTCATCTTTGTCTTTTGATGCTCTCTAAGACAGGAAATGGAACCAACCAAGACGTTCATCAACACATGAGCTGATAGTGAGAAACTGGTACATATATAGCATGGAATACTATTCAGTAAAGAAAAATGAAATCACAAAATCTGTAGGAAAATGGATGGACTTAGAATATAAAATATTGAGAGAGGTCACCTAATCTCAGAAAGAAAAACACTTCCTATTCTTCCTCTTATGCAGAAGGTAGTCTATATATGGAAACAAAGTAAGTGGAAGTACAGTGTAGCATGTAGAAAGGAGAACAAGAAGGGTAATATTAGGGGATACAAAACAGGTAAAGGGTATATAGTCATGAAAGGATCTAAAGCTACTTGCTTCTCTAGTTTCAGTTCTGCCATAGCACTTTCCTGTGTGTGTGTGTGTGTGTGTGTGTGTGTGTGTGTGTGTGTGTGTATTCACAGGCATGGTGGACAGGTAAATAAAAGTGTAGTGGCAAGAATGATGAGCCCAAGTATTAGTATCTCACTCTTAACTCAAGATCCAACATCTTTCAACACTACTATGAGAACCCTCCAAAGGTTGTGTGGGACAGCACTGCTCTAGGACAGTGGGTCCTTCTTAGTCTGTCCAACAGGATAAACTTCTGTTACCAACCTGGGAAAACAAAATGTAACTGATAATGAAAGTGCACAACCCCAAGGAGGCTCCAGGCTAACTATGGAGTTCACTGAGATGCATATTTGGGAACTTGGCAAATGTGTTTTGAGGATTTAATTTAATGTAGCTTCATGATACTTTTAATCTGAGTTCATTACAATAAAGTGGTATTTTTAAAAGTGGTTTTATTAAATTAGTTGTTTCAAATTAAAATTGTTTACAAATGAGGAAAGCAATGCAGCCAATATGCTCTCTTGTGTGACCCAGGAGGCTGGAGAGAGCCTGCTGGTACCAGAGCACTTGTATCACCATTCTCTGAGGCAGAAGTCTGATGCAGAAAGTGTTTGCTTGAATTTTCCTGTCTTAGTAATATGGATTTAAAGACAACTACAATGCTGGGTGGTGGTGGTGGTGCATGCATTTAATCCTAGCACTTGGGAGGCAGACACAGGTGAATCTCTGTGAGTTTGAGGCCAGACTGGTCTATAGAGCTCCAAAGCTACACAGAGAAACCCTGTCTTGAAAGACCAAAAAAAGAAAAGAAAAGAAAAGGAAAGAAAAAAAAACTACTCTCAACAAAGCTTTCCTCACTATTTCAACACTTCAAAATAGGTTAGACAATTGACCTTGGCGTTTCTGGAAGTTGGTCATCTGGGCAGGAGACAGCTCATCATCACTAGAAGTCCCCTCCTGATGGTCACAGTTGCCAGAGAGCACCCTTGCTTGTCTTCTCTGCATCCTGCATTGTGCAATAAAGTAAGCCAAAAGCAAACAGCTCTTGTGGAAAATACTTAAAACAAAAAAAGTACTGACACCATTTTATGTAACTATTTCAGACACTTTGCTTTCTTAGCTTCTTTGGTTTTTATGTTCAATTCAGATTATTCTCTGAATGGAAAGGAAGTGCATGCAACTAGTTAGAAGTAGTTTCTAGTTTAAAGGGATCCATCTAGCAAAGGCCACCTCACCAGTACTGCCCTGAGTTCGTTTGTCTCTAGAGCTGTGAGGCCAGCCAAACTCAGCTTTGGTTTTACTACAGTCTTGAGAATCAGCATGTTAGGTGGGGTGACTGTCTCATACAGCTAATTATACTGAAACAGTGAAACTGCTCAGTGTGTTGTCTTCACTTTATACAGGTACCTTCGAGCTTCAATCTCTTCTAAAATCCGTTGATCCTTTTCATCTAGAGCCAAGTTTCCATTTGCTGATGTCTCAGCTTTACCTGTTAAATGACAAAATTAGCTTTTTACTACAGCATCAAAATAGTGAATCACTGAAGCTATAGGTAATATCGTGTGTGTGTGTGTGTGTGTGTGTACAGATAAGAACACAAAATGTGCTCAAAATGTACATTTTGTTATGCAATGAATTTAAATGTCTATTACCTATCAGTATTAACAGCCATCAAGCCCACTGGCCTAAACATACGTACCTTGCTGATGTTTGCCTTTTAGCACACAGCAGCTTTCTTTTCTCTCATTCTTTTATTTTTTTTCTTTTCAAGCAATTTACACCAATTTTTGCTTCCACAGTCATATACCAGAGATATTTACACTGCCGGCATCTTACTTATACTATGTATGGCTTGCTCCTACTGTTAGCATGTTCCACTGTTTACAAATGACCAAATATGAGAACTTGACAGTAAAGTGTCACCCACACGGGATCTCATTCCCCAAAGCACCTAAAGCCAAGATGCTATGTGACTGCAGTGTGGTTTGAGGACGTGGAATGGCCATTCCTCTCCTACGCTGCTGAGACCCACCCGCCTGCATAGGCCTTCATATCGAGCTGGACTGCTGGAAAGTTGTTTCCAACCACTCTGCTCATTTAATGGTATATAAATACTCAGTGGGCTGAGGAGGTGGTCCAGCAGTCAAGAGCACTGACTGATTTTCCAGAAGACCAGGGTTCAGTTCCAAGCACCCCCACGGCAGCTCATGCCTGTAATGCCAGTCCTAGGGGATCGGACATTCTTTTGAACTCTGAACACTCCTGGCACACATGTGATGTACATATACTCATATACACAAACCTAGAAAAATAAATACTTAAAGACAAATTCTGTCTCAAATGCTTAAGTGACTAGAAATTCTGCTATTTGATTTTTGACCTTATACAAAGTATATTGGAACTCTTTCTTGAACAGGTTTAGGTAAAGGATCAACGTGAAAATATAGAAAAGGCTTTTGTACTGGCTAGTTTTATGTCAACTTGACACAAGTTAAGATTCATCAGAGAGAAGGGAGTCCCAACTGAGAAAACGTCTCCATAAAATCTATAGACAATCCTTTCGGGTATTTTCTAATTAGTGATTGATGTGGGAGGGCCACCCCTGGGTTGGTGGTCCTGGGTTCTCTAACAAGCCATGGGGAGCAAGCCAGTAAGCAGCATCCTCCATGGCCTCTGCATCAGCGTCTACCTCCAGGCTCCTGACCTGTTTTGAGTTCTTGCCCTACCTGCTTTTGGTGATGAACTGTTATATGGAACTATGGTGAAAATAAACCCTTTCCTCCCCAACTTGCTTTTGGTCATGGTGTTTCATGACAGCAATAGAATCCTAACTAGGATAGCTGTTGTTTTTCTCTTAATTGTTTCGACCTTTTATGCTTCAGCTATCCTATTCAGAAACTGCAGTTCTGCCGCTGCCAGAAGGCCTGAAAGAGTCGAAGCCCAAGGGAATTCTGTTTTTTCAGGCACCAACTCTTTCAAAGCTACTAAGGAAACTTGCAGAAATCTCCGTCCCACTAAAGAACTCAAGATTCAAAGGCTGAGGTAGAATCCTGCTTCCCAGAGAGGCTAAATAGCAAGCAGCTCACCTACCGCATCTCCTCATGTCTCCCAAGAAGTCCTTGTGTTCATTCTCATCCCTCCTTATAAACCCTCTTCCACCTGGCTCCTCCCTACAACTTCCTGTCAGCTGGTTGCTGACCCAGCCTCCTGACCTCAGGTGAATTTTATAAACACATCTTTGCATCATTAAACAAAAGCTCCAGAGTAGAAACAAAAGTAACACACCTTAAAATAATATTCTACAATAGATAGCTTTTTTCTTTTTTAAAAACATACAGAACTAAAAATATTTTTATTCTCCAGATGGCAATCTACCTTAGCAAATAATGGAACATGAAAACCACTAACGTGATAACTGTTGCAAATAGGATGATTCACATTTTAATTCATCTTGCCTGCGTTTCAAAAGTGCTTCTGCTCGTTTAAAAAGCAATGTGTACGTAGATGACTCTAGTTCCTCAATGCTGACAATCTGAAACACAAATCACATTCTACTGTTATCAATGATGAATTATAAAAAAGTAAAAGCTATCATTTGTAATCACATGTACACATTCAATTCTTGAATAAATAATTTCAATACTAGTGCAAGTATCACAGATTATGAAACCAAATGATATGGGATCAGGAGCTTGTGCATGAGAGACAGGTAAAAGGGAGGATCCTTCTTGGAGAGAGATAGAGAAGGAAATGAGAGGTCAGGGACCAAGGAGATACCAGAAGAAGCTGGTAAAATCTGAGAAACTGAAGAATGGGGGTTGGGATGCAACTCAGTGGTAGAGTGTCTGCCTAGCATATGTAAGGTCTGGTTTGAGCCCTGGCACCAGAATAAACTTTATAAAATGGAAGAGAGTCACTAGGAACAGATGAGAGGACTCTGCTATAAAAATATGTGACTGTTTCTTCTTAAGAGCAGCTGATTCATTCGTGTCCTATAGCTGCTTCCAGGGATGTAGCTGTAGCAACTCCATGTAGGTTGTGAGAATTTTAACAGAGTAACTCAAAGATTTAGACTAAAAATATGACAGAAAGCAAGCATCAACTGACAATTAACATGTAGGGAACACACACTACTTCATGGGTAGAATAGACATGGAAAGTAGAGTTGCATTTTTTTGACTATCTTTTTTCTTTTGAAGTTCTGTGGTTTAAATAACGTACCTTGTAAAAAGGTAATAGAGGATCACAAAGTCAGGATTGAATACGCACAAAACACAATGTGTAAAGTGAAAGGTTTAAAAACCTATAGCGTAAAAAATTTTTAAAATCCAAGTATTTAAAAAACTCACAAAAAAACTGGTAAATTTTAGATCAAATTGGTTAAACATTAAAAATTATAAATTGGGCTGGAGAGATGGCTCGGTGGTTAAGAGCACTGGTTGCTCTTCCAAGGACCCCAGTTCAGTTCCCAGCACCCATATGGCAGCTCACAACCATCTGAAACTTAAGTTCCTGGAATCTGTTGCTCTTTTCTATACTCCAGACACCAAATACATGTGCTGCACAGACATACATACAGGCAAAAACACTCATATAAATTAAATAAAAAATGTTTGAAACCTTAAAGATCTGTTTAAATTCTAAAAGCAAAGAAGAAAAAAAAAATCTCCCCTAGAACCAAGATGTGAACAGAGCAAAGGACTCAGAGAACTCACAAGAAAAAGATCCACGCAGGGCGTGGTGGCTCACACACCTGGGATCCCACAACTCGGGAGGCTGAGGCAGAATGCTCACAAGTGTGAGGCTAAGATCAGCTACACAGTAAGCTCCAAGTCAGCCGAAGCTTCAGACTAGGAGCTTGTTCACAAGCAAAACTAATCCAGCTAATAAAACGAAGACTCCCCAAATCAAAACAGACATTTTACAGATTCTATTTGTTACTAATCTAGCAAAGTAATAAATCACCATTCATTCTTGAGAACAGTTTGTCAATATGCTGCATGAACCTTAAAATTATTTATACTTTATACTTAGCAATTACTTTTATTTTCCAGTAATATGTCTTAGATGAAATTTTAACACAAAAATGTATGTATGATGCAGCCTTAATATGAGGGGCTGTGTCTAGTCATATTGCAACATGACATGCCATGTTTGGTTGATATCCCTTCGAGGCCTGCCCTTTCCTTCAGGGAAACAGAGGAGTGGATCTGGGGCAGAGGAGGTGGAGGAAGGGGCTGGGAGGAGGGAGGGGAAACTGTAGTCGGGAAGTAATATATGAGATGCATATATATGTAAAATTTTATGTAATTTACAACAGCAACTAAAAAAACCAAAAAACAAATGAAAACAAAAAACTCAAAACCCCCAAATTAACAGCCCATGTCTAACATTAAAGAGACTATGCAATACCACGTTAAAAATCTGGATGGTGGCATATTAAGTGTAATCCCAGGACTCAGGAGCCTGAGGCAGGAGGATTGTAAGTCAAGGCCACCCTGGGTTATACAGTAAAAACTTGTTGAAATCCCACCCCGCCATTCCTCTTTACATGGGTTCTCAGACTCAGGGCTCAGGTCCTCATGCTTGCTTAACACTTGGCCCGCCCAGCCATCTCTCCAGTCTGTCTTTTCTTTGCTAAAAGACCAGAATGGAGGGTTCTTGCTTCATGCATATTTATATATACCTTTTCATTTAGACAATCGATTATATTTTCTACATAAATTTTCATGCCTTTGAAGAATTTGTAGTTTAGAGTTTGATCCGATGCGTTCTCCAGGTTCTGGATTGCAGTCTTTGAACTCTTGATGTCTTCTACATATTTTTCATATTCTCTCTGGTGCGAGCGATGAGTATCTTGTAGTAATGCTAATCTAAATAAAATAAAAGTTTCATTTTTCATACCTTTCCTTTTAGGCAGTGTTCTAATGAAGATGTTTTCAAACACAACTAGGGAGAGTGATTACTATATAAACATAGATTTACTAGGTGTGTGAACCCAGGGAGATCACAATTGCCATTCTCAAAGGGAAAGGATGACCTTGAACTCCTGATCCTCCTGTCCCCCGACATTACAGGTTACGTTCCACCACGTCCATTTATAGGCTAGTTTTAAGGTACACTGACTCAGTTTTAGCCTAAGACTGATCAGAACTTACAAACTAAAGGAGCGAGTGCCACAGAAAGGCTTCTCCAGCCTTTAAGCCATATGTCTTGTTCCTAAATGTAGTGAAAAGACACGACCTGTCTGTCTAAAAGCACTTCCCTCATTTTGTGTAAATAAAAGAGAAAAGCGCCTGCCCTGTAAACATGAGAACCAGGGAGAGCTCCAGAACCACATGACAAGGTTAGCATGGTGGCACACTTGTAATTACAGCAACCCTATAGCTCTCTCTAGCTAGCTTAACCTACATGGCAGGTTCCAGGCCAGTCACCCACCCTCCCTCCATCTCCTTCTCTCTCTTTCCCTCCCCCCCCCCACACACACACCAGTGAGAGCTAAAAAAATAACATACAGCAAATATCATTAATGAATTATTTGAAGAACATTATTAGTGATAGATTTTCTTTTTCTTGTTTTTTTTTAAGTGACAGATTTTCTAAGCATATATTATGTTAAAAAGATAGCCACACAACAGGATATACATTGGCTTCTTTTTTTATAAAAAAGAAAAAATTGGGGCAATATAAAAATGCCATGTACTTCTATAAGATACACACAGTAGGCGATTTCTAGAAGAAAACATAAGAAACTGGTGGCAAGTTTCCTTGGGAAAGCCAAATTTCCTTTTGGTGTGTATCATTTTGCACTGGCCTATTAAAAAAAATTAAAATATTTTTAAAAATAAAGAACCTGGTTGAAAACAGAAAACAATAAAGTTAAAAGTAGCATTTACTCAGAGAATCTGAAACATTAATCTACATGAGTGACCCACTGTCTCTCATTCTATCACTCTCTCTGACATAATCCCAAGAAACACCAGATGGCTTCTGGTTTACACACAATTCTAGATGCAGTAGCTTTAGTTGTTTTATTCTAACTAGGAAAGCTAATTAAAACACCAGTAAATGATAATGTGTGTACTTCAGAGATAGTCTTGAATTTGCTGAAGTAATTTCACTCCACATCCCCACTCCAGAACACTCACTTAGAAGGCGGCAAGCTTTATTCTGTGGCGGGTCAGACAGTAAATATCTCAGCGTTTAGAGTCACATCATTGCTCTTGCCACTACTCAGCTCTGCGCTGTATCACCAAAGTACCCACGGGCAGTACTAGACATTCAAGCATAGCTGTGTTTCAATAAAACTTCCTTTACCAACACACGGTGGGCTGGAGTCTGCCACCCCCCAGGAATTCAGACACTAAATGCTGCACACCTTAAAATTTCAAGTATTTACTTCATACTATTACAAATTCTCTATAAAAATATCTTTAAGCAAACAGCTACAGCTGACAGATTCTGCAATGTGGTTAAGGAACTCGGTCACTTTAAAGCTGACTTACAGATACCAGGTAAGGAAAATTTGAAACTATTCTCAGGTAAGAAAAAACACATCTTAAGCTAGTGGCTCATGGGTAATGCACAAGCCTGATGCCCCGAGTTCAATTTCCAGGCCCCATGTAAAGATGGAAGGAGAGAACCGACCCCTCAGAGCTACGCTCTGCCTCCGCCCATGTGTCATGCATGTGTGCACATACACTCTGAAAAAAAAATGAAGGTATTTTTTAAAAGGTAGCAGAATTGAATGCGCCCCTTGTACCAAACTGTCACATAGGCTAATCAAACCCTGACCATCACATCTACTCTATCATAAACAGGGACTGGCAGACACTAGATTCTGAGTACATTCTATAATAAAATATTTAGAACAAAGAGCCTCTGACAGGACATGCAAAGCACAGTTACAAGGTTAGCACTATCTGCTCAGTGTAATTATCAATGCCCACAGTGTAAAAGAGAATTGTGCTTTAGGAAGGCACTGTACCAAGAGTCATAAAAATAAGCTCTTGGCCATGGTAAATTTTCCCTGTTAATGATTTTAAGAAAAAACATGCACACACAAAGCCAGATACAATCACACATGTGTACCTGTAATTCCAGCACTAAGGAGGCCAAGGCAGAAGAACCATGACTTGAAGCCAGCCACGGCCATACAGTTACACCTGAGGCTGGCCAGGGCTGCAGAATAAGACGGCAACAAACAAAATGCAACAAAGCAAAGACACATATTCACTACTATGGCAACATGTGGATGAGACTTACAACAGAGAAATAAATTAACTATAGGAACAAACATGAAATGTGTACTGTAGAAGGTGAGCATGATAACACACCGTGGAAGCACATAGAGGTTTATGTAACATAGGAACTCAGAGGATAGAAGTTCAAGGCCAGCTGGGCTACAAACCAAGATCACGTCTCTAAAGACAACATAAAACAAAATAACAAAATCCAGCAGTATAGAAAAATGCCTATAGTCATGTTAAGTTAAAAAACAAATTGTAATTACTGTTTTTAACCATGTAAGGATTATCTGCCATTAAGACCGACAAGACAAAGAAAATCTATTGTTTATATAGTAAAATAATTTTTCCTAATAAACCTATTTAATATTAATGTTTAGTAACTAAAAGAACATAGTTTTTTTTTTACTACTAATCACTGAGGACAAATTACAAAATAAACATTACTCACCTATTATTTAATTGTTTCTTTATAATTTCCAAATTTACTGGTGGAAATGAAATGGAAGTATCAAACTTCTTCAATGTTTGAGAGTCACTCTTGTGGGAAAGGTCTATGTTTTGGCCCTAAAAAAATGTGAAAAATTACTTTTTAAAAAGCACTTCATTTTCCACACAAAGGAGACTAAATAACATTTCCAAGCCTTTGCAATACCATGGTCACAATAAAACATTAAAAAAAAAATCATCAATTTTAGGATATATTAAGGTGTTTTTCTCCAGCCAGGCACTGTGGTAAATGCCTTACATCCCAGCACCCAGATAACAGAGACCAGCCTTGTCTACATGGCAAGTTCCAGGGCAGTCAGGGCTACATGGTGAGACCCTGTCTAAAGAAACAATCCTCCAGACCAAAATCAAGCAAATGAAACGAACCAACCCCAGGCTCCATCCCAACCCACCCCTGCCTTGGCAGTACTGAAGTACACCGAGGACCTGATGTATACCAGGCAAGTGCACTACCACTGAGCTATAGTTCCAGGCCCAAGTCTATTGCATTCATATGTACAGAACAAATTTTAAAATTTGGATTTCCACAAAAGTTAGTTCATGAAGTTTTAGAGCTAGATTTGCTGATTTTTCTGATACATTCTTGGGAATTCATGCAGTTCTTAAAAAAGCATGAGTAAGTAAAGCCATGGTTGCTTGGAATTTGGAACCTGGAGAGAATGCATCCTAAAAGAGTATCCTATCCTCAGTCTCTCTGGAAACCCTAGCTCATCACTACCACACTAGCTGTGTACAGCAGGTTCTCAAAGTCCACTGTTTCAGACAACGGCATGAAGACAGGAGCCACTAACTTAAGTCACTGCTCCTACTTTCCATCAAGCAAAGACGCAGAGAAGGCACGTGAAGGCAGAGGCAGGGACTGCAGTTCTGTAGTCATGGCTCCAGGAACACACAGGCCACCCAGAGTTAGGAAAAGCAGTTCTTACCTAGGGTCTCCGGAGAGGAAGCATAGTCCTGACAACTGCAAGATAGCTCAGCAGAAAAGCTGTGCATGGAGACCTGAGTTTGATCTCCAGAATTCATGTCATTGGAAAGACAGAACCAACTCTACAAAGTTACCCTCTGACCATCACACATGTATTGTGGCACGGGTGTCCCCCCACAACAATTCTTAAAAGTAAAAATAAAGTCACTGGGTGTGTGGTATGGCACGGAAGTAGTTACCTCTATGATCCTGACTGCTTTCCTCATTTGCTGTTGTTCCCAGATGTCTTGATTTTCATCTTCCTGACTCTCTTCGCTTGCTTCTTCACTTCTGATTGCTATACAATCGGAAGTCAACACATTAACACTCAGTATTTTCCCACTCTGACAACAGTACTCAGATTTGGGAGGTTACTTTCTGCAGGCTTAGCTGTAATTCACATGCCTTTCATCTTCATAATAATCCAGGATTAGGAACCAGTATTACTGTCATCTTAAAAATGAGACCAATACTCAGGCTAAATAACTGGTTGAAGCGCTGTCTTGCATTGAGAACTCAAATGCAGCCACCGGGTCTACGGCCAGCAACGCACATTACCAGCCACCTATTTTCCCATGTGCTGGGGAGAATGAAAGGTTGGTTTTTCTCATTAAAAACGTCTAATGTGGGCCACTGACAACCCTGAAGAACCCACAGGTAGGAGAGAGAAACTCCCACAAGTTGTCCTCTGACCTCCATACTTCTGTGACATTCGTTGTGCCCATACACTTACACACAACACAAAGTAAGTAAATGGGGCTAGCAAGATGGCCCAATGGGTAAAGGTGTCTGACATCAGGCTTAGTGACCTGAGTTCCATCCTGGGACCCATAACACATGATGGAAGAGAAACAACGATTGCAGTTTATCCTCTTGACCTCCACATGTGCACCCTGACCTCCGCATGCCCACACAAGCACTGACATTTACACGTGTGTGAGCTCACACGCATAAAATAAGCAAAAATCAATAAAAATTAAAGTAAATAAATAAATGTATTATTTTAAGGAAAAAGATACTTAATTCATACCTGAGAATTGAACATTTGAAAAATAGTTTCTGGGAGCCTAGGATGTTGCATAGTTGGCAGAGTTCTTGCCTAGCATGCATGAAGCCCTGAGTTCAATCCCCAGGACCTAGTAAGTCTCATGTGGTCGTGGCGGCACACACCTACAGAATCCCAGTACTTGGAAGCAGGGATAGGACACCAGAAACTCAAGTTCATCTTTGGCTACATGTTAAGTCTGAAGTCAGAGACTAGCCTGGACACATGAGACACTGCCTCAAACACAAACAAAAATTGTCGGTACAAGGAACCAGTTTTATTCTGAGGGAAACCACAGTAAGGCACACGTTACAAATGAGAAATGTGAACTTGAGCTCTGCAACTTGAGCATTACCGACAAGAGGAATGTTTCATTAGAGTAGGGAAGATCTTAGCAAAAATACCTAACCCTGTAATCTTTCACACTAACAACAAAACCTTTCTAAAAGGTGGCAATGATTGCCGACATTGCAAAAACAAGAGACTGTACAATTCTTTTACTTCTCAAAATTCAAGGAAGGGATCCAGCATTTGTAAACATCACAACACACACTCTGAGATAATGATATATGATAGGATAGAATCATATCATTTAAAAGCCATGATATTGTGGACCAAAATTGATAATAAAAATCAACATCAACACTCTTTAAAAAACATTAAGACATGTGTTGGGAATTCAGCTTGATGCTGCTTCTTTTGGGGGGGTGGGGTAAGACAGGTTCTAAGTATGTGCTAGGATTACAGGAACGAGCCATCTCGACTGTGTTACTGGGGCTCAAACCCAAAGCTTCATGTGCACTAGGCAAGACTCTGACAACTAAGCTGCATCCCCATCTCCTTAGAAATGACAGGAAATATGGTCATGAGCAAACAGAAATTTCACTATTGTAAAGAAAATGTCTTGATCTTTATATTCCAGTAAATAAATTAAACACATACATGTTTCTTCAGCCATTCTTTGTCTGAGTGTTTGAGGCTTTGGGGCAAACAGTATTCTCTTTTCACAGTCATCAGGGTCACTCACTGGGTCCTCTTCATTGCTTCTCTTACTGTCACAAGCGGTGGAGGGATGGTTTACATCCAGTGAAATGTAGTCACCCGGGGTCCTGGCCAACTCACGTTTTCTGCGGGCTTCCTGGATAAAAGCTGCATCAGGGATCTTAACTGAAACAGATGAAGAGGACAATGAAAACCGAACAGTTACAGAATGAATGCTCCTTGCATTCAAGGCAAGAAAAAGGTACCATGTTCCTAAATTTTCCACCACTTAGATAGATTCACATGACTGCAATAAATGGCTCCAAGTCCAGTCAGTAAAGGAAGAAAATTAATGTAATAGATATAAAACGCACAATGGAGAAATGAACCTAATCTAGCACTACCAGGAAATACACTGGCACCATTCCCTTGTGTCTCTTGGGAGCTGCTATCTCTCTCTCACTTCTGGAGGCTCTGTGTCAGGACAGGAACATGAAGGACCTGAGCATGGTGAGACCTTCGTGAGACAGACAGGAGCTAGCATCAGTGGCACATGGCCTGACTTAGGGAAGACTCTTGCACACCACCTCCACTTGTGGGTACCCACACACAGAGAAGTGAGAAACAGTAACAGCCCATAGCCACGCCACGTCAAGCCAGATCACGGTTCTTGTAGTGAGACCCACATGAAAAACAATGAGAAGTTAAATGTAAAGAAAATATTTTTCACCAGATAAAGGAACCTAATTAGATGACAACTTTTGTTTTTAAACATTTTCCTTTTCCTTTAGAGTTTTACATTTTATATATATGGATGTTCTACCTACATGTGTGTCTGTGCACATGTGTGTACCTGGTGAGGCTACAAGGGGTCATCAGATGCCCTGGAACTGGAGTTACAGACAGCTATGAGCTACTTATGTGGGTGGGAAATGAACCCAGGTCCTCTGGAAGAGCAGCCACTGCTCTTAACTGCTGAGCCACCTCCTCTGTCCCTAAATGACAACTTTAATGCAACTTTATCTTTTGTTTTATTCCTATATTATAGCACATATTCACTGACATGAATTCCTGTAATTTAGGACAGAGGTTTCTTTGTACATGAAATTTACCCTTATACTTTATAAAAAATGGTTTCTTAAGAAAATACCACCATAAATAAGATGGCAGGAGAAATTCCTACCACTTCAAGCATCTGAAAACAACAGAGACGGTAAGTCCCATGTAGTCCAGGCAGCCACTAAGCAAGAATGGCTCTGAACTTTCGATCCTCCCACTTTCTTCACATTTCCAAATGCTGGGAACACAGGCATGGACCACCATGACCAGTGTTTGTGATGCCGAGGACCCAAATACTTCTTACCCGTGGAACTGTCCTGCACTCTGAAGGCAATTTACCACCCCCTTCCTCTGCGGAGCTGCACAGCTCCACTCTCTCGATTAGAAACTACCCACACATTGTCACAGACTGGCCTCTCCTCAGGAGAGCGGGAAGCTAACACTGCAGAGCCATTCTCTCACACTGTCCATCCACAGCAGCACAGCTGAGTGCAGCAGTCGCTAGCCATATCTTACTATATCAATTTAATTAGATAACATTCAGTTCCTTAGCTACAATATCCACGTCTGAAGAGCCCAATAGCCAACCGAGGCCAGTGGCTACTGTACCAGATGGTGGTGACACAGGGTTTTTCCATCTTAACCAAGAATTCTACTGGACTGCAACGGGGATCTACTCCAGACTGCATTTGCTTACCAGGCTCAATGTTTCAAAAGATTTATTTTACTATTCTTCATTATGTCTGTGTATTTGTGCACACGAGGGCTGGTGCCTGAGGAGGCCAGACCCATCAGATACCCCGGGGGCTGGAGTTAGAGTGGTTGTGAATACCCCAACACAGGTGCTGGGAATTGCACTACTTTCTCAATGGTGTCTTAAGTGCCACTGAAAAGCGTCGACACAGCAGAAAACAAGCTATGAACACCCGAGTTACATTTAAAGAGCCGGATGAACATTTCTGATTTCACGGGCCATAAGGTAAGGCCCATGATTACTTCTCAACTTTGCTAGTGCAATGCCAAAACAGAGTTAAAGAACTAGTATCTGAAAGTGTTTTTAAAATGTCTTTTTTGTTTTTCAGGTGGTGGCAGCACGGGCCTTTAATGCCAGCACTTGAGAGGCAGAGACAGGTGGATCTCTGTGAGTTTGATGACAGCCTGGTCTACAGAGTGAGCTCCAGGACAGCCAGGGCTGTTTCACAGAGAAAAGGTCATCATGAGTTTCCTACACATACTATATTGTCATTATGAGTTTCTCACATATACTGTATTGTCCTCCTTCAGGTTTTAGACATGCTACTTCTGGTATTAGCAACATTCTCACAGACAAACTCTTACCAGCCTCCAGTTATGAGATGGCAAAGCACAGTAGTTAAGATCATACTGTGGAACAGTCTCCCTGGTGTTTAGCCCTGTCTGGACTGTTTATAAGCTGTTTGATCTCAGACATATCATGTAATGAATAAGGACCAATTTGCTCCATACTTTTTATTGTTTTATCAACCATAAGAATCACTGGGGTATAATGTACTGATACTAGAGCTGGTTATAGTAATACATTATATTCTCAGGAGTCAGATCGTGAGTTTGAGACCAGCTTAAGCTCCAGAATGAATTGCAGATCAGCCTGGGGTACAAAGTGAGACCCTGTCTCCAAAAAGGAAGGAAGTTAAGTTAGTTATGTAAAATTATAAAGATCACCAACCTATGGGTGAAACTTCTTTTTCTTCCAGGGAACTAGAGCTATTGGAGGCTGGACTCTGACCATCCTTACTTTCCGACGACGGATGTGCTTCTTCCTTTTCATCCTCTGAGAGATCAACTGTTCCGGATTCTCGGAGGACATCTTTATAAGCAAGAAAGACAAAATATTTGAATCAATAGCCAAAATACACATGTACAATTCATAAGATTTCCTCTTAATTCAATACTATATGGAGCTCAAAAAGGACTGGTATTGAGGAATATTAAGCTACACAAGGTAGGGATGTCACATGATATTTTATTAGGGAGAAGTCACTTACATTAGATCTCTCCCTACAGACTGGAGCACATAAACATTTCAAAGGGTGAGGTCAAGAACACATACTGTCCTTGCAGAACTCCGAGTTTGGTTCCCAGCACCTGGGTCAGACAGCTAACGACTCCCATACCCCAGGAGAGAAGAAGAAGCCAGTCTCATTCACACTTGCTGATGGTCCAATGAAAATAATTAATTTCATTAGGTCTTGAACAGAATGCACATCTTCTTTAAGATTAGAGGTAACAAAATTGAAATAAACCACAGAAACAAAAGCTCTTTGGAACCTCTATTTTTAAGAATTACAAAGAAAGTTCAAAGGGAAAAGAAGTTTGAGAACCACTGTTCTAGATGACAGGAAATGGTGTCTCCAGGCTTCAGTACTCTAGGTGGAGCAGATGACTGACATACTTTATGTTACAAATACAAAAGATGGTTCAAACTTCCAATGAACAGGGGGCCCTAACAGTGACAAAAAAAAAAAAAAAATCACAAAGATCCTAAACCTTGAAGACATTATTTTAAGTGAGATAAGATAGGTACACGAAGACAGACATGGCAAATACTCATTAATATGTAGAATCTGAACAATTTGAATGGTGGTTAATATGAGCTGATGTGGAGATATGTTGGCAAAGGCTACAAAATTTTACAAGAGTAAGTTTAGAGTATCTATTGTACAAAAGAGATATTAGTAAGTATCAGTGTGTTTTGTTGTATGCTCTACTTGAAAATGGCAGGAAGATTTTAGTGTCCCCACCATGAAAATGAAATTAGATCCCTGCAAACAACCCAAAGTACTTCAAGTCATCTTGTACACCATTAAGTATATCCAACTTTCATTTATAAGTAAGCATATATGAGAACTCACTAATATTTAATGGGGCTAAAAACAGTGGGAGAAAATCCAGCACTTCAGACTGATTTAGTGTTGAGTGTTTTGCCTGCATGCTTGCTATGTGTGTGTCTGGTGCCCAGCAAGGACGAAGAGGGCTTCCCAACTCCTAGAGTTGTAGACTATTGTGAGCCTTCATGTGGGGGTGCTGGACACTGAACTTAGGTCCTCTAGAAGAGCAGCCAGTGCTCCTAAGTGCTGAGTGGCCTCTCTCGCTCAAGTGATTTTGCACTTGACGACATAAATGGAACAGTCGACGGTGTCACCAATTTCAGCCACAATATATCGTTTTACATTATTTGTATTCACCTTTCGTTGTTACTGCAGATAACTGATGTTTATAATGACTGTTAAGGTAGAAGCTTCACCCCAGCCCCTGGCATTCATATACCCAAAGCATCTGGAGTGTTATGGTGTAAGTTCCACCCAAGACCCCCCTCCCTCATCTCTCTCCAAACCCTGCCCCTGCGGCATCTCAGAAAGCCCGCCAAATGATGGCCCCTCCCCCAGAGATACCCGAGACCACTCCCACAGGGTATTTAAACTGTGTCCCAGTGAACAGACTCGTGGTTTTTCTGGTATCCCTTTCCCCTCTCCTCTCTGGGGGATTGGAAGGCCACCCGAGAGCATCGTCCCCATTAACCTTTTTTTTTCTAATTCAGCTTGATTTGGTCTGATTTGGCCTGCTGCATGGGCGGAGAGACTTATATCGGGGTGTAGAAACCTTTCAATGACAATGTTTCAAACCCTGTCCCTTATTCTTTAAGTGAACTGTCAGGTGTTCTTGGAAAACTGTTAAGAAATTTCCAAAAGGCACATCTAACTTTCAGCTACTTTTAACAGCATCAGGAGTAGTTCGGCTCCTCTTTGAGGATTCAGGTGTGGGTCACCCGACTATGCAAATTCCGACGTGCCACCAAAATCTACAGGAGCCTTCCAACATCCCGGGCAGCACAGAGACCCCATCCCGCCCCTTGTTCACCTGCACCGCAGTCGCTGCGGGAAGCAGTTCCGGGGCTGCGCCGGGAACTCGCCCACACCCGGCCTCGGCCCCGGGTGCCACGGGCCCTGCGCGGCGGCTCCGCTCCCTCTGCCCTGCCGCCTGCAGACGGCCGGCCTGCATCCGCCCGCACCTCAGCAGGCCGCTCCTCCGCGCCGTCGCTGTCGCTGTCGCTGGACTCGACCTGGCGCCGCCTGAAAGTCCTCTGCGGCCGGAGAGCCATAATACAAGCAGGATTGGCGCGCGTCCCCAGGAGCTGTCTCCAGCGCCTGCGCAAGCGCACGCCTCGGGTTGCGCATGCGCAGTTGTGAGATTTCCGGCCGGCGCTGGGCCGCGGGTCCACACTTATGGCCAGAGTTGGCTGAGCCCAACAGTTCTCCTGAGTAGGACAAGAAAAATACTGTCCCAGACATTCTCGCAACTTCTATGACTGAGGTCCGGGAGAGGACTTGCACATCCCGCCCAGAACAGACAGGAATGGAGGGATAAACGATGACATTTAGCTTAAATGATGAGCAAAATCAAAAGATTGTCTCGGCATAGGACTTACAGAGAATTGAAACTCCTGCTTGTTGGGAAGGATCTTACAGGAGTTGAGAGCTGAATTCTGGGGAAGGGATTAGTGGACTCTTGTTTCAACCCATCAGATGAACAGCTTAGAAGCCTGGCAGAACCAGCACTTGAGAGAGACGGTGAGAATGGAAGCCGCAGGCACTAGTTCTGCCAGTCAAAGACTAAGGATGCTCCAGATAGCATCTGAGTCCTATGGCTGAGATTTCCCTGCTGCACTCTTGGCCGCTCAACGTTTCTACCAGTGTATTTTTAGATTGCTTTGGTTTATGACATTCATTTTCCTGTTACTATAAAAACTTCATAAAACTTTACACATTGACCGTGGAATTAGAATTAGGCTTATGGGCCATGGCCACTCATTTGTCTCCATAGCCGTATTTCCTTTGGGATGAGCACTGTGTTTTCACATTGACATCTGGATGGGTCCCAGGCAAGCTAGAAAGAGTAAACCCAGATGGTAAGTCAGTCTCTCAGAGCTGTGATAAAAGTTTGCAGTTGCTTCCATAAGTATCAGATTCCATGCTTCGACCTTTGGAGGTTATAACACCAGCAGCATGCCTCACCCCAACACCATCTTATGTTAATCCCATTGGTCAGAATGTAAGATTACTACCACAGTTTAAAGCCAAATTTGATGCAAGCTTTAATTAAATACTGGCCAGATGGATGGGTGCTGGCCAACTCCATACCCAGGGTTCCCAGGAAATAGCACTGAGTCATGTTTCGAGGGATTATGATGGCAAAACCCAAATTCATTGCATTTCCCATGAGCTCCAATTAGGGGCAAGCATACATCCAGATGTGCTTCCTGCTTAAATTTCTCCTACATCCAATCAGTAACAAAGATACATCCTGGCATATTTCCTGCCCGTGTGTGATCAAGCACATCTGGTGCAGATGAGCCAAACAAATTGTTTAGGAGAGTGAAAACACATGGCTTATCTCCCATAAACAGTAGCCATCAGCATCTCAGGACCTATATGTCTTTGGGCAAGGGACTTGCACGTCAGAGCATTTTTGTTTCATGGATCTCTAAGGCATAATAATTAAACTTTAAAATGTAACTTTGGCTCTCCCGTTCCCCCTTGAGTTGTATCCTTGACTCTGTTGATGGCTCCCTGTTTATATTGGAATCTAAAAACCATCAGTTTAATGGTGCCCAAACAGGAATTATCATTTAGTTAAGTCCCCGGTGATGCAAGAGTCAACCGCAATTAGCAGAAGCAGATTGGCCAAAGGCCCTGTGGTGGTTGACATCAGAGTTTCTGTCTAAAAGGAACCTGGAAATGAGAATGCTATTTACTTCAGTAAGTAAATAGTGCTCCACCAGCTTGTCAGAACTCCATGAATCAATGTTAAAACTCTGAACTTTTGAAATCTTAGTGTAATAATAGCATAGAAAGAAATCTGAAACATTCCCCATTTTCATATACCTTAAATCAATGATTTATATCTTTACAACTTACATTTACACATCTTAAATCATTTTCTTAGATCCTCAAAACTTACATAGACTTTCTCCTTCCTTTTTCCTTCCCATATAATCATTTACCAGAGACACTATTAGTTATTACAGAGAACAGTCATTGTAAAGTATGGTTCTTTAGTAGAAAGTTATATCTGAAATCTGTTTAACTCTCAATATGAATCCTGTTATCAAGGCAAACCTGTCTGCCTTTTCTCAATAGGGGACCTGGGAACTCTAGAAAAAGCAAGGTGTTGTGAAATATTATTTTAAGATATGTTACATTTGCTTATGCTGTGGAATATTTGTTTAATGATGCCAATATGTGTTGCATTATTTTATGTTGCATTTGTTTAACTCTATGAAGCCTGTCCCAAACACCTGATTGGGCTGATAAAGAGCTGAACAGCCGATAGCTAGTCAGGAAGGGGATAGGTGGGGCTGCCAGGAAGAGAGAATAAATAGAAAGAAGGAAAGATCTGGGAGTAAAAGGAGGAGGACAGGCGGACTCCAGGGGCCAGGCACCAGCCACACAGCAAGTCAAGGAATAAGAAGTAAAAGGGGGAAAAGGTATATGTAAAGGTAAACACTCTGTCTTTAAATAATTAGTTATTTCCAAAATTATATTGTCTGGATTTTGCTCTTTGGGGACTTTCAACAGTGAAATGCCATTCAAGACTGTCAGTCAGACATCCATTCCTGTGACAACAGAAAGAGGCAACATTTATTTTCATTATTGGCTGTCTAGACAGACAGGAAAATCAAAATTCCTCTGTATTGATGGGGAATGTATCAAGTTAGATGGGGAGGAGTGAAAGGATTGAAACCTCCTCTCTTCTAGCATTTCTTTCCTTCCTAGCTATGTTTATTTATTTATTTATTTATTTATTTATTTATTTTGACAAAGGATATCATGAAACTCAGACTGATTTAAACTTGCTATGCAACCAAGGTTGATCTTGAACTCCTGAATGTTTGGATTACAGGCCTGTGCTGCCACACTGATTTCTTGTCTGTGTTGAGATAAGGACAACATCTGAGAGATTCTTGGCACTCTCTGATGAAGGAGCAACACAACCTCAAGAGGTGAGCCACCTCCTAGCTGGGATGGGTTTTCTTTAAGACAGGGTCTTACTATGTAGCCCAGGCTTGCCTCAAAGTCATGGTAATGCTGCTACCTCAGCTTCCCAAGTGCCACTACAGGTATAAGCCTGTATACCAGAAAGCTCTTATTTTTTTGGAAAAGTTACTTAATTGCCCTGGGCCTCAGTGACATCAGAGGAAAACAAATTAGCTGCCTTTTATCCCTAAAAAATCAGGAAACCATAGGACATTTGTTCATCCTTCACCTCTGAGTTTTGTCATCTGGCAATGACCTTAGAGCTGCCCCTTACCATGAAAATTCTCCATTCATCTCAGAAAAGATCAAATCAAGAGGACAGAGAGACCAACCGAGGCCTACTGAAGGAGGTTCTTTCCTATTCTTGACACAGGTAGCTCATGGATAGCAGGGTCACTGTTCACTGTGATCCAAAGGGAAACTGTTTTCTATGATCTCCCCTAAAACAGCCTGTCTCCCTGACATGCTGACCCTTGACAAGGAGAGCAGGACACACAGAGGTCACAGGCTCCACACCACAGCTGCCTCCAAGCCACCCTGTCCCAGAACACTTCCTGGCTAGAAATGCTTTTTTTTTTTTTTCAGACAGCACTGTGCTTCAAGGCACCACTGCCACTTAGACCTTCAAGTATGATCTTGCCAGCCTCACAGAAACTGAATTTGTGTGAAAGCAGACACACAGGAGGGCAGGTCACCTTAGAAAAGAGGCCACAGGAGCCAGGTGGTATAGGTGTAGAAAGTCTTTCTCACTGAGAACTGGGAGACAGTTTTTTCAGAAACACCGGAATGATATAAACCCTTTTTATTATTAATATTTAGTTTTGTTCTTGTTTCTCTCTGTGTATGCATGTACATATGCCTATGGCTCGTGTGTACAGGGACCCTGGTGTGCAGGGAACACAATAGTTCATTGGATCCTCTGGAGCTGGAGTTACAGTTGAAGCTACCTTCCCTGGGTGCTGGGGTTACAACTACTCTTCAAGAGCCCAGTGCTCTTAACCATGGAGCTGTCCTTATTTTTTTTTTCATTTTTTAAAGTTTAAATCCCAGCTCCTTCTCCCTCCCCTCCTCCCCCTCCCCCACGCCCCACCAGAGCCCCCAGTCCCCTACCCAATCCCCACTCTGATCCCCAGGGAGGGTGAGGCCCTCCATGGGGGAATCGCCAGAGTCTGTCATTTCATCCAGGGCAGGGCCTAGGCCCTCCCCAAAGAGTGCAGGCTGAGAGAGCATTCCTCATTGTGGGATGGGCACCCAAAGTCCATTTGTATGCCAGGGATAAATACTGATCTACTACCCAAGGCCCCAAAGAGTTAGGGTTAGGGTTTTAGCCTCACAGCTGGTATTTTTCAAAGTCCCTAAAAAGGCCAGCTGATGGTGTGGTTGCAATAGTACCATAAGGTATATTATTTAATATGCCAGCTAGAGGAAGGGTGTGGATAGAGTGACTTCCCATTTGAAAACTGTGTGCAAAAGGATTATTAGAGTAACCGTGGTATAGGGCCTTGGATTTGCTACTTTTAGGTCATGCTTGCACAAACAAAGATCGAAGTATAAGCTGCCCAGAGTGGGGACAGACAGAGTGGTACTCCTGGAGGGAGACCCATACCAACTATGGTAGAGGCCTTCTCTGTCCCTACTTCCTTCCTCTGGCCCTCTGCCCACTGCCTCCAGGGTCTACCTGGGACACTCATGCACTGCTCACAAAAATGAATACTGTTGTGCTTTTTCAAGTGCAAGTCCAAGACAGGCTGAGGGGAAATTCCACCCATGCTCGGCAAGAAATCCCATGTGCCCCCACTGTCTGGTGTCTCTAGGATTCCGTGTCTCCTTGAGCTTCTTCTACACTAGTGGTTCTCAATCTTCCTAATGCTGCAACCCTGTAATACAGTTCCTCATGTGATCGTGGCCTCCCCTACCATGAAATTATTTGGCTGCTACTTCATAACTGTAGCTTTGCTACTGTTAAAATTTGTGGTGTAAATATCTGATTATGTGATCCCCAGAGTAGGATTGAGAGCCCACAGGTTGAGGACCACAACTCTGACCTCCTTCCTGGAGTTGTTCCACCCGTCCCCAAGTGCTGGGGAATGCAGAATGAGGGTCCTCAAGACTGAGCACACCTAGCAAGACCCACGGGCAGGCACAACTTTCCAGAGTCCTGGGCTTGTGGATTTTCTTACACAATGCATTCTCTCCCTGGGCAGCTGTTTCATACCCCCACAGTGTCCACCACCAGCTCTGTGGCAGTTAGTTCCCACTTCACCACACTTAACACACAATCCACAAAATATTCACTTGTCGCCTGCAGAGCTGCATCCAGGTGACTGTGGGCCCTTCATGCTCAACTGTCCAAAACCTGTCTCTCCCACTCCAAATTGCCACACACCTGGGTCCCTTCCCTTGGAGTCTTTCCAGGTTATCATGGAGATTTTAATAGGGGTCACTCCCCTTCTTGAGCCTGTTATATGGAATATGGTGGTTGAAATCAGTTGTACCATCAAGGACACTATGTCACAATATTGGGTGTCAGGGTCATAAGCTTCTGCTGTAGACAAGGCAGTGGCTGGGAATGTGGTTTGAATAAAAATTGCATCCATGGGCTCATAAATTTGAATGCTCAGTCATCAGGGAGCAGCATTACTTGAAAAGATTAAAAGGTATGGCCAAGCCCAGAGCCTTCCTCTATGCCATTGGAACAGGATGGAGCTCTCAGTTACTCATCCAGCACCATTTTTGCCTGTGTGGTGCGTTGATGACAATGGACTTCCCACCATGATGAAAATGGACTAAACCTCTGAAACTGTAAGCAAGCCCCATTTAAAATTTTCTTTTATAAGAACTGTCACGATCATGGGGTTTCCTCACAGCAACAGATCACTGACCAAGACACAGTGTCAGTATTATTTGTCCTGACTGTCCCATCATGGTGTCAGGTTGGCTCACATTCCCTCTCATCATTCTGTCCTGTGCCTGAGATTCAGACAATCACACTTGCCCTCATGGAGAGTCACACCTAACTTGGTGCAATCTACTTTGACCTCACAGAAAGAAATGAGCCTGGACCTGAAATCTCTTCTGTGGGATCACATGTGTCAGTGATCCTCAGGCAAGCTGTCTTCTACACCTAGTAGACTTAACACAAAAGTATGAGACGAGAGACGCTAGACCAATAGCTAACTTATTTTCTATGGAACCATTTAAAATGATGTTCTCAAATCCTCTGACATCTGCCATTCAAGTTTTGTCCTCAGTGGCCTTCCTCTACCACCCAAGCCTACTTGAAAGTTTCTCCTTAAAAGAAGTCACCAGAAATCTAATGGGAGATGGCCTTCTGTATATATGTTTTATATATGTTTCTCTTATTGGTTGATTAATAAAACACTATGGCCAATAGACGCAGAGAGATAGGTGACACTGGGAGATAGGTGACACTAGGAGATGAGGAATGTGAGGAGCCGCCCTCGATATCGCTATCGCCATTAGAAGATGGCGCTGACATCTGCTGTCAGTTGGAGTTTACCGTTTAAGCTGTGCCTCACCCGTCATCTGGGGTGATGAGCAAACCACCAATCCCGGCTCTACACGTCTCACTCGGAGTTCCTAGGCTTATATAAGGGGCTGGGTTTCTTAGCTTGGGGTCTCCCTCTCAGAAGCTGATCATCTATCTCTCAAGATGTATTAAAGCTTTACTGCAGAAGGATCCGAGTGTCCTGCATCGTTCTTGCTGGCGAGACGGTAGCGCGGGACATCTGGTGCCGAAACCCGGGAACTCTTCAACATCGCCGGCACCGCGGGAGACCCCTCGGAAGACAGGGCGGATTCAGAACTGCAGGGACGTAAGTTCAGAGAGGTATGCTTTATCCTGAACACCCCTTTTCTCGACTTTGGCCTTAGTTTGTCATCACCGTGGGACGGGTCAGTGGAGGCTTTGGTGCTAGTCCTGTTTGTCCTTCTTCTTCATCGTGGCTGGTGCTGACAGAACGGTGCTGTCAGTCTGGTAAAGGAGTCGAGCGCCGTTTTTTAGATAAGCTGCCAGCGCGATGGGGTTGTCACAGTCAGTGGTTACTGCCCTACAGACTGTGCTAAAACAAAGAGATTTTAAAATTGCACCACGAACACTTCAAAATTTTGTGAAGGAGGTAGATAGAGTGGCACCATGGTATGCTTGTTCCGGGTCCCTCACTGTGGCCTCATGGAACAAGCTAGGTAAAGAACTAGACAGGAAGCATGCAGAAGGAGATCTCCGCTTAGGTACCAAAGCCATTTGGAAGCTAGTTAAAAACTGCTTGGAGGATGAGGCCTGTCACCCTGCTATAGTAGAAAGTCAGGGAACCTTAGAGGAAGTTCAGGATAGCATGTCAGAAACTGAACGGAGTGAGAGAATGGGAGCTCGCAAAAGGAAAGACATGTCTAAGAAAAAAGGCCCTCCCCAAGAAGTTAAGAAAGGGGGAGAGAAAGAAGGAAGTGATCATTCACCCCCTAACAAATCTAAGAAAAAGAAAAAGCCAGAATCTAGCCTATACCCTACGGTAGAGCTAGAAGCCTTGGAGCTAGATAATTCCGATTCTGACACTCTGGATTCTAGCGAAGAAGGTGGTCTAGAGGAGGAGGTGGCACGGTATGAGGAAGAAAGATATCACCCTGATAGACACCGGCCGCTGAAAACAAAAATGAATGTGAGGCCACCGCCTATAAATCCGGCGGGCTCACGCCTTCGGCGCCTCCGCAGTATGAGCTTCGGCTGAATACTGGTACTGACTCCTTTTTACCTTTAGAGGAACGGAGAAAAATACAAATGGCTTTTCCAGTATTCGAGAATGCGGAAGGCGGAAGAGTACATACCCCCGTAGATTACAATCAAATCAAAGAATTGGCCGAATCCGTTCGTAATTATGGGGTCAATGCTAACTTTACCACAATACAGGTGGAAAGGCTTGCTAATTTTGCCATGACTCCCACTGACTGGCAGACGACAGTGAAAGCAGTGCTTCCCAACATGGGACAATACATGGAATGGAAGGCTCTCTGGTATGATGCAGCCCAGGCGCAAGCTAGAGTTAATGCCACAGCTGAAGATGAGAATCAGAGGCAGTGGACATTTGAAATGCTGACAGGTCAGGGTCAACATGCCCTTAATCAAACCAACTACATCTGGGGCGTCTATGGTCAGGTGTCGGCCGCCGCTATTAAAGCATGGAAGGCCCTCACAAAAGGGGAGAATCCAGTGGACACCTTACAAAGATTGTCCAAGGATCCCAAGAGCCATTTTCAGACTTTGTGGCCAGAATGACCGAGGCCGCCGGTCGCATCTTTGGTGATTCAGAACAAGCTATGCCCCTGATTGAGCAACTTGTCTATGAACAAGCAACCCAGGAATGTCGAGCGGCTATCGCCCCTCACAAAAGCAAAGGTTTACAAGATTGGCTCAGAGTGTGCAGGGAGCTGGGGGGACCCCTAACCAATGCAGGACTAGCTGCCGCCATTTTACAAACGCACAGGCGTGGAGATTTATCTAGTCGAAAAGCTTGTTTTAATTGTGGGAAAATGGGGCACCTTAAGAAAGATTGTCAAGCCCCTGAAAGAACAAGAGAACTGGAGCTTTGCCGTCGTTGTGGTAAAGGTTATCATAGGGCTAGTGAATGCAGGTCAGTCCGGGATATGAAAGGGAGGCTTCTGCCCCCTATTGAAGAACCCAAGGTACCCCAATCAAAAAACGGGTCACGGGGCCCATGGTCCCAGGGCCCTCAGAAATATGGGAACCGATTTCAGAAAAGCAATCAAGAGGAAGTAGAGGCTTCCGAGGAACCCCGGAATGGACTTGTGTGCCGCCTCCGACTTCTTACTCATGCCCCAAATGAATGTTCAACCGGTCCCAGTCCATTCCCCTGGACCTTTGCCCCCTGCCACCATTGGGCTTATTCTGGGCCGTGGCTCCTTAACTTTACAGGGACTCATTATATATCCTGGGATTGTTGACCCGTATCATAAAGAGGAGATTCAAGTTCTCTGTTCTAGCCCTCGGGGTGTATTTTCTATAAAGCAGGGAGATAGAATTGCACAACTGGTGTTGCTGCCCTCCCTCGGGGATGGAGAAACCTACACTTTACAAAAAAGGGCTATGGGATCTTCTGGAAGTGATTCAGCCTATCTGGCTATACCCCTAAATGAGAGACCTACAATAAAATTGTTAATTAATGGAAAAGAATTTGAAGGGATAATGGATACGGGAGCAGACAAAAGCATTATTTCACTCCATTGGTGGCTGAAGTCTTGGCTCACTGTTGTTTCATCTCATTCTCTACAAGGTCTTGGATACCAGTCCTCTCCTGCCATCAGTGCCTCAGCCTTAACCTGGCGGAACGCTGAGGGAAAACAGGGATGTTTTACCCCCTATGTGTTGCCACTCCCTGTAAATTTATGGGGACGGGATGTGTTACAAGCCATGGGCATGACCCTAACTAATGAATACTCCCCCAGGCATCAGCCATTATGGCAAAGATGGGGTATACAAAGGGTAGAGGCTTGGGTAGGCAAGAACAAGGCAGAATAAAACCCATTACGCAACATGGAAATCGGGGTAGAAAAGGACTGGGTTTTATTTAGGGGCCGTTGAGGCTTCACGACCCATACCGTGGAAAACAGAGGAGCCGTTATGGGTCTCTCAATGGCCTCTATCCTCTGAAAAATTAGAGGCTGTCACAAGATTAGTGCAAGAACAGGAACGGCTGGGGCATCTAGAGCCTTCTACCTCCCCATGGAATACACCAATTTTTGTTATTAAGAAGAAATCTGGGAAGTGGAGATTACTCCATGACCTGCGGGCCATTAACAATCAGATGCATCTTTTTGGCCCTGTTCAAAGAGGCCTTCCTTTGCTTTCTGCACTTCCTCAAGATTGGAAGCTTATTATTATAGATATTAAGGATTGTTTCTTCTCTATTCCACTTTACCCATGGGATAGACCAAGGTTTGCCTTCACTATCCCTTCTCTTAATCATATGGAACCAGACAAGAGATTTCAGTGGAAGGTACTGCCGCAAGACATGGCCAATAGCCCAACAATATGTCAGCTGTATGTGCAGGAGGCTTTGGAGCCAATTAGGAAGCAATTTACATCTTTAATCATGATCCATTATATGGACGATATTCTTATTTGTCACAAAGAGTTAGATGTTTTACAAAAGGCTTTTCCCATGCTGGTGGCTGAATTAAAACAGTGGGGATTAGAGATTGCCTCAGAAAAGGTTCAAATTGCAGATACAGGCCTCTTTTTGGGCTCAATGATTACTCCCAAAAATATAGTTCCTCAGAAAATAGAAATTCGCAAAGACCACTTACAAACATTAAATGATTTTCAGAAACTTCTGGGAGATATAAATTGGTTGAGGCCCTTTTTAAAAATTCCATCTGCTGATCTAAAACCCCTCTTCGATCTCCTGGAGGGTGAGCCTCATATCTCCTCACCCAGAAAATTTACCCCTGCCACCCACCGAGCCTTACAGATGGTGGAAGAGGCCTTACAGGAAGCACAATTACAACGTATTGTAAACCTTTTAATCTGTGTGTTTTTAAGACAGCTCAATTGCCAACTGCAGTCCTGTGGCAACATGGACCATTACTTTGGATTCATCCAAATGCTTCCCCTGCTAAGATTATTGACTGGTACCCTGATGCTGTTGCACAGCTCGCGCTTCACGGAATAAAAGCAGCTGTTACGCATTTTGGCAGGGATCCTGATTCCTTGATTGTGCCTTATACTGCTGCACAAGTTCAGACCTTGGCAGCCACATCTAGTGATTGGGCAGTTTTAGTTACTTCCTTTTCAGGACAAATTGATAATCATTTTCCAAAGCATCCAATTTTACAGTTTGCCCTAAACCAGGCTATAGTGTTTCCGCAAGTGACAGCTAAAGACCCACTCCCAGATGGGACTGTGGTGTACACTGATGGATCGAAAACTGGTATGGGAGCTTATGTGGTCAAGGATAGGGTTATATCTAAACAATATAATGAAACTTCACCTCAAGTTGTAGAATGTCTGATAGTACTGGAGGTTCTTGAGGCTTTTCCAGGACCCCTCAATATTGTATCAGATTCCTCTTATGTGGTTAATGCAGTTAATCTCCTTGAGATAGCTGGAATAATAAGATCCTCCAGCAGAGTTGCTAACATCTTTCAGAAGATACAAGCTGCCTTGTTAAATAGGAGATTTCCTGTTTTCATTACCCATCTGGACTCCCAGGTCCCATGTCCTTAGGGAATGACTTAGCGGACAAGGCTACAAAGCTGGTGGCCGCTGCCTTGTCTACCCACCCACAAGCAGCAAAAGAGTTCCATCACCGCTTTCATGTGATGGCTGAGACCTTGCGCCGTCGTTTTGCTCTATTCAGGAAAGAGGCTAGGGAAATTGTTACTCAATGCCAGAATTGCTGTGAATTCTTACCTGCTCCCCACGTGGGAATAAACCCGCATGGCATTAGACCATTGCAGATGTGGCAGATGGATGTTACTCATATTCCCTCTTTTAGAAGGCTTCAATATGTTCATGTTTCTGTTGACACCTGTTCTGGCGTAATGTTCGCCACGCCCCTAACAGGGGAAAAGGCCTCATATGTGATTCAACATTGCCTTGAGGCCTGGAGTGCTTGGGGAAAACCCAGAATTTTAAAAACAGACAATGGACCAGCATATACCTCTCAAAAATTCCGACAGTTTTGTCGGCAAATGGATGTTACCCATCTAACTGGCCTACCTTATAACCCTCAAGGACAGTGCATTGTGGAACGTGCCCATCGTACACTCAAATCATATCTGATTAAACAAAAGGGGAGTATTGAGGATGTTCTACCCTCGGTACCAAGAGTTGCTGTGTCCATGGCACTTTTTACCCTTAATTTCTTGAACTCTGATGCCCAAGGCCACACTGCGGCCGATCGCCACAGTTTAGAGCCTGATAGGCCAAAAGAATTTGTAAAATGGAAAGATGTGCTAACTAATGAATGGAAAGGCCCGGATCCTATTCTAATAAGATCCAGGGGAGCTGTGTGTGTTTTTCCACAGGAGGAAGAAAACCCCCTGTGGATCCCTGAAAGACTCACTCGAAGAGCTCCTTCACAACTCCAGAATAAGAAGGATGGAGGCCAAGTGGGTGATGAAGACTCTCCTACTCGGGATGATGGTTCCTAGTATGATGGGAGAGTTACGGTGGGCCATCATGTCTACCTTCCCCTACCGATGCCAGTGATGCATAATGCCCAGGAGTTCCCTAGATTTTTCACAACTAATAGAGAGTTGGGGCTTGCCTTTTTGCCTTTAGATCCTCAGATACAGAGTTTTCAGGATTGAGAGAACCTTGTCATTGGTAGGAAGCTTGTGCTTTACTGTGATTTCTTCATTAAAGGATAATTTTATTCATATGGATCCAGAAAGATCTAGTGCTAATCCTTTTGAATTAATGGAAGCTGTACTGATCTTTCTCCTATGGCAATGATTGCTGGAGGATATAGTGAGAAGGGACAGATTACTTTTGATTGGAAAGGGGCATTAGGCAACAGTCTGAGTGAGGGACAGAGCTCTGGATCATCTGATTGGTCCTCCTCCAATGTTAAGTATACCCCTTTTAAGAGAACTAATTATTCAGCTGCTCCAATTTGTGTTTGGCTGCCCTTTATTTGGGTTGTGAGTAATGATACCTTAGGTAAGAATCAGAAAGAAATAAATTGCTCTGCTTAGAATTGTTTTTATGCATTATGCTGGGATGCTATTAAGCACCCTTTTGCTTTGGTAATGCGCATGCCTCGATTTGTTCCAGTTCCTGTTGAGGTGCCAAGTAGTTTGAGTTTGTTTAGGGAAAAGCGAGATTTTTGGGATCTCTGCTATTATTGTGGGCCTGATAGCCGCCGCCGCGGTTACTGCTTCGGTTACCGCCTCGGCCCTTGCACTTTCCGCCACTGTGCAGACAACTCAAACCATTAATGAACTATCGGCCACTGTGACCATGGCCCTAGATAAACAGGCCACTGCCAATTCTCAGATACAAGGAGGCCTGATGTTGGTAAACCAACAGATTAATTTGGTTCAGGAACAATTGGATATATTGTGGCAGATGGCCCAATTGGGATGTGAACAAAAGTTGCCTGGCCTTTGTGTCACTTCAGTACAATATGAGAATTTTACAAGAGCAGCTAACCTGTCAAAAGCTCTGTCTCAACATTTATTACAGAATTGGACTTTTGAGTTTGAGCAGACACTCCGTGAGTTGAGAGTGGCGATCCTGCAAGTGAATTCGACGCGTCTGGATCTTTCTCTGATGGAAGGCCTCTCCTCCTGGATTTCATCTGCATTTTCTTATTTTAAGGAATGGGTGGGGGTGGGATCATTTAGCCTAGTTCTCTGCTGTGGAATAGTGTTGATGCTTTGGATGGTGTGTAAGCTCAGAGCCCAAACAAAAGAGACAAAGTGATGGTGGCACAAGCACTTGCTGCCTTAGAACACGGAGCCTCCCCTGACATTTGGTTAACCATGTTAAAGCAATAGGTCGCTGGCCTCCCGGCTCTTGCACCCCACGAGGCTAGTCTCATTGCACGGGATAGAGTGGGTAGGCTTCAGCAGCCCAAGGAGTTGCAAGGCTAAGCACTGCACAGGAGAGGTCTGCGGTATAACGACTTTCTCCTGGGAGATAAGTCATCTTGCATGAAGGTTCTATGTCATGATCTCCTTCCCCCAGAAAAACGACATCGGGACTGGTCAGGGCTCCCTCTGGGGATAAGACCCTGGAGAGGAGCTTTGTACATGTTCCAAATTTGCACATGGGGATTTGACCTCTATCTCCACTCCAAAGTTGTGGGTGTCCTATGGCTTCAAAAATAAATGAATAGGGGGAGATGTGAGGAGCCGCCCTCGCTATCGCTATCGCCATTAGAAGATGGCGCTGACATCTGCTGTCAGTTGAGTTTACCGTTTAAGCTGTGCCTCACCCGTCATCTGGGGTGATGAGCAAACCACCAATCCCGGCTCTACACGTCTCACTCGGAGCTCCTAGGCTTATATAAGGGGCTGGGTTTCTTAGCTTGGGGTCTCCCTCTCAGAAGCTGATCATCTATCTCTCAAGATGTATTAAAGCTTTACTGCAGAAGGATCCGAGTGTCCTGCATCGTTCTTGCTGGCGAGACGGTAGCGCGGGACAGAGGAAAATTCTGGGAAACATAGGCAGAGTCAGACACCATATAGCGGAGGAGGGAGTAGGAGATTCTGACCCTTCTCCAGTAAGATAAGACCACGTGGAAATACTTAGATTAATAGAAATGGCTTATTAAGACAGAGCTAGCCAATAAGAAGCCCTAGCCACTGGCCAACAGATCTATAATTAAATCTTGTTTGTGGCTCTCAAGGGCGGCAGAACCCTTCCAGAACAAAAAGCTCTCCTTGCAGAAGTCAAATGGAGAGGAGCTTCCAATTTAAAATAGTTTTTAACAGAAAAGCCTTTGCCTTCCAAACATAAGACATCCTCCTTGCTATTGACCCCACTGAAGAATGCTTCTTCCACACTGAGTTTTCAGTTGCTTGGTGCCTGGCACCCTGAAGAGCAGTGGAAGGAAAAAGGTTTCTTTTCTTTGGTCTGTTCATCCAGGAGGATATGCAAGTGATGGTGAGGGGCTTAGGCCAGTTCTGTGACCAGCACAACAGCCTCTCTGAAGACTCTGCCTGGGACTGCAGCATGATGGAGAGTTCTGTACCTCTGAAGCCAGCTAGAATGTGAATAGAATTGCTTCTTTCTCCCCCTTCAACATTCCAGAATGAATGGAAGAGGAGTTTATGATCAACATGAATATATGTGTGTGTGTGTGTGTGTGTGTGTGTGTGTGTATATACCTATGAAATAAAACACTTCATTGACTAGTTTAAAGTGAATTGAGACTTTCATGCAGCACCTCTCCACTCCCATTTGCTTGCAATAAGACCTTCCTTTCATTTAATATGCTTATGTGATTCCTGATCAGATAGATCGTTTTTTATTCTTTTAATTTAAATTAGAAGCAATCTTATTTTATATATCAATCCCAGTTCCCTCTCCCTCCCATCCTCCCATGCTCCCCACCGGGCCCCCCTACCAGCCCCCCCCATCCACTCCCCAGGGCGAGTGAGGCCTTCCATAGGGGATCATCAAAGTCTGTCACATCATTTGGGGCAGGATCTAGGCCCACCCCATGTATCTAGGCTGAGAGAGTATCCCTCCATGGGGGAATGGGCTTCTAAAGTCCATTTGTGCACTAGGGATAAATACTGGTTCCACTTCCAGAGGCCCCATAGATTGCCCAGGCCTCCTAACAGTCACCCACATTCAGAGGGCCTGGTTCGTCCTATGCTGGTTTCCCAGCTGTCTGGCTGGGGTCCATGAGCTCCCACTTGCTCAGGTCAGCTGTTTCTGTGGGTTTCTCTAGCACAGTCTTGATCCCTTTGCTCATTACTCTTCCCTCTCTACAACTGGATTCCAGGAGTTTGGCACAGTGCTTAGCTGTGGATCTCTGCTTCTGCTTCCATAAGCTACTGGACGAAGGCTCCAGGTGGCATTTAAGGTAATCATCAATCTCAATATAGGGGAAGGGAATTTAAGGCAGCCTCTCCACTATTGCTTAGATTCTTAGTTGGGTTCATCCTTGTGGATTTCTGGACATTTCCCTAGTGCCTGATTTCTCTTTAAACCTATAATGTCTCCCTCTATTAAGGTATCTCTTTTCTTGCTCTCCTCTATTTATCCCCTGACTCATTCTTATTGATCCCTCATGTTCTCCTCCCCCTCCTCTTCTCCCCTCCTCTTTCTCCTCCCTCCCCCCTCCCCTGTGCTTCCATTTGTTTTCAGGAGCTCTTGTTCCTTTCCCCTTCTCCCAGGGACCATGCATGTCTCTCTTAGGGTCCTCCTTGGTTCTTAGCTTCTTCAGGCAGATCATTCTAGAGCACAACACAACACAAAAGTTAATTTTTATTTCAGAAGAAAATAACATCTTAACCTATTAAATGACATGCTGTCTAACAAAATCAACATACAGGGGTTGTGAGCTCCCTATTTTCCTGTCTGAATGTAAGTTCCATTAGTGATACTAGCATCCTCCTCTGGCCTCTGCACATGGTCAGCATGCTATACACACACATAAGTGAACATACGTGGCATAGAGTAATATACACCCAGATACCACACCACAGGTGCACCAAACACACACACACACACACACACACACACACACACACACACACACACAAATTCCCCATGATTTAGGTGTATGGGGTGCGACTTATTTTAAACCTGTGAGTCACCATGCTGTTCAGAATGGTAACATGTTTGTAGCCTGAAATAGGAGATAAGGAAGTAAGCTTAAGGAATGGAACTGCCTTTTTTCTAATCCATGTATGTGTTTTATATTATATCCCAAATGAGCTTCATGTGACCCAAGGAGAACTACATTGCCTAGGTACCCCAGGATGATTCTAAACTCCTGCTCCCACCTCCACAGTAATGGGTTATATGCAAATACCACCACAATAGACTTAGGTAGTGCAGGGGATTGAACCCAAGGCCTTGTGATCAAAAGGCAAGCACTCTCCTAACTGAGCCACAACCCCAGCCTTAAGCTTCTTATTTAAGATGCTCTTTAAAAGGCCAGAGGTTGTCAACCTTGAGGTGAAACCATGACATCAGTGGCACCTATGGCAATGGACCTGGGAACCACCCCTCCCACTGAACTTTCATCATGGTCTGACTCAGTCTTCTCATCTAGTTTTGCACATACTTTCTAGGGTCACTTGTGAGATATTCCTCTGTTTTTAAAAAACAATCAGTGGGTTCATTGCAGTTTTGAGGAGATCATGCACTTCTGACATACAAATCTTACTCATCTATTAATCTGAGGCAGTCTAGTTATGTAGCCTATGTTGGCCTCAAACTAGTGATCCTCCTGCGGCAGCCTCTATGTGCTGGCATCATTGTTGAACTATGGCCAGGTTCAAAAAAAAGGCTTTTATAACTGGATACCTGGGCACTGTGAAAAACACAATGTTTAAATGGTGTAGTCTCTATTTCATCATGCTGCTACCTACACATTATTATATTCATATACAGAACAATGGTTTTTGCACAAATCTGCCAGAAAGTTCTTTCTTATGTTCAGCTGAAAAATATTGTCTATTCACAAGACTGAACAAATGAAATTAAATGGATAAGTAAACATAAAGCTTATCAGTAATGTATGTATATTGTTTCAAAAGCTGTCATTTCATGAGGCATTAATATTAATACTGGGATCAGTGTGAGGCACACCAAACCCCCATAGGTATATATGTATATACATATATAGTTACTGTATAGATGAGTATACATATATAGTTACTGTTCTACCACACAAAATCAGCTCTCAGATCCCATGATCCTAACCTTTCATAGGTCTCACTTTGACCTCTCTCTAGGTCACTCATATATTATGGGTCAGGGCTCTTGTTCCTTTCTCTATGTTATTTGCTTTACTCTGAACCCCAAAGAAATGGAAACGTTCAGGCTGGTTTGGAGTAAAGCACCAGAATCTCGTTGATCTGAGGCTGATCTGTCACTCTGTGATCTGATCAGCTAAACCAGTTGTCATGGACACAAGCTGGGAGAAGAAACCACTTTCTAGGGGTGTGAGAACACTATTTTCTATGCAAAGTAGAATATGCTTAGTTTACCTAGTTTACATGACTTTTCTCTTTATGTTCAGATTGCTGACTGAAACTTAGTAACTGATACTGAACAAAGTAACATTTACTAAGCAGATAATGCATTAGGTATTTGTTATTACTTCCTTTCCCAGTGATGCTGGGAACTGAACCCAGGGTCTTATGCATGCCAAGAATACATTCTGTTTCTGAACTACATCCTAGTCTCGCTTCATCTTCTGAACCATTCTATAAAGTATGTGTTATTATCAACATGCATATCAGATGAAAGACCCAGCTAGGGTCAGTAGCACCACAGACCTGAGTTCTTGGGGTGAAAAAGATGAAATCCAAGCCTACTTCCAGTTTCTACTGCTTCCTAGATCCCTGATTGTTGAATTATAGGAAAGTTAATGACAAATGATCTTCTAGGTGGGTTAGGAAGGACCATAAGCCTCATGAGATGTATGTCTTGCTTACAAATATGGCCTAGATTTCTTCTGCATAGATGTGTACTCAGAGTTGTGCCTTGTTTCTGTGGATTGAGCCTTCTGTATAGGCAGAACTTTCCTTCAAGTCATTTGCTGTCAGTTTAAAAAGTCCAATTCTGAAATGGAGAAAATATATGTTGTAGATATTTGATCTCAGTGTGTGAAGATGTTTTATTGTGACTGGTTTAATGAAAAGTGGAATGGCCAATAGCTAGGCAGGAGAGACTAGGCGGGGCTTCTGAGCAGAGAGGGGAATACAGGGGAGGGATCTGAAAGGTGGGGATTCGCCATCAAAACACAGAGGAAGCAGGATGTGCCTTATGAAGGAGAGGTAACAAGCTGTGTGACAGAGTGTAGATTAATACAAACAGGTCAATTTAAGTTAGTTGGGAACAAGCCTAAGCTAAGGCCAAGCTTTCATAATTAATAATAAGACTCTGTGTCATTATTTGGGAGCTGGCAAGCCAAAGAAAGGCCTGTTATAAAAGCATGCTTGGTGAAGCAGAGGTACCCTTTCATCCCCACATTTCCTCTCTCCTCTCCTCTAGCCCTCTCTATCTCTTGCACACTGACTCAGTGGAGCAGAGGCAATTTTGATACGGCTTTCATGACCTACTGACTATAAGCTCTCTTCTCTAGTTAATGGTTCATAAAGAGTGATTCATCTAGAAATTATTAAATACAAATGAAACAAAAATTCTTGAGTTGAAGACTAACTGAAAAGAAACATACTTTATAGGAACTCCACAGAGGAAATGAGTATAAACAAGAAATAATCAAACAGTGGTTGGATCTTTTCAGATTACTCAATGTAATAAACAGGCATTAAAAAGAAAAAAAAAGAGTAGTAAAAACAGTTCACAAGGCCCCATGGGACAACATCCAGCATAAAAAAAAACATAAGTAAAATTTAAAAAACAAGGAAAGCGGGCTGGAGAGGTGGCTCAGAGGTTAGGAGCACTGACTGCTCTTCCAGAGGTTCTGAGTTCAATTCCCAGCACCCATATGGTGGCTCACAACCATCTACAATTCAATCTAGTGCCTTCTTCTGGCAGAACACTGTATACATAATAAATAAATAAATCTTTAAAAAAGAAAGAAAGAAAGAAAAAGCAGGCTGGCACGTCACTGTCTCCACACTAACTCTTCTGAGGAATTCAGAGCAAACCCGACATTCTGAATGAAAAGAACTGACACTCAGAACTGTTTGTGGTGTGAGGTCTTTTAACGTTTGGCTCTAGATGTCCTGTCATTCACATCAAATAGTTCTGGTTTCTTGATGGCTTTTCTTAGAAAACCAGCAACATTGTTATCTTCCAAAGAGAAGGTTGTGTGTATCAGGACTTGGGACTTAAGAGAAGGCCTTTTCAATAGCTAGTGAAGACAATCATTTTTTTTAAAAGGCCTTGACCGCAAAGCCCTTATGGTTCTGTGCCTCTCTGTGGGGATGTATTATCTATGATTTATTAAAGCTTACCCGATGATTCAGAAAGCAAAGTCAGCCACAAGCTATAGAGATCAGGCAATTGTGATACATACTTTTAATCCCAGCATCTAGAAGCTAGGAGATGGTGGTACATACCTTTATTCCTAGGACTCAGGATTAAGAGGTTAGAGGGATCTCTGTGAGTCCAAGGCCACCCAGAGCTACACAAGATTGATCCAGTCCCAAAGAGAAACAGCTCACACAAAGATCTCAGCACCTGGGATCACATGCCTTTAATCCCAGCACTAAAGGGGTATAAAAGATAGGAACAGCTTCTTCAGTAGTCAGTATCAGGCATTCATTCTCCGGCCACATTGAAGATAGGAAGATACTCAGTTTCAGGATTCTCCAGCCACTCTGAGGAGAGGCAGGAGGATCAGTGCTTTCAGCCTGAGGTAGTGGTAAGAGCTAGTGGCCGGCTACTTTGCTTTTCTGACCTTCAGCTTGAAGCTTGAACCCCAATATCAGTCTCTGGGCATTTATTTTTCACGCTACACCTCTCAGAACTGTATCCTGTTGAGAACCCCACTATTAAGGTAAGGGTCCACAATGTCCAGATAGCTCTCTGATAGGAAAATGGAGGACTCCCTTTCTCAGTGGGGCTTCCTCTTCTCAGTCTACCTTAATTAGAGAGTATGTCTTAAGTTCAGATGCCTGACCTTATTTGGAGGATGACCCCACACAGAGTTTCCTGAAAATGCTGTATGACTCAGCACATAAGTCTTGCACCCTCCTCTTGCTAGCGTGATAATTAGGTGCTGTGTTATGATCAATCAGCTTTTCCTGCTTGTAACCCTAAGAACCCTGGAAGAATAAAATGAGTTGTCTCGGAGTCCAGCTTCAGGTGAGATTGGGTCTCCGGCGGGAACCACCCGTCCTTCCCCCATCCCGCTTGATCTTTGGGGCCGCTCCTGGCATCCAGAAGACCTGCCCACACAGGAAAGACATCAGCCCTTCCAAGACCCCAACCCCAGCGAGTCCAGCTTCAGGAAAGACATCAGCCCTTCCAAGACCTCAACCCCAGTGAGTCCAGCTTCAGGAAAGACATCAGCCCTTCCAAGACCCCAAGCCCAGCGAGTACAGCTTCAGGAGACCTGCCCACACAGCAAAGAAGTCAACAATTCCAAGACCCCAACCCCAGTGAGACCAGCTTCAGGAAAGACATCAGCCCTA
The DNA here is from genome assembly GCF_017639785.1 of Mesocricetus auratus. Lineage (NCBI taxonomy): Eukaryota > Metazoa > Chordata > Mammalia > Rodentia > Cricetidae > Mesocricetus > Mesocricetus auratus. Next base: position 143,209,025 of record NW_024429266.1, on the reverse strand, counting down.
CCAGGACCCAAACTCCGTGTCAGCATCCCCAGCTTCAGCTGCAGGAAGGAAGGAGACCAGTGGAGATGGAAAGACCCCACCAGCACCCACTGAAAGAAGAGATGGGAAGAAGACAGAATAAAGAGATCACTCAGCAATAGAAACACCAACATGACCCCACCAGAATCCAGGGATCCAACACCAGCAAGACCCGAAAAGCACTACATAGACGAAGAAGAGGAGACAGACCTTAAAAATTATTTCATGAAGATGATGGAGACCCTCAAAGAAGAAACGAGGAAATCCCTCAAAGAAATAGAAGAAAAAACAAACAAAAAATCCATGAAATGGGGGAAAAATTCAAGAAATAAACAAATATCTCAAAGAATCTAAAGAGCACCAAGAAAGAACAACCAAAAAATGAAGGAAACAACTCAAACAGTTGAAGGATTGAAAGCTGAAATAGAAACGATAAAGAAAACACAGAATGAAGGGATGCTGGAAATAGAAAAGCTGGGTAAACGATCAGGAACTGCAGATGCAAGTATCACCAATAGAATACAAGAGATAGAAGAGAGAATCTCAGGTGTTGAAGACTCATTAGAGGATATAGAGTCGTCAACCAAAGAAAATCTCAAAACCAACAAATCCTTAACACAAAATATCCAGGAAATATGGGACACCATGAAGAAGCCAAACCTGAGAATAATAGGTATAGAAGAAGGTGAAGAAATTCAACTTAAAGGTACAGAAAACATATTCAACAAAATCATAGAAGAAAACTTCCCTAACCTAAAGAAAGATATGCCTATGAAAGTACAAGAATCTTACAGAACACCAAATAGGCTCGACCAGAAAAAGAAGCCACCTCACCATATAATAATCAAAACATCAAACCTACAGAGTAAAGAGAAAATATTAAGAGCAGCTAAAGAAAAAGGCCAAGTAACATACAAAGGCAGACCTATCCAAATTACACCTGACTTCTCAATGGAAATGATGAAAGCCAGAAGATCCTGGACAGATGTCCTACAAACGCTAAGGGAACAAGGATGCCAGCCCAGACTACTATATCCAGCAAAGCTCTCAATTACCATAGATGGAGAAAACAAAATATTCCATGACAAAGTCAGATTTAAACAATATGTATCCATGAATCCAGCTCTACACAAAATGCTAGAAGGAAAACCCAGAGCCAAGGAAGATAACTACATTCACAAAGACACAGGCAATATATAATCCCACTTTACAAAACACCAAAAGAAAAAGGGAGGAGAAACTACACAAAATAACTTCACTAACAATAAATCAAGCACAAACAAGGATCACCAATCAATGGTCATTAATATCCCTCAATGTCAACGGCCTCAACTTGCCTATAAAAAGACACAGACTAGCAGAATGGATACGAAGACAGAACCCTTCCTTCTGCTGCATACAAGAAACACATCTCAACATCAAAGACAGACGTTATCTCAGAGTAAAGGGTTGGGAAAAGATCTTCCAATCAAACGGTCCCAAGAAACAAGCGGGTGTAGCAATCCTAATATCTAACAAATTAGACTTCAAATTAAAATCAATCAAAAGAGATGAAGAAGGACACATCATTTTCATCAAAGGAAAAATACATCAATACGAAGTCTCAATTTTAAACATCTATGCCCCAAATACAAAGGCATCTACATTCATGAAAGAAACATTACTAAAGCTCAAAATGCACATAAAATCTCACACACTAATAGTAGGAGACTTCAACACTCCGCTCTCACCACTAGACAGGACCTCCAGATAGAAACTTAACAAAGAAACAAAAGAACTAATAGAAGTTATGACCCAACTGGGTTTAACAGACATCTATAGAACATTCCACCCAAATACAAAGGGATATACCTTCTTCTCGGCACCACATGGAACCTTCTCTAAAATTGACCACATAATAGGAAACATAGCAAATCTCCACAGATACAAAAAAATTGGAATAACCCCCTGCATCTTATCAGACCATCATGCATTAACATTAGAATTCAACAATAACACAAATCGCAGAAACCCTACAAACTCATGGAGATTGAACAATGCACAATTGCACCATCCCTGGGTAAAGGAACAAATAAAAAAAAGAAATTAAAGACTTCCTCGATTTCAATGAGAATGAAGACACAACATACACAAACTTATGGGACACTTTGAAAGCAGTGCTGAGAGGAAAGTTTATAGCACTGAGTGCCCACATGAAAAAACTGGAGAACAGTCATACTAGAGAATTAATAGCACAGCTGAATGTTCTAGAACAAAAAGAAGCAAACTCCCCCCAGGAGGAGCAGATGCCAGGAAATAATCAAATTGAGGGCTGAAATCAATCAAGTAGAAACCAGGAAAACACTGAGAAGAATCAATGAAACAAAGAGTTGGTTCTTTGAGAAAATCAACAAAATAGATAAACCTCTGTCCAAACTAACCAAAAGACAGAGGGAGAGCATGCTAATTAACAAAATCAGGGATGAAAAAGGGGACATAACAACAGAGTCTGAGGAAATCCAGAGAATCATCAGGGCATACTTTGAAAATCTGTACTCCACAAAATTTGAAAATATAAAGGAAATGGACAATTTCCTGGATAGATATCACTTGCCAAAACTAAATCAAGAACAGATAAACAATCTAAACAGACCTATAACCCCTAATGAAATAGAAGCAGTCATCAAAAGTCTCCCAAATAAAAAAAGCCCAGGCCCAGATGGCTTCAGTGCAGAATTCTACCAGAAATTCAAAGAAGAGCTAATTCCAATACTCCTCAAAGTATTCCACACAATAGAAGCAGGAGGCTCACTGCCAAACTCTTTCTACGAGGCTACAATTACCTTGATACCCAAGCCACACAAAGACACAACTAAGAAAGAGAACTATAGACCAATTTCCCTCAGGAACATTGATGCAAAAATACTCAATAAAATACTCGCAAACTGGATTCAAGAACACATCAGAAAAATCATCCACCATGATCAAGTAGGCTTTATTCCAAGAATGCAGGGATGGTTCAACATTAGAATATCTATCAATGTAATCCACCATATTAACAAACTGCGAAAGAAAAACCACATGATCATCTCACTAGATGCTGAAAAAGCCTTTGACAAAATCCAGCACCCCTTCATGATAAAGGTCCTAGAGAGATCAGGGATAACAGGAACGTACCTGAATATAATAAAAGCAATATACAGTAAACCAACAGCTAACATCAAACTAAATGCAGAGAAACTCAAAGCAATTCCTCTAAAATCAGGAACAAGACAAGGCTGTCCACTCTCTCCATATCTCTTCAATATTGTACTTGAAGTTCTAGCTACAGCAATAAGACAACAAAAGGAGATAAAGGGGATACATATAGGAAAAGAAGAAGTCAAACTTTCACTATTTGCAGATGATATGATAGTTTACATAAGTGACCCAAAAAACTCCGCAAGGTTACTCCTAGAGCTGATAAACACCTTCAGCAATGTGGCAGGATACAAGGTAAACTCAAAAAAATCAGTGGCCCTATTATATACAGATGATGAAGTGACTGAGAAAGAAATCAGAGAAACATCACCTTTTACAATAGCCAAAAACAGCATCAAATATCTGGGGATAATGTTAACCAAGGAAGTGAAAGACCTGTATATCAAGAACTTTGTGTCTTTAAAGAAAGAAATCAAAGAAGATACCAGAAAATGGAAAGATCTCCCATGCTCTTGGATTGGTAGGATCAACATAATAAAAATGGCAATCTTGCCAAAAGCAGTGTATAGATTCAATGCAATCCCTGTCAAAATTCCACCACAATTCTTCAAGGACCTGGAAAGAACATTAATCAACTTTATATGGAAAAACAAAAGGCCCAGGATCGCCAAAACATCCCTATACAATAAAGGAACTTCAGGAGGCATCACCATACCTGACTTCAAGCTCTATTATAGAGCTATAGTCCTGAAAACAGCTTGGTATTGGCACAAAAATAGGCAGGTAGACCAATGGAACCGAATCGAAAGCCCTAATTTTAACCCACACACCTATGAACACTTGATTTTTGACAAAGAAGCTAAAACTGTACAATGGAAAAAAGAAAGCATCTTCAACAAATGGTGCTTGCATAACTGGGTACTGGTATGCAGAAGACTGCAGATAGATCCATGTTTATCGCCTTGTACAAAACTTAAGTCTAAATGGATCGAAGATATCAACATAAATCCAGCCACACTGAAACTTTTAGAAGAGAAAGTGTGAGATACTCTTCAACGAGTTGGTACAGGAGACCACTTCCTAAACATAACACCAGTGGCGCAAACACTGACATCGACAATTAACAAATGGGACCTTCTGAAACTAAAAAGCTTCTGTAAGGCAAAGGACACAGTCAAAAAGACAAAAAGGCAGGCCACAGAATGGGAAAAGATATTCCCTAACCCTACGTCTGACAGAAGGCTAATCTCCAAAATTTACAAAGAACTCAAGAAACAAGTCTCCAAAACACCAAATTAAAAGGTGGGGTACAGGGTTAAATAGAGAATTCTCAGTAGAGGAGGCTAAAATGGCCAAGAGACACTTAAGAAAGTGCTCAACATCCTTAGCCATCAGGGAAATGCAAATCAAAACAACTCTGAGATACCATCTTACTCCTGTCAGAATGGCTAGAATCAAAAACACCGAAGACAATTTATGCTGGAGAGGATGTGGAGAGAGAGGAACACTCCTCCACTGCTGGTGGGAGTGCCGACTCATACAGCCTCTTTGGAAATCAGTATGGAGATTCCTCAGGAAAATGGGAATTAATATACCACTAGACCCAGCAATTCCACTCTTAGGCATATATCCAAATGAGGCAAGTTCATACAACAAGGGCATCTGTTCCACTATGTTCATAGCAGCATTATTTGTAATAGCCAGAACCTGGAAGCAACCTAGATGCCCTTCAACTGAAGAGTGGATAGAGAAAATGTGGTACATTTACACAATGGAGTATTACTCAGCAGAAAAAAACAATGGAATCTTGAAATTCGCAGGGAAATGGATAGCACTGGAAGAAACCATCCTGAGTGAGGTAACCCAGTCGCAAAAAGACAAACATGGTATGTACTCACTCATATATGGATTTTAGACATGGATCAGGATAGTGCCAGTTTGCACTTCCACTGATAGAGAGTCTGGGAAACAGGAAAGAACCTAAAAGATATGCATATATGCATAGTACCCAAGAGAAGAGGATGGAGACAAGATCCCCTGAATGGATGGGGAACACGGCGAGGGGTGGGGGGGAGTGGGACCTGGGAAGAAGAGAGGGGGTGAAGAGGAAGAGAGTTGGTCATGTGGGAAAAGGAAGTTGAGGGGGTGGGGGTAGAATAGGGGGAAGAGGGAATCATAGGATCGCATACAGATCAGGCACCAGAGCGACCTCGAGTGATCTAAAGGGATAACACCAATTGGCAAGCTAAGCAATAGTGGAGAGACCACCTCGAATGCCCATTCCTGATAATGAACTTGATGTCTATAACCATCCGGGAGCCTTCATCCTGTGACTGATGGAAGCAGAGGCAAACACACAATTAATCACTGAACTGAACCCAAGGAACCCAGTGACAGAGAGAGAGGAGTGATGAGCAAATTGGCAAAGAATGGGCTGGCAAAACCAGCAGAGACAGCTGATCTGAACAGGGGAGAGCTCTTGGACCCCAGACTGACAGTGGGGAGGCCAGCATGGGACTGATCTGGACCCCCAAATGTGAGTTTCAGCGAGAAGGCCTGGGCAACCTATGGGGCCCTGAGCTGTGGATCAGTGTCTATCCCTGATATACAGTCTTCGTGTGCCTATAGCACAAAGAGGGATGCTCTCTCAGCCTGGACTCTTAGGGGAGTGCCTGGACCCTACCCAGAGTAAAATGACAGACTCTGATATCCCCTATGTGGATGGATTTGGCAATAGGGTGGGAGGGTGGGGGGAAGGGGAGTGCAAGAGGAGGGGAGGGAGAGGGAACTGGGATTGACATGTAAAACAAGCTATTTAAAATAAAAAAACATGAAAAAAAAATGAGTTGTCTCTTTGAAGTTGACACCCGGAAGTTCTTTCTGTAGTACTCATAGCTGTCTGAATCCTGCTTGCAGACTCTGCTCCCTTTACCCTCATGGCCCACTGGCCAACAACCCAAGAGGAAAAGGAGACCCACACCTTGTGCCTGAACAGAGACCTCTGTGTTAGCTCCCTAATTATGCTATTTTTATTCTAATGCTTGTTCTCTGCTGTTGTAGAATGTTGCTTTAAGGTGTGTTATATTTGTTTATGCTGTGGAACATTTGTTTAATGATGTAAAGATGTGTTGCTTCTGTTTATATTGCATTTATTTAACTCTGTGAAGCTGTGATTCTTTGCCTGTCCAAAACACCTGATGGTTTAATAAAGAGCTGAACAGCCAATAGTGAGGCTGGAGAAAGGACAGGCAGGGATGGCAGGCAGAGAGAATAAATAGAAATAATAAATAGAATGAGTAGGAGAAATCTGGAAGGAGAAAGGAAGAGCAAGACAGAATGAGCAAAGGAGGACATTAGGGGCCAGTCACCTGGCCAGCCATGGTGTAAGAGTGAAAGTAAGTTTTACAGAGGTAAGGAAAAGAAAAGGCTCAGAGGCAAAAGGTAGTTGGGATAATTTAAGAAAAGCTGGCAAGAAATATGCCAAGATGAGGCCTTGTATTTATAAGAATTACATCTCTGTGTGTATTTATTTAGGACCTGGGTGGCAGGCCCCCCAAAAGCCAAAAGAGTAAAACAACCAACACCACCTTTCTGGTGGCCCAATGTGGGGCTAGAGAAAAGAAATCCAGCAACATTTTGGCATACCAACATGGGGCTGTATTTCCATGTAGTGTCTGAGAAATGGGGGCCAGGTGGCAGGGGAAGTAAAGTAATTGACTCCCATAAGAGTTTTTGCCTGATGGTGAACCCTTGAGCAGCCAGTGTGTTAAGTAGGGAGGAGGGGGAGGAGGAGGAGGGGGGGGGGAAAGGAGGAGGAGGAGGAGGAGGAGGAGGAGGAGGAGGAGGAGGAGGAGAAGAAGAAGAAGAAGAAGAAGAAGAAGAAGAAGAAGAAGAAGAAGAAGAAGAAGAAGAAGAAGAAGAAGAAGAAGAAGAAGAAATGCCTGCCACAGGCAAGCATCAAAATTCTAGAGCTCTGGGTGTTGAATGCTGTTCCTGGTCATGCACCTCTGTGCACCACAAACTTTGGACTTGGCTTTCATGACCTGACCCAAGAGCAGTTAGAGCCAGCCTACAGAGCACACAGAGGGTCCAGGTGTAGCCTATCAGTCTAAAGTTTGCTTGTGCGGTCACTAAAGGCCAAAAAGATACGTAGTAAAGAAGTCCAGACGGGAAAACAAAACAAACCTCTAAACAGGTTCCAGTGTGTTTTACAATGTGTGTAAGCTTAAGAGAGAAAGAAATGGGAATAGGCAGTTAGAGAAATAAATAGTTAAAAAATAAAATAAAGTCCTTAAAGAGGCAGTAAAAGTAACAGAAAAAAAGCAATGTAAAGATGGGAAATACACAGGGAGTCGGGATCCTCTATAGTACTGTGTTGACTTTGAAATTTTTGAATGCTGGTAAGGAAACAACAGCTGCTAAGAGACCTTGAATTGAACGAGAGACTGTTGAAATAAACCAGCATATATACTTTAGGAATGCATTAACTTAAAAGAAAGTAAAAAATGTATTTGTAAAATGTAATTTAAAAGATGCATTGCTTTGGAGAAGCAGTTTTGCTTTTGTTTCCATAGGAAACAAGAGACTGTGGGTTTTTTCCAGGTTGATATGGATCTGGTTTGATTAAGGAAGACCTCTATCAACAAAGGTTACCATTGATCTTTCCAGGACTTGGTTGTTATCTTAAATTTTCTCAGGAACCCCTAAAGATACTTCATCCACAGGCATCAGGAAGCAGTCTAGCAAAAACAACATCCACGTTCCCAAGGGTTGGGTTATGGGAGGCTCTTGGTTATTTGGTCATGGATGTTTGTTATATTTAGGAGAATATAAGAATATAGGATAAAAAGACAACTATTAATCTCAGATACTTTGCATGGATTTTGGCTTATTGATACAAGTTTAAAATTATTTTTGTTATACTGTATGTATATATCTATTTTTGTTTAAAAGATTTTTTGGTATATTGATGCCAATTTAAGGTTATTTTGTTACAACATATTGTATATATGCTTCTACTCTTGTTTAAGGTATTGTACTTATGTAGTTCATTTGCCAATGTAAGGTAAAATTCTAATTTTTGAAAAGCTATTATAATAAACTATTCAGGATAATCAAGAAATATAGATTAGTAGTTAGTCATCTATAACAGTCAAATTTGTAGACATATTAGGTGTGTTTTCAAGATCATATAGAGATATATTTTAGATAGATAAATGGTTTTCAAACACTTTAAAGACCTACAGAATATGAAATTTAAAATGATTGCTAGCTTAGAGTTTTTCATGACAGTAAGACACATCTATTCCTAGCAGCATCAACTTACTTCAGAGATGATGGGCACTGAAGAAACTCCTTATGGAGTTTGCTTTCATTGTGGCAAGGCTAGTCACTGGGCAAAGAAACTGTTCTTGCCTTTGACTGCTGATAATGTAGTGTGCAGACTGAACATGCAGGGCACACAGGAAAAATACTGTTGAACTGTCAACACAAGGTAGGACAGTCCTTCAAATTTCCTGCTTCACTGAAAAGCCTGTCAGATACTTTAGGCATGAGAACCAAAGATGGAAGCCCCAATATTGCAGAGAAACTTTGGGTGACTGTCCAGGCAGCCAGATGCCTCTGTCATTTCTAGAGCCTTGGGCGTTTCTTACAAAGCACTTCTGTTTACTTAGGTAGTATTAATTCCTTCTGGGGTCTTGGATGGAGTTGAAGACTAGACTGCTACAGTTGCAGTTTTCCTTAATTATGAAACAAAGTAAGTTAGGTATAAAAGTTTGGATTCACTAAGATAGGTAATGTATTTTCTCTGAATTTGCTAAATGCAAATAGACTGTATATTGTAGATTACTCCTTACTTGATAACTGTTTTTGTTGTATATAGTTTTACTATGTTAAAGTTAAAATCCTTCATTTTTATCTAGACAAAAAGGGGGAAGTGTAGAATATTGCTTTAAGGTATGTTACATTTGCTTATGCTGTGGAACATTTAATGATTTAAAGATGTGTTGCTTTTGTTTATGTTACATTCATTTAACTGTGAAGCTGTGATTCTTTGCCTGTCTGAAAATACCTGATGGTCTAATAAAGAGCTGAACAGCCAATAGTGAGGCAGGAGAAAGGATAGGCAGGCCTGGCAGGCAGAGAGAATAGATAGGAGGAAAAAGAGAAGAAAAGGAGGAGCACGGGATTAAGGAGTGAGAAAAGAAGAGGTCAGCCACCCAGCAACACAGCTGGCCATGCAGTAAAAAGGAAAGAAGAGATATACAGAAATAGAGAAAAGTAAAAGCCCAGAGGCAAAGATTTATGGCATAATTTAAGAAAAGCTGACTAGAAATAAGCCAAGCTAAGACTGGGAATTTATAAGTAAGAATAAACCTCCATGTGTGACTCATTTTGGAGCTGGGTGGTGCCCCTCCAAACAAAGAGTAAAGAGTAGAGAGTAAAACAATAACCAACAAGACCCTGCCTTATTCATTTTTTTTGATGACAGATTACCACCATTGCTAGAATTACCACCAACCAGGTTATGGTCCACTATGAGACTCTGAACCCCTCTGATATAGGTTATAAGACTCCTGAAGCCAATGATGACACCTCTCCATTATAAAATAAAACAGGGGCAATGTTGGAGAACCCTGCTATTAAGGTTACAGTCTACCATGTCCATGTCAGGCCAGCTCTCTAAGTTCAGCACAAAAATGGAGGACTCCCTTTCTCAGCAAGGATATTTCTTCTTTGTCTAACCTTAATTGCAGAGTGTTGCTATACTCAGATGACTGACTTTATTTGGAGGGTGCCCGTGCACAGAGCAGCCCCCAAACTCTGTATGACTCAGCACCTAAGTCTCGCTCCTTTCTTCTGCTCTTACAATGAGAACCTTTACATACCTTACCCCTAGAAGAATAAAATGAGCTGTCTGAAGCAGACTTCTGGAAGATCTTTCTGTAGTACTCATGGCTGTTCGAATCCTGCTTACAGATTCTGCTCTTTTCATCCTGATGGGCTGGTGGCCCAAGACCCACGACAGAAAGGAGACCCACAGTATCCCACATACTCACTGTATTTGGAGGAACACACCACTGTGACAGAATCTTTTGATGTGCAAAAGTACCACTATGACTGATTCAGGCAGAATCTTTTGATGTGCCAAAGTGTGTGTGTAAGTCAACACTGGACAGGAAGGCTTTCTGGGTTGGATGGCTCTAAGAAGACAAAACAAGCCAAGAAGAATTCCCAGTGAGCCCAGCTTCCTTCACAGAAGGCAGGGCCGAGTGATGGGGGAAGTCCTGTGTATATGTCAATAAAGCACTGTTGGCCAATAGGGAACCAAGATAGGTGGGACTAGGAATCCAGGAGGACTCTGGGTAGGAGAAACACGGGAGAAAACACAGAGAGTCAAGATGTAATGCCATGGGGTAGGAAGCCCGGAAAGTTCTCCGGTAAGAGAAATACTTAGATCAACAATTATGGGGTAATTACTTAAGTCAGAGCTAGCCAGTAAGAAACAAACAATGCCAACAGCTTCATAATTAAAACAGCATCCTGTGTGTTTATTTGGGCCTGATGCGGCTCTGGAATCAGGCTGGCAGGAAGGCTTCTCTCAAGGAAGGCTTCTCTTTACAGCTGAGGAGCTTTAACAGCTCAATGTACAGATAAAATGTAATGCTGTTCTTATATAAAAAGATAAAATATATATTAATGTAGCACTAAGTCAACTTAGCATCTCAAAATATCATGTTATAATCATACATAGGTATATTCAATTTTTCTCATAAAAATAAAGTAGAATATGTGCATTCTGTCATTATAATAAATCCCTAGAACACATATAGTAAAATCAATTTGAAAAGCTCAGGGGAGTAGAAGAAGCCAAGTATGGAGAGGCCTGAGGCTGAGCTTGGGGCATCATGAAGGAAATGCTGATCTGTTGGTGGAGAAGAAAGAGGGGGGCATTTCACTTTGTCCTCCTGAAGTTTATTTTGTTTTAAATCTCAATATGAAGAAATGATGAAGAAAAGTCATCTATATCTCAGTTTCTTCCTAGCTGGTCCCTCCCTGAGGCCAAATCCCTCTATCATCTATGCTTAGTTCTGCCTGATGTCTAAACAGTAACCTTTGTTCTCCAGCCTTGAACCCTCTCTGCTTCCCTCCTGCTCACAGCAGACTCTGACTCCAGCTCCACCAAGAGTTCCCGTGACTACATCAGACATGAGGTCAGCATCTGAGACCTGTGTGCTTTCTCCTTGTTCAAAGATGAATGCCTTGTAAAGTTCTGATGTGGTACTGTACTATTGTTATATAATTTTACCCCTCTGGATCTCTCCTGGCTCCTCCATTGGTGCACCAGATGTAAAAACACATCAGATAACTACATACCCAGAGTGTGGTTGAAACTTGGAGAGGTTAAGGCAAGGAAGTCATATGTAAAAATGACAACTTGTTTCAAGAAGGATTTCAAGAAGGCTAGACCCAAACAGTGTTCAAGTAGAGCATGCAGGAATGCCCACTTAAGGAAAGCTAGGAGCAGGAAGTAGCTTAAGGTGGTGTAAGCAGGAGGTGGCTCACTCTTGCACGTACAAAGTTGGAAGGGTGGGACAGGTTCCTAGCAGGGTCCTGTTTCCTTACTTAAATAGTGTGGAAACATAGGTTTTGTTTAATGATTTATGAAACTGCAGTTAGACCATGTACACTCATGAGAGTAGGCTATATTTTAACACACAAAGCTTTTGGAAAAGTAAGGCCAGGTCAAAATATGTGTCCAAACTGTATGCACTCTGCCAACACAGCTCTACCAAGAGCTGCCTCATCTCTCTTCCCTGAGAGCTAAGCTCATCAAGACAGTAGTCTTTACCATCGCCATAATATTCATCCCCAAGACACTGTTCTGTTTTTGGAGGATGGTGGTCTTGTTGTGTAACTCAGGTTTAGCCTCAAACTCACCATTTTCTTGTCTTAGCTTCTGGTGCTGGTCAGAAGCCAGGGACTCTCTGTCTTCACATCTCCTCACCTTAAGAGAACTTTGTATGTGGCTAACCCTACCTGGTGTTCACGTGCTTTCAGGAGCTTCCATCCCAGGCCCTAACACAGTCACTGCTCCTGCTTCATCCATGAAGTCAACATCTCCCTGGCTATATGAGGGTTTCCTATGAGGGTCTACCAGATGCTGAAAATAATCACATACAACTGAAATTCTCTTGACTTCACATCTCTCCCTAAGTCACAAGATTTTCCGAGAGTCTGGCTTTCAGAGAATAACAGTGCAGCACAACACATTCCTTATGGAGATGATTTCAGTAGATACTTTGGAGTCTTCAAATCTCTATTGAAGCCTTAAAAAGTGAGGGTCTGACTTCCAACAAGCTTTCAGAAAACTGACCTGCCTTAAGTTAAACACCAGTTGTACACGACAGTCAGGGGGGCAGGACACACAAACAGCACTCATCACTCGAGGTTCTGTCACCACAGCAGAGTAAGTGGGAGCATGGAAGCAAAGTCTGAGGACAAGGACAAGGGGACACAGCATTCTCTGTGGATCTCAGGGCTCCAGACTCAGACACCTGTCCACCAGCGCTGCCTCACGTTACCAGTGAGCTCGTCTCACACCTGTGTGGATGACCCAGATGCAATGGGGACCACGTCTACACAAGTGTTTTCCAAGTCAGGGACCTGTGGTGACTAACCTTGCCTTGTCAGCATCACACTTTCCCTAGTCTGAGTGACTGATGCCGATGTGCTGGGGGCTAACTCATCAGAGGCTTCCTCTAGGCCACACACTGGCAGTGGCTTGGCAAGTCTGGTTCCCATACAAGAGGCTCAGCCTTTGTAGATGACCATGCTGCACCAGTGCCCACCTCCCCACTGTGATTGTCTTCATTACCAATCACAGCACTAGCCTGGAAGCAGGAACTAAAGTGGGGTTCATGGGAAGGTGCTGCTTACTCTCATGCATCCTATGGTTTGCTCAGACTGCTTTTTTTGTACATACCTGGACCACCTGCCTAGGGATGGCACTGGCTACAGTTTGCTTTGCTGTCCTACTTCAAACATGATTCAAGAAAATGCCCCATAGATTCACCTGTAGGTCAATCTTATGGAAGAACTTTCTCAAGTAAGATTACTTCTTCCTAGATATGTCTACATTGATGTTAAGTTAATTAAAAAGTAAGCAGGATAAAATCAATTTAGTTTTGTTGTTGTTGTTTGTTTTTTGAGACAGGGTTTCTCTGTGGCTTTGGAGGCTGTCCTGGAACTAGCTCTTGTAGACCAGACTGGTCTTGAACTCACAGAGATTCGCCTGCCTCTGCCTCCCAAGTGTTGGGATTAAAGGCATGCACCACCACCATCCGGCTCAATTTAGTTTTTACATATTTATGCCAGGCTTGTATGTCATCATGCTAGCAGACATTTGTACTATACATTGGGCCACATATGAACAAATTTAATACCTTCTCAAGGGAGTATTTTATAATTTAATGCCAATTTGGAATGAGCATAGGCCTACAAACATTTCTTTTTTCCAAATAGCAATATTGAAAGCATTGATATATTTTAATTATGGGAGAATTTTCTTTTTCTTCTTTTTTTTGTGGCAAGTCCATGTAGACTGGCATGGAACTTACTATGTAGACCAGGCCTGCCTTGAACCCATAGAAATCCACCTGCCTCTGACTCCCAAGTGCTGGCATTGGGAGAATTTTCAGAATTGTAAATGGCTTTAAAACTGGTTAGAATATAGTCCTCCCCCATGTATACTTAGTGACTTTTGTCCATTCATCTACTCGTTCATTCAGTAACTGACCTGTCTCTCATTTACTTAGATCTAAGATTGTGAAACATATTAACAGTGTGTGTAAGCTACTTACAGAAATTTCAAACCGAAAGGGAAAACTTACTTTTGAAAGTCCTATCATAAATTTCTGCATTTCAATTTGTAACAAGCATACACCAATATTCTAACTTCATATGTCCTGTCATTTAGCCTTCCTCTTGAATTCATATTATTACCCATAGTTCTCTGTGCATAACATTATGTGAAACTCTTGGACTCCAGGTGATTTCAGGTCTCTGTTGGTATTGGTTATAACATAAAACCATATTGTCCACAGTTATCATGATACCAGGTATGTGATTCTAGTAAAACTGACGGAATGGAAGGATGGGCTGATAGAATTTTTGGGAGGCAGTCAGTCAGTATTTCTGAGAGCATTAGTGTGTGTTTCTTTCATTCTAGCAATTCTACATCTAGAAATTTAGATATAGTCCACACTTAAAATGGTATTCACAGTGCAGCACTTTCTATACCAAGATCAATATCGCAACTGAAACAAATGGAAACCTCCAAAATAGGCAGGAGGTATGTCAATATCGGACAGTTAAACTATGATATTTTTAGGCTGTAGATTATAGTCAGTGAAATGACAGAAAAGTTCTGTGGTCTTTAAAACTAGAATGGATATACTAAGTATGTATGTGCATAGATTAGGAGAAATTTGTAAAATGTAATATATTGCTTTTGGACAGATAAAGGATACATGTGTGAAATACATATTTATGAACGATATACAAAATTGATGACGATTGACAGTGTCCTAAAGACCTCACAGGTGTCTGCAGCAGGGTTGGAGGAGGATTCAACTTTTCTGTCCCCTGTCCTGAGATTGGAGCTACTCCTTGTAACGATTCAGGCAATATGCTGGCCTGCCCCTGTCACCTGGCAGATAGCACTCAGGCAGTACCCTGGTCCACCCAGGGTTCCATGAGTACTAGTCTGCAGGCAGGTGCAAAGGACCCCAAAGAAAGACCCCCCTGCCCACTTATGCTCTCTTTCCCGCTGTTCCCATGGAGGCAGACAGGACTTTTCCATCTCCCTCTTCTCTTCTGTCCTCTCTCTCTGTCTCTTTACCTCTTCTCTCGTTCCTTCCCCCTCCATCCCCTTTCTAATAAAACTTCTCACTTAAGCTCTGTCTGCCTGGTGTGTTTGTCCCCCGGCTTGGTCACCCTCACCTGCCATGCAATCTGCCAAGGTTCCCCTTGCGCTTTATCATAACACCCCAGAGTACAGTGCACTACCTGATCCACAGGCCTCAAGCTACAGGTGCTGTGGGACCACAGGCCTGCTGACAAACCTCGCCACGGTTGTCATCATGGTGGGCTGGAGCGCATGTGCACTAGCAAGGCGCGCGCCTAGGAGAGCGTTGATCGTTGGCTTCTGAATCTCGAGGCCTCAAGGAGGTCGTTGCTTGCCGTTAGGGCTGTCCCCGTTGAGTGGGCAGCATCGCAGCGCCTACATGAGCCAGGGGCATCATGGCGTTAATTGTCGTGGTGGGTTCATGGACGTGATCCACTCAGGAAGAAGGAAGGGAACCATGTCCAGAAAAGGTTAGAGGCTTTGGTTCCTGCCTGGTTCCACCGCCATGGGGTCTCGGTGTTCTCGGGGACCTGCCTGTCTTCCACCTCCCAGTGGTCCCCATGCTGCCTCCCCTCATTTGTATGGTCCCAATCTGTGGAGCTCGGGCATGCCCGGAATGGTGCTGTTGCCAGTACTGGGTTGGCCCTTGATCACAGGGTTCCACAGTGCTAAGGTTGTTTAAGTCCTGCTGACTGTGTGAGGGATCCAGTCTGAGTTGGATACACTCTGTCCTTGTGGCTCTTCGTATTATCTCCAGGGGTGACCAGGCTGTCCTTTACTAATCATTCTTTAGTTTTATTCCCGGAATATATACTGTGTCTACTTTCCCCCTCACAGTCCTGTTCAGAACTTGCCTGACATAACTGCAGACAAGTTCTACAGATACTCATTTTTCTGCCCTTCTCTCTCTAATCCATTCCTTAGGTACTTTTATGTAGTTGTTTAAAACTGAGATGCGGTTGAAACTGTGAGTCTGGTCATAGACAGCATTGCTTTAAGAGTTACACAAAGAAACCCCTCGTGGCATGGAACACAAGACTCTGATGGTCTGGGGTCCTCTTTCTGCAGCCCTCTCTTGCCACTCGGTCCTCACGCTCATGCTTCAGGCACACCGAATGAGCCCTGCTTAGCTGTAATTGATCTACAGAAACAAGCCCCAGTCTTACTCTCCACGGTGTCCCCTGGTGTGACTGTGATGTGCAGGTTGTTCATTTTAAGAACCAGATTTCTACTGACAGAATTGGTGTCAGTTATGTGAAGACTACTGTGTATGGAAAGGCTGGAGCTTGGCCTCTTCCCGCTGGTGTTTATTACTCCTTAGTGTTTTCATTAACAAATTTAGTTAGCAAACAAAATCTTCATGATGTAACCATTATACTTTGCTCGTGTTCACTCCCCACTATTCTCTTCTGTGTCCTTTGCAACTCCCACTGGTTTCCTTCTCCCAAATTATCAACCTTATATATTCAGGCATATATGTGTGTATGCATATAAACCTATGTACACACACACACACACACACACATTTCCACATGTGGAAAAAATACTCCAGTCTCATCTCTTGTTTCCTCTCCCCTCCTCTTAGAATCTTTCTTGCTCCGGCATAATCCCAGTCTTGCTCATTTGTCCTTCATGTTTCCTTAATATTTGACTTCAGGTTGTTTTATCAAGTACACAGAAGTTCTGGCCATACCTGGTTTGGGGTGTTGCTTATATTTGGAGATTGCTACATTGTTTTGTTGCTGTTTATCTATTTTTGAGAAATGGAAACAGGAAGAAGGAAAGTAGAGGTGGTTATTAGGAGGTGTATAGGTTGAGTGGGAAAAGGCCGAGCAGAGAGAAGGGACATGTTGTATGGGATTGGCTGTCCACCATAAAGGCACCTTAATTCCTTGAAGAGGACAAGGCTAACATGCAATTTGGCCAACAACGATCCTATGTAACAGGTGGAAAGACTATCTTCCAGTGGACTGGTGATGCGTGGGACTCATTTTGCTGCTTTCAAAGTTCCTTTGTGAAAGGTAAGTGAAAATCAATGCAGGATTCTTTTAGAAATACAAATATCCCATGTAGAAAGCTAGTTCTCAACCAGATTGCTTTACATTTTCCCTTCTTATAGTAAAGTGACTGTGTGATATTAATTTACTAACCAGAAATGAAACTCACAGATCAATTTGATTGACTTTCATGTACTTTCAGGGAAACACATCATTGTAATACTCTAATGAATAAAATAAATTTATAATAATGTGTTTTAATGTGTGAATGTGTTGGCTTAACTAGACTAGGAACATAAATAGTTTATTCTCCTATGTCAAAAAGGTGACTACTGGAAATTCATTGAAAATTAGAATTGTGGGAAGAAAATTTTATGAACATCTGTGAAATAGAATTCAGTGCTAAGTTGTAGATAAATAGGAACTGTTTCTATTTCTGTTTTAATGTTGATATTCTCAGTTTATTCAGTTGTGGGTCACAGATAAGCACAGAAGTGCAGTGTGTGTGCATGTTTACCAAGGCTGGAAACGTAACCAGTGTTATCCCAAAACAAAAATCTCTGCTTCTCCTAGAAGTCTCTGCTCTCTCTGTTTGTACGAATAGAATCATATAATGTTCTTCCCTTCCTGCCTGACTTGCATCACTAATCACTAATCACTAATCATGTCTCCAGGCTTCATTTGGGCTGTACATGTGCCAGAATATTCCATTACTCATGTAAGGCATATTTCATCTGTACTGTGACCTGCCTGGTCCCATTCTGTTTCATTTTAAAGGAACTTCCAGATACCATCTAATTAATTTCAAAATATTTCCCATTCATTATCCAGGTGACAAGGCTGAGAAAACCCATTTCTACCACCCACCGCATCCTAGATACATGGTCATTATGGATTTCTAGGAAGGTGAGTGACAAGGCTGAACTTCCAAGTGACTCATCATCTCTATGTCCTGACTGCTGACATGGCTTTTATTTCTTCTTTGATGTGTACACAGAACAGAGTTGTGTCCTGTTTATGTGGAAGGAATCCTCTACGTGTGCGGAACAATATTTCCTAAAGCCAAGAGGTGTTAGTTTAAAAAGTCCAGTTATAAAATGAGAACATGAGAAAATGCTGAGTCATTGGTTTCCTCTCCACGAGGACCTCTTTCCTGATGGCACCACGAAGGGGGCATAAAGTCTTCTCTAACCTCTGCCACAGGTGACTGGATGTTGAGGCCATGGAACTTAGTGTCCACCTTACTGAAGCATTATTTCTGGATGTGACCATGAGGGATTTCTAAGGACTGGTATGTATGTGGGTGCCTGAGCTCTGTGGGCAAGGTCCACTCTCAACACAGGTGGACAACATGCAGCCAGGCAGGAGCTACATGGGACCAACAAGCAGAGCAAAAGAAATTTTCCTCTGTATCTCTCCTGGGACAGATATGCTCTTCCTCTGTCCTTAGACATTATAACTCTGAGTCAGCTGGACTCTGGACTCTGGGTTGTGGACTTGTGCTGGGTCCTCAGATCTCTGGCCTCAGACTGAGGCTCGCACAGGTGGCTTCCCTGGTCTCTGCTTTCAGACATAGACTGAGCCCAGCTACCAGTAATGCAAAGCTTCCACCTTGCACAAAGCCTGTCGTGGGAATACTCAGCCACATTGGCCTCTTCCCCTAAGAGCTGTTGGCCCAGAGGAACTTCACTTAGATTTCAAAGACTGCTAGGGCCAGCCTCAGTGCCAAGACAAAAACTGTCTCAAGAGAAGCTTCCCACAGTAAGTCTCCTCTATGGCAAAGAGTGGGAGTATAGTGTCCCACGCTACCGTCTCGCCAGCAAGAACGACGCGGCACACTTAGGATCCTTCTGCAGAACAGCTTTAATGTGTCTTGAGAGGGAGAGCATATGCTTATAGAGCGAAAAACCCAACCCTTATATAGCCCAGCAGTCCCCGCCTTGGACGTGTCATCTCCTGACTGGCTCCTGCTCATCAGCCCATATGACGCCATGGGAGAGGCAGAGAGTAAGGGATGGAAAAGTACCAGGCACGTGCGCACTCTACTTGTTTGCAGGGCATAACGGCCGGGTGTCGGCGCCATCTTGTAACGGAGAATGTGCAGAAAGCTGCAACCTGGAAAAGATGTAGTCCTGAGATTCCCAACTGAGACAGCATCTGATGGACTGAGCCTAACAAAGTCATAGTAGGCAGAGTTCTGGAACTAATCACCTCCTTCTTGATTGTTTCTCCCTTCTGCTGAACTTCCATTGATTTTTGCAAGTCTGTAGATTGCCCAGTGCATAGGCTCAAGGCCAACGAATACTGACTCTCTTCCGTATCTGGAAGTGTGTGGATTTCTGACTTCACAGGCTTCCAGATGAAATGAGGGCCACCTCTGCGGAAGACTTTTGCAAGTAAAGAACCAGTGGTGACTTACCTGGCTTTATAGCCAGAGTGGCTGGTCCTGATATGCTGGAGATCACTTCCTTTAGAATGATGCTTCTCCATTCTGAAAGGGTGATGCTGATGTGCTGAGGGGCCCCATTTTTTTAAAATGGTGCTATCCCTAGTCCAAGTTATATCTTCACAGGCATCTTCTGCACTGTGCACCAATAGTGATTTTTTTTTTGGTTTTATGAGACAGGGTTTCTCTGTATTTTGGAGTCTGTCTGTTCAGCCTGGCCTCGAACTCACAGAGATCCGCCTGCCTCTGCCTCCGAGTGCTGGGATTAAAGGCGTGTGTCACCACCGCCCGGCCAATAGTGCTTTTTTAAGGTGTTTTCTGTGAAGGGAATTGCAACCTTGGTGGATGACCATGATGTAGTGAAGCCTGCCTCCTCATAGGGATTTTCTAATCAGCCACCACTGACGTAATGGGACCTCCTTGATGAAATCCCTAGACAAATTTTTATTTTATTTTTTGCAGTTCATACCAGAGGGCAACTTTCTGGGTTGCTTCCTCTTCTTGTCCTTCCATAGACAAAAAGAAAAAATTACTTATGCTTATAGTTTATAGCTCACAAAAAGGTCTCAACATGGATATGAACCAAAGTGTAGTTTTACTCTGGTCTTATTTGCTAATACAGAACCCATGCTCTCCTGCATACCCCAAGAGTCATAAAGCACAGTTACTACACCCTTACTGAATTATCATATAATTGTCTTTAGGAACAGTGAAGCCTCAATATTTCCAGTACCCCATTGTACTTTGTGTGTGTGAAGCCTCAATATTTCCAATACCCCATTGTACTTTGTGTGTGTGTGTGTGTGCACACATGCGCACATTCATATTATTGTGGAGCTCAGTTGTCAATCTTTAGTTGTGGACTACCTCGGTTTTGCAGGGAGAATCTTTTATTGGTATTGAAACTTACCCATTTGGTAATGCTTGCTGGCTAGCACATACCAGGGATCACCCTGTCTCTTCCTTCCCAGTTCTGGAATTACAAGTGTGCACCACCTTCCCACTGAATGTGGTGTCATCATCCATATTGTTGATATTTGGGTTCAGAGCCTAGGGATCAGGTTCTCACACTGCCTGATGAGCACTTTATGGACTGAGGATCTCTCAGGCCTACAATTTCTTCTTTCCTGAGGTCTTGATGCCCCTACATTGTATGTGATAACCTGTCACCTACAGTTCTACTCCACAGCTGTGCTGACACATATATTCTGTATCCCAGGCAAGGCTGAGAGTAATCGTTACCCTGATGATTGGTCTCTAGTATATTGAATTTGAATTGAAATATAAAAAAGCCTGCAATATTTTTCTGATGCTCACTTCCAGTGAAATTTAAAACATCACCAAACATTAAGTAATAAACTCCCTTCACTCAGGGGTTTGGAGATGTATAATGCAGAGCTGTTCAGCCCTCTACTGACTGACAACACCAGCTTACAGAATACCTCAGCAAACAGATATAAATTAGTATGTAGTTGCTTATAGTGTGTATTCTTGTCCGCTAGGGGTACTGCTGAGCCCTACATGCTTCTCCCCAAGCTAAAGCTAACCCTAACAAGATACTATACAAGCTCTGGGAAGATCATTGACTACAGATGGGATAACCTCATGTGATCTGAACTTCTCATTCCTGCCTGTGAAACACCTTATGTTCTGGTGAAAATGTTCACTGTGGTCAGGTTTCTTGCTGTAGATAAGTAGAAAGGTCACAGGTGTCTGTCCTCCAGTCATCCTCCTGGACGCATAAGCTGAATCTGTGAGAATCCTCCATATCACTATTGGCCATTGACTGCGCTGAGTTACCGGTCCGTGTGTCCCTAATGACCTAGTCCGTTAAAATCACGGACTCCATTGGTGCAGCACAGCACAAGCTGAGCAGCTGACACACAATCCTCCTGTCTCTGTGATCTCCACACTGACCTGGTCTGTCAGGCACTGCTGTTCATACTCCCTGGTGTACCTCTTTAGGAGGTGAAATGATTTTTTAATTTGTGTTATAACACGGAAATGACAAATGTGAACAGTTCTAATGTCAGAAAAGAGAGAAAGAAGACAGGTTGGGAGAGGCAGCAGTGTCTCAAGTGCACTGAAACCCCTACCCAGCCACGCTGCCCGTCTGTGCTGCTCTGCAAAAGCAGCATTGGCTCTTTTCTTCTACTCAGTGCTCGAGATCTGAGGCTTCTGTCTGCTCAGCTCTGTGCTGTCTGGAGATTTTAGGTTGGCCACTGAGATAGGGAAGGCCCACCCTGAGAATGCTCATTCTTGTCCCAGTGTTGACAGTTGCTCTGTATTTGCAGAACTTTAGCATTTTCTCAATAAAGGGGGCAAGGAAAAGAGACCCAAGTGACTAAGATGTGCAAACATCCCAGTTGCCAAGGAGAGGTGGCCCCTGCATGCAGGGTTCCAGAGGTGCCTGGAGTGAGAAGAGGCACACACCGAAAACCCTTTACCCTCATGCCTGGAGAAAGAGAGGCCTCTGACCTTTCCAATAATAGGCACTCGAATGCAAACTCCAGCTATCGTAGTGGTGCATTCCTGTCATTCCAGTACTCAGGAACTTGTGGATCCCTTAATGGACCGCTACAATCTGAAAGAAACAGTCCTTACTCCTCTACTTTATTATCAAACCAGATAATTAAAATATTAGTCTTCTTCCTGCACTCTGAAATCACAAGGCAGAGCTCTGCTTATATTGTACTTCAGGGTGTTCTCAGCCAGGGCAACACAGTAGCTCAGATAGCTTTAGGTCAAGTCTGGAGATGGGTTTGTCAGATCTATGGACAGCTGTGCTGCTGTCACCAAGTGGGGTGCTTCCCCTAGGGATGTTGCTAACCTTCAACACTCAGATCAGTTATAGAACCAGGAAGTATTCCCTACTGTGTCAGAAACCCTGCTTGAGAAGACTGATAAACTCAGTGTGTTGTAACTGATAGATTGATAAGAAACTCAGTGTGATGACTGATGTGTGTCTGTCTGTCTGTGAGGACACATGCGGAACTGGTGAGAATCAGGAGGGAGGAATAGAGAGATTTACTGGGATCTCAAGAGACTGCCTTCTGTAAGTCTAAATGGAAAACAAAAGAACCCACGTTCTTGAATAAAGCCTGAAATAGGAGTTCCAAGTCCTGGGAAGTGTCACTACAAATGAGAACCTGAGCTCATCCCTACCCTGAGTTTGCTCTTCTGCAGAATAGAACTATAGGGCAAGGCACCTACTCAGTGGAGAGCAAGGCACTTACTCAGTGCACGCTGCCCTGTGAAGGTCAAGGAAATTGTGCCAGGGAAATCCCTCCTGATCACTTGAACTCATTTGAGTCTGGGCAACTCTTTAGGCCCTGGAATACCACAGTGGAAACTAAACACAGATAGGACCTTTGCCTTCATCTGTTTCCTCAGCTACACAAAGCTCTCGTCCCTGGGGCTTTAGGAGTTATTCTTTTGAGACAGCCTTGAGACCTATTCAGAATGATGAATAGCTCAGGAAAAGTTGCTGTGATGAGTAACACAGCCAACAAGTGTCTGAAATCATCTGTTGTCTTGTGTGAGGGCTAAAAAGGAAACCTTTTTCCTATGCCATTCAGAAGGCCACATGATGAGTATAGACACATCTGCCTGCAATGATCCTGAAGCTGCCTGCCCAGGGCACCTAAAAGCACTCAACAATGCAAATACATCCTGCCTAACTGAGAACTCCTAAGTTGTCTAAGGGCTGTGCCATGGGGGTGGGCACAGACTGGGAACTAAGCCCTCCTGCTCATGAAATTCTTGAGTCATGACAACACCACTGTCAGTCTTTGTGTGCTTGGAAGACCTGCTTAACATGGATGCCGCTGTCAAGTTCCCCACTGTGAGCAACAGTGAGAAGCCTGAGTATGAGGACGGAATAAGTGCAGTGTCAGTCTACAGGAAAGGAATGGAAACTGCAGGTTCTCAAGGTAAAAGTTATATGAGGAATGCCTCTTGTAATGGGTAATGCCATGGTGGTGACGTTCTTTTCATGGGTTATGGTGAAAACTCACGAAAAGTCCTGGTTGAATTTGACTTTGGGGCTTTGCTAAGTCAAATCCCCAGTTACTCTTTTGGTGGGACACTGATGTCTTGATGGTCATGGTCGGACCTGAGAGTGGTCATTCTGAGACTAAAAAGAGAAAAGATGTAAAATTCAAACCTGGCTCTTTCCACACCAGTGGTTTAGCACAGAGTTCTATCTCCAGCACCTTATATTTGGTTTGATGATACATGCCCATAGTCCAAGTGTTGGGAGTGGGGAGCAAGAGGATTGGAAGTTCTCAGCCTTGGCTACATAGCAAGTTTGAGGCTGATTGGGTTGTAAGAGACCTTGCCTTTAAAAGATAAGTGAAAGGAAAGGAAGAGAAGTGGGAGGGCCCCTTAATATCTAGAAGTACACTTAAAATTCCATTACCTTTAAAAGAACGCAGCTGGGGACTAACCCTGAAACACAGGGCCTTATATGAACATTCCTGATCCAAATAGAATGTGTCGAAGGGTCATTTTCATGGAAATTTGATGCTTATACACCCCAGTATGCCGTTCCTATGCTCTGCTTTAGGTGGATGCTGTGCTCACTGTTCTGGTCCTTAGCTTCTACAATCAGCTTCTATAACAAGTGTGTCTCCATAGGTCCAGCAGTAAATTCCAGTTTGTACTCTCTGTGTCTACTTTTTATGGTTTTTTTTTGTTCTGCTGGAATTACTGATTACACCTAAAGGTTTTCTGGTGGAGTCTTTAGGTATCACATACAGAATCATATCTTCTGCAAAGAAGGACACTTTGATTTATTTGTTTCCCTTTCATTTCTTTCATTTGTCTTATTTCTTAGACTTCACGTATGATATTGAATGAGAATGGAGAAAATGGCATCCTTATTCTGCTCTGAATTTTAGTAGGAATAGTTTGTTTTTTTTTCCATTTAGTGTAATACTGGGTATTGATTTGTAATGTATAATGGATTGAAATATGTTCTTTGTTTCCCAAATATCTCAGGGGACACATGATTTTATTAAAAGTTTCTTGCACAAACTGAGATACCCAATGTGATTTCTGTCCTTGAATTCATTTATTTTCTCTTTGACATTCATTGCCTTGCATATATCGAACCATCTCTGCATCTCTGGGATGTTTTGGTGTTTTCTTGCATTCTATTTGCAAGTATTTCATGAGCAATTTTTGCATCTTTGTTCATCATTAAGTGAATTTTCTTGGGCCAATTTAGCCTGAGTTTGTTTTTACCCTAAATGGTTGAGATTTGACCTTTGTTCTTCTCCTAAATTGTTGAGTTCTGGCCGAGTTGAAGTAAAAGGATTGTGTTGTGGCAGTTTAATGAAATATTAAAACACTCCATCCTACAGGGAAGCCCTTTTAGCAGGAAGTAAACAACACAAAACAGCTTCAGGAAATTCCTGAAACTGGCCATGTTCACTAGCTCCCTCCATCCTTCCCTTATTCCCTCCTCCCAATAGTAAATAGTAAAGGCAGTCACTCTCAGGTAAAGCAAGAAGATTGAGACCAGCCCAACTATCCAGAAAAATAGAGAGTAGCCAAGCACCCCCCCCCCAAAAAAAAGCAGCATTCAATGGAGATGCCTGGAAGAGGATTAGGTCAACTGAGCAACGTGGAAAGTACACTCTTTATCCCATTGAACTGCCTGCAGGCTGTGGAGTGTGCTCCAGATTTTCATTTTGTGATCCATCACCCATGCTGGGGTGGGCCTTGCTGAGGCAGCTGACTTTGAATCAGTTCTGCTCATGTAAACGCTCACCCATATTCCTGTAAGCTATCGCAATAAAACTCATTGATTGGTTCACCCGAGTTGGACATACTTATTTTTTCAGTCATGGCCTCCCTTTATGGGTTAAATAGATTTGTGTATTTGCTGCTGCATTTCCTCAAGAAAAGTTTGTCACAAGATAATTGGCACCTGAGCAAGGACTCCACAGAATCAAAGATGACTTGGGGAGGAGCGAATGTGTGGTGTTGGCTTTGGGCAGCAATTCATGCAGCTGAGGCTGAGAAGCTTGAGAGGATCATCTGTGGAGGAGATTCTAATACTTTCTACCTTTATTGTATGATGCATGCATGTGCCCTTTTGCTATGGGATGGAAACTTCCACACTGTCTTAGACCTTGCTTCTGAGTTGTAAATTTCTGGGATCACCTGACACTTGTTCGGAATCCATGACAATGGACTTTCAGTGCTTAACCAAGGTTATTTTTTAATCACACTATTAGTTTTGGGATTATGCAGGGTCCAGACACAGCTTTAAAATTCTTAGGGTATTATGGTCTGGTAATATTAGATGATACCTGTCAATGTTACTGACAAAATGCTAAATCAGTCCATGCCTTACTGTAAATGTAAAGGAGCTAGAATCATGTTGGGAGCTTTGGGATTATTGGTTTTCACAGGGCATCTTGCTCAAGCTGTCCTTCCTCTGCATAACTTGATGAATAAAGGTGTTATGCAGTACTGGTATTGGGATAGAAAGACTCAAAGAGTTGTGGGAACCCGTCTTTGTGGGGCTACAGTCGGATCTAGCTGTCTTGCCTGGTTCATACCTGAGAGGGGAAGTGTTGTTTGAGAATGGGTAGAATAGCAGTACAAAGAGCACAAATACCATGTGGCTGGAAAGGGAGAAGAAAAAAGAAGCCAATGGGCTGAGTTAAGAGCAGTATGGATAGTAAATATAAGATATAGCCCATGACAATCTATACTGTTACTCGGTTTGTATTTAGAGGCCTCACATTATGGGTAAGGACTGGCAGGTGCTGGATTGGCCACTGTACGGACAAGAAATGTGAAAAGAAATATGACACAGTTCAAGAGGAATCATAACCCCTGGTGGTTTTTCAGCCGCCCATAGTCCTGTAAGCCGCCTGGAATAAGAGAGCAGAGATGCTTTTGCCAAGGTTCAGGCCATTTCCCTCAGCTACCCTTGGAAGGTGTTCACTGGTTCCATGTAAACTGGTATTCAGAGAGCCAACACAGGTTGGAAAATATCTAAGGCTGCTGGAATTCATGTGAGATAATCTGATATTTTCCAGGCTGTCCAAACATGTGAGGTCTGTTCCAGGCAATAGCCACAACAAATGGATACCCTCCCTGATAGGGCACATGTATCAATTACTGTCTAATTAGAGGTTGGCAGGTAGACTTCATAGGGCCTATGCCTGTCAGTGAGGCTTGCAGATATGCCCTCAACTATGTGGACACTGTCACCGACCTCTTACCAGCATTTTCCTGCAAGTGAACAACAGGTGAAGTCACTATTGTTGACCCCACCCAATGACAATGGGTGGGACACGCATATCTGCATTCAGGCAGATACTTAGGCAGCTTAAAGGGCCCTGTGTTGGGTGGCCACATCATGGCTATGTCACACCTGCGTAAGGACTCAGTACATATGTGCAAACTTGTCCTTTTAAGCGAGAACCTCCACATGTTCTCTCTCTCTCTCTCCGCCTCTTCTCTCTCTCTCTCCCTTTGCCCCCTCTTCTTTCTCTCCTCCTTCCCCCTTCTCTTCTTCCCCTTCTCTTCAATAAACTCCACATGGGCTAATGAGTCTCTTGGTTCACCTTCCATCGTGCCAGCGATTTAAACAAAAGAACAACAGCCATTAAGGATCTCACCAATCTATGTGTTATGGGTGTCCTTGAAGAATAATTGATAGTGACACTAGCCAACTATCATTACCTAACACTAATGCATCGAACTGGGATGATAACCAGGTTCAATTGTATGCCTACCTATCTTACAACACTACTAGGGCTGGGTTAATTGAAAAAGGGGTAAAGAGTCTAAATCCAAAAAGCACTCTACATGGATGGAAAAGACACATTTGTGAAGTACCTGCTAAACTGTCTTTTAAATGTATGCTTGTGTCTATATGTCATCTTTGCTATTAGTCTCAACTCATAACCATTGGTGAAGCTATTGAGAATAAATGACCGTGACTGATGCACAGTGACCTAATTCTTAGCCACAGGTGGACATCTACAGTCACTGTAAATGTTACAGCTCTAAGGGGAAAGGTTTCCCCAGTGGAAGTGTTGCAGTTCCGAAGGCAGTCAGGAGCCAAGAATACCACAAAGTCATATTGCACAAAAAGCCTCACACAGGAGAGTTATTGGGAAAGACACAGAGGGTGGCTGTCTCTGTTTGGGTGAGAAGCAGCAGAGAACAAAGTGGGAGGCAGGCTGACATAGGATTTCTTGGGGGTGGAATTTTCTAGAGTGGAGATTTCCAAAGTAGGGATTGTTTGGAATTTAAATCCTGATCATGCTTTGGTGTTTTTACAAAATCCGTAAGTGAGTTTGGACTTTTTATCCTACAGTCACCAAAAGATTTAATATTGGCTCAGGACCCTCAAGACCAAGTTCTCAGCACAAAAGAGATTCATTTTCCACAGAGGGACAGAGAGCAGGGGATGGAGATCAAGTCAGGAGACAGAGGATGCAGGAGAAGGAGAAGGGAACAAGGGCCAGAGGGAAAAGGTATTTGTTCCAGAGGGGGACAGAGGACTGCCTCTAGATAGAGAAGAGACAGATATGGCCCATAGGCAAATGGAAGTTATAAAGGTAAAAGAGGAAACCCTGTTAAGATCAGGTGTTTAATTTTAATTGTGCATGTTAATTAGGTGAGCTAAAGGAAATTTGGACTGCTGGACTTCAATATTTTCATAGCTGGACCTTGGTGATCAGCCTCAGGAGGAAGAAATTGCTAGATAAGAAAACAAACCTTGATGGCTACCTTTAGGAATGTAATCTAATGGTTTTTAGCAAGACAGAGGTATAACATGAATTCTAATAGGTCTTAATAATAAAAGCTCAAAGTCATATATAGGGAAAAATGCTGAAAGATCAGCGAGAAGGAGCAAAATCACAGCTACCTTATGTACTCAACCTCTCAACTGAAAAGAGACTGAGCTCCTGTCTTCTCTTGACTTGTTACTTCCTCTCTCCACCCAGCACACTTCCTGTCTGTCTGTTGAGACCTCCAGACCTCTATGGTTAAGTAGTGGCTAGTTCCATCCTCTGATCTTCAGAGTATAAACAAGGAATCACCACATAGAAGGAATCTGGGAGAAGTGCAGAGCCTACCAGAGCCATGCCTGTCATGATCCAGCTGGCCAGAGTCCCTTTATTCCCATCATTTTGTTTTATTACTGCGTCTCTGGGTATTGAGTGAATGGGTGTCATTGTCTCTGACTGCTTTCTGCTGACATTGGGGTTATGGGATTCAAGGAAATTGGGTTGCTGGTCAAGGTTGGGAAAAGCAAACTGTGTCAGTTGATGTCCAGGTTCTCTGGGACCATCTGAGGCTAGGGAAGTGTAGTCTGTGAGCTTGGATCAGGAGGTAGATTTGTAGGTAACAACTGGGTATAGCACTGGAGTTGCTGGAGTACTTAGTAGTTGACTTAAAATCTGTTGGTACAGACAGACTAGGGACAGTGGTAAAGTTAAGGAGTTCAGAAAAACATTTGATTTTGGATGTATATTTGGAATTTTTAGGTTCATGGTCTGAGTAGTTGGGAAGCTCAAAGACCAGAAAAGGGGGAAGAGATCCCACCCTTAGGAGTAGACAGTAGGCAGGGAAACCTAGGCTGCTGGCAAGCAGGATTGCTTATCTGGAGTGTGCTTGAAAGCTCTTGAGAGGAGCTAGGAAAATTTAGATTATATAAGGTTAATTGGGGTACAGCTATTATCTGATAGCAGGGTCTGGTTGTGTTGGGGAGAATATAGCTTGAGAGGCTTCCATTCCGTCAGAATACTCTTCCTGGGGTGTTCAGGTGGGTTCTGAAGTTGAAATGTTTTAGGAACATTAATGATTGGGGAGGCTCTTGGCAAATGGTGAGAGGGATGGTTTATAACAAGTTTTTAGGGTTGGTGTGGAAAGGTTGAGAGAACTTGGCTACAGTTCCCAAAGGGGTTCTTAGATGGTCAGGGTAACAAGTGGTCAGTAGGACATTGTCAATGGGAATACTGGTAGAGAGGGACTGTGACTAATGGAGGGCTTTGAAGAGAGGTGCAAAGAAAGCAGTGGGAATCATTGAAGGAGGTTTCAGTGATGACAACGAGGAAAGAGTTTGTTGGATGACTGACCGGGGTCCTACTGCTATGAGGAAACACTGTCTTAGTTAGGGTTTCCCTTTTTGTGTGAAGGGACACCATGACCATGGCAACTTCTAGAAAGGAAAACATTTGATTGGGTGGCTCACTTACAGTTTCGAGGTTCAGTCCTGATGGTAGGACTCCTTCTGTATATATGTTTGTCTTATTGGTTGATGAATAAAGCACTGTTGGCCAATAGGGAAGCAAGATATGTTGAACTAGGAGTTGAGGTGAAATCTGGGGAATGGAGATTCCCCATGTAGAACGCCAGAAGAGTAAGAGATCCGGACCCTTTTTTGGGTTAGAGAAGATCACATGGAAATACTCAGATTAGTAGTTATGGACTGATAATTAAGTCAGAGCTAGCCAATAAGAAACCATAGCAAATGGTCCACAGATTCATAATTAATATAGCATCTTGCGTGTTCATTTGGGACTGACACGGCTCTGGGACCAGACTGGTGGCAAGAATGCACATTACATATGGCACCCTCAACATGCGGCACAAATTTCCACTTAACAAAAGCTTAAAAAAGGATTTTTAAAAACAGAAGAACATAGAGAAGCATGGCTTCTTGGTAGCAGCATTTTCTCAGGTGGGCTCTGTTTTGCTAGAGACAAGCGGTGACTTGGTGCTGGTGGTAAACTTACCCCTGTCATCTTGGAAAGATGCAGTTAATTTAGCAATGTTGTTTAGCAGATAAAAGACACGTGTCCAGAAAAGCATAAAGATTTACAGCAAAGTTAGATTCAGATGAGGTAAACCTCTAAAAGTATTACAGTGTATTTAAAAATATATGTAGGCTTGGGAGAGAAAAAGATATAAGATAATGGTAAAAGAAATTGAGAAATTGGGCTGTGGTGGTGCAGGCCTTTAATCCCAGCACTCGGGAGGCAGAGACAAGCAGATCTCTGTGATTTCAAGGCCAGCCTCATGTACAGAGAGAGTTCAAGGGCATTGAGACAGAGAAACCCTGTCTCACAGAGAGTTGAGTCTGGATACTATATGCTATTGTATTGTCTTTGAATTATTTAATTGCTAGGGAAGGAGCAACAAATGTTAAAAGACATTTGATTATCAATGCTGCTGAATTAATCCAACTTATATATTTAAAAAATGCTTTGACTTCTAAATTTAAATATAAGAACAGGTTATTTGGGAAAGGAATTTCTGCTTTTGTTTCCACAGAAAATGAGGAGCTGTGAGTTCCTTCCAGACTAGTATGGTTTGATGAAGCAAGACCCCCTAAAGCAGTCTCCCAGGCAGTCCAGCATCTGAAACAGCTGGGATGATGCAACTGTGCAAACTACAAAAACAAGAACCTGGCCAGGTTTCTGTGTTTTGTCATGATCCCCATGGTATGGACAGTGCCCCCAACCAGTAGGAAGCGGTTTGGAATGAACAATGCCCAAATTCCCAAATATTGTTTATAAATTTTTGTTTTCATTTAAATGGGGTTGATTATAAATGGTTAATGATCACAACCAATCTCTTTTTGAAGGTAAAAGGGAGATTATAGTATAGAAATGAATACTTTGTATTGGTATGGATTTTCATTTATTGATACAAATTTAAGATAAATTTTGTGATATATATATATATATATATTTCTCCTCTTGTTTAAGGATTGTGTTTTTATAACTCACTTACAATGTAATGTATAATTAAACACAGATTATAGATAGTTATCTGTAATAGTCAAAATTTATAGTTATCATGGTGGGGAGTATGGCAGCATTCAGGCAGACATGATGCAGGCTACATCTTCATCAGAAGGCATAAGTGGACCGAGACACTGGGCAGTATCTGGAGTATATATGAGACCTCAAGCCTGTCTCCACAGTGACATACTTCCTCCAACAAAATCAGACCTACTTAAACAAGGCCACATCTCCTAACAATG
Organism: Mesocricetus auratus; assembly: GCF_017639785.1. NCBI lineage: Eukaryota > Metazoa > Chordata > Mammalia > Rodentia > Cricetidae > Mesocricetus > Mesocricetus auratus. Next base: position 143,177,445 of record NW_024429266.1, on the reverse strand, counting down.
CCACTGTAGATGCCTAAAGAAGAAAGGATAGCTATCCAGAAAGAATCACCAAACAAAGAAGATATGATACCAATATCTAATATAGGATAGAGTCTTACTACCTAAAAAACTGTATCTCCTATCTTCCCACTGACCAGGCAGTGAGATGTCTCTGTCAATTTTAGAGTTTACGTATTATCCTTCTAGAGTCTTTGATGGAGTTGAAGACAGTTAGTTGTGGATATCATTTTCCTTAGTTATGATAAAAGATAAAACTTTAGACTCACAAAGATAGGATAGATGATAGAATATTTTCTTTAAATTTTGCTAAATATTAGTGAACTAAATATTGTTAACTATAGTTCTTGCTTAATAACTGTTTTGTTATATATAATTTTACTATGTTAAAGTTAAAACCTTTTTATTTAGACAGAAAAGAGGAGATGAAGGGGGAATGTTCTTCTGTATGCTGCAAATATATGTTTCTCTTATTGGTTGATGAATAAATGCTGATTGGACAGTAGCCAGGCAGGAAGAATAGGTAGGGCTACCAGATGAGGAAAATTCTGGGAATGGGAAGAGGGACAGAGAGAGAGAGAGAGTCACCAGTGAGATGCCATGTAGAAGATTGGCCAATAAGATAAGATCAATTAAAAATAGATATATTAATAGTTATGGGTTAATAAGAGAGAGTTAGACAGTAAGAAGCCTGAGCCATCGGCCAAACAGTTTGCAATTGATATACGCCCCAGTACATTTATTTGGGTCTAAATAGCTGTGGGGCCAGGTAGAACAGAAACCTCCATCTACATGCCACTCCCTATGAGATTATGGGGGACAATTACATTCAAACTAACACATTTCTACCCTGGATCCCATAAGCTTGTAACAATATAATAATGCAAAATGCATTTAGTGTAATTTCAAAAGTCTCCATAGTCTATCACAGTCTCAATAGTATTTAGATGTCCAAAGTTCAAAGTCTCTTCTGAGACTCATACAATCTCTTAACTGTAATCCCCCATAAAATCAAAATAAAAAATGAACACAGACTTCCAACATATAATGGCAGAAGATATACATTACCATCCAAAAACGGAAAGTTGGTGAAGATGTAATTAAACAAGGAGGCCGTGTTGCAGTCCCAGCAAGCAGCAGAACTTGGCAGCTTTGATCATGTGGTTCTGGTTTTAGAGTTAAGTATAGAAGAAATGGGTCATGGAATTTGCCTCTGAATCTAAGAAAAGCCACTGAGGCCAGGCACGTGTCAGTTGTGTCTCTGAATGGAGGCCTAGAGAGGCCATTGCATGAAGCTGTGAAGTTGAAGCCAAGACTGCCTGGAGACCCCAAGATATTAGATATGCCAGAGCCATGCTAAGGAAAGCTGCTAACAAAGAGTGGAACCAGCCCAAGAAAGAGAACTATGCTGCAGCCAACAATGCTGAAAGAACATGGAGATCTGAAGAACTCTTTGACATCAGGCATAGAGATGTAGAGTTTGGAGTTTGCCTAGCTGGTTTTCAGTCTTGCTTTGGTCCAGTATTTCCTCACTATGCTCCATTCCCCCACAGTGATTCACTTCCTCCAATAAGGCCACACCTTCTCCAACATGGCCACACCTCCTAATAGTGCCATTCCTTGTGGGCCAAGCATTCAAACACAGGAGTCTATGAGGGTCATAGCTATTCAAGTCACCACACTCCAAGGTTTCTTGCCATAACACAATGCAAAATGCGTTTAGTGCAACTTCAAAAGTCCCCATAGTCTATCACAGTCTCAACAGTGTTTAAAAGTCCAAAATTCAAAGTTTCTTCTGAGATTCATGCAATTTCTTAGCTGTAATCTCCTATAAAGTCAAAATTAAAAAAATGGATCACATACTTCCAACATATATGCACATGATATGCATTGCCATTCCAAAATGAAGAAAGGGAAGGATAGTGGAAAAATATGAATCAAATTAGGACAAGAAAAATAAACAGCTGAGCAAACCCCCTACTCTGTATCTCTATGTCTGATAGCAAAGTATTCCCTAGATCTCCAACTCCTTTCAGCTCTGTTGATTGCAACATACTTCTCTCTCTTGGGCTGGTTCCATGTTAGCAGCTCTCCTCAGCAGATATCTCACAGCTCTGGCATCTCCAACATTTTGGGGTCTCCAAGGTAATCCAGGCTTTAACTGTATAGCTTCATACAACAGCCTCTCTAGGCCTCCATGCATGGACACCCCTGACGCTTGATTGACCCTAGCAGTTTTCCTTAGATGTTGAGGCACATTCCATCACCCCTTTTCTTCTGTCCTTAACTCTAAAGCCAGAACCATGTGGCTGAAGTTGCCAAGTTCTGCTGCTTGCTGGGGCTGGAACATGGCCTACTTTCTGTTTTCTGTTTTGGCCTGTTTCCTTCACTGCTTGGGTTTGGCTGTCCTGTACCCCATCTCAGAGATCTGCCAGCCTCTTTCTGCAGAGTGATGGGATTATAGGCATGCACTACCACACCTGGACCTAAGCTTTTCTTTAATTCTTTTTCACAAATTGGAAGATTAGCTGGGTGGGGTCTTGCCCTGAGGTCACCATTCCCTTTTTTTCATTTCTTAATCTGTTTGTATCCTTGAACACCGTATTTATTCCATTCTGCATCCTAGTACCCGCCCCTCTTCTATTCAATCTATAAAGTTTGTATTTTCTTTTTTGGCTTGCTCCTTTTCATTATAAATCTCCATAAGAATGAGCATTAGTAACCGCACAACAGAGTCTATACTAGTCTGTTTTGAGATTTCCTTTCCCAATTTCATTAATCCCAAACTCTTAACTTTAGCCTCAGGCAGCCTTTTTTAACAAGGACAAAAGGCAACCACATTCTTTACAAAACTATCACAAGAATGATCTCTAGGCAACATACTAAAATTCTTCTCCTCTGGAACCTCTTCAGCCAGAGTCCCACAGTTCAAATCACCCTTATCCCCACTGCCTTTCATGTTCCTACTATTCATCTCTTAAAGCATCCTACTGCTTTCCTAACCCAAAGTCCCCATGACATGGTGAGACCCATTACAGCAATACCTCTTGTACCAACTTCTGTCTTAAGGTTTTTATTGATGTGAAGATAACACCATGTATAGCAACTCTTACAAACATTTATTTGGGGCTGGATTACAGTTTCAGAGGTTTAGTCCATTATCATCATGGTAGGAAACATGATGGTATGCAGGCAGACATGATGCTGGAGAAGGAACTGAGAGTTCTACATCTTGATTCTTAAGAAGCAAAAGGATGGATTGTATCATACTGGGCATAGCTGGAGCATATGAGTCCTCAAAGCCTGCCCCCACAGTGACCCACTTCCTTCAACAAGGCCTACACCTCCTAATAGTACCAGTCCTTAAGGGCCAAACATTCAGGTGCATGCGACTTGTAGAGAGACGAGTTGAGCTTTGGAAGGTGAGATCTGGTAACCTTAGAAGCTTTGAAAACTGAGGAGTGAGGCTCTCAGAGAGGGAGGGACCATAAAGGACGAGGTCATCTGTACACTGAAGAGAAAAAGGAGAAGGGAGGCCATGTTCTTAGGAGTGCCTGACCTGGGGACTGTCTCTGAATCCCTGGGGAAGGACAGTCAAGGTGAGTTGTTGGGATTGTTGAGTATCAGGATACATCTATGTGAAGGCAAAAAGTCTTGGGAGTGAACATCCAAGAGTATAACCAACAGAATACAAGAGATGGAAGAGAGAATCTCAGGCATTGAAGATACACTAGAAGTAGATTCATCGACCAAAGAAAATCTTAAGTCCAACAAATCCCTAACACAAAATATCCAGGATATATGGGACACCGTGAAAAGACCAAACCTAAGAATAATAGGTATAGAAGGTGAAGAAACCCAACTCAAAGGTGCAGAAAACATATTCAATAAAATCATAGAAGAAAACTTTCCCAACCTAAAGAAACACACGCCAATGAAAGTACAAGAGGCTTACAGAACATCAAATAGAGTGGACCACAAAAAACGTTCCCTCGTCACATAATAATCAAGACCCCAAACATACAGAATGAAGAAAGAATAATAAGAGCAGCTAGGGAAAAAGGCCAAGTAACATATAAAGGCAAACCTATCAGAATTACACCTAACTTCTCATGGAAACTCTGAAAGCCAAAAGGTCCTAGATAGATATTCTACCAACACCAAGAGACCACAAATGCCAGTAATTGTCCTCAGAAGGAGGGAGACAGAGTCAGGAAGTGCTGAAGACCAGAGTCCCTACTGGAAAGCAGGTGGTAGAAGAGTCAGGCAGGAACTAGTTGCTAGATATAGGTGCTATGGGATAAAGTTAGCACCAAATGCCAGAAGCTGATGCACACTTACGGAGACCCTGTAGAAGTCAGTCATGCCAGGGTCAGCTTACATGAGGGGCTGATAATCCCTCAGTGATGACATTCTCGGGCTGCTGCAGAAGAAGTATGGTGACTGGACCAGCTGATTGCATTAATGATTTATGAGGGCGAATTCCCCACCTTTTTTTTTAAGGACCTATCCTTCCACACCTCTTGTAGGTGATTAAATGTCAACCAGAACTTCTTGGTGACTCTCAGATTTGCAGACTGAGGGAGGGAATGACACGAAGCAAGAACTGCTTTGAGGATTTAATGGGAATTCCTCACCCTGGTGTTAAACAGCACAAAAAGCCTTTCCACACATTGTTAGTCCTTATGTTATGCTGCTCAGAACAAGTACAGCAAAGCACTTTTTTGAAGAAAGGACAATAAGAGTCTCAACTGACTGCTGCCTGTGTTCTTTTGCTGGGCATCCTATGTGATGGTGGTAATAGCAGATATGTCATTCTCTGCATGCTTTGTCCTGTTGGGCCTCTTCTTCCTTCCTTCCTTCCTTCCTTCCTTCCTTCCTTCCTTCCTTCCTTCCTTCCTTCCTTCCTTCCTTCCTTTCAAAACAGAACATTACTGTGAACTGCCAAGCTGCAGACAATGTTGTCAACAAACAGCCTCTGAGCTCCCTGGAAAGAGATCCCCCTTGTTCAAGCTGCACACATGTCGCTTGCTGCAACTTCACTGATTTTTCCAAACTATTTGAATTATTATTATCATTTGTATTTGAGACATTGTCATGCACTGCTTAGGCTAGGTCTGAACTGGTCTCTATTCATCCTTTTGCCTCAGGCTTTAGTGTTCTGGAGTCACAGGCAGGTCAACCCACATCTGGGCAGTGGGAGAAGATATAAAAAATGAGTCAAACTGGTTAACAAATATACCATCTACGAGAATCAATTTCCAGTGTCTATGGACTCATAATGTACTGTTCTACCTTGAAATAAGCTTCATTAATAGTGGGCACCTCAGCGTCTTCCTCTGGGCTCTGTGAATGAGCATAGTGTGCCATTCATACACACCAGTGAACATACACGACACAGATGAAACATGCATGATTTACACATACATACACCACTGTATACACATGTACACCACACTCACCTATACACAATACTACACACATACATAAACACACATTCCCAATGATTTAGGCATGTGGGGTATGACTTACCCACATCTGTGACAGTAACCACACTGTTCTGGATGACGACATAGCGCTGCAGCTCTGCTATAGGAGAAAAGGAATGTGATTAAGGCATGGTAAAATTCTTTATGGAAGCTACTTATTTTTTATACTACTCCAGAAGAGTGCCTTGTGTGACCCAGGCTGGCTCGCACAACCCAGGATGTTCCTCCTTATCCTCCTGCCCCTACTTCCCCAGTACTAAGTTGTAGGCAAACAGCACCACAACAGATTTCAGTAGCACAAGGAATTGAACTCTCCCAACTGAACCACATTCCCAGACACAGGTCTCTGATTTAAGAAGCTCACTGAAGGGTGGTGGTTCACAGCCTAGAGGTGAGATCATAATGTCACTGGAAGTTATGGCAATGGGTCTGGAACCCACCACTCCCATCTAGCTCTTCTTACGGTTGGAGTCAGCGACTTCCCGTCTGTCTTTGCACAGAGACATTTGTGAAATATTATTATTAAAAGGGACTAAGCTCACTGTAGTATTGGAGTCACGTTGATCGGATAAAGGTTACCTAATGGTCCTTGAGGGAGTGCTCACATGTGGTAGACAAAGGTGTAAAGATTTATCAGTCTAACATAGTCTGGCTTCAGAAAGCCCCAAACTGGTAATCCTCCTGCTGCAGCTTACCAAGTGCTGGCATTATAGGCGTGTTTCACCATGGCCAGGTTTGGAAAAGGTCTTTACGTTGGGAACTTGGGCACTGGAACTCTAGGCATAGTGTGTGTGTGTGTGTGTGTGTGTGTGTGTGTGTGTGTGTGTGTGTGTCTATATGTATTTGGGCAGTCTCTTATTTCAACAACTGTTACCTAAACATTATTATACCCTAAGATAGAGTGTACAGGATCAAGGCTGGGCAAGGCTGACCATCTCAACTGAGTACTGCAGTTTGATTTGAAGCTTTCTCCTTAGAGAAGAGATACTGACTCTTGCAAGACAAGACAAGGATCATCCAATACTTTGGGAAGTTAGAGCTGATGCTGATGTGCTGGGGCCTAAGTCCAGGCATGGTGATGCACACAGGGAATTTCAGCATTTGGAAGCTAAGGAAGCAGGATCTCAAGTCAGGATGAGCCAGGCTGCAAAAACAGATGCAACAAATGGAAAAACTTGCCAAGATAGTTAAGAATTTCCTTTCTTTTTCTTTTTGTTTGGTTTTTATTTGTCTTTCAGGACAAGATTTCTCCATGTAACAGTCCCCAGCTGTCCTGGAACTCACTTTGTAGGCCAGGCTGACGAACTTTATACTGAAATATTTGGGGGAATTTTCTTTCTTTTTCCTCCGATGGATATCAGAAGACAGCCTAGAGTATCCTTCCCTTGTGTTTTGGACGGAGTCTCTTCAGAAGACAGCCTAGAGTGTCCTTCCTTTGTGTTTTGGACGGAGTTTCTTCAGAAGACAGCCTAGAGTGTCCTTCCCTTGTGTTTTGGACGGAGTCTCTTTGTGCTGCTGTGTCTGCCTGAACTGTGAGCTGCCAGAGGCGTCTTTGCCTCCACATTCCATCTCACAGTGAGAGCACTAGGGACACAGACCTGCACAGCGATATCTGGGTTCACGTGCTCCCTGGAGATTCCATCTCAGTCACTGCTCGCATTGCATCCGTGGAGTTGTCTCCATGGCCCTACTTGAGAATTTCCAAGGAGGATCTTCAAAAGTGCTGAAAACATAATCTCATGCATCTGAAGTTCTCCTAACTTTGCACCTCTCTTTTATGTGACAAGATTATCCGAGAGTCTGGCTTTCAGAGAATAGTAGCGCCAACGCAACATATTCCTTATGGAGATGGTTTCAGTAGATACTTGTGATTCTTCAAATCTCTATAGAATTCTCAAAAAGTGAGGGTCTGACTTCCAACAAGCTTTCAGAAAACTGACCTGCCTTAAGTTAAACACCAGTTGTACACGACAGTCAGGGGGGCAGGACACACAAACAGCACTCATCACTCGAGGTTCTGTCACCACAGCAGAGTAAGTGGGAGCATGGAAGCAAAGTCTGAGGACAAGGACAAGGGGACACAGCATTCTCTGTGGAGCTCAGTGCTCCAGACTCAGATACCTGTCCACCAGCCCTGCCTCACCTTACCAGTGAGCTCGTCTCACGCCTGTGTGGCTGACCCAGATGCAATGGGGACCACGTCTACACAAGTGTTTTCCAAGTCAGGAACCTGTGGTGACTAACCTGACCTTGTCAGCATCACACTTTCCCCAGACTGAGTGACTGATGTTGATGTGCTGGGGGCTAACTAATCAGAGGCTTCCTCTAGGCCACACACTGGCAGTGGCTTGGCAAGTCTGGTTCCCATAAAAGAGGCTTCAGCCTTCATGGATAACCATAATGTAGGGTTCAACTCCTCACAGGGACTGTCTGCATCAGCAACAACTGGCCCATTTGGACCAAAGCCTCCCTTGGTAAATTCTTTAGATGATGTTGTAGAAGTTTTTTTTTCATCTCTTGCCAGAAGGCAGTATTCTGATTCACTTCTTCTTTTTTCTTCTACAGAAAGAGAAAAGGGCTCTAGGCTAATAATTCACAATTCAGAAGAAAAAGCCTTGTCAGTGTAAAGATGCCTAAAGCATCTGGTTTAACTTCTCAGTTCAGAATCCATGTTCCCTGGATACCCCTGGAGTCATGGAACACAGTTACTATATATCTTTAGTATCAGCTAAGTCTTAATCTTCTTAGGTTGATCTCTCTCTCCCTTTCTCTCTCTCTCTCTCTCTCTCTCTCTCTCTCTCTCTCTCTCTGCATGTGATGGCATGTATGGGTGCATATGCATATGTATACAAGTGAGTATGCATCCTAGTCATTGATTTTCTGTGTTGCTCTCCAAGTGTGGTCTACTTTATTTATTTATTTAGAGAAAGGGTCTTTCATTGGTCTGGAAACTTACTCATTTGTTCAGGCTGGCTGGCCAGTGAGGTCCAGGGATTGATGAGTTTGCCTTCCAACTACTGAGGTTTATAAGAATCTACCACTCTGTGTGGATTTTTATTCATCATTATTATTGCAATTATCATTATTAATTCTGGGTCCTTGGGCTAGGCTCAGGTCATCATGCTTCTCTGGCAAGCAATTTATAGACTGGAAATCTCCAGCCTTTATCTTAGTCTTTGCTGTAATCTTGGTGCACCTGCCAGCTACAGTTCTGTTCTGTAGTCTTGGTGCATCTTCCTTGTCTGTCCTCCATAACCCATCATCCACAATTTCATTCTGTAGCTGTGCCGGTATGTATGTTCTGTGCTCCAAGAAAAGCTTTAACAGTTGAACCAGCTCCACAGTTACACCATCTGTTTTGGCAGACTCTAATGAATTCCAATCAGAAATAAAGCCTCCAGTTTTCTGAAGGTCACTTGAATTCAATGACAGGTAAAGACCACAAAATGTCAAGTGATAAACTCCTTCTCTCAGTGCTTTAGAAATGTTTGGATCAGAGCAGCTCAGCCCTTTGCAGATCATCAACGCCAGCACACGGAACAGCCCAGCAGACAGACACACAACAGTGTATGTGCGACTCCTGTGTGCATTCCAGCCCAACAATGGAGAACTGCAGAGCCCTTGACTTTTCTCTGGATGGTGAAACAACTATTCTCAACAATATCCAAACCATAGCACTGTGAAGATCAATGACTAACACAACTTAAATGATAACCACACACAATCTGAACTTCTCATTGCTGCCTATGAAACATCTTATGTTCTGGTGAGAATATTTACCATGGGCACGTTTCTTGTCGTAGATGTGGCAGAAAGGTCACAGCTGTCTGTCCTCCAGTCATCCTCCTGGACATACAGGCTAATTCTGTGAGAATCCTCCATGTCACCATTGGAGGTTGACTGTTTTGAGTTATAGGTCTGTGTGTCCCCAATGAACTAGTCCGTTAAAATCACGGACTCCATTGGTGCAGCACAGCACAGGCTGAGCAGCTGACACACAATCCTCCTGTCTCTGTGATCTCCACACTGACCTTGTCTGTCAGGCGCTGTTCATACTCCCTGGTGTACCTCTTTAGGAGGTGACATTTCAGGCTTTTGGCTTGGGAAAACGATTTTTCAGTCTGAGATGCAGCACTGAAATGGCAAATGTGAACAGTTCTAATGTCAGAAGAGGGAGAAAGAAGACAGGTTGGGAGAGGCAGCCGTGTCTCATGTGCACTGAAACCCCTGCCCTGCCACGCTGCCTGTCTGTGCTGCTCTGCAAAAGCAGCATTGACTCCTTCTGCTCAATGCTGGAGATCTGAGGCTGGAGATCTGGAGATTTAAGTTCAGTCACAGAGACAGGAAAGACTCACAATAGGATGTTTGTTCTTGTCCAAGTGTTGACAGTTGCTCTGTATTTGCAGAACTTTAGCATTTTCTCAAATAAAAATGTAAGGAAAAGAGACCCAAGTGATTAAAATGTACAGAAAATGTGTGAATGTTCAAATAAGGACCCGAAAAGATGTGGCCCTGGCATGCAAGGTTCCAGGGATGCCTGAGAAGAGGCACACCTCAAAAGCCTCCATCTCCTTCCTTCCACAAGCCTTGAGAGAGAACGCCCACACTCTTCTGCCACAGGCACATCCAGCAAATACCAGCTAAGTGTAGCCAAGCTAATATGGTGCACACTTGTCATCCCAGTCTCTGTGGGTTCATGTGTACACCTGCCATGTTGTGTTTTGAAAACACAATTTTCTTGAAGCTATGCACCACTTCTTGCCTTTCCAACCCTTCTGTCCTCTCTTCTGCACAGATTCATGAGTTTTGAAGGTATATAAGACAAACATCCCATTTAAGGTGAATGTTCCAAAGTCTCTCATTCTCTGCTCATTGATTAGTGAGGGTTTCTGTGTCAATTGTAACCTACCACAAGAAGAAATTTTTATGGTGAAGTTTAAGTGACTTACTGATCCATGGTTATAGCAGTATATTGTTAGGAGTCATTATATTGCTGTCTTACTTAGCAGAATAATAGTAGTAGGTTTTCCACTAGGGGCTGTGACCTATTTAGCCTCAGGTTCCTAACCTCATTAACAGTATTAACTGTGGGTTCCATAATTTATTTCTTAAAACCAATTTTAAAAAAGTAGTTGGTTTCTCCCATAATTTTTTGTACCTTGTAACAGTGTACATATCTTGTCAGCCAGATCATTATTATGACTGGCAGGATTAATGCTGTATCAAGACTAATGACTACCTTTCTCCTCTGGTAGTATGTATAGCACTTCCAACACTAAGAATGTCATTGAGTAGGAATCTTCAAGTTAAGTACCACCTAGATATGCTCCAGATTCTATTATGTAAGTATGTGGTATCTTCAGCACTAAGGTGATCAAGTTTTGGAGGGTAACCAATAGCATTGGCAATAGTTTGTAATATCAGAGAGAGGGTGTCTATGGGACCTACTGGCTAACAACTCAAAAATAGGTAACTGGGGATTTTATTTGGTAGCATGTTAAGAGAGCATCTCTCCAGCCATCTCAAACCAAAAAGACCACAGAACTCCAAGTCCCTCCCTACTCCTTCCTGTGGTTCTTTCTATCCATCTTCCTGGCTTCTTTATAATCTCTATGGTTAATTCCTGTCAACTAGTTGCTGGCTCCACCCCTGATCCAAGGTTTATTTTTGGTAACACAGCCTCAGGTTTCACAGTGCAATCAAATATCCTGCAACATTTCCTTTTTTTTTTGTCTAAATAAAGTGAAACGCTTTTAACTTTAACACAGTAAAACTATGTATAATAAGAACAATTATCAGATAAGAATTATTTTCACAATGTTCAGTCCATTTGTTTTTGGCAAATTTGGAGAAAATACTCTATCATCCATCCTATCTTGCTGAGTCCAAAGTTTTATAATTTCTATCACAACTTGTATTACCAGTCAAAAATATCCTTTTAGACCTTACAGCATTTTCTTAGATAAACAATTTAAGCTTTTATATCTCTAAACCTTTATAAACTTTACTTGTCTTTTGTGAGTTTCTGTTTTGAATCTGGCAACAAAGAAAATAGTGAAACTATAACTATCTAACCTTTAGCCTCAACAGAGGCCGCAGGGGGATAAAATGTTACCTGAGTAAACAGGAAGTGCAGAGCAAGCCACTCCCAAAGCTATAGAAATGACAGAGATAGCTGACTGCCTGGATAATTACCCGAGTCTCCTCTGCAATGTTGGAGCATCCATCTTCAGCCTACAGGCCTAGAATATCTCACAGACTTTTCTGTAAAGCAGGAACTTTGAAGGATTGACAAGTCTTGTCTTGGCAAAGTTTGGAAGTCAACTTCCTTTGTGTCTAACTTGCCAAATTTGGACAGCATATTGTCATTGTCAGCAGTTGAGTCAAGGGCAGTTTCTTGTTCAGTGGCTAGCTTTGCTACATTAAAAGAAAAACTTCATATAGAGGCTCTTCAGTGCCCATCATCTTCTCTGAAGTAGATTAGCTCTGCCGGGAGAGACATAGCTCACTGTCATGAAAAGTTTTATGTCATTAAATCATTTAAATTCCTTATTATGTAGATCTCTGAAATGTTGGAAGACAACCTATCTATCTAATATGTGTGTGTGTGTGTGTGTGTGTGTGTGTGTGTGTGTGTAACTTTGAAAACATACTTAACACGACTATAAGTTTGATTGTTATGGATGACTAACTACTAACCTCCATTTCTTAATTACCCTAAAAAGTTTTTTTTTAATAATAGCTTTCAAGGACTAGAAATTTACATTACATTTTAAATGAGATGAATAGGTATAATACCTTAAACAAGAGGAGAAACATATATACACTATGTTATAACAAGAATAACTTTAAACTTGTATCAATATACAAAAATACATACCAATATAAAATAGTTGAGACTAATAGTTGTTTTTTTATTAGATCCAATAATCTAACCCTTTATCCTATCATTCCTATATGCTCCTTCTGTTTATTTTCATCCCTCATCCCCATTTTTCAACACTTGGTAGAAGATATAAAATAGAAGAAAGAAAAAAAGAAATCCCTTAATCCAGCCCCCTTTGTTTAGTTTCCTCCATGACCATGACCAAAAACAGCTTACAACTTACCCTCCCCCAACAATGACAAACACCCATAACTCACCAAATGACCAAAACCTACCTATCCCAACTCTTGGGAATGTAGGCATCATGTTCTTAAAATCACTTCCTATTGTCTGGGGGTGATGGCATAATGATCAAGTTCTGCAAGAGCTGGCTGTATCATTTGTTGTCAATGTCTCTGTGGATTGACATGGGCAGAGAGTATCTAATGTCTTAACTGGAGTAGTCTGTGAAGCTGGACCATCTGAGCTAGCAGCTTTGAAGTTGCCCTGAGAAGTTTGTAGTCTGAAACTGATCTTTGGGTGGAGTTTGTCAGTTTAAGGGCATTACCACCATCTAGGTTGATTTGTCATCGCAAGGTCCCATCATCTTTTTGGAGACCTCAAAGGTCACTGTTAGGAATGGTCATGGTTCATTGCAGACAACTTAAACATTTTAAATGCCATATACAGCAGATCTCCAAAAGGTTACAGGACCACAGTCTATTAAGTACATCTTGGCTACACAAACTTAGTTTCCAATTACCTGCTACAGAAGTCAAACCTGAAAGGAAAATAGATGATGTTTGTTTCTAAAATTAGTTATTGCTCTGCATGACTGCTAATATCCTGACAGAAACTGTAAATATATACATAATTATCTTATAGAGTTTGAGATAATACTTATATCTGAAAGAAATGGTTTAAAAAATCAAACCCAAAGGATAATGAGATTATTGGCAATAGAATAGTTCCTTAATTTTGGTTTTCTTCTGTCCCATACCAGGTGGCTCTTCTGACATGTAACAGATTTTAGATTTTCCTTTAACAAGCATGCTTGGGTTTAGAGGAGAAGAAATTCATGCTCTAACTCCAAAGTCAGCTTTGATTTTCAATTGAATTGAGACTGCAAAAAATTTTGCAGAGAGTAGGAAAAAAACCCAGCATTTGGGAACATTAATAAATTCTACACGATTGGAGGTGGACTAAACCAGTAGGCCAATTTGCTCCTTGTCTTGGGACTTTTTCTCTTGATGATTTGTCCTTCTTTTTCAGATGTATCATTTGTTCAGTTGTCTCCAAACTTCCTTAGTTTGACACTTTTTAGTCTCCTGAAAAGACAAAAACAAAACCCTGCCCCAACGCTAACTTTGGGGACTTCCCTTTTTGCAGGTTTTACCTTTGCTAAGGCAAAGTACTTTTTGGCTACAAAAAAGTATTATTTTTTAAACAATTAAAAAAAATTTCATACCTGATTACATGAGAGGCATTTGTTAGTTTTATAAGTTAGTTTTGATTGAGTGACCAAGGTGTGAAGGCAAGGGTTAATTAATTCACTAGACCCAATTGGGATTAACAGACCTCTATAGAACATTCCAAATAAAAAAGTATATACCTTCTTCTCAGCGCCACATAGAACATAGAACCTTCTCAAAAATCGGCCACGTATTTGACAACATACCAAACCTCAACAGGTACAAAAAATTGGAATAACTTCATGCACCTTTTCAGACCACCAAGCTTTAAAATTAGAATTCAACAACAACAACACAAATTGCAGAAACCCTACAAACTCGTGGAAATTGAATAATGCACAATTGTACCACTCCTGGGTCAAAGAAGAAATAAAAAAGAAATTAAAGACTTCCAAGAATTCAATGAGAATGAAGACACAACATACCCAAATTTATGGGACAATTTGAAAGCAGTGCTAAGAAGAAAGTTCATAGCACTAAGTGCCTGCATGAAGAAACTGGAGAATAGTTACATTAGAGAATTAACAGCACAGCTGAAAGCTCTAGAACACAAAGAAGCAAACTCACCCAGGAGGAGTAGATGTCAGGAAATAATCAAACTGAGGGCTGAAACCAATAAAGTAGAAACTAGGAAAACAATACAAAGAATCAATGTAACAAAGAGTTGGTCCTTAGAGAAAATCAACAAGATATACAAACCTTTATCCAAACATATAGCAGAGTGTGAACATGCAAATTAACAAAATCCGAAATGAAAAGGGGCACATAACAGCGGACACTGAGGAAATCCAAAGAATCATCAGGTCATACTTTGAATACCTGTACTCCACAAAATTAAAAAAATTAAAGGAAGTGGACAATTTTCTGGATAACTATCACTTGCCAAAATTCAATCAAGAACAGGCAAGCAACTTAAATAGATCTATAACCCCTATGGAAATAGAAGCAGTCATCAAAAGTGTTTCAACCAAAAAAAAAAAGCCCAGGTCCAGATGGCCTCAGTGCAGAATTCTACCAGAAATTCAAAGAACAGCTTATACCATTTCTTCTCAAAGTATTCCATGCAATAGAAGCAGAAGGGTCTTTGCCGAAGTCTTTCTACGAGGCTTCAATAACATTGATACCCAAGCCACACAAAGGCACAACCAAGAAAGAGAACTTCAGACCAATATCCCTCATGGACATTGATGCAAAAATACTCAATAAAATACTGGCAAATCAGATCCAAGAACACATCAAAACAATCATTCACCATGATCAAATAGGTTTCATCCCAGGGATGCTGGGATGGTTCAACATAGGAAAATCCATCAATGTAATCCACCATATAAACAAGCTGAGAAACAAAAATCACATTATCATCTCACTAGATGCTGAAAAGGCCTTTGACAAAATACAACATCCCTTCAAGATAAAGGTCTTGGAGAGATCAAGGATAACAGGAACATACCTAAACATAATAAAAGCTATATACAGCAAACCAACAGACAACATCAAACTAAACGGACAGAAACTCAATGTGATTCATCTAAAATCAGGAACAAGACAAGGCTGTCCACTCTCTCTATACCTCTTCAGTATTGTACTTGAATTTCTAGCCAGAGCAATACGACAACAAAAGGAGATCAAGGGGATACAAATTGGAAAGGAAGGGGTTAAACTTTCACTTTTTGCAGATGATATGATAGTTTACATAAGTGACCCCAAGAACTTTACCAGGGAACTCCTACAACTGATAAACACCTTCAGCAAAATGGCAGGATACAAGATTAACTCAAGAAAATCAGTAACCCTACTATATACAGACGATAAGAGGGCTGAGAAAAAATATCAGAGAAACATCACCGTTTACAGTTGCCACAAACAACATAAAATACCTGGGGTAATGCTAACCAAACAAGTGAAAGACCTGTATTGCAAGACATTTGAGTCTTTAAAGAAAGAAAGTAAAGAAGACACCATAAAATGGAAAGATCTCCCATGCTCTTGGATAGGTAGGATCAGCATAGTAAAAATGGCAATCCTACCAAAAGCAATCTACAGATTCAAAGCAATCCTCATTAAAACCCCCAGCACAATTCTTCACAGACCTTGAAAGAACAATAATCAGCTTTATATGAAAAAAAAAAACAAACGACCCAGGATAGCCAAGACAACCCTATTCAACAAAGCAATGTCTGCAGGTATCACCATCCCTGATTTCAAGCTCTATTATAGAGCTATAGTCCTGAAAACAGCTTGGTATTGGCACAAAAATAGACAGTCAGACCAATGGAATCAAACTGAACACTTGATTTTTGACAAAGAAGCTAAAAATACACAATGTAAAAAAAGAAAGCATCTTCAACAAATGGTGTTGGCGTAACTGGAAGCTGATATGTAGAAGAATGTGGATAGATCCATGTCTATCGCCATGCACAAATCTTAAGTCTAAATGGATCAAAGATATCAACATAAATCCAGCCACACTGAACCTGTTAGAAGAGAAAGTGGAAGGTACCCTTCAACAAATTGATACAGGAGACCACTTCCTGAACATAACACTAGTAGCACAGACACTGGGGTCAACAATTAATACAGAGGCACTTAAGAAATTACTCCATATCCCTAGCCATCAGAACAAACCTTACACAAGAGATTTACTGGAGAGAAGGACAGCATGGAAGCATTGCTTGGCTATTAACCCTGAGTCTTTTGGATAGACATCTCCAAGTCCTGGGTTTGGGGACAGGCCAGGGACAGGGTGACTTTCCACTGATCTGTTACCCTACACATGCCCTTCATTTTATCTCCACAAATGAGTAACAGCTGAAGGCAGGGATGACCAGACTGTCTTTTCCCCCTTCCACACTTGTGAATTCCATGCTTTATCCCACGAATATATTTAAGTCTGTCAGCTTACATGCTCCAGCATCCAGGTACAGAACTTGTCCAGCATACTATAGACAAGTCCTACAGATGTTCATTTACATACACAATTTTCCTTCCAGTCCATTCTTCACGTACTTTTATGTAGTTATTTAAAACTAAAGTGCAGTTGAAACTGCGAGACAGGTCATAGACAGCAAAGTAAAGCAAACCCCTTGTGGCATGTAACACAAGACTCTGATGGTCTGGTGTCCTTGTCCCATAGCTCTCTCTTGCCACTCAGCCCTCACTTTTATGCTTCAGGCACACCGAATGAGCCCTGCTTAGCTGTAATTGATCTACAGAGACCAGCTCAGCTCTTACTCCCCATGGTGATCCCCAGTGTGACTATTAAGTTCAAGTTTCTACTCACATAGGAATTTGAAGCGCTCTACTGATTGAATTGATGGCAGTTCTATGAAGAATGAAAACATCATGAAGTGGAAGTATTGAATTTAAGTCTGTGTGTGTGTGTGTGCGTGTATATATGTATATGTGTATGCATACACACATTTATATAGCATAGTGTTCCATTAATATTTCTAGTTAGCCTACAAATATTGGGCCTCATTACATTTTATGTGCGTCATACCTTGTTCTTACTCACTCCCCTACTCTCTCCACAGTTCTCCTTTCTACCTCCCACTGATTCCCTTCCTCCTCCAAAATAGTCTGTATTTTCATGCCATGTACATGTGTATGCACAAATATTTACATCTAGATTTAACATGCTTTTTGTCTTTCTTCCATACCCTTTACCCTCTCTGTTCTCCCCTGCTGTCCCTTTAACCTCCTTCCTTTAACACAGTTCCCCTTCTATTTGAATGTCCTATATGTCACCTTCCTGGTGACCAGCTGGGCTGGCCGTTCTTTGTTGTAGGTATTCCTCAGTTGTCGAGATGTCTGTGTTGTTTTGCCGTCTTGCATCTCTTTTCTAGATGGGAAAATAGGAAGAAGAAAAGTGTAGGAGATGAGTATGCTGAGTGACATAAGGCAGAGCAGAGAGAAGGGGCACGCTGTGCATGTAGATGCCCTATTATCAAGGAGCATTTGTTCTGTGAGGACGAAAGGCTGACACTCAGTTTGGCTAACTATCGTCGTATGTAACCTATTGAAAGACTGTTGCCCAGCAGAAAGCAGATGCCTTGGACTTGCAAAGCTCCTCTGTAAAAGTGGAGCAAATGCTAATTCACAAATCTAAATTCACCATGAAAAATGCTGGTTCTCAACCTTATCCTTTCCGTTTTCCCCTTTTGTAGCAATTACTGTGTGACGTCAGCATGTCTCTGTAGTAACCTGAAATGAGATTTCACAGGTCATTATAATCTCTTTCCATATCCATTTTTAAGGAAAAGACACCAATGCAATGCCCTAACTTTAATAGAAAGGACAAACTTGATTTATGGTAACGTAATATGTGCTTCATTTTGTGAATCTGGTAGCTTGCTTACACTAGAAAACATAAATAGTACAGCACGCACAGTTGATAAGGTGATCTAGTTTCGCCTCTGTTGCTGTGATAAAGTGCTCTGACCCAAAGCAACTGGAGGATGAAAGGGCTTATTTGGCTTATGCTTCCATATTATAGTCTTGCCACTGAAGGAAGTCATGGTAGGAACTCAAAGCAGGACTCATGGAGGAAAACTTTGCTGGCTTGCTCACTTAGTATTTTTATATAGCCTAGAATCTGTAAGCACCAGTGCTTGCTTCCCAGACTAGGGTCTCCTCACAATGTTGGTGGGAATGGAAACCAGGCTGGATTGGAGGGAGTCATAGCAGGACTAAGACTGAAGCAACTCTATTCCAGGCAATCAGACTTTTTATATACTTATCAAAACACAATATGGTGGTTGCCATCATATAATGATGGTTGCAAGCTAGATGGGATATAAACGATTAATGTCTAAGACAAGCTTCTATTTGCTTGGCTGACTTCTAGGGAATGGAGAGATACACAGTGGTCTGAATGCTTCGCTGCCTGAGGGAGTGCCTTGGTTTCTCAGGGAACTGAAAGGCACACAGGACTGCTGTGTTGCTCTTTACAAGGCTCAGAGAACATTTGGAAAGAGGAAATGGAAAGCTTGTTAGAGCCAAGGGCGGGGAGATATACAGCAAAATAGATCTTCCAGATGTGACACAGTTGCAGCACTCACAGACTCTGTAACTGTGGTTACCTGCACAAGATTTGCACAATATTGGGTCCATCCATACTCCAACACAGATGGGGCAGGTTATGAGGTCCAACCGCTCCCAGAGGGACTGCTGGCAGTTAACAGTTGCTGTGGAAGCAATGCCATTTTCTTTAGTGGTGTAGCCAGTGGTAGGTTGCCCTGGCTGTACAAAATTACTTCTCCTTCCCTGGCAAGTAGTTCAGTGGGTTACACAGGAAAAGAAGTCATGGAAATAGGGCAGACTTGTTGAGAAGAGGGAAGCCAGTGGGAGAGGGATGGGATGAAGGAGGGAGTGAGAGGTGAAAGTAACCAAAACCCATGACATAAATGTGTGGAACTGTCAATACATTTTAAAATGGAAAGTTTGACTGACAGGTCTGGCTTGTTGATTCAGGAACCAAATTGACTTTTATAACAGACTTACTCTGCAGATAAATCATGGATTAGTTAATTACATGAGGAGATTAATAAATTGAGGGCAAAGTCTTAAACATTCTTTGAAGATTCTGATTTTTTTGGGGGGGGTTTCGAGACAGGGTTTCTCTGTGTAGCTTTGTAGACCAGGCTGGCCTGGAACTCACAGAGGTCCACCTGCCTCTGCCTCCCGGGTGCTGGGATTAAAGGTATGTGTCACCAAGGCCTGCCAAAGATTCTGATATTTAATATCTTATGTTGGTAATTAAACTTCAACCTGAGTTTCATGGTGACAAATGGGACATCTAGTGATGAGTCTCAGGTTTTTGTCCTAACTGAACGAATTACACTAAACAAGACGAACTGAAGCTAAAGATTCTTTCCCTTGGTGAAAAAATCCGCAAACATCTTGTTCTCCTGATTGTTATGTACCCTTGTTTGCTGACTGTAGAAAGATCTGAACAAAGTATTTTTTTTAATAGAGGACAGAGACAGTCTAACCACCTCACTGCACTGACTGTTAACTTTCCACATTCTACACCTCCCTGCACCAGGTGACTGTTAGACGATTCCTATATTCTTTACCTCACTGCACTGTGTTCTGTTTGAGATGCGGTTTGTATTTTAGCCCAGACTAGCCTAAAACTTGCAGCGATCCTCCTACCTCCATCTCTGGATTTCCGGGGTTGGAGCACATGTGACATGTACTCTGATTTTAAAATTAGACAAGTGCACCACTAAAGATAGGATATGTGTCATGACCTTATTTACAAACAGAACTTAGAGGTTTTTTTGGTATGGTTTCTTTCTAGCATTTTTTTTCTATGCAACTTCTTAAAAGTTCTGCAGTTAGGCCAGGCATAAAAGCACCTGCCTGCCATCCCAGCACTTGGGAGGTAGAGACAAGAGGATGCTGAGTCGTAGGCCAGTTCAGGGTACGTAGTGAAACCACAACTGGCCAAACTGATGAGAATATGCAGTTCTTGTGTATTGTCCCTCAAGGCTCAGGGAACATCTTGGAAGAGATGGCAGAAACCCTGAAAGATTCAGAGACGAGGGCCATGTGTTGGGAAATGCTCTCGTGGGCGTGATCTGGCTGCTGTCCTCAGGGCCTCACTACAGCCATGGTTCTGTGTGCACAAGAGCAAGTCAACCAGGTCAATCAACAGTGCAGCAGGCAGCTCGGACTGGATGAGGTGGATTACAACAAAGCAAAAACAAAGCTAAACAAAGCAAAGCAAAGCAGAACAAAACAGAGACGACATGAAAGAGGCAGGGAGATACGCTGGGAGGAGGGTGAGTAGGAGGGGAAGGCTTGGGGGTGCACACGCAAGATACAGTGTGCACATGTATGAAATTATCAAGTAATAAATAAAAGCTATTTTAACCCCCCCAAGTTCACCACTTTGATTGCTTTGTACTCAGGTGCTTTCCCTAAATTTTTCTGAAGTCAGCACTAACCTTGACTTCATTGTTTTGTCAGGAAAGCTTGTGGGGATGGGTAGTGCTGTGAATTGAACCTCTTGACTCTGTAGGTGCTCTGCCCCTGAGCCATGAACTCAGTCAAAACTAGTTTTTAATGGCTGTTTAGCTGCAACCAGAGCCTATTACTGGATAGGTAACTTATTCTGAGCTTTTTGGAATTTGTAAGAGATATTTTATTATGCAGTCCTTAGATTTCCGATTAAGTTTTTGAAACGGACAGTGTCACCGTAGTCAACAGAAGGAAAAGGTGACCAGAGCCTAGCAGATTAGCCTACCAGAAGATCAGTAAGGCTATAATCAGTTTGGGAGGTGTAGCTCTCCGATAAGGGTGTGTGCTAGCCTTTGTGAAGACCTAGCGGCCAGTACTAAAAAGGAAGAAAAGTTTGAACTTGTGCTGTGAACTAAACTATTCCACTTAGTTTTTCCATTCAAGGACATCTCATACTCAGGGTCTTATGCATTGTAGGCAAGCACTTGACCATCACCCTCAAAAAATGCCATTTTTATTTTAACTATTTATCTCAGCAGCTTGTAATTTTAAAACTTGTATGTATTTTGAATCACAATGACCTTGAGGTAAGTTTTTAAATTTAATCCATAAGAATCTTGATAAAACAAACAGCTTGACTAGAGTTGTCTAGGCAGGGCAGGTGGTTTGGGACACTCCTGATTCTCTCTGGTAGATTGTCCATCCATTTCAGATACATGCGGCAGCAAACAGAGTCATTCATCTTCACAAACTGGGAAAAATGAAGACACCTGAATTTGTTTTCAGCCTCTCCCCAGATAACAATGCAGTGTTATCCGAGTGACTTTCTTTCTGTTGACCTTGTTGTCGTAGCATGTGCTTCCCCAGTGTGGCACTGGGTACAATGTTCCTGCAAGCCAGATGCTGGTAATAAACAAAGCTAGTTATGTATGGAGGTCTAGACAGAGAGACTTAGCACCACCCCTGACCAGACCAATGAACTGTGGAGCCAGTTTTCTGTAGATGCATTTCGTGCTGTCACTCTCCCTGTAAACTCCCTGAGGTGGGATGTGTGTCTTTTCTATAGTCAGTACCAGAACCTTGCTGGGACCTAGCCCACTGCTCACTCACACATCCAGTGCATAGGAAGATCCAGAGTTGGAAATCCTCACGGGAATGCTTTCATTAAAAAGTTACTCAGCTGAAGACATGCTGTTTGTAACACACAATGATGACAATGGAGGTTTGATGGCATTTTTAATGCTGTTCACGCTTTTAGTACCACCCCCCCCACCTGTCAACATAGCCAGGGGTTCATATCATCAAAATAAACATTAGGAAGTCTGTGGCATAACTTAGTCACAAATAGGATGGTAGGGTTCTCTAAGTATCTATAACAAGGTCACCATTTCTTAGGTCATTGGAGGTCATTGAGGCTGGGTTTCTTGTTCACATCACTGCTCTAGGGGCAAAGAAGCAAGTATGCTCTTGAAGAGAAGCAGATAAACAAGACAACTCTTAAACTGCCCCAAGAAAAATGTGAGGAGAGTGAAATCCTGTCTGGGGGAAGGGTGAGGAGGGCATTGGTTGGGAAGGAGCCTGTGGCAGGAGTGATAGTTTTGGGACTTGTGTTATCCCACTCTCATATGAGGCAGAATCGCAGAGGTTAACAACAGTCGGTGGGGTGGGGTAGGGGTTGCTATGAGAACCTACCTGCGGTCTCCTTCCCAGGAGAAAGGACATTCTGTTCAGCTTGTCTAACTTTAGGACTGTGGGTGCTGAGCTCCCTCTAGTGAGAAATGTGTTCCTTACAGGAACAGTGTGTCAGAGCATCTTGGTCATTACTTCCTTTGTCTCTCAGGAGTGTGTGTGTGTGTGTGTGTGTGTGTGTGTGTGTGTGTGTGTGTGTGTAGGGGCCAGGACAACATGTGGAAGTCAGTTCTGGTCTACCATGTATGGGGCCTGGAAGACATATCATGTTGTATCTATGAAGTTTATGTTTGAGAATGCAGTCAAGTAGACCCTTACAAAAAGCCACCCTCATTATGGTGTTTTCTGTACATTTGTGATTTTAGGTTGGGCCACATTCACAGCTATACTCTGCTGCATATGGCCTCTTGGAACCCATGGGCTGCAGGTTGGAGAAAGTTGTGCTGAGGAGTTCTGAACTTTAGAGACATGATAGCCTTTGACTGGTGACTTCACATTTCTCCCTGTTTGTATGCTGCAAAAACTTCCTTCCAGCACAAGGCACTTAGGGAATGCATGCCTTTGTTCTGTCCCAGCATGACTGTGCACACTCAAATAGGAAAGTGTGCTTCCTGCCAAATCTGGGTTACACAGTGACATGAGAGTGTGTTTGATCCCAGATTATTTAGCACAGGGGCAGATAATTATCTTGATTTCCCTTCTCAATAAGAGTTAGATATTAAAATCACTAATTCTTGGTAACAGTGACCTAATTGCAGCAACATTTATTGAAAAAATAGTCATATACCATGACACTTAACATTTGTCATCTCAGTATATGCTCAGCCTCACAGAAATCTGGGAATGTGGCCTGTTAATCTTGGGTAACTAATGAGTAAAGAGAAGTGGAGGGAGGAAGGGGGTGTGGAGAAGGGCCAAATCAAAGAGTTGGAGCCCTAAAGTCACCCAAGTGTGTGGGTGGAGGGTCTTCTGCAATGCCCATGAAAGACAGAAGGGAGCATTGGATTTTCTGGGATTGGGGTTAATTGTGACCTGCCTAGTGTTTGTGGAAACTGAACTCAGGGTCCTCTGCAAGAGCACAGGACCATCTTTCTAGCTCCTCACCAGGGCAGTTTATTGCAAGGCCTTGCATGAAATAAAATGTGAAATGCTAATTAGCCACAACCTGTTAGCATGGTTATAGTCAACATGCATGGTGATTTGCAAAGAGGAACACTGCCATGCTTTATCTTTGTTCTAGTGTAGTGGTCTTGCTGGTGAACCTATAAGGTGGCCACACTCCTTTGGGCTTGACTTCAGTCAGATGGAAGCAGAGGTGTGGCTTCTCTTTGTGAACAGTCTGTCTCTTGGGTCAGCCAATCCAATAGGAAGGCCAGAGAAGCGCTCTCATGCTTCTTTATATTTTTCTGTGCAAGTGTTCCCAATAGACACTCATTTATCACTTATCTTGGGTCTAGTGAAATCATTACACCCACACCTTCATTCTAGAGCTTTCCTCGTCTTATAATGAAACAGTTTTCTAAGGAACCCAGTACTTTTGCAGTAGGTCTACTGGAAGCATCATCTGAGGGTTTCTACTTTTCTTAGTGTGAAAAATGCTAAGCACATGGGGAAATGAACAAAACAGAAGTACATAGTCAAGCCCTTACCACAAAGCAAATCCATCTGTGACAACTGCCCAAGAAACAGAAGTGTTAGCATCCAGCCTCATTCTGTTTCAGACTGCCTGCTCCCACATCAAACATTCTGCATCTTACAGTAATCACTCTTATTTTTTTCAAGTATGATTTTTACTACCTAAGTGTGCACCTTCAACACTATAGTATACTTTTGTCTGTTTTTGAACTTTACATAAGTGGATCCATTTCTGGTTTTGCCCGAAATGTTTTTGCTTACAATGTTTGTGTTGATCCCACACAGTTCTGTATAACTGTCATCCACTTTTGCTGCTGTGTGGTATTTCATTGTGTGACTATGCCAGAATTTGTCTATCCCAGGGTGTTGAAATTGTCTTTTACAGCTTTATTCTATGTAATAAATGTTGTTATAATATACCGGTATCTGTCTCTTGGCATTACTGCACACAATTCTGTTGAATATAAACTTCGATGCAAAAATGTTGGATCACAGGGTGTGCAAATCTTGGTGGAAATGGCAGCATCCAAAGTGGTAGTCTATCCACAGACACTCCCATCAGCAGTGCACTGTTTCCATGGTTTTTGTCCTCATCAACACTTTGTATTGTCAGTTTTCTTAGTTTTAGTCATCTGGATATATGTCTTGTGCTTTGTATGGGTGCATATACCAGAGTGTCTGAAGGATTCAGGACAACTTTTAGAGAGTTGGTTCTTTCCTTCTACTGTGTGAGTTCTGGGGAATGAACTCAGGTCTTTAGGCTTGGTGGCAATCTCCTTTGTCACTGAGCCATCTTGCTGACCTGCTTCCTTGTATTTTAAATTGAATTTTCCTGCTTACAAATGAGGATGATTTTATTTTTATTATATACATATCTCTCTAGAATGGATATACACATATTCCTACACGTTACATGTACATATGTGTGCTATTCATAATTATTCTTTTGTGAATTGCCTGTTCTGGTCACTTGCCTATTAGAATTGTCTGACTCTTCCGATTTCTTGTTTTGAGACAAGGTCTCAGTAGAGGCTGTCCTTGAACTTCTGATCCACTCCCCTGCACCTCCACTGTGCTGAGATTAGTTTCAAGGCACCATGTACATCCTAGGTGATTCACAGTCTTCCTGGTTTTTAAACCTGCAATGGTTTCTCCTTTTTCATTTACTCATGGTCTCAGCTCACAACCTTGAAATTTATCAGTTCAAAGCATCTGAAGATGCTCTGCAGTGGCTTTCACTGATTGTATTCCTATTGTGTCTTTTTTTGTGAGACAGGGTCTTTCTATTGTTCTGAGTTTCTTGGAACTTGCTATGAAAATCAGGCTGGCCTCAAACTCAAAATCTGTCTGCCTCTGCCTCCCAAGTACTCAGATTAAAAGTAGGCACCATTATGCCTGGATTAAATGTAATCTTAATCACATTTGTCCATCTCTTTTCTCTAAGTGTTTGTTCAGATCCAAGCTCAACTCTTATGGCAGGATTGTCTCTTAGAAAATTGTATTATTTTCCACCTTACAAATAAACTAATAGACAAAACCCCCACATAATTATCTCATTTGATGCAAAAAGGTCTTTGACAAATATCCAATACCCTTTCATGATGAGGAATCTCCATACTGATCTCCAAAGTGGCTGCACTAGTTGGCATTCCCACCAGCAGCGGAGGAGTGTACCCCTTTCTCCATATCCTCTCCAGCATAAACTGTC
The DNA here is from genome assembly GCF_017639785.1 of Mesocricetus auratus. Lineage (NCBI taxonomy): Eukaryota > Metazoa > Chordata > Mammalia > Rodentia > Cricetidae > Mesocricetus > Mesocricetus auratus. Next base: position 143,151,624 of record NW_024429266.1, on the reverse strand, counting down.
ATTAGTGTTTTTGATTTTAGCTTTTCTGATGGGAGTGAGTGAGATGGTATCTCAGAGTTGTTTTGATTTGCATTTCCCTAATGGCTAAAGATGTTGAGCACTTACTCAAGTGTCTTTTGGCCATTTTGGACTCCTCTATTGAGAATTCTCTATTTAGTTCTGTACCCCATTTTTTAATTGGATCCTTTGGTGTTCTGGAGTCTTGCTTCTTGAGTTCTTTGTAAATTTTGGAGATCAGCCTTCTGTCAGATGTGGGGTTTGTGAATATCTTTTCCCATTCTGTGGACTGTTGTTTTGCCTTGTTGACTTTGTCCTTGGCACTGCAGAATCTCCTCAGTTTCAGGAGGTCCCATTTATTAATTGTTGATCTCAGTCTCTCTCTACTGGTGTTATGTTCAGGAAGTGGTCTCCTGTACCAATTTATTCAAGGGTACTTCCCACTTCCTCCTCTAAGAGATTCAGTGTGGCTGGATTGATGTTGAAGTCTTTGATCCATTTGGACATAAGTTTTGTGCATGTTGATAGACATGGATCTATCTGTTGTCTTTTACATGCTAGCATCCAGTTACTCTAGCACCATTTGTTGAAGATGCTGTCTTTTTTCCATTGGATAGTTTTAGCTTCTTTGTTAAAGATCAGGTGTTTAAAGGTGTGTGGGTTGGTATCAGGGTCTTCGATTCAATTCCATTGGTCTACCTGTCTGCTTTTTTGCCAATATCAAGCTGTTTTCAGGACTATAGCTCTATAATAGAGCTTGAAGTCAGGGATGGCGATGGCTCCTGAGGTTCCTTTATTGTACAGGGTTGCCTTGGCTATCCTGGGTCTTTTGTTTTTCCATGTAAAGTTAAGGATTGTCCTTTCGAGGTCAGTGAGAAATTGTGCTGGTATTTTGGTAGGGATTGCACTGAATCTGTAGATTGCTTTTGGTAAGATTGCCATTTTTACTACATTGATCCTACCTATCCAAGAGCATGGGAGATCTTTCCATTTTCTGGTATCTTCTTTAGTTTCTCTTTGTAAGGACTCAAAATTCTTGTTATACAGGTCTTTCACTTGCTTGGTTAGAGTTACCCCAAGATATTTTATGGTGTTTGTGGCTATTGTAAAGGGTGATGTTTCTCTGATTTCTTTCTCGTCCCCTTTATTGTCTATATACAGTAGGGCTACTGATTTTTTTAGTTAATTTTGTATCCTGCCACTTTGCTGAAGGTGTTTATCAGCTGTAGGAGTTTCCTGGTAGAATTCCTTAACTTGCTTATGTAAAGTATCATATCGTCTGCAAGTAGAGAAAGTTTGACTTCTTCCTTTCCAATTCGTATCCCCTTGATCTCCTTTTGTTGTCTTATTGCTGTAGCTAGAACTTCAAGTACAATATTGAAGAGATATGGAGAGAGTGGATATCCTTGTCTTGTTCCTGATTTTAGAGGAATCACCTTTAGTTTCTCTCCATTTAGCTTGATGCTGGCTGTTGGCTTGCTGTATATGGCTTTTATTATGTTTAGGTATGTTCCTGTTATCCCTGATCTCTCCAAGACCTTTATGATGAAGGGGTGCTGGATTTTGTCAAAGGCTTTTTCAGCATCTAGTGAGATGATCATGTGGTTTTTCTTTTTCAGATTGTTTATATGGTGGATTACATTGATAGATTTTCGTATGTTGAACCATCCCTCCATCCCTGTGATGAAGCCTACTTGATCATGGTGTATGATTTTTATGATGTGTTCTAGAGCTTTCAGGTGTTCTGTTAATTCTCTAGTGTGGCAATTCTCCAGTTTCTTCATGTGGGCACTCAGTGCTATGAATTTTCCTCTTAGATCTGCTTTCAAAGTATCCCAAAGGTTTGGGTATGTTGTGCCTTCTTTTTCATTGAATTCTAGGAGGTCTTTTATTTATTTTTTTTATTTCTTCCTTTACCCAGGGGTGATACAATTGAGCATTGTTCAATTTCCATGAGCTTGTGAGGTTTTTGCAATTTGTGTTGACGTTGAATTCTAATTTTAAACCTTGGTGGTCTGACAGGATACAGGGGGGTTATTCCAATTTTTTTGTATCTTTTGAGGTTTGCTTTACTGCCAAGTATGTGGTCGATTTTAGAGAAGGTTACATGTGGTGCTGAGAAGAAAGTATATTCTTTTTTGTTTGGGTGGAATGTTCTGTAGATGTCTGTTAAACCCAATTGGGTGATAACTTCTGTTAGTTCCATTGTTTCTTTGTTAAGTTTTTGTCTGGTGGACCTGTCCAGTGGTGTGAGTGGGGTGTTGAAGTCTCCCACTATAAGTGTGTGGGGTTTAATGTGTGATTTGAGTTGTAGTAATGTTTCTTTCATGAACGTGGTTGCCTTTATATTTGGGGCATATATATTCAGAATTGAGACTTCTTTCTGATGGATTTTTCCTATGATGAATATGAAGTGACCTTCTTCCTCTCTTTTGATTAATTTTAGTTTGAAGTCTATTTTGTTAGATATTAGAATTGCTACACCCGCTTGCTTCTTACGTCCATTTGATTGGAAAGTCTTTTCCTAACCCTTAACCTTGAGGTAGCATCTGTCTTTGAAATTGAGGTGTGTTTCTTGTATGCAGCAGAAGGATGCATTCTGTCTTTGTATCCATTCTGTTAGCCTGTGTCTTTTTATAGGTGAGTTAAGACCATTGATATTCAGGGATATTAATGACCATTCATTGTTGATTCTTGTTTGCTTTGGATCCATTTTTGGTGGTGGTTTTATGTGTGAGTTTTTCTCCTATTTCTGATTTCTGGTAAAGTTCGATTATCTATTGCCCTTGTTATTTTGAGGGTCGGAGTTTTCCTTCTAGAACTTTCTGTAGGGTTGGATTTGTGGATACGTATTGCACAAATCTGATTTTGTCATGGAATATCTTGTTTTCTCCATCTATAGTGATTGAGAGTTTTGCTGGGAATACTAGTCTGGGCTGGAATCTGTGGTCTCTTAGTATTTGTAGAACATCTATCCAGGACCTTCTGGCTTTCATAGTTTCCATGGAGAAAGTCAGGTGTAATTCTGATAGGTTTGCCTTTATATGTTACTTGGCCTTTTTCCTTTGCTGCTTTTAGTATTCGTTCTTTATTCTGTATGTTTGGTGCTTTGATTATTATGTGGCGAGGGGACTTTTTTTTGGTCCAGTCTATTTGGTGTTCAGTACGCTTCTTGAAGTTTCATAGGCATCTCCTTCTTCAGGTAGGGAAATTTTTCTTTTATGATTTTGTTGAATATGTTTTCTGTACCACTGAGGTGGTTTTCTTCACCTTCTTTTATACTTATTATTCTTAGGTTTGGTCTTTTCATGGTGTCCCATATTTCCTGGATATTTTGTATTAAGGATTTATTAGATTTAAGACTTTCTTTTGTTGATGAATCTATTTCCTCTAGTTTATCTTCAGTGCATGAGATTCTGTCTTCCATCTCTTGTATTCTGTTATGCTTGCATCTGTGTTCCTGATAGTCTTTTCAGCCTTTTGAATTCCAGCATTACCTCAGATTGTGTTTTTCTTACTATCTCCATTTTGGTTTTCAGGTCTTGAACTGTTTGAGTTGTTTCCTTCATCTGTTTGATTGTTTTTTTCTTGGGTTTCCTTGCTTTCTTTAAGAGATTTGTTGATTTCTTGCATTTTTTGGTTTGTGTTTTCTTTCATTTCTTTAAGGGATTTTCTCATATCCTCTTTGAGGGCCTCTATCACTTTCAGGAGGTTGTTTTGAAGGTCATTCTTTTCTGTTTCATCTGTGTTGATATGTTCAGGTCTTGTTGGTGTAGTGTTTCTAGACCCTGGTTGTGTCATACTGGTTCCTCTGTTGTTGGCTGTGTTTGTACTTTGCCTTCTTCCCATCCTTTCTTTCAGTGGGAGCTCATGGGGTCTCTTCCTCTCCTTAAGCACCAGGAAAGGACTGAAAGACACAGGTGTGGGCAGACTCAGGGTGATCCTTCCTGGAGGCACAGGTCTTCTATAGGCATGGCAAACATCCAGGGAGATGGAGCTGGGATGTAGGGAGTTGGGGCTCAGAGCGGGCCCCCACTCAACTTAAGCACCAGGAAAGGCCTGGAAGATACTGAAGACTGAGGTGTGGGCAGACTCAGGGTGGTCCTTCTGGGAGGGGTAGGTCTCTCTAGGAACCTGAAAAGGAACCGAGTATAAACAAATGACAGTCCCTATTTTTGTTTTCTTTTGTCTTATATCAATGGCTCTTTGATATAATACAGAAATTGTGAATTTTATTTTAACAACATGTTTGGATTTAGAGTAGGAGAGCCAATCCAACTCCAAAGCCAGCTTTAGTTAAATGAGTTGGGACTAAAAGAGTTTTAACAAGCAAGAAGAAATGGATATTATAAGAACAAGATGGAGAGACTTAGACATTGATACCACACAGTGGATTCTTGTTTGTTTGATGGTCCTCTGGGTAGCTATCCTCTCTTCTTCAGGTATCCATATGCCCAGTATTTTTTTCCGCTGTTTGGAGATGAATTTTCTTGTGAAGACAAAAACAAAACTCTTCTCTTTCCTTTTATGAGTTCTCCTTACACATAGTAGAATATGACCTTGTAGATTAACTGTCATCTTTCCTTACAGGCTAGTGTTCTTTGGCACGGCTGTGGCACAGCATGCCAGACAGGCAGCCATGGGGTTACCCAGGGGGCTCATCTCCCCAACCTGGAGTTTTGGGGACTGGGTAAATAACTCGTGACACCAGCTGTTGTGGAATGGGGAAACTAGTATTTTTTACTAACAGGAGAAAGCACTTACCTATAAGTTGGGAAGATGAGAGGTGTGACCAGCTTCCAAGAGAGAGCGCTTTTGCTTTCTCTTCCCCTTATATCTACACCTGTCCAACGTACCCCTGGGGTGTGGACTGTATTGTGGGCTCACCCCTACAGATATCTTAAACAATATTGAATAATAAAAGAACTGCTGGAGGTATTACCATACCTGTTTTCAAGGTGTATTACAAAGCTATAGTAATAAAAACTGTATGGTTTGGTATAAAAACTGACGTTCTGATCAGTAGAATCAATTTGAAGACCCAGACAAAAACCCACATGCTTATGAACACCTGATTTTTTTAAAATAAAGAATCAAGAAATACACATTATAAAAGGATAGCATCGTCAACAAATGGTGCTGATAAAACTGGACTGCTACATGTAGAATAGTCCAAATAGATCGATGCTTATCATCCTTCTCAAAACTCCACTCCGAAGTAGATCAAAGACCTTAATATAAAGACAGATACACTGAACCTGATAGAAGAGAAAATGGGGAATACCCTTGAACTCAGTGGCACAAGAAAAGTTTTCTGAACAGAGTCCTGTTATAGCACAGGCACTAAGATTCAACAATTAATAAAAGTGACCTCATAAAACAGAAAGGCTTCTTCTGCATTGCAAAGGACACTAGCATTAAGACAAAGTGGCAATTTATGGAATAGTAAATAATTTTTGCCAACTTTACATCTGAAGGAGGGCTAATATCCAATATGTACAAAGAACTCAAAAAACTAGATAACCAAATAACCCAATTAAAAATGGGTACAGACTGAAACAGAATTCTCAAAAGGGGAAACTCAAATGGCTGAAAATGCTTAGAGCAATGGTTCTCATCCTTTCTAATCCTGTGATCCCTTAATACAGTTCCTGATGTGTGGTGACCCCTAACCATAAATTATTTTCATTGCTACTTCATAGCTGCAATTTTGCTGCTAATATTTGATACACAGATGGTCTTAGGTAACCCCTATGAAAGGGTCATTTGAAACCCAAAGGAGTCACAACTCACAGGGTGAGATCTGTTGATTTTAAGGAATGTTTAATATCTTTAAGTCATCAGGGAAATTAAAATATCAAAACTACTTTGGTATTTCATCCTACACCTGTCAGAATTGCTGAGGTCAATAAAAGAATTGACAGTTTATGCTACTAAGGGGAACTCTCAAGCTTTGCTAGTGGGAGCACAACCTTGTACAACTACTATGAAAATCAATGTGGCAGTTCCTTAGGAAGATAAGAATTGATCTATCTCAAGGTCCAGCTATACCTCTTGGGCCTATATCCAAAGGACTCTTTATCTTCCTACAGAGACACATGCTCAACCATGTTAATTGCTGCTGTATCCATAATAGCCAGAAATTAGAAACAGTCTAGATGTCCCTCAACAGAAGAATGGATAAAGAAAATGTGATACATTTATACAATGGAATATTACTCAACTGTTTTTTAAAAAGCAAAATCATGAAATTTGGAGTTAAATGGATGGAACTAGCCAATTTCACTCTGTGTGAGGTTTCCCTGACCCAGAAAAACAAATGTATATTTGCTTATATATGATCATTAGCTGTTAAGTCAATGATAACCAAGCTACAGTCTGAAGAACCACAGAGCTGAGGTATAAATTAAAGACTAAGGAAGACAGATAGATATCCCTAGGTGAGGAGAATAGGATAGATTGTTATGGATGGGTGGGGATGCTGGAACAAGAAAATCGAGATAGACTAGGAAATGAGAGGGAGACAAGGGAGGGAATACAGGAAGAAACAAATTACATAATCTAAATGAAATCACCAAATAATGGGAGACAGAGCCTGGACTGGCCATCTTTTATCACCAAATGAAGATTCCAGTACCAGGATCGGGTTACATCTAATTGAGTTGTTAGCCAAAGGTTTTCCGTGGGAGTCCCCAAAGAGCTCAGGCTGTTGCCAAAACTACAGGTTGTTCTCTACAAAGTGATGACAAGGTCCCATTGTGGAAGACAACATCTGTCAACTCATTGCACATGGAGGATTTGAGTTGCTGTTTTCGCTCTTACATTCTAGAGTCTTTGGTACAAAAAGGTATTCTACATGCTACCAAAAGAGAAACAGAATCAGCAACCCAGCCATAAAACCTTTGATCTCCAATGGTGTCCTGCCTGAAAGATGTGCTATGGCAATGGTGGGACAAAACTTGGAGTAACCATCCAACATCTGATTGACTAAAGGCCCACTCCATAAGATGAAGCACACGTCCAACACTGCTTGGATGACCAAGAATCCAAGACTAGAAATTGCTCCTAATGACATTCTGCTATATTCATAGATCAATGCCTCACTCATCCATCAGAGAAGTTTTCTGCTACAGCCGATGGGAACAAATACAGAGACCCACAGCCAGACTCTGGACAGAGTGAGAGACCTTGGAATACTTAGCCCTGAAACTCATATCTCCATCAAATACCTCCCCTCAGGGCTCAGGGAACCCTACAGAAGAGGATGTAGAAAGAGCATAAGAGCCAAAGGGGGGTAGAAAACCAAGAAAACGAGGTCTTCTAAATATACAGTGTCAATGCACATCTGAACTCACAGAGACTGAGGCAGCATGTACCAGGCCTGCATGGGCCTGTACCAGTCCGCATCAGGTCCTTTATATTACAGCTTCCAGTTTAGTGATTTTTTTTTTGAGTGGGTATGCCTTTTATTGAGAAGTTCAGGAGGCAACATGGAAAAGGTACATATGTTTTGAAAGGGGGACAAGCAAATTTCATTCAGTCACGAATTAAAAACACACATTTATAAATTAATTATGGTAGTATAACTCCTGTAGTTAAAATGTAAGCACATAAACCTGGGGAACCAGCATCAAATTGAACAAAGCCCTCTGAATGTGGGTGCTTGGGCAGTCTATGCTACCTAAGACAGTGAAATCAGTATTCATCCCTAGGGCATGAAAGGATTTTGGGAGCATATCCCGCATAGAGGGATATTATCTCAGCCCAGATATATAAAGCAGGGCCTAGAACCTGTACCAAATGATATCACATTCTTTGATGATCTCCCTGAGGAGTGGGTGAGGGCTGTAGTGAGGGAAGAGAGGATAGGAGGGAGAGAGAACTGGGATTGATAAATAAAATCCGATTGCTTCTAAATTAAATTAATTAATAAAAAATAAAACTATAAGAATATAATTATGATCCATGAGAAAAATTCTGAAAATTATTTTCTCCCCTGAAGAATGTGAAACTTACCCATTGCTATAGCCATTCTTTTTTATTTATTTATTTTTTTTAATTTTAAATAGCTTGTTTTACATGTCAATCCCAGTTCCCTCTCCCTCCCCTCCTCCCGCACTCCCCTTCCACCCTCCCTCCCACCCTATTGCCAAATCCTTCCACATAGGGGATGTCTAGAGTCTATCATTTTACTCTTGGTAGGGTCAAGGCACTCCCCTAAGAGTCCAGGCTGAGAGAGCATCTCTCTTTGTGCTATAGGCACATGAAGACAGATTGTATACCAGGGATAGACACTGATCCACAGCTCAGAGCCCCATAGGTTGTCCAGGCCTTCTCACTGACACTCACATTTGGGGGGTCCAGATCAGTCCCATTCTGGCCTCCCCACTGTCGGTCTGGGGTCCAAGAGCACTCCCCTGTTCAGATCAGCTGTCTCTGCTGGTTTTGCCAGCCCATTCTTTGCCAATTTGCTCATCATTCCTCTCTCTCTGTCACTGGGTTCCTTGGGTTCAGTTCAGTGCTTAGTTGTGTGTTTGCCTCTGCTTCCATCAGTCCCAGGATGAAGGCTCCCGGATAGTTATAGACATCAAGTTCATTATCAGGAATGGGCATTCGAGGTGGTCCTTCCACTATTGCTTAGCTTGCCAATTGATGTTATACCTTTAGATCACTCGAGGTCACTCTGGTGCCTGATCTGTCTTCGATCCTATGATTCCCTCTTCCCCCTATTCTACCCCCACCCCCTCAACTTCCTGTTCCCCCATGACCAACTCCCTTCCTCTTTACCCCCTCTATTCTTCCCAGGTCCCACTACCCCCCCTCGCCCTGTTCCCCATCCATTCAGAGGATCTTGTCTCCATCCTCTTCTCTTGGGTATTATGCATATATGCATATCTTTTAGGTTCTTTCCTGTTTCCCAGACTCTCTATCTGTGGAAGTGCAGACTGGCACTATCCTGATCTATATCTAAAATCCATATATGAGTGAGTACATACCATGTTTGTCTTTTTGCGACTGGGTTACCTCACTCAGGATGGTTTCTTCCAGTGCTATCCATTTCCCTGCGAATTTCAAGATTCCATTGTTTTTTTCTGCTGAGTAATACTCCATTGTGTAAATGTACCACATTTTCTCTATCCACTCTTCAGTTGAGGGGCATCTAGGTTGCTTCCAGGTTCTGGCTATTACAAACAATGCTGCTATGAACATAGTGGAGCAGATGCCCTTGTTGTATGAACCTGCCTCATTTGGATAAATGCCTAAGAGTGGAATTGCTGGGTCTAGTGGTAGATTAGTTCCCATTTTCCTGAGGAATCTCCATACTGATTTCCAAAGAGGCTGTATGAGTCAGCATTCCCACCAGCAGTGGAGGAGTGTTCCTCTCTCTCCACATCCTCTCCAGCATAAATTGTCTTCGGTGTTTTTGATTCTAGCCATTCTGACAGGAGTAAGATGGTATCTCAGAGTTGTTTTGATTTGCATTTCCCTGATGGCTAAGGATGTTGAGCACTTTCTTAAGTGTCTCTTGGCCATTTTAGCCTCCTCTACTGAGAATTCTCTATTTAGCTCTGTACCCCACCTTTCAAGTGGATCCTTTGGTGTTTTGGAGACTTGTTTCTTGAGTTCTTTGTAAATTTTGGAGATTAGCCCTCTGTCAGATGTAGGGTTAGTGAATATCTTTTCCCATTCTGTGGCCTGCCTTTTTGTCTTTTTGACTGTGTCCTTTGCCTTACAGAAGCTTTTTAGTTTCAGAAGGTCCCATTTGTTAATTGTCGATCTCAGTGCCTGTGCCACTGGTGTTATGTTTAGGAAGTGGTCTCCTGTACCAACTCGTTGAAGAGTATCTCCCACTTTCTCTTCTAAAAGTTTCAGTGTGGCTGGATGTATGTTGAGATCTTTGATCCATTTGGACTTAAGTTTTGTACAAGGTGATAAACATGGATCTATCTGCAGTCTTCTGCATACCAGTACCCAGTTATGCCAGCACCATTTGTTGAAGATGCTTTCTTTTTTCCACTGTACAGTTTTAGCTTCTTTGTCAAAAATCAGGTGTTCATAGGTGTGTGGGTTAAAATTAGGGCTTTCGATTCGGTTCCATTGGTCTACCTGCCTATTTTTGTGCCAATACCAAGCTGTTTTCAGGACTATAGCTCTATAATAGAGCTTGAAGTCAGGTATGGTGATGCCTCCTGAAGTTCCTTTATTGTATAGGAATGTTTTGGCTATCCTGGGTCTTTTGTTTTTCCATATAAAGTTGCTTAATGTTCTTTCCAGGTCCTTGAAAAATTGTGATGGAATTTTGATAGGGATTGCATTGAATCTATAGACTGCTTTTGGCAAGATTGCCATTTTTATTATGTTGATCCTACCAATCCAAGAGCATGGGAGATCTTTCCATTTTCTGGTATCTTCTTTGATTTCTTTCTTCAAAGACACAAAGTTCTTGATATACAGGTCTTTCCTATGGGATTCCTAAGTATGAAAATGAGGGGGTCTCTGTTTTATATGTTTTCTCTTGGGCACTTTTCCTTATGTTCATTTTGTCCAATTCTGATGTGTTTTTGTTTTTAATCTCATTATATCTTTTATTAAGAAACAATGAGTAACTGATTGTTAAAACTGAATTCTAAATGGGACTTCTGTACCATCTACTCAGTGGCTCAGGGATGTAAGACACAGAGTGGCATGGAACAGAACACCATATTCCAGCATGGCATGGCAGCTGGGCGCTCACATTCTTAGCCCCTGTGATGATTGACACGAGTCCTCCACAGGATTGGGTACTCAGCATTCTGTCTTTGAGGGAGGGGATTACAGACAGGGCTGCATTCCTTCCTGACGGTACAAGTACAACTAACTGATCCAAGGGAGGAAGAGACATTTTCTTCAGTGAAGTGCTTGTGCTCCTGTCAACAGCTCTGGTGAGGCCTCCTGGGACACGAACAAAACAGTGGAAGGGGAAAGGGTCAGAGGAAATTGGGGGACAAGAAACAATTATTTTGGAGGGTTCAAAATGTATTTTTATACCTGCATAAAAGTCACGATGAAACCTGTTATGAATGATTACGAAGTTATGGGGCCCTGCAGTGATTCCATTCCATCTTGACTTTAGGTCAGGGATCTCAAGCTTGTTCTTGCTCTTTAAGGCCAAATAACAGGATGCTTGTCCAAAGGTGTGGTTACGAGATGTTTTGAGAATTAAGGAAGTGATTATGCTTGTTTGTTCCCTAAACCATGGTAAGAAAATATTTTGCCTCCCTCTTCCCCTTTCACTTTGGGTATAAAAGGGCTATGACAAATGAATTTGGGGCTGCTGCAATATCTACTGAAACCTTCTGATTCTATATTCAGTACTTTGTCTCTTTCTTGATCTTCTTTCCTTTATTCAGGTACTGTTTGGCAGGTTGGCTGGCCCTGACATGAAATGCCCACAAAAATCAAGAAAATGGAATAACGTCCAGAAACACTGCCTGAGGTAAATTGTCATATATAAAACCTTTTTAAAATTCCCTCTCGTCATTTACTTGACCTTCCTTCTTTTTTTTTCTTTAAAAAAATTAAATTAAAACAAGCTTGTTTTACATGTCAGTTCCAGTTCCCTCTCCCTCCCTTCCTCCCCTGCATCCCACCAACTCCCTATCCCATCCCCTTTCTGCTCCCCAGGGAGGGGAGGCCTTCCATGGGGGATCTTCAAAGTCTGTTACATCTTTTGGAGTAGGGCCTAGGCCCTTCCCCATGTGTCTAGGCTGAGAGAGTATCCCTCTATGTGGAATGGGCTCCCAAAGTCCAATCCTTTACAAGGGATAAATACTGATCCACTGCAAGAGGCCACATTGACTGCCCAGGCCTCCTCACTGACACCAATGTTCAGGGGGTCTATGCTTATTTCCCAGCTATCAGTCTGGGATCGATGGGCTCCCCCTTGTTCAGGTCAGCTGTTTCCATGGGTTTCTCCAGCCTGGTCATGACTCCTTTGCTCATGACTCCTCCCCATCTGCAACTGGATTCCAGGAGTTCATCTCAGTGTTTAGTTGAGGGTGTCTGCTTCTGTTTCCATCAGCTACTGGATGAAGACTCTAGTATAAGGTAGTCATCAATCTCATTATTGGGGAAGGGCGTTTAAGGTAGCCTCTCCACTATTGCTTAGATTGTTAGTTAGGGTCATCCTTGAAGATATCTGGACATTTCCCTAGTGCTATATTTCTCTTTAAACCTATAATGGCTCCTTCTATTATGGTATCTCTTTTCTTGTGCTCCTCTATTCTTCCCCTGATTCAATCATCCTGCTCCCTTATGCCCTCCTCTCCCCTCCTCTTCTCTCCTTCTCTTTCTCTCAGCTCCCTCTCCCCTCCCCCCATGCTTCCAATTCACTCAGGAGATCTTATCTCTTTAACCTTCTCCGGGGGACCATGTATGTCTCTATTAGGGTCCTCCTTGTTTCCTAGCTTCTCTGGTGGTGTGGATTGTAGGCTGGTAATCCTTTGCTTTATGTCTAAATCCATGTATGAGTGAGTACATACCATGTTTGTCTTTTTGTGACTGGGTTGCTTCACTCAGGATGGTTTCTTTTAGTACCTTCCATTTGCCTGCAAAAGTCAAGATTTCATTTTTTTCCCACTGAATAGTACTCCACTGTGTAAATGTACCACATTTTCTTTATCCATTCTTCAGTTGTGGGACATCTACGTTGCTTCCAGGTTCTGTCTATTACAATAATGCTGCTATGAACACAGTGGAACAGATGTCCTTGTTGTATGAATGTGCATCTTTTGGGTATATGCTTAAGAGTGGAATTGCTGAAGCTTGTGGTAGATTGATTCCCATTTTCATGAGGAACCACCATACTAATTTCCAAAGTGGCTGTAGGAGTTGGCACTCCTACCAGCAGTGGAGGAGTGTTTCGCTTTCTATATATCCTCTCCAGCATAAACTGTCATTGGTGTTTTTTATTTTACCTTTGACTTTTCTTTAAGTCACTACAACAGCATCAGTCAAACTTGTCTTTTAGGAGTAAGAGTTTAGTTCCAATAATCCACAATAGAGACATAGTTATATCAACTAGCCTTACAAGAACTGTTTAGGCCCCTCTAAGGGACCTGCTTTCCCTGACACATTGAAGGGTACTTATGTTTTTGGAAATAGATGGTGGCACATGCCTGAAAGCCCAGGACTTAGAAGTGGGATCAGGAGTTCAAGACTATTCCTGGTTCTGTAGTGAATGTGAGACCAGCCTGAGATACATGACACTATCTCAAATTTAACTCTATCGAAGGTATATTTACACTCTCTATGCAACACGTAGTGCCTACTAGAGTACCATTTTTTTGAACATCAAACTTCTCTGCCTCATCCTCATTTAAATTTTATATTTTAAGTTTATATTCAGGGTAATTGTTTGAGTTTTCTGGTACTTAAAAGTTTCAGGCAGAGGTGCTTGACAGTTCAGAACACATAATGATCTTGCAGAGAATTGGATCAGTTCACAGCACCCACTTCAAGTGAGGCACTGTTCTTCTGTAACTCCAGCTTCAGGGGCTCTGATGACCCCTTCTGGCTTCTGTGGGTACTGAAACTCAGGTGCACATGCCCATGCACAGACATACACACATACACATAATTAAAGTAAATCTTAAAAAGTATCAGCATATCACATCTCTTTGAAAATGAATACCTAGAAGCCAAAAATTCCCTGTTGGGCAAATTAATTCACTCTTTATGCACATCCTGTGGGCTGTAACTTCCACAAAAAAGAAGCAAGCAGCAAATGCATGCTTGTGAGTGCATAGAGACAGACGTATGGACAGGAAAATGTTGTCAAAGGCTTATTTTTAAACCCAGAAAACTTGCCAATTATAACAAATTACTCTCTAGATGCCTGATAAACCAGTTTCAATTCTTTTGCTATAGCAATCATGGATAGCCACACAGTTTCTGAAATATTCTTAACAAGGCAAGGAAAAAAAAAGTATGCTACAGCAGTCACTTCTTGATGTGTGTATATGCTGTAGGGCAACTGGAGGAGTCGATGACTGAGTTATAATTAAAGTCTACCCAACTGCCTAAAATAGACCCAGGTGGATCTGGGGACATGTTTTCATTATCTGGGTTTTATATTCTACACTCTTGTCTTGAGACTGATTATAAAGGTGAGGGAATAGTAATTTTTGCGCTATTATTTTTTGTTTCCAGTTGGCTAATAAGCCCTGCCAACATGTTTTGAAAAGATTTTTAAGCATGTGTATCTCTCTCTGCCTCTCTCTGTCTCTTCTCTGTCTCTGTCTCTGTCTCTCTCTGTGGGTGTGTGTCTGGGTGAGGTTAGGTAGGTGCTCTTAGAGGCAATTATTTTTAGTATATTTACAAATTGCTGCAAACCATTTCCACAATTATATTTCTCTCCTCTTCCTCCCCTCAAAATCTATGTATCCATTAACTTATCCCTCTTCCCTTTCCTTACAGCCCTTGGAAACCACCTGTCATCTTTCTATCATTTTAGATCTGCCTGCTCTGGGCATTCAAATACGTAGAGCATGCACTCTGTAATCTTCTGACATTTTTTTCCACTTATCACGATGTTCTGAGGTTTACCTAACAAGATTTTCATAACAGGCTCTGGAGTATTTAGCTGAGCCATGAAAACTAGCTTTATAGTGATAACTTTTTGACTATTCTTCACCAAAAACTTAATCCCAAGCCTTTCCATGCTTCCAGAATTCTACAAATTATTCCGTGTGGAGTATTTTCAGCTCTTCTTTTAGTATGCTGTCATAGATATCTACTGGAGCCATTCTGTTCTAGCCTCATTCTGTGGCTATGATAAAAAACTCTGAGCAAAGGCTACTTGAGGAGGAGAGGATTCATGTGGTTCACACTTCCATTCTCAGCCCATTATTGAGGGCATTTGGGAGGATGGTAGATGGAGTGTGGGGGGAGGGAACAGAAGGAGAGAAGGGAAAGGAAGTTTTGGTCACTTTGCAAAGTAAATGAAAAAATGTAATGAAAAAAAAGAAAGAAAAGAAACCAAAGGCCGGGGATATAGCTCTGTTGTGGAATGCTTGCCTGGCATACAGGAAGCCAAGGGTTTTATCCCCAGGACCACATACAAATAAAACAGAAGACAAACAAAGGCAAGAAGTTAAAGTGCAGTTGACAGACTAAGGGGAAAAGTGGTGCTATCTTCAGTTAGAGTGAGAATGAGAGCGATAAGACAATGTTAGTGTGAACACTTCGGCTGGCTGGTCATCAAGAAGTATAGGGATTTGTTTTGTCATAGCTTCTATTTTGATGTTTCCTCTCAAAGGAAGAGGTGATGTTACACACAGAAGGTTTGTGGGAAGTGTAGGAAAGAACATCCAACTTCAGGATAAATAGGCTCTTTTTTCTTTTGAAATCATATTTTTTATTCTTTGTGTTTCATACACTTATATAATGTATATTGATCCTGTCCATCCGTTACAACTTTCCTCCAACTGTTCCCCAGATTTCCCCATCCCATGTCCCTCCCAATTTCAAGTCCAGTTAATTTTTGTTCCAATGGGCATGTCTTAGTTGGTCAGCTTGAAACATGAAGCCAACTGTAAAGCCGCCTCTCAGATTGAAATGGCACCAACAGGGCTGTAGCAAGGCTTTGATATTAACAGCTGGGAGACAAAGGCATCGATTATGCATTCGTGGCTGTGGGGTTTTTAGATAGGACAAGACTAGGTTTTAATGGATACAAGCAGCAGCTGTGCAGTCTGTTTGGATAAAAAGAGAACGGAAGTAGGGTTTGGAGTAGTTCCCAGAGAGCACACAGGATAGGAGAAAAAAAGGAATGGTAGCCGTGATGAGGGGCAAGCTCAGCAGGAACAAGAGTAAAGAAAGGGACTGCAGGGTCTGGGGAATGGCTCAGTTGGTGAAGAGCTTGCCACGAAGCATGAGGACCGGAGCTGGTCCTGTATAAAGAGCCAAGTGTGGCAGGCATGTGCACTTGCAACACCAGCCCTGGGGAAGCAGAGGCCAATGGATCCCTGGGAGCTTACCGGCCAGCTAGTTTAGACTACTTGGCAAATTCCAGGCCAGTGAGAGATGCTGTATCTAGAAACAAGGTAGAATATCGGAGGCGCAATACCCAGAGCTGACCTCTGTACTCTACATGCTAATGTGTGTAGATACACCTCCTCAGAATGGGAACTCTGGGGTGCTGGGTATCATTTAACATTGTTGCCCTCTAGAGGAAAAGCCCGGCTGTGTAGGTTCTGCTCGCCTTGTGGGATAGATGCCGTTACTGCACGCATCTGACAAGGCCTGCTCCATGTCTTGGGGTGAGGAGTGGCTGAAGATTGATGAGAGTTCAGACCCAAATCGGGCTTCTTTCTAGAGATCTCACCTCACTTGTGCGGCAAGCAAGGGCTCTATGTTCAGAGTATAGAGCAGACGTCTGACTGGGTGTTCCAAACGTTCAAAGGCTGTTGCTGCCCACACCAGAACAAAGGCAAACCAATGGGTTTGAGGAAATGTCACTCTTCCTTTGGGCTCGGCGGAATAAAGGAATACTCAGGGAGAGTTATATTTAGAAGTGATTTCCAACTGCCTTTGCTTTTTAAAAAATTACCTTTGTTTGTGAAGGGATGAGAAAAGTAGATTTTTCAATTAATAATTAGGCATGTTTTCTTCTGTTTGTGTTTAAAAATGACTTGGCTAATTTTGTAGACAAATCTTCTACTTTAAATATTTTTATTTTAATAATCATAACAGTACTGATAACGACAAAGTCAAGTGTGGTGGTTTATGTCTTTAAGTATTTGGGAGGCAGAAGCAGGTGGATCACTGTGAGTTCAAGGCCATCCTGGTCTACATAGTGAGTTCCAAGACAGCTAGGGATACACAGTGAGACTAAAGAAAAAGTACTTGGGAGATGGCTTGGTGGTTGCTACCATCAAACCCAAGGAACTGGGTTTGATCTACATGGTAGAAGGAAGGAAACTTGTCCTCTGACCTTACACATGTCGAGGTGCATGTGCCTCCCATATTTACTCCTAAAATAAGCAAGTAAAATATAACAAAGTCAAATCATGTTGTTGTGTGTGCACGATGTGTATGCATGTGCACGATGTGGATGTGTGTACGTGGAGGTCAGAGGAAATTTTGTGGAGTTTTCTCTCTCTTCCCACCTTGCTGTGGGTACTGGGGATGGAACACAGCTGCTCAGCTTCCCATGGCAAGTGCTCCACCTGCTTAGTCATATGATCAGCCCAAACACTAAA
Source organism: Mesocricetus auratus (assembly GCF_017639785.1). Classification (NCBI taxonomy): domain Eukaryota; kingdom Metazoa; phylum Chordata; class Mammalia; order Rodentia; family Cricetidae; genus Mesocricetus; species Mesocricetus auratus. Next base: position 143,134,384 of record NW_024429266.1, on the reverse strand, counting down.
AAAATAAGGTAAACACTTGGTTTGCTTAAAAAGTAAACACGCCAAGCCTACAACCTGGCTGCTTCTTCCTAAGTCTTTTACAAGAACATTGATGCAAGCTTTCCTTTAGGCAACTGAAAACAATGATCTGAATGTTGTTGGTGCTTGAGTGAATGAACATTGTTATACCCAGATGCTACTCAGCCAAGAAACAGCTGATGTGCAATAGTATAGACCTGAGTCACTCTAGCTATGCTTGGCATGAAGGCCACACAAAGGCGATATTGTGTGAATCTACTTGTGTTCCTAGAAATAGCAGCACACTGTATTGGCAAAGAAGATGAACCCCTCCCTGATTCCCAGAGGAACAAGATGGGTGAGGTGGAAGGGGGCGGGGCCCGCTGATGGGTATGATTAAGTATCTCTGAGTTACCAGTGTGTTTGTTTTACTAAAAATCTTATTATTTGATTATTACACACACACACACACACACACACACACACACACAGAGCATTTTAATCCACCCTCATTCTCCTTGTTCCCTCCAACTTCTCCTGAAACTCTTCTTCCAGAGTCCCCTCCTATTTCCACATTCTTTTGCTTCTTTTGCCTTCTTTGGTGGCCCACTGAGTTTAATTAGGGCTACTTGCATGGAATGTATATGGGTGTTTCAGTTGATACTGGAGTATATATGATGTAAAAATAGCTACACCCCTGGAGTAAATGTCAGTTTGCGTCTTATTTGATAAAATGAATTGCTGCCCTTTACAGTACTTCTTGTAGCATTTGGCTTCTTAGGCTTCTGTATACTCTTCCAGAAGGTGGTGACTCAGGCTTTTAATCCCAGCACTTGAGAGACAGGGCGAGGCAGACCTCTGTGAACTCGAGTCCAGAGGTCCAGCCCAGCCTGGCCTATAGAGTGAGTTCCAAGTGAGCCAGTGCTACACAGTGAAACCCTGTCTAAAAAGCAAACAGCAAGCAGGCAAGCAAGCAAACACCACCACCACCACCACCACCACCACCACCACCACCACCACCACCACCACCACCACCACCACCACCACCACCACCACCACCACCACCAAATAGCAGAGTCCTGGATCACTCAAGGCAGTTTGTGGTCTTTACGTTATATTACCACACGGGGGCACCATTGATCCTGCCTTTGAACATCTCTGCTCTAAGAACTTTCTCATTTTGCTGACTTCATTTCTAAACCTGGAAATGGCAAGCAGCAGTCCCCCATAACCCCCCTCTCACGGGAGCTGAATCCCGGCAATAAAGAAGTCAGTATCTCCTCACTTCCAGATATCGTCTGCTTCTTAAAAACAAGGGAGGTCTCCAGCCTGTTCCAAGTAGTCTTTCTGGTGGCCTGCCACTGTTGCTCAGCAGTGAAGCCAACCACAGATCCTAACAGGATTTCTCCATGAGCAGCATCAAAGATCACTAGGTGAAGCGCCATCTAGGGTTTGACGCTGCAAGATTTCTGAATAGATAGGTTCATTGCAAACCGTCAGATACTGCTGGGATCTGTTCTTTACTTCTTACAGCTGCTGTCCTGAGACTCGGAGCCACCCTTTCTAATATGTGCTGCAAAGCCACACCGGGCACACAGTAATGGGTGTGCCATTTACTTCTAAGGTGCTGGATCTGAGGGTGGATATCCATCCCACCGCAGGATTGAAGTCTTCCAAACATTCCTCCGTGTTCTGGTCACAGGAAGGGATGTGTATTAGGTACTCTCCTCACTGCTGTGACAAAATTCCTGACAAAAGTGACATGAGCTAGAAAGGGTTAATTTTGGCTTACGCTACAGGGGAAAACATGGCAATGGAATGCCAGGCAGATGCATATTGCATTTGCAATCAGGGAGCAGGAGATGAATGCTGGCATCTTTTTATACAGTAGGGATCTGAGTCCATGGAATCGTGCTATCTGCATTTAGTGTGGGTCTCCCTACCTCCTACCATTGTTAGCACAATCTAGAAACTTCCTTTCTGACATACGCACCATTTTCTCGTACGTGATTCTAGATGGTGTGCAGTTGACAACCAGTATCAAGTAGCACAGTGCTTTATGGCATTCATGGGGCAGGCCTGTTTTCAGAATGGAACAATGAGCAATCCAGGCACCATATCATCTGTCTTCAAGTGTATGTGCCAAATTTCCACATAGCTGACTGCATCTGAAGTCTCTTATCTCTGGAGGTGTCAGTTACTGACATTCAGGCTGCCTGAAGCCTGCTTTGAGGAGACCAGGCATACCACAGTAGAACATGAAGACTATTGAAGCTTGCCACAGTCATCCAGAAGACACAGGTTCTGGACCACTGGCATGCCTTATCTTTTCCCTGCCAATTTAAACCCAGCTGAGTCCTTAGACCCTGGATTCCAAAAAACAGAGGAACTAAGAAGATAAAAGCAGCCCAAAAAGTTCTCTGGCCAAGCACTTTGAAGTTTGCCAGGAGCAGAAGGCCGATAAACACACACAGTGGCATTGTTCTAAGCACCAGGGCTTGACTCTTGGCAAAGTGGCCAGTGAGGAATGCATAGTTGATCTGGTCCCAGAGGTGTGAAACTGTCTCACCCTTCTAGGCACCCTGTCCAAACATTCTGACTGTGCCATGTTAGCACCTGGAAGCCAAGTCCCTAAGGATGATCCAAATGATGTCCGGTTTTTGTTGTTGTTTATGGATTGTTTTAAAAAATGTCACATTTGCTATTTTCTCTAGGACTAAGAAGAAGACTCCTGTTGTAAAAGAACCACCCTGGGTCTCTCCGATAGTCTTGCCTTGACAGGACATCTCTTTCATATTCCAATTCATCTCATGCTTTTGGGTGATGAACACTTGTTCAAAGGTGGCACACAGTATCGACCACATGCCTGTTCCTACTGGTGTCTCGATAGCGGCCAGTGCTCCGCCTTCCCACTGCCAGACCCCTTGGGAATGCGTGCAGCAACTTGTTTGTGGCCTGATTTTGCACATCATTCGAGTACATTCAATGACCAATGTCAAAGAGGCAAACAGGAGAAGTCATCTGAGTATTTCAGAAGTCTGTATTATGAAAGAAATATTTATCAAGTACTTAGTGTTTGCTAGGAAACGCTGCCAGCAAGAGTGAGAGCGTTCCATCAGAGGGAAGGGCGCACCAAGGCAGAGATGAGGAGGGAGCGATCCAGCAGAGGGAACAGCAAAGCCCTTGTCGGAGTTTGCAGGTCAAGGAGTTAGTTGATGTTCCTCATGGCAGGAATGGAGAGAGCTGCAGGAAAGTGGTCAGACCTGAGATTGATGAGAGATGATCTTGCCTACCCTGTTAAGGATTTGGTATGTTTCTGTAAATATAGGAGGACTCAAAGATGACCTACATGTTTATTGATCTTATGGACAATATGGTTTTTATTTTATCTTTCACATTTATTTTCTGGGTGCATACATGTGTGTGTGTGTGTGTGTGTGTGTGTGTGTGTGTACAGGCACATGCACAATATGCTCCCCTTACACCATAGGTGATAGGGATTGCACTTAAGTCATAAGATTTGGTAGCTAATGCTTTTACTCACTGAGTCACCTTGCTGGCCCCAATAATATGTTCTTACTGCAGTGAAATTTGTATTTGGTTAGTAAAGGAACAATGTTATTTTCAAACACAACTGACTTGTCATATAGGGCAATGACACAATTCTAGGGAAGATTTTTTTTTTTCATTTATACAAGAAATACTGTGATCTATCTTGATGTGTTTTGGATTTGAGAGAATGGGGTTTCTTCTGCCTTTTCTAGAAGAATCAAGGGGGGGGGGGGGGAAGCTAGAAGAAGAGAACTAAACTGGCCTGTTTAATGAGAGGTGCCGCTGCTCAGCTTCAGTGATACTAATAAGTTGCTTTCTAAAGTGGTTGTTCAAACTCACAGTCCCACCTGTTGTCCCATATTATCCCTGATGCCTGGAGCCAAAAAACTAAACTCTCACCAGTCTACCAGTGTATGTCACTATTATTGACATTTGTACTTGTCCAGTCACCGGTGAAGGCAAATGTTGACGCATAAGCTTAATAACCATTTTTGCTTCCTCATGCATATTTTAAGAACTGATTAATTAACATGTGTCTGTGTGAGTGTATTCTTACACGTACGTGCCAATACATGCTTGTGTGCGTTTGTGGAGGCCAGGTGAGTGTGCCAAGTCACTGTTACTTTTTGCCTATTCCTTTGAGGCAAGGTCTCTCCTTGAATGAGGATTTTGTTCCTCAGCCAGGTTGGAAGCCAGCAATCTCCAGTGATTTTCCTGTCTCTTCCCACCTGTTATGATTACAGGTGTGTGTGGGACACTCAGATTGTTAGGCTGGATGTTGAGATCTGATCTCTGATCATCGTAATTGTGCAGTAAGAATTTATAGCCCAATGATCTATCTTTCTGGTCTTGATACTTGGTTTTTTTCCTCTTTATATTATTTTCTTGATTTTCTGATGGTTTTTCAAAGCCAATTTTTTGGTATTTTATGTTTCCCACATCTATGTTTTTGTTAGCTTTATCACCACAGATATCTTCTCCCAAGCTGGATGTATTTTTAAATTTTATGTGATGTTTTATGCTTTACATTTCAGGGTAGTAAAATTTATCAATATTTACTTGAACTGGTGTGCTTGTGGCTTTTAGAATTTTGTTTAAGAAGGTTTTTTGTTTTTTCAAGACTGTGGGGGGGCTGAGTTTGTGAGGCTGCGGTTGGAGCCAGCTGAGCAGCCTGAAGCTCATACCTGAGAGGGGAGTGTGGACTAAAGAAAGGCTGGCTAAAGCCATTAAAGGAAAAGATGAAGACACAGAATAAAAGAAGGAATGCCACGCGCTTATTTTTCACCACTTACATACCTTAGCTAAAAAGGGGAACATGGCATCATGTATACGGAGCAAACAGACTTTTTCTTCCTCTTTTCTTCAAGGATTCAGCAACCACACCTTAGATTCAACTTCCCTGGTCTTGAGGGTCAGGAGTAACCACACCTCAGACCAGGTCTGTTGTTATTTAGAATAAGGCACCCAAGGCCAAGATGGAACATCCTACTGACACCATGCCTTTGACATTTAGGTCTTATAACTTCCTGCGGACAGTTTTGAACTCTCTGCCCTTGAGCCAAGATGGAGTGGAGCCATCTTTATGGTCACTAACACAAGACAGTTTCTCTGTATAGTCTTGGCTGTCCTGGAATTCTCTCTGTAGACCAGGCTGGCCTCGAACTCAGAGATCCACCTGCTTCTACCTCCCAAGTGCTGGCATTACAGGCGTGTGCCACCACTGCACAGATTAAGAATTTTTAATAGGGGGAGATGGGACAATTGCTAAAGTGCTTGCTGAGCAAAGAGTAGGACCCAAGTTTGCATCTACAGCATACACATCAAAAGCTGGGCATGATGTCTGCATGTGTCTGCAACCACCAAGCTCAGACAGAATCCTGAAGTTCATTGGGTAGCCAGTGAACTGAAAAGGTGAACTCCAGGTTCAATGAGTGATCCTGTCTAAAAAAAATACAATGTAAAAGAAACAAGGTGGAGGGCAATTGAGAAAGATATATGAAGATATATATGAAAGATATATATGAAATCCAGCTTCCATGCATACATGTACTCAAATGTGTGTATCATATACACATTCTACAAAGCAAACACACCACACTTGTTTAAGCTGTACATGGTGAATTGTACTTGTAATTACAATTAACATAGACATGGGTCTTCCAGGACCACTGGTCCAAAACTACCTGGGCAACTTATCAAGAACTCGTCTCAAAAAATTTAAAACACTTCTCTTAAGAAATACAAAGCAAAGTAATATTTTCTTACATGCTTTTAAAGCTTTGCTTTCCATACCTGCTCTTTAGGCAATTTAGACAGTATTTTTTGGGTAGGTGTTAAGTAGGAATGTGATTCAATTAAGAGGATGGGCAAGCAAAGCCTTTTCACATTAACTGAGCAGGACACTCATGCCTTCTGTTTAGTGGTGTGATGTCACCTCACACACTTTCTACAATGTCTCTCAAGTTTTTTGGCCTGTTCTAGTATCAGTGTCTCCAAATACCACTAGTATATTCTTAAAATAGGTTTCTAAAACTTAACTCTTTTATTCCTCGATAAGTTCATGCAAGTATATTACTTATTTTGATCATTTTCACCTCATCCCCTTCTCTGAAATGTTTTAAAAATTGACAGTAATTTATGATCTCTCATTTCTTTCAGATTATCTTGGATGTTGCTTGAAAATATCTTTGTTAGCAGGTATGAATTATATGTAACACTAGATTCCATTCTGACATTTTCATACATGTGCATAATGTGTTTTGATCACGTGTGCCCCATTTCTCTCTTATCTCCCCACTCCGGTTGACCCCTCCTTCCCAAATGCCTAACTTGTACCTTTCTACTTTTCTGGTCTTCTTTATGATCCTATGAGTCTCATGAGGACTGCAGAAGCATGTCTTAGGGTGTGACCCTCTTGCCAATAGCTACATCACTGAAAAAAAGTATCTCCCTTTCCTGTGGATATTGCTTTGATTGTTTCTTTGTTTTGTCTCTTATTTTTGGGACAGTCTTATTGATGGGGGAAGTCCTGTACATTTGTTAATAAAGCACTGTTGAGCCAATAGGAATCTAGATAGGTGGGACTAGGAGTCCAGGAGGATTCTGGGAAGGAGAAACACAAAGAGTCGACATGTGACGCCATGGGGTAGGAAGCCCGGAACTATTATCTGGTAAGAGACATACTTAGATTAACAATTATGGGGTAATTACTTAAGTCAGAGCTAGCCAGTAAGAAACAAGCAAAGGCCAACAGCTTCATAATTAATATAGCCTCCTGTGTGTTTATTTTGGACTGATGCGGCTCTAGAACCAGGCTGGCAGGAAGACTCCTCTCAAGGAAAAAGCTCCTTTTTAAAGTCTTATAGTGCAACAGAGGTTGGCCTTGTACTTGTGGTTCTTTTGCCTTAACCTCCCCAGTGCTAGATTCCAGGCATGTGCTACCACACCTAGTTGTCTTGGAGAGTCTACCTTGAACTTTTACTTATATATTTCAAGATTTCATTTTAAATTCTTCCATTTATATGTTGAAATTCACCTACACATTTTTTCTTGTGCTATTCTTGCCTAGTTGCAGAATTTTAAGTCCTCAATAAATAGATGGGATAGTTTTTCTTCTTCCATTGCATGAAACTGTTTGACTAGATGGAAAATGAATCTCTGGAGTACAATTCGTTCAGTACCAGCAGGTTTGTCCATGTGGCATTTTTCATAAAAGGCTAGTAACATCCTTTGTTACGTTTTCTGAACTTTTCTATCAAATTCTAGAAACCAAAGAGTTATGGGGCCCTGATTTGATAGCTGAATGCTCAGAAGTGTGGGGTGACTGTTGCACAACTATTTTCCCCAAAGTGAAGCATTTCCTCCTTGTGGGGGAGAGGGACACTCAGAAGACCTAGAAAGCTAAAGACACCTAGAGGGCTTGGGAAGTTCAGGTCATAAAAGTAGTGACAATTGCCTTGGCGACTCAAATTGAGCAAGTTCTTGCATGGATGTAGCTCCTGAAATTGTCACCATGACCTCCTGGAGCTGTCAGCATGCCCAGCTGGGGATGTTGGCGGCGGAGCTGCTTTTAAGTCACATTACAGTAAGAACCCCTGGCCCATGCTCCTGTAAGCAAGCTCGGTGAACTCACTGGTTTCCTAAGTTGGGCATGGGGAGAATCTTTTGTCTGCTGTCAGAGCCAGATCTGAGGTACATAGCTTTGTTCACATCTCCTCAGGAAAAGTCATACAACGGTGACAAACGGGGTTTTCATCTATACTGGATCTGGATCATGAGGCAGCACTCTAGGCCTTGGGTCACTCTGACTCTGGGCGTCAGTGATGTGGTTACTCTAACAGCAGATCACCAGGGCATTTTCTAAGAACCGCGAGAGTGGAGGAAGAGACACCAACTGTCTGGTTTTTTGTGTGAGCTGCAGCCTGGCACTGCGGCGCCAGCTTTCATCGAGTTACTCCTCGGTGTACCTGTTGGCTTCTCTGCCTTTTAGTTCCTTTAGGTTTCTATTTTTTATCAAAACCATGGAATCAAGTATTCTGTGGGATTTCTTATTAAAATCCACAGCCCCACCCCTTACCCATATGAAACGAATTTAAACTCTTCCTGGTGATTTTTACTCTTAATCTACATCTCATAGTATATTTATGTTTATACTCCATTTTGTGTGTTTGTGTGTGTGTGTGTGTGTGTGTGTGTTCATTTGGGTGTGCATGTATATAGAGCCCACAGACTAGCAATGGGCATTTTCCTCAATTGCTTTCCAGCTTTGTTTTCAGAGACAGGACCTCTTCCTGGTTTGGCCAGGCTGGGTCACCAGAGAGTTCCAGGGAAGAAATGTAGCTTTCTCTTTCTCCCCAGCCCTGGATTATAGATGCTACCATGGCTGGTTTTTTATGTAGGTGTTAGGGATCCAAACTCAGGTGTTAATGCTTATGGCAAGCCCTTTACCAACTGAGCCATCTACCCAGTCCTCCACATAAAACAACAACAAAACAAACAAACTAGAATTATGAACTAGCTTCCCACTGTGGACTCATAGCAAATAGGCAGAATTTGTAACTAGACCTGACACATCTCTGTGTGCTTTACATAGTTCACTCATAAAATCTTCAGAATAACCATGTCAAGCGACCTGGGAAGGCTTCTTAAACACTTTCTGTGTATCTTTCTATTTTCACAATAGTTTTCATTCTTTTACCCCATATCACAGATCTCCAGTGTCACCAGCCCTAAGTCTTCTGAGTCTGTTAGGGTCAGCTTGTTCTTTTTTTGTTTTCTTCACCACCATCTAAGTCAGTTACCAAGAATTCACTTTCTGTGCAGTTTTCAAAATGTCACAGCTAACATCTCTTTTATCATCATCTTTGTTTTTGTATGTTTAGACCTTTAAAACGTTAACTGCCGTTTTTGTAGGGATTCTGAAATAGATCATAATAAATTCATATGTTCCATTTGTCACTTTAGACATTATTTTTGGGTTCATGTGAGAATGTGCGGTACGGGAGCATGGATGCATGCATGTATATGTCCGTGATTGTGCACAGAGGCCAGAGGAGGTCAGGTGTCCCATCACATCACTCTCTGTCTTGTTCTCTTGAAACAGTCTCTTACTGAACTTGAAGCTAGGAGGCCAGGAAATCGCAGATCCTCTTGTCTCTGCCTCCACGGTGTTGGGGTTGCAGCCAATGGGGCCACACACAGGATTCCGCATGGATTCTGAGGATTTGAACTCAAGTCTTTCACGCATGCTGTGCTGTCCCTAAGCTATTTCCCCAGTTCCCATTTGTCACCTTTCCTTTGCGAGTCCCATGCAGCTTCCCCTCTTCTGGGTATTGTTCTCATGTAGGCACATGACTCATGTATAAGATTGGATTTAAGATTTAATGTGTTTCTACCAATCAAAGAAACAGTTAAGCTGGCTGTGTGCATTTTAAATTGTTTCCACATCTTCTTTTTGAAACAAGGCCTCACTCTGCAGGCGAGATTGGCCTGGAACCTCCCCTCCTCATTCTCCCATGTGCTGAGACCACAGGAACACACTGCCACGCCAGGTTCTCCTGTTTTGTTTTAACGGCTCTTTCCCCTCGCCTTGCCACTCCTTGAAGCTGGAATGCTACGCTTTCCATGCTCCTCCCATGTTTACCACAGATGTCTGGGAGGTGAGGATTGTAATTTTGACACTTTCAGTGGCTGTTCTTAAACATTTTTAACATGTCCCTCTGCGCTTGCGTTATTTGTCAACTTGTTACACTCCAGAGTCACCTGGGAGGTGGAACTGTGGAGGGTCATCTTTGACTACTTTAGCTACTGTGAGAAGGACCCATCTGAATTGTGGGCAGGATCCTGTACTGCACAAAATGACGAGAGTGGACTTCGTGCCATCCTGTGTTCCTTGCTCTCTGCCCCTGACTATGTCTGTGCTGTGATTAGCTGCCTCACATTTCTGCTGTTGTAACTTCTCCCCATAATGGGCCATGACCTGAACTGTGGGCCAACATTTCTCCTTCAATTTGTTTTTGTCAGAGTTTTTAGAAAATTTTATTATTTTGAAGGGTTAACACATTTTTTAATGTTGTTGTGTGTGGGTATGTGCACTTGAGTGCAGTGACTGTGGAAACCAGAAGAGGGCGGTATCTCCTGGCACTGCAGTTACAGGTGGTTAGGAGTCTTGGGACCCCTGCAAAAGCAATATGCTCTCCTAACCACTGAACCATCTCTTTAGTCTCCTTGTCAAGGTAGTTTTTTTTGTTTTTGTTTTTTTGTTTGTTTGCTTTTACTCACAACAACAGGAAAAGAAATGGAGGCACTCTTCGTTTTTTAAGTGGGACAGAATAATGCCAATATCTGTCAGCGAATCCTTACTTTTTGTTGTCTGGAGCTACAGACTCCCATTTTTAAACATTAAAAAATTAAAATTTGGTCTAGGAAAATAACTAAGGGGTAGAATGTTTGCTCAATATTCACCTTACCTTAGAGTAATCCCCAGCACCACACACACACACACACACACACACACACACACACACACACACACACAATGAATGCGATTCCAGCAGTCATGAGTTCTATAAGTTTTAGGTTAGCCTGGACTACATACCAATTTTCAGACCAGCCTGTGTGATAGAGTGAGACCCTACCTCAAACAGACAAATGAGAAGAAAAAGGAAGAGGGAGAGGGGAAGGAATGAGGGAGGAGGGAAGGCAATTGGCAAGCAGTGGAGAACCCTGCTCTTTTCTTTTGCAGCTTTGTGCTGGACAGTTAGCCATGTTTGACAAAGCACTTCATTAATTTCTGCACTACTATTATTTTTGTCATCTGAGAAACCTCTGGGGATTCATTCTTCTTTTAAACATTCTTTAGAGTCCCCATTATAGAGGATTTGAAGGGAGCTGGTTCTTGTAGCTGTCTACCTAAAAGTCTATTTCCTTCCATGTAGAATTTTATAGTCTACACCGTTCTTCATTCTTTTAACAAATAGCTGGAGCTGAATACCAGTGGTTTAGGAGAGTCAGGGTGCTTGTGAGTAACCAGCTCCATGTGCAGACCCGTGGGTGGAAACAAGCTATTTTAAGACTGCACACATCATAGAAGCTGGCAAGTTGTACAAAGTTCAGGGAGCTGGTCCACAGACAGTGCTGAGAACCAAACACTGTCTCTTGACTACCTGGAATCTCTTTTAGGTGTGTTGAGACATCAAGGAAGAGGACATAAGCATCCATGCTCTGTGGAACTTAGATTCGAGCAGAAAGACATCCATCAGTAGTAGTGACAGATTAAACACTGTGGTGAAAATACAAAGCAAGGGGCAGATGAGGGGCCAGGGTGCAGTGAGCCGATTCTCAATGGAGGGCTTACTGGGAAGATGATGTTTGAGCAAATTCTGGGAGAGCAAGCAGGGTCCCCCACAGGCGTCTACATAGAGGACACAACACAGAGCCCACAGACAGGAAATCAGAAGTCTGTTATTTTCACAATGCACAAAGGTGACTGTTGTGCCTAAAGTGAGGTTGAGTTTGAGCAGCAGGTTAAGAACAACTGAGATGAAGTCAAAGCAAGTGGGTTAGCTTGTAGAAAGTCATGTTGCTCCATGAAGTGACTTTACCTTTTATTTTGGATGATGAGGGCAGTCACTGAGGGTTGGGACTCAAATAGCCATTGCTATTTGAGATGCGTGTGTTGCTAACACACCAGGAGCTGGCCCAGTGACCTTACATCTAGAGCCAAGTGAGCCTAGATGGGTATGTTTCATGGAACTCTCAGGAGACTAGAGCTTAGCCACAGTAATGCCTACTCCATCATGGTACATCACATTTGGGGTCTTTAAAGACCCTTTGAGAATTTGTGTCAGGCTTCTTTCTACTCTGTGAGGAGAATACAGACATCTGAGAGTACACGTATTCTCTCCGTGCTTCTGATGCAGTAATTCTTTTCTTGCAAATCAGCCTGAAGGCAGTAATCAGATACACGGGCAAGACCGTGTATCTGTTTCCATTTTACCTGAACTAGTAACAGACTGAGAGAAAACCCAATATCCTCAAATTATAATGGAAATGATAGTGTAAGATGCAATACATTGCATTTTGGATTTTAAAATTTGTAACTAGTTAATGAGTTAATGACCTGGAATATGCCTACAACACAATTATAAATGTAAAAAGCAGGACTGACTGTGACCATAATGTGCTATAAGCTTACTTTGTAAGAACTCAAGAAAAAGGAAAAGGTTCTCAGGAAAAGAGAACTGGACTCAAATACATCAACACATCAATACTCGTGTATTTTCAAAGACTTCTAAAAGGCTATGTATTACTTTTCAAATTAGGAAAATATGTTATGAAGTTACAAAATAACTGTATATTAATATGTATGATAAAACAAATTTGTTATAGAAAGTAACATCATCTAAGACTGAATGCATGCATAAAATATACTCAGTAGTGAAAGTGTAAAAGCCAATGTGAAGATCTACAGCTTCAGGGTGGCTGTTAAAACTCCCTGGAAGTCCACCGACTTTGAGCCTGTTTAACTTTAGTGTATGATAGTTTTAATAAAGTCTTTTAAAAAAATTGAAGACCAAGTCGACATCTAAACACTTGCTGTTATGGAGAAGTTCTGTTGTGTGTTTAACTTTCTTTTCTAAACACTTATTGCATAGATAAGGAAAAGAATAGGAATTGTCAGGTTAATTTTAAAACTTGGCTTGTAGGCTTATTAAAAAACATCTTTAAAAGAAAATAAGATCACACACAATCTTTTTATAGCAGGGTGACAAATGTGTCATTAAGTAAAGTGCATGTTGGCATAAAAATGAATGTAATTTATATTTGAATTTTTGGCTAATCAAATGACATATGTTTTATTGTCTTGCAGTTATATTAATGAGCAATATTTAATTAAAAGCTAATTGAATATTCCAGGAGGCAATTATCTTGCTATAGAGATGCCAGATCTGACAGGGGGAGGCAGGTGAGCAGAAAGCAGAACTCATGTAATTATTCCACTTGGAGATGGAAAGGAGAGCCCACACCTATCATAGAGAGACTTGTGAAGATTCCGACCCAAACTGCACTGTAACCTTCCTTAATTCAAACTTTCTCTATCAAGCAAGGCCCATGCGATGAAAGCAAAGGCAGGTGATATTCACACTCATATTCATATTCATTTTCACAGATATGGCTCTTCAGACATTGTAGAACCCTAAGCCAGGAGAGCTGAACTCATTCTACTTATTTCCACCCTGGCATCAACTGTTTGCTTTACACTTCACAAGTGTAATTGTCCAAATGGGGAAGTGGAGGGATTGAGAGATGAAGTCTGCACAGAAATCAAAATTTTGGATATACCTAACTTTTAGAATTGCTTCAGGACTTTTCTACAGCATCGACACAATTACTGTACTAAAGAGACAGAGGAAGAGAGCACTTTGTGAGATTATGGTTTTAGGAGGGCAGTAGAAATATTGATTGGCTTGAATGCAGTGTCCTTGAGCTGTGGTATTGCAGCACTGGGCAGATGCTTGATCCAGAGGCACAGAACAAAAGACCAGTAACATAGAGCTGACTATTCGGGGGCTGACCAAGACAATATTGGCCAGGAGTCACAGAGAACAGCCCACGGGATGGCAAGCTGGTATTGCTTTGGTTTTATTTTAATCAGTAATGTAAAAAACATAAACCCAACAAATAAAGAAAATCAAACCTAAAAAAAGGGTAAAAGCTCAGTGGACTCGGGGAATGAATCTGTTAGTAAAGCGATTGTCAGGCAAGCATGCTGAGAAGTCAGAGACAGGATGATCATAGGGACTAGCTAAGTCAGTAAGCTCTAGGTTCAGCCAAAGGCCCTGTTTCAAACAATAAAGTGGAGGGTTGATGACAGGTCTCAATGGATAAAGGGCTTGTGACAAGTCTTGATACCTAGGGCACACATGGTGAAGGGAGAGAATGATGTCTACAAGACCATACACATGCTGTAGCACACGTGAACACAACATAACACAACACAACACACACACACAGTCAGAAGCACACATGCATACATGCACACACAGCTGTAATAATAAAAACATAAGGCAGAGAGTGATTTGGGATGATACCTGACATTTACCTCTTGTGTGGCTCCATGCCATTCCAATGAACATACACATGAACACCCCATCCCACACACATGAACATGGACACAGAGACAAAGAATGACAGTATGGTGGTTTGAATGTGAATGACCCCCACAGGCTCATATGTTCGAATGGCTGGACCCCAGTTAGTGTAACTGTTTGGGAAGGATCAGGAGGAAGCCTTGTTGAAGTGGGTGTGGCCTTGTTGGAGGAGATGTGTCGCTGGGGTTAGGCTTTGAGGTTTCAGAAGCCCAGACCAGGCCCATTCCCACTCTCTTTCTGCTTGTAACTTACTAGTCAGATGTGACATCTGAACTGCTGCTTCAGCACCAAGCCTGCCTGCCTGGCACCATGCCCTCTACCATCGTGATGATGGACTAATCCTCTGAAACCCTGACTGAATGCTTCTTCTGTCATTACCTTGCTCACAATCTATTCTCATAGCAATAGAACAGTAACTATGACAGAGAGCTTAGCTACCAAGTGCTGTTAACTTCTCAGAGGCCACTAGGCAAGTCATCAAACAAGTGGGCTTGTTCTTGTGATTATCTAACATGGGAGAATGCTACTAAGAGCAGGGCCTCACCAGTATCTTGAAAAATTCTTTTATCTTTTTCAAGCCTAAATGATTAAAGTTTGGATCTCAGGTAGAGAAACACAGGCCTGGATTTAGAGTTAGGAGAAGTGTGAAACAGTACTTGCTTTTAAATAATATGGGGACACATATTATTTCATTTAACAATTCTCAAATAATTATCTTGAGATAGAGTCTCAATGTGTAGCCCAGGCTTGCTTTAAATTTATGCTTTTCATACCTAAGCCTCTTGAATTCTGTGGTTCTAAACTTATGACACCTACTTCATTGTAGGGTCCTTCCTATCCCTGTGTGTGTGTGTGTGTGTGTGTGTGTTTTCATGCACATGAGCATACAAGTATGTGTACCCATGCATGCAGAAGCCAGAGAAGAATGTTGGGTGTCTTCCTTTACTGTTTTCCACCTTAGGTTTAGAGACAGAGTTTTCTAACTGGACCGAAAGTTTGCCATCAAGACTAGACTGGCTGGCTAGTAAGCTACAAGAGCCACCTGTCTCTTTGTCTCCCAGTGCTAGCATTGCATATACTTGCAGTTGTGCCCAGATTTTTACATGGGTGCTGGAGATTTGAACTCATTTCCTCACACTTGCATAGCTTTTACTCATGGAGATATCATCCCAGTCCCTAGGGCTTAACTTATAATCATCTTTCACACTACTTTCTTAGGGCCTTTGTTTTCCTTCTTCCAGAGCTACATGAGTGATGTGTGGCAGTGGGGCCTGGATCTCACTGATTTAAAGTCATGGTGATTTTTCCATTTATAGTTTGCTAAATTCAGTTCTCATTTCTCAGTCTTTATTTCTCATAAGAAACCATAACAACAGACTATTTTAAACCTTGGCATTCTTTTCTGTTTGCATATCATCTACAGAGTGGGAAGTATATGCCAAGCCTGTTTTGTACTGTGGGGACAGAGTTTCATCTGGGGTGGACAGTGAACTTCATTGCTCTCAAATAAGTTTTGTCTGGTGTAGACTGTTGAACATTTCCCAGACAACTTGGCCATCTTATTCACATCGTTTCTGGTTTGATAGGTTTTAGTGATTTATTTCGTTGATTATTTCCTTTTTAACTTTAATGTTAATGAATCCCCAATCTTAGGGCTAAGGAGATGGCTCTGTCAGTAACATGACTGTTGTGCAAGCACAGGAATCTGGGTTTGTATCCAAGTGCTGGGGGAGCAGAGAAAGATTTCCAGAGCTCACTGGCTAATCAATCCAGCCATTGGTAAGCTCTGAGTTCAGTGAGACACTCTGTGCTAAATAAAGCAAAAACCAAGAACCAAGAACAAACCCAAGGTAGAGAATGATAGGAAACACCCAACATTAACATCTGGTCTTCACACACATGGCACACACATGCACAGAGTTCTCACACATGCACAAATTAAAAATGCAACATCAGCACCAAAATTAATTTTCACTCTCTTTGTTTTTTCCTATAATGTAGCCAAGCTATTCATCCATTTACAGCCTAATTTACCCATTCCTGAGCCTTGGGAATATCTATGAACATTGGGGAGATTTTAATTAAAAATTCCCTTATCTAACACTGTAAACAATACTGGGTACCAATGGCCTTTGAAGTCCCCACTAAGAAAAAACATTGCCTATATTTTGCAATACTGTTGGCCTGTAAAAAGGAATTAGATGCTAAAACAACATTCAGTGTTTAATCTAGGGATAAGGCTAAGAAGTAGGTAGAAAAGCTTGCAGAGCAGATTAGATTTGCAATCTGAAAGCCCACACAGCCAGCTGGGCAAAACTATATTAATGGTGTGCTGAAATGTGATTTCTGACATTTCTTTTAGTCACAGGGATGAGCAATGAAAACATGATCCTCTTTGAGCTCCAGAGGAGCTTATAGTAAACTCCAGATATGAAAAGGGATGCGTTTTTTTATTGCAACTCTATCATTATCTTGCATTAACAGCCATAATTAGCCTGGGCCAGACTATCACCCACTATTGAAATATCCCAAACTAATTAGACATGAGCTATGTTACTGGGACAGGATCAGGAGACCAAAAATTTACACAAATGAGGCTTTCTAAGATGATGAACGCAAGTTATAATAATATTTCTGGAATAAACCAAAAGCAAGACAAAAGGGAATGAAGTCAGTCAGGGGATAGGAGCTGGAGTGCTAGTACTTCAAAAAGTATAATCATAACCTGTAAAATTCAGCAGTGGGGAAGGGCCACTATGGTGTCTATACTACATCCAGGACACCTAGTGACAGTACTTGCTATAATTTAATGTAAGCCACACAGAAGCCACACCAGCCACTGTGATAGAGTGCCTGAAATAACATAAAAGGAGAAACCTTGCTTCTATTCATAGCTCTGAGATTTTGGCCTATGGTTGGTGGGTTCTGTCATTTTTGAGTCTGTAGTTAAATTGTACATCACAACAGAGAGTGGGATGGAGTGAAGCGGCTCACCTCAGGGCAGCTGGGAAGGGAAAGAGGGAGAGGAAGGGCTGGCTCTCTCATATCCTCTTTAAGGGCATACCTTTGGTGACTTACCTTCCTCCCCTTGGCTCTACTCCTTTCTTATTTTAAAGATTTATTATTATTACTATTTTTTGTGTCTGTGTCTGTATGTATGGATCTGTAGATGCAGAGGGCGGAGTTTTCAGATCCCTTTGAGCTGGAGTTACATATGGCTGTGAGCCACCCACCGTGGTAGCTGGAATCGGAACTCAGGTCCTCTGCAAGGGGAATACGTACTCTGGACTGTTCAGCCATCTCTTCAGCTCCTGGCCCCACCTCTTGAAGGTTCCACTTTTTCTGAACAGGTGTACAGACCAGTGAGCAAGTCCTGAACACAACAGAAGGCATCAATTAGAGCAAGTTGTCAAGGTCCACATTTGACTTTCGAGATTCTTCCAACAGTTTCCAGATAACTTTGAAGACATTTTCCATGGGATATTATGTTAAATTTGGTTTCTAAACATGGTATAAGCAACACTGAAGAAATGCCTATATATTTTGTGCTTTTAGGTTATAAGTAGACCTCTTATATATTACTCCTCACTACTTGGGTTCCTACTTCTCAGGAATCACTATCTCACACCTTCCTGCCTGCCTTCTGACCTTCTTCTCTTTCCTCCCTTCTCTTTCCACACCCTTTTCTCCCTGCTCCTAACACGCCAGGAGTCAAACAAATGAGCATACTCTAGTCATAAAATCAAACAAGAAAAAATTAATGTGTAGAGAAACATTTAATTTAACAGTTTTAAAGAAACACTAGTGCATAGTATTCAAACATTTTATTAATAGAAGCAGGTTCATCAAAAGTTTAGAGCCAACTGCTTTATGAATTTTCACAGTCATTGAAGTAATCCTTTGAAAAGTACCGCAAGCTCTCTGCCTCTGTTGAGTGTCTGTGGATAGTGTGGTACATGGATAATTTACTGTATGTCAAGAAGTATCTACACCTTTGCTTTCCCTACACCCACACTAGGAAAAAGATGCTGCAGTCAGGGAAAGGAGACAAAGGGAGTACATTCTATACTTCATTCATTGCCATGACAAAACTCACGACAAAAGCAACTTAGAGAAGGGAGGATTTGTTGAATCTCATAGTTCAAGGGTGCAGTACATCATGGCAGTGAGGTCATGATGGCATAAATGGAAGGCAGCTGGCCATATTGTATCCCAAAGCAGGAAGCAGAGAGAGATGAATGCTGGTTTTCTCTCTCATTTTTTTGTTGTTGAGTCCAGAATCCAGTCCACAATCATGGTCCACTATTAGGATGGTCCCTCTTAATTTAGACAACCTGATTTAGAACCTCTTTCACAGACATGCCCAGACTTGTGATTCTAGGGCATTTCAATCAATATTAACCATTACAAGGAAGGTTACAAAATTAGGAGACCATACATTTGGAGGTACGGAGGGCTTTCAAAGGAGCAATCAGTCAGACATTGCCAACAGCAGGACCCAATGAGTGATCAAGCTGTGCTCTTTTTATTGTCTGCTGAGGACCATGCATCCATAAGAACTTGGTTCACAGATGACCTGATGCTCACCGAAAGACCAACATAATCTGTGAGACAGAATAAGCTCCATACTCATCCTCCCTGCCCTCAGATCTCCAGTGACCTGATATTTCTGGAAACCTTCAGTGGTTGTGGTGGAAGCCTGCATACCACAAGTCTGGAGAGGGCACAGAAAACAAAACAAAAATCCTCTCTTATCGAACCAGTGTAGGAGAACACAAAATCAGCTTCATGATTTTCAGTAAAGCAAGACAAAGATGGATCTTCTCCATGGCGACCGTGATTCTAAATTTCATGACTGTAGCATGAGCCACCCACTCAGCTATTATTTTAGTTCTGGGTTCTTCAGATTGCTTTTCAGACAGGAGACACCAGAGGAGTGGAAGTTATCATTTTGTTCTCCTTCAGGCAAGGGAAAATGAGGGAAAGAGTGATTTTGGTTGGAAAGGAGAATGCCTTTCTGCATAGTACTATAGCAACAAAATAAATTAGCTACAAAAAGAGTGACAGACATGACTACTTATATTCTGTGTGTTTTAAAAACATGAAACTGAAAGAGTAAGGATGAATCAGAACCGATTGTGGTGAGGTGGTTTGCCCAGTTTATGGTGGTATCTGTCACTGAGTTTTTAGCTTCACCTCTTGTTGAAAGGACTAAGACACTTGCACAATGTTTATGCTAATTCCTTGGTTTGGGTAACTGGGAACTAGAACTGGGAACAGTTCTTAACCCCTGGAACACTGAATATAAGATCAGTGGCCTATGTCTCTCCCACATCCTTTAAGGCCCCAGGTATGCTGGCCTGGTTCAGAAAGCCCCTTAGGGCCAGGAGAGAATCTCTTGCCCCTTCTTTTATGCCAGCTCTTAAAAGTATAGTCACAATTTTAAGGGGGTCAAAGTAGCTCTTTTGTTTCCCTAAGAGAAGCCCCAATGTGCTTTGCTGGGCCAAGCAGGGTCAGCACCAGCAGCAGCTCTGTTCTTCCTCCCTGAGACTCCAGGTTTGACAAAGGGGGGTTGGAGACACACCTTGGGAGATGCTGACCCCTTGAAGTTATGTGGTGTATCTGTGGCTGTCTGTTCTCATTCCCCCCCTCTTTTTTTGGAAGATCAGACTTTTGCAAGATTCGGATTTTAACCTGGGTCAAAAGTGAAGTGCCTGACTTCAAGCTCTATTATAGAGCTATAGTCCTGAAAACAGCTTGGTATTGGCACAAAAATAGGCAGGTAGACCAATGGAACCGAATCGAAAGCCCTAATTTTAACCCACACACCTATGAACACCTGATTTTTGACAAAGAAGCTAAAACTGTACAGTGGAAAAAAGAAAGCATCTTCAACAAATGGTGCTGGCATAACTGGGTACTGGTATGCAGAAGACTGCAGATAGATCCATGTTTATCACCTTGTACAAAACTTAAGTCCAAATGGATCAAAGATCTCAACATACATCCAGCCACACTGAAACTTTTAGAAGAGAAAGTGGGAGATACTCTTCAACGAGTTGGTACAGGAGACCACTTCCTAAACATAACACCAGTGGCACAGGCACTGAGATCGACAATTAACAAATGGGACCTTCTGAAACTAAAAAGCTTCTGTAAGGCAAAGGACACAGTCAAAAAGACAAAAAGGCAGGCCACAGAATGGGAAAAGATATTCACTAACCCTACATCTGACAGAGGGCTAATCTCCAAAATTTACAAAGAACTCAAGAAACAAGTCTCCAAAACACCAAAGGATCCACTTGAAAGGTGGGGTACAGAGCTAAATAGAGAATTCTCAGTAGAGGAGGCTAAAATGGCCAAGAGACACTTAAGAAAGTGCTCAACATCCTTAGCCATCAGGGAAATGCAAATCAAAACAACTCTGAGATACCATCTTACTCCTGTCAGAATGGCTAGAATCAAAAACACCGAAGACAATTTATGCTGGAGAGGATGTGGAGAGAGAGGAACACTCCTCCACTGCTGGTGGGAATGCTGACTCATACAGCCTCTTTGGAAATCAGTATGGAGATTCCTCAGGAAAATGGGAACTAATCTACCACTAGACCCAGCAATTCCACTCTTAGGCATTTATCCAAATGAGGCAGGTTCATACAACAAGGGCATCTGCTCCACTATGTTCATAGCAGCATTGTTTGTAATAGCCAGAACCTGGAAGCAACCTAGATGCCCCTCAACTGAAGAGTGGATAGAGAAAATGTGGTACATTTACACAATGGAGTATTACTCAGCAGAAAAAAACAATGGAATCTTGAAATTCGCAGGGAAATGGATAGCACTGGAAGAAACCATCCTGAGTGAGGTAACCCAGTCGCAAAAAGACAAACATGGTATGTACTCACTCATATATGGATTCTAGATATGGATCAGGATAGTGCCAGTCTGCACTTCCACAGATAGAGAGTCTGGGAAACAGGAAAGAACCTAAAAGATATGCATATATGCATAGTACCCAAGAGAAGAGGATGGAGACAAGATCCTCTGATGGGGAACATGGCGAGGGTGGGGGGAGTGGGACCTGGGAAGAATAGAGGGGTAAAGTGGAAGGGAGTTGGTCATGGGGGAACAGGAAGTTGAGGGGGTGGGGGTAGAATAGGGGGAAGAGGGAATCATAGGATCGAAGACAGATCAGGCACCAGAGTGACCTCGAGTGATCTAAAGGTATAACATCAATTGGCAAGCTAAGCAATAGTGGAGGGACCACCTCGAATGCCCATTCCTGATAATGAACTTGATGTCTATAACCATCCGGGAGCCTTCATCCTGGGACTGATGGAAGCAGAGGCAAACACACAACTAAGCACTGAACTGAACCCAAGGAACCCAGTGACAGAGAGAGAGGAGTGATGAGCAAATTGGCAAAGAATGGGCTGGCAAAACCAGCAGAGACAGCTGATCTGAACAGGGGAGTGCTCTTGGACCCCAGACCGACAGTGGGGAGGCCAGCATGGGACTGATCTGGACCCCCAAATGTGAGTGTCAGTGAGAAGGCCTGGGCAACCTATGGGGCCCTGAGCTGTGGATCAGTGTCTATCCCTGGTATACAAACTGTCTTCATGTGCCTATGGCACAAGGAGAGATGCTCTCTCAGCCTGGACTCTTAGGGGAGTGCCTTGACCCTACCAAGAGTAAAATGACAGACTCTAGATATCCCCTATGTGGAAGGATTTGGCAA
Source organism: Mesocricetus auratus (assembly GCF_017639785.1). NCBI lineage: Eukaryota > Metazoa > Chordata > Mammalia > Rodentia > Cricetidae > Mesocricetus > Mesocricetus auratus. The sequence continues at coordinate 143,112,445 of NW_024429266.1, read as the reverse complement.
TAGGGTGGGAGGGAGGGGGGGAAGGGGAGTGCGGGAGGAGGGGAGGGAGAGGGAACTGGGATTGACATGTAAAAGAAGCTATTTAAAATTAAAATAAAAAATGATAAAAAAAAAAGTGAAGTGCTTGCCCCAGCCTTATTTATAAGACAAGTTTCTCAACAAGCCTGCTATGGAAAATTGATCAACTACTATAATGAAATACTTAGAGGGAAATTTTTGATGTACAGCTGGGCCACAGTGTCTTTAAGATTTGAGAGTAGAATTTTGAATGGCTCAGTGGTTAGGAGCACTGATGATTCTCGTTAAGGACCCGGGTTTGATTCCCAGCACTCAAATGGTGGCCTACAACTATCTGTAATGTTAATTCCAGGGATCATCTCAGGCTGTCTTCTGCACTTTGTGGGTATCAGGCACACTGTTGCTACACACTCGTACATGCAGGCAAAACACCAACACTCATAAAATAAAATAGTAATAAAAATAGAATGTCTGCACTGAAAAGAATGTTATAAAATGGATTCTGGAATATACAGATTGGTTCAGCATTTGTAAAAAAAAGTAATGTGTGCAGCATTTGAAATTGGTGTTGGGAAATACTTGTTAGTGTGTTCAGAGCTATTTGAGTAACATGAGCCACATTACACCATTGTTTGCAGTAGCCAAATGTTGGAACCAACTCAAAGTCCTTAAGCTATTGAAGGAAATAAATATTCATGTTTGGTGCAATCATGTGACAAAATCCAAAACAATCTTTAAGACAAATACCCATAATGTTTTGTAAAGTAAAACGAGTTTAAACATATTACATGAAGTATTCATTCACTTAAACTTGTGTTTCTATACAGAACGTGTATTGACTGACAACATGGGTTTAAATTTTCAGCACTTGTTATCATTGAGTGGATTCATAATATTTTTTCTATTTTGTCTCCTACATCTATTTATATATTCCAAGATTTACTTTTTGATATTTTTGGCCACATATAGTGGCACAAATCTGTAATCCCAGCATTTGTGAAGTAGATGCAGGAGAATCAGCAGTTGGAAGCCAGCTTGGGATACTTGAGTAGCCCAAGGGTGAGGAAAAAGAGTTTTTTAAATATCAATGTGTAGAATGGGATTATCATGATCCAGAAAAAAGTTGGAGAATATGCTGTTTGAAAAGGAATTAAGTATAAAACACAAAACTAAAAAAGAACCAAAGGGAAACATGTAAGTTTTAAATCTTTCTTTTTTACTTATTTTTTAATAATCTTTTTTATTTTAGAAGCAATCTTATTTTACATATCAATCCTCCCATTCCTTTGTCCTCCCATCCTCCCTTGCTTCCTACCAACTCCTCCAACCCACCCCCACCCACTCCCCAAGGATAGTGTATTTGGGCTGCAATAGTATCCCTCCATAGGGAATGGGCTCCCAAAGTCCATTTGTGCACTAGGGATAAATACTGGCTCCACTGTTAGAGGACCCACAGATTGTCCAGGACTCCCAGCTGGCACCCACATTCAGAGGGCTTGGTTTGGTCCAATGCTTATTGGGAGGTGGCAGCAGGAGGACCAGAAATCCACACAAGGCCAATCTTGGCTACCAAATGAGGTTGAGGACAGAGTAGGCTACCTGAGACTATGTCTTAAAATCTCAAATTAAATAATTATTGCAATTATTAGCAAAATGTTCAAGGAGAAGTTCCTGTGTAGAATTTTTTGGATCACTTATGTAAACTATCATATCATCTACAAATAGTGAAAGTTTGACTTCTTCCTTTCCAATTTGTATCCCCCTTTATCTCCTTTTCTTGTCTTATTGCTCTAGCTAGAACTTCAAGTACAATATCGAATAGATATGGAGAGAGTGGACAGCCTTGTCTTGTTCCTGATTTTAGAGGAATTGTGTTGAGTGTCTCTCCATTTAATTTGATGTTAGCTGTTGATTTACTGTGTATTGCTTTTATTATGTTCAGGTATGTTCCTGTTATCCCTGATCTCTCCAGAACCTTTATCATGAAGGGGTGTTGGATTTTATCAAAGGCTTTTTCAGCATCAAGTGAGATGATCATGTGATTTTTCTTTTGTGGTTTGTTTATATGGTGAATTATATTGATAGATTTTTGTATGTTGAACCATCTCTGCATCCCTGGGATGAAGCCTACTTAATCATGGTGGATGATTTTTCTGATGTGTTCTTGGACCCAATTTGCTAGTATTTTTTTGAGGATTTTTGCATCAATGTTCCCGAGGGATACTGGTCTGTAGTTTTCTTTCTTAGTTGTGTCTGTGTGTGGCTTGGGTACCAAAGTAAATTGTGGCCTCATAAAAAGAGTGTGACAACAAACCTCCTGCTTCTATTGTGTGGAACACTTTGGGGTGTATTGGAATTAGCTCTTTTTTGAATTTCTTGTGGAACTCTGCACTGAAGCCATCTGGGCCTGGGCTTTTTGTTTGGAAGAATTTTGATGACTGCTTTTATTTCAGTAGGGGTTATAGGTCTGTTTAAATTGCTTATCTGTTCTTGATTTAGTTTTGGTAAGTGATATCTATCCATAAAATTGTCCATTTCCTTTAAATTTTTGGATTTTGTGGAGTACAGGCTTTCAAAGTATGACCTGAAGGTTCTCTGGATTTCCTCAGTGACCGTTGTTATGTCCCACTTTTCATTCCCGATTTCGTTAATTTGCATGTTCTCTCTCTGTCTTTTGGTCAGTTTGGATAAAGGCTTGTCTATCCTGTTGATTTTCTTGAAGAATCAACTTTTTGTTACATTGATTCTTTGTATTGTTTTCAACCATAATAGAAGGAGCCATTATAGGTTTGAAGAGAGATCTGACACTAGTGAGATATCCAGAGACCTACAAGGATGACACCAACTGGCAACCTAACCAATAGTAGAGAGGCTACCTTAAATGCCCTTCCCTGATATTGTGATTGATGACTTCCTTGTATGCCATCCTAGAACCTTCATCCAGTGGCTGAAGGAAGCAGACGCAGACATCCACAGCTAAACACTGAACTTAACTCCTGGAACCCAGTTGCTGAGAGGGAGGAGTAGTGAGCAAAGGAGTCAAGACTGGGCTGTTGAAACCCACAGAGACAACTGACCTGAACAAGAGGGAGCTCATGGGCCCCAGACTGATGGCTGAGAGACCAGCATGGGATTGATCCAGACGCCCTAAATTTGGGTGTCAGTGAGCAGGCCTTGGTAATCTGTGGGGTCTTGGGTAGTATTACCTCTGGCACCCGAATGGAATTTGCATAGAAAACAGTGGGAAAATAAAATATACAATATATTCACACTCAGGCAAAGGAGAGTGTAAAGGAAGCGGGACTCAGGCACAAATACTCACAACACAGCCTCCAGCAACCCACTTCCTTCAGGGAAGCTTTCTTTTGCAGTGGTTCTGCAACAGCACCGCCAGCTGGTAAGCAAGTGTTCAAACATGTGAGCCAAGGGGAATCATTGCACATTCCAACCACAACAGGGACCTTCAGAGATGGGGCGGGGGGGGGGCACAATTACTTTCTGCCTTCAGTTGGAAGTGCTCGCCCCACATTCTGGGTGAAAAAGCCACCTGAAAGAAGATAGCACACTGGGCACATGTGTTAAGTTTCCTGGGATGGAAACCTGCGCACACAATTTGCTAGCTAAATGACTTCGAAAATTCTAAGGACGTTTTCAAGCCCTAGCGTATTCATTTGTAAATTAGAGATAATTATATCTTTCCCTCTTGCTGAAGTCATGAGAAAGAAAAGTATATAGAGGCCAGTGCTATGTCAGGCCTGGTGGAGGTGTAGCTGTTAATTATTTTAATGAAGTCAGTTTGCTAAAAGCTTAGCTAATTGCTTTGCCTGAGATAGGGTCTTCAAAAACACTCCATGTTTCTCTAAACCTTCTGAGCAGTTGAAACTCTGTACATGACCCCAGAGAAATTTGGATCTGGGCTGAGATTTTCAGATGTAGACTTTGAATACTAATGGATTTTCAATCTATTTAGTCATTATTTTACAACTTTCTCTGTTTTTAGACTGTTCAATAAAATCTGGAACTTTCTTGAGCACCCAAAAAATCTTTCAAATACAAATAGTTCAGTAAATCTGGGTAGCATTTGGTGCCATTGCTGCCAGAGAAAACAGCGTTATTCCTTTCTCAGTTTTGTGTCTTTACTTAATACTTGCTTGTCAAAGCTGATGGGAGCCTACGACCCCGACTGCTGTCTGCTAGCTTAAGAGTGACAGTTCCCATTTCTACAAATCCTTTGGAAGTAATAGAAATAAGAACTCTCTATGGTTTCCACCTAAATTGTTTTCTCCTATCTTGGAGATGTGCATCTAGTTAAAGGAAGAAGGTAAACTTAGTTCTCTTGTATGCCAGTATGTAGGACAGTGACATTGGATTGTTGACTTTGCCAGCTTTGTTTAACACACATAATGGGAAAATGTGTGTTTTTATTAGCTGTTGTTAAACATCTGAATGTTTTCTTTTTCTCTTTAAAAATGTATTTAGTTTTAGTTATGTGTATGCACATGTGTCTGGGTTGGGGCGTGTGCATGTGAATGCAGGCGTTTGTGGAGGCCAGAGAAGGGTGTCAGATCTTCCGGAGCTGGAGTTACAGGAGTTGTGAGTCCTAGAGCCTGGGAACTGAGCTTGGGTCCTCTGCAAGAGTAGGAAGTCCTCTTATCCCATGAGCCATCCCTCTAGTGTCTCATTATGCATTCTTCATATTTGTGTATAAAAGGTAGTGGTCATATTCTCCTCTCATTATCCTCTCTTGTGTCTTCCCATTTCTGCTGATCCCTTTCCTTCCCCAATTCATTTCCCTTCTATTTTGATGTCAGTTTGCTTTGCTGGACCAGTGAGTTTTGTTGGGGTTATTTAAGAGAACATGGATAAGGAATCATTTGTAGGAACCTAGACTCCCTACCAATGACTCCACCACCAAACAAAACCTCTCCCTTTCCCACCAACTGTTATCTGCCAATAGCTTATCCAGTCTGGGGGGAGGGGAGAGGATAGCTCCTTTTGTCTCCCCCACAAGAGCCTTCTTCAGACCCACAGCGACTCGAAGTCCTTCCCGCGTTCTGTGAGGCTGGCACGAAATCCCAGGCATTCAGCAGTAATGACTCTGGAGTCACATTTCTTTTCAATGGATTCATCTCCTGAGATTCATCTTTCTAATTTCTGCTGCTCCGAATCTCAGCGGAGTTACGATGAGCTTAAGTGTTCATCATTAATGTCAAAACTCAGTGTAACACCTTCAGAACGGCCTTTGACAACCACGAGCATACAAAATGAATTCACTAACGATCAGTTGCTGAGCAGAGAGTCTCTGGGACATGCAATGATGAGACATTTAGGCTCAATTCATAAAATATGCATGGGTCCTTAAAAAGCGAGGACTTAAAAAATATCAAGCACGAAATGAGAGCATGAAGAACAGTCACATGACACAGGAGCCTGAAGTTCTATTCTTTAGATTTGGAGCATTGCACGTCTTTCAGAGAAGTAAAGTTAACTCCGGGAGTTGGTGAGAAAATTTCAGAGCTCCCCACCCTGAAATCTCAGCCCTCTTTGTAGTTGCATTTTTTTGTTTATAATAAAGTCATAAGATGAATTATTTCTATTGTTAGTATGTGCTTCAAAACAGTTCTATACTGATAATTATTAATGCAATGAGTTATTTTATTCTAGGGACAAAACAACATCACACATATACTGCTGTAACAGTCTGATGTACTCAATAATTATTGCATCTTCATTTACCACAATTAGGGCTTTGTGAGTACTAGTGTGGACCCATCCCACTGTTGTGAGACCTCATCCAGCACTCCACTTTTGAAGGCGGGGCTCAGACCAAGCAGAATTCTCACATAGTTCTATGTGTGTGTCTGTGTGTTCACATGGGTGTGAATAAATTCGTACACAAGCATTTGGAGGCCAGGGCCAGCCTTTGGTGTCATTCCCCAGTCACCATCTGCCTGGTTTTATTTTTAGACTAGCATACGCTATTATTGCATAGTAGTTAAACATAATAATGGATTTCATCATGATATTATCATACATGTATATATTGTATTGTGATAGTATTTCCCGTCACATCCTGCCTTTGCTTTTGAAACAGTTTCTCTCACGGGCCTGGAATTCTCCAAGCTGACTGACTAGATTGGTTGAACAGCCAGTCCCAGGTATCCTCCTGTCTCTACTCTCCCAGTGGTGGGAATATAAGCAAGTATCACCACACGTGCATCTGACTTTGTAATGGACACTGCAGATCAAAATCAGGTGCTCACGTACATGTGGAAAGCACTTGACTGACTGCCCTGTAACCCCAGTGTGCTGTGCCAAGGCCAGGCTTTGACCTCTATCTGTCTATCTACACAGTCCATCTTGATCTCTGATTCTTTTTTATGATCACATTAGCTCTTTCTGGCACACTCCTATTTTTTTTTTTACACACAAGGAATGCACTGTACTATACTGTCTTCTTGTGTTGAACAAAACTGGGCTCTTTCCTCTCGGTGCTGCAGCGCTTGTTTCTCTCTCACAATCTTTATCACCCTGTTGAGGATTTTTCCGTTCCATGCCTAACTCTTGTTGCTTTATCCTCAGAACTCAGAAAACCAACTGCGGAGCAAGAGCCCAGGCCTTGCTTACTAACGAGTGAAATGGACAATGAATCGATGCCTGGATGCCTGGATTGGCGTCACATGGTCCCTGTCTTCCCAACTCCCCATTTATTCTCAGGCTCATCAAGGAAATTTGGGTTCTCAGCTGATATGAATTCAGAATCATTTTTATTTTTTGTCTTTGAATGAGAGTGTTTAATAAGTATATAGCAAGCAAAAGTAAAAGAGTAAATAGCAAGACAGACATTAAAATGTGGGATTAAGCACTTAGAATATCCAGCAGACATTGTTTGGGGATGCTCCTTTAAGGCATCCAGGTAGATTTACAGATAGATTTTTGGGCAGAAGTCACTGTCCTACGTCATAAAGAGGGCTTAGGGCCTCATAGACTACTTCATGTATCCACTTAACAGTAGACTGTATTCACTGTGTCAGATACAGATGGTTTATGTGTTTACTGGTTCATGTATAGTCTGATTTTGGGCTGGCCTGAAGACTTTCTGTTCTTCTTTGTAATGTTTTAAAAATGTGGCTATTGGGTTGGTGAGATGGCTCAGTGCCAACCTTGGCAACTTGAGTTTGCTCCCCAGAGCCTACATGGCAAAAGGAGAAGGTTAACTACTATAGGTTGTCCTCTGGATTCCACACATACATACACATACACACACACACACACACACACACACACACACACACACACATGCATGCACGCACTAAAGAAAAATGGGTAATAGAAAAATTCATTGACTTCTAGGTATACTGAGCAACATCTAGGTTCTTGAATTTCCAGAGTGGAATGTGGTCTCAAGATACTTCTGAGTGAAGGATTCCATGGGTAGCTAACTTTGTGAGTCGTACTTGACTGTGCCATTTAAGCTCTTCCAGGAAACAGACACCAGAAAGAAACATGCAAAGAAGGAGAAGAAGGTGCAGGCAGAAGAGGAGATGGGAAGGAGAAAGACTGAGAAGGAAGAGCCTTAGGCTTCAGGACAATGCTGAGCAGTAGCCAAAAATGGTGGTCCCAAGGGTGAGAGCCCTTTATCCATTAAAGGAGTCATTTGCCACATAGGAATAGGCTGGCACTGGTGTCCATAAAATGCAATGCCACTAACAGTGACCTCAGGACAAAACTCAGTGGTGGGTTAGAGGGGTCATAGTCGAGACTGACTTCATGTAACAGGAGATCTGAGAGGCATGTTTTTATACCAGCCATGCAAATTGTCTCAAAAATACTTTGTGCCATTTTGTCTAATCTAGACGGCACAGCTATGAGAGCGGCCAGCTCTCCTGTTGTGTATGCTGTACAAAGCATGAAGAGTTTAAGGAATTTGACTAGGATCCCAGACAGATCCGGGTTTTGTCCCCACCCACCTCCATCCAGAGCTTGAGAGTTTAATGACCTTATGAGACCGGCCTGTGACATCTCCCTGAAGAGCATGTCATTGACTCTTACAAACACCTTGTTCTGCCCTGTGGTTACACCAGTTTTTTCTACATTGATGATTTTAGTTAGTATACAAAATAGTGGATGTCCTTATGACACTGTCATACAAATATGTCATGATATCTTTCCCATACTGCCCCCTACAACCTTTCCACATCTTTCTTCTCCCTTACTGGTTCCTTCATTCCCCTCCTTAATAATCTCTCATCTGATTGCATGTCACATGCACGCAAATTTCAAATATTGTTAAACGGCTAAAATAGTTACTATATAGTTGAATCTAGATTCTGCATATAAACCATGTGATATTTTGTCATATTTAAATAAATCTCTCTTCCTCCTCTAGACCACTTCATCTCTCATAGTTCACACACACACACACACACACACACACACACACACACTCGCACACACATACACACACACAGCTATTTAAATCTAGGTGGAAGAAAACCTGATGTTTTCTGAATTTAGCTTATTTCGTTTAACTATATGACCTCCAGTTCCATCCATTTTTCCTCAAATTGATATAATTTCATTCTTCTCTATGGCTGAATAAGAAAGACTTCATTGTGCATATGTACCACATTTAAATATTTATTTTATTTTTGAATACACGTATGCATGTGTGTTTGTGGGTGAATATGTGCATGTGAGTGAGTGCATGCAAGTGCCCACAGAGGCCAGAAGAAGGAATCAGATCCCCCGAGGTATAGGTGGTTTTGAGAGCTGCCTGATGTAGGTTCTTGGAATTAATCTCCCATCCTCTGCAAGAGAACTATGAGTTCTTAACTGCTAAGCCATCTTTCCAGTCCTTACCCACCACCATAGGGCATTCATCTGCAGGTTGGTCATCTAGACTAATTCTACACTATGCTGTTGTGACTAGTACAATAATAAAGATGAATGTCGAAGTATCTCTGTGATAATGTGACTAAGATTCCCTTGGGCTGTGCTCAGAAATGGTATGTCTCCGTAAGTGTCTTACTTTACAGTGAACACATTCATAACCAAGGGTTGAAGAAGTGTTTCAGGAAGGTGGCCAGCCTTTGTCTTATTAAGGAAAGCAAGGAGAAGATAGAATACACCTGGCATTGACCTCTGGCCTCTGCATGTACATGCACACATGTGCATCTGATCACACTCTTGTGCCCATAGATAGCAGCGCATACACACGTGTTCAATGGAAGTCAGGCAGTGCCTGCTTACTCAGGGTCTTCTTGGAATCCTTCATCTCAGAGATAAAGATAGTCCCTTCCTTGGATGTAGGAGGGCACCTCTCGCTTGAGGTTCTGATGACCACCTTCAGACAGGGGAAGGTCAGAGCAACCTTCCCACACATGCTGACTCTCAAATTCCTTCCTCTTAAAATATTAAAAATGACAGGGCGCATATTTGAGGTTAGTATGCCTGAAACCTTATCATTGCTGCATAACCTGGTTTATCCAGTCAAGAGTGGATTTAATTTTCCTCCCTTGCTTTTTATCAGGAGTTCTCAATGTCCTTTATATTTGATGGTCAGCCTTTTATTTACCTACTGCACTTTATTCTCATATCCAGGAAGAAGGTGATATTTGTTCATGTTCTTGCTCTATAATGTTATGGGTTGTTTGCTTTTTACTGTTCTCAAAATGGCATCGAGATTTATGGTATGATTCTTCTGGCTCAGTGAACCTTGTGTGTCCTGTCACTGGCCATGTTCCAAAGCCTGCAGTTTTGGATTGAGTCAAGTTGTTGGAATAACGTCAACAATTATTTTCCCAGGCATTGTAAGACGGTCTACTTGACGTAGGGGGATTTTTCTCCTCCTTCCTTCCTTCCTTCCATCCTTCCTTCCCCTTCCTTCATTCCTTCCTGTTTTCTCCTGATACTGTCTGCCTTAGTTACTTTGTCATTGCTGTGATAATATACCCTGACAAAAGCAACTTAAAGGCTAAAGGGCTTTTATTGGTTTATAATTCCATAGGAGTCCATCATGGTGGGGAAGACAGACATGCAGAGGGGCATGCAGGGACACTGGTGGCAGGAGCAGGAGCTGGCTGGTCACATGGCATCTACACTCAGGGCCATGGTATAAAGCTTCAAGCCCCACTCCATCCCCAGTGACTATCTTCTCCCAGTGAGACTCCACATCTCAAAACATTGACAGCCTCTCCAAGCAGAACCTTCAGCTGGAGACCAAGGGGTCAATGTGAGTACAAACAGGGCACTTCCCATTCAAGTACAACACTCTCAGAAGAGAAGCATTCAGCTTGAAGCAGGCAGTGTGGCAGAGTCCCCAGTGAAGTGACTGAGAACGACTCTCCTACTGTTGCCACAGTCTTCTTTGTCACTCAAGTTTGATGCTGTAGCTATCTCTGAGGGCCAGCTTGGTATGCCTGGTCCCTAGGTGCTGGTTCTGAAATGGGAGGAAATGGACCCTCTGGGATGTGGTAGCTTGGATGAAGGAAGTGGTCCTTGAAGGCTACACCCCAGCTCCATCCCTGTCTCCAGGTGTGGTGTCCTGGTGTATGGATATGTGAGGAGGCAGCCTTACCCCCCCACTGCCATTACTTCCTGCCACGATGGACTGTATCCTTCCTGAAGTTGTTTCTTTCTAAAGTTTGTTGGTGACAATGATGGGAAAAGTAGCTAAGGCACCCATTCTTAGCTGCACTTCCTCAGGCAGAGTTCATCTCAGCTTCAGTTTACCCCTTCTGTTCGAGAGTGAGGAGAGCCCCCCCACCCTGCTCTTCTGCCTCTCTGCAATCGTCTTCCTCCCACAGCTGTGTGAGGGAAAATGCTGAGGTCTTTCCTCAAAGGACACTTTCTCAGGCAGCTTCCCTTCTGAGACTTCTTCATTTTTTCAGATCTCCTTAACATTTAAAAAAAATCATGCTCTTCACAGTTGGTAATGACATCATATGAGTTTGTTTATTCACTATCAGCCTCCTCTACTGGGGTGTAGAGTTCCTGAGGGTATAGGTGGTATGGGTTTCTAATACTTTCTGCTGAGTTTCTCACACTGTGCCAGGCAAGTCATCAGTCCTCAATAACAATTTCTTGAACAAACGAGATAATTTAAAATTTACCCTAAATGGAGATGCTTGTTGTAAATGATAGTTGCCATGACTCCTATACCCAAAGGGAGACATCAAGATATTTAAAAAGCTAGAGATTGAATATAGTCTCTTTTGCAGAATCAGATAAACTAAGAATGTCATTTAGCATCTCCTATGTGCTATGTTTTGCATGTTTTCTACTATCTATTTAAAGGTGCTTTCAGAAGGCTCTGAAATGCATAGGAATGTTTTGAATGTCTCAGGTTTTTATATTGTATTTTGTGTACGATCCTCTTTTTGTTGTTGTTTTATATCGTATGTGTATGGTGTGTATGTGGCCTATATGTGTGACTTATATGTCCATGCATGTGTGCAGAGACCAGGGCAAGATATTAAGTATTCTGTTCTAACACTTTGTGCTTTATACTCTTGAGAGAGGGTTTCTTACTGAACTTGGAGCTGGGCTATCAGTTAGGGAGCCCCATGGTCCTCCTGTATCCACCTTCATACTCCCAGTACTCCCAGGCAAGAGAAGCCATGGTTAGCTTTTTATGTGGGTGCCGGGGATTTGAACTTAAGTCTCCTTATACAGCAAGTTCTGGAGTGGGCATCTTGTGCCCTAATAATATCTCACTGATCATCAAGCTAATTTGCATCAGAAACTGCCAAGGCAACTGAAATTTTGAATGACATTTGGAAAACTCCATGCCAGGGTGTGAATAATGCTATAAATGCTCTTTGGTGATGAGAAGGAAAATATTCCTTAGAATGAGTCTGCATTTTCTCCTCTTGCATCACACCCCTGTATGTTATCTTGTGATGATACAGGCCACACAGTGAAGACAGAAACATTAGCAGCCTTTCATTCTTCAAGATCATCATTTTGAGAGATCACTCAAACCAAGGATTCCCACAATCTTATTTTCCTCTTTAAGCAAAGTGTGAGTGTTCTCAGAGAGACAATACAATTGGGTGTCTTTAAAAATTCCTTCCCAACTGGTTTAACCCCCCAGAAACAGCTGACCTGACAAGGGTTAGCTCTTGAATCCCATACTGATGGCTGGGAATCCAGCATGGGACTGATCAAGTCCCCCTGAATGTGAGTGTCAGTGAGGAGGCCTAGACAATCTATTGGGCCTTGGGTAGTAGATCAGCATTTATCCCTGGCATACAAATGGACTTTGGGTGCCCATCTAACAATGAGAGATGCACTCTCAGCCTGGACTCTTGGGGGAAGGCCTAGGCCCTGCCTTGGATGAAATGACAGATTATGGACACCCCCATGGAGGGCCTCACCCTCCCTGGGGAAATGAGGAGGTATTGAGGGGGTTGGTGGGAGGGCATGGGAGGAGGGGAAGGAAAAGGAGAGGGACCTGGGATTTACATGTGAAAACGACCTTGTTTCTAATTTAAATTTAAAAATAAAAATTAAAAAAATTCTTCCCAAATCAAATTTGACTTGTATACAAGGTAAGTTTTAACTTACAGCCTAAGTCTCCCTTCTGGCCTCACACTGGAGGGTTCTGAAGACCAGTTACTGTTGTGAGCACGTGGTTCCTCTAATGCTGGTTGGAACTCTGAATATTCGACAGCATCAAACTGCATGTGGACACTCAGAACTGAAGCTCAAAGCTTGGCTCCTGGTTCTGCCATTGGCAAAACACAGAGGAAACCTCCAAGCCTGCCAGGGTCTTCAAAGGACACCCTCAGACTGCTGTCTGCTGCTGTGTCTGCCCAACACAAGGCTTTCCAATTAATCACTGTGTCCAGGAGGCTCTGCCTTAGAACAGAGTCAGCTAGAGGTGATCGGTTTGAGTGTTCTCCCTTTGGTCTGTGGATGCAAAAGCTCAGAGGAGTTAATACCATGACAGAATTACCTGCCTGCTGTGTTGGCAGAACTGCAGCAAGGATGTCGAATGTGGTGATTGTCTATACTTTGTTGCTATAGCAGCTACCACAGTCCAAGTAATTTATAAAGAAAAAATGTACATTTCACAGTTACGGAGAGAGGCAGGAAAGTCCAAGAGCATGGCACTGGCGTCTAGTGAATGCCACTACGTTCCTGACTGAAACAGCCATTGCCATTATAATCAGAGCAGCTGTGATTACCCACAGGAAACCTTCAACAAAGTTGGACACACTGGGACTACTCCTAGAAAAAAAAATGATATGGGGAAATCAGGATCCCCCTTTCATGTTCTTAGTCTCATTAATAAAAGAATTTAAGAGCAGACTCAAAAGGAAGCACGGGGACACTTTTGTTAGGGTTTAGAAGAAACACACTCCAGAGCAGGCAAGCTGTGACTCTCTGCCACTGTCCATAGTAGAAGAAGGAAGGAGTGAAGGTGAAACAGTCCGTGCTGCTTGAATGAGGCAGACACAAGGACAGACACGGGACAAGGACATGTGGTGGGGAGAGAGCTTTAGAGAGAGAATAAGGAAGCTGAAATATTAGAAAAGTCATATTTAGGTTCTTGCTCACACCCAAAACAAAGGGACAGAAGAAAGGAAAAAGAAAGTTAGGCTTTTCTGATTCAGGCCCCAGAAAAGCAGGCAGAGTCAGCTGACCCTCATGGTGACTGGGCTTGTAGGGACTGCATTGTAGGGGTAGTACTGGGAAGGGCAATATCTAATTAGAGGACTAATTATCCTGCTTCCTTGTTATCATGAGGTGGTAGTTGGCTCCCCATAGGCTCCTAAAGAGGGAATGGTATTAGGTGTGGTCTTGTTGGAGGAAGTATGTCACTGGGGGCGGGCTTTGAGGCTTCAGATGCTCAAGCCAGGCCCAGAGTCTTTTCTCTTCCTGCTGTATGCCAATCCAGATGTAGAACTCTTGGCTCGTTCTCCAGCACAATGTCTGCCTGTGTGCTGCCATGCTTCCTACCATGACGACAATGGAGTAAACCTGTGAACTGTAAACCAGCCCCAATTAAATGCTCTCCTTTTATAAGAGTTGCTGTGGTCATGGTGTCTCTTCACAGCAATAGAAACCCTAAGTGAGACAGAAGTTGGGACCGGCGTATTACTATGATAGGTCAAACCATACTTTTCTTTGGAGGAATGTGGGCTTTGGGATTTTGTATTAGAAAAGCAGTTGAATGCTTTAAATGCAGCCTAAAGGACCATACTAGTAGGAGCATGGAAAATAGTGGTGCTGAGGGTCATTTGAACCATGGAGGCCTGATTCAAGAGGTTCCAAAGGAGAAAAATATGTATGTTAGAGCCCATTCTTGTGTATTTTGGCAAAGAACATGGCTGCTTTCTGCTCTTGTTCAAAAAAATCTGCCTTAGGCAAGATTGAAGAGTTATGAAGTAACAGCTTTGGCAGGAGATGTTTCCACACAACTTAGCAGGGACTGTGTTGTGTGGCTGTTAGCAGCCAGTCCTATGCAGAGCTATAATGAAAAGGAGCAAGCTGAGCAAGGAAAAGTACAAAATGGACAGCTGGGGGCGGAAAGGAGTACCAGGAATTGTAAACAGATTCAAGAAAAGCATGGCGCTAAGTGGGATAAAAGGAGTGATGACCTCAGAACAAGACCCCGCCAATGTAAGCTTTCAACTTGTGAAAAAGAATTAAAGGAAAGCTTAGGGGCGGGTATGGTGTTGTATATCTTTAATCCCAGCACTCAGAAGACAAAGACTGGCCAATCTCTGAATTCAAGGCCAGCCTGTTCCACAGAGTGATTTCCAGGACAGCCAAACTTACGTAGTGAAGAGAACCCTGGAAAACAGAAAGCTGGTGAAAATGTATTTGAATGAGGGGGTCATTTCCAGCCCCACAAAGCAGAAGAACTTGGTATCTTTGGACACATGGTTCTGGCTTTAGAGTCAAGGGTGCAAGAAAGGGGTTATGGACTCTCCCTCCAAAACTAAGGAAAGGTACTGAAGCCAGAATATATCAGGGGTGTCCTTTCATGGAGGCCTAAAGGCACTGTTGTGTAAACCTGTGAAAGTGAAGCCTGTATTGCCTTGGAAATCCCAGGATGCTGGAGATACCAGAGTCATGGGATACCTGCTAACAGGGAGTGGAACCAGCCCAGGAAAATGAAGTGTGTTGCAGTCAACAAAGCTGAATGGAGTCGGAGATCTGAAGAGCATTTTGACATCAGACACGGAGATGTAAAGTTTGGAGTTTGCCCAGCTGGATTTTGCTCTTGCTTTGGTCCAGTATTTTTTCACTGTGCTCCCTTTCCTCCCATTTGGAATGGTAATGGAAGTACGTGATGTGCTTTTCATTTTGATTTTACAGGGGATTACAGTTAAGATACTGTATGAATCTCATTTGAAATTTGAACTTTTAAATACTGTTGAGACTGTGATAGACTATGGGGACATTTGAAGTTGGACTGAATGGCTACCCGCATATGGAGGCCAGGGAGTGGAATATGGTGGTTTGAATAAAAATGCACCCCCTCATAGGTTCACAGAGAGGAAGTGGCATTATTAGGAGGTGTAGCCTTGTTGGAGGAAGTATGTCACCGGGGATGGGCTTTGAGTTTTTAGAAACTAGAGCTAGGCCCAGTGTAATTCTCTCTTCCTGCTGTGTGCTGATCCAGATCTAGAACTCTGCTCTTTCTACGGCATCATGTCTGCCTGCATGCTGCCATGCTTTCTGCCATGACAATGAACTAAACCTCTGAGCTGTAAAGTCAGCTCCAATTAAGTGTGTGTGTGCGTGTGCATGTGCGTGCGTGCGTTCGTGTGTGTGTGTGTGTGTGTGTGTGTGTGTGTGTGTGTGAATATCATGGTGTCTGTTCAGTAGACACCCTAACTAAGACATGCAGCTGAGACTGGACCCGCCCTTTTAGGAGTGGTCCTGGTTTACTAAGGGGTCATCTGTGATCCTTTAGCTGGGCCATTGATCTGTCCATCTGGAAATCCACTCAGGCTGGAGGTTCCACTTGACTAGGAGTTTTCCTTTAATAGACCTTTATTGCTGCTTTAGCAAAAGGCTGGAGAAGGTCCTTAGAACCTCATTTAAGGTTCCAACCATTCTCTCACAGCTGGATGAAATCCTGTTCAACTACACATGGTCTAGGGAAGTGCTAGAGTGCCCAGAGGGTAGAAGTTAAGTTAATTGAATGGGGAACTCCATCTAGACAGCTATGGGGAAGTCCTCACCCATATTTGGATGACGGAACTGTGGCAGGGTTACTCATTTTTCTGTGAGTAACCCCTCACCCATACTCCTGTAAGTAATTCCAAAACTTCTTGGTTCATCAAGGCATTCCTTTGGAGTGTTTCAGTACTTTACTGGGAGGGGGTGCATGTGCATTTCTTCATGCCTTTCTAGGAAAAGTTAACACAGCATGCCATAACATGGCAGAAGGCCGCTCATAGACACAGAGAGAAAATCATGTTCCAGTTATTTTGATGCAGGGTTTCACTAGTTCACTTATAGTGGCCCACTATGACAATAATGACGTTGATCTATTCAGGAGTGCAGAGCCTTCAGGATGTGGTAACCATCTCTGATCACTGCTACAGAGACAGTGGGGTTTCTATGTGGCTTTTGGAGGGGACATTCACAGCACAGCAGTATCTAATTCCAGGGCAAAGGACTAGAGCACAGGGTCACCTTTTCCAGTGAAGAGGATGCTGCTGCCTTTGCTTTCCTTTGTTAAGTGTCTTTTCTTTATGCTTGGAGTTTGGAAACTGCAGGGAGGAATGTCTGTGTTTTACAGCCCTTCACAGTTGTTAATTGTACTTGGCAAGTCAGTCTGTTCCCAAAACAGCTCAACAAAGGTTCTTGCAAAATGACTGAAGCCCTTGTAAGCCAAAAAGCTGGGGGGAAAAAGCAGATTTAACATTCTTTTTAATCAGAGGGTGCTCATGTTCATACAAGGATGACTTTGATCCTTTTCAAAAGCTCTAATGAAAATTGCCAGGGAATTCCTTTAAGTGCTCATATCATTAATACTACTTAAGTGAGTGAGTCTAGGAGAATAGTCCAGAATGTCCACAGAGAGCTTAGCCACTCTCATTTCTTGGTGAGCTGGATTTTTGTAAATTATGATTATTTTCTTTCTGTATGACTAAAATTTCACATGGGCTCTTTTCCTGTCATTATATACAATTCTCTGTGTGGAACAGTTCCTGTGTTAGCCAGCTGCTGCCTTCGATGAAACCCTGTTATCTTGCAATTGCACCATTTCTGCACACCTTACCTCAGGTAAGCAGGCTTTTAACACATTGCCTATATCTTAGCCCTTTAAGGTAGAAACAAATCCTCCATGTTCTCGCAAAACAGCATGCACTCAGCGTGTGGACTTTTGCCTTATTTAAAACATCAGAAATGTATGGGAACAGTAGAGAATGTGTTATCTGTGGGTTTCTGTAATATACTAGAGGGCTGTTTTCTTTAAAAAAACCCACACAAAACACCAAAGGCAGCTAAATCTGTAAAATCAAAAATACCTAAACTCTTCAGTGTGCTTTAAAACAAATCTGTTTTCTCCCAACCTCTTCAACATTATCAAATTCTTTTTCCTTGTCAACTTTTTACCTTGTCCTGTCCTTCAGACATTTCAGTTTCTTCCTGTTCTTAGGTTAGTTTTTTTTACATCCTATTCCTCCTGGTTAGATACATACTCTCTCATAATTTCTCACATGTTATGACTTTGATTCTTCAGATTTCTCCTTCAGTGTCTTTTTTTTCAGAGATTCAGTGACAGATATGGCAAAGTCCCCTCCAACATTTGTGCTTTTCTTCAACTGTGTAATTATTTCCAGGAAAAGGCTTCCCATAAAACACCGTATTTCCAGACTCCCTTTGCCCATGGTGGGAGGAGAGGGATGGTTTCACATGATCTTTCTATTTCTCTCCATTGGAAGAAAACAAAGAACTTAGAGGTTCTAGGATATGAGTGAATCATGAAGTAGAAGAAACCTGGGTTCCTGTATCACTCTGTAGAAGGTTGCCTACTGAACAATGAACTGGACTATATTAGAGTGAGAAATTGTTATAATTGTGTTAAGTCGCTGACATTATGTAGTTTATCTGTTACAGCAAGGGCCAATCTTAAACCAGAGGACTAAGATCCTTCTCTAAACACCCAGCTTGCCTAACCAGCCTTTCATCTCTCCATTATCTTCTACCTTATTGTAACTTACCCATGTTCTTTGCAGTGAATATTTGTATGCTTGTTCATATAAATTTTCTTCTGTGTATTACCTGTGGGTAGTAGAAGTATATACTATGTCTAATACTGTGCCTGCCAATGTTGAATGAACTAAAGATGAACTGTAAAAAGAAACAGCTTAATGGCTTTGAAACAGTAGTGAATCAGGTTTGGGGTAATGTCTCACTGCTTAGGAACACTCCCAGCTCCTCCAGAAGACCTGAGTTTGGTTCCTACAACAAAAATTGGGAAGCTCACAACTACCCATAATTCCAGCTCCAAGGGATCCTCCACCCTGGCCTCTGTGGGTACTCCCATACATGTGCAATGCACAAATGGACACATACACATAGTAAAATAAATCTTTAATAAAAGCAGTAGTAAAACCTAAACATCTATAATGAAAATGGATATGTTCCACTGGCTCAAGAGGGGAGGCTTGGAAGTCAGGCACAGGCTGTAGAGGTGAAGTTGACCCACTCTGTGGTCAGTATATCATTAAAATTATGTCAACAGCCAGACTGGCTCCCTCTTAGGAACACTTAGCACTTAGGAGCACTTAGCACTTAGGAACACTTAGCCTGCACTCCCTGCATAATGAACATAGAAGTCTTCACTTTCTGCCATGGTGACAGAAAGTCAAATGAAAGGAGGAAAAAGTTGTTTTGGCTTACACTTCAGAGATTTCCTCTGAGGTCAGTTAGTCCCATTGCTTTTAGCCTGCTGGCAAGCAGAAGGATGCGGGGACATGAAAAGATGTTTACCTCTTTCTTTTTGTCTTTGTGATCAATCAAATTAAGGGAAGATGTGCTTATTTTGGCTCATGGTTTAAGGGAAGTCATGGCAGGTGGCTCCCTGATGGTGGGAGCATGGAACACCTGAGGGTTCACATCTCCATAGATGAGGAAGTTAAGAGAGATGATTACTGACCAGAAGTTGGCTGTCTTAGTTAGGGTTTTTGTTGCTGTGAAAAGATACCATGACCACAGCAACTCTTACAAAGGAAAACATTTAATTGGGGTTGGCTTGCAGTTCAGAGGTTTGGTTCATTATTGTCATTGTGGGAAGCATGGCAGTGTGCAGATAGATCTGCTGGAGAAGGAGCTGAGAGTTCTTACATCTTGATCTCCAGGAAACAGAAAGTGGTCTGAGACAACGGGTGTGGCTTGAGCATATATGAGATCTCAAAGCCCATCCCCACAGTGACACACTTCTTCCAAAAGGTCATATCTATGCCAACAAAGCTACACCTCCTAATAGTGTCACTCCTAAACTACCACACTGGCTCTCTCCTTCCATGGAGAATTGGTTGAGAATCTGGCTTATGGGTTGTGTTGTTCACATTCAGGGTGGTCTTCTTTTCCAGCTAATTATATCTGGAAATGTTCTCACAGACACACCCATCACTGTAGCTCACGAATGCCCAGGGTTTCTTCATCCAATCAAGATGACAAGAAACATTAACTGTAACATGACATGGTGGGGTAGAGGGGAGAGAAAGACCAGGGAGAGTCTAGAGATAAGGCTGACTCCAAAGTCTGACCTGCATGACATATTTCTCCATCCAATTGCCATCCTGTAAGCATATGAAGGATGAACCAGGGATAGAATAACCTGCTAATATATTAGTGACCTCACAATCCACCAAAGCCTCCAACACATGATTCCTCTGTGGGGGGTTGGGGACCAGGGCACTTGATACTCTAGCAGGAGCAAATACTATGCTGTCTCATGAAGTCAAGTGACAAGAAAGTCAGGAGCTAGTGAGAAAGCCAATTTGCCTTCCCAGCTAGTAGACGTTGAAGGAATCTGCAGGAAGGAAGAGGGGAGGAAGCTTTATTTACTGGGTGGCAAGGAGGTCAACTGTTAGGACTTAGGGGTCTCATTCAGGTTTGTTTTCTCTGCCAATTAAGCAACTATAGGGCATGAAAAACTCTAGAGCATAACAGGTTAACAGCAGATAATAAGCCTTACTGATGGTGAAGAAGCATACACAAAGAGGTACACACACATCCACACACAGGCTCACACAAGAGTGTACATAGGGCACGCACACACACACACACACACACACACACACACTCACAGAGGCATATATGTTGGCTCCTATTTTCTGCACCTAATTTCTTTTTCTTGTTTGACACTTGAGACCTTGTCACTGGGCCCTAAATCTTTGCCCAAGACATATTTCTCATTGATCTTTCAGAAAGAATTCCTTCTTGCTTTCAGTGTGCCCCAAGGAAAGTATAATTTTTCCTCCTTTCCATCTCAGGCCATAGAGAAGTACTCAGGTCAGTTCAGTCCCACAAATGCTAGCTCTGGCTTATCTGGGAAATGGAATGTTTTGGTCACCATGCCGGGTAAAATGCAGCTATTTTGCAGTTACTATAGGAGAAGCCCATTTGAATTAGATTAGTGAAAGACTATAATTAGAAATCATTCATAGAAAAACACCATCGTATTAATTACAGCTTGCATGAAGACGGACAGGATCCATGCAGTCTGTTGTGTCTAGGCAAAATGCCTCAGGAACGCCAATGCTGACTTTGTACTCCTCAGCTGCAGCACCAGAGGACTTCTTGTCTTCAAAGGGCATGATTTGAACATGAACCATCCTCCTTAGACCCATGTACTGAAGGTTTGGCCGTCAACACATAGTGCTGTTTTTGAAACAATTTGGATACTTTGGGAGCATGGCCTACCTGTAGAGAGCAGGTCACTGTGGGTGTGTCTTTGCAGGGTCTGCTTTGCCCTGGCCACTTCCTGTCCATCATGAGGTGAGGAAACCTTTTCACCTCCTGCTCCTAAAGCCACTTTTTTTCTTTCCATGTGCCTGGGGCGGAGCAAGCAGAGACGAGTCCTCTGGAGCCATGAGCATAATGGATCCTTCCTCCCTTAGATTACTTCTGTCAGGCATTGATCGCAGCAATGAAGATCCCTGATGTGCATGGCAGTAGTTCAGTATTTTATGTTTTTAAAAAGATTGGTTTGTTTTTAAATTTTATATCAAAAAGCGTTTTTCTTGCATGTGTCTCTGTGCACCATGTACATGGAGGTTCCAAGGAAGCCAGAAAGGATGTTAGATGCCCTGGATCTGGAGTACGGGGTGGGTGTGAACCACCATAAGGATGCTGAGAACTGAACCTGGATCCTCTGCAAGTGGTCTTAACTGCTGAGCATCTCTCCAGCACTCTTTGTGGGTTCTTGAAAGTTGACTTTTAAAAAAAGCATATTATGAATACTATGGTGTTTGAATGAGAAATGTGCCCCTAAAGGTTCATGGAATTGAAATCCTGATTCCAAGCTGGCGACTCCAAGTTTGTGGAGGTCTGCAGGAAGTATGTCACTGGGGGTGGGCTTTGGGAGTGGATAGCCTTACCCTAAATCTAGTTCCATGTTTTTGCTTCTTTCTTCCTGCTCCTGATGTCATGTCTGCTGCTGTGCCTCTATGACATAATGGACTCTAGTCCTTCTGGGACATAAGCTCAAATAAACTCTTTCTACTATGAGTTGCCTTGGCCATAGTGGGTTTACCACGGTAGCAGAAAAGAAACTAATACAGATATGACAAAAAGCCTAGAGTTTCAAGGAAAATAATTGTAAATCCTATCTCGGAAACAGTTTGTAAATTCTATGCTCTTCTCACATATTTGCTGCTTATATATTTCTGAATACATGGAAGTCTTACCTTATGCAAAGGACAGGCAGACATTGCTTCTAGCTACAGGAGACAGAAAAATGTGCTAATGTTTGAAATATCCATTGAAGTTTTGTAGGAGCAGATGGCTATAAATGTGTGATATTTGAACTTTAAAATTGCTTTGAAGAAATATACTTGTTTCAAGTGTTGGGAAAGTAGGAATTTGTCTTAGAAAATTGGTAGATACGTGACAATTTGAAGTTCAGGAAGTTTTACAGAGATGAAGCATTAGCCATAATGTCATTGCCATTTAACACATAAGTTAAACCACTATGGGTCATCTCTTTAGATAAGCTTCGTAAATTTCTAGAGATATTAAACTCTGAGATCCTAAATGCTCAAGGCAAAGAAAGTAAAATAACTGATATCATTATAAGGTCTCATAGGAAGCTAAGTAGATTATTAACATTCATAAGAAAAATTTCCAAATTAATGACCTAGAGAGAATAATATTTGGGTTGAATGATTCTGACAAAAGATATGTCTCTCATAATGAGTAAATAATGTCCTTTGACTTTTACCTTTTGGTGCAACTAGGTTCAGCCAAAGATTCGTTAAAGCATTTCAAACCTTTTACAACCTTGGAGTAGTGCTGTGCGAAATACCTTGTGGTATCTGGCTCTAGTTTCTGCAATCTGATGGAATCAAATTTGGAAGAGTGGCTGTCTTAGTTTTGCTTCTGCTGCTGTAATAAAATACTCTGACCAAAACAAAGGGGTTGTTTTGTATCATAGTTCCAAAGGATAGAGCCCATCATGGTGGAGAAAGTGGAGCAGGCTTCCCTCCTTCAGAGGCAGCTGTAGGGTGTCCTGCTTCCACCACCCTGGGACTAGGCTGCATGATGGCCAGAAAACCTCAGGAATCCTGTCTCCACCTCATAGGGCACTGGAGTTATAGGCTTGCACAGCCATATGGATCTTTTTTTTCCCCTGTAGGTTCTGAGATCTGAACTCAGTTCTTTATGTTTGCATTGCAAGCTCTCCTACCAAGTAAGCCACATTATATTTCCATTTCCTGTCTACTGGGAATATTCACATGCCTGCACTCCAGTAATCAAATGAACCAAATGTGGTTTTGTTGCTGTTGATAATGCTGTTTGGACTGTGCACTTTTTTTCCCTCTTAGCTATTCTATTTGACAGGAATGAGCTGAAACAAAACTGCAAATTATATTTCGTTTAATTTGACATGCTCTCTTTCCAAATGAAAGTTCCTCTTCCTCTCCATTACAGTTGAGATGAGTGATTACTTCGTTTTGAACTCAGTTACCCCATAAAAGCTGAACTGCAGCAAATGAGGCTACTGAGATCCAGCAACTCCACTTTGCTCATCGGTTAAGGTGTGGTGTGACGGGCTCATTGTGTGGTCCATGCTTGGTGTGCATCGTATAGAAGCACAGTTCTCCATCCATTATCTCATCAGTCCAGGTACAGTGTGACTGGCTCATTGTGTGGTCCATGCTTGGTGTAGACAGTAGGAAGTACATTTCTCCATATGTTGATATCCATTCTCTGGCCTGTCTCCTTGTTTTTATTCTTAAATACATCTTGGGCACTTACAGATACTGACACTCAATCCAGCCTAGTCTTATTGCATCTAACTCGAAATGTGTCTGACTTGCCAACAGGTGAACCCATAGTGAGGGGTCATATATCCAGATTTTTCATTCCCTCCTTTACTCTTATTAGAGCAGTGTGGAGAGAACAAAACAGGGGCCTTTGTACTTAACTATTCTGTCTCTGTAATTCTTCCTTACATGCTGTGGTTAACCAGCCAACAATGATGGACAGGTGACTCACTCTGTGTGTGTGTGTGTGTGTGTGTGTGTGTGTGTGTGTGTGTGTGTGTCTGCATGGAGGTGCTTTTCTCTTTGGGGATCTGCCTATGGGACCTTCCAGGACCCTTTCAGGCTTTCAGGATGACCTCCAGGCTGTACAGTTGCTTCTACTGGCAACATGACTGACTTCTCCTTTACTTCACTTCCTAGTTCCTGCCTCCTGTCTTGCTGGATTCCATTTGTCTTATCAGCAATCCTGTATTTGTGTCTACTAGTTACAATAGAATTGACCCGTTTTGGCCATGGGTGAAGAATCTACTGACTTTCCTCGAAGGACCATTTTGCCCTGCAACTCTGTGGTTCACATCTGGAACTCAGGGAGACACCAAAGAGCTGGCAATAAGGTGTGCTTCAAAGACTTGCGTCATTATTAGGTAGTGTCTCCATTTCCTGTAGTGCCCAGTCAACGCTGCTTCTCTTTATGTGTCTCCAAGGGTCTTTATTGGGGGTAGAGTGGAGCAGGACTATCCTGTCATTAGTGTGGACTTCTCCTTTCTAAGCTTGTCTGCTCTGACTGGTGTGGATTCTCCCTTCAAGTTTAATCTATCATGAATGGTAGTCAGTCTTCTTTGATCTCATTCAGTTACTTTGTGACAGACACAGGAAGTGAGGACGGTGGAGGGGAGGATGGAAGGGCCCAGAGTGGATACCCCATGTTGTGACTCAGTGTGTCCCGTCCTGGAGGACACTGAAGCTTGCTGTGCTATTTCTACCCGTGGATTGGCACTTTTACCTCGTTCTATTGGATATGGCCATCCTCAACTGTTGTTAGAACTTCCTTAGACAATGTCGAGGAGAAGAGCTGGAGTTTACCACCAAAGCCACTGGTTAGTAGACAAATGCTGTAAATGGTCTGCTTTTGAAAGTAACTACACAGGAGTGGCATAGAAACTTTAGTAAGGAAGTGTTTTGTTTTGTTGTTGTTTGGCTTGTAATTTAAGGATAAAATTTACCAATTGTAATGATTTTTGGTACATATTTTAAAATATTTTCACCTTTTTTTGCTTTTTTGGCTTTAAATATCAAGATTTTATTTACTACTAGATGTTTATGCTATGTTCTGGGGTGGTGTGTGTGTGCCTGTGCATGCACATACATGCATGCAATAGTTTCGTGTGCTATGGTATATTTGTGGAGGTCAGAGGACTATTTTGAGAGTGGTTTTTAATCTTTCTATCATAGGTTCCAGGGATCAAATTCAGGTCACCAGGTTCTGTGACAAGGAACTTTAGCCATAGACACATCTTGCAAGCTCCATTTTTTTTATTAAGCAGAATAAAAGACCTGTGTATATTATGCAGAAAAGAAGAACGATGTAAGAAGTTGGGAAATCTAATTATAGTTTTATAACCTGTCAATTGTGGAATATTCTATTCAATGAATTCAGTTGTGATGTCTCAGAATCGTGTTGTCTATTTTCTGTTTCTATTGTTATCAGGCAGGGCTGGCGCTATAGTTCAGTGGCAGTGCACCTGCTTAGCTGCTTAGCATGCATGAAACTGCAGGGAAGTGCAGCAACATAAAGGACACACACACACACACATACACACACACACACACACACACCAAAAATAAGAAGAAAAAATACCCCAACAAAACAAAACATCCCCCCAAGCCAAAACATATTGTTTTCAGGTGACTGTGCAAGTATTCTCATGAGATTGTTAGGGAAATTGAACTCTTTGATGAGCTCCTTTGCATCCAGATGGAATGAAGAATCTTAGTTTTGGGTAATTATCAGAGTAACGTGTGTAAGTGTTGTGTGACACTATTCGTGGGAAGACATGACTCACCCTATATAGGGAACAAATGACAGAATAATGTATGGATACCACCATACTTGGTGGTAGCAATGAATTTGATAGGGGTCACTTATGGGAGTGGTAATGCTGCAAAGGCATGGGTGATAGCGTAGGGAAGTTGGAACCCTGGCACTCACTAAATGATTCACTGGCAGCTTGACAGGTTGGAGATTGCCTTCTTGGCATGTTGACCGGTCTGCCACTTCCAAGGCACCTTGGGCTACTCTGTCTCCTCTACTGATTATACAGCCTTACAGATGGAGGGACCTTGTGCATTTGGTCAATTTCAGGGACTTCCCAAGACTCCTGGATTATTTGTTTCCTAACCTTAATGAATCTCCTCCAGAATATCCCAAGTCTTTCTGAGGCTCCATTAGAAATTGCTGGGTTGTAGAGAGCTTTGCTGGAAAGTGTTCTGCAACATCAAGGAAGCAGAAAGAGATTGCAATCTGGGAAAGTAGAAGACAGATCAATCAGCACTTCTCCAAGTTGCTTGAGAGACCCATGGTTGTACTTGGTGTCACTTATACCCTGTTGCTTACGTCCTTGAATGGATTCTGGGGATGTTCATGAAGCTTTGAAGGTCACATGATCCACATTCTTAAAGGGGAGAGTTGGGAAGGTAGATGGCAGCCTCCCTCCTCAAAGAAAATACCACAATTGGACCCTCATCAGGTGTTGGCAGAAATGTTAACCAATTATAAACTTCTACTATCAATTTGTTGCTATGCATCATAAAACTTAAACACATCATGTCCAGTGGTCCAGAACTTCAAGTTCTAGAAACCAACCCAAAGTATTTATATCATCTTATTTGTTAGCAAGGAGGCTAATCTCATAATTATTTGGGTATTAGGTCAATCATTTAGAAGTTACTAATGCCTTCCTATAGAATTGGTTTACTTAATTATGGCAGAAGAAATATATTCATAAAATGAATGACACGGGGAGGCACACATATTGGGTGAAAAAAGTCAGGTGACCAAACCTGACGTATTTGTGATCCTAATTTTTATCCCTAGGCAAGTACATGGGAAAATACTGAAAGGGTTTTAAGGGTTTTAAGAGGCCTGTGTCTATAGGATGGCTGAAGGTGAATTTCTGTCATATGTTTCTGTCTATGTGTCTATGGTTAACATTTTTGTTCAGAAAATGAATATTATCAAAACCCAAATCTAGTAGGTTGTAGTGAACTAGGATTTAACGGTAGCTTCTGCTCAAGGACAGCTAATCATTTTAAATGAAAGCTTCTCTGGAACTCTTCATTAGTGCAGTAGATGAGATACACGTTTTAGCACCTTCTGATAGCAATTTGGCACATATTTTCTCAGACTATGTGGAATCAGATTTTGCAAGAGCAGCCAGTCTTCCCTGACTTCCCTGTGATCTTTAGGCTGCAGAATCCATCCACAGGTTTTATCTGGTGCTTCTATCCTTTAGGATCTGGTGATGGTTCTGTAGACACCTTCCCTTATCTCTGTTCACCTTGGTATGACTGCTGTTATACAGAACAAGGACAGAGAAGCTGAAATCGTACAATCATTTAGTCAGTTTCACCCAAGTGCAGGTGATGGGGAAGTGAGATTCCAAATCCAAGAAGGAAAGATACTGATCTGTGTGTGGGTGCCAAGAGGACTGCGAATTTGCTTGTCTTCCATTCGAAGGCGTAAGCCACAAACACAACTGTCTCTCAATATCTGTAGGGCTGGCTCCAGGACAACTCTAGGGTATCCAATTCTAAGGATGCTCAAGTCCTATATGTGGACTGGCATAGCATTCTCTCATGCACTTTAATCAACTCTACAATGTTTATGATGCTTAAGTCAGTATAACTACTGTGTAAGTGGCCATACTGAATTGCTTAGAGAAAAAGGACAAGGAAATCATATGCACATACATGTTTAGTTAAAGATGCAAATTTCGAAACCCATCTATCTATATGAAACCATTTTATATGGGCAAACTTACTGTAAAGAGGTTCATCTTCCTTTGTGGTAAAATCCAGAGTCATTGTTTTTCTCTGTAGTGAAAAAATTTGGTAGATCAGTCAAAGCAAATGGGTGGAAAAATGCAAGTGTTAAGAGTCTTTCAAATTAGAAATACCATGTAGAATGTTATGCCTCCAACATGCAGTAGAAAAAGTTCTTGTAAAGACTTCACATTTTTTGATTGAGAAGTAACCTGGGGGTTTATTAGAAGGTGCTCACATAGCTATTTGGGATTAGTTGAAAAACTGTATTAATAATTTAAAAAATATTTGTAATTTGTATATAACTGATCCATGGTGGCTTTCTGGTAATAAGACTAGCCTTTCATTTAGAGTCATACACTCTCCAGTTATCCTTGTTAAGTTCAATTTTAAGTCAGTTTTGACATTTGAAGGTCTACCACTAGATGGCACTTAAAACCCATGCTACTTAAGAGAGACCTTGCTTGGGAGGCAAGACCCAGGATGGGAATCCAAGTCGGAGTTTCAAAGCAGCATTATGTATTTCCAGAAGAAGAAGAAGAATCCTCAAGATTACTCCCAAACTGTTGGAGGGCAAGCTTAACCTAACCTATATGTGATAGGATGTTTGTCTTTAAATATAATTTCCTTTCATCTAAATTGCTATTGATGAGCAGGATTTTGTTATTAAGACAGCAGGCTGCTGGGCTAATGAGGGTCTGGCAAATTGTGACAGGCTGTGTTCTGTCAGGAAAGATTTGGAATATGCACAGGGAATCAAAATAGGTTTCAATTCCAGCTCAGTATATGCTCTGTTGGCTAGTGTTCTTATTCTCTCTCTCTCTCTCTCTCTCTCTCTCTCTCTCTCTCTCTCTCTCTCTCTCTCTCTCTCTCTCTGTGTGTGTTTATCTTTCTTGCTCTCTCATTTGGTTTCTGTTTTCTTATATATCAGAGGAGCAACTCTGATCTAACAGTTGATTTCTGGGCCAACCCATCTGATTGGATGTGGCCAATTTGCAATGGAGTGGCAGGTAAATTTGGAGGATTGGAAAGGTTCATTTTTAGCCAGGCATTATGCAACAACATTGTGGAAAAGCACAGCCAAGTAAACAACATCCAGACTTGCAGTGCTGCTTACCAGGCAGACTGTGCAGCCAGAACTAAGAAGGGAAAGATACTAGATGGGCAGGCAGGGTGAGGGAATTGGTTCAGCCTCTGTAGCCAATCAATCATCAGCAAGACCTGGGGCAAGTTAACACATCTTTAAGCATTTTTCTTATTTAAGCACAAAGAAGTTAGTTGATACAGTATTTGAAACCCTTGATAAAGTCATGTCAGGACGTCATTAAAAATTTATCTTTTACTTATTAAGTCTGCTGGTTTTTGATGTGAGCATAGCTGGGATTTTTGGAATCCTCCTTGCTTTCTATATCAGGCCATGGAGGCTGAATCGCTGGTTAGTGTTCTCTCCTCTCTCTCTCCCTTTCTGTCTCTCTCTCTCTTACCCTCTCTACCAATCCCCCACTCCGTGTGTGTGTGTGCGTGCGCACGTGCACATAGTGGGTATGCATGTAGAGCTAGAGGTCAACCCTGGGTGTCACTCTACACACTCTACAGAAGTCTCCACCTTGGTTTTTTGAGACAGTTTCTCTCACTGGTCTGAAGCCCCTTCCCCCCGTAGGTTAAGCTGTCTTGTTGCTGAGTCAAAGGGATTCTCTTGGCTCTGCCTCCTAGCCCTGAGATTACAATTCCTCCAATTGTGTGGACAGTGCAGGCTTCATTTGGAACCCAGGGGCACAGGTTCTCTTGCTTCCTCCTATAACCAGTGAATCCAGAGCCACATTTTTAGCAATATTTCCCAGGCCATCCATGCACTCAATAATATTAAGTAGCCCAGGCTGCTCACAGCTGCTCATGGCTACTATTGTTCTTTCTTTTCCTTTCTTTCATAGGGTTTGTGGAATTCACTATATATCACAGGGTATCCTCGAACTCATGATCTCTGTACGATGGCCTCCCAAGGGCTAAGATTGTATGCAACAGTCACCATGTCTTGTGTTTTGATAAGTCTGTATGAAGGTTCCACTTAGGGTCTGTTATTGCTTCCCTCTGGGCTGAGAGTATTTGTCTTTTTCCTGTTTGCTGGGGAAAAATGCCTGAAAAAAAGCAGCTGGGGGAGGAGGAGGGGCTTACTTGGCTCAGCAGCCAGCTGTGGTGGGGAAGGCATGGTTGTAGAAGTGCAAGGTGCCTGCCTGCATGAGTCTGCCATCCGGCAGTAGGCAGTGAGCAGGAAGCAGGGATGGGCCACACAACCTCAAGCAAGGCCCTCAGGGACCCACTTCTACCAATAAGGCTTTATCTCCTAAATCAGAGCCAGCTGTTAGGGACCAAGTGTTAAGAGCCTGTGAGGGACATTTCTCATTCAAATCACCACAGGCAGGCTCCAGAATGAACCTCTGGCCTATTTGAAAGAGAAAGGACACGTGTATAGGTGCTGTATATTTGTCTTCCATGCCACAGTAGAATTTTATGTGACAAGGCCTGCAGTGCTCCCCAGCTATTAGTTGAAGCTAGTTTTGGAGCTGCTAAAGAACCCCAAGACAGTGTTTCCTCACAGTAGCAAGATGTGCCTTTTGAGCAACACGGTTGTTCATCATGGGAACCATCTCATGGTAGGACACCTGGAGGAATCTCTGGGCTCTGTCTAAGACTTGTCATTGACACCTTTAGTTTGATGATGGCTGATATATGTACAGGCATTGCTTACTGTCCCCAGAGTCACTAATGCTCTCAGTTGAGAACTACAGAGAAAAGCCCTGGCATATCCAAACAGGGAGCACCCCGAAATCCAGAGAAGAAGTAAAGGCCAGCCGGTTTTTCTCATCATCAACCGGCTGTTCTGTACTGAGGAAGCACAGAGTGTTTCAGAGCAGAGTTAATTAGTGTGTATGTACATGGGTTTTCCTTAGAGGTTTGCTCTTGTGCACCTGATGGAGAAGTCTGCCACACATTTCTACATTTGAAGCATTGTATGTCTACTCACTCTTGCTGTCTTTTTGTTGACAAAACCTAGGAAGAGAAGTATTAGGCCACCTGTGCGTGGTACATGGGCTAGACGCTCTGACACATCTCCAGGTCATTGTAGATTTCCAAATAGTTAGACACCTTCTGTCTCCTTTGGAGCCAGTAGGATTTAATAACATGTCCCAAAGACTCCTTTGCCATTACTAGCCTCTTCCAGTTTCGGTCAAAAATTGCAGGTGGGAGAGGACATCCTTGTGAAGTGATTTTCATGCAGACAAATACCAGCAGACTGAAGCAAGAGTATTTTTCTTGGCTGAAAGCCAGAGCAAAACCGAGTCATCCAAATCCTCTGTGCTCCCAAGTCACGAGTAGGGGGGAGCAATAACCTTTCCTCAGTTCTGTGTAAATTCCAGAAGGCTAGTCTATCCTGACGCTGTTGCAGCTTGACCTCCATCCTGGAGGGACAAGAATCGACTCCCCGAAATCCCTCCTCAAACTGAAAATGTGCTCTCTTGGCTCATTTGTTTAACCCCTCTGACACACGGTGGAAGTATGGGCTTTCCAATGCTGAAGGTGGGCTGAGGCAGCCAGGGAGAGCTCCAGGTCCCACACACAGCTTCTCTTGGCTGGCAGGGAGAAGTGCGTTATTGAAAAAGGCTGGCGGCTCACACCCCGTTGTTTGGCTTTCTACCTTGGCAACAGCAAGCAACAAACTGTAGGGAAGTTTTCCCTTAATCTGCTGGCACTTCTATCTTACTGCAGTGCAAGATGCAGTCTGCGGCACACTGATCCCTAAGAGGTGAATAATTTACTTGAAGTAATTTCTCTGTGATTGCATATTGGCCAACCATGGAGAATACAGATATTTTGTTTTGACAATCAACAGTAGCCATTTTTCTCTAGAGGGGAGAGATTAACAGAAGGTACTTGAGGGTACCCAGATGGTGGTTCTAGGTATCAGTACAGGCCTAAGGCAAATAAATCCGCCTGTTTTCTTGCTGTCACTCAGTGATTATACTGAGAGCCACAGTAGTGCAACTGGGAGCCTGCTAAAAAGTCAGAAACTTGGGTCACCTCTGTTCTTCTGACTCAGAATCTGTGGCTTGGCAAGATGTTGGGGGTCATTAAAATGATTCACATGTTTCCTTACATTTGTGAAGCAAGCCTATTAAAATCATCAGGCCTCTACCTTGCTAGTTCTACAACCAGCTGGTGAGGCTTAAAGTTACGAGGTTATACCTGGATAGACCACTGGTACTTAACTGGGAGTTATCCCCTTCTACCCCAGTGGACATTTGATAATATCTGAAGACAATTTGATTGTCATAATTGTAAAAGTGCTACTGATCCATGGAGCACAAAACCACACTGCCAATCACTGTGCAACCCAGTGGACAGTCCTCCATGATGGGCAGCCATGTTCTAGAAAGCTCAGATGAGTACTGCTACAGGTGGGAACCAGAACCCATGTCTTTATTATATTATTATTATTATTATTATTATTATTATTATTATTATTGTTGTTGTTGTTATTAAGCTTCCTAAGTGAGTCTAAGTGCAAGGATGACTGGGGACAAGGAGTTGTTATTTTTTTCTATGAAGGAAGATGACTTAATTTCTACTTTTTATGGAACTTGTGTGGAAAAGACTAAGGGGAATCTAGTCACTCATTTAGAGAGATCATGTGAACCCCCCAAAAGATTCTATAAAGGACCAGTGAGCCATTGAGATTTTCAGGGGGTTCTTTATAGGAGAATGAGCAACGCAATGACTACACCACTCAAGAGTACTAACCCAGCCAGTTGTCACTGTTTAGGCAGTCTTCAGGACAGGAGTCTTAGGAGCCTCATGACCTTCCCCATCCCTGCAAGAAGTAATGCAAAGATAGCCAATCTGATGAGGCTCTCCTGTGAGTCATCACAGCAGCTCTACTGCAAGGTGGCGGTGGCAATTTTCCCAACCTGGAGTAAACACTACATGACGTCTCCTAGCTCAGTGGCTTAAAACAACTCCTAATTGTCTGTAAGTACTCTTTGATTTGACTAGCTTCAGCTAGATGAACCTCACCATGTAAGGTCTTGCACAGGAGTGCTGTCAGATATTTGAAGCCGCAGTCTACTAATGGCCTGTGTGCTGGACATCTGAGATGGTTCACTCACATGGCTAGCCCTTGATGGCTATCTATTCTCTGAGAGTTTAGCTCAGATCTCAGCAGCCCTGCAGACTGTAAAACATACTAAGGGCTGTGCCATGAGCTTTGGGCTTCTGTCAGTTGGCCAGGCAGGTTCCCACAGAAGGATTATTGCAGAGAAAGTGCCCTAAGAGGCAGGAATGGAAGCTTCCAGACTTCCCCTGAGGTAGGAGTCACTGCTTCACTTCATTTTACCGCTTTCCTTCATGAGAGAATTGCCAAGGCACACCGAGATTCAGGGAAGCAGAGAAGCATTCTCCCCTTCCCTGTCCCTGTCTCTCATGCAGAAGATGGAACCAGGGTCTTGTGTGTGCCATGCAGGTGTTGTACCTCTGAGCAACATCCCCAGCCCAACTTCATTCCTTGATGGGAGAGAGATGAAAGGACACATGGGACAGGGGTGTTAAGACATCTTTGAGAAACAACATCTGGTATCGTATCCAGGAAATCAAGGACAGGCAAAGTACAGGTTCCAGTTCCAGCAGATAGAGGATGATGGAGAATTCTACAGAACATGGACTTTATTTTTGGTGTATATGTGTTTGTGTCTGTGTGTATGCTCATGAATGTATGCATGTTCATGTGTATGTAAGTTTGTATGTTCATGTGTACATATATTCATGCATCCATGTTCATGTGTGTGTGCATGTTCCTGTGTATGTGTTTTAATGTGGGAGGGACACATTAAATATTGGTACATGCTTGTATCTGAATATGTGGTCAATTTTGGATTACGTTCCATGAGGTTTGGGCTATATTTTGTGAAAATATGTTAGGTTCTTTTGGTTTATAGTAGCTGTTAGGACAAGGTATTGCTCTGTTTAGTTTGTGTCTGTATGTCATGTGTATTGGTGGCAATTGTGGTATTGAAATTGACCACTATATACACACACAGAAAGAGATGCTGGAGATCAAACTTCGATCCTTGTTGCAAAGAAAACACTTTCCTTACTGAGCCCTCTCCCCTGAGCTGTGGACTATAGATTACAGGCCTCTCCACCACTGGTGGGGTTCTGACACTGGAGGAAGCTGCTGTGAAGACGGCAGGTTGCTTTCCTGCTTCTAGATGATAGGGAAACTGGAACATCAAAGAAGAAGGACTTTCATCAAGGCCAAGAGACTTGGCCATTTATCGAGTTTCCAGCATTGTAGTGTGCAGTACACATCAGGGCAGCGAGAATGGTATGGAAGACCTGAGTCTCTATGCACAATGCCAGCACTCATACTGTCTCAGCATGCTGCTACAGAGTTGTGCATGTATGTGTAGATACTGTTGCCTCTTTGATCTGAGTGCTCATCTAACAAGGAGCTCTATATGCAAACATTTGGGTATACCCAGAAGCCACAAAATCACCATCTTGAAGTTATGGGAGAGGGTCAACTGTATATTTTTCAAAATGTTCTGGAGTCATTTCATGTGGTCCAAAGTCATGGATCCTGTCAAATGGGAGGAGAGAATAAACAGGTCTCAGGAAGGACTAAATCCTCAAAAGGAGATAAAAGTTTTAAGCTGCCATGTGGATGCTGGAAATCAAATCCAGGTCCTCTGAAGGCAGCAAGTGTCGAGCCATCTAATCAAAGGTGTTGGATAAATTGAAAGTAAAGGTTAGAAACCATGTGGAAATTTTGTATTTATAATTGATGATAACTGCATATATCCGTTATCCACAATCTGATTTATTTTTTAGTTTTTTAAGACAGAGTTGTTTTTTTATTGGAATTCTCTCTGTAGAACAGACTGGCCTTGAAATCACAGAGATTAGCTTGCCTCTGCTTCCTGAGTGCTGGAATTAAAGGTGTGTGCCATCCCTACCTGGTAACAATCTCTTGTTTTGATATGTGAATACAAGGAGTGAAAAGTATTTCCGTCTGCCTTCTGGGCTTTTCTTCTAAAAATGCTATATTTTTATTTTTACGCGCGCGCGCGCGCGCGTGTGTGTGTGTGTGTGTGTGTGTGTGTGTGTAGGTATGTGTACACCAGTGCAGGTTCCTGAAGAGGCCAAAGATGTTAGATTGCCTCGAACTGGAATTATAGCAGCTGTGAGCCACCCAGCATACATACTGGGCATCATCTTCACCACTGAGCCATCTCTCCAGCTCTCAGTTGTTCCCAGGTACACATTTTCTGTTCTTTCTTGTTATGCTACCCTCAAAGAAGTATAATTCAAATACTGGTGAATGAAATAATAGGACATCGTTAATAGAAAAGAATTTACAAACACTGAGACTATTAGCCAACAAGCTTGGGTGGAAGAGGAAAGGACAGCTCAAAAGCTCAACAGACCGTCACATTATTGATGAAATCTAGGATAGGAAATTAACTTAGACATCACTCCTTATTACTCTCATACTTAGATCTGGGCCTGATGGGAGTGACCGAGCTCTGATTTACACTGCTATCAGTGAGGCACCATCTACAGTTCCTAGAAGAGCAATGAATGCTTTGCAATGCAAGCATTACACGGTGATGTGATGTTGGTATTTTCTGGGGTGTTTGATAACCTGGTCCTTGTACTGGTGGATTTAGCACTCCTTTGAAATAAATAGGATCCTGTCATTCATGTAATTCTGCCAAAAAGGTTCTCAAG
Organism: Mesocricetus auratus; assembly: GCF_017639785.1. Classification (NCBI taxonomy): domain Eukaryota; kingdom Metazoa; phylum Chordata; class Mammalia; order Rodentia; family Cricetidae; genus Mesocricetus; species Mesocricetus auratus. The sequence goes on along the minus strand of NW_024429266.1, from coordinate 143,077,133 downwards.
CAAGTCCTAAGACTGTGTACTCCTTTACAGAAATATGTAGAAGCCCTCTGATTGTATAAGACCCCAACTGATAATCATGTAGAATCTCACTCTGTGCATTTCTTATTTGTTTAGACTTGAGATTTGTTCTGTATGGGATTTAGTGAGACCATCCTTCACACATGCGATGGCAACCACAGCAGAGGACTGAGAAGACAGGATCCCTGATCTCTGACTGTTAACACAGATATGCAGTGTGGACCTATTGGATAGAGTAATTTTGTCAACAAGTTAGGAGATAAATGGATAATGTAAACACTGTAGCAGATGATGTAATAGCATAGTGGATGTAACACTATAGCGGCTGCTGGAAAGTTAGTGGGAGAGGCTTGAAACTTCTTATTTTCTGAATATTCATCCTTAAACAAAGATTCTTGCTCTCTATCACTCACTCAGGCTGTCTTTACATCCAGGGGAGAACTATTTAGAAAGTCATCATTTGTTAAGGATTCTTACTGTTGTTGTTTGACCTGACCTTGCTAGAGTCTTGCTGAGGCCACTGTTGACATATTTCATTCTACTTCTGTTTTTGGATGAGAGAAGTGAAGCCTGATGAATACAATTGATTGACTGCTACAGTAAGCAACAATGGCAGGATTTGAATGTTGATCTAACTGCAACTCTTTGAGCATCATTTACAATCGGTAGTTCATTTATGTGCCTTTATCTTCTAAGGATCACATGCCTACTAATTCCATAGTCAACATCTCTTCTGCCCTAAGAATCCCCCAAAAACTCCACTTGTATAGTTGTCTTATTTCTATTGGTCTACATTGCAAACACATATCTAGTAAACAATATCATTGCTAAAATTATCCAGTAACTTAATTTGTCTTGGAGTCTTCTTACATTACCACTCCAGATACATAACTCAATAACACAGCTATAATTATCAGTTCACATGATTATGGGGACCAACAAATACCATAAAAACTAAGCATGTGATAAAGTTTGAGTTTGAAGGTCAAAGAACTAGGAACTCTCTGAGGGCAAGAGAAGATAGATATCTGGAGAAAATGAATATATTTAGAAAATTTGCCCTTCTTCTGCTCGTTTGTTATTTTGTTTTGTGTCTTCACCAGAATGAATAATCCTGATCTAATTTGGAGAGGTTTGTCTCCATCATTCTGTTCATCACCTCAGGCTCTAGTCTCTTTTGGCATCGTCTTCACGGCATACCCAGTGTACCAACCCAAGTTATCAGTTACTTTCCTCTTTGCTTTGACAAAGCACCTAACAGCAACTTGAAGAAGGATTTATTTCGGGTCACATTGTAAGGGGACTCAGTGCATCATGGTGGGAAAAGAGAGGCACTGTGTCTTGGTGCAAGATGGGAACATGTGACTGCAGGCGCCTTGTTTACCTGGCGGTGTGTCAGAAAGCAGGGAAAGCGTATTGGAGTCAGAAGCAAATATACACTTCAAAGACCTGACCCTCGTGACTTTCTCCTGTCAGTAAAACCCCTTCTTTCAAATGCTTCACAGGCTTCAAAATAATACTACAAGGGAGGAGGCACCAAGTGTTCAAAACCTGAGTTTGTGGGGAATATTTAGGATTAAAACCATAACCTCCAGAAACAGTACTTTATCAGGTGTTATTTACCCCAGTTACATTGATACAGAAAAGTAACTATCATCTATTTAGGGAAGAGATTTTATATGTTTTATTGTGTGTGTGTGTGTGTGTGTGTGTGTGTGTGTGTGTAGGTCAGAGAATAACTCGTGGGAGTAAGTTCTTACTTTCTGCCATGTAGGTCCTTGGAATTGAACTCAGGTCATCAGGCCTGGTGGCAAGGACCTTTACATACTGAGTCATCTTGCCAGCTCAGGGAGGGGGGTTTAGTAAGGAAAAGCTTTGCAATATGACCTACAACACACCTTCCTATTTTACTTCTTCTTGCTATGGGTAGACCAGTTCTTCCCTTCACTAGAACTCTATGGGGAGTTGTTGGCGTCTCCTTAATTTTGTTTTTTTTTTTTTGTTGACCCAATATGCTTTCGACATTCAGTATCAAAACCTTCCGTTTATTTTATGGGAGGTTGTAAATGTTATGCATCTAAGGAGGCACACTTGCATAAAAAATAGAGCCGTCACTTTGCTGTGTATCCAGAAAGGAGAAATTGCTGCAAGCTGCAGGAGAGATGGTTTATCTTGCACACCCGAGAGTCAGAGGCAACAGAGGACTGAGCTGAAGGGGAGGGTCATTATAGCATATGCTCATGAATAATGAATCTGACATTATGCCTATGCAAATAGGGCACAGCCAGCTCTAAGCTAAAACTTGGTCTCATCATTTATTCAATGCCTCTGTGCTCAGCACCTGGATTGTGTGCTGGCAAGGGAAGGGGCAGGAACAGAGCCATCTGTTTGCTGTACTGGGGTAGGGAAGGCCTGCATGAAGAAGCCAGATACCTGGGATGGAGTATGCTATCCCCATTGTAAACTCTGTTGGCAAACAAAGGTGAGTAAAATTCTACAGGGAATACATGTTTGGTCACTGAAAGGATGGACAAACGGGGCCAGCAAGATGGTACAGTGGGTGAAAGTACTCTCATCCCAATCCTAATGCCATAAGTTTGATTCCTGTAGCCCACATGAAAAGCTGGATATTGTGCTGTACATATGCAATCCAAGAGGGAGCTGGGAGGCAGAGGAGCAGAAGAGGAGTGGAAATAGCAACAGTGACTTCATTAAAAAATAAACTGGAAGAAAAAACAACCAACTTGCAAAAGTTCTCTGACCTCCATATGGACCATGACATATGTTCCTGTGTGTGTGCATGCATGTACACACACACACACACACACACACACACACACACACACGAACAAGTGAGAGATCTCACTAAAGCAGAGTGAGAATAATTGCTGAAATCAAGATCATGGACAAAGATAACCTGGAGACTGAAAATACTTGAATACATTTTGTGATCTTTGCATGTTCCATAGAATAGGCATTGTGATTGATTTTAGTTCTCTGGGAAAAGTTACACATTTCTTTATAGTCTTGAATCTACCTTTTAGAATAAATAATGTATTTTTCAAATTAAAAAAATCAGTAAGGTGTTTCAGGTCTGGAAGGATGACAGGATTTGGATCACAAAGATGTTTGGATTTATTTACTTATTGTTCACAGGGACAAGCTTTCATTTCTGCCACTTTGCTAAGAAAGTATTGCCCATAGAGAATGTTTAATGATGAAAAACTCTTTCCTGATTGATTAGGATTCTAGTGTCAACCCATAGCATTAAACAAGCCAGGACCCAGTCTCTGTCCACATAAACAACTGCAGAAAACAAGATGGCTTTGGCTTGTTTTTATAAGCTCCAAGGAGAAAGGTTTCATATTTCCCTTCGGTTAGACAGTTATTTCCTAACACTGACAGTTGGAAGAGTCTTCCTTGCATTGCAGACAAATGTGAATTGATCTCAATATAATAATATGAAAAACCCGCTCATGTCAGCACTGAAAAATGGGAAACATTCTCACCCACATGCCAAAGGCTATGAGGGGTTTCTGCAACATGACATTGAATTGAACCAAAAGTGGAATTGCCTGTGTCACCCTGACTGCACATTGAAATTGCCTCACTCTCCAGTTGTTTTGTGGCATCTGGTTCTGGGTAAAGCTTAGTCACTGGTGTTCAAATGTTCCTCAGGGCTAGTGAGATGGCTCAGAGGGTAATGGCACTCGCCACCAAACCTGAAGACCTGAGTTTGGTATGTGGGATCCACACGGTGGAAGGGGAGAATTAACCTCCACGAGTTGCCCTCTGACCTTCACGTGCACACTGTGGCATGTGCACTTTCCAGTAAAATAAATAAAAGTGAAAAAAGCACTCTAACCCCTCCATATGATGTACCATCAGACCCAGGATCCAGTGATCTAAGCTAACTCATTAGTAGCTAACTCCCTAGCTACTTGTCTTTTGCTACGATGAAATAATTTGGCAAAAGCAACTTAAGGAAGGAACAAAGGTTTTTATTGTGACTCAGAGTTTGAGAGTCTGGTCCATTGTGGCAAGAGCTTGAGGTAGCTGGTCACACTGTAACTTCAGTCTGGAAACAGGGGAAGATTAATACTGGTGCTCATACTACTTCCTTCTTTTTACAAAGTCTGGGGTACCCAAAGCTTGTCCCCTAACTGATTCTAGATCCTGTCAAGTTTACAATCAAGTCAACCATCACAGTGGCTTTAACTCAGAGTAGAAGGAATTGGGATGGACAGAAGAGTGGGTTGAGACACTTCTTGGTCAGAGATTTCACAGTGGTGTGCAGTCTCAACAGCTAAAAGTCTACAGACAAGCACACATTTCCATCCAGATTTTTGTGGCAGAATTAGTAGAAGCTCTTGCTGAGGTGGTTGACTGAAGGCATCACATCCTAAGCCCATGGAGCCTTGGGACTCAGTGATGGATGAAGGACGGTTTGGTTTGACGGACAGAGAGGTATGATGGATAACAGAGAACATCTCCTGAGTTGGAAAGTGGATGTCTCCTTCAGCTTGGGATCATCCTTTAAGCTACCCCAGACTGAGAAGTACATGACATTTTATCCCTCCTCTCTCCTTGAAGTTGGATCACAAAACAGTCAATGGAGAACAATCTAAAGGGCCAGTAAGGATTTTCTATCCAGTAAACAAGAGGTACCCACAAACTCTGTACTGCTGTGACCAGTACAGTTTGCATCCCTGAATTCAAATTGGAGCACTGAGGGAATGAAGAAAAACCACACCCACACACACACACACACACACACACACACACGGAAAAGCTGGGTTCAGGTGGGTTGTGCGCACTCTGATGGAGTGGCACCAATGGCCACAGCAACCTGGATCCTTGGTGCTTTCATTAGGTATATCACAGAGGGAGGGGTTAGCTAGTCTTGGGGTGATATTTCTGTAGTCAGCAATCCCAGGCTGTAAACATCTGGGAGGAGGAAGAATCAGTTGCTAGAATTTTTACACACTGGTCAACTGTTCACATAACGTGTACTTGGGCCAGAGGATGGCTTTACTATCCCCAGCCTGACTGTACGAGGAAGTCTTTGTCATTCCTCTTCCTATGGCTCTGAGGCACTGGCTCATGCCCTGACCCTGCCTGTGCCAAATCATACACATTCACTCATGACTTCATTTTCTCTTGACACACTCACTCAGAGCTTCCTTTACCCCTTTATACATTTAACAAGAAGACACCGGCTAGACCCAGATACAAAGCAACTGTGTTCAAGTTCAGGATGCCATTCTTCCTCTTGGCAGGTGGAGAACAGCCTGGCCAGTACAACTACTCTCAAATACAGCTGTGTACTGTGGGCTGCCTTCCGAGGAATGCATGTTAGGTGGTGTCGTTATTGTGCAAACACGCTGCAATTACAGCTCCTAGATGGTCTAGCCCACTTCATATCAATAAGATATGGTCTAACCTGCTGCTTGTAGGCCACATACATGCACAACACTTTATTGTGCTGCCATGGCTGGCAGTAGTAACAAAACACTGACTACTTATGTGTGCTAACAGAAAAGGTAGAGTAGAAATGTGCTATCAAAAGCAAAAATAGTGAACGCATGTTGCAGAAGCTTTTAGGAGCGGGTGTTGCTCTGGTGACCTCTCTAATGAGTTCTGAGTGACTGCGAGGGCCTAGAACATCACACCCTACACACTGCTCTGGCCTTCACAGATATTGTATGCTTAGGAGATGCTATTATTCAGGGTTTCTCACTCTTTAACAAAAATAAACCTTAGCTTGCCTTGACTTTTCCCCATTTTCATGTGTGTGCCCATAGTGTGCATGTGTGTGTATGCATGTGTGCATGTGTGTGTGTAAGCATGTGTGCATGTGTTTGTGTAAGCATGGGTGCAGGTATGTAGATTCATGCGTGTGTGCACGAGGAGGCCTGAGGTTGATTTTGAGAATCATCCTTGATTTTTCTTCCACCTTGTTTGTTGAGGCAGGTCAGCCAAACTCACAGCTCACTGACGTGGCTAGCTGATCATTAGCTAGCTGGCACAGGGGAAATCTCCTGCTTCTGCCTCCATAGGCTACAATAGGCAGGCCACCACACCTACTTGGCATTTGTATTGGTTTCTGGGATTGAAACTCAGGAGCTCACACTGATGCAGCACTACTCACCCATTGAGCTGTCTCTCCTAACCCTTATTGAGACATTTGAATAAATGCAGTCAACATTTTGCAATAACACTTAGCTTGACACACAGTGAACAGACATACAGAAACCCCATCTCCATAACCTCACTCTCATGAGGTTGTTGAGATTTCAAGTTCAGTTTTTAGAATTAGTTTGTTAACAGCTGAAATACAAAACCCATGTGGCTGCACCTCTGTGGTGTCAAGGTCATCGATTTCACTGTATCTTGTCACTCACTAACCCTTGTCTCACTGAAAAGTGTCAGGGGTGAGAAAATGCACAGGGCTGTGGCCTTCCGTGACAACAGCTTGGCAGGAATCTCTCTGAAGATGCTGTCTGAGGCTCTTCTTGAGAGCATCATTCTTTTCAGGGAGGTGTGCTTGGTGGTTCATTTACATCTCTCCTCCCCATTCCCTCTCCTTCCTCTCTCCACTGCTTTCTCCCTTCCCATCCTTCCTTCTAACATTTAATGTACCATGAACAACCTTCTCTATTAATATACATATTTGGTGCTGGGGTCCTTGATTTCTAGAATTTTAGGTAAAACAACCACAACTAAAGCTGCTAAACTCTGCCTGTAAATTGTGTGTGTGTGTGTGTGTGTGTGTGTGTGTGTGTGTGTGTTTATATGAGCGTATGCATGTGTGCCAATCAGGGAACAACTTGTGGCAGTCAGTTCTTTCCTACCCTGGTGAGTCCCAGGATGGAACTCAGTTCTCCAGGCTCAGAGGTGAGCAGCTCTACCTACTGAGCACCCTGATTTTCTTTCCTCTTCCTCAGCTCTTTGTTTCTCTCTAATCTTCAGCTCCATACGATCTTGGGCACCATTTTGATTTGACAGGCATCTGTTCCCATATGAGATCATTCCATGAGTGCTTCAATACCTATCAGGAATATCTCTCCGGGAGCACTCACTTGGGTGTCTCTGAGTGAGAACAGGCTGCCCCCTTCACTTGCTGCTTGTAGCTCCTCCCTGGGGAACCAATCTTTCCATGAAGTCATGTCCTCTGAGGAATTTCAGCCTCTCGTCTCATACGCCTAGGTGAGTGTTACGATTTGAGTGGGAACGTTGTCTCAAACTCAGGTTCTGCACAATTGCTCCCCAGAAGGCAGTGCTGTGTTGAAGCTTTGGAGTCTTTAGGAGATGAAGCCTGGTTGGGAAGCCAGTTACTGGGGCAGACCTTCAAGGTCGAAGGCCTTTCCTGCATCCTGGTTTGCTTGCAGTTGGAATCTTCTCAGGATAGAGAGAACCCTTGGGGAACCTGTGAGCCAACATAAACTGGTGGATGTGGGTTCTTTCTGTCAGGTGTTTTCATCTGGATATGATAACAACAACTAATACAGTGCAGAGGGCATAAAACTGAAAACGTCCTATACCTACATCCACAAGTCCTGCTTTGTGGTCAGCCTCCTGCTGTGGGTGGAGGGTCTCATTTCCCCAACTCTGGATGCACTGTGGACATGCTGTGTTTGCAGGAACACGGGGCTCCTCACTCAGCAGGGAGCCCTTCTCAGCGAGTATCAACACTCTCCTGTCAACCTCTAGGACTGAAAAAAGGTTGGAACGAGTTGACCGGCCCTGCGTTTTTCACTCTGGCCCCAGTCCATGTAGGTGTCCTGGTTGTCCTTTATTAAACCGGGGACTTTTGACAAAGCCAGGAACAGCATCATTTTAGCTTCTCATTATACCCGTTTCTTGGCGGAGTTTTCAGGCCCATGTAGGGTTCTCAGTTTTGAAGATGAGTAGCTAGGAAACCGTCCCCACCCCCCAGCAGTGTGAGACCCATGGAAAGGATCTGAAGCTGGGAAGAACAGAGCTGGAGGGAGGTGGGGTGAGGCACACTGGAGGGAAGACTGCAGGAAGCACACGTAACTCAAAGCAGCGCCAGCTTGTCCTTGCAGTAAAATTCAATTAAGCCTGGATTCTAGGAAACATGAGATTAAAGATGGGATAAGACAATAAGTAGCAGGAGGAAGCTTGTTCACAGGAAGGCAAACATCAGAAGAGAAGCCACGTGGAAACTGGCACGATGGCTTTGAAATGAGAGAAATGAATTGGCAATGTCTAAAGTGTATCAGGAGTAAGAAGCCTGGCAGAATCTGTGAAGAATTACATCAGTCACGAGGAGAGGGAGCTTGAGAGGGTCTCTGAGTGCAGAGAGAAGGCAATGGGATGGAAAGAGAAGTGGCAGGAACCGTCACTGAGAGGCTTCTGGGTAGGGATAGGGGTAGGGCATGCAGCCCTGTGCACGCCTCAGAAAACACCAACGGCTTCCGATTAGCAGACCATCACCTGTCGGACAGGCACAAGGAAGAGGCAGCACAGAGAGAGAGAGAGAGAGTGTGTGTGTGTGGGGGGCGTAGAGGCAGTGGGCAGAGGGAGCAAAGGTTTCTCATTCAGTGAAACTCTCCTGAACAAAATACTTGCCAGTAGGATTCTGGACATTAATGGCAAACCTCACCGGCTCACTGCCTTGGGAATTTGAGTTTTTTGGTTTGGGCTGTTTTTGTGGACTGATGGGCTACACAGGGGTGTTTTCCCTCAGCTCATTTTCACGACACTGCATTAGGTCTATTCCCCATGTCCCCCCTTTTCTCCTCCTTCTCCTTCATCCCCTGCCTTCCCTCATATAACCTTGCTTCCCCTATCACAGATAAATATGATTTCATGTGTGATTTGCATAAAATAACATATCTCGCCAGGATCCACATGTGTGGTGATGTGAATGCGAATGGCCCCATAGACACATAGGTTTGAATACCTGGTCCCCATTTGTTGGAACTGTTTGGGGAAGGTTAGGAGGTGTGACCTTGTTGGAGGAGGTGTGTCACTGGGACTGGGCATCGAGGTTTCAAAAGCCCATGCCATTCCCAGTTAGTTCTCTCTGCCGCCTGCCTGTGGATAAGGATGTAAGCTATCACTTAGGGCTCTAGCACCAAATCATCCTATCTGCTGCCATAGTCCCTGGCATGATGATCATGGACCTTCCCCCTTGAAACTATAAGCCCCCCAAAACTCTTTAATCTGTTGCTTTGGTCATCATATCTTCACAGTAATAAAAAAAGGCCACTAAGAAAACATGTGAAAGAAAACATTTGATATTCCTCTTTCTTTGTGTGCACGTGTGACTGTGTTGTATCTATGTAGGGTATACAAGCATGTGCCCTGGGTGCATATACCTGTGTGCAACATCCAGGGGCCAGAGGAAGATGCTCTGTGTCCCACTCAGTCACTCTCTACCTTACTTCTCACACAGGGTCTTTTACTGAACCCAGAGCTAGGTGGACAGTCAGAAAGCCCCAACAAAATCTGTCTCCATCCTCCCTCCACAATGCCGAGGGGTTCTGGTTATCCTTGTGTCAACTTGACACAGGCCAGCATCATTTGAGAAGAGGGAACCTCCATTGGGAAAATGCCCACTGGGCCTGGTGAGCTTTTTGGCTTTTTTTTTTTTGATTAATGATTGACACCAGAGGGCCTACTTAACTTAGCAAGCCACAAAGAACAAGCCAGTAAGGAGTGCTCCTCCATGGTTTCTGCTTCAGTTCCTGACTTCAGGTTTCTGTCTTGAGTTCCTGCACTGATGTCTCTCAGTGATGTACTGTGTGTGACCTGAGGGTTATATGCTGAAATAAACCCTTTCCTCCTCAAGTTGCTTTTAGGCATAGCGTTTTATTTATCCCAGAATAGAAACACAATTACGACAAGGGGTTATAAGCACATGTGCATCCATGCCCAGCTTTTTTATGTGGGTGCCAGGAATGTCAAAGTCAGGCCCTCATGTTGATTCAGAAAATGTTCCTACCCACTAAGCCATCTTCCTGGCTCTGATTTTTATGAGTTAGACAGAAGGTGCTTTACTTAAAGTCTCATGGATTCCTTTTCTAGTCATTTGACCTTGTTATAGTCTCATATGTGGTCGTAAAATGTCCCCATCTTCTTCTATTTAGGGCCTCTAGGTCAGTGAGGGGATTATGATACCATTTACAGGACCCTGATGATGCCTTCAGAAGGTGCTTTCAGTTATATTTTATTTGAGGTTCTGTGCTATGGGCAGTGCTACGGGCAGATGGTGTTAATAGTCACAGGCCAGCAGGTTGAAGTGTCATATGTTAGGGTTAAGGTCAGTGTGCACAGCACTATATTTATGGAAACCAACTAGAAAGAAATAGCCCTTGGGACCGTGAAGGTGGTGAAGATTCTGGGTTTGGAGCTGCTTGTTGGGTATGTCTATGATTGAGCCTGGATGACAATAGATACTGACTAAAGGATGGGTCTTGGGGGTTAGGGATGCTGTAAGAATGTACTTTAGTCCAGACAAAACAACCAACATACATGGTTTGAAAATGAGTTCAAGGGAGTAGAAAAAAGCCAGAGTTTGGGGAGCCCCAGAGTGAGTGACAACCTGATATGATAGGAACTCTGCACACATGAACATGAGCAACAGTGGTTGCCTGCACAAGACCTGCACAGGCAGTGTGCCAGCATGGAGTGGCGAGGGGATCCAGAGTCCCCACTCCCGGTTGAGGTACTCGTGACAGTTGATGCAACTGGAGGAAGGAGAGACAGTTTTGCTTAAAGGTGTAGCCTCTAATAGGCCAACCATACTGCAGTGGATGGCCCCACATCCACATGCATATAGGCAGTACACATTGGACTTGGTAGGTTACTAAAAAATAAGACATAAAGTTGGGAGGTGGTTGGATCTTGGAAGAGTTAAGGGAAGAAATAAGCATGAATATGCTCAAATATATTGTATATGCATACAATATATTATGGAATTCTCAAGAAATTAATACAAATATTACACTAAAAAGAAAACAAATCCTTCTCCAGTTTAAAATGCTGTGGACAATTTAGTCCTGATGTAGCCATTAAATAATGCATATCCCAATACATGAAGGTATTTTTTTTTTACAACCAATGATTTATATCCCTATAGGCCATGACTCATATGGAACCCTATTACAGAAATAAACAGAGATGGATAGCCTTGTGTTTGAAAAGAAAACCACAGAAGTAGTGGATACCAGATCCCATTTCCATAGTTAAAAGATAATGGGGTTGTGACTCCATTAGGGGTAAGCACAGCTATAGAATATTTTACTGAACCAAAGTCATAATGTGTATCAGGATGATAATGCACTTATTGGGTCAGGTAATGTTCTAACCCAGGAGTTCAGAAATGGTAAGTGATTAGCATTCCTAGTCTCCCACCTCTGGCATACATGCCAATTTAGTGCAAGTCTCTCGCTAATCTTAGACCCAGCCTTGTATACTTTTTCAATATAGTGTGCAAGGCAACCTCAGTACCCTGATGTAATTCAGCTCCCCATCTCTTCAGGTAAACCTACTGAGTCTCAAAAGGACAAGGTCATTCCAAGGTCACACCATCTTTGCAAGGGGCAAGACTTTGGGCTGGCTCCTTGCTTCTGTAAGTCATATTCTATATGGGAAGTCAAAATTAGAATAGATGCAAGAATTTCAATATTTCAGTCTAATGTTCATTTTGTGGGTATATGAGTGTGAGTTGAGTTTGGTGTTTGTGAATGTATGTGTCATGTGTATATGTGCATACATTTGTATATATATGTGTGTGCTTATGCTTATAAGTGGTCTGTTTGTACTTAATTTTTATACACAGCATCTTCATCTATATGAGTGCAAAAACAGAGAATGAAAACCAGACTCCTCTGTCCTCACTTCCCTTCTTTCAATCTCTAGAATCTGTTATGTGAGCATCCTCTCATAAAACATCTTTCCCCCCTTTCTTTTTACCCTCCTTTCCTTCTTTCTCCCCGCCCTCCTTCCTATCCTCTTTCTTTTGTGAGATAGTATTGAACTTGTCATGTAGCAGAGGATGTCCTCGACCTTTGGATTCTCCACACCTGATTTTCTTTTCCTTTCTTCTTTTCTTTCGTCCTTCCTTCCTTCTTTCCTTCCTTCCTTCCTTCCTTCCTTCCTTCCATTTTTGAGACAGTGTTTCTCTGTGTAGCTTTGTAGACCAGGCTGGTCTCGAACTCACAGAGATCCGCCTGCCTCTGCCTCCCAAGTGCTGGGATTAAAGGCGTGCACCACCACGCCTGGCATTACTTGGTTCAGGGCATTACTAGCTGTTGTTTAAACGATCTAGTGTGTGCTTTCTGGTCTCACATCTAGTACTGTGAACTGGAAGTCCTTCCTTCATATGAAAGATGGACACTTCCTTTCAGATCGATTCCAGTCTCACTAGTTTGTGACTCTTCCAAGCTCCTTTGTCCTCAGAACAAACTTCCAACTATTTCGCCTGCCATGACCTCGTTTTTCTTGACTTCTTCCACATTAATCTGCAGTTTCCTGGTCAGGTTTGCTGTGATATTTCTAGCTCACCTGTGCCACGCAAATTCCCACTCTTACCAGAGTCTTCCTTCAATAACCTTTTCTCCAAAATCTTTCTTTCCTTTTTTGTTCTCTACTGGGTCCCAAATATGTGACAACAGGGCCATCTGTACCTACCTGACACCCAGAAACGCTTTCCATGAAGACAGCCCTAGGTCCCTCAGGCATTTTTTTTTTTTTTTTTTGGTTTTTCGAGACAGGGTTTCTCTGTGGCTTTGGAGGCTGTCCTGTAACTAGCTCTTGTAGACCAGGCTGGCCTCGAACTCACAGAGATCTGCCTGCCTCTGCCTCCCGAGTGCTGGGATTAAAGGCGTGCACCACCAATGCCTGGCCCCTCAGGCATTCTTATATATTCTTATGTCTTAGTAAGGATAGGGAAACAGGTGATTCCAGATAGAAAGCCTGAGATATTTTGGGAAAAGACACTAAATGTCATTTGGGCACATTATGGGAACTCCAGAGTCCAGAGGTTAGTTGTGAAAGAAACAGGGTATACTGATGGGCTACTAGGACTGGAGTTCTGTCAGCCTAAGTTGTAGGCTTCATTTGAGTAATCCTCACTCAGCACTGCTCCTTGGCAATGGCTTAATCAATTATACATCATAGGAATTTTCCAAATTATTTCTCTGCAATTTGCTTCCTCTAGGCATTCACAGCAGGACCAGTGGCCTCCGGCTGCTGGGAGTCTTCAGAATGTGATGTGAGTAGCCGAGGGACCAGATCTTCCTCTGGTTGGCGGAGGCACACTGGAACAGCTTGGCATAAGGCTGCTTCTCTCTCTTCTGCTGCTGCGATAAAACACTGTAAGAAAAACAGCTAAGGAAGAAAAAGCTTATTTTGGATGACAGTTCCAGAGGGACAGAGACCTTCATAGAGGAGAAGGCATGGCAACAGGAACACCAGCGGGTCCGGCAGTCAGAAAACAGAGAGACCACATTTCTCACACATGAAGCAGATAGCATAACAAGTGGGTCCAGGCTACGGACTCTCGAATCTCACCCATGGTGATAAATCTTGACAAAGCTTCATCCCTTCAAGGTTCTAGAAACTTCTCAGATAGCACCGCCTACTGGGAGCCTAGTGTTAAAGTACATGTCCCCTGAGGGGACATTTCTTACTCACACTTGTTCACTGTTGGGTTCACTGTTGGCTACCATTGCCTGGAATGTCACATGCACTCACTGAAATTTTTCATGCAACCACTTATTCATTTCAAGTATAACTTAGTCTGTTGCAAATTTTTCCACCATGCATTGAGTCTTGGGTTTGCTTTGCAGCACTACACACACTGAGCATGACACTGCACGCCAGTGACTCCAGCTGACAGGGTGAAGGTGGAAGGATCTGGAGTCTAATTGCATCCTTGGCTGTAAAGTAACTTCCCGTTCAGCCTGGCTCTGTCTTAAGAAAGCACAGTTCTTGGTACTGGAGATACAAAAGCCAAAGTCTTTGAGCTCCTGACATGTAAAGCCAATGGTAAGAAACAAATCAAAGGGCTGGGAATTTAGCTCAGTGGTAGAGGGGGCTTGTCTAGCAAGTGCAACCCTGGATTCAGTCTTCAGCTCCAGGAAACAAAAAAAATATAGATAGAAAAAAAGAAGGAAAGAAAGAAAAATTGACACATATAAACAAGCAGATACTGGGTAGCTGGCTTTCTTAAGGAAGTGACATTTCAAGAGCAACAAGGACAGAGAGAACAGAGGCACTTGGGGCCCAGGGTCTAGTTAAGCTGGTAATGATTTGGGGTTTTGTGCTATTTGGGCAGGAATCCACTGCGGTGTGGAATGAGCTGGTACAGGCATGGAAAGGACCATCCTGTTCCTGGTGGAGGATGGGTAGTGGAGGGACAGGAGCGAAGCAGGACATCCGAGTGTTAAACTGAACGCAGCTCAGATGTTGGGAGTCGTTCCTTTCATCCAGGAACAGCCACTGCTTTCTCTGGCTTCCTGGGGGAGCTCGCATGCAGCTTCCCGGGATGTCCTTGTACAAAGCTCAGCCACTTCCTACCCCTGCATTGTATCTGAGAAAGGCAGCCATTGACAGATGTTTACTTTGTCCCCAGACCTCCCTTGTCTCATTGTTGTGCTTGCTGACTGACATGCCGTACTAGATAATTTATGCTTAGATGAGTACAGCTGCCATGTATTTTTCATTCCTTGCAACATCTCTCTCTCTTTCTTTCTCTCTCTCTCTCTCTCTCTCTCTCTCTCTCTCTCTCTCTCTCTCTCTCTCTCTCTCACACACACACGTTTGTTTGTTTCCCATGTTACTTTTTGACACTTCCTTAGCGTAGTGTCAGTTTGACAACCACAGTGCTTGTCCTACTACCAGAAGCCTGAGTGGTTTCAGTAGGAGCCCCTTGGGGCTGATTAAAATCTCCGTTCAAGTCACATGCCTGAACAGAAGCTCAGTGCCTTCTGCTACTAGGTGAAACACTTCTAATGCTCAATGTGAGGCAGTATGTTTCAACCTTTGGAGTAGAATTTTTTTCTCCTAGATTTATTTATTTATTATGTATACAGTGTTCTGCCTGCATATCAGAAGAGGACACCAGATCTCATTATAGATGGTTGTGAGCCACCATGTGGTTGCTGGGAATTGAACTCAGGACCTCTGGAAGAGCAGTCAGTGCTCTTAACCTCTGAGTCATCTCTCCAGCCCCTGGAGTGGAATTTAAAGCTGTGTTGGTTGTGAGGTGTTTGGAAATTAGTCTAACTGTCAAGTCAGCTCTAATTGCAATCACGGAGAGATTATAGAATCAGTAATGTTTGTGTTTGGTGCCCCTGAATTGCATCTAGTACTGATGGTCTGTGTACCCACAATGAAAAAGAACTGTGGGCCGAGGGGACAGCTTGGCTGGTGAAGTACTTGCTGCATAGTCATGAGGGCTTGAGTTTGATCCCTAGACCTACATTTGGTGGCCAGGGAGTAAAGAGAAAGCTGGGGTGCTAATGTCCCCAGCAAGGACACATCCCACTAGGTTCTACCTCTTGAGGTCCCACATTTTTATTCATTCATCAGCTGAGAGACTTTTGAATTATTTATATTTCATGTGCTATTGTGAATAATGTTGCTATGACATTCACAGAAAAGGCTAAGCCCGAACGTTTGTTCCCAATCCAGTTGGGTATACACCTGGGCTAGAGTTTCAGGAGCAAATATTAAACAAACCCAACTTTTGGAGGAATTGTTACGGTGTTTTCCCAAGCAGTGGAACTATTTCACATCTGCTGCAGCGGATGCAGCTTCTGAGGTCACCACACCTTTGTTGGCACTCCCACTCTGGAGCTTTCTTTTGTGTTGTGTGTGCATGTATCCCTGTGTGTCCATGCACATGTGGAGGGCAGAGGCCAACATACATGACATCTTACATTTCTCAACAAATGTTTTTTTGAAGTTGGCTTCTCACTGAACCTGGAGTTTACCAGTTCAGTGTCTGGCTACAGAGTACTTGGATGTCCCCATCTCTGCCTCACCAGCTTTGAGATCACATTACCTTTACATTAGTGCCGGGGACCTGAACTCAGGTCCTTTTTTTTTTTTTTACGAGACAGGGTTTCTCTGTATTGTTTCAGAGGCTATCGGTCCAGCCCAGCCTCGAACTCACAGAGATCCGCCTGCCTCTGCCTCCCGAGTGCTAGGATTAAAGGCG
Organism: Mesocricetus auratus; assembly: GCF_017639785.1. Taxonomy (NCBI): domain Eukaryota; kingdom Metazoa; phylum Chordata; class Mammalia; order Rodentia; family Cricetidae; genus Mesocricetus; species Mesocricetus auratus. The sequence goes on along the minus strand of NW_024429266.1, from coordinate 143,060,917 downwards.
TGCGCTACCACCGTCCGGCTGAACTCAGGTCCTTAAGCTTGTATAGCAAGGAGTTATAACTGAGGCATGGTTCCTGTCCATATCTTTTTTTTTTCTAATGTGCATCTTTTGAAGTTGCATCTCACTGTGTTTCTCCTGACTTTTAAATTAATTTTTCACACACACACACACACACACACACACACACACACACACACACACTATTTTGTTCATTTTCTTTTTCTACCCCCAGCTCCTCCAAGATTCTCCCACCTCCCTACCCACCCAATTTCATGTTCTGTTTCTCTTACAAAACGAAAGTAAAACAAAACACCAAACTAGGGAAACAACAACAATCCCCCCCCCAAAAATAAAGACATTGAAACAAACAAACAAACAAACAAATAAACAAAAAAGAAAGAAAATAAGACAAATATCAACCCCCCCCAGAAACAAACAAACAATCACAAGTGTATTATTGAGTCTGTTTTGTGTTGGTCAAATGCTCCAGGACATGAGGCCTGCCTTGGAAAGTGGTTGATAAACCACTGGAGAAAGCTGATTTTCCCTTTTCTATCAGGTATCAAACACAAGTAGCTTGCTGGTAGAGACAGGACTTCTGTCTACCTCCTCTCCTCAGGGCTGGGATCCTGTCTGGTTTGAGGCTATGCAGGTCTCCCACAGGCTACTACTGCCTCCTTGAGTTCAAATGCATATCACCCTTGTGTCTGGAAGACATAGTTTCCTTGGAGTCATCCATTCCCTCTGGGTCTCACAGTCTTTTTGCCTCCTTTTCTATATAGCTCCCTGAGCCCTGGGGTGTGGGGTGGTGGGCGGGACTTGATGAAGCTATCCCATTTAGAACTGAGCGCTTCAAAATCTCTCAGTCTCAACACATTGTTCATCACTGTAGTTGATTTGCAGTTCCAATTAGTAACAAGATAGTAAACTTCTTGTGTGCTTAACTATTTTTAAAGATTTACTTTATTTTATCTTAATTTTGTGTGTGTGTGTGTGTGTGTGTGTGTGTGTGTAATATGAGGATGTTCAGGTGCCCAGAGAAGACAGAAGAGGGCGTTGGCTCCTCCAGAGCTGAAGTTAAAGGCAGTTTTTAGTTGCCAGCATCGGTGCTAGAAACCGAACCTTTACAGCAGCAGTGCATACAGTACACTGAATCTCTTCAGACTTCCATTAACATTTTGTTTTTTAATATCTTGTTTGGAAAAATGTATATCTAGATACTTTGTCTTTTTTGGTTATTTTATTTGTGTTGTTGAGTTGTACTGGTTCTAACATTGCTTATTTAGACACTAGGCCTTTACGTCATAAGATTTATGTGTTTTCTCCTGCTCTGTGGATTTTCTAATTTTCTTGGTCATGTCCTTGGAAGCATATAACTTTGATAAAATCAACCTTTTTGTTGGTTGCTCATGATTTGGGTATCATATCTAAAAGAACTATGGCCCATTCCAAGGTCACAGAGATTTATATTTGTGTTTCCTGAGAGTGTTGCCATTTTAGCTCTCACATTCTGTCTTTGCTGTGGTTTCCTCTTTGTTGCAATGCTAAAACACTGTCTAAAAAGAAAGGGGTTACTTGGCTTACCTTATTAGGTCACAGTCTATCATTGACGGAAGTTGGAGCAGGAACGCAAACAGGAGCTTGAAGCAGAAACCATGGAGGAATACTGCTTGCTGCCCACCCACAGACTTAGGCTTAGTTAGCTTTTTTATTATGCCCAGGACCACCTGACCAGGGAATTGTGCCACCCATAGCAGGCTGTGTCTTCCTTTATTAATGAGCAATCAAGAAACTCCACCCAAACATGACCACAGATCAACCTGATAAAGACAGTTATTCAATCAAGAGTCTCTTTTTGGGTTATTCTTGGCTGTGTCACCTGACAGCTAAAGCTAAGTAGGACAGTCTTTCATCTACTTTGTGTTCATTTGTGTATATGATGTGAGGCTATGAGCTAGCATGCTTTTGCTTACCAATACCTTGGTTTTTCTTGTTCCCAGCACCAGCTCCTCCCGTTCTACTGTCTTCCTGCCTGGATTATAGATGCAATGGATGGAGACACAGATCCAGTTTATGATGGCAAGAAGGCAGACTTTTTGAGATTCTGGTATTGAATTTCTGACCAAGTTGTTCTCATTTGAAAAACTACAGACTATATATATTTTCCCTTCTTCTAGGCATCTCTGTTAGTTTTCAGGCGGAAGTATGATGGTTTGATATATTGCTCTGTTTTAGGTTCCAGACTAAACATTTCATAGTGTTTCATAGTTTGCCTGATGGTAACTCTGCCTTGATTAAAAAATTCCCTAGAATACAAGAGAGTAAATGATTGCCACAGGTGATCCATGACACTTCCTGCCATTTGTTTCAGCGGATTCTCTGTTTTTAATGATGAAACACTGGAGAGGGAGGCAATTTGGAGAGGAAAGGGTTTATTTATTATTTCATCGTGTATGAAATGTATGTATGTATGTATATTTCACCATGAAGAGAAGTCAAGAGTAGGAACTCAAGGCATGAACCTGGAGGCAGGACCTGAACTATAGGATACTGAGTTTTATGCTGCTAAATGGCTTGCTCCTATGAATTTTCCAGTCTGTTGATCCCACCCAGGACTACCTGTGGCAATCCATATCAGTCATTAATGAGTCAAGTTGGTTCCCCATAGACTTTGGCTACAGGCTAGTTTATCTGGCTCATCCTTCAGTCCAGGGTCCCTCTTCCTAGGAGACTAGTTTGTGTCAAGTTAAAGAAGAATTTACCAGCATACTGTTAGCCAAATGTAACCACTCTAGGGTTGAACTCACTCACTGCAGCTAGATCAGACATGTCCTTCCTTCTGAAATACTCTGAGTGTAGACTGGCAGGAGCCTCTGGGTACGAAGCCTTTGGTGAACAAGGTGACTTTTCTTTTCCCCTGGCTTTCTTTCTTTTCCTTCCTTCCTTCCTTCCTTCCTTCCTTCCTTCCTTCCTTCCTTCCTTCTTTCTTTCTTTCCTTTCTTTCTCTTTATTTTTCTTACAGTGACACAGTCATCATTAAAAATGCTTTGGGGTTGGTTGCTGCTGTTTTAAAGGTAGACTGAGTTTCTGTTATATAGGACTAAGAATATACCATACATACATACATACATATTATTTGACCTTGCCTTTTTTTGTTACATATCAGACAGTATTTATTTTCTTTTGGTTTTATATCTGTGCTGTGTGTGTGTGTGTGTGTGTGTGTGTGTAGGTCAAAGGAGAACAACTTGTGGGAACCAATTCTCTTTGACCACATGGGGGTCTTAGGGATCAAATTTAGCTTCTGCAGCTTGGCAGTAGGTGACTTTACCAGAGGACTGGCCTTGCTGTCACAGACTGCTTTCCATAGAGCCATCAAGGTACTATAATTTTCCAAGCTAAGTTTGTGCATATAGTTCTAACCACCAAGCAATCTTCCAGCCCACATAATTTTTTAAATGTCAAATTGGAAGTTGCTGTACCCAGAGATTACATTCCACATTCAGAATAGGAATGCATTTTGTTTTATAAATATAGTGACTAGATTTGCTGTATTTAGCAGAAAATTCATTGCTTACACTTCCAAACTGAAACCCGTTGGAGGCGTTTTATATATACAAGGCTGTGAATTATGATTTTTCCCCCTTTACACGATATTTGAAAGGCAGAAAGGCAGAAATCATTGCCTTCCTCTTTCCCTCCTCCTGTGGGAAGGAAGCTGTGAATCTCACCTTTTTGTTGGGTCAGAGACACTTGTGGTCAAGCCAGTTTGTGCAGACACACCAAATTAAGTACTAGATGCTCACAGATGTCTAAAGAAGATGGAACCAGACTGAATATTGATGAGGAGTGTGCTCATGAGTTATGGGAGCTCCTTGATGTCTTCTCTCCCTACTTTATTTTGAGAATAGCTGTCCACACAGTGGTAACGTGATACCTGGGGTTCTGTTATATTTTCCAGGGTAACTGTAGCCTCTTGAAAACAATAATTTCTTTCATATTGCCAAATTCTTAAGAAATAAAATTGCTCACCCCCCTCTGTCCCTCAGAAAGCCTTTTTGGGACTTGAGGATAATTTCTGCCTGGTGTGTTCAATGCTTTTTACCCACATCTTTTGGCTCTTAGACTCTAGCCGAGCTAATGCTCCAATTCCTTGGCACTTTTCTCGTGTAGCTGCTGACAGGGTGAACTTTTCCTTAGGCCTGTGGTGTCTGGCTGTCAGGTGGACTGTAACTGCTTTCACATTTTTATTCATTAAAGCAAGCAAAGTGGGAATACTTTGGCGTCTCCTGTGGCTTCCGTTGATTCTTTGAGGTGATGCAAAGCTGATCTCATCAAAATTAATAGCTTATGGTCATTCACACTATTACTGTTAATGGGGTTGAGTAGGCATTATCCCCTTCAGAAACGATGCTTTCTGGGGACTTAGAGCACAGTCGACCAAGACTCTGACCACCTTGTACAGAAGGAAGTTGGAGGACTTGGGAAAGATCATTTACAAAGCGAATATTGCAGGCATGGGCTGCAAATTGCTATTATTGTTTAAGCAGGATATGGTCTCCATTGCTTATGGGTGTGCTTGAGTTAATGAGGCAAAAGCTAGTCTGGGATGATGAAGTAGACATGTTGTCTTCTAATTTGGATCCTGGCAAGGCTGGTCACCCAGGTGTTCCAGCCTGTGACACTCTTTCCTCTTTCTGCTGTCCCTTCCAGAAGGGTAGAGGGGCCAACACTCTAACAACACTCTGCAACACTCTAGCATTCTAGACCAGTTCTTCCCTCCTCCTCCTCCTTGCCCTCCTCCTCCTCTTCTTCTCTCTTCCTTCCCTCCCTCCCTCCCTCCCTCCCTCCCTTCCTTCCTTCCTCTCTCCCTCCCTCCCTCCCTTCCTTCCTCCCTTTCTTCCTGAAATAGGGTTTCTCTGTGTAGCCTTCACTGTCCTGGAATTAGTTATGTAAAACAGGCTGGCCTTGAACACACAGAGATCCTCCTGCTTCTGCCTGCTGAGTGCTGGGATTAAAGGTGTGCACTGCAGCCACCACCACCACCACCACCACTGGGCTATACCAGTGGTTCTTAACCTGTGGGTTTCAACCCCTTTGAGGTTGAATGACCCCTTCACAAGAGTCACCTAAGACCATCAGAAAACACAGACATTTACATTATAATTCGTATCAGTAGCAAAATCACAGTTATAAAGTAGGAACAAAAATGGTTTTATCCCTGGGGTGGGGGGGTCACTACAACATGGCAGGTAGTATTAAAGGGGCAAAGCATTAGGAAGGTTGAGAACTACTGCTCTAGATCTAACTTGCTTTCATCTCCTTCAACTCCTTTTTTCTGGTAAGGCCACACAGCTTTGCTATCAAGGGTAGCCTGGGGCAGGTTAGTGAATCTACTGTGGAGTACAGGAACACCAGGGCAGTAGACTGGGGTAAAGGGGTCAGAGTGAAGCAAAGTGAAGGCTTTAAAAAGTTGTTTGGGAGATGACTGATTAGGGCATGGTGACTGATGGGAGAGCTGATAGACAACTCTTGACTGTGTTTTCGACTCAGCAGTTGGGTAGACGTTCAGTGTGTGTGTGTGTGTGTATGTGTGTGTGTGCGCGCGTGCGTGCATGTATGTACCTTATTGTCTGCATGTGCACCCTAAGCATGGAATGAAAGTGGAGCCCAGAAGAAGGTGTTGTAACCCTGAAAGTGGAGTTACAGAGGGTTGTGAGCCTCCAGATGTTGATGCAGAGGGTTGTAAGCCTTTGGATGTAGATGCAGAGAACAAAACCCAAGTTCTCTGCGAGGGCAGCAAGGACTGCTAACTGCTGATGTGTCTCTTCAGTGCATCTGTGCATTGTTAACACTTTTAGAGATGCCCAATTGCTCCTAATACATTTTTGCTCATGGGCAATGAGCAAGAAGGACCATTGCTGAACATCTTTAACAATAGGAGGCAATGCATTTTAGAATTATTTCTTTTAGTAGACAATAGAGAGAACTCACTTTTATTTTATTAACTAGTGGTTTGAATGATAGGCTGGGTATTTTGAAAAGCTTCCTGATAAAACTTAAGTTTTTACTTAAATAAATTATTTTTGTCCCATGACTGTTTGAGTCGCCCCCTTGCTTTTTTATCAGTTCTTTGATCATATTCATTTCTCACCCAACTCTCCTCAGCCTCTTCCCCCTTCCCTACCCACCCAACCTTTTGTCTTTATTTTACAAAAAAAAAAGCAAAAACCAAACAGTCAAACAAAAGACCCATTGAGTCCAATTTGTGCTGCTCATAGAATATTCCGGGGTTACTAAATTTGAGGATTAATTCGTTTAAAAGTTGTTACCAAACCATCCTGGTAGGGTCTTGATAAAATATGAATTATCTAGATGAAATTATCATGGCTTGAAGGGTCCTTTCACAGCATTGCTTCTACGGTAGGCAGAGTCAAATGTGTGAAAGTTATGAGGTATCGCTCCTGGAATTAGGTGACTGAACACTTGACATTGGAGTTCATCAAAGGTGACTGTCCACATGGGCTGGACATGATCACAGAGTCCTTCCTTTCCTCCCTTCTTTCTTATACAACATGTGATGTGCAGGCTCCTTGACTTTCACTGATTAAACCATGGAACATTTATACCAGAATTAATTTGACTCAGCTAACAAAGGTGAAAGTGTAGTTAGGAAAATCCAAGAGTGACAGTATTGAAGTCAGCATGTGGGTCAGACATACATGAATTATCAGAAGGACTGCCCATCTGCAGCAATGTAGACCCAAACTAAACTTTTCAGTCATTCTAGAAGCACTGACAGGGTAATTTATAAATGCCCAGTTTCCTGACATGTCAAGGATGGTTGACAATGCCCCGGAGGAAGTGATACTGAAGAACAATCATTTCACATGAAAGGAATGGTCAGAGATATTCCACCACATGAAAGTGCAGATGTGAGGTGATGGAAGGTCATGCCCATGCGCTTACAGGCAGCACTAATTGGACTTGGGGTCATAATAAAAAAAACACGCTCTGTAGAAACAGCTCAGCAGAAGACCCAGGTTCAGCTCCCAGAACCACACAGGGGGCTCACAACTGACTGTAACCCCAGTTCCATGGGATCTGACGCACTCTTCTGGCCTCCTTGAACACTGCACACATATGCTGTACATACATACGTGTAGGCAGGCTTCCATATACATAAAATAAAAATAAATAAAAAATCAGAAAAAAAGAAATAAAAAGAGGACATGAAGTTGGAAGAGAAACAGGGTGTAAGCACTAGGAGAAGTTGAATGGAGGTAGTAGTAGACAGAGATGCTCAATGCCCACTGTATAAATGCAAGAAACTTAAAAATATAAAAATATCATAAGTAACATGATTATACATTAGAAAAAATGCACAAGTTACCAAAGAGCAGAGAATATGCCTGATTATATACTAATTTATACCACAAAAGGACAAGTGCCATTTAAACATTCTTGATACTTTTAAACGATCAATAAACAAAATTGTAAAGAATTAAAACATTTAATTCTTAGCACATCTATATTGTTATATCAAATAAACATCAGCCTTTACACTTTCTATTGCCATATAAATTTATGACTGACAGTTTCTGAGTCTTTCATGTCCTGACAAAAAATTTATGTCACCTTCCTTGAAAGCATGACTGCAAGGAATCAATGTTTTTTGGACACAACAGAGCATTTGCACATATAAACTCACAGTGGCTGTGCCTGTGTACAAAAGACATGCATAACAAGATCAAGGCAGATAAAACCCTAGCATGGGTGGGGGAGGTGGTTATGAAGCTCCACCTCCCCATCTATAGCTGGTGGATGTTGGGGGAGGGAAAGTCTGTTTCCATTGGACGCTAGAGACTATAGATCCTCCAGTGGAGAGTTCTATTCCTATGCTCTTGCAGGTAGAGCTAAATGGATTCAGTGTGTTTTAATAAAACAGAGTACATTTGTAGGGAGAGATCTTATGTACCTCTAGCACTGACCACGCCCATTTGGATGTAGTCACAGGTACGTAAAACACATCAGGGATGGAGGGGGGTGTTAAAAGAGCTGGGAGGAAGGAGACACCTCTTTGGGTTCTGGTTATGTCTGGGAGAGCAGCATGCGAACCTTTGGTTCTTGGCTTTTTTGGCTTCTCACATAAGTGATTTCTTCCTCAATAAATTATCATAGGTTGTCCCTATTTTGTGTAGCTTAATATTTCCATGATATACATTAAGTCGGGAGGGAAAAGAGATGGTGGGTACTATGGGAGGAATTGTAGTGGAGAAAATGGGGGCAGATTGGGTCAAAAACATTATATGCTTGTATGAAACTCTCAATAAAAGAGGAGAAAAATATGAAGATCATGTAACTAAGAGTGCTGCCCAGTTTCAGATATGAGGACATTTTACAGGTATATAGTATGAAACGGGGGAGGGGGGACAGACCACAAGTAGCTGCAGTCTTCAGAACAAAGTGAGTGGTATCAGCGAGAGGAGCCATTGCTTACAAGATGGCTAGGTTACAGGGAGGGTGTTTTCTGAAAAATCTGTGACTGTTATATTCTGGATTGTGACACTTCTCTGAGAGGAGTGTTATGGACTGGCCTCCTGTTCTTTCCTTTTATGGGTTTTATTTTACGTTTCATATTTGCATAGGCTCTGTAGGAGGGTTTGCGAACTTTGAGAGATTTGCTCCTCATTTGTCCCATGGCTCGCTGTTACCACAGTGTCTGAGTGTTCAAATTAAGGATGCTTGTGGGAGCATGCTGCAAGGATAATTCCTAATGAGAGAAGATGGTGGAGCTCAGATGCTGTGGAGAGTGGAGAGTTGTGAAGTACTTCCGCTGTGGGCTGAACTCTTCCTTTATGGCAACGCTAATTTAGGGATGCTTCAAGTTCAATAGGGGATGTATTTCTCTGTGTCTCAGTAAGCTTTTTAGAAGGAATCTGGGCAGAACAGCTGTGATCAAGCTACCGTTTCCCCCCAGAAATCCTAGGTTTCCTCTGTTAGGATAAAGTGTGGTGAACCTTGGCGGATTCTATGGCAGAGGGTGACTGAGCGGGCACAAACATGCCAGGCAGACAGAGCTTAGTGAGAAGTTTTATTAGAAAGGGAAGTGGGGAGGAGGAAAGAGAAAAGACATAAGGACACACAGAGACAGAGAGAGGACAGAAGAGAAGAGGAAGACAGGAAAAGTACTGTCTGCCCCAGGGGAACAGCAGAAAAAAGAGTGGGAAAAGAGAGAAGAGGGAAATAGAGGAGCAGAAAGAGAAAGCGGCAAGAAAAGACAGAGAGCTGGAAAGAGAAAAGCCAGAAAGAGAGTGTAAATGGGTGAAGGTCTTTCTTTTAAAGGGGTATTTTGTGCCTAGGTCGACTAAGGTACTGCCTGAGTGTATTCTGCCAGGTGATAGGGGCAGGCCGGCATAATGTCTGAATCCTCACATTCTCTCCTCTAAATTCTTTGCTATGCTTATGTGTTTAATTTTCAACACACACATAGGAGTCTGTTACTTATTATGTGTTGATTGAACATTTTCATGACTTCACCTTGGAGAGGGAATTGTGATGGGGAATGTTCTTCTGTGTATATGCTTCTCTTATTGGTTGATGAATAAAACACTGTGTCCAATGAGGCAGGAAAATAGGCAGGATTAGAAGACAAGGATAATTCTGGGAGGCAGTGAGAACATGCAAAAGAATCGCCATGCTGCCTAAGGAGTAACAACATGCTAGGACGTTACTGGGTAAGCCTCATGGCAATACATCGATTGATAGGAATGGGTTAATAATTAAGAGAGAGATAGCCAGTAAGACGCCCCAACCTTTGGTCAACAGTTTCATAGTTAATAGAGCCGTTCTGTGTTTATTTGGGGCTGAGAAGGGCAGCAGGACCGAGACGGGCCAGAAAACTCATGCTTACAGAATTGTAAGTACGAAGTTGAACATTTGGGGGCTGGGGATCTGACTCAGACAGTAAGGTGCTTGCTATGCAAGTAGGAAGTCTTGGGTTTGGTCCCGTGAAGCATGTGGAGAGATGGGTGTGATTCTGTGCATTTGTCAGACTGGTGTAGCTAGGTGGAGACAAGAGGATGTCACTACTCATAGGCAGTCTCGTCTTATCTGGTGAGCTATGTCAGTGAGAGACCCAGTTTCAAAACAGGAGGTGACAGCTCCTGGGGAATGACCTCTGAGATAGGTCAATGACTTCCATGTGCTCATATGTGCACCTACACACACACACACACACACACACACACACACAAACACACACACACAAACACATTTGTGCTGTCTTTAGGGGACAGGATCATCTGTGCAGTTTTCTTAGTCATGAGGGTTTAGATGTAGATTTATCACATGTTTGGACAAGTAAAATGGAGTCAAGGGGATAGCTGGATATCGAGAAGTGGCATTTCATTTTGGCTCACCATTTTGCCCAGCCCAGCGCTTCTTACACTGTGATCATAACTGACAGAAATACTATATCTAGATCATTGAATAGTAAGAAATGGATCATCAGAACAGCAATAGCTACTGAAAAATTGATAGTGTTAGTTTTGAAGGAAAGATTACCCTTCCAGCAGGATCACAGGATTCTTGTCTTTCCCTCTCTCATCCTCCCCTCCCTCCCTCCCTCCCTCCCTCCCTCCCTCCCTCCCTTCCTCCCTCTCCCCTCTCTCTCATTCTCTCTCTGTCTCTCTCTGTCTCTCTCTCTCTCTGTCTCTGTCTCTCTCTCTCTCTCTCTCTCTCTCTCTTTCTTTCTTTCCTTTTCCTTTTCAGGTAGGGTCTCAACTATGTAGGCCTGGCTGGCTGGGAACTCTTTCTGTATACCAGGCTAGCCTTGAAGCCACAGAATTCCACTTGCTTCTACCTCCCAAAGTGTTAGGATTAAAGGTATATGCCCCCATGCATTATTAAAACTGGCTAAACTAGCATAGAGACCCAAAAGGAAGTGAGAGCATGAATTGGCCAGGCCTTCTCACCCAGGTCAGTACTCTTTATAATGTAGGCCCTGAAGGAAGATGCACAACAGTTCATCAAAGGTTAGTGTTTTGGCCAAGATCAGAGCAATGACGCACTCATGTTTACTCCCGTTTTTCTGCCTTGCTTCTCTCCAGGTACAGGGAAGTGTGTTTTTCACATTTATCTTTCTCTGCTATTGACCTATTTATTTTAATGCCTTTGATTCTAAAAAATAATTTGGATAAATTGTCTTCATGAAAATATAAGGAAAACTACTGGGATATTTTTGAAGAGCCCCTTTTTGTAAAATATTTTTGTATGTTGTGTGTTATTATAGGTTCTTGGGAGTTGGTCCACTCCTTCCACCTGGATGAGGGTCTCTCTTGTTTCTGTGGAGCTGTGAACATGACGCTGACTGAATCTCAAGATTTGCTGGACCATGACCTCCTAATGTGTATGCTGCTGTATCCAGTTTTTAACATGGCTTCTGGATATCAGCCTCAGTTCATCAGGCTTGTTCAGCCAGCACTTGACTCTCTGGAGTCATCTCTCTTGCTCCCTATTTTGTTGTCATTTTCTTCCTCACACATGGTCATCATGGAGATACAATGAAAACCTCCCTTGAGAGGTGCTGGCTCTTCAGAGGGTGTTGGATGGTGGATGAGACTTGGACAACGCCTGCGATGGCTACTGTAATTATATTGGCTGTGCTGACATGATGGGTCTGCTCTGTTTCTTTCTTCCTGCAGAAATGCCACTTAATACAGATTGATCCACATTTACGCTCCATGGAGACACAATGTCATCATGTAAGTTGTCCAACTTGTAGTATTCCAGAGTTTGAAATAATTTTCGGTGTGTTTGGTTTTACAATCATTGTGTTTTATTGAAAAATTATCTTACAGGTTAAACAAAGACTGTGTAGCTGAGGAAAAGGCATCCAACTATAAACCAATTTTGAGCACATATGTCATCCTATGACAGACATTTAATATTTTAGTTATGAAAATGGTGTAAATGAAAAGCGGGCAAATATCCATATGAACCTGTAAATTGCAGTGATAATAAATGTGGAAATTTACCTTATAGTCCTGGAGGTGGAAGAGGCCAGGACCATGTATCAGAAATAGGACAATGAGTGGTGAGTCTGTTTTTGGCTCATAGAAAGAACTACTTCAGCTTTGCACAGTAGAGTAAGCAAAATGCCCTCTCTCCTTTTGTTATAGTTTGCATGTTATTGCTGTGATAAATATCATGAAGAAAGGCAACTCATGAAGGAAAGGGTTTATTTCATCTTATATCTCATAGTCCATTGCTGTGCCAAGGCAGCAACTCAAGGCAGGAACCCGGAGGCAGGAACTGAGGCCGAGGCCATGGGAAATGCTGCATGCTGCCTTGTTTCCTGTGGCTTACTCAGCTTGCGATATTATGATACCCAGGCCTATGTGCCCAGAGGTGACACTGCTGCTAGTGAGTTGGGACCTCTGACATCAGTTATCCATTAAGAAAATGACCCACAGACTTGCCTATAGGCCAAGCTAATGGAGGCCACTCCTCAGTTGATGTTCTCTCTTCCAGGATAACCCAGTTTATATCAAGTTGAAAACAAACAAACATAACCTAACCAGCATACACCCATTTTTAAAGCAAGCTTTAAATTTCCATTTATTTGTGTGTGTGTGTGTGTGTGTGTGTGTGTGTGTGTATGTGTGTGTAAGTAGATGTGGGCAGGTGTGTGCATACTACCCATTTGTCTAGAGGTCAGAGGACAACTTTTTGGATTTGGCTCTTGCCTTCCTCCTTGTGTAGGCAGGGTCTTTTTTGTTTCTGCTGTACAGTGTACTCCAGGCTAGACCTATGGTAAACAAACCATGTTGGAGAGAACCCATTGCCCCACGTCTGCCACCATGTGTCTAGCTGACTCCACGCTGAGGGATCCATTTTGTCTCCCGCTGTTAGTAGGTAAGTAGGTAGACTGTTGAGCAGTGAGGTCTGCATTTTGGGCTTTACTTTTCTTGTTACGATGTCCAGTTTACATGTGAAACAAACCCTGTAAAGAAAAGGGACTGGCTGATACATGTTTTTATCATATCCAATGTGTAACACTGTCCTCTCAGTGTGCCCTTTGACCTGCTAGAAGCTGTGATTGCCCACAGGGAACCTGCACAGGATTGGGCCAACCTTTATTTCCATCTCAGAAAGGGCACATGGGAGAGGGGAGGTGGTGGGGGAGGGAGCGGGAAGATGGTAAGGGAGGAGTCTCATGAGGCATGTCCCTCTATGACATTTTCTTCAGTGGTGTAGCTGCTCTCAGTTTTCCATGTTCCTGTAAACAACCAGTTACACTCATTTATTCACAAGCTACACTTGGGTGGACACGTTTCTTCAGTGTGATTTTAGTGCCCTCTCTGGGGTGAGCGTACCTCTTGTCTGTTCAGGAAAAGTTCACACAGCAGGAAGAGGAGGCAAGGCCCCTTTGGGGAGAGTGAACAGGAGAAACACATTCCATTATGTTCCATGCCCATGCTGATCCAGGCTTCTCTTCCTGTCACCTGACTAACTCATGTCTTCAACACCTCTGACCACCCATTCAGCCAATAGGGAATCACTGATCAAGGAGTCTGTCAAGCTCCACATGGCAGGCCTTTTTCTCTGTCTATTCAATGGGCTTGCGTATATACTTTTTGAAGTTCTTTCCATTTAGGAGCACTTCACACCCCCACTGTCTTTCAAAAACCACCATATAGTAGCACTCCACTTCCTGTATGTGCCAGCATGTCACATAGCTCCATCTGTGAACCAGACCCAAGATATTTCTTTCAGAGCCAACTGGTAGCACGGAACACCCCAGAAGGCAGTGTTTGTGGGCTGGGAGAAGCAACAGCGCAGAAGGTGCTTCAGAAGGCTTAATTGTGTCTTAAGAATTGCTCCCTTTCAGTCCTGCTCCCTTTTGGGACTGGGATATGTTGTGCATGCCCAACTTGGTGATTCTGTGACAAAGACAGCACTGGATCTACTGTGTGAACCCACAGCAGCTTTTGCTCAGGCACTCTGTCTGCAGCAGGGTTCTAGGTCAGCTAGGAGTTCATAAGGTTACATGAAAAAGAAAACAATGCCTTACTCCAAAATCCTAGAGATTTTTGTCTTCTACCTCTAATATCAGGTTTCCAGAACCTTTTTAAGGCATTTGCAATTTTCCATGGAACCTTCAAACGTCGTGTTCGGTTTTCTAGGTTGTGAGGTTCTCCTTCACACAGGAGATTTCCATTCCAACGATGTCTGTGTCTTGATCCCGAGAAGCTGTGCATGGTAAATGGGAATGGAGGTAGCAGAGGCAACACAGGTTAAACTTTAAAGAAATTATCATCTCGAATTATCTGAGCATGCCCCGTGGGTTCTCATGAGTTATTAGGGTATGATTTGAAGGACTTTAAATGGGGAAGATGGAGTTATTGTTTGAAAGCTCTCAGATGAAACTTAGCCAAGCACTGCAAACCTTTGTGATCAGAGGAACTTCCAATTGATCAAGGTCAAGGAGTCCTAGATTATGATAGAAATCAGCAGTTAACATCACCCACAGGGTGTCAAGAATATGTGCTATTGTTGCTGCTGTGTAAACCACATTTGGTAACTGATGCAGACATCAATGCACTTGTTCTGCCAATTTTCTCCAGGAAATAGGCTACATATTTATTATGTAGCACCTGAAAGTGGTGTTGCTATTTGATCATGTTTAGGGTAATGCCCAAGAATTTAGATTGATTAAATAGAGTAGTTAAGGAAGGAGGCAATCACTGTGTGTGTGTGTGTGTGTGTGTGTGTGAGAGAGAGAGAGAGAGAGAGAGAGAGAGAGAGAGAGTGTGTGTGAGTGTGTGCATGTTGAAATAAGATTGGATAGGGGTGATGTAAGTTAATTTTATTGGGGAGAAATCACTTACATGAGAAACCAATAACCCAGGGTCAGCACTCCGAGCATCCAATCTCAGCTGCCCTCGAGATCTGACTGGAACCCTGAGAGAGCCAGCCTGTCCCTTCCTCAGGCCTAGATCTCACACACCCCATGTGCACCTGTGACCACGCCCAAACACGCATGGTCAGTGCCTCAGGTACCTAGTAAGATCTCTTCCTACATGAGTGTGTGTGTGCATATGTACGTGCATGTACAGGCCATGGTACACGTGTGGAAGTCAAAGGACTATCTGTAGGAATTGGCTTTCTCCTTCTGTGTGTTGATCCTGGGAACTGAACTTAAGTCATTAGGCTTGACAGCAAGGACCTTTATCTGTTGACTTTCAGTTGTGGTAGGTTTGAGTGGATGCCCAGTGTCCCATTGGTCTTTACTGTAATACTCCATGTTCTGATGATCAGAAAGAAATGGTAGATTTTTGTCATTTGCTTGATGTAACTGTTGATATCATGAACTGGGAAAGTCAACATAAGGTTGACAGAAATGCCTGTGGAGAATAATCCATAGAATATTCTTAGTAGCAGTCAAACAGGGCCCTTCTCACATAGGACTCATCCTTTTAAAAAAAGAATTATTTATTGATGCTTAATGCATATGAGTGTTTTGCATCCTGTATGTATGTACATGTACCACAGACATGCATGACACTCTCAGAGGTCAGAGGATGGCATAGGAACTCCTGGAACTGGAGTTGCAGATGGTTGTGAGCTGCCATGTTGGTACCTGAACCCAAACCAAGTCCTCTGCGGGATCTGGAAGGACCCTAGTCTATTGAGCCATCTCTCCAGCCCTGAGAGGCCTGTCTTTTATTAATCAATAGGTTCTGTAGTTTTTAATGAGATTAAGTAGAACATATTAAAATGCCTTAGCTTCTCGAAGGTACTCCAGATGCAGGGTTTTATAAACAGGTACAGATGAGGTAATATGTACATAGACTGCCCAGCTACTAGTAGCTAGTTTATGGGAACTTCTCAGCTAATCAATCATCCTATAAATTTGTTGTGTGGCAGAGAATTCTGATTGATGCTCAGTCTCTCCTGTTCATTTGAATAGTTGTGTGTATGCACATGTGGGTGTGTATGCACATGTGCACAACTGCGTGTGAATGCCAGAGGATATCAGGCTTCATTCCTCATGAGCCATCCACCATTTCTGTTTCAAGTACTTATTAAGGCTGGCAACAGAATCTTTCTGCAGATTGTCTCTGGTTTCTCTATACTGTGAGTCTCAGTTCTGAAGACAGCTCATCATTCTGTCTGTCTGTAGCACGTGCCATAGAATTTTGGTAGTGTACACAGACAATTTCCTGGTTTAACCAGTACTCTGTTTTGCTTTTATTGTCATACTTTTATGCTGTTTTTGAAGATGTATGTATGCATGGTTTGTGCACATATGAGTATCTGCATGCTTGTATGTGTATGGATATATATTTCTGGCAGAAATGTGTGCACAGGCATGCGCATGCATGTGTAGGTTTGAGGTTGATATTGGATCACTTCTTTGATCTTTTCCAACCTTATTTACTACTTTAGACAGGGTCTCACTATGTAAGTCTAGCTGTCCAGGAAGTCACTATGTAGACAGGACCTGCTAAACTCATAGAGATCCACCTACTTGCTGTGTGTCCCATCATGGTTGACTATTTGCTTTTTTTATTTAAATTAGAAGAAATCTTATTTTACAAATTTTCTTATTTTTAATAGAATGTATTTCAGTTATTTTTTGAAACAATGTCATTACCAAATCATATCTTGACCATATCTACCCATCTTCCTTCCCACTTTCCACAGACGTCCCTAATATGTCTGTCCCCCTCATTCAGTTCCTGCCTTTTTTATTAATTAATCCACCTCATCCAGTGGGTGCTGCCTGCTGGAGTGCTGGCTGCTGTTGCTGACTTAATCTTATTTAGGTAAGACAGTGGCAGTGAGTTTATGGCAGCAATGGCCATGCCATGCTCCCAGTGCAGCTTTGAAAACCCTTTTTCTCATCCTGTGACCCCAATTTTCCACTTCTTTTCCATGATGCTGCCTGAGCCTTGACAGTAGGGGGCGTGATGTAAGAGTCCTATTTAGGGCTGATCTCTTCATAAACACCAGTTATGTCTCTGCATTAACTGCTGACCACTGGAGAGAAAAGCTTCTCTGGTGAAGGGTGAGGGCAGAGCTAACCTTTCCTTGGAGCATATATGTTTAGAATAGCAATGTCCTCTTGATGGACTACTCCCTCAATTGACCATTGCTGTGTCTTATCACTAGTTTTGATTTGACATCTGTCCTCAGATATTACAAGACCCAACACAGGGTTAACACCTATTTCCTATTGCTTGGAAAAGTATTCACATTTTTGTATTCTTCTACCTGAATGCAATTTCTGCTTTCTATGGTGAGGAGCATTGATTAGAGACTACAAGAAGGTTCCTCCTTTTTGCTCCTTGCTAGTCTGTGTCTTTCTCAGGGAACCCAGCCCATTAGCATTCAGGGTCACCAGCAAGAGCTGTGCATGGATCCCTGACATTTATTGTGTTTGTAGTGCTTGTTGCTCTGTTTTCAGCCATCTTTCTCTCTGGCTGAGTATTTTCTAGTGTGGTTTGTTCTTTCCTGAAACCTGGTGAATGGATTTTTCTTTTCAGTCTGTATTCGGTCTTCTATAGAGCTGTCTTGGTGGCCACACATTCCTCATGTGTCTTTTTTTTCCACAGAGAGCTCTACTGTTTCCTTCAATGATGGCAAATAGCTTTGCTGGGTGGGGGCATTCTGTGTCAGCAGAGATCAGAACTTGCAATACATCATCCCGGCAGAGTAATGTGGCATTCTTTTGATGTGCCTACTTTTATATGTATCTTGGTGTTTCCCCCTTGCTACTTCTAATATATTTTCTATATTGTCTCCTATATTTAATGTTTTAATTGCAATCTGAAGGTGAGGGTTCTTTTCTGGACTTGACTGCTATCTTAAATCCTGTGTCTGGATGGCATGTTTTTTCCTAACTGAAACTTTTTTTTGTTACGGTTCTTTTGAAAATTTATTCTATGCCTTTAGAACAAGATTCATTTTCGTTTATGCTTATAACCCACGAAGTTTGTCTTTTCAGAGTGTTCTATTATCTTGGCATTCCCGTGGGCACCTTCTAGCTATTGTATCTTTGGCTTTGTTGGGTTGTCCCACTCTTCTACCTCGTATTCAAGCTCAGCTGTTCTGTTCTCTCTTGATCCACTCTATTGCTGACACTTTCTATGGATCTTTTTATTTGACTTTCCATTTTTTTATTTCCAGCATTTCATATCGTTTCCCTTTCATTCTTTCTAACTCTGTTGGACTCCTATTTTATATAAAACAGTGCCTTCCTTAATTCATGCAGGTGTTTGTATCTTTGAACATATAATCATTATTTTTAGTTCTCTGTCTGGGGTTCCATCTAACTCTATCACTAAATGCCACTGTTATGGGATTAATATTGCTTGAAGGAGTTATGCTGTTTATGTTGTTTTGTTTTTGCTTATTATGCTACACTGCATTGGGATTTATGCATCTGGTATTAATTCTTTGCTTGGTTTCACTTCTATGGGCTATATTCCTTCAATTGACATATTTTCAATGTTCAGGTGGGACTTGAGTGTGTCAGTACTGTGTAGTTAAGAAATAATTTGTCAGAGCAGGAGCTCAGAGTGCCTGGTGTCCTACCTTTCTTTTTGGGTCAGAGTTCTTTGTTGGCTTAGAACTAGCAAAGTAGTTTATATTGGCTGTCCAGTGAGCCCCAGGAACCTTTCTGTCCCAGTCTTCCTAGCCTCGGGATTACAAGTATGCATTATCATGCTGGACTTTTCAAAGCATGATTTCCGAGGATGGAACTCAGGTCCTCATGCTTGTGTGTAAGTACTGTACTGACTGAGTGGTCTCCCTGTATTTGGGCTGAAGAGAATTTATAGATGTTTCTGACACGTAGGGAAACATCTTCAAGGCACTAGGATTCCAAGATCAACATCTGTCTGACTAGTGAGTACAATGTGAGAGTCTGTCTCAAGACAGGGAAGTAGAACGCTATCGGGATGTGTAGTCCAATGGTAAAACACTTGTCTGCTCTATATTCAGCCCCTCCCACCACAAAACAAGGAAACAACAAACGACAATAAAAACTTCCAAACCTTGTTTTCCCGAGAAAGTGCCTTGGTGATTTATTTAAAATACGTATTCAGCATTCACTGTGGAGTGTCCCAGAGGTGCAAAAAGTTTGAGTTTTCTCTGGTGCAACTGTGGCCATTCCTCTGTTTAGTGAGAACACAGGGTGAAGTTTGGGAGAACTAAACTTGTTAGGGATGTTAGTAAATTATTCTGTCATCTAATTATGACTCAGAGGAAGAAACTGTAAGTGTTTCCACCCACACATGCATTTGGCCTTGGCTTAATTTATCTGTGCTTGTGTGTAGTTAGAGGACACACTGGGAGCTCCCTGCATGTATTTATCTAGTGGCCATGCTCATGCATATGCAAATGTTGGGCTATGCTTCTGTGGAATTGAAAAAGCAATGGTAACCTCTTTATGATTTTGGAAGATAGCAGCATCAAAGGATTCTGGGAAACAGAGGCAGACCATCTTCAAAAGTACCACAAACTAGTTTAGATCCCAACTACTTTATTCTTTGCATAAAGGGAAAATGTCCAGAACCTGAGACATAAATGGTTCTTCATTAAAGAGAAAGAACGGCTAATTATACCATTTTCATTTTAAACTCATTTAAAAGTGAGGATACACAAAAATGATCAGTTGCTTGTTAGTTTCGTCAGAAGTTGGGAAAGTTTTCTTTGAGGATTTCAGTGTAAGGTTGCCTGCTTTGTTCTGTAAAAGGCATTGGACAAAAGATTTCTGAAAAAGAAAGTTTGTAATGTGTTTTTAACTGATCAGAAAAATTAATATGGAATCAGAAAAGCCTACTTTCAATCCACTGGTGAGGGGGATACCAGTCTTAAGGTTGTGGACTTACACTGGGAGATGAGAGTCTGTCATAGATGTAAGTTTTTTTGTATGTGTATGCATGTATGTGCAAGTGCAGATATGGGTGCACATGAACATGTGTGTGTTTTCATGTGGAGACCAGAGGACAACTTCATTATCATTCTTCATGTACTGTTCACCTCTGTTTTGAGACCTGGTTTCTCCCTGGCATGGAAGTCATCCAGTAAGCTAAGTTGGCTGACCATCGAGTCTCAAGGATCCACCTGTCCCCACCTTGTGTATGTATGTGTTTGTGTATGGTATGTACACATGCATGATTGTGAACAGTTTTCGTGGGTGTTTCTCAGGCATCATCTATTTTTTTCTTAGATGGGGCATCTATACTGGCTTAGAACTTGCCAAATATGTTGAACTTGTGGCTGGCCAAGGAGCTCCAGGGATCCACAAGTCTCTGCATCCCAGTGTTGCAAGTACGTTTTAATGTTTGTAGGTACATGTGTATACACATATATGTGTGAATATATGTTAAGACCAGAGGACAATCTCGAATGTTGCTTCTTATGTGCTGTGCACACGTAAAATTATTACTTTTCTTTTTTTATATCTGCGTGCTTGCTCACATGTGTATATGTACACCATGCATATGCTGTTGCCCTCAAAGACCCAAGGAAGGTGTCAGATTCCATGGAACTAAAGTTATAGGAAGATGTGAGCTGTTGTATGAGTGCTGGGAGTTGATCCCAGAGCATCTATAAGAGCAGGAAGAGCTCTTAACCACTGACCATCTCTCTAGTCCTGTCCACACGATTTCTTGAGACAGGCTATCTTACTCAATCGAACTTTATATGGAAGGCACAAGTTCATATGGCCTTTTCATCTTTACTGGAGTCCTGGCGTCATTTCCCTGTTCCTTGTTCTTTTCAAGTCCCATTGAGGAAAAGACTTTAACTGAATGGTTTATAGAAGCTTTGTTTTTCAGGTTTAATAATCAGGTCACAGTTTCAACACCTACAGTCAGGTAGGTGTACCAAACACACTGAATTAAGGCTTGCTGCTAGAGGGGAGGAATTCCATTGTTCTTTTTTCCCCTTTTCAATCTGTTCTACCTGTAAAGTGCACTAATTCACTTAATCTCACCCTGTCACTTTCAAAAGCATGGTTATAATTGCAAATCCTAAAGTATTAGCTGTACAAATGACAAGACTGTTGTGAAAGATGAAAGTGGAGAAAGCCCAGGACATTTAGGTCAACACACACCTATTTATTGTTGTGCTTCTTTGTGTCCTTCAAAGGACTGGACAATTTCGTATAGATCAAAGCAAATTAAAAAAATGCACAAGTCTGTGTGATATGCCAGGCTGTCAAAAGTTTGAAAGAAAAAAATAGTTTATAAACCAAACAAAAAAATTGAATTAAATTGAAGCACTAATTAAGAAGAGCAGGAGAGAATCATGTGCCCAGAATGACCCCTGTCTTATGTGAGTCCCTGGAAGAATGAAACCTTCTGAGTGAGACATGTGTTAGCTGATGCTTTGTAGGGAACGCATCTGCCCTGCTGGGGGGGATGGAGTTCATTGCTGATGTAAAACTCCCAGCACCAGTATGTGAGCAGGCTCAGTTACTGAGCACATTATCAAACACATACTTGGGGGGGAGCATGTGTGATTCTTGTCTTTTGATTTTTTTCAGTAGAATTTCTGTTGTGCAGGGCTGGAGAGATAGCTTAGTTGGTAAAGTGTTTAGATGGACCTGAGTTATATCCTTACTTCCAACCCAAGTTAAAAAAACAAAACAAAACAAAAGAACAAAAGGAAACAGCCACATATGGTGGTATGAGCCTGCAATCCCCATGCTGGTATCCTGGGGCTTTGTGGCTAGCCAAGCAGTTTAAACTTCAGGTCAATGATAGACCTTTTGTGGGAGGCACAGCATTAGACACTGCCTTCCCTCTTCCACAAGCACACACATGTACAGGCACCTCCCTATACATGCACATACACATAAACACATATATACAAACAGCTCCCAAACACATATACAGGTAGCACACACACATACTGGCACCTCTCACACGTGCACATACACACATATACAGACAGTACACAAACACACACACACACAGACATACACATATATACAGGCAGCATACACACACACACACACACACACACACACACATACACACAGGCACTCCCCCAACACACAGAGACACATATACTTCCACTATGTGGCACAAAAGATCCCTCTACCTGTGACTTTGTTCACTGTAAGTGGAAAGCTCTTTGTTTATATGCTCTCAGTCAAGTCAAGGATATTCTTGTTATAGTTATCTCTACACACCAATTTCTAGTAGAAGATAGAAGATTCAGTGGGGATTTGAAATAGTAAATGAAAACACAGGTTTATTTCATTTTGTTACCGCCTGGGGTAAAATAGGAAAACTGTTAGCTCCCATATCTTGAAGTTGCTATGAGAATTGAATAGTAACACATGTAGAAATAGTAGTTCCACGCTTGACAAATAGCAAATACTTGCTTTCATTGTTCAAATATGCAAGGAGTTAAATAGAGTTATGGTCAGTCACTATGGGAGTTTTGCTTCAGATGAACACCTAATTTTTGACAAAGAAACTAAAATTATACAATGGAAAAAAGATAGCATTTTCAACAAATGGTGCTGGCATAACTGGATGCTGGCATGTAGAAGACTGCAGATAGATCCATGTGCACAAAACTTAAGTCCAAATGGATCAAAGACCTCAACATAAATTCAGCCACATTGAACCTGTTAGAAGAGAAAGTGGGAGGCACCCTTGAACGAATTGGTACAGGAGACCACTTCCTGAACATAACACCAGTAGCACAAACACTGAGATCGACAATTAATAAATGGGACCTCCTGAAACTGAGAAGCTTCTGTAAGGCAAAGGACACAGTCAGCAAGACAAAAAGGCACCCCACAGATTGGGGAAAGATATTCACTAACCCCACATCTGACAGAGGGCTGATCTCCAAAATTTACAAAGAACTCAAGAAGCAAGTGTCCAAAACACCAAAGGATCCAATTAAAAAGTGAGGGACTGAACTAAATAAAGAATTCTCAATAGAGGAGTCTAAAATGGCTGAGAGACACTTAAGAAAGTGCTCAACATCCTTAGCCATTACGGAAATGCAAATCAAAACAACTCTGAGATACCATCTTACTCCTGCCAGAATGGCTAAAATCAAAAACACCAATGACAGTTTATGCTGGAGAGGATGTGGAGAAAGGGGAACACTCATTCATTGCTGGTTGGAGTGCAAGCTTGTACAGCCACTTTTAAATTCAGTATGGAGACTCCTCAGGAAAATGGGACTCAGTCTACCACAAGACCCAGCAATTCCACTCTTAGGCATTTACCCAAAAGATGCCCATTCACACAACAAGGATGTCTGTTCCACTATGTTCATAGCAACATTATATGTAATAGCTAGATCCTGGAAGCAACCTAGATGCGCCACAACTGAAAAGTGGATAGAGAAAATGTGGTACATTTACACAATGGAGTACGACTCAGCAGGGAAAAAAAACAATGGAATCTTGAAATTTGAAGGCAAATGGATTGCACTAGAAGAAACCATCCTGAGTGAGGTAACCCAGTCACAAAAAGACAAACATGGTATGTACTTTTATGGATTTTAGAAATGGATCAGGGGAGTGTCAGCCTACAATCCCAGTGCCAGTGAGTCTGGGAAACAGGGAGGTTCTCAAGAGAGATGATATCCTAGAGAAACAGAATGATCCAAGATCTTCTGAGCAGATAGGGAACATTGGGGAAGGGAAGAGGGAACCAGGAAAAAGAGAGGGGAATAAGAGGAGGGGAGAAGAAGGCATGGGGGAGCAGGAAGGTTGAGTTGGGGTAAGAATAGAGAACAGGATGAGAGATACCATAATAGATGGAGTCATTATAGGTTTGATGATAGAGCTGACACTAGTGAGATTTCCAGAGATCTACAAGGATAACACCAACTATAGTGGGGAGACTACATTAATAGCCCTTCCCTGGTGATAAGGTTGATGACTACCTTATATACTATCCTAGAACCTTCATCCTGTGACTGATGGAAGCAGAGACTGATACCCACAGCTAATCACTGAACTGAACTCCTGGAACCCAGTGACAGAGATGGAGTATTTATGAGCAAAGGGGTCAAGACTGTGCTGGTGGAACCAACAAAGACAGCTGACCAGCCAAGGGGGAACTCTTGAATCCCAGACTGATGGCTGAGAGGCCAACAGGGGACTGATCCAGACTCCATGAATGTAGTGTTAGTGAGGAGGCCTCAGAAATCTCTGGGGCCTTGGGTAGTAGATCAATGTTTACCATAGCATACGAATGAACTCTGGGAGTCCATTCCACATAAAAGGATGCTCTCTCATCCTGGACACATGGGGAAGGCCTAGGTCCTGCCCCGGATGCAAAGGCAGACTCTGGAGATCCCCTAGGGAGGGCCTCACCCTCCCTGTGGGAATGATGTGGGGATTGGGCTGGGGGGCTGGAGGAGGGCTGGTGAAGGGACAAGGGTGGAGGGAGAGGGAGCTGGGATTGACATTTGAAGCATGCATGTTTCTGATTTAAATAAAAACATATATTGAGGAAAAAAAGGGAAAAGCTCAAAGAAAGGTTCTGAAGGGAGATGGTTCAGTTGGTAACTTGCTTGCTTTGTAATCATGAAGACCTGAGTTCCATCCCTAGAACTCACCTGAAAAATGTCAGGTACAATGGCTCACTGTTGGAATTTCACTACCAGGGAGGAGGAAACAGCTGGATTCCTGGGGCTCACTGGCCAGACCATGTAGGGTACTTGCTGAAAGACTGCAGGAAAAGCAAAAGGTGATGACACTCAAGAAATGACCTGAAGTTCTCCTCAGTGTTGTAGGTGTGTGCACATGCATACGTGTGCACATGCACATACCCCTCTGTGTGGGTGCATCTGTGCCTGCACACCATCTTGGGAGTCACAGATCTCTAACAGAACTTCAGCTGTGCTGTGTGACCCTGCCTGAGATGGTTGCTCTTTCTCAGCCTTAGCCTTTCATCTGTGAAGTACACATTTGATGGACAGGAGATTCCAGCATGGAAGGTGCTAAATATGTGCGTGTGTCCTCTGCTTCAATGTTTGCTCTCAGTATCATCTATCCCCAAAGATACTTTTTTTGTGCAGGAAAAATATAAATGTTTGTTTGCTCAGTTCCATAGCAGTGCAGCTGGGGTTGCTGCTTAAGAATGGTAAGTGTTAAGGGTAAGTTAGCTCCTTTTGTGTCCTTGCTATCATCTCTCCACTTGAAGTCAGCTTTAACACAATATACCGCATTTCAGAATGCCTCAAAAGAGATCTGTGCTTCACAGTGTTTTCAGATGTGTTTAATATTCTTGGTTTTCAAAATGTAGTTGTCTTTCATAGGTGAAATCCAAGACTCAAAAAATACCCTCCCCCTCTTTGGCTATACATAGAGAAAGAAAACTTGAGAGGAAGACTCCGATTACTTTATTTTAGCAAGAGAAGCTACACCTTGCTTGGGAGTTTCAGGTTTTGACTGACCTCCTTTTGGCACACCTGTCAGAGTTCTCCTGGCTTTTTAAAGATTAATAACAGGTATCTATCCACACTGAGGCTCTCTGTATGTGCTTTCACATTCAACAGTGTTGGTTTCGAAACTCTTTGATCATATACCCTGCCAGGAAAAATTAAAAAGAAAAGAAAGTTGAAGTTTTTCACTTATCTGTGTATGGGAGTCCCTCCTTGTCTGCGTGGATGACTGAACTTTCCCTGGATACAATGTGTGTTTTCCAATACCTCTTAGTGGTTTCCAAATGCCATCAGACTGCGTTCGTCCTTCCATATTTCTTCCTCTGGTTCCTTGTTTGCATCGCTTGTGCTGCTCTTTAGGTTATGCATAAGTGAAGTGGCTCCTTAAATCAAGCACTTGATACTAGGAGAGCTGAACTAATACCCGAGATAGCTAGTAGCAAGAAACAGAGGGAGGATCGTGCATGGGGGCATGTACGTGCTGGATAAAGGGGGGAATCTGTGTCCCTGTGGGACTGAGTGGGGAAGCACAATTTTGTGTGACTCAAACTGGAAGGAGGTATATCCTAAAAGGATTGAGTTGTTTAGTCCCCAGATTTTCCTTTGGATATTTTAGACTGCCAGGTAATTCTAATCTTGGAAATTGAAAACAGTGCACAAAGGGGGAATGCAAGGAATTGGTTTGCTTTCATATTCTGTGGTAGCTTGTGCATGCCATTCTATTTATTATGTACATTATATGACCCAAAACAGAAGTAAAAGACTGGGGAAGATGAAACAAGCTATTACACTTTAAAACATTTTGGTAAGCATGACGGTTTCAGAGTATAATAATTTCCTAGCTTTCCTTGGCATGCTCTACATGCAGTGACTTTTATTAGAGATGACTGAAGATGCAAATTTGTATTTCAAATAGGCTCTTTAGGATTTCTGACTGATCTGAGCTGACTTTTTTGTCAAACCCGTTTAGATGACCATTGTTTCACTTAGTAGCATACTGCAGGGACTCTCACTTTAGAGGGAGGAAGTGTCAACTCCACTGTGCTTTTTCTTAGTCACTTCACTCCGTGATTAGAATTTTGTTTGTAGTTTATCTGTAGAGATATTTCAGAGTGACTTGTCTCTTTTGTAAGAGTTGATTTGGATACATAATAAGATTCTTAAATCTAATTAGTTCACATAAAATGTACTGTGTCAACAAGTTTGAAGAGGGAACAGGGGAGTTGACACTGTCTACCCTTTCCATCTGCAGACTCTTATTTTTCCCTTTGGACACCTCACTGAGTATGCCAAGACAGTTGTCACACCTACAGACAAATAAGAGATATCCCGATAAATGCATGTGTTGGATAATTATAAAGTAGGATGTTTTTTTTTTTACTTTTCCTGGGGCTAGAGGGTTATAAATAGAAATAGAATGGCCAGAATTTCCCAACTTGGATTGCCTCTTCACCTTCAAGATTGGTTTAAGATGCTACTTTTTTTCCTTCTCATGAATGTGTGTGAATTTGTGAGCACATGTATTTCTGAACATATGCTACAAATGTGTGGAGGTCAGAGGTAAACCTTGAGTATTGCTAATTCCTCAAGAGGTGTTCATCTTGTTTTCTGAGTCAGGCTCTCAAGCTTCCATGGCCTGGAACTCAGTGATTTGGCTGGGCTGTCTGTCCAACAAATCCCAGGGGTCCACCAGTCTTTCTCTGAAGCACACAGGAATCAAAATCAGGTCCTTCTGATTGTATAGCACTTTTCTGTTGGAGTCATGTCCCCAGCTTGGCTTTTAAGCTTTAAAATAAGACCGCAGGGCATCATACAGGTGGCTTTAAATGGACCTGTGACTTTTCTTGGCAGTCTCTACCCTTGCTCATTTTATTTCAATAGTATCAAAGTGAATCACGATAGGAACACGGGTCTGTACCCATTCTCCATGAAGAGTCAGAGCACATGTATTTTTAGCTTTACATGCTATGTAGTCTTTTTTGTAGCACAAATTCTGATCGGTCTTAATAATAAAACCCTAGAGTCAGTAATTGGGGGTGAAAGCTGAAAGATCAGAGAAGCATAGAAGACAGACACTAGAGTTTTTACTTCTATGATACATCCAACTAAAAAGGTTGAACCTATCTTCACGAATCCTCAGACTGAATGGGCTGAGCTCCTGTCTCATATCACTTCCTATTTCCACCTCCCTAGTGCTGGGATTAAAGGCATGAGAGATCCCAAGCGCTGGGATCAAAGGTGTGTGCCACCACTGCCTGGTCTTTATGGCTAACTAGAGGTTAATTCCACCCTCTGATCTTCAGACAAGCTTTGTTTGTTAGAGCACAAGCAAAATATCACCACATTTTTCTTTCATTCTAGTACTGGGGATTGAACTTTGGGCTTTGCATGTGCTAGGCAAGCACTCTACTAGTGAGCTAGATCCCTATCAGGTCATATAGTAAACTCTAGCATTGCACTGCAAAACTGTTATGTCCAGCACATAAACAAATGTGTGACCATGTTCTAATAAAACTTTATTTAGGAAAGTAGGTAGGCACTAGGCTGGATTTTGGAACGAAGTTCCTAATTTTCCTATCTGAGAGCTAGATAATTCCACACTTGCTTAACTCTAATAAAAATGCTGAATCCAATATTCATAAGGGAGTCATAAGGAGCAATGTTTTCCTGTGAAGTGAGTGGATTAGCTGAAGTGTACGGTCCTTACAGCTCATACTGGAGTGCAGGATCTTCTGCTGCTAATTGACAGGTGAAAACGGCCCTCTCTCCACCCCTGGTACTTTGTTTATAAAAATTGCACGAAGTGTACACGGACACTGACATTCACACATAGGGATGTCTTCACTGCTGTGCTTCTAAAATGAGGAGATATAGAGATGTTGATAAACTGTGCTTGTTGTAGCTTTGTGATGTGAAGGGAACCAAAAGGAGTTTCCCACATGGCAGGCCATCTTTCTGTAACCATTGCTCAAAAATTTTAGCAAATCACAGGAGCTTGAAGGAAGATGGCCATCCTTGAGTGAAGGCAATTAAACACTTGAAGTGGCAAGCTGCAGTGATCACCAGTGGCCTCTCAAATGGGTTAGTCAGGTGTGGGATGCAGCTCAGCGGTAAAGCTTTTGCTTATCATATTCAAGGCTATGAAGTGGATAAAAAATAGGTTTACCACATGTTGATATAGCAGGGGGTACGTGCCTTAGTTACTTGTCTTGTTGCTGTGATAAAATACTGTCAAAAGCAACTTAAAGAAGGTCTTTTACCTCTCTCTCTCTCTCTGTCTCTCTCACGAGCGTGCAAGCACACACACACACACACACACACACGGTTCAGGGATACAATCTATCATGTTGGGGAAGACATGGCAGCAGAAGTTTGAGGCAGCTGTTCACATTGGGTTTGAACCTGGGAATTAAGAGTGGTGGATGCTGGTGTTCAGCTTGCTTTCAACTGTTTTTTTCTCAGTCCAGGACTCCAGCCCAAGGGATGGTGCTGCCCACAAAGATGGGGTTTTTACCTCAATCTACCCAGTCTAAATCCTCACAGCCGTGTCCAAAGGCTAACCTAATCTAAAGCTTTCACAGATAATGCCTAGAAGCAAGTCTCCTAGGGAAGTCTCTATTCTGTCAAGTTGACCATCAACATTTACTATTGCAGGGAGCTTTTTTTCCCAACAGACTCCCAGAATCCTCTAGAGACTTTCCTGGTTTTGGTGTTTCTAAGATATTCAGAATGCCTAGCACAGAACCCTCCATTGAGTAACTGCCTACACGGTCCCTTCTCCTCACTGTTCTCTTCCCTAATACAATAGTAAGCACTGGCGACTGCAGCTGCTTTTGTTACTCGGTCCTCAAAAGTATAGCAGAGGAGATACTAGACTGGGCTAATAAAAACACCCAGAAAATCTTGAGCTACAGATAGGTAAGAACATGGCAGAAGTCACTGTGTTTGCAGTCTTGTGGACTCAGTCAGCTTTCCAAAAAGGCGAGGCGCACATAATAAAGGGCCAAATCACCTCATCACTTTGAACTGTTTTTTGTTAATTGAATGTTTTATATAAATCTTCCAATGAATACTGAGTAGCTTGATGAGGGATTTCAGGGGACCAGGTCACCTCAGAGGGATACCCTTATTAGGTCACTGAAGTTGAGCCTTTTGAAGGAGGTGAAGAGACCCCATTGCAAGCCTGGTGTCACGGTTGTAGTTAGCCTTGATTTATTTGGTTCTTCAATAGCTGCTAGAACCAACTATGAATATGCTAACTTAAACTTACAGGGAAAAGGCTAGATGTAGGAGAGGTTACTTACCTTGTCCCAAGTCACTAGAGGGCTGAACAGAAATTTGACTCAAACCTGAGTCTTCCTTCATTCTCCTATGACATTTTTCTTAGTTTTACAGTGTCTCAAGGTTCTAATTGTCTGCATTGTCGTATACGCCCGCATTAACAAAGTGCTAGATATTTTTCAAGCTGTTCTTGATAAGCCAGGCTGTCATATGAATCACAGTCCTACAGGGACTCTGCAAGAATGAGGGGTGTTTGTCCTGGGGCCCCATCTGGAGTGTTCTTTTGAGCTCTTCCATCTATTTTTGATCAGTTTTCAATCCTCATGTTCATCAACACTCTTTCAGCTGTCATTTCTTATTTTTCTTTCTGTCACTGCCCTTCCCAGCTGGGTGCTGCCACCCACTTCTAAGTTATTCTCTGAAGTCCTGGGACTTCAAAGTCAGACAAACAAGTGTGTGGAGTTACATCTTGGAGGTGTGTTTTAAGGGCACAAGAAAGGCCACAGACGTGGCTGATGAGATAGTTCTTTCCCCCTCCAACTGTGCACTGACATTTTCCCTTCTGTGCCCTTTCCTTGAGCTCTCTGTAAAATCCAGGGCCTTGGTTGGTGTAGGTGAGCTGCCCACATCTGGGACTCTACTGTCTTCCCTTACGTGTGTTTTTAGAGAAAATGCTCATACTCTGGCTTTTCTCTAAGCCACTAAACTTGTTTCTCTTTCTATTCTCTGCCCTTCCTTCCTCTAATTCACAGTTCAGAGTTAGAAATGGCGTTCTTCAGACTTGAGAAATATAAAAACGGAGGCCAGAGATAGCACAGTGGGGAAAGTTCTTGCTTTAGGAGTATAAAGCTCAGAGTTTGTATCCCCAGACCCTATAATAAAATAAGCCAGGATGTCATATGAATTGCAGCCCTGTGGTGGCTCCACAGGAATGAAGGGTGTTCATCCCAGGGTCCCATCTGGAGGGTCTTTTTGAGCTCTTCTCAATATTTTTGATCAGTTTCAACCCTCAGACTCTTCCTTCTGTCGCTCCATATTTTTTATTTCTCTCTGCTATTGCTCTTTTAAAAAATGCAAAATTTCTATTTCTCTCACATATTACATACACCCCAAGCACAGTCCCCTCTCTCTTTTCCTCCAGCTCCCTCCCATCTCCCCTCTCTCCCACCCACTTATCCCCCATTTACCTCCAGAAAAAGGCAGACCTCCTAGAAAGAGCAACCAAACATGGCATAGGAAGATTTCAATAAGACAAGGCACCTCCCCTCATAATAAGGCTGGATGAAGAGTCCAGTAGGAAGAAAATGGTCCCAAATGCAGGGAAAAGAGTCGGAGAAAGCCCCCATCACACTGTTAGGAGGCCCACAAGAAGACCAAGCCACACAACCATGCAAGCACTCTAATTGTCAGTTCAGTTTCTGTGAGTCCCTGTGAGCCCAGGTTAGTTGGTTCTGTGGGTTTTCTTGTGGTGTCCTTGACCCCTCTGACTCCGACAATCTTTCCCCTTCCTCTTCTAAAGGATTCCCTGAGCTTGTTCAAATGTTTGCCTGTGGGACTCTGCATCTGTTTTCATCAGTGGCTGCATGAAGCCTCTCTGATTACAATTATACTAGGCTCCTGTCTACGAGTATAGCAGAATATAATTAGGAATCATTTCATAGATTTTTAAAAAAATTGCCAGTTGTGTTTGGTTCTATCTTAGGCTATGTAGCCTCTAGTTCCTGGTTATCCAGGCAGTGCCAGGGATGGGCTCCCTTTCTTGGCATGGGTCTCAAGTTGGACCAGTCACTGGTTGGCCACTCCAATTATTTCTTTATCCTAGTAAATCTTGCAGGCAGGACAAATTGTAGGTCAAAGGGTTTGTAACTGTATTGGTGTCCTAATTCCTTCACTGGAAGTCTTGCCTGGTTACAGAAGGTGGCTAGTTCAACTCCCATAACTCCCATTGATAGGAATCTTAGTTATGGTCAACCTTATAGATTCCTGCAAGAGTCCATTGTCCTAGGTTTCTAGCTCACCTCATAGATGTCCTTGATTCCAGTTGTCTTTCCCACTCTCCCTCTCTCCATCCTCCCTGCACCTGATCCCTCCTGTTACTGTCCCTACCCATCCTCAGGCCACCCACCTGATACTGCTTTTAATCTACCAATTAAGAGACAAAGATAGAGAACCTCAGAGTAAGCTGGCTAGATAGACTAGGTAATGGGTGAGCTCTAGGGTCAATTGAGAGACTCTGAATCAGTTAGTGGAGAGCTGCCAAGAAAGATGCTTGATGTAATCTTTGGTCCTCTATATAAGTAAGTATACATATGCATCTTTGAATTCACATGTGTGTACCATCATATGCAAACACCCATACACACTCACACATACCACACACCGATACTCAGGGAAAAATACAAAGTATAAAATAAATACCAAAGTAAATAAATGAGTGAGTGAATCAGTCAGTCAGTCATTGAGACAGAACACTAATTGTTAGGGAGATGAGAAGAATTCTCCTTTTAGGGGAATTGGGTCTCCATTCAACTTGACTCATTAGCTGTGGAATATGTCAGAATAAGGTGGGTGACCTCATATTTATTTAATTAGTTTTAAACAGAGTGTTGAGACCTGTTTTATTGAGATTCTTTGACTAGAATTATTACTAGAGGAATTATCCAGCAAAAGGCAAGACTCAACAGAATACAGAGAATAGAGAGAAGAGAGTATTAGATCCCTTGGAACTGGAATTGCAGGTGGTTGTGGGCCACCATGTGGGTACTAGGAGCCAAACTCTAGCACTCGCCAAGAGCAACCAGCACTCCTAAATTCTGAGCCGTATCTCCAGGCCCCATTAGGGACTTCTTGGAAAGTTAGACAGTCCTCAGAGGGATAGGGCAGAGCTTTTCCTGGAAAGCCATCATATTTGGAGATAATTAGCTTTGGAGTGAGTCAAGTCTCTGTCGCCCCAACAGTCTTGAATGTGATGTCTGACACTATTCTCTGTATCTCAGGTTCAGCACTGCTCAGTGATTGCATGGGAGGTATTTTCTGCATAAAGAAATAGATGCATTTGTGAATAGACAGAATGAAGAAATTTGTCGTTCTGAAGCCATGAGTACTCAAGAGAACTTTGATTTAACAATCCCTCCTGTGGGTCAGACGTGGCAGGACTAGCAAAAGCAAATGTTCCAGGCAGGGCCCGTGCACAGCCACACACTCAGCTCTGCTTTTGGAACCAAGACGGGATCCTTTTTTTTTTAACTCCATTTTTGAAATTCATTTTTATTTCTTTCCAGACATTATTTTAAAATCAAAGTGGAGTAGAGTGCGGTTATAAAGTGCACTGTTGTTATTATCTAGATTGAGATACAGGGCTGCCTCACTCCAGTCTCTGAGACACAGCAAACACATGTAGTAACAGGTCTGCACAACTCCCGGTAACCGATGTTAGCTCCATTCCTTGACCCTAGAGCTGGAAAAGTGTTTTTCTAGGATTCCATGTAAAAGTTTCCGGTAGCAGGGTTTACACACAAGTGTAAAAGGCTCAAAAGCTAGTTCCGGTTTCAACACTAATCTTCTCATTATAAATGAGAAATATTTTATTGTTTCCCTAGATGCAGTGTTTTTTTTAAATGCCACCGCTACCTCTTGATGTGAGCCTGCAAATTCAAGAAGCAAATGCAAAACTGAAATCATTAAGACTTCTTTAAAAGTTTGAAGACCAATACCTATTTTTGTTGCTACTGAGTCTCTGACGACATTGAGAAGGACACCACAGTTCAAGATGATGTTTATTTAGAGGGACACTGTGTGGTGGGATGGATTTGGTGGCTCCAAGTTTATTTATTGTCCCACCTCAGAAACTTTTGATGTCATTCTAGTTTTTGTTATTGTCATCTCCCTGTGTATTTTAGACAAGGTCTCAAGCATTTCAGGTTAGCTGTAAACTTGCTATGTAGATGAGGATGACCTTGACTTCCGGTCCTTCTGTCTCCGCTTCCTGAGTGCTGGGACTACAGGTGTGTACCACCAGGGCAGGCTTCCGGGGTTTTGTGCATGTTGGACAATCACTCTTCCAACTAGACCACCTCCTAACCCTTCAGCCTTGCAAATGTTTAGGATATTGTAATTATAAACAGTGTCAGTAGTAGAAGGAACTCCCAGAACTAGTAAAGAAATTGACTTGAGCAAGAATACATACATTGCTTCCTAACTATCCAGTACCATTTCCAATCCTTATTTCCTTACCAGTTTGCCCCTAATATTGCCAATGGTAGAACCATGCCCCATTAACTATTCACCTCCCTGCCTTTTCTTGTTATTGAGGTGATGCTGAATTCCATCCCTGGTTCCTGGGTTGCTTCTTCCTTCCTGACTGGAGGCTGCATGCCTGTGCCATCTGCCAAGTCTGTGCACTGCACCTCCAGCCCACAGGGTGGCAGTCTGGAAGTGAGACTTTGGAAAGGTAATTGGGCTTAGATGAGGTCGTGAGGTGAAGCTCTCATGGTGGAACTGGTGCTCTTAGAGGAACCGGAGAGAGAGATTTATTGACTCATCCACAAGCATGCCCAGTGTACTGAAGAGAGACCAGAGACCATGTGCCTGAATAGTGAAACCAGGAAAGGCAGCTGCCTATAAGCCTTGAAGTGAGCACTCTGCTCAATAATCCTGGCTTCCAGACTTTTGAAAAGGCTGGTTCTGTTGGTAAAGCCAGCCATTATATGGCAGTGTGTCACAGCATTTGAGACAATGAAGATGTTTCCCAGAAGAGGGAACTCGAGGCTGTTTCTATTTCTTTTTAATAAATTTATCTATTTGTCTGTCTCTCTGTCTCTGTCTCTCTCTTTCTTTACCTATCTTACATCCTGGCTACAGTCCCTCCCACTTCTTTTAGTCCCTTCCCCCAGCCCCCATCTACTTCCATGCTTAATTCTTACTGTGAAGGCTTGGCCTGCAGAGATCCCATCAACAAATACCAACTAATTAAGCAACTGAGCAAACAGAATTCATTGCTTTGCATAGAGAATCAGGCCAAGGCAAACTGTGAAATCAAGCACATTTCCTGTTGGTTTACTCCCTGGGGTGTATTCTACTCCCTCTTCTGCTTTCATAATACCATGAAATCCATTTGCTCAGCTTGCTTGCTTAGTTAGGGTCCCATATTCTAAAGCTTTCTGTACATCCATTCCCATCTAAGAGATCATTCCCTCAGTTTCCCCAAGGAGTTCTCTTCACACTTGGCTTTGTCCTGTTTCCCCATGACTCTGTTTTTAGAAACTCAAACTCTTGCTCTTGGGTGTGTCTTATGTTATCCTGAGTGCCTTTCTCTTAACCCTGTGCTTAAGACTCTATTAATATTATAATATATAGTTATATTAAAATACATTTATTAAACCCAGTTCTGCCTCACAAGAGAGAAAACATTCCCTGTTTGTTTATTCTCCTCATCATTTTCTTCTTGAGTAGTTGTCACTTCAAAAGCAAACTATATATAATATTCTTAAGTGGTACTTTTATTTCCTCAATTTGTTATTATAAAAGTGCAGTTCTTTATTTTAGAGATTGTGTAGCTGCTGGATGTACATTACAAGTTATAGGAGGGTCACAAGCAATGACAGTCTTTGGGGAATGAGGGGTGTTCTTACAAATGTTAGATGGAGAAGTTGTTTTCTGGATCACTTTAAAAATGGTTGGCCTCACACCTTAATGACTTCACATAGCTCCTGATCAATGGGAGAAATAAAATAACAGAAACAGTTTTTCAAATGTGAAATTGAGTTACAGGGAGATTTAGCCACCCTCCCCTTTCCCAGGCGTCACACAGTGAGTAATGTTGGTATAGAAGGCACTGAGTTTATCTCATTTTCAACTTCTCATGTTTTCCATGATTTTATGATTCTTGTCATGACCATTATTTATTGTGAAACAGTGGGAGTCAGAATTTCAGTTCTTATCACTGTACTGGCTAAGAGGTGAGCCACCACAGTGAGCTTCAGGCACTCAACTTGGTCGTGCATCAGTTTTTGCTGTAAATGTGATCATCTGTAGCCTAACTCATGCTAACAGCAGTGTTGTTCAACTAGCATCCCACATGAGCACAATACCACTCCAAAGTGTGTCCTGTCCAACTGTTACCTATGAGACTGGAAACTCTGACTAACAGGATCATCAGAGGGCTTGTTACAGGGTTTGGTGCGCAAATAACCACCGTGAATTCACATATATGAGGGCTAATGCTGACTGTGAACCAGACAGCACCCTGAATCATGTAAGACACAGACCTCTGTGCATGTCTCTATGGGGAGTTCCCAGACTGGGTTAATGGAGGTAGGAAGGCCTACTCTATGTGAGAGTGTCATCATCATATGGTCTGGCCTCCTGAACTGAATAAAAAGGAGAAAGTGAGTTGAGAATTAGCATCCTTGTCTCTCTGCTTCCTAACTTTGGATGCCATGTGCCCAGCAGCTTCAAGGCCTTGCTGGCATGCCTTTTCTGTCACCAAGGAGGGTGCTTTCAAACTGTAAGCTCAAACAAGACTTCTTTCCTAAAGTTCCTTTTGCTAGGTATTGTGTGAGCAATGAGAAAAACAGCCAGGTGTACCACATCTTCGACAACACCCCAACTTCTACCTGAAATCCAGGCCATGACAAGATAATTCTAAGATAGTTTCCAGACAGCAGAATGGGAGTGGGTAGACAGGACAGGAGAGTCCCATGGAGCCTGAAGAGGTGGTGGGATGCTGGCACGCAGATACAGATGCTTCCGTTTCAGATAATTCTGAGGATAGAAGGCCAACTGCGACCATTTGCCAATGCTCAGAGAAAGCTTTGAAGACATGATGATGCTGCGTGTAAGACGGTTCTCAGCAACTGTCTGTTAGAGGAAACACTACCTGGCTGAAGAAAAGGCCTCAAATGGACAAACTGAATTACATTGTCAAAACTAAAACTCCATAATTCTTCTTTTCAAGTATTCCCCTCTTTGAGTTTTGAAATTTATTAGGGATTTTGAGATTTATTCGGGCCCCTGGCAGCGGCCCCATGGCCGTGGCCGTGGGGCACATGTCAGAATGGCTGAGTCACTCTTTTCCATTTGGGGTATCATTTTGAAGCTGGTGTTCATGGGCAGGACTCTCTGCATTTATCTTTCAGGCCTGAAGACACTAGAGAGAGTACATCTAAATTAGTGGCTGTATGTAATGTCCTCTCTCTGGTTGGCGAGTCTGGTAGAGGACCTGTTTTTCACGTTCCTGATGCTTTCAGCCTTCAGAAATCAGCCGCAAATGGTCTTCATTTCCTTTTCTCACTGCCAAAAAAGCTGGGAGATACTTGGAAGGCCGCTTTTCATCAAAGCAGGTTCCCCCACCCATCTGTCCTCCGGATGAATGCTGTTTGTCTTCCACAATAGGGTTTGAGTATGTTATGTGTTTTCTGATTAGTGGTTCTGATTAGCACACAGATAATCATTGGAAATAACTGCTGCTGGGTATTTTTGGACTCCACATAAATATACATGAATGTGGATGGCTGGGAAGTAGTAAATAACCAGGCCACACTGCATGATTAGAGTCCAAGCTGCATTGTCAGGGAAGAAATGTAGGCTCCATTTCCAGTGATACCTTTAAGGAGTCGCTACATCCAACAGGATCTGGGCCCGTGGGAAGGAGTGGTTTTGCCCTCAAACCAAGACAGGAGTCAGATTTCTAATTTCAGAATTATCCTTTCCCTTTAAAAATGTTCCTTTGGGTTTTGAAGTATGTAATCAATAACAAGGGTGTGCTTCTAGACCATTGGGTGTTGTTATAAGTCTTTCTTAGAAGGGAGGAAGATGGAAAAATAATACACAGTTCGATAAAAGTGTGCTGTGTCTATCTGACTGAGGCATTAATCATGACAGAAGTTTGAAGACAAGAAAACATTTAATAATTTTCACTTCTTCATGCCAGGTGGCAAGCTGTCTTCATGCCAGGTGATAGGTAGGCTATTCCACACTTGCAAAGGCCTGTTGTGCATGCAAGAGACCTTTGTGGCCACAAGTGTCCACAGAACTTCATAGATTCTCCCTTACATGGATGTTAGCCTGAAGATACTCTCTGCAACTGAACTATGCATTTTCCTGTTTGTAGGCGATGAAGCTGAGATGCAGAGATGGAGACATTGGCCTTGAGTTATGGCTCCTACACAGTACCAAAGACAGGAATTCAAGTTGTCTGATTCCCGGTTCTGAGAAACACCAGTTTTTATGTTCTCTCCATCTCAACTTCATAGTCTCTTCAGTAAATCAGGCCTAGTAGTACATCACAAACGCTGACCGCCAAACAGCTGCACTTAACACCCTGTAAATGGGCTGTCAGGATTCACAGGACAAGAGTCTAAAATAAATGTTCAGAAGCCTGATTCAAGAACATGGACTGACCCCTTGCTTTTAATTCCTGCTCCCATCCTAAATTTCCCCGACATGGTTGAGAGACTATAAAAATATGAAAAAAATCTGTATAAGTTGCAGAAATAAGGAGTGCCCTCCGTGTGCCAGAGGCATCTCAGCAAGAAACAGTGCAGAGACAGCTGCAGAAGGAGCTGCAGCCAGCTGGGGGATCCGTGCCTAGGAGCCAAAACTGGTGTGAGTAGGGATGGGGGCAACCCTGAGCACAGCATCACACCACAAGCTGTGACAGGTAAGGATTTGAGCAAGCTCCTGAGGAGTGAAGGGAGAGAGCTGATCTGCCCTTCCAGAAGCTGTGGGATGTGCAGTATCAACAAGCACCCACAGGCATCTGCATGCATTTACTCCGTGCTTGTGTAAGTCTGTGAATTCGTGTGTATACACATGTACGGAAAGGTCAAAGAACAGTGCTGAGTATTTTCCCTCAGGAAAGGGAACATTTCATATCTATCCATCCATCTGTCTAACTATCTGTCTGTCTGTTATCTATCTGTCTTGTCTGTCTATCTATTTAAGATGGGGTCTTTTATTGCCTTGGAACTTTATCAAATAGCCTAAGCTTTCTGGCCAGTGAGATTCAGTAAGGTACCTTTCTACACTGCCCATCTCACTGTTACTGGGATTATAAGCATACACCACTGCACCCCACTTTGTATGTGGGTTGGAGGAATCAAACCTAGGTCCTCACACTCGCGAGGCAAATGCTTTGGCAGTAGAGCGGTTTTCTCATCTCTCACCAAATATTTGGTGCAGACTGGATGCCGCCAAGGGGCTGCAGACAGTGGGCATGTCTGCCTCTTAGGTCCAGGACATATGCTTACTGCTTGAGTGGAATACAGAGAGACAGTGCAGAGGTTCAGAGTTGGACCCATCTCGCTGTTCTGAAATATTCACACGTCTTTCTCAGGGAGACCATTTTCACTCTTCTCCGCCCTCAGCTTAAAGGTGAGAGGTTTTTAACCTCCATGAGTGTTCTTCGTCTCAGAGGTATGTGCTCCTACACTGTGAGATGAGGGCTTGGAGATGGGTGGATGAGCATCCAGACCCATGGGTGAGTCTCACTGTGCCCAGCTGCACTTCTTTCAACTCCTGGAAGCATGGCTCTGACCTTAGAACCCGCACGGATGCAGAGTATAGAGATTTGACTGATGTTGACAGCTACCAAAAGTCAGTTCCCAATCTTCTTCTCGGGTTAGGACCTGTAGTACCTGCCTGGCTGTATCTCATTTGAGTTAAACAACCTTTTCAATCCATGAGAAATACAACACCAAGTAGATTTCTCATGCAGTACAGTATGCAGTGATGGCGATTCTTTTCTGGGATACCTGGACAAATGTCTATCCACTCCAGATAGGATACTTAAGGCAGACCGAATAAATGATTGCACTCAAGTCCAGCTTGCTTAACCAGTGAGCTTCATCCACTGGAGCATGTGTGACTCAAAGGAAACTGCTTTGCTGAAAAGTCCACCCCAGCGTGGGTGATGACTCATGAAAGCCCTCGGCATACCAGAGCTATATGCATGACATGCAGTCAGCGGGTCTGTTGGAGAGCCCTATCTACCCAGTGATTATTACAGTTTATATAACATTGGGAGTCAGGGTACGTTGTGAATCTTGTAAGTTTCAGGAGCTTCTTGAGAGCTCTGCACATCCTTTACTTCCTGAGTGGCACTGAGCCTCCCTCATGGGAGAGGGAAACAGCTGCATTGTCAGTGGGGGTGTGATGGCTATTTTTGGTTGTCAACTTGACCATATTTGGAATTAAACAAAATCCAAAAATGGGGGCGGCACTCCAGTGAGGGAGTTTTTTGCTTAACTTGAAGTAGAAAGCTTCGCTTCTAATCAGCATCTTGAGGCAGGAAGACAGACCTTTAGTCAGGGCCACAGCTTCTGCTGGAAGCCTATATGAGGACGTGGAAGGAGGAAGATTTTACTCTTTGACTTACAGCTCTTGTGTTGCTAATGGGTCCATTCCTGCACTGGCATTACTTCTTCAGGATTCCAGTGTCTATTGAAGACCAACTGAGACAACCAGCCTTGTGGACTGAACAACTACTGGACTCTTGGACCTTCTGCTGAAACCCAGCATCATTGGATTAGCTGTACCACATCCTGGAAGTCATTCTGACAAACCCCTATGTGTGTGTGTGTGTGTGTGTGTGTGTGTGTGTATCTGTGTGTGTGAGAGAGAGAGGGGGAATTTGTGTGTGTATGTGAGGGAGAGGGAGAGAGAGAGAGAGAGGGAGAGAGAGAGAGAGGTTATTTTGTTACTCTAGAGAACCCTAATTCAGTGGGGGTATTCACACAATGCTTTCTCAGTGTCCCATGAAATGGCAGACCCAACTTGCATTAGGACAACACATTTAAATCAACAGAAAAGTATACTACACAAAGAAATTAAATATATCTTTCCACGGGGGAAAATGATCACTCCTTGGGGAGCATCAAAGAGAATGTGCTACACCGTTTGGTATTTCTGGAAGATCCCTAAGGGTGAGTGAAGTTGGCTCATTGCCCTGCACAGAACTTGCTTCTCCTGGGGTGAATGGAACTGGGAAGGAAGGTAGGGCGGTTCTTGTATTTATTTTGTGACCCAAGGGAGGATTTGAGAAAGAAACTCTGTTACAGACAGAGTCAGAGCTGCTCCCTCTACATGCGTTTTCCTTTTCTCTTCTCATCTACAGTTCTTCTCTGTTCTGTGGAAAGAGACCACACCAACGCCCAATGCCACCTCCTTTCTCTTGTACACACCACAAAGAATTGACAAAGAGCCTAAGGCAATCTTTTAAAAACATCCCTTTTTCCTAATTCTGGACAATGCATGTTCCCCACCCACGCTCAGCCACCAACAGTCACTTACACATTAAGGCTGAACAAACAGTGAAGAATCAACAGACAGATGAAAACATCTCAGTCCTTCATCAGAAAGGGATTTAAGTATGGGAGCAAACCCTCCCTAGGAAGCCAACTTACTCTGTGGAGCCAGGGAACTTCAGAAACTTCATTTTGTATTTCTGCAAACACATAAAAGGGTATTGCACCTCAGAAAAGGAAACACAATCAGAGAAAGAAAAAAATACTAAAAAGTACAGATTCATGCTTTAAAAATTTAAAATACCATTATAGATCTCTTCTATACTTTGAATTTTAAAAAAATAAAAAAATATTTTCTTCCCCACCTATGAGCCAGTGCATTTGCAGAAACTGTTTCCTATGGAAGAATGGTAAAGGTGAGCTCCAGGATTCAGAGGAAGGAGTGAACAATGGTGTGGAAATGATAGCCAGGCATTGAAAAGAATTATGATGAATGTATGTAGGAGGTCAAAGACAAGAGAATTCCTGAGCCTGAAATGAGTATGGGCAAACAAAAAAAAGTATTACAGAAGTTTCTGAAGAGTGATGTTAATGGAAGTGATCTATATTTAGATATGTTGAGGTTTCTTCCTCAAAGCAGAAAGTTCTCATGCTGACAATCAAACTTCCTCTTGAAACTCTTCAGTTTCAGCAGATGATGAAGCATTGCAGCAAGAATAATTGTGACCCCAGTACTGCATACCTGACAAAGATAATTCATGTGCAAGAGCATTGGAAATGCATTTTCAGACTTCGAAGAAATCAGAAAGCAAATTACCAAAGTGCCATACCTGAAAATATAAATTAAGGAGATGTTTGGTTCTAGCTGAGAAGTTGAAATGAAGAATTCTGAATGAGAAAGATAAAACAAAATGTACACAAGAATCAGCCAGTAAAACACAGTTCAAAAAAACAATCTTATTGCTATGACTGGAGTTATTAAAAACAGCAGCACAATGGGGG
The DNA here is from genome assembly GCF_017639785.1 of Mesocricetus auratus. NCBI lineage: Eukaryota > Metazoa > Chordata > Mammalia > Rodentia > Cricetidae > Mesocricetus > Mesocricetus auratus. Next base: position 143,018,945 of record NW_024429266.1, on the reverse strand, counting down.
AAATAGTAATATGTTTTAGAATGTTGTAGATCATTCCTATAAAAGGTATGCATGGCATCACTTATTGTCTACTACAAGTTACATGATATACCATAGAGATGGAGCTGAGGCTGTATTCATGGGGCCCTAGTAAGGCTAACCTCAGCAGATACTGATGTGCGTGGACATGTGACTGCTTTTTCAGACAGAGTGAGGAAGGAATGGTAGTTTCCACTCCAGTCTGCCACTTAAGACACCAGATGTTGACATAACTCAGTTTAACTCTAGGATGCAACCATGCCCAGACGGGTGGGAGACAATACCTTGGGAGAAACTTGGCTCCTAGTAATGAAGAACATGGCTGTTGTGCTGACCTAGATCATTTGCTCTAGACTATTCCTTCTTAAGCCACCATGCCACAGTTTTTGTTGTTTATTTTTTAATCACAACAGAATATCTTTGCTCTGATAGATGTTAGTGGTACAGAGGAAGAGAAGATTCACTATACTACGCATAGGTGAAGCATTCAAGTTCATAAAGAGTGCAACCTAAACATGTGGTGTTTTGGATTGGGGAGATGGCTCAGTAAGATAAGTGCCTGCTGCGAAGCTATGAGGACCTGAGTTCTGATTGCCAGCAGCAAGATAAGAAGGCAGACATCCTGATCACACCTGTAATCTCAGCACCAGTGGGGTGGTGAGCTACACATTCAGTGAGTGATCCTGTCTCAAAAAGTAAGATGAAGAGTGGCAGACAAAGACACCTGATGTTGACCTCTAATGCCGCCCCACACTCATCCAAAACATGCATTCAAAACACATACAATTTTAAATAAAAAAGAAACACAGCTTTTTACAACAACCAACTTGTTTTGTGTATAACATTTGATACCCATGGATGCCCTTGGTGGCTGTGTGAGGGGGACCCAGTGCAGAATTGGTGGCACCATTCCCTAGATAGGTGGTCCTGTCCTATATAAGAAAGCTAGCTGAGTATGAGTTAGTAAGTAAAAAAAAGTCCAGAAAGTGACATTCCTTCCTGGTTTCTGCCTCATGCTCGGGCCATGAGTTCCTGTCCCGACTTCCCACAATTATGGATTATGACCTGGAAGTATAATCCAAATAAGCCCTTCCTCAACAATATCATGTTATTTATTTAATGATATTTATTGCATCAACAAAAAGAAAGCTATTCCTCAACTCTTCAGATTTTATCGGCTGCAAGTCCCTGTGTGAGTGCTGCCTCTTTCAGGAGTTTACTGAGGAGATTTCTCCCCAACTTCTGCTGTAAGACTCCAGGTTCATTTTGTAGTAAATCTCATGATTGTTAACCTGGAGTCCACTACCTGGAACTTGAGAGTTGTTGAAAATACAAATTCTTCAGCTAGCTAGGATACCAACTGGTTGGGAGGTTATACCCTAGGTAGGGTAGGAAAATAGTGTGGGATGCTCTTTTTTTATTTCATGAGACCACCCCTGGACTGATGGTTCTGCGTTCTATTAGAAAGCAGGCTGAGCAAGCCATGAGGAGCAAGCCAGTAAGCAGCCCTCCTCTTGCCCGCTGCCTGCATCAACTCCTGCTTCCAGATTCCTGCCCTGCCTGGATTCCTACCCTGATGTCTTTCAGTGGTAAACTGTGATATCAAAGTGTAAGCCAGAACCACGTGACTGAGGGAACTTAATTTAGGGTTGTGGAGAAAAGAGTTGAGCTTTGGAAGGTGAGATCTGGTAACCTCTTCTAAAGAAAAACATTTAATTGTGGTGGCTCACTTACAGTTTCAGGGGTTCAGTTCATTATCATCATGGCAGGAGTGTGGTGCTGGTGGCAGGTAGATGCGGTGTTGGAGCTGAGAGGCCTTACATCTTGATATGCAGGCAACTCACTGTCACACTGAGAGAAGCCTGAGAAAAAGACCTGAAAGCCTGCCCCCACAGTGACACACTTCCTCCAACAAGGCCACACCTACTCCAACAAGGCCATACCTCCTAGTAGTGCCACTCCCTTTGGAATCTATTTTCTTTCAAACTACCTGTCTTCCCAACTTGCTTTTGGTCATGGTGTTTCATTAAGCACTAGTAACCCTAAGTATTACACTGTGGATACAATGTAACGAGTTACCTGATTATGTTGCTGCTGTGACTTCCCTGCCTTGACAGACTACAGCCTTGGAACTGTAACATAAAATAAACCCTCCCATGTTAGTTTGAATACAAAATGTCCTCTATAGGCTCTTGTATTTCAACACTTCGTCCCTGGTTGGTGGTGCCCTTAGGGGACTTTGTGGTGCCTTTAGGAGGCAGAGCCATGCAGGAGGAAGAACACCACTAGCCAGGGTTGAGAACTCACAGCCTCACCTCACATCCCGTTGGCTCCTTCTGCTTTGTGCTGAGGATGTGCTCTCAGCTTCTTGCGCCAGCCATCTCTTGTCCTGTCTCCAACACCATTAGGGACTGCCCACCTGGATCCATAAACTATAACTTCATTCTTTCTTTGAGTTGCTTCTGGTTGTGGTGTTTTATCACAGCATCAGACATGTAACTAATCCACTGCCCTTAAACTGCCTTGTTGGGGATTTTTCATGGCAAAGAGAAGGGTAACAGGGCTGCCTTCTTCCCTAGGGTACCTTCCCAGCTCAGGTCTACATGCTGTCTCCCTAGTCCCTAGTTTGCCCCTCTCATCACTAGACAGACCGTGGGGGACTCTTTTCATGTCTGTTTGCTGCTTATTTTTCCTTCTCCTGTTATTTGTCTGTGCAAGTTCTTCTGTATTACTGGGTTGTTTCATGTTTCCTAAAGATTTAAATTTCCTGTCAATAACGTGAGTCACAATTGCACCTTATGCTAAATACATCAGATGCCTGCTATAGAGCAGCCACTTTCCATTGGTTGTGCTGGAGAAAGAAAATTAGAACAAAAGCTTTTCCCAGCCCACAAAAACTCTCTGTAAAGGTAGTGAAAGAAGGAGACAGTTTTCCTACCAAATACACATTAATCCTGAGGCGATGTATGCTACAGGCAATCAACTAAGAGACTGCAAAGCCAGAGAGACATTTTAACGTTTTGTGTGGGCAAACAGATGCAACCCATTACATACATGTATTCAAGCTGACCAATAACTAGCCTTCAAGTAATAAGATCTAAAGGTACCATTTGTCACAGCAAATTCAAACTGATCCACTGGGCAAATTGAGGTGTTCATCTGTGCTAGTTGTATCCAAAGGGAAAACAAATACAGCTTCACAACGAGACAGTTTTAAAACTTGAGCAAGATGCCTAACAGTTAAACTTGTAGCTGTCTGTGGATTCTATCTCCCTTGATGATTACATTCCAAAAGGATGGCTTCCAGGTCCTTGAGAAAGATGTGCCTGAGACATAAACCTGACAAAAGAGCTATCTAGTTTTCAGAAGGATTTATACACATTTCAAAAAGGGGAGAGAGGACCTTTCCATTGCAAGTATTCTAAAGGAAATACTCAAAGAAAAAGGAAGAGGGGAAAATAAAGTGTCTTAGAGTTAACCAATATTTTCTTCACAGTTGCTTATAATATTGTTTTCTGTGTCTGCTGTACATAACAGGGATATTATATTTTAGCTTATATAATCAGTAAAATGATGGGGAAGTCCTGTGTATATGTCAATAAAGCACTGTTGGCCAATAGGGAAGCAAGATAGGTGGGACTAGAAGCTGAGGAGGATTCTGGGAAAGAGGGACACAGGTAGACATCATGTAGCCGCCATAGAAGTAAGAGGTCTGGATCTTTTCTCTGATAAGAGAAATATTTAGATTAACAATTATGGGGTTAAATACTTAAGTCAGTAATAGTCAGTAAGAAACCAAGAAAACGGCCAACAGCTTCATAATCAATACAGTGTCTTGTGTGTGGTTTGGGGACTGCAATTGTGACAGGGCCTAGGCGGATGGTGGGGAAGGCTACACTCTACATATGGTATCAGAAGTGGGATTTAATTTCCACATAGAATGACAAACGTTTAAAGGGAATTTTAGGAACAAAAGAACAGAGAGAAGCACAGCTTCTTGGTAGCAGTATTTTTCTCAGGTGGGCTCTGTTTTGCTAGAGACAAGCAGAGACCCATGTGGCTCACTTAAGGGAGTCTTCTTGACTCAGCAAGGTTCTTTTAAGAGGCTCTGCTAGCAATTGAATGGTGTGCACGAGCACCTGGAAGTGGCAGTGACCACATCTCCAAGCTGGCACCAGGCTGCTGGATGTCAGCACAGACTGAGGCAGTGAGCAGTAGTCAAACTTATGCCCACCATGTTGGAAAGCCAGCGGCTGTTTCCACTTTAATTTTAACAATGTTCTTTAACCTGTATAAGACACGTGACCAGAAAAACATAAAGTTTTACAGTAAAGTCAGATTCAGATAAAGAAAAATATGGGTAGACTTGAGAGAGTAAAAGAAACAAGATGTTGAAAAAATAAAAATAAAGTAGCTGGGTGTGGAGGCACATGCCTTTAATCCCAGTGCTCCAGAGACAGAGGCAGGTAGATTTCCAAAGAAAAACCCTGTCTCAGAGAAAAACAAATAAAAGTAAAAGAAATAGAGTAATATAAGCCACATAAAGATGGAAAACATACAGAAAGTCTGGATACTGTATACTATTGTGTTTTTCAGTTGTTCAGTGGCTAAGGAGGGAACAACTGCTAAAATATACTTGATTATAAATGCTGCTGAATTAATCCAACTTACATATTTCAAAAATGCTTTTACTTCTAACTTTAAACATAAGGATTGGTTACTTGGAAAAGGAGTTTTTGTTTGTTTCCACAAAAAATAGAAAGCTGTGGATTCCTTTCAGGCTTCCGTGGTCTCTGGAATAGAGAGATGGCTAAGCAGTTAAGAGCATTTTCTTCCAGAGGTTCCAAGTATAGTTTCCATCACCCATGTTGAAGTGGACTGCACTATCTGAAACTGTAGCCATGGGTATCTGATGCCCTCTTTTGGCCTCTGTAGGCACTGCACCCACAACCACATACAACAAATAAACACAAATACACAAACAGAAAAAACATTAAAGATCTAAAAAATATCTTACTACCTAGATACCCCACCTACTGAAGTATCTCCAACCTCCCAAATAGTACTGCCCAATGTGTTCTAAACCTTCAACACATGAGCTTGCAGGGATGACTCACATTCAAGCCATGGCAGGTTTTAAGTGGGAAGGAACATCCCACTTCATCTCACCTTGCTTTATACACGCTAGCCTCATAAGCACCGGCTTTGTGTCTGGAAACTGTCCACACCTGACACAGGTGAACAAAATTCTTCCTCCTTAGCTCTCAGCTTCTTTTACATCCATTAACATCCTGTTCTTTGGTAAAATCAACAATCTAATTTTCCATAGGTCCTCATGAACTAGCATATTGTGTTACCTTCCCTCTAGTTACATAAATCCATTTGCCTACTGTCCACAGCAACCACTCAAACTCATTGCTTCTAAGAATGCACTCAAGAAATTATGAGCATGTTTTTGGCCACCAATATTACACATTAGGAAATGTATTTTTAATCATAGTATCTACTATGTTACTTTTCATAACCGCTGAGCCACCACTCCAGCCCCAACTATGTTACTTTTCAATACAGGGGATAAACACATACTTTCATTTGTAGAACAGTGATAAAGGAGATGTTTTTAGCCTGAAAATCTGGAACCCTGGCAGCAGGGTAAATTCTCCCACCTGTTCTGATATGCCAATAAAATGCATGAATGATTGTCAAAAGCAGAAAGAAGACATAAGGTTGCATTTGGAAGATGGATACATTGTCTGTCTGTCTATCTAGAGGAGAGAGAGAGAGAGAGAGAGAGAGAGAGGGAGGGAGGGAGGGAGGGAGGGAGGGAGGGAGGGAGGGAGGGAGGGAGGGAGAGGTGGTGTTCAACTCCATCACTCAGGTACTAACGTGAACTCAAAGGTTTAAATAGACTATGGAGGGACTCGGACGTAGGGTTAGAGGTGTTCATATGCAAGTTTCGCTGAATGGTGATTTTTTAGGCTTGTCACTACACATAAAGGAGTTTCCAGAGAGAAAGAAGATTATATATCCAAATCCCAGTGTTTAAAGTATCTGAGCAAAGCATCCCAACATTGTAAAAATTCCCATCATACAAAACACAAGGGCAGCAGTGAAAAACTGATAAAAATCTGAATAAAGTCTCAATAGTTAGTGACATCATATGAACGTGTCACTACCTTGCTTGTACTATAACATACAACATTAAGAATAAAGAAATATGGGTGAGGTTTGGCAGGTTTCCCTATCTGCATCTTCCTTCCTTCCTTCCTGTTTTTCTTTTTCTCTCTGTCCATGTATACATATATATGAAAAATTTTATAAACCTAAAATGATGATAAATTACAAGTTTATTTAAAATCTATCATGTCCCTTGATGTTGTTTATAGTTTGGATTTCCATTTTCAACTGTAATTCTCACGCATATTACTGTTTTTGTTGTTACATCCCATGAAAGAAGGAAGACACTGGTCTCCTTATAGATAGTGTTCTGGCTTAAAAGCCTGTGGCATAATATATATTTAGTAGGGTAGAACATTCTGTTTTATGGAAAAATATTCAAGCTCTATGTATTTATTCTTACAGATTAATTTTGCAATTAGGTTCTTCCAAAGACATCTGCATCAAGCTTTTGATCGAGATTGTAAGTTCAGTGAGTAGTTTGTAAAGTCATACTTAATATCATTAGGATATGCAAAGTTGTTGCTATGAATAATAAAAAAGCAAGCAAAGTGTGTGGATAGGTCAGCTGAGGAGCAATCAAAAGACTAATGGGAGGTTTCAAGACAGTCAGGAGTCAAAGTGCTGTGGAAGCCTGTGACTTGAGTCTGATCTCTTGACCCCGTCTTGGAAGGAGAGAGGCAACTGCCCAAAAATTGTTCTCTGAATACTATACACTCTCTGTGGTGAGAGTGCTCAAACTCACACAGATGCATATCACTCTCTCTCTCTCTCTCTCTCTTCTCTCTCTCACACATACACACACACACACAGACACACCAATAATAAAATAAAAAACTGATGACATACCAAATTCATATTGAGTTTCATAATAATGAACAATCATTTGGCATACAAAATGTATATTGAATTTCATAGGAACAATCAATAAAACAGGAATTGGAGAAAACAGTCAGCATTATTCCTTCCTTCCAGTGTCAAAAATGAAAACGAATAACAATTCCTGGTTCTATTAGTTGTCTTGTATTGTTGGCAGGAAGATAATTGCCAAAATATTTCTGAAAAGCACAGAACGTCTCCTTTTAAATTCTTAACAACTGGATGCTATATATTAAGCCTGCCTTTTCTCAGAAGAAAGATGTATAATTATGAAAAGAGTCCTGTAACATTGCTTTTTAATAGTGAGAGTATCTTAGTGTTACATTAGAGCATGAATAACTACAACTTATGCTTGGTAAACACACAGTGAAAACGACAAACGCTGGTCTGTGTGCTATGCTTGGGCGTGTTTGTGTTGGTATAACTAATGAGAGTGCTTGACTGCCTCTTTGGCCTTTCTACATGGGAATGAGCAATGTACTTCAGAGCATGGAGTTGTTTGTGAGTTCCTATCCAGACTAGAAACCCTTTTGTAATATGAGATCTCTGACATCTCAGGCCCCTCCCATTGAATTAGTGTGCTGAGATTTTACAGAAAGATGAACAACAGGAGTGGGCAGTGACATGAACTCTACTGCATGTGCAAGAGAGGGACCCTGGGGTTCCCATCCGAGGACATACATGTACTATTCATGACAACAGGTCAGGGGCAGTTGCTCTGTGGTTTAATTGGTCTTCTTGTGGAAGACAAACAACTTAGAAGTAATGAAAGATGTTATGTGTTGATCCCCAGATTACTTCCAGAAAATAAGTGAAGTAAATTAATTCTTATCCCTGGTGGTTTTTTTTGTTTTGTTTTGTTTTGTTTTTTGTTTTCAGTTCTTCTGCGCCTCTGGGAGATGCCAGCCATTAATTGTGGTTCACTTTGGAGCTGTTAGTGTTTTGTGATTTGTCATGAGGGAGATGTGAAAAAAATGTCTTTTTACTCCACATAAGGCACCAAGGACAGACCAGAGAAACAGGTCTACCACAGTGCAGCTTAACGAAGCAGTGAGTGTATTCAGTGTTAACTGAGGATGGGTGAGGAGTTTACTCACATAACATGGCCCATTCAAAGGCAGCTGCATCACTGAAAGGTTCACCCAGCATGGACGATGATGACTCACAAAAGTTTCACAGCCTTCAGGTAACTCCACAGAAGAGTGCTTTGTCCTACCTTGTGATTACTGCTTGTGTGACCTTGGGGATAGTGCTGTGAATCTCCCGAGTTTCAAGAGCTTCCTGACTCTTGTGAACACCCTTCCTCTCTCCATAAGGGAACATTTCACATAAATCAGAGGTAATGATCAAATCTACTCTCATTTAAGAATAACATGTAATACTGACTTAAGTCACTGGTAATTTGGATTTTACACGTGCTTGAAGGACACCAGTCAGGGAGACTTGAAGCTGTATGACAAATTCAGCTGTTGCAAAAGTTGGCAGACGCTTGAATTGAGAGAGTTTAATGTACAAAGACAAGACAGGGGAAAGACATGGAAGGGGAGACATAAGGAACTTATCTTGAGCCCAATAAAGGAAGAAGAATAAAACAGGTGAATGCAAAGCCTCTATGAGGATACCTGTGCTTTAACAGTCACTGGATGACACTCTTTACCTCTCAGCCCCGTGACACCACTTGCCTTCTCTTCCTGCTCAGTTAGAGAGCACTTGTGTTTGACCTCCAGGGAAGGAGCGTGTAAGATTCTGAGCAGAACTCACATCAAGAAATGACAATGCAGTTTTACTCCTGAATGTAACAGCAAGATTTGTAACTATAAGCAGCTGAAATGGTCCCATTAAGTGGGCTTTTGTCTACATCTCCTTCAACATATCATCTTCCTCATGGCCATCATGTACATGCATGTCTGGAGACTCCTGGATGTGTAGCTTGCCACTCTTGGGCATATGCTTCCCATGCTAACTTCCATTAGAACCTTGGAGGTTAGAATTTGGCAAGGTAGGATCACATCTGTGATCACACATGTGGTGAGAGCTTAGGTGACTTTTGTTGAGGAAAGTGTGACTTCTGTGAAACTTTTGGCAAAGAGAGATTAAGTTCTTTTGAAAACTTGGGCACTTTTATTTTTAAAGCTGGTATACAGTAAAATTGATTTCTTTTCTTGTGTGTCATTCTGTGCTCTGTGACATATAAATAGATCTCCGTAACCATCAGCAAAACCAGGACACAGAATCATTAATTCTATCACCCCAGGAAACTCCTTTAGGGCATTCCTTCATATTCAGACACTTGCTGCACCTTGACTGCTGACAACCAAGATCATTCTGTGTTCTTTTAAAAATATAACTCTTTGAAAATTTCATGCACGCATATATGTAATGGATTTTTGTCACTTTTACTTCCTGTGACTCTCTCTCAGCCCCCAATACCCTCTCTCACTCCCTAATACCCTCAAGCTGACTCCTGTTGAACCCCAACAAGCTCTGCTTCCATTTTCATATCTCTGTAAACTACTGAGTTTATTCAAGGTTGTTTATGTGAGTCTGAGGTAAGGGGTAACTTACTAGATCGTAGGCATCTTAGTCACCACTACACCACTGAAGAAAACAGCTCCTTCTTCCTCAGCAGTCATTAAGGACCGATAGCTCCCCAGGCAAAGGTGATGCCTTGTGAGTTCCACCCCCATCCATCATGGGATGCTGACCAGGTTCATCTTGTGCAGGTCTTGCATCTATAGCCCCAGGATCTGTGAGTTCCAGAATAATTTTATATTTTGTCTCATGTAAGTAGAATATTATAATATGCAACTGTTAAGATCTTTCCCTTTAAATACCCTTGAACTTCATTTAAAGTGTCTTCCATCAGCAATCCATTCCTTGCTGTTGATGGTCAGCATCCTGTGGTGTGAATGCAACATGCTTCGTTTAGACATTCAGTTGATAAAAGGCACTTGTAGTGTGTCCAGGTATTAGCAGTTATGTATGGGTTGTTAGGACTTTTATACAGATTTTATACATGTTATTTGAAACTTCAGGTAAAGTATGTTATGGAGAAGTGGGAAAGAACCTCGTCAAATGTGTGTGTGTGAATATATATTTGAATATATATATATTGATCATATGAATTATGAACTTAGATATTTACCTGTATAGCTCTCTCTTCTCCTCTCTCCCTCCTCCTATCCCTCCTCCTCTGTCTCTCTGTCTTTTCTGTCTGTCTGTCTGCCTGTCTCTCTCCTTCTCTTTCACCCTCTCTCTCACACACTCACGCCACTCATGTATATGATGCTGAATTTCGTTTTTTTATTCTTTTTTAAAGTTTATTTATTTTTTTACACCCTGGCAGCAATTTCCCTTCCATCCTCTTCTCCCAGTCCCCCCATCCCACCCTGTTCCAACCTCTCTAACCCACTCCTACATTTCTGTTCAGGAAAGGTCAGGTCTCCCATGGATATCAATAAAACATGGCATATCAAGTTGCAGTAAGACTAAGCACGTCCCCATGCATTAAGGCTGAGCTAGGTGACCCAATATCAGGAGTAGGATTCCAAAAGCTAGTAAAAGAGCCAAAGACAGCCCCTGCTCCCACAGTTAGTAGTCCCACAAAAGGACCAAGCTACACAAATGTAACATGCATGCAGAGGGCCTAGGTCAGTCCCATGCTCCCTGGTTGTCAGTTCGTCTTGGTGAACCCCTATGAGTTCAGGTTAGTTGATTCTGTGGGTTTCCTTGTGGCGTCCTTGACCTCTCAGGCTCATACAATCTTTTCTCCACATCTTCTGCAGGATTCCTGAGCTCTGCCTAATGTTTGGCTGTGGGTCTGCATCTTTTTCCATCAGTTGCTGAATAAAGCCTCTCTGATGACAATTGGGGTACTAATCATTTTGGTCTTTTTGTGTCTCAGTTACCTCACTCAGAATGATTTTTTTCTAGTTCCATCCATTTGCCTTCAAATTTAATGATGCTATTTTTGTTAGTTTTTTGAGACAGGGTTTCTCTGTGTAACAGCCCTGGCTGTCCTGGAACTTGCTCTGTAGACCAGGTTGGCCTTGAACTCACATATCTGCCTGCCTTTGACTTTTGAGTGCTGGAATTAAAGGTGTGTGCCACCACTGCCCAGCTGATGTCATTGTTTTTAATAGGTGAGTAATACTCCATTGTGTAAGTGGACCATATTTTCTTCATCTGTTCTTCGGTTGAGAGGCATCTAGGTTGTTTCCAGGTCCTGGCTACTACAAATAAAGTGCTATGCACATAGTTGAGCAAGTGTTTTATGGTGTAATTACTTTGGGTATATGACCAAGAGTGATATATCTGGGTCTTGGTGTAGATTAGTTTACAGGTTTCTGAGACATCACCATATTAATTTCCAGAGTGTCAGTAGAAGTTTGCACTCCCACCAGCAATAGAGAAGCGTTCCCCTTGCTCCACATCCTCTCAATCACAAGTTGTCACTTGTGTTTTTTTATCTTAGCCATCTGTCAGGTGTAAGATGGAATCTCAGAGTCATTTTGATTTACATTTCCCTGATGGCTAAGGTTATTGAACGTTTCTTTAAGTGTTTGTTGGACATTTGAGAATTTTCTGTTGAGAATTCTCTATTTAGATCTGTTTCCCATTTTTAAAAAATGGGTTATTCAGGTTGTTTTGATGTCTAGTCTTTTGAGTTCTTTATATATTTTGGAAATAAGCCCTATGTCAGATGTGGTGTTGGTGAAGATCTTTCCCCATTCTGTAGGCTGCCATTTTACCCTATTGATGGTGTCCTTTGCCTTACAGAAGCTTTTCAGTTTCATGAGGCTCCATTTATTAATTGTTTATCTTAGTGTCTGTACTATTGGTGGCCTGTTCAGGAGGTTGTCTCCTGTGCCAATGTGTTCAAGGCTATTCCTCAATTTCTTTTCTAGGTGATGGATTTCTTTATGGAATTTTCATAATACTTTGTTTTTATTGGTCTTCTTGGTCATTCTTCCCTTAACTTGCTTTAAATTATAATTTTCTTTTTTCTTGAGAATTTCAAACATGTATACAATGAACATAATTATATCTATCTCCTATTACTACCTCTCAATGCTTCCCATTTCCCCTAACACATCTTTCAATTCCTCTGCTTCTTCCTCCTCTCCTTCCTTCTTATTATCTTCCTCCTCCTCCTCTTTTTCTTCTTCCTTCAATAATAACCTGCTAAACTCAGTTAGTACTGCCCATATGACCATGAGTGTGGGATCATCTTCTGAAGCATGGGGTGCCTACCAGTTACATGCTAAAATATAAATGATTCTCCTTCCCAAAACAACAAGCAACTACCAAAAGCTCCCCAGTAGGGTGTGGAGTCTGGAAAAGACTAACCCCATATATACTGTAAGTTTTACTGGCTTGATCTTAGCCATGTAACCACGGGCAGGTAACCACAGCTGATGCGGGGTCTTGACTACAATGATCCTGTCCTGTCACTTCAGAGCACTTTCCCCTATCCTCCAGCTCTTACATTCTGTCCATATCCACTTCTGAAACATTCCCTGAGACTTGGCACATGATGATGGGGGTGACAGGGATGTATGATTTAGAGGTGTCGGGTATAAGGGTGTCCAATTTAGAACTGAGCGCTCAGCCTCTGCTTCCCAGCATATGAGTAGTCATGTGTTTCTCCACTGACTGCTGCCCAGCACAAAGAGATGCTTCTCTGACCAAGACTGAGAGCAGCCCAGGCCTATCTGCATAAACACAAATATTTAGAGGCCATCTTGCCAGCATAACTAACAAGCGAAATAACAACAGTGGGCTCCTCCCTGTGCCCGCCTTTCTCCTCCGACAGTCTCTGCACCCCGTTAGCTTTCCTCTACTTTCATGCCACCCTACTTCTCTCCCTTCTCTCTTCTCCTTTTATGTTCTCATTTCTTGCTTCACACCTTAAGGTGTGTGTTTGCACACACGCACGCACGCCTGTCCACACACCCACAAACACACATTTAAAAATGATTCTGAAACACTGTTTCCCAGAGTGGGTCCGTAACTTTACACTCATATTCGCAGTGGATGAGAGTTCCAGCTGCTCTGCCTTTGTTGTCAGCATTTGGTATGGTTGATACTTAGATTTAACCACTCAAACGGTCGTTTGTGGTTTCTAATTATTTGAACCATGTTCGTGACTAATGATGCTGAACACTTTATAATGTATCAATTCAGTTCTTTTTGCCAATTTCTTAATTGATGTGTATTTATTTTTGGTGTTGTTGAGTTTTATGATTTGTGTAGCCTAAAGTTGAAAGTACACACATAATTGCAAGGACTTATTCAAAATCATTACTTGCATCCCACTGCCATATTAGGTTCTTTTGAAGCACAAAAATACCTAATATTGATAAATTCGTACTTACTAATCTTGTCCTTTTTTGGATTGTGTTTTTTGTGGCCTGTAAAAATTCTTTGCTTCATTCTAGGTAGAAGTTATTTTTTTCCCGTGTTTTCTTTCTACTTTACTTTTAGATCTATGATTTATTATTAGTTCATTCTTTGTAAACCTTCAGTATACACGCTCTCTATCTGTTTACATTAACACATGCAGCTGTGAGAAAATTGTGCTGATGTCATTAATGTCCCTAGTCAATAGAGGCCAAGCTAATCAAAAGGAAGAACTATCTTAGATCTTTCTCTCTCTCCTATCCCCCTCCTTCATCCTATTGGTGTGTGTTTCTCACTCATGGCTCTACTTTATGCTTTTTAAAGATTACAAACAAATAAATTATGTACATTGTATGTGTGGGTCGGTATTCATGGGTGCAGTGCCTGTGGAGGCCAGAAGAGGGCATCATATTCCCTAAAGCTGGAGTTTAAGGGAATTGTGAGCTGCACAGTCTGGGTGCTGATAGCTGAACCTGGGTCTTTGGAAAGACCAACAAGTTCTCTTAAGTGCTAAAATGTGTCTCTAGTCTCATTTTTAATTTGTTTTACTTTGATACAAGATGTCTCATTGAATTTGCAGCTTGTTGTTTCAGATAGGCTGGTTGGCCACTAAGCCTCTGGGCTCCACCCATGTCTACCTGTCAGCACTGGAGTTACAGGTGTACACTACTGCACCCGGCTTCTAAATGAGTTCTGGGGGGCAGAGCCCAGGTCCTTGTGTGAGTGCAGCAAGCACTTTACCCACTGAGTCATCGTCTCTGTCTAAGTAGAACCTCTTGAAGAGGGACGAAAACCCTCTAGACAAGATTCAAGAGTTTCCCAGTTCAGGAAGAAAGGACACTGTACTCTGCCCACTCTAGCATTCCAGCATTTACATTTGGTATGGACCTGCTGATCTACCTTTTGCCATAAGGGAGGAGCTAAGCTGGCAATTGAACTGGTTTCTTCCAGTTTCCCCTGACACTGAAGTCAGGTATGTTTATTAAACCAAGCAGAAGTGCCACAGGCAGGTGAGGTTAAACAGATACACATCTTCACACAGTTTGCAAAAAGCTTCATGATGAAGGTGCTGGGTATACATTGCCAAGGTCAGATTCAACAAGGTGTGGCCTTGGGCTCAATTTATTTTTGTAAGGTTCTGAGTCATGTTTATAGAGTTCTAAGTTACATGGCTGCTTTCATGCATGTTTGTTGACTTCAGGGTTTCTTACCTAGACCCCATACTTAAAAAAGGGAGTTGCTTGTAATAACCTCTGTAAGGAGGGACAGGACACACACACACACACACACACACACACACACACACACACACACAGAGAGAGAGAGAGAGAGAGAGAGAGAGAATTCTTAATTGTTGTGGGATAATCTTTTTGTACCCTGTGAAGATGTGTCTCTGTTTAACCTCACCTGCCTAAAGCCCATTCTTCTTGGTTTAATAAAGAGAAGAACTTTCAAATATCTGGGTAGGAGAGGATAGGTGGGACTTCTGGGGAGAGATAGGAACTCTGGAAAAGAATTGGAGGCAGGGGAGATTCCCCAACCAGCATTGGAGGAAGTCAGATGAACAGTACTGAGCCATGTGGCAGAACATAGATTAATATAAATTGGTTAATTTCAGTTTCAAAAGCTAGTTGGGAACAAGCCTAAGCTAAGGCCAAGGTTTCATACTTAATAAAAAGTATCTGTGCCATTATTTGGGATCTGGCAGTCCAAAGAAAGACATGCTACAACTTTGTTATCCTATCATAGTTGTATCTTCCCCAATAAATTGCTTTTGCTCTGTTGTCAAAAATTAGATCAATAAACATTCTTGAGTCAATGTTTTTGACTAATAAACTTTATAGGACCACCTTTCCCTGTATAACTTTAGTTTGGAACCACATGGCACATGAATCTAGGAACTGAACCTTGTTTTCCCATTGGCTCCTTCCCTTTAGGTCATGTCTATACTATTTTTCTTGCCAAAAGTTCTCAACATTACTAATGAAAATAAGCATTTAGAAGATATTTCCGTTAACATAATATTAAAAATAGTAACATTTTTTCTATAGGTTAAAAAGAAATACAGAAGAGTAATAGCAGAGTGTTGATGGTAGTTCTCTATGGGAACTAAGGTAAAGATTTTTATAGCCATCTGCTTATTCATGCTTTCTAAAATTTCTAAAATGAACACAATGCTGGAAGCTAAAACTTTGCATGCCATGCTTCAATTTCTATTTCTGAAGTACCAAATCACAGTGTTATTACACCCAGAGAAGGAAATAATTAAGGTTAACTGAGGTCATAAGCATGGGACCCTGACTCAATCCCTTCCTCACATGTGTATAGACAGAGTATGAAGGCAGGTATCTGCATGTCAGGAAGGCAAATGCTACTTAACCCTACTAGGGCCTTGATCTTTGACCCTTGACCTTAGCCTTCAGATGATGAGAAATTACACTTATGTTGTTTAAGCCAGCCATATTTTAAATAGCACCTGGAACAGGCTAAAACTCATGGATTATTTTTGTAACAAGAAGACAATTACATTTATTTTAAGGAAAAAAGAAAGCCTGGCTTAAGAGGTACTAAAAACAAAAGTGTAAGATCTTTGTTAAGTTTCCAGGCATTGCTAATTATATCTTCAGTTACTCAACAGGAACACATAAAAGAAATGCTAAGTGGAGATGTTGGGAAATGTGTTATTTTTTCTTTTCTTTTTCTTTTTCCCATGTGTTTCTTAGAGAGAACTGTTACAGTTCCTTCTTGTTGGGATGTACAGGGAGTAAAGCTTAGGACATTTAATTTTATATTTGATTAGAGTTCATCTTAAAGAATTTTGCCTGTCCACACAATCCCTGTCTCTCTCACACACTCACAGTTGTGTAGCTGTGTTAATATGTCCCCAGTGGATTGATACAACAATGTAACATATTATATGACCAAAACCCTATCATCTAGGTAATGGACAGTAAGTTTCATCAAATTAAGTGCCATGAACATTGCTGTTCTCCCACGCATTTGGCCACATGTCTGATTGCTTTTCATACAATACACAATTTTTTGAAAGACAGTGTCAACTGTGTGCACATCTCTTTTCTCCTCTGCCATGCTGTTTCACGTCTCTATCTGATGTTCATTTCACTCGGAGAGTAAAGTCTCCAAAGGCTCCTTTAAAGCAAATCAGATGGCTAAGGTGGATTGGTGAAAGGAGTGCACATTCTTTTCTTCTTCCCACAGAGGTGGTTTTGCTTCTGGATTCATCATGCTTCCATGGGGTTCCCTATCCACACATTTGGTGCTGAAGGCATCACAGATATGGATCCTTCTCCTCCAACTACGTCAGCTCTACCTCCTTTGCTACCCACCTAGATTTGCCTCCTACCCTCATTTAAAAACATAAAGTTCCATTTGTGCTGCACATATAGTCTTGGATGTGTGATGTCTTTATGTTTTTATTGCTGTTATAAACCAAGACAAGCTATAAAAGAAAGTGTTAATTTGACATATGGCTTTAGAGGGTTAGAGTCCATGACAGAGTGAAGGAATAGCTAAGCATTCATATCTTGATCTCCAACTATAAGGCATGGAAAGAGAGAGAGAGAGAGAGAGAGAGAGAGAGAGAGAGAGAGAGAGAGAGAGAGAGAGAGAGAGAGGGGGGAGGGAGAAAACTGGGAACCATAGCAGTCTTTTGAATCCTCAAAGCCCATCCCCAATGGCACACCTCCTTCAACAAGGCCATACTACCCAAACCTTCTCTAACTGTTGGACCAATTGAGAACCAAGCACTAATGCATTTGGGCCTATGGGGAACAATTCTCAATCAAACTATCACATGTGGTCTTCCACTGGAGTGTGTCTGACTTCTAGGGACCACAGTCTTAAAGAGAATGTATTCCCCTTCTTCCAGAAGCTATCAGTTGCCAATTGCTTCTGAGTTAGGGATGGGATTTGGCATTCACTTCTCCTTCTCCATGCTGGGATTTTGTCTGGATTGAGTTTGCATAGGTCTTGTGCATGCTGCATCAACGGCCATGACTTTGTGTTCAACTGCTTTGATATGTTCAGAAAATATTATTCATTTATAGTCCTTTGCAGCCTATGGCTTCTTTTCTGTCCCTTCTTACAAAAAGATGCCTGAGCCTTGATATGTGTGTGTGTGTAATACAGATGTCTTATTTCAGACTGAGAATTCCCTAGTGTTTAATTCTCTGCACCTTGACCAGTTATGGGTCTCTGAGTTAATGACTATCTACTACAAAAAAGAAGCTTTTCTGGTAAGGGCTGAGAGGTTTACTAATCTATGGAATGATATTATTAATGACTTATTTAGTAGTATGCTCATTTAGTAAAGTGATAGTACTAGATTCTCCCCCAGAGATTGTGACATGTCTAGATACAGGTTCTTGGTCCTAATAACAGTGACAAATATGCGTTTCAATTTGCGGAGTAGGCCTTTAATCCAATCAAGAAAGTGTTTGACTACTTCCATGAGTATAATTTTGTCAAATGGTTTCTTTGTGCTTTAGTTTTCATATAAGCTCATTCTATCTTTTAGCATCTTAGGTTTAGACTCTTGATCACACTGTAACCCTCTGGGACATTATATCTTTCTCATTACCTAATTTTTCTTTATAGATGTTTTTGAATGTAGTATTTCCTTGACATTGTCCTCCATTTCTTCTGTAAAACTCAAGACTATTGGTGATGCTTTCTGTGTGTGTGTTTAAAATTTGGTTTACTTATTAAGATTTTCATTTATATCACTTCTATTTTTTTCAGAATCTCAATTTTCTAGCTATTTTTCTTATATGTTGTTGATTTCCCCTTCCATTTTGTTGAGTTTTCGCTCTTGCTGCCAGCTCTCCTTCCCAGATCCTGCATTGAACTCATCTGCTGGTTTGCCTTCTCTTTGAGGTCACTGATTATTTTTACTAGTAAATTTTGAATTTTTCACCTGTCAGCACACTTAAATTCTGTACCTGAGGAGTTACACTCTTTCAAAGGAATCATGTTCCTCTGACTTTTCATGTTCATTGAGCTTGTGTGTTGAAACATTTATTTATGAGTCTGTGTATCTATTTGTAATGTGCTTGAACAGCCATTTCTTGAGGGTTCAGTCCTGGTACTACTCAGAGAGAAAAAAACAATTGTCTGCAACAGCAGAAACATCAAACTACAAATACAGAAATGTGCTTACACTGATTAGAGTTTACTAAGAAATCATAAGTGAATGTAAAGGAGAAAAAGCCAAAACTAATGCAAAACATTGCATGACTGTAAAATTTATGTATGGTAAATGAGAAAATACGTAATGTATGAGGCAAGAAGAACATAGAGGCAAAGCAGGGCAAAAAAAATGAAAGAAAGGAGAGGAGAACAGAGAATATCAGCATTTTTTAAATTGAAGAGACAATCTGGTTATGATGATTGGAATTGAAACCGTAAATGCTAATCCCAATCTAGAGTATATTAAAATGATCCACTGTTGTCATTTGCACAGCATATGTCTTGGCCATGTATTATTTGAACAGAACCCATTCTGAGATTCGCCCTTTCCCTGTGCCCTTGGAGCAAAGGTTACTACAGAAATCAGATGCCTCTTTATCTCCTTAATAGACAAATTGTGGTAAACAAGTTGCTTAATTTAGATATCTACATAATTAAATCATTAAGCAGCATATTAATACTGATTTGGAGCTTAGTCTGTATGCACACCATAAATAACAGCATTCTTCCCATATGCAAATAGAATCCACCCATCTTATAAAATGCTTCATGAAGATGGCACTTCACTGACTTGAGAGCTCATGAGACTCTTCAGATGCTGTGCCAATGACTTCCTTCAGAGACCCCTTTGTCCTATCTCCTCATTTTTGCTAATTTGATAAATAACAGATGTAGGTGGGGTTTTTGTTGGGACTTCTGGCTCCCCTATAATAGACATGGAGACCTATTATTAATTATAAATGCTTGGCCAATAGCTTAGGTATGTTACTAACTAGCTCTTACAACTTAAATTAACCCGTAATTCTTACCTATGTTCTACCATAGTGCAGTACCTTTTTTCAGCATGACATGTTCATCCCCTGCTTCTTCTCTACCTCACTGGTGACTCTGTCTTCTACCCCACATTCTCATTTTGCCTGTAAGTCCCACCTAGTCTCTACATGCCAAGCTATTGGCCATTTAGCTCTTTATTAAACCAATGAGAGTATCAAATATCCACAGTGTATGAAAAGGTCAACACAGAAAATCCACATGCTGTGCTCAGTGCTAAGTCCTTGACTAGGGTCCTGCAGGCTGTTTGACTGGATGTGGAAGTAGAACTCCTCCTGCTTCCTGGGTGAGTGTGAACAACAACACCCTTGAGGTTTTCTTTTAAATCTCTTGTTTTTGTTTTTATTTTCCGAAGTCCAAAGACCATTTCATTAGAGTTTGAGAGAAAAACAACAGGGCAGGCAAGCTCTAAATCCTGATAGCTACCAGGAGGAGGGAGATGGAGAAAAAATTCATGCCTTTTCAGGTAGGCACGGAGGTGGGCAAGCAACCACACAGTCAAAGGGGTCTAGACTTGAGAGAAGCATGAGAAAGCAAAGTGTCAGAGAAAGAATGCTTTGACTTTGGCCACTATCCCAAGGACAAAGCTAGAAAGAAGAAAAAGGAAAGGAAGAACTAGAAAAATCACAGATGGATTTAGAATTCCTATTCTAAGACACTTCTGGGTTAAAGGAGGAAAAACACAAGGACTTTTCAAATGACAACATCTCAGCTGGACTCTTTAGTCTCACAGGGCACTCACTCATTTCTTTAGTCCACAAGTGTTTACTGAGTGCCCAGTGTCTGCTCAACACTGCAGAAACTGAGATGAAGGTGAAGGGCTTGCTTACCTGACACTCTGGAAGGAGAAAGGGCTCAACAAATCAGTGTCATGAAAAGAGTGGCGTAGTTCCATGGACTGCACTAAGACATATCATTGGTTTCAGTAATCATGATAAGATCAAGACTTAGATGTGTTGTTGTTTAGAATAAAATGTGTTGTTGTTTAGAATATATATTTGGGTGTGAGAAGAAAAGAAACCAAGCATGTTTAAAGTGTCGTTTCCTGGGGAAGATTTCATTTCTGATATCATCAAGTATCTTAGCACTGCTGGCCCAGTTGTGCTGACTGGTCTTGTTTCCTTGTAAAGCAGTTCTCAACCTGTGTCACGACCCCTTTCACAAACCTCTGTCTCCAAACATATTTACATTAGAATTCATAACAGTAGCAAAATTACAGTTAGGAAGTAGCAACAAAAATAATTTTCTGGGTGTGGGTCAGGGCAACATGAGGAACTGTATTAAAGGGTTGGAACATTAGAAAGGTTGAGAACCGCTGATTTAAAGCATTGACCCAGATACCTACATCCCAAGTGTATATGTGGGGCCCAGCTGCCATGACAGGTTAAATAGCAGCCAATCAAAGAGTAGGCCTAAGTTTTAGTTTATCCTAAGGCAACACCTGAGTTCCAGGAAAGATCACAAACTAAGACCACCCAGGCACCACCCAGAAGGGCTAATTAGTATCCAAGGAGAAAATACCTAACATTCCAAACATTATAGGTAGGATCATCAGATGTTCCTTAGCCCAGCACACAGCCATCTTCTTTCACCAAGACACCCCTAGACCAGTGTCAGCTAATCAGGGGTCCTGAACCTGAGAAATCCCTTCATCCCACCCTCTGCTATGATAACAACCCCACCCCAACTGAGCTCAAGGGTCTCGGATTCTACTGCTGCATCAGACAGAGGACACACGCAGGGCCCAAATTCAAGTTTGAGTAAAGGCTCTTCGCTTTTGCATACATTCAGACTTTGTGGTGGTTTTTGGGGGAATCGCAGGATCCAAGCATAACATGCATCCACCATCTCCCCTGCTGTTTGTAGATGCCTTGCCACATGGTTTCCATGGCAGATTCATGTGAGAATTACTGTACTTGAGGATTTTCCAAAGCGGTAGAGAAGTATGGTGGCTTTACATTCTCCCACCTCTCCCCTATTTTTTGGACAGGGTTTCCTGTGTCCCAGGCTGGTCTTGAGTTCGCCTTATAATCAAGAATGACCTTAACTTCCGATCCTCCTGCTTCCATATCACAGGCATGTGCCACCCGGCTGGGTTCTCTTTACTCTTGGATGAAGAAGGAAGATGTCTTCATCTCCCCTTTTACAGATGTGTGATTCCATGTGGGGTTTCCGGGGTCAGGGCAGGCTGAACTTTGCAGTTCAGCCTCTCTGTCTCCTCTTCTGAAGCTAACAGATTGTTATGTAAATGTCTTCCTGAACTGCTCTGCACCTCCCTAGAGGAATATTTAGAGTAAGGACAGCGTGTGGCACAGAAAATACAAGTTATTGAAACCATGACTGAAAAATACTGTGGATACTCAATTTCTATTTTCTTTTAGCTAAGACATGATATATAGGATAGCATTTGTTCTTTTGAAGTGTACAATCAGTATTTTTGAAATATTAAAATGTATGTGCAAATACCACTGCCTTCTAATTCTGGAACATTTCTTTGATCTCAAAGGAAGCTACCTTCCCCACTAAACTATGATGATCCTTAGTCTACTCTTGGCCCTTATGAGTTAACTATCAGGCACATGGTGTATAAAACAATACATATTTTGTGTATCCTTTTTGTTGTCATCATTAACATAACGCTTTCCAGGTTCATCTATGTTGTAGTCTGGTCCAATGACTATTTATGGCTGAGTGTTACTATTACTATATATGAACACAAAACTATCACCCCATTGACTCACTTACTGACTGATAGGCATTGGGTTATCCAAACTTTTCTGTATTTTATGATACTATGAGCATACTTTTGTTTGAATGCTGATATATATATATATCACACGCAACACACACACACACACACACACAGTATTTGGATTGAAGTGCTGGATCCTATACTTACCTTGCATTCAACTTTTTAAAGAAGTGCCTTGGTATTTTGCAAAACAACTATTATCGTTTTACATCCTCTCCAGCAGAGAATGACGATTCCAATTTCCCCACATTGCCCATTTCTGTGATTAGAGGCACCTTGGTGGGTCTGAAGTGGTAGTTCACTGCAGTTTTGATTCACTCTTTCCATTAAGAATTGGATATTACTCCTCTTCTCATGAACTTATTTGGCCATTTTTATATCTTCTTGTATAAATGTCTACTTAGATCTTTTACTCATTTTTGTATTCAGATAATTTCATTTCCTACCGTTGAGTGGCGATAGTTCTTTGTATAATAATCTAGATATTAGTCTTATCAACTCTACAATTTGCATGTGTTCTCTCCTATTTTAAGAATTATCTTTTTACTTTTCATTTCCCCATTGAGGTACTTTGTTTACACCTATGTTTTACATCCTCAGAAAAAGGATACCAGGATTTTCTGACCTGTGTGTTTTTGTCTTGCTTCTTTGTGGTCCATGATACTGGCTGAGGCTGTCAGTTGATGTGATGGCAGCAGATCATGGGGGCATTTTTCTAGGTCATTGGGCTGAGTGGTCACCCCACATTTATTTAAGTTGCCTGTGGGGTTTGTAATGATTTTCCCAGCTGTGTCATCACCAGTGAGTTAAAAATTCACCGACGTGTCCAGGCTTCATCATCACAGTTAAAAACTATATACTGCCTGTGGAGTGTGGCTGAATAAGAACCTGGCATGTACTTCCTTCTTAGCCTTGTTGATGCCCCAGAGAGCATTCATCAGGGTACTTGTGATCACCCTTATGGTGACACGGAAAGGTGGCAGGAAGAGCTACTTCCTTGGTAGTGTCTTCTGAAACACAAAAACTTTTAATATTATATAACTTTATGTTCTTCATAAACTTTTCTATGCTTTTCTTTTTATTTATCTTTTTTTTGGGTAAATTTATCTATTTTTTCTAAGTGATAATGAATAAGAAGTCATTTTCTAAGCAGAAGTTACAAGGACAACTTTCATTTTCTCCCAAGACTTTCATAATTGTTGTAGATCTTTTAATGAGGTTTTTGATCCACTTAGAGTCAATTTTGTGTGTGTGTGCGTGTGTGTGTGTGTGTGTTAAGGATTTGTTGGACTTAAGATTTTATTTGGTCAATGAATCTATTTCATGTAGTTTATCTTCAGCACCTGAGATTCTCTCTTCCATCTCTTGTATTCTGTTGGTTATGCTTGTATCTGTAGTTCCTGATCGTTTACCCAGATTTTCTATTTCCAGCATTCCCTCAGTTTGTGTTTTCTTTATTGTCTCTATTTCAGTTTTCAGGTCTTGAACTGTTTGAATCGTGTCCTTCATTTGTTTGCTTGTTTTTCTTGGCTTTCCTTGTTTTCTTTAAGTGTTTTCTTGATTTCTTGCAGTTTTTGGTTTGTCTTTCTTCCATTTCTTCCAATTTTTGTTTGTTTTCCTTCTATTTCTTTAAGGGATTTTCTCATTTCCTCTTTGAGGGTCTCTATTGTCTTCATAAAGTTGTTTAAAGTTCTCTTCTGCTTCATCTGTGCTGGGATGTTCAGGTCTTGCTGGTGTAGAATCCCTAGACTCAGCTGGTGTCATATGATTCATTTTGTTGTTGAATGTGCTCTTTTACTGTTGCCTTCCCATTGCTTCTTCCAGTAGGTACAAGTGGGTTCTTTCTCTCTCCTGGTGGGTGGGTATGGGTCCAAAGCTCTCTCATGGTGGGTGCAGTTGGGTCCATGACTCCAATAGTGGCAGATGCTAGATGGCTTGGTCTGCTTCTAGGTCTCTCTGGGGGAGTCAGTGGCTGGAAAGGACAGGTCTGGGGGCTGCAGGTCAGGGGACTCCAATAGGGAAAGGTGGGCAGGAAAGACCTGGCACTCACCTCTTCCTGTGGGTACAGGTCCAAGATGGGGTGATGACAAATGCTGGATGGCTGGTTCTGCTTCCAGGTTTCTCTGGGGGATTTGGTGGCAGTGAGGGACTGGGGGCCATGGGTCAGGGAACTCCATCAGGGAAAGGTGGACAGGAAAAAGCTGTAGTCAAATGTTTATATTCAGTGCATGAGCATGTGTTTCCATTTGTTCTGGTACTTTTTGTTGAAAAGTCTATTTTTTCCTCTAAGGAAATTTTGTAGCATCCTTATTAGAAGTCAGTCGTCAGTGTTGATTACATTGGAGACCCTGAGTACACAGGGACTTGGTTTTCTCTTGCTATTTTTCTTAACACTCTCCCTTCACTTTGGGCTATTAATAGCTCATGCTGTGCCAAAGCTTGTGTCTTTGTATTTCATCTACCTTCTGTTTACTGAGCTTCTTAGTTGTATATTAGAGCTTTTCCTAAAGGTAGAAACATTTTTAGGCATAATTTCAATTTAGGCATAATTCTTCCAATGTTCCTTTTGTATTTTCTGTCTTTGCTTTGTTACTGTTATGTGGGGACACCAGACTTCCCCATTGGCCTGGGAGTAGGAAGCTGTAAGACAATGTTTACTAAAAACATGTTTACTAAAAACAATACAATGCCCAGGGCAATAAGTTCCTGAAAAGGGCTGGCCCACAGGAACTGTCCTGACCTCAACCTTTTCCAAAGACTAACCGCCTCTTCTGACACACCCAAGTCAGTTTCTGGTGTCAGAGCAGAACCAGCCAGGGGTAAGGAGAGAGCAGAAGCTTTTCTGGAGGGAGGCCTTTCTTGGGAAGTTTTCTTGAGCCTTTTTGGGGCCTGCTTAAAGTTTTCTTTACACCATTGAACGAGTCTCTGTGTTGTCAATCCCCGACACCCTCCACACATTCTCGGACACAGGCTGCGCAGTGGGCGCGGCACTGGTATCCCTGGGGTCTTATGTCCTCTTCAACAAGAACTCAGTATGACACAAAGAAAGAGGCAACAAGTAAGATTCATCTAAAGAGAGTGGAATTCAGTATGACTACCTCCAGAGCTATGGAGTACACAGAGAGTATGACCCTGTAGCAGAGTGCCCATCCAACACCATGGGATGCACATACTCTAAGACACTTTACTTGCTTGAAAAAGATGGAGTACTCTTTCTAGATAAAGACCAAGTGACAGTTCTCCTTGGGAAATCAAGTGACTCCTCCCACCAGTGTGGATGTGAGGAATTAATTTTCCCCAAAGATAGCTGTGTATTGAAAAATCAGTCTAGCAAACAACTACTATAATCTACTTGGTGTCTGATGTTAGCTTGACATACTGCACATTAGTATGCATTATTAAAGAACTTGACTTTTCTAATGATGAGGAGATTTACAAAGTATATTTCTGTGGGTTTCTCCAGCCTGGTCTTGACCCCTTTGCTCATCACTCTTCCCTCTCTGCAACTGGATTCCAGGAGCTCTCTCCAGTGTTTAGCTGTGGGTGTCTGATTCTGCTTCCATCAGCTACTGGATGAAGGCTCTAGGATGGCATATAAGGTAGTTTTCAATCTCATTATTGGGGAAGGGCATTTAAGGTAGCCTTTCCACTATTGCTTAGATTATATTAGGTGGGGTCATTATTGTAGATCTCTGGACATTTCTCACCCAGATTTCTCACCCAAGACTGATAGCTGGGAAACCAGCATAGGACTGATCCAGACCCCCTGACTGTGGGTGTCAGTTAAGAGGACTGGGCAATCTATGGAGTCTCTGGTAGTGGATCAGTATTCATCCCTCATATACAAATGGACTTTGGGAACCTATTCCACATAGAGGGATACTCTCTGAGCCTAAACACGCTGGAGAGGGTCTAGACCCTGCTCCAAATGATATGACAGACTTTGAAGATCCCTCATGGAAGGCCTCACCCTCCCTGGTGAGCAGAAAGGTGATGGGATGGGGGACACTGGGGGACAGGGGAGCGGGAGGAGGGAGAGGGAACTGGATTGGCATGTAAAACAAGCTTGTTTCTAATTTAAATTTAAAAAAAGAAAAAAGAGAGAAAGTATGCTGGCAGAGGCAGGATTAGTCAATACAGGTGGAGAAAGGCCATAGGGGCCAAATTTGTCATTTTGTCCCATATGTTTACTCTTGTCTACATCTTCATCTCTCTCTGTGTTCTGATTGGTTATCTTAAAAATCTACCTTGCCCTCCCCTTTTTGCTTTGAACAGATTTGAACTAGAAGTCACTCTTTTGTGAGATGCTTAAGATTGCCTTAAGGTTAAGTGGTATTTTCAAATCAAGGCTTCGTCATGAGTGCAGTGGCCAGAGATTTGCCATAGTTTGCCTGGCTGTACAAACAGGAACACTGTCTAGGCTCTTTAATAGGACCCCATCCCCAACTCTGATGGGGAGTCCTTCTGTGTATATGTTGTCTTATTGGTTTGTTAAATAAAACACTGTTGGCTAATAGGGAAGCAAGATAGGTGTGACTAGGAGTCAAGGAGGATTCTGGGAAACAGAGGCACAGTCAGTCACGATGTAGGACACCAGAGGAGTAAGAGGTCTGGGCCTCAGATTAGCAGTTATGGGTTAATAATTAAATAATTAAATCAGAGCTAGCCGATAAGAAACCAAGCAAACGGTCACCAGCTTCATAATTACTATAGTGTTTCGTGTGTTATTTGGGGGCTGAGACAGCTGCAGGACTCAGGCGGCTGGCGGGAAGACTACGTGTTACACAGCTTCACATAGCTCATGTTAATCTTTTACTTAAAGCCTGTGTGGGTGGGACTCCCAGGGTGTAAGCTGGTACTGCTGGGCCCTTACTAATCTTTCTTAAGTTTTTCTTCTTTCTGCTCTTTAGACTTACAGTCTCCATTGACATTTGCTCAAGTTCCTTCTGAACCTTGCCATTGAGAAACTCTAGTGGATTTTTCATTTCAGTTATGCCTTCAACACCAGCATTTTCCAATAGTTCTTTAGAAAAAACCATTTGCCACCCATATACTGACACTCCTATTTGGTGGGATACCAGTTTTTCATGCTTACCTTCAGTTGTTTAAGCAAAATGATTTTAGAAATTTAAAGTGACTTAAGCTCGTTGTTTTAGTTTCCTCAGTGAGATTTTCTAATGTCCTGCTTTTCCGAAGTCTATTCCTTCTCTCCTACCCTCCCTTCCTGCCTTCTTTCCCTGCTCCTCCTTTCTTTGTTAATTTTTGAAAATGCCCTGCTCAGATTGGCTTTGAACTCATGATATTTCTGCCTCAGCCTCCAGAGTGCCAGGATTTCAGGGGTGTGCAACCATTCCAGGGACATTTCTTTTTGATTCTTTTCATGTATTGTAATCCTTTCTTGGTAACTGACCTAGTAAATGATGTTGTGGGGGCAACATAAGAGTTTTTCTTTTCATGGGGATGGGGGGATGGGGAGTGGGGTGGGGAGGTGGAGTGAGGTGTTGTTATTGCTGTTGTTCTTTGCTTAGGGACTTTTCTGAACTCATTATATCCAGTTGCTATTCTTCCTCACGTGTGGCCATGGGGGTTCTTGGTCCTTATGCACAATGGTTTAAAATGATCAGAGATTAGTTTTCTTTTTTTAAGATTTATTTTATTTTTTTAACTTTTTATTTTAATTTTAAATAGCTTGTTTTACATGTCAATCCCTGTTCCCTCTCCCTCCCCTCCTCCCGCACCCCCCACCATGCCCCCCCCATCCTCCCACCCTATTGCCAATTCCTTCCACATATGGGATATCTAGAGTCTGTCATTTCATTCAGGGTAGGGTCCAGGCACTTCCTTAAGAGTCCAGGCTGAGAGAGCAACTCTCTTTGTGTTATGGACACACGATGTCTGTTAGTAACTATGCATATGTGTGTGTAGTCTATGCGGTGTGACTGCAGCTGCCTGAGGAGTCTGGAAGGGGGCTATGGATCCCCTAGAGCTGCAGTTTCAGTCAGTTGAGATATGCATGATGTGGGTGCTGGGAACTGAACTTAGGCCTGTGCAAGAGCAGTGCGTATTCTCAACCTGAGCCATCTCTACAGCCTTCACTATGCATGTGCACCTGGAGGTCATCCGTCAATGGCATCCCAAGTCTTTTCATATCATTCCTCAACACTCTTAGCGTTGCTCATCACTATAGTGCTCCTGAAATTCTTCACAGTAAAATTTTTCAAAGCTACCTTGAACACCTCTTTCCTCAGCTTTTTCTTTTTTTAAACTTCTGGATAAGTTTAGTTTTGCCCCAACAATATTCACCACCACAGGCTGCCATGAAGTTAAACAATTAACAGAATTCTTCCCTGCAAATTCCTCCTGGGGAAAGCCATTTCACCCTGGGTGAGCTCCCAGCCCAGGCTGATCAAGAGTCTCCTACATATGGCATCTTCTGGAGGCTTTGCGTGAACTCCGGCTTCATTTTGTACACCAAGGAAATTGCCAGACGGTTGGCTTTCAACGCTGTTTTAGAATTGGAGAACTAGAGATGAGAGTAGGACAATTAGAACGCTTCCATTCAGCTGAGATGTTATGTAGGAAATGCTCTCTGGAATGCTGCGTACCTTTCATGGACGTCCCCGCTTCTGGGCTAGCTGAGGCTGACCTTTGCCTGTTGTCTGTTTGCTTTTGTGGATGAGAGAGGTTTTGAAGGTCTTTCTTCTTAATCTTTTGTTCACATGCTCCCTCTCAGTTTGTAATTGCTGCTTCAGCATGTTGGACTTATTAACTTAAAAATATGTATAAAGCCAGTTTTCCCTGAATGCTAGTCAGTGTTTCTAAAAGTCAGACATAAAAAAGCCAAGAACTGTTCAAGTACAATGTTAAATTTTAATATTCAGGTTGATGTACTTGAAACAACCTTTAATTTATTTATATGCTTATTTAGTAAACAAAGGAGAGTTGATGGTTCCTCAGAGAAGGGGAGCCACTTTTCTTTAGGGGGAGTGCCTGGGTGGATGACCATACCCTAGTGTTTGTACGGGCAATACTAATTAGTCTTACTGAGTTAAAAATACATGCATAATAAAAATTTTTAAAGGAGGACAGGAAGTCAGCAGGGAGGTGTGTTGTGTGTGGTGCCAGGGAGAATTGGAGGGGTGTGTTCTACTTTGCTTTTCCATGATCAAAAGCGAGTTGGACAGGTAAGGACTTATTTCGTCTTATACTTTCAGGTCCAAATCCGTCATTGAGGGAAGTCAGGGCAGGGACTCAAGCAGGAACTTAAACAGAGACCATGGAGGAGTGCCGTGAACTGTCTTGTTCCCTGGGTCACATTCAGCAAACTTTCTTACACAGTTCAGACCCACCTTCCTAGTGCTGGTTCAGCCCAACATGGGCTGGGACTTCCTTCACCAATTAGCAACCCAGTTTCTATGCCCGACAGACATAGCCACAGGCTAGCCTAGTAGAAGCCATTTTTTAGTTGATGTTCTTTCTTCCCTGCTGTGTCATGTCCACAACCAAGACTGGCTGTGTGGATGACATGAAGACACAATGTCTATATGTTTGAAATCCTCTAAGAATAACTGGAAATATTATTTTAAAAGATGAGTACCATGTGACATAATGTCTTATAGCCCAATCCTGTATGTCCCAAAGTCTTATCCTTTGCTAAGGAGCCCTCCAGAGAGCCTGGTGGGCCTCACCATATCGTTGCAGAAGCACACAGGGGAGTGCAGCTTGCCTGTCAAGTCCTAAGGAACAGTGTCTATTCATGAGCTGTGTGGCCACAGGGGAGGGGCTCCCCCAGGAGCACAAGTCCCAGAGCAGACAGAATCCATCATGCTCTCCTTTCCCAGCAAGAGTTAAATTGTCAAAGAAAGAGCAGGAAAGGAATGAACAGGGAGGCAAACCGATCCACTCCATGTAAAAGGTTATGAGAGGGCTCGTAGAGATTGTGGCATTTCAATCGGATGGAAACAGATAAGAAGTGGTTTCTTGGGCAAAGACAGTGAAGATAAATAGAGCGGATGGCAGACAAAAGCTTCAGTGCTGTGAGAGGCTTGGAGATTTTATAAGATGGTGGTAGCTGGGGCATCACATACAGATTTTATCCTCTCTCTCTCTCTTTCTCATCCTCCCTCCTTCTCTTTCACTCTCTCTATTTGTCTGTAAAACTGGAATAATTAATTCCTATCAGCAAAATACTTATTTTATTTAATAATAAAATTTAAAATCTAAATATTTTAAATTGTATTTTTTATGTGCACGATTGTGTGTGGGTTTGTATACATGGGTGCAGTTTCTGAAGAAGCCAGAAGAGGGTGCAGGATTACAGGGAACTAGAGTTACAGGAAGTTGTGAATCACCCCATAGGGGTGCAGGAAACTAAACTCAGGTCCTCTGAAAGAACAATTCTTG
Organism: Mesocricetus auratus; assembly: GCF_017639785.1. Lineage (NCBI taxonomy): Eukaryota > Metazoa > Chordata > Mammalia > Rodentia > Cricetidae > Mesocricetus > Mesocricetus auratus. Next base: position 142,988,275 of record NW_024429266.1, on the reverse strand, counting down.
TTCTTAATCTCTGAGCCATCTCTCCAGCCCCCACAACACATTTTTATAAGGGTCAGATGGACTGCTTTTTCTAAACACAAAGGATTGTGTGTCAGTTCAGGACTGTCTATGTGCTGATTTGTCCTCCCAGTGATGCTGCCAGTATCAGTGGCTGAGCATCCTTCACAAAGAGCAGAGTTCATTTAATTTTTATCGATCATTTTATATCTTCAGAATTTCATCAGGGCTGGGTAAATGGCTCAGTCAGTGAAGTGCCTGTCTGAGTTTGATCCCCAGAACCTTTGTGAAAAAGATGACTGCACTGGCAAATAATTGTCCTCTCTGTCCTGGGGAGATGGAGACAGGAGGGACGCTGGTGCTCTCGGGCCAGCCAACCCAGTCTAAGTGGGGAGCCCCAGGCTGATGAGACACCCTGTCTCAAAATAAGGCATCTAAAGTGGTTCTTAGGTCTCTATACATGTGCGTACCCACAATTGTGCATACTTGTGCACACACACACACACACACCAAAAGACAAAAAAAAGTCATGAAATAGAGTGAACCTGAACCAAGCATCTTAGTTGGGTGAAAAGAATTGGTATAGCATATAAATCATTATTTGTCTTTTTTTTTTTTTGCCTATTGCTTCACTGGTGTTGCTAAAACCAAACCAAACCCTGACCGCTGAAGGACAGTGATTATTCAACCTGGCTGTTCTGCTGAAACATCTGGGGAGATGTCAGCCTCCTCCTCCATCACAGAGTCATGAATATTAGATTCCTAGAGGCATTTCATCGTCCTGTCTCACTGGGTTAAGTTTTATTTGTTTTGTATATATATAGTGATTTTCCTAATTAGTGGGCTTGGGGCCAAATGCCTTAGGTTTGTCTTGCTCAGTGTAGTAGTTTGAATAAGATGTCCCCCATAGTCTCAGACATTTAAATACTGGGTCCCAAGTTTATGGCACTATCACAACAGTTGAAGAGCCGTGGCGTTGCTGGATGAAGTGTGTCAGTGAGGGTAGGCTTTGAGAGTAAAAGCCTCCCACCATTCCCAGTTGACTCCCTTTGCCTGCTTGTAATTTAAGATGCGAGCTCTCTAGGCCCCGTCCCATTTTCCTGATGTGATGGTGACAGACTCATCCCTCTGGGACAGTAAAACCAATACGTGCAAAACTGGATTTCGTCTCAGACCGTATTCATGACAACAGCTGTGTGCTGGGGGTTGAGGGAGAGGTGAGAGGTAGAGGCAAGAAAGGGATGAGGGGAAGAGAAATGCTGGCACTCACGTCTCTATTTTCCCATTAGTATATGCAAACCTGTAATGACACTAGAGACAATCTGGAAAGCACATGCGGATGCGCTGCGCATCAGCGGCATCTCTTCGCTCCGGCCAACGAAGACCTGCTGCTGTTCTGCTGTCTTCGGTGTCCAGGGATTCTACTATAACGTGTCTAACTGTCTTTTAAAAAGATCTGCACTGCCGGGGATTCCCAGGGCCTCTTGAACGAGTGTGCTGATTTTGTGGCTTGTGTGAACCAGAGGATGCTTACACTCACAAACTGATTTCACACAGTGTGGAAGCAGCAAGGGCGGGGAGCCACTGTCAGCGGAACGCTCACTTTTCCACACCAGGATCCGGGAGTCCTGTGTCAGTCATAGGGTTGGGCTTCGTCTCAGCCTCTAAGACAAATGATTTCAGAGAAGCCACAGTCACTCTTGAGCCTCCTTTGGCTCACAGACCGTGAAGCTGGAGCAAGGCTGTGGGATCAGGTTCAAACCCAGGTCTTGTTCTTGAGAACACTGCAGAAAACAGGTGCAGCCCAGTAATCCGTACATTGAAATTCATTTGTTATGGTATGTATGTGTGCCCATGCCATGACACATGTGCAGAGATCACAGGAAAACTTTGTGGAACTTACTGTTTCTTCCTGTCTTTACATGGATAACAGGCATTGAATTCAGATTGCTGGGATTCTGCAGTAAGGGCCTTTACTTGCAGAACAACCTTGCAAGCCCTATTTATTAACTTTTTTATTGAGACAAGGTCTCATATAGACCAGACTAACCTTTAAGCTGTCTTTGAACTCCAGATCCTTTTGCCTTCACCTCCCTAGTACTAGGATTACGGATGTGCACCGCCATACCCTGTTTCTATCTGGGCAGTTTTTAAAGCAGCATTGGCGAGTTGCTATGGCTTCTCTCTTTGTGAATTTTCAACAGCTACATTGACATGAAGCTCTCTTAATTCACATAGTTCCTTTTATTCTGGCTTGATCAAGGATCAGCACCATGGCTTAAAGTGTTCCTGGAAACACATGGAGGATTTCAGGAAAGGGTTACCAATGAAGCTCTGTCTTTAATCATGTTAGGGAAAGCTTGAATATTTGCCTCTCTTTTTAAAGATTTATTTTATGCTTAAGTTGTATATATGTGTGTATGTCGACATGTGGGTTATGTGCACGTGAGTGTAATGGCCAGGATGGCCAGAAGAGGGTATCAGATCTCCTGGAGCTGGATTTACAAGAGGTTTTGAGTCACTGCAAGTGTAAGTGGGGAACTAACCCTGATTCCTCTACATGAGCAGAGCTTGCTCTTCATCTCTCTCCAGCTCCCTCCTCACTGCCACACAAATCGCTTCCTGTCCTCTCTCTTCTGACACTCCAGTTTGGAGTTTGACTGTCTCATTATACTTGTTTCTGCACTGTCCTCTCTAAACTTTAGTGGAGACATTTTATGGCTAGCTGTGCTAACCAAACCGTGGCGACTCATCCTGAGACTTGCACTGTGATGTGGTTTTGTCACTGTGTTGACATTTCAAAGTGTGCTTAAGCTCAGAGGCTACAGCACCACTGACCAGTGTGATGTGTTGGTGCGGGTGTGTGTTCTCCATGAGTGAGACAACCACCAGTTTTGGGGCAAGGATGATATAAATCATTACTAAACCGCTATCTCCTCATTTTTCCAACTTCCTAGTCTTCGTCTTTTTCTATGGTGGCTGGGATCTGTTCTCCTACTTATCAGTTAAATGCTCAATTTTGTTTAATTTTACTTAAACACTTAAATTTTGCACACCCAGTGGCTCACAACCACCTGTAAAACTAGCTCTAGAAGATCTGATGCCTTGATCTGATTTTACTTTGATTTTTCATGTGGAATCCTTATCTAACCAATTTCCCCTCCATTATTGATCGCATTATCCACATTTGCTTATTTATTTATGTATTTATTTATTTGTTTTCATTTTGAGGCAGGATTTCATGTATCACAGGTTTCCCTCAAACTCACTTGATACTTGAAAATCATCTTATATTTATTTGTTTTCTCTCATTTATCTTTTGCTAGCTTTAACTTATACTGAATAAAAAAAAACCTTTATTCCCTTGTCTCATGCTGTCATTTGGGCCCATAACACACTAAAAATTGTCATGCAAAGGGCATGGACAGATGGCTTAGCAATTAAGAGCATTAGTTGCTTTTTCAGAGGACCTGGATTCAGCCCCCGGCACCTACATGGCAGCTTACAAACATTACATTCTTCTGACCTCAACAGGCACCAGCCACACATAGGATGCACATAAATAAATGCATGTGGGCATCACACTCATCCACATGAAATAAAACAAATCTTTAAAAATTGTCAAAAATTGTCACAGAGGGCTGGAGAGACAGCTCAGTCATTAAGAATATTTTCTGCTTATAAAAGACCCAAGTTCAGTTTTCAATACCTGTGTCATGTGACTTGCATAACTCCAGCTCTGGGGGACTGATACCCTGTTGAACTCCTTGCATGCTAATGCATGTGATACATGTTCACACAGTCATACATACAAAAGTAAACATTAATCTTAAAAAGCCATGATATTGTGTGCAATTTTTTTTACAATAAAGGATATTCGTATTACATAAATATTTGATGGTACATATATTTTAAAGAAGAAAAACCTTCTCACAGAGCAGTGGCACTCACTATTGCTAACAGTTATCTTTACATTATGTTTGCTTTACATGATGTTCTCAGATGGGTGAAATTATGGCCTAGCTATTTTTTAAGTGCACATGTGGCATAGATACATGAATAAGTTGTCAGTGGAAAGCAATGAAATGTTGGTGGGTGAGTGTAAATAATTTTCTAGAGAAAATTATCTGTGATGAATCAGGACACTGGTTAATGACTTAAAACAGGTACACACACTTAGGCAAGTGTTTTCGTTGTGAAGTCTGCCATCGCTTTGTAGCTTTTATTCTATGGAGAAGGAGAAAAGGCCCAATGAGGTTGCACTTAGTGATTCTTTTAGCACTGTGGCCCAGGAGTGTGGATTTGAGCAACTGTCAGCAAGTGCTCATCAGAGACTTCTGGTACACCTGTTGGGTGATGGCTGTGGCTAAACAGATTTTTACATAATATTTGTGAAATAGAAATGTACAACTACATAAGAGAGAAATGGAATAATTTCATCTCTGACTCAAAGTTAAGTAATTTGATCAAGGTTAAAACGTTCCTTTAGGTAATGAGCAGAGTCTTGGACAGAAACAATATCGGGGACAGGAGAAATGGCTCAGTAATCATGACCACTCACCTTCTTCGTACAAGATCAGAGTTCCATGCCATCACCAAGGTGGGATGGCTTGCAATCACCTGTAATTTCAGCTCCAGGGGACCATGTGGCCTCCTCTGGACTCACACATGCACACGCACAATATAAAAGAATAAATAATATTAAAGTTCAGTATTAGTTAAGTGAGTATTAAATACCTATATCAGAATTTAAAAATGCAAAGGAATAAAATAAAGGGACACAGAAAAGATATATTAAGATGTAAAAGCTGAAATCATTTTGCTTAAAATAGTATCAGAGAAGGCACCAAATGTAAAGGAATACCAGGCAGAAAAAAGAAAAGCTCATCCGCAAAAAATATATTTGTTTTTGCTTGAAGAACAAAATTGAACCATCTCTTCCTCACAGGAAAGACTATTTCTAAAACAAGATGATGCAGAATATTTCCAGCCAATGCTCCAAGTTATGTTAGGTAAATACAAGTGAAAAATTCAAATGTAAAGATAACATTTACAGAAAAAAATGCTAAGTAGGACAGTGAATGTTATTTTATAATAAAGAGGAAACTTCATGATAAATGAAGCTGCATGAACCTTTATTCTGCAAATAAGATTACAGTGAAACACACAAAGAGAAAGTGTTGTGCATACAAGGATAATTTGACAGAAATGCAATATCTGGAGAGACTCTAAAACCTCTCTGGGTCGTTGCCAAATAAAGCAGACAAATATAAATCTGAATGCAGAGCACACAAATGACTGTGGGTGCCAGAACACAACGGAGCAAGGCTTTCAAATTATTCCCAATATATAATTGTCTATCTAACCCAGTCACCAATCAAGTGTGAAAATAAGGCTGCTTTTAGACACTAAAACACTCAACACGTCTCCTTTCATTGCCTTTTTTCTCACGAGTCTCCTGGCGCATGTATTTTAGCAAAATTACAGAGCAAAGCAATGGGGTGGCTTAATAAATACATCTAAGTATAGACTTTACCAAGAAAGGACATATATTTAGCTCTCATAGAACAGTTGGAAAGTCCTCTCTATTTTATTTAGCTCCCATAGAACAGTTAGAAAGTCCTCTCTATTTTTAGATTACAGAGAAACTACTTCGGATGATCCCCAAATCAGAAATCACAAACACCACAGTCTCTGACCATCACATGATAATATTACAAGTACCTAAGAATCCTAACATTTCCAAACTTTAATAATAAAGTAACAACAGAAATAAATAGCTTGTTCATAGATAACTATCAGAACAAGGAGAATCCCCCAAATCCTCCATATACTATTGAGTGATAGAAATGACACATGGATAGTCTCAGGTGCTGTTATTAAAACAAAGGGAATAAAGTGGGTAAATCATACATTTTACTGATGAGGTTATGAAAATTGCAATAACATAACCGTAGAAAATGTAGGAAAAATAACAGTGATTTACACTGATTTAAAAGATAAAGACAAATGTATGTTTATTTTATGTAAGACCTGGCTATTTAAACATTCAGCAAAACATGAATTCCTGTGAGAGCTAACACAAATAATGGGGAGTTGAAGGAGGCAAGGAAGATAATGAGGAAAAGGGTGATGGTCTAGAAGGGAAGCAGAAGTAAAAGTAGGCAAAGGCCATCCACGAAAAGACAAAGTTCCCTCGCTCAGTAGTGCGAGTCTGCATTCAGGGCTTTAGCAAAAGGTTCAAACACTGAAGAAACAGATTTTCTAGTAAAATATTAATGACCAGGCTATAATCTAGAGAATAAAAACTAAATATATCAAAGATATAGAGTGTGTGGGGGGGAACATGTCAATGTAGCTAGTTCTTAAAAACTATTTGGCCTAAATGGCATCATGGGTAATTTCTATCAAACTTTCTAAGACAGGTCTTTTGTTAATAGTGCTTAAAAATGTTTCTGGAAATCTAGCTTAAGGTAAGTTGTTGACTGCGGGCAGCTGTATTGGCTTCCTCCAAACTCCCACACACTGATACTAGATGATGAAGGAAGTCTTACAATGAGTCCCAAATCGGAAGTCATGGAGTCACAGTTTCTGAGAAACACATGATAAAATAACAGATGACTAAGAAGGTGGCAGTTAAAGCACTTTAACACTTTTGAATGTTAAAATTAGCCACAACCGTAATAATAATCTGTTTATCCATAACTCTAGGATTAAAGAGAAACCCAAATTTTGTTATTATTGATGTAAGTAAAGCAGGAAGAAGAGCGGGGGATTGATGAGAAACAGCAGCTGGCATCTGGAAGGTGGAGTCAGCCTGCCCTGGGGAGACGAAGCTGCCGAGGAGGAAAGTTGGATCTGCAGACTAGCATGGGAGGCTATTTAAGGAACGCTCAGAGATGTGCCCAGCAGGATTTAGGAAATGCATAGCACCACGGAAAGCAGCCCTGAGAGTGCATGAATTGGGTAAGAGTCCTCACTGGGGTAGTTGAGGGATCTTGAGTCGCCCGTGTGAAATTTCATTACTACTTCCAGGCTAGAAACCATGTTCCGAAGAGAGGTAGAACCAGAGGCTCCAGACTCCAGAGCACTGTGGAAGGTGAAAAGTAGGAGAGAGCCATCGAGACTACAAACAGGACAGGTGCCAGAAGCTACTTCCTCTTCCTCTTCAGCCTTTGATCTGTGCCTCATCAACCCCAAGCAACCTCAGACATGCTCAGTCAGGTAGATGCCTGCCTTCCAAAAGACTGCTTGACTATCCTTCAGAGTGCTAGGTCCCCTCCAGAGAAAGCCTACAAGGCATTATATGGAGTCTCTCAAAGAAAAAAAAATCTGTGTTTTAATGGGCATCGCTCCTTAAGCTCACCTGTGCCCTCAACATTTCTACTCTACTTTTTAATTATTATTTTAATTTTAAATAGCTTGTTTTACATGTCAATCCCAGTTCCTTCTCCCTCCCCTCCTCCTGCACTTCCCCCATCCCCCCCCCAGCCCGCACCCTATTGCCAATTCCTTTCACATAGGGGATATCTAGAATATGTCATTTCACTCAGGGTAGGGTCCAGGCACTCCCCTAAGAGTCCAGGCTGAGAGAGCATCCCTGTTTGTGCTATGGACACACAATATCTGTTTGTATTCCAGGGATAAACACTGATCCACTGCTCAGGGCCCCATAGGTTGCCCAGGCTTCCTCACTGACTCTCACGTTCAGGTGGTCTGGATCAGTCCCATGCTGGCCTCCCAGCTGTCGGTCTGGGGTCCAAGAGCTCTCCCCTGTTCGGATCAGCTGTCTCTGCTGGTTTTGCCAGCCCGTTCTTTGCCAATTTGCTCATCGCTCCTCTCTCTCTGGTCAGTGGGTTCCTTGGGTTCAGTTCAGTGTTTAACTGTGGGTGTTTGCCTCTGCTTCCATCAGTCACTGGATGAAGGCTCCCGGATGGTTATAGACATCAAGTTCATTATTAGGAATGGGCATTCGAGGTGGTCTCTCCACTATTGCTTAGCTTGCCAACTGGTGTCATCCTTTTAGATCACTAGAGGTCACACTGGTGCCTGATCTGTCTTCTAACCTATGATTCCTTCTTTCCCCTATTCAAACCCCCCCCCAGGAAGAAGAGAGGGGGAGAAGAGGAAAAGAGAGTAGGTCTACTATACTTTTTATTGGCTCATGTATCCTATATGAACAATCAAATGTTTGGGGGAGCGAACTCTTAACATTAAAGACAAAGCTAGAAACATGAACGCTAATTAAGACGAAGGGTCTTTAAGGAAACGGAAGAGTGTGGTGGGGAACAGAGGAAATCTGAGCTGCCCTTTCAAAGTATAGACAGTCATTAGCACTCTCAGATGAGGAGAGAAGACGGCATACAAAGGGCATGGCCGGAGCGCAGGCTCTCAGACTGTGCAAGGAACAAGCCAGCCAGCTGGGGCCCTTGGCAGGAAAATGACTTTAGGAAAGACGATGACAGCAGAAGTAGAGGACTCTGGAGAAGTCCAACATGCTGACAACAGGAGGTCGGAGAAGGGACAAGAGAGAATGCTATGGCAGAGCTCCTTCAGAGCAAGGTGTCTGGCTCCCTGGGGTCTGTTACTGTAACATTTGAGAAGGGCAGTGGCTGCCTGGGTGTGGTGGTGCAGGCCTTCAGCCCCGGTACTCCGAGGGCAAAGACAGATGGATCTTTGAGTTTGAGGCCAGCCTAGTCTACACAGCCAGTTCCAGGACAGTCAGGGCTATACAGAGAAACCTTGTCTTGAAAAACAAAAGTGAAATTAGCAGTGGTTTAAAAGAGAAATCTAGGATTATCTTTGAGGAACTCTCCACGGAGGGCAGGGTCGCAGAGTGGGGAGATATTTCAGTGATGAGGCCACAAGGCACAGAAACTTGGCATTGTCAGAAGCCAGAAGAGGCCAGAAGCAAATTCTCCCCTAAGGCCTTCAAAAAGAGTGTGGCCTTGGACACCTTGCCTTCCAAATGCAGGCACTTCCAGAAGTGTGAAAGAAGACGTTTGTTGTAAGTCAGTCATCCAGACTGTGTTGTTCTGTTACAACAGTTATACAGAAAACAATGTAGAATCCTTGTTTGACATCTGACCTTGTCAGGGAAACCTGGCAGAGAACAAGACAAAAAGAAGAGCCAGCCAGTCAAAGAGGCATGATGGGGCAGCCTGCAGATGGCAGGGCCACCATGTGTCCACAGAGCAGCCATGGGACCCAGGAAATGAAGAGTCAGTGGAGCAGGGGAAAAGCAGGGTCAGGTTCTACTAACGAAAAGCCTAGCTCAGATTTTATGATGTTGGCTTATTTATCTGCCTGCCTGTCTGCCTGCCTGTCCATGTGTTCAAACCTGTGTGTGTGACAGGGCATGTGTGTGGAAATCTGAGGACAGCCCCTGAGAATCAGTTGGTCTCCTACTACATAGGTCTGGGGACCGAAGTCGAGTCATTAGGCTTGATGACAGAGGTTTATACCAGCAAGTCATCTGGCTGGCTTGAAAGCTATGTTACTGACAATAGGAAAAAAGTGCAGCAGAAAATAAGCAAGACAACAGAACATTCCCAGTGGTGCACGACCATAAATTATTAGTTTAAACTGTCAGTTCTCTGAGGGTAAAGAAAGAGAGAGTTGCAGCAAAGGAACTCCTCATGCAAAGTTTAGAAATAATTTCTGTGTTTGGTGAATTAAGAACAGACACTGTATGGAATTGCTAGGAAAAAAGAAACAGGACAAATCCTTAGAGGGCAGAACTGGGCAAAAGGGATACAAAATTTCTGACCAGAAAAATCATTTATTTCTTTAGACATCTTTAAGTATTTTTCCACATTTTAGTTATGTACTTCATTGTCTGCTAAACATAAACATAGCTTGAAAGGCGGAAATAAAAAAATGTCTTAGAGCAATGGAGAAAATTAAATACTTTCTGACATTAAAATAAAACCTTTTTAATGCTCTCAGTTGAATAACTACACATAAACCTGAGCTAGTGATATGAGTTCCTTTTTTAATTTTAATTTTTAAATTTAAATTTAAATAAGAAACAAGGTTGCTTCACATGTCAATCCCAGGTCCCTTTCCTTCTCCTCCTCCCATGCCCTCCCACTAACTCCCCCAATACCTTCTCATTTCCCCAGGGAGGGTGAGCCCCTCCATGGGGGTGTCCATAGTCTGTCATTTCATCCAGGGCAGGGCCTAGGCCCTCCCACAAGAGTCCAGGGTGACAGAGCATCTCTCATTGTTAGATGGGCATCCAAAGTCCATTTGTATACCCGGGATAAATACTGATCTACTACCCAAGGCTCAATAGATTACCTGGCCTCCTCACTGACACCCACATTCAGGGGGTCTTGATCAGTCCCATGTTGAATTCCCAGCCATAATTCTGGGATTCAATAGCTAACCCTTGTCAGGTCAGCTGTTTCTGGGGGTTAAACCAGCCCAGTCTTAACCCCTTTGCTCATCAGTCCTCCCTCTTTGTCACTGGGTTCCTTGAGTTCAGCTCAGCGTTTAGCTGTGGGAGTCTGCCTCTGTTTGAATCAGCCATTGGATGAAGGTTCCGTTTCCCAGACTCTCTGGTCATGGGATTGTAGGCTGGCACTCCCCAGATCTATATCTAAAATTCATATATGAGAGAGTACATGCCATGTTTGTCTTTTTGTGACTGGGTTACCTCACTCAGGATGGTTTCTTCCAGTGCCATCCATTTGCCTGCAAATTTCAGGATTCCATTGTTTTTTTTTTCTTTCTGCTGAATAGTACTCCATTGTGTAGATCTACCACGCTTTCTCTATCCACTCTTCAGTTGAGGGGCATTTAGGTTGCTTCCAAGTTCTGGATATTACAAATAATGTTGCTATGAGCATAGTGGAACAGATGTCCTTGTTGTATGAAGGTGTATCTTTTGGATATATGCCTAAGAGTGATATTGCTGGGTCTAGTGGTAGGTTTATTCCCATTTTTCTGAGGAATCTCCATACTGATTTCCAAAGTGGTGTATAAGTTTGCACTCCCACCAGCAGTGGTGGAATGTTCCCCTTTCTCTACAACCTCTCCAGCATAAACTGTCATTGGTGTTTCTGATTTTAGCCATTCTGACAGGAGTAAGATGGTATCTCAGAGTTGTTTTGATTTGCATTTCTCGGATGGCTAGGGATGTTGAGCACTTTCTCAAGTGCCTGTCAGCCATTTTAGACTCCTCTATTGGGAATTCTCTATGTAGTTCTGTAGCCCACTTTTTAATTGGATCCCTTGGTGTTTGGAGACTGGCTTCTTGGGTTCTTTGTAAATTTTGGAGATCAGCCCTCTGTCAGATGTGGGGTTAGTGAATATCTTTTCCCATTCTGTGGGCTGCCTTTTTGTCTTGTTGACTGTGTCCTTTGCCTTACAGAAGCTTCTCAGCTTCAGGAGGTCCCATATATTAATTGTTGACCTCAGTGTCTGTGCTACTGCTGTCATGTTCAGGAAGTGGTCTCCTGTACCAATTAGTTCAAGGGTACCACCCACTTTCTCTTCTAAGAGGTTCAGTGTGGCTGGATTTATGTTGAAGTCTTTTATCCATTTGGATTTACGTTTTGTGCATGGCGATAGATATGGATCTATCTGCATTCTGCTACATGCCAGCATCCAGTTATGGCAGCACCATTTGTTGAAGATGCTTTCTTTTTTCCCATTGTATATTTTTAGCTTCTTTGGTGAACATCAGATATTTATACATGTATGGCTTAATATCAGGGTGTTCAGTTGATTCCATTGGTCTGTGCCAATACGAAGCTGTTTTCAGGAGTATAGCTCTATAATAGTGCTTGAAGTCAGGGATGGTGATGCCTCCAGATGTTTTGTTGAGCAGGGTTGTTTTGGCTATCCTGGCTCTTTTGTTTTTCAATACAAATTGATTATCGTTTCAATACAATTTGATTATTGTTATTTCAAGGTCTGTGAATAATTGTGCTGGTATTTTAATGGGTATTGCGTTGAATCTGTAGATTGCTTTTGGCAGGATTGCCATTTTTACTACATTGATCCTACCTATCCAAGAGCATGGGAGATCTTTCCATTTTCTGATGTCTTCTTTAATTTCTTTCTTTAAAGTCTCAAAGTTCTTGTGATACAGGCCTTTCACTTGTTTAGTTAGCTATATCCCAAGGTATTTTATGTTGTTGTGGCCATTGTAAAGGGTGATGTTTCTCTGATTTCTTTCTCAGCCCTTTTATTGTCTGTATATAGTAGCACTACTGATTTTCTTGAATTGACCTCGTATCCCGTCACTTTGCTGAAAGTATTTATCAGCTGTGGGAGTTCCCTGGTAGAGTTTTTTGGATCACTTATGTAAACTATTATATCATGTGCAAATAGTGAAAGTTTGACTTCTTCCTTCCCAATTTGTATCCCCTTGATCTCCTTTTGTTTTCATATCGCTCTAGCTAGAACATCAAGTACAACATTGAAAAGGTATGGAGAGAGTGGACAGCCTTGTCTTGTTCCTACTTTTAGCGGAATTGCATTGAGTTTCTGTCCGTTTAGTTTGATGTTGGCTGCTGGTTTGCTGTATATAGCTTTTATTATGTTTATGTATGTTCCTGTTATCCCAGATCTCTCCAAGACCTTTATCATGAAGGGGTGTTGGATTTTGTCAAAGGCTTTTTCAGCATCCAGTGAGATGATCATGTGTTTTTGTTTCTCAGCTTGTTTATATGATATCAACAAATATAATTCATATGTTATTTTAATGATCAGGATGAGTTTTGTGCAGGAAACAAGGAGAGATTAACAGAGCAGAAACAAATCCACTGTCTATTCTTTATAGACAAAAGATTACATTACACATATATTATCTACTGAAAGAAAAATTCTAGGGTGATTTGTCAGTTGAGAGCACAGTACTGGCTGCTCCTCCAGAGGACCTGGTGCTCATATCTCAGCTCACAAGTGTGTGTGACTCTGGTTCTAGGGGATCTGATGCTGTTTTTTGGCCTCTGTGTGTACCACATGAATGTGGCGTACAAACATATTTGGAGGTAAAAGCCCATAATAATAAAAATAATCTTTAAAATAAAAAAGAAAATTTCCAGTGGATCAGGAAAGGATAATTAAAAAATATGAAAGTGTCATTCAATGGCATCCTTAATGATGACCCTAGAAACAACATCCAAGATTAGGCAAAGATGGCTAATACAGTTACTTCTGTTGTTCTGCTCCTTTTGAATAAAATAATAAAGCAAAGAAATAGTGAAAATATTGGAAAGACAGCAGATTGCTTTAAATTATGAGTGATGTGTCCTGTACTTGGAAAAGTCATGAAAATAAATGGAAAAGCTGTTAGAATCCCAAAGGGAGCTTATTAAGACGGTGTGCTGTAAAACAAATATATAAAAGTCAATAACTTTTTATTCCATTAATAACTAGTTAGATATTATAAGGGCTATAAACATCACGTAATTACAGCAGTAAACTGAAAAATAATTGACAATAAACTGAAAGTAAATGCATAGAAATAATTTAAAGAGACACTGAAATTTTAGGAGCCTGAGTGTGATTTCACATGACAACTCAAGCAGGGACTTAAAATAGCTGTTCAAGTTCTTTGGTTCCAATATCGTTTGTTGTGTGTCCAGCAAGAGTTCGGCTGACCAGTCACCATTATCACATTGCTAATAGGAACAGAGATTCTCCTTCACAGTTCTGGTAGCTCAAGTCAGAATACAAGCTAGCCAGGGCAACAATCTCTGTGGAGGCTTCTGGGTAGTATTTGTTGGTGGCCTCCATTTCTTGTAATACTATGTATTCCATGACTTGCAGGCTAACCCCTTCAACCTCTGCCTCTTGACTGAGAGCTCCCTTTCTAATTCCATGTGTCTCTCTTGTCCTTTTTGTAAAGATGTGTGTGGTGATGTCTCATGCCCATCTATATAATGAAAAACAATGTCTTCAAGATTAGCTTAACATTGAAAATCTTTTACAACTTTAAATGTATATAGTGTACTTTTATCATATTTTCCTCTTTACCCTCTCATTATCTCTGGCCAGAATCTTCCCCCAACCCATTCTTCTTGCCAACAAATTCCCCTTTTACTTTCATGATGCCTTTGTTTGTGTCCCATTGCATTTATTTAGTATTGCTTCCATGAGCATGAGTGCAAGTTATCTATGAGAACAAAAGTGGCATCCAGTGACTGTGTCACTGGGAATATGCGTACTCCTCCCTCAGCACTCAGCAAACAGTAGCCGTTCTTCAGGGAGGTGGGATCTCATGAGCCCCTTCTCCATTCATGATGGAATTTTAATAGATCCACTCTTATGCAGGTAATTATATTTGATATTATTCCCTTTCCAACAATAAATGGCATTTATAAATTCCAGGGATTGGGACTTGGTGTTTTTGCCAACTGGAATTTATCTTTAGGTCATTACTCAGCCTATCAAATGCTTCTGTGGAAAATCTATACAATCTTAAAGAAAATATAATGCATCTATAATACATAACTCTTAGATACTATCTCAGTAAATTTACTGCTCTTCCTAGAGAAACACTGGACAGAAGAAGCGTAAGGAAAGACGAGCTTATTTTGGCTCACAATATGAGAGAGAGTACATCCGTCATGGAGGAAAAGTGAGGTTGCTGTTGCATTGCATCCAGTCAGACAGCAGTGTTGCTACTACACGCAAGTTTTTTATTCAGCCAGGGGCCTCATTCCATGGGATGGTATTGCTCGCATTCAGAGATGGTCTCTACTCCCTCAGTTAAACAAACCTCTCTGGAAACACCACCACATCCTCTCCCTCAATTTAACATTCACAATCTTGACATATCCCTCTCTCACACAATCAATTTTGAATATGTGTATAAATATCTATCTTTAGATAGTATAGATATTTAGATAATATAGATATTTTATATCTCTCTTTATATTATCATCTGTACATTTGCCACATGTAATCTATGCTCTATATAGCATCTGTCTATACATTTAGTATCTACCCGTTATTTATACATCTATGATATATCTATGACCTATCATCTATCTATCTATCTATCTATCTATATCCTAATATCTATAACCTATCTGTACTGTGTACTATCATATTTCTTTTTTCCAATGTCTATGTTTCTGACTATCTATCTATCTATCTCCCATCTATCATGTATCTAGCTATATAGTTATTCTATGTTTGTGTATTAATCTATGTATTATCTATTATCTACTTATTAATCCATCACCTATCTACATCTCACTATGGTCTATATAGCATCAATATATTAATCTATCATTCATTTACTGTCTATGTATATTTCTATCTATTACATATCTATTATGTCATCCAAGCTTTATTTACTTAATTTCCATTTTTTTCTCAATCAGATTACCAAAAATTTAATGACTTAACACAAATTATTACCTCATCATTCTGAGGTAAGAAGTTCACTGAAGCTTTTGTGAACCATATATGCCCCTTTTGGAATTTACCTGCCTGTTTTGTCTCCTGGAGACCATCTGTATTACTTGGACATGGTACCTTCAAAACTGACTGCACCATCCTTAAAATCTCCTCTTTTTCTGCCCTCTGCTCACATTTCTGCCTTCTCTATCCATCGCCCCAGCCATTCTTCCTGTCTCTTATAATGAGGCTACAACAATATATATGATAGAAAATTTCTATTGTTGGTTGGTTTTAAACCTAGTTCAGAAACAGAAATCCCCAAGGCAACGTTTAATGGATCAGCTATGTATTATAAAAACATAGTTTGCTAACAAGCTACACAGATAAATAAAAATAAAGCACATGACAAAATATTGTAATTATATGTAAAATTCAATATCTAAATACTAAAATATTTTCTGAAAAACTGCAGAATATATAATAGCTTAATCTTTACTGAAACATAAAAAGTCTTCTAAAAATATGAGCTAATGCAAATGAGCAGAAGAAAAATGAACAAAGACCAGCACCGGCAATTCAACAACAAAGACAAGAAAATTCTCCAAATGGAAGACATAAATGCTTAATCAGGCACTTACATTAAAAGTTAGGAGAAATGGCTTTTGCTTCTTAATCTGAAAAAATGAAGTAATACTATTTAGCCTTTCCTTCACTTTGTATGTGGTCTCTCGTTCTCTAGGTAGTGGCTTCACAGACATGGTAATAGCATTCAGCCACAAAAGCCTCTCATCAAAGGAGTTATGTTACCCAGCAAGAGAGAGGCTTCTGTAAAATGGAAGTAGTTGAAGTGAACACAAGAAATACTGCTTTGGGTTCTATGAAAGTCATTTTAAAAAATTGACCAACATGTGTCATTTAATTTCATTCCTTTTTACCTGGGACCAGACCCCTCTTCTGTTCCAGTCTACATCTGGGGTATTAAAGCAAATTCAATGGTCACATTTCCTTAGTTCCACTAGACTGTCACAGTCATCATAGTCCTTGCTTTTGAATGGTACTGGTCAGATATATTTCAGATCACTTCCGAACTGATATTTAAAAAAATGAAATTACATTTATTTATTTGTATATATGCTTGTATATTTTTGTAGAGTCAGCTTGACAGGATTGGTGACAGGTGCCTCAACCTACTGAGCTGTCTTGCCAACCTTCAGTTGTGATTTATCAGATGGTTTTTCTCATGGTCACACTGGGTTCACAGATTTGGGGGAAAGGATGAGAGGAGGCCATTTGTCATTTTCATTGTAACATGTGAAGCTGTACATGCTGCCAGCCTTACACCGTCTTGTGGATGAGGAGGTTATGTCTGTCTTATCTCCCTGTACCCTGCTTCTTCACAGTGTGCTTCTTGGGAAGAAGTCACTACAGAGAGTCTATTCTTCAGGGGTAGGGAGTTACCCCTACACTATTTGGGGTGATCTCCCTTTTTTTGTTTGTATAACCATTTGTTTATGTCAGTGGAGATTCATGCAGTTTAGTTTATACTTTAGGTTATAATTCAGAACCTTTTCATTTAGATGACTGCTCAGAGGGCTCTGACTGCAGTGATTGGGGCTATTTGTGTCTCTTTGGTTTTCAAGTAAGTTATTTTGAAAAGTATTGCAAGAGGTGACTCCTTGGGCCCTTGAGGGAACATAATAACTTTGCCTTGAGTTCTGGAGTTCTGCCATATTGTAGAAGCCCCCTCATGCATCTTTCTCTTGGCCCAAGGTGAAGCCTGAGGTAGTGGAACAAATAAATGGAGGGTTTTCTCTGTCCTGTCCAGTTCTGCAGCCACTTCCAAATATATTCTTAGGCTTATATTAATTATAAATGCTTGGCCAATGGCTCAGGCTTATTATTAACTAGCTCCTACTTTTAAATTAACCCATATTTCTTATCTATGCTTTGCCATGAGGTTCATTGCCTCTTACATTTCTACATTTCTTGCTTCCTCAACAGCTGTCTGGTGTCTCCCAGACTCTGCTCTTTACCTGTATCTCTTCTTGGATCTCCCAGCTTGCTCTACTCTGCCTTGCCATAGGCCACAACAGCTCTATTTGTAAACATATTCATAGCATACAGAAAGGCGTTGCATAGCACCATTCCCTGGCATGGACCATTGTAACCATTACCCCATAACCTGGGGATTCTCTCTGCCCTTGTTTGAATGTATTGGCCAAGATCATTGCTCAGGCTACTTTTAGAAGCCTTGATAACATCCAATATGGAGCATGTGAATTCTACACTTAACTTTACAATTCTTAGAGTACTTGAACTTTGAGGGTTACCTGCCATATTGATTTGACTTTTTTATTTTTTATATTTTGGCATTCTTTAAAAAGCAAATAGTCCTGTATTCACAGAGAACTATAGAAGTTATCAAAAGAATTATATTTTTAGATATGCTCTTCTTCATGTGGTGGAATTTGCTCATTTTGAGGTGGAAAGGAGTCTAACAATACATTCTCTCAATGCTATTCAGAATGCTCTATTATACACAGAAGTGGTTTTACAGAGCCATCTTGATTTATTTTTTCCTTTGACTTGCAATTTCAATACACATGTTTAACTCTTCAGTAGACGATTTCATTTTAACCTGTAGGGTTCTCACCAAGTTGTCTCCTTACACTCCTGAGAAGAAGTGAACCCATCTGAGGGCCAGGTCCTAGCACAGTGTGACCTTTGAGATCTTCCCTACAGGGAGTAAAGGTAAGGGCATGGGTTTCAGACTTGGAGCTGCCATTTCAGTTTTCACAACTGAAAACCTTGAAAGTCCCCCCTCCTCTTGACTATCCATCCACATCCATTTTGTGTTTGTCTCTACCTGGGTCTCACCGTGAGTGTACAGGGTGTATGATGGCAATGAGGAGGGACTGTGGGAAAACGATGGTGTCCTCCATTGTTGAGAAAGGCACAATTCTCCATTTTGAGCACAGGTATTCGCTCCTTTAAAGAAGAGCTTCAGTATAAGGCCATTTTCCTGGCAAGTCCGGGGCTTTCTCCTCTAAGGATTCGATACAGTGTGAACTTTATGTCCTCAGGGTCAGGTCTCAGAGCCAAACTGGTCTGCTCCTTCCTTCCCAAGGTAACTGTCCAGCTGCTCACTCTTGAAACCACTTGATGTTGGCAGGATCCAGAGACTCCCTCTCAACCCAACCCTCTTCCAAGAAATAAAAATAACTACAAGGCCAGGCTTGGACTGTCACAGTCCCCCAGGGAGGCTCCAGCCTGTGATGTCCCATTCATTTCTGAACACTGGCATTGTCCTTTGTAATCCCCAAACAGAATGCAAAGAGAAACATGCCATGCATCACAATGAAATCAGCAGTAATTTTTTTTTTTTGTGCATGGAGGTCTCTGTTCCTTTTTGTTTTGTTGTTGTTAAAGACCTCTCTGCCAAAGTTAGTTTAGGTTTCAAGACACGTCTCACCCTTCCTCAAATAGAAAGGTCACTCTGTGAACAGAGGGGAGACTGTTGTGGGTGATCACAGATGAAACTGGAAAGGCAGTCCCTTCAAAGGAAATGAGGTTGCAAGAGGAAAGCGAAGGCTCTGGGATTGTATAGAGAAGTGCTCCACAGCAAGGGATGCAGGCTTTTTCTTCCCCTTTGTGACATAAACACAATAACACACAGAGTTAAGCCCTACCAGAGGAGGGTGACCCAGGTGCTGTCTAAACAGATTTTCAGATGGGGAGTGGGAACCCCTTGGTATCTTTAGTTTCTCCCACTCCCCGCTAGTTTATCCTTTGTCACATTCAATGCAGCTTTCAAGGGCAGGGGAGGCAGAAGAAAGGGAAAAATGTCGAGGGAAAGGGAGAAGGGAGGGGGAGCAAATGGTCTCCTCTCCTAGCTTTTGTTAAGGAATAAAAGGCGCACAACATGTAAAAATCATTTACTCTCTATCCTGCAGTGCCAACGTGTTTGACACTGGTTTGCTGAGGGCTTATGGAGGAGCTGTGTTGACGTTTTAGTCGCATAAGGCTTTTGAATTATATAAGACTTCTTTGTGAGACCCTGCTGGATATGATCAGAACAGTAGAAGTCAGGGTGGAGGGGGACACTCAAGAAAACAACACATGACACCCAGCAACTCTTAAATCTTAGTTCCCGTGACTACTGAGGTGGGAGGGAATGATAGAATGGCAGGAACAAAAATGTTTGCTTACTACTAGACAGTAGCATAATTAGCCCATGTCGAGAAGACGGGAAAAAGTTACGCGGAAAAGGAAGCAGACAGGCTCTGCTTCTCCTCTTCTCCTTGCCACCCTTCAGCGTAAGGGGAAGTGGGTGGGGCCTAACTGTCACAACCAGACAAAACAGGACATGGAGGAATCTAGCCTTTGTACAAGGTGTTTGTACCTTTGAACACTTTATATTCCTAAAGAAATTTTATGTAGATATCTCGTGTGTGTGTGTGTGTGTGTGTGTGCTTGTGTGTGGGTGGTGAGTGTGCAGCTTAGCTGTAATATACATTAGGCATTTGGTTTGTCTCCACCATCACATAAACTTGTGGTGATGATGCACTCAGGAGGTAGCAAGCAGCAGGAGGGCCAGATGTTCAAGGTCATCTTTGGTCAAATAACAAGTTCGAGGCCAGTTGAGGATCTACAAGATTCTGTTTTAAAAACGGCATATGTATTACAACGAAATTAGAAATTAAGAATAAAGAAGCAAAAAGAAACACAAATTCAGTGAGCCTCAGTTCCCAGAGAGAATGACAGCAAATATGTCTGTATTTTAATACTAACTGTGCATATATATGTATAATACACATATGCAAATACTGTAAAATTGGGCTGGAGAGATGGCTCAGGGCTTAAGAGTGCTTGTTGCTGTTGAGGTCAGTTCCCAGTACCCATGTTAGACACTTTATCACCACCTGTAACTCCAGCTCCAGTGGGATCTGATGCCCCCTTCTGGCTTCTGAATGCAGTATATTCATGCACAAATGAATATAATATAATTAAATAATTTTTAAAAGGTCTGGAGACATGGCTCACTGGTTGTCCATCCAGAGGAGCCAGGTTCGATCCCCAGCACCCATATAACTGTTACTCCATTTTATATAACTCCAGTTCTAGGGGATCCAATTCCCTCTTCTGACCTCCCTCTGTAGGCGCCAGGTACCCATATGTTACACAGACAGGCATGCAGGGAAGACACCTATACACATAAAAATAAATTTAAATAGAAATTGAAAATCTTTAAAACACCAGTACTTTAAGACAAAAAATCTACTGTATTCACATTATTTTGCAATCTGTTTTGTACATTCTTTTTTGCATCATTTACCAGATTTATCATTTTGAGTTGGCTGCATAGTACTATTTCCTGTGCATGGATGTTTAAGAAACATCCTCTTCTCATGCATTTAGAATCATGGATGATTCCCTCATTTTCGTTAACAATTCTCAGTGATATTCTTATGATAAGCTCTTAGACATGAACAGGAGAGTGGGGAAGCTCATTTCTAACTGGAGATGGCCTTCCTAATTTCAGTAATACATTCAGACTTAAATTTCATCTTTAGTATTCAGCATCTCACAAAAGCATGTTTTTGTTCCCATGCTTCCTTTAGGAATATGCACAAATGGCACACCCATATAGATTTATATGCACATTACAGATGTACACCTGTGTTGCATTTTTGTGTGTACATACAAGCATACACAATCTGCATGCTTTACACTATTTTGTACATTCCCTGTGTTCGTCAGCCCCTATATTGATTGCTCTCTCTATTTCTTTTTGTAACAGAAGGAAAAATGATAACCAAACTAAGAGAGATGGATTTTCATAAAAACTGATTTTTTGAGACTGGACTTCAGGTACAATGGCTTGACTTTAGACTTGCTGTGTAGTCCACCCAGAATGACCTTATCTTCCCACCTCTACCTCTGTAGTTCTGGGATTATAGGTGGGTGTCAACACAGCTGGATTTATGTCATCCTGGGGATTGCACCTGGGGCTCTGTGAATGCTAGATAAGTGCTCCATCAACTAAGTGGCATCCCCAGCCCACAGATTAATTTTGAAGGATATTGTAAGAGATAATGTAATGTATAAGAAAAAGATAACATATCCTTGGTGAGAAAACATCACTGCTGTTTTCAAAACTCAAAAGATTCACAAAAAGGATGATAGGAGACAGGAGTACTCATGTAGATAATTGATAACTTGTGTTGTTACAACCTCTAAGATGTCATAATTACACCTTTCTTCCACATTCTCAGAGAATTTCTCATGTTTATATTTATATTTACTGGGTCAAATCCTGTCATAGTCCATCTGTCATTCACCAATTGTCGTGAAATAATTTTTGAATTTACGTTATTCACCTTCCAACAATATTGTCAATTTCCCTTTCTTTGTGAGTGCTTCTTATTGGCCCACCTTGCTCCATGGGTGCTTTGCTTTTGGCTCATCTTCCTCTATGAGTACTTACTCTTGGTGCACCTTGCTCCATGGTTGATGGCTCTTGGTTTGCCTTGGCCTGTGAGTGTTTAGTCCCAATCCACCTTGTTTTATTAGTACTTGATTTTTTTTGATCTACAAGTAGAAAGTTCTCTGTAATGTATCTGACAAAAGTAATTAGATATTTTCAGTTTTTTTCCTGTCCCTTGTGCTATCTTTGCTTATAAGGCGGTGTGTTTTAATGTCTTCAATGTCTTCTTTCCTTTGTAACTGTTGAGTGTGATCATGCACATGTTTCCCCTTGCCAACCCCATCATTGTGTGTATTTGGTTTTCAGTGTGACTACATTAACAGTGTGGACTGCACTTTGAGGGCTGCAGATTGGGGATGAAGGGAGACGGTGGTGTTCAGACCTACTCCCCTATCCTTCACTGAAGTCAGGTTACCTGATTAGGAGGACCAAGGAGGTATAGACTCACTACAGATGGCAGTGCCTATAGCAAGGAGCCTTACTTCTATATGGAATAACTGGATCTCTGCGACTCTTGTGGCCATTAGCTGGTCTGGTGCTCAAAGTTATAACTGGAATGGAGAGCCTGTGATAAACTCCTTTTAAATGTCCTCATATGATGTAGCCCTCTCTCTCTCTTGATAATTTTAAACTTGCCCAAACTGGAAAAACAGTAGTCATGATTTCCTGTATGTGCATCTCCTGGATTACTTTAGCTTCAGCCTTTTGTATAATGATGCTCTTTTTGTCACAGCCTAGAAATTGATAGTGTTACACTATTACATAAATTGCATATTTTACCAATATTTCTGCTGGTTCTATAATGCAACTCAAACATTGCATTGAATTTAGATAGATGTAGGCACATGTTCTTGGGTGATAACTTCCAACACCCTCAGAGAATCCCTGAAACTACAGGTAGACCTGAACACATAAGTACAGTCTAAACCTTACATGCACATGCTTATGACAAAGCTTAACCACTACAATAGGCACAAGTGATGGACAAATCAATAATAAAAAGAAACAATTGAAACACTGTTTTGTGATGAAAGTCCTGTGAATAGAGCATTCAAAATGGATTTTGATTCACCCATTATAGATTCTAAATATTTATAGTGTGTGATGGGTTGGTGGGGCAGGTGTGTGATGCACATGATAGCACATGTGGAGGTCAAAAGAAAACATGCTGGGGTCAATTATTTGCTTCAGCCATGAGGGTCTCAGGAATTGAACTCAGGTAGTCAGACTTGGAGGTCAGCACTTTTAACCACAGGTCCATCTATCTGACTAATACTCAACCTTCTTGTCACCATGCTAGGATACTGTGCCTGGATGATGAAATGAGAGGAGGTAAATGAAACACATTTAATGAAATGTTAGACTGCTCTGCCAGTTTTTAAAACACAGTTACTCTGGTACTATAGCCACCAGTCTGATCAATGAGCAGGCTCCTAACTGGCCAGTGAGTAGTTGAGTGGGTAACATACACAGAATGGACAAAATGCTGGGCAAAAGGATCATTCACATTCCCAGTAGGAACTGCTTAAGACAACCTGAGATCTCATCTCACAACTTAGGAGACTATAAACTGTAAAACTGGCAAGACTTTAGTTTCTCTGTTTAACTTTGGCTAAGTGTATCTTCAGCAGTGGATGGCAGGCTGTTGGTGTGTGGGGGAGCAATCAAGGGTTACCATAAGCTTTCCAGTTGCCTTCTTCTGGGGAACCATTGGGGCTTTGTTTACAAATAGACATCTGACCCTGAGGAGAACTGTGCTGCAGTTCTCTCCTTCTACTCTAGTCTGTGCTTTATTGCTTAGATAGCTAAAGAGATTTTTTGAAGTTCATGGATTCTTTTCCACTGTACAAGAGCATTTGGATGGAAAATGTCTCCCACAGACTCAACGTGTTTGAACACTTGGTGGTGCTGTTTGCAGGGGTGGGGCATTGTGGAACCGTGTGTGGTGTTGTGGTGTGTGTGTGTGTGTGTGTGTGTGTGTGTGTGTGTGTGTGTGTTGGAGGACACAGGCTCTGGAGGGGTTGACCCAAAGGTTTCCATCTGACCTTGCCTATCTTCTTTCTTTAATTCTTAGTCTATGGTGATAGAAGAAAGCAAATAACTACTATAGCCCCAGGCTGTACCTGTAGCCATTTATTTCATTATTCTATACATTCAAACTGTGAGTCAAAATCAATCCTTCCTCCTTGAGTTGTTTTTGGTCAAATGTTTGGCTAGAGCAATGATATAAGTTTCTAACACAAGTATTACTTAACTCATGAACTCACTGTGTCTTCAGCCAGGGGAACAATCAAGGCTATCACATGCTAATTTCCCTTGTGGTTAGAGAACTACCAATTTTACAACAAATACAATGTGTTATCTTTGCCAGATTCTGGTATGGGATTGGGTAACTGATTTCCTTTTAATATCCCAACACAATGACCTGAATGGGGAAGTGTCTTAGAGTCTCTATTGCTGTGAAGAGACACCATGACCACAGCAACTGTTAATCCATTATCACCATGGTGAGAAACATGGCAGCATGCAGACAGACAAGGAGCTGGAGAGGGAGCTGAGAGTTCTACATCTTGATCCACAGGCAACAGGACTTGAACTGTGCCCCACACTAGCCATAGTTTGAGCATATGAGACACATTTTCTCCAACAAGGCCATACCTTACACCAACAAGGTCATATCTCCTAGTAGAGCCACTCCCTATAGGCCAAGCATTCAAACACATGAATCCATGGAGGCCATGCCTATTCAAACTGCCATAGGAAGTCACTCATTTGCTGCAGAGTCCTTTCTAAATGAGGACATCTGAGGCTTCAAAGTGAAGCCACTTAAGGTTTTTGTTCCCTATTTATTTATTTTGTATGCCTATACTTCTAGAGGTCAGAGTGTTAGGAGCCAGACTGACCCCGGGATTTCTCAGAAGTCCGATGAAAGGATAAAGAGAAGACTCATTCTGTGCCCTTGCCCTGGGGCATATTTTACATGGGCTTGTCTGGGGCTAGGGCCTCAAGGAGTTAAGGTTTTAGTTCCTGGGAATAGAACTAAACCCTTTCTCCTCTGAAGGACTGTGGTTATCAGTCTAAGGCAGCTGTGTCTGAGGTATCCTGTGTTCTCTTTGTCCATAATGCTTGATTTAGCTTTCTGCTGATATTGGCATATCTCTCCTTTACAAACTGCATATAAGATGCTGTACTTAATAATCTTGCTTGACATAAGACATCAAATTATGTAAGACCTCTAGGTTCCAGCTTTTGATTTTGTTTTCTTTATTTCTCATGACTGGTCCTTCCCATCAACACCTTATCATTTGGGGCCCTTATTTGTGTAAGTTTGGGTCATCAGAGGGCAACTTGCAGGAGTTGCTTCACTCTTTCCAGGCATAGGTATTGAACTCAGGTTGGTCAGTATTAGCACTCTTACTCACTGAACCTCCCCTCTGGCTCCTAAAGTCACTTTTGCTTGTTCACTTTGCCAAGGCACACAGAATGTCCATGGTGTTTAAACACAATTGTTTGTTTTATGATCTTCCATTTCTTTTGTTTGCCCGGGGGTGGGGGGTCGAGGAAAAGTTTCTCGGTGACTTTGGAGGCTGTCCTGGTCTCGAACTCACAGAGATCTGCTGCCTCTGCCTCCAGAGTGCTGGGATTAAAGGAGTGCATCACCAATGCCTGGCTTGATTTTGCATTTCTTATGGATCCTTCACAATCTGATACCATCTTTCTTCTTACTCACCCAGCTAGGGCATGGGAGTAAAGTCTTGATGCTTCCCATGACTCACGCTAAGCATGAAGACATATTATTATTATTATTATTACTATTATTATTATATTATTTTCACTTGTGCTTTAGGTGGGCATCTAGGATGGCTATTCATTTTCTCACAGTCTCTCAGAGTATTGAAATGTCCATCTTTAAATCCAGCATGTGTAACTTATCACACGCCTTTGAGAAGAGCCCAGCAAACTCATGTAGGCTCAGCATCACTGGGTGTCTTTGAGTTTGTTCTACTCTATGTTAGCTCCCTACCTGTCACTATTTCACTATAGTGTGGTAAAGGAGTTGCATTCAGCGTCGACTGCATTCTCATTTTCTTTTCCTTCTTTCTCGCTGGGACTGTGCTCTCTGACCTGCTCCAACCCTGTACACAGTTTCTCTTCATAATAAAGTCCATTAAATCACAAACACATTAGATTCCCCAATCTATTTTTGCCTTCAGGAAAGACGAATGTAGTTTACAAATGAGAATTAATGTAGAAATGAATCTCAGGGTATATCCTGAACAGAGAGGCTGTCAAGTGGTTACAAATTAATTTTTAATAAACCTTGCAGAGTGTCTCCGGATTGATTCAATGGTGTCTGCACTCATGCAGACTCCAACAGGTAACACAATCAGTCCATAAAAAATAAAGCAAGCCAAGGCTTCCTGTAGGGAAAACATTCATGTTACAGAGACAAAAAGAACACCCAGAAGAGCCTGGAGGAAATTTTGAGCTTTGGGTAATTGCTAAAATCCCACACTCCCTTTTGTTTTAAATGGGTCAAAACAAGTTTTGAGGAACACATTTGCATAAAACTACTATTTTTCTTTTAGTCATTGCTAATTTTTCTGTCATTTGATGTTTCACTATTGATTTTATTATGTCTTTGGGAATGTTTCTAGAGACCATTTTGGAGGTCCTCATTCTAATTTTTGTGTTTATTTGTTTAAACAAACTGTGTTAAGTAGCCCCAAGTTACTTACAGCATTGAGCACCATTTCCTTTCTCTAGGTATTTGAAGGAAATGTATATAGGGTAGATTCTATAACTTGAAAATGCACACTTGAGTTTCCTCTATGGAAGTTTTCAGTTTCTTTGCCATAGAATGGGTGATAAAGGACAGGCTGAGGATCCCCTGAAGAGGTTTCTCTTTGGCATTATTCAACAGTTTAGACCAGATCAAAGACAGG
Source organism: Mesocricetus auratus (assembly GCF_017639785.1). NCBI lineage: Eukaryota > Metazoa > Chordata > Mammalia > Rodentia > Cricetidae > Mesocricetus > Mesocricetus auratus. Next base: position 142,961,479 of record NW_024429266.1, on the reverse strand, counting down.
AGAATTCTCTAAATTCTCTAATTTTAATTGTTCAGAAATCTCTAACATTGTTTCTGCTTTATTTGGGGTGGCATTGGGAAAGACATCCCCTGTAGTGATGGGGTCAGGGAGACGTCCACCAAGACCTCAAAGGAAAGTCTGGAGAAATAGGCTGCATGTCATGAGGTGCAGATGTCTGCACACAACTCTTGATGAGTCCTTGTGTGGGACTGATGAGAGATGCTGGAAGTGCTATGGAGATACCAGGGAGAGAAAGAGAGAGAGAGAGAGAGAGAGAGAGAGAGAGAGAGAGAGAGAGAGAGAGAGAGAGAGAGAGAGAGAGAGAGAGCAGCAGCATCATGCAACAGCTGTACATATCTAAGCCAGGGAGAGCCCATATCCAACAGTATAGGATGCTCTGAATGCCCTACATGGAAATCTGGAAATTAATGCTTTCTTGTTTGGTTTTAGCTTCATTTTGGACCTGTATTTCTTTTTTTTAATTTCTCTGTTCTTTCCTTTTGGAGTAGGAATGTATTTTCTGTACTGTGTCACCATTGCATTGTGGGAATACATAATGTTAAATTTGGTTTTCATGATGGTTTACAGTTAATTTTTCTCTGGTTTCAAATCAGACTTTGGATTTGGACATTTGAGCAATGGTGGGACAACTGAGAGTTTTTGATGCTTGAAATGGAATGAATACATTTTGTATTGTGGTTTGGATATGGGATCTGGGACAGCATGTTAAGATATGGATCTTGAATGCCCATCAAAGCTTATGGGTTGAAGTCTTGGTCCACAGGGTAGTACTAATGGGTGATCATGGGCCTTTTGAGAAGTGGGATCTAATAGAAAGTCTTTAGATAATTGGAAGAATTCCCCGTCTTAATTTTCATTCTGTTGCTTCACCACCAAGTGAACCAAGTATTCAAACACATTTTCCTCTATACCATAACAGTTCCCAAAGGAATACAATGGAAACAAGCAATAAAAATAGAGCTTAATATAGATTGCTTTTATAAAGTAGAGAAGAGTCCATATACTCTCAAGAAACTGTTTAACCATTTAAACAATAAAGCTGAGACTTGATTAGGAAAACACCGAAGCACAGTTTTCTTCAGGGGCAGTGGTCTGTTTGGAAACGAAGTCTAGTGATTACCCAGAAGGAGACAAGCAGAATCATACAGTGCCCCTTGCTAGGTGTCAGATGGGGTTACAACAGCTCCCATGCACATCAATGGTCTGGCATCCACTGTTGAAGTTTCATGTGGCCAAAAGGTTAAACAGAATATTCCAGAAACAAACATCCTATCAGGTTTACATCTCATAGTCTTCTATGTTGTGAGACAAAATCTCACATTGTCTTGTCAGGTCCTACTAGTAATGTGAATCATCCTTTTGCTCAGCATTTCCATGCTTTGTATGCTACCTGCTCACTGACTTATTAGGAGCCTGGGCATTTATCGGGCTGGTGGCTGTAGTATTCTCAGTGATTATGTTCAAATAACTGGCGGAACAGCCTAATATTTTATCAAATGCCAGACAATATCCAAAAAGCTTCCAAGCTATTAATTACGATTTTTGAATATGTACACATAGTCAGAAAATTGTTCAGCCTTCCCCTGAGCCTATATATTTTAACAATTAATATCTCTACATATTAAATGAGCACCAGTAAAGAAATTCCTGAAAAAGAAAGAGGACTAAAGAAAAATAATGGAAATCTCATTTGTGTTAGTTTTTATTTTTCATTACCATGACCAAATCCTCAAGAAGAAGCAAGAGGGCTTATTCTGCTTTGTAATTTAGAGGCACAATCCATCATGGTGGGGGAAGGCATGGCCTGGCTCTTAGCTGTGAATGCATGAGTGTGAAGCTGCTTGCTCACACTTGTGTGGATTGGGAAGCAGGCTAGGGAAGCAGAGTCCGAACTATTAATGCCTCCTACAAGTCTAGCCTACTTCCTTTAAGCTCTGCCTCCGCAAGGCTCCCCAACAGTGCTGCTAACCTGAGACCACGTGTTTAAACACATAGGCATGTAAGGGATATTTGAAATTCAGATCATAAGATAATCTAGCTTCACACTCTCACCTTAATTGCATTATTATTTCTATTATTTTATACATCCTCCATAACATAGACCCAGGTCAATTTTCAAGTGTGTCAGAAACTACTCAATAATTGGTCTTTAATTTTCAAAATGAAGTTTCAGCTTTTATTGCACTTTAAAAGGAACATACTCTGCCTTATGACTTTTCCCGAAGCACTTAGCTGCTTCCCTGACTAGTTGGAAAAGAAACACCCACTTACTGGGCAAGGAGGTCAAGAAAGTAGATTGCTGTTTTTCTGCTCTAAGCACAGAGAAAATCCCAGGAAATAGCTAGGTCTCAAACCACCTATTACGTTCTTGCAATTTACTTTAGTTATAGCTTTTGGAAATTTAGATTCTTTTCCCATCCAACCCCACCCTCCATTTAGATGTCTGCCAATAGGTTTTTTTTTTTTTTTTTTGCCATCCAATGGCCTCCATCTCAGTCCTTAAGATCTCGGGGCTGGCTTTTTTATGCCACTGAGGGATGCTGATTCTGTTATGACCTTTGTTAGTAGGTTGTTTCCTTCCTTTTGCATGCAATGAGGGAAAAATCATTTACCAAAAAGGATAATTATGGATGCAATTTAGATGCTTGGTGATCTACTGGCAATGCACCGTTTTATGTTAGAACTATGCATGGGAGCCCAGAGAAACATGGGTCATTCCAAAGACTAAGTAAGCATGGGTACTTCTTGAGAACTAGCCATGTGCATGCACATGGGGATGGGGTATGTTACCATTCTTTGTTTCTGTATAAGCCTTGTTTGAAACCTAGTAGGATAAAAGAATAAAACACTTAACTAATTTGTACATAAGAAGGTGGGGCAGAGCTCATGCAAAATAGCTTGTTTCTGTTCAACAGTAAGATGTGTTGGGGGTGTGTGGAAGCAGAATGAAGCACCTGGATTTAGCTGAGATGGTTCAATGGAGGTGTAAGCCTGAGCCCCAGCTTTTTGGTAGTTCATATCCTGCCTAATGGGACTGGAACAATCAGATGATCTCCTTTTCTACATAGCTCATACTTGGGTCATTTTAGTTGACATAACTAGTTCCATGCAGCTCCCTTATTCAGCTTCTTTGACTTCCTTGCAGCATAGTGGCCATTCCATGACATTTCACATCTTATCCAGGAACAAGAATCCAAATGAAGATTATAATTTTTAATGAGGTTAGTAGGATGACTCAGTAAGTTAAGGTATATTGCCATGCAAGCATGGAACACATGTAATGGTGGAAAGATAATGCACCGTTTATTTTTGTAATTTATTTTTCCTTGAGGTTCATAGACACCTTCCTTGTTAGACTGGGGGTTGGGAAAGGGAATAACACTTAAACTGTCATAAGAAGAGTTCGAAGTTCTGCAAAGAAGCAAAGCTTAATGGCTCTTGTACAATTTGGATGCCATTTGATTTCATAAACTGCACCTGTCAAGTCTGAATCTCTAAAATACATCTGTCTCTCCTATTGTGATGTTCAGTGATCTAATAATTGATATCATTTCTGTGTGTTTAATCTCTTTAGTGTCAAATCACTAGGAAAATAATTTCCATGGCAAACTACTGGCTGGCTAGGGCCGTTGGGACTTAGCTCTACTGTTAGGGTGCTAAAGATCATTTCATTCCACCTGGCTTCAGAAGCTCATAAGTGTCATTCTTTGTTATTCTCCATGGTTGTCCCTCCTCAGACCTGCAGTCCATTATCAAGTGACTTAATATTTTATTTTTTAGAAAGAGGAACATCACAGTATCTCAAGGCTGCATCAAAGTGATGCCTACTTCTGTTCTTCTCATAAGGTCTTTTGATCATATTCACCTAGCCCTCCAAGATTCATTTCTCCCACCCTACCCACTCAAGTTTGTGTCTTTTTCTTCTTCTTCTTTTAATCCATTGGTATAGTTTGCACTACCCTTACTCTCCTGGATGTGTGGCCTTCTCTGGACATACCCTTAAAGAAAATTACCTCTTCTTCCCTCAGTAGCTATCACCTGCCAATAGCTACTTAGCTAGAGATGGGACTTTGAGTGTACTTCCCTTCTCCATGCTCAAATTTTGTCTCACATGAGCCTGTGCAGCTTTTGTGCATGTTGTGAAAACTGTTGCAGTGTATGTAACTGTTTGGTTAATTTCAGAAAACAGTCTTTCCTGTGGCCCTTAGAATATTTTTGTTCTCTCTTCCACGATGATCCCTGAGCTATGCTGGAGTGCTAATTCTTCCTGAGCTCAATATTAACAGTTAGAGGAGATGTATTGCTCAACTCATTTACCCTGGCACTGCTCCTCAAGAACCTGGTGCCCTGATACCCTACTGCATATTAACCATTCAGCCAATGCACTGGATGATCTATCTATCTATTTATTTATTTACATTTTATTAACTAATTCATTACCAGCCTGATCACATTTCCCTTATCCTTCCTCTCTTTCCAGTCCCTTCTCCTAACCTCCACTACTCCCACTCCCTGCATCTACTCTTCCTATTTTCTCTTCAGAAAAGTGCTGGGCTTCCATCATCCAACCATGACATTTCAAATAGCAGTAAAACTAGGCACCTCCTCTCCTATTAAGGCTGGATGAGGCAACCCAGTAGAAGGAAAGGGTTCACAAAGCAGACAACATGGTCAGAGACAACCCCTGATACCTCTATCAGGAGCCCCACAAGAAGACTAATCTACACAATACAATAACACATGTGTAGAGGCCCTAGGTCAGTCCTGTGTAAGCTCTCTGTTTGGCGGTTAGGTCTTTTCTAGCCTTTATGTACCCAAGTTAGTTGATTCTGTGGGTTTTCTTGTAGTGACCTTGGTCCCTCTGGCTTCCATAATCCTTTCTCCCCTTGTTCCACAGGACTCCCCAGTGTCTGACGAATGTTTGACTGTGGGTCTCTGTATCTGTTTCCATTAGTTGCTGTGTGAAGTCTCTCTGATTTCAATTGGGCTAGGCACCAATCTATGAGTATAGCAGCATACCATTAGGAAAATTTTTTGACTTTTTTTGGTCAGTCATATTTGGTTCTATCTTAGATGTTTGGACTATCCAATCTCTGGGTCCTGGCCCTGCAGGCAGTGCCAGGGGTGGACTCTCTTTCATGGTATGGGTCTCAAGCTGAAACAGTCATTGGTTGGCCTTCCCCATAATTTCTGAGCCACCTTTATCCCAGTGTATCTTATTGGCAGGGAAAATTGTAGGACAAAGGTATGTGACTGAGTTGGGATCCCAATCCCTTCACTGGAAGTCTTGCCTGGTTATAGGAGATGGCAGATTCAGGCTCAGTGTCTTCCATTGCTAGAAGTCTTAGCTAGGGGTCACCCTCATAGGTTCCTGGGAGTTTTCATCACACTAGGTTTATAGCTTTATGAATAAAGCTGCTATGAACACAGTTGAGCAAGTATCCTTGTGGTATTATTGAGCATCTATTGGGTATATGCCCAGGAGTGGTATAACTGGTTCTTGAGGTAGGTCGATTCACAATTTTCTGAGAAACATAAATATTGATTTCCAAGGTGGTTGCATAAATTTGCACTCCCACCAGCAATGGAGGAGTGTTCCCCCTGCTCCACTTCCTTGACAGCATGATCTGTCACTGAACACAAGATGGAATCTCAGAGTCATTGAATTTCCCTGATGGCTAAGGATGATAATCATTCCTTTAAGTGTTCTTTGGCTATTTGAGATTTCTCTGTTGAGAATTTTCTCTTTATGTCTGTACTCCATTTTGTAATTGGATTTTTTGATTTACTGATGTTTAATTTCTGGATGATTTTAATACTGCTAACTACCTAGTATCTTAATAGAGACTATTACTATGGAAAACCTGCCAGAAATCTTCTGCATATAGTTGGGATTAGGAATGACCAATGTAGAGTCAATTTACACCCATAAAAACCAAACTTTTTCAGTGTTGTAAGTAAATAGAATTGATGGGTTCTATAGCTTCCCAATAAACTTCATAAGTGTCAGAGACTGTCAAAGGACTCATGGGTTGCCTGTGAGTATCCTGCAAGTGCTATTTGTTTATGCTACTAATTTATTTATTTCTATTTTGTGGGTAGGTGTTCACACATGTGTGTACATGACTGCACATGTATGTTAGGCTATACGGAGGCCAGAGGCTGGTGTCAGGTTTCTTGTCCAGCTGCTTCTCCACTTTATTTTTGAAGACAGTATTTCTCTCTGACCCTGGTGCTCACTGACTTGGCTGGACTGGTTTGGCCAGCTTGCCTCAGGGATGGTCCTGTGTCTTACCTCTAGCACTGTGGTATAGTCTGAATGCTGTCATGCCGTCCTTTATATGTGGGTGCTGGGATTCTGCTCCCACATCCTCAGGCTTGCTTAGTAAGCACTTAACTCACCGAACCATTTTCCCAGCTCCAGAAAACAGTGATCGTATAATTGATCATTTAAAGTATTATCATTACTAGAGCAGCTATCATATTGACCGATCAGTGCCAAAAGTGGTGGTTAATTCCCATCCTTTCTTGTAGCCATTCATCTTTTGTTAAAGTACAGGAATAGCAAAGCAAAGCTTTTGACCTGAGCCACTCCCCAGCAAACACAGACACTATGTAGAAGTAACTTGTATTTTCTTTTCCCTTGTCAGGATCAGCTGCAGGAAAATGTATCAAAATCCTCTCAGAGGATTAATGATTAATTATCGAACAATATTTCTATGTGGAGATAGTGCACGGGAAAACGAGAGGGAAATTAAATGTCAGTATCCACGCTGTCAGATGTCCTGCCCACTTCTAATGGACAAATACAGAGACTAAGCTTTTATTGATTTCCAGAAATATATTAGAGTTCACCAAGTGAAATTTCATGGCTTTTTTTGTGAATGCCATTATGGCAGCAAACTTTGATCTGGAAATATTTTAAGGGTGGCTGTTAAGAGGACTTGGAAGGTCAGAAGCTCAAAGTGGTACGTAATTGGAATTGGATATTTTTATCATCAAATTATGTGTCAGCCATCATATATGTGTATGCATCTCTACATATGTGCATGTTATATATGCCTATATATACATACTGTATAAAGATATATAGTAAGAAAGTACTATATACTCACACAAAGATTATGGCCTATCAAAATTGCATGTGCTGGGGTTGGAGAGGTGGCTCTGTGGGCACTAAAACTTTCAGTACAAGTGCCAGGATCTGAGTTCAATTTCCCAGAACCCATATAAAACTGGTCATGGTTGTCTGTAATCCTAGGGCTCCTATGGAAAGATATCAGGTAGAGACAGGAGAATCCCTGCGTTCTAATATGTTTCTCTGCTGCTGTGAAAAAAAATACCTACCAAACCTACTTGGAAGGAAAATAATTTATTTGCTTACAGATTATAGTCCATCACCAAGGGAAGCCAGGGTGGGACTCAAGCAGGAACATGAAGGTACAAATTGAAGCAGATATCTGGAGGAACACTGCTTGCTGGCTTATTCTCTGTCTCCTTCACAACCGGGTCCACCTGGTGAGAGACAGCACCTCCCACAGTGGGTGAGGCCCTCCTACATCAATCATTAATCCAGAAAGTGCTCCTGCAGACATACCCACAGGGGTATCTGCTGGAGGCAATTTATCAATTGAGGGTCCTTCTTCCAGTTGCGTCTAGTTGACAGCCAAGATTAGCCATCACACCATGGAAGCTTGCAGTCCAGCTGGCCTGGAGTACATAAGAGTCAAACAAAGAAATGCCCCTGTCTTGAACCTCAGTTTGAAATCCCTAGAAATCATATAAAAAGCCAGGCATGGTCCCAGCACTCTGAGGGCCTAAGGCAGGAAGATGATTGCAGATTGCTGACAGTCAGCCTAGTTTCAGGTTCAGGGAGAGTCCCCTGTCTCAGGTTATAAGGCCAAGAGTCATAGAGCAGAATATTCCTTCATTGTATTCTGGACACACACACACACACACACACACACACACACACACACACACACACACACACACACACACACACACAGGAATGGAGTAGTGAGAATTTTAGAAAAATATGGCTAACCTCCATAGCAACACATGCTTCAAGCTTCTATCTCCCAGTAATTTATAAAGTTGAGGTTAGAAGGCAGTTGTTACATTTCCTCAAATCTCAAATGCAAACATTGCTCTAATGAGGTAAGCCTAATGAATAAGATTCAAGGGAATGTTAGTTAGAAATGTAATTTTGATAATGAAAATGTCTCACATTTTTGTGTTTATCATAAACTTGGAAGCCTTAATAAGACCAGTGAAACTTTAAGAATCTGAAAAGCTTGTACAGCTTAGTCTGTGGTGATCCAATTCTGTTGCTTTTCTCACTTAAATGTCATTTACCACTTAAGGCAATAAGCAAAGATTTAAAACAGAATAAAGCCTATCAAAATCTTATGATCAAAATTGGAAAGCATTTTGGCTCTGTGGGAACGTTTTAGAATTTTTCACTTATGTATGTATATATTTATTTATTTGTGCTGCTGCTGCTGGTGGTGGTGGTGGTGGTGGTGGTTGTGGTGTGTGTGTGTCTGTGTGTGTGTGTGTTTGTGTGTGTGTGTGTGTGCGCACGTACGCATGTGCACGCTGCATGTATGTATGTCTAGAGGCATGCTACATCATGGGTGAAGAGGTTGGGAGACAACTTGAAGGAGTCATTTATTTACCACATGAATCCCAAGGCTCAAACTTATCGCCAGGTTTGTTGACAAGTGCATTTATCTGCTGAGCTTTCTCATTAGCCCTTGATTATAAGTATAACATTTCTGTAAAGTAGATAAAGTTCCATTGTGTAAGTATGAGGAACTAGATTTGACCCACAGAAACCATGTAAAAAAGCCAGGTCTGTTCACAATAGGGTGTAATTGCCAACATTGCTGAGGTAGATATATAGAGAGTTCTGGAGCTCACTGGCCAGTCAGCTTAGCTAAATCTACCAGCCTTCAGTTCCAGTTAGAAGACCATATCTAAAAACAATAAGGTGAAAGACTCCAGAGACAAGGCATCCAGGGTGATTTTTGTTGGCCTTCAAACATGAGCAAGTGCGAGCACACACACACACACACACACACACACACACACACACACACACACAAGACACACACACACCAGTACATACTGCTCCATCCCACAACTGCTGAGCCCAGTGTCTGCGTTGGAACCTCTCCATTTCAGAGCTACCATATACAGTGTCTGTGTTGGTACTGTTCCATCCCACAGCCGCTGAGTGCAGTGTCTGCGTTGGTATTGCTCCAGTTCACCTCTCTTTCCCTTAGTTCAATGCTAATTCATGTGTCTGTGGCTTGCTCCATTGGTCATCTTTTTAGCATTTCAGATTTACAGTGGCCACTGATCACAAAAGTGACCCTACTAGATTAAAATAAAACACCTTTCCAATGTAATTTCCTATCCAACTTAATTTCTCCCAAGTCATTTTTTGCATGTGTGACATATGCATGTGGATAGTGTATATAGATGTGCATAAATGTGTAGGGTTGTGTTTATGCAGAGGGCACAGGGGGATGTCTGTTGTCTTGCTCTGTCTGCCACTTGACATCTTATTTCTTTGAGAATGGTCTTTTGCTAAACCTGGAGGCAGGCTGGCAGCCAAAAACTCAGAAATTCTTGCTATCCTCCTGTCTCTGCCCTTTATACTACTGAGGTTATTGATGTTCAAGGTCATGCTCTCTATGGAGTTACTTTTGAAAATGGGAACGTAACCACACAAGTGCACAGTGCAGAGCTCTCTACTGACTTTCCTTTGTACCTAAAGACAAACTCAGATTCCCATGAATGGAGTTCATAGCCCTTACTGGGCTGGTCTTTGCTGAATGTGTGTGTGTGTGTGTGTGTGTGTGTGTGTGTGTGTGTGTAGGTAGGTAGGTAGGTATATATTCATGTGGGTAAAGGTGCACATGCTTGTGTATGAGTGCGCATACAGATCATTTCTCGGCCTTTTGGCTAAGATCAAGTGGAGTGTGCATGCAGAGGCCACAGGTTGACATCTAATGTCTTCTTCAATCATTCTCTACTTTATTTTTGAGATGGGAACCTATCTCCTGGATCTCACTGATTTGGCTAAACTGGACTGAGTTGTGAGCCTTAGAGGAACTCAGGTTGCTGTGCTTGTGAGGCAAGCATGTTACCCACCAAACCAGCTCCTTGACCCTTCTGCCTGCTTTGTGATGTTGTCTCTTTCTTGTACCTTGTATCCTAGACACACTGTCTTTTTGTTCCCTGGATTTAGTGGCTCTTTTCTATTACAGATCTTGTTTTTGCTGATTTTGTTGCCTTGGCTTTGTTTTCTTAGACTCTGTTTCCTCATGCCAAGTACAATACTCAATATTCAGTATCAGTATCAACATTAGCCATCATACCAGGTTTCTCATGACTTGTGATCAAGTCCACTGTCAGCTCTTTTAAAAGCCAGATCTTTATGAGCAGTCCTATGTCTCAATCAACTCTATTATGTAATCACACTCTGTGACATTTATTAGGACTTAATATTTGAGGTTAATTTATTTATTGACTTTTTATTTTCTGTGCCCTTCAATGAGGAGTTACAACAGAGTCTCTCTTCACTTAGTGCATGTGCTGTCTGTATATCCAATAATTAAATTAATAGCTAAGACTGAGTAGCTATTTGTTGAGTAACCAAATTCAGGCTTGCTTTGGGAAGATTATAAAGCACCAGTAGCAAATAGTGTTCCCTGAATGACAGCTTCTTATATTGCTTAGTTCATAGTTTCCTTTGGATCTTTTGTTTCTGTTGTTTGAGACAGAGAATCCTGTATCCCAGGTTGGCCAGGAACTGCCTAAGGCTGAGGATGTCCTTGAACTCCTGATCTTCTTGTTTTTTAACTCTGAAGTGCTAGTATTACAGATCTGTGTGCCAACAGCTGGGTTTATGGTGTGCTGAGGATTGAACCCTGGTATCTCCCATGCAAAGCAAGCATTTGCCACCTTGGTTGTGTTCTCAAGATCTTTGCATCTTTATACTTAAAAAAATAGAGTCTGGACTGAGGGACTGAGTCCTTTGACTAGCAGTAATGAAAAGAACATTTTAAGAAGACTTAAAAAGTGCATGTGTGTATGTGTGCATATGCATATACACACATGTGTACTTGAGCGTGAATGCACATGCACATCCTTTATGTGAAGGTGCCTGTGATGTGGGGTGCTGAGAACTGAGCTCAGGTTACCTGGAAGAGCAGCAAGTACTCTTAAGTGCTGAGCCATCTCTCCAGTCCCCCAAAGAATATTTTGTTTTGGAGAAAGGTTATGGTCCAAAATAAGCTGAATGTAGCCTATGAAAAATTACATGAGAAATGCCACCTGTAGAAATCCAGTTAGAAGTCAGTAATAATAGACACTGTCAGAAAATTGTCAGGGGTATGCAGAAAATATGAGATCAGAAAAAATATGGAGGAAAAGTTTAAGTTTAGATGCTGTGGGGCAGAGTTAAGTGAATTTAAAATAGAAAAGGATTAGTTATTGGAGGATTCTGGGCATTTGTCAGTTCTGAGTGGTGGGGAAGGGAGTCTGTGCTTATTCCTCATTGCACAGGAAAATGAGAAGCAGAGAACAGGATCACTGCCTCTGAGATGTTGTTGCCTCTGGTGATGTTGATTTCCCCTAACTTCTTTTGGGATATTTGTCTAGAACATGAATTTGTTTTCTTATTCCTCTTATCTCTTCTGTGGTTTATAATTCCAAGCATACCCCAAGGGCAGAGACTGTAACACGCTTGCTCTTGGCATCTACTTATCAGCTAGTGCAATGTCAGGCCCTGGTAAGTGCCCCAGGTACCCATCTCCCAGGGAAATACAAACATGTTCTGCTTTGCTGCAGACACAGGGTATTGGGGGCACCTATGTGATGCTTCAGTCACCAGTATAGTACATCTTGTGTTTTTCTTATTGTATCAGGTTTAATGTATCAGTTTGAGCTATCTGATAGCTGCAGAGAATTCTCTCCTCATTGGTGACATTGCAAGTAGATGCTTCCATCTGACACAGGAATGGGCTAAGGGACACTGCAGAGTCTCCTAATGGACTCTGTGGAATGGTTCAGTCAGGGAAGTGGTTTTGCCAGGCATGGTGGTGAGCACTGATGCTTCCAGTGTGGGGCAGGTGAAGAAAGGAGGTCCCAGAAGCTCACTAACTAGTCTTATGGAACTTATGAGCTCCAGGTTCAGTGAAAGCACATGTCTGAAAAACTAAAATGGATGTCTATAAAGGAAGACACCTGACATCAACCTCTGGCCTCCATATCCATGTGTACAGTGTGCACACACATGTGCAAGGTAATCTGTAGGGGAGATCTCACGTACCTGTGTCCATGCCCAAAAGGGTGGCATGGACACAGGTATGTGAGATCTCCCCTACAGTAATCAGTATAATTAATGGTTGGAACTGTGGTCTTATAGGAGTTCATCTTGACTTCTGAAGATGTTGGAGGTGAAAATCATCTATGTTCCCATGATCAGCCCTCTATAAAAACCTATCCATCAATCCTCAAGTGAATTTATCATGTACAGCTATTCAGCTGCACAACTGAATATTAAGCACTGTCTACAGGACTCTGGGCAAGGAAATAATGGGAAGTTTATGTCTAGAACTTTCTGGACTCCACTTGCTGAGCCTATGCCTATTGTTAATTTGTGTGTGCGTGCGTGTGTGTGTGTGTGTGTGTGTGTGTGTGTGTATGTATGTATGTGTTTAGGCAGATATTGACATTGAGTATCTTTCTTAATTGCGTTTGAGATGGTCTTTCACCGAGCCTGGGGGAGATGGCCAGCAAACCCTAAGGTCTCCTGTCTCCATCTTCCCAGTTCTGGGGATGCCAGTATAGCACTCAGCTTTTTGATATGACTTTGGGAGGGGGAGGGTTAAATTCAGGTTCTTATACTTGTTCAGTGTGATCTTTACTGATTGGGATATCTCTGTAGCTCTCATGTTGCTAATTATAGGTTTTAATCCAATCTAAGATATATGCTATAAACACAAATGCAACAGTTTTGAGGAGATCCGTGAGTTTTTATAGAAAATTCCTAAATCTCAGCATGACTTTGGGACTTGTGTTATAGACACAAAATACCAAACAAAAGGCACAAAAATTGACTTGTCAAGACACCAGGAACTACTTTTGTGGTTTTCCTGAGAGGCGAGGTGTATGCCTAGTGCTATTAGGCATCACCTTGCTACCCCAACCCTGTCCTCATAGGGGGAAAGGCGAGAACTGGGTAGTGAGAGACATGCAGACATGGGAGTCCTTAGCTGAATGCAGAGCATAAGTTTTCAATGTGTCTTATGCTCTTTCTGAAGTAAGTGAAAAGGATTCTAACGGGATCAGGCTGAAGGTGTTGCCCAGAGTGGATATCGACAATTATGCCTAACAAATGCTCTTGTGTGGATAGCCAACGGCCTGTTATGTGCTGCCTTGGTCATCATAGAGTGGCTAATATGGCTCTTGACAGAGCCTGCCATGAGCCTCTAACTTAAAATCTGAGGATAATTGTCACTGTAGAGATTGATGCTGCTGTCTCCTGCTGGTCCAACAACTAGGTTGGCAGGAAGGACCCAAGGAGAGAGCTCTTAAGGCTTAAAACTTCTGTCATGTTGAGGCTCCATCTCTATGGTGTAGAGCAGACACACAGCAGTTCCAGTGAGCCTCTGTGATGGACCATGGAGATGGGAAAATGTGGCTTGATGCATGAAGTTTTGGAGATGAATTCTCAGAGAAATTGTAATGATCTCTGCCCAAGAGAGGACTGGTAGCTGTGTGTACATGCAACTCATCCAAAGGAAGATGTCTTCAAGATCCTATGAAAATGTCTTCAAAGAAAAATTATATGGGTTAGAGAGGTGGCTCAGCCATTAAGATTATTTAACTGATCTTCCAAAGTTCCTGAGTTAAGTCCTAGCAATTACATGGTGGCTCACAACAATCTGTAATAGGATCTGATTCCTTCTTCTGGTGAACCTGAAGACAGAGCACTCATATACATAAAATATATAAATAAAATTATGGGGCTGGAGAGATGGCTCAGAGGTTAAGAACACTGACTGCTCTTCCAGAGGTCCTGAGTTCAATTCCCAGCAAACACATGGTGGCTCACAACCATCTACAATTCATGGCATGTAGGCAGAACACTGTATGTGTAATAAATAAATACATCTTAAAAAAGAAAAAATGATGTGAGTTTGAGGCCAGCCTGGTCTGCAGGGTGAGTTCACAGGATATGTTCTAAAGTTACATAGAGAAATTTTGTCTCAAAAAACCATAAAACAAAAAGGAGGAGAAGGAGGAGGAGGAGGAGGAGGAGAAGGAGAAGAAGAAGAAGAACAAGAACAAGAACAAGAACAAGAAGAACAAGAACAAGAACAAGAAGCTGGAGTGGCATTAAACATCACCCTAAGAAAAACCTCCAGATCAGAACAGAAGGACCAGCTAGCAGCACTATATGGAAAGCACAGAAATAGAAAAAATCCAGCAGCATATTTCTTTTATCTATCATCTATTTATCATCTGTGTATCATCATCATCTCACATCTGTCATCTACCTATAACAACATAATCTACCTTTCATCTATATGTTCATCTATTATCTAGCTAAATATTATCCATCATCTTCATTTAGCATCAATGTCTTTTCTATTAACCATCTGTTTATCGATCAATTATTATTTATGACCTATCTATTATCTATCAGTTACAGTTTTAGTGAGATTGTCCCCCATGGTCTCATGTATTTGAACACCTGGTTTTGAGTATATGATGATAGTTGAGGAGGTTATTGAACATTTAGGAGGTGGAACTTTTCTGGGGGAAGTACATCATTGGGGGCAGGCTTTGAAAGTTACAGCCTCACCCCACTTTTCTTTTTCTCTGCTTCCTGTGTATAGATGGCATATTCTGAGCCTGCTTTTTTGCTCTCGTGGCCATGTCATGTCTTCATGTCATGGTGAACTGAATCCTTCCAGAACTGCAAGATCAATGAACTTTTACAATTTGCTTTTTCATATCATTTTTCTACAACAGAAAAGTCACTAAAATAGTACTTATTATCTCTATCTATCTATCTATCTATCTATCTATTTATCTATCCATCCATCCATCAATCCATATATCATCTAACTACCATCTTTAATACTTATCTTTATCACTGTATAACTACCAAAGACTAACTGTAGGAAATTGCATCACACAAAATTTTTCTGCAAATGACTGAATATATAACTGCCACCCAATCCGTTTTTAGAGAGGAAAAGAATAAATGACCAAATACTTTCCTCATTAAATTTATTTTTAAAAACTAATTTAAGTAAGAGCACAAAGAATACTTTGGGTTTATTGGACTCAAACGGCTCATGGTTGGTGTTTTGGTGTGGAGTGGACATGGGTGTTTCTTCAATAACCCTGACCTCAGGAAAGGCTTCCAAGGGTGTCCTCTCAACACAGGTGGCAAGGGCTGTGGGTATAACACTCTTTGCTCAGAGTAAAAATTCTGTTTGTGAGATGGATTGCCATATTATGACCTTCAAGGGTTTGAAGCTATGAAAGACCGTGCAAGCCTCAGGAAGCACTTTTCTGAACCTTAAAATAGTTCACTTTGTAAGATTCTAAGCTTCAAATAAATTCTGCACCTTAATGAATCAGGCTGTTTGGAGATCTCGGGTCCCTTCACATCGTAAGGAACATTTGTTCAATGGAAACTACTTTATCTTTTCTTTTTTTCTGTGTATCTTTTTTCCTTTTAAACCGTAAAAAGAAATGTTAGGCTCAGGTCACATGGTCCATAGGACCTTTTTGATTCTGACATCTGATCATCTGAAACAGGCAGGCATCGGGTGGGCGGCACAAGTAGGTTGCTTTGGGGCCAGCTGTACTGTGAGCTTATTTTATCAACAGGACATCAGCTCAGTTGCCGGGTCCAAAAGACAGCACCTGGATGCTTTCCTCGTGGATTCGGGACACTGATTCTCCAGCAAGAATTCACAGAGGCCCCATCTCATCACCTGCACAGTTGGAGAGAATTATTGTACTACCTAAATTAGGCCAAGGACTGAGCCACAGTGGGGACTGAACTGCCTCTTTCAAGCTGTAGTTCTCCAAGTCAGGGGAAAGGGCAGCATCAGAGGGAACGCGCATCAAGCCTAATGAGGACCTTCCTGAAAGCAGCCATGGGAATACTTTACAAATCTCACCTCCTGCAAGTCCACGGTTTTTAACTTACCGCTCTCCAGCAGAATACTTTACTGTGTTTCCTGCCTGCTGCCAGCCCACTGACTTAATTCACAGGGAGGGAGGATTGGTGCTTGCTGGGTCAGTCCACCCTTTCTTCTCGTTTCACCTCCAGGACAGTGTGGCTGACCAGTGCTTTCATTTCTCTTTAAAAAAAAAAAAAAAGGAAAAAAACTGCCTGAAAATACTGTCCTCAGCTTTAAACAGCTTCCTGTTGACCACCTCCTCCATGTTCATATGCCTAAATTTTTAAAATCTCTGCCGATTTCACACATGCGTACAATGTACTATGGTCATATTCACCCCATTGCTCTCTCTCATAACACCCTCCTACTTTGTGAGATCCTTTTCTTCTTCCTGTAGTCTCCATCCTATGTCTGTGTGTTCTTTTGGGTATGCCCAGGTCTTGAACTGATAATCAAAGTGCCTGTGAGGTTGTGAGTGCAATAACCATATCATGTATACAAAAAATATTCCATAACACTCCTCATCTTCTGGCTCTCACCTTCTATCTGTAACAGTAGTTGAGTTTTAGGAAATGTCCTGGTGAATTTGTTGTTGTTGTTGCTATTGTTAACTTAATACAAGCTGGGGTCATCTGGAAACAAGGAATCCCAACAGAGGGATTACCTCCATCAGATTGGTTTGTATGCAAGCCTGTGGGGCATGGTTTTCCTTTTGAAAAAGTATGGTATTGATGTTGATAATTTGGGAATGTAACATGGGGCACCCTGATCACTCGTACTTCCCAGTCCTCCCAGATCCACACCCTGCCCTTGTGTCACCCCTGCAAAAGATCAATTAAAGGAAAAATCAAAGAAAAAAGTTCAATTCGTGTTGTCCATATGGGAGCATGGTTAAACTCCAGGCAGCTAGCCCCTTAAAGAAAAGTGAGTTATTTCCCACTGCACCAGTAGCCATCTATTGTGAAGAGCTACACTACAGCATCCTTATTGCAATTTTAACGAGTTTTCAATGGCTTCCTGTCTAGGTTGTTACATTTTGGGGGCTGGGGGCTGTAACAGAAGCATTCTATGTCTCCCCTTTTCTTGATTAATGGCAGATGTGGGAGAACCTAGATCCCTATGGGTGGTGCCACCCCTGGCAGATGGTCCTCGATTGTAGAATACAGGCTGAGTAAATCAATAAATCCCATTCTCCTTGATTTCTGCTTCAGTTCCAGCCTCCAGGTTCCTCCCCTGAGTTCCTGCCTTGGTTTTCCAGATAATGGACTGTAATAAGGAAGTGTAAACCAAATAAACCCATCTCTTCTCAAACTGCTTTGGCCAATGGTGTTTTATCACAGTGACAGAAACCAAATTGGAACAGGGAGGTTGATAAGAGTTGCTCTGCTTAGAAATGAGCACTCAAAAGCCACTTCCCAGACTGTAACCAGTTACGAGTCGCTGCATTAACCACCACCCACTGCACCAAGAAGTTCCTCTGACCAAGGCTGAGACTTGCTCACACGCTTTGAATCAGGCTGTTTTTGCAGCAGAAGATCATATCTATGTTTTTTATTCTTGCTGTATTGATTCAGTATCTGTCAGAGTCCCCAACACATCACTGGAATCTGATTAACGATTGTTGAGTGAAGAAGTGGTCTTCTCTAGATTGTCAGGAACTGTTTATTCCACAGTGTGGTATAACAAGAGTCTCTGTGTGATGTGATGGATGGTGACTATTTTCTGCTAGGTATGGCAAGTGATCTCTCTTGCAAAGACTCCACTCTGTCATTTTTGAATAAAATAGCTGTAAGACAGGATGTTAATGAATGAGTTGAATGAGTGAGTTGGATTCTAGTAAAACTTTACAAAAACAGATTCTAGAGGGCTGGGGTACATGTTCAGTTGGTAGTCTGTGTCTTCCTGGTGTGTATGAAGCCCTGGGCTTCTCCAAGACATCTCCAGAACAGCATCCATCAGGCACAGTGGCACTAGTCTATAATACCAGGAAAGGTGAGGGAAAGAGGGTCAGAACTTCACAATCATCCCAGCTACACAGTGAATTCAAGGCTAACCTGGGATACATGAAGGTTAAAAAAAAATGGTGCCAGGCTAGGTTGGGTGCATGGGCTAAGTAAGGGTCATAGTCCTATGCCCTAAGCCTAACATAATAAATAAAATGTTTCATTTTGTCAGATCTTATGCAAGTCTTTCCCTAAATTAGAGTCAAAAGATCTTCATATCATGATCCGGATGTCAACAAATTAACTCTGACTCATACAATCATTCCAAGCCCCACCTATGTTGCATGTTGGAGAGAACTTTAGACCATCTGCTAAGGTGCTGAGAAACATGTTTTTGTCTGGTGGAAAACTTCATTTCCATTGTAGAATACAGCACTCTTCCCTGCTCATAAGAAATCACGTTCTTTGGATTCTGTCGAGTGTGGCACAGCTGTGAAGTTTGGTTCCTGAAATCTCTTTTTGAAACCCATTCACCCTGCCAAAGTGAGGTCTGAAAACACTCTGAGTGAGTCAGCTATCATAATATTTCCTAACCCTGAAGTAAAAAGCATGCCAAAAATAGTGGGATTTCAAGTTCCTGTGGCTGTTGCATATTCCCCTCAACTTGACATCCCAGGGCTTTAAGTATTGCGCTAGAGGTAATGTTGCAGCTTGGCAAGATCTATGATAAAGACTGATATAAATAAGAGATACAAAAAGGAATTAGAGGGATCTTTTCCCAAATGGCAATTTCTTCACTTCCGCCTTTAAAAATATCAACTTATTTTTAAGAATAGTTTTAATCTTACAGCATAACTAAAGATACAAAGCCTTCCCTTGTACCCCCTGCTTCTATGCAAGAGCAGCCTTTTAGGACATCTACATGCCAGGAGAGTGATCCATTGGATAGAGCTGATGTAGCCCCACTAATACATCATTATCATCCATTCTTGGTGTTGTCTAATCTATGAGTTTGGACAGTGGATGTATCCAACAGAATAGTTCTACTGCCCTAAAAATCCATATGGTCTTCTAGCTCCTCCTTCTCTTTCTCGTCTTCCTTCTCCTCCACCCCCTTTTCACCTTTTTTCTTTTCCCCCTCCTCTTCATTCTCCTTCCTTCTTTTGTCTTCTGCAGAAGAGAAAGGGAAATAAAGGGAAAACATATTGTTACTCTTCCATGTGTTTCCTGACTCACATCATCAGACTTAACAATAGTCTGTATTAACTGTAGAAAGGAAGACACACACACACACACACACACACACACACACACTTAAGGAATGGAGACAGTATTTCATTTTAGAGTGCTGGGGAAATAGCTTAGTCAGTAAAGTGCATGTTGCACAAACACGAGAGCCTAAGTTAAGATCTTCAGAAGAGAGGTGATAGCTGGGCATGATGGCATGTGCTTGAAATCACAGTGCTGGAGGAAGAGACAGGGGGACCCCTGGGGTTCATTGGTCAGTGTTGCTGAATCAGCTCTAGGTTCACAGAGGAGGTTTCTTACCTCAAGACGGAAGTGGAGAGTGACTGATGAAGACATCTAGTATCCAGTATGGTCTTCTGGAATCCTAAATGCATACATAAATATGTACACACAGACACGCAGACACAGACACACAGACACACCCCCCCCCAAAGAGAGCAATACCAGGCCTTAGAGCTGAGAGAGCATGGAAGAACCACTGGACTCTGTGGCCATCTGCAAAGTTTATTGCGAGTAGTCAAAAACAGCACGATCTTACTGTCAGTGTGTGAGCAAAGCAGGGTTCTGCATACCAGGAATTTCCTCTGTGTTACTGTACCTATGATACTAAATAATTTGAAGGTAAGAGGTTTGTCACAGAGGCTCCTACAAAATCCTTGCAAGAGAAAAACCAAGAACTAAAACAAGAGAAGGAGGCCAGAAGGAAGTCACATTCAAAAGCTGTTGTGAGGATAATGGACTGCATCCTAGGACAATGCGGATGCTGTGAGATGAGCTTGAATTCCTGAGGTCTTCCATTCAGTTTTAGGGCTGTTGATAATGGATTTGAGCTCCCTGATGTGAGTGCTGTGAAATGAACTCTGGTCTTCTGGAAGAGAAGTGTACACTATTAACCACTGGGCCATCACTCTAGCCTCTAGATTTCTGTGAATAGCTAAGCGTCTCCTCATCTCCATGCCACTGCTCAGCACTGGTTTCCAGTCGCGCAGCATCTGACTCATGAAACCAAGACCCATCTTCACTGTGGTTCAGAATCCAAATAGTAACAGCAATCTCAACATAAGCATCTCTCTAGTGACTGGCGAATATCCAGGCTCCTGTTCTGTATCTCAGGAACATGCTTCTATTCTGAATGAAGCTTCGGTAGCACTGACTGTGGTACACTTTTCTATATAACTCAACTACAAGTTTTGTATAGTCCAATGTGTATATTCCTTAACACTCACAACCAAGTTATTTCTTGATGTTATTCTTATAAGAGGCACCCTACCTCAAAGCCTTTTCGTCACATCAACATTCCATTCAGCACCACAAGTTGATATAGCTAACTGATTGCTATTATTTATAGCCATACTTTGATCTGCAATAGAAATTGAAACAGATAATTTAACTTTTTCAAGCATTGTGTGCTGTAAGACCTCGGAGAAGCCTGTAGTACATTGAGCCACACAATTTCTGACTTGATGCTCTTTTGAAGTTGATTATTCATTATTGTCTTATATAATTCCCAAGGCACTTTGTTAATACCACAAACAGACAAACAGACAAACACACAAACAAGCTCACCACCTAATAAGGTTTCAGAGCCCAGGGATCTTCCACTTACTTCATAATGGTATTGCAGTGTAGTGCTGCTTATTTTATTCAGTTGGAAAAAATCCAGAACTTACAGTCCTTTGAAGCTCATTTGTTTTTCACAGCCCATCTCTCCATGAGACCCACAGTCCTTGGAATGTTGTGTTGTCAGATTCTTCTCACAAGTTCTTTGCATTGTGAATGCATATAATTCATATTTTTCTTAAACTCTTCATTCCTATTGGCTTGCCTATCATTGCTTCCATTTTATTTTAAGATTTTATTATATCTCTCTGTGTGAATGTTTGTACATGGTACACAGGTGTGTTAATGTATTCGTAAAGGCCTAAGTCAACCTTAGCTGTTGTTCCTTGGACATTATTTGCTTTGGTTTTTGAGATAATGTTTCTTATTAGCCAAGACCTTGCCGACTAGATGAGGCTGGTTGGGCTGGGAACCTTGAGATCCTCCTGTACCTGTCTAAGTCTCTGTAACAAATGCATGCTACTAAGGCCAGATTTTCTTTCCTATTTCTTCTTTTTGTAAGATACTGGTTGTGGGGCTGTAATTCAGGGCTGTCTTGAAAGCACTTTACTGACACTTAACCTTAGTTTAGTGGCAAGGAAAACAAGAAAACGGTTTAAGCAGCCAGCAGATTTAATGGCATAGCAATAAGTAATTACTTTGCTCTGGTTTCAGAAAGCAGGTGCAGTTGGTAATTCTTCTTCTAATTACTATTCATCTATAATGGTTTATTATTGTCTATTATTTAACTGAAAGATAGGGAGTAGGAGGGACAGATGGACAATGAGGCACAAGCTAACTTTCCATTTCTCTATTTTAACAATGTATGAGTGGCCAGTTTGCTGTTCTCTAGGATATTCTAGAGCACAGCTCCACCACCAGCTTTGGGGGACACTTTCTGAACTGATCTCTACTTTAGGTCTAGTGTTACAGCGTGACTGAAGCCTTTCATTTTTATTAGCTTTCAATTTAATTATTTCTGGCACTACTGTAGTTTGAGCCTGCGGTCTCACTCATGAATTTCTTTCATTTTGTTTAAAGCAAATCCCATGCTGACTCCTAAATGTACATAGTTGTGCTAGGTACAGAGCATGCTATTGGTTGAAGATTTGCCCGAGGCTTTGAGGGCTGTGGACAAGGTCTCAGAAGTTGCATTTCCTGGGAGGAGTTATAAATCTTACATCAGGCATGTCATGTAAACTGAACAGATATGATCAGTTTCAAAAACTCACATTTTACCCCCAAACACAAATGCACAACAAAGCACTCAATGGAGAAGCCTGATTTGCTCCAAAGGATCCAACACACAAAGTCGAAAGTAAAATCTGCCTGCAGTATCTCCATCCATAGTGGCTACTTCATATCAGAATATCAACCAAAGGACATACATTCAGGACTGATTCCCAGCTCTGTCTTCAGCTCCTCCTCTCTGATTTCCAGCAGCAAACACACTGTGACCCAATTCAGACACCAACCCCTTTGTCTTTCAAAAGCCAAGCTGGCTATGCATCAACTGAGGATATTTTTCAGGCCTGTGTTTCTTAGGCCTGTTACTCTTATTGCTTTATTGCAGTCAGTCATAGGTAAGCATGCAGTGTCAGCTGCATGAACTTTTCAGTCATTGTCGTAGTTCCAGCCTCCCCACATGCTGTGACTTTGACTAAGGGGCCTATTAAGTGCAGCTAACTAGTTCAGACTCACATCTTGTGAATTCAACACAGCCTAGGTTCTCTGACTTAATATCAGTGCTTCCCTCTATAGGTTTATCTGTGATTCAAGTATAGAAGATTGCAAGGAGGAAATTGCTAATAAAAAAGGACACCGTTGGACTGGAGAGATGGTCAAGCAGTTAAGAGCACTTGTGGTTCTTGCATAGGACCCAGGTTCTATTCCAAGCACCCATACACCCAGTAAACTTGCTCATAATTCCAGTTCCAGAAGACCGAATGCCCTCTTTGGACCTCCACAGACACCATGCATTCAAATGGTACACAGACATGACTGTAGGTAAAAAACACACATAAACATACAATAAATACATCTAAAAAAGCAGACACTTGCTGTTTTTCCAGGCTTTGGGTATACTGACATTTTGTGTGATCCTATTTATTTATTTAATAAGAGAGACACATAGCATTATCTTTCTTTTTTCATTTGAAAACTATTATTCACAGTTCTGAATAGCTCAAAATACGTGAAGGTTTCTGCTGGGAAAATCTTAGATATAGATATAAAAGTTGTAAATATAGAAAATAGTTAACATATCATTTCTTTTTAGTTTTTAATATTTATTTATCTTATGTGTATATGTGTGTGAGTGTTTGTGTACTATGTATATGCAGTGCCCATGGAGGCCAGAAGAGGGCATTGGAATTCCTGGAACAAGAGTTATAGGTAGTTGTGAGTTACTATGTGGTTGCTAGGATCAAAATTTGTGCCTTTTGCCAGAGCAGTAAACATTCTTAGCCACTAGCCACATCTCCAGCCCATTTCTTGAGTTTTAACTAAAAATGGGATGATGGAATTGATAGTGAAAATTAGTTTAGTTTAAACATTTTTATATAGAATGAGAGGTTAGGAAACTGAATTAACCAGTTTTACTTCATTGGCATAAATGTGTACCCCAAACTACAGCTTTCCATATACAGATATTGTTGGCTCTACAGATGAAAATGGCTACCCTAGAAGGAAAATATGTAACCTTAGTATTAGAAACAGCCATTGCAGTCTGTGTGTCTTCTGTCTTCCTGTGCATTACAACTGCCCTCACATTAAGAACAGACATTGTGGTCCTAGGTAAAACCAAATGCTCACATAAATCTTATTAGGCAAAAGTATAGAAAATTTAAATATTTGAGTTAAAATTAAAATTTTCAGCTTCCCTTTGTAGCCAAAAACAAAAGAAGATTCTTTGCAAATAAAATATTTCTTATTTCTTGTTCAGGAAACAGTGATGAGAAAATTACGTTTCCTAGAAAGATTTGTGGGCTTGAAAACTTGGAAGGTTTTGAGTTATGCTGGTAAACCCAAGTGCTTATTGGTTTTCTTCCTGCTTTGATGAGCAAGAGCAGTGTTAGCAAAAGCAAATAAATAAAGGAGAGAGGTCTTAAATGTTCTATTATTTGTAGACCCCGGCAATTTGTAAATCTTGGCACTGTGCATAACCAGACATGTGTGAGCCTTACTCCCATTGTCAGGCTGCCTGCTCCCCTGTTCGACTCCCTTGCTCACTCATTCT
This sequence comes from Mesocricetus auratus, assembly GCF_017639785.1. Lineage (NCBI taxonomy): Eukaryota > Metazoa > Chordata > Mammalia > Rodentia > Cricetidae > Mesocricetus > Mesocricetus auratus. The sequence continues at coordinate 142,937,204 of NW_024429266.1, read as the reverse complement.
CTCCTCATCCTTCTCACTCACATCTCCCTTTAACTCAGCAATGCATTTCTAGTTTGCTTATGTGCCACTTACAGATCAATACTCACCTCTATCCAGCGTGAGCTGTGTCCACTCCAGATGCCATCTTTCCTCTCAATCTGCTTTCACACTAACTCACTTTGTCACTCCTCGACAAATGGAAAATAATAAAACTTTCAATTTCAACAAAATCCCCACTCACTTGACACTCCATGCATTCTTACTTCCAGAATTTTCCAAAATAAACTCCTTAAAACTGTTACCTTTTAACTTGAAGATGAAAGGTCTTTCAAGGAAAATACATTGTGTTATTTAGGAAAAAGACATAATCTGAAAGAATATTATTTTCCAGTTTTTCATTCTTATATTTTAATTTTAACTTTTGGATTATCAAAGTAATTCAATAGATGACTTGAAGTTATTGAAAAAGCACATTAAATAAAATAAAAAGACGCTTGCCACCCAATGAATGAGAAAAACACAGCTTCATTTGGGGTTTGTTACTTCTAGTTTTCCTCAGTTACCTCTCAGGGTATGGGAATAAAAAATCGAGGCATTCTTTCTGAGTGCCTACTTTCCAACCCAACTAGACTGGGTTTGTCATGTTTATTGTCACATCATTGATGGGCTACTTTTGTCAATTTGATTGGGGAACAGCTAGGAGATTAATGAAGTGTACCTGAGGTTATTTCCAGAGGTAGCCATCTAAAGAGAAAACATTCTACCATGAGTGGGGAACACAGCTTCCCACAGCTGCAGGGCTCACAAGGGAATAAACAAGGAAAAGTGGGAAACATCAACAATTTAGTCATTGTTTTTCTCTCTGCTTCCTGACAGCCATGAAGTGAGCTGTTCTCCTTGCAATTTACTACCATGTCAAAGCTGAGACCATAAACCAAAAGAGAATCTTCTTCCCTGGAAATTTTCTTGAATATTTTGTCAAAGCAAAAAAAAAATCAAACTGACAAATGAAAACAAAAAACAGTTGACACTAACAGTTGAAGCACGAAGAGTTATGATTTTTGTACACTTGAATCTCTGTTTTAAGAGCTCGTGATGGTCCACCTCTTAGCAAAGTAAATGGATCAATAGAAATATACAAATATTAACTTGTGCTCTATTAGCTTTATAATTTATTTACAAATTAACATAGTTCCTTTACTTAGTCTATAAATTCGTGTGTGTGTGTGTGTGTGTGTGTGTGTGTCTGTGTGTAGGCTGAAGATTGGTGTGTAATGTCTTCCTCATTTGCTCTCCCATAGCTATTGAGACAGGGACCATTCTTGGACCTGAAGTCTAGAACTTACCCATTTGACTGGCCATCAAGCCCTTGAGATCCTTCAGTCTCTGTTCCTCTAACATTAGAATTACAGGCATATGGATTTTTATGTGGGTACTGGCGACCTGAATTCAGGTCCTTGTGCTTTAATGGTGACTTAATTTACCGACTGAGTCATTTACAAGTACTTTTGAAGTATGTATGTAAATATTTAATGTACTACTACTCCAGATTAATATAGATATATACAGTTTTACTTTTATTCAGTGAAGCAGGCTAGTATTTTCCTTGATATATTCTTATTACAAGATCATATATGAGGAACACTTATTCACATGTCAACTGTCATTTCCCCAATATTATTTTGGTGCACTTATGTATGCTTAAACCTTGGGTTCTACTAGACTTGGTTTTTATAGGACATACTGCTCTGAAAATATAAGAAAATAATTTAACAAGCCCCCATGCACACTGTGCCATGGGTGTGCAGCTGCACAGCCGAAGTCAACACAATTTCACCTGTGCTTTTATCTATCCCTCCCATGATCAGTACAAGGTGAACTCTAGATGCTGTCTTATTTATCATTCATCTTATTCATTGCTTGGATATATGGAAAGAAATCTTCAAAATAATATAGCCATGAAATCATTGTCACCATGGCTATGCGTATTCTCTCTGTTGCCCGGCTCTCTTCCAAGCTCTCCCAGGAACAAGAAGTGTGCTTCTCATTGGCTTCCTTCCATCAGTGTTGCCTGCATTTTAGATTGCATTCTTCAGAACTGTTCACCTTGCATTGTCATTTCCTTTGCTTCTACATCATATTCAGACTTGACCTTGTTTCTTGAAAAATTTGGTGACAGATTTCATTCATTTTTTTGAGAATTTTTAGATGTACATACAATGTATTTTAATTATGTTCTCCTGTTCCTCCTTCTAACTCTTCTCAGAGTCAAACACAGCTGTCCTAATTGGGGTTTTCCTTCTGTATATATGTTTCTCTTAATTGTTGATGAATAAAACACTGTGACCAATAGAGGCAGGGAAATAGACAGGACTAGGAGATGAGGAGAATTCTGGGAACATAGGCAGATGAACTTGGCATGTAACTCGCCAGAGGAAAAGCAGGCCTCAGCATTCTCTGGTAAGCCAAGATCACTTGGAAATACATAGATTAATAGAGATGGGTTAATAATTGAGACAGAGCTAGCCAATAAGAAGCCCAAGTCACTGGTAAACAGTCTTAAAATTAATGAAATTTTTGTATGTTCATTTGGGACTCAAGGGTGGCGGGACCCAGCCAGACCAGAAAATCTCCATCAACACTGCCCAACTTCACATTCTTTTTAAAAATTGGCACACTGAGTTCTCTTTGTGTTGCCATTGCAAACATGGATGTGGAGCCATACACTGGAGAGTTGTTGACCTACTAGGGCCACAATCTAAAAGATAACTCACTGTTCCATAGAGACTGTCACCTACCCATGGCTCCTTAGCTGGAAGTATAGGCTCCCCTTGATGCTGTGATGTTGAGTGGTTTGATCTCAAGTAGGCAACAATTGCTGTGTGGTTGTGAGTGTAGAAGTCTTGCCATGTCGAGAAGACACTGTTTTTCTAGTCCCTACTGCCCAACTTCTGGCTCTTATAAATTTTTTCTATGCGGTACCTACCTACCTACCCTCCATAGATTTGGAGGGACAGAGTCTGATGCATATATTCCACTACTTTGACCTGTCATGAGTTCCTGTTAACTGCCATCCACTCCTCTGATGAGGTCTAGAGCTATTCTCATCTTCGAGTACAAGAGTTTTCTATTTAAATAGAGTCCTACGGTAGTGGCAACCAAATACTCATACCCACACGAATACTAACAGGAAGTCCCCTAAGAATTCTCTTGGGGTGAAGCACTATAAAGATTATTCTTAAACTCTTAATTGTAGCATCCAATAATTCTAGGAGTTTCATCCCCTCACCACATGCAGAAGCACAGCTCTTAGCTGAGAGCAAGAACCAAAATTACATTTTGAAGTTGGGCAAAGATTTGTATTAGGAAATGGAATGCCATCTCTAGTCAGCTTAAAATATTGACTTCTCTGCACTTGCTTTGCTTTGTAAATCTCTTCTTTCCTCCTGGGCTTGTATTCTAATTCTTTGCAAGCCGAGAAACTCCTGTACCCAGAGACTACTATGAATTAGGAAAAAGAGATCAGCGATGGAAACTAGAAGAACTTATTTATTTCTCAACTTCTGCATCCAATTTCTAAGGCTAAAAACATGCAACTAAAACTCCTTCAAGCTCGAAGCTATTAGCCACAAAATGTTTTGTCCATAGCATAGCTGTGTGATTATTAATATTGGCTGTCAACTTGATGGGCTTAGAGTCACTATGGAGACAAACTTTTGGGAATGTCTTCTTGATAGTTTCCAGACTGGATGATGGGGAAAGACCCACCCTAAATTTAGACAGGGCCATTCCATGTATTAGGGGCCTAGACTGAAAAAATATGAGAAGCAGAGTTCACCTCTTTCTTTATTCTAACTGTGTATCCGAAGCCATCAGTCACTTTATTCTACTGATATTCCATCCCCACCATGAGAGATTTACTCTTGGAACTCAGTCAAAGTCAGACCTTCCTTCTATAAGTAACTTTGGTCAGATATTTTGTCATAATAACAAGAAAAGTAAATACCAGCATTATATTAATATTAACATACACTAATGCAAGCATTAGTTTATACTATAAGTGCTTTATAAAATAAGGTGGATATTATTAGCTATTTTTCATCGTAAGGTTGGAAACTGTTAGGTAAGAAGAATAGAAATAGCCACTCATCTTTTTGTCCCTTTGGGAACTACTGATCTACTTGATTCCTGAAGTCACTTGTTGTTTCCAAATTCTTAGATCCAATAATGTAAAGAAAACCTAAGTGAATGAGTGTCTTGTCAAGGTAATCATTGGCAATCCCTGACACTTTGAGTCAGAGCAGGACATGGAATAGATTCCTGGAGGTCAGGAAACCTGGAAACCAGATTCTTTGAAGAGATTTGCCTGCAGGATGCCTACTGAGAGTGTTCTAGCCACCAGTGCCTTGCAATGAGATCAGGTTAGTTATAGCGAGGGAGATTCTGACTGTGTAGCACCCCCAGCAAAGACATAGGTAACCTGTGTCCCACAGTTGATCGCTCTTCTACCAATTCTTTAAATAAGCTAGCAACACCTGAAGTTTCTGCACAGCAATTGTATTATGTTCACTGTCACATTTTCAGGACTGGATGGATTATTACTCGTGTAATGGTAATGAATTGTGGTGGTTTGAAAGAAAAAGGGAGTGGCACCATAAGAAGATATGGCCTTGTTGGAGGAAAGTGTCACTGTAGGTGTGGGTGTTGAGGTCCCTTTTGTTCAAACTTTTCTCAGTGTATCAGTTAGTTGATTTCCTGTTGCCTTCTGGTCAAAATGTTTCTCTCTCAGATCCAGCACCATCTCTGCCTGAATGCCTCCAAGCTCCCTGTCATGATGGTAATGGACTGAACCTCTGAAACTGTAAGTAGAGCATGCAATTCAATGTTTTCTTTAAGAGTTACCATAGTCATGGTCTCTCTTCACTGTGATTAAAAACCTTAACTGAGACGTGGATGTTGTCAGTGAAATGCATTATGGTTATCTTCATGAGGAATGAAAACTTGGAGGTACAGCTCTGATTCCAGAATGTGAGGTATCAACATATTTCATCACAGAGTAATATATTATGGTTGCTCAGTCTGAAGAGTGATATATTGCTTGTACTATTATGACAAAGTACCCAACAAAAGCAACTTTGTGATGGAAGGGTTAATGTTTTACTTATGGTTTGAGGATATGGTCCATAAGGGCAGGCACGTCATGGTGGCAGGATTGAGAGGCCACTCGTCACACCGTGTCTGCAGTGAGAAGGGAACAGGACACTGGTACTCAGCTCCCATCTTCCTTATCTTCCCAGGAACTCTAACATCTTGAGAAGTTGGGGGGAGTTTGTGGGTCAAGGCAGACATTATCTGGATTTCTATAACTCAGTGCCTAGTTTAGTTCAGCCCTCTGACTTCTTTAAAGAAGATTAACAGACATTGAAGATTAATCCCCAAATGAAGGCCTCCTTCAAGGAGACAAGTAGCCACCCAGGCTCTACATGTGTGTAGATGTGAATCATGTTTTTCTAGATTCTCTGATGAAATTTTGATTTTTCTTTCCTAATTGCATCATCACCTTCTGTCGAGTCACCAGATGGGTGGCCTTAAATGTTTTTATTTCAACTTCATTCACTTTTAGATTTTCCACACAGGTACATATAATATGCTGAATATATTCCCACCTTACCCACTTATCCTCACTTTTTATCTTTTAAAAAACTATTTTTTAAATTTTTATTTAATGTGTATGAGTGCTTGCTAGCATGTATGTCTGTATACTATGTGTGTATCTGGTGCCCACAGAGGCCAGAAGAGAGCATCACATCCCATGGAACCAGAGTCACAGACTGTTGTGAATTGCCATGTGGGTCCTGGAAGGCAGTCTGTGGATGCTGCAAGAGCAACAAAAACTCTTATTTGCTGTGCATCTCTCCAGTCCCATAAATCCCTTTCTAACAATGAGAGTAGCCTAGAGAACAGGGAACAAAGTAATTTTCTTCTAATTGCTTTGTGTTTTTTTTGTTGTTAATTTTTAAATAAGGAAACTGGTTTTGAACAGATTTTGGAAATGAAAGAAGAGCAAGAATGAGAACAAAGTTAAAATGCTGGTTCCATGTCCATTTAAAATAATTCCCAAAGTTTGTTAAATATGCCATCCTGGAAATATCAACAACAATATATTGCCTGAGTTCTTGAAGAATCTGGGTTTCTGTGCATTGTGGCATTGGCAAATAAACTTGTTCTTACTCAGTCCAAGTTTTCTTGCATTAAAATTCACCTTCTCTAGGGAGCAGAAAGGGGATGGGATAGGCTTTGAACTTGATTGGGACTCAGCAAACTACCATGTAATAAAAAAGCAGCTGTACACAATGGGCAGATGAATGGGTAGGGTCATATTTCAATAAAACTTTATTTATAAAAAACACTCACATGTGTTTAGGCACAGGAATTGGTAGTACACTTATCTGTATAGTAGGCTTCATCTTTCAAACCTAAGTGACAGGGATTCTTGTAGTTCCTGGGTGTGATTTTTCCATATCACTCATATCATAGTTCATAGTGATTGCAGTCACAGACAAGAATCATGCACATAGCAATAAGTAATTATTGATCACCAGTTGCTCCGTGAACTCAAGAGGGTGGTGTTGGTGTCCCCGGGCTTGTCCACAAGTCTTCAGGTCAGCTAGGGTTGTTGATCTAAGTCACAGAGGAGGCAGCTTTACTTCTGTGTGTGTGTGTGTGTCTGTATGTGTGTGTGTGTGTGTGTGTGTGAGAGAGAGAGAGAGAGAGAGAGAGAGAGAGAGAGAGAGATTGCATTTTGCATACATTGGGAACTCTGAAGGTACTGTCCCATATACACCACATGTAGTCATTCCATGATTCCACTCAAGTCTCTGTGAAAGGTCTTTCCTAGTCAAAAAAGACATGAGCTTTGAACAGAATCACCAAGGACTTCTTAAAAGGCATAGATTTGAAATAATTCAATGCATTGTCACTTTTTCCCATAGATGTCTCATGGACTGGCCCCAGGTGAAGACTGCAGGATGATAATTTATATACACCAAGGTCATGATAAGAATTCAGATAACCTGTAGAACTGGGATTGTTTTTTGAAGTCACACTCATCAGTCTCATCAGAATTCCTGCCTCAGCAGGACTGAGATGCAAACCTGTGTCTGCATAAGCAACCTGGAAAGTCACTTGAGCAGATGTTTGCTAAGGCCCTTGCAACACCATTTCATGGACTCAACCAAATGAAAGCTAGGTTTCAGGAGAGCAGTGTGTTCTCAGAAAGTCCTTCCAAGCTGAGAGCTATTAGGCTGGCCAGAGCCGTGATGGAAGCTCTGACCTTCTTCTCCTTGCCCACTCCTCCACTTCCTCAGACCACTCCTTTTGGGACCACGCCATCAGGTACCCACGAAGGAAAGTTGATGACAACTATCAATAGGCACAGCTGGACTGAAACCAACTCATTTCACACTGCAGTGGCTTGTAATCAAATGGTACTATGTGCTTTATTAATTTGCAATTGCCCCCCCCTTTTATTTTCTTTTACTTATAGGTCACTTAAAAATTCCTTGATTGTGCAGCAGTGGGGAATAATCCGTCTCTAAAATATGTGGCTTTTTCATTATGCAACTGCTCTGCTCAGCATCTTGGGGGCATTTCTCATAAATATTTAATGCTGCATCTTAAAATTGATATTTGGGGTAATTTTTCTTTTCTCATTGAAGGAAACTTTTAATTGTGGCATAATGGCTAGTCCTGTCGCTATCAATATCCCTGGGTCAATGGCATATTAAAAGGTAGCAATGCTGGGTCTCTGCCGTTTCCACTGTGGTAGAGAGAAGCGTGGATGCAGCCTGGATAAGAGGTCCCATGAAAGCCGAGCTCAGCACAGCATTGATGGCCACAGAGGAATCACATTCATCATCCACCTTGCTAATGTAATGTGAATCTCTTTCAAAAGTCTAGACATTTAAGTTGTCAGCATGTGATTAATTTGTGGGCTTCTTTAAGTGGACATGGAGACCCATGCAGCCTTCTCTCTGGTAGAGGAGGGAAATGGAATGCAGAACCCAGAAGTGTTTTTTTATTAATAGATGGCATTTAGATCCAAGTTTCTCCAGACCTCTCCTGATAATAAAAGCTGTTCAGATTCACACACAGATTCCAGAAATGGTTATGAAAAGACTTCAGGTAACTTTTCTGCTAAAGCTGACATAGATTGGCACCAACAAGCCTGGAGTTCCCCTAAGAGACTGTGATGTTGCCTCAGGGTATGCATTTAAGACAACTGGGCATGCTGATGCTGAGCTCTATGTTTCTGGCACTGATATGTCATTTCCTTCGACCTGTCACACTGCCCTAGTTCACCAAACACTGAGCCCCAAAACCCGAGTCGTCTGTCTTTGATTCAAGTTGGACCTGCAATGTCCTGAATGGTCCTCTCCAATATCATCGTCTAAATTACTGTGAATTTAACTAGAGTCTGAGTGCCTGCTGCTGTGGAATATTATTTTAACTGTGTAAAAGTGTGTTGCATCTTAGATGCCCCACAACTGAAGAGTGGATAGAGAAAATGTGGTACATTTACACAATGGAATACTACGCAGCAGGAAAAAAAACCAATGGAATCTTGAAATTTGCAGGCAAATGGATGGCACTAGAAGAAACCATCCCGAGTGAGGTGACCCAGTCACAAAAAGACAAACATGGTATGAACTTACTCATATACAGATCTTGGACATGGATCAGGGGAGTGCCAGCCTACAATCCCACTGTCAAACCTTCTTCCAGCGACTGATGGAAGCAGAGACAGATACCCACAGCTAACCCCTGAACTGAACTCCTGGAACCCAGTGACAGAGAGGGAGGACTGATGGGCAAAGGGGTCAAGACCTTGCTGGTGAAACTCACAAAGACAACTGACCTGACAAGGGAGAATCCCAGACTGATGACTGACAAGCCAGCATGGGACTGATCCAGACCCCCTGAATGTGGTGTTAGTGAGGAGGCCTTGGCAATCTCTGGGGCCTTGGGTAGTAGATCAATATTTACCATGGCGTACGAATGAACTTTGTGAGAGCATCCAAATGGAGGGATGCTTTATCAGCCTGGACACACGGGGGAGGGCCTAGGCCCTACCCTGAATGAAATGACAGACTTTGGAGATCCCTAATGGAGGGCCTCACCCTTCTTGGGGAACAGTGTGGGGATTGGGCATGGGACTGGAGGGCTGGTGGAGGGGCAAGGGAGGAGGGGAGGGGAGGGAGAGGGAGTTGGGATTGACATGTGAAGCAAGCTTGTTTCTAATTTAAATAAGAATTATTTTAAAAAGTGTGTTGCCTTTATTTGTGTTGCATTTGCTTAGTTATGCAAATATGTGTTGCATTTGTTTATGCTGCATTTGTTTAGCATAAACATATGTAAAGACATGTTGCTGTTTAACCTTGCCTGCCTGAGACACCTGGTTGGTCTAATAAAAAGCTTAATGGCCAAAAGTTAGGCAGAAGAGGGTTAGGCACAGCTGGTGGACAGAATGATTAAACAGGAGGACAAATCTAGGCTTGAGAGAAGAGAATGAGGGAGAAAGAAAGGGAGATGCCCAGGGCCAGCCAACAGCCAGCCAGCCAGACATGGCATAGAACACACAGGATGAAAAAATAAAAGGTTAAAAAGCCTCTTGACACAACCTAAAGAGAAGAAGTTTAGTTTAAGTTAAAGGAAAAGAAAATAGCCAAAAACTAGCAGAACATTCATAATTAATAGTAAGTATCCTTCTGATGGTTAGGAAGCTGGTTGGTGGCCCAAAAGAAAGCCTGCTACACTATTCTATAAACCACCTAGAAAATATAAAGAATTCTTATATCACCCTTTCCAGCACACCCTAGTATTATGGCTGTGTTAAGCCATATGTTGAATAGTTTTGTGTGGGTGTGAGTGTGCGTGTGGGTGTGTGCATGAGTGTTAAATACCAATTTCTTTATCTTACCCTCAATATGTCGGCAGTTAGTTTGTGAGTAGTTCCAGATAATACAATCAATATAGCTACTTCATTTCCTTTTTGTTAGTGTTAATATAGTTTATCCTCCTTTGCCCTTTTTACTTTTCAAATCTTAAAAGTTTATAATCACATTTATTTATTTGTGTGTTTGCATGTATGTCCCTGCACCTGCAATGCAGTCTTGCCATGGAATGCATATGTGGATGTCAGTGGATTGCATTCAGTACCCTCCTTATACAGTGTGGGTTCCTGGGATGAAACTTGGGTTGTTAGGCTTTTGCAGCCATCCTGCTGGTCATTGTCTGGGTAATTTGATAGCAGAATATAAACCTCTTTCAAGTTCAAAAGACTTGAGTTAGACTACACTCTAGACCTTGACATACATCAACATATTGCACAGAATAGAAGATCAAGCCAGTGAAAATTCCAGTAATGTGGTCAAAGGACCATGGACTGGACCCCCAGAAGCCATAAGTCAAAGCAAATCCTTTCTCCTGAAGCCTAATACCTCAAGCATTTTGTTATAGCAACTGAAAGCTAATACACTAGGTGTTAGTGATTGCATGCAACAGTTCTGTTTAGGTGTCATTATTTAGCTCACCATATTACGTATTTTTGTGGCCCCACTGTGTGTCTGATCCCTTCAGTTGTCCTTCTTGTCAAACATCTTTTTATCTTATATCTGTTTACATTCTTGATTAACATCTGCTGCTCTCACCAGACCCACTGGAAGAGGTGAAGGAGTGTGCCTGCCTTGTCACGACTGCTGAAATCAATGAACTGATAATGGGGGCTGCACACAGTTCTCCTGCAGAAGGACCCTGGAAGCAACTCTGAGTCTTGATAATGACTTTCCCAGTCACACTCCTTTAAAAGCTTGTTTTCACGGTTCCTTCTTCTCCCATGACAGGCTGAAGGGACGCACAAGGGGCTGTGTAAAAGATTTTGTTTTTAAAGGAAAGAGGGTAAAAACTCCCAGAAAAGAAGAGTGATAAGAGCATATAATGGTTAGAAATTGCTTTCATATCATTTTATGTACCTGTTCTGTTCCCAGGGTGATAGAAATGATAATATCTGTACAAGAACAATCCTCACCCATTATGTTTGAACATTTTCATTTTTATTGCGGTGCAGTTATTGTATAGTAAAATGTGTAAGTATTAAGAGCTCACCATTCCTACTTTAATTAATAATTGGATACTTAAAAACGAGGTCTTCCTCAGATCTATAAAAGCCAAGAGAAAATGGCCTTTAATATTTAATTACTTTTTATAGCTTTAAGTAAAATTCCTACTCGTGCTTAAAAAATAAGTAGAATACAAAGAACTTTGGGAAGAAAAGAATGTGAAAAAATATCACACAACCTAGCCACTACCTGTCTCAATTCTTTGTGTGTGTGCATGTGTGTTTTGTGTGTGTGTGTGTGTGTTTGTGTGTACATGTACATGTTGGTGCATGTGTGTGTGTGTTCACATGGGGAGGCTAGAAATTTATTGTATGACACTATTCCTGGTGAGACATGAATAAATGTCTATTTATCCTAGATAGGAAACTGATAACTGATCAAAATTAGGATGCCAGCAAACTCCATCTTGATGAACCAGGGAGCTTTATTGGGGTCACTTTCAGAAATATGGGTGAGGGGGTTACTTGTAAAAAGCAGAACTGATTCAAAGTCAGCTGCATAAGCAAAGCCCACCCCAGCATGGGTGGAAGCTCGAAAAAGGTGACAATCTGGATCACTGTATAGCCTTCAAGAGCTCAACAGTTTGGAGAGTAGCCAGTTGGTCAAGCCTTTCCAGGCAGTCTGGCTCATCTCAGCTTTCCCCTTTTAGCTTAGGTACTCTGAATCTTCAAGATATCTCTGCTTTTTAAGGAGTCTCTCAGCAATCTTTACTGCGTGTGTATTCTGGGGGAGAGGGAGGCCTGGAGAATCTGGCCAGTGTCAGGGAATTTCTGAGGACTTCTTGACCTTGGCAAACTTCACTACAGGATGGAGTGTTTCACCTCCCATGAAAACATCCTGTGTTAACAATGAGCCCTTATCCAAGATGGGGGATAATTTACTCAAGAGTGAATTGCTATAGCATCATCAACATCACATCTTCCTCAATCACTTGCTGTCTTATTTTTTTTGGATAGGGTCTCTCATTGAACCTGGAGCTAATTGATTCAGCTATACTGGCTATCTGTCAAGCTTCAGGGAATCCTTCAAGTAATTCTAGCCAGTGCTGGAATTACAGTGCCTGACACCATACCTGTCTTTTATGTGTGAGGTGGGTATCCAAACTCAGGTCCTCGTCTTATGTGATAAGTTCTTTATTAATTGAGATCTCCCTTTAGCTGTTGTTTATGGCCAATGTGTCCCTAAGTCCCAGATATAAACACTGTATATACATAAATGATTGTCATATCATATGTGTATGATATCTGGTAATTCCTACCTTGACTTCCTCCTGGCATCCTGACTACTCAGCGAAGTTCACTAGTCATCTTAAGCAGACATGAACAACATAGAACTTTTGACTTTCTTTGTTGGTTAGCAAATATTCTCCATCTAGTAACTATATCACCAACCAACTATCTGGTGTCACAATTCAAAGAGGTGCTATTTTTCCTTGAGCAAAGGATAGCGAAACATCAAGATCACTCCCATCAGTGAGTACTCAAACATGAATGGGACACCTGGAGCACTACTGCCCACCCTAAGAGTCAGGGACATCAAGGAAGAAGAGGAGGAACAGATAGAATGAAAGGATAAGGAAGAGTACAGTGGAGTGCTGCCTTTGGAAAACGGCCTGGCCGTTGCACACATGAACTCATAGCAACTAAATAATGACACACAAGACCTGCATAAGATCAAGTCAGGGTTCCAGTGTCTGGGAACTGCCACTGAGTCTCCCCTCCCTGCAGGAACTTACCCAACCCAGCCCTGATCTTCTTGTCCATCCACAGGACAAGGTAACCTGGGGCCTGTTTCTGGGCCTGCATTCCAGTGCCTGGGGACTACCACTGAGTCTCCCCTTCCCAGCGGGAGTCAACTCACCCCAACATCCTAGTTTCCTTCTTCACCCAGGAGACCGACACTAAGACAAGGAAGAGGAGAACTACCAGAGCGTTGGTCTTGCTTGCACCCACCAAAAGGGAACCCTGGTCCCCTACCCACCATGCCAGGAAGAGGTTCTTTCTGCACCCACCAGAAGAAGGGATGGGAAGGAGACAAAACAAAAACAAACTCAGAAAGAGAAAAGCAAATATGACATTGTCAGAGGCTAGACACTCTACACAAACAAGACTCCAACACTCCAATGCAAATGAAGCAGAAGAGAATGACCTTAAAAAAACTTCAAGAAAATGATAGAGGCCATCAAAGAGGATATGGGAAAAATCCCGTAAAGACTTAGAAGAAAAAATAAACAAAAAAAATACAAGAAAAGGAAGAAAAAACAAACAAAAAATAAAAATGCACCAAATGGAGGAAAAGACAAAGCAAAAATTGCAAGAAACAATTCAAATAATGCAAGGGTTGAAAGCTGAAATAGAGACAATAAAAAAGTCTGAAGGAATGATGGAAATAGAAAAGCTGGGCAAACAGTCAGGTACTACAGATGCAAGCATAACTAACAGAAGAGAGACTCTAAAGGTGTTGAAGATACACTAGAAGAAATATATTCATCGACCAAAGAAAAATCTAAAGTCCAACAAATCCCTAACACAAAATATCCAGGAAATAGGGACACAGTGAAAAAACCAAACCTAAGAATAATCTGTATAGAAGAAGGTGAAGAAAACCACCTCACATGGTTAGAAAACATATTCAACAAAATCATAGAAGAAAACTTTTCCAACCTAAAGAAAGACATGGCAATGAATGTACAAGAAGCTTACAGAACACCAAATAGAGTAGACAACAAAACATTTTCTTGCCAAATAATAATAAAGACAACATACATACAGAATAAAGAAAGAATATTAAGAGCAGCTTAGAAAAAAGGTCAAATAACATATAAAGGCAAACCTATCAGAATAATACCTGACTTCTCCATGGAAACTCAGAAAGCCAGAAGGTCCTGGAAAAATATTTTCCAATTAAATGGACCCAAGAAACAAGCAGGGGAGCAATCCTAATATTTAACAAATTAGATTTTAAAATAAAATCAATAAAAAGAGATGAAGGAGGTCATTTCATACTCATCACGGGAGAACAAAGGCATTCACATTTGTAAAAGAAACATTGCTAAAACTCAAATCACATATAAAGCCTCACACACTTATAGCGGGAGACTTCAATGCCCCACTCTCACCACTAGACAAGACTACCAGACAGAAACTTAGCAAAGAATCAAAGGAAATAATAGAAGTTATGACCCAATAGGGTTTAACAGACATCTATAGAACATTCCATCCAAATAAAATGAATATACCTCTTCTCAGCACCACATGGAACCTTCTCAAAAACTGACCACATACTTGGCAACATAGCAAAACTTAATGGATACAAAAAAATTTGGAATAACTCCATGTGTCTTATCAGACCACCTTGCTTTAAAATTAGAATTCAACAAGACAAATTGCAGAAACCCTACAAACTCATTAAAATTGAATAATGCACAATTGCACCATTTCTGGGTCAAAGAAGAAACAAAAAAATAAAGACTTTCTAGAATTCAATGAGAATGCAGACATGACATATGCAAAATTATGGGACACTTTGAAAATAGTGTTAAGAGGAAACTTCATAGCACTAAGTGTCCACATGAAGAAACTGGAGAATAGTCACACTAGAAAATTAATAGCACAACTGAAAGCTTTAGAAAAAAAAGAAGCAAACTCTCTTCAGGGGAGTAGACGCCAGGAAATAATCAAATCGAGAACTGAAACCAATAAAGTAGAAACTAGGAAAACAATACAAAGAATCAATTCAAGGAAGAGTTGGTTCTTTGAGAAAATCAACAAGATAGACAAACCATTGTCCAAACTTACCAAATGGCAGAGTGTGAACATGCAAATTAACAAGATCAGAAATGAAAAGGGGGACATAAAGGACTCTGAGGAAATTCAGAGAATCATCAGGTCATACTTTGAAAACCTGTACTCCACAAAATTCGAAAATTTAAAGGAAATGGACAATTTTCTGGATAGCTATTACTTGCCAAAATTAAATCAAGAACAGAAAAGCAATTTAAATAGACCTATA
This sequence comes from Mesocricetus auratus, assembly GCF_017639785.1. NCBI lineage: Eukaryota > Metazoa > Chordata > Mammalia > Rodentia > Cricetidae > Mesocricetus > Mesocricetus auratus. The sequence goes on along the minus strand of NW_024429266.1, from coordinate 142,922,037 downwards.
ACTCCTAAGGAACTAGAACCAGTCATAAAAAGTCTGTCAACCAAAAAAAAAAAGTCCAGGTCCAGATGGCCTCAGTGCAGAATTCTTCCAAAAACTCTTTTTACGAGGCTTCAATAGCCTTGATACCCAAACCAAACAATGACACAACTAAGAAAGAGAACTTCAGACCAATATCTCTCATGAATATTGATGCAAAAATACTCAATAAAATACAGACAAGAAGTAGCTGTCCCTCTGGCATCATCAGGTAAACAGGCCAGCTTCCCGGCCTGAGTTCCAGAGCCTGCAGATCGCCTGGGAACTGCACAGAGCTCCCAATCCCGGCGGGAGCATCAGGTAAACAGGCCAGCTTCCCGGCCTGTGTTCCAGAGCCTGCAGATCTCCTGGGAACTGCACAGAGCTCCCAATCCCGGCGGGAGCAAAGCACCCCAGACTCCAGATCTTCTCTCCCACCAACGATTCCAGGAAAGGAGAGGAGGCTGGGAGTACAGGGAAGTAGCTGTCCCTCTGGCATCATCAGGTAAACAGGCCAGCTTCCCGGCCTGAGTTCCAGAGCCTGCAGATCGCCTGGGAACTGCACAGAGCTCCCAATCCCGGCGGGAGCATCAGGTAAACAGGCCAGCTTCCCGGCCTGTGTTCCAGAGCCTGCAGATCGCCTGGGAACTGCACAGAGCTCCCAATCCCGGCGGGAGCACCAGGTAAACAGGCCAGCTTCCCGGCCTGTGTTCCAGAGCCTGCAGATCACCTGGGAACTGCACAGAGCTCCCAATCCCGGTGGGAGCATCAGGTAAACAGGCCAGCTTCCCGGCCTGTGTTCCAGAGCCTGCAGATCGCCTGGGAACTGCACAGAGCTCCCAATCCCGGAGGGAGCATCAGGTAAACAGGCCAGCTTCCCGGCCTGTGTTCCAGAGCCTGCAGATCGCCTGGGAACTGCACAGAGCTCCCAATACCGGCGGGAGCAAAGCACCCCAGACTCCAGATCTTCTCTCCCACCAACGATTCCAGGAAAGGAGAGGAGGCTGGGAGTACAGGGAAGTAGCTGTCCCTCTGGCATCATCAGGTAAACAGGCCAGCTTCCCAGCCTGAGTTCCAGAGCCTGCAGATCGCCTGGGAACTGCACAGAGCTCCCAATCCCGGCGGGAGCCAAGCACCCCAGACTCCAGATCTTCTCTCCCACCAAAGAGACCAGGAAACTACAGGAACCAGGGAGACCAGGGGAGTAGCTGTTCCGGATCAGGTACAACAGGACCCAGCATAGGGTCCAGGGGACCAGGTAGGAGGCTAAGCGCCCCAGATTCCTGTTCTTCTTCTCTACCCACGGACCAGCATTTGGACAAGGCATAGAAGAACCACCAGATTACTGGACTTACTAGCACCCACCAAAGGGAACTCTGGTCCCCAGACCAGGAAGGGTCTCTTTCTGCACCCACTAAAAGAAGAGATGGGAAAGAGACAATACAAAAACACAGTCAGCAACAGAAAAACAAATATGACACCGCCAGATTCTAGAGACTCCACACCAGCAAGACCCCAATATTCAAACGCGAAGGAAGCAGAAGAGAACGATCTTAAAAGCACTTTCATGAAAATGATAGAGGCCCTAAAAGAGGATATTGGAAAATCCCTCAAAGAAATGGAAGAAAAAACAAACCAAAAAATGCAAGAAATGGAAGAAAAAACAAACCAAAAAATGCAAGAATTGGAAGAAAAAACAAACCAAAAACGGCACGAAATGGAAGAAGAAATGAAGCAAAAAATGCAAGAAATGGAAGAAAAAGCAAAGCAAAAAATGCAAGAATTAGAAGAAGAAACATACCAAATAAGGCAGGAAATGGAAGAAGCAACAAAGCAAAAAATGCAAGAAATGGTAGAAAAAACAAAGCAAAAAATAAAAAAATGGAGGAAGAAACAAACCAAAAAAGGCAGGAAAGGGAAGAAGAAACAAAGCACAAAATCCAAGAAATGGAACAAAAAGCAAACCAAAAAATGCAAGAAATGGAAGAAAGAACAAACCAAAAAATTCATAAAAGGCAACAAACGGACGAACAGATAAACAGAAAATTGCAAGAAGCAATGCAAATGCTGCAAGGGTTGAAAACTGAAATAGAGACACTAAAAAAAACACAATCTGAAGAAAGGCAGAAAATAGAAAAGCTGGACAAACAGTCAGGCACTACCAATACAAGCATTACCAACAGAATAGAAGAGATGGAAGAGAGAATCTCAAGTGTTGAAGATACATTAGGAGAAATGGATTTATCAACCAAAGAAAACCTTAAATCCAACAAATCCTTAACACAAAACATCCAGGAATTATGGGACACCATGAAAAGACCAAACCTAAGAATAATAGGTATAGAAGAAGGAGAAGAAATCCACCTCAAAGGGGCAGAAGGCATATTCAACAAAATCATAGAAGAAAACTTTCCCAACCTTAAGAAAGACATGCCAATGAAGGTACAAGAAGCCTACAGAACACCAAATAGAGTGGACCACAAAAAAAATCCCTCGCCACATAATAATCAAGACCCCAAACATACAGAATAAAGAAAGAATATTAAGAGCAGCTAAGGAAAAAGGTCAAGTAACATATAAAGGCAGACCTATCAGAATTACACCTGATTTCTCCATGGAAACTCTGAAAGCCAGAAGGTCCTGGATAGATATTCTACCTACACTAAGAGACCATGGATGCCAGCCCAGACTACTATACCCGGCAAAGCTCTCAATCACTATAGACGGAGAAAACAAGATATTCCATGACAAAACTAGATTCAACCAATATGTGTCCACTAACCCAGCCCTACAGAAAATTTTGGAAGGAAAACTCCAACCCAAGGAAGCTAACTACAACCAGAAAAACATAAGCATTAGAGAATCCCTCTCTACCAACAGCCAAAAGAACAAAGGGGCGAAATTCCACCCATAATTCCACCAACAACAACCATCGCAAATCGAAGAAGGATGAGCAATCAATGGTCATTAATATCCCTCAATATTAATGGCCTTAACTCACCCATAAAAAGACACAGACTAGCAGAATGGATTCGAAGACAGAACCCTTCCTTCTGCTGCATACAAGAAACACACCTCACCCTCAAAGACAGACATTACTTGAGAGTTAAAGGTTGGGAAAAATTTTTCAATCAAATGGACCCAAGAAACAAGCAGGGGTAGCAATCCTAATATCTAACAAACTAGACTTTAAAATAAAATCAATCAAAAGAGATGAAGGAGGTCATTACATACTCATCACTGGTGAAACCCACCAAGACGAAGTGTCTATCCTGAACATCTATGCCCCCAATACAAAGGCATCCACATTCGTTAAAGAAACATTATTAGAACTTAAATCTCATCTAAAGCCCCACACAGTTATAGTGGGAGATTTCAACACACCACTCTCACCACTAGACAAGAATACCAGACAGGAACTCAACAAAGAAGCAAAGGGTCTAATAGAAGTAATGACCCAACTGGGATTAACAGATATCTATAGAACATTTCATCCACATAAAAAAGAATATACCTTCTTCTCACCACCACATGGAACCTTCTCAAAAATCGACCACATACTTGGCAACATATCAAACCTCAGCAGCTACAAAAAAATTGGAATAACTCCATGCATCTTATCAGACCACCATGCCTTAAAACTAGAATTCAACAACAACACAAAGTGCAGAAAACCTACAAACTCATGGAAATTGAATAATGCTCAACTGCACCATCCCTGGGTCAAAGAGGAAATAAAAAAAGAAATTAAAGACTTCCTCGAACTCAATGAGAATGAAGACACAACATACCCAAACCTATGGGACACTTTGAAAGCAGTGCTACGGGGAAGTTCATAGCACTAAGTGCTCACATGAAGAAACAGGAAAACAGTTATACCAGAGAATTAACATCACAGCTAAAAGCTCTAGAACACAAAGAAGCAAACTCCCCCAGGAGGAGTAGACGCCAGGAAATAATCAAATTGAGGGCTGAAATCAACAAAGTAGAAACCAGGAAAACAATACAAAGAATCAATGCAACGAAGAGTTGGTTCTTTGAGAAAATCAACAAGATAGACAAACCTTTGTCCAAACTTACCAAACAGCAGAGAGTGAACACGCAAATTAACAAAATCAGAAATGAAAAGGGGGACATAACAACAGACTCTGAGGAAATCCAGAGAATCATTAGGTCATACTTTGAAAACCTGTACTCCACAAAATTCGAAAATTTAAAGGAAATGGATGACTTCCTGGACAGCTATCATTTGCCAAAACTAAATCAAGAACAGATAAGCAATTTAAATAGACCTATAACCCCTATGGAAATAGAAGCTGTCATCAAAAGTCTCCCAACCAAAAAAAGTCCAGGTCCAGATGGCCTCAGTGCAGAATTCTACCACAAATTCAAAGAACAGCTTATACCAATTCTTCTCAAAGTGTTCCACACAATAGAAGCAGAAGGGTCTTTGCCAAACTCTTTCTATGAGGCTTCAATAACCTTGATCCCCAAGCCACACAAAGATACAACCAAGAAAGAGAACTTCAGACCAATATCCCTCATGAACATTGATGCAAAAATACTCAATAAAATACTGGCAAATCGGATCCAAGAACACATCAAAACAATCATTCACCACGATCAAGTAGGTTTCATCCCAGGGATGCAGGGATGGTTCAACATACGAAAATCCATCAACGTAATCCACCATATAAACAAGCTGAAAAACAAAAATCACATGATCATCTCACTAGATGCTGAAAAAGCCTTTGACAAAATCCAACATCCCTTCATGATAAAGGTCTTGGAGAGATCTGGGATAACAGGGACATACTTAAACATAATAAAAGCCATATACAGTAAACCAACAGCCAACATCAAACTAAATGGACAGAAACTCAACGCAATTCCTCTAAAATCAGGAACAAAACAAGGCTGTCCACTCTCTCCATACCTTTTCAACATGGTACTTGAAGTTCTAGCTATAGCCATACGACAACAAAGGGGGATCAAGGGGATACAAATTGGGAAGGAAGAAGTCAAACTTTCACTGTTTGCAGACGATATGATAGTTTATATCAGTGACCCAAAGAACTCTACCAGGGAACTCTTACAGCTGATTAACACCTTCAGCAAAGTGGCAGGTTACAAGATCAACTCAAGAAAGTCAGTAGCCCTACTATATACAGATGATAAAAGGGCTGAAAGAGAAATCAGAGAAACATCACCCTTTACAATTGCCACAAACAACATAAAATACCTTGGGGTAACGCTAACCAAACAAGTGAAAGACCTGTATCGTAAGAACTTTGAATCTTTAAAGAAAGAAATTAAAGAAGCCCTCAGAAAATGGAAAGATCTCCCATGCTCTTGGATAGGTAGGATCAATGTAGTAAAAATGGCAATCCTGCCAAAAGCAATCTACAGATTCAATGCTATCCCCATTAAAATCCCAGCACAATTCTTCACAGACCTTGAAAGAACAATAATCAATTTTGTATGGAAAAACAAAAGACCCAGGATAGCCAAAACAACCCTGTTCAACAAGGCAACGTCCGGAGGCATCACTATCCCTGACCTCAAGCTCTATTATAGAGCTATAGTCCTGAAAACAGCTTGGTATTGGCACAAAAATAGACAGGCAGACCAATGGAATCGAATTGAAAATCCGGGTATTAACCCACACACGTACGAACATCTGATCTTCGACAAAGAAGCTAAAAATATACAATGGAATAAAGAAAGCATCTTCAACAAATGGTGCTGGCATAATTGGAGACTGGCATGTAGAAAAATGCGGATCGATCCATGTTTATCGCCATGCACAAAACTTAAGTCCAAATGGATCAAAGACCTCAACATAAATCCAGCCACACTGAACCTCTTAGAAGAGAAAGTGGGTGGTACCCTTGAAAGAATTGGTACAGGAGACAGCTTCCTGAACATAACACCAGTAGCACAGACAGTGAGATCAACAATTAATAAATGGGACCTACTGAAACTGAGAAGCTTCTGTAAGGCAAAGGACACAGTCAGCAAGACAAAAAGGCAGCCCACAGAATGGGAAAAATATTCACTAATCCCACATCTGACAGAGGGTTGATCTCCAAAATTTACAAAGAACTCAAGAAGCAAGTCTCCAAAACAGCAAAGGACCCAATTAAGAAGTGGGCTGCAGAACTAAATAGAGAGTTTTCAATAGAGGAGTCTAAAATGGCTGAGAGGCACTTGAGAAAGTGCTCAACATCCTTAGCCATCCGGGAAATGCAAATCAAAGCAACTCTGAGATACCATCTCACTCCTGTCAGAATGGCTAAAATCAAAAACACCAATGACAATTTATGCTGGAGAGGATGTGGTGAAAGGGGGACACTCCTCCATTGCTGGTGGGAGTGCCAACTGGTTCAGCCACTTTGGAAAGCAGTATGGAGATTCCTCAGAAAAATGGGAATAAACCTACCACAAGACCCAGCAACTGCACTCTTAGGCATATATCCAAAAGATGCCCATTCATATAACAAAGATGTCTGTTCCACTATGTTCATAGCAGCTTTATTTGTAATAGCCAGAACTTGGAAGCAACCTAGATGTCCCTCACCCGAAGAATGGATAGAGAAAATGTGGTACATCTACACAATGGAGTACTATTCAGCAGAAAAAATAATGGAATCATGAGATTCGCAGGCAAATGGATGACACTAGAAGAAACCATCCTGAGTGAGGTAACCCAGTCACAAAAAGAGAAACATGGCATGTACTCTCTCATATATGGATTTTAGACATAGATCTGGGGAGTGCCAGCCTACAATCCTATTGCCAGAGAGTCTGGGAAACAGAAACTTCATTTACTGGCTGGTTAAGTACTGAGCTGAACTCAAGAAAGCCAGTATCAGAGAGGGAGGACTGATGATCAAAGGGATTAAGACTGGGCTGGTTGAACCCCCAGAAACAGCTGACCAGACAAAGGTTAACTCTTGAATCCCAGGCATCAGCCTGGGAATCCAGCATGGGACTGATCAAGACCCCCTGAATCTGGGTGTCAGTGAGGAGGCCTAGGTAATCTATTGAGCCTTGGACAGCAGATCAGTACCCATCCCAAGTATACACACGGTCTCTGGACTCCCATAGAACAATGTGAGGTGCACTCTCACCCTGAACTCTTGGGGAAGGGTCTAGGCCCTGCCCTATATGAAATGACAGACTATGGACACCCCCATGGAGGGCCTCACCCTCCCTGGGGGAATGAGGGGATAACGGGGGGGGGGATGGGGGGAGGGCACAGGAGGAGGGGAGGGAAAGGGAGAGGGACCTCGTACTGACTTGTGAAGCAACCTTGTTTCTTATCTAAATTTAAAATGGAAAATAAAAAAATATTAATATAAAAAAAATAAAAATAAAAATGAAAAAAAAAAAAAAAAAAAATACAGACAAATCGGATCCAAGAACACATGAAAACAATCATCTACCATGATCAAGTAGATTTCATCCTAGGGATGCAGGGATGTTCAACAAACGAAACTCCCTCAGTGTAGTCCACCATATAAACAAGCTGAGAAACAAAAATCGCATGATCATCTCATTAGATGCTGTAAAAGCCTTTGACAAAATCCAACACCCCTCCACGATAAAGGTCTTGGAGAGATTCGGGATAATAGGAACATAAACATAATAAAAGCTATATACAGAAAACCAACAGCCAACATCAAACTAAATGGACAGAAATTCAACACGATTCCTCTAAAACCAGGAACAAGACAAGGCTCTCCACTCTCTCCATACTTCTTCAATATTGTACTTGAAGTTATAGCTAGAGCAATAAGACAACAAAAGGAGATCAAGTGATACAAATTGGAAAGGAAGAGGTAAAACTTTCACTATTTGCAGATGATATGATAGTTTAAATAAGTGACCCAAAAAACTCCACCAGGGAACTCCTACAGCTGATAAACATCTTCATCAAAGTGGCAGGATACAAGATCAACTCAAGAAAATCAATAGCCATACTGTATACAGATTATAAAAGGGCTGAGGAAGAAATCAGAGAAACATCACCCTTTACAATTGCCACAAATATAAAATACCTTGGGGTAATACTAACCAAACAAGTGAAAGACCTGTATCGCAAGATCTTTGAGTCTTTAACAAAGAAATTGTAGAAGACACAAGAAAATGTAAAGATCTTCCGTGCTCTTGGATAGGTAGGATCAATGTAGTAAAAATGGTAATCTTCCCAAAAGCAATGTACAGATTCGATGCAATCCCCATTAATATCCCAGTACAATTCTTCACAGACCTTGAAAGAAATATAATCAACTGTATATGGAGTAGTACTGAGTATCGCTTGGCACTGGAACAAAAATAGACAGGTAGACCAATGGAATCAAATTGAAAACCCCAACATATTAACACCTGATCTTTCGACAAAGAAGCTAAAATTATACATTGGAAAAATGAAAGCATCTTCAAAAACTGGCGCTGACAGATCTGGATGCTGGCATGATGAAGACTGTGGATAGATCCATGTCTATCGCCATGCACAAAATTTAAGTCCAACTGCAGCATAATTCTAGCCACACTAAAACCCTTAGAAGAGAACCTGGGAGTTACCCTTGAATGAATTGTTACTGGAGACTACTTCCTGAATATAACACCAGTAGCACAGACACTGAGGTCTGCAATTAATACATGGGACCTCCTGAAACTTGAGAAGCTTCTGTAAGGCAAAGGACACAGTTAGCAAGACAAAAAGGCACCACACAGAATGGGAAAAGATATTCACTAACCCCACATATGACAGAAGGCTGATCTCTAAAATTTATAAAGAACTCAAGAAGCAAGTTTCCAAAACACCAAAGGATCCAATTAAAAAGTGGGGTACAGAACTAAATAAAAATTCTCATAGAGGAGTCTAAAATGGCCAAGAGGCACTTAAGAAAGTCCTCAATATCCCTAGCCATCAGAGAAATGCAAATCAAAAAAAAAAACTCTGAGATACCACCTGACTCCTGTCAGAATGGCTAAAATCAAAAACAGCAACGACAGTTTATGCTGGAGAGGATGCAGAGAAAGGGGAACATTCCTACACTGCTGGTGGGAGTACCAGCTTGTATAACCATTTTGGAAATCAGTATGGTGATTCCTCAGGAAAATGGCAATCAGTCTACCACCAGATCCAACAATTCTGCTCTCTGTCATATTCCCTAAAGATGCACATACATGCAACAAGGACATCTGTTCCACTGTATTCATAGCAGCATTATTTGTAATAGCCAGAACCTGCAAGCAACCTTGTTGCCCCTCAACTGAAGAACGGATTGAGAAAATGTAGTCCATTTACACAATGGAGTACTATTCAGTGGAAAAACCAATGGAATCTTGAAATTTGTAGGCAAATGGACGAAACTAGAAGAAATCATCCTGGGTGACGTAAGCCAGTCACAAAAAGACAAACATGAAGATTGAGTCGGGGGAAAAATAGAGGAAAGCAGTATGAGAGATACCATAATAGAGAGAGTCATTATAGGTTTGTGGAGACATCTGGCACTAGTGAGATTTCCAGAGATCTACAAGGATGACATCAACTGGCAAACTAAGCAATAGTAGAGAGACTATCTTAAATGCCCCTTGCTGATAATGAGTTAGACTACTTCCTTATATGCAATTCTAGAACCTTCTACTAATGACTGATAGACATAGAGACAGACACCTACAGCTAAACACTGAACTGAACTGGTGGAACCCAGTGACAGAAAGGGATGACTTATGAGCAAAAGTGGGCTTGCTTAATCCACAGAAACAGATGACCTGAACAAGGGGGAGCTCCTGGACCCCAGACTGATGGCTGGGAGGCCAGCATGGAACTGATCCAGATCCCCTGAATGTGGGTGTCAGTGAGGAGGCCTAGGCAATCTACAGGGACTTGGGTAGTAGATCAGTATTTATCCCTGACATACAAATGGACTTTGGGTGCCCATCCCACAATGAGAGATGCTCTCTCAGCCTGGAAACTTGTGGGAGGGTCTTAGCCCTGCCCTGAATGAAATGACAGACTCTGGATACCCCCAAGGAGGGCCTCACCCTCCCTAGGGAACGGAGTGGGGATTGGGTGGGGTGCTGGGGGTGTTTGGAGGGTGTGGGAGGAGGGGAAGGAGAGGAACCTGGGATTGACATGACAGTGAAGCAGCCTTGTTTCGAATTTAAATAAAAAAACTAGGAGCAGCTAATGAGGTTCTACCCTTAGTTGAGCTGCTATTGATAGCCAATAGCTCCTGGAGGACAGATTGTTATTTTTCTCTGGTGGTATAGATCCTGGTATGTATAGTCCTTGGTCCAGGGGATGTCTCCCCACCTATGCACATAGGGTAGTACTAACAGGACTCAGTGAGTTATTAAAAACAATAAGGAGGAGATTATGACATTGAAATTATGAGGGCAATTTTCCGGATGGGGTTGTATGGTAGTTGGGGTCGTGAATGAAGTGTATGCATGTATGCATGCATGAGATTATTAGAGAACAAATAAGTATTTGGAAGCTAGCATTCAAGTCAGGAAAGGACTATACTTAGAGTATTTAGAATTAAACATTCAAGAAGATAACCAAACAGTGTATGTGCAAGAAATAAGTGCCTGGTACATGGAATGCAGAGGAGAAGTGTTTTCACCACAACGGTGGAATGCCAAGTAGGTACACGCCTCCATATTGTTTTCTCCCCTCCTCTCTCCCAATTTTCAACTCTTCAAAACCATCTGTCTGATTGATTCTACCTATTGTGAGTCCTGGGCACTTTATGGAGGTCTTTTCATAGCAGACCTCCTGGGGACAGGCCAGCCTAGATCTGTGGCCTTCGGGTCAAGTGTCTCTTGTCTGTTTGTTGCAGCTGGGCTTGGACCAGCTCCATGGGGGCCAGACCTGGGCAGCCCCATGTGGCTCCATTGCTTAGAAGCCTCACACATGGGTCAGTACTCCGTGCTTGTCAACTGCAATTCATTGCAACTTTTAAACAAGTATACTGCTCAATTTTCATTCCCACAGAGGACATTTTATTGAAAAAGGTGAGCAAAGTCAAGGGTCCTTTCAGACAGCAGCTGCAGCAGGCAATAAAAAGACCAAAGGAACTGAGAGATCTTTATTGGCCCCCAGAATACAAGGGCAAAGGCAGAAGCCACACATAATGGCTTAGGAGATTATTCATAAGATTTAGAGAATGATGCTGTGAGATACTGTCACTATTTGCGGTCACTGTGCTGTTCAGTGAGGCTTTTGAAGGCATCTGGCCTCTTCTACCTGAAATTCTTTGCATGTAGGCTAACACCCTGTCTCCCTCAATATTCCCTTTCCAAATGCTCTCACACCCATCACGCAACCATTTCTACGAATCAGGATTCTTTGGTTCTGCATTTGAGTGAGCAAGTGCAGTGTTTGAGATTCTGTGACCGACTTCTTTCAGTTCACATATTTTCCAGGTTTGTCCATGTTGCTGCAAGTGATAGGGTCACTTTAACGGTGTTCTCTCTCTCTCTCTCTCTCTCTCTCTCTCTCTCTCTCTCTCTCTCCCCTCTCTCCCTCCCTCCTCCCCCCCTCTGTGTGTGTGTGTGTATGTGAGATCATGTTTCATTCATTCAGTCCTTATTCTAGATTTAACCCGTGTTTTGACTATTGAGTATAATGGCGATTTAAACAAGGATGCAACTATTTCTGTTACTTATTTGTTTCATTTCCTTGGGTTATGTATCCAATTACAGTTTCTCTGGATCATGTGAATGCTCGATTTTTTGATTTCTTGAGGAACTATAGAAGACAAAATATAACTGACATACTAAAGTTACATAAAAATGGACCATAGTTAAAACAATTGAGCACTTTAGTCACCCATGTAGGGAAAAGAGCTTTTCCTTTATCTTTTGGTCAGGGGATTAATTTATTTTATTTTATTATTTTAATTTAAATTAGAAACAAGACTGCTTCATATGCAAATCCCCACTCCCTCTTCTCCCCTCCTCTCCTGCCCCCCACCAGGCCCCCATTCCATCTTCCCTCCACTCCCCAGGGAGGGTGAGGCACTCCATGGGGGATTCCTAAAGTCTGTCATATCATCTGGGGCAGGGCCCAGGTCCTCCCCCATGTGTCCAGGCCAAGAGCACATCCCTTCACGTGGAATGGGCTCCCAAAGTTCATTCATACGCCAGGGATAACTACTGACAGGGAATTAATTAATACAAATAATTTGGTAGTTCCTATTTACTTAAACATACAGATTCTAGCAATATGACACCTGAATATTATCTGAGGGAAATAAATATGTAGAGACTGAGCTCATCAAAACATTACATTTGAAAAAATAATTACATTTGTAGAAACCTTACACGTAAAACTAACATAAGTAATGTATTTTACATCACCTATATGTATGCATACATGTGTATATTCCACAGTGTGTAGAAGAATATAATACATATATTAAATATTCAAATCGTGATTGGTGGGGTGATGGGCAGCTTTGAAATTTGCATTTAAAATTAATAGTATGTGCTCTATTTGAGCAGTTTGAAAGGTCATTTACAGAAAAGGTAAGTGGTGAAAAAAGAGAAGTCTGAGTAAATGTTTAACTGGAAAAAGAATGCAATGCCCTTCAGGGCTACTTTCCCAGCTGTCCCCAGTGACTCACTCCCAGGAGCAAGAGTGGCTCTCCCTAGAAATTCTGCTCCTCCAAGGAGGTAGAATCGCAGGTTTCTTCCACGTCACCCAATGGGGGACAGGACCACAGCTCCTACCAAAGCTGGATAAAGCATTTGAGTGGTAAATCAGTTATTTTACTTTTAGGATGTACTTTGTGACAAAAATTAAAAATACATATGGAATGATTCACATACAAAAAATTGTTCCCTGTCATGATTTGTAGCAACCCAAAATAGGAAATTTTCTAAAAGTGTAACTATTGCTAAATGATGATTTATTCAAGTAGTCATTTAAAATTCTGTATCCAGGGGCTGTAGAGATGGCTCAGTGGTTAATGGCACTGACTGTTTTTCCAGAAGAACTGGGTTTGTCTGTCAGTACTCACATGGCGGCTAACAACTGTCTGTATTTACACACACACACACACACACACACACACACACACACACACCCATGCATGCAAAACATTTATATACATTATATAATAAATACCTATTTTAAAACACTTTGTATTCAGAGCACTTTAGGATATGGTGACAGCATCAGTTATATAAACCTTTAAGTTCATGAAACATATTCTTCTAGGTTCCTCTATCAGGTTGAGTGGGACCCTCTAAAGAGGCACACATTCTAATTGTCAGAACCTGGAGTCCAACATGGCAAAGACATTTTGAAAATGTAATTCAGGTTAAGGACCTTGAGTTGAGCATTTATCTCAAATTGACTGTAACCAGATTCTTTGAATGTTGGATGGATTGTCCACTGTTTAGAGAGAGAAATTTCTGACTTTAAAGATGATGGACAAAGAGCTAGGCATAGTGACACAAGCCTAGCATCCCAGTGCTTGGGAGGTAGAGGCAGATGCATGAGGAATTTAAGGACATAATTGTTATATAGTGAGCTTAAGGCTAACCTAGACTGCATATAACCTGGTCCAAAAAACCAAACTACAAAACAACTACGAAAGAAGATAGATAAACCACAAGTCCCCAAATGTGAATGTCCTCTAAATTAATGTTCTATAATCTCCATCAAGAAATGCAGACCTGGTGCCATCTGGCTTGTGCTGGACTCTTGACCTGCAGAGCTGTAAGACTATAGATGTGTGCTGTTTTAGTTACAATGCATGTCCTGATTTGCCATAATGATAGAAATTAAGGCTGGTTCTTCGCATGAAAGAGATAGAGAAGTCAGATTTTGAGAAGCTGTGAAGGCTACAAAAACAATGGGAATGGGCCTGAGAGGTAGCTCTGTGAATGTACTGTGGAGTCCAGAGAAGCCATCTGTCATAACTATGCTTCCATTTTGAATGAGCAAGCTATTAGTATATAGTGAGCCCAAGTAAAAGAGTAGATGTCAAGGGTTGGATGGATGTATGGATGTATGGATAGATAGATAGATAGATAGATAGATAGATAGATAGATAGATAGGTACATGCACACATACATACACACATGCACACATACATACACACATACATACATATGTATATACATAGACAAATAGACAGACAGAGAGCAAAGCATCATAAAATCAGGCATCCAAAATATCTACTAGAAACTGACTGGGAAAACCTTGTAAAAGCAGCCTGCTGAAGTTCCCAATAGAGAGAGTCCCCTGGGGTAAAATGTCTAAGTAATAGGACAGATAGAGATAGTTCCACAAAAGAGACACTAAACAACCCAAGAAGCTGAGATGGTCAGCTTTCAGAGTGTGGCTGAACTCTTGGCTTCTCTTTTGTTTGTGGGAACTTTTGTATCACAGGATAAATATAGTGGTGGCAACTGTTTCTACATTTTAGCTATTCTCATGGGCATGCTGTTTTTGCTCTTGGTATTTTTTTAAATTTTATTTGCAGTTTAAATTTAGATAAGAAACAAGGTTGCTTCACAAGTCAGTTCCAGGTCCCTCTCCCATTCCCTCCCTTCCTCCCGTGCCCTCCCCCACCCCGTTATCCCCTCATTTCCCCAGGGAGGGTGAGGCCCTCCATGGGGGTGTGCATAATCTGTCATTTCATATAGGGCAGGGCCTATACCCTTCCCCAAGAGTTCAGGGTGAGAGTGCACCTCACATTGTTCTATGGGAGTCCAAAGTCCGTGTGTATACTTGGGATGGGTACTGATCTGCTGCCCAAGGCTCAATAGATTACCTAGGCCTCCTCACTGACACCCAGATTCAGGGGGTCTTGATCAGTCCCATGCTGGATTCCCAGGCTGATGCCTGGGATTCAAGAGTTAACCTTTGTCTGGTCAGCTGTTTCTGGGGGTTAAACCAGCCCAGTCTTAATCCCTTTGATCATCAGTCCTCCCTCTCTGTTACTGGCTTTCTTGAGTTCAGCTCAGTACTTAACCAAGGGAGTCTGCCCTTTCTTCGCTCAGCCACTAAATAAAGTTTCTGTTTCCCAGACTCTCTGGCCATAGGATTGTAGGCTGGCACTCCCCTGATCTATGTCTAAAATCCATATATGAGAGAGTACATGCCATGTTTCTCTTTTTGTGACTGGGTTACCTCATTCAGGATGGTTTCTTCTAGTGTCATCCATTTGCCTGCGAATCTCATGATTCCATTATTTTTTTCTGCTGAATAGTACTCCATTGTGTAGATGTACCACATTTTCTCTATCCACTCTTCAGGTGAGGGACATCTAGGTTGCTTCCAAGTTCTGGCAATTACAAATAAAGCTGCTATGAACATAGTGGAGCAGACATCTTTGTTGTATGAATGGGCATCTTTTGGATATATGCCTAAGAGTGGAGTTGCTGGGTCTTGTGGTAGGTTTATTCCCATTTTTCTGAGGAATCTCCATACTGATTTCCAAAGTGGCTGAACCAGTTGGCACTCCCACCAGCAATGGAGGAGTGTCCCCCTTTCACCACATCCTCTCCAGCATAAATTGTCATTGGTGTTTTTGATTTTAGCCATTCTGACAGGAGTGAGATGGTATCTGAGAGTTGTTTTGATTTGCATTTCCTGGATGGCTAAGGATGTTGAGCACTTTGTCAAGTGCCTCTCAGACATTTTAGACTCCTCTATTGAAAACTCTCTATTTAGTTCTGCAGCCCACTTTTTAATAGGGTCCTTTGTTGTTTTGGAGACTTGCTTCTTGAGTTCTTTGTAAATTTTGGAGATCAACCCTCTGTCAGATGTGGGATGAGTGAATATTTTTTTCCCATTCTGTGGGCTGCCTTTTTGTCTTGCTGACTGTGTCCTTTGCCTTACAGAAGCTTCTCAGTTTCAGTAGGTCCCATTTATTAATTGTTGATCTCACTGTCTGTGCTACTGGTGTTATGTTCAGGAAGCTGTCTCCTGTACCAATTCTTTCAAGGGTACCACCCACTTTCTCTTCTAAGAGGTTCAGTGTGGCTGGATTTATGTTGAGGTCTTTGATCCATTTGGACTTAAGTTTTGTGCATGGCGATAAACATGGATCGATCTGCATTCTTCTACATGCCAGTCTCCAATTATGCCAGCACCATTTGTTGAAGATGCTTTCTTTATTCCATTGTATATTTTTAGCTTCTTTGTCAAAGATCAGATGTTCGTACGTGTGTGGGTTAATATCCGGGTTTTCAATTCTATTCCATTGTTCTACCTGTCTATTTTTGTGCCAATACCAAGCTGTTTTCAGGACTATAGCTCTATAATAGAGCTTGAGGTCAGGGATGGTGATGCCTCCGGACGTTGCCTTGTTGAACAGTGTTGTTTTGGCTATCCCGGGTCTTTTGTTTTTCCATACAAAATTGATTATTGTTCTTTCAAGGTCTGTGAAGAATTGTGCTGGGATTTTAATGGGGATTGCATTGAATCTGTAGATTGCTTTTGGCAGGATTGCCATTTTTACTACATTGATCCTACCTATCCAAGAGCATGGGAGATCTTTCCATTTTCTGAGGGCTTCTTTAATTTCTTTCTTTAAAGATTCAAAGTTCTTACGATACAGGTCTTTCACTTGTTTGGTTAGCGTTACCCCCAGGTATTTTATGTTGTTTGTGGCAATTGTAAAGGGTGATGTTTCTCTGATTTCTTTTTCAGCCCTTTTATCATCTGTATATAGTAGGGCTACTGATTTTCTTGAGTTGATCTTGTAGCCTGCCACTTTGCTGAAGGTGTTAATCAGATGTAAGAGTTCCCTGGTAGAGTTCTTTGGGTCATTGATGTAAACTATCATATCGTCTGCAAACAGTGAAAGTTTGACCTCTTCCTTCCCAATTTGTATCCCTTTGATCCCCCTTTGTTGTCGTATGGCAATAGCTAGAACTTCAAGTACCATGTTGAAAAGGTATGGAGAGAGTGGACAGCCTTGTTTTGTTCCTGATTTTAGAGGAATTGCGTTGAGGTTCTGTCCATTTAGTTTGATGTTGGCTGTTGGTTTACTGTATATAGCTTTTATTATGTTTAAGTATGTCCCTGTTATCCCAGATCTCTCCAAGACCTTTATCATGAAGGGGTGTTGGATTTTGTCAAAGGCTTTTTCAGCATCTAGTGAGATGATCATGTGATTTTTGTTTTTCAGCTTGTTTATATGGTGGATTACGTTGATGGATTTTCGTATGTTGAACCATCCCTGCATCCCTGGGATGAAACCTACTTGATCGTGGTGAATGATTGTTTTGATGTGTTCTTGGATCCGATTTGCCAGTATTTTATTGAGTATTTTTGCATCAATGTTCATGAGGGATATTGGTCTGAAGTTCTCTTTCTTAGTTGTATCTTTGTGTGGCTTGGGGATCAAGGTTATTGAAGCCTCATAGAAAGAGTTTGGCAAAGACCCTTCTTCTTCTATTGTGTGGAACACTTTGAGAAGAATTGGTATAAGCTGTTCTTTGAATTTCTGGTAGAATTCTGCACTGAGGCCATGTGGACCTGGGCTTTTTTTGGTTGGGAGACTTTTGATGACAGCTTCTATTTCCATAGGGGTTATAGGTCTATTTAAATTGCTTATCTGTTCTTGATTTAGTTTTGGCAATTGATAGCTGTCCAGGAAGTCATCCGCTCTTGGTATTTTGATGTTCTCTATTTTCCCTGCCACAGTATCAGGGGGATAAGGGGCCTCGGAGGACGATTTGAGACAAACAGGTTTGGGTCTGAAATGAGGCAGGATAGCCATGCTTTCAAAGCCAGCTTCTCAGAGAAGACAACTGACTCATGACATTTTACCAATATAATGTGTATTACATGGGAATATGAGGGGAAATGGCTGCACCATGAGAACAGATAGATGGTGTGAGTGATAGGCTAGCAAATGAACACACAGGATCAATGGCAAAATGTCAGTGGGCAATGCTAATGTGTTGTCCCTTACTTTCTTCCGTCAGTATCTCAATGCTTTGTGAGCTTCTTACAATCTATCTAACCCTAGAAGGGGGAAGGGAGGCACCCTGAAATGACTGAATTTAAGCTATAAATTCTTTGGATGAACCATTAATATGAAAGGTAAAATCATACACTGTGTGAACTAAATGAAGAAACTCACTCTGTTGCCGAGCTGAGTTTGGGCTAGATGAGGCAACACAGAATTCTGTCACACTGACCTGGAGCGAATATTTAACTTGCCACCACATTTCACAAATAACCTCAGGCAGATAAATGAAGCAAAGGGAGGCATGAACCCTTAAGTGCAGCTCCTGGTCCCTTTACATGACACACACACACACACGCACACACACACACACACACACACACACACACACACACACACACCTTAGCTGGAATACTACATGGGTTGTCAAGATAGTGTTTTCATGTAGTAGCACCTCTTTGCCTACCTTTCCTAGATTTCTTCTCATCTGCTAGTCCTGTCTAGCTTCCTGCCTCTACTGACTATTGGTCAAACAGTGATTTACACATCAACCAATAAGAGAAATATATATATAGAAGGACATACCCTGTCAGTATTCTGCAGCTGAAGTTCTTTTCCTTAGAAACCATCACAGGTTCAATCATGCAAAATCCTGGATGACAAGGAGATTAGACAAATTCCCCTGTCCTTTTCTTTAGAAGTGCTCCTATCCTAAAGGGAGCAAATGGCCCCTCACAGCATGAAGCCCATTGTTCTCTAGTGTGGTGGTTTGTGACAGTTACAATCATTAATATTTTCCTATTCACAAGGGAGACAGGGCTTTAAATCTGTAAGTGACGATTGTGAAGACAGAAGATGATGATGTGGAACACACTTAACTTTTAGGGGACCCGCCATTTCTATAACTTTATGAAGCTATCATATTGTACAAATTTTAATATCTGTAGCTAATTGAAAATCAGAGAGGAATCTGAGATTACTTTTGTTTTAGAATTGATTTTTGTAATTATAAAATGGACTCTCTCAGAGACTAGATTTGAAGTATCACATCAAGTAGAGATTTGTCTGTGGTCCCTTCCTGAGACATGAGAGGAGGGTCAAATGGAGAAACAGCTGTTCTCTGTCTTCAGTGTCTGAAGGTATGTTACTGAGGGCATTTGGGAAAGGAGAGAGATGGGACAAGTGGAGTGGGGACAGTCAACACTAAGACACGGGCTTACACACTCTTTGTAAAGAGTTGAATTCTTTCGAAAAGATTGAGTGGTAACCTTTCTGCTGTTTTATCTTATCTTGCTTTTTGAAACAAGGTTACAAAAAATACCCAAGGCTAGATTTTTAACTCAAAGTCTTTTGCCTGGACCTCCGGAGTATTGGGATTATAGGAGTGTTTTACCATACCTGGTTCCAAGGAATATGTTTTAAAGAATTATTTTAACATTAGGATTAAAGAGATACACTTGAGTTCATGGTGAGGTACTGTACATTACTAATCTCTGTACACACACACACACACACACACACACACTTCAAGTTCTCTAGATTGGAGGGAAATATAGGTTGGGTAGGGCTTCCTGCTCTAGTCCCCCCTGTTCCAGGTCAGGTGAGAGAAGACAAGTATGAAGTCTTATGAGATATAACTCTTGGACTCTTTCAATAACTTCAGTTGCTAACGTGTGCTATACATGTAGACATGCCCCTGAATACCATCTTCTGTCTCCCTTGTTACAGAGAAGATACAAGGACTTTGCTTCAAGCTTGATAGTGCCTTCAGGGTGATCAGCAGTGATTTTGTCTTTTATAGAATACCTCTCCACTCTTTCTCTGTGTCTGTCTCTCTCTCCCTGTACACACACACACACACACACACACACACACACACACACACACACCCTTCATTCTGCTTTTTATTCATTGTGTTCTCTATTTTGTTCTTCTCTGAACACTATAGCAACATTGCTTTTGTGAACAATCCAAATAGAGACCACGGTCATTATGCCAGTGTTGGTGAAATAGGTTTTATTTAGCTGAGTCTGATTTTAAGCCCCAGTTAATTGCATTGTTTCTCTGTGTTCTGAGTTCTTAACCAGTAACTAACCTGCCTATGAACTCCTGGAATACAGCCTATTTGTAGCCTGGAAATGTAAATAAGTTCCAATTTGATTATCAGACCCACTTATTCACAAGTGTACTTTCCTGGGCTAATTCACGTGTTCATTCTTGTTAGCAGCAGATGCCCTTTAATGACCTTGATACTGCCATTAGATTAGCCTGTTTTGTCCCAGCAGGCCATACCACCCTCAGACATTCAGCTTAGAATTAATAATCGAACATAGTAATTATCAGCCCAGCAGTGATGAAAATATCACAGCTAAAGTCATAGCTATTTAGTTAAGAGCAAATTCTTAAGTAGGTATTGCAGCTTGCTTTTGAGTTGCCTGCCTCATGGAGCATTCCTGTAAATGCCAGCTTCCTTCTCTCTATCATTAAGAGACACAAAAAAAGCAGCAAGCATATTCTTTAGAGAGCAAACATGAACACTCAATTTGGAGAACTGGCCTCACCAAAGAGCTTTCACCTTTGTCCCAGACACACATACAGATATACACACAGACACACAGACACACACACACACACACACACACAGATACACATGCACACACACAGACACAGACATACACAAAGATACACAGTTATACATATGCACACACTCAGATTCACACATAGACACATACACACATGAATACACACACAGACACACATACACACAGATACTTATGTACATGCAAACATACATATACCTACACAGACACACAGATACATACACAGATATACACAAACACAGAGACACACATTCACATGCTCACACACACCTATACAAACACACAGATACACATATACATGTGCACACAAACCTGAACAGACACACATGTGCACATAAATACACACACAGATATACATACAGATACACATACACACAAATACACAAAGATAGACACACATAGCCACACAGACACACACTTAAACACACTCACATACATACATACATACATACATACATGCATACAAACACACATAGACACACACACAATAGAAACGGTGGCTAGTGGGGTTTTTTTGGTTGATGATCCCATTTTATTACTGAAGATTAAATAAAACAAGAATTCTAATGTAGGAAACTGTAGGCAGTTCATTTAGTTAACATATGTAGTTTATGGATGAAAATAATCCTAAATTTTATGAATATAGTTTCATAGTTACAAAAATATGTATTTAAGCGAAAATAGCTCCATTAGTATAGATGGAAGTCCAAAGATACCCTTTTTAAAGAAGGGAGAAAAGCAGGCTTGTTTATCTGGGATCAGAATGAATGAAACTACTCTATCTGCAATGCAAAGGGTACAAGCATCTTCTACTAAGAGGTGAAAGGCCCCTAGAATGTAAAGTAGCATCACTGGACTAGGGTGCTGTTAGTATTCAGGCACCTTTACTGGCCTGTCCTTGGGGTTCTGACAGGCTATGCCTTCGGCTGCAGCCACTGAGAGCACCACCTGTGCACATTCACTACATTCCCTTTTAAAAGGACCCTGCCCACCTCCCATCTCTCTCTCTGCCTCTCTGTCTCTGTCTCTGTCTGTATGTCTCCTTCCCTCCCTCCCTCTCTCACTCCTTCCTTCTCTTTCTCACTCCCTCCCATCTTCCTTCCCTATGTTTGCATCTATCTGTCTGCTGAGGCCAGAAGAGGGTATTGGAATCCTTGAAGGAGGAGCTATAAGCAGTTGTCACCCACCCACAGGATGAGGGTGCTGGCTGGAAACTGAACTCGGGTTCCCAGAAGAGCAGCAAGCACTCTTACCTGCTCCACCATTTCTTCACCCTCTCTAGGTGTATTACTACTTCTGGTGAAGAGTTGGTGTGTTTCATATTCTATAATCTCCTTTAAAGCTCCTTGGTACCACCTGTCCTACATACACTTAATTTCAGCTGCTGGACTTTGAAGGGTCTATGTTGCATTTCACTCAAGGCTAATTATTAATTTAATTAATTAATTAATTAGTCATATTATCCTAAGCTCAAAAATGTTCTTACATTTGTCATCTTTAACAATGTAATAAGAAGTAAAAGGGCTGGATGCGTAGCTCACTTAGTAGAGTGCTTGACTGCCATCTATGAAGTCCTGGGTTCAAGCCTCAGCACCACATAAACTGGGCTTTGTGGGTACATGTTTGTGATCCCAGAACTCCAGTAGTAGAAGTAGTGATGTTACAAGTTCAAAACCATCCTCAGCCACATAGTAGTGCATAGTGAGTTCAATGTCATCTGGGATTACAGGAGTCCGTGTGTGGATGGGTAGAGAGGTGAGGAAAATCTGGACCCAGTTCTAGTAGGAGAGAGATTATCAAATATATGGTATGAAAAAATTAAAGTCATAAGTTAAAAAATGAAGATAAAAAGTCAAAAAAGAAGTGCAGAGTTTATGAGGGAGCTGGACCAGGAGCCCCTTGATTCAGAAGCCATGGCTGGAATTATTTGTGTTTAGGGAAGAGAACAGTTTCCCAAGATTTATCCTGTTCTTTATACTGCAAAATGGGATAAAAACACATTATTTTTCTAATTTATTTCCTTCAGAACAGATAGATCTCTTTCATGGTTTATTCTAATGTTATTAAAGTAATACTCCTCATTTTTATCTCTCCTTTTATATTTAAAGAAAGAGTCCCAATACCTTGGGGACACTTGATAATTGTTGTTTGTTAGGAACAACCAAGTTTGTAAGCCAGTGGTTTGAGAAGCAAAGAAGATGAATACATGATTAGGCTTTAAAGTCTTTTTCTTGAAGAGACCAAATCTCCCAATGGGATGTTATTACCCAACACAATGAGTCTTTTCTGATCCGATTGCAGGGAGTTATTTTCTTTTGCTCCATTCAATGCCACCCATTGGTCAAAGAACTTCTTATCTTTTGACAGAAAAGGCTCTAGAGAAAGTAAAGTTGATAAAAGAAGTTCTATCTGGTGGTGAAAGCTGGGAATTAAGTTAGAATTTTCTGGTGTAAGCTGGTCCGACAGAGACGTTCTCATCTGGTGCTCCTGTTGGCTTACTTATTACATCTCAGGGCACTGTCAGCCATGAACAGGATTATTGGTCTTATTATTGGTGAGTTTCTTTTAATACATCCTGGAGTCTTTTCCCATGGGATAGAATTTGATTTCTCATTTTAGGATGTTTTGCTACTTATTAAATCTATTTAACTCCCTCTTTCACCTTGTTTCTGTGTTTGTGTTATTTCCTGCTTCAGCTACAAAGTTATTGTAGGGTGGGGATAGATTTGTAGATAGGGTACATTTGGATTTTCTTCCTGTTTCTTCAAATGTCTGAGGGGAAGGAAATGTACAAATCAATGGTTATTTAATAGATATTTGTTAGTCTGGGCTGAGCAATAGGAATGTACCACTTGATAAACATTAGTTTCCATATTCCCACAAGAGAGAATGAACAATTCTGCCACATTTCCATGAATCCGTTACAGTTACAGTTTCTTCTCATCTGTACCTTTTGCCAAAATTTCTTCAGCCCCCAATGTTCCCTTGGTTTAGATGCGACTTTGGGCAGCTTTTCATTTCCTGTGAATGAAACTTTAGAACAAAGGAAAACAAAGAAAAGTCACCCCTTGACTCCAATGAACTCTCCTTTTGCAGCAGTTGGCTGGAGGCAAATCATGATGTGGGGGCTTGGAAAGAAAGGATATGAATTTTAAATTGAAACTAAACAAAAGGACTCACACCATTCATTTGCTTGTCCCTCGATGTGTGAAGAGCAAACTTGAATTACCAAATTTGATGGCATGTGCTACTGCAATTCATTCTTCCGGGTTTATACTCTCATTTTAAAACCCACATTTCCATTGCTTTACGCAGGCTCATGTGTTGCTGTGTGGAGTCAGATACGCGAAGCTTTGAAAATATGGGATTTAACAGCTACTTGTATCTTTCTTGAATATTATTATGCTATAATTTCATGATACTACTTTACTATGCTTACTGATAACTAGTGTCCCAAGCTGACTTTAAACTCTCCGTTTAGCCAGGAATGAGTTTGAACTTCTGATCCTCTTACCTCTGGTTCTGAGGTCTGGGATTGTAAACACGTGCCACCATCCCTGGTTTCTCTAGGAACACTCTTTGAAAGCATCTGCTGACATTGCTGTGTTGTCTCAGAACGGTTACAGAGAATTTCACAGTGCCAGTATGAAATCAGCCATCATGTATTCCCTGGATCATGGACTTCTAAGCTGTTTCCAGGTCTTTGTTTCCAAAACAACCTTTGTTGACATCCTTGTTTACAGTCTCCTAAGATGCCTACAAGAATTTTAGGGCAGAGCTTAGAGTAGGGAGTGTTGCTAGGTTTGATGAGGACAAAACTGTACGTGACTGAGTGGTTTACTCTCTGAATGACTACAAATATTAATTTTTCCACTGCCTATGTAGGAAAATTTTCATTTTCTCATACTTCTTTGATATTGGTGAACTATCTATTTTTATATAATCAAACACCTCACAACTTTGTGACTTGAAATTGCAATGTTCGTGATCTCACAACCTCTGGGTCAGGAATCTGGGGTGTTTCTGGTTAAAGCCCCTGTCTAGGTCGCACTGACACACAAATTGGGCCTATGGGCTCAATCTGACGGCTCCATTGAGGAAGGACCACTTCAAGTACATTCATGTGGTTATTGGTAAGATTTAGTTTTCATTGACTGTTGGACAGAGAACCTCAATCCCTTACTGGCAAGTTGACTGGTGACCTCTATTAATTCTTTGACACAT
The DNA here is from genome assembly GCF_017639785.1 of Mesocricetus auratus. NCBI lineage: Eukaryota > Metazoa > Chordata > Mammalia > Rodentia > Cricetidae > Mesocricetus > Mesocricetus auratus. The sequence continues at coordinate 142,897,240 of NW_024429266.1, read as the reverse complement.
GGGTGGTTCCCTCCACAGCTCACAGTATGGCAACTGGATTCTATTCAAGACAATGATTGAGAAAGAGAGAGAGTAAATGAGACAGAATCTGTTTCCTTTCTTAAAATATTTTTTATTATTTTGCATATGGGTGTATTACCTGCTTGGATGTCTGTGCACCATATAGCATGCAGTGCCCACAGAAGTCAGGAGAGAGCATTGGATCCCCCTGGAACTAGAGTTAGAGACAGTTCTAGGCTCCTGTGTGGGAGCTTGGAACAAAACCAAGTAGGTCCTCTGCAAGAGCAGCCAGTGTTCTTTAACTACCGGTCCATCTCTCAAGGCACCAAATCTTTGTTATTTGTCACCTTATATCTCTAGTGACATATTCTGCTTTGCTGGTTATGCAACTTCCTGTCTCCCCATCCTCTGTCCCAGTGGAGCTATCAGGAGTACTGCCCACGGCATTTAGGGGAGAGACTTTTGGAGTCAGGCAGTCTGGGATCATGTCCTGGCTCTGCCTCTATGTCACTTTCTGATCCTAGCCAATTTATTTATTCTTTTACAAAACTCAGTCTTCTTACCAGTAAAATTGGTATATAAATCTACAGCATGTGATTATTTTTAGAAATGCAACAAAATGAAATGTAAGAAATACTTAGCTTACTGCATATCATAGAAAAAGTACTGTTTGAGTACAATTTTCTGACATTGGTAAAAGTGTGTCTTTGACTGATATTTAGGTTGAAGATACAGTGTAGAGTATTCTGTCATGAGATAGGGGTGCCTTTCTTGCAAAAGCAGAAAGGAAGGTGAATAAGAAGACAAGATAAATTGAAGAGAGTAACCTACGGATTACAGGAAGTCAGGGGCATCTGAACCTGCCTAGAGGACAGTCACAATAAATGGCTGTTACCTCATTGCCACAAGATCATTAGGCAGCCTGTGTTACAACATGTGCTGTGTGTACAGACACGTGCATGTTTGAATTAGAAGAAAGCGTGCAAAGCATGAAATAATCTTGATTAAAAACAACAGACCTGGAGAGATGGCTCAACATGTATGAACATGTGCTCTCTGTGTTAGTTATGTTTTTGTTCTGTGACAAAAGACTATGAACAGAGCAACTTATCGAAGAGTGGTTGTATTTGACTCGTGGCTCCACAGGACTGGAGTCCACGATGGTGGAGTATAGGGAACAGGCTCGGCATCTGGAACAGCAAACTGACAGCTCACATCTTGAGCATCAATCAGGAAGCAGAATGAACAAACTGGGAGTTATGGGAAGGACTTAAACTCTTAAAGGACACTCCCAGTGATGTACTTCCTCCAGCAAGATCCCACATCCTAGACTGCCTCAGACAATGCCACCAACTGGGAACCAAGTATTTAAATGCCTAAGACCATGGGGACATTCGCTATCTAAACCACCACATTTTCCCCCAGAGGACCTGAGTTCAGTTTTTAGAATCTGCATAGGGGTAGGGTAGCTGTCAGACACATTCAACTCCAGCTGAGCAGGATCCTGTGTCCTTTTCTAGTCTTTTAGGGCACCTGCATATATGTGACCTACACATACACAAACATAAATAACATTAATAAAAATTTATTTTAAAAAGTTGAATTTACTGTCACGGATCAGATAATAAGACAGTAGTTTGAAATTAATTTACTTGCTGAAACACATACCCAAGCATGTGAGCAAATGAGTCGTTTGATTTTACCCTGCGCAGTAAGTAAGTGCATCACAAATGGAGGTTGCTGTTCAGCACAGGGCATGGGAGGTGGTGCCCATACAAGCAGACATGCCTCTCACTTGCACTCAGGAAGCAGTGAGAACCTGGTGCCATGCATCAGTGGATCCAGCCCCTGACAATGGTTCTCTCCACATGCTGTGTTTGCATCAAGCTCCCATCAGTCAAGTCTGATCAATTGGCTGCCTTCAATGGCAATGCTGGCAGCCTAGTGCTTTACTGCCATGCATTATTCAACTCAACATAAAGGACAAAGCCAGCTCTGTTAGCCACTGCCTGAGGGCATGTGGAGTCAGAGGGGAAATGTGGTTTTGGGATTGTGTTTCTGTATGAGAGTGGAGAAAGCAGACTAGCCATAAGCACTTGCCACTACAATCCAGTTAGTAAAATATGTACACTCACAGTGAAGCTCAGAGGTTTTCCTTAGGGTACCAGAAATTACTAGAAAGGACCAGAGCAGAAACAATGAGATTTTTGCTTCATCTTTGTCCAATATTTATAATCAAATGAAATCCATTTCTGGGTAAAGAGTACACCCAGCTGAGTCACCCAGTGAGCTGATGAGGAAAATGCTGAACTGTGTCAAAAATCTCAAAGCATCCTGTTTGAAAGCTCAGCTTTTGACAATGAATTAAACACACAGATAACTGACGTTTCCCAGAACTTACCAGCAAGCATCTGTGTCCTATTCCATTTGGGATGCTATAGTGAAGATCAAAGGACTGGATGTGTTATACACAACAGAAATTTCACAGGTAACATTATTTTCATCATAACTTCATGTGGTGAGACAAAGGCTCTCCTGGGGGCCTATTTTATAAGGGCACAAATCCCATTCATGAGAGTTTTATCAATACCATGTTGTTGAAGCATTCAATTTATGAACTTTTGGGAAACACAAGTAAGTATTCACAAACTTCTAAATGTGCACACATAGCTATGTGTGTTGGTGTGTGTAGGGAGAAATCTTATGTGCCCATAGCACTGACCATGCCTGTTTGGGCATGGTCACAGCTATGTGGGAGAAGGCAGGGATAAAGGACGAGGAGGAACGGGAGAACTCCTCTCTTGGGGTTCTGCTTGAGCCTCAGGGACCAGCAGATCACTGACCTCAGGTTCTCGGCTTCTCATGTAAGTGACTTCTCCCTAATAAAGCATCATATGACTTCCCTTCCTGGTATACTTTGTGTAGTTTAATATTCCTCATCAGGTGTGTGTGCATATGTGCAGGTACATACTCCCTCATAACACTGTCTTAGTTATTTTCCTGTCGCTGTGATAAAATGTGAACAGGGTTTCTTTCAGTTTATGGTCTCAGGGAGATACAGTCCATAGAGGTATAGAAGGCATGATGGCAGGAGCAGGAGACTGATCACATCTTATTTACATGAAGCAGAGAGTAAACTGGAAGTTGGGTCCAGCTATAAAGCCAAAAGGGCATCCTCTAGTGTGGCTCCACCTCCTAAAGGCTTCTACCACATTCCTGGAGTGTACCACCCACTGGGAACTACTACAATCTCAAGTGTGTAGTTTGTGGGGGGCGCGTATCACATTTAAATGACAACACATAAATACACAGACACTGGAGAAACATAAAGAAGGATAAAGTAAAAGGTTTTGGTTTTTAACTTCTAGTTAAAGCTCTAAGATAAACTAGCACTGAGAACTTGTTTGGAAGTTCCAGCAAGGGAGCACAGCTACTCCTATACCCTTGACCAAAGACCAGTCCTCCTCTATTCTGGGAGGGTCGTCCTCTTTGACCAAATGCCCAGCTTAGGGAGGTATGCACATGGAGAGGTGAGGGAGGAAGGGGGCACCTGCCTAGCCAGCCTGATCAGTCGAATCAACCCTGGCGATCAATGGGGTGACAGATGTCACAGCCAGATCGCCCTTACAAAAGAGGAGGGGAGAGGAGGACATGGGAGAGCAGGAAGAAGGTTGAGCCTGGGTAAGAATAGAGGACAGAAGGATAATAGAGGGAGCCATTATAAGTTGGAGGAGAGATCTAGCACTAGTGAGATCTTCACAGATGTACAAGAATGACACCAACTGGCATTAAGACTACCTTAAATGCCCTCCCATGATAATGAGATTGATGACTACCTTATATGCCATCCTAAAACTCTCATCCAGTGGCTGATGGAAGCAGAGACAGACACCTACAGCTAAAAACCGAATTGAACTCCTGGAACCCAGCTGCAAAGAGTAGTGATGAGCAAAGGAATCAAGATCAGGCTGGCGACACCCACAGAGGCAACTGACCTAAACAAAGGGGAACACATGGACCCCTGACTGATGACTGAGAGGCCAGCATGGGACTGATCCACACACCCCCCCCCAGAACCTGGGTGTCAGAGAAGAGGCCTCGGATATCTGTGGGACCTTGGAGAGTAGAACAGTATTTATTCCTGTCATACAAATAGACCCTGGGAACCCATTCCACATGGAGGGATGCTCTCTCAGCCTGGACACATGGGGGAGAACGTAGGCCCTGCCCGGGATGATATGACAGACTCTGAAAATCCCTCATTGAAACCCTTGCCCTCACTGGGGAGCAGAGGGGGGATGGAGTGGGGTGGGATGTTGGGATGATTGGGGGATTGGGGGAGGAGGGGAAGGAGAAGGAACTGAGAGTGACATGTGTAAAAAGTTAAATTAAAAAAAATAAACTAGCATTTACCTGAATTTTGGAAGCATTTTTTTCCTGTAGCTTTCTCTTCAACTGTGATTTAGAAAGTTTATATGAATGCATGTAGCTAAAGTTCAGATTTTTTTATTATAAAATAAATAATTTGTCACTGAAAGTATATTAGAAATCAGAAATGAACAGAAGATATTATCTAAAGATAATTAACATTGATATTTTCTGCAAATGGTTAGTCATATCAATGGATGAGTTAATATTGCTTAATGAAGTCCTTTATAATGCTATCAGTTACATAATGAGCACAAAAATAAGTTCATGCTGTTTTGTACATATTTTGTTATTTAAAAAACAAAATAATGAATCATAATTGTTAATAATAGTAACAATTTTTGGAAAAACTATAAAACATTTACTTATTTTCTCTCTTCCTCTGTTCTCTCTCTCTCTCTGTCTCCCCCTCCCTCCCTCTCTCTCTCTCTCTCTCTCTCTCTCTCTCTCTATATATATATATATATATATATATATGTGTGTGTGTGTGTGTAAATCAGAGGACAGCTTATAGAAGTTTGTTTTTGCCATCTACCACATGGGTTGTGATAAGTTTTAAATCGCTGGTTATTGGAAATCCACCACTGCTGATGCAATCAATCAAACTGAATTAATAAATCCAGGTTTAATGAACAGAGCATAACACTCCTAGGTGACCCTCATGAGGGCAGAAGAGGTATCACAAGGCAAATATAGCTACAAGGTCTTAAGCAGTCCTAAGGAGAGGCTGACTTTTGGCGGGGTTTCTCAGGTCTAGAATTGAAGAGGTCAGCTCCAGAGGAGGGGCACACCTATGATGGGATTTGGTATGGGAGGATCTGAGCATGGAATGGGGCCCTAAGCTAGAAATCCCAAACAGTTTGGTACTGGGGATTGAATTCAGATCCTCAAGGTTTGTTGCAAGCACCTTTACTCAGTGAGCTGTCTTGTTGGGACCACATAACTTCTAATCATCTTCATAGATATGGCTTTATATATACTTGACACATACATTTTTTTTGTAAGATGTTAGTGATTTTTAAGTGTGTTTCATTTGGGGAGGTATATCACTGGTTTATTTGCCTTTATCCAGACTTACTTAAGTATATTTATAGGTTTCCAAGTTCTATCTTGATGCTATTCCTGTATAACCTTCCCCAGTTATTTCTAATGATCTAGCTTCAGATTTTCAAATGTGTATTAAGAATTGAGTCACTTCTACTGTGTATGCTTAGCATGTATGTGATGTTTCTAAATAGATTTTGGATTTAGAAAACAAGTTTTGAGGACTTCCATTATCATCCCACTCAGTTTAATTGTTAAAGAAACTGTGTTGTAAAAGTTGGAGAGAAATTTCCTCTTCACTCTTCATTTTTTGGGGGAAGTCAAGGCTTTTAATTTTATTTATTCTTCTCTCATAATATATATCCCAGAGCAGTCTCCCATCCTTTTACTCTTCCCAGTTCCCTCCCCACCTCTTTCCCACAGATCCACAGCTCCTCCTTTTCCTTTCAGAAAAGAGCATAATTCCAGGATATCAACCGCACACAGCATGACAAGTTACAATAAAACTAGACACACACCCTCATATCAAGTCTGAGTGAGGCAACCCAGTGGAAAGAAAAGTTTTCCAAGAGCAGGCAAAAGAGTCAAAGATATCCCCACTCCTACTGTTAGGTGTTCCACAAAAACCCCAAGCTACACAGCCACAGCATTTATGCTGAGGGCCTAGAACAGAACTGTGCAGTCTCCATGATTGCAGTACCAGTCTCTGTGAGCCCCTAAGAAACCTGCTCAGTTGATTCTGTGAACCCTGTTCTGGTGTCCCAGACCCCTTTGGCTCCTACAATCCTTTCTTACCTCTTCTTGAACTCTGCCTAGTATTTGGCAGTGGGTCTTTGTATGTGTTCACATCAGTTGTTAGAGGAAGCCTTTCCAATGGCAATTGTGCTAGGCACTATGAATATAGTAGACTATCATTTGAAATCATTTCATTGATTTTTTTGTCCCTTTGTTTGTTTTTGGCTAGTTGTGTTTGGTTCTATACCATGTGTCTGAGATATTTAGCTTCAGGTTCCTGGCCATTCAGGCAGTGTTGGGTATGAGCTCCCTCTCTTGGTATGGACCTCAAGTTAGACCAGTTATTGGTTGATCACTTACAAGCTCTGAGTCACTATTTCCCCAGCACAGGAACACAGAGGAAAGGTTGTGGCTTAAAGATTTTGTCTGGGTTGTTGTCCCAGTCCAAGAATTTCCTTATGAACATTGATGCAAAAATTTTCAACAAAATACTCATAAACTGAATGCAAGAATTCATCAAAAAGATCATCTACCATGATCAAGTAGACTTTATCCCTGAGATGCAGGGATGGTTCAGTATATATAAATCAGTCCTTACAAATAAACTGAAAGAAAAAAAAACGTGATCATGTTATTAGATGCTGGAAAAGCCTTTGACAAAAATCCAACACCTACCTCTTCATGATAAAAATCTTGGGGAGATGAGGGATACAAGGGACATACCTAAATATACAATAAAGGCAATTTACAGCAAGAGGATAGCCAACATCAAATTAAATGGAGAGAAACTCAAAGCAATTCCACCGAAACCAGGAACAAGACAAAGTTATTCACTTTCCATATCTATTGAATATAGTACATGAAGCTCTAGCCAGAGCAATAAGTCAATTAAAAGAGATCAAGGGGATACAAATTGGAAAAGGAATCAAAGTATCACTATTGGCAGATGATATGATAGTATACATTAGACCCAAAAAATTCTACCAGGGAACTCTGGCAACTAATAAATACCTTTAGCAAAGTGGCAGGATACAGGATTGACTTAAAAAACAAATCAGTAGCACCCTTATATACAAATGGATTGAGAAAGAAATCAGGGAAACAACGCCCTTCACAATAGCTATAAACAATATAAAATAAATTGGAATAACCCTAACGAAATAAACCAAAGACTTGTCTGAAAAAAATCTCAAGTCTTTGAAGAAAGAAACTGGAGGAGCTATTAGAAGATGGAAAGATCTCCCACACTCATGAATCAGTAGGATTAACATAGTAAAAGTGGTCACCTTACCAAAAGCAATCTACAGATTCAATGTAATTCCCATCAAAATTCCAACAGAATTCTTTACAGATCTTGAAAGAATAATACTCAATTTCATATGGAAAACAGGATAGCTAAAACAATCCTGTACGATAAAAGGACTTTAGAAGTATCCCCAACCTGATTTCAAGCTGTACTACAGAGCAATAGTAGTAAAACCACATGGTATTAGCAAAACAAAACAAAACAAATGAAAAAACAGATATGTTGATCAATGGAATTGAATGAAGACCTAGACATAAATCCATATACCTATGGACACCTGATTTTTGATAAAGAAGTCAGAAATACAAAAGAAAAAAAAGAAAGCACCATCAATAACATGGTCCTGATCCAACTGGATGTCTGTAGAAGACTGTAGATAGATCCATATTTATCAAGCCCCACAAAACTTAAGTCTAAGAGGGCGAAAGACCTCAACATAAAACCAGACACACCGAATCTAACAGAAGAAAAAGTGGGAAACAGCCTTGAACACATTGGCCCAGGAGAAACTTCTGAAACAGAACTCTGTAGGCTTTGAATCATAATTTACTGATCTTAACAAGGTCTGGATGAACAACTTTGGGTTTCAGAAGGGCTGGGCAACTGTTCCACTCAATTTTTTTTATTTAGGATAAAATTAAAACTCTAGCCTTGTGGGTATTTCTGTATCTGATTTCAGTGTTAGTGTCAGCCTCACCTGACCTCACAGCCTCACTCTCCCATTAGGCCTTGTCTCTGTACCAAGGGTTGTAGCCTGCTGTGTAGTCATGGATACCTCTCCCTGGAACACCCCTAGCTCCCTGCTGTTCTGATGGAAGTCTTCCTATTCCTTCTGGTCTCAGGGCTAAAAGACACTGTTCAGTGCCACTTTCTTAAAGCTTCTAGCACTTGCTGAGTTAGTCTCTCAGTCGCATGCTATCCGATAAGTCCCTGGTCAACCTTATGAACTCTGGGGGCAGGGTGGATTTAAGCTAGATTTATAGTTTATTAGCTTTTTAACCTCTCTGTATTTCAGGCTTTCTATCTGTGAAAGTTAGAATAAAAGTAGTACTGGTTAAGGTGACTTAAAGGGACAAAGTTGAGTTTGTAAGTGTGAGTGTGTGTGTGTGTGTGTGTGTGTGTGTGTCCGTCCATTCCTCAGTGGACACATGGAGCTCAGAGAACAACTTCCAGGAGTTGGTTCTCTCCTTCTACTATGTGGATTCTAGGGCTGCAACTCAAGTTGCAGGGCTTGGTGGCAGCATGCTTTACCCCCTGAATCATCTCCCCAGACACAATTGTCTTTCTTTTATCTTACACAATCTAGTTTTTATAACAATGATTTATGGGATTTATGCTTATTTCACTAAACTATCCTCCACTAAACTATCAGCTTTAAGTGATTCCGGGCTCCCTCATCACTGTATTATGGTCCTTGGCTCAGGGGTGTGGAGGTATTTACTAAATAAATGATTATTTATTTATTGATCATTTTCTTTATGCTTATATTCTTTCAGACTTTAAAAGTGATTTCCGTGTGTGTGTGTGTGTGTGTGTGTGTGTGTGTGTGTGTGTGTGTGTGATGACTATAGAGACCAGAATAGGAAGTTGAATCACTTCAAACTGGAGTTATGCGTGGTTGTGAGCTTCTTCACATGGGTTCTGGCAATTGAACTCTTGGTCCCCTGGAAAAGCAGCAGTGCTCTCAACACTGATCCATCCAGCCTTCCTTCAGACATTTTAATGGTCTTATAAACTTTGCTAAAGCCTTTCGAGAAACATTTCCCTCTCATTTAATAACCAAAATTAAGGTTCTGACAATTTCATCTTTCCTTAACGACACAGTTTAATACTGCTTTCCACTCTCACCAGGCACCCACTTTTATGGAGCAGGAATTGGCTTAACACAATGAAGTGATTTTACTATATGATCTTTTGCTGTGATAAGTTTTTTTCTTTCATCTCGGTCCTTTCGTTGAATTCTTGCTTCTCTTCTCGCAGCACATATTGAATGGATGCAGTAAAGAAGAGACACTTTTGATTCAGCCCCAAGCACCATGGTAAAACACTCCAGTTTCCCATTGTGTGACTTCCCTCTCATTGTCTTTGGTTTTTCCTTATCATCTTCTGTTCTGGTCAAGTCACTGGATGTGTCTGTGTTTTTCAATATTTTTTTTCATGACCAATATATCATCAGTGTCACATTCCACTTCTGGGAATGCCCATGATACAGATTGCTATGGTATATTATGAGAAATGTTCAGTGAAGCAAATGAATAATAGCACATGGGGCAGTGGTCCACTAGCTGACTGTGTCATAGTTGATTGGGAAGATGGCAGAGGAGTGAAAGCCTAACACTATAAAGAAGATAGGCCATTCTTTTTCTGTTTTTCTGAAACAATCTTATTTTACATATCAATTCTCCCTTTCGTTTCCTCTACCTCCCATCCTCCCCATAGACCCCAACCCATCCCCCACCCACTCCCCAAGGATAGTGAGACCTTCCATGAGGGCTCATCAAAGTCTGTTATATCATTTGGGGAAAGGCCGAGGCCCTCCTCCATGTATTTGGGATGAAATATTGTCCCATTTGTGCACTATGGATAAATACTGGTTCCACTGTTAGAGGTCCCATAGACTGCCCAGGTCCCCTATTTGAAATCCACATTCAGAGGGCTTAGTTCAGTCCAATGTTGATTCCCCAGCTTTATGACTGGGTTCCCTGTGCTCTCACTAGGTCAGGTCAGTTGTTTCTGTAGGTTTCTGCAACATGGTCTTAACTCCTTTGCTCATCCTTCCACCCTCTCTACAACTGGATTCCAGGAGTATGGCTCAGTGCTTAGCTGTGGGTGCCTGCTTCTGCTTCCGTCAGCTACTGGATGAAGGCTCTAGGATGGCAATTAAGGTAGTTGTCAATCTCATTATAGGGGAAGGGCATCAAAGGCAGCCTCTCCACTACTTCTTAGATTCTTAGTTGGGATCATCTTTGTGGACTTCTGAACATTTCCCTAGTGCCAGATTTCTCTTTAAATCTATACTGGCTCCCTATATTGCTATCCTGCTTCAGTCTTCCTGATCCCTCTTGTCTCCTCCCTTCTCCTCTTTTACCCTTCTCTTTTTCCTCCCTCACTCTCCCCTCCCCCTGTGCTTCCAGTTTGCTCAGGAGTTCTTGTCCCTTTCCCTTTATTTGAGGAACCATGTATTTCTCTCTTAGGGTCCTCCTTGTTTCCTAGTTTTTCTGGTGGTGTGGATTGTAGGCTGGCAGTCCTTTGCTTCATTTCTAATATCCATATATGAGTGAGTACCCACCATGTTTGTCTTACTGTGACTGGGTTATCCCACTCAGGCTGGTCTCCTCCAATTCCACCCTGAGAATTTCAATATTTCATTGTTTTTTTTCCACTGAGTAATACTCCATTGTATAAACATACCAGATTTTCTCCATCCATTCTTTAGTTGAGGGGCATCTAGGTTGCTTCCAGGATCTGGCTATTACAAACAATGCTGCTATGAACATAGTGGAACAGACATCCTTGTTGTATGAGTATGCATCCTTTGGGCATATGCCTAAATTGGAATAGTTAGATATTGAGGTAGATTGATTCCCATTTTCCTGAGAAACCGCCATTCTGATTTCCAAAGTGGTTGTATGAGCTGGCACTCCTACCAGCAGTGGAAGAGTGTTCCCCTTTCTCCACATCCTTTCCAGCATAAATCATCATTGGTGTTTTTTATTTTAGTTATTCTGACAGGAGTAAAATGGTATCTCAGAGTTGTTTTGATTTGCATTTTCCTGATGGATAAGGATGTTGAATGCTTTCTTAAGTGTCTTTCAGCCATTTTTAGACTCCTCTATTGAGAATTCTCTATTTAATTCTGTGCCGTGCCCTTGCGCAGCCTGGGACTGAGAATCTGAGGAGAGTGTTGGTGTTGAAAGAAGGCTTCAAGAAAGCTTCGCTTTATTCTTACCCCGGCTGGTTATATTCCCTGACACCAGAGGCAGCAGTGGGGGGTCTGGAAGAGGCAGTTAGTCATTGGAAAGGTCAAGGTCAGGGTGTTCCCTTCTCTGCAGTGGCAGACACTGGTTACAGCCACCTGCTCCTAGGCTGATGGGGAAGTGGGCCTCCGGCCAAGGTATTTTGTTCCCACAGTTCTGTATTCCACTTTTTAATTGTATGGTTTGGTGTTTTGGTGACTAGCTTCTTGAGTTTGCGGCTCTTATTATTTTTTCTTTATTCTGTAAAGTTTGGTGTTTTGATTATTATATGAACTTTTTTTGTGGTCCAGTCTATTTGGTGCTTTGTAAGCTTCTTGTACTTTCATAGGCGTGTGCTTCTTTAGGTTGGGAAATTTTTCTTCTGTGATTTTGGTGACTATGTTTTCTGTACCCTTCTTCTATACCTATTATTCTTAAGGTTGGCCTTTTCACAGTGTCCCATATTTCCTGAATATTTTGTGTTAGGGATTTGTTGGACTTTCAACCTTATATGGAAAAACAAAAAACCCAGGATAGTCAAAACAACATTGTGCAATAAAGGAACTTCTGGAGGCATTACCATCCCTGACTTCAAGCTCTATTATAGAGCTTTAGTCCTGAAAACTGTTTGGTATTGGCACAAAAATAGACAGGTAGACCAATGGAATTGAATTAAAACCCTGAGATTAGCCCATACACCCACGAACATTTGATTTTTGACAAAGAAGCTAAACTTATACAATGGAAATCTTCAACAAATGGTACTGGCATAACTGGATGCTGACATGTAGAAGACTGCAGATAGATCCTTGTCTATCACCACGCACAAAACTGAAGTCCAAATGAATCAAAGACCTCAGCATAAAACCTGCCACACTGAATCCCTTAGAAGAGAAACTGGGAGGTATCCTTTGAATGAGGAGACCACTTCCTGAACATAACACCAGTAGCACAGACACTGAGATTGACAATTAATAAATAGGACTGCCTGAATCTGAGAATCTTCTGCAAGGCAAAGGACACAGTCAACAAGACAATAAGGCAGCCCACAGAATGGGAAATGATCTTCACTAACCTCACATTTGACAGCAGGCTGATCACCAAAATTTACATAGAACTCAAGAAGCAAGTCTGCAAAACACCAAAGCATCCAATTAAAAAGTGAGGTACATAACCAAATATTGAATTCTCAATAGAGGAGTGTAAAATGGCTGAGAGATACTTAATAAAGTGCTCAATATTCCTAGCCATCAGAGAAATGCAAATCAAAGAAATTCTGAGATACCATCTTACTCCTGTCAGACTTACTCCTGTCAGAATGCCTAAATTAAAAACACCAATGACAGTTTGTGCTGGAGAGCATGTGGAGAAAGGGGAACATTCCTCCACTACTGGTGGGAGTGCCAGCTTGTACAGACACTTTGGAAATCAGTATGGCAATTCCTCAGAAAAATGTAAATCAGTCTACCACAAGACCTAGCAATTCCACTCTTAGGCATATACCCAAAAGATGCACATTCCTACAACAAGGATATGTGTTCCACTATGTTCATAGCAGCATTGTTTGTAATAGCCATATCCTGGAAGCAACTTAGTTGCCCGTCAACTGAAGAATGGATAGAGAACATGTGGTATATTTACACAATGGAGCACTACTCAGTGGAAAAAAATGAAATCTTGAAATTTGCAGGCAAATGGATGACACTAGAAGAAACCATCCTGAGTGAGTTAACCTAGTCACAAAAAGACAAGCATGGCATGTACTCACTCATGTATGGATTTTAGACATGGAACAGGGGAGTGCCAGCCTACAGTGCTACCTCCAGAAAGTCTGGCAATCAGGAATGAACCCAAGAGAGATATGCATGGTACCCTGGGGAAAGGGAATGGTATAGGTTCTCCTGAGCAGATTGGGGGCATGCCAGGAGAGGAGAGGGAACTAGGAGTAAGAGAGGGGGAGAAAAGGAGGAGAGAGGAATACATGGCTTTCAGGAAGACTGAGTTAGTGGAAGAATAGAGGAGAGAAGAATGAGAGATACCATAATAGAGGGAGTCATTATAGGTTTGAGGAGAGATCTGGCACTAGTGAGATTTTTAGAGATCTACAAGGACGATACCAATTGGCAATCTAGGCAATAGTGGAGAGGCTACCTTAAATGCCCTTCCCTGATAATGAGATTGATGACTACCTTATATTCCATTCTAGAGCCTTTATCCAGTGGCTGGTGGAAGTAGAGGCTGACACCCACAGAAACACACTGAACTGAACTCTTGGAACCCAGCTCCAGAGAGGGAGGAGTGATGAGTAAAGAAGTCAAGAATTACTGCATTTCCCCACTCTGTGTTTTCATTATTGTTTCTATTTTAGCTTTTAAGTCTTGAACTGTTTGAATTGTTTCCTTCACTTGTTTGGTTGTTTTTTTCTTGGCTTTCCTTGATTTCTTTAAGAGATTTATTTATTTCTTGAATTTTTTTGGTTTGCCTTTTCCTCCATTTCCTGCAATTTTTGTTTGTTTTTTCTTCCATTTCTTTATGGTATTTTTTCCATTCCTCTTTGAGGGTCTCTATCATCTCCATAAGTTATTTTTAAGGTCCTTCTCTTCTGCTTCATCTGAGCTTGCTGGTATAGAGTTCTTAGATTCTGGTGGTATTGTATTGGTCTTTCTAGTGTTGAATCTGTTCTTATAGTGTTGTCTTCCCATCCCTTCTTCCAGTGGGTACACGTGGGGGTCTCTCTCTCTCTCTCTCTCCTCTCATATCCCAGTGGGTGTAGGTGGGCCGAGACTTTGATGTTGGCAACTGTGGATAGTCCTGCTACTCCTGCAGTTCTCCTTACCCAGAGAGTGTAGGGAGGCCAAGACTGAGGTGTGGCAGACTCTGGGTGGTCTGGCTTGCTGGGGTGGATTTAATACTGTTGGAGTTGACCCAGGAAATTCCAAGGCGAGGATAGAGGGAGTTGGGCCTCAGCAGCCCCCACACTCACCTCAACTGGAGGGCATAGGTTACTCGGGGTGGTGGTGGTGGTGCCAAGACTGTTATGTGGGTAGACTCCAGATGGTCCTTGGTATGCCAACTTTGGCACAGACCTTCTCAAACTATGGGTGTGATCCCGAATAATGCCGCTGTAAAATAAATTGCATGCTTTATGAGGGTATAGGTAACTATTTATTGTGGAAGGTACTTACAAGAGAATCTGGTAACCCAGGTGAGTCAGCAGCTTTCTGAGACCAGACCGGATGATGGAAAGAGAGCATACATCTCCCCTGCGCAGCCTTTTTTCCCCATGTCCATATGTACCTGTAGTCACGCCCAAAGTGGCTGTGGTCAGTGGCACAGGTATCTAAGATCTCTCCCTGCACATTTGGATGTCGAATATCAGTTATTCCGCATAACGAATATTTATTTTTACTAATCATAACAGTATCAAAATTATAGCTATGAACCAATTTTTTTTGTTGGCAGTTTACATAACACAAGCAACTGTATCAAACAGTTGCAGCATTAGGAAGGCTGAGGACCATTGTTCTAAGTGTATATGGGAAGTTGCTCTAGCAGGTCTGATTCTCTCACAGGAAACTTGGAAAAGCAATTGTCAACAGAGAGGCAAACACTGCTTCAGTTTTCTCCGAGCTGAATTTTTTCTCATGGCTTCATGATATAGAGTTCTCTCTTGGTCCCATGGAGCCCATCTAGGTACAACCTGTCTCCTGCCCTTTCCTTGAGTCTGGAAGATTTTACTAAAGCTGTTTAATATATTGCTATTTGTTTATTTTTATATGAATTCATTTGTTTGTTTTTGGGTGCATACATGCCACGATATGTTTGGGGAGGCCAGAGGACAACTTTTTGATAATAGATTATGTTCTTTCCCCAGTTAGATCTCATGGATTGAACTCAGGTTTAGACATAACAGCAAGTGCTTTTACCAACTGAGTCATGTCACCAGACCTGAACTTAGAAGATTTACAATGAACTCAGATGGAAACCTGACTCAGTTCAACATAAGACCAAACTAACTATTTTTTAAAGTGTGTGTGTGTCAGAGTAGGGGAGGAGGGGATGTATGTGCAGGGATGTATGCTCACATGCATGCATGTTGAGTCCAGAGTACGATGACAAATGTCCTACTCTGTCATTCTCACTTTATGCTCTCTGAGTCATTTTCCAACCCTATTTTGTAACAATGAACAAAAGTAGAAAAATATGCACTGAAGCAATTGTTCAGTAATTAATTAATCATTTGTTGTTCTTTCAGAGAACCCTCTGTCTTAGTTAGGGTTTCTATTGCTGTGAAGAAACACCATGACCATGGCAACTCTTATAAAGAAAAATATTTAATTGTGTGGCTTATAGCTTCTGAGGTTTAGTCCATTGTCATCAATGGTATGGCATGGTGTCCAGCAGGCAGACATGGTGCTGGAGAAGTAGCTGAATATTCTACATCTTGCAGACACTAGGGAGTATTACATTTTATTGGGCTTATCTTGAGCATATATGAGCCTTCAAAGTCTGTCTCCACAATGACACACTTCTTCCAACAAGACCACACCTACTCCAACAAAGTCACATTTTCTAATAATGCCACTTTCTTTGGGGATAATATTCTTTTAAACTATCACATTCCATGCCCTGATCCCCAAAGGCCTGTAGCCATATAATAATGTAAAAATTCATTCAGTCTAACCCCCATAGTTTATTACAGTCTCAAAAATGTTTAAGAGTCCAAAGCTCAAGGTTTCTTTTGAGATTCATGTAATCTCTTAAATATAATCCCTTATAAAATCAAAATAAAAAATAGATCACATACTTCGAACATATAATGGCACAGGATATATATTACTATTCCAAATTGCAGGGAAGGGAACATAGTGATGAAATTCATTACCAGGAAGAGAGAGAAAGAGATAGATAGATAGATAGATAAGTGTGCATCTCCACATCTGATGTTGAAATGCTCTTCATAAATCCAACTCCTTTCAGAATTTTGATTTCAACGCACTTCTTTTTCTTGAACTGGTTCCACTCCCTGTTAGCAGCTTTCTTCAGCAGGTACTCATGGCTCTGGCTTATATAACATCTTGGTGTCTCCAAAGCAATCCAGGATTCAGTTTCATAGCTTCATGTGGTCTCTGTGGACCTCTATTCAGGAACACTCCTGAAACATGCCTGGCCTCAGCAGCTTTCCTTAGATGCTCCATGACTCTAAAGCCAGAACTAAGTGGCCAAAGGTGCCAAGCTCTGCTGCTTGTTGGGGCTGGCACATTCTTCTCTTGTTCAGTTACATCTTCACCAATTTTCTGCCCTTCACTACCTAAGCTTGGCTGTTCTGAAACTATGTTTCTAGACCAGGCTGGTCTCAATTCAGAGATCCATCAGCCTCTGCCTGCTAAGTGCTGGGTGGTATTAAAATTGTACACTGCTACACTTGTGAAAAACAAGTTGGATACTTAGTTGGGTGTGATCTTGCCCTGAGGTCACAATTCTCTTCTTTTCATTTCCCAATCTGTTTGTCTCTTTGAACACAGAACTCATCTGTATTCCACTTCCAGGTACCCCTTTTGTCAATCTGTACATTTTATATTTTATTTTCTCAGCTTGCTCATTTTCATTTTGAATCTTCATCAGAGTTAACATAAGTAACAACAACAGAGTCTATATTAGGCTGTTTTGAGATTTCCTCTGCCAAGGGACTTAATCTAAAAGTCTTCACTTTAGCCTCAGGTAAACATTTTGGACAAAGGTAAAAAGAAGCCACATTCTTCACCAAAATATCATAAGAACGATTTCTAAGAAACGTATGAACATTCTTTTACTCTGAAACCTCTTGATCCAGGTGCCCACATTTCAAATCACATTCAGCACCACCATCTTCTATGATCTTACTAATATGGTACATTAAGCAGTACTGAAAGCAATCCACTGCTTTCCTAACCCAAAGTACCAAAATCCATATTATGTCAAACAAAAACATGGTCCAACTTATCATAACAATGCTCCAGTCCCTGGCACCAAATTCTGTCTTAGGATTTCTATTGCTGTGAAGAGACACCATGACCATGACAACTCTTATAAAGAAAAAACACTTATGGTGGTTTACATTTTCAGAGGATTAGTGTATTATCATTATGTTGCAGCATGATGACATGCAGGCAGACGTGGTGCTGGAGAAGTAGCTAAGTGTCCTATATCTTGTAAGCAACAGGAAGTAGAGTGTTTCACTGGGTGTGGCTAGATCATACATGAGACCTTAAAGCCATCCTTTACAGTGACACTATTTTTTTTCCCCGAGATGACCGAGTTTCTCTGTATTGTTTTAGGGCCTGTCCTGGACCTCCCTTTGTAGGTTAGGCTGGCCTTCAACTCACAGAGATCTGTCTGCTTCTGCTGGGATTAAAGGCATGGGCCATCAATAGTGTCATTTCCTTTGGGACCCATTTTCTTTCCAACCACCACACCCTCCCAGCTCAGTACCCAGCAGCACCTACACTGAATGGCTCACAACCACAAGTAGAACTAGCTTTCCAGGAGATCCTTAATGCTCTTGGGCCCCCGTGGGTCCCTGCTCATACTTAAATGCATGCATATACACCTAAATTAAAGAATTTATAAAATTCATGGAATTAAATTTCAGAGGAAAAAACCAGAAGCTAAGGAAAACCTAGTTGAAAGCAGTACCCATTAGACCAGAATCTTCTGTAAAGCCATGTTTCCTCTGTGAACTACAAAATGTAATTATGGAAAAGGCTTAATTTGCTTGTCAATGGAATAACTTGGCATTTTGGACAGCAGAGAGCCATTAGGAGGAGGAAAGAAGAGCACAGAAAAGTGGCTTGGAATTTATAATCCTGCCTCTGTCCATTACAATGATCACCATCCTAGAACTCACCTATATTTGCATCCCTAGCATTGTTATTACAAACATGCCCTGCAATTTCACACATGGGTTATGGTGATCAAAATCAGGTTCTTCTGTTTGCAAAAAACATTTGACTGAGAAAACTGACTCCTCAGGTTTTTAATGTTTTTGATATCCTCAAGCCTTTTACTTCTTCCAGTATTTGCTTTCACTCTATATGAGTTAGGTCTTTTTGATTTTGTATATGTGTGGATCAAATGGTACTTGCTTTTCTCTATGGTGTATCTCACTTAACACAGCATTATCTAGGTTCATCTATATCATCATAAATGGCTGGATTTCTGTATTTTCATGACTCAGGGTAGTATTCCACTCTGTATATTTTCTACTTCCTTTATCCATTCCTTCACTAGTGGACACTTAGATTTCTGTTTTTTTTCCTGCTGTGGTTGGTACTACAAAAAAAAATGAATCGGTAGATGTCTATCTGATGAACTGACTTCCTTTTCTTTGGATATGCTATCAGAGGTGAGGTTGTTGACACTGCAATTGTTCCATTTCTGATACTTTTACAGAGAATTTCTCTCTGCTTTCCATCATAGTTGTACTGACTTACCTTCCCACCAACAGTCTAAGTTTCTTTCTGCTCCACCTCTTTGTTGAGCTCTTTATTTTGTCTTTTTTATGTTTGATAATATCTATTCTAACTCACGGGAGTGATAGCTCACTGTGGGTTTGGGTGATAATTTTCCAGTGTTGAACATGCTTTCAGGGAACTTGTTCGCCATTTGTCAGTCTCTCTTTGAGAAATGTCTATTTAGGTGCATTCCCCATTTCAACTGAATTGTTTTTTCTCTTGAATTATCTATGTTTCTTATAAATTCTGGTTATTTGCTCCTGGCAGGTTGTGGTTTTAGGGATTTAACCCTACCACAAGTCTACAGCAGTCTTCAGGTTGCCATCCTCTAAGGCATTTACTTTTATTTTGCCAGTGTTCTGCTAGATCCTGTTGAGTGTTTGTCATTCCAAATAGTCCCTAACACATGGTACTGCAATGTCTTTGAAACCTTTCTCAAGTTTGTAGGGTTCTAAGGTCCTCCCAAGTCAGTTAAATGAAGACTTACTCTCAATATGGGTAGTTAAATTTCTACTTCCATTTCATAAAACTTCAGTGTCACATTTGGGTCCTTGGTGACTTAATGATGTGTTCAGGTACATTGACTACTGTTCTGTGCATGATAGATTCTTGTATCTTCCTAACCTCAACTCACCAGGTGCTATGACCTTTGGAACCCACTTAGATCTAGCATTAGGTGCAGGAAATCACCTCTGAAGGCAAAGAGTATTTCCTAGCAGGCAAGCTTATATCTTATCGTCCATCTTTCCAATGGAGGTAGCAGAATTATGTTTTGTAAGCTGATTAGAAAGGATTAATTTATTACCTCGGGGCCTCTCTGTCAGTAACCATGGGTTAGGACATAGCAGAGTTCTATTCATTAAGGAAGCTCTCTTGACAGGTTGTTGGGCAGAAATTCTGATCGCCTTTCTTTGGACAATAAATACTAGCCCTTTTATGATGTGTTGTGCTGCCATGGAAAGAGTAAAACGCCTTGAGGACATCAACAGCTCTCAGGATTGAGGAGCCAATGTTCTCTTGGTGGCATAATTTAATCCATCATATTGTCACTGACATAGAATTTGTGCCATCCAGCTCCTGTTGGTCAAAATATTTATTTTGATATCTGCCTTGCAGGCCCTGCTTACTGCAAATTCCTTCGTCTGCTATAGAATGACATGTGCTAAGAGAAGTCAGGTCCAACCATTAGGCGTACTGGCCACCATAGTTAATATTAACACAGAATTCAGTGGAGAAATTACCTTCACGAGCCCTCTACAGATCTTTCATGTCAGGATAATACATATAGTCTTACAGATCTCCTTTGCAGGATGAATCAGTTGTCTGAAGCCCTCAGTGCTGGTGTCCCTGTCTCTGAGATGACAAGGGTGAATTGTAAGTGACATTGAAGTGGTGTTAAGTGATACCTTTCAATGTATCATTGTAAAATCACAGCTCCTGTATAGAGATAAAAATTAGCATAGGGGCTGGGGGATGGCTTAATTGGTAAAGCATCTGCTGTGCAGGCATAAGAACCTGAGATCTGACCCCTAGTATGATAGCCAGGTGTGGTGGTAGGCAGGGGTAACCTTAGTGTTAGGGGGAGGGCAGAGGCAAGTGAATTCCTGGTTGCTGGCCAGCCAGTCTGTCCTAAATGGCAAACTCCAGGCTGAGTGACTCTGTCTCAAGGAATCAGTAGAGAACAACCAAGGGAGACAGCAGGCATCAACTTCTGCCCTCTGCACTCATGTGCACACACATTCATAGACACTCCCCTTCAACACACAAACACCTATACATATGCTACATGCAATTTTTTAAAAAGTGGGTTATAAGTCGAACCTAATGAGGGAATTAAGATGTTAAAACTGGTTCAAAACTAAATTAAAAGAACAGACAAGATTATAAGGCAGCAACATTGAAGTGAATGTGAAACCAGAGGTACCACTGGGTTCCCCTAGAGAAGGTTGCAAGGTGAATGACTGGGTATTGCAGATTTGCTTGTGCTGTCACTCCAGGACTCCCAGTGGAGGTAGACATTGGTTTGAGGATGGAGTCCGTGTTCATCTGATTGGGATGGAATATAGAATTTTTATGACAGACTCAGACTCAGAGGAGCTACAGAGACACAGAAGAAGAAGGAGGGACTTGGTAAAGATTCAGGTGCTCTAAGATGGGGAAATAAGGAGAGTAGGGTCAGCTAATCATTTCTCTGTCTTCTTTGGATTTATCAGGTTTTTATTTTAAGTTCTGACTCCTGTTTTTTTTCCTTTTTGTTTTGCTAATATTAGGACAACTAAGGTAAATGCTTTAACTGGGAGGAGATAGATACTAGAGAAGACCTTGCAGAAAAGAGATAGCTGGCTGATTCAGCCTTGATTGTTTTTCCAACATATGGTAGAGTATTGGCACACATGTGCACGCACCCAAGTTGCTTTGTATTGGTATCAGCCCCTGTGGAGTCAGATAGACCAGACAGGATCTCTGGAGTATAGACATTGCATACTTCTCCCACCGAGGCAAAGCTTTTCTTCTCAGGGAGATATTTGGTAAACCCCAGGCTTGGAGACTTTCTGCTACTTCTAGCATGTTTCTGTATAGCACTGTAAGGAGAGCATCCTAGGCGTGTTTGCAAATTCACTGTGGAAGATGAAAGAGCAAATTCACGTGCCTCTCAGGGTGGGCCATGAAGATGAGAAAGCATAATGACAGACACTGTAAAGTGAGAAGCAGGAGAGACTAGCTGGGCTTAACAGATTCTAGTACAGACCGTTAAAGACCAGAGCAAACATCAGAGGGCACAGGCCCATCAACACCCATAGAAGAGCAGCAAACTGTCTCCAGCCTGCTCCCTTCATAGGCAGGCCCAGTGCATCCACCATGTTTCCAGATGTCTTCCCAAGACAGGATACAGGAGTGCTGGAAAGATGGCACACTTTTAGTACCAGCACTCAGGAGGCAAAGGCAGGAGGATCTCTGGGAGTTCGAGGCCACTCTGGTCTACAGAGTAAGTTCCAGGACAGCCAGGACTACACAGAGAAACCCTGTCTTGAAAAAGCAAAGCAAAATGAAACAATTATTTTTTAAAAAGAGGGGAGGGAGGTAGGGAGGCAGAGGGAGAGACAGACAGAGAGAGAGAGATAGAGAGAGAGAGACAGACAGACAGACAGAGAGTCAGAGAGACAGACAGAGAGACAGAGAGAGAGAGAGAAGAAGAAGGAGCTGAAGGGGAAAGCATATGGAAGGAAGAGAAATGTCTCTGAGATTATGCTGATACACAAAATTTTGCACATATATATATATATATATATATATATATATATATATATATATAGTATATCATGAGAACAGAAACAAACTACCTAGGGGGACAAAGAGGAATAAGGGAAGGTGGGAGCGTAAGAAAAAGGAAGGTCAGGGAATAGGGGTGACATACTCAATGTACAAGAGCTACTTAAACAAAACCTTAAAAATTCAGAGTATCTAGCAGATTTTAAGGAGGTTCAGTTTCTAAAGCTAATTACCAAATTTGTTACCAAGTTTCTGTCATCATCAAGAGTAGAGTCCCAAGACTAAGATAAGATCAGATGTAAATGATGAGATGTTATTTAACAAACATGTTTAGACACATGGCTTACGTTTGTATATGCCCATGATACACCCTAGAAACACACAAGGCCCAGCCTTCATTTGTCACAGTTACAAATAATGACTATTTTTTTTCTTTTTAAGCACATTGATTGCACTGGAAACTGCATTTATCAGAACTTAAAATTGCTGATTTATGTGTATCTGATTTTTGCTAGTTTTCCATCTTTGTTTTATAAACAGGTACCTCCTCCACAATACTTACTGATTCCAGGATTTGTCCCATGATTTTCAAATGAGTGAACAAGGTAGACAGATTTAAAACAGTGCTAGTTTTACCTTTACAATCAACATGACTATTGATTCTATGCTTAATTAAATAGATGTAAAAAATAATTATTGATTTTGAGATAGGATCTTGTGAAACCCAGGCTGGCCTTGAACTCACTATATAGCAGAGGAGGCAGTGGGGGGAAGTACTGGGCTTACAGGCATGCACCACCAATCCTGATTTATGCCATTCCCGGGATGTTATGCACACAGGCATACCCTCTGTCTTAAGTTCTAGGACATTAACACTCTATATGGCTGCATTTAGGTCAATTTCTGTGCTGCTTTTTTTACTTCAAAAGGGAAAGTGAGGTCTGTGGCCATTAACTGTGCCTTTAATTGCTCCTCTGTGTTCTGATGCTATTTAGCATATCAAAGATGTACCATTGTTTTGTAATTATTTAAAGGTACAAAGAACTTAGGTGGGTATTGAATTTTTCTTCTTGACTTATGAAAGTGTTGGGCTATATTAACTGTGTTCAGGGAATTGAGCCTGTTGCACTATGGGAAAACAAATGCTTCCTTCTTTACAAGGGTGCTGGGTGCTTTTTGCCATTTTGATTGAGTGTTTGAGACATTTGGATGTTTTTCTGCATGGAGGTCAATAAGTATAAGTTGGCAGATGGGATGTTTTAGGATGTAGTGAAGGCTGATGCTGAACTATATGATCTACTTTTGTAAAGTCGCTGTTTAAATTTGATTAGAGTGTAAATGGTTTGTATGGCAGGTGTATCACTTCAGATGACTGGGCTTCTTTGACTCCTGTCACACTGTTATTATTGTAGGGTCCTGTTTCTCTGTATGTGTCCCCAACTTATCAAAGGACGGTAGCTGTATATCAAAATCATCATGATGAAATTGGCCTTGTTCATTTCCTCACATTTACAAAAGTTTTTGCACCTCTAAGCTAACGCATCATGCTCTTTGTATTCATTTACATCTACTTGCCTGACATTTGTCTTTCCCTGACTATATCAAGTCCATCGCTCTACTCACAGGAGTGCTTAATGGACATGCCTCTATCGATTTTTATCATGTTCTTGGAGAAATATCCTGGGCAGGAATCAGTTGGACTGAATTCAAGCTTAGTATTATAGTCATTTCAAAGTTATTCACATGATTTACACCCCAGCATACAACCACAGGTAATTCTCCTGTCATGAGAAGGCACATCTTGCTCAGACTGTCACAAATAAGTCAGACCAGTCTGATAAAAAGGTGTGGATTCATTGTGTGGACAAAAGAAGAAATCAAATTGCTATCTGGGGTTGGGAATTTGGCACAGTCAGTAAAGTACTTTTGGTGCAAGCATGAGACCAGACTTCAGATTTTTAGTATCCACATAAAAGCCAGATGTAGTGGCATGTGTCTGTAATTTTCATGCTGAAGAAGCAGAGGTGGGAGAATCCTTGTAGCTCATTGATTAGCTAGCTAGTCTTGCCAAATTGGTGAGGTCCAGGTTTGCTGAGAGATTGTCTCTGAAAATAAGAGACAACAACTGAGAAAGAACTCTAAGTTGATCTGTAGCCAGCACACACACACACATACACACATGCACACACATACACATGCACACATAGACTCATACACACAATATTTGTGAACACATAGGCACATACAGACACACACATATGCACACACACACACAGGAACACAGAGACATACACACATTTGTGAACACAAAGACACAGACAACCCTTATGCATATACATACACACAGACACACACGCAGACACACACACACGCACACACACACACACACCACATGCACACACATACACCTCTTACAATGATGCAGCATTCAGTTCACAGGAGCCAAAGCACAGCTTGTACAGCATAAAGAAGAAAGTGTTTTTT
Organism: Mesocricetus auratus; assembly: GCF_017639785.1. Taxonomy (NCBI): domain Eukaryota; kingdom Metazoa; phylum Chordata; class Mammalia; order Rodentia; family Cricetidae; genus Mesocricetus; species Mesocricetus auratus. The sequence goes on along the minus strand of NW_024429266.1, from coordinate 142,872,524 downwards.
GACCTTTCTTGTGATTGGTTGTTGTAAATTAGCATTCTTGGTAAGGCAAGTTGAGCTGTTTAAGCTGATTTGACTGCAGATGATTGGTTTAATTTCCTGGAATCATTCTAAGATGGAGAAAATGCTTACATTTACACTTGGCATTTCATTTTGTGATGAGAGCCAGTGTTTCACAGGAAACAGGGTCACTCAGACTTTCCTCTGTTCTGATGTGCAATTGACTTTGGAGTATATCTAAAAAGTGGCTTCAGTTCACAATTTTCTTTAATACCATCTCAGCAAAGCTTTGTTTAACTAATTGTCTTATAAGAAAAAAATTGAAAAAAATCCCTAATGAAGAACTTTGCATTTGTCATTAGATTCTGCAATAGTGGAGATTTCTTTAGATGCCTGAAAAAGAATCCATCTGATAATGAAATAGATTTAACAGCAGCTTTATTCATTTGCCTGTCCCTCAGTATCTGCATTCCTTCCCTGGAATTGCATTTTGTAAAGCTTCATATGAATAAGAAATTCCTGAGAGGAGCCAAAGTTAAAAATACCTCCCTGTTAACTGCAAGTATTAGTGAGACAGCAGTCCAATGCTATAGTGACCCAATTCAAACACAGTCAAAGTGGGATGGATTAAAGGGAACAGGGATCTGGAATCTGCTGCCACTTCCCCTTTCTGGGGTTTCAGTCAGGAATTAACATACAGTGATGCCCCTTCTCTGAGGTGTATCATGCCTCTCCCAGTGACACCAGTTAAGGCATTAACTCTTTGGTGAAAGTCTCTCCATATCCTATAATCATCTATGGTAGTTTGAATACGATTTACCCCCACAGACTCATACATTTGAATGTGTTGTCAATCACCAAAGGTGTATTTGAAAGGATTAGGAGGATTAGCAGGTGCGGTTTTGTTGGAGTGGATGTGGCCTTGTTGGAGGAAGTGTGTCTCTCAGGGTGGGTTTTGAGGTTTTGAAAGCCCTAGTTAGGCCCAGTGTCACTCTCTGCCTGCTCCCTGTGGATCTGGATGTAGCTACTGACTACTTCTCTATCACCATGCCTGCCATTCCTCCTTCTATATTCTATACCATAATGATAATGGACCAAGCTTCTGAAACTGAAAGCTCTCAATTAAATTCTTCCCTTTGTGAGGGTTGCTATAGGGTCCAGCAAGGTAGGGATATGGAGTGGTGATGAGACAATCTATCTCTAACTCTCAGGGCTAATGCTCCTTATAGGTGAAGGATGAGGTTCTTGCTGGGCAACTGTGGTGATATGAATGTGAACAGTCCCCTAGGTTCATGTAATTGAATACTTAGTCACTGAGGAATGGAACTTTTTGAGAAGGATTATGAGGTGTGGCCTGGTTGGAGTGGTATATCACTGGGGGTGACTTTTGAAATTTCAAAATTCCAAGTCAGGCCCAGTCTCTCTTCCTTTGACTGATGCTTGTGGATCATGATGTAAAGCTATCAGTTACTGCTTCAGCACTGTGCCTGTCTGCTTTATTTCATAATTATCATGGACTAACACTCTATAGCTATAGGTGAATTCCCAAATTAAATGCTTTCATTTATAAGGGTTGTCTAGGGCATGGTGTCTCTTTATAGCAATAGAACAATAACTAAGATAGAAGAATTGTCATATCTTTGAACAAGGTGAACAAGGTGGTACTATAGGCAGGGATCAGAGTTCAGAGGACATTTGCTGAGATCTCTGGATTCTTTTCTCTTGGAATAAAGGCTTATGCAAGCAAATAGGCATTTTATAGGTGAAACTAGCAGGTTCTCTCAAGAGGAGAGTAATGGAGCTAGGCAGATGGTTTAGCAGTTAAGAGTGCATCCTGTCCTTCCAGGTGGCTGGGGTTCTGACCCCAGTACCCACATTGTTGACCCTTTTCTTTTCTAAATGGGCAATGCGGGCACATTGTACCCAGAAAACTCCTCCCCGTCTCTCTCTCTCTCTCTCTCTCTCTCTCTCTCTCTCTCTCTCTCTCTCTCTCACACACACACACACACAATAGAATAAACAAATCTTTACAAGATGGGGATGTGACTTTCATGTGCTGTTCCCTCTTGGATGAATGGGAGCTGCCTTGGCAAGAACAGGCTGGCTCTGCTCTGATGGGTGCCACACTGGGAAGGAAGGTTGACAGGTGTGATAATCCATCATTATCAAGACACAGATACATCCACCACTGCTGACATCAGAATTTAAGATCTTAGGGAGAATTACCCCAAATACTCTTTAAATCGGACTTTATTTTGAAATTCCACATGCCTGCAGGCTTTTGAAAGTGAGGTATAGTATAAATTCTTTTTTCTTCCACTAAAAATGTTGACAATTCATACATTGATGTCATGTATTTCACTAATTTTACCCCGTTCCTCTTCCTTATGCCCTTCCCATTCTGACTGGCATCCTTCTTCTCAATGAATCTCCCTCTTACTTCTGTGTCTTCTGTTTGTGTGTGGCTCACTGCATTCAACTAATTTGTTACCTTAGCAAGGGTGTGACATTATACAGTTGAGCAAGGGCAACTTATCCGTAGCTACACCACTTAAAAAAGTGACACTCTTCCTTTAATAGTAATTAACAGACAACGCCCTTCTGGCAATAGTAGAGCCTCATGAGCCCTCACTCATCCATGATGAAATATTGATGGGCCCAATTTTGTGCAAACAACCACAAGACTAGTTGCTCCTATAATTCTAGGAGAAATAACAAGCACAGAAAAACCCATTCTGTTCTTGTTGCTAGGCTGGTAATTCCTCTTTAAATATCTTTTGGTTCTGAGGATTGAATCCAGAGCTTGCTCATGCTAGGAAAGCTCTTTGCCTCTGAGCCACACCCTCAGCCTTCTCTCTTGTATATTATCTGGGGATCCTAAAGAGTCATGATCAGCAGGCAAACATTCAACCAGTTAAATATCTACAATCAGTCTTGGTTATTTGTTGGTTCAATTGACTGAGGTTGAAAAATATTCAGAAAATGTACTGAGCTGAACAGATATTTTTAAACCTTTGCCATTGTTCTTTAAATAATAGAGTTTATGTACCATTTACTTAGCCTTTCCTTGAATTTTGTATTATTAGTAGCCTGGAGAAGGTTTAAAGTACACAGCAACATGTATGAATGTGATGCAATTTATACAAGAAAACCTGATATCTGTAGGTTTAGTATGAACAGGGGAGCTTAGCTCAGTCCCTCATGGGTGTAGACTGCCAATAGTATTTAGAATGGGTATCAACCAGGCTATAGAAAAATGAATGATGCCTCAGAAAGGTAAATAAGAGGTGTGTGTGTGTGTGTGTGTGTGTGTCTGCATACATGTACAACTGAGTGCAAGTACAGAGGCCAGAGGAGGGTGTCAGGTGTCCTGCACACTCTCTATGTCTTGCCTTCAAGACTCACTCTCTCACTGTAGTTTGGCTTCCAGAAAGCCCCAGCCATCCTCCTGTATTCCACCTCTATGGCACTGGAGTTACAGGTGCCCTGGGCCATGCATGGCATTTTATATGGGGGCTGACCACCCACACTCAGATATTCCTACTTTCTCAATAAGCACTTTTATCCATGAACCCATCTCTCCAGTCCAACAAAAGATAGTTTGGAGAGGAAAATATGTGATACATAAACCAGAAACCTTATCAGGGTCTGTGGAGACTAGAATTATTCAGGGAAGTTTTAAAAGTACACCTTTTGTTTTAAATGGACTCACAATAATTGCCTGTATTTGAGAGGTGCAAATGCATGTATATAGGAAACAGAGAGCTGGCTCAGAGTTTAAGAGAACTTACTGCACTTGCAGAGATTTCAGGATCAGTTCCCAGCAACCATATCACTGCTTACAAGCCTCCACAGTTCAAGTCTTGGGGGATCTGGCGATATCTTTTGGATTCCATAGGCACCAGGCACTCATGTGTTGCTCATACACACATGCAGGCAAAACGCTCACACACACACACACATTCGCACACTCACACACACACCCTCAAAGTTCATAAGTAATGTGTGACCTCAGGTCAGAGTAAGTGGAATATCCACCAGTTACCTCCCATATTTGTCATAACCACCAGTTACCACATTTATCATTTCTTCAGAACATCAAAAAAATCCTTTCTACTAACTGTTTTGAAATACCTTAGTAGTTGTTATCAACAATATTTATTCTATTATTCCTTAAAACATAGGAAGCTATTCCTATACACACCTTTACCCTTGAGCCCACCAGACACACTCTCCACATCTCTCCACCCACTTTTTCTTCCCAGGCTCTGGTAATTCTTATTAATTCTTTACTTCTTTGAAATCAACATTTTAGGTTCCATATATGAATGACACCATACAGCATTTGTTTCCAAATAAAATAACACATATTGGAGAATGACCTAAAGCCAGCATTACTTTGTATTAGTTCCCTTGTGTAAAGCATTCATCTACTATTATTCAAAGTTTTAGAAAATAGAATTTAGAAAAAAGTGTGAATTAGAAGATTAAACTCACTTATAATACTGCAACCAAGAGATAGCTATGATTTACATTTGCTCTGTTTTCTTCCAGTATATTTTTTTCTGTATAATATGTAATCTGAAATTTAGATGAGTTCTACCCCTTATAAAATTAACATTTTCCCTTGTAAAATTGTTCTTGGTAAAAGTGATCATATGTTTCAAATATTAATCCATGGTCCTTTCAACAATCATGATATTCTCAAAAAGCATCTAAGCCCAGTCAGATATCAGGTGTCAGTAGCTGAAGTTGGCACAGATCCAGCAACAAGTGTGGTTTCTGTTTCTGTCCATTGTCAGGTCTGTCTTTCTCAGCATCATGGGAACATCGGAAAGCCATTCCATAAACAGATGGATTTAAAGTGGATCAGGGTATCACAGGAGACCTAGTTGTTTGGAATAGGGGATGAATGACAAAGATACAAAAAAATTACAACTTTCCTGGAGTAGCTGTTAAATACAGCCCAACATGCATCCTTTTGTAACAAGTGAATCGGGCTGAGATTTTATGTGTTAGAGGCATGACTTGACTGGAGTATTTTAGACTGTTAATAATGGGAAGCTTCACCAGGAGCACTAACTTATCTTAAAATCAAGTAGTGGGGCTATCTCCATGATTCAGAGACTTATTGCTTTTGCATAGGACCCGAGTTTGAGTTCCAGCATCACCAGCAGGCAGCTAATGGTTGCCTACAACTCGAGTTTCCACTGGATCTGGATCTGTCCCCCTCTGCTGGCACCTGTGTACACACACACACACACACACACACACACACACACACACACACCCATAGATAAGACATTGCACTTTAGTCTTCAGAAGAAATCCTTTACATATTTGAGAAATATTTTCTTCATTACAAAGGAAATACTTAAATATATTTCCACTAAAATATATTTGAGCTATCAAGGCCAGGGACATGACAGTGTTTGCCATACAGGCATGGGGACTCGGGTTCTATCCCCAGCACCTATGTAGAAAATCTAGGTGTGGTGGCACATGCTTATATTCCAACTCTGGGGAGGAAGAGATAGTCCAGATAGTCCTTGGGCTCAGTGGTCAGACAGGCTAGCAGTAGAAGTGGCTTGTTCCAGACCATTAGGTCTTCTTTCCAAAGCCACCTGGAGCTTGATTGATTACATGTGATTTCAGTTGCTGGACGCCACACTCAACTGCTAGCTTGTGAATGTATAATCCCCCTACACACAGTCACATGCACCGCCCCCCCCGCGCGCACACACACACACACACGTACCCCGTACACGTACTCCCCCCACATGCACATTGTTCACACAAATGTGAGCTTTGTTAGGGTGCCTGCTAGTCTTTATATCGGCTGTAATGAACAAATCAGGAACTGTGGTGAACCCATACCTCTCCCAGAAAACTTCTCCCTTTTCTCTTCATCTCCTGTAAGTCCCCACCAGCCATAGATTCCTCACTATCAATTTTCATAGTGCATAAATGGCAAAACGCATTTGACCACTTTCTTTGCATTTTACATTTTGTTCTTTGTGATCACAATGTTCATGGCTCCCGTAAAGCACAGTTGTTTATGACCTCTGGTTCCAGCTTTTAATTTTTAAATAGCTTATGGGAAAGTCTTTCTAAAGTACATGACAGTCAACAGAGACTGTGGATTATTTCAACTTTACTTGTTAGCAAGTACAATCCTAGTTTTGATGTATGGGCAGATGTACAAATACTCAATGAATATTCACCCTTATTCTGAATGGTTCTTTTGAATTATTATCTTCCTTATGGCATGAATAGAATAATGTAATGAAAAACTAGCACAGGACTGGTGGAATATCCAATACATTGTCCTGCTTTTGTAGTTTAAAATTCCCCTGAAGTTATATTTCACTGTGTGGGGATATCTGACAGAGCTGGGAATCTAACCTAGGTCTCCTGGGTCCCATGCTACTTCTGGAAGGAAACATCTCTTAGCTAGCTAAGCTTCATGTGCCTCTTGGTACCCGTCCCTGGACTAGCTTGATTATTGTCTACTTGTGTACCGCCCATTTTATATGTGATAATGCCACTCTTTAGAAAAAGATTGGTTCCAAATGACAAACAAAACTGGACAAATCAAAACAAACCAATGCACTAATTCATAAAATGGAAATTATATGGTTTATATAATGGATGGGGTTTTTCTGCAGGTGAGCTCTCTGCAGGCCTTTAACCCTGTCCTACTCTCAGGGCTGCCACCAGGATGACTCATGGAAGCAGTGGGGAGGTAGAAGATTCTCAGAATTCTCACTCTCTTCAGACTGTCTGGAAGGCCTATTGGTCAGTATGGCTCCTACAGAACCAGGGAGAGCCTTTGTCCTGAAACCTCCATCAGGAATTTCCTACTGAATCACTGATGAAAGTGTGACTCACATCCTCCTGAATGTCCCTGTGTCAGAGAAAAAGGCACAATACATCCACTGGCTTAATTTGGGCTGGAGTTAGGGTGGAAGAAATTGTAGGTGACTTCGATGGCTGTGACTTGTGAGGAGGTGGCTGGTAAATAGGAATGCTGCCCAAGAATTAATGAACTATCTTGAACTATCTTTAACAGAACTAGACTAAGAAAACATACAGAGTCTATGGAAAAATATGTCTATTTCTCATATGTTAGTTATACAGATGTATTTTGTGACTTTATCTACTCAGAAAACTTTCTGAAAATGCTTACTTGTGTACTGTTATTCTATACAACTGGGACTTCTAGGCCAATGAAAATTGGCAGTAAAGTTCCTCCTAAAATTTAAAGATCAAGTTCAGCATTCTCTGAGATAGGGTGAGACATAGGTAGTGAAAGAGATTGACTGGAAATATGTAGGAACAGTGGATATTTTCTGCTACAGTATTCTAGGTCTTTGAGAAAATTTGGACTAACAGCTTTCTACTTAGTGATTTCTGGCCACTTTACTACCCCTTCGATTAGTTGAATTCCACACACTTTAGGGTTTAGTGGAACTTTATATTCTGAAGTTCTGTCATCCACAGAGAGCCAAATAATTCAGAAGATCAGAATGACTAACTAGGGTAAAGATAGCAGAAAGGCCTTCAAGTAAAGTTCCTTGTAGTTCTGGGAAAGAATGTGCAGGGGCCCAGTACTATGCATGTTTTCTCTTTTGTTGAGCCGTCTAATCAGTCTTAAGTTCAATTAGAGAACTACTGGTTACCACTATGATGTCATACCACTACATAGTCATTGTGGTTCATAGGCATCATAGCTGGGATAGGACTGTTTGTTGCTTCTGTCTTTTAGAAACTTTTACAGTATCTTCTGGTACCATGATTGCTAGTTCTCAGGGACTAGGCTTTCAGGACAGATACAGCTCAGGGGCCTCTGGGCCTTGATTCTGAAGCATAAGATGTCTTCAGCAATAAGAATTTGCCTTGTATCATGTTCTCTCTTTTAGGGTCCCGGCTTATGGAATGCTGTACATCATAGTTGAGGTGAGTTTCCTACTGCAGTTAATTTAAATTATAATCCCTCATAGGCATGCCCTGTCTTGTCTCCTAGATAATTGTAGATTCTGTCACATTGACCAGAAATATTAATCATCATATTCTCTTCCTGTCTTGGTACTTTTAGGGTCATTAAAAAAGCAAAAACAAAGAACCCCTTAACCTTTATGAAAGGTCCTCCCTGCTTCTCTATATGGATGAGAATGAATCTGTGGTACTATACCAGTGGTTTGGAAGCTATGTATTTGCTGACATCTGAGTTAAACCACGAAGGTATGGGACATTGGAGTGTGCCCTTTCTTGTTCTGACTTACATAAAAATCAAAGTATTTTGTCAGAAGTGCTATTAAAAAAATAAAAAAGTATACTCAAAATAATATCTCTTTAACAGGAAGCAAACTTGGAATGTTACCTTGCATGTGTGTATGTGTATGTGTGTGTGTGTGTGTGTGTTTGTGTGTGTAACTGTAGGTCTCTAGACAACCATAGATGCTCCTCAGGTACTATCCACTTGATTTTGAAACAGGGTCTCTCACTGGCCCAGATCATGCCAAGTAGGCTAGGATGATTGGCCATCGAACCCCAGGAACCCTCCTTTCTCTATCTTCCCAGTGCTCATAGGACAAGTACATGTCACAATGCCCAGCTTTTTTACATGGTTCTGGCAACCAAACCCAGATATTAGCATCTATAAGGTGAGCATTCTACTACTGAACTATACCCCCAGTATCCATTTAGTATTTTTAAATTTCTTGAGTTATGTGTTCAGATTAGCCTGTACTATACTTGGGACTCTGGGTTGTATCTGAGAGGTGAATTTTCAGAAGAAATATACTCTATAAGATCTTAACCTTCTTTATTAGGCCATCTGAGACAGAAATTTCTCATTTAAAGTTTACTTTAATCAGTTGGCCTGGGGCATATCTTCAGGAGACTGTGTTGAGTATGAATTGTAGGAGGTATCAGCCCATTGTATAAACCACCATGCCTAAGCAGGTGATGCTGGACTTTAAACAAAACAGGGAAGCAAGACCCAGCATACAGGCTGGCAAGCAGCATTCCTCCATGATTCTTATTACTTCCTCAGTGATGAATCTTGACTTGGATGCATAAGGCAAATAAATATCTTCCTCCCAGAATTTTCTTTTGGTCAGAGTGTTTTATCACAGCCAGAGAAATAAACTAGAACACAACCCTAAAGAGAGATCAAGGCAATAATACCAGGAGATAACAAATTGGTCTTATGTCTTTTTCTTCACTTTTCACCCATACACAATGCTAAAGATTATGACTGAAATCACAGGGCTCTTCATACTTTTCTAACTTTCCAAGAGCCTTTGAGTTGTGATAAATAGAAAGAAAACATCAAAAGTGACAATTACATTGCCTTTTCCAAAAAAGACACGGCCTTTAAATTGGAATCAATAAAGCCCTAGCATTTCTTATTCACACTTTTGGGTGGCAAAACAAGATTGATAAAGGAGAAAAGACAGATAAATGCAAGAAAAATCTGGCTTCACACTCCTTGCCACCTACTCAAGAATATTCACTCCTTTTCTCTCTCACTTCTTTAGAGATTTAAACATTTCTAGACTTCTCAAGACCAAGTGGCTTTAGAAATGTTGATCCATTTATCTAGCACCCTCCTGGGAATGGAGAGAAATGTGATTTGGCCTGGCTCTCCTAAGAAGGAAATGAGAGAACCAGATGCTAAACCCATTCATCTCTCCTTGCTGTGCTGTTTTCAAATGGCATGAGGAAAAAATAATCTACTCTCACTAGCCTTGCTACCCTACTCTCCTGTCCTTCATCCCATGTGACTATTTCGTGCAGCCACCCTGGGTGTCTACATTGACTGGAACACCTCATCTCAGAACTCTGTGGGGATCCTCTCCTTACCTCTTCTTCCAACTGAGGCCTGGTCTGAGCTCTGCTCTGAAATGAAGGGATACTTGTACAGACCTTTTCTGCACATCTGCAGGCAGCTTAGGAAGACTTGTTGTCTGTTTTCTTCATTGAGGATAGGATGTGCCAAGAAAAGTCTCAATATGTAAACTTTTAAACTTTTGTTGAATAAATAAATGATTGCATCATAAGATGATATGAATCAAGTCTCCACATTATTAAAAAGAAAATGGACATTATTAATTTAAAACACTTGCTAGGGTGAAGACTTTTCATAGGGAGATACAACACACACACACACATACACACACACACACACACACACACACTCACCACTCACCCCAGATATCAAACCTACAGCTGACTACAGTAATTAATAGTATTTTTTATTCTTTGGGGGCTTACCACCCAGCTCCAAAATAAATTCATGGAGACTTATTTTTTCTTATGAATGCCTGGCCTTATCTCGACTTGTTTCTAGCCAGTTTTTCTTAACTTAAATCATCATGTCATACATACCTAATGTGACTACATGTTTGATTACTAATGGTTAGCTACTAATCTCATTTCTTAATTATACATTGGATATTAAATGAGTTGCATAAGCATAATACCCCAAACAAGAGTAGAAACATATATGCAGCATAACAAAATAACTTTAAATTTGTAACAATATACCAAAATCCATGTCAATGCAAAATACCTGAGATTAATAGTTGTCTTTTTATCCCAATTCGTGTATTCCCTTAAATGATAACAAACATCCACAATCTACCAAATAACCAAAGACTACTCACTTCTTGTGAATGTGGGTGGCATGTTCTACAGACTGTTTCTTGTTGTGTGTAGGTGAAGGCATCTTTGGGGTCTTGGGGAAAAATTAAGATTATGACCAAGTCCTGGAAAAACCTGCTATAACCATTGTTGAGATATATCGTCTGCCAAGATTCAGGAGATCTCCCCTCATCAAACCTGATCCACATCAACCTTGAAAGAATCCACAGCCTCTCATCTCCTGTGGGAACAAAAGCAAATCTCTTCTTCAAAGCAATGCATTCTTTTAGTTTCATTTTAAAGTTAAGGCATTCCTTTTTAAATAAATTTTCACTTAAATTAAAAACTATCTTATTTTATATATAATTCCAATTTCCTTCTCCCTCCCATCCTCCCATACCTCCAGCTAATCCCCCCATCCCCTGCCCCATCCATTCCCCAGTAGGGTGAGGCTTCCTATGAGGAATCATCAAAGTGACACATTATTTGGGGCAGGACCTAGGCTCTCCCCATCTATCTAGGCTTAGAGAGTATCCCTCTATAGGGAATGGGATTTCAAAGCCCACTCATTAACTAGGGATAAATACTGGTTCCACTGCCAGAGACCTCATATATTTCCCAGGCCTCCCAACTGACACTGTTCGGGGAGCCTGGTTCAGTCTTATGCTGGTTCCCCAGTTGTCAGACTGGGGTTTGTAAGCTCCCACTTGCTCAAGTAAACTGTTTCTGTGGGTTGCCTCAGCATGGTCTTGTCCCCCTTCCTCATCACTCCTCCCTTTCTACAATTGGATTCCAGAAGATCAGCTCAGTGCTTGGTTGTGAATCTTTGTTTCTGTTTCCATCAACTACTAGATGATGGCATTTGAGGTAGTCGTTAATCTCATTATATGGGAAGGGCATTTAAGGTAGCCTCTCCACTGTTGTTTATATTGTTATTTGTGGTCAAACTTGTGGATATCTGGACATTTCCCTAGTGCCAGATTTCTCTTTAAATTTATAATGGTTCCCTCTATTAAGGTATCTCTTTTCTTGTTCTCCTCTATTTTTTTCCTGGACTCGATCTTCCTGATACTTCAAGTTCTCCTCCCTCTTTCTTCCCTCCTTTTTCTCGTACCTCCCTCCCCACTCTCCCTGTGCTCCCAATTAACTCAAGAGATCTTGTCCCTTTCTCCTTCTCTGGGGGACCATATATGTCTCTCTTAGGGTCCTCCTATTCTCCAGCTTCTCTGGGTTTGTGGATTGCAGGCTGGTTATTCTTTGCTCTATGTTTAATATTCACTCATGAGTGAATGCATACCATGTTTGTTTCTTGTGTCTCAGTTACCTCACTCAGGATGGTTTCTTCAAGTTCCATCCATTTGCCTGCAAATTTCAAGATTCCATTGTTTTTTTTTCCACTGACTAGTACTCCATTGTTTAAATGTACCACATTTTCTTTATCCAGTTTTCGGTTGAGGGGCATCTAGGTTGCTTCCAGGTTCTGCCTATTACAAATAATGCTGCTATGAACATAGTTGAACAGATGTCCTTGTTGTATAAATGTGCATCCTTTGTGTATATGCCCAAGAGTGGTATTGCTGGATCTTGTGATAGACTAATTCTCATTTTCCTGAGAAACTGCCATACTTGTTTCCAAAGTGGCTGTACAAGTTTGCACTCCCACCCGCGATGGAGGAGTGTTCCCCTTTCTTCACATCCTGTCCAGCATAAACTGTCATTGGTGTTTTTGATTTTAGTCATTCTGATAGGTATAAGATGGTATCTCAGAGTTGTTTTGGTTTGCATTTCTCTGATGGCTAAGGATGTTGAGCAGTTTCTTAAGTGTCTTTCAGTCATTTGAGATTCATTTATTGAGAATTCTCTGTTTAGTTCTATCCCCCACTTTTAAATTGGATTATTTGGTGTTTCGGTGAGTAGCTTCTTGAGGTCTTTGTATATTTTGGAAATCAGACCTCTGTCAGATGTGGGATTGGTGAAGATCTTTTCCCATTCTGTAGCCTGCTGTTTTTTTCTTATTGACTGTGTCCTTTGCCTTACAGAAGCTAAAGAGTTTTAGGAGGTCCCATTTATTAATTGTTGATCTCAGTGTCTGTGCTACTGGTGTTATTCAGGAAGCAGTCTGCTGTACCAATTCATTCAAGGGTACTTCCCACTTACTCTTCTAAGAGATTCAGTGTGGCTGGATTTATGTTGAGGTCTTTGATCCATTTGGACTTCAGTTTTATGCATGGTAATAGATAGGCAATTCTCATCAAAATCCCAGCCCAATTCTTCACAGATCTTGAAGGAACATTACTCAACTTTATATGGGAAAACAAAAACCCAGGATGGCCAAAACAACCCTTTACAATAAATGAACTTCTGGAGGCATCACCATCCTTGAACTCAAACTCTACTTTAGAGTTGTAATAGCTTGGTATCGGCACAAAAAGACAAGCAGACCAATGGAATCGAGTTGAAGACCATGACATTAATCCATTCACCTATGAACTCCTGACTTTTGACAAAGAAGCTAAAATTATACAATGGAAAAAAGAAAGCATCTTCAATAAAGTGTGCTGACATAACTAGATGATGACATGTAGAAGATTGCAGATAGATCCTTATCTATCGCCAAGTTAATGCATTCTTGAAATATTTTTGTTTATTTCTTTCATCATTCTCTCTTTCAATCCCATGTCTTTTATCATTTTCTTAACAGCAATCAAAAAATTCAAAATCAGCACAATAACATACAGGATCCAGACTTTCCATGAAAGTCCCATCTTACATGACTTTTTTCTTGTATATTACTTTTACTCTCTCTGTAATGACTTCACTCATTTTTAAATTATTTCTTTTAATGACTGTCTATATCCTTTCTCTTTTCTTTCTTAAACTTACACACAATTTTAGACACACTGTAACCTGTTGAGAGGGTTTTAGGGTCTTGATATGTCTTTACTGTATATCTCTTGTCTTTTTGTTTGCATGAGCAAAAACCTACTAAGCAGCTGTGCTAGTATCTCTGCACAGCTTTGAGGCTGGATCCATCTGTTTCTTGGGTTGTGAAAGCCAAGCCTAAAGCTCATGCCCCATTCAGAGGTACATTTGCCCAAGAACTGCATGCAAACCCTCAAGTCTGCACAGTGACAAGTGTTATTTTTACTTAGGTTTTTGTTTCTACTTAGTGTGGAAAATGCTGTTTAAGTGCTCTGCTGTATGGCAGAATCAGAACCCCATGTTGGGCTCACAACTGTTGTTAGCTTTTTTTGTTTTACTGTTTTCTCTTTGGGGGCCCACCATCCAGCTTCCAAATAAATACACAGAGACTTATTCTTTCTTATGAATGCCTGTTCAAACTTGGCTTGTTTCTAGCTGGCTTTTCTTAATTTAAATTATCCAGTCTATCTTTAGCTTCTGGGCTTTAAGCTTTGTTAATGTCTTACTCCATGACTTGCTGTGTAGTTGGGTGACTGGACCCTGGAGTCTTCCTCTCTTTCTCCCTTTCTCACTCTTCAATCCTCTCTTCCCAGATTTCATTTCCCCTTTATTCCACCTGCCTGCCATCCCTGCCTATCCATTCTCCTGCTTTGTTATTGCTGTTCAGCTCTTTATTATAGCAACCAGGTGTTTTAGACAGGCAAAGTATCACAGCAACATAAAAGAATGCAACATATCCTTGCATCATTAAGCAAATGCTTCACAGTATAAACACATGTAGCACATCTTCTAATATTCCACAACAGATGAATGCACTTGGTGATGGAGCTACTAACAAGAATGTAGGTGAGAGGTTACTTGCAGGAGTAGGGATGACCCCAAATATGCATCACAAAAGCCTGCCCCTGCACCTGCATAGTCATGTCTATAGCTCTCTGTCTAAAGTCAAAGGAGCTCACTGTGTCCTGGAAACACCCTCTATGCAGCTTGGCTGGTCAGAGTTCCCTCCTTTAGCAGCTCTGTTGCATTTCTGTAAGCCTGGGGACAGGGACCCTGACTCCTGCAAGTTTAACCTTTCTCAGACATGTGAGGTTTATTTACTTCTTGAGTCTCATGAGCCTCCCCCTCTTTGCCAGAGGGCCTGTTTCAACTCCAGGAAAATGAAGCAAAGGACATCCTCAGTGGTTACTGCCTGTGCTTGGTCTTCTGGGGCCCCTCTCAACAGGAACAAATGATGCTTGTTTCACACTCAGAGTATGGCATGGGCCTAGGACCAGTACATACAACACCTAGTTTGATTTCATAAACACAGCAGTTGCATTAGTCCACTGTCTGCTCCTGTAATGAAATACCTGAGGCTGGATACTTAAAAATTAAAAAAGAATTCTTTAAAAAGAAAATAAAATCCCTCTTCTGGAGCGCCAGGGGCATGGTAGCAGCAGCATCTGCTGGCTTTCTGGAAGATGGCAACACAGTGAGAAAACGAGCAGGAGTGGTCCTGTAGTGAGAATGGGGATTCAGGTTCACCCTTTCATAACAATCATCTTAAAAGAATTAGCCAAGGTCCCATAAGAGCAATATCAACTGTTTGTGGTATAGTGCCCAATGTCCTAAGTACCTCTCCCAAGGCTCCATCTTTTACATTGAGGGCTGAACCTCTGATGCAGGAAGGGTATTAGAAGTCATGGAGCCCTTAAAGGGCCATTGTTTACTCACACTCACATGTGCAGATGGCATCTGAAGGTTTAGATGGCTCATACAAAGGACTACAGCTGTGAGAAGGGGGTTTATACTCACATCTGTTGGCTGCAGATATAACTCTTTCCACTTGATGATGGAGGAAAAGAGAAGGTAGAAAAGGAGTAAGGTATGACAGAAACACTTATCTTTTAGGTAAAGAGCTCACAAGGGTCCGCATTATTTCCTGGGAACCCAGGAAAATGTTAACACTTGATGGGGGAATTTTCTTCTGTATATATGTTTCTCTTATTGGTTAGTGAATAAAACACCGACTGGATGATTGGCCAGATAAGAAGTGACATAGTTGGGCAGAAACTTGATACAAGTTAACCATAGAGATCTGGAGGTCTGTACAGACAGACAGGAAGTGATGTAGCTGGGCAGAAACATGATATAAGCAGGGACAAACAGGAAATCATTCTCCCCTCTTCTCTGTGGAGAGGCTGAGCTCATCCTGTAGCATGCAAAGGAATTGTAGGTCCAGTAAGCCACGGCCACATGGAAATACACGGATTTGTAGTTATGGGTTAATAATTAAGTCAGAGCTAGCCAATAAGAAACCATAGCCAATGACCAATAACCTCATAATTAATATAGTGTCTGTGTGCTTTTGGGGGGCACAGGAGGGCTGTGGGAGCCTGCAGGCCCAGAAACAAAATGGTGCCAACAATGTGCAGCATGAATTACTACATAGAATAGCAAAAGCTTAAAAGGGATTTTAGAAACAAAAGAACACAGACAAGCACAGACAAGTGCTTCTTGGTAGCACTATTTTCTTGGGTGGGCTCTGTTTTGCTAGAGACAAGCAGATACTCTCATGGCTTCTTTAAGGGAGGTTTCCTGACTCAGCATAAGCATAAAAAACGCTGCAGGAGAAGCTGATGGCAACAATGACCAGCATGCTGCATGGCAGATTTATTTTTTACTCAACAGTTCAAGAGTTGAGGCAGTGAGCACAGTTCCCAGTGCTGGCAGTAAACTTATGCCTGCCATGTTGGAAAGCCAGTAGCTAACACAACCTCTGCTTTAATTTTAGCAATGTCGCTTAGCAGATAAAAGAATAGTGGCCAGAAAAAGATACAGATATGCAGTAAAGACAGATTCAGATGAAGAAAATCCTGGATTAGCAATTAAGACAGAGCTAGCCAAATAATAAACCCTAGTCACTGGCCAACAGCTTTGTTACTAATAAAACTTCTGAGTGCTTCTTTGGGGCAAGGAGGCTGTGGAACCAGGTGGGAACTCTATTAGAAACATTCACTATTTAATGTCATAATCATGTCTGTTGTTTCAAAACCATAATTTTAATTCATTTAACAATACTGGTATTTGTGTATAACATACATCAACTCACACATACTTTGTTGTGTTTATTCATTTTATTTTATTTTTTTTTTGAATTTTAATTGTGTGTCTGGCATGTATGTCTCTGTGAAGGTGTACACATGTGTGCAAATGTCTGAAGAGGCCGTAAGAGGGCATCATATTCTCTGGAACTGGAATTATGGGTGGTTGTGAGTCACAACGTGGGTGTTGGGAACTGAACTCAGGTACTATGGAAGAGCAGTATGTGCCCCTAATCATCAAGCCACCCTTCATCCCTTCATAAATAATTTTAGCTGCTTCCTTTACTTCTTAGCCCCAAATAAGAAATTAATAATTCCTAGATATGGCACATGTTTCAAGTATTAATCACTATTGTGCTAGAGATAATAGAAGGAAAAAAAAGACTAACAATTTTCTTGGGATGAATTTCATGAAGAACTTAATTTTTCCTGCTGTGTGTGAGGAAAGCTGGCTTGCTGTGGAAGTGGGTAGCCCATAGGGTTTGTGTTTCAAAGCTGAGGGCAGCAGTCCTCAGAGCAAGCTGAAGGATGAGATGAAATTACAGGGCACTTCCAAGCATTGCTTGAGGGGCTGTATGTCTGGAGACACTCATGGTCTCCTCTTCTTTACCTGTGACTTACTTAGTAACAGGCCAGCAAGAGACATGATGACTTCACAGGATGGATCTTGTACTGGTATTCTGAAATAAAAAAGTGTGTGTGGGGGTGGGTGAGTGGGGGGGCAGCAGTTAGAAGGCAGTTCAGAAATTTAAGATTTGAATTTTTGTATCTATTTCCTCATTTGTAGAATTAGTGTACATCAACTGGGAATCAGCATTGAGTCTCAGAGACAGGAGTTTTGCTCTAAGTTTATCTTTCAGGAACTTATGGACAAGGATCAATGAGCACATCTTTAAAATCATTGTAGTTACAATAAGGAAATGTTCCTGAGAGTATATGGATACAACTTTCTCCTCTTCTGATTCATGCGACATGCTATTTTCAAGAGATAAAAGGAAGCATGCCTGTTTCTTGCTACACAGAAAACTGCTGGCTTTTTAACCTATTTGAGAGCCCAGAGTTTAGTGAAACGATGTCCATTTACACACTACATTTGAAAATAGATGTAGTTGTACACATATAAAGGAGTCTCTCATTTCTGAGAGTCTTTAACTCACAGCAACTGCTATGTGGGAAAGGCAGCTCCAGTCGCTAAAAGTGCTTTCCTTGCCAGCCTGACCACCTGAGTTCCGTCCCCAGGACCCATGGTAGAAGGATAGGATTGACTCATGAGAGTTGTCCTTTTTCCTTCACACATGTGCACATACACAATTATGATAATGATAGACAAAACAATCATTAAAAAGAGGTAGTGACTGCTATGAAAAAACAGATTAGAAAATTAGATGGCTCTGTCCTAGGAGACAGAGCATCTTCCTCTCCCTGACCTGAAGTATGAAATGTTCTGTGCACAGGTGAGAACTGTAGACAGAGGTTTTGTTCACAATCCATGCTATGCCTGTGATCTCCTTTAAAAAGTTGTGTGACTTCCCATTGCTCATTGGATCAAAGTCAGTTACAAATTATGAATTGAATTGAGAGGAACAAATTTATCCTTAACGGCCACTTGTGACCCAAGGAATACACGAAGAAATAAGCCAAGTCCATGTTGGGGTGGGAAATGGGATGTGTGTGGGCAGTGTATTGGATAGATTCATTCAAGGAGATCTGCTAGACACTAGCAGACAAGCGGGGGACAATGTCCTCCAGCCACAGTAGAGGGAATCCCACTGAGAAGACTTCCTTTGGTAAACTAGAGACTGAACATTCTAAAAGCCATTTTTAAGGAATATTCAAGCATCTCCTGCTTCTTCAAAGAGAACCAGAAATTCATAAACAAAGTATGAAGGGGAGATGGAAGCAGCAGAAAGAGAAGAAAGTTTAGTGACCTCCCCTGACCCAATGGTAGAAAGAAAATAACCAAAGTCAGAATTAAACTATGTTTTGAGGCAGACATGTAGGGGAGAAGAAAGGGGGGAAGACTAAAATAAAGGAACTGAGAGGAGAAAAAATAACATACATGGAGAGCTTAGCCTATAAATAATAGCTACGCCAGAAAGACAGAACAGAAAAAAATAAATGAATTTAAATGAAAAGCATTTCACAAACTCGCACGTGAAGATTGAGAAAGGAAAATCTATTCTAGGCAGAGAGGATGGGAAGAAATCAGGCATGGATATTTCATTACAAAGACATTTAGACTTTTAAAAATAATGAAAGGAATTTAAGGAAGAAAAGCCTGTTTCTTTCAAAGCATAAGTTGTCTCTGTGTTGCAGTACCAAACCTAAATGTTAGTAGGACCAGTAATACTTAAAGCATTTTGATGGGCAAACCCCACTAGTAATTTAATAATTCAACATATATTCACAGAAGCACACATACCAATAAGCTTAGAGGGTAGAAGACAGAATGTGTTATGTGAGAGGATAAACTCGGAAATTGAGAGATTAAGGAAAATAGAGATTCAGTGGCTGATGTTCTTGGAATGATATTGTATTGTGGACTGGAGAATTCAGGGTTTGACTTGGGAATACAACATTAAAAAGGAAGCTTTGAGCAAGGCATGGTTGTGAATGCCTTTGATCCCAATACTTGGTAAAGAGAGGGAATCCCTGTGATCTTGAGACCCAGCCTGGTCTACATAGTGAGTTCTAGGACATCCCCAGAACTGCATAGTGGAATCCTGTATCAACAAAACAAAATAAAGATACCCATAAAAGAAGCTTTTATAGGAGAACAATATATTGTTGTTGGATTCTGTTCTGGTTAGTTCAACTGTCAGTTTGATAGCCTAGCATCATCTGAGAAGACAGTCTCAATTGAGGGATTGTGCCTATAAAGTCTAGATCCCACAAATTACTCCAGCAGTAGGATATTTGTCTTGTTAGCATTGAGATTCCATCGCACTCTAATCAGAATGACAATCATCAAGAAAACAAATAGCAATAATTCTGTCAACAATGTGGACAAAATCAAAACCCTCTATCCAGCTGGTGTGAAGGTAAACTAGCCTACCACTATGGAAATCATTGTGGAGAGGCCCCATGCACTAGCTAAGGATCTCCTATAGGACTCAGCTATTCTACATATCTTTGAGATAACCATCTATGAGAAGTGAGATTACATGGCTGACTCTGCTGGAAGCAAAAGTGGGGGAAGGAAGAGGAGATAAGGAGTCTAATTTTGGAGGAGTTGGTAGCCTATTCCTATAGTCTGCAGAGCATTGAAGTAACTAGATGCAATAGCAGGGTCAGGTAAGACTGGAAGGGTGTGGGGTGGAAACCACAGCAATGAGGATATGCACCTGCCTGTGATCAGGTTAGGTCATAGTTGATGAATGAGTAGAACATGCCTCAGGAGAGAGGAGTTTTGGCAGAGGGTAGGAACAAGAGCCCAAGAGCAGGTTTATAGGGAAGAAAGACAGCACACGCCATCATCCTAGCATGCTACATGTGAGGTTGGTAGAGGGAGAAATACTTGTGAAGACTGTCAAGAAACCATGTCCTTAAGAGCCAAGATGATGGGGGGAGAGATAATTTTAGACTAGTAGTATTTATGGCTTTGGAGCACAATATAAACAATTAAATGGAAAAATTAAAAAAATTCAATTTCATTTAAGAGTCAAAGGAATTCAGATTACAGTAAAATCTATTCTCTTCTCAGCTCCCAACACGTCTTTGTATCTTTGGTGCTGTGCTCCAACCCTCTCACAGGTTCTCTGAAGAGACTTACATTGTGTGGCCTTTTGGGGGAACATTTTGGCCATATATGCCAATGTGTTGAGTTATATATAATTTTGATGGTGCTGTCTCTTTGCTTTCTACAGCTAAGCATTCACACAACTTAGATAGGTACATTAGAGGTGACACATCTTAAATTTCTAGAATGGCATTGCATGCTTATAATGTCCAGTGCTTTTCATGGCAGTTCTTTTAAATTACATGCACTCCTGTGTGTGTGTGTGTGTGTGTGTGTGTGTGTGTGTGTGTGTGTGTGTGAAAATCACACATGTGGAGATCAGGTGACAACTTACAGGAGTGGGTTCTCTCCTTCCATCATGTGGATTGTGGGGATCAATCTCAGATCCGCAGGCTGGTGGCAAATACCTTTCTCCACTGAGCTATCTTTCCAGTCTTGTATGTCTTTTTTTAAAAAAATAATCTATCTTTATTCCACTTCTAATAATTTACACACATGTTTGCTAATTTTAGAGATGGGGAAGAGAGTGGGAGGCCCAAGGAGATAAAACAAAAAAGGGGAAAATGAGAACTTTTAGACTGCATTTACCAAGACAATACAAGTATTTACCTGGGATCTTCATGTCTATATTTTTAAAAGTTTCTCTTACATGTACAGCTTTTATATTATGCTGATAATTATAATAAAACTATCTTGAAAATGAAATAGAGTTGAGGCTAATATCTTCCCTCATGGCTAACTCAAATGTCGATAAAATAATGTGGCAAAAAATAAGAAATAAAACCCTACTCCTTCCGAGTCTTCATTTGGAGATAGATGATCTAAAACAGAGGACTAGATGAATTTGAAGCAGGCGGTCACATGCACAGTCAAGAGCAAAGAGGGAATGAATGCACGCATGCTTTCACTCAGCTCACCTCTACCCCTAGAAACCAGGGAATGGTGCCATAGAGCATGGGCTGGGCCTTTCCTCATCAATTAATGCAACTGAGACAATTCCACACAGACTTGCCACAGGTTGACCTGATCCAGACAATTCTTTTTTGAGATTCTCTTTATAGGTGGCTCTAGATTGTTTCAAGTTGTCAGCTGAAGATATAATTTTCTTCTGTGTAGAACTGACCTAATAAAGGTAGAAGAAAAGAATAAGGCCTTATACTGTGTGGACGCACATACACAGGCCTGTACATGGTTACATACACATATCCACACATGTAACCAGATATGTGCCAGCTATACGAAGAGATTAAGAGGAATGAAGAAGATCAAAGAGAAAACTCCACACTCAGAATGGACATGTATCCTGGGCTGGGACAATTGTATTGACCAGTAGTGTACTTAGTGTTGAAACTTTTACTCCAGGAGTGAAGTAAGGGCTCATGAAACTTAAAAATTAAACAAACTTCACATGTCTGGGAAAACTGTGCAGAGAGCTCCAGGACTGAAGCTATCAGCAGTGTCATCTGTGTTAGGCTGGGCTTTTTGGTGATGTAGCTGAATTCCTGCTCTTGTAAGAAAGCCCTCACTCATACTGCTAGTAATCTCAATAAGTACTCATTGGTTCACCGAGTTGGACTCTGCTGTGGTTGTTACTTCTGTCTGTCACTGATTCCCTTTCTGGGATGAGTAGACTCATGTGCTGCTTCTCCCCAGAAAAAGGCTCTCACAGAACAGTGTGTGTGTTCAGCTCTGCCAGTTTTTGAGGGAGAATAAATCTCTTGTGAACATTGCCTTACTGTCAGCCCATGAAGCACTCACCTGGGAATTCCGACAGCTCATGTTTCTTGTGCAATGGGCTGTTAACTTCAGCATGGATATTATGCATATCTTCCAGGGCTCAGCAAGGCAGTGTCTGTTTATAAACAGTGTAAGTTAACTTAATGCATCAATACTAAGTTAGATAAAGTTTTATTTGAATAACATTTTTGGTGTCACCTGAATAAATAATATAAGAAGAAAGATTACAGAGAGTGCTTATCCTGCCATCAGGGGCAACATCTGATAATTTCATTAAATTCTCAGTATTCTTTGGCACATCTGTAATAGAAAGATCTAGTTTTTTATGTAAACACAATGAAAGAAGAAACTATAATTGTTTTTCTCACTAATATCCTTCAATACGTCCTAGGTATTTTAAAGGAATTACCTAAGGTTTGTGCTTCTGTCCAAACTATTCATGAAGCATTTAGAATTTTAAGAAATATAGTAACCCATATTTATATGATTCAAATGCACAGAATACTAAATTTTTGAATAGAATTCTTTTAGTTATAAACATTAGAGGAAGTGCCTTGTCTACATATATTATCAACTTTACATTGACATTTTGATAGCTATTTATATTCTCTTAAATTTGTCTTCTAATTTTATCAACTCTCCATTATAACTTTATTTTTTAATTCCTTCCTTTCTCTCCCTCTTTCTTTCATTGTGTGTGTGTGCACATATGTTCATACTATAGCTTGCTTATGGATATTAGAGGACAGCATTCAGCCTTTAGTACCTCCTATCATTTGGGCTCAGGGATATAATGCAGGTCCTAAGTCTTGGCAGCAAGCACCTCCACTAGCTAAGCTGTGTTACTGGCTCATGCTCTAGTTGTTAGACTGTCCCTCTTGTGACATGGTTTCTGTTGATCATTAGTTGACTCTTGTGATGTAGAAGCCAAAGAAATTTGACACTTGTCTAACTTAAGATCAGTCAAACTTGTGATGCGTTTTGATTGCAACTGAGACAGAACTCTGGAAATCCTCTGTCTTCCCATGCCCCTCTGTCATCATGAATTCCTGTGGGTGTTAGACTTACAAGGAGATATGGCAAAGAGCCATTCCAGCCACTCCCAATCAGTCATCTAGAACCATGGCGAGTCTATAAGGGAAGCTTAAAAGGGAAAAGTCATTCTTCATGATGGTGTAGACTGAATTTCAATGGAACCTTTTATGGAGCCTGAGCTGAATTTCAAGCTGAGAAGAAGAGCTTTGCCAAAGCTGCTGCAGATGAGTTGGGATCTGAACCAGGAGTAAATCATACTCCACACTGCATCTTGTCTCCATTGTGAGTATGTATTGATTTAAACTACACATATCAAATTGCATGAAATGAAACCTACAGATAAAACATAACATGAGGGGTTGGGGAGTGGCTCAGTGGATAGAACGCTTGCTGTGTAAGCACAAAGATCTGACTTCTGATTCTTAGAAACTGCAAAAAACTGAGTGTGGCAGCGTGCACCTGCAATCTCAGTTCTGGAAGAGGCAGACCAGCAGAACCCTGTAATCTGCTGGCCAGCCAGTCTAGCTGAGTTGGTGAGCTCTGGGTTCAATGAAGAGATCATGTATCAAAAAATAATGTGTAAATCAATTGAGAAAACCTTCTCATGTTGACCTTTGTTTTATACAAATGCTCTCATGGTTCATGTCCCTACCAGATGTGCACACATGTATACACCACATAGCAACATAACAAAAAAACATACTGCAAGAATGAAGATGCAGTCCTCCTCAGCAAAACACTGATTTGTTAAAACTGTTCATTGAGGTCTGGAGTGATGGCTCAGTTTGAATGCTCATTACACTAACATGAGGCTCTGAGTTAGATTTCTAGAACTGATGTATAAAAGTGTCAGCATTGGTGATGTGTTAGGGAAGACATGAAGTTTCCTGGGCCTATCTGGCCAGTCATAACCCTTCTAGATGAGGTCCAGGTCAGTAAAAGATCCTCACCCATAGAAAAAAGAATGGTATATGAAGAACAAAACTTATATAAACTTGAGGCTGGGGCTGCTTGCGAACCTGATAAGCTTGAGGAACTCTGTGAGACTTGTGAGTTGCTTACTTCCTAGGTCTTAATGAGCCTACTTTCATAACTTCTTGGCTCTCAATGAACTTCTTTTCAGGGTGAAATGTTTCAATTCCAGAGGCCATTGGTACACTACATAAAGTGAAGACCCAAATGTCCTCATCTACTCTAAAACCTGCAGTTATATACCAAAGGAGCCAAAAAATTAATGGAAAACAAGATTCTTCTCAAAAAGGAATCACCATTTTGTGAGTAGGCAAAATGGAATCAAATCAACAAGGGCATGAAAAGCCTTAGAGAATGAAAGACACAAATAAAAATTCTATTATAGTTTATATAGTCAAACCAAGAAGAAATGAGAAATAATAGTGGCAGGGTCATTTAAAAGCATGCCTTTCAATTTCAAATTGAAAAATCAGATAGACAAAAATGAACATATGGGATATATTCATAATGTAGTTTAGAGGCTCATTAATTCAATGCATTCCAAACTTTGTATACTAAGGAAATGACACTTTCTCTTTCAGACCACATAGAACATTTGCACAATATATTTTCCTCTAGGAAAAATAAACCATGAATTCCAAATAGCACTAAGACCGTTTTTTGTTTCTATAAGTAATATCAAGATGAAAGAAAAAAATCACAATCTACCAAGCTAAAATCAGAAATGTCTGTTGGAGGTAGAAGTATGGGTACTAATATTCTCATATTTTATTGCAGAAAGCTCTGGGGTAATGTGTGAATACAGGAAACCAAGAAATAGAGACTGTGCTCAGCTGAAGAACACAGTATGGCAAAACCCCTATGTCATCAAGAGGAAGTACGTTACTGTTTCAGAGATGGCTCAGTGCTGAAGATCAATGGCTGCCTTACAGAGGATCAAAGTTCGGGTCTGAGCAACCATATCATGGCTCATAATCATCTGTCACTCCAGCTTTACGGAATCTGACACCATATTCTGGCCACTGCCGACATCAGGCATACACACAGTACCCAAACCCACAGGCAGTCAAACACCCATGTACATAAAATAAAAATAAACAAGTAAAATGGTAATGAATGAATTCATCTAAAGAAAAGTGTCTTGGACACTTTGTACATCGAAACAGGAGCCAAGAAACATCTACTAATACAAAGGGGTAAGAAGAAGAACCAAAAACTAAAATTAGAAAACTGCATTCAAGCAGAGTAGTTTTCTATAATAAAGATCTTCATGTACTTAGAGTTTATAACAAGCCTACTCAGAATCTTTTTGAACCAAACCAGAGAGCATGCAAATTCATAGTTTATAAAGTAGAACATATGTACATTGGTATGAAAGCATGCATATATGCATATATTCCTAAAACAGAATTTATAGCTTTTTAAAGTATGGACGAAACATTTGCAAAAGTTAAAATAGATTCTGTTCTAATCTATAAAGAAAGCTCAAACAAATTGCAAAAGTATAAATAATGTAGATGATGTTCTCTGAATGCCATTCACGAAAACTAAAGTAAAAGAATGTATGTGTCAATTGAACAGGCAATGCCTCTTGAGGAAACAAACCTGAATTTTCTTCTATACAGTAACAAGAGTAAGCATATAAATAAGTATGTAGGGCATCATTAAAGCACAGGTCAGAAAAATTCAAAAACCTACATACTTATCTTAGTAAAGAATGGAAATCAATAAACACTCAACTCAAAAAGTTAGGGCCTCAACAAAGGAGAATTAAAGGATCAAGAAAAATAGGCAGAAAATAATGACACAGAAAACAGGCAAAATATTTGAGTTCTTTAGATTCAGATGAGGTAAGTTAAAATTCTCAAGACCTGTTTTTTTTTAATTTGTTGTTATTGTTTTGTTTTTTGTTTTTAAAAACAGGACAGGGTTCTTGGGCATATGTCTTAGTGGTTCAGAGTTCTTGCTGCTATTATAGAAGACCAGAGTTTAGTTCCTAGCACACATGTCAGATGTTTCATACTCTCTGTAACTCCAGCTCCAGAGGGGATTAGGTGCCCTCTCCTGGCTTGTGAGAGCACTTGCATACACACACACACACACAACACACACACACACACACACACACACACACAGACACACAGACACACAGACACACAGACAGACAGACAGACAGACAGACACGCACACACACACACACACACACACCAATGAATGGAACCTAACCTAAGGAGATCTGATTTAGCAGGCTTGTGGTGACTTTCTTAAAGCTCTGATGTGATTTTGGTGGCTAGGACAGAGTAAGCACTGGAACGGGGAATTAGCTGTGTCTTCTTATTTAATTTTGAAAAGTAAAATTGTAGCAATATGGATCAGGGAGATAAATATTCTCATTGCCAACTCTGATGACTGAGTTAGATCCCTGGGACCCACATGCAAGAAAGAGAGATATCGCTCTAGTAAGTTGTCTTCTGACCTCCACATGTGCACTGTGGCATGGGTCCTATGCTCATACAAAAAAATAAACAAATGTAAAAAAATGGTAGTGTTAAAATTTGATGTTTCTTTAGAATAAAAACTCTAGGCTGAGGGCAGTAATATATCCAAGTTTCTATTGCTTCTCAAACCATTTTATCAAGAACATTATGCAATGGAAATATAGGAGCACTTACCCCTCAGGGTGCATTTTCTCCATCCCAGTCATCACTTGGTGTTACAGCATTCATGCCGTGCTCTTCATTGCTGTTAGTTATAATCTATCATCTTTTACTCTGTACTCTGAAAATATTAAATAACCAATAGTCTTAAGCTGCATGCTATTCTAAGTAGCCTAGTGGAATCTCACTATATTATGCCCTGCCATGCTCCACTTGGTCAGTTTTTTTGGTGTAGTCGTGATGTGTAGGCTACCTGCATAGTAGGCATTCTGCAATCGTCATATCTACTGTTGAGGCACTAAGGTGCTTGGGATTAATTTACCTTTACATAATATTAGCTTCATGCTATGTTATGACACTTTAAGCCATTCCCTTCGCATCAGCTTTTCACAGAGGTATTGTGTCATCTACATCATCTCAAGAAGAAATATGATGGCGACATCATGAGATATTTTTTTATAGTGGAAGAGAACATATTCCAACAACTATTTTTAAAGGAAGTATTTTATTTTTAGTGTGTGTGTGTGTTTGCTCATGTGTCTGTTTGTACATGTGTGTACACACATATGTACAGGTACCTCTAAATGTCAGAAGGGTGAGTCAGATCCCTTGGAGCTGGATTTACAGATAGATATAAAGCAGCCTGTCTTGGGCTCTGGGAACCAAACTCTGGCCCTTTGCAAGGACAGGAAGAAAGTGTTCTTAACTACCAATACATATTTCCAACCCCAATTTTCTTTTTGGCATGTGTATGTGTATGCTCATTCATATGTGTATGGGTGCACCTGTGTAAGGGTGTCTGTGTGTGTGTAGGCCCAAATGCTGATGTTAGGTTTATTCCTTCATCGCTCTCCTACTGAGGCAGGGTCTTTCACTGATCTCAGAACTTGCAATTGGCTAGCTTGTCCTAGGGATCTTCTGGAATTATATACTGCCAGGTACTTTTATATAGACTGTGGATCCTATTTATTTGTGTTTGGGTGGAAAAAAGTTAATACATTTTGTTATAATTGTTCAGCCATTTTATCCTAGTGTATTAGTACATCTATTGATTACTATTGTTGTTGATCTCTTTGTGTGCCTCTATTAATTAAACATTGTCCTAAGTAAATAAAGTAACATAATTATGGGGAAACTGTTAAAAACTTCTTAAGATTATGAAGAAATGATGGAATAGATCTCCTCAAAATGCACTGTATATATGTATGAAATTCTCAAGGAATAAAATATATTTTTTCAAAATAATTATTTTCAAGAGGATAAAATTGTTCAGCATTGTTGTAATTACAAATATCCAAAGTTAAAGACAGGGTGTCTTTCACATCTTGCAGAAACTTAAGAATGATGCTCATCATGTTGGTGCAGAAGTCAGGAAATTGAAACACAGGTCTGGGGATGAAGGTTATAGAGCCTGTGTAAGTTAATTTGATAATGTAAAACAAAAACATACTCATAACTCCATATTTTGAACTTTCAATATTCTTTTAATTTACTTTATTAAGTATCAAGTTTCTTACTTCTCTATACTTGGATTTTAATTATTTTTAAAGATTTATTTTATTATGCGTATGTGAACGTGCATATGTGGATACAGTGTCCACAGAGGTCATTAGGTGGCATCAGATCCCTTGGAGTTATAGGGGTTAGGAGGCACCTGCCATAGGTGCTAGGAACAGAATTCTTTGTCTTTACCCAAAGTAATATATGCTTTTAATCCATGAACCAGAGCTCTAGTCCCAATGTACTTGGGTTTTAATTATAATACTGCATACAATATATTCCTAGGTAGCCAAATCATAGCAATATTTATAAAATATTTATAGTAAGTGAAATTTGGAAAAATCCAGTGTGAAACAGGAGTAACTATTTAAATGTAATTGGAAATATTGATGTAATGATTTATATAGTAGTTATTTATTGACAATAGGAGTCACTGAAATAGCACAAAAATAGGTTTTAAAATTGCCATTGTAATTATCCATATTGATGGATGAAAACAGGTATCATGAAAGTTACAAAACAAACAGAAAAGTACCATTATAGATTAAAATAACTGAGAAGAAATACACTTTTGAAAGTCATTACTGGTATTACATTTAAGTTTCTCCAGATATGTTGTAAGTTTTTTCAAAATTTATATTAGTTTACCATTAGATAAGAAAGAAAATAAGTACATTTTCTACTAACTATAAAGATGTTACTATGTATTTGCCAGAGGCCAGTTTGAAATTTCATAGAAGTTACACAATCTGTTCTAGTGACTATCAGTTTCTATGAAGAACTCACTGATGAGGAGGATAAATGTGTGGTTTGAAAACAGAATGGAGAATTTGTGGCTGAATGCTGCTCCTGTGTTCTGATTCCTGGCATACATACCTGCTGCATGTACTGAACTCTGATACACATAGCCTGACACACACCCACAGGTTCACAAACACTTAAGACATTTGTCTAACCAAGGTGATTAACCACCATTGCACCCAGGACTTAGGGTGTAAGTCTAAACATCTAAACATCTGCCGATGTCCAGTCTTGTAATCTTGTTCCTAGAGATGGTCATTCAGCAGTCTTGGGGTCAAGAAAAAAATCCAGTGTGTGTGTACATGGGTGCACATATGTATCTATGAATACATGTGTGATAACTAGGAAGGCCATGCATGTCTTCCTCTCTTTCCACTTTATTCTCTTTTTTTTAATTAATTTTGTTTAAATTAAAACGGTCTTATTTTACATACTTATCCTAGTTCCCTCCACCTTTCCTCCTCGCATTGCCCCCACTGTCCCCCCATCCCATTTCCATCCACTCCTCAGGGAGGGTGAGCCCTCCCATAAGGGGACATCAAAGTCTGTCACAGAAACAGCTTACCTGAGCAAGTGGGAGCTCAGGGCCCCCAGACTGACAGCTGGAAAACCGCTTTATTCTCTTGAGACAGGCTCTTTCACTGAACTGGAAGTTTGCAGTCTTACTCTTTTCCATATCCCACTTTGGCTTCTTGGCCAGGAAGTCCCAGCAATCCTCCTTCTGTCCCTGCCCTACCCCGGTGCTGTGGTCCTAGGTGCTTGCTCTCATGCCTGGCATTTTATGTAGATTCTGGGGACTGGAACTCAAGTCCTCATGCTTTTACACCAAGTGCTCTCACCTGCTGAGACATCTCCCAGGCTCCAAATTCCTAAATGTTTGTTTTAGGCATTGTTTATCATTTCCTCTTGGGGCTCACTTCCATAGGGTCTTTAGTTTAAAGAATTCTAAGTTAAATAAGGGGGTTTGAGTTTGGAGAGTGCATGAGAGGGAGCATGAAGTGACCAATTAGAGCAGTGGTTCTCAACCCTCCTAATGCAGAGGCATTTTTAATACAGGTCCTCATATTGTGGTGGCCCCCAGTCATAAAATTATTTTGTTGCTACTTCATAAGTGTAATTTGCTACTTTTGTGAAGTGTAATACAAATGTGTGTTATGCTTGTTATCTGATATGTGACTCATGTGAAAGGGTTGTTCAACCTCATAAGGGTTGTGACCCACAGATTGAGTACCACTGAGCTAGAGGGGAATTTGGAAACTTGACACTTTAGTTGGGATTCCAAGTACTCTAGTTACTTAGAAAGAGTCAGAGAGGAAATGGGTGCTTTAAATATGCAAACCTGTTTGTGTGCACCAATGAGAAAGAAAAATTTTTCCATTTTCAAAAACAGAGACAAAGAAGAAAATCAGCTGTGGCGATATTATCACTTGTTATCATCAACTCACTTCTGGTACAACATACCTAGATCAGCGTGAATTGCGTTATTTATATTGGTAACATATATGATGTTGTGACAATTCTGTTAATTTTTCAAAAATTATGTATTTTTGGGAGTTTAAGACAAAATCATCATTCTACATTCTCTGTTGTTTTCATGTTTTCAACCAGCATTAATTTTTAAAAACTGACCAAATATTACTTACTCAGAAGACTAGGCCTCCCAAGTACATTGCTATAAATAGACCCAGGAAGTCATTGTAAGAGGACACCAGACAACTTCTTTCTGAGGGTGTACAAATTTAGTGTATAATGTGGCCAGAGAGATAAGAAAGGTGCTGACGGAGTCCAGAGGACACACTGGTAAATTGGCACTTTTGAAGATGACAGGCATTAGTCTTAGTCAAATCCTGCCTGACCACCGTTGCATTGCTAAGTCCATTGTAGCCTGTTCTTTGGCATTTTAAGAATAGCCAGAAATCTTAATATCTAGGATAATCCTCTCTTTTAGTATTTTAGGCACTCTTAAGTATTAAATAAGTCATAGTGTGGGCTGAGCAAACATGTCAAATGTGTTCCTGTGATAACGCCGACTTGGACTGGGAAAAATATATAAAAATCACCCCACATCCCCGCCACTGTCCAGCTTCTTCCTCCAGGGTGTATGCAGAGTACCATTAATCACTGTAAACAAGTTCTAATTTGGCAGCTTCAGAGAAAGATCAACATTTCCCTGGGCAAGATATTAAGAGATTTATGGGTCAAAGGACCTTAGCATGCTTTCCTCAGATGAATGGGAACAAGGAAGGTAAATAAACTAGAACCAGAGATGCATCTGCACAGGCTGTATTTGGAAAATGTTATTTGACTTTGAGGATCCTGTCTTTGTTCCACATCAATACCTACTCCACCCCATCTCTCAGCGAAGGTGCCCAGCTGTCTGCAATATGTTTTGATGAACATGGCTCAATAGTGTTAGAAAAACTGCACTTGGCTTGGATGCCACATCAAATCATTTGAATTGATGAATAACACGAAAATTCATTATCTCAAATCCAATGAGATGTAGCATGGATTACTCAGTTTTCCGTGACTTCAAGGGAGAGTTTTCAGCATGCTCTTCTTTTGCAAATGTAAGATTTCATCAAAGAATGATAAACAAATATATCATTGATGTGTATGACTCTGTTAAAAGTAAGTAACCTTCGATGTCTGTGGAATGCCATAGATTTGTGAAGTGTGAGAAAAAGATATTGGGGAGAAATACATTACACACAGCTACTTTTTATTTTTATTACATTATAGTCTGAAACCACTTTTAAATTTGTAGACAGATGGTGGTGGGTAATTAAAATGCTAGCAAAATTATGGAAGGTGAAAGCCACATATATCTCTATAACAGTCATGGAAAATTGGGCGTGGTTTGCAATGAATCAAGGCAGAGATGGTGTTGAAATCAAGTATGTATGGGGGGCACAAATAACATTCATCAAGGTGTTCCTTTTCCCTTTGTGTAATGCTTGATTGAGATGGGCACTGATTATGCCAAAGATGCAAGGTAACTTTTTTCAAAGATAAAATGGATACATGAATGTACACACACACACACACACACACACACACACACACACACACACACTTGGATGTTTCCCAAGCAGTTCAGAAATATAACTTTTGATTATTTGTTTTTGTTATGAGAGGTGAAAGTTAACATTCATGAAAATTGAGGGAACATAATCACAATAACTTTAGTTCAAACTGATTAATGCCAACTTGACAATGACACTACTACCTCTCATCTGATAGATAAGTGTTGAATACAGAGAAAGGGGAAGTATTGACTTTCATGCAAAATTTCTTTCTGTCTGAGATTATTTGATTTTAAAATTATTGGAGATAAAATATCAAAGACAATATAAGCTAGAAGAAAATTAAAATCTTTTGTACTGTCTTGATCCAGAATGATCATCATTAAATACTTAAATTGTTCATGTTTGTTAATCACTAAAAAGGAAGCAACTCTCACATATTACAGTGTTATCTACTATTTAACTAAGTTTCCCTATTTTCTTTAAATAGGCTTTGTGCATTTCATTTAGAATTATTGACCTATGCTGTGTGGCTATTTTCTTTCTTTGGATGGTGGCTTCAAAGATCCAAATAGTCAGCTAAACTGAGAAGACTTAAGACATACAAACAAACAAAACAAAACCACCTCAGTCTGTGAAAATTCCTGAAATTTACAAGATTCTGGAAGCTTCTCCCTGAGGTGATACAGGCAGCAGTATCAATCTCTGGGGAGAGTCTCTTTTCTCAAGCTGCCTAAATATTCTCAGGGAGCTCAAGGGATGCGGCTTTCATGAGTAGTCACCCAGACTGGGATGAACTTTGCTGGCTGCAGCTGTGTCTGTATCCCTCATGCTCCTGTAAGTGACTCCTCACTAAGGCCCTAGATGTAACCCCAACAAGATGACTGATTCAAGCCAGACATGGGTAGAGTCTTTTGATTGTTCAGTTATTAATGTTCTATCTGTTGTGAATAGATGTTTGCTCACGTATTCCTCAGGAAATCATATGGCGGCCCATTACTACACTTTTGTGTGACTACTGTTCTTTTATGTCGCTTGCCTTCCATTTTTTGCTGTAAGAGAACTGTTCTAAAACGTGTGTATTTTTTTTTTGGTTTTTATGAGACAGAGTTTCTCTGTATTGTTTTGGAGGCTGTCGGTCCAGCCTGGCCTCGAACTCACAGAGATCCTCCTGCCTCTGCCTCCCGAGTGCTGGGATTAAAGGTGTGCGCCACCACCGCCCGGCAAAACTTGCGTATTTTAATCCTGCCATAATATACCAAAAATGGCATGCTAGTTTTTCTTCAGGATAGTACAGAAAGTAAGATTGACATTTCCAGGTGAAAAGATTTATAGGATAATATGGTTTTTGATACATAACCTTAAGTTGTCCCTTGTAAATGCCAGAAATTATTGAAGAGATTCTTACATGGCAGATGGACATTAAAGTAGAGAGTATCCCCTCTAATATTGGTAAAACAAATGAACAAGTGACACCACACACACACACGCACACCCTTCGATGGTCTCTCAAGTCCCCTTTATATTCTATGAAGAGAAAGTAACATTGTCTTTGTTTTCAGGGGTGCCCACCTTGGTACTATATCCTTCCAGAGCTAAGAGTTGGGGGAAACCCATGCCAGTCCTATGGTAAATGTCCAAGTAATCTAGAGACATCTTGCCTTTTCTGTCCTTCTCCAGAATGAAGCAATGAGTTGACGACTTCCTTTCAATTGTTGTGTTGTGACATCAGGAGTGATAATGAGTCTTCTGTTTTCTTTTCTCATATCAATGTATATTATTACTATTATTTTTCATCAACATGATACACACTGGAGTCACTGGGAAGAGAAAACTTCAATCAAGAATTGTGTCCATCAGATTGGTCTCTAGGAATGGATGTGCGCATTTTGTTGATTTATTGCTGATGTAGTAGTACCCAGCCCACTGTGGGTGGTACCATCCCTAGGCATGTGGTCCTGCGCTTTTCTGGAAAGGTAGCTGAAGGCGAGATGAGGAGTTAACCAGCATGAGAAAGCTAACTTTAGCAAGCTAGTAAGCAGCATTCCTCCTTCAGGGATTCTTTCTGTTCAGTTGCTTCCTCTAGTGTCCTGCTTGAGTGCTTGCCCTGGCTTCCTTCTGTGATAGACTATGACATAGAAGTGTAAGCCAAAGAAACCCTTTCTTTTCCAAGTTTATTTGTGGTCATGGTGTTTTACTGTAACAACAGAGAAAAGAATCCGGAATAGTGATTATAGCTGCGCTTGGACCAGGAGGCAGACACAGAACCTCCCACGGGCTTGGCATGTGAGGGCCCAGAGAACTGGCTGATCTTAAAACCATTACCTCAACATTTGTCTAGTCTCTCATAGCCTTATTAGAAGCCCAGAAAAGGAAGTTTGATACTTTCATCACTTTTAGAAAACCCCCATCTCTCAGGAGTTTCTCCTACACTTCATTTCCCACTTCCTTAAATTTTTTGCTTTTCTGTAATTCTTAATAATGTCTGCTTTTGCTTTCTATATGACAATGAGAACTTACATCTTGAATGTTTATTGGCATGAAACAACACACTTGTAGCCATGACCCCAGGTTGATCATTGGTGATTTTGATTTTCTGGTACCCTGGGTCCTTGGATCATAAAAAACTCAGCCTGGAAAGGTTCCATTGTATTAAACAATAAAACAAAACAAACACATATACAATGCAACGATGTCTTCTGGTGGAAGGATTGGGGTTTTTATTCTGTCATACTGTTACTGCTGGTTTCAATTTCAGGTACTTACTGAGTTTTCAAATAGGTTTCAAATGCTACCACTTGTATTCTAGTTTTGTTTGTGTACATTTTTTGTATCCTTTAAGCAGTATTCATGCAGAAATAAATCAATTACTTCATTAGCAATTTCTTATCCTGTTTTCATGTAAACTATGGCTTTCTCCACTGGAAAGGCAACATTTAAAGAATTGCTTTTGGCTTAATTTTCAGTCTGACATTGATTTGACTCGAAGTCTGCTTACATGTAAGAAGACAGAAGGAACTTTATTGTGCTTTTGCAAAATACAATTTGGCAATAAATCAATTCCTTTTCTTAGTTTATAGACTTAATAAGTTGTAAGAAGCATGCCCTGCAGGACC
Organism: Mesocricetus auratus; assembly: GCF_017639785.1. Taxonomy (NCBI): domain Eukaryota; kingdom Metazoa; phylum Chordata; class Mammalia; order Rodentia; family Cricetidae; genus Mesocricetus; species Mesocricetus auratus. The sequence goes on along the minus strand of NW_024429266.1, from coordinate 142,837,286 downwards.
ACACTTCCTTGAACTAATTTTAAGATGGAATTTCTGTTCTGCCTGGTGCTGTAGCGTTTTTCTGAAATAATTACAGAGGCTTATATTAATTATAAACTTTCTGGCCAATTTTTAAGGTTTCTTATTGGCTAGCCAATTCTATTAAATTATGTATTGCCACAAGGCTGTGGCTTACCTGTAATGCCCCAACATGTTACTTCTTTGGTGGCCACCTGCTCTTTCCCTGGCAATGCTTCCCTGCCTTTTCTCTTCCCAGCATTCCTAGTCTGGCAGCACCACCTATATTCCTTGCCTGACTACTGGCCAATCAGCATTTGTTCACCAACCAATAAGAGAAACAAATAATTACAGTATAAAGAAGGACATCCCCCAAGCTCATTCATCAATACAATGCAAATTTCTAGTTCTTGAAAGTTATTATAACCAACTAGGTAAGATAATAAGAAAATGTAGGTGAGTAATTAGTCAACTATTACAATTGACAAACAGAGATATATTTTAGAAAGACAGTTTGTCTTCAAATGCTTCAGAGATCTGCAAAATATGACATTTTTTATCATTTTTTATTTTAATTTTAAATAGCTTGTTTTACATGTCAATCCCAGTTCCCTCTCCCTCCCCTCCTCCCGCACTCCCCTTCCCCCCCTCTCTCCCACCCTATTGCCAAATCCTTCCACATAGGGGATATCTAGAGTCTGTCATTTTACTCTTGGTAGGGTCAAGGCACTCCCCTAAGAGTCCAGGCTGAGAGAGCATCTCTCTTTGTGCTATAGGCACATGAAGACAGTTTGTATACCAGGGATAGACACTGATCCACAGCTCAGGGCCCCATAGGTTGCCCAGGCCTTCTCACTGACACTCACATTTGGGGGGTCCAGATCAGTCCCATGCTGGCCTCCCAGCTGTCGGTCTGGGGTCCAAGAGCACTCCCCTGTTCAGATCAGCTGTCTCTGCTGGTTTTGCCAGCCCATTCTTTGCCAATTTGCTCATCACTCCTCTCTCTCTGTCACTAGGTTCCTTGGGTTCAGTTCAGTGCTTAGTTGTGTGTTTGCCTCTGCTTCCATCAGTCACAGGATGAAGGCTCCCGGATGGTTATAGACATCAAGTTCATTATCAGGAATGGGCATTCGAGGTGGTCCCTCCACTATTGCTTAGCTTGCCAATTGATGTTATACCTTTAGATCACTCGAGGTTACTCTGGTGCCTGATCTGTCTTCGATCCTATGATTCCCTCTTCCCCCTATTCTACCCCCACCCCTCAACTTCCTGTTCCCCCATGACCAACTCCCTTCCTCTTTACCCCCTCTATTCTTCCCAGGTCCCACTCCCCCCACCCCTCGCCGTGTTCCCCATCCATTCAGAGGATCTTGTCTCCATCCTCTTCTCTTGGGTACTATGCATATATGCATATCTTTTAGGTTCTTTCCTGTTTCCCAGACTCTCTATCTGTGGAAGTACAGACTGGCACTATCCTGATCCATATCTAGAATCCATATATGAGTGAGTACATACCATGCTTGTCTTTTTGCGACTGGGTTACTTCACTCAGGATGGTTTCTTCCAGTGCTATCCATTTCCCTGCGAATTTCAAGATTCCATTGTTTTTTTCTGCTGAGTAATACTCCATTGTGTAAATGTACCACATTTTCTCTATCCACTCTTCAGTTGAGGGGCATCTAGGTTGCTTCCAGGTTCTGGCTATTACAAACAATGCTGCTATGAACATAGTGGAGCAGATGCCCTTGTTGTATGAACCTGCCTCATTTGGATAAATGCCTAAGAGTGGAATTGCTGGGTCAAGTGGTAGATTAATTCCCATTTTCCTGAGGAATCTCCATACTGATTTCCAAAGAGGCTGTATGAGTCGGCATTCCCACCAGCAGTGGAGGAGTGTTCCTCTCTCTCCACATCCTCTCCAGCATAAATTGTCTTCGGTGTTTTTGATTCTAGCCATTCTGACAGGAGTAAGATGGTATCTCAGAGTTGTTTTGATTTGCATTTCCCTGATGGCTAAGGATGTTGAGCACTTTCTTAAGTGTCTCTTGGCCATTTTAGCCTCCTCTGCTGAGAATTCTCTATTTAGCTCTGTACCCCACCTTTCAAGTGGATCCTTTGGTGTTTTGGAGACTTGTTTCTTGAGTTTTTTGTAAATTTTGGAGATTAGCCCTCTGTCAGATGTAGGGTTAGTGAATATCTTTTCCCATTCTGTGGCCTGCCTTTTTGTCTTTTTGACTGTGTCCTTTGCCTTACAGAAGCTTTTTAGTTTCAGAAGGTCCCATTTGTTAATTGTCGATCTTAGTGCCTGTGCCACTGGTGTTATGTTTAGGAAGTGGTCTCCTGTACCAACTCATTGAAGAGTATCTCCCACTTTCTCTTCTAAAAGTTTCAGTGTGGCTGGATGTATGTTGAGATCTTTGATCCATTTGGACTTAAGTTTTGTACAAGGCGATAAACATGGATCTATCTGCAGTCTTCTGCATACCAGTACCCAGTTATGCCAGCACCATTTGTTGAAGATGCTTTCTTTTTTCCACTGTAAAGTTTTAGCTTCTTTGTCAAAAATCAGGTGTTCATAGGTGTGTGGGTTAAAATTAGGGCTTTCGATTCGGTTCCATTGGTCTACCTGCCTATTTTTGTGCCAATACCAAGCTGTTTTCAGGACTATAGCTCTATAATAGAGCTTGAAGTCAGGTATGGTGATGCCTCCTGAAGTTCCTTTATTGTATAGGGATGTTTTGGCTATCCTGGGCCTTTTGTTTTTCCATATAAAGTTGATTAATGTTCTTTCCAGGTCCTTGAAGAATTGTGATGGAATTTTGATAGGGATTGCATTGAATCTATAGACTGCTTTTGGCAAGATTGCCATTTTTATTATGTTGATCCTACCATTCCAAGAACATGGGGGATCTTTCCATTTTCTGGTATCTTCTTTGATTTCTTTCTTCAAAGACACAAAGTTCTTGATATACAGGTCTTTCACTTCCTTGGTTAACATTATCCCCAGATATTTGATGCTGTTTTTGGCTATTGTAAAAGGTGATGTTTCTCTGATTTCTTTCTCAGTCACTTCATCATCTGTATATACTAGGGCCACTGATTTTTTTGAGTTTACCTTGTATCCTGCCACATTGCTGAAGGTGTTTATCAGCTCTAGGAGTGACCTTGCGGAGTTTTTTGGATCACTTATGTAAACTATCATATCATCTGCAAATAATGAAAGTTTGACTTCTTCTTTACCTATTTGTATCCCCTTTATCTCCTTTTGTTGTCTTATTGCTGTAGCTAGAACTTCAAGTACAATATTGAAGAGATATGGAGAGAGTGGACAGCCTTGTCTTGTTCCTGATTTTAGAGGAATTGCTTTGAGTTTCTCTCCATTTAGTTTGATGTTAGCTGTTGGTTTACTGTATATTGCTTTTATTATATTCAGGTACGTTCCTATTATCCCTGATCTCTCTAGGACCTTTATCATGAAGGGGTGCTGGATTTTGTCAAAGGCTTTTTCAGCATCTAGTGAGATGATCATGTGGTTTTTCTTTCGCAGTTTGTTAATATGGTGGATTACATTGATAGATTTTCTAATGTTGAACCATCCCTGCATTCCTGGAATGAAGCCTACTTGATCATGGTGGATGATTTTTCTGATGTGTTCTTGAATCCGGTTTGCAAGTATTTTATTGAGTATTTTTGCATCAATGTTCATGAGGGAAATTGGTCAATAGTTCTCTTTCTTAGTTGTGTCTTTGTGTGGCTTGGGTATCAAGGTAATTGTAGCCTCGTAGAAAGAGTTTGGCAGTGAGCCTCCTGCTTCTATTGTGTGGAATACTTTGAAGAGTATTGGAATGAGCTCTTCTTTGAATTTCTGGTAGAATTCTGCACTGAAGTCATCTGGGCCTGGGCTTTTTTTGTTTGGGAGACTTTTGATGACTGCTTCTATTTCATTAGGGGTTATAGGTCTGTTTAGATTATTTATCTGTTCTTGATTTAGTTTTGGCAAGTGATATCTATCCAGGAAATTGTCCATTTCCTTTAAATTTTCAAATTTTGTGGAGTACAGATTTTCAAAGTATGCCCTGATGATTCTCTTGATTTCCTCAGAGTCCGTTGTTATGTCCCCTTTTTCATCCCTGATTTTGTTAATTAGCATGTTCTCTCTCTGTCTTTTGGTTAGTTTGGACAGAGGTTTGTCTATTTTTTTGATTTTCTCAAAGAACCAACTCTTTGTTTCATTGATTCTTCTCAGTGTTTTCCTGGTTTCTACTTGATTGATTTCAGCCCTCAATTTGATTATTTCCTGGCGTCTGCTCCTCCTGGGGGAGTTTGCTTCTTTTTGTTCTAGAACATTCAGCTGTGCTATTAATTCTCTAGTATGACTGTTCTCCAGTTTTTTCATGTGGGCACTTAGTGCTATAAACTTTCCTCTCAGCACTGCTTTCAAAGTGTCCCATAAGTTTGTATATGTTGTGTCTTCATTCTCATTGAAATCGAGGAAGTCTTTAATTTCTTTTTTTATTTGTTCCTTTACCCAGGGATGGTGCAATTGTGCATTGTTCAATCTCCATGAGTTTGTAGGGTTTCTGCGATTTGTGTTATTGTTGAATTCTAATGTTAATGCATGGTGGTCTGATAAGATGCAGGGAGTTATTCCAATTTTTTTGTATCTGTGGAGATTTGCTATGTTTCCTATTATGTGGTCAATTTTAGAGAAGGTTCCATGTGGTGCCGAGAAGAAGGTATATCCCTTTGTATTTGGATGGAATGTTATATAGATGTCTGTTAAACCCAGTTGGGCCATAACTTCTATTAATTCTTTTGTTTCTTTGTTAAGTTTCTGTCTGGAGGTCCTGTCTAGCGGTGAGAGCGGAGTGTTGAAGTCTCCTACTATTAGTGTGTGAGATTTTATGTGCATTTTGATCTTTAGTAATGTTTCTTTCACGAATGTAGGTGCCTTTGTATTTGGGGCGTAGATGTTTAAAATCGAGACTTCGTCTTGATGTATTTTTCCTTTGATGAATATGAAGTGCCCTTCTTCATCTCTTTTGATTGATTTTAATTTGAAGTCTAATTTGTTAGATATTAGGATTGCTACGCCCGCTTGTTTCTTGGGGCCGTTTGATTGGAAGATCTTTTCCCAACCCTTTACTCTGAGATAACGTCTGTCTTTGTTGTTGAGATGTATTTCTTGTATGCAGCAGAAGGAAGGGTTCTGTCTTCGTATCCATTCTACTAGTCTGTGTCTTTTTATAGGCAAGTTGAGGCCGTTGACATTGAAGGATATTAATGACCATTGATTGGTGATCCTTGTTTGCGCTTGATTTATTGTTAGTGAAGTTATTTTGTGTTGTTTCTCCTCCCTTTTTCTTTTAGTGTTTTGTAAAGTATGATTATATATTGCCTGTGTCTTTGTAAATGTAGTTATCTTCCTTGGCTCTAGGTTTTCCTTCTAGCATTTTCTGTAGAGCTGGATTCATGGATATGTATTGTTTAAATCTGGCTTTGTCATGGAATATTTTGTTTTCTCCATCTATGGTAATTGAGAGCTTTGCTGGATATAGTAGTCTGGGCTGGCATCCTTGTTCCCTTAGCGTTTGTAGGAGATCTGACCAGGATCTTCTGGCTTTCATCATTTCCATTGAGAAGTCAGGTGTAATTCGGATAGGTCTGCCTTTGTATGTTACTTGGCCTTTTTCTTTAGCTGCTCTTAATATTTTCTCTTTGCTCTGTAGGTTTGATGTTTTGATTATTATATGGCGAGGTGACTTCTTTTTCTGGTCAAGCCTATTTGGTGTTCTGTAAGATTCTTGTACTTTCATAGGCATATCTTTCTTTAGGTTAGGGAAGTTTTCTTCTATGATTTTGTTGAATATGTTTTCTGTACCTTTAAGTTGAAGTTCTTCACCTTCTTCTATACCTATTATTCTCAGGTCCCAGCCGGAGGCCCAATCTCCCCTGAAGCTGGGCTCGCTGGGTTGGGGTCTTGGAGGGGCTGATCTCTTTCCTGTGTGGGTGGGTCTTCTGGATGCCAGGAGTAGCCCAGAAGATCGCGGGGGGATGGGTGATGGGCGGGCGGTCCCCGCTGGAGACCCAATCTCCCCTGAAGCTGGGCTCGCTGGGTTGGGGTCTTGGAGGGGCTCCAAAATATGACATTTAAAACGTTTTAATAACATAGGTTATTTTTTATGACAATGAGACATGTCTGCTCCTGGCAGCACCAGTGTACTTAAGAGAAGATGCTGGACAATATAGAAACTCCACATGGAATTTACTTTATGGCAGAAGTAGCCACTGGGCAAGAGAGTTCTTTTGTCTCGACTGCTGATAGTATGCTCTCCAAACTGGACATGCAGGACCCACAGGAAAGTGACTGCTGAACTTGCCAAAACAAGATAGGCAGGCCTTCATGGTTTCTTCATGGAAGAGCCTGCTAGACATTCTGCAGGACACAGAGAAAAATGACTGACAAACTGCTAATGCAGGCAGGAAAATTTCAAATTTCCTGCTTTGCTGAGAAGTCTGGCAGACGCTCTATGCCTATAGGCTGAAGGTGGATGCCCTAATATTACAGAGGAACTTGGGTGACAGCTCAGGCATGGAGTTATCTCTGTCAGTTCTAGACTTCATAAATTATCCTTTTGAGATCTTTGATGGAATTGAAGACAGACAGTCATGGTTATGGCTTTCCTTAATTATGATAAAAGAAAAGTTACATATAAAACTTTAGACTCACATAGATACAATAGATGGAATATTTTCTTTATATTTTGCCAAATGTTTATGGACTAAATATTATTATCTATAGTCTTGTTTGATTACTTATTTGTTATATGTAATTTTAGTATGTCAAACTTTCCTTTTTGTTTAGATAGTAAAAGGGAGATGATAGGGAATGTCCTTCTGTCTGCTGTGAATTATATGTATCTTATTGGCTGGTGAACAAATGCTGATTGGCCAATAGCCAGGCAGGAAGAATAGGCAAGGCTACCAGACTAGGAATTCGTGGAAGACAAAAGGCAGGGAGCAGTAGCCAGGGAGAGACAGTATGCACCTGCCAAAGGAGTAATATGTTGGAGCATTATAGGGAAGCCACAGCATCATGGCAATACATAGTTTAATAGAGATGGGTTAATAATTAAGAGAGAGCAAACCAATAGGAAGCCTGAGACATTGGCCAGTTTATAATTAATATAAACCTGTGTTTATTTATTTGGGACTAAAGGGCTGTGGGGCCTGGCAGAACAGAAACACCATCTACATTAATTCTGCATTGTTACTATGCAGTACGAAGAGGATACCATCTTTTTTTTTTTTTTACAAAACATGTACTGCTATGTTTTCATGCAATCACATTCTTTACTCTTTGATAGTTTTGACTTTTTTAACCAAAAATTTCAAAATCTCCTAAATTTTTTTAGCCATTTCTAGTTTTGTTTTTGGGAGATAGTCTATTACTATATAGTCCTAGCCAGTCTTGAACTTACTGAGGAGACCAGGCTGAACTCAAACCCACAAAGATCCTCCTGCCTCTGCCTCCCAATTGTTGGAATTAAAGCTGTGTACTATGTGTTTGAAAAGTGATTTTATTTTCAGTTGTCAAGGGGAATACAGTAACTTTTGTTTACAGTTTTGACTGGAACTATAGCATGGTCAGGCCTTAGTTTCAGGGACATTGGCATGCTTCAATGTCCCATCTTCTTTCTAACAGATGAATTTTGCACACCTTCTTTCAAGCAAAGAACAAAAGAATGTGTCAAAGTTTGTAGTTTTCTTTGTAATGTACTTTTTATAAAAAATGAATTTACATCTCACCATTTTTTTTATTTTGTAGTAAGACAAATGGGAAGTTTCCTATGTCTGCTCCTTTTGAGAAGAGACATTTATTTTTATATTTTATGCATGAATGTTTTGTTTGCATATAGGTATGTGCACCATGTATGGACAGTACTTCTAGAGGTCAGGAGAGGGTGTCAGATCCCCTGGAAGTAGAATTACAGATGGTTGTGAGTTGTGGCACAAGTGTTGGGCACTCAACCCAGGTCAGGTCCTCTGCAAGAGCAGCAAGTATTCTTAACTAATGAGCTGTCTCTTCAGTGCACACCCAAATGAACACTTTATGTCAGTGCTTGTGTTTATACAAGGAGAGATGTCTGTCTATATTTTGTATAAAAATTTGAATATTCTATAAATTATGAGTTCATTTATTTAATTGCACCTCCACTAGATAACCATCTATTCAGTAAATTATTGACAATAACATTTACCTCTCAAGTGTTTTCACATCCTATTTCTTCCTTTTTGTGGGTTTACAAAATTAACTGGTTCATGTGGCAAAATATGTAGAGTTAACATTGTTTTCTGCTTGGTACATTTTATCCTGTAGTCATGACTGCTCTAGGATTTTGATAGAAATTATAATATTAAAACAATCCCATCATAATACTCAATGACTCACATAAGATTGTTTCTTTTTTATTTAAATATTTTTCATTTTACCTGTCAACCCCAGTTCCCCCTGCCTCCTGTTCTCTCAGCCCCCATACCTCCCTCCATCCCATCCCTATTCACTCCTTAGAGGGGGTAAGGTCTCCTCTGGGAAGTCAAGGCTGAGCAAGGTATCCCACCATATGAGCAAGGGGGATCAGGGTCATGATGGGGAAAACCACAGAGACAGCTGACTCAAACTAATGGGAGCTCATGGACTCTGGACTGACAGCTGGGGAACCTGTGTAAGACCAAAGTAGGCCCCTCTGAATGTGGTGACAGTTGTGTGGCTCGATCTATTTGTGGAACCCCTGACAGTGGGACCAGTACTTATCCCCAGAACGTAAACTGGCTTTTTGGAGTCTATTGCCTATTAATATCTTGCTCAATCTTATTTCCCTAGCTTGGTGTTGTTGTAGTTTGATAGGAATGGCCTTTTCATACCCACATATTTGAATGCTTAGTCACAATGGAGTGGTGATATTTGGAAAGATTATAAAGATTAAGAGGTATGGCCTTGTTGGAGGAAGTATGTCACTGGGGATGAGCTTTGATGTTTCAAAAGTCCATGCAAAGCCCAGAATATCTCTTTCTATGTCTCCCTCTCTCTGTCTTCTTCTCTCTGTCTCATTCTCTGCCTCACTCTCTCTGTCTCTGTCTGTCTGTCTGTCTGTCTGTCTGTCTGTCTGTCTGTCTCTCTCTCTCTCTCTCTCTCTCTCTCTCTCTCTCTCTCTCCCTGCTGCCTGTGGATCAGGATGTAGCTCTCAGCTCCTTCTCCAGAACCACAATGCTCCCCACCATGATGTTAATGGACTTACCTCTGAAAGTGTAAGTAAACCCCAATTAACTGCTTCCTAGGTAAGTTGCCTTAGTCATGGTATCTGCTTCAGAAATAGAATGGTGATCCTTATTTCACATGCATAGTTGATTTTTTATCTTTCTACACAAAATATAAAATTATGGGCTGGGTGGTGGTGGTGGTGCACGCCTTTAATCCCAGCACTTGGGAGGCAGAGGCAGCACTTGGGAGACGAGGCCATCCTGGTCTACAAAGCTGTACAGAGAAACCTTGTCTCAAAAAACCAAATAAATAAATAAGGAAAGAAAGAAAGAAAGAATGAATGAATGACCTGTTAGCCAAGTTTTAGTTGTGGAGTTTGATGTATTCAGATCACACCTGACCATTGTTGAAACTATTCACACCAAACTGCGAAAACTTATAAAATTTTCTTGTCCACCATTGTATTTTAGCAGTCTTTCCAAGAAGATCTGGAAGGAAGAATGGCTTAATCACAGATAATATGAGTCAACCAAAATATTTTCAAAAGATTAACTTTGCTGTTTGACAATTTCACACACGTATATGATGCATTCTGACTCTTTTCTGTCCCTCACCTCCATTATCTTCCTCCCATTGCTATCAACCCATCATCTCCATCTGTCTCTTTCACCTCTTCATAGGACTGCAGTGGTTATCAAGTTTCAGTGGATTTTGGAGGGATAAGGACATGAAATCCATAGTCTCCTCTTTGTGGAGCAGCCTTGAGACTGGCCTCATTCAACTCATCACCGTCATCCAAGTCAGCAGCATCCTCATATCATAGGAACCCATCATTGTGGAACACTTACTCATGAAGTTAGTAGGAACATGGCTTCATATGCAGCTCACAACTTCTCCTTTTTTACTTCTTTTTTTCTCTGAGCCCTAAGGAAGGAAGCTTAGGACTCAGATCTATGGGATTTCATAAATCAGTCTCTGGTCAGACTTTATGTTACATCTATGCAAATACTGATTAGAATTCTTATTTACCAATAATGTTTTTTCCAACAATCTAAATGAAGCCTTTAAGAATCTTACTGTTGTTAATTACGGTAATACATTCATTCATATTATTCTAGTTACTTTATGTTGCTGTGATAAACACTGTGACCAAATATAACTTGGAAAGGAAAGGCTTAATTACTTCTTACCAGTTTATTGCCGAGGAAGGTCAGGGCAGGAACTCAAGGTAGGAACCTTGATGTAGGAATTGAAGCAGACACCACCTTTTGGATTGCTCAGCTGCTTTTCTGATACAGGACAGCACCCCTGTCTAGGGTTGCCACCAATCACAGAGTACCAAGCCCTCTCAAGTTAAACTCTCAATTAAGAAAATGCCCCACAGGCTTTCCTACAGGCTAATAAGGTGAAGACAATTTTTCAACCATGGCATCGTCTTCCTAGACTTCCTAGATCACTTCAGCTTGTGTCAAGTTGATTAAATACAACACTACACACAAACACACACACACAAAACAAAAGCAAACCAAAACCAAAAGAAACAGAAAAATAACTAGTATACAAAGTGACTATACCCCATACCTCCATATTCTGTTATCTGGGATACATCCTTAAAGTGTGCTCTAGCAGTAGAATACCTCTAGGAGAAGGTATGTATCATTCTAAGACCTTTTGCTAAAGCTCTGGCTTCCCATCCTGATATGTTTATCATTTCTTGACTTGTAATTTGCAGCACAACTCCATGATTTAGGGTGGTGTTTCTCAAATTCTGTCTACTGCATCTATCTGTTCCTGCCATTAAAAAATGTTTGTCTAAGTTAATGGGAAGAGGGCTACGGTTTGTGATGAAATCCCATTGAGGTAGTGTCTATTTTGGTTAACCATTATGAGTAAATTATTAAATCCTACCATGAAAAAGAGGTATCTGTGTCGCCATGCACATTAGCTTAGAATATAAACAAGGCTTCAGATAAGCTGGGGAATTGAGAATATTTCATGGAACACATTCAGTCATCACTGTGAGGAAGGAAAAGATTGTTTTTTTGCACAATGGCCAAAATAAATTTCTTGTAATTGTTATGAGTTGACCCTGTGATATACTCAGACTTGTTTTGAAAGCATAAACATAAAATATTTAGTTTGTGTGCACACACACATACATACGAGAGAGAGAGATAGAGAGAGAGAGATTGAAAGAGAGAGAGTTAGTAAATTTGTAGGTGCAATTCAATACTCATAAAACATTCCCAGAGACTCATTTTTAAAATGTGGAATATAAAACCTTACAGAAAATTTCATCATACTAAGATATGGCTGTGATATTAAATTCCATTAAGGCAAAAATCCAATGAGACGTGATACCCCCTTTCTGTCTTTTGTACAATTATGCTTGGTCAGGAATCTAGGGCAAGGGAAAATAGCCTTCTTATATAGTGGGTAGAGATTTCCATTATCCTGGTTCTGAATGAAAGAAAAAATAAGAATCAGGAAACTTTCAGAAAGATACAGGCTTCCATGTGAATTAAGTTCAGATAACAAATGCATATTTTTTCTGCAAATGGAGGAAGCAAAGCAAGCAAACAAAAATTCAGGCAAATAATGACTGGAATAGTATGCACCATAATATTAATCTTAATGAGAGATAAACAGATATATCAGCTAGACAGGCTCATCTCCTTCAGGAGGCTGGTTAAATCCTCATTCCCTCTTCTTTATCACTCATGACCTATTTCTTTTCTTTTCTTTTCTTTTATCATTAAGGTATTTGGCTCAAAAGATCAAAGACACATCTGGTGAACTCAATCTTATAAAAAGCTTTTCTTGAAAAAAAGCGAAATTTCATAATCTTATAAATATCACTTAATCTTCAGTATTGTGATACAGATAAGTTTGTATTATATTACATACAGAGAAAGAATATTAAGAATATATATTTTTCTGCTAGGTAAGATTTAAACTCAGATTCAACTGTGTTGAAAGAGGGGTGTATCAGAACATCTAGACTTTCAGAAAACACCATTCTGTGTTATTTATGAATCACTATAGGCTATTGTTTTAACTTACCTCTTGGATTCTTTTTTTTAAGACTTACTTGTCTATTTTGTGGATATTGATGTGTGTTTCCTTTGTGACTTTATGTGTCTCATACACATACATATGTCTGGAGAGCCCAGAAAAGGAAGTTTGATCCCCTAGAATTGGAGCTACTGATGGTTGTGAACCACCAAATGAGTTTTGGAAACTGAACCTGTGTCTTCCACAAGGGCTGTATGGAAGTTACCTGCTGATCCATCTTTCCAGCAACAAATGTACAATTTCAAAGCATGTAATTTAGCCAAAATCAAGAAGCAAAAGAATTCTGCAGGCTTTCACAAACACAGAAAGCTTTCTACTCTTAGACACAGGGTATAGGCTATGTGCTAATTCACTTCATTGCATAGTATATTAATGTCTATACAGTATTGTCTATAATATTGTTGTTCTGATAAATATTACTTAAGGGAAGAACAAGGGTTCGTTCTGGATGACAACTACAGGACACAATCCATAACGGCAGAAAAGTCACATCCACAGGAACTTAAAGAACTGATTTGTTACCTTCACAGTCAGGATGCAGAGGGTAATGAAATGAGTGCTCACATCTGTTTTGTATTATGTATTTAACTACCATGTATATTTATTAAATATGCCATATGTACTACATACACATGTTTATGTACATTTCATACAAGGACATTATACTGTATAATGTTATATATTACATATATCTCTGGCAGTTTGTGTGTGTGCGTGTGTGTAGCTTAAAATGTGACACACTACATGCTCAATATTTTTTGTTGAACACATAATACACTGGTGAATAGTAACTGTTATTTTGAGACATACTATTTTGTCTTTAAAGGAAAGGCAATTTCAATAGAACTGGTTAAATATAATAATGCAATGGTAGTATTTGGCTCCTCTCAGCTTTAAGAGTAAACCAGATTGATGATGAAGTATAGTGGGCATTTGACAACTTTTATTGCTTATCTAACAAGTGGCAGACGTGGAGGTGAAGCTATGGGGCAGGTGCTATTCAGGGCTCAAAATTCCACTCACTTTGTCATCTCACCTCCTGACTCTTTGTCAACTTGACACACAAACATATCACTCTTTAGCATTTCCTTTCTTATTCATCCCCAGGATCACACATTAATATCAACATTGCATTATAAACATTTCAAAAATTAAAGTCTCACAGTCTTTAAAAATTCTAACATTTAAAATTCAGTCTCTAAAGATATCTGGTTTCTTTGAAAATCTAATGTGTATCAACTGCGGGCTTCTACAAAATAAAAAAAAGTTAAATACTTTCCCTTTCAAGAGGAAGTCCATATCATAATAAAATCAAAGCAAACCAAACTCCAACTGTATAAATAATGCTGAATTCCTTGGATGCATTTATGATCTTCTAGGCTTCTCCAATGAGCTTGGGTCAAGTCTATGACCCCACCTCTTGGAGCACACACAGCTTGTTTTGAAGCTCTGTCTGACTCCACTCCAGGACTGCTGCTGCTGCTGTTCTTGGTGATCATCCTGTGCTATTGTCATCTTCAAAATATGGAGGTCTTCTGCGGCAACTGGGCTGCACTTCACAAAATAGCCTCTCCCGGGCTCTTCTCATGGTGACATAAACAAAGCACTCTGTGAACACTGTAGTGAATAGCTAACTCAGATGACTGTGTGTAGCATCACATGTCAACAACTATCAAGACAGGTGACCTCACATAGCATGCAAAATAACGTACCCCAAAGGAAGCAGAGGGTAACCAGTGGGGCACCCTGAATGAAGGATTTAGAACAGCTGTGATTGGTGTCCTAGCTTCATTTCTGTTGTTATACTAAAGTATCCTAACAAGAAACTTAGCGAAGAAAGGTTGTTTTTTTAACTTAAAACTCTTAAATTATAGTCTATCATAGCAGGGAAATCAGGAGCCAGAAGCCTGAAGTATCTAGTCACATCGCATCCATGTCAAGAGTAGAGCTGTGTGAATTCATGCACATTTAGTCCTCAGCTAGCCCTTGTTCCTTTCTTCTGCTGTTCAGGGCCTCAAACAAGGAAATGGTGTTCCAAGCTGAGCCTCCCAATGTCCATTAAAGCTATTAAGGAAATCCCCCAGACACACCCACAACCCAACCCCTTTACACAGTCCCTTACTGAGAGACACACCCAGAATCCAATCCTTCTACTCATTCCCTCTCTGAGAGACACATTCACAAACCAATTCCTCTACTCAGCCCTCACTGAGATGTAACCACAACCCAACCCCTCTACATAGTCCCTCATTTAGAGATATGCCCACAACCTACCCTCTCTACACAGGGCCTCATTGACAGATAGGTCCACAACCCAATCCCTCTACACAGTCCTTCATTGAGGCCTATTCTTCAGGGGATTCTTGATTGTACTAAGATGATAATTAAAACTGATGATCACAAGATCATTAAATGTACTTCAAGGCAATGCAGATGAATTTTTATTAAAATACCAAAGATATATACCAAACTAAAAGCCACCCTAAATTTGTGGTGACCCACACAAAAATTCCAGAGGAGCCAAAGCTTTATTGAACTAAAGGATCATAACAGACATATCATAAACTCACTAAGTGACCTTTCTTCTCCCCCAAGTCAGGTCAAGAACCCCCCAATGAAGCATACTATCTCTTTGGGAGGGAGAGTTTATAGGAAGCCTGGCTGTATGTGGCCATTTGCTTTCTCCCTCTTATGGCAGCAGGAGAAGCTCATTATCCTACATAGTGCCTGTGACCATAACTCGTGGCATGTAAGCTAGGCCATGCTATGTCACATGGTATAAAATATATTTTTCATCCCTTGCCCTTGAAAGGGAACTGAAGCACCTAGGGGTCCCTATATCTTCTTTTAGGGCCTCTTAGGACTGCCTACAGCCATGATCCTATATTTCCTTTGATAGTCTAGGAAATAGAGGCTCTTTCATTTCAAGAACCCTGACATGCTATACATATTGGCTGTCTCTCCTTATGTTCTCCCACTTCACAGCCTGATCATGGAAGCCCATGTTCACTAATGTCTCTTTCTCTTAGTAAATCTCACTCGAAGGGTAATTTCATGCTAGCCCCTTTCAATGGGCTCCCAGTAAGTTGTAACAAATATACTTGCTGACATATAAGCAAATTAAGTTGCTGTAGAAATCAAACATCACAGGATTGGCAAATGGAATGGGATAGAATCCTTAGAAGAGCCCCACAGAGATCGACAGCAGAGTCCCAATGAAAATATTTAGAGCACACACAGGAAAAAGGATGAGACTTTCCACAAATGGCATTGGGGGAAGCTAGATAGCTGAATGTAGAAGGATAAAACCTCTCTCAACTTACACAAATCACTTCAAGATGGATTCAATCCCTACACATAGACCAGAAATTGAAAATACTAGGGGAAAACCCATCTGTGGACCCTAGATTGGACAGTCTACTTTATGGACAAGATCCTAAAACTATAAGGAACCAAAGCAAAAATATGGAAACAGGATTATATTTAAAAAAACTTCTTTTCAGTAATAGAAATGATTCAAAGAATGATGAGACAGCCCATAATAGCAAGGAATAAAATATTTGCAGGTTATGTACTGGACAATGCATTAATTAATCCAGAATGTGTAAGGAATTCTGAAGTGCAATGGTAAAATACAGAATAGCCAAATTCCAAACAGGAGCTAAAGATAAATAAAATATTTTCAAAGGCAGGCAGGTAAATAGGTTACAAGTCTTAAAAAGAGAGAAAGAGAGAAGAAAGAAAGGAAGAAAGGAAGGAAGCAAGGAGGGAAGGTGTTGGGGAAGTCCTGTTATTTGCCTGTGCATTTGTCAATAAAGTACTCTCTGGCCAATAGAAAACCTAGATAGGAGGGACTAGGAGTCGAGGAGGATTCTGGGAAGGGGAAACACAAGAGAGTCAACATGTGACGCCATGGGGGTAGGACGCCGGGAACTATTCTCCGGTAAGAAACATACTTAGATTAACAATTATGGGGTAATTACTTAAGGCATAGCTAGCCAGTAAGAGACAAACAAGGCCAACAGCTTCATAATTAATATAGCCTCCTGTGTGTTTATTTGGGACTCATGCGGATCTGGAACCAGGCGGGCGGAAAGGCTCCTCTCAAGGAAAGCTTCTCTTAACAAAATGGTTGTCAGGACTGGGATTGAATTTCCACGCAAAACAACAAAAGGTTTAAAGGAATTTTAGAAACAGAAGAACGGAGAGAAGCACAGAATTTTGGTAGCAGCATTTTCTCAGTTGTGCTCTGTTTTGCTATCAACAAACCGAGATTCACGTGGCTTGCTTACCGGAGTCTTCCTGACTCGACATAAAAAGAAAAAAAAAAACCAGCAAGGTTGTTTTAAGAGACTCTGCTAACAATTAAAAGGGATGTACGTACAGCTGAAAGTGGCAGCTTTTGCTGGATGTCAGCATGGACTGAGGCGGTAAGCTGAAGTCACGCTTACGCCCGCCATCTTGACGGAACAACCGGCAGTTTAAAACAGCCGCGGTTTTACAGATAAGACACATGGCCAGAAAAACATAAGGATTTACAGTAAAGTCAGACTTAGATAAACAAAACCTTTAAAGGTTTACAGTGTGCTTAAAAATATACGTGAGATTGAGAGAGAAAATGAAATGACAAAGTGGTATATAAATACAAAAGCCGGCGTTGTGGTGGCGCACGCCGGTAAGATTTACTCCAGAGGCAGAGGCAGGCGGATTTCCAAAGAGAAATCCTGTCTCAAAGAAAAATAAATAAAAGTGAAAGAAATAAAGTAATAATAGATAAATAAATAAGCCACGTAAAGATGGAAAATACACAGAGAGTCTGGATACTGTACGCTATTGTGTTTTTCAGTTTTTTGCTTGCTCAGGAAGGAACTGCTGTTAAAGTACACTTGATTATAAATGCTGCTGAATTAATCCAACTTCTATCTTTTAAAAATGCCTTGACTTCAAAATTTAAGTGTAAGGATATGTTACTTGGAAAAGGAGTTTTTATTTATGTTTCTACAGAAAATGAAAAGCTAAGGATTCCTTCCAGGCTTTTGTGGTTTGACGAACGAAGACCCCCGGAAGCAGTGGACCAGGTGTTCCAACAATCGAAACAGCGAAGATGATGCAGTATTACAGACCCCGAAAATATGGACTTATACAGGTTTCTGAGTTTTGTCATGAACCCCATGTTATAAACAGCGCCCCCTTCCAGCAGGAAGCAGTTTGGAATGAGCAACGTCCCAATTCCCATCTTGTTTATAAATCTTTGTTTTCATTTAAATGGGATTGTTTATAATTGGCTAGTGATCACAGCCAATCTCTTTTAATGGTAAAAAGGGGAATTATGGTATGGGTATTGTTTTTCATTTATTGAGACAAAATCAAGGTCAATTTTGTGATGCTTATATTTCTCCTCTTGATTAAGTATTGTGCTTATACTGATCTTTTACAATGTAATGCATAATTGAATACAGACTATAGATAGTTACTTATAATAGAATTTCTAGTTACATAAGTTAGGTTTCTAGATATACAGAAATATATTTGAGATGGACAGTCTTCAAACCTCTCAAAGACCTTCAGAACATGGCATTTAAAATGGTTTAGGGTTTGTCTTGACAATGAGAAATGTCTGCTCCTGGCAGCACCAATTACGTCTGAGAGGAACATGGGCATCGAAGAAACTTATTATGGAGTTTGCTTTCAACATGGCAAGATTAGCCATTTGGGCAAGAAACTGCTCTTGCCTAGATTGTTTGACTGTTGTTGTATCATCTGGACATGCAGGACCCACAGGAAAGTGACTACTGAACTCAGTCTTACAGGGTTCCTGCTTGATGAAGAGTCTACGAGACTTTCTGCAGGACAAAGAAAAATGACTGACAGACTGCCAACGCAGATGGACAGTTTGAAATTTCATGCTTTGCTGAGAAGTGTTCCAGACACATTGTGGCCTATGGGCTGAAGATGGATGCCCCAACGTTACAGAGGAACTTCGGGTGACTGTCCAGGCAGTAAGATGTCTCTGTCAATCCTAGTGTTTATATATTATCCTTCTGTGGTCTTTGATGGAGTTGAAGACAGATAGTTATAATTATAGTTTTCCTTAGTTATGATAAAAGATACACATAGAACTTTTGACTCACAAGGATGGGATGGATGATATTTTCTTTAAATCTTGCTAAAATATTGTAACTATGTTCTTAATTGATAACTGTTCTGTCATATACAATTTGACTATGCTAAAATTAAGACCTTTCTTTTGTTTAAACAGAAAAGAGGAGATGTTGGGGAAGTCCTGTTATTTGCCTGTGCATTTGTCAATAAAGTACTCTCTGGCCAATAGAAAACCTAGATAGGAGGGACTAGGAGTCGAGGAGGATTCTGGGAAGGGGAAACACAAGAGAGTCAACATGTGACGCCATGGGGGTAGGACGCCGGGAACTATTCTCCAGTAAGAAACATACTTAGATTAACAATTATGGGGTAATTACTTAAGGCAGAGCTAGCCAGTAAGAGACAAACAAGGCCAACAGCTACATAATTAATATAGCCTCCTGTGTGTTTATTTGGGACTCATGCGGATCTGGAACCAGGCAGGCGGAAAGGCTCCTCTCAAGGAAAGCTTCCCTTAACAGGAAGGAAAGAAGGAAGGAAAAAGAAAGCTCAACACCACTAATGCATAAGGAGACCTCACCTCACTTCAGTAAGACTCACTATTCTAATATGAAACATACCAAATGCTCCTGCAAGGAAGACAAGGAGAAAAGAAGAATGGAAACTTTCCAACTGTAAAACACGAAGTCCTTTCATTCATATCAAGATGAACAGAAAGCCAGACCTGAGATGGGCAGGTGCTGTTCACCCTTCTCACAGGCAGCATCTAAAAAAGTAAATCTAACAGAAGGTAAATGGTTACCAGATGCTGGGGAGGGAGTAAGGGGATAGAGACAGGTTGACCCATGGTCACCTCCTTACAGATATAGAGGAGAAAGAACTTCCTGTGTGCTATTGCACAATAGACAGATTATAGACAACCACTATATAGTAGAGATTTCACTTTGCTTTTATTTATTTACTGATAGTACTTGGATTGAACCTAGGACTTCATGAATACTAGGTTAATGCTCTACCACAGAGTTACAAACTCAGTGGGATTTTGGATATTTTAATTTGAACACCTCCATGCCCAACCCAGTAATATGCACAATTATATTGCTTTACTTTTGGTTCAAAACCAAATCATTTAAGGTCTGTGGATGTAGTTCCACTAGTTAGCATGCGCAAAGCCCTCAGGTAGGTTAAACCCTGGTACAGCATAGATGGCTGTTACTGAACATGGCAGTAACCCCAGCACTGAGAAGGTGGAGGTTGGAGAATCAGAAGTTCAAATTCAACGCTGTATAGCTAGTTTGAGGCAAACTTGGGCAATAGACCTCATCTCCAAACAAACAAACAAACAACATGGAAAAGTAAAGTAATTTTTATAAGATTGTCAGTATATTCCTCAGCATAATTGATATGTTAGTCCCTTGGCTAGTGTTTATTCAGTTAGCTCTTTGCTGAGTTGGTGGTTTCCTAGCTCAATGCATCGTTTTGCTGTGATTTTTATGCTGTGGTGTCTTCTCTTAAAGTTTCTGAGTGAAGACACTTTAAGGATCTAGGTTTATACATCTATGCTCGTAGTGTATTTGTTGGATTAAGCTGGATGGGGGAACAAAAGAAAGCTGATTGGACAGGTTACCAAAGCAAAATAGTTGAAGATACTGCTTTCTGCTTTCGGGACATGGTTTACAGCCTTTGATAACGCAAAGAACAGGGGCAGACTCTCACGACTTGCCCACCGTCTGCTGAGATCTGAAGAGAAGGAGGGTTAAAAGAAAGGGAAGAAGGAATGAAGAAGGGTAAACCTGCCATATCTTATCTAAAATTATCCATGAAGCAGCAGTGAGTTAGGAAACCCTGTTGGTGATGTAGTTAATGAGCTATGGTAAAATGCAAGAAAGGAAGAAATGTGATCAGAGGAACATAGGTCCCTGCACTGTGACCCACAAGACTTTTTCCTTTTCCTGTGTGAACTAATGAAGGTCAAAGAAATATAGAAATAAGCTGAGAGTCAGATTGCATTGCCTTCTGTCACAGCAGGGTCTACTGCACCAGAATTTACCATAGGAATCACATTAGATATTGAGTGCAGTCATTAGATGATGTGCCCTTGTTAACTACATGTTTAGTATTTACAACTAAGTATAAGGCTTTGAAAGATTGAAGAGCAAAGGGCCATCCTTGTTTTGAATAACATCACCTTGTTAGTCTTATTATCCACAGTGAATGTTTCTAGACCTCTGTAGACCAGATATATGTGTGTGTTTATGTACATTTACACATAATATTTTCAACATGTGTATCCATGCATCTATGCATGTATCCATCTATATGAGCTGCATGTACCTTCATGTATATTATATATATACACATATGTATGTATATCTCTTATTTATATACACATGCAAATACACATATATATCTTGTATTGAAAGTATATCTTCATGGTTCAATTTATAAGTTGATAAAAATAAGAGATGATAAATAATATTGAAACTATTTTTTATGATGCGAAGTTACAAAAATTTAGTCTTTCTAAGCATGTCTTATTGTGCTGTAAATCTTAGCAACTTGGTATATACGATTTTTCTCTCCTTATTAAGTCAGGAACTACTTCTTTTACTTCTAAAGACTTTACAGTGACTCTTTCATCACTATTCATGTGCCCACAAGCAGTCAGTCTTGATAGCCTGATAACTGAGGTTGTTGCTAAGTAAATAGCAGGGAGGTAATACACTGGGTGGGAGGCAGTTGCAAAACCCATGCTATTCAAAATAGTGTGAATTAAGCTGCACCAGATGCTTATTGCTGGAGTTTCCCACTTAGTATTTTTGACTGTGAGTAATGAACAATTTCATTCTTCTGCTGTGAAAAACAATGACCAAATGAAGCCTAGAGGAAGAACTGTTTTATTTGATCCTATAGGTCACAGTCTACCATTGAGGAAAGTCATGGCACAGATTCAAGCAGGAACTTAAGCAGTCACAAGGGAGGAGTGTTGCTTGTTGCCTCTCTTACAGGTTTATGTTATGCTAGCTTTCTTCAATTCTCAGAATACTTGCCTGAGAATGATGCTGGGTCATCCTATATTAAATACCCATCGAAAAATAAACCCTCACAGACATGCTCACAGGTCTTTGTGATCTGGGGAATTCTTCAATTGCAACTCTTCGTAGAAGATTCTAGGCTGGTATGCTGAGTCTAACTGTCCCTCATATGATCATGTAACTGAATACTTGATACTTGGTTGGTGGCATTGTCTAAGGATGCTGTGGAATCTTTGAGAGATATAGCGTTGTTGGAGGAAGTACATCCTTAGAAGTGGGCTTTGAAAGTTTAGATCTCCAACTCACCTCCAGTTTATTCTTCTCTGCATGGTGTTTGTGGATGAAGAGGTGAACTCTCATTTCCTGCTATGGCTTCTGGTTGCCATGTCTCCTCCACTATTATGGATTCTCCCCCAAATAAACTCCTTTTCATTATATAGCTCTAGTCATGGCACTTTATCACAGAAAAAACAGGTAGCCAATACAGACAGTAACTCAAGCCACAGGATGAAAATCCACAGAGAATAAAGAATACTGAACCAATCTTGAGAAGGTATTGTTTATCTGAATGAAATACCTGGAAAACATCACAGGATCTTGTGCTATAAACACACTGTGTTGTAGTAATCTAGAAATAAGCACCTGCCAAGAGCCAGATACTGTTCTTGCATTTGTATTAATTGCTTATTTTTTTCAATAACCGGAATACGAAACTCTCGTTTATTGGTGAAAACCTTTACCAAGGATTAGGTAGGAAAGTCAAGTAATATAAATAGTTAGATAAAAATGTCTCTAATTTGCTTACAAAGTAACAGGACATGTCTCTAATTTGCTTACAAAGTAACAGGACATCATATTTCTTATGAGGACATGTCTCAATTGCTTGGGCATTCGTTATGGCTTTGTGCACATTGTAAAGGAAGCTAGAAAGTGCTTCTATCCAACCCTACTTATCAGGGAGTGTCTGTGGTCTGTAGTACTTACCTTTGTCCTGAAACAAGTCACTGCATCCCTAGGACCCGCATAGTGAGAGAACCGACTACCACAAGTTCATCTCCAATTGCCCAGAACATGTGAAATAATGTCTAAATAGTGGTAAATTACAAGAGTATTAATTATTTTTCTTCGAGACAGGGTTTCTCTATGGCTTTGGAGGCTGTCTTGGAACTAGCTCTGTAGACCAGTCTGGCATCAAACTGAAAGATATCTGCCTGCCTCTGTCTCCTGAGTGCTGGGATTAAAGGCATGGGCCAGCACTACCCGGTAACAAGAGTATTTGAAAAACTTAATTGAAGTAAAATTTCCACAACCTAAACTGTGCCAGCCTTACACAATTCAGTGCCCGTTACTATTTACACAGTGTGGGTTAAGCACCAGTTCCACACGTTTCCAAAACGTCCTGCACCCATTAAACACCTCTGTTCTGACTCTCTTTCCGTACTCCTCACACTCATCACCCTGCATTGCATGCCTATAGACTTATATTTCATACAAATGGAATCATAGAAAATGTGACCTTGTGTGTCTGTTTTTCTCGCTCTCACTGTTTTCCAGATTAATCCACATTGCAGTGTGTGTTGACACTTCATTTTCTTGTTTGTTTTTTGTTTTGTTTTCCTCAGCTGAATAATATACCCCATGTCCATTTCTCACGCTGGAGAGACAGACCGTGTGATTGACAGTTGCACCAGGAACAGTGTGTCACAGAGGGAGGGAAGCAGGTATTCCAAGGAAAATAGAATTGCCGGAAGACAAGGTTAACAGAGTTATCTTCTACATTAAGCTTTGATAGTTTCTATGCCTAGACTCAGATCCTACTTAAATCCAAGCTGGGGATTACAGAGATGGGCTATCACTCCCTTCCTTTGCCTTCTTGTAATTATTACCAGAGCTAAAATCTACCAGAAATAATTTGAATGTATAGAGGAGCAGAGAGATCAAAGAGACTTCATTTTTTTCTTCTTTTTCAGATGCCTGCAGGGTAGTTAGAGAACACATCCAGATGAGAGCTGACTTAAGGGAAAGGAAGACATAAGCAGCAGAGTAGCTCTGAAGGAAATCAGACACTGTGGTCCCCAAAATGCAAGGAGAAACTTTCTTTCTTTTTTTTTTTATTTTTTGGTTTTTACGAGACAGGGTTTCTCTGTATTGTTTTGGAGGCTGTCGGTCCAGCCCAGCCTCGAACTCACAGAGATCCGCCTGCCTCTGCCTCCTGAGTGCTGGGTTTAAAGGCGTGCGTCACCACCACCCGGCAAGGAGAAACTTTCTTATCCTTTAAACTTTAAACCTGAATACTCTTGAAGGCGCAGCTGTATTTCTCGTTTTTTTATCATTGTTTTTAAATTTATGTTTCTTTAATTTGCTATTCATTCATTTTACATACAATCAGTTCCCCCTCCCTTCTCTCCTCCTGTTCCTCCTTACCCCTCCTCCCATCCACTCCTCAGAAAAGATAAGGCCCCTCCTTTGGGAGTCCACGAAGCCTGGCACATCACATGGAGGAAGGACCAAGCCCCACCCCCATCTCCCCACCCCTGCCCACACACACACATCAAGAATGAGCAAGGCATCCCACCATAGGGAATGGGTTTCAAAAAAAAAAAAAAAACAGCTCAAGCACCAGGGATAGATGCTGGTTCCACTGATAGGGGTCCCAAAAAAAGGCTAAGCTACACAACTGTCACCCACATACAGAGAACCTAGTTCGGTCCCATGCTGCTCCTCAGATTTTGGTCCAGTGTCCATTAGCTTCCGTGAGCTTAGGTTAGCTGTCTCTGTGGGTTTCCCCTTCGTGATCCTGATCCCCCCTCTCCCAGAAGCTCATACAATCCCTCTCTTCAGCTGAACTCCTGGAGCTTAGTTCAATGCTGTGGATCTCTACAATGAATTCCATCAGTTACTGGATGAAGGTTCTATGATGACAACTAGATTAGTCACCAATCAGATTACAGGACAAGGCCAGTTCAGGTACCCTCTTCACTATTTCTAGGGGTCTTAATTGGGGTCATCCTTGTGGATTCCTGGGAATTTCACCAGCACCAGGTTTCTCCCCATCCCCAGAATGGCTCGCTCCATCAAGATATGGCTTCATTGCTCCGTCTCTCTGTCCCTTCTCCAAACTCAAACATCCAGTCCTTCATTTTCTTATCTCCCATCCCCTACCCTTACCCCCTCCTCCAGTTTACCCAGAAGATCTCACCTATTTCCCCTTCCTAGGGCAGTCTATGTATCCCTCTTAGGGGTCTTGGTTGTTACCTAGATTCTCTGGATCTTTGGATTTTAGCCTTTCTATCCTTTGCTTTATATCTAGTATCCACTTATGAGAGAGTATGTACTGTGTTTGTCTTTCTGGCTCTGTGTTACCTCACTCAAGATTTATTCTAGTTCCATCCATTTGTCTGCACCTGTCATGATGTTATTGTTTTATAAACCCGAGAAATATTCCTTTGTGTAAATGTACATATTTTTTATACATTCTTCAGTTGATGGACATCTAGGTTGTTTCCAAGTTCTGCCTATTACAAATAGTGCTGCTATGAGCATAGTTGAGCAAGTGTCTTTGTGGTATGATTTAGTATCCTTTGGGTAAATGCCAAAGAGAGGTATCATGGGATCTTCAGGTAGATTCCCAATTTTCTAAGAAACCTCCATACTGATTTTCAAAGTCACTGTACAAATCTGCAATCCCACGAGCAGTGGAGGAGTGTCCCATACTCCAATCCTCTCTAACATAAACTGTTATCAGTGTTTTTTAATTTAACCATTTGAAAGATTTTAAGATTGTATCTCAGATTTGTTTAGATTTGCATTTTCTTGGTGACTAAAGATGTTGAGATATTCTTTAATTGTCTTTTGGCCATTTGAAATTCTTTTGTTGTGAATTCTCTGTTGGATTATTTTGTATTTGATGTCTAGCTTCTTTAGTTCTTTATGTATTTTGGAAATCAGCCCTTTGTTAGATACAGGGTTGGTGAAGGTGTTTTCCCATTCAGTGGTCTGATGTTTTGTCTTATTTACAGTGTGCTTTGTCCAAAAGAAGCTTTTCAATTTCAGGAAGTCCCATTTATTGATTGCTTCTCTCAGTGACTGTACTACTGGTGTTATGTTCAGGAAGAGTTCTCCTGTGCCAGTGCATTCAAGGTTACTTCCCACTTTCTCTTCTATCAGTGTAAGTGTAACTAGATATATGTTGCAGTCTTTGATCCACTTGGACTTGAGTTTTGTGCATGGCAATAGATACGGATCTATCTACATTCTTCTATATGTTGACATCCTATGTTAACATCATTTGTTGAAGATGCTTTGTTTATTTCATTACAGTTTTTGCTTCTTTGTCAAAAATCAGGTGTCCATAGGTGTGTGGATTAATGTCAGTGTCTTCAGCTCAATTCCATTGATCCACGTATCCATTTTTATGCCAATACCTATTGTTTAGCATTATTAAAATTAGCCAAGAGATGAGTTGTAGCTATGTAGGTGTCCATCAGTGGGTGGATGGATAAAGAATCAGTGGGAGTGTATTCCTTAGGAAAAGAGGGCATTTTGATGGAGATGGTCCAAGAGAAAATTGGGCTAAGTGAAATAAAGCAGACACAGGAATTGAGATGCCAGCTATTACTTATCTGTGGAATCTAATGAAGTTGAACCAGCAGAAATAAAAAATGATGGTTGCAGGGCTTGGCAGTCTTGGAAACTAGGTAGAAGGAGGGACCTGGAAGCTCTTGGTCAGAAGGTACAGACTCTGAGGTAACATTATCAGTTTTTATATCCCTTGTACAGACAGGGTGCCTTTAGTCAATAATAATGTATTATTCTGGACTGGAAATACTGCTTAGTGGTTAAAAACTCTTGTTGCTCTTCCAGAGGACCTGAATTCAGCTCCCAGCACTTTTGAACCATTCACAGCTACCTATAACTCCAGCTTCAGGGGATCCAATGCTGTCTTCTGGCCTCTGCAGGTACTTGAACATATGTGCATATATATAGACAAACACATATACACACCCATAAAAGAAAAAAATCTTATAAAATGATAGTTCATATTTCAAAATAGCTAGGAGAACTTTCAAATATTTCACCAAAAAAGTGGTAGATTGGGACCAGAGGGATGACTGAGTTGTTAAGGTCATTGGCTGTTCTTTCAGAAGACTCAAGTTCAATTTCTTATGCCCTACACATAATGAAAACTAAAAATAACATCTAAAAATGATAGGTAATTGAGATGGTGGCTATGTTGATTAGTTTTTTTTGCCCATTCTATATCATATACATTTTTTCAAAACAAGAATATAATACTCCACAAATACATATGTTCATGATTTATCAATTAAAGCACATATCATTATGATCATTCATAACTAAAAATAATATGAACAAAGGTTTATTCAGTGAATAAATAAACTGTAGATGTCTCTGAGTGCTGCCCAACTCTTTCACTCCACAGCTCTGGAGTTGGATCTTCCTATAGGCTTTTTTTTGTTTGTTTGGCAGGAGATGGGGTAGGATATTAATTTTCTATAAGTTGCAGACAAAGTGCTTAACAGAAATATATTAGAGTTTTAGGGTGTTAGAGTTAGATTTAAAGATGCCAACAGGACTGACACTGGGGCTTGGGTCGGGGGAGGCAGAGTCAATTCTAGGCTTCCCTTCTTGGAAGGTACATAGCCACCATCCCTTTGTCTCTTCACCTTTGGCTTTTAGCTGTGCTGTCTGTTCTGCTCTTTTCATAAGAATATAAATCAGAGCAAGAATAGAGCCTTGTGGCTGGGATTTTGGCACTTAGGGGGCTGTACCTGGAGGATAGACATGTTTGAATCCACTCTGAGGCTGCATAGTAAGAGTTTCAAGCCATCCTGGATTGCTAAGACATGGCTCAAATATATATGTACACACACACACACACACACACACACACACACACACACACACACACACACACACACCAAACCAAAGACACGTGATATTAAGTCAGGGCCATACTAGCAGCCTCATTTTAGTGCCATTAACTCTATAACAACCTTATATCCAAGGAAAAGTACATTTTGAGGTACTAAGTTTTAGGAGTCCAATATAGTTTTTAAATTAATAGAAAGAATTAAGTTCTAAGAATTCTATACAACATAAATTAAATTGAAACTTTAAAAATTATCTTTGCATATCACCGTGCACGTGTGTGTGTGTGTGTGTGTGTGTGTGTGTGTGTGTGTGTGTGTGTACACTCATGTGGAAGTCAGAGGACAATCTCAGGTGCTGGCCCTCACTCTATACCTTGTTTGAACAACATTTCTTGTTCACTGTGACAGCACATGCCAGGTTAGCTGGTCCAATAGCTTCTGCCCCTCAGTTCTTGGGGGAGGAGCTCCAGGGTAGCAGGGATGTGTGCTTCTGTGCATGGCTTTAGGTAGATTCAGGAGATCTGAACTCAGGTCTTCAGGCTTGCACAGGAAGTGATTCATCCAAGGAGATGGGGCATGTTTTGAAAGCACTGTTAGCACTGAAACATAGTATTGACTGTACTATTTCAAACAGAGAACAGTGTTTCTCAGTCCAAGCAGGCCCAGTCCTGAATAGAAACCCAAGACAGCTTCTCCTCTTTGCCCTCTTTCCATGTGAGGTGGTGGGATTTAGCACTTAACCCAAATGCCCTCTTACCGATCTGGTGTGGAATTTCCCTGGTGATTTTTTTGCAGTCAAGACAGAGATCAGCAGCTACACAGGTGGGCAGCTGAGCCAGCTGCCCCTCAGCTACTCCTTTTTGTACCAGTGCCTACTACATGTGTTATTTTTTCCAAGCAATGCAGGCTAAGTCAGGTGTCAAAAGCCTCTATGTTCCTAGGGTTTGTCATGTGCTAGCTCACTTAGCTCCAGACTTACACTTGATTAGGATAGGATATACATGGCTGGTGAGTCCTGCTTAGATACAAAAAAACAAGCTGAGACCTAAAAAGGGAAGAAATCCTGACTCTCCACAGTGATATCCAAATATACATTCAGAGATATGGCTCAGCTATTAGCAGACTCTCATTCTTTAGCACTGAGTGTCCCCTACAATCTTTACCCTTTGGTGTGTTTTGGGTCCTAGCCCCCACGGGGTCTCTCTGAGTTGCTGGTCAGCCTACAAGTGCATCCTGTTTTCTAGTCCAAATGCTTCCTGTTTTCTAGTCCTGGCTTCCTGCCCCAGTCTTGACCCTCTGACATCAACATCTAGCAGGAGGATAACATGCTCTCTTCCACCTGGGGTTTTTCCACTGTGCTGTAAGCCTGTATATATAAAGCTGCTCCCTTCTGCAAGAGAGAGACCTCTCAGCACTTGCAAAACACACGCACACACACACACACACACACACACACACACACACACACACACACTCTCTCTCTCTCTCCTGGCAATAAAGGCAGCACATGCATTCTCTTAGTACAAACAGTTGCACGTCTTGTATTTCTTTTCCTGATACCTTGGACTTGCTTGTGGCGCGGGCGCCGCAGTGTGTGTTGGGATACAGCATGCAATGAGATGTCCATAATTCCTTTCTGTGCTACTAGTGCTTACAGTTTATCAGCCAATAAGGCAAATGTGAGGGAGTAATTGTGCCTCTCTCTGATACATCTCCTGATGCACCAGGGTTACACAAATCTGCCATGATATCTGATTTTAGATGTTCCAAGTTACTCATTGAGGTCATTAATTTTCTCCCCACTGTCCTTTGAGCTGGAAGGTTAGTCAAAGTCGATTTCTCTGGACCAAATCCATGTGAAATAATGATGCTTTTCCATCTCCTGAATCCTCAGGAATAATGGAGTCATGATAGGCAGGACTTCCTTTTATAGTCTGTCTCTAAGTAATACACACAATGTAAGCATTTCGGGATGGGTCGGGACAGGATGGAACAGGAGTGGGTCAGGTATTCTGGCACTCGGGAGTCACAGAATACTGAGTGTTACACAGCTCAGGTGGAAAGGTATCCTGTAGCTTGGGAGCCAAGGATACTGAGTGTTACACAGCTCAGGTGGAAAGGTATCCTGGAGCTCGGGAGCCAAGGACCACCACGGGTTGCAGTAAGCTTGGCAGCTTACAGCCTTGCCTCAGAGAAAGGCTTCTCCTGTGTATCAGCTCGGCTCTGGCAGGATATCCAGCTGGGGATACTCACCTAGTGTAGCAGTTTTGCTAGGCAGGAGGTTTCTGCAGTTCAGCTCTGCTCCTGGAGAGCGGAGAGCTGGGAGCTGGGAGCAGAGTGTAACAACTCTTGAAGGTTTCCCGGGCAAGTGTTACAGCCCTGCTCACTCTGCTCTACTCTGCTCTTCCCAGGGTTGCCGCTGCTCTATAGCCGCCACAAAAGATCTTCACCCAAAGCTTATCCAAAGGGGTTTATTGGAAGGCAGCTGGACCAGCCAAGCTGAACATATACAGGGTTTATATAGGGATTCTTGGGGTTGGGGAAGTTTTTCCAGAGTAGGGATTGGTCCGATTTCAGTGCCGAGCTCAGATTGGCTAGAGCTCTGCTCCGGGTTTGGTTACTTTTTTACACAGGATTAGGGTCAGATTTGGCTCTGGTTTCAGGGCCAAGTGTGTTTCTTTCTCTGTTCCTTTTTAGCCTTTTGGCTTCAATTTTAGGGCCAGGGTACATTTCTTTCACTGACTCTGATTCCAGGGACAAAGTGTGTTCCTTTGGCACTGGTTTTAGGGTCAGGGTACATTTCTTTGGTTGTGGTTGCAGGGCCAAAGTGTGTTTCTTTGGCTCTGCTCAGGGTGTATTTCTTTGACTGGTCCCTTTTCCCTACACACACACACACACACACACACACACACACACACACACACACACTATGTATGTACATTAGGTTGTAACCTGAACCATAATGATAATGCTAACCCAATGCATTCCAAGATAAGAAAAGTTTAAATACAGATCACAACGATAGAAAGAAAGGGATGTGACTCAGTTGGCACAGTGTTTGCCTAGGATGCTTGAAGCCTTGGGTATGATCCCCAGCATCACAAACCAGGAGTGGTAGCTCAGGCCTGTGTTCCCAGTTCTCAGTAGGTGGAGGCAGGAAGATCACAAAGTGAAAGACCACAATGAGTTTTAGACCAATTTGGAATCCAGGAGACCCTGTTTTACTGAACTAACAATCTTTCTTTAAGTTGTCAAAGAAAATATGAATTTATGGCCAAAATAACAGATATACCAGTCACCCATATTTGATCATGAGACATTGAACAAGGCACTCAAACCTCGCACTGTCCTCCACAAATATGTCAATTACTGCGGGACAATTAAAATACATTTGAATTAAAAATTTAAACTCCCACTAGGAAAATTAAGACACAGAAGAAATAGAAAAGTACTGGATGAAGCTGTCGTCTCTAAATTCTGGAAGGAACCCCCTAAGGGTTTGACCTTGCCTTCCACCTTGTATGGCAACTCTGGTTCATCCTTCTCATCCACACTTTCTTCTCCAAAGTGCTTCTGGAAAATCCCAGATGATATATTCAGTGAAGTCCCTCCCCAAATCTATTCCACACAACTTCTTTCTCTTATAGCTTATTTTTCTGTAGGCTCAGTGGTAAAACTGATGTAGCCCTCTCTTATTTCACACCAGGTTCTAATTGTGTGTGCTTTCAGTAACTGTGCCCCTCCCCATCCCCACTCCTGCATGCCTTTCTCTTCAGTCTGATGCCTATGAGATTTCTTACAGCAAGCTTCCAATGTTTTGTGTGGATGGTTCTACACTTAGGCATTCCTATTTTTTAATGTGTTATTTATAGCATACGAAGATCCTACTTAATTCCAGGTGTGAACTGTAGCTCATTTTCTTTCGCCAGAAGAGAAATTCTTCCTCTGAGGTTCATAAATTAAAGTATGTTTTCTGAGAAGGATCCATGAACTTTGAAAGTTTATGCAAAGTTGTAAGCGCTGTGATCTTTTGGGCTTTACACTAAAATTTGGGGACTTTTCCTTGTTGTTGTACATTATGAGAAGAGCTCAGACTCTTCAGTGCAATTATAGAGTCTTTTATGATGTTACTGGAGCATTTTTTACTTTATTTAAAACATTTTATATTTTAGTTATTTTGAATTTAAAGTCCTGTTTGTAACTTTTCTTATTTATTACAAGTGTGTGTGTGTGTGTGTGTGTGTGTGTGTGTGTGTGTATGTGCGCGCATGTGTGTGTGCTTATACAAATGCCTTGCTGGCATGTGGAGTTCAGAGGATGTCTTACAGGAATGTTTTCTCTCCTTTCACTAAGCGGGTTCAGGGGATCTAACTGAGATTGGCTTGGTAACAAGTACCTTTTTCTGCTGAGCTATTTTGCAGGGTCACTTTTCCTTTTTAATCTGTTTAGTTTCATGTTTTGAGTTTTTGTTTTGTTTTTTAGCTTTTATTTCATATTTTTATATCATTTTTATTTTAATTTTAAATAGCTTGTTTTACATGTCAATCTCAGTTCCCTCTCCCTCCCCTCCTCCCGCACTCCCCTTCCCCCCCCCTCCCACCCTATTGCCAAATCCGTATTTTAAATACTATTGAAAACAAAAGCAAATGCAGGTCTTAGTAAAGTGTATTTTGTTGTATAACAGATCCCTGACCATCTTCCTCTGGTTCTCCATCACCTAAACCCACCTATTCCTTCTGATCTGTCCCATCCTATTAACCACTGTATTAGTAAGCTCTTGGAGAACATTCACAGAACACTCTCAGGCACAGGCACAGGCACAGGCACAGGCACAGGCACAGGCACATGCAAGGGATTCACAGGAAATAAAACCAAGAACTGACCAATGGATTTGCTTAAATTAAAAAGTTGCCACACAGCAAGGGAAACAGGTATCAAGTACAGAGACAACTTACAGAATGGGAGAGAATCTCTGTCAGCTGCACATCTCAAAGAGATTTTGTGCTGCCTGTATACTTCTGGATGTGGGCCCACACCTCCTCTTCTGAGGAGAAACCATCAACTGTCTGAAGCTTCTTATTTAGAGGTGCAGACTCATGAGGACCTCTCCCTTCTATGCTCAAGAGCTGATGGACTTGACCTTCTGCAGGTCTCGTGAAGGCAACCACAGCTGCTGTCATATTCCAAGAACACTATTTTGCTCTGGTCGTCTCTGACCACTGGCCCTTAGAGTCTTTCTTCCTTCTCTTCTGAGGTGGTCCCTGAGTCCCATTGGGGAGGAAATGCCATATAGTATCTTATTTATTACAGAGAACTCTGCAGACAGCAATCCTGTGCATCCTTTTGTCCATTGTGGGTTTCTGCCTTAATTGTCATCCACAGAGGAATTAGTGGGGGCAGCTCCTGTAGTTTGTCTGGTAGAAATCTTTTATCCTAGCTTGTCTGGGCTCACATGTAGCTGTGGAGATGGTCATAGCAGCAAGCCTAGTCCAATGGTACAGTTTGTGGTTCTGATGGAAGAAGAGTTTTCTGGGGGTTGTGATCAAGTTAATTCTGGGACTGGAGAAGTAGCTGATAGAGAGACAAAATATTCACACTCCCTTGTTTCCTTGAGTGCAAACAACTGATGGTTCCAAAGTGGTTTCTGTTCTGCCTTCCTTTCTCATGTTTCTGAAAGAAAATATCTGTGAAGCACATCACTACATATGAGAATTATACACCAATAAAAGGTGATTAATTATAATATAGAGAATAATTGTTTCGTCTGATTATTCCCAGAGACACCATGCTGATGTTTGTCTGTCTCTCATCTGCTTGGGTCTGAGCTTTGTTCAATGATTTATGCATACTTTTCCTTAAAATTATTTAATTCTACCAGGATGCATCTAGATTTTTGTCTTCCATGCTAACTAGGTTGCATATTGAAAGTATTGTTACAAAGCAGAACCTGGAGACCTATATGTCTTCCTGTTGGGATCTTATCAACTTCATGGACCAGCCTTCACCTTTATTCTTGTTCAGGAGGTAAATGGAAATGACTCCTGACAATATCTCTGTTTCCCAGAATATACTTTACATTGGGATTGATAACTACTTTGTTTCCATTTTTGCTCTGTTAGAATGCTTCTATATCTTAAGGAGAGAAATGGCCTTTGCTATGTTCCTTATTTTATTTTGATTTTATCGCTTCTGGTATCTACAGGGGGAAAGCATTTAATGCATTTCTTTCTGAGCAACCATTTTACTTTGAAGTCCCTCTTTATCTCAGAATATGAGATTTAATTAACAATATTCACACTTATCTTGGAAACTTCTCTGTAAAGGGTTTTGACGCTGTCAGTTCTGCTCCCAGGAGCGTATTAACAAGAAGCAGAAATCCTGTGTATATTAAGAATATAAACTGAACTGTCCCTCCCACCCAAACCCACAAGTTGGAGGCCTAATGCTTAATGAAGCTTTATTTGGAGATGTTAATTTTAGGGGATAATATTAAATGAGATAATAAGAGTGGGGCTCTAATGTCTTAAGATTGGTGACTGGCTCTCTCTCCACAACCCTTCCTCTCTCCTTGCTTTCCTCTCTCTGTGTCTCTCTCTCTGTCTCAGTTTCTCTCTCTCCCCCTCTCTCTGCATTTCGCTCTCTTTCATTCCTTATTCAAAAAGAAAATTTGGTGTGAGATTATAACAAAATGATCCTTAGTCCTTCCCAGGAAGAAGTTCCTAGAGTGACATCTGTTATTCTTGGAACCTTGATCTTGGCCTTTGTGGTCTCCAGAATCATGAAAAACAAATTTACAGTCTTTGAGATACTCAACCCTCATTATTTCATAATACAAGCCCCATTGGCCAACTGAGACAGGATTGTGTGGGTTTGAGCTAGATTCTCCATGGGTTGACTCTATAGAGTAAGGCTGTGACTAGATAGTGCTCCATGGATAGATGGGAGAAACACCACCTCCAGACTTCCTCTTAGGAGCTCAAGAGGACTCTGAACATGAGATGTTGTATTTTTCAGACCTCTACCCTCTGGTTCTTTATTCCAAGGGAAGAATTCTTTTCCCCAAACTTGCCATTTTTCAGAATTTTCTCCTTCTGGCACTTTTGTACAACGGCAACTCGATTTTCTTTAAGATTGGGTCTTCAAGTGCACTCCCGATGATTGCACTTGAAATTCTTCTCAGAGAAGACTTACTTCAGCCTTCACAGTGAACACAAGAAAGTGTTGACTGTGGGAGAGCTTGCTTTCTAGCATGTTTGGAGTGTAGGGCCATAGGAGAGCAGGCCAGCTACCTGATGACCTTGGTAGCAGTTTCAGTGCTTGTCAGTGCTTTGCTGAAAAACTGAGATTAATTAACTCAACTTCAACATATCCATCATTCACGATAACTGTTGACTAGCATGGGGATTTGAAAGGTCACTATAATTGTTTTTTCCAGTTTTAGCTGCTGGAAATATTCACTTTAGTCCAGCCAGATGACTCGATGCTTAAATAAGCATGTTGGGCAAAGTCTGATCATCAGGACACACCATGGTGGAAGGGGAGAGATCAGACTCCGATAAGTTGTCTTCTAACCCCTACTTTCATGTTATGGCATTTATTTCCCCCAAATAAATGAATATATGTAACCAATAAGCATATTTTCTGGGCCTTTGCTAATTTTCAGTGTCATGGAGCTGTTTATTAAGTACTGTATTGTTATCAGGTGTGTGATATGTAATATTTCTTCTCATAAATTAGCTTTATAAATAATCTAATTTTGTCTAGATCCTCTTTGGAATTTCAAATATCTCTCCCTATGAATGCTCATTAGCAGACAAGCAAAATAATCATCTTTGAATCATGAATGGTGTTAACTAGATAGTGATCTAAGAGATAACATTTTCCAATTACCTTTGCATATTACATTTGTTCATAATAATTCTTGAATGAATGGTTAAAATAAGATATACACTGTCTAATATCTAAATAGAATATATTATATAATTTATAAGTTTATTGTATTCCAACTGCTTTGAATATTAGTGAAAAAGGAGAAATGTATACATTTACAAATGCTTTGTGCATCTGTATGTTTATGCCTGTATATGTGTATTTGAGTGTGTGTATGTGCATGAGAGTGTATGAGTGTATGTGTGTGTTGTATGTGTGGGTGTGCACAACAGAACTCTGAGGAATTCAGCAGGATCATGATTCTACTGGCTTGTTGACTGATTTGCTATAACTTGATTTGAATGTGATAGGACATCTTATGATGTTAATTGCATCTCAAGCTCATCTTAAATTTCACCTCAGAAGAATAATGGACAGTATTGAGAAGAAAAGATTGATGCCTAAGTGTCTCTGAAATGTTTATTAGAAGGAGGTAGATTACATTTTTCCCAATGACAAGTCTACTGGCACTCAAAGTTTTGATTAAGCACTTAAGCATATGACTTAGAACCTTGTTAAAGTAGACATACTCCTTGGAGGCATGTAATGTTGGTAAAAATATTTTCAGTGCATTTTTAAATTGTGGTCATAAAAGGATGCTGGAAATGAAAGGCAAATCCTGTCTGCTCATTTCTTTATTTTTAAAGTACTGGTTGGATGCTTTTGGCAACAAACTTGAAAGCCTGTGAAACTTTTCCCAATATTGGAAATATTGGTGACAGAATTCTCACATATCCTTTGTCGTATACTCAGGGATCAAAAATTATGGTAGGATTCCTGTTCAATGGATTCTCAGTAACATCTTTCAAAACCACTTGCTTTGTTTTCATTCATGTGTATGGATGTATTTGTGTGCATGTGTCACAGATGTGCAGGTGGTATGGAGATCAGAAAAAGGTGGTATGGAGCCAGAATACTAGTGGACACAGATGCTGGGAAACAATTGTAGGTTTAATGGAATAGCCGAATGCTCTCATAACTGCTGAACCTTGTCTCCAGCCCTACCTGTAGCATTTTTAAAACTGTCTTGAAAAATGAAGTTCTAAATGATGGGCTGTGGATGTCCATGTGGGTGTAGTTTACCCTTGGTTCAAAGTAAAACACCCTCTCTTTTTCACAGCCTAAGGATCATTTCTGCAGCTCAGAACTCCTGATTACTCAGATGATGGCCTCAAAACTTTTCTACATGTTATTATTTTGTATTAGTTACTTCTCTCATTACCATGGCCAAATGCATAGCAAGAAGCAACTTACACAAGAAAGGATGTACTGTGGCTCACAGTGTAAGGGAGACAGCCTGTCTTGGCAGGAAAGATGGAGTGGTAGTCTCTCATTATTTTGGAAGTCTGTGCCTGAGACTCCAGATCTCTGCATGTCTAAGTGAAACAGGAAGAAGAAAACTGGCAGGAAATGCAGCCAGACTAAAACCACAAAGGTCTAACTTCCCGTGATCAACTTCCTCCAGTTAGGCTCCACCTCCCGAAGATTCTGCAGCCTCCCAAGCCATATGACAAGATGGGAAGCCAATACACAAAAACATAAGTTTGGAAGGGACATTTCACCTTTGCATCATAACAGAGCTTAAGGATAGTGGTCCTGCTGGCACTTACTAAGCCAATTGAAGGGAAATTTTATTTTTAAGTTGTATATGTATACTGTCCTTGTGTCTGTCTATTAGTTAAAAACCTACTTTGTCTCCCCTGGTAATCTTTAGCAGGTATTGTGAAAAGACCTACTTGCTTGGCATGTATTTCATAAACATCTGGCCAACTGTCATTCTGAAACCATGACAAGCAATAATAAGCAATCGACACAAATTTAATTGTTATCACAATCCACATTGTGGTAAGTTTCTATAAAATTGTAAAAATGCACCAGTGACACTTCAACAGAAGGATGAGCCAAAACAGGGTGAACCTTTGGATAGAATGTGCTTGGGGCAATAGAGTGCTGGGCTTGCTTCATTGAGCAGATATTTCTGGCACCAAATGTGCATGGCTCAGCAACACAAAGCATTAGGCATCATTATTATAAATTTTGTCAGTTTTACTGCCTAAATATTTTCTAAATCTCACTCTCCATCCTTCCTGTGGCATTCATTTCTGCAAGGTAACCTCCTGTACCACAGCCATGGCCTCGTCATTCATTCTGGACACTCTTTTGCCCTCTTGAATCTGTTTCTGATATGGAAGCTAGGGTAATATTTTTTATCTTATAAGCTTGGTGGGTCAATCCTCAATTTAACTCTTTCTGAGAGTTTCCTTCTTCATATAGAACTGCTGGGATTTGATTCTGGCCTTCCTCTGTTTCTTGGTCTTGCTTCCTGTGAACCTAGCCACTTCCATTTCAGTCACACCGAACCAGGATGACTTGAGTAACCTGTTCCTAGAGCACAGTTATCTTTTCCTCCAGTACCATAGTTTTCTTCGCCTCTGTTTGCCTTCCTTCCTTGGCCCTCAGATCACTGTGCTCAACTCAAATGTCATCAGTTTTCCATCACTGTAGTTTACAGCAGGTGCTTTGCTTTTGTCTTTCAAAGCCCTGTGTCAATAAAATCAGCTAGAGTGTGTAGCTGTCAATTCATGGTTTTTGATTTATTACAATTTTGTTTGCTTGTTATCTCACCTCAGAGATCCATGAATCACTGCAGCATAGCTTACATGCATGCAAATTAGCAAAAGTCCAGGGTTCAGGGTGTCTGTCTTCCAAACAAAAGCCCATGTGGATGGTAGTTTTGAGCAGCTGATACCTGGAAGTCAGTGATTTTCAACCAGGACTGACTTTGCTCCTCAGGGATGCTGAGAAATGTTGCCACACTCTTTGACAGTTGGGAAGGAGAACTGGCATATGGAACATAGAGGGGTAGGAATGATGCTTGCACACTTCCTGATACATGAAGCAGCGAGTGCTGAGAAACCCTGTGGTAGAGTGAACTTTCTCTGAAACAAAACTCAACCAAAACACTTAGAGAACTTAGAGTAAGTTGATTGACATTTGGAAGACTTCCATTTTGTTAATCCTGTCTGTCTGATACTTATAGATATTTCTAGAAATCAGAAAGTGAATATTTACATTATTTTGTCACTATTATAGGGTCAGTGACTAATCAGAATGTATTTTTGTTAAAGCACAAACACACACACAAACAGAGACAGAGAGAGAGGGAGGGAGAGAGAGAGAGGGAGAGAGAGAGAGAGAGAGAGAGGGGGGGAACATGGTGGTATACTATCAGTTCTGGTTATATATTGTTTGATTCTTTGTAGCTTTCTTTGATTGATAGAAGTGTTGAAATCAGTGGTTCCCAACATTCCTAGCACTGTGACCCTTTAATACAGTTCCTCATGGTGTGGTGACTCCAACCATGAAATTATGTCCATGCTAATTCTTAACTGTAAATTTGCTACTGTTGTATCTGTGTTTTCCAATGGTCATAGGCAACCCCTGTGAAAAGGTTCTGGGATCCCCAAATGGGTTGGGAACAATTGGTTTAAAGCATTAACATCTATGCACAAGATTAAAACAAGTGAATAGCTTTGTTAATGTCTGGTCATATATATAGGAATGTAAATTACTTGGTCATTTCCACTGTGTGATGTTCCTTCCATAACCTAGTAAATGCCTTTTCCATAAGCATTGTTTCTATAGCTTGGAGTGAAGAACACACAGAGTTCAAAGGAAAAAAATTTCCCTGAAGACATTGATGTCTAGCTAGGCATTGATGTTGACGTTTTCTAAGAAGCAAACTGCTTTAAGAATGTGACTGTGATCCTCTGATGATGGTTCAGAGGATAAGACAACCTGTTCTGCAACAGTGAGGATCTGACTTCAAATCCCCAGAACCCATATAAAATGAATATGGTAGCACATGTCTGGGATCCCTACTTTCTCAAGAGGCAGAGACAGAAGGATCACTGGAGCTTTCTGTTTATCAGCCTAGCTCCAGGTTCAGTGAGAGATCCTGTCTCATGGGAATATGAAGAATGACAGAATCAGACACTTGATGTCCTCTTCTGGATTCTGCCTGCCTGCCTTGGTGTGTATGCCTGAATACACATAGGCATGTACACCATACACATATACAGCCCACCCAAACACTCACACCCACTCATACATTCACACCCATATAGACACGCACAAATTAAGAAGAAACTTCTAATGAACGAATGTGATAGATGTCTGCTACTAAAGCAGATTCATATGAAAAGACAAAAGCTTTGATGATAGAAAGGTCTCTTTGAAATGGAAATCGGGGAACCATTACAGTTTGAATTATTGAGCATTATATTTTGAATTATTGAGTGCAAGGCAAGGTGATCATAGAACATATGAACTGAAAGTAAGTAAGGAATAAATTTGTCTTAAAATACAGGCAGTCTCAGGGCATGTTGCAGCAGAGAAGAGGGTGGGGATACTTGGGGATACTGTGAGAATCCCAGCAGCTCCGGAATTGCATTAGATAAGGAAGAGTAAAGAGGAGAGTTTAGGAGCCTGTGCCCACTCAACTCCCAGTGTTTGTCTTTTTCTGCCTCAGGACCAGACCTCTGGTACCAGTTAATCAAGTGAAATCTCTTCTCTGATACATAACTCAGCTTGTCTTGTCTTGAGATCCTTCCCCCAAAGATGTGGAAATGACTGGGGTGAAAGGAAGAAAGATTAGGCTTGAAAAGTCTCATCTCCATGACCACAAGATTTTCAATTTTATTTGTGATAAACAGAAAGAGATCATATAATAAAAAAAGATGAACCTCACAGCAATAAACGGTATTTGTCCTCCTTGTGCCCTTTTACCCTGAAGTTAGTCATCTCAACCATGTGTAAGCTTCTTTGATGTTTATATTCTTGATTTTCCTGTTTTTTCTTTTTTTGTCTTTTATTTTTAAATTTGAATTAGAAACAAGGTTGCTTCACATGTCAATCCCAGCTCCCTCTCCCTCTGCCTCTCCTCCTCCCATTTCCTCCTACCAATCCCCCTCTTACCTCCCCCAGTCCCCACTCCATTCCCCAGGGAGGGTGAGGCCATCCATGGGGGATCTCCATAGTCTATCATTTTATACAAGGCAGGTCCTAGGCCCTCCCCCAACAGTCCAGGCTGAGAGAGCATCTCTCATTGTGGGATGGGCACCCAAAGTCCATTTGTGTGTCAGGGATAAATACTGATCTACTACCCAAGGCCCCATAGATTGCCTAGGCCTCCTCACTGGCACCCACATTCAGGGGGTCTGGATCAGTCCCATGCTGGATTCCCAGCCATCAGTCTGGGGGTCAAGAGATCCCCCTTGTTCAGATCAGCTGT
Source organism: Mesocricetus auratus (assembly GCF_017639785.1). Lineage (NCBI taxonomy): Eukaryota > Metazoa > Chordata > Mammalia > Rodentia > Cricetidae > Mesocricetus > Mesocricetus auratus. Next base: position 142,796,699 of record NW_024429266.1, on the reverse strand, counting down.
TTCTGTGGGTCTATTTCCTTTTTACTTAGAAGACATTATCTAATCCTATATCTTGCCCTCTACCCTTATCACCTTCCCAATTCTGTTACACTGCTCTGTCTTTAAGATTCTTTTGGGGAGATTAAATCTATATTTGATAAATCTTTCATTATTGACAGATAAATATAGTATAAATATTATGAGGTATCTTGTAAGTATATTTTGAGGAGTGTATTTCCTTTCCCGAATAACTTGTGTATGCCAGCATGCATACCTGCTTAAGCGTGTGTGTGTGTGTGTGTGTGTGTGTGTGTGTGTGTTGCCATTTCTTTTTGCTTTGTTTTGCGACAGGGTCTTCTTATTATGAGAAACTCTGTGTGTAGATCTGACTCGATTCAAACTTACAGAGATCAATCTACCTCTGCCTCCTAAGTGCTGGGCTTAAAGGTGTGTGCTACTCTGCCTGGTGATGGTAGATTTTTAAAATTAAGTAGTGATCTTCTTTATTTTCTCATTACATTTACCTTGAATCTTCAGCTAGATAAGAGCTGTATACACACACACACACACATACATATACATATATTGTATATACATGTGATCAAAATATATTATATGAAAAACAAATTTCTCATTAAAAATGAACAATTAACAAATGAGACATTATGAGGTGTATACATATTTTAAGATGTATACGAGTTTAGCAGATCTCTGCAGAAACACCAAAATAAAATAATTTTGTTAATAAAAAATAAGGTGCTCATAGTTATTCTCTACCATCCACTCAACAGTGTTCTTTTTGCTATTAGAATAAAATAACCATTTCAATCAGAAGTTTCTTCATATTCTAACACTGTGAGCCAATTTGTGATGTTACATTTAGACTGACTGAGCAGTGAAATTGTTTTTGACTTTTGAGGTAGATGGCTGAATTCTTTGTGTTTACATAACTCTTAGGAAGAAATAAGACTCCCATTGGATTTGTTTATGTCCATGGTAGGGGGTGCTGAGTTCTGTGCTTTCAAATCTGTTCTCCTAGACTCAGTAGCTGAGTTTTCTATGCTGGGAAAGCTGCCTCTCATCACTTCTGTGACATGAGCCAGATGCAGTTATGAGGCAAAACAAAACAAAACAAAACAAACAAACAAACAAAAGGGCACTACATTTGTAACAGCTCCTCATAGAAGCTTCCAGAGGACATTCTTTCTAGTCCCTTTTCAAGTGTCTGTGTGACAAGACTTAAACTGTCATTTCCCATGTGGCTTTAGCAGCTCCTGGCCTCTAGCAGACTCTTTTTCATTTCCTACTTTAAACAGGATTCTTCTAGTTTGTTTTCTGATGCTGTGATAAAACACAAAAAGTAGCTTAGAGGAGGGGAAGGGTTATCTGGCTTATACTTCCAAGTTACAGTCTATTATTGAAGAAGTTAGGGAAGAAATTCAGCAGTAAGTCAAAGCAGAGAACTCTGCTTGTTGGACTGCTCACTGGCTCATGTCTAGCTAGCTTTTAAATAAAAAATTTTAGGACCACTTGCACAGGGAATGGTGCTGCCCACAGATGGCTGAACCCTCATACATCAATTAGCACCCAAGACAAACCTGCCCTCCCCACAGACATGTGCATAGGTCAGTCTGATCTAGGCGATGTCTCAAATGAGACAGTTAAAGCTAGCCAGGGCAGGTTCCACCATTGCTAATGCTTCACCTGCTCTTAATAGTCCCCTATTGTGTTGCCATTGTTCATTTCGACTCTGACTTTTATCATTATGTCACTGAAAGGGCCTTTCTTCATCCCAATATTTAACCAAATATCATTCTTTATTCAGTTAGTTCTAAATTAAGTACTGTCTGCTGTTAGTCATATACAATAAAGTGGAAAAGAACCCATGTAATTTTCAGATTCACTTATGAACGTTTCAGGGTGAGACAAGGAGAAGAATGAGTGTTGGCAGCACAAGTCATTATGCTGGTCTAGTAAACACCCTGAACCACACCCAGGGATCTCATGCAGCAGAATAAATATGAATTTTTTCTTAATGAAAGAAAATCTACCAGTTATGGATTTCCTGAAATAACACCAGATCATTCCACAGAATATTTATTGAGACTTGTTTCAATTAGAAAGATTTTAATCTTTTGGATGTAATCCCAGTATTTGAAAACTCAGTGTGTGCCACTGCTTAGGAAAAGGTAGGAATCCAGTAATATTTGTGTGTGGGGAGTGTTTGTCAAGATAACGAAATGTGTTATTTTTCATAAGACAGGATTCTGTTTGTGATTGAGAAAGGAAATAATAAGAAAAATGGGAAAATCTAGTTTTGCATATTCTATATATGTGAAAACTCAAAAGCTTATTAAACAAAGAAACACAAAGATGAACATCATTGTTAAAATATGTACAAAGTCATTTATCATTCAACTCACTTATGTCTGCTCTCCCTCTTTTGAACTCTTCTTCTATGTTTCCCTCTGAATCCTTCTCCTTGCCCTGGCTCCAGTTCATCTCCTTTCCCTCCCGTCTCTTCCCTCCTTCCTTTCCCTCCTCTCTTCCTCCCCTCCATTCCCCCTTGACCTCTTCTACTCTTCCTCTATATTACATTTTGGATACATTACATTTGTCTTTAACAGAGCAAGCTCAAGCATGGCGACAGCCTGGTTCACTGCCACACGGTCTGGAGTTGCTCTTCATCAAATCTCGGCATCCCTCACTGTCCACATCCTCTGGAAAGTTCCCTAAGTAGCATCTGATACAGTCTCTGTCCTGAACTGATATCTGTCCCCTAACCAAAGAAACATGATATTGATGGTAACAGACACAATTAAATGAGTAGGACACCAGACCATGTATCTATTCAGAATATTGAAAATCAAAGACTTCACAGCTTCACCCTGGATGGCAATATGGCAGAGTGTAAGACTGCTTGCTGAACAAGCAGGAGCACCTAGGTTTGAGTTCCAGTACCCATGTAAAAAACAAAAACACACAAAGCAAACAAAAAACACAATCAAAACCAAGCAGCCGCTGTGGATGTAGCACCGAGTGCAACTCTAACCCCAGTGCTATGGAGAGTAGAGAGAAAGTATCTCTGGAGCTCAGGCCAAGCTAACTCTGGACTCAAAAATCTTGTCTTAAGTGAATATGGTAAGGAGTGGTAGAGCAGGATATCAGATATGTGTGCCAATGTAGACACACAGAGGCCATATCCAGCCAACAATATATATCTTATTCCAAAGTTAAAAATTAAAGTACTGTAACTGTTAGAAATGGTTCTTTATTCCAAGGTTAATCTAGAGCTGTTCTTTTTCTTCTGTTTTTTTTGTTTTTGTTTTGTGTGATAAAAAACAACTTGATGTTTTCACACTGTTAGAAGTGGGCAGCAGAGTGCCTGCCTTCGACCTTTAAAACACCTGCTGCCCATAGATTTAATAGACACTTGATATGTTGGAGAGATTTCTGGAGGCCAGAAAGACTTATTTTTAATTAAAAGTATGGATCACAGAAAGAAACAACTTTAATAAATTCCCTTCTTTTTATGAAAAGTGTCTTTTCTCACAAATTAATCCTTTTAATGTGTGGAAAGTGGTAGGCATTCACACACACATGGTTTTAAGTTCTAATGCATTGAAAATCACCTTTAAATCAGCAAGCCAACATTCCTTCTTGTCAGATGAAGACTATCATGCGTTTGCTGTGTCCTTTCCTTCCACGTTTATTTTTGAATCTTAACATTCACATAAATATCCATAAGTGACATATGTAGTTTTTAATTCACTACGAAGCCAAATCCAGTATTATCCTTTATATGGAGTTGTGTCTTTTTTCTTGTTTAGTTATCTGGTTTTGAAAAACCAACAGTCTGATGCTGCTAGCATAGCTTCATCTCTTTTATCTGATGAAAGGTCAAATATCATATAAAATACATAATGCAGAAATATTAAGCTACACAAAATAGGTATGCCAGATGATATTTTCTCGTGGGGGAAATAACTTATGTGAGAAGCCAAGAAAGCAGAGAACCAAAGGTCCACATTGCTATTCTCTGGGATGCAACCAGAATGCAACCAGAACCCAAAGAGAGAAAGCATCTCCTCCTCCCCCTAGCTCTTTTATCCCCAGTATGTTCTACATACTGTTTGGGCATGGCCAGCGCTATGGGTATGTAAACTCTATCCTTACAAATACAAAATATTCACCTTCTAGGAATATTCAAATTTTCACATATCCAATATTTTAATTATAGGATGGGGATCATCAAGATCCACATTCCAATGAGCATCTATGGAAGTAAAGGATGGACTTGCCCTGGGTAGGATGGTTGGAGATATACAAACTTCCCTGAACTATGGTCCTTGAAGTATGAGCCTGTCTATCTTCAAACATACAGTGTGCCACTGCACCTTCACCCTACAGTAAAGAAAACCAAGAATACCAAATTTGTTTTTTTGCCTGTATTGATTCTCATGTTTTAAAAGAATGCATTATCCATGAAACACCATTGCAGTGTTTGGGAAAGTAAATATTTATTTTATTTTGTGATATGAATGTTTGCCTATGTATGCATACATACAACACATGCACGCTGTACCTGTGAATGACAGAAGAGGGATTGGATCACCTGTTATTGGGGTTATAGGTGGTTGTGTGTTGCATATGGATGCTAGAAACTGAACTCAGGTTTGTAAGTGCTTAACTGCTGGGCCATCTCTCCAGTTCCTTTGAAAAAAAACAGTGAGAGTGATCATCCTTCTTCTTAGAGGGAACACTTTAAATGTTCATCTTAAAGAGTGATGTCAGCCATGGGTGTGCCATGGGTGGCCTTTATTGTGTTTGAGTACAACACTAGTATACCATCAGTTTAGAGCTTGTAACACAAAACAGTGAGGGACTGTGTCAAATGTTTTCATTTTATACCTTTATATCTATTGAGATGGTCCTGTGATTTTATTCTTTATTTTATTGAATGTGACACATAAAGTTCAATGACTCTTGTTTTGAACCATCCAGGAATAAATCACTTTTAAACCAAAAAAAAATAGAGATTTTTTTTTGTCTTTGTCTTTTCCACAGCTTAGTGTTAAGAATATCCTTTTTGAAAACTCATGGTCTATTTTATTATTATTAAACACTCAACAATTCTTTGTGATAGAGGCTTTTTATTGCTGTATCAAAGTTTACATTAGTTCATTTTTTATTTCAAGATCCAACTTCATAGGTTGTTGTGTTTAGAGTTAGCCAATGTATTGGCATTTTATTGTTCCTAGTAATCTCATTATTATTTATATTATATTGGCTTTGGGGACAAGGAAACCACATTTATTTCTTATTTATTTTGGTAGTTTGTTGGTGGAATGTTCTTCTATGTATATGTTGGTTGATGAATAAAACACTGTTGGTCAATAGGGCAGCAAGATAGGTGAGACTAGGACATGAGGAAGATTCTGGGATGTGTAGGCAGAGAGCAGTCGCCATGTGATCCCAGGAAGTGATGTAGCTGGGCAGAAACTGCCACTAGCTAACCGTATAGGTCTGGAGGTCTGTACAGACAGGCAGGAAGTAATGTAGCTGGGAGAATCAGAATATAAGCAGCGATAAACAGGAAATCACTCTTTTCTCTCCTCTGTGGACACACTGAGTCAGTCACCATGTAGGACACAAGTGGAGTAACAGGTCTGGACTCTTTCCCCGGTAAGATAAGAACACATCTTTATTTTCTTTCTGTGATTAAGGTATTGTTGCTTTTTCTTATCATTTCAAAATCAACCACTCTCAGTTTTATTGACTTTTTTCTTATCAATTATTTCATTTATTTCTTGTCCAGACTTTGGTATTTCCTCAATTTTGTTAGCTTGGGCTTGTCACAGATGAGACTAGGAAAAGGAACAGGAAGTCTTAGATGGGGTGAAAAAGTATTGTCTTTAATGGTTCTTCTTCTTATTATTATTAATGATTTATTTTATTTTCATTTAGGTGTGGGGGGCGTGTGTGTGTGTGTGTGTGTGTGTGTGTGTGTGTGTGTGTGTGTACAAACACTTGCCTTCTGAGGCCAGAAGAAGATATCAGAAACCCTGGAGGAGGAGTTATAGGTGGTTGTGAGCAGCTCAACATTGCTGAACTTGAAATTCTTATATTCTATGGAAGACCATCAATACTATTGACAGTTGAAACATCTCTCCAGCCCCTAATTTTTTTTAACACTATATTGATTTTTTTTCTTTCAGAAACAACAAACAAGCAACAGAGTATGATACTGTGTCTAAAAAGGTCCTTTATTTCTGTCCTGCTTAGGGTCAGGATGACAAGACTGCCTGAAACCAGAGGGGGCAACTTTGGGCCCTAGTTTCAGGACTAGAGACCTTTCTTCATAAAAATACATTTATTTTATTTCTGATTGTGTGTATGTGTTGGTATCTGGGTATGTGCAGGTGAGTGAGTGTAGGTGTCTTGGGAGGACAGAGGCATCAGGTTCCTGATTCTGAACTTAAGGAGGTGGAGAGACCCAGTGTGGGTGCTGGCAACCAAGCATGGATCCCCTGTAGAAGCAACACGTTTTCCCAATTGCTGAGCCCCTTCTTCTGCCGCCATGTGGCTCATATATTTCTGCCCACAACTTCTTCACTTTTGTCTTCAAAGACCAGAGAACAGCAGTTAGCAGTGTAAGAGATGGCAGCGACTATTGCTTCCTCTGCCACAGTTGCTCCTGGACACGCCTCTGACTTTTTTGAATGGGGTGGCCTGTCTTTGAAGGGTGAGTGGTAGCAGACTCAAGCATGCCCGTTGGAAGCTGTTTACTGGAAATGTAAATCACACTGACCTAACAGATGAGGCGACCTCCATCTTGACACACAGACACAGCTTTTTGGAAACCGAGATTTTATTATGAAATCATAATTAAATCACTGTGTGTACGTTTTTTTTCCAGTCCATGAAATGACCACGAAATATGTCAACTTTTTCCAGGAAGTCACTGTGAAATCAGCACAAATATTTCCATCAGAAAATGGACCTCTGTGTAGACAAGAGCGAGGACTGCCGCAGGCATCCTATCTGTGCTGCTCTAATTAAATGTTTCTTGTCAGAGGAAAAAGCTTTTAATACTTTTTTAGAGCTAATTTCATATCTGTGTGGCCTGGACATGGAAGGCTTGCCGCATCAATGGGAAATAGGGTCCTCCAGGGCCTGATTGAACTTTTAGTCTCTATCTTGTGACTGTAGGTAAAGACAACCACAATAAACCATCATTTCAAGGAGCGAACCTGCCTGTGGTCTTACCATCCAATGAATTTTGTCTGTTACCACTTCCCCCATGCAATCTGTCTTATCATACATGGGCTTCCTTCAGCGTTTTCCCACTCACATCCCACTGCTCCTGTGGTAGGAGAATATGCTTGCTTTTAAATGTTCAAAAGCAGATATTTGAGTTCAAGTAAGGGACAGGGCTGCTGTTCTAATTTTCCAAATGGAAGCATCTGCATGTCAATTCATTTATTCATCTTTAAATTGATATGTGTCCATAACACATAGACACTGCCACTTTGACTTTGTTATTGAGTTTAAGATTTGAGAACTATTCTTGAGGAAATTTTCATTTGTAATGGGCACAGTAATCTGCACATGTTAATATGGCTATCCAACGTTTGCATTTTATTTAAAATTTAAAACATAATCCATTGAATATAGATGCAACATGGAAATGTTCAACATTTAGTGACAGGCATATGCTTAGAGAAAAAAATGCCTGCTTTGGATCGTGAGTTCAAAATCAACTAGCTTAAAATATTATGTAAAGCTAGTTTGTTTTTCATTGAGTCCTACATAAAAATACTAGAAATCTGGGAATATAAATACTACTATGCTGACAATGCTTTCCCAGTGGATATGTATATGAATACATGTCTATGTTCATGTATGCATGCATCCATATATATATCTTGTCGTTGTTCATTCTTACTTCCAAATTTTCCCATTATAAACCTGCATTACCTGTGTCCCAAAGTGTTAAAAGGAGAGAATTATTTCTAGCACATGCTCTTTGAAACATTTCTAATTTGAATTTACTTGCTGTTAGCAATTTCACATCATTTGGCTTGGCTCAGTGAGCTTCTCAAGTGATACCAGGCTGTTTATATTAGAGAGTACTACAAATTGGATAACCAAAAGCCTCCTAGAGAGAGCTCATAAAATGACATGGTTGGATAGAAACCTGAACAGATGGGCTAGCTCTGCCATGTGCTGCATTAACCCCGCTGCTCTCAGTCTTTGGCCAAGAGCACATTGGAAAAGTACAGTTCTAAAAATAAATTGGTGGAAAGAAAGATGCTAATCTTTGAGTTGGGACTTGGAAGACAGGCACTTGTGGGGCTTTTTCAGTCTTATTAACACATTTTTTTAATGCTTGTGAAAAATAGTTGAGCTTCAGAGGGCTCCCAGGATGAGGAACTATAATAGAGGATGAGGGAACCTCAGCCCAGCATCTTTCCCAGCAGTTCCACTAGAGTCAGTACATTACATCTCAGTTAGTCAGAGTCGTGTCTTGTGGTGTGCATGATGGTGATAAGCAGGGGAAAGTGGAGTTGTAATTGGCCAAATAAAAAGAATAGAGCCATTTCCAGATCTGGATGTTCCAATGGCTGGACACCAATGGCAAAGATATGTAGACAGTACTGTGGGGAAGAAAAAAAATGTAGGTTATCTGTCTAGAGGTCAGAACCTAGTCCTGAGTCATCCATCTGAATTATGCATAGAAAGAACAAAAGAATGTAATGGTGATTGTTGTCACAGTTTAAAAATAAAAATATCAATAAGGATTGAAAATTGCATTTTGGGAAATATTTCTTTCATAACTAGCTGATGGTTTAAATTTCCAGATATGGCTGAGGTATATGTTCACCATAGAGTAACAAAATAAAGGTGGGCTATCCCATTTATGTTAGAGAGTGGGTGGAGGCACTGTATTGTGAGAAAGGCCAGATGGCTGTCACCAATCTATTATTAATCAGGTTTATGACCTTAAGCAATCACTGACACATGCACAGTCCTCATTAGACTTAAGGGGTGATACACACACACACACACACACACACACACACACACACACACACCATGAAGTTGGGAGGGGGCTTATGGGCTTATTGGGGGAAATATGGAGAGAGATGAAGGGAGAAAATACGGCAAGTATATTTCATTGTATACATGTATGAAATTAAAAAAAGAAATATCTCATATGCTATTTTAAAAGTGATGAAACTTGTGCTGCTGCCAGTTAGGGGGAGGGGAAGGTCTTCCACTTATGTAACTCACTGAGCCACACTAAGGCCTTCATGCTGAGATTTTTTTCTTTGGGGGATTATTTTTCTTTTAAATTTCATTTTACTTTGGGGGAAGGATGCAAGGGCAGGATTTATGATATAAAATCCACAAAGAATCAATAAAAAGTTAAAAAATTATAACTCTAATTTTCAGCATTTATTGTTTCCATTGAGCATCTATATACTTTTTACTTGTATAATCCAAAGTCTTTTATATTCAATAATGTTAAAGATATAAAAATGGTTTCCCTGGCAACCATTTTACATTTAAACTAACTTAAATGTTTTTAAAATTCCCTTCTTGAAAACCACTGAAGCTATGAATTCAAAAGATAACCATTTTAATTTCATGCACTTTAATGAATAATTTGTCATAATTTCATTAAAGAGACAATTTATATATTTTTTATGTTTTATAACTGAGCTTTTTACATTCAAATATATACTCTTATATGTTGATGTTTCATTTGAGTATTTATTTTTCGTGATTCACTAAGACTGTCTTTAGGATAGAAATAAAACTTAAGAAATGGTAAAAATTAAAACAAAAATAATTCAGTTTGGAGATTTTATGTGATTCCTGAGTGTACAAACATCTGTTTCTGTAGCTATGTATTTCTTATGCCTTTTCTTTATCTCTATATTCTTATTTAGTGTTTTTTTTCATATAACACTTTTTTTGTTTTTACTTTTATTTTATTTTTATTCCTTAGATGTTTGTTTTCTCATTATAAAGAGAAAAGAATAGGATGGTAGTGGAGGTGGTGGGTAGCTAGGATAAGTAGGGGAGAGGAAGTTGCAATCAGAATACATTGTATGAAAAATGTATCTTTAATAAAAGAAAAACTACTCAGGAATTTTAAAGCAAAAATCCTTTCTATATATTCTTCACCCAAGTTAATTACTCAAGTTCAATTAGATTGTTTTCAATCTAATACAACCCAAAATTTCTGCACAACTAATTTTTCAATTTATAATTTTATGTGATTCAAATAAATAAAGTTCTTTGTTGGGCCTTAAAAGGCCCATAAACAAGGCATATTGGAACTTCCTGAGCCTGACTAGAGTTTGGTGACCTGTCTTTGGCCTATCACTTCTTAGTAGGAGTGACTGTACCCAGCTACTGCCTACTTGGTGAAATATTATTGGCCCTTGCACCTCACTCCATCCTGAGGTCCCCACCCACTTCTTCAGCTCTATATAAGTACCTGCCTGATGTAATAAAGAGAGATTCTGCTTCAACAAGTCTCCTGACTCAATGTGGTTCTCTCTTGTAGTTAGAGGAGCAGGGTCTGTGTCATTGACACTCAACATCCTGCTCAATCCCTGGAAGAGATCCTACCTGCTGGAGGACCTGGCAGTTCTTACCATTACAAAGAAATGGTAAGAGGCTACCATGTTTCAGAGAGTAAGTGATGGCTTAAGGTCATAACCTAGTGAATAGCAGACTGTTGACATTTCTCCTTATTTTCAGTTTTTTATATTCTCTCTACTTCCTCTTTGGTGATATTTCTAGAGACTTTTGGGGGGAGTTGGTGAGTGTCTTCTTATTTTAAAAATTGGTACTAGCCTAGTATTGGTAGGTACTCAGTCAGTAAACTGCTTGGCTTATAAGCATGAGGGCTTGAATTTGATCCAAAGTCCACACCATAAGATTTGGTGGGGCTGGAGAGTGTGCTTGTAGAGGGTATAAGGGGTTCCCAGCACCCATGTTAGATAGCTTATGTCTCCAGATCCAGATATATTGAAGCCTTCTTTAGGCATCTCCACTGACAAATATAAACTCTACTCACTCCTTCCTTATACTCAAACAAATAATAAAATAAATATTAAATAGCTTCAGTAGTACATGCCTATAATCCCAGATCTGGGAAGGTAGAGAAAGGACAATCCTTGAGCCTTGCTAGACAGCCAGTCTAAACTATTTGGTGAATTCTGATGGATGGCACTTTAAGAAATACACAGGAGATGGACCTCTGGCTTGTGCGTGCATGTGCACGCATGTGCGCGTGCACGCGCGCGCGCACACACACACACACACACACACAAACAAATTCTAAGAAAAGATGCTTTATTTTTATGTTTTAAAAAGTAGAAAAATTTAAAAAAGAGCTATTATTTGGAATCTATAATGAAAAGTCTAAAAATGGATAATTATGAAACATTAAAATAGAAACACAAATATAGAATAGATACCTAGACTTTACAAATCTAACCTAGCATGGTTATAAAGAGCATTCTGATTTTAGTAGAGGAACATAACCATACCTCCCATGATCCGATTCATCTGAAATATTTCCAAAACACATATTCTCCCCATTTCTTGTCTAATTGAGTATGGAGAACTTTAAGCTAAAGTTTTAGATAGTATGAATACATTCAGGAATCTACTGATGAGTTTAAGGCTATTGCCAGTTTCAACGTAACGCTGAGTCAGAGACCAAGTTTACTGACTTTGGCCTGTAGGAATGATGGTATATAACAGTGTTCTATTTTCAAGTATTATAAAGAGGAATGCATTTCTCAAGTCACCATCCTGGCAACTCACTGTTCTGTTCACTCATTAACAGTGCCTCAAGACTTTGTGCTTTCTCAGCTTTTTATATACTGTCATCAAATCTCCTAATAACTTGAAGATTAAATAGTTAAATATTAGAAGGGTTCAATAACTTTTCTGAGTCACATAGACAGACATTTCAGGATATTCAAGTGCAGTTTAACACTGACGTATTTGTTCAGTTCATCTCTCCCTGCCCCACTGCTACAGCCAAGACTTTGATGAACAATATAGGAAGCTCCCATTTTTAGTTTATGCTCCAGTATGAAGACTAAAACATAGAGAAAGCTGAGGAAAATCACATTTCTGCTTTTAAGGGTTATAAAGATCCCAAGATTGGAGCTACAGCTCAGTTGGTAGTTGCTTGTCTAGCATGCTTCTAGCTTAATTCAATCACCAGCATCCCATAAATGGGGCATGGTGGTCCATAACTACAATCCCAGCACTCAGAGGTGGGAGCAGGAAGATTTAGATATCCAATGCTAACTTTAGCAGACTAGTGAGTTTGAAGTCAGCCTTGATTACATGAAATCTTGTCTTTAAAGCAATCTTTGCCTTGAAGAAACTTAAGTCAAAATGTTGCTGTGACCTAGATTAATTAACCTTTGCACAGTCTTTTCCCTTGAGAGCCCAGAGTTTTTGTCATTGTCATCTTTTGTTGTTTGTCTCCCATCCTACACATGATCTCAGTGACTCCTTATTTGCCACTGGGAACAATGAAATGAATAGTTTGGATATTATGCTACTGCTTGCTTGTTCAGTATGTTTTAATTTTTGTAGGATTATTGGAATCTAAAATCATCCAGGGTTCCAAATGGTAATGGTCCTGGCTTTGGGGAAGAAATAATGTAAGACAGAGAGGTCTCGCCAGAATGTCCTCTATCTTGCTGTGGAGACATTCTACCAGGTAAGGCCAGACTTTATTTGGTTCTCAGACTCTTCACAATACATTTTTCTTCCTCCTCGGAAAACCCTTTCAAACTTTGTAAGCATCTTTTTTCCCCAGAGCAATCTTCTCTATAACTTAAAAAATGAATTGTGGTGTGCCCATGTCCCCTTTAGAGGTATTTGCAGATGATGGACTGACCTGGAAGAAGAAATAGAAGCTTTTAACTTTGACATCAATGAAACCAAGAAAATGTGAGACTTTTCAGGAAAGGCAATTTATATAGGTCCCCTAGCAATTAAAGGCTGGTCAAAGAAAGTCAATTTTAAAGTGGAAGTTTCTTACTATATCTATATCCCCTGAAACAGTGTGCTTTGCATGCAGCCTAGTGTATACAAAAGAGTAATAATCAAAATAAAATAGAATAAAATGATGGAGTATGTCATTCTGTACATATGCTTCTCTAATTGGCTGATGAATAAAACACTGATTGGCCAGGAGCCAGGCAGGAAGTATAGGCAGGGCTACCAGACAAGGAGAATTCTAGAGAGAGGAGGCAGAGAGGTGTTCCCAGAGAGACGCCATGTAGCCATCGAAGGGATAGCAGGTCTGGGTATTCTCTGGTAAACCAAGGCTACATGGAGATACATATTTTAATAGAAATGGGTTAATAATTAAGAGAGCTAGTCAATTAGAAGCTGGAGGCATTGGCCAAATAGTTTATAATTAATATAAGCCCTTGTGTGTTTATTTGGAACTGAAGGGTTGTAGGGCTAGGCAGATCAGAAACTCCATCTATAATAAAATAAATAAAAACAAAAAGATTTAACACTATCTCAATGTATATCTAAAATATTTGTACTTGTCACCAGTGGCTTCTTCTTCCAGAATGGCTGGATTATCTCAGAACTGTTCAAACATAAATGGTATGGAACAGACCCCCGAACATGAGAACTTACCTCTCATGTTCCTTTTCAATTGTAAAAGTTCTCTTTGTTTTTCTTGATGCCCATTTTCATGGTTCATTTTCCTGCCAAGATGATACTGAGTGAAATTATAGCTTTAAATGCTGAACAAGAGAGCCCGATGTACCTTATTAGGGAAAAATGTGTCTTTTCTAGCCTTTTTTCCTCTTGGTTTTCTTGTTTCCTGCACCTGGGAGGGAGAATTTTGGTTATAGCGTTGGAGTCATCTGAGGTTTCCCTCAGGTCTAGCCTTTGTTGGCTGTGAAATTTACCCCATTATGTGCTACACTGCTTTTTATTTCCCACATTTGGCACTTTTCACTATAATTCTTCGGAACAGACACAGGGAGCCATGTGTGGTATTCTTTAAAGGGAACAAATAGATGAGCTAATTGTTTTAAATGCCTCCAATGAGATAAGTGGCAGGGTGCTGGAATTGATCATTTAATGAGCTATTTGCCATCACAGAGAAGAGGAAGCTCCAGCAGTAATTAATGTTTAGAGAAGGCAAACCTTGTCATCTGAGATCAAGGTAAAATATAAAATCCCACAGGCAACTTATTGTGGAGAAGTTTAAATGGCTTTCTAGATATCGGAGAGTGGTATGCTTTTTTTCTCACCTAATAAAGTGTTGGCCTTTTGTATATGGTGTTTCTAGAGAATTAGTCTGGAACCTATTTCTGATTTATAAGCATTTTCACTTACAGAACTTTGGATGCCATTCCACTTGCTGTCAAAAGACAAATGGCTACAAAGCTCCCCATTCAGGGCCAGCCATTTACCCATTAAGCAAGTAGTTCCCTTGTCAGGGAAGGGCAATGGCCCAGTGCTATTGCTGAGTATGCAAGCTATGACATTGGTTATGAGGAAAGCATTGAAGACATCTGTTCACTAGGAAGACAACTTGCAGAATCTGCACAAGCCTTGAGAGCTAGTTGATGTTATTTCTATTATATGCCTGTTTGTTCTATGTGACACAATTAACATAGAGAAAAAGGACAAGTTATCACAAAACAAGAAATTTAGAAAAAAAAAGTGCATACACAAGTGATTTGTTCATTTTCTCACATTTTGTTCATTTTCTTGACAAATCAGGTAGATGGACTGGAGGTGATTCTTGGCAAAATGTTGACTAAAATGACTACTGTTACCCACTGATGCTACACACGGTTCATTGACCATAAGATCAAATGAGTTTATGGTCATTACTATACACTGATGGTACTCACTGTTCATTTTCCTGCAACAGCTTCAGCCTCTTCTGTGTTGTCTGTCTCATTACTGCAAACTTGGCTCATCTTTGCTCACTCTTAGACTACTTCAGTGTTCACCAGAGAGAAAGTGTCCAACAACGAAGTTTAGAGCAGTTAGCCTTGATGCAGAGCCTTTCCTGCCAGGCCAATTCCATTTTGTAGTAGAACTGGACCAGTGTGGCCTTGAAAGATCTGGAGGAAGCACATAACATCATAAAAAACTACCGAGGACCAAAGAGGAGCACACTTAGGAATTCACCAGGATTAAAGAAGCTCTAGGCAACTTGGGTATTTGGCATTTTACACAACGAGGTTACATGAGCATTGGGGTAAACTTGTGGATCTTGCTGAATGTGAGTGTGCATGAATGACTTTTTAATTGTAGAGTGTGAGTCGAACACACTTGCACACACACACACACACACACACCTTTGGGAGAGAACCAACATTTTTTTCAGATTTTTTTAACATTTTTTAAATTTTAAATAGCTTGTTTTACATGTCAATCCCAGTTCCTTCTCCCTCCCCTCCTCCCACACCCCGCCACCATCCCCCCATCCTCCCACCCTATTGCCAATTCCTTCAGCATAGGGGATATCTAGAGTCTGTTATTTCACTCAGGGTAGGGTCCAGGCACTTCCCTAAGAGTCCAGGCAGAGAGAACAACCCTCTTTGTGTTATGGACACACGATGTCTGTTAGTATTCAAG
Organism: Mesocricetus auratus; assembly: GCF_017639785.1. Taxonomy (NCBI): domain Eukaryota; kingdom Metazoa; phylum Chordata; class Mammalia; order Rodentia; family Cricetidae; genus Mesocricetus; species Mesocricetus auratus. The sequence continues at coordinate 142,781,045 of NW_024429266.1, read as the reverse complement.
GGATGAACACTAATCCACTGCTCAGGACCCCATAGGTAGCCCAGGCCTCCTCATTGACTCTCACATTCAGGGTGGCTGGATCAGTCCCATGCTGGCCTCCCAGCTGTCGTTCTGGGGTCCAAGAGCTCTCCCCTGTTTAGATCAGCTGTCTCTGCTGGTTTTGCCAGCCCATTCTTTGCCAATTTGCTCTTCGCTCCTCTCTCTCTGTTGCTGGTTTCCTTGGGTTCTGTTCAGTATTTAACTGTGGGTGTTTAACCTCTGCTATTTTCAAATTTTAATGAGATATTTCTTGAAAATTCCATATAGGAATAATGTATTTACATGATTCTCTCTCCCTTCCTTCTGTCCAGTTCCTCCTGAATTCACCTCCCCAACTCCTCAAATTCACAACCTCTTGTTTTTTATAAATACAACTTGTTAAGTTCATTTAGTGTTGCTCACATGTGTTTAGGGCTGACCTTTGGGGAACAGAAGACTCATTCCTAGTGAAGACTAATTCTGCTTCTCTCAACAATCATAAATTACCTATAGCTCTTCATCTAGGGATGAGGCCTTGATAGAATTCTTCCACTCATATTGGCGTGTTAGTTGGTTTATAGGTCCAACTGAATTGTGTGTAGAGGAGTTGAGGAGTGCAGTCTCCTTGCTACATGTAGGAGACAATATGTTACAGCAGACAGTCTGCCCTGGTCCTCTGACTATAACAATCTTTCCATCTGGAAGGGAGCCAAGTTTTGATTCATTTGGCACTCTACAATCTGGGGAGTAATTTTCTAGGCTATGACAAGGAATACAGAGAAAGTAACAGAGTAAGCCTACCCCAAGTGAAATGAAAGGCAGCTGAACTAAGTCTTATTCAATATCAACAGGGTCTAATGGTAATGAAGACACATTTGTCTTCTACTCAAAACCAGAGGACTCAGCAACTTCCCAATTGGAGCATCTGGCTTCCATGATCCATCATCTGGCAAGGTGCCAGGCTCCTAAAGTGACTGCTAGGTATAGTAGAAGAATCTGAGTTGAAATCTGGGGTTGATGCTTATTATAAGACCCTCAGCTTCAAAATGGGTTTGTAAGTGTATTTAAATAGTGCTTAATATTAAATTACTGGTTCATTTCCAGTGTTAAGGAAAGTTACAGACTTCTGAATCCATTCCAGTTTATCAGTGGGAAAAAAGTCCTTTTTGTAGCTACATTTTGTTATGTGTGGGAGAGTGGTGATAATATGTTGAAGGGTCTTGTTGACCATCCTAGAAAATAAATTAAAATTGAGATATTTTAATTTTGGAAGTTTTAACATGGTCAATAACTCCAAAGAAAAGTTGCCACCAAGTAGATTGTCAAGAAAGTGTTTCCTAGATGAGTCAGATAAGCACAAGTATTTAGAATGAGACATATTTAGGATTAACTTTAAGACTTAAATTTCTGCTTTTGAAAAGAAGGTAAAATGATTATCGGAATGAGGTTAGTTTCATTTTTTTATAATGTAAATTATTTGGTGAACAAAATCACTATAAGATGTAAATTTATGATTTGAACCTTAAATATCTCCAATAGGTTCTTTCTTTGAAAACTTCTTGCCTAACTGGTGGCGGTATCTTGGGAGGCTATAGAATCTTCAGGGTTTGAGTCCTTGCTGACAGAGATGGCTGATAGGGGTCAGTTATTTGAAGGCTGTACTAGCCCATAATGCCTTCTTCACTCTCTGCTTCTTAGTATATAGGGATATGAGGAGGTCAAACACGTTACCACCACCAGAAGCTGCTGTCAACACTTCCCGCCATGACAGATAAAACTCTCTGAGATGGTAAGTCAAAACAAACCTCTCCTTACCCAATAAGTGATAACAGACATGCAAAACTGACTGATGCAAGATGTATTTAATATGTGACTAAAAGAACCTACAGTGCTGAGAAGTAATCAATAAACTTATTAGTGGTTGGTAATTGATTTTGGCCCATTTGCCTTCAATAGCAAGTAAAGTCTTTGCCCTTCAACACAAATAAATTGTGACATATATTTGTAAATATGTCATTCGACAAGCAAAAAAGGTCTGTTCAACTATAAATAAATTATAAAGAAAAAAATGAAGATAAATTTTAATGTTGAAAACCATTGAAAATATATCATCACCTGGCGTTCATAGCAGCATTCTCCCCTTGGGTAAATATTTTAAGATCTATATAAAATGTAATTTCTTAAAGTTTCCAGCCCCATCCACAAGTACTTGTAGCATGCCAATAAGTGTTTTTCTCTATAGTTGACATACATGCAGAAAGCTCCTGAATGAACATATGAAACATATTTTCTATTTTGTTCAATTAAAACAAAAGATTTATTTTATTTTTATATGTGAGTGCTTGCTTATATGCATGAGTACTATATGTGTGTCTGTTATCCTCAGAGGCCTGCAGAGGCCATTGGATCCCCAGTAACTGGAGTCATAGATGTTTGTGAGCTGCCATGTGATACTGGGAACTGAATCTGGGATTTCTGTGAGATCAGCCAGTGTTCTTAACCACTGAACCCTTCAAGTTCCACATTTTTCAGAATATTTTGCCTTGAAAAATATTTGATTTTATTTAAGCCATGTTTTATGCCCGCAAACAAACTTATACTCTCATAAAATCAAAGCCCCACTGTAAAGGACTTAGTGAAGCAGTGGAGAGGGCATATGTCCCAGTCCTCCGTGGGATTCTCCAGAGGGGTCATAGGTTGGACTCTGGACTGTGAGAGTGGTTATAGGGAAAATAGAAGACAACAGCTTTCTTTGGCATCTGTAATTGTCATATTTTTAAGATGAGAGGAAAGACTATATAAGTAATGACATAAAGAGCTCTACAGAATTCCATTAAGGTAAATTTAGATTTAGAAGGAAGGACACCTTGCTATTGTAAGAAAATAATATGCCAGTTTATGGGGAGATGGCTCAGAATTTAAAAGTGGTTATTCTTGTGGAAAAGACCTAGGTTCAGTTTTCAGAAACCACATTGGCAGCTCACAACCACCGATAACTCCAGTTATATGAGATCTGATGCTCTCTTCTGGCGTCTTTTAAGTACCCACGTGTCTTCTTAGGACTCAAAAAAGTGCCACTGTTCTTGTGTTATTTTAAATGTCTTTTAGCTTCAAATTCCTCTTTAAACACGCACAGTATACATGATTAAAAAATTAGAGTTAATGTTTTCTTTCTATTTTGGTAATAAATGATTTATGTTATATTACCTAAAATATCACCATTAAGAAAATTTCTGATAGATCAGAATATCAGCCAGATTAATTTTTGACACCAGCCTAAATAATACATGAAGTTTATTTTATTTTATTTATTGGGTGTCTTCTACCCAGCTCCCAAATAGATACATCATGAAGACTCATTCTGACTTATGAATGCCTTAGCTTGGCTTGTTTCTACCAAGGTTTTCTAGCATAAATTGTCTCATTCTCTTTAACTATGTCTTGTAGCTAGGATTTTAACCTTTACTCATTCAATATATCTTTCTTTCCTTCTTTCTCTGTGGCTGGCTGTGTAGTTGGGTAGCTGGCCTCTAGCATGGCCTCCTCTCCTCCTTTTCTTGTTCCTCTTCCTTTTTTCAAGCCTAGAGTTTTCTCCTATTTCTTTCTGCCCCACCTATCCTTTATTTTGCCTAGCTATTGATCATTTATCTGTTTATTAGGCCAATCAGGTGTTTTCGACAAGCAAAGCAGCATAGCCTTACAGAGTTAAACAAATGCAACATGAAAGAATGTGACACATCTTTGCATCATAAAACAAATATTCTACAGCATAAATGAATATAACAAATCTTAAAGTAATATTCCACACTAGATATACTTGAATAGGTGACTTAAACTAGTGGTTTAAAACTTTTAAGTTAACTTTTAGACTGACAGCTAGTGAGCCTGCATGGGGCCAACATAGGCCCTCTGCATGTGGGTGACAGTTGTGTAGCTTGGTCTGTTATTAGGGGCTCTAGCAGTGGAACCAAGATCTGTCTCTGGTGCATGAAATGGCTGGCTTTTTGGGACCCATTCCCTATAGTGGGATGTCTTGCTCAACTTTCATGCTGGGGGAGGAGCTTGATCTTGACTCAACTTGATATGACAGGCTTTGTTGACTCCCCACAGGATGCCTTACCCTTTTGAGGAGTGGGTGGGTGGGGGATGGGGTAAAAAAAGGAGGTAGGGGGAGAGAACAGGAGGAGAATAGGAAAGGGAAATGGTGATTGGTATATAAAATTGATGCAATTTTTAAGTAAAAAAATATAAATTTTGAGTTAATTTCAAATGTTTATTTGTATATTGTATGTGTGGAGGGTGGAGTATATACATGCTCTGGGGTAGGTAGGGGTCAGAGGAAAATTTGCAAGAGTTTGTTCTCTTCTTCCAGTATATGGATTTTAGGAATTGAACTCAGGTTATTGTGTTTGGTCTTAAACACCACTGAGCCACCTTGCCAGACATAGAGTGCTAGTTTAAAATGGGAATGATGAGGCCTTTTTAGTAGTGCAAACAATGCTGAAATAGCAAGCAGAATGAAGAAATTATACTGAAATGTATAGTTGGTGAGGTTACTTAAGTATTGGGAAAATATTATTAGATAGACCAGGGAAATGTGTAAAAATTGTTTATACTTATAATCTAGTGGTTTAAAATCCTCTTAAAAGTAATTTTCAAAATATAGGTACATACAAGAAAATCATTAAACTGAACCATGGAGTTGGTTCAGTAGGTAAAGCTACTTACTTGCTGCCAAGCCTGATGACTTTAATTTGATTTCTGGGAACTACATGGGAACTGACTCCTACCCGTTGTCTTCTGACCTCTACATATATCCCATAGCATATGTACATACCTCCTCACTCACACAAAAAATGTTTCTAAAATCTATTTTTGTATGTCTATTCAATCTATAATAGGCAGTTATTTTGCCTGTGCATTGAACTTATGCTCAAGGCTAACCAATAATTCATGTTGAGAGATGAGATGAGAATAAATAGCTGGAAAAACTATGATGGAGGTATATGTGCAGAGGATGACAAAATAATTTTGTTGCAGAGAGCGAAACTATGCTTTGAAGAGGGGTAGCTCACTGTGGTCTCAATAGTCCTGGAAGTTCAAATAGAAAACACTTAATAATTTCCAGCCGCTAGAATGGGAACAGGATTGTGTGGTGACAATAAAAAGAAGGAGGTCATTTTAAATCCACCATGCTGCTTTCAAATGTGAAGATGCCCTTTCATGTAGAGTTATGGAAAATGTTATCCTTTCTATGAAGATAGCAGCCTGTTTTAATGATTTACCTTTTCCTGTTTATTGTTCTCTAAGTGTGGAAATATGCCCCTTTGATTGAACTTGTTCAGCATTGAAAAATGACCTCATTCTTTTGTAAGTATTAGTCACATTTTAATGGGGACATGTTCAGTGTTTGGACAAGAACTCCGGAATCTCCTGAAAACATTAGCATCACACATGGGGGACTTTCAATTACTGATGGAACCTCTGATTCAATGTATTTCCTATCTTATGATCGTGGATGAAGGTGAGCTTCAGATGGTCAGTGCCTAAAGGCAATGAAGCAACTAACCAATGGTGTTTACTTTTCGTTTGTGACCTTTTGTAGAAGCAGATTGCTTCTGCTTCTAGTGAGCAAGATGTCCAATCCAAAATATGCTAAACCTCATAGGGCTGGAGAGATGGCTCAGCAGTTAAGAAAACTGCTCCTCTGATAGAGGACTCTAGGATCTATTGCTCTCTTCTGTTCTCCATGGGCACTGTATGTGCATAGTTCATATACATAGATGTATGCAAACCCTTATTCACATAAAAATAAATGCAATTTCTAAAAATTTATGATGAGCTTTGAAAACATGACCTTGTCTGTAAAATTACATCTGTCAATGAATGTTATGCTACCACTTCCCATTAGGGATATAAGGAACACAAAGCCATGGTGGAAATCAGGGATTCAGATTAGGGCTCTGGAAACAGAAAAGTGTGTCTTTATTTAAATTTTTAGGCTTGCTCCTTTCTTAGGAGAAACAGAGGAGTGTATCTAGTTGTGTATGCGGGGGTTGTTGGAAGAGAGGAGGGATGAGAAACTGTGTTTGGGATGCGATATGTGAGAGAAGAATAAGTTAAAATGGAAAAAAGGACAATAGAGAAAGGGTTGAAGACAACTAACTCAACAAAGAAATCTGAGTTAAGCTTGGCAAATGACTGCTAGGACGCTGGGCTCTCTGAATGCCTGGGGTGATCTTGATCACATAATGTGAGAGGAGGTAATCCTGATCACATGATATGAGATGCTTGCTTTGTTCTGCAGGCAGCATCTTTAAGTGTTATTCCGAGTGTGGCAGGAGGGGCAGTTCAAAGAAAGGCTTCAGAGCCCATTAGGTTGCTCTTAGGAACCCCCACTTCATCTCCTTTACCCCCTCTTTTACCTGGATGATGGTAATACTTACCTTACATGTCTTGTCTATGAAGCTTCAATCAGTGCTGAAACAGGGCAGGTGCCTCATCAAAGAAAAGGGCTGTGAGTGTTCATAAGAGAGAATGAAGCCTACTCAGACAAACAAGAAGCCACAGCTTTCCCCTGAGAGTCATTTTTTTCATTGCCCAATCAGTTCTGAGGAGTCTGACTTCAAGAAGCAAGTGAAGATTAGAGACATAGAGCATGTGGGAAAGCCATCACAAAGCCAGCTACATACAAAGTGCTAGACACAGCATCTACTGCTCCTTTTCATGTACTGTTAAGGAGTAGATGTGTTAGTTCTTGGTGCTCTGGTGTTGCTTTAAACTTCTAAATTTGAGAACTACTCATAGTACCTTAAGTATACTTTCGAAACTACTCAGTATTTTTCCAAGGACTAGGTATGCAATGAATAATCTACTTCTATGTTAAATAAGGGATCAAGAGATTAGAAATTCCAGGATGACTAGTCTCTTTTATAGAGGAGATAGGTGTTTCTCTCAGGACACAGATGATACAATGTACAAACCCAATGCAATACAATAAGAAGGGCAGATTTGTTGGCCTCTAAGTCTTGGAGACAAAGCCTTATGTTGATGAGCATAGATAAGTTTATCAGGTCAGGGCTATTGCAGCAAGGAAGGGCACCTTTTTGATCTTTAATTGGGGCTGTTTAATAGAAGGGTACCTCAAAATGTTACCGTGATTGTGTGTGTATGTCCTATGTGGATGTTTGTGTATGAAGGTGCGTGTGCGCATGTGTCCATGGAGGACAGAGATGAATTTTAGGGCCATTTCACAGAAGATGCCCTTGTTGCTTTTTGAGACAAGGTCTGCCACTTGGACCTTGGCCACTAGTTAGGCCAAGGATCCCCAAGGATCCACTTGTTTCTGCCTCTCCACTGCTGGGTTGCAAGTTTGTACCACAATACCTTGCATTTTTCTGGCATTGAAAATATCATTTTAATTTTATTCATTAATGTATTCTCTTAATAGAAGAACAGAAACAAAGGAAAGCAATAATTCTTCATGTTTACTGTTGCATTTTACCAGGACCATCAAGATCAAATGCTTGTCAATGTTTTAAATTTAGATAACAAGTTGGGATTTTTCTCATACACATTTATTTCTTTGGTTAATGCAAACCCCCTGAGGTCATCTGGAAGCTCTTATATGACCCTGAAGGACCCATTCTTTCCAAATCCCTTTCACAACTGAATACCTTGTTTTTTATATGGGTTTTGGAGTTGGAACTCAGATCCTCTCCCATAGCAAGCATTATATGAACTGGACTCTCTTGAAAGCTCATTATTTTAAAAAAATCTTCACTAAGTGGAGCTGTGAAAGAGATCTGTTAGGCAGGGTAGCAGCAAACTAGTATTTTAATTTATAGTGTAGACAAAGGTACAGAATCATATAGATTTTGTGAATTCCCTGTACTCTGAGTAATTTGAACAATTTTCCTGAACTCTAGCAAAGAGGCACTGGTGTTAGTTTTTTGGTCCCTGGTTAAGAGGTCATTTTGGTAGGGGCTAGTAACCAGGAATACAAGAATGTAATAAGGAAGTGATTAGTATATGAGCTTCTTCTGGTGTTCATGAAGGGAGGGAGATTCTAGCCAGAGGTTAAAAATTAAGCTATAAGTGGGGTATGGCGTTCAGTGATAAAGCACTTGCTTAGCACCTGCAAGATCCAGTGTTCAGTCCCTACGCAAGCACACATGCATCAACCATCAACAACCAGCCATAAGAAAACCAACAAATCAACAAACTAACCAAGTGATAGCCAACCACCACCTACCAACCAATAAGCAACCAACTAAGAGCCAACAAATACATCTACTGGCAAATTCAGTGATAAACCAATTAACAACCAACCAAATAACACTTGACAGCTCCAAACAAACAAACAAACAAATAAACAAACAAACACAGCAAGAAAGCCAATACTAAAACGCTTATGATAGGAGGCTATCAGGGAAGGAATTCATCACAGGAGTAGATCAGGGAAGAAATTGATTATGGGAGGATATCAGAAAATTATTGGTCATATCTATGTATGACCTCAGGTGGTTTAAAGCAGAATTTTCATGACAGAGACTCAGTAAGATTGCACAAATATTTTAAGAAAGTGGTTTTATATTGGAGGAGTAGAGAAAGGGGGAGATTCTGAAAATAGAGTGTGATAAACTTTTGCTTGCTAAGCCAGGTGTTTGCCCAGGTGAAGGGTCTGTTGGTCTTGAGAAGGAAGCTGTTTGCTTAGATATGAGACTATTTACTTGCACATATCTGTCTTTAGGAATTTTTTTGAAACAAATAGTGCAAGCTTCTTCTCATTTCAGGCTAGAATGTCTTGAGACAGATGGAAAAGGCATATTGACACAGGTGCTCCCGGTTTTAAGAGCAGGTAGTTAGGCATTGTTGATTCAATGGTTTCAATTCTCTGAGGGAAATGTGTGGCTTTATTTTGTGTACTTAAGAATTATACAGGGCATGTTTAGGGAGACATTTCATCCAAATGGAGTGGTAGCAAATGCATAAAGCTTGCATATATATATATACATATATACATGTATATGCACACCTTTGAACATATCAGAAAGCCTGTGTGTGTGTGTGTGTGTGTACGTACGCGCGCGCCTGTGTGTGTGTGTGTGTGTGTGTGTGTGTGTGTGTGTGTGTGTATGTGTAGTATAGATTTGTATGTGACATAATACATTATGGAACACATAAAGCGTGAGGATTTCATTTTACAATGCATTAGAATTTAGAGAGTTGTAATAAAACCAGATGCAAACTTTAAGCCTATCTGGACCTTAGCTTTTCACTAGGTGTTTCTTTCTATGTGGGTGCCTCACTGATCTGTAAGGTCAAGATTCATACATTCCTGATTTTGTCCTCTCTGTAACTCTTTCCTGAGCAAAAAAGTGATCTTGATAGCAAAAATTCCATGAGAAAGGACAGATGTTGATTTGTGCAATAAATAGCATGGAGTGGAGGAAAGAAAGAAAAACAGAACTGTAGGATAAATGGAGGAAATAAGTGGTGAAGTGGCAATTTGTTTACAGGGTGATAAAATACTGAAGCTTCCTCCACAAGGGAGGAATTAACAGAAGGCCAAACTGAACCATGTGGAAAGCAGTTACTCAGGAGACCGAGGCAGGAGGACTCTGAACTTAAGGTCAGCCTGGGCTAAAGAATGATTTAAAGCCGACCTGGAGAACTTAGAAAGACTGTGCCTTAGTATAAAAAGAAAATGTAAACACAATTCAAGTCATAAGTGTGAAGTTATGTTGTTCAAAGAAAAATGGATGTGACTGAAGGTAATAAAATTGAGTGAATTAAGTCAGTGTAAGAGAGACAAACATTGAATGTTTTATCTCACCTATGCTTATTAGATTTTTATATGGTTATATAAAATTACACATCACACACACACACACAGAGGGGGGAGGGAGGGAGAGAGAGATATATACATTATGGACGTGTAGGTGTAGCAGTCTTAGGGAACAAAAGAAAATAAAATAGGGAAGTACAAGAAAAAGAATGGTTCAAGGTGTTGGGGAGGGATTAACTCAAGCAACTTCTTTTGAGGTAAGCTGGTGAGATGCCTGGTGACACCACTGTGTGGGAACAGTGCAGAGATATGGCCATGGGTCAATGCCCAGCAACTGTCTGTTTGTAAAATGGTTTTTCTTGGCATAATCGTGTACATTCATTTGTACAGTGTCTGATAATTGTCACACTACAGTACAGAGTTGAGTATTGCAACACATACCAAATAGCCATCAAGATAAAACAAAATAATAAACAAAAAAACATAACCTCCTCACTTCTGGAACTTTGTTTTAGTTTTAGCAATGAGGAGGAGTCATTGGTGTAAGGGAAGGAATGGAGAAATCAATATAAAAGTAATTGTGAATAAATATCTAAAGAAATCCTCAAGAGAAAACCTGTGTTTTGATTTATAGAAAATATGTTTTGGATAAAATAGGGCACTTATACTTTGTCTCTTTCAAAGGTGACTTGAAATGTTCAAGCCTGGATGACTCAGAAGATTGTGGTGTCATTTGCAGACATAGCATGATTTAGAGCAAAGTTAGTCTAGGGGACTCAGCCTTTTACACATTGATTTCATGGTGACAGATTAATCCCCCACCCCACACACAGAAAGATAGCTAATGAGATGCTGGAAATATTGGCTTGTAACTTGATTGTAAGATGACAGTGGAAGGTTTAGATTCTGAAGTCACCAACAGGCAATGTAGCTAGAGTCATTCCATCTGACAGAGCAGTCAATATAATTCATGACAAAAAGGGGGTGAGGACATAATGCCACAGGCCAGGTGACAAGATCATCACTGAACATGATAACAGGAGGAATAATTGCCTGCATGTACTGTGATAACCTGTAGCTTGCCATTGGCTTCTATAGTTGTCCTCTGAGTCTCTGTCAATTAAATATAAAAATAAAATGCTCATCTCTTGAAAACTATTTTGGGGAAAGGTGGAATAGTGAAGTTCAGATACTTTCACAGCTCTAGAATGGAAAGAGTTATTTGAACAGATTCTAGAGACTATGGTTATTATATATGGGAACACATAAAGGTCAAACACTGCCTCTTTTGTGAACTCAGTCACCTGTCTGATACATAGTTATAAAATTATAGATGAACCCACTGCCAGGAGTGATATTCTAGATTTCCTTGGAGGACGTGGAGGGAGTGATGGTTAGAAAGGCTGATAACTTGCTACATTTCTTCAGACTATTTTAGTTCAGTAGTTAAGGCATCTATCAAAACATGTGATAAATAAGTTAATATTCCCATTCTAATATTGTAGGGATTATAAATGAACTACACACACACACATATTTAAATGTATAATTGGTAAAATCACCTTGGGCTAAATTAATATCAATTTATTCTGGATATCCTCATCTCTCTGTTCTGAGCTATGATATAAACAATATGCACAAAACGTTCCCCACTCATTGACAAGTAACTGGACTCTTCAAATAACAATGGTTTTATATTCAGTTACCCAGAATAAGACAGCTAAGACCAGTATTCTTACTCCTATTTACTTAGTTTATTTTTTTTCTTCTTTCCTTTTTTCTTTCCTTCCTTCCCCCTTCTCTCTTCTTTCTTTGTTTCTCCCTCCCTCCATCCCTTACCCCTTCTCATTCTTCCTTTATTGACAGGGTCTCTTTATGCAACCCTAGCCACTACATTGATCAGGCTGGCTTCCAATCCAATGTCCTGTGCCTCACACTCATTACTTTCTTATTAATTATGATACTAAAGACTTGTTGAGGTAAAAATACTATGGTTTTGCTTCCGAGGAAGGTTAAATAAGCAAACAAATCCATTCATTCTGCCTGGTTGGCTGCCATTTATGAACTTGTACAATCCTGAAGTCTATGTTATGCACATTCTATGGTGTGACCCTGTCTCTGAGGTGTTTCAACCATGTGTGTGTGTGTGTGTGTGTGTGTGTGTGTGTGTGTGAGAGAGAGAGAGAGAGAGAGAGAGAGAGAGAGAGAGAGAGAGAGAGAGAGAGAGAGAGATGGGAAAGCTGTCCTCAGGTGTCACCAAACTTCAAACCTTTCTATCTAGTCATGGGGAAATAATTAGCTGTATGCAGAGAAATAGTAACTCATCTGCAGCTAAATAGAATCTCATCTGCACCTGTAGCTAGGAATTCAAGGTGGCTATTCTAAACTGATGTCTGGCCTTGCATTACAGGATGCAGGACATGGTGCCTCTTTAGCTACTGTGTCTGCAGCTGCTGTCTCATAGAGTCAGGGCTACTCTGACAATTCTAGTCCTCTTCCACACTTTGCCTGGCCTCAGCAGTGTTTTATAGGCAGAAGAAAGGAAAACTGGTGCTGAAGAAGTAGCTCATGCTGGCTCAGTGAGACTGGTCTTTACAGTACTTGCCCTTGTCCACGATTCATTGGATAACTCTGTGATTGTTGTGAGACAACTATGAGAGGTCTTGAGAGGCTTGAGGATGGTTTTGGACTAGCTTTTGGGCCACCTAGGATAAGACAGAAGTCTAGAGAAAAGAAGTGAGAGAGGGAACAGACCTTGAATGACAGTTGAAAGTCTTTCAAAGGTGCAAGTTTAATGTCTCCACCATGCTTTGAAGATGACACTGGCTGCTCAGGACTGATTTTTATTCTTCTAGGTAGAGTAGAGAGGGAAAGAACTCGGTAGATTTTGAGTTCATACAAAGGATTTATTTTACTCTCTTGTGAAATCCATATAAAAAAGAAGTATAATGAGTTCTGAGATGGTGAAGGAAATTGAAAGAGAAATGATGCATTCAGACAATGGGCACTCTTTCCCTGATTTATTTCTTCAGGTTTTCCTCATTAGCAGAATTTGGGGATAAAAATGGAATAAAGTGGAAGTGGGTAAAATCCCTACACACATCTCAATATGGGATTTTCTAAGGAGCCGTAAGCCATTCTATTATTGAAAAGCAATCCCATATGCTGTAATATACTTCTGCTTCCAGGCACTGTCAAAATGTCTGGTATTAAATGAAGTTGCTACCTCCATTGGGGTAGGGCAATTATGTTTCATATTTTTAAAATGAATTTTAATCCTTATGCTCTGCCTTCTTGAGGGTGGAGCATGTACACAGTGGGGTTTGGAATTATTCTGTATGGAAAATTTGTCTCTGTCAGTGCAACCTCAGAAATATTTACTTTATACTTTTAATTCTCATCCAGTCTTATTGTTCAAATTGTCTCAGGGTTTCCACCATGTGCTCTCAATTTGAAGTTTGTTCTTGTTCTTTTTTTTTGTCCTTTTGAGACAGATTTCTCTGTCTGTCTTTGCCTCCTGAGTGCTGGAATTATAGGGTTTTTTTTAAAGTGCCCCATTGTCCTATTGTTTCAGGGCACATTGTTTTATTTTATATTTCTTTGCATGTCCTTGCCTTTTTTTCTTTAAATTGGAAACAATCTTGTTTTACATGTCAATCCTAGTTCCCTCTCCCTCCCTCCTCCCATGTTCTTGCTTTCCTTGCAAGCTCATCTTGTACATTTCCAGCCCATGTTCTTGAATCAGCTATTTGTCTAGTGGGTCATGTCTTCTTATTGTTGGGTAATGATATTATAAATTAATATATGTGCTATTAATTAATATTATGTATACATACATGCACGCACACACACATTTATTGCTTCTGGAAGACAATTGCTCTTAGCCTAGAGATCAAGGACCTTTGTGAATATAAACTAATTTGTTGGCATGCAGAAATATTAAAACAAAACCAAAAGTTTTCTGTGCATGTATAATGTGCTGAGATGTATTTGAATGTATGTTTATGAATGTGGGTATGCATAAGCATGGGCCACAGCATGCATGTGGCGGTAGAGGACAACCTCTGGTGTCATCCCTTACCTTCCATTTTATTTAAGACAAGGTCTTTTGCTGTTAGCTACTGCGCATGTCAGGTTAGCTGGCCTGCAAGCTTCAGAATTCTTCCACCCCGTATCCAACCTCATTGCAGAGGGCTGGGGTTACAGATACACACTATCATTTCCAAGTTCATGCAGCTCCCCTAGTAACTGAACTTAGATCCTTGCACTTTCAACCCAAGGGTTTTTATACCTTGAACCATCTCCCAAGTCACAAATATAACTTTCTATTTGTAACCACCTGTATGTATAGAAAGTTTCACATATGTTAATCCTGATCTTCTCACTACAATCCACTGATATTTGAATCATTTTAGCCTCCTCCACTCTTTTATCCATAAACATTCACTGCATGGTGTGAAAACCTCTCTCCCTGTATCTTTCATCCATTTGTTTTATTGTTAAGTTCTGATAGAAGTGGCTGAACCTCTGTGAACCTGTATTCCATTGGAAATCACCTTCCTTACAGGGAGCACAATTCTTGGGTATAGTATACTTTCCTTTAGATTGACAAATAAACTCTTTTCCTCTTTAAAAGCTTTCATCAGCTCCCATAGGAGGAATCACCCCAGTCCATGATTACCAAAAGAGAGTTACCATAGGGCCAATTTGGGAGCTTACCCACCATTAATACCACTTTTAGTAATAAATTTCTTCACTTAGTTGTTTGTTTATCTATTTATAAACTACTGCACACATTCCATGCTACATGACTTTTGAGACATGTTAGGACTTACATATGGATTCTGCTACTGGTAATCATATAAACCTTTGGGTTCATAGATTTTTCTCTGCATTCATTTCTTCCAGTCACTCTCTATATCCTGGCTGACACACAATGAGGAGAAGTTAGTAAACCTTGAAGAGAAGAGAGGTATCTCCTTCACTCAGTTTGACTATTGAAATATTTTTATTTACTTTTATTTAAATGAGAAACAAGCTTGCTTCACATGTCAATCCCAGCTCCTTCTTCCTTCACCCCCCTGAGCAGTGCCCCCAAACCTGCACCCAATCCTCACTCCACTATCCAGGAAGGGTGAGGCCCTTCATGGGGGATCTCAACAGTCTGTCATATCAACCGGGGCAGGGCCTAGGCCCTCCCCTATGTATCCAGGCTGAACAGCATCCCTCCATGTGGAATGGGCTCCCAAAGTCCATTCAGGGAACAAGGACAAATAATGATCTAGTGCCCAAGACCCCAAAGATTGCCAAGCTGTCCTCACTGATACCCACATTCAGGGGGTCAGGATCAGACCCATGCTGGCCTCTCAGCCATCAGTCTGGGGTCCATGAGCTCCCCCTTGTTCAGGTCAGCTGTTCCTGTAGGTTTCACCTACCGGGTTTTGACCCCTTTGCTCATCACTTCTCTCTCTCTGCAAGTGGTTTCCAGGAATTCAGTTGAGTGTTTAGCTGTGGGTGTTTGCATCTGTTTCCATCAGCCACTGGGAGAAGGCTCTAAGATAGCATACAAGGTAGTCATGAATCCCATTATCAGGGAAGGGCATTTAAGGTAGGCTCTCCACTACTGATTAGGTTGCCAGTTGGTGTAGATCCTTGTAGATCTCTGAAAATCTCACTATTGCTAGATCTATCCTCAAACCTATAATAATTCCCTCTATTATCATATCTCTCATCCTGCTCTTCATTATTGTTCCCCTGGCTCAACCTTCCTGCTCACCCTTGTCCTCCTCTCCCCTTTTCTTCTGCCCCTCACTTTCCCCCAGCTCTCTTTCCCCACCCCATGCTCCCAGTCCACTCAGAAGATCCTGTCACATTCCCCTTCTCTTATCTCTCTTAGGGTCCTCCCTGTTTTCCAGACTCTCTGGCGGTGGGAATGTAGGCTGACATTCCCCTGATCCATGTCTAAAATCCATATATGAGTGAGTACATACCATGTTTGTCTTTTTGTGACTGGGTTACCTCATTCAGGATGGCTTCTTCTAGTTCCATCCATTTGCCTGCAAATTTCAAGATTCCCTTGATTTTTTCTGATGAGTAGTACTCCATTTTGTAAATGTACCACATTTTCTCTATTCATTCTTTAGTCGAGGGGCATCTAGGTAATGCATGATCTCTTCAGGACCTTTATCAGGAAGGGGTGTTTAATTTTGTCAAAGACTTTTTTTAGCACCAAGTGAGATGATTATGTGGTTTTTCTTTTGCAGTTTGTTTATAAGGTGGATTACATGGACAGATTTTCATATGTTGAACCATCCCTGCATTCCTGGGACGAAGCCTACTTGATCATGGCAGATGATTTTTCTGATGTGTTCTTGGATTTGATTTGCCAATATTTTATTGAATATTTTTGCATCAAGGTTCATGAGGTTTATTGGTCTGTAGTTCTCTTTCTTAGTTGTATCATTGTGTGGCTTGGGTATGAAGGTAATTGTAGCTTCATAAAAATAATTTGGCAATGAACATTATGCTTCTATTGTGTGGAACACTTTGAGTAGTATTGGAATTAGCTCTTTGAAATTCTGGTAGAATTCTGCACTAAAGTTAATTGGGCCTGGGTTTTTTAGATTGGGAGACTTTTGATAACTATTTCTAATTCATTAGGGGTTATACGTATGTTTAAATTGCTTTTCTGTTCTTGATTTAATTTTGGTTAGTGATATTCATCCAAAAAATTATGCATTTCCTTTAGATTTTCTATTTTTGTGAAGTACAGGTTTTCAAAGTTTGATGTTAAAATTCTCTGGATTTCCTCAGTATCTGTTGTTATGTCTCTCTTTTCATTCCTGATTTTGTTAATTTGCATGTTCTCTATCTGCCTTTTGGTTAGTTTGCATAAAGGTTTGTCTATCTTGTTGATTTTCTTGAAGAACCAACTCTTTTTTATATTGATAATTTGGATTGTTTTCTTTGTTTCAACTTTATTGATTTCAGCTCTCAATTTGATTATTTCCTGGGGTTTTTCTTCAGGGATGAGTTTGCATCTTTTTGTTCTAGAGCTTTCTATTGTGCTTTTAATTCTCTAGTGTGACTAATCTCCAGTTTCTTTATATGAGCACTTGGTTATATGAAGTTTCTTCTTAGTATTGTTTTCCAAGTGTCCCATAAGTTTTGGTATGTTGTGTCTTCATTTTCATTGAAAATTAGGAAGTCTTTAATTTCTTTCTTGATTTCTTCTTGGACCCAGGAATGGTGCAATTATACGTTGTTCAATTTCCACAAGTTTGTAGTGTTTCTGCAATTTGTGTTGTTGTTGAATTCTAACTTTAAGATACAGGGGGTTATTTCAAATTTTTTGTACCTGGTGAGGATTGCTATGTTGCCAGTATGTGGCTGATTTTAGAGAAGGTCCCATGTGGCGCTGAGAAGGTATATTGTTTTGTGTTTGGATGGAATGTTCTACAGATGTCTGTTAAACCCAGTTGGGTCATAACTTCTATTAGTTCCTTTGTTTCTTTATTAGTTTCTGCCTTGTGGTCCTATCTAGTGGTGACGGTGTGGTGTTGAATTATCCCACTATAACTGTGTGAGGTCTTATGTGTGATTTGAGTTCTAGTAATGTTTCTTTAATGAATGTGGGTGCCTTTGTATTTAGGGAATTGAGACTTCTTCCTGATGGATTTTTTTCTGTGATGAATATAAAATGACATTCTTCATCTCTTTTGATTGATTTTAGTTTGAAGTTAATTTGTGCAATACTAGGATAAATACACCAGCTTGTTTCTTAGGTCCATTTGATAAACCCTTTACTCTGAGGTAGTGTCTGTCTTTGAAGTTGAGGTGTGTTTCCTGTATGCAACAGAAGGATGGACTCTGTCTTTGTATCCATTATGTTAGTCTGTGTCTTTTTATATACAAATTAGTACCATTACTATTGAGAGAGATTAAGAACCATTGAGTGTTAATTCTTGCTTGTTTTGATTTGTTGTTGGGGGTGTTACCCCACTTTTTCTTTTGGCTTTTGGTAAAGTTGGATTATCAATTACTTATGTTTTTGTGAGCATAGTTACCTTCCTTAGATTGAAGTTTTCCTTTCAGTTCTTTCTGTAGGACTGGATTTGTGGATATATATTGTTTAAATCTGGTTTTGTCATGAAATATATCGTTTTCTCCATCTATAGTGATTGAAAGCTTTGCTGATCATAGCAGTCTGTGATGGCATATGTGATCTCTTAGTGTTGGTAGAATATCTATCCAGAACCTTCTGGCTTCCAGAGTTTCCATGGAGAAGTCAGGTGTGCTTCTGATAGGTTTGCCTTTATATATCACTTATGTTTTTCCTTTGCTGCTCTTAATATTCTTTCTTTACTCTGTGTGTTTATGGTTTTGATTATTATGTGTCAAGGGGACTGCTTTTGTGGTCCACTCCATTTGATGTTCTGTAGGCTTCTTGTAATTTCATTGGCTTGTCGTTCTTTAGGTTGGGAAAGTTTTCTTCTATGATTTTGTTGAATATGTTTCCTGCACCTTTGAGTTGGGTTTCTTCACCTTCTTGTATCCCTATTATTCTTAGATTTGGCCTTTTCATGGTGTCCCATATTTCCTGGATATTTTGTGTTATGGATTTGTTGGACTTAAGTATTTCTTTGGTTCATGAATCTAATTATCCTAGTGAATCTTCAATACCTGTGGTTCTGTCTTCCATCTCTTGTATTCTGTTGGTTATGCTTGCATCATTTACTCACCTTTTCTAATTCCAGTATGCCTTCAGGCTGTTTTCTTCTTTATTTCTATTTCAGCTTTCAAACATTGCACTGTTTGAATTGTTTCTTGCAATTTTTGGTTTGTCTTTTCTTCCTTTCTTTTAAAGGATTTTTCTCATTTCCTCTTTTAGGGTCTCTATCATCTTCATGAAGTTGTTTTTAAGGTCATTCTTTTCTGATCCATCCATGTTGGGATGTTCAGATCTTGCTGGTGTACAGTCCCTAGACTCTGGTGGTGTCATATTGGCTTTCCTGTTGTTGAATGTGTTTTTTTATATTGTTATCTTACCATCCCTTCTTCCAGTGAGTACAGGTGGGGCCTCTTCCTTTCATGGTGGGTACGGGTTCAAGGTTCTCTTCCCATGGGTGCAAGCAGGTCCAGTAGTCTGATGGGTCTCCAGGTGTTGTAGGTATGTCTGAGGCACTCCTATAGGAGGGTGGGACGTGGATTGGCACAGTGCTATCAGTACACTTGAGGTTGCTTGGTGAGCCAGTGGGTGGAGGTGTGGGAGTGTCAACCTGCTTGCAGTCCCCAGGCCAAGAGATCCCAGTGAGGCCAAAGGGAAGGATGTCAGGATCTAGGGGGCTGGATCTCATCTCTGCCCTGAGTGGGGGCAGGAGTAGACCAGCACTCTCAGCAGGCTACTGGTTGCTTGGTCCTCAGGGTGAGGGAGCGAGTTGACCTGACTTCAGTCCAAGAGAGGGCTAGTGGAAGCAATTGAAATATTTTTTAAGTCTGAACTATTCATAAATAATGTTAGTAATAACAAAACTCTTATATTTTGATCTTAGAAATATGCAAGAAAAAGTCTATAAATTCAGCATTGTTTAAAATTTATTTAATTTCTTTTTTATTTAAAACAATGTGCCTATATTTTGAAAACAACAGTACATTTTGGTTAGAGGCATGGTTGCTCATTTTTCAAGGCACATTTGGAATACTTAGGCATTTGTGGAGACCTTTTCTCATAATTCTGTTGACATCTGAAGCATTCTTAAACACAAAAATTATTTTTTAGTGAGATACAAATACTTTTCTGGAAAAATTAACTCTGAAATGTAATTTGAATTTGAACTGTGTCCTAGTTTTATTTCTATTTCTGTGATAAAATTCCCGGATAAAAAGAAACTTAGGAGAGAAAGAATTATTTCAGCTCACCATTCCAGGTCCCAGTCTATTACAGCAGAGATGGCAAGACACGTACTGGAAGTGGCTAATCATCGCCATAGTCAAGAGCAGACTGAGAATCAGTTCGTTCATGTCTACTTGTACTCAATGCCCTCTTTCCACTTACACAATCTGGGACTCAGAGCAGGGAATGGTTGGCACAGCTCTCCTGGCCTGGCTTTCCTACTTCAATTAGTGTAATAAATACAGTCCCCAGAGACTTGGCCACAGGCCAGTCTGATGTAGACCATCCCTCACAGACACTCTCCTCCAGGTGCTTCTAGAATCTGTCAAGTTGAAAATTACAGGCAACCATGCCAATAATAAGTACAACATATCAGAAACAGCAGGAAGATACAATTTTCTCAGATGACTGAAGACAATGATAAAAAATGTGTGCAAAATTATAATATAGTATAATATAGTGCTTAGTTTTTTTCCCCAGTTGTAATACCTCAGATGCCCTATGCAGTGTGCCACCTGGGGGCTGAATGGCATAGAATGCAATCACCAAAATGATGTTGTGTGGCTATTCCTAGCCAGAATTACTCTTGTGATTAGCTGATACTTACACCTGATCATTACTTGCTGCTACTTAAGTACCTAAAGTTTCGAAGCAATAAACAAAGCAGCAGCGACCCAGGAAAACTAAAGAAATCCACTTCAAATGGATTAGCATAATTACTCTAGTCAGAAAGTGACATCAAAGTGACAAAACACACTTGAAACATAGATGTTGTTGTAGCCCACCTTCTGCTTGTACACACCTGTACACTTTGTTAATGGCTCCATATGCTTAATCAAAAGGAATCTAATTGCCTTAATTTACTTCATCCAAAAGTAGAACAGTAAATTATATGTTTAATTATAAACTTTCCACTTTGGGCAGCTATAATTAATGACTCAAGGAATTGTGCAATAAGCCAAGAGCAACCTTTTATTACTCTTGAGGTACCTGAACAACACAAGTGTTTCAAAGCCAGTCAGATTCTATTAGGACAAGAATCAAAATGCCTACCTGAGACATTAATCATGAAGCACCTCCAAGCAGAGAGGCTCTTAATTATATATGTGGCATACTCTCCACATAGGCTGTCGGAACCTTGGGCTGGTAAGAAATGTCCTGTTCTAAGTAATGATGACAAGACGATTTTTCTCTAATTTATTTTGTATGTATATGTGTGAATGACATCTCAAATTTCTTTTTTTTAAAAACGAAGTTAAATTAATTTCTAATTATGTGTGTGTCTGAGTGTGGGTATGTGTAGTGAATCCCAGTGCCTTTAGTGTCTAGGGGTGTCAGATTCCTCTCCCCCACCCACACACCTGCATCTGGAGATCAGAATAGTGTGAACAGCCAAATGGGGATGCTAGGAGCTAAACTCGGGTTGTCTGCAACAGCACTATCTGCTCTACCATGGTTAATTATTATCAACTTGATACAAAGCTACACATATTTGTGAAGAAAGAATCATTGTATTAGTCTATAAGTTTGTCTGTGGGCCATTTTCTTGATTTGAGTGATGTGGGAAAGTACAGCCTTCTTGTGGGCAGGTGTATACGGGCTGTGTGAGACAGGTAGCGAAATAAGTCAGAGGAAGTGAGTGCTAAGCACTGTTCCCGTATGATTTCTGATCAGTTTCTGTCCTGGTTTTGCTCAATGATGGACTGTAATCTATAAGCAGAAGTCAACTCTTTTCCCCCAAGTTGCCTTTGGTCATGGTGTTTACCACAGTAACAGAAAATAACTAGGGCACAATCTTAACCACTGAGCTATCTCTCCAGTCCCCAAAACTCAAAATTCTACAGTCTATTTAGTATAAGGTTTTTAATCTGAAGCATAGGAGATCCCCTCTAAAACACTTCTCACAAAGTTAGTGCCCTTTTAGATTGCAATCTAGTATGTGTATTCTAGAACTGACATGTTCATTGAGGATGCTCTCTTGCAGACATCAGCTGTTGCTTCTCTATATGTCCAGGATTGTATTCACAGGTAGAACAACCACATATACTCCCTATGTTGAGAATGACCCCAGAGTTGCTTTTAAAAACACCTGGGCCTTCTTATCTCTTCTAGGACATTTTACATAAATTTGGACCCTGTTATAAAAATTGAGTCAATTTATGAAGGATTGAGAGATTTAAGTCTAACCCTGAACACAATAGCAAAGATTAGTTATGTACAGCATGACTTGTTATTTGATATAAGTACTACTATTATGTCATGGACATAATTTTGGCTGCTGAATAAACATCATCTAGACTTGTACCCCAACTCTGCCACTGACTTAGGCTGGGAGACTGTGAACAATTTTCTTCAACACGCTGAATCTTAATTTCTTCCTTCACCTACAATATAAGAATTTAAAAATACCTTTTGTAATTATTAACACCAGTGTAGTAATGAAAAAGAAAACTTCAGATACATACCATGTATGGGGCTCTCAACAATTGCTCTGTATGTAAACATGTACATGCCATGGCAACCATGTAGAGGGCAAAACACTACTCTCTGAAGTATATTCTCTCTAGTCTTCTGTGAGATCTGGGTTTGAACTCAGGTTGTAAAACCTGTGAGCAAGTGTGTCTGCTGACTGAGCCATGTCATCAGACTAAGAACATTAAACTTGGTTCAAAGAATGATATGATTTAATGATCCAGCTTTCACTGAATGATGACTCTATGGTTGTACCTCCAATATCATCTCTCATCCCTCCACACTGTCCCTCTCACTGATCTGTGAAGGTATCATTTACATCTCAAAACCTGGGATCACTTCCAATTCATTGTTCTCATTTCCTTTGGTTAGTGAAAAAACACCCAGAAGATGACAGGATATTTGCAAGAAAAAAAATGCTAGAGCATTTATTATTTATCTCCTTTTCTCCTGTCTCACTGTGGGTCTGGATGTTACTGTGTTCTTCTTATACTATGTTTCTTGAGTTAGGTTAAATAGGAATGGCTCCCATAGGTGCCATAGTCATGGTGTCTCTTCATAGCAGCAGAACACTGTGATAATTCTTAAACTTGAACATACCTGAGAATTACCTGAACATTTTCTTGTTTCTTTTGAACAAATTTTTGAATTCTATTCTCCAATTTTCTGTTCCATGTGTGTAGTGGAGACCAAGGAATCACATTTCTAGTAAGTTCTATCAGGTGACAGTGACTCTGATCTGGAAGTATCTCCCAGAAGTGTACAGTACAGCCCTTCTTGATTGGCTATTATTCTGTTTTTGGTAAGTGTTCACCCCTGGTCCTAGTTTCATGTCTGTGGCCGTGATAAAATAACCTGACAAAAATATCTCAGGGGAGAAAGAGGTTTATTTCAGCTTATAGCTTCAGGTTACAGTGGTAATGGCTGGAAGGTCAAGACAGGAACTTCAAATAGCTAGCCACTTGATCTACACAGTCAATAGTAGAGAGAGATGAATGCATGCATGCCCTCTTGCTTGCTTACTTGGGTTCATTCTTCTTGTATAGTTCAGAAGCTCATGCCTAGGGAATGGTGCTTCCCACAGCTGGTTGGGTCTTTGAATGTCAATTAAGACAGTCACCCTCAGACATACCCATAAGCTCACCCAATGTAGATAGTCCCTTATTGAGACTGTTTCCACAGGTGACTAAGTCTAGACTTTGTTAAGTTGACAATTAAAACTATCACAGCTCTCTTCAGGTTCAGAATGAACAGAAGTACCCCACTATGACACCATCCCCCTACAGACCGTGCTATAATACTCTTTAGTTTCCTCATATGGGACTTGTCTATCCTTCCAGAAATAAATCTTCTATTAAATCATTTACCACCAAGCTTTTTAAGTGAGCCATTTTTATGAACCCAAACGGATACAGTAGCTTAAAAGTAACTGAAAACAGATATTTTAAAAATATATTATTGAAAACTTTGCATTTTAACTGTTTTTAAAGTTTTATAATTTAACATCACTCAGCCCAACTTTACAAATTCAAATTGAGAATATTGGATTAGAATCCCTAGCATATATCCAGCTTTAGTGTAAAAAAACATTTTAATATTTTTTCACAAACGAGACAACAGCAAAATATGTATGGCTCCAGATGCCTTTCATAGCACACTTAGTGCCTATCTATGACTGGAAATCTGAATTGGAATGTGACTTTGCACAATGGACTTTTGAAATAGAAGTGTCTTGGTTGTCAGTGTATGTTAATGTATCATGTTTCCAACATATGTTTTATACCACTTTGATAATTTCAAAATTACACAACATAAATAATTCTATTACTGTTAAAGGCTTAATGTGTTTTCTGGAATATTGCCTGGATTTACTAAACAATTGGGATTAAAAGTATGTGGAGAGGCTAAAGAAATGCTCAGTGCTTAAGAATGCTTGCTTAAGAATGCTTCTTCAAGAGGACCAGAGTTGTATTCCCAGCACCACATCAGACAGCTTACAACTGTCTGTAACTCCAGCACCGGTATGTCTAGCACCTTCTTCTAACCTCCAGACATGCACCCATGTGTTCATAACCCTTACACACACATACAAATATAAGGATAACTTCAAGTAAAATAAATCATTGAAACATTGTTTGGAATCTTCAAGATTGGATTTAAGTCCCTTTAAAAAGTCTTTAAATCCCCTTACTGTTATCTTGTTTCTGCAATGTGAGGTTATTTTACCTCTGATAAACATGTCTTTTTTCTTTCCTAGGAAGCAAGCCTGCTTACTCTTAAAGGTTATTCTTAACTAGTCTCCCATGGACTGTTCTAGACAAAACTTGAGTAACACACAAAGAGAGAAAAAGTCTTCAGAAAGAGCTGGTGATGAGAACAGCAAGGTCAGCTGTGATGCCTGTGGGGGTGTGAGGAGTCAGGATGCTCTACAGACACCAGGTCAACTGTCACCACAGCAGGAGTCTAAAGTCTCCCACACCTAAGACTCTTCTATCTTGTGGGGAAGAAAGGCAAGTCACATTGTTTTTCAAAGTAAGTGAAAAAACAGTAACAGCAATGATAAAACCTTTCATCTCCCAAGTCCCAGACGCAAAGAGTCCACTCTTTCCTGGTTCTGGTATCAGTTTTTCAGACCAGCTAATTGGTGGTATTATTGTGAGGTGGGAGGGGGGGAACTGTATAGAAAATTAAGGCAACAGGGTTGCCTACAGTGGCAAGGTATAGGCCAGGAACTTGTGATTAGAGACAATGAAGGACAAAAAAGGATGTAAAAGAGAACTGCGTGCACACGGCTTGGATTTTAGAATACTGTTGGCTTTACGGACGCTGTAACGATACGCGACACACAATTACGGAAAGTGAAGCTAATTATTTAATGTAGAAAATTACTCACAAGATACCAAACCCCGAGAAGCCCAGCAGATCTCAGCTAGCGACTGGACCGGAAGCCGAACTCCAGGAAAAAAGAGCGAGACTTCCTGTGCACTGTCTTTTATGCCTTCCCCCCGTAACGCCCCTAGCCATGCCCAAAAGTGGGCTTGGCTAGTGACGTAGTTCCGCCTACGTATGTATACGTCTTTACGTCCAGCCGTATACGTCTTTAGTCCTGCCTAAAGTGGGTGTGGTTAGCGGTGTGGTAAACCGCCCTTTTATTACCTCATCTGTATGCGCCTCTAGTAAGTCACATGTTTAATGGCGGCATAGACTTAGTAAGTCACATGTTTAATGGCGGCATCAGACTTCCTCCTACAATTCCCCTTTTAGTCTAAAAAAGGACAACTAACTTGTGTCCATGAACAAAATGTATCAAACATCTATTCTATCTAAACCTAAACTTATCTTAAAGAAACACCCAAATATGAACACCTCCTTCCAATCCCAACTCTAAAATAATTGAAAACTAACACTAACAGGTATAAACTTATAATATCAATAGTAGGGAGAGGGGGCGTGGAATTCTCAAAACTACTTCCTGCTGAGATGGGACGATGATAATCTCATGGGGACCTGTGAAAAGAAAATGTTAGTATAACAAAATCTGAGTAGATCAGACAGTCTCAGTATGGCAGGAGATGCTTGATTGAAGTTCCTGACTGGGGTTCTAGTGTTGATTGAAGCTCTGGTCAGATTGTAGAAGATGTGCTATTTCCGTTCCTTGGTCTGGAGTTGTGTCGAGTGATGTAGTTTCAAGCCAGTTTCAGGATAGTGCTTGTCAGGTGGAGTCAATGATGTGGGGCAATTCGGATGCCTCCAGTCGAATCAGGTGAAGTCAAGGAAGTGGATCCTCATTCTCTTTCGGAAGCAGTTGAAGATTGCTGTCAGGAAATCCCTTGTTCTCTGGAAAACTCAAACATTAATGTTAACAAAGAAATATTTTAACTTTCATATGTATGCATACAGAAGAGGTGACAATAGGGAAGATGGAAAACCTGGAGGAAATTAGACTGTTCAGAAAAAGAAATCCACAGATAATAGTCCCTCATTTTATTTCTTCTGTCTTATCTCAATGGCTCTTTGATATAATACAGAAATTCTGAATTGTATTTAAATAACATGCTTGGGTTTAGAGTAGGAGAGCTAATCCAACTCCAAAGCCAGCTTCAGTTAAATGAATGGGAATTGAGGTATGTGAAGAAATAAAGATAAAAGGATACTATGAAAAAGCAATATAGAGAGATTTAGACTTTGATACCACACAGTGTGTGTTTGATGGTCCTCAGGGTAGCTATTCATTCTTCTACAGGAATCCATATGTCCAGTATTCTTTGCTGAGTTTACCTGTGAATACAAAAAACAAAACACTTCTCTTTCCTTTTAGGAGGTCCCTTTACCCATGGTGGACTATGAATTTGTAGATGGGCTGTTATCTTCCTCCTCCTGAAATGTTTTCTGTTCTGATCGAATTTTAATTAATTTTGATGGAACCCAAATCTTTTCTTCTCCTGTGGAAACAAAAGCATAACCCCTTCCCCAACGTAACACATATCCTGGTTTCCAGACTGAGGTCATAACATCCTTAAAATACACCGGTTGGTTCAGTTCAGAAGTCTTCTCTGTAGTCCAGTGTCTTTCTGCTGCAGTTTGTCCTTTTTCATCAGCATTAAGAAAATTCAACATTAGTAAAGCATTGTGTAACCTGTGTCTAGGTGTCTTTGTTTTCCCTGGCTGTTTATGAAGCATCTCTTTTAGGGTTCGGTTAGACCTTTCAATTATTGATTGTCCTGTGGGATTGTAAGGTATACCAGTTACATGTTTTATATTATAATATTTGAAGAATTGTTCCAATTTACTGGAGACATATGCTGGACCATTGTCAGTTTTTATTGTTTTAGGTATACCCATAACAGCCATTACCTCTAAGAGGTGTGTAATAACAGAGTCAGCTTTTTCAGAGCTGAGGGCAGTAGCCCATTGGAAGCCTGAGTACGTGTCTATAGTATGGTGTACATATTTCAAACTGCCAAATTCTGGGAAGTGAAATACATCCATTTGCAAAAGTTCATTTCTGTGAATACCTTTAGGATTACAACCTGCTGGTAATGGAGTCTGATTGTACAATGAGCAACTGGGACAATTTCTTACTATTTCTCTGGCTTGTTGCCAGGTGATAGAAAAATCCTTCTTTAAACCTTTGCTGTTAACATGGTGTTTCTTATGAAATTCCGAAGCTTCCAACACATTACCTACTAATAAACGATCAATTTCATCATTGCCTTGTGCCAGAGGACCTGGCAGACCTGTATGGGATCTGATGTGTGTTATATATATAGGATGAGTCCTGTTTCTGATGATTTCCTGCAATTGTAAAAACAATGAGGTTAATTCTGTATTATCAGGAACAAATTCTGCAGTCTCAATGTGCAGGACAACTCTTTCTGCATACTGAGAATCTGTGACTATATTGAGAGGCTCTGTAAAGTCTTTAAGTACCATGAGAATGGCATATAACTCTGCCTTTTGTACGGAGTTGTAAGGGCTTTGAACAACTTTACTTATTTTTCCTGATTTATACCCTGCTTTACCTGATTTGTTTGCATCCGTGTAGAAGGTAAGAACTCCAGAAATAGGTGTTTGCCTCACGATACGTGAAAGAATCCAAATTGTTTTCTTTATGAATTTGATTCTCTCTGTTTTGGGAGAGTTATTACTAATACTTCCCAAAAAGTCACTGCAAGCTATTTGCCAATACTCATTATCCTTCCATAAGGAGGAAATTTCCTCATTCGTTAAAGGTACAATAATTTCAGCTGGGTCTTTCCCAGTCAGTTGACGAAGCCTTAATTTACCTTTTAATATCAAATCAGATATCTTTTCTATATATGTTTTCAATTTTTTATTTTGTTTATGTGGCAGAAATACCCATTCTAGAATGATGTTGTCCCTCTGCATTAATATTCCTGAGGGGTATTCTCTAGATGGTAAAATAACCAGAATACAATCCAGATTTGGATCCACACGGTCCACATGTGCTTCTAATATTCTCTTTTCTACCCATTCTAATTCTTTTTCAGCCTCAGCTGATAGTACTCGTGGGCTGTTTAGGTCTTTATCGCCTTTTAAAGCCATTTTCAGGTGTTTTAAATCATGCCCTTCTACACCAATAATCGTCTGTAATTGAGAGATTTCTCCTAATAGTTTTTGAAGATCATTAAGAGTCCGGTAACGATCTCTTCTGATCTGTACTTTCTGTGGTCTAATTTTCTGAGCATCTATTTTATAACCTAAATAGTTAATAGAATCTCCTCTTTGTATTTTTTCTGGGGCAATTTGTAATCCCCAGCGAGGCAAAATTTCCTTTACTGCCTCAAACATCTTTTCCAAAGTATCCTTATTTGAATCAGACAATAATATGTCATCCATATAATGATATATTAACGAATGTGGAAATTTTTTACGAATTATTTCTAGAGGTTTATTCACAAAATATTGACACAAAGTTGGACTATTTAACATACCTTGAGGTAGTACCTTCCACTGGAATCTCTGTACCGGATGGGAATTATTATAGGTAGGTACTGTGAAGGCAAACTTTTCTCTGTCGTTTTCTTGTAACGGTATGGTGAAGAAACAATCTTTTAAGTCTATAACTATAATTGGCCAATCCTTAGGAATTAGAGAAGGTAACGGCATCCCAGGTTGTAGAGACCCCATAGGCTGAATTACCTTGTTGATGGCTCTAAGATCAGTAACCATTCTCCACTTACCAGACTTCTTCTTGACAACAAAAACAGGCGAATTCCATGCACTAGTTGATTCCTCAATATGTCCAGCATCTAGCTGTTCCTCAACTAACTTCTCCAAAGCCTCTAACTTCTCAGATGTCATAGGCCATTGACCCACCCAGACGGGTTCATCTGTCAGCCATTTTAATGGTAGAGCTTTTGGTTGCTCTGTAGGTTTGGCACTAGCATCTTGCTTCTGTACAGCCTGTACATTTGGCATCTGTTTTCTGTACTGTCTTACTATATTCTTACTACCACTAAGAGCTTGTCTATAATTCCTAGCTGATACAGGAGGAATTTTAATCTGCGTATTCCATTGCTGGAGTAGATCACGACCCCAAAGGTTTATAGCAATATCTGCAACATATGGCTTTAACCTTCCTCTCTGCCCTTCTGGCCCAATAAAGTCAATCCATCTAACGCTCTGTTTAACTTCAGATAGGGTTCCAATCCCTAAGAATTGAACATTAACCTCTTTTAAAGCCCAGTTTTGTGGCCAGGACTGCTGATTAAGGATAGTGACGTCACTTCCGGTGTCCAGTAATCCGTAAATCACCCTATTATTTACCTTAACTGGAAGTTTGGGTCTATGATATTGCATAGAAGTTTGCCAAAATATATGTTTTGTATCTCCTCCTGATGTAATTGATTCATCCTCTGGAGCTAATGTATTATCCAGTGCCGTATTATTTACAATGGGCAGTGGATCTTCTAATTGTCCTGGGAGAGGCTGTCCTCCACTGTCACTGGGAATGACCGGATAATCTTCCTTTTCTAATTGTCCTGGGAGAGGCTGTCCTCCATTGTCACTGGGAATGACCGAATAATCTTCCTTTTCGGGGCTCCATTGAGCCCCGGAAGCCCGTTTCCCTGCTGTAAAGATCTACCTTGTCTGTCTATTGTGGAATAGCATTCATCAGTCCAATGGCGCCCCTTCCCACACCTCCTGCATAGACCAGGAGGCTTAGGCCTTCTGTTTGATGCATTTCTGGTAAAAGCATTATTTCTAGGAATGCGTTGTCTACAGTTCCTACTAAGATGTCCTATTCTACCACAGTTAAAGCATGTTGGATCTTTACGCCTATTTAAATTCTTTGAGATTGCCTTCCCTACCCATGCCTCTATATCATCACAGGTAGGGTATTTGGCATCCTGGTGCCACCTCAAGCCTGTAGAAATAGCTTCACCTACCCAAGCTCCTGTATCCTGACTTTTACATTCCAGGTTCGCTGTATGCAGGACCCATTCCTCCAATGGCGCTGATCTTATTTTTAATGGCCAAATTACCTGCCTGCATTGAGGATTCGCGTTCTCATACGCCAAAGATTCTATAAGGAGATGCCTGGATTCTGGGTTCGCTACCTGTACCTCTACTGCTCTGGATAATCTCTCTAAAAATTCAGTGAACCTTTCCCTTGGGCCCTGTAATACCTTGGTGTAGGGTTGCATTATCTCTCCTGTTTCACAAACCTTACCCAAGGCATTTAAAGCAGCTGTACGGCACAAAGACAACATGTGCTCGTCATATGCAGATTGAACCTGCGTGTCAGCGTAAGGACCCTCCCCAAGAATCTTGTCTTGGGGTACTTCCTGACCGTTCTGTAATTCCTGAATTTCTATTGCTTTTGCTTCTTGCCTCCATAAAGCTCTCCATTGAATTTGGCAAGAATTTTCGAGTACTGCAGAGGCTAATTGGGCCCAGTCTTTTGGGGTTACTTTATTTACAGTAGCCCATGAGGTTAGGAGCTCTCTGACAAAGGGAGAATGAAGACCATACATGACAATGGCCTCCTTAATATTTTTTAGATCCTTCATCTGTATAGGCTCCCAGTGATAAGCAATGGGACCATTTGATTGTTTTTTCGTTGCTGGTTTTTCTGATACAGATACTGGAAAAACCATAGGGGAACGCATAGCAACCTTAGGGAAATCATTCCGGCATTTGAGAAGCTTTGGGAAACTCCTGTCCTGACCTGTTGCCTGTATCTCTGATTCTGAAGTATCAGATTGAGCGTCTTCTAAATCCTGCAGTCTATTCATCATTGTTTCTCTGAGCTCTTGAAGTTCTTGGGACAAATGATTTTCTAAGGATGTCATGGAATCTTTCATTTTTTTACATTCATCATTTACATGTGATTCCAAATTTCTAATATTCTCATCCTTAGCAAATACCTCAATAGCATGTAAACTGCCTTCTACAAATGATATTCTATCAGTTAGTTTACCATTGCTCTCAGACATGGAACAATTCTTTTCTGCTAGCATTTCAATTTTATGTTCCAGTCTTTGTAATTTGCTAGTGAAATCATCAAACATGGAACCGTGTTTGTCGTTAAATGTTTCCACATTATGTTCCAATTTTTCAATTCTATCTATGGAACACATTTTTCCTGAAAATATTCAATTTTGTGTTCCGTCTCTTTAAACCTGTTCGTCAGACCTACATTATCATTTTTAATATCCTGAATATTTTCTACCAACCCTTTCTTACTCTCCTGCAATGAATTTTGCATTTCCTGAATCCTTTGTATTAAGATTTCAAAACTATCCTGCGATGACTGTATGACCTGTATAAGTTTATTCCTATTTTTGAGCCATTTCATTAACAAAATTACATTGATTATGAAGCTAATAATCACCATCATGGGTAGGAAGCACCTTTCAGGTAGGTCCTCAACCCTTTCTAAAATCCCATCCATACAAAAAACAAGAAAATTCTTAACATCCTGCATCATAGTGTTAGCTGTTGACATTGTATAAAGCAGTTACGTTTGTTACCAATGGAGTAATTCAGGCCGAAATCAACAGGCTGCCAGCGAAAGAGCACGTGGCCGGAGTCAGCTGGCCGCCAGTAAAACAGCACGTGGCCGCGAGAGAAACCTTGGAATTCCACCTAACCTTACCGGCAGGTAGAAGGTGCTGGTTCCTGGCGGCAGGAATCGTGCCTTGCCGAGCGAAGTGGTGAGGAACTTAGTGAAAGGAGAGTCCACGTGTGCCTGGTCAGGCCGAGAGAAGCACCTGGGTCCCGATTCCAATCCCACTTCTGACACCAAATTGTTGGCTTTACGGACGCTGTAACGATACGCGACACACAATTACGGAAAGTGACGCTAATTATTTAATGTAGAAAATTACTCACAAGATACCAAACCCCGAGAAGCCCAGCAGATCTCAGCTAGCGACTGGACCGGAAGCCGAACTCCAGGAAAAAAGAGCGAGACTTCCTGTGCGCTGTCTTTTATGCCTTCCCCCGTAACGCCCCTAGCCATGCCCAAAAGTGGGCTTGGCTAGTGACGTAGTTCCGCCTACGTATGTATACGTCTTTACGTCCAGCCGTATACGTCTTTAGTCCTGCCTAAAGTGGGTGTGGTTAGCGGTGTGGTAAACCGCCCTTTTATTACCTCATCTGTATGCGCCTCTAGTAAGTCACATGTTTAATGGCGGCATAGACTTAGTAAGTCACATGTTTAATGGCGGCATCAGACTTCCTCCTACAGAATACAAGTTTGTTTCACTTCAAGAATATAATTTAAGATTTTTTCTCTATAGAAAGTACAAATGGATCAAAGACTTCAACATAAATCCAGCCACACTGAACCTTTTAGAAGAGAAAGTGGGTGGTACCCTTTAACGAATTGGTACAGGAGACAGCTTCCTGAACATAACACCAGTAGCACAGACAGTGGGATCAACAATTAATAAATGGGACCTCCTGAAACTGAGAAGCTTCTGTAAGGCAAAGGGCACAGTCAGCAAGACAAAAAGGCAGCCCACAGAATGGGAAAAAATATTCACTAACCCCACATCTGACAGAGGGCTGATCTCCAAAATTTACAAAGAACTCAAGAAGCAAGTCTCCAAAATGCCAAAGCATCCAATTAAAAAGTGGGTTACAGAACTAAATAGAGAATTTTCATTAGAGGATTCTAAAATGTCTGAGAGGCACTTGACAAAGTGCTCAACATCCTTAGCCATTTAGGAAATGCAAATCAAAACAACTCTGAGATACCATCTCACTCCTGTCAGAATGGCTAAAATCAAAAACACCAATGACAATTTATGCTGGAGAGGATGTGGTGAAAGGGGAACACTCCTCCATTGCTGGTGGGAGTGCCAACTTGTTCAGCCACTTTGGAAATCAGTATGGGGATTCTACAGAAAAATGGGAATAAACCTACCACAAGACCCAGCAACTCCACTCTTAGGCATATATCCAAAAGACGCCCATTCATACAACAAAGATGTCTGTTCCACTATGTTCATAGCAGCTTTATTTATAATAGCCAGAACTTGGAAGCAACCTAGATGTCCCTCACCCGAAGAGTGGATAGAGAAAATGTGGTACATCTACACAATGGAGTACTATTCAGCAGAAAAAAAAATGGAATCCTGAGATTTGCAGGCAAATGGATGACACTAGAAGAAACCATCCTGAGTGAGGTAACACAGTCACAAAAAGAGAACCATGGCATGTACTCTCTCATATATGGATTTTAGACATAGATCTGGGGAGTGCCAGCCTACATTCCCATGGCCAGAGAGTCTGGGAAACAGGACCTTCATTCAGTGGCTGATGGAAGCAGAGGCAGACTCCCACGGCTAAGCACTGAGCTGAACTCAAGAAAGCCAGTGATAGAGAGGGAGGACTGATGACCAAAGGCATTAAGACTGGGCTGGTTTAACCCCCGGAAAGAGCTGACCTGACAAGGATTAGCTCTTGAATCCCAGGAATCCAGAATGGGACTGATCAAGACCCCCTGAATGTAGGTGTCAGTGAGGAGGCCTAGGCAATCTATTGGGCCTTGGGTAGTAGATCAGTATTTATCCCAGGTATACAAATGGACCTTGGCCTCCCATCCAACAATGAAAGATGAACTCTCACCCTTGACTCTTGGGGGAGGGTCTAGGCCCTGCCCTAGATGAAATGACAGACTATGGACACCCCCGGGGGAAATGAGGGGATATTGGTGGGGCAGGTGGGAGGGGAGGGAAATGGAGGGAGACCTGGATTTGACATGTGAAGCAACCTTGTTTCTAATTTAAATTAAAAAAAAAAAGAATTGGTACTACAAGTAAAATTTTATGTGTCGTGGAAAGAAAATATACGTTATAGTCAGGCTTCTTTTGCTGTGTAAAACACCATAACCAAAAGAAGCTTGAGGAGGAAATGGTTTACTTATTCTTACAGCTTGCAGAACCTCGTGAAGGAAAATTGAGGCAAGAACTGGAAACTAGAAGCTGAATGCAGAAGATACAGCAGAGACCATGGAGGAGTGTTGGTTACTGGCTTGTTCTCAATGGCTTTCTCCGTCTTTTTCTTATACACCCAAGGACTACCTGCCCAGGGATCTCCCACATAAATCATCAGTAAGAAAACACCCATAGACACACCTAGGGGAAAATCTGATGGAGGCAATTTCTCATCTAACATTCCTTCTTTCTAGATGACTCTAGTCTGTGTCAAGTTGACAACTAACCAGCACAGTGTGTCACAAAAAATCTGATCCCTAGGGCCTTGAAAGCTGGCTCCGTGATTAAAAGTGCATACTGCAGATGCAGAGGACCTCTGCAACTAAATTACAATTTCGTACCCAGTGCCCATATTATGCAGCACAAAGCCACCTGTCTCTCCCACTGCAGGAGAGCCTATGCTTCTGATCTTCTTAGGCACCTGCATTCATGGACACATTCCACCCCATGTATATGCTATTGTAATTAAAAAACAAAAATCAACTAAAAATATGGCTTCCAAAACACACAGTGAAGCATCAGATCTCTACAATTGTTACCTCTTTTTTTAATTCTAAGAATCAGAAAATGAAGCCTCTGTTTGAGAGCACACTATCATTTTAAATACTTTTTGTGGGTCAAGTCCGTTCATGTGTTGTAGAAATGAAAATTGAAGAAATACTGAATGCAATTTCCTAGAAATGTAATTTTTTTAGAATAAACTTTTCACATTTCTTATTCATGTGTGAGTATGTGTTTACAGGTGTGGATATGGATATGCACATGACACAGCATGCAAATGCACATCTTAGGAAAACTTACAGGAATTGATATTTTCTTTCAATATATGGGTCTTGGAGATGGGACTCAGGTCAACAGGTTTGGGAGCAAGTGACTTTACACTGAGATATCTTGCTGGCCAATCTAAAAATTTAATTCAAGTATTTCTCAGTACATGTATCTCTGGGATATCTGGGTATTTTATTTTAAACTTTTTTATTTTAAATCTTCTTAATTTACTTGAACATAGAAGGTTGTAGTATGTTATATATTGAGAAAATATCTTTTAGCCAAATGAATGATCAGGATTCTTGGAAATATACATCTAGAAATTCTTCCCTACATGTCAAGCATATTTTCATTTATTTAGTTAAATACTGATGCATTAACCATTGTGAGAAAAACTGTGCTTTTGTAGAATACTTCATAAATTACTATAATTCAAAAACTAATTATTAGCTGGGTCAAGTTGGCATTTTGATTTGGCCAGGACAGTCCCAATTTCTATTTTTCTTCTGCTAGAAAAAAAATCATGCTGCATAAACTATATAGATTCTTGTACTATGGTCTCCAATATTATACTAGTAAATATGCTAGTTACTTGCATTGTAAACTAAGTACTGGGACAAAAAGGATTGCTCAGCAATAAGGGAGTTTGTTACCATGACTGGGTGACTGAGTTTGATCCCCAGAACCCACATGGTTGATGAAGAGAATGAACACTAGTAAATTGTCCTCTGGTCTCCACATGTGCATCATGGCATATGACATCCTCTTCTGGTCCTCAATGCACCAACATGCACATATATACACACAGCACACATGTGTACACCATATTCATGCACAGACATACTCTCACACACGGACACACATGCACATGAACATGCACAACACAAGAAGTATAGGAATGGATCCTCCCCTATAATATCTAGATGATTCATGTGTTTCATAACTCATCAACAAGAAAATAAAACTTGAAAACATAATATCACGGAAAGAGTATGCCTTTTTTCTACTAAGGATCAGCAGGAAACAATTATATTTTGTGCTTTGCAGTAGCCAAGTCCAAAGCTAAACTATGCAGGGTCAACCCTCTGCATCTGTAGGGGAAAATGCCTGTGCAGGGCACACATGCCAGTTTTGCTCTTGCCATTATTCCCTAAACATCACAGTGTAACAGATATGTACATATATTTGCATAGCACTGGGAATTATAAGTGATCTAGACATAATTAAAGGCACATGGGAAGATGTGTGTAGGTTGCCTGCAAATACAGCATTATCTCAGAGAAGGATCTCAGCACCTTCACCCTGGTACCTGCAGGATTCATGGGTCTAGACTCCTTTGCAACATGGGAATTCTCATATTCAACTGCTTTGTTACTATTTTTAGATGATGGGCTTTAATAAGTATAATACTTTTCATGAATTCTTTTAGAATTTCAGGCACACACAGAATTTATTTTGATCATAGTCAGTCCTTATCCCAGCCCCTAACTTGCTCCAGATCTGGTCCACAGTCCTCAGTCCCCTCCCAACTTCATATACTAGTTCTTTAAAAGACCTCTTTTAAATTATGTGAATATGAATACAGATGACCATGAAATTGAAAAGAGGGCATTTGATTAACCTGAATCTTGAATTACAGGCTGTTGTGAGGCACCAACATAGGGGCTTGGAATTGAACTTGGATTCTCTACAACCCAACTGCTAAGCCATCTCTTCAGTAACTTCCCCTTTATATATGCTGTTGCATCCAATTTATGCTGCCTAAATATGCGAAGACGTAGGACCATTGACTGGAGCATGGTTGACCTATCAAAGACTCTGCCCCTGTAAACACTGACTGTTTCTCTCCTAGATCATATTTGAATGTAATTTGACAATAATTTTAAGGATGAAAGTTTATGATAATATTAAAAGAAGATATATGGGTTTACGATGAAAAGAGATGTAACTTAGGTGCCTTAGGCATTGTTTTTTCCTGTTCATAGGATGCTCTGGTCTTTTCTAGAGCTTGGGTTTAAGAAGAGAATGACAGTAAAGGGAAGAAAAAGAACTGCAAGACAGGAAAATGCAATTTAAATAGAAGGCAAGTAAAACGAGAAAATTTAAAAAGAATCCAAGCCTGCATTAAGACAGAGAAGTTGGTTCCCTTCATGACTTCACCAGTAGAAGACAGAAAATAAAGCATCTAAAGGAGGCCAGAGAGGGTCCCTTACACTGAACAGGAAAGCCTGCTATTGTCATGAATTAATTTTTGCTGTTTCAAGGAGAAAGACTCCAACTATAGCTAGTACTACTTATTTATAAAAATTATATTTTTCTTTGTTCTTGGAAATATGAGTAGATCCAGCTCCATTTCCCTTGTGCAGTTCAACCCTACCACATCCCTCCCAACATGTCCTACTTCCAACTTCATGGCTTTATTTAAAAAAATTCTTCCAGTTGGTGCTCCCCATATGTGCATTGAAGTGTGGTCACTCAGTAGTACACAGGAACCACACCAGTGGAAGCATTCTCAAAGAATGAGCCTCCCCCCACAGCAAGTATCACCCGCCAGTATCTCTTCAGTAAGGCGTGGGAGTGGAGAATACATCTTCTGATACTGTAATGATAAACGGCACACTTACTGAAAGTAAAACTAAGTATGTATTGTAAAAATTACTCACAAGATACCAAACAAGTAACCCAGATGAGCCGAGTAGTTTTCTGCCACCGAACTGGAAGTCAAAAGCTGGAAAAAGAGACCAAGACTTCCGTTGTTCAGTCTTTTATACCTTCCTCTGTAACGCGCCTAGCCATGCCCAAAAGTGGGCCTGGCTAGTGACATAGTTCACCACCTATGTCTGTATATGTCTTTATGTCTGTCCGTATATGTCTTTAGTCATGCCTAAAGTGGGTGTGGTTAGCGGTGTGGTAAAGCGCTCTTTTATTACCTCATCTGTATGCGCCTCTAGTAAGTCACATGGCTAGTGGCGGCATTGTTTTCCTCCTACAATTCCCCTTTTAGTCTAAAAAGGATATTTAAACTTAAAACAACTAACTTGTGTCAATGATCAAAATATATCAAACATCTATCCCATCTAAACCTAAACTTACCTGAAAGAAACACCCAAATCTGAACACCTCCTTCCAATCCCAACGCTAAAATAATTGAAAACTAACACTAACATGTGTAAGCTATCCTATAATTTCAATAGTAGGGAAAGGGGGCGTGGAATTCTCAAAACTACTTCCTGCTGAGATGGGATGATAATAATCTCATGGGGACCTGTGAGAAGAAAAATGTTAGTGTAACAAAATCTTAGTAGATCAGACAGTCTCTGTATGGCAGGAGACGCTTGATTAAAGTTCCTGACTGGGGTTCTAGTGTTGATTGAAGCTCTCTCTGAAGCTCAGGCCAGATTTTAGAAGATGTACTGTTGCAGTTCCTTGGTCC
Source organism: Mesocricetus auratus (assembly GCF_017639785.1). NCBI lineage: Eukaryota > Metazoa > Chordata > Mammalia > Rodentia > Cricetidae > Mesocricetus > Mesocricetus auratus. The sequence goes on along the minus strand of NW_024429266.1, from coordinate 142,742,700 downwards.
GGAGTAGTGTCAAGTGATGTAGTTTCAAGCCAATATAGTGCTTGTCAGGTGGAGTCAATGATGTGGGGCAGTTCAGATGCTTCCAGTCGAATCAGGTGGAGTCAAGGAAGTGGATCCTCATTATCTTTCTGAAGCAGTTAAAGATTGCTGTCAGGAAATCCCTTGCTCTCTGGAAAACTCAAACATTAATGTTAACAAAGAAATATTTTAATTTTTATATGTATGCATACCAGAAGAGGTGACAATAGGAAGATGGTAAACATGAAGGAAATTAGACTTTTCAGAAAAAGAAATCCACAGATAACAGTCCCTAATTTTATTTTCTTCTGTCTTATATCAATGGCTCTTTGATATAATACAGGAATTCTGAATTTTATTTAAATAATATGCTTGAATTTAGAGTAGGAGAGCCAATCCAACTCCAAAGCCAGCTTCAGTGAAATGAATGGGGACTGAAGTATATGAAGAAACAAAGATAAAAGGGTACTATGAAAAACAATATAGAGAGATTTAGACTTTGATACCACACAGTGAGTTATTGTTTGTTTGATGGTCCTCAGGGTAGCTATTCATTCTTCCTCAGGAATCCATATGTCCAGTATTCTTTGCTGAGTTTACCTGTAAAGACAAAAAACAAAACACTTCTCTTTCCTTTTAGGAGGTCACTTTACCCATGGTAGAATATGAATTTGTAGATGAGCTGTTATCTTCCTCCTCCTGAGATGTCTTCTGTTCTGATCGAATCTTAATTAATTTTGATGAAACCCAAAGCTTTTCTTCTCCTGTGGATAAAAAAGCATAACCCCTTCCCCAATGTAACACATATCCTGGTTTCCAGACTGAGGTTATAACATCCTTAAAATACACCGGTTGGTTCAGTTCAGAAGTCTTCTCTGTATTCCAGTGTCTTTCTGCTGCAGTTTGTCCTTTTTCATCAGCATTAAGAAATTTCAATGTTCATAAAACATTATGTAACCTGTGTTCAGGGGTTTTTGTTCTCCCTGGCTGTTTATGAAGCATCTCTTTTAAGGTTCGGTTAGATCTTTCAATCACTGCTTGTCCTAAGATCCCATCCATACAAAAAACAAGAAAATTCTTAATATCCTGCATCGTAATGTTAGTTGTTAACATTGTATAAAGCAGTTAAGTTTGCTACCAGTGGAGTTTTATTCAGGCTGAAATCAGCAGGCTGCCAGCGAAAGAGCACGTGGTAGAAGTTACCAGGCCGCTAGTAAGAGCACGTGGCCGCTAGAGAATTCTCGGAATACCACCTAACCTTACCAGCAGGTAGAAGGTGCTGGTTCCCGGCGGCAGGAATCGTGCCTTGCCGAGTGAAGTGGTGGGGAACTTATCAAAAGGAGAGTCCACGTGTGCCTGGTCGTGCCGAGGAGCAGCCGCTTTTCTGGGAGCCTGGATCCGGATTCTGAAACTTCTGACACCAAATGATGCTGTAACGATAAACGGCACACTTACTGAAAGTAAAACTAAGTATTTATTGTAGAAATTACTCACAAGATACCAAACAAGTAACCCAGATGAGCCGAGTAGTTTTCCGCCACTGAACTGGAAGTCAAAAGCTGGAAAAAGAGACCAAGACTTCCGTTGTTCAGTCTTTTATACCTTCCCCCATACTGCGCCTAGCCATGCCCAAAAGTGGGCCTGGCTAGTGACATAGTTCTTTACGTCCGTCCGTATATGTCTTTAGTCATGCCTAAATTGGGTGTGGTTAGCAGTGTGGTAAACCGCTCTTTTATTACCTCATCTGTATGTGCCTCTAGTAAGTCACATGGCTAATGGCGGCATTGTTTTCCACCTACAACCTTCTATGCCAGAGTTATGGCTGGATTGGTCTCACATAGGTTTTGATCAGGGAAACACAACTGCAGTGACTTCATGAGCACAGTGGCTTTATGTCCAGAATACAGCCTTTCCTCCCATTCCATGATTCTAACATTATTTGGACTTCTTCAACGATATTCTGTGAGCTTTGGGGCAGTCTGAATAGGTTTGATAAAGATGTCCTATTTAGGTTTCAATACTTAGTCTCCTATTCTTTTCTTTACATTGATTGCTGCTTGACTGCTACTTGCATCTTGGTAGAGCTCCTATACTGTCAAAAGAGAAAAGAACTGATGTACAGGGGTAGGGCTTTTATTTCAGTCCCTTCTTCCATTACTTTTCATTCTCCTGCACTCTTCTGTTTTCATCAAATTTCTATTGCGGTCCTTGAAAGAACGAACTTACATTACCACTACTTGCAATGAACTCACAAGGCATTGGGGCACATATCATTCAATATTTCAATCTGTCATCTATGTATCCATCTATCTATCTATCTATCTATCTATCTATCTATCTATCTATCTACCTATCTGTTGATATGACGTGTGTATCCCAACATGTAACACTTAAATAAGTAAAAGGAATTCACTGGAAAGTCTAAACCATTTAAAATGATAAAGGTAACTATGATAAGAGAACTTTACTTCTCCTACAACTTAATGAATATAGGTGTTCTACATGGAGACTGGGATGGATTTGAGGAGGAGGAAGGGAAGAGACAACACTGTTGAGTTCAGCATATCTTCCCAGTGTGATAAATGTCAAAGCTCAGGTGAGAGGAATTCCTTCTCAACAAAGGGAAGTTTCATAGAATAAATCAACAAAGGCAAGGTTAATTTATGTTATTAAAAGTACTTTGGGACCATCTGTTATTTTTACACCTTAATCATATAAGAGGATATTAGCAAGAGTAAAAAAATCAAAGAAAGGAAAGGAAATTATATTTAGAGGGAGGCGTTGTTGTATCCAGTTATTTTCTTGGTTAGTCAGGAAAGAAATGATAATCATGTTATAATACTTTTTTTCCTTCTTGCTTACTTAGCCCATGGGTAGTTGAATCCTTATGAATTTTATCACTCAGACAGTTTGCTTGTGGTTTACAGAGAACAGAACCTCAGGAGTACATGTTAATATACCTGTTGCACCTTTTATGCTCATGGACACGAGGCCTGTAAGACTGCTTCATCTTAACTGCATGCTCTGCTAGAGTATCAAATACTCCATGGAAATCTGGCCAGATACATCTCCTTAGAAGGTGTATCACAGCTGTGCATTGTTCATTTTGGAGCCAAGGGGAAATAAGAGGGTTCCAGAAGGAGTATTCCATCTGATGCAATCTCTTTTAAGCAGGTTGTCTAAGAGTATGGTTTATAAAGTAGTTTCTGAAGATAAAGTATGACTAGATTTTAACCTCAAAGATTGGTAGTAATTTTGTGCAAGGGCACAGGATTGTCACTATTACATATCTCCACATTATTTTATCACACACAGACACACACACACACATGCATGCACACGCATGCACACACATGTTTTTGAGAATTATGTACATGTGTATAATACAATGCATTAGAATCCCACTTGTCCCCCTGCCCAACTATCTTTCTATCTGTCTGTCTGTCTATCTATCTAAAATCTATATAGCTCTGGTTCTAATTATTGTTGCCCATCCATATGCACATGCGAAAAAGGTCAATGACTGAAGTATAGACAGCACACCAGTAACCACAACCTCTGAGAGAAATGACTTTTCTTAACCCAATTGCTGTTGACTGAAAATACCCTCTCAGTTAGTGGTGGGGCCTTATGAGCTGCTCACCCATCCAGCTTATAAAGATGTTTGATTGGCTTGATTTTGTGCAGGTAAGCATAGCTGATGTTAGATCATGGTAGCCACAGCAAATTTTCATGACAGCATTCTGTATCTTCTGGCTTTTACGTTCTTGCGTTCCCTTATCCAAGATTATACTTTAAGCTTCAGAGAGATGATATTCTTTTCGTGTGTGTGTGTGTGTGTGTGTGTGTGTGTGTGTGTAACTAAAACACAATGTGAAATGTTGCCTAGAGTGTGACAGGCACAAAAGCCAACCTCTCACTACTGAAAGATATCCTTGCAATTCTAGAAGTATCTAAAAATAAGGACAATGAATGTTTCATATTTATACAAAACAGATAGTAATTGTACCACTGGGAAGATGGGAACAGATGGACTCCTGGGCTTGCTGGCCAGCCAAGTCATATTCTCGTCAAGGTCCCAGCCAATGAGAAAACATGAAAAAAACCTGCCTTAAAAATCAAGGTTGAGGGGACCCAAGGAAGAAAACCTGAGGAAGACCTCTGACCTCTATAGTTGAACGCACATATATTTACATGAACACTCACTGCCCTAGGCTGATCTTTGTTACTGTGATATAATACTGACCATAATGACCTTGACAAAGGAAAGGTTTATTTTCGTCTTACAGTTCCACAATATACTCAGCCATTCAGGGGAGCTAAAGCAGCAATTCAAACAGGAGCCTGAAATCAGGAACTGAGACAAAGACCACAGGAAAATGCTTTTTATATATTTATTTATTTTTAAATTTAAATTTCAAAACAAGGTTGCTTCACATGTCAATTCCAGATCCCTCTCCATTTCCCTCCCCTCCTCCCATGCCCTCCCACCAATCCCCCCAATATCCCCTCATTTCCCCAGGGAGGGTGAGGCCCTCCATGTGGGTGTCCATAGTCTGTCATTTCATCCAGGGCAGGGCCTAGACCCTCCCACAAGAGTTCAGGGTGAGAGTGCATCTCTCATTGTTGGATGGGAGTCCAAAGTCCATTTGTTTACCCGGGATAAATACTGATCTACTACCCAAGGCTCAATAGATTCCCTAGGCCTCCTCACTGACACCCACATTCAGGGGGTCTTGATCAGTCCCATTCTGGATTCCCAGGCATCCTTGTCAAGTCAGCTCTTTCTGGGGGTTAAACCAGCCCAGTTTTAATCCCTTTGGTCATCAGTCCTCCCTCTCTGTTACTGGCTTTCTTGAGTTCAGCTCAGTGCTTAGCCGTGGGAGTCTGCCTCTGCTTCCATTAACCACTGAATGAAGATCCTGTTTCCCAGACTCTCTGACAATGGGATTGTAGGCGGCACTTCTGGCTGGTTTCCTAAAGCTTTGTCAACCTGCTTTTTTATTATAGGACTACTCACAGTTGATTGGACCCTCCCCACATTAACCATCAATCAAGAAAATGCTCCACAGACTAGCCAAACAGGCCAATCTGATGGAGGCAATTCTTCAGTTGGGGTTTTCCTTCCAGTGAAATTGACCAAAAATAACCAATACACATGTGTACATACAAATTAGATCATACTTTACATGTTTTTTGTTATTTTCTCATATTATTTAGCATATAATTTTCATAAATATAAATGTAAACTCAAAACATCACATGTCACTTTTAAAATGGATATGTGTACCATTCAGCAAGTTTTGTGTAAGATTTCCGGAATCTCACACATCCTACATTACTTCATTGATTTCAGCCTAAGGTACCTTGACCACAGATTTATCTTTACTTGTTTGAATACAGAATAGACATTTCCCAAGAGTTTTCTAGCCCATTTCCTCTGAACCAAAATGTTTCATAACACTGGTCTTTTCTCAAAGAGAAAAACCAGCTAAGTGTGCTGAATCCTCTCCTTGTATTCTGATTGAATAGATTTAGGTGGACACACCTCTTTGGATACTCTATCCATTGGGTGCTTAGGAATACATTTTCTTCCTCCTTCCTTTTCTACTTTCTCTCTTTTATTTTTTGCCCTCTTTTCTCACTATTGATCCCCCTCTTCTCTTCTACATTTGCCCCACCCCTTCACCTTTTAAATGCTTGACCCATTTCTACAGCCCCTTATCTGACTTTTAAAAGAATTATTTATTTAATGTGTCTGAGTGCTCTTCTGGTTTATCTGTATGTTCATCATGGGCATGAAGGTGCCTGTGGTGTCCAGAAGAAGGAGCTGTATCCCATGTAACTAGTTATACGTGGTTGTAAGGAGGGTGCTGGGAACCAAACTTAGGTCCTCTGTGAGAGCAGCAAATGCTCTTAACCACTGAGTCATCTCTCTAACTCCATTCAGTTTTTATATAAGAGAGATTTTACATCTCACTTGCTATATTTCTGAAATTCATAATCAACTGTAGATTTGATGGTTTAAAAATTGGATCAAAATATGTAAAGTTTGTATTTAGTTACTATAACATCTGTATATTTACTAGTTTATTATTCACATTTAATCTTGGTGTTCCTGTGAGTGTATGTGTGCATGTGTCTACGTGTGTTCAGTGTAAGACAAGTCTTAATTATGAAGCTTTTTGTGTTCTGAAAAATGCCATCCATAATTGACTGATTTTGCTTTGGGCACACAGTGTAGATTGAAGTCATTGTCTATTTTCATCAATGCGGGATTTGATCTCTTTCCAATTGAATTTGTACTCTCTTGGGTCAAGTTGTAATTCTGGAGTCTTTTTTGGGGGGAGGGGATAGAGGTTTCAAGACAGGGTTTTTCTGTGTCTTTGGAGCCTGTCCTGGAACTAGCTCTTATAGACCAGGAGTATTAAGAAGAATATTTCTTCTTTATCAGATCATAATGTTCAATCTTGAGATCAGCAGAATTATATTTTCCACAAACTCTTCTTTTGTCTTCAACTCTTTAGTCTTACTTTCTGTTGCCTTAGTTAGTTGACCTGTACTGCCTGTGATTCAGCAGATGATCCAAGCTGAGCTAAGCATCCAAATGTCTGATCTTTGCCATGCAGTTCTACCTGAGACCTTGACACTCTGAGCCCCGTGTTAGCACTGAGTGCCACTTACTGTCTTTCTAGATCTGTAAACTTCTTGGAGTTCTGATGTTTTCTTTGCTTCTTAGTGGCCTCTGTGTGTGCTCAACTTTTGAACACATGGAGCTCTATGTTCTTCAAGATAATCAAAGACCTTAAGTGAAAAAAGCAGGATGGGATGTCAAATTTGCAAAAATGTATTTCCCTTGGATCTTGGATCCTGAAATGTTGGCTGCAGAGGTGTCTTTCTAATAGCTTCATGTAGCTGGCTAATTTTTAGGCAGATTTTATTTGATTTCAAGGGTAATGTTTTCCTATGAGCTTGTTTGACACAGCTGTAATAGGATGTTTAGCAAATGTTATGCCCTTTTGGATTATTTATAATATTTTTATGTATATATACTTATGTGTGTGCAGGTGTCCACGGTGGCCAGAGGAGGGTATTAGACCTGAAGTTACAGGCAGTTGTGTGAAACCTGATATATTCTACCTGGATCAAAACTCTGGTCCTCTATAAGAACAACAAGAGTCCTTAACCACTGAGCCAGCTCTCCACCTCTTGAGATGCAGATTAAATATAACTGTATATATTGATATTTTTATCATTATGTAATAAAGATTTTTAATAACATACATAAATTTTGAAATGAAGATTTAATACCTGTGTTTTCTTCCATACATGAACAATTCATAACTTAGCTTCTCTTTTTCCTTCCTTCCTCCCCCTCTCTCTTCCTCTCTCTCTTCTCTCTCTCTCTCTCTCTCTCTCTCTCTCTCTCTCTCTCTCTCTCTCTCCTTTTCCTCTCTCTTTCTTTTTGCTTTATTTTATTGAGACTGGGTTTCTCTGTAGCTTTGGAACCTGTCCTGGAAAACCCTCTGTAGACCAGGTTGTTCTCGAACTCACAGACATCTGCCTATCTCTGCCTCCTGAGTGCTGGGTTTAAAGGTGTGCGCCACTACCAACCAGTATTATTTCTTTTATATTATTGTTGCCATTTTCCATTTTTTGCATGCGGTATGCATATAAGTGTACGTGTCCACATTATTACATGTGTGTTGGAGAACTGGTATGCACATGCACATGGAATCCCCAGGTTGATGTTTTCCATTTTATTCACTGAAGCAAGGTCTCAATCAAATGTAGAGCTTTCCCATATGGCTGGGCTTGCCAGCCAGTTTGCTATGTGCAGTTTTGGTTTCCTTGTTTGGATTACAGTTGAGCTGCTGCACACACCAATTGTTTATATGTGTTCTGGGGGTCCTAGCCACTGTTCTTATGCTTGTGTGGCAAGTGTTTTAACCACTGATCTATCTCCCACGCTCTTATTGCTTGAATCCCCAAGTTTTGTACTAAAAATAATTTGATGAATAGCTTTCTTCAATTATTCTGGATACTCATGAAACATTAGATTTGAAGAAGAGTAAACCAGTAACTCTTACGTGCTTATTCTGAATGTGGGTCACTGTGGTGGTTTTTATGGTGGAAACAGAATCTGTAAAAAGGTGGTCCTTCTTCTCCAGGTCTTGGAGACTTGATGCAGAGATGCAGAAGCCTAGTACAGACCAACTTTCATCTAAGCTTTGTGAATGGAAGTGTCTGACAATGGTAATACCAGGAGGATGAAGATGAGAAGTCACTGAAATAGCAATCCAGAATTTGTGAAGTCAGTATGATCTGGGATGAGTGAGGTTTTATCAGAGAAAATGAGAAAAAAAGATATATTCAATTATTTTCTAATCCATCTTCTTCTTATTTTTTTCCTAATCTTGCTTTGAAAGTATTGTTTTGAAAACACCTATGCTTGCATTTCCCTTTGCCTGAAAAAAAAAGAAAAGAAAAAACTCTCCTCATTGATGGATTTTCTATGGTCTATAAATCTGTTTCAGTTGAATAAACACATTTAACCCAAGCTACTGGATCACAGGAAGTTTGCTGACAAATTGCAGAGCTGACAACCCTCTATATGCAAATGTGAGGACAGGGCTGTATTGCTTTTGCAACTTGAAATAGGAAAAGTTTATGATCCTTATTTCTTACCTACTAAGAAATCCAGCCAGGCTGAGCATCTACACAATCGTCTAACAGTACGTTAGAGATGAGAGAGCCCTAAGAAGGAACATTCCCAAAGTCACCAACAAGGAAATATGAGTCAAGCACTCGTATACATTATTTTAGCTTTCATATTATATTACCATAGTAGGTCTTACTATTCTACTGTGAGGATAGAGAACTGTTTAAATTCCTAGAAAATGATGATTCTTCATTTGGAGTTTGCTAAAGATGTGTGCATGTTTTCCTACTAACCTCAGTGATGAGGGTCTTTTAAGAAAGACCACAAAGCCATGCCTCCAGTAAAACCATGTGTATCATGTTAGGCTATGTCTGTCAATTCAGTAAAAGTGAGCCCTGTTTGAATAGGTAATTTAAATGATTAGTTATGTGTGCACATTTGACTATACTGTCACTGAGTTGTGAACTTTGAGTTAAATTAGCTTTCTCAAATTCCTTTCTAGGAAAGGTTATTCAGATCCATCAAAGGTCCTATCAGGACTGCCCTGTTTGTGAAACAGATAGCTTGCCTTTGCTCTGTTACTCTGAGAGTGGCCAGTTTATGGCCTCATCACAAGGCACGATAAACGTGTGATAAATACTTTCTTCTAAGTCATAACCAGCACAGGTAAGATTGCTGAAGCACATACACTTTGTTGGCAGCAATGTGGATTGGTCTTTCACTTACAGAAAACATACATAAATATTCTGTCAGGAAACATTAAAATGTTTATTCTTATTGACCCAGCCATTACACTTCTGGGAATATATCCCAACTAAGTAATTTAACAGATGGAAAGCTAGGCACTATTATGCTATTCTCCATAGCAAAGGAAGAGAAAACCCAAGGGAACTAAGATGGTGAGGACTGTTTCAGAGATAAAAGACAAAAAGACTAAGGACACTTTCCTTGCAGACAGACATCAGAGAGGGAGGGACTCAGTCATATGCTGTGCTTTCTTCATCAGACTCTTCCAGTGGTCCCAGTGAAGTACCACCAGCTTCTTTTTTCAGAAGGTCACATCAATTTCTCTCACTTTACTGCCTCACCTTCTGTCTTTTTTTTTTTTTTTTTTGGTTTTTACGAGACAGGGTTTCTCTGTATTGTTTCTGAGGCTATCGGTCCAGCCCGGCCTCGAACTCACAGAGATCTGCCTACCTCTGCCTCCCTAGTGCTGGGATTAAAGGCATGCGCCACCACCGCCCGGCTCTCACCTTCTGTCTTGAACATCACATCTGTCCTGGTGTGTAACATGCCCTTTACTGAATTGCTTTTATTTGTCGATGTTTTTATTAATGTATATATTGCATGTAAAGCATATTCTTACTCATTGCTCCTATTATTCACTCTCCTCCAGACAGTTCCTTCTGAGCCCTAAATAATTTGACCCCCACTCTCATGTCATATACATATATATGCATATATATGTGACTTTGTATATCTACATGAAATCTAGGAATGACATGAGAGAAATTACAAATGAGAGAAAACGTATTTCTTTCTGAGACTGGCTCACTTCCCTTAGTATTATCTCCAGTTATATCCATTTTCTTTCAAATTTTGTAACTTTGTTCTTTAAGACTATAAAATAATTCCATTGTGTACATGCACCACATTTTCTCAACCATTACTCTTGTTGGGTACCTGGTTTGATTCCATCATTTGCTATTAAATTGTTAAAAAACAATGAGAATAATAATCCTATAATCACAGAGAACTCTTTCTGATAGCTTTCTATGTACCAGTCATGGTTCTAATAACTTCATATATTCACATATTTAATTATACCTTCTGATATAGGTACTCATGCATAACCACTCCATAAATTGGAAAAACAAGTCACTAAGAACTAATATGTTGTGAATAAGTCTTCCCTATAAAATCATAGCATTAAGTTTCAAATTTAGGGTTGTACTCATGACATTTAATGGGTTCTCAAAGGAGGATATGCCTGATAGCAAGACATATAATCTGAGAAAACTGGTAGCAGTACAGGGTGAAAACATGCTGGAAGAAGTAAGTCTCCTCAAGAAGAGAATGTAAATAGAAAAATGTGACACCGTCCGGGAAGATCACACATACAGTATGTGTAGCTAAGGAGACCAGAGGGAAAGAGATTCTAGGGCTAAAGCAAGGAAGGGAGAAGAAACACTGGGGTGGGGATTTTCTAGAAAATAAAAGGCAAGAGAATTTCAAAGAGGAGAAAATGGACAATGGCTTTCTTTTTTAATTCAATTTTTATGTGTATGTGTGTTCTTTCAGTGGACCATATATATGCCTGCAGAGACCAGAAGAAGGCATCAGACCCCTGAAACTAGAGTTACAGACAGTTATGAGTCAACATGGGATGCTAGGAAATGAACCCATGTTCTCTGGAAGAGCAGCATTGTTCTTAACCACTGAGCCATCTCTAGCCCTGACAATGGCTTTTAGTGCCATCAAATCAGATTGAAGGTCAAAGTGAAGCCATTGTTTTTCTCAACTGAATGTAATATCTCATTGTTAGATAAGCTTTGGGGTGATGGAAAATAACCATAAAGTGAAGTGTAAGTAAAAGAATGGAGCTAACACAAGCAGAAACTCTGTGTAGGATTATGTTTAAGCAAAAGGCTAGGCACATGTAGGCAAAAGTAATATTCAAATAAGGTGTATTAGGCAGAGTACTATAGGAGGAGAGAAGCCTAGAGTGTCTATATGTAATAAGGGGTGGGTACTAAATTGGCTTATAGTATAGATTTGTGTTGTCCAGCAGTGGCTATTTGCATGCTGAGAGGCAGTGACTGGCAGGGCACTTAGCACATGAAGCTGAATGTTTTGTTGCTGAAAGCCAGCAATTTCCATAAGAGTCATCTCTTTTGACTCTATATTGAAAAGATGAATAGGCTGGAGAATATGTAAGCAAAGGATGGTGTTACGAGGAGAATCATAAAGTTATATATATTCATACTTATCAATTTCTAAGGAGTTTTCTGGATAAAACAGACTTATGGATACAGGTCAAGGTATAATCAGTTGCAAAGTCCTCCTGTTGTGCCCAAGAGAGCTGGAAACTAGTCACATGCAGCTTCATGCCTCCTGACCTGGTCATCATAACCCAAGAAAGCATGCAACATCTGTCTTCCTCCTCTTAAAAGATCATGACTGCAGACAAGAAAACACACCCTAAGGCTAGTACCTGAAAGCTATTGGTGCAATGAATTCCCACAGCACATCCTTTTTTTTTTCTAAACAAGATAGTGTTAAACCTAATGCAAAACTACATACAATAGGGACAGTTATCAAGCATTGTCCAGGAGAGAGGAAGGGTAATAACATATACAAAAATGGAACTAGCACAGTGATAGATACCTGTGCATTAAGAAATGGAAAATGATGGTAGACAGTCTTACTCTTTCCCAGGATATCTTCTATCTGGGCTGCACAGTGGAAGGGAGCACCTACTTTGAGGCTATGTCTTCTCATCTGGGTAAATACTGTAAATCCTTCACAGACATACCCAAAGTTGTGGTGTCTCTGTTGTCTGGAAGTTTATGATGAGATGAAATGCTAGAGAAGATTCTTGGACCTGTTGAGCTGTTGGCGAGTCCTGCACATAACTCTAGAAATACAGTTTTGTGAGTGGTCACCTGTGCTTTGGTGGGATTTTCAGCAGTATAGCTTCTTTTGAGTCATCCCTTTACCCATAGTCCTGTTCACAACTCCAATATAAACTCATTTGGTTCACTAAATTGGACTTTGGTGCTATCACTATTTTGATCTGTTGTGGCTTCCATTTCTGGAGTCAGTAGACTTGGATGCTTACATGTGTGTTCAGTCTCCCCAGGAAAATCTTGTCAGACAAATGTCTCCTAGGTTGATTCTAAGTTCTGCCAAGTTGGCCATTCCAAAGCTACCACCACAGAAAAGCATATTTTAGAATACCCATAGGATATAGTGAATTAAGTTTGTGTTATCTTGGAATGACCTTGTAATAAAGAAGGGCAGGAAAGGCATATGGGAAAAAGAGATGACTGGCAATTTACATCTTTGGAGGACAAGGGTAGATGAGCCCATTAGGTGGAGTAAAACATTCTCTATTGGAACAGATGCAAATGAGGATGGATGGAGAAGGTGGTGTAGGAAGGTGAGGACTGTGGTCCTTGCATTTAATAATGCATGAAGTGAGGTCATCCATTAAGGATGGAGAGAAACACTTTGAGAGGATGGTGTCAAAGAGTTATATTATAGTATTGAGGGTAATTAGCCTGGAAGCACTAATAGGAGTTTGCTTTCAGACAGGGTGATATTTGAAATAGTTATTTCAATTATGATATGTGTTTGACTTCTGTCAAGATTAGTGATATGTTCTGATATTTGGTCTTCAAAAATTTCATCGGGTAATGATATAATATAAGCAGGAAGATTGACAATATAAAGGAAGATGGTGGATATTTGGACAACTCACTGACTTAATTTCTTCAGAAGTTGGAATGGAGCACCTGCACACTCCACTTTGTTCATCTTTGTGGATGGATATGTTTAATGTCTGAAGATCACCTACTTTTGGATCTTTCTTAAAATGAATTTTCCCTTAATAAATAACAATGTTCTGTAGAGAAATCGTGAAATCCAATTACTTAATTTAATGGCAGCAGAATAACCAGAACCATCCTTCAAAGAAGTCAAATGCTGAGGAACTTATGTCTTAGTGTGAAAACTCTATGGCAAATAAGACAGTGAAGTTGAACAGCAAGGAGACTCAAATGGGTGTGCACTGAAGAACTAGCAATAAACTCACATGGTTACAGGATATTCATTTTGTAAAGGGTGAACTAGTTCAATGGTTTTACAAATAGTACAGTTGTTCATCTGTATTCATGGATTCTGGCTCAGTGGCTTGAATCAGCCATATATTAAAACCCTATGAATAAGATGCTTCTGTACTAAACATGTATAGACTTTGAAAAGAATTACTATTCCCTAAACAATACTTTATGACAACTGTTTATGTGCCATTTACAGAGTCTTAATTGTTGTGAGCTAGAGATTATCTTCAGTTGACAAGAGGACTTTCCTTCGTTTGGTACAAATACTATGCCAGTTTATGTAATAGATTTGAACATGCATAGGTCTTGATCTCTATAAGGATATGGAACAAATCTCCCACACATACTTCGAACAACTGTATTTTCAAGCCTACATCCCGAAGGCATTGAAAAGAGTGATGCTAGACTTCTATTGCACATCCTCTAGAATACTGAATGTGTAAGAAGATAGTTTCAGATAATATATCTGGAGAGGACTGTATGTCTAGAATGTATAAATAAATGTAATGTAAGAAGAAAAACAACATAGTTAACATTGAAAGAGAATTCTGAATAGAAACTAGTCTGGGGAAGATATACAGATGGTGAGTGAAAGAACATTTGCAAAATGTGTAGTATCACTACTTACATGGAAGGTTCAAGTGACACCCACCAGGAGAAAAGCAAATAATGCAATTTTGGCAATGATTGTATACTGACAATGGGCATTTAAAATACTATAACTGCCTTTGAAACAGGCATGGAAAATTTTAATGGTTAAGTCAACCATGTGATCTGGGAACTACACTATAAATAGATACTTATGAATACTGAACAAGTTAGGAAATAGGATTCCCCAGATAGACAGAACCAATGAAATGTGTGTGCATTACACACACACACACACACACACACACACACACACACACACACACCACAAAGAGAGACAAGTGGACACATGGACACACACACATCCCAAGAAAATAGGTTCTAATAACATTGAAGAAATGCTTGAGCAACAGGATAAATGAACTAGCCAGTGAGAGGTATGGCCCAGGTCTATGGAGAGTGTCTTCTCTGCCTCAAATGATCAAATAAAGAAATTCCTTTACCAGTGTGCCTCCAAGGTACTTGGATTTCAGTTGATTATAGATGTACTTAAGCTGTGAACCATTATTGGCTATCACTGACTAAATTGGCTTACAACCAATAGGGGTTGAGTACCCAAACAATAGCCAACTTTACACTGGAAAGGATGAGAAGCCTTGCTGATAAATCCACAAACCTGGATTTATTAGCTGTAGCAATGGGTTAGAAAAGCAAGAAGATTGCTAGAAACTAAATAGTCTTTAATCCACACTGGAATGTCAAAGAAGTTGGATTTTGATTTTGATGTTAGGCATTGAATGCGGCTACAGAACCACCACCAAAACCATCATCATTGTCATCATCACCACCAATTGCAGAAGCTGCAGATGGGATACACTTCACCCACCAGAAGAAAATGAAGGATTTTTTAAAATTTAAATTAGAAACAACCTTGCTTCACATGTCAATCCTAGTTCCTTCTCCCTTCCCTCCTTCCCTGCCCCCCCAACCTCCATATCCAGGGAGGTTGAGCCCCTCTATGGGGGAATCTCCAAAGTCTGTCATATCATCTGGGGCAGGGTCTAGGTCCTTCCCCATGTGTCCAGGTTGAGAGAGTATTTCTTCATGTAGAATGGGATCCCCAAATCCATTCGTTTGCCAGGGATAAATACTGATCTACTACCTGAGGCCCCATAGATTGCCCAGGCCTCCTCAATGACATTCACATTCAGGGAGTCTGAATCAGTCCCATGCTAGCCTCTCAGCCATCAGTATGGGGTCCATGAGCTTCCTCTTGTTCAGGTGAGCTGTCTCTGTGGGTTTCCCCAGCCTGGTCTTGACCCCTTTGCTTATCACTCCTCCCTCTCTGCAACTGGGTTCTAAGAATTCAGCTCAGTGTTTAGCTGTGGGTGTCTGCCTCTGCTTTCATCAGTCACTGGATGTAGGTTCTAGGATGGCATATAAGGTAGTCATCAATCTCATTATCAGGTAGGGCATTTAAGGTAGACTCTCCATTACTGCTTAGATTGCCAGTTGGTGTCATCCTCGTAGATCTCTGGAAATCTTACTAGTGCCAGATATCCCCTCAAACCTATAATAGCTCCCTCTATTATGGTATCTCTCATTCTGCTCTCATATATTCTACCCCTGACTCAACCTTCCTTCTCCTCCATTTCCTCCTCTCCCCTCCTCTTCTCCCACTTTCTTTATCTACAACCCCTCTCCACCCCCTCCCGTGCTCCAAAATGGCTCAGGAGATCCTGTCCCCTTCTCTGGGGTAACATGCACATCTCTCTTAGGGTCCTCCCTGTTTCCCAGCACTCTAGTGGGGGATTGTACGCTGGCAATCCCTCGATTCATGTCCAAAATCCATATATGAGTGAGTACATACCATGTTTCTCCTTTTGTGGCTGGGTTACCTCACTCAGGATTATTCTTCAAATGTTATCCACTAGCCTGTGAATTTCAAGATTCCATTCTTTTTTCCTGCAGAGTAGTACTCTATTGAGTAAATGTACTGCATTTTCTCTATCCACTCTTTGGTTGAAGGGCATCTAGGTTGCTTCCAGGCTACTACAAATAATGCTGCTATGAACATAGTTGAACAGATGTCCTTGTGTATGAATATTCATCTTTTGGGTATATGCCTAAGAGTGGAATTGCTGGGTCTTGTGGTAGACTGATTCCCATTTTCCTGAGGAATCTCCATACTGATTTCCAAAGTGACTGTACGAGCTGGCACTCCAACCAGCAGTGGAGCAGTGTTCCCCTTTTTCCACAACCCCCCCAGTATAAACTGTCATTGGTATTTTGATTTTAGTCATTCTGATAGCAGTAAGATGGTACCTCAGAGTGGTTTTGGTTTGCATTTCCTTGATGTCTAAGGATGTTGTGCTCCAGTGATACAATTGGTTAGCGTGTGATACTTATATGAAAATGAAGATTTTTAATGAGGCAACATTTTCAAAAACTAACTTATAATTTTCAAGAATCAAATGTGAAGGCTTGTTTTCTGGCAACATGCTCAGTTAATTGAAAAGGAGAAATGGTCTAAATGTCAGTCAACAGAAGAAAGAATACATGAAGTAAATTGTATCTTCATGCTGTCTTATTATTTGTTGTTAAAAATAAGAAATAATATTCCAGGGATGGACTTCGTTGTTATGTTAGGTGTCAGAAACTAATCTCAATGACAAATTGCATAACTCCATCTACATTAAAACCTAGAGTAGTCAAGTCTGTATTAATGCTTAGTGGGAGGCTGAGATCTGAATAGAAGAGAATGTTAAGTGGGTTATATCTATGAAGTGTGAATTTTTTTGTGAAAAAGTAATTGTATAGTTGACAGTGGAGGTAGGTTACAGTTCTTGATATTCAAATAGGTAGTGGATGAGCTACAAAATATATGAGTTAAATCTCAGAAAACTATTATAAAAGATATGACCATCTTGTCTACACTAGGGTAGTTGGAAGAGAAACTGTTGAATTATCGGAGGCTAAATGCTGATTTGGGGGGAAATGAACGACAGCAAGATGTAATTTTTTCAGAGCAACCTCTGAGTAGCATGAAAGAAATCTGTGTAACTTAATGAGTATAGCTCCAGAGAACCACACATTCACATGATTTTGTGTTGTTGGTATTTATTAAAACTTCCACATGGCTGAATGAAGCAGCTGAAAAAATATGTACTTCTGCCTTCATTTTGTGGCAAGACCGTTACAGATCTTTACACATTAAACTTTTTATCACCCAGTTCTCATTTTGAGTGATTCCTAAGTTACTTTCCATTTTTTTTAGATTTCATGAATTACATCTTCTGCTTCTATTTCTTCTTAGCTTCCTGCTAGTCCTGTCCACTGTACTCTTCCACTGTGCCGTATAAACTTTACCCTTAGAGGTTACTGTCCTTGAATCAGATCCTGTCTTTTTCATTGCCTCAGTTCTTGATGCTGTTAAGTTTTATTCTTCATAAACCTTAGCATTTGATACAAGCAGCCTGTGTTAGCTTAATTCACATTTCTATTCATATTTGTCTGTTTTTAAAATTAGTAAATATAACTTCTTCTGAATATTCCACATGAATTTAATCTTTCTCTTCTGTTTCTTTATGTAGTGCCTGATTTTGTTTGTATCGAATTTTTCATCCTGACTTAAATTGAGGCTGACTCTAAGGTTTGAATTTATTACTGAAGCTCCTGTAGTTTATGTTTAGATCCTAAAAGGATTTCTTGACATTTATAATCCTCTACACCAAATGCATAGTCATATGCTATCATATCACTAATCAGACAAGGTCAAAAAAGGGGTGGGGGAAGCATCCTAAGCCTTCCCAATCTGGGTAAGCAACACCCTTTCTCTGATTGGCTCAGCAAAGAAATATTTAGGAAGCCCAAGGTACTTGTATGCAAACAGACTTTGATCTTTCCACTGAAAGTTCAAAATAGGATCCCCAGAATGCAAGTGAGGGTCTGGCAAGATGACTATATATAAAAGTGATTTCCATACAAGCTTGACCACCTGGATCTCAGGAATCCAGGATGGAAGGAAAGCCCAGATTCCTGCAGGTTCCCCCTGATCTACATGTGCATACACTGTAGTGTGTGCGCTCCTCTTCTCTAAGCACCATAACACCACACACACACACACACACACACACACACACGCACGCACGCACACACACACACACACACACACACACACACACACACACACACACCACTGAAAAGCTCAAGGATGGTATACAGTAAGAAATACCAGCTAACTTTCAGGTCTCTCGACCACGCAGCAAATGTGGAAGTTCAAGGCTGTGTACATCTTATCCCTCCCTGGGCCAGACTCACAACAAAACAAAAGGCAAGAGGAACCTTACATGAGATCCAGAACTTGAATTTATGGTCCACAGACGTGTGGTGACTCCACCGTCATCTTATGCATTGCGAGCAAAGGATCCCACTCTAACACTGACCTTAAAGAAAACTGGATCCGTAAAGACAGGAACAGAAAGCCCAAACCCAGAAGGCGCAGGCCAGAAGCTGTGCCTGTGTCTGCTGCTAAACTGTTCACATCAGTCAAAGCAGGGCAAAGGCAAGCTGAAATACAGGTAGGGCTGTGGGGAGTCAGAGACAACATGAATTGGGAAGCGGTTTAACACCATCTCACTCCTCCCTTGACTTTCGAGGGTTATGTAGACTGTGGCACATGCTCTGTTTTTCCATTTCTTCTTTCTCTTTCCCTTTTGAGTGTATAGCTGACAGTAACCATGCTTTAAACTCTGTAGCTGCAGTTCTAGGCACCAGCTTACTCCCAAAGAACTGTGAGTGCTGCATTGGGCTCTGAGCTTCTCCCACCTTCTGCTGGCTCCTGGATAGCACTCGTACTTATCACATTATTCAACATCTATAACCATTTCAAATGTGTTCTAGAATCAAATATAACTCTTGGACTGAATTCAAGGCCACCCATAATCTTGTTCTCAGATGCCAATCCAGCCTCCTTCCCTAAATTCGTATGTGACATTCTCAGAGTGAAGCAGCTCCATGTCTAATTTCTTTACTTCCTGGGACCATGAGCCATGCACCTACTGTCTGTAGATGGAGTTGGTCCTTTTCTCTTGGTATCTTTGCACACTTTGGAGAGTGGCTTTGAAGATCAGCTATGAAATCTCTAAATATTAATCTAGAACAGATTCCAGGTATTAGGCTCCCTCAAGCAATGGGATGCATTGATCATTCAAATTACTATTTTTATACAGCATTCATATCCTTTATTGCTCATGGCTACATTTGCTTAGTTCCACTTCATTTTATGGGTTTTTATGAATGAACTATTGACTTTCATGTCAGTAGTTAGCATTTTAAAGTCTGAGAGCTGACTTCTGTTTCCACATATTTTCCAAAAAGCTTGATAATCTGATCTGGATTTTATTTTAAACTTTTCCAATACATCAACACTTCAGTTGGAGTGCATTTCTTTAAAACCTCTGAAGATATATTTGGACATCGAAACCTTTCTGCATTGTATTATTTCATCTACTCCATTTAAAATTTAATTTTTTATTAAAATTGACCTTAAAACAGTTGCATAAGCACTGGAAAGGGAGAGAAAGCAAGCTGGGCAAGCCAAGGAAACTCACTGACCCTCAATATCTGCCATTCCGGTTTTTATAGAAATATAATTTCATTTAGGAACATGTAAATAAAGAGTCTATCTGCCCGTCTTTCATCGGGATATGCTTTCTGACTATGTCTGCACATTTGGTGTGCAGTGAAGGGGCAGGTAATAGATTTCAAGAAACATGTTTCAGAGAACAAAAGTGCTTCTGCAGTTCCAGCAGTGGGGAGGCAGAGATAGGCAGACTCCTGGACCTCATTTTCCAGTTGCTGTATCCAAATCAGGGAGCTCCAGGCTGAAGAAGAGACCCTGTATCAAAGGAAGACAGCCAATATTATTCCTCTTACACTTGCACATGTATGTATATATGTGTGTGTACATGAACACACACCAGTTTACATATATATGTATATATTTGTGTGTATATACATATGCATATATATATATGAAGATAGAGATTGAAAGAGAGAGAAATAGAGAAAGAGAGAGAGAGACAGAGAGAGAGAGACAGAGACAGAGACAGAGAGAGACAGAGAGAGACTCAGGTTACTTTTGGCTTAATGAGCAAATCTTCCCACTGTTGGTAAGCAACAACTGTTCTCTGACTTGCTCATCAAATACTTTGTTTGGTTGAAAAATATTTCTAAATATTATTTTGCTTCATAGAATGTGTCTAGGTTTCCATTTTGAGTCAAGTTAATGAAGGCCACTCAACAAGGATGGGAGATCAAAGTAGGAATCAGTTTGGGTTCACAGATATGTTGCCCACATACCTGCTGTTGATGGCTTATACCTGGACTTGATCATGTGACAGAACTGGTCCTATTTTACTGAAGATCAAATTTGTCAGTGTCTTTTACTTACACCTACTCTTAATCTTAACCATTGCAAATTCCAAGCCTCTCTTCCAAGCAAGAACTTACAACATCGTGGAGCAGGTGTTTTTATGTGCAAACATTTACTTATAGACTTTAGAATACTTAAATAATATTGCTCAATGTACACAGGGATGCTAAAATTTAAAATATACTTTTCATTTGATCCTAAGAAAAAGGTTACATTTAAACATTTCTAGCAGCAGGAACAATAATAATAATAATAATAAACAATGTAAATTGTTGTAGAAAAATATATTTAAATGCAAGATATGTCTAATGGTCAATAATGGCATGACTAAGATGAGGGTAACCAACCCCTTTCTGGATTTGAGGCCCCACTGTACAAGAGAAAATTCATAACTTGCTTAAAAACCTGGCTCAAACTGCGTTTTGGGGACGATCATAGACCCTATGGGGGGTGCCTTACAACTGCTATTTCAATAAACTGACTTAGTGCCAAACAGCCTTCTAAATACTTATATTCATACCCATAGATTAATGTAGTTCTCAATCCTGGTCAGAGGAGAATTTCTCTGTAGTGAACATTGATGAAAGTAGAGATTCGTAGTTGCACAATGTGCTTAGAACAAATGAGTCTTAGAACAAGACTCACTTGTTCTAAGCAAAATGAGACAGTAACAACATCCCCTCTATGACTCAGATAATATCCTGGCACATGGGACAAGGAAAGAATATTAGAGCTATAAGACAGGGAGAAGGGCTACAGAATGTTGTCTTTTGAGTACAGGACAGTTATGGCAATCATAAAATTACAGCAGCTGGGGTTGACTGCACTGCGCCTGCCAAGAGTCAGTCACAGATTAGAGAGAGGCCTTACCCCTCCCATTTTGAAATATTGTCTATTGAAACATATCAGGTAAGAAGGAGTTGTCTACTTTATCTAGGTATTCACTAGTGAGTCTACCAACTTCTGACAGACAGTCCCACACTCAAAGTCACATGGGTGTCCCTGTTTAGACTTAGTCATAAAACAGATGAAAAAGACAATGACATGGGAAAGGAAGTTGTGAGAAATAAGGATAACTGGCAAGGTGTGAGGGAGATAAAATAGGTTAGAGAGCAGCCAAACTACATATGCATAAAATTACAAAGGACAAACTTAATTAAAAACAAAATCATACAGTCATTTTAAAAAGACAAAATTAATTTCAATATTCCTTGAACATACATTCATAGAAAGAATTTAAGTATTGTGGTTGAATTTCTTATGCTCTTTCTTTGGTAGCTAATATTATGTCATTAATTGATATCTATAACTACATATAAATGTAGGCCTAAAAATGTTGTAATTCTAGCCTAAATTAAAAGTCATTTACATATTCAAGCCTGTTGATATTTAGGTTATACAAAAATTATTTTAAAAATTAAATTGCTTTAGTGGTACTTTTACATCCTTGCCTGAACAAAATCTATGTTATGCCATTTAATTTAAATGCCAGATGCTCAATTAGCATCTGTACAAATATTTCCACCCTATAGCATGGAGCTTTTTCATGTTCATTTAATTCTGTTCAAAGGTTAATTCATTTTTTGCTGTTTGTTCTATGGTAGCAGGTAATAAGTAGTGAATTATTTCCATAATTATTATTATCAGGAAAATTATTACATTTATCAAAAGCAACACAGTCATGATTTTCATCTAGCCCTAAAGACTTACTGCAAAATTTCATTGTAAATCTCTTGATAACTTCACATACACATTTTCTAGGTGTCAGAATCCAGCAGTAAATATGAATAATTTACCAAATCATCTTAAAATGGCTTCAAAATCAAGATAAAAGAGAAATACCCATTATTCAAAGGAATCCTTCTTGAAAGGTTATTTTTTAAAATTCAGGAACTTCAGAGGACTATTAACTGAAGATTTATAATAAACTCTCTCTTGAAAGTCTGTCAATAAAACCTGAAATCCAATTTTAAAAGACTGTAAAGATAAGGTTATCTATTATATGTCATGAGATTGAAAGGTTATTTTTCACAGGGAAACAAAGCTGCAATTTAACATGATGTGCCCTACCATGTTTCCCCTATTTCTATTTAGGGAGAAGTTTTGTTGAACCATGTAAAATGCATTCCTATCTCTTACACATATCTAGAAAAATTTTGCATTGAGAAGCCTTTTGATAAAGTTATTCCATGTGCTAGGCTGTGGCAGATTGCTGTGTCAGTATCTTGTTCTGTACTAATATTGGTTATCAATTGGTCTATATGACTTCTTTGCCAGCATATACAGAGGATAGAGAATTTGACAGGTATCTGTCCTCCCATTATGCCATGTTCTTCAGTAATGTCTCAAGTAGGTTTACATATGCGATTGGTCTAATCTTTCAAACCAAGTAAACTCACAGGTATTTGTGAGGCATCTCACAAGATCCTCTGAAAACAGTATTCAGCAGACCATTTCCCCATTAGTGATACCGAGAAAATCCAATTATTTACTTAACCAAAGAACTATGATATCATGATAAGTTGTTGCTATAATCCAAAATTTGGCATTGTGCCCTGGATTGCTTTAACTGTCAACTTTACACAACCTAGAGTCACTTGACAGGGAAGCTTCAACAACATACATAGCTATCAGGGAAAGGCAAATCAAAAGAAAGAACTCTGAGATACCATCTTACTGCCGTCAGAACGGCTAAAATAAAAAAACACCAATGACAGTTTGTGCTGGAGAGGATATGGAGAAAGGGGAACATTCCTCCACTGCTGGTGGGAGTGCCAACTCTTACAGCTATTTGGAAATCAGTATGGAGATTCCTCAGGAAAATGGGACTCAGTCTACCACAAGATCCAGTAATTCCACTCTTATACCCAAAAAATGCATATTCATACAAGGACATCTGTTCCACTATATTCATAGCAGCATTATTGTAATAGCCAGAACCTGGAAGCAACCTATATGCCCTTCAACTGAAGAGTGGATAGAGAAAATATGGTACATTTACACAATGGAGTACTACTCAGTAGAAAGAAACAATGGACTGTTGCAATTCCCAGGCAAATGGATGGCACTAGAAGACACAATCCTGAGTGAGGTAACCCAGTCACAAAAAAGACAAGCATGGTATGTACTTACACATATATGGATTTTAGACATGGATCAGGGAAGTGTCAGTCTACAATCCCAATTGCCAGAGAGTCTGGGAAACAGAACTTTCCTCCAGTGATGGATGGAATCAAAGGCAGACATCCACAGCTAAACCCTGAACTGAACTCCTGGAAGTCAGTGACAGAGAGGGAGGACTGATGAGCCAATGGCTCAAGACTGGACTGGTTTAATCCATAGAAACAGCTGACCTGAACAAGGGGGAGCTCCTGGACCTCAGACTGATGGCTGGGAGGCCAGCGTGGAACTGATCCGGACCCCCTGAATGTGGATATAAGTGAAGAGGCCTAGGCAATCTATGGGGCCTTGGTAGTAGATCAGTATTTATCCCTAGCATACAAATGGACTTTGGTTGTCCATCCCACAATGAGGGATGCTGTCTCAGCCTAGACTATTTGGGGGAGGTCCTAGACCCTGCCCTGAATGAAATGACAGACTCTGGAGATTCCCATGGAGGGAGGCCCTCAGCCACCCTGGGGAACAGATTGGGTGGGGGCCTAGAGTGCTTGGGAGTGGGGGAGGAGGGGAAGGAAAGGGAGCTGGCATTGACATGTGAAGCAAGTTTGTTCCAAATTTCAATAAAAAATCTTAGAAAAAAAGAATTACCTCAATAGAATTGACCAGGGTACATATCTGTGGGAATATCTTGAATATTAATTAATGGAAAGAGCCGGGTTCACTGTGGGCATCACCAATCCTTTTGGCAGATGATATAAGCCTGAGCTAAGCATGATCCTACAAGTAAGACAGCATGCAGTTTTCCTTGACTGTGAATTCCGTAGTCAGAGGAAACATGCATAAAATAGCAAGTTTCTGCCCTGACTTCCTTCAGTGGGTTGACTATAAGTAGAAGCTGATACCCCAGTAAAGTGGAATGAGGCAAGATCTCCTGAGCAGATAGGTAACAATGAGGGAGGGAAGAGGGAACCGGGAAAAAGAGAGGGGGGAAAGGGGAGGGGAGAAGAAGGCATGGGGGAGCAGGAAAGTTGAGTTGAGGTTCAGAATAGAGGAGAGAAGGATGAGAAATACCATAATAGATGGAGTCATTATACGTTTGAGGAGAGAGCTGACACTAGTGAGATTTCCAGAGATCTACAAGGATAACACCAACTGGCAAACTAAGCAATAGTGGAGAGACTACATTAATAGCCCCTCCCTGATGATAAGGTTGATGATTACCTTATATGCCATCCTAGAACCCTCACCCGGTGACTGATGGAAGCAGAAACAGATACTCACAACACTGAACTCCTGGAACCCAGTGACAGAGATGGAGGAATGATGAACAAAGGGGTCAAGACCATGCTGGTGAAACCCACAAAGACAGCTAAACGGACAACAGGGAGCTCTTGAACCCCAGACTGATGGCTGAGAGGCCAACAGGGGACTGATCCAGACTCTATGGATGTAGTGTCAATGAGGAAGCTTCAGAAATGTCTGGTGCCTTGGGTAGTAGATAGTGTACAAATGAACTTTGGGAGTCCATTCCACATGGAGGAATGCTCTCTCAACCTGGACACATGGGGAAGGGCCTAGGTCCTGCCCTGGATGAAATGACAGACTCTGGAGATCCCCCCAAGGAGGGCCTCACCCTCCCTGGGGAATTATGTCAGGATTGGGTGGGGGGCTGGTGTGGCTAGTGGAGGGACAAGGGAGGAGGGGTGGGCAAGGGAGCTGGGATTGACATGTGAAGCATGCATGTTTCTAATTTAAATAAAAATATATATTGAGGGAAAAAAGTAAATAGAAGCTGAAGTAAACCCTTTCCTTTCCTAAGTTGCTTTTACTCATGGTATTTGCCATAATAACAGAGTGAAACTAGAATTGTTTGTTAGACAGCAGTCAATATGGATACAGAATTTGAAATTCATTTAGCTAATTATTTTCAGGTTAAGTAATATTTGATAACACCTATGGATTCAGGGCTCAGGGACAAGGCTGTTATAATTCCTTTTCACATAAAATGGGTTCCTTATGTGGAGGCCATGTTGGGAAACCATGTGGTGCAGATGATTTTGTATGGTCAATTTGATCAAAATATTCCCAATGAGAAAGGCAAATTGTTTTTCCCCTCACCATAAAGGAACACAATGTAATCAAGACAGGACTCAAGTTGCTACTGTAAATGAATTTTGTTACCATACAAGTAAGTTACCTCTTTGATTAAATAATCTAAGTAAAATAATCAGCTGATTAAAAGGAATTCTAAATTAATGGTGAAAGGAACTGTGTGTGTGTGTGTGTGTGTGCGTGCATGTGTGTTTGTGTGTGTGTGTGTGTGTGTGAAACTGAGAGAAAGGGTTGACTTAATCTATCTTCTGCATATAATGAACAACTGAATTCAAAACATCATTTTATGCCTACTACCTACAAAACTGCTAGGTCTGAACTGAGGCACAGATGACCATGGGAGCAGACCTGGGCTAATATCCTAGACTTCATTTAGTGCGAAGATTGTTCTCATTTCAGGGAAATGCTTTATAACTGTCAACTATTCTGGTTATGCAGGGGTAAAGATCTCATTGTACTTGGGTTGCTATACACTTCATATAAATATTTTAGCTCATTGGAGACATTCCCTGATATTTCTAAGTCTACTCACTGTCTCAGCCACTCACAAAAATCCTCTCTAAAATGAAAAAAATTCCAGTTTTCAATATGGAAATGAGGATCACATGCACTAAGTCCTAGCATGCTCTCTGTCCTAGTGGCAAATAGAAGACACTTCCTAGATGGGTACAAAGGCTCAGTCATTCACATGGATGAGATTCCCCAGGAGAGAAGTCGCAAGTCATGAGAAGAAGCAAAATGTCTTAGATAAGTTCTTTTCAAACTCTTACAGTCCAGAGAAGATAACATCAAATGTAAAACTCCAAAAGATGTGATGCTTCTCTCTTTTCAGTTTCATTCTCTTCTCTCTCTCCTTCTTATTTTCTCTTATGGGGGGTCTCATGGAGGGTCTCTCCATATATACAGTGCTTTAGGGTGCACCATCTACAGTTTGCCTTTCCCTGCCTTTATGATCCTGTTTTCTCTCGTTCCTCCTGCCTTGGCACTTGTATCTGCCATGTTAGATCACTTTAGGCTCACTTTTCTTCAGCAACTTTCCCTGTTGTTTCCATTGTGAGATTTTTTTCCCTCTTGGAAAATGCAGTCATCTTTAAGATAAAGGAAAAGATATCATGGAATCAGGCTTTACTAGTAGTGTGGGTGGGTTAATTCCAGAATGTTTCATTAACCATGAAGACGAGAGAAAAGTTTAAATGTGATGAAAACTTCATAATAATTATACAGAATGACTTCATATTTATATTTGTGAATTTATTTCTCATTTCTCTGTTTATCAATCACTGGACCCTCCATTTATCTGACTATCAATCTCCTTATTCATGTATCATCTACTTACCATTTGGGTATCAATCAGTCAGCTACATACCTACCTATAATCCTTCATCTATAAGGTATAAATCCATTTATCTATCACTTTTCAAATATCACTTATCTATTATCCATCTTTCAATTAGATTATCTAACTATCCTTTATTCCGCTATCATGTATTTATCTCTATAGCACCTGCCTAGCCATCTATTTATCAATATATCTATCTTCTATATAACTATCATCTTTCATTTATGTATATCTGTATTTTTATGTTTGTCTTCTGTTTATCTAAGAGTGATGTGTTTAATATTTGTTTTACTTTATGCATGGGATTGTGTTTGCCTGCATGTCTGTATGCATACCATATGTGTACCTGGTACCCATGAAGGTTAGAAGAGGGCATCAGATCCCCTAGAACTGAAGTTTTGGATATAAGTGCTGAGCACTGAACCACTGAGAAATATCTACAGCCGCCACAAATAATCTTTTTTTTAACTGAATATGGATGACAGTGGGTGGCTTGGGCAGTTTGTGGGGTCACTAGAAGTGGAACCAGTGTTTATTCCTAGTGCATGAACTGACATTTTGGAGCCCATTCCCTATGGAGGGATACCTTGCTTGCCTAGATACATGTGGGAGGGCCTTGGTCCTGCCTCAAGTGATATGACAGATTTTGTTGATTCCCCATGGGAGGTCTCATTTTCCCTGACGAGTGGATGAGGTTGGTGTTGGGAGAAAGTGGGGGAGTAGGAGGACAGGAGGGAGAGGGAACTAGGATTTGTATGTAAAATAAGATTGCTTTTTGAAAAGCTGTTTTTCAGATTTTGTGTACTGAGCTTTTGACTTGACCTGATTTGTGCATGTGCATGCGCACTTGTTAGTAGGAGTGTGTGCCCATGTATATGTGTGGATATGCATGGGGAGGCTGGAGGCTGACATCAGGACTTTCCTGGATTACCTGCACCTTTGTTTTCTGAGATAGGGTCTGTCACCAAACCTTAATTTGAACAACCTGAGGCTAGGAAACTGATCAAATAGCTGTAGAGATCTGATTGTCTCTGCCCCCTGCCCCTATCCCTGGAGTTTCAGGCACAGGATGCTACATTCAGCTTTCTATATGGAAAACAGGGATCCCAATACAGATCCTTATGCTTGTTTGGAAGAGACTTTGCCAATTAAGCCATCTCCCCAACCAGTTTTGTAAGATTTAACATATGTTTGCTAAATATCAAAAGTAATTTTGACATAGACAACTAAGATAATTTTGCTGATTAGCTTATTAGAACCTTCAGTATCTTTATAATATATATATATATTATATTTACATATTATAAAAATTTTTATTGGGGCCCTGGGCAGTGGATCCGTGTTTATCCCTGACATACAAACAGACTTCGTGTGTCCATTACACAAAGAGGGATGCTCTCTCAGCCTGGACTCTTAGGGGAGTGCCTGGACCCTGCCCTGAGTGAAATGACAGACTCTAGATATCCCCTATGTGGAATGAAGTGGCGATAGGGTGGGAGGCTGGGGGGGTTGGTGAGGGGTGCGGGAGGAGGGGACAGAGAGGGAGCTGGGATTGGCATGTGAAACAAGCTATTTAAAATGAAAATAATAAAATTTAAAAAAAGAAAAAGTTTTATTGTGAAATTTCTTTTCTTTGTAATTTAAAAGACTTACTGATGGTCACCAAGTTAGTAAAAGAAGGATTGAGTCCTGGGCTCTTGCTTGCTCTATTGCCTTCCATGTAGTTTGAAGTCTGTCATGGTATCTAATAACAAAACACTACTTACATCACAAATACAACTCAGAGATTGAAGTGACTTTTCCCAGTGAAGTCTTGAATGGAGCTACTCAGGACTGGTCAGATTTCATTAACTGTTTTTCAGGAATTGGGAGTATGCAGGCATTTTTTTAGCAAAATCTTCTGATTTACAGCCATGGTTTCCATATCTCTGTGTGATGCCATCCAGATGTGCCCCTGGAAAGCATTTGGGAAGCTTCCTTGAGAGAGGGAGTGTGTTGTTTCTAGTTATTAAGTAAATACTGCGATTTTTATCTAAGGATATTGGTGACAATATCCCTTCTTGGTAGTGAATGGATATACTTTCACAGTTCAGATGCTAATGCATATTCTTCTCATGCCTCCTTATAAAAGAAAAATTAATTTGACTAAGAGTGTACATGTTTCCATGCTGTTCTTGCTTAATTAAGTTGATTAGAGTCCTGGTTGGACCATTATGTCAAGGTTTGCCATGCTTAAGACAAAATGTGAACAGGCAGGCAATTCATTTGAATGACTATAATATGAGTTTAGAATACCTAGGACAATAGGTCCTTTTTAATCTTCAGTTAATAAGTCATCTTAATTACAACTCAGGCAAGGACCTTGACAACATTTCATACTTTACACTGAGGGAACCATTATTTTTCATAGCTTCCCTTGACAAGTTGTAGAAGTGTCAGTTGTTATGGGAAAGATTTGCTTTCCAATATTAAATTTTTATTTATTTATTCTTTCTCTGTTTTAATTTTTATTAAATTCTTATTATATGACTTTTTAGTAAAGTGAAATACAGCTGTAGAAGTAGGCATAAATAGATGGTTGTAAATTGTCATAAACATGAACATACATTTAAACTAGTACACCAATCAAGAAGAATATCTAACATTGAAAATCTCTCTTCATTTTTTGCACTTTCCTGATTTTTTTTGACTCTAGGGCATTTGTATTTTTCAGCATCCAAAATAAAAAAATCTTAATATATCTTGGTCATACTTTTCCCCTCCCCTAAGCTCCCCAGATCCTCTTCCCTTCCCCACCAATCAACACCAAGCTCTTTCTCAAGAAACAAAACCCAACCTACCAAGAAAACAATCCCCGCAAACCCCACGAAACTGCAAACAATCAAAAGCACACAAAAGATATAAGGAATCTACCATATTCTGGTCAACCTCTCCTGAAGATGAGATCTATCCTGGAATAGTTGACATATCCTATGTCACTCCATTGGAGAAAACTGATTTTCCCTCTCCTAGAAGGTGTGACAATTCAGTTTTTAACCTCCCCTTTTAATTTTAATTTATTCTTTGAAAATTTCATACTTGTATACATATACATCCCTCACTTCCTTCAAATTATCTTGGAACCATCACATCATATCTTCCTCCAAATTTCGTGTTTTAATTTATAAATTTTAATTAATGAATTTATTTTTTAACCTACCGAGTCTAATTAGTTAACTAGTGTTTCACTTATGTACATGGATATGGGATCATTCACTAGAAAATGGGGTCATCCATTGAAGCTGGAGTCGTTCAGTGGTTCATGGAGTATTCCATTATGGCATGATATTATTCATTTGGGTCTTGGATCATCCACCAGGTCATGAGGTTGTTCAATATGTCATAGTAGATATTTAAATGGATTTCTGTCTTCTTCCAGTTCTAGATCCTCTCATATTTGTCTCACAGGAAAAATATGGTCCATGACTTAGTTTTGTTTTTGTTTTTTTCATTTTGAGTTTTTTTAAAATTTAAATTAGAAACAAGCTTGTTTTACATTTCAATCCTCCTTGCCTCTCCCTCCACTCCTCCCCTGCTCCCATCAGCCCCCTATCCCATCCTCTTTCTGCTCTCCAAGGAGGGTGATGCCTTCCATGGGAGAATCTTCAGTGCATGTCATATCATTTGCAGCAGGGCCTAGGCCCCTCCTCTGTGTGCCTAGGCTGACAGTGTATCCCTCTTTGGAGAATGGGATACAAAAGTCCATTCCTATTCTAGGGATAAATACTGATTCACTACCAGAGGCCCCATAGATTGCCCAGGACTCCTAGCTGACACCCACATTCAGGGGGTCTGGGTGGGCCCTATGCTGGTTTCCCAGATATCAGTTGGGTTGGATGAGCTACCCCTTGTTCAATTCAGCTGTGTCTGTGGGCTTCTCCACCCTGGTCTTGACCTCTTTGCTAATCACTCCTCCCTTCCTGCAACTGGATTCCAGGAGTTGGACTCAGTGTATAGCTGTGTGTGTCTGCTTCTGCTTCCATCAGCTACTGGATGAGGGCTCTAGGATGACATATAAGGTAGTCATCAATGTCATTATAGGGGAAGAGCATTTAAGGTAGCCTCTCCACTCTTGCTTAGATTGTTAGTTAGGGTCATCCTTGTAGATCTCTGGACATTCCCCTAGTGCCAGAATTATACCTATAATGGCTGCCTCTATTAAGGTATCTCTTTTCTTGCTATCCTCTATTCTTCACCTGACTCAATCTTCCTGCTTCCTCATGTCTTCCTCTCCCCTGCTCTTCTTCCCTTCTCTTTCTCCTAACTCCCTCTCCCCACACCACCTGTTCCCAATTAGCTCAGGAGATCTTGTCCCTTTCTCCTTAGCTAGGAGACCATGTATGTCTTACTTAGGGTCCTCCTTGCCTGCAAGTTTCTGTGGTGGTATGGATTGCAGGCTGGTAATCCTTTTCTCTATGTCTAAAATCCATACCTGAGTGAGAACATACCATGTTTGTCTTTTTATGACTGGGTTACCTCACTCAGGATGGTTTCTTCTGGTTCCATCCACTTGCTTGCAAATGTCAAGATTCCATTTTTTTCTGCTGAATAATACTCCATTGTTTCTTCAGTTGAGTGCCATCTAGGTTGCTTCCAGGTTCTGGTTATTACACATAATGCTTTTATGTACAAAGTTGAATTTATATCCTTGTTGTATAAATGTGCATCCTTTGGGTATATGTCTAAGAGTGGAATTGCTGGATATTGTGGTAGGCTGTTTTCCATTTTCCTGAGGAATCACCATACTGATTTCCAAAGTGACTATATGAGTTGGCACTTCCACCATCAGTGGAAGAATGTTCCTCTTTCTCCATATCCTCTCCAGCATAAACTGTCATTGGTGTTTTTTATTTTAGCCATTCTGACAAGAGTAAGATGATATCTCAGAGTTGCTTTGATTTGCATTTCCCTGATGGCTAAGGATACTGATCACTTTCTTAAGAGTATTTCAGCCATTTTAGATTCCTGTATTGAGAATTCTCTATTTCAGGACACAATTTTTAATTTTTTTAATTTAAATTAGAAACAAACCTGCTTTATATGTCAATTCCCTCTCCCTCTCCTTCCCTTCCTCCCCTGCCTCCACCAGTTTCCCATCCCATTTTTCCTGGGCCCAGGGAGGGTGATCCACAAAGTCTGTCATATCATCCCTGGCAGGGTCCATCCCTACCCCATGTGTCCAGGCTGAGAGCACATCCCTCCATGAGGAATGGGCTCCCAAAGTCCATTCATACTACATG
Organism: Mesocricetus auratus; assembly: GCF_017639785.1. Classification (NCBI taxonomy): domain Eukaryota; kingdom Metazoa; phylum Chordata; class Mammalia; order Rodentia; family Cricetidae; genus Mesocricetus; species Mesocricetus auratus. Next base: position 142,710,302 of record NW_024429266.1, on the reverse strand, counting down.
GATAAAGACTGATCCACTACCAGAGGCCCCTTAGATTGCTGAGACCTCCTCACTGATGTACACATCCTGGTTCTATCTACATGCCAGCATCCAGTTATGCCAGCACCATTTTTTGGAGATGTTTTCTTTTCTCAATTGTATAGTTTTTGATTCTTTGTCAAAAATCAGGTGTTGGTAGATGTGTGGGTTAATATCAGAGTTTTTAATTAGATTCCATTTGTCTACCTGTCTATTTTTCTGTCAATACCAAGCTAGTTTTGGGCTTATAGCTCTATGAAAGAGCTTGAAGTCAGGGATGATGATGCCTCTAGAAGTTCCTTTATTGTATAGGATTGTTTTGACTACCCTGGGTCTTTTGTTTTTCCATATAAAGTTGAGTATTGCTCTTTCAAGGTCTGTGAAGAATTTTGCTGGGTATTGTATTGAATCTGTAGATTGCTTTTGGCACGATTGCCATTTTTACTATGTTAATCCTACCTATCCAAGAGCATAGGAGACCTTTCCATTTTCTGGTATCTTCTTTAATTTCTTTCTTTAAAGACTCAGAGTTCTTGCTATATAGGTCTTCACTTGTTTGGTTAGTGTTATACCAAGATATTTTATGTTGTTTGTGGCTATTGTAAAGGATGATGTTTCTCTGATTTTTTTCTCAGCTCATTTACTGTCTGTATATAGTAGGGCTACTTTTTTTGAGTTAATCTTGTATCCTGTCACTTTTCTGAACGTGTTTATCAGCTGTAGGCGTTCCTATGTAGAGTCTTTTGGGTCACTTATGTAAACTATCATATCATCTACAAATAATGAAAGTTTGACTTCTTTCTTTCCAATTTATATCTCTTTGATCTCCTTTTATTGTCTTATTGCTCTAGCTAGAACTTCAAGTACAATATTGAAGCGATATGTAAAGAGTGGATACCCCTGTCTTGTTCCTGATTTTAGAGTAATTGCCTTGAATTTCTCTCTGTATAGTTTGTTATGGTTGTTGGTTTACTGCATATTGCTTTTATTATGTTCATTTATGTTCTTGTTATCCCTGATATCTCCAAGACTTTTATCATTAAGGGTTGTTGAATTTCGTCAAAGGCTTTTTTAGCATCTAGTGAGATGATTGTGTGGTTTTTCTTTTTAAGTTTGTTTATATGATGGATTACATTGGTGGGATTTGTATGTTAAACATCCCTAAATCCCTGGAATGAAGACTACTTTAGTTTTGTAAATAAAAATTTGTCAAAATTCTTTGCCCTTGCTTATTCACCTATCATCTGTAGCTCTTTTTCTCCTAGAATGGTAAAGCCAAGAAACCTTGACCAAGACTATAAGGCCTACATATTTTAATGTTTTTTTATCAGGAACTTTACAGAAAAAGAAAAGCCATCAGTAATTTTAAATGATGTCTGAAAAGGCATTGATCATACTTTCAAGTAGGAAAAATTAAAATATATTTAGAAAATGACATTATTATCAATGACACTTTATAAGATTTAATGTTTAATGTTTTTAAATTTTATTTTATTGACATATTTTTTTTTAGAATTTCTGTGTATTCAATGTATTTTGAGCATATCTGTCCCACATTCTTTCATCTCCAAAATATCCCAGAATCTCTATACCCCACACTCTCAGGTTCATATAATTGTTTTTTATTTATGACCCAATTATCATCCTCCAAAAACATATGGGTATGGATCCATTCTCTGGAACTTGGGGAACTTACTAGAGATCACAGCTCTAAAGGGAATTGATTTTCCTCCTCGAGAAGCTGCCAACTGCCAATATTCCTTGTCTGTGGGTAGGTCTCATGAGCCTCTCTCCTATCTGAGCTTAGTGGCTTGGTCTTGTGAAGCCCTTCATAAGGCTGTGAGTTCATGGGTGGAATAATCCTGCCATGTTCATAGGTCATTATTTCAAAGCAGTCTTCTTTGAACTTCGGGCATTTACACTATTTTCAACCTTCTTCAACAAAATCCTCTGAGCCTAGGGGAGTGGGGCTGATATAGGTATCCCACTCAAGGCTGAACACTTTCTAAGCATTCATTCTTTGAACTTTGTTTAGTTGTGAGGTTCTATTTTAGCTGACATCCACTCACTGTTAAGAGAAGCTGTGACAGTATTTTCTCTTTAGGACAACTAATCTGCAAATAATGACAAAGAAAAGTATTATTAATTATGAAATCCTGACCTTAGCTTAGGCTTGTTTTCACCTAGCTCTTATAGCTTAAATTAACCTTTAATTTCAAATCTATATTCTGGCACTTGGCCAGTTACCTCATCTCCATACTGCCCATTCTGCTCTTTCCCCATCTGGCTCGTGACTCCACCTTTCTTCTTCCCAGAATTCTCTCTTTGCCCAGAAGTCCTGCCTATACCTCCTGCCTAGCTATTGGACATTAACTTTTTATTACACCAATCACAGCAATACATCTTCACACAGTGTACAAATATCCCACAAGAAACTTCTTTAATAAGAAGTGACAGCTGCACTAATCTGTTGATGTAAAGACTGAATTTTGTTGGAGAAAAGTATTTCCAATTGCTTTGCATAGAGTTTTGTTGTAGAAATTCTTCTCAACCTTTAGTCTGACAAAATGAGCTTGCTAAGATGTAAGTATGTAAAAATACAAAAATGCTGAGGAAGTCTACTATGTGTGATTGACAGCACAGTGGACCACTCTGTCTGGGACTTTTATAAGAGATCACTGAATTACTGGTGCAAACTGGGAAGGCTTGTTCCTTGACAAGTCCAGTCAAGTCTCCCTCCTTCACGCTGCTCATGCTTGTAAAGTTGCATACTAGGAGCCAAATATCCACACCCAGCCATATTGCTCTTAGAATTTTCTGGTTCCTTACCTATCTTTCATTACTCACATATATTAGAATGGCGATTTTCTTAATAATCATTTTTAGTGGGATCTCTGTCTTGACGTGATGTATTTTATGAAAAGCCATCCCATACAAAGCCATCCCATAAGAACTATAAAATAGAGACGATCTGGTTAGAGAAAGGAACAGAGGCAGAAACCCAGGATGTTCTCAACTCCTCTCTTTTTTCTCTTGGTGTTCTCTGACCCACTTCTGTATTTCAAGAAGCACGATTCTAAAAACCATCAATTACAAGAAATCACTCAGGTGACACTGCATTTGTCTTAGATGTCATTCATTATTTTTAGTGACTAGAACATTCTGCTTGCTCTCATGAGAAGGGCACTGTCACGACACTGTGTGATGAGGTGTGTCATGGAAAACTTCTATAGATACGAGTCAGCATTCTCATAATGAGAAGATATTTTGGATTTTGGCCTTCGCTGGTGCCCTGAAAATAGTTCTGAAAAACCAGAATCTTTGTGGAAGAGCTGTCACAAAAAGAAAAGAAAAGAGGGAAGAAAGGTTTGTTAGGTAGGGCATTGATACTGACAAGTTTCATCCATGCCTTCACCATTGACAAGGCATTAATTCAATTATTATTTCCCTTGTGTGTTAGTCTAAAAATTCCTTCTGATCAGTCCCTTAGAAGGGACTTAGAAAGAAAAGATAAACCAATTTATCCTCGATTGACACCAAATGAACTTGAGAGGTTTAGATAAAAATTTCCTAGGATCTTTCAGCAAACTCAAGCTGTACTATATTCCTTTTGGACCTTGGAGGAATAATTTGAGTGCATGTGTGGATATTCATTGTCAAGGGATATATATCTTAAAAATCCCATTTAGCTCTCAATATCCTGAGAGTCACATATGTGTTTGGTACATAAATTATCCTGTATCTGTGTAAGCAGCTTATGAACATATGGATTACTTAGTAGTTGCTGTGGAATCTTCTCAAGCTACATTTGCAGTACTTTATATGTGACTGCGTTTTTACAATGTACAGCATGAACCTTCTGTCATGCATGTGTTGTTGAAACCTCAAGAAAGGATTCAATAAATCTCTAGCAAATTCCAGTGCCTTGAATAGCCTTTGAGTTTCAGGTTTCTCAACAGAAGTTTTCCTAGTGTTTTGCTGAGACTCTAATTTGGATATCAGTTATTTATGGGAATGAACATGGAGAGAGGGAACAGCAGGTCTGTGTGGGATGCTGGCAAGTCAGAGACTAAAAATGAGTGACGTGTGTTGTAATGAGGTACATACATCTGAGACAGAGGGTGGTAGAGGCAGAGGGGGAGACGAGAAGAACATAATATGATCTGGTTTATTTAAAGGCATTGAAAGGAAAATACATCACTCAAATGCATTCAGGTGAAGGTCTCCTCTTTATTTTTATCCAAGTGCCTTCCTAGTAAGAAAGACACAACGAAGGCCACAAAGCAACATGCCACATTTAAAGGAAGAAAACCACTATTTCTCTGTCACTATGACTGTGCATTTCCATTTCTATAAGTCAATTCATCTGTGCCTTCCTTGTTCAGATGCATCCAGAGAACACACCAATGCATAGCCAGAGTAGTTTCTGAGTGAGGCAAGCATTTACCTATCACTCATGGGATCTATGGATCAATCCTCAGCACAGTCAGACTTAGTGGTGCATGCATGGAATCTCAGGATGTTATGGGGGAAGGCAGGAGCATCTGAAGTTCAAAGTAATCCCTGGCTACACAATGAACTTGATCCCAGGCTTGACTACATGAGACCCTGTTTCAAAAATACACAAACATACAAACAAACAAATAGACACACAGTGAAAAACTCACTACTGTTGTGCTTCAGAAGTAAGGACATGCAAACTTTTATACATTTTATTTTGCTGTAAACCTGGACACCCTGCTATGGTGTTCTTGTTACTTATGGGCACTTTCCAAAAGAAATTAAGTTTTAATCAGTTGAAAAATTAGAAGCAAATGGCAGGTCTTTATAAATAGTATACCATGGTAATTATGCTGGGATTATCTAATTCATTAAGTACCATACATTAAAGAAGGCAAATATGCTCTTTAATTAGCTAATAACAAGAAGCTATCATATGGGTGGCCAGTAAACCTCTTTGGTTGATTACCTCACGTTGTGTGTGTAACAACTGGCAGGGTGGCAGAGCTGTTGCTGAGCTCAACTGAAGGTTCTCTTTTCTTTTGAGAAGACTGTGCATTTATACCCATTGAACTTAACTCCCCTCAGCCTTGATTAGAGAAGCATGGTGATTTTCTGTTGATGATTTTAACAAATGTAGCTTGGCTGAAGATCAGAATGCAGAGCTAGCCACACTAGTTAGGGATAAAGTCCCAGCAGTGGTGGTACACACCTTTAATCCCAGCACTGGGGAGAGAGGGGCAGACAGATCTCTATTCAATGCCACTCTGGTCTACACCCAATTGATCCAGTCTAAAAGAGAAACAGAGTCACACAGTGGTGGCTCACACCTTAATCCCAATATTTGGGAGTTATGTGCCTTTAATCCCAGCACCATGGAGGTGGAGACAGGAAGGGATATGGCTGGGCAGGGAGAGGAATATAAGGCAGGGCAGTCAGGCTGAGGAGCAGTCTGAGGGCAGTCAAAGGATGCAGTCAAAGGATGCAGTCTGAGGACAGGTCTGAGAACTGGTAGTGACTGGCTCTTCTGCTTCCCTGATCCTTCAGCTTTTACCCCCTGATAGCTGACTCCTAGGTTTCATTATTAAGAACAAAGAGAATTTGTTCTACAGAGAAGATGATTTTTGCAGTAGTCTCTGCAGGGATTTATAATTGGCTAATAGGCTGGGTATGAGTGACTGTGAATGTTCTGTCCAAATGAGACCTCTTTGTCTACCTCTTGCTCCTGTTTCCACAGCTTCCACCAACGTTTAGGGATCAATGCTGAAGAGGAAGGAGAAAGAACATAAGAGCCTGCTGATGGAGAGGAATCCTAGGAATTCTGTCCTCTAGACATGGCATAGCTATTGCTTTCATGAACTCATTGCAGCTGTGACTACCTGCACAAAATCAAGGCAGCTATAATACATGCATGCAGGCTCTATAAGTTTTATCTCTTAATGAGGAGCAATTTATTGTTGTTAGCTCCTCAGGAGAGGGAGTATCATTCTTTGGGTTTGTGGCAATTGGTAGATTTCCTGAGCTCCAGTGGATGGCCTCATACCCATGTACATAGATGGCAGCACTAAATTGTCTTAGTGTAGAATTGCTGGAGACAGATTACTGAAAACCGTCAGACAGCTCTACCTCATACACTCTGAGAAAAGACTCTTAGGTTGGCTTTTATTTAGCTGCCCTTTCATATTGCTTCATGAAGCAGTTTCCCCTCTGGGATGGAACCAGGAAGCAGGAACTAGACCTGAATAACATGTCTGAGTCACCAAGGCATGTTCTCACAGGCATCTTTACTGATTCTGCACACCCAAACATGAGGTAATAGGAAGAGGTGAAAACTGAATGCTGAGAAGTTAGGCTCACTGAACTTGACCAGCACAGCTTAAGAGAAAATCTAAGTCTAATAATTCTAGAAGGATGGGTGAGTGTCTCAGAATGTAACTGACAGTTTTCAGTAATCTGTCTCTTGTAGGAGTGAACCCCACAAAGCTATCTGCCCTCATCTTTAGTAATTCTCGAGGAAACTCCATGGCTTAAACTTTTTTGTACATTTCTGGGAGATGAGGTGGGGTCTGGAAAGATGTTTAAGGAGACAAGCAAGGTTTTATGGTAGCACTGGCAAAAGTCTCTATACACAGGCTCCACGCTGATGTGAATAACTTGATAGACATGGAGATAGGACTCAAGCTCCTGGTACTGGAAACAGATGCTGACCTGTCCAACAGGGCATGAGGAGACCTGTACTAATCTGGCCATCAGAAACTCTTATTGAGAAGGTTTACATGCCAAAGGTGCTGAGGTGTCAGTTTTATATGACTTTAAAAGAAAATGCTCCATTCTGTCCTTTAAATATGAGGCATCTAAGGTCACAGGGTAAGCAGCTTGTGTGGGCAACAGTACCTTAGTGTCAATTAAGGACGTGAGGTTAAGACCACATTCAAGGCAGTGTGCTTTCCTTACTTGCTGTAAGTGTTATGTTCACGATGCCTAGAACAGTGTTTTTAAAATTCATTAGTATTATTACAATTATTATTAATATCATCATCATCATAGTAATTATTTTTGTGTTTTTTAAGACAAGGTTTCATTATGTGGCTTAGCATGGCTTAAAACACATAATCTTTTTGTCTAGCTTTCTGAGTTCTAGGATGACATGTAACAGATACAAGCCATCACACACAACTCAGTTGTATGTGTGTTTGCATATGCACATATTCATATGTAGGTGACAATATATGGAGACCACTGGTTAATGTCATGTGCCCTCCTTAGTCCTTCTCCACATCAATTTTAAGGCAGGATCTCTGAATGTGGAGCATACCTATTCATTACAATGCCTGGCCACTGAGTCTCAGTGATCCACTTGTCTCTTACCCTCCCAGTGACAGATTGCATGCACATGCTGTAGCACCTGCTTTATTTATTTATTTTTAATGTGGATTCTAGGACATCAAACCTGGGTCTTCATGTTTTCCCAGCAAGCACATTCTCAACTGGAGCAATCCCCCAGCCCTGCTATTAAAAGTACAGTGATATTCCAATCAGTCCTAAAACTTATGTTCCAAATTTCTGGGGTGTGATCTAGACTTCAGCATTTCTTCAAAATATACTGATGATCTTGAGTTCTGACTGTCCCCTTCTGTGGTGTATGGTTTGTTCAAGGTCATCTTTGGCTACAGAGCAGGTTTGAGAAGAGCTGAAGACACATGAAACCTTGTCTCAAAAATAAAATAACAAAGTTGGGCAGTGGTATCAAACACCTTAAATCCAAGCACTGGGGAGGCAGAGGCAGAGGCAGGAGGATCTTTGTGAGTTAGAGGGCAGCCTGGTCTGTAAGAGCTATTTCCAGGACAGACTCCAAAGCGACATAGAGAAACCCTGTCTCAAAAAACTAAAATATAAAATAACAAAAATATTAGCTAGACTGGGCTAGCAGTAAAGAATTTAGCATATATGAGACCCTAAATTAAGTCTTGGGTACTACAATCAATTATTCAGTCATCAATCAGTCAATAAAATGCTATGTTCAAGAGGTTTCATGTGCATGGCTGGTATAGTTGTCTTTCACCCTGTGAAAATGGCATCAGACAAGTGAATCATTCATGAATTATAAGTGCCTTATCTTCTTTCTTCATAAGGGAAATGGGCAGACTGTGACTCTGTGGGTTGTCTGGGATGGGACTCAGACTACAGTGTTTTTGAAAGCTGTAATTCATGTTGCAAATACAAGGCAACTAAGTAGAAAAACCTTTGAATGGGGAATCGGAGAAAAGAGGCACCATTGCTGAATTACCTGCTATTCAGTTGAGATCAGCAGTTAATTGCAGAGAACTCATTCTTTTTCCTGTCTCTTTGAGGCAGAATATTTTCAGTTTTTTTTCTGTATTTCTTTTCCCCTTTTAAATTTAACTGATACCCAAACAGCATGAAACTATACACATTAATGAGGATGTCATGTGATTTTTAAACACACACACACACACACACATACACACGGTTTGGAAAGAAATATTGATATAGATGGGAAAGAGACAGAGAGACATAGAGAGACAGAGACACAGAGAGTATAAAATCTTTAAATAAGATTAAACATATCTGGATCCTCAAATGCTTATTATTTTTGTTGTCTTTCTGACACAGGGTCTTTCCATGTGCCCAGGATAGTCTCAAACTCCTGGAAATTCTACTGCCTCAACATTCAAGATGCTGGGATTACAAGAATACATATCATTTCCTTTAGTTTTATTTTTGCATTTATTATTTTTAATTTCATTTTATATTCCAACTACAGTTTTCCATTCTACAAACCATATTCCTTCTGCACTGCTGAAGTCCAACTTCATCCATGACAGCTCATCTCTTGTTTCCAGTTTTGCTCAATTTTCTTTCTACTTTTCATTGCATGCAATGTGATCTTTAAAACCAAAACTTAATATCAGTTTCTGCAATAGGTTTCCATTTTTCTCATGAAAACTCTGAAGTATTTAAATAGACCTCCAAGATATTTATAATGTGACATGTCTTGTATTGACCTGTACTTGTGAGGTCCCCTTCTGTTTTATTATTTATTCTTCTCTCATATATTATTTCCTGACCAAAGTTTTGCTCCCTCCATTCCAAGACAGCCTCATTCCCTCTCACTCAGATCCAGTACTCCTGTTTCCCTTCAGAAAAGAACAAACTTCCAAGGGATGTCAAATGAATATGGCCTTACAAGATACAATAATACTAGACAGGTACACTTATATTGAGGCTAGGTGAGGCAACCCAGTAGAGGAAAAAGGTCCTATGAGCAGGCAAAAGAGTTAGAGACATCCCACTTCCACTGTTAGGAGTTCCACAAGAACACCAAGCTAATAACCATAACATAAATGCAGAGGACTTAGCACAGACCATGTAGGATCTATGATTTGTAAGGTCCTCTTATGAGGCCCAGCGTTACAGCCCTCAACCATAAATTTGAATTTTTGGATAACATTTTAGTCTATCACATCAGTATTTTACTTTCCAGGGTCTCTCCTGAACTGTTCTTGCTTGGGTCCATTAGTATTTCTTGTCTCTGTCTCTGCCCCAGTCCTTTTTCCAGTCCCCATCACTGCTTATCTCCTCTCCCTATCCTTGTCCCTGTCCATCTTTCTTTGCATGTTTCTGAGTGAGTACATCCATGATGTTGAGATCAATAACATCCTTGGGTGCAGTTCCTCATTATTCCTCCTGTCTTGTTAAAAGCAGGGCCTCTTTATTACCACCGTGTATTCTAGGCTAACTGGCCTGAGAGTGTCCAGCACATTGTCTTTGCCTCTCATCTCATTACAGCAGCACTGGATTCACAGACATGTAGTACAATGCCCGGCTTTATATAAATTAGGGGATTTCATTTTGAGATCTCATGCTTGCATGAATAAGCATTTACCCACTAGCCCATCTCTCCAGCTTTGGTATTCCCTTTTTGATGTACACATTTTTTCTTATCTAAATTCCTTTGACCTCTGTATTGGATGTTCTGTTTACAGATGTCATAGCAGCTTCTGGGGTAGATTATAAATGCCTGCTTACTTACTTTATCTATAGTCTTGCCAGAATGTTCTTTGAGGGAGAACTCATCTCTTATTTCATGAATACTGCTAAGCATAGTGCCTGTCACACAGTGGGTGCCAATCTACTTGTGCTGAATGGAGTAATAAATGCACACAGCTTCAGTGAAGCACAGCTACCTGGACAGAAGCGCAATTGTTTCCGCTGAATTATTTTAATTAAACACCAGGTGGAAATGCCAGGTACTTAAGGTGGAAATAAAACTCAGAGTCAATGGGATGACTTTATTATCAGAGCCTTATAAACTCTGAAAATCTTTAAAAGCCATAGCTAATAAAAATATTTTGGGATGTTTGCCCATCCTCTATCAGCTTTGAGAACAGGTTATGAGATTCTTTCATCCTTCTAATGATTCTTTGGGTTTTCTCAGTTTATAAAGGGATATTCTATTTTTATTAATGCTAGAAATATACTGTGTACAAATAAACCACATCCCTGCACTGGGGCTGCGGATTTTAGCTGTGTAAAGTCACCATTCATGAAATAACGGGGTCTTAAATTATATTTCTTTAAGACATAGTATCTCATAATTCAGTCAGAGAGAAAGAGGATTTGCAACTGTACCCAAATGTGAACATATTCTGTTGTATCAACTTTCCTGGCAGATATATGATCAAAAGTTTCTTAACCTAGAGCGAATACAAATAACAACATACAGGGGCATCATAATAGATTTTGGCATACAGGCATGGGTCAAGGGTTACCTACAGTTCTGTTTGTGACCATCAAACAGCTTTATCCTCTCAAAATCTCACTCCATCAGGAATGATAACTTAATAAATATTTCATTATGGAATTTGCCTTCCAGTTCCTACATGATAGAACATCTGCAGTCACTTATAGATGGGAAACACAGGAGTGGTTGGACTCATATGTAAGAATATTTGGCATTCCATTATTTTGTGTGTTCATAGCTCCATTGCTATTAACATAAATATAGCTCCCTCTATGCTGTTCTGCAATTTGTTGCCATATCTATGAGGTAAACATGTAGAATAAAGCCACAGTACAACAATTTCTTCAGTAAGTACAAGATTTGACATCTTCAGGATAATATTATTAACTTCAGTTTCTTCATTAATAAATTGTAATAGCAGCTCTGTACCTATGTCAGAGTGGAGTGAGGATTCTATAGAGATGGTAAGAGCAGTAAAGAATAGAACATGTTTCTATTCTCTTTAGATTGCATCCATTGCCAAAAGAAAAATGAAAAACATTGAGCTTTCAAGAGCATAACATGCCCTTGGGCCAGCAATGCCTCATCTAAACTGTATCAGAATACTGATGAAAGTGGTCTATTAACATGTAAAAAAATCTATAAATGATTATTCCCCTTCCTTTTGTGTGTTTTATGCACATTTTACTGAGGTATAAAATCACAAGTCATTGTGCAAAATGTAAATGTATAGGTGAATGAACTATTACAAAGCTATGGTGTCTAATTTTTATTGTCAAAGTGGCTGGATTAGGAAACATTAAGGCTTTGGTGAGTCACAGTTTTGGTTTGTCTGTGGCCATTTCTAAAGGGATGTAACTGTAAAGGAATGACTCACCCTGAATCTGGGTGACAATATGCCATGGTCTCAGATCTCAGACTAAGTAAAATATTAAAAAGGATAAAGTGAACTGAGCAGAAACATTTTATATATTTCTACTTCCTAACTTCAGGTACAATATGAGCATCCCACTAACACCTTGCTTTCTTTGCCCAGATCAACATTGCCCCCTCAAAAATGTGGCACAAATCTCTTCCTTTCTTAATTCACTTTTTTTGTCAGGTATTTTGTCACAGTAATGGTAATGGTAGTTAATGTATAAATTAGTATCAAGAGTGGGATTGCTGTGTAATTTGTAGGCTCAACATGTGCAAGAATGTGGGAGCACTTAAAGCTGTTAATTAAGAGGATCCTAAGCGCTATAACTAAGATCAAAAATCCAAAATTGAGAGAAATATGGAAAGATAAGGCTTGACTCATGAGATTTCAGAGCAGAGCAAGGATTCTCAATTGAGAACAGGACTAGAGGCCTTTCATGTCACATGATACCAAAGACCCTTACTGCAGTTTGCTATCCTAGAAATGTGAGTTACTGACAGCTAATTTGGCTTATGGGTTGGGGATATTGCAAATAGTAGTACTATGGCCATGATTAGAAACATCACTTGATTTGTACAACGTGCATATTTTATAGCATATGCTCTAGGGCAGAATTCCATAGTCATAGGTTATATATATATATATATATATATATATATATATGTGTGTGTGTGTGTGTGTGTGTGTGTGTGTGTGTGTGTGTGTGTCCAACTTAAGAATGAACTACTTTTCTTGCCCCTGAAAATGTTTCCTTCAAAACTTTCAGAGTGAGCCAAATGAATAAACTTTCCTAGCTCTTGTTGTTATGCTCCCTTTAAACTGCAGCATTTATGTGGGGAGTAGCATCCTATAATAGCTTTCATGCTTTGTTTTCTTAAGAATTAATGGCTTGGGCCAACCTTTATTATTTAGAGTGAACTAGTTTTAAAAACCTCTGCCAAGTTTTTCTATTGGCTCACTTCTTTTTTCTTGTTGACTTGTAGAGGTTCTTTACAAACTACAGCTTGTGGCCTTTGCCAGCTGCATATATTACAAGTATCATCTTCCCTTAAGTGTTCAACTTTTCTTAGTCATTAATGTATTCCAGTTGCCTAATCTTTTCCTTACTCCTTAGTGCTATATCTTTGTTTATCCAAAAACTTGTAAGCAGTTTTCCTCTAAAGTCATTGCTTTTTAGTGAAATCCAATCCCCAAAGACAAATAATTAGTTGTATGTTTTGCTTGAGATGGGTTGAACTGCTCTTTTACACATGGCAAATGCAACACAATTGAACGGAAGACTGCTATTTTTAGTTACACTTTTCCCTCTTTTTCATAGATCATGTGACCATAATAGATGAGCAATAAAAATGTTGTTCCTTATGTTTCTTTGATTTGCTATTTGGACTTATTTATCTTTCCCTTTTACTCTACATTGTAGTGTCTGACATTCATTATAATGAAATATATACATTGACACTTAAACAAACACACATGTGATATCTCTGTCTCTGTCATCATCTGTCTTTCTGTCTGTCTGTCCCTCTCCATCCCTCCCTTCCCCCTCTCTATCTGTGTGTGTGTGTCTGTGTGTGTGTGTGTGCGTGCATTGTCTTTATACACAAGCATAAGTAATGGGAACTCACAGTAGACTGGCAGGAAACTGCTCTGTTTCCATCTTTTGGACACTATAAATAGCACCTTAATGGATGTGGGTGAGCAAGAGTCTCTGTGGGATGATACATTATACACACTGGAGAAGTGCAGGTAGATTGGCCAATAATCTGGATAAATATGGGAGAAGATATTCTCTCAAATCCCTCAGATCAAAATGTGTGGTGCTGATGCTTTGATCTTAGCCTGTGAGACCCTCACCCAAGAATCCTGGCTAGTCTGTTGGAAACTTTCTATGTATAGAACTTTGAGTTACTAAATGGGTACTATTTAAACCACACCATTTGTGATGATTTCCCATACATCCTTAGAAAACACAACCTCTTTTCACATATGTGTGAATTATTTCATTTGTCCTTATTGTAATGTTATTATACTTTGAGTCTAGAATTCTGTGTTTCCTAATTTCCTTTTAATTTTACCACCCACTATTGTGTGCTCTTTTCAGTTTTCTTGTCTACTTTAAAAATAATTTAGTGTGTATAAATATGTGCTCCCTTGTACATGTAGAGAGGCCAAAAGTAAACTTCAGGTATCTTTCTTTTTAACTGTCTTGGTTTTTGAGCCAGAGTCTTTCAATGAAATTCATTGTTTCAGCCATCCTGACTAGCCCAGAGGCAGGGACTGACCCCTCATGCCTAAGTTAGGATTACAGATTCATGTCATATGTTTAATTTAGGGACAGATGCTGGAGATCTGAATAAAGGTCCTCATGCTTTCTCAGTAGGTACTTCACTCCCTGGGCCATCTGCCCAACCCCCTTTCTGTCTACTTTGACATAAGGCATTTTCAGTGCTTTTTCTTCTCTCATAGTGTGTTAAAGTATTGATCTCTTCCTAGGAGTTGAAAAATAGATTATATTATTCATTTGTGAGCCCATGGACTCCAGTGTAAAGTATGTTCATATGCTATGTCCTACATAATGGGAAAGATTAAGCCAACTCTCTTTGCTTGTCAACTTCCTATTTTATGCAGCTCTTGTTTTACTTTTTAATTTTCAGTAGTTGAAATATAATATATTATTGACAGTATCTTGAAAGTTAAATACATTTAGATATTTTGGGGCTGGGGAGATAGCTTAGTGGTTAAGAGAATTTGTTGCTTTTACAGAGGACCTAGATTTGAGCCCCAGAACCCATATCAGTAGGTAACAGCTCTTTGAAAACACAACTCTAGTGAATCCAATAACATATTCTCGCATCAGTGGCACCAGAAATACATGGGGTATACATATAAACAAACAATCAAAAACACATAAACAGATACTGCAAAAAATCAGTTATAAGCAATATGCTTCCTTTTTCTTTTTCATTAATTTTTAAATTTCTGCACACACCTCTTTTATAATTGTCATCTTATCTAAAGACAGTCTCTTTAAAAATTCTTTTACAAAATAACTCTAGTAGGGTTAGAGAGATGGCTAAACAGCTAAGAGCACTTGCTGTTCTTCCAGAGGACCTGGGTTCAGTTCCCAGCACCGGCATGGCAGCTCACAAAAATTCATAGCTCAGGTTCCACAGAATGCTGTGCCCTCTTATGGACTCTGTGGGCACTGTATTCACACACTGTATCCACATGGTGAACATACATGCATTTAATCAGCACTCATACACATAAAGTAAAAAACAAATCTCTAAAAGTGATAAGAAAATGCCTTCTAACAATTATATCTCTTTATTTCATATAAATGAAACATTTTTTTACACTATTAAAGAATATTTTGGTGAGCTGTAAATAATACTTTGCAGATGTTTTCATTATTGAATGGTTCTAAACAGGCCCAAGTATGTCAAACATGGTACCACATGGAAAGGTCTTAATCTCTCCCTTGCTGAACCTTAGATTCCCTTATTTAGATACTTCCACATTCTTCAAGCTAGCTACCAAGGTCTAGTCCCTTTTTTGTTTACTTTCTTACACCTGACTTATTCCTGTGGATGATCACCAAGGTCCAGCTATCAAAATATCACGGTCCAGCAATAAAAAAATCTCCATTTGTCTACACTGACTAACATGACCAATCAGAACTTAGTTTATCTTAACCATTCTAAAACAGATCTCCTCTTTCTTTCTCTTAAAATTACATTTGCAAAACCATTTGCTGCTGTTTCTTCAGATTTGGCTACCTTTTCTCTTTGATTTATTTAATAAAGGATTTCTTTGTGATGGAAATTGATGTTTATGTGTGGTCTGTGCCTAATCATGGGCCCAGAAGAGAGCATACTATGGTGTGTTGGTCTCTTCTATTATTTTATTATTCTTGTGTGTTTGTGTGGGTGTGTGTGTGTGTGTGTGTGTGTGTGTGTGTTTTCTTTCTATTGTTTTGAGTTCAGAAAGCTGTAGAAGTATTACCAATCTCTTGAAAAACAAGCATTTCTCTCTGGTTTTATGATTTTTTTCTTATTCCTTTGGTGTTTGTCATTTTACCTCTATGTGCTTAAGATGGCAGTCCCATCACATCTCTCTAATTTTCATGTTCTCTTTAAAACAAAACAAAACCAAAAAAATCCCAAACCAAACCAAAACAGAAAACCCAAGGATGGATGCCCATCTGTGTATGTATACTGCCATCCATTGGGGTGTAGGTAGTGCACCAGATACTGCATCCAAAGAATTCTGACTCTCCTTTCCCTTGCAGTTTTGTATATTTCCAACTATATTGTTATCCCGTATTTCCTTTCATTATTAATTTGTTGTTGTCTAAGTTTTCCATTATTTCTAGAATCTTTGTGGTGAGTGTTTACGTTGCTTTTATATCATGTGCAACAACTCACCACACTCAGGTCATTTCTTGAGCATAGTTATTGAACTTGTCCTCTAATTGCTGCCATAAAGCTCAGTATCTACAACTTCACTTCATTTCTTTATTTCAATGCTCTTTTAAACAAATTTTAATCAATGGCCCTTTCTGTGTGGCTGATTATTTTAACTGAAGTCCTGGACATGACACATAATCTTGTTGGCTGACACCCTAGGCTCAGAAGGAATCTGTGATCTTTGTGTACAGGACAGTATGGATTTTGTGAGCACTGGGCACAGTGCCAGCGTACCTCTGTCTGTTCAGGTGTACAACCTGTCCCAATCTGGGCTTTCAAGTTTTATTTACTATTACTGTTAAAGCTTGCTTCTGAACCCTCCTCCCCAATAAAACCCTCTGGTAGATGCTGACAAAAGCTGCTACTCTTTGGCAGCCTCAAATCAGATTTTGGTTCTCTTACTGTAAGCTCTCAAAAGACACGTTTAGCCTCTCAGTCCCTCAACTACTGCTTTCTGCTCACTCTTTTAGCTTGCTGTCCCGCAGAAAGAAGTGGAAATCTGCAGAGTATGGCATCCAGGAGTCTCTGCTGTGCTCTGCATCTGCGTGGGGCAAATGTTATGGAATATTTCATTCAGTTCTGTATTGACCCAAGGAAATAATTCATCCCAGGTAAATGAAGATGTTTGGGCAGCTAAGTAGAATCAGCGGAAACACTATACCTCACAGCCTGTGGCTCATCTTTTGGAAGATGTTCTTATAGCATGTCATAAAAAATGAAAGAAAAAACAACGTAGCTGGTGGGATAGATATCCTAATCTAATTAGGTTTATGAAGAAACTGATGACCAGAAAAATTAAATCTCTTGATGAAGGTCTCACAGATAATCTGGAATAGCACTTTTTAAAAAAAAAAACATTAATACATATATGGAACTATCCTTAAAACAGGATCTTCTAATAGGATTAATTAAATTTAATTATTGTTATTCTAGTACATGTTCATATAAATTAGAGCTATCTTATGATTTGTTACCCTGAGGATATTTTATTCTGTACATTTTCATGGATGGCTCAGCTCCTGTAGGGAGAAAAGAGGTTTAATCCTTATGATTTAGAAGCATGAAGTTGGGATCAACGTTATGCTTTTAAAACCTTTCTGGGTGGCACCTGTTCCCTAAAGGGTGCCCCCATTTATCCATGTTTCTAAGCATCTAAAAACCCTATGAGTCTGTACGCTCTCAGCAAGAAGTAGGCTTCCTGAATAAGCAGGTTTCTAGTGGGGAGCAGATGGCTCATATTCACACCATCACAGGCCAATCCCTGACAGCTGTGGAATATGACGAGATAACTGTTGATGCCATTTGGACTATCTTAGAGTTGTGTGGTAAACAGGAAACATGATGTTGAGAAACAACTGCTTGCCTCATCTTTGTATCTGCAGTCAGCATGTTTTGTGGGAATAGTCTAAGCAGAGGTGGTAACATCGACCATGTAAGACTCACCACTCACTTTACTTTCAAAATCTTCTTTGCCAGCCTCTATGCACATGTGTGCCTGTGTGTGTCTCCACTTTGTCATGGTAGATTCACAGTAGACAGGTATAAACAGGCTATAAAACTTTGCTTCGAAAACTCTTACCCTAGAATTTAAGACATAACTGAAAAGGCACAGCCATATTTACAATAATCTAAACAACATTTATAGTTTCTCTGCTACGATGCTCAGCTATGCTGTACTGTCAACTTGATACTGCCTAGAGTCCCCTGGGAAGAAAGTCACAATGAGGGATTGTCTAGATTGGGATGGGCTCTGTACACGTCTTGGGGGGGTTGTCTTAGGTTACTTGATGTGGGAAGACCCTGTATACTGTGGTCTGCTGTATTCCCTAAGTAGAAGGTCCTGAACTGTATAAGAGTAATGAAGGCAAGCAAACAAGGGAGCACACATGCATTCTTTTCCCTGTGCTCCTGACTGTGGGTGTGATGAACCAGTTGTCTGAAATTCCTGTCTTGATGTCACTACAATAATAGAGTATGATGTGGAATTATTAGTGAGATATACCCTTTCTCTCATAAGTTATATTTTGGACAGGGTGTGTTTCTATAATTGCAACAGATATGAAATTTGAAGAGTGCCCTTATAAAAAAGGGAGCAGGAAAAGTGGCTCCAAAGCTGAGAGGGTTTGCTGCACTTACAAAGTATGACAGTTTGGTTCCCATTCCCCAAATTAGGAATCTCACAATTACTTGCATCTAGCTCCAGGGGATCTAACACCTCTGGCCTTTACTGACACCTAAACTCTCACATGTGGTTGCACACACACACACACACACACACACACACACACACACACACACACACACACACTTAAATGACAATAAATACACTCTTTTTAAAGGGTTCTCAAGAGCTGTCTTGCCTTCTGTCACATGAAATTGCAGCAATAATGTCCTTTCATAACAAAGGGGGCTCCCTAGACCATGAACCTTGTATAACCTAGATCTTGGACTTTTGGATCTTCAAAATTTTGAAAAATAAATCTTTGCCATTTATAAATTACCCAATCCTGTGTTATTGTAGTGATGTGGAATATTAGTTGAGGTTGTGTTATATTTGTTTATGTTGTGGGACATTTGTTTAATGACTCAGAGATGTGCTACATTCTTTTATGCTGTATTTGTTTAACTCTGTCAAGCAGTGTTACTTTGCCTGCCTAAAATGCCTGGTTGTATAATAAAAAACTGAATGGTCAACAGCTAGGCAGGAGAAAGAATAGGAGGAGCTGTCAGGCAGAGAAAAATAAATTAGTAGGAGAAATATGGGAAAAGAAGATTGAGGAGTGAGAAAAATGATTAGGAGAGGAGAACTTCAGGAGCCAGCCACCTGGCTACACAGCCAGCCATGGAGTAAGATCTATAGAAAACTGAAAGCCCAGAAGCAAAAGACATGGCAAGTTAAGAAAAGTTGACTAGAACTAAGCCAAGCTAAGGCCAGGCATTCATAAGTAAGAATAAGACTCTGTGTATTTATTTGGGAACTGGGTGGCCGGCCCCCCAAAGAGTAAAAATACCCAACAACATTGTAATCCAATAGGACAAAGACTGCAAACAGAACTTTTCCACGAATGTGGTCCTGTATAAGTGAGAACACTAATCAATATTGCAAATGTATACATTTGTTCTTATGCAAGCATCTGTATGTGGCTATACACAACCATATTTAATGTATATTCAACATAAAGATGATTAACCTAGGAGACCAGGAAACGATAGGAGGCTGGGAGTCCAGGGAAGTAGCGGTTCCTCTGGCAGCAGCGGTTCCTCTGGCAGCATCAGGTAAACAGGTATCCTGCCTTGTTACTGGCAATGTAACACAGCTTCATAGAGTTAAACAAATGCAACATAAAAGAATGTAACACATCTTTCCATCTTTAAAACAAATGTTCCACAGCATAAACAAATGTAACATACCCACAACACACACACGCACACACACAGAGAGACACACACACACACACAAACACACATACCTACACATGAACACATACACTCAAGAAAACAAAAGTGGCCTATAAACAGAAAAAATAAACCTTTGTGGAAGCTGTGCATATTAATTGTAACTACATATTAGAAAAAGTAAAATGGAGCTGTTCCTCCGGCAGCATCAGGTAAACAGGCCGGCTTCCCGGCCTGTGTTCCAGTGCCTGCAGATCGCCTGGGAACTGCACAGAGCTCCCAATCCCGGTGGGAGCCAAGCACCCCAGACTCCAGATCTTCTCTCCCACCAATGAGACCAGGAAACCAGAGGAGGCAGGGAGATCACGGGAGTAGCTGTTCCAGATCAGGTACAACAGGACCCAGCATAGGGTCCAGGGGACCAGGTAGGAGGCTAAGCGCCCCAGATTCCTGTTCTTCTTCTCCACCCACGGGACCAGCATTTGGACAAGGAATAGAAGAACCACCAGATTATTGGACTTGCTAGCACCCACCAAGAGGGAACTCTGGTCCCCAGACCAGTAAGGGGCTCTTTCTGCACCCACTAGAAGAAGAGATGGGAAAGAGACAATACAAAAACACAGTCAGCAACAGAAAAACAAATATGACACTGCCAGATTCTAGAGACTCCACACCAGCAAGAAGCCAACATTCCAATGCGAACGAAGCAGAAGAGAACGACCTTAAAAGCACTTTCATAAAAATGATAGAGGCCCTAAAAGAGGATATAGGAAAATCCCTCAAAGAAATGGAAGAAAGAACAAACCAAAAATGGCAGGAAATGGAAGAAGAAATGAAGCAAAAAATGCAAGAAATGGTAGAAAAAACAAAGCAAAAAATGAAAAAAAATGGAAGAAGAAACAAACCAAAAAAGGCAGGAAATGGAAGAAGAAACAAAGCAAAAAATGCAAGAAATGGAACAAAAAGCAAACCAAAAAATGCAAGAAATGGAAGAAAGAACAAACGAAAAAATTCATAAGAGGCAACAAACAGACGAACAGATAAACAGAAAATTGGAAGAAGCAATGCAAACACTGCAAGGGTTGAAAACTGAAATAGAGACATTAAAAAAACACAATCTGAAGAAAGGCAGAAAATAGAAAAGCTGGACAAACAGTCAGGCACTACAAATACAAGCATTACCAACAGAATAGAAGAGATGGAAGAAAGAATCTCAAGTGTTTAAGATACACTAGGAGAAATGGATTTATCAACCAAAGAAAACCTTAAATCCAACAAATCCTTAACACAAAACATCCAGGAAATATGGGACACCATGAAAAGACCAAACCTAAGAATAATAGGTAAAGAAGAAGGAGAAGAAATCCACCTCAAAGGAGCAGAAGGCATATTCAACAAAATCATAGAAGAAAACTTTCCCAACCTTAAGAAAGACATGCCAATGAAGGTACAAGAAGCCTACAGAACACCAAATAGAGTGGACCACAAAAAAAATCCCTCGCCACATAATAATCAAGACCCCAAACATACAGAATAAAGAAAGAATATTAAGAGCAGCTAAGGAAAAAGGTCAAGTAACATATAAAGGCAGACCTATCAGAATTACACCTGATTTCTCCATGGAAATTCTGAAAGCCAGAAGGTCCTGGATAGATATTCTACCTACACTAAGAGACCATGGATGCCAGCCCAGACTACTATACCCGGCAAAGCTCTCAATCACTATAGACAGAGAAAACAAGATATTCCATGACAAAACTAGATTCAACCAATATGTGTCCACTAACCCAGCCCTACAGAAAATTTTGGAAAGAAAACTCCAACCCAAGGAAGCTAACTATAACCAGAAAAACATAAGCATTAGAGAATCCCTCTCTACCAACAGCCAAAAGAACAAAGGGGTGAAATTCCACACATAATTCCACCAACAACAACCATCGCAAATCGAAGAAGGATGAGCAATCAATGGTCATTAATATCCCTCAATATTAATGGCCTTAACTCACCCATAAAAAGACACAGACTAGCAGAATGGAATCGAAGACAGAACCCTTCCTTCTGCTGCATACAAGAAACACACCTCACCCTCAAAGACAGACATTACCTGAGAGTTAAAGTATGGGAAAAAGTTTTTCAATCAAATGGACCCAAGAAACAAGCAGGGGTAGCAATCCTAATATCCAACAAACTAGACTTTAAAATGAAATCAATCAAAAGAGATGAAGAAGGTCATTACATACTCATCACAGGTGAAACCCACCAAGATGAAGTGTCTATCCTGAACATCTATGCCCCAAATACAAAGGCATCCACATTCGTTAAAGAAACATTATTAGAACTTAATTCTCATCTAAAGCCCCACACAGTTATAGTGGGAGATTTCAACACACCACTCTCACCACTAGACAGGAATACCAGACAGAAACTCAACAAAGAAGCAAAGGGTCTAATAGAAGTAATGACCCAACTGGGATTAACAGATAGCTATAGAACATTTCATCCACATAAAAAAGAATATACCTTCTTCTCACCACCACATGGAACCTTCTCAAAAATCGACCACATACTTGGCAATATATCAAACCTCAGCAGCTACAAAAATTGGAATAACTCCATGCATCTTATCAGACCACCATGCTTTAAAATTAGAATTCAACAACAACACAAATTGCAGAAAACTACAAACTCATGGAAATTGAATAATGCTCAACTGCACCATCCCTGGGTCAAAGAGGAAATAAAAAAAGAAATTAAAGACTTCCTCGAATTCAATGAGAATGAAGACACAACATACCAAAATCTATGGGACACTTTGAAAGCAGTGCTACGGGGGAAGTTCATAGCACTAAGTGCTCACGTGAAGAAACAGGAGAACAGTTATACCAGAGAATTAACATCACAGCTGAAAGCTCTAGAACACAAAGAAGCAAACTCCCCCAGGAGGAGTAGACGCCAGGAAATAATCAAATTGAGGGCTGAAATCAATAAAGTAGAAACCAGGAAAACAATACAAAGAATCAATGCAACAAAGAGTTGGTTCTTTGAGAAAATCAACAAGATAGACAAACCTTTGTCCAAACTTACCAAACAGCAGAGAGTGAACACGCAAATTAACAAAATCAGAAATGAAAAGGGGGTCATAACAACAGACTCTGAGGAAATCCAGAGAATCTTTAGGTCATACTTTGAAAACCTGTACTCCACAAAATTCGAAAATTTAAAGGAAATGAATGACTTCCTGTACAGCTATCATTTGCCAAAACTAAATCAAGAACAGATAAGCAATTTAAATAGACCTATAACCCCTATGGAAATAGAAGCTGTCATCAAAAGTCTCCCAACCAAAAAAAGTCCAGGTCCAGATGGCCTCAGTGCAGAATTCTACCAGAAATTCAAAGAACAGCTTATACCAATTCTTCTCAAAGTGTTCCACACAATAGAAGCAGAAGGGTCTTTGCCAAACTCTTTCTATGAGGCTTCAATAACATTGATCCCCAACCCACACAAAGATACAACCAAGAAAGAGAACTTCAGACCAATATTCCTCGTGAACATTGATGCAAAAATACTCAATAAAATACTGGCAAATCGGATCCAAGAACACATCAAAACAATCATTCACCATGATCAAGTAGGTTTCATCCCAGGGATGCAGGGATGGTTCAACATACGAAAATCCATCAACGTAATCCACCATATAAAAAGCTGAAAAACAAAAATCACATGATCATCTCACTAGATGCTGAAAAAGCCTTTGACAAAATCCAACACCCCTTCATGATAAAGGTCTTGGAGAGATCTGGGATAACAGGGACATACTTAAACATAATAAAAGCTATATACAGTAAATCAACAGCCAACATCAAACTAAATGGACAGAAACTCAACGCAATTCCTCTAAAATCAGGAACAAAACAAGGCTGTCCACTCTCTCCATACCTTTTCAACATGGTACTTGAAGTTCTAGCTATTGCCATACGACAACAAAGGGTGATCAAGGGGATACAAATTGGGAAGGAAGAGGTCAAACTTTCACTGTTTGCAGACGATATGATAGTTTACATCAATGACCCAAAGAACTCTACCAGGGAACTCTTACAGCTGATTAACACCTTCAACAAAGTGGCAGGCTACAAGATCAACTCAAGAAAATCAGTAGCCCTACTATATACAGATGATAAAAGGGCTGAAAGAGAAATCAGAGAAACATCACCCTTTACAATTGCCACAAACAACATAAAATACCTTGGGGTAACGCTAACCAAACAAGTGAAAGACCTGTATCGTAAGAACTTTGAATCTCTAAAGAAAGAAATTAAAGAAGCCCTCAGAAAATGGAAAGATCTCCCATGCTCTTGGATAGGTAGGATCAATGTAGTAAAAATGGCAATCCTGCCAAAAGCAATCTACAGATTCAATGCAATCCCCATTAAAATCCCAGCACAATTCTTCACAGACCTTGAAAGAACAATAATCAATTTTGTATGGAAAAACAAAAGACCCAGGATAGCCAAAACAACCCTGTTCAACAAGGCAACATCCGGAGGCATCACCATCCCTGACCTCAAGCTCTATTACAGAGTTATAGTCCTGAAAACAGCTTGGTATTGGCACAAAAATAGACAGGTAGACCAATGGAATCGAATTGAAAACCCGGGTATTAACCCACACACGTATGAACATCTGATCTTTGACAAAGAAGCTAAAAATATGCAATGGAATAAAGAAAGCATCTTCAACAAATGATGCTGGCATAATAGGAGACTGGCATGTAGAAGAATGCGGATCGATCCATGTTTATCGCCATGCACAAAACCTAAGTCCAAATGGATCAAAGACCTCTACATAAATCCAGCCACACTGCACCTCTTATAAGAGAAAGTGGGTGGTACCTTTGAGCGAATTGGTACAGGAGACAGCTTCCTGAACATAACACCAGTAGCACAGACAGTGAGATCAACAATTAATAAATGGGACCTACTGAAACTGAGAAACTTCTGTAAGGCAAAGGACACAGTCAGCAAGGCAAAAAGGCAGCCCACAGAATGGGAAAAAATATTCACTAATCCCACATCTGACAGAGGGCTGATCTCCAAAAATTACAGAGAACTCAAGAAGCAAATCTCCAAAACACCAAAGGACCCTATTAAAAAGTGGGCTGCAGAACTAAATAGAGAGTTTTCAATAGAGGAGTCTAAAATGGCTGAGAGGCACTTGAGAAAGTGCTCAATGTCCTTAGCCATCCGGGAAATGCAAATCAAAACAACTCTGAGATACCATCTCACTCCTGTCAGAATGGCTAAAATCAAAAACACCAAGGACAATTTATGCTGGAAAGGATGTGGTGAAAGGGGGACACTCCTCCATTGCTGGTGGGAGTGCCAACTGTTTCAGCCCCTTTGGAAATCAGTATGGAGATTCCTCAGAAAAATGGGAATAAACCTACCACAAGACCCAGCAACTCCACTCTTAGGCATATATCCCAAAGATGCCCATTCATACAAAAAAGATGTCTGTTCATAGCAGCTTTATTTGTAATAGCCAGTACTTGGAAGCAACCTAGATGTCCCTCACCCGAAGAGTGGATAGAGAAAATGTGGTACATCTACACAATGGAGTACTATTCAGCAGAAAAAAATAATGGAATCATGAGATTTGCAGGCAAATGGATGACACTAGAAGAAACCATCCTGAGTCAGGTAACCCAGTCACAAAAAGAGAAACATGGCCTGTACTCTCTCATATATGGATTTTACACATAGATCTGGGGAGTGCCAGCCTACAATCCTATGGCCAGAGAGTCTGGGAAACAGAAACTTCATTTAGTGGCTGATCGAAGAAGAGGCAGACTCTCTTGGTTAAGTACTGAGCTGAACTCAAGAAAGCCAGTAACAGAGAGGGAGGACTGATGATCAAAGGGATTAAGACTGGGCTGGTTTAACCCCCAGAAACAGTGACCAGACAAAGGTTAACTCTTGAATCCCAGGCATCAGCCTGGGTACCCAGCATGGGACTGATCAAGACCCCCTGAATCTGGGTGTCAATGAGGAGGCGTAGGGAATCTATTGAGCCTTGGGCAGCAGATCAGTACCCATTCCAAGTATACACACGTACTTTGGACTCCCATAGAACAATGTGAGGTACACTCTCACCCTGAACTCTTGGGGAAGGGTCTAGGCCCTGCCCTATATGAAATGACAGACTATGGACACCCCCATGGAGGGCCTCACCCTTCCTGGGGGAATGAGGGGATAAAGGGGGGGGGGTTGGGGGGCGGGCATGGGAAGAGGGGAGGGAATGGGAGAGGGACCTGAAACTGACTTGTGAAGCAACCGTGTTTCTTATCTAAATTTAAACTGGAAAATAAAATATAAAAAAAAGATGTGTAATGCATTTTTAAAAATTAGATCCAAGAGCTTGGGAGTTCTTTCCATCTTCTCATATTTTCTTCAATGACTTGTTGTTCTTGTCATTGAGCTCTTTCATTTGATTGATAACAATTATCCCAAGATATTTGATTATGTTTGTGGCTATTGTGAAGATTGTTGTATCCCTGATTTCTTTCTCAGCCCTTTTTAAATATGTATATAAAAAGACTACTCATTTTTATGTTAATGTTGTTTCCAATCACCTCACTAAAGATGCTTATCAGCTATAGGATTTCCTTAGAATTTTTGTAGTTGCTTGTCTATACTACCATGTCATCTCCAAATAGCAATACTTTGACTTCTTTTCCAACATTTATCCACTTGATCTTGTTTGTCTTATTGCTCTAGATAGAACTTCAAGTACTGTATTGAATAGACATGGTGAGAGTCAACAACTCTGTGTTTCTGATTTAAGTGCAATTGCTTTATAGTTCTCTTCATTTAATTTGATGTTGGCTGCCAGCTTGCTGTATGTTGCTTTTATAATATTTCAGTATATTCCTAGCATCCCTAATCTCTCTAAGACTTCTATCATGAAGGGGTGTTGTATTTTTATCAAAGAATTTTTCTGCATCTAGGAGGCTCCTTGTCAAACTCTGAATGTGTTTGTCTTCATAGGAATATCTTCCATTTGCAGCTATGTACCAAGATTTTATACATTTATTGCTTATATTGTAGGGTGATTTACTTGAGAATTTTATAGAAGTTTAAGGAAATGGGTTTTAACATGACCAATAAGGACATTATCAAATAAGGATAGTCTAGAAGGAAGAAACAGTGTATGTTTGTGTGTGGGGGAGGGGTCGGTTATAGTAGTTAGGGAAATAAGTGCTACTTGGTCAAAGGGGAAATATAAAAGGAATATAAACTAAAAAAAGATGATTAACCTAAATTAAAAATACTTTGTGTATATGAACACATGTGCCTCTGTAGTCCAGAACAGGGTATCAGATCCCCTGGAGCTAAAGTTACAGACTGTGAGTCACTTGACACGGTTTAGGAACCAATTTCAGGTCTTCGACCAGAGCAGTATGTATTTCAGTCTTAATTTCTGAGCTATCTCTTCATCCCCAAGATGATTAACTTTTGTCCTGGGGCTAAATGAACTTTTAGAGGAGTTTTTCCTTTAATAAAGTAGTATAGACAAATTGTGAAGCAGTACCAGACAAACTTAATACTGCTTTAAGCAAGGATGACTTTATCGCTATTTGTTTATTGAGGACTGACTGAGATCTGTAATTTGAACAGCGGTGGAATTCCTCAAGCAATATGCAGTAACATGTTTGTTTAAAGTTGTGAGCTTGAGTTTCATCAATCAGAGAAAATCACACGAACATGTCTGAATTCCACTGGGTAGAGCAGCATTTTATGCAGGACACTTAAACCACCACACCCCCACCCTCTAGTTACCAAATATTTGTTCCAGTCTCCACTGTACACAGAAAAAGCATTCTGTCCAAGACAATGGGTATTATTCCTTCCCAAAGGTATGAGGCAGGGATGCAAGGTCCAAGTTCAGGTTCTGGGAGTGATGGCTGGCATTCTTCTTATCTGGTTTGGAGGTATCTCTTTTTGTTCAGGAGAACAATGAATTAAAAGGATCAGTTATCTTCCCTGCCACAGACTCAGTATTCACTGGAGGAATGGGGAAGGACAATAGCTATAAACATTGCCATTACGAACGAGAGACAGAAGAGCAGTCCCTGGTTTATAATGAATTCAGAAACTCCACAGTGCAGTCAGTGGGAAGACTCTATACAAAAATGGCTGCATAGTTTGTAGGATTCAGTGTGAAATGAAAATGCAAGACATCTTGTTAAAAAAATAGCAAAGCATTGAAACAAGTATGAGATCTTTCTGGTACTGGAAACTCTATAACTTCATAGAAAATGAGGCCATTAAGCTGGCCTGACCTTGAGTTACTGAGAGTGATATCCTTTGGTGAAGCTTAGATTCCTCTTCTAGTTGTGGCTGCCTATGACTTTGCTATTAGCAATCTCTGATTTTGTGTCTTAAGAATTCCTCTCTTCCAAACTCAGGAGTTGGCATTTTTAAATAAAGAACACGTAATGGAGGAAAGGGGCTGAACATGTGGCTCAGTTGGCATAGTACCTGCCTATCCTTGGCTAAACCTAATTCCTAGCACCACATAAAAGGTATGGTGGTCCCAGAACTTGGGAGGTGGAGACTAGAGGTTCAAGGGCCTTTTCCATACATGGTCAAATTAAAATGAGCCTGGTTTACACAGTGATAGAGAGACTATTGTTTGAAAAACATAAAGGGAAAATGAGTTTGTTTGTGGGGCTCCACCCCTTTACTCCCAGTATGTAGGGTGCAAGTAGTCATCCTTGGCTACATAGCCAGTTCAAGACCATCCTGGCTTACAGATCTTTTGAAAAAAATGAATCCAAAACAGACTATAGACCTAAATACAAGAATACAAGTCTAAACCTCTTTTGCTTAGCATGCACAAGACACTGGCTTTGATCTCCAGTACTATATTAACTGGGCATTGGGCATGGTGGCATATACCTGAATTCCCAGTATGCAAGAGATGAATGTAAGAGGATTAAAAGTTCAAGGTCATCATCAACTATATAACAAAGGGAAGACTTCCTAGGCCAGCTAGGAATACATGAGACTCTATTAAACAACAGAAAAAGCACACCCACATGAGTGAACTTTTAAACATAATAGTTACAATTATAATAGAAAAAAATGTCAGTTGAACTTCCCCCAAATGTTCTAAAAGTTTATGATTCAAAGAACATCATCTTGAATGTGACAGATAACCTACACAATGAATGTGTTTGCAAGCTATGTATCTGACAAGAATATCGGATCTATGAAGGACTGCTTGAACTAACAAAAGGAGAAATTTCAAATGGGGAAAACGGTTCAGGGAGATGCGTCATGCAAAGACAATACACAAATGGGTAATAAGCCTAAGCCTGCTAAAGACATCACTACCATTGTTCTTTAGAGAAATGCTGATCAAAACCACAATGAGACACTACATCATTGGGGTGACTAGAATAAAAGTATGTACAATTACAAACATTGGCAAAGACATAGAGATTGGAAAGCTCATTCGTCAATTCATTCAACTACTGCAGCCACTTTTTAGCAAACAGCTTAGCAGTTCTTCAAAAAAGGACAAAGAACACAGACAGACACATGACTCAGTCAGTGAAAATGCAATCTGTGCAAACCTGATGACCCTAGTGTAATGTCATAAATCCATGTAAATAGCCACTTGAGATGTGGTGTCCTACACCTATGTCAACAGCACTCCAATAGCAACAAGAGGCTGGAAACAGAAGAGTGCTTGGAAACTTACAGGCCAGAGAGCCTTGGAGTATATAGCACAGCAGTAGTATCGAGAGACACCCTGCTAACCTATAATGGTAGCACACACCTTTAATCCCCGCATTCATGAGGCAGAGGCAGACAAATAACTGTAAGTTTGAGGTTAGCCTAGTCTACAAAGTGAGTTCCAGAGCAGCAAGGGCTATTGTCCCAAAGAGAAATACTGTCTCACAAAACGAGAGAGAGAGAGAGAGAGAGAGGGAGAGAGAGAGAGAGGGAGAGAGGAAGAGAGAGAGAGACACACAGAGAGAGACAGAGAGAGATAGAGACAGAGACCACAGAGAGAGACAGAGACAGAGAGAGACAGAGAGAATGAAAGAGAGCCTGTTTTAGTAAGGTGGAAGGTGAGGACAGAAACCTGAAAATTCTCATTTGAGGGCTCTCTCTGTTTCACTCTGTCTCTCTGTCTCTATCTCTCATACACACAAAACTCTATACAATGTTCATGACATTATGAGTATTAATAAACAAAAGATACAAAATCCCAACTCTTCATCAACTAATGGATGACAACACAAACTAGGATTTGTCTATCCTTACTCAAGTCTTTCAAATGTGTTGCAATGAGGAACAGGCTTTCAACACATGAACCTTGGGGAATGGTCCCAATTCAAGCTGTACAACAGAAAGTGGGTTTCTTGTTGCTAAAGTCTGAAGGCTAACAGGTCATGAATATTAATGTGCACAGGATTTCTCTGAGGGTTAAATAAAATAACTAATCTAAAATCAGATAGTGATACCAAATATGATTTTGTAAATTTGATGAAATCCACCAAAACAGGAACTTTCAAAAGTTAGGCTTAATGTTTTGAGAATTATCTACTAATATAACAATCATTTAGAAAATGTTATAGGACCAGTGAGATAGCTCAGCTGGTGAAGGCATTTGGGGGCGAAACCTGGAAATTCCACTTCCATCCCTGGAGCCTACATGATGGAAGGAGGGAACTAATTCCTACAAGTTGTCCTCTGACCTTCGAAAACATGCCAACACAGACACACAGCCACACACATGCATGCACGCATACAAAATAAATAAAACCTACTATTATAAAGATATTATAACAGAACCCCATGCTTGAATTATTTTATTACTTTTTAAGACACTGTGTGTGTGTGTGTGTGTGTCTGTGTCTGTGTCTGTGTGTGTACATGCCATGATGTACGTTTGGAGGCCAGAGGACAACTTTTGGGGATCAGTTTTCTCCTTCCACTATGTAGGTCTCGGAGATCAAACTCTGCTCATAAGACTTGGCAGCATGTACCATTATTCTCTGATCTACCCCACTGGCTCCAGTTGGTAGCATCTTTAGTAGTCATTCCAAACTGAAATGCTAAGATACTAATAAGTATCAGATCTCAAGGGGATGTGACAACAGAGAACACAGACTCATACTCTGTGCTGACTGTCTATCATCTGGTGGTAGAGAACCATCTGATTCATTATTATTGTCACACTGAATCCAGGGTTAATCCACGAGTAGTATTTGGAATGCTGTTGGTCAGGACAGGAGAGGAAAAAGAGACTATGGTAACATGAGCACTGGCTTCCGGTGCCACTACTTAGAGGTGGCCACATTGATTTGCTTATGTGGTTATATATTTATATGCTTTATAGTAACCCCTGATTTCCAAAATGTATTGGTTAGCTATTTCTCTGTCACAAGATGCTTTTTTGCATTATTAATGTGTGTGGTTTGCATGAACATATATACACAGGGTCCTGTATGTGTGTGGGACCACATATGTGTTGGTATGTACACATGTAGAGGTGCAAGGCTGATTGCAAGAATCATCCTCATGGGTTTTTCCACCTACTCCACTGAGGCAGGGTCTCTAACTTAAACCTAGAGCCCACTGATCTGATTAATCTTCCTAGCCAGATGAATAGTCATTGTTATAAACACAATTATGTATATAATCATTTGACAGAGAATGGTGTGTACATTGGCCTTTATAAAGCAGCTCTCTACCCTGCCTTGCTTTTGTCTCTTATGAAATAGGGCCCAAATGCAAAGCACCCGCCTTCCTTATCCATCTTCTTGTAATAAGAAAAGCATCTTAAACTTAAAAGTTGTACTTCCATTATCAAAGAAAGAAGAGGATGTTGGCTAGAAAATTTTTATCTATGTATGCATGAGTCTATGCATGCCATGATGCGTTCTATAAATGATTCTGCGATTACATCTGGATTTTTTAAGCTTCTTGGGCATCCAGATTCCACGAAAGGGAATATATTGTGTCAGTTTTTCTATGATACCAGACTTTTCAGTACACATCTTGTCAGACCATAAAGCATAACTTTATGTGTAAGGAAAACCAGTGATGCAGACTGAAGTGATGTTCACATCGCACACTGGATATATGGCTTCTCTCTGGCCTTTGTCTCCTATTGACTCAGTCTTAAAGACACAATTGGATGTGCACATTAATACCAACTGCACAGCCCTAGGGGTAACAAAGGTCATGACCTTACTCTTTTATAAAACTCAGTATTTACTTTTTTCTGAAAAGCAGTCAAACATTACTCCTTAGATAGAAATCTGTTTCTGGCCAACAACTCTCTTCTTTCTCTGATAACAGAAGTAAAACTTTAAAGTTTAAGATGCTTTCCTTAACACAAGAAGATGGGTATGGGAGGCTGGTGCCCTACATTTTGGAGCTTATTGTGGAAGGGACAAAATTAATGTGGTGTGGAGAACTGCTTTATAAAGGCAGAAGGTGAACAAGGTGGTTGGGTAGCATATAATAATGAAGGCTGAGGCAGGTAAGATGTAGGATTTATCCTCTGGCATCATTTGATTAAAAAACAAAGTCTGTGCCTGTCATGAGGATGAAAATCAATTTTGACATTTTCAATAATAACTTTTATAGAACAGAAGGTTGTTTTTTAAAATTTTCTCAGCTTCTGTGTATTTTAATTTCCACCTGAATTCAAGTCTGCAGCTAATTTTAATATGTGTGAATCCATGTGTTAGTGCATTCAAGTGTCCACATGCATGTTCTTATTGTTGCTAGAATTTAGGGTCAAAATCTGTGTCTGGTTTTTCCTCCCTGGAATCCCACTGTGCTCCGCAGAACCACAAGTTACCACACTGTCTATAGCCCTGGTGAAGTTTATCACCTACATTTTGTATGAGTGGAGATGGGTGTATTGTGAAAGGCTGACTCTAGGTATGACACAGAATCTTTCCTTTTGAACTCTCAGTAGCTGTAATTACCATTAAGAGAACCAAGCACGATAGAGATTGTTAGTGGTCCACTCTCTGAGAATTCACAGGTAGTTAACAGTTATTGGGGCTGGAGAGCATTTTTCCCCAATAACAGAGCCACACAGAAGTTTCCCATAATCTTGTAGGTAACTCCCAATTGATTGATTCACTAAGCTAAACCTAAACTTGGGTGGATCTGTTTCTTTGGCCAATCATGGAAACATTGTTTGGGGTAACAGACCTTTGTTCACATATAGTATACTTCTACTTCCAAGTACACAAAGGGATTGTCTTAATCCCATATTTTTCTCTTAGATAATTTTTTTTTGTTTTGCTCTGGTGTATAATTTCATTGCAGCTGCTTTTGCTCCGTATCTGCTTAGATTGCTCATCACTCACTCTCTTTCCAAATTTAAGACCATGGAAGAATCTGATTGGGACCTCAGTGGCAAGTCATGGACTGCTGTACCTTGTAAAGTCAAGAGCTGTGTGTCAGCACAGAGATATGATAGCTCTGTTCTTAAAGAAGTCTCCAGCATCACACATGGGAGGTGAGGTCCTTGGTTGACATTATTTTGCCAGCTCAGTTGAGTTACCCTTCTTCAGTATATGTCCACGTGTTCAACTCCCCTTCTTAAAGACAGTGACTCCTCTTTTGTTTTAGCTCAATCTCACTTTCACTGGTTCAACCACTCCTGACATAAACTTCTTTTTTTGTCATATTTGACAAGGAGAGTTGTATTAGTCAATTCTATTATTGCAATAACTCAGTAACTGAGGATAACATCATGAATAAAGTATATTTTATATTGACTCATAGTTTGGAAGTAGAATCCATTAAGGGGGGTGGGAGGGAGTCATGGTGGCAGGGGTATGATGTAGTTGGTCACATCCATAGTTAGGAAGCAGAGGGAGATGAGAATTGTCTATCAGCTCCCTTTATTCTGTTATTCAACATAGGACCCCAAAGTATGGGATGGTGTCTTTCATATTCAGGGTGGGTATTCCTGTCTCAGTTAATCTTCATTGGAAATTCCATCACAGAAGCACCCAGACATGGGTTTCCATGGTGATACTACATCTTGTCAAGTTGACTATGAGAACTGACTGTCAAAATGATCATGTCTATTAAGCCTTTGGGCAAATCTCTTGGGCCCAAATATGCTTGTAGGACAAATGTGTCATTTTTATTACTGCACTGTCCTGAACAAATGAAATAACATTGGTATCTTCTGTCTGTGTTTATCTCCTTCGAGTCCTACTCATGTTTTGGCATTTACTATTTATGCAGCTATGTTTCTATTTATTTATTTAACCTATCGATTACTTCATCAATAATTGATGATAACTTCACAATTAGTAAATTAATTATGCTTCAATCAAGAGGAAATACACCTGTCATTTTAATGGAAAATATGCCTTCCCAGTAATGCTATTCCACTATTCCACATTTTACGTTATTTGAGGTCAAGGGACATCCAAAGACTTTTATTTAATGCTATCACAACTCATTTACTTGTGACTATGTGAATGTTCAGAAGTACTCTGCTATTTTTGTTTATGCCTAATACTGATTTTCCTCAGCTTTGAAAATTCTAGAACCTTAATAACACTCTATACACAAATTTCTTTTCAATCATTTCTTCCCAATAATGAAAGTATCCCAGCTTTTAGTTCCCTAAGATATATGTCAGCTTGCCTTCTGAACATGTGTTTTCTTTCTGCAAGGTACACTGCCCATATGAAAGTTCTAGAAATGGAACATGATATGAAGAATTCTGAAAGAAGCACAACCATGGAATTTTATTATAAATGTTATTTAGTAATTTACACACTCATATAAACTTACAGATAGGTAATGTTGAAAGGAGAAAAAGTTATATCACAGCAGCAAAGATAAATAGCTCAAATTACATAAGTATTAGAAATGGGGGAAGATCCTTTTGCTTAGCAATTAATTCTAAAGGGATTGCTTTTTGTACATTGAAAACAGTCAAGATTCAGATTCTTCCATATTTTGGCTAATATTATAATAGTTTTCTAAAAGTTAAGGGGGGATACAGAGATGGCTTAGCAGTTAAGAGCTTTTGCTGCAATGTCATAGGATCTGAGTTCAGTGTTCAGCAACTGTGTAAAGTGGCTCTTAACCACCTATACTCTTGCTCCAAGGGATACTCTTCTGGCCCTCACAGACACTCTGACATCCTGTTGCTTTTGGAGGAGCTGATCATGCAAGCACTCCTAGTAGATGACACCATGGCAATGAGCAAGTTGCAGTAGAGAGACAAGAATTCAGAAAAGATATGTATGCAGAACATGCATCAGAAAAAAAAATCAGTCCAAGTTTATGAAAGAAATTTGTTGCCTTAAAAAAAAGTGAGTGACTGATTTGGTCATATTGTGCAGGTCAACCCAACTTTACTGGCTATACACTGGTTCTGAAAAGGAGGCCACAAGCTGAATAGAAGAAATTTAACAAGTTCTTTGCATTTTAACTTCTAATTGACTCATCCAAATAGAATTAATTTATGTTAAAAGCCTAGCTACTAATAATTAGTTATTTATGATCTGCTACTTCTTCTAAGAGATGTCTAAATGAGGAGATAGAAAGTCTACCAATAAAACGTTATGATTAGCAAAATCTGTGGAGAATTGGAACAAAGGAAAAGTCTAATCCCAAATTCTTCCTTTATTTTTTAAACTATTAATTAATTTTTATTTGTGTCTGTGTGTATATATGTATACATGTATGCATGTGCTCATGGAGGCTAGAGGAAGCATCAGATCTCCTGGACTTAGGATTAAAGACAGTTGTTAGCCTACATGTACATTCTGAGAACAATATTTAGGTCTGCTCAGTGCTTAATTGTGAGTATCTGCTTCTGCTTCCATCAGCTACTGACTGAAGGCTCTAGGATGGCATATAAGGTAGTCATCAATCTCATTATTGGGGAAGGGCATTTAGGATACCCTCTTCACTATTGCTTAGAATCTTAGTTGGGGTCATCCTTGTGTATCTCTAGATATTTCCCTAGTGCCAGATTGCTCTTTAAAACTACAGTGGCTCCCTCTATTAGCATATCTCTCTTCTTGTTCTCCTCTATTCTTTCTCTGACTCAATCTTCCTGCCCTCATATCTTCCCCCTCCCTCCTCTTCTCCTCTTCTCTTTCTCCTAAGTCCCTGTTCCCTCCCCTCATGCTCGTAATTTTCTCAAGAGATCTTGTCCCTTTCCCTTCTCCAGTGGAACATGTAAGTCTCTCTTAGGATCCTCCTTGTTTCCTAGCTTCTTTTGAGGTGTGGATTGTAGGCTGATAACCTTTTGCTCTATGTCTAATATCCATAATTAATGAGTACATGCCATGTTTGTCTTTTTGTGACTGGGTTACCTCATTCAGGATGGTTTCTTCTAATTCCATCCATTTTCCTACAAATTTCAAGATTTTTTTTACCATTGAATAATACTCCATTGTGTAAATATGCCACATTTTCTTTACCCATTCTTCAGTTGAGGGGCAATCTAGAGAGGATTTGAAGAAAGGGGAACACTCCACCACTGCTGGTGGAAGTGCAAACTTGTATAGACACTTTGGAAATCAGTATGGCATATCCTCAGTAAAATGGGAATCAGTCTACCTCAAGATCCAGCAATTTCACTCTTAGGCATATACCCAAAGGGTGTACATTCATACAACAAGGACATCTGTTCAACTATGTTCATAGCAACATTATATGTAATAGCCAGAACCTTGAAGCAACTTACTATTCTCTGTTCATTGAAAAGAAACATTTCCTTAATGAGGGGTGAAGGATATTCTTATCTGTAGGTATAAGGACAAATATTTATAAAATCTTGTCATGGATTATATTTTAGTAAAGTGGGATTGTCCTCTGATAGCCATGATTTTACTAGGATTGATTAATTAGCTAGATTTCTAGTATCAGGAATGGGTTTCCTTTTGTTTGACCATGATTTAACACTTCCAAATGTTGTTGGAAGGGACATTAAAATACAAGAAAAACACTTTTTAAAATAAGAAGTATAAGCCACATGAAAGAATGCCTTGAGTTAAAATGCCTATGTTTTGAAATAACATGACAGAAGAGATAGGGGATAGTGAAAAAAGGGTGTATTTCAAGAAATATTAAAAATCAATAGCATCATTCTAACACACATGTGGAAAACTAAAGAGAAAATTTCCTGCCAAGAAACATGATGTCAAGATATTTAGAAATAATTAATTATATTGGTCAGAATGCAGTAGAAATTGATGGTACAATAAATATTATTAGGCACTGGGAGTTATATAGGAGAGAGAGCAAAACTTACAAATCAACACATCTTCAGGAATTTTAAAGAAGACATGAAAACAAAAAGCAAGGGCAGTTATTTATGATTTGTTAAAAGAAAACTCTCCAGTGTACAGACCTTCTTAAACAGCAGGAGCAAACACACATGACTTATTAAAAATTATACAAAAACATTATGCTTGTACACAAAGATTTATGATGTTCTGAACATTGGTCAGCGAGGTTTCTTACTGCAGTGGCCAGTGGTGGATGCAGAGACTCAGAACTGTTCAAAGTGCCAAAAATAAGAGATGTGAATGCTCACTCACAGATGGGACATCTTTATTGATCTTCTACCAATATGTAAGGTTTAGGAAATGGTGAAGAAGATGGAGTGGAAATAATGTAAGATGAGAAGTAGGATGAGGAGGAAAGCTGTGAAGAACAATCTTCTGGAATTTACCTAGCTATTGTACACAGGAATTTATGT
The DNA here is from genome assembly GCF_017639785.1 of Mesocricetus auratus. Lineage (NCBI taxonomy): Eukaryota > Metazoa > Chordata > Mammalia > Rodentia > Cricetidae > Mesocricetus > Mesocricetus auratus. Next base: position 142,672,948 of record NW_024429266.1, on the reverse strand, counting down.
CAGATGTGGTTACTGACTCAAGATCTGGACAACATAAAATCAGTTAAAATACAAGTGTGAATAACAGGGTGGTATTCAATGCCTCTCCCCTAACTGCGGAGTTATTGGGTGTTGATGGTTACTCAGGAAGTGACTGCCACTTTTCTTTGGGAGTGAGGACCATGGTAGATTGATCCATGCTTCAGTGGATGACCCCACACCTGTGCACATATAGGGAGCTTCAGTTGGACTCAGGGGTTATATCAAAGAAAAATGAAGACTTTGGGAGATGTGTTGTGGATGGCACTGGGAATTTGTAGGCTGAGAATGTGTGTAGATATAACAGAGATACATTATATACAATTTGAAAGCCTCAAAGAATAAATAAATCTATTTTAAATTTTAAATTAATGAATATTAATTGAAAGTCAGGCTGTGCTTAGTGTCAAAAGAACATAATGTTGATCCGGGCGATGGTGGCACACACCTTTAATCCCAGCACTCGGGAGACAGAGGCAGGCAGATCTCTGTGAGTTCGAGGCCAGCCTGGTCTACAGAGCAAGTTCCAGGACAGCCTTCAAAACAATACAGAAAAACCCTGTCTTGAAAAACCGAAAAAAAAGAACATCTTGTTACATGAGGAATAACTATACTCAATCACATATAAGATGGATTTTCTTTACAAAGAACTAAAATTTCTATGAGAAATATCAATATAGAATCCAATATCATACCCAGTAATTCATTCATAGGCTTCTTAAAATGATAGGAATGATATATATTCATATTAGTCCAATTGCATCCTAGAATTTCTAGAGAATGTAATAAAATAAACAAATAAGATGTCTTAGTCTTTCTATTGCTGTGAGGAGACACCATGGCCACAGAAACTCCTACAAAGGTAACATTTAACTGGGACTGACTTACAGTTCAGAGGGTTAGTCCAGTAACTTCATGGCAGGAAACATGATGACAGGAAGGCTGGAAAAGAAGCTGAGAGTTCTACACCTTGATCCACAGGTAGCAGGAGACTGTATGCCACACTGAGTGTAGCTGGGCCAAATGAGACTTTAAAGCCTGCCTCTCTCAAACACCTATTCCAACAAGGTCCCACCTCCTAATATGCCACTCCCTATGAACCAAGTATTCAAACATGTGAGTCTATGGAGGCCATACATATTCAATTCAACACATAAGTGAATGAAAGTTAAAATTGTAAAAGTTTAAAAGAAGTCAATATTTCATATAATAGGTGAGAAGTTAGATTAGGAGATCAGAAGAAGAATATAATATGTAAATGTACCTGTGTGCTACTTCCTAGGTTTTATGCAGTTTTGTTAAGTCTAATTTCTTTGAGTACTTTAAATAATATTTGGCAGAATAAGGCTCAGTGGAGCCCAGTGTTGTCTTAAAAATCATAATCCTATAGATCCTAGGCTCCTAAGGGCTGGGGTTGCTGGTGTGGTTTTAATGTCTCCTCAACTGAAACACAGTTTATCAGTGGGGAAACCCTTTGATGTGAATGCTTTCACATTTGTGTTCTACAGCTCAACTTTAACTTAGATGTTCTGTAAAGTCACCTGCTCATTTTGAATGTGACTTAGGGCTCATGTTTGTATCCCACAGCTTTTCCAGACTGTGTAAACCTGCCAATAGAGTCTTGCTAAACTGTGTAATCTCTGCTCAACACAGCTCCCAATGCCCAGTGTGTATGCATGTGAGTACCATGATTTGGGTATGGCTCACAGCATAGATAGATGAACTCAGCTTCAGCTAGGCTGTAACAAGTGAGCCAGCTTCCAAGGGGCTACAAGAAATAACCCGACTTCTGTGGCTAAAAGGGTACTGCACTAACTGAACAACTCACATACAGACGAAACCTCATGCTGTATACCATAAATACACATACCTTTCAACTTTCAACTAAAGCAATGAACACATGAACATATATTTAAATTTTAAAGGGAGAGAGTTAAATCACAGAAGATCTACACATCCAACTTGTTCAGATAAGAGTGCTCCCAACCATAGCTATCTGTGGGAGTGTGGTAAGGGTATGGCCAGAACCTTCTCATTCTTGCTTCAGGTAGAATTAAAAAATCTCCCATCTCCAGACACCTAGCAATCTGGTTCTTCTCAGCACTATGGAAGCATGTGTGTGCACGTGCATTTGTGTGTTGTATGTATGATGTTGTGTGTATACACATGCTTATATATGCAGGTTTGGGTATGTTTGTATGAGCACACTTTTGAGGAGGCAAGAGGCCTATATAGATATATGTATGTGTGTGTATATGTATGTGAACATATTAACTTTTGTTAGATTTAATTATATAGTTATTTATTTATGTGTACCATAGGATGCATGCAGAGTTAGAGAAAAACTTATGGAAGTCAGGTCTTTTCTTCTACATTGTGGGTCTTGGGACTGGAACTCAAGTTGTCATGATTGGTGACAAATAGCTTCACCTATTAAGGTATTTTGTTGCTCTTTGCTGTCATGTATGTATGTATGTATGTATGTATATTTTCTCCCTGGAATTTCTGTGTATTCCAAAGAGTATCATATTAATGAGTAGTTAACATTTCCCCAGGGATTATGATTTCCTTTCGTCTTGACTCTCCCACGTTTATTAGGGCTAACTCAGATATTCTAAACTTGAACTTAGGGAAGTATCCTTAAGTGTAAGCACAGGTATGACTAGTTTATGCTCTGACCTGATTTCACGTCCAAAAGTTCCAGAAGATCTTGGGTTTCATTTTACTTTTCTTTTTTTTTTGTTTTGTTTTTTTTGTTTGTTTGTTTTTTACGAGACAGGGTTTCTCTGTATTGTTTCGGAGGCTGTCGGTCCAGCCCGGCCTCGAACTCACAGAGATCCGCCTGCCTCTGCCTCCCGAGTGCTGGGATTAAAGGCGTGTGCCACCACCGCCCGGCCTCATTTTACTTTTCTTGATTTGGCAATTGCATTTTAAAAAATATTTGTAAAATAATATAGAAAGAAAAGGTAAGATTATTTCTGTACAAAAGAAGAGATACGATTAGTATTTCTGTACCCAAAGTATGAACTTCCCGGTAGAAAGTACATGTGTGTGTGTGTGTGTGTGTGTGTGTGTGTGTGTGTGTGTGTGTGTATTTACATGTACATGCATATTTGTGGAGTTCAGAAACTCAGGTGTCATTTTCAGGACCAGCAACTCATTATAATCTTTATTGTTGTTGTTGTTTTGTGAAGTAAGGTCATTCAGCAGCCTGGAATTTGCCAAGGAGGTTCCTGTCTCTGATTCCAGTATAGAGATTAGATAATATGCCACCATGCACAGATTTTTACATGGGTTTTGGAAATCAAGGGTTAAATCCAAAACGTAGTGTGTAGAAAGCAAGCACTTTGCTTACTGATGTCTCATCCTAGTCCAAACACTGTGATTTGATTGGCATCAAGAGCAAGCAGACTCTTAATGAATGTGTTAGTATGAATTTGTTAACAGCCAGAATGAGGGACATTGGTGTGAAGCCCACAGCAAGTGCATGGCCCTCGCCTTGGGAAAATCACAGATGTGGACAGTATGCTCTGATTTTTCTGCCACCTGCATCGTCTCTCCAGTTTGGGTCAATCCTTTAGTCATGGGGTGAGCATCTGAGGTCTCTGTGATGTCAGCTCTACTTTGGGAAGGGGAAGAGATGTGTTGGTAAACACACTTATCAGTAATTCTTCACTTCCTGTGGGTAATGGGGGAAGTGTAATCAGAGGATTGTTTGTGTTTGTTTTCTATGCCTTTATATATATGTATATGTATATACATATATATATATGTCAACATTTTCTACTCCACACTAAATTTTAGTTTATCCTCATTTCTGTGGTTAATTTAGAATTGTCATTCTCCTTTTAATTTGGCCTATTAAAATACTCACTAAAGACAGAAGCTAAGTTTTTATAGATCAGAAAGGTCCAACTTAGATTTTTCTCCACTACTTATTTCATGCCATGAAGGCCTTAGTCAACTGTGGGGAAATGTGTGGAGCTGGGAAAATGGGAGATTTGTTTTGAAGTCTCTACTCCTTCTACCTGTGTCTTATCTGCTTCTCACCAAGTATATTTCACAATATGAAACAGTCACTCTGAGGAAAGAATTTTTGTAGGCTGGGGCCATGTTCTTTTGTCTCCTCTTGAGGCACAGCAATGTGATTTTTTTGCACTTCCTTTCCCTTTAAAAAAGATATTTTGCTTTAGTAAGAGAATCCACACAGTTAGCATTTCATATCCAGACTTTTCATTTGAGAACAAGATAAATAGTTGCTCTCACTGTGTGCTGATCCTGATAACCAGGTTTAAGGATTGGGATGCATAAGAAAAGATATCACAGTTGGAAATGCCAGCTCATGGTGTTTTTGTTTGTTTTCCACAAATAAATCAGTAAATTACTAAAGCTAATTGTGTGCTTGGAAATAATGAAACATTCATTAATAGAAGAGATTAGTTTAAGGGTCAGTCAATTGTAGTATCTTTTGTCTTTAAGTCTATTTTACTGGAACACAGCCAAGCCTGTTTTTTGCTTGGTGTCTAAGGGTGTTCTGAACTGCAACAACAAAGCTGAGTTTTGATGAGAGAAATAGCAGTACAGGTAAGCGTAGTATTGTTATTAACTCTATGGATCTTTAACGTTTAATTCCAAGATTGGTTTAATAAACTGTGGTTTGTTAAAACACATATTTGAATATTGTGATGGCTAATATTAATTGCAAACTTGACAGGCTATAACAGTCACATAAGAGTCATGCCTCTGGCTATGAAGAGTTATCTAGATTGTGTTAATTTAGGAGAGAAGACGTGCGTTAATGTTCACTAGTACCATCATATTAGCTAAGGTCTGATTCTCAGTAAAGAGAAGAAAGCAAGCTGGGTATCCAGTATCCTTTAGTCTGACAAAGTACACTGACAGAAACAACTGAAGGGACAAGGGGTTTATAGCTCAGCATTACAGCTTATAGTCCACCAATGAGAAAATGCTGAGGCAGAGACTTGAAGCAACTAGTCAAGTCGTACCCACAGGCAAAGAGCAGAGAGAGAATGAATGCATTCGTGTTCACTGTTTAGCTTGCCTTATCTAGTCTTAAGCAGTCTAGAGCCTGGCCCATGAATGGCAGTGCCACCACATTTATGGTGTGTCATCCTTCTCAGCTAACCAACTAAGAAAACTTTTCACAATCCTGCCTATTGGCCAAGCCAACCAGATAGTTCCTCATCACCAGCCCATTCCCAGGCTCTTTTAGATCCTGTCAGATTGAGAAAACAACCATCAGACTGAGCACTAGCATGCATTGCTCTCTACTTCCAGACTGTGGGTACCATGTGACCAGATGCCTCAATCTGCTGTCACCAGGACTTGTCCACCATGATGGAAGATAGTCTGGAACAGCGGGCCAAGAAAAAACTTTCCTCCATTAAGTTTCCTTTGCCAGGGTGTTTTATTTCAGAAATGGAAGATCAACTTTTACATAAAAAGTATCCAAAAGAACGGACATTGATACATTACAAGAATGTGTTATTCCCTTTGCCTTTCATAACAAGCCATCAGTCATGCATGCAATGACTCCTGGGAGCATGAATTTGTTTTCCTGTAGCTCTGGAAGCCTCAGTCCATCCTATGAGGCCCAAATAAACTGGGATGCGTTCAATATGGAAGTTGTGAGGGAGAATCTGTGTCCTCATGTTTCTGTATTCTAGAGGCCACCTGCATTATTTTATACATAGCCCTTCCCCTCCATCCTTAATGCTAGAAATGCTGGGTTAGTGTGTTTCATGCTTTTGTCTCTCTCATTTTCTGTCTTCTTCTATCCTTGAGGAATATCCTGGTTACATAAGACCCTCTATTTTGACTTAGACAATCCATTCATCTCTATATCAATTTCATCAGACCTTAATCTTATATGCAACCTCAGTTCTTATTGGTCTTGTGTCCTGGATATTCTTGATTGCTGAGTTATTACAACTTAGAGTCATCTAAGAACAAAAACCTAACTTGAGTTATCCAAATAAGATTGGCCTGTGGGAGACTGACTTGATTATTAATTGATGAAGTCAGGCCTACTCAATTGTTGGCAGGACTATCCATGGAGAAGTGGTCCTGGTTGTATAAGAACCAGATTGTCTATGCCCCAAATACAAAGGCATCCACATTCGTTACAGAAACATTATTAGAACTTAAATCTCATCTAAAGCCCCACACAGTTATAGTGGGAGATTTCAACACACCACTCTCACCACTAGACAGGAATACCAGACAGAAACTCAACAAAGAAGCAAAGGATCTAATAGAAGTAATGACCCAACTGGGACTAACAGATATCTATAGAACATTTCATCCACATAAAAAAGAATATACCTTCTTCTCACCACCACATGGAACCTTCTCAAAAATCGACCACATACTTGACAACATATCAAACCTCAGCAGCTACAAAAAAATTGGAATAACTCCATGCATCTTATCAGACCACCATGCTTTAAAATTAGAATTCAACAACAACACAAATTGCAGAAAACCTACAAACTCATGGAAATTGAATAATGCTCAACCGCACCATCCCTGGGTCAAAGAGGAAATAAAAAAAGAAATTAAAGACTTCCTCGAATTCAATGAGAATGAAGACACAACATACCCAAACCTATGGGACACTTTGAAAGCAGTGCTACAGGGGAAGTTCATAGCACTAAGTGCTCACATGAAGAAACAGGAGAACAGTTATACCAGAGAATTAACATCACAGCTGAAAGCTCTAGAACACAAAGAAGCAAACTCCCCCAGGAGGAGTAGACGCCAGGAAATAATCAAATTGAGGGCTGAAATCAATAAAGTAGAAACCAGGAAAACAATACAAAGAATCAATGCAACGAAGAGTTGGTTCTTTGAGAAAATCAACAAGATAGACAAACCTTTGTCCAAACTTACCAAACAGCAGAGAGTGAACACGCAAATTAACAAAATCAGAAATGAAAAGGGGGACATAACAACAGACTCTGAGGAAATCCAGAGAATCATTAGGTCATACTTTGTAAACCTGTGCTCCACAAAATTCTAAAATTTAAAGGAAATGGATGACTTCCTGGACAGCTATCACTTGCCAAAACTAAATCAAGAACAGATAAGCAATTTAAATAGACCTATAACCCCTATGGAAATAGAAGCTGTCATCAAAAGTCTCCCAACCAAAAAAAGTCCAGGTCCAGATGGCCTCAGTGCAGAATTCTACCAGAAATTCAAAGAAGAGCTTATGCCAATTCTTCTCAAAGTGTTCCACACAATAGAAACAGAAGGGTCTTTGCCAAACTCTTTCTATGAGTCTTCAATAACCTTGATCCCCAACCCACACAAAGATACAACTAAGAAAGAGAACTTCAGACCAATATCCCGCATGAACATTGATGCAAAAATACTCAATAAAATACTGGCAAATCGGATCCAAGAACACATCAAAACAATCATTCACAATGATCAAATAGGTTTCATCCCAGGGATGCAGGGATGGTTCAACATATGAAAATCCACCAACGTAATCCACCATATAAACAAGCTGAAAAACAAAAATCACATGATCATCTCACTAGATGCTGAAAAACCCTTTGACAAAATCCAACACCCCTTCATGATAAAGGTCTTGGAGAGATCTGGGATAACAGGGACATACTTAAACATAATAAAAGCTATATACAGTAAACCAACAGCCAACATCAAACTAAATGGACAGAAACTCAACGCAATTCCTCTAAAATCAGGAACAAAACAAGGCTGTCCACTCTCTCCATACCTTTTCAACATGGTACTTGAAGTTCTAGCTATTGCCATACGACAACAAAGGGTGATCAAGGGGATACAAATTGGGAAGGAAGAGGTCAAACTTTCACTGTTTGCAGACGATATGATAGTTTACATCAATGACCCAAAGAACTCTACCAGGGAACTCTTACAGCTGATTAACACCTTCAACAAAGTGGCAGGCTACAAGATCAACTCAAGAAAATCAGTAGCCCTACTATATACAGATGATAAAAGGGCTGAAAGAGAAATCAGAGAAACATCACCCTTTACAATTGCCACAAACAACATAAAATAGCTTGGGGTAACGCTAACCAAACAAGTGAAAGACCTGTATCGCAAGAATTTTGAATCTTTAAAGAAAGAAATTAAAGAAACCCTCAGAAAATGGAAAGATCTCCCATGCTCTTGGATAGGTAGGATCAATATAGTAAAAATGGCAATCCTGCCAAAAGCAATCTACAGATTCAATGCAATCCCCATTAAAATCCCAGCACAATTCTTCACAGACCTTGAAAGAACAATAATCAATTTTGTATGGAAAAACAAAAGACAAAAAGGCAGCCCACAGAATGGGAAAAAATATTCACTAATCCCACATCTGACAGAGGGTTGATCTCCAAAATTTACAAAGAACTCAAGAAGCAAATCTCCAAAACACCAAAGGACCCTATTAAAAAGTGGGCTGCAGAACTAAATAGAGAGTTTTCAATAGAGGAGTCTAAAATGGCTGAGAGGCACTTGAGAAAGTGCTCAATATCCTTAGCCATCCGGGAAATGCAAATCAAAAGAACTCTGAGATACCATCTTACTCCTGTCAGAATGGCTAAAATCAAAAACACCAATGACAATTTATGCTGGAGAGGATGTGGTGAAAGGGGGACACTCCTCCATTGCTGGTGGGAGTGCCAACTGGTTCAGCCACTTTGGAAATCAGTATGGAGATTCCTCAGATAAATGGGAATAAACCTACCACAAGACCCAGCAACTCCACTCTTAGGCATATATCCAAAAGATTCCCATTCATACAACAAAGATGTCTGTTCCACTATGTTCATAGCAGCTTTATTTGTAATACCCAGAACTTGGAAGCAACCCAGATCTCCCTCACCCAAAGAGTGGATAGAGAAAATGTGGTACATCTACACAATGGAGTACTATTCAGCAGAAAAAAATAATGGAATCATGAGATTTGCAGGCAAATGGATGACACTAGAAGAAACCATCCTGAGTGAGGTAACCCAGTCACAAAAAGAGAAACATGGCATGTACTCTCTCATACATGGCTTTTAGACATAGATCTGGGGAGTGCCAGCCTACAATCCTATGGCCAGAGAGTCTGGGAAACAGAAACTTCATTTAGTGGCTGATTGAAGAAGAGGCAGACTCCCTTGGTTAAGTACTGAGCTGAACTCAAGAAAGCCAGTAACAGAGAGGGAGGACTGATGATCAAAGGGATTAAGACTGGGCTGGTTTAACCCCCAGAAACAGCTGACCTGACAAAGGTTAACTCTTGAATCCCAGGCATCACCCTGGGAATCCAGCATGGGACTGATCAAGACCCCCTGAATCTGGGTGTCAGTGAGGAGGCCTAGGGAATCTATTGAGCCTTGGGCAGCAGATCCGTACCCATTCCAAGTATACACACGGACTTTGGACTCCCATAGAACAATGTGAGGTGCACTCTCACCCTGAACTCTTGGGGAAGTGTCCAGGCCCTGCCCTATATGAAATGACAGACTATGGACACCCCCATGGAGGGCCTCACCCTCCCTGGGGGAATGAGGGGATAACGGGGGGGGTTGGGGGAGGGCACGGGAGGAGGGGAGGGAAAGGGAGAGGGACCTGGAACTGACTTGTGAAGCAACCTTGTTTCTTATCTAAACTTAAACTGGAAAATAAAATAAATAAAAAAATTTAAAAAAATAAAATAGGAAGAAAAACAGAAAAGTAAAAAAAAAAAAGAACCAGATTGTATATAAGTAGGAACAAGCAAGAGGATTTGTAGGGCAGAGACAGAGTAAAACTGAGAGAGACTGAGAGAGAGGCGAAGAGGATGGAGAAAATGGAGACAGGGAAAGATAAAGAGAGATGGAGGAGGGAGAGAGGGGGGAGAGGAAGAAGAAGGTAGGAGGGAGGAAGGGAGGGAGAGAGAAGGAGACAGGAAGGAGGAAGGAGAGAAGGAGGAAGGAAGGTAGAGAGGAGGGGAGCTAAACAAGTAAACTATTAAGAAGCATTTTCCCCTTGAATTCCCTTGGCTATGTGGGAGTTCCTAGGCTGGAGGTAATTCCACATGGGATAATAATCAGTCCTGCCTTCAGGTTCCTGCTTTGAGTGGCTGCCTTGACCACCCTTGATGATGGACTATGAACTGGAGTCAGAAGATGAAACAAGCATTTTCCTTTATTAAGCTACTTTTGGCTGGGGATTTTACAACAGGAACAGGATACCACACAACATAAAATATGCGTGGTTCATGGCAGAAGAGATGTCTTGCCACCCATCATATAGTGAATATCTAAAAGTGTCACAACATTAAGAGATTCCCAACATTTAGCATTTCATATTAAAAGTTTAAGTTTAATAACTACATAGTCACTTTTATTATGAATTTGGTAACCAAGTTTAAGGATGACTTAGAAAAACATAAACCATTGAAACATCATATACATTATAGTCAATTTTGTCTTTTTATGTGTGTGTTGTGAAGAGAAAATCAATCTGCTGAGTACTTACAAGGAAAACATTGCAATTAATTCTAGAATATATAACTAGGTGTGATGATGGAGTTACTCTCCCACCAGGTCCCTCAACTCTTTAATCCCAAATAAATACACAGAGTATTATATTAATTATAAACTCTTTGGCAAATGGCTCAGGCTTCTTATTGTCTATTACTCTCTTAATTATTAACCCATTTCTATTAATCTAAGTATCTCCACATAGTCTTGGCTTACCTGAGGATGCCCAGGCATCCTACCTTCTAGGTGACTACATAGCATTTCTCTCTATCTGCATCCTCTCCGCAGAATTCTCATCTGGTAGCCCTGCCAATACTTCCTGCCTGACTGCTGGACAATTAATTTTTGTTCACCAACCAAAAAGAGAAAGATGTATTAACAACCTACAGAAGGACATCCCCCATCACAGGTGCATGCCTTTAATCACAGCATTTGGGGGACAGAGACAGGTGGTTCAATGTGATTTTCAGGTTATCCTGGTCTATAGAGCAAGTTCAGAGCAGCCAGCCCTGCAGAGAGAAACCTTGTTTCAAAAAACCAAAACAAAATAAAAAACCAACAACAACAAGAAAACTAGAAGATATGATTATACATTATTTTTACTTTATATGTTTCAAAGTCTAAATATATGTCAGCAATATTTGCCCATTTTACAATAGGTAAAATCTAGGTGAAAATACTAATAAATAAGAGATCAGTCGGAACAGAAGGTTGAAAATAGGCCTTTTGCAGAACACAAACCTCACTTTGTATTTTCACATTTATTCCTTTACTGTTGTCTTTTGACAGAGACAGACACCTCTTAATTTCAGTGAGCTCCCTACTGCTTAATACAAGTGCATCCTGGGGGAGCTTGGCTTCCTTCCCTGAATCATGGAAATCTCTGTATTAATGTCCTTGAACAGGACTGTCCCATCCTTCAGAAAATGGCAGCCACTCAAGTTTTCACAGAAAGAATTCTTTCATTCCTCTAGCATTTACATTGCTTTTTGCATATTCAATACTTTTCAAGTTCCTGCTGATTTATAGCTTTTGAATTTAATGCACCTACCCACACAGTCCTCTGCAAGCCATCCCAATGCATGGTATGCTTGTACAAAAATTGACTTTCAAAATCCCTCTCTTGAAAAACTTACAGTTACTAGGGATAACCTAAATGGGTTACTCTGTTGTTTACTGAACTTTTCCCCAATTTTAGGTAACTTATTTGCACATTTCTTTCCTAAACATTTATCTTATGATTCTCATTCAATAGTGTGCAAAATTGTTTGAAATTTTTGTTTGAAACTAGCCTGTTTATTTCAAACTATAACAGACTTTTATAATTTTATCATACATTTTATGTTATACCCTATGCAAATTTGCTGATATTTCATAATGGACAAGCATTGTGGTATGCTTACTGCATGCAAATCTTCTCCTTTTTTGACTGTCTGTTTTGCATTCTATTATTTATTAAAATATTGCCACATTATCAACCAGAACAAATGCACTTTTTGAAAAGAAATAATCAATTTTTATTAGATGTATTTTTTTATGTGTGTAAGTCTTCAACTGCTTGTATATCTGCACACCGTGTGGGTGCCTGGTGCTACAGGGGCCTGAAGAGGGCAACAGATCTCCTGAAACTGGAGTCACAGATGGTTGTGAGTAGCCATGCTGGTGCTAGAAAAGGAGCAGAAAATGCTCTTAACCTCTTAGTCATTTCTCCAGCTTCCAACAATGATTTTTTAAAATGCGTTAGAGACAAGAAAAAGCCTCATAGAATTCATGATTTCAGCAAAAGTTAAAATGGGATAAAAATTAAGAAGCATAATGTTTTTATTTGTTCAGAGTTCAGTGCCTTTGTTCCTTAATTTCGGAGCAGGCTGGGAGACCACAGTCATTTTCTCACCTTGCATAGAGGAGTACAATGTGAAGTCTCAACTTCTGTGGCCTGTCTATCAGCTAGTGTAATATGGGACCTTGGAAAAACTGCGTGAGGAGTTTCTATCAACAACTGTGAGAACAATATTGTTCTCCAATAGAAATTTGGGCACCATGGAGCTATTGGCAGTTGTTATCTGCTGGGAGAGAGAGTAACATATATATGTATATATATATATATATATATCTATATATATACATACATATGTTGTGAAACAAGTTTGCTTCTCATGTCAATCCCAGTTTTCCTCTCCATCCCCTCCTCCTCTTTCCACGCAGTCCTCTGCCCAGTCCTCACTCCATACTCCATGGAGGTGAAGCTCTCCATGGGGGATCACCAGAGTCTGTCATTTCATTCAGGGCAGGGTCCAGGACCTCCCCCAAGTGTCCAGTCTGAGAGAGCATCCCTCATTGTGGGATTGGCATGCAAAGTTCATTTGTATGCCTGGTATAAATACTGATCTACTACCGAAAGCCCCCTAAGTTGACTAGGCCTCCTCCTTGACACCCACTTTCAAGGGGTCTGGATCTGTCCCATTCTGAACTCTCAGCCATCATTCTGGGGTCCAAGATCTCCCCCCTTGTTCAGGTCAGCTGTTTCTCTGGATTTCATCAGTCCAGTCTTTACCCCTTTGCTCATCACTCCTCCATCTCTATCACTGGGTTCCAGGAGTTCGGTTTTCTTTAAGAGCACAGCCCCAGGTAAGTCAATCATGCTTCAGTGGAAGACCACAAATCTAAAGATACTTGGGCAGCACAAATTGGTGTTGAAGATTTAAGAAATGGAACATGAAATTGGCTAAACAGGGACTGGAGTCCGTCTGGGAAGAGTTGGGGGATGGATATTATCAAAACGCATTGCTTGAAACTCTTGAACAACTAATAAAAATAGCAATAACCAAACGTCTTCCAAAATAACTATAACTTGGCTGAATTACTGTTGAGTGGTTAGCTAAGCTCTGTTGTGTGGCCAGCAGCATTAAAGGTAACGAAAGTTATATTTTAAAACATATTTTGAACGTGTATGTGTGTGTCTGTCTATAGGCCAGAGTCTGTTTGTCTTGTTAAGTCACTCTCTACCTTACATTCTTAGACAGAGTCTTACTGAGCCCAGGGCTTACCAATTTGTCTAACTCAGATGGCCAGTGAGTTCTGGCATCCTCCTGTCTCTGCCTCCGCAGTACTGGGATTACAGGCACAAGTTACCATACTCAGTTTATTTGCTTTCTGAAGATGTAATCTCAGGTCCCCATCTTACCTGCCAAGCACTTTCCTGACTGAGCCAACTCCCAAGCCTGTGACCCTTTTTATGAAATAAAACTTGTCCACAGACAACACTTCCAAAGCTAACTCCTACTTAGATGCAGTGACTTGACTTCTGATCTCAAAATCTTATCATTTTCTTGAAGAGACAAATACCAACACTGACTTAGAAAAACCAAACAAACAGACAACCACCCTACTGGTTTAGGTGCTAGCATCTTTAGTGTTTACAAAAAACAATCAGGCTGAAACATTCTATAAAATTTATGTGGATGCTGAGAGACAAACATTGAGTTTCAAAGATCGAGTCATTATAGGCTTGAGGAGAGAGCTGATACTGGTGAGATCTCCAGAGATCTACAAGGATAATACCAACTGGCAAACTAAGCAATAGTGGAGAGACTACATTAAATGCCCCTCCTTGATGACAAGGTTGATGACTACCTTATATGCCATCCTAGAACCTTCATCCAGTGACTGATGGAAGCAGAGACAGATACCCACAGCTAATCACTTAACTGAACTCCTGGAACTTACTGACAGATGGAGGAGTGATGAGCAAAGGGGTCAAGACCATGATGGTGAAACCCACAAAGATAGCTGACTGGACAAGGGGGAACTCTTGAACCCCAGACTGATGAGGCCAACAGGGAACTAATCCAGACTCCATGAAAGTAGTGTCAGAAAAGAGGCCACAGAAATCACTGGGGCCTTGGGTAGTAGATCAGTGTATGAATGATCTTTGGGAGCCCATTCCAAATAGAGGGATGCTCTTTCAGCTTGGACACATGGGGAAGGGTCTAGGTCCTTTCCTGGATGAAATGACAGACCTTGGAGATCCCCCCAAGGAGGGCCTCAGCCTCCCTGGGGAATGATGTGGGCATTGGGCTGGGGGGTTGGGGGATTGGTGAATGGACAAGGGAGGAAGGGTAGTAGAGGGAACTGGGATTGACATGTGAAGCATTCATGTTTCTAATTTAAATAAAAACATATATTGAGGAAAAAACAGAGGAAGGATAAACACATGGTGATATACGGTGGTACACTGGTGACTGGATTCCCAGGGTCAAGTATAAGGCAGGAAGACTACCACAGGTAATCTGGGGGCCTTATTAGAAATTTGACAACATTAAAAAGATAGCAAATATTCCAGGGTCTCATTGTCTTTATTTACACTGAATAGTCATTTTATAGCCCAGAATTTGAGACCAACAACCATTAACACACCTAAAATGCAGAAGAAGAAGATGAAAAAGAGAGGTGGAATTTACACTCAAATTTACTTTGGGAAAAATCAAAGCTGTGTCCCCTTCTAAAACTTAATAAAAGTGATGTATCTTTTAAAATTGATTTCTATTTTATGTGTGCATGTGTGTGTGTGTGTGTGTGTGTGTGTGTGTGTGTGTAGTCTGGATGTGATGTTATTGGTTTCTTTGATTTCTTTCCAACTTATTCATTGAGGCAGGGTCATTCAATTCAATCCAGAGCTTGTTAATATAGCTAGTAAGCTTCTGAGATTCCTTATGTCTATCTCCCATGAACTAGCATCAAGGCAGAACATCATATCTTCTTATGCAAGACAAAAGCACTGTACCTTATGATCCACCTGCCCATGACCCTGAAGTTTCTTTTATTGATGTTAAAACCAGAATCATATTTTCCTCCTTCCTTCTGCTGAAAGGAATCGGTCATAAGAATATCAAGTTATAAATACATGAGTAATGCCCTTGAGAGCAATGTTAAAAACACAGGTACCATGTATATGTGTTGACTTCTGCTGTCCAACCTTGGTCCCAGCCCAATGGGGTACAATGGGGTAAGAACAGCCAGCTTTCAAAGGATACCCAGGATGTTGGACTAACTTTCCCTAAGTACCTGTCAATTGGACTTTACTTCAGGGTTGTCATGTTAGGGCTTGGCTAATAGAGAACAATAAAATTTTCTTCATTGTTACTAATTTCCTCATTAGACAGTGATAGCACAGGTCATCCACCTTTGAGTTATTAATCTCATGTAGGTGCATGAGTGAGTCCTGTAAGCCTACTCCATGTGGAAGCATGGAGTGGACAGCCAGGTGCAGGGCAGTGAAGGGCATTCATCCCGTCCCTTTTCTCTGTGAAGAAGGTTCTACTGTGAGTTCTCAGGTGATTCTATCCCTCTTTGTCCTGACATTTAAGAATGCATTATTTTTATTTCAGGCAGTACCATCGATCTAATTGATAAAACTGTAGCATTCATCATCAGCTACAGAAGGAGGCAAAAGAGCACAGTGCTGCCTTTAACCACAGACACTTCCTGCGTGGTGACATTTCATTGACATTGTAGAAGCTCAGTGTGAGTGGGTAGGGAAGGGAGGAGACCTTGAAGCTGGGAAGAGCACGTTGGTCCTTTTGTTTTATTAAGTAGCTCTCCTTCGAGCACCAAAGTGATTACAGAATAAAAGAATCTGTACTTGTTTCAAGCATTTTTCTAAAAAGAGACAATCTCCTTTTATTTTGCCTTTCAACTTGGAAGAAGATGGAGAGTGCATAATGCACAGTTAGAGCAGAGATGGCATGATATGCCAAGTAAGTCCCACGAAAGAGCTGCCTTGATGGCGTTTACGTTAAAGCTTATTACTGGTATGCAAATTCCCAGCCTATAATTGTTTGCAAAATCAGGCCCAGAGGCATTCCTACAGAGGAAGTAATTATAAAATGGTTAATTAAAAGTAATTATGAAATGCTAAATGACTTCTGATACATCCTTATACATTGTTCCGTTATAACTTCATCTCTGAGATTCTGGAATGGCTGCTTCCCAAGAACACGGCCCCCTTCAGGGAAACGTGGCTCATCAGCTAGTAATAGCTGCCCTCTCTTTTGGAGCTTTGAAAATTCACATTCCTGTCTGTTCCAGGTTGACAGCTGGCTTCTCCTCCTATGCTGTGGCCAGTGTTGAAAGCACCGTAGGGGATTTCTATGGAGAGTGGTCTGAGGGCTCTTCATGTCCATATGGGAGAGAAGAATGAATGCATGTTGTGATGCAAGATTTAGACTGGCTTCCTAGAGTCCCACTCAGCCTGAAAGCCTATGTGGGCTGAGCAGATGGGGAGCAGGCTCTCAGGGCACTGATAATCCATGACTGTTGAAAACAGAAACCTTGATCATTCAGCCAGATGCAGACAGCCATCACTGGGCCAAAATTAGGGAACATGGTCATCTTTCACACAGCTTTAACACTTAGTTCCCACAAAAATTACATTTTCTAACTAAGATGCAAGTGAACAAATGCACATATATGTGTGCGTGAGTGCATTTGCTTGTGCTTGTGGAGGCTGGAGGACAAAGTCAGGTGCCAAATTTAGGAACAACACCCACTGCCTTTGAGACAGAGTTTCTCACTGGCTTTGAGTACATTAATTAGGCTTGCTGGGCTGGTCAGTGAGCTCTAGGGCTCCTCTAGGACTCCTCCCTCTCTTCCACCCCAGCAATGGGATTACAATCCTGATGGTTTTAGGCTTTTTAATGTGGTTCCTAGCAACTAAACTCAGGTCCTTAGCTTGCAAGTGTTTTTGCTGCCTGAATCTTCCCAAGATCTGCAATGCAATTTTAAGAGCTAAAATGTTGAAGCCCATTCCCTATGAGAGGATGCCATGCTCACCTTAACACAACAGGAAGGGGCTTGGTCCTTCCCCAACTTAACGTGCCAGACTTTGCCTACTCCCATTAGGAGCCCTCATCTGTTGGAAGGAGTGTATGGAGGGTGGACTGGGGGGACAGGGGCAAGGGGAGTGAGAGAAGGGAAGAGAAGGGAAAACCTTGGTTGGAATGCAAAATGAAATTTAAAAAATAAAATGAAGTACAAAATTATATATATATGTGTGTGTGTGTGTGTGTGTGTGTGTGTGTGTGTGTGTGTGTGTGTGTGTGTGTACATAATCCATACACTGCAAGGACTGGCTGTTTTCTAGTGTTATTTTTTTTTTTAAATTCTAAAATTTAAAAGTTCAGAATAGTATTAAAATCAACATTGCAAGGCAGAGCTAGTGAATTCCTATACACATCTATTCAGGTCTGTGACCTGTATTCTGCCCCTGTGAGTGACATTTTATACCTCTGATATGAAATTTAGTATGTCCAGCAATATATACATTTAAGATAAACAGTGGATAGCTTCTTAATAGAAGTAGGGCTTACTCAAACTAAACAAATTATCCGCTGTAAGTCAGATTCAAAGGTTATCAGAAATCCCAGCTTTATTTGTTAGTGGTAGCAATGCAGTCTGGTTGCTATGCAAATGATTATCTTCTTATCTCCCACTTGGAGACTGGATATTGCCAGTGTAAGGACAGAACACTTTTTTTCTTTTGCTTAATAACCAAGTTGGCTTCCCCATTCTGCTCACAAATGTTATGGGCATCACAGTTATACATCCCTAACTGCCAAATCCTGAGGTGTTTGCCTTCTCTGTCTTCTATGGCTCTTATGTTTTACTCTTTTTCATTGTAGCATTGGACCAAGAGTAGAGAAGCTGAGTTAAATACTTCCATCAACAGTGGGTGTGTGGACCCCTATGCCTCTACTTTATTGTTTTCTTTGCATTCCAAATTAAATAGCCAATGCTGCCATTCCAGGTTCTGTGGGAATCCTACTCCTGCTGTGTGGTTTCTGTGAATCTCATCCTCTTACCCCTTTATGGTGAGCTCTTCTCACTTTTCAAATTCTTTTTGCTAGTTTGGCTTTCTTGCCTTGTTTGTATTTTATTGACAGATCCATGCATTCAGGGAATGAATTTTAGTCATTTCCCTCTCGCTCTTCTCTCTCTTCTCCTCCCCTTCCTACTGGATGTCTTCTTCTCAGGAAGTACTGCTCCTACTCTTGTATCTTCTTTTAGTGTGTGGCTACATTTAATTAGATTATTTCTTGAACATAGGTGTAATGTTATTTACTGTAACCAAGGGAATTTATTTGTGGCTTGACTGCTGAAGAAAATGGCATTCCTCCTGCAACAGTAGCTAGTTTCCAATAAGCCCTCCAGGAGTAGGGGGGCTTCTCCAGTCCATGATTAAACAGTAAAGAGTGCTGTCTTCTGTAGGTCTTGTACTGATAACCACAGCTGCAGTGAGTTAGTGAGCAAAATAGCCATGAATTGCTGCTATGCTCTTTATGCTCTCACTCTTTATCCTCTCTCTCTTTATCCTCTCGCTCTTGTACTCTTTCTGCCCCATCTTCTATGATGCTCACTGAGTCATTTCCAAAATTCGTAGTCTACATTATTCCTGGTAGGGTCTACATGACTCTTATGACTTCTGCTGCAGTTATTCTCTTTCTTCCTTATCCTTTCAGATGTAAAGCTACCTCAGTGTCTCTTAATCTCAAACAACAGAAGGGAAGGTATCTACAATAAGCCTTATCCTGACATCATGGGGTATTGATGCCTTAAAACCATTTAAACACTTGGAATCCTCATGTACCTCTTTTTCAATGGAGACATCTCTACTATTACACATTTTTATCTGTCATTGGAGTAAATCCCTAAGCTTTACATGTATAAGCAACCTCTCCAAGCAAGATAAATCTTCAAATACATGTTGCTGTCTATATGTCAACAGTTGGGGATGTTTATTTAATTTGTGGCACATACACCAAATCCTTTGTGTGTTCATTTAGAAGTTCATTGCTCATGAGCCACCTTCTGATCTTTCCAGTATTATTAATGCAAAGTACTGCCCAAGAATGAAGTGACAGACTCTTTAATTTGAGGAAAAACAGGTTGTTCAGTTGAACTCTTACCAGGAAGTGGTGGGCAAGATTGGAAGATAGCTTCTCCTTCTCCGTACAGTCACTTGCTTCTGACTTTGTGTGTCTTCTAAGTATTTTTGACCATTATGAACTAGACTATGACTCAGAAAGAGAGAGGGGTGTAAAAGATATTGAGAACTGAAAGTATTTCTTTGTTGGGAGAATTATTGCTCTTCCAGAGGACCCTGGGTTCCTTCCCATCGCCCACGTATGGGAGATCACAATCATCTATATTTCCACCTCTACCATATCTAATGGCTTCTTTCTGATGTCCACAAACTGCTTTACACATGTGACACACACACACACACACACACACACACACACACAAACAAACAAACAAATAAATCTTGAGAAAAAGATTAATTCTCTGTTTTTCCTTATTATATATTCAAAATTTGATGATGGTTACTATTTTCTCTAAAGACATCACATTCAGAGAAATTATTATTATAGTATAGAATTATTTTATAGCTTTTAACACATTTTATGAGGTCTCTGGAGTCAGCACTATTTCCTCAGATGGCCACTTCTTACACTTTACCTCCTGCTACTGCTCAACACATTAAAAACTAGATGTCAATAATGGGTACTTCCACTACTTCATGTCTTCCAGATACTTCCTAAGAGCATTTAGATATCTTCAACTCTCTTCATCTTTGAAAGAAATGCCACATAGCCCTAAAACATATGTCCTAAGAGTATCTGTGATGCTTTTTCTTTTCTAGTTAAGGTGAATTTTCCTTCTCTTGGGAATGTGCTGGATTTAGCAAATTATTTGTAATAAATGGAATAGAAGAGATTTGCTTCCAGTGTAAGCTTATGAAATTTGTGCTGTATCTTGAGCACACACTCTTTCCCATGTGCACATACTCTCTGTTGGATCTGTTGCCTAGGATGAGCCTGACTTCTGTAGCCCCTTGGAGATGGCCCCTGTGGTAAGTGCCTGAACCTGCCTGTGTCTGTTACCAGGGTAGATTTGGAAACTGAATCTCCAACTCCAAGCAGGTTTCTATAGACAGCAGCTTGTCTGCAATGTCAGAGAGCTGAGGAAGAAGCACTCAGTTAAGTATGGCCCTCAATCCCGAGACTCAAAAGTGACTTTGATGGTAATTGAGTTCCACATTTCAGCTACTACTACTATGAGATTTGAGTGAAAATATCCCCTAAATTCTCAGCTATTTGAACACTTGGTCCCCATTTGGTGACTCTGTTTCAGAAGGTTATGGAACTTTTAGGAAGTGTGGCTTTGCTGGAAGAGGCACACTGCTAGGAGTAGATTTTGAGTGTTTATGTCCTAGTCCTGGTTTTTGTTCTCCCTCTCTGTCTTGTGTTTACCCCTGAAGATAAGATATCTTGGCTTCTTCCTCCAGCTACCTACTGTCATGTTTCCCTACCACAATATTCTCTTTCTCTAAAACTTTATATCCAAACACACTATTCCTTTTATAAGTTGTGTTGGTCATGGTCTTATCATAGTATTAGAAAGGTAACTGATACAACTACCAAGTTGGAAGGAAAGAAACTAATTTTGCTTATTTATTTATTATTTATTATGTGATGTCTCTATGTGTGAGTGATGTATATCTTTTGGGTTTATGTGTATATGGGTGCTTGTGTCCATGCACACACATCTAGAGGTTGGAGACGTAAGATATATTTTTAGTGAGAAATACCTTTGCTGGTTTAGAATTGATAGTATTGATAAGATAGTGTAAAAGAGAAGACAGGAAATTGTCAGCTTCAATCAGCTATGTAGTATAGTGAAAGAATGAGCCTCATGTTCTGCAATAAGAATATGTTAGATCTTTTCTATGCCTTCTTCAAGGTGCTGGGGTTTTTATGTTTCCCATTGAACTCGAGTCTTTCATTATTCTTTATACTTAAATGTCCAGGTGAAGTAAGGGATGGGCTCTGAATACTGGAATATAAGATTTCAGAGACAAGTATAGACTTCAGCTATGGGTTGATCCTGTGAAGGAGAAAATGGAAAGTCAGTAGATTCTGTGCAGAGGAGTCACAGCATGGGTGCCCCTATAGCGACATGCCTTCTCCTTGTGATGGGATTTCTGCAATGTTTCTTAGCACGCCAACAGGCAGGTGTCCTTTTCCTGTGTCCTCTGATACTGTCTTCTATTATAACTGTTTTCATTCAGTGATGTAACATACCGTGGATGGCAGGATGAGTGCCTGCAGTCCTGTGCGGTTGGACTCTTTCATGATACTGCTGCATCTGATGAGTTCATGCTCTTATGAAACATGAAGCTGTTCACATTTACTCTCCTATAGATCTTCGTCATGGGATTCTGGTTCCTGCTCCACCTCTACTTACAGGTGTGTGTGTGTGTGTGTGTGTGTGTGTGTGTGTGTGTGTTCACTGTAAGTATCTTTCAAGGTTCATTCATAATTGGCTGAAAGGGTAATATAACTAGATATTTAAGAATCTATTCAAGAAGCAATAAACAATATATTATGAGAACACTTTTCTAAATATTAAAATTATTTAAAAATGGTTATAAATGACCATGACAACAATAGTCCCAATATTGAAAATATATACACAGCATAAACTAAGGCACACTCAGAATAAATTAAGAGTTTCAAGTACTCAATCATATACAAAGTGAACTAAGAAAAAATAGTGTAATGGTTCACATCAAGGAGAGCAAAGAGAAAGCATAAGTAAAACAAATTCAGTATAGTGACCTAGAAGAAACTATTAAATACCAGAGAAATATTAATATCTTCATAAATCCACCATCTAGTTCTTTGGAAAGATGAAAGACAGATAAACCTACAGAAGTCTTGTTAAGGAGAAAAGTGAAAGAACAGAGGAAAGGGAGGACAGAATACAAAAGGAGAATAAAGAGGAGAAAGGAAGGAACTAATGAGCAAACAGAGCCCACACACTGAGAAGGGAATGGTTTTTAGGAACCGTAATGTTTGTGAAGTTCTGCCCTCTCATCTAAATGTGATGGAAATAGATGGGATTCCCATTTTCAGGAGTAAGCTTAACAACCATGGATAACTGATGTCTAGAGCAGATGCTGGAAATGAGTGAATTGAGTTCAAAGGTGAATTTGAGTATAATTGCAGGTTAGTCCATAGAAACCTTTCAAGGACCACAACTTCTTTGGTTACTGTTTTAGTTCCTTTTCCTGTTTTCACTACATTCCCTTTCAGAAGCAACTTAAGAAGAAAAGAACTTGTTCAGCTGATAGCTACAGAGGGACAGGGTTCATCCAGGCAGGTAAGACATGGTGGTACTAGCAAGAGGCTGTCTTGTCACATTGCTTCCACACTCAAGAAGCAGACAGTAAAGGATTCAAGCTGCTATTCATCTCTAATTCTTCACTTATTAGGTCCCAGACCCCAAGCAGGGAAAGGTGCCACCACAACAAGAAAGTCTCACCTTAATTAAAACAATAATGAAATTCCCATAAGCATGCCCAGAGGCTGTCCTGCAGGGTAATTTAGATGCTGTCAAACTAACAACACCCATAATCACTGATATTCAGAATATTCCAGAACCTATAGAATGAAGGAAGTTTTCCTTGTCACCTTTGCACATTAGATTTGTCTTAGAATACACTATAAGAAACAGAGGGTCTGTTTTAGAGGACCTCAAACTTAAGACATCTATCTATTCTAGGACTATTAACAAATGTGTACTTGTTATCATTAGCCTAGATTTATTTTCAGAATTCAAGAATGAGTCAGCCATAAGAAATATATGGCATAAATCTTTTTCAGAGGATACAATTCGTATTTTGATAGATTACAAAAATTCTTTTAATGTCATTTAATCTTCTCTGATAAAACATGTAACATTAGAATAAAGATTTTTGAAAAAGAGTGGAGGAGAGGTAGGGAAGGTGCCATCATGGCTCAACCCCTTTCCACATTTTTTGCCAAAAGCTGATGGTTTTCATATTTTTTTCTTCTGAGGGGGAGCATCTCAGTTAAAGGGGTGAACAGGATGAGTCTCTGTATGGGTTTTGACCTGTCTTCAAGTGTGGGAACACCAGACCTTGAGCAGAGACCCACTTCCCCTTCTGCCTGGGAGTAGGCAGCTGTAAGACAATGTTTACTAAAAACATGTTTACTAAAAACAATACAATGCCTGGGGGCATTAAGTTCCTGGAAAAGGCCTGCCCACAGAAACCACCCTGACCTCGACCTTGTCCAAAGACTAACCACCCCTTCTGCCACGCCCAGATCAGTTTCTGGGGTCAGAGCTGAACCAGCCAGGGGAGAGGAGAGAGCAGAAGCTTCTCTGGTGGGAGCCTTTCTTGGGAAGTTTTCTTGAACCTTTTTGGAGCCTGCTTAAAGTTTTCTTTACATCGTTGAACGAGTCTCTGTGTTGTCAATCCCTGACACCCTCCGCACGTTCTCGGACACAGGCCGCGCAGCAGACGCGACATTCAAGGTTTCTTTAAAATGGTCAATATGGGGTTTGAGAGATTGCTCAGTGGTTAATGACACCTTTTGATTTTGTGGCGGATCAGAATGTGGTTCCCAGCACTGTCACTGTGTGGCACAAAATCCCCTGCATCTCCAGCTCCAAGTGAACCTTTAACCTCTTTAACATCTGCCAGTCTCTCTCTCTCTCTCTCTCTCTCTCTCTCTCTCTCTCTCTCTCTCTGTGTGTGTGTGTGTGTGTGTGTGTGTGTGCATGTGTGTATGCATGTGTTTGTGTGAGCGTAAGGGTCTTTTCAAAAAGCAAATGTTAAAGAATGCTTATTCTAAGCTCCAGACAATAACAAATCTGAGTCTTTATCAGTTTTTAATAATAGAAAACTAGTAAGTGTATAATTACTATATGATTTGTAAGTTAAAAGTGCAAGGATAAACATTTGATTGTGTGATTGAGAAAATTTAGGTCTAATTCTTCTTTTCCCTCTGAATTCTGACAAAAATTCACATATCTCACCACAAAGTAAAATAATTCAAAGAATTATTGATTTGTTTTATTTTATTGGATGGTTTGTAACTCAGTTTTTCTACCTAAGACGTTTTACAGCAGGTGTTTATATCTCTCGATCAAGGGCTGCATGTGCCTTATGAAAACTATTGATATCATCCAACACAAAACCATAAACTTACTTCAAACATTGGAAGGATTTTTTGTAATTCTTTTGTAACTTGATTGAGCAATTCTTGAGTGTGAGTTTTGAATATAGTGATGTCTTATCACAGTGTCAAAAGCCTGCTTGAAGCTTGGTTACTGATCAATGGCAATGTAAATATGTGCTATTTATTATGAAGCAAAAAGGAAAAATGCATTCAGTCATTCCAATCAAAAAATCTTTTGCACCCCTAAATTCATCTACTTTATTCCATAAAAAATTCCAGAGTTGGGCTGGAGAGATGGCTCAGAGGTTAAGAGCACTGACTGCTCTCCCAGAGGTCCTGAGTTCAATTCCCAGCAACCACATGGTGGCTCACAACCATCTACAATTCAATCTGGTGCCCTCTTCTGGCATGTAGACAGAACACTGTATATGTAATAAATAAATAAATCTTTAAAAAAAATTCCAGAGTTGCTCAGAAAGTATCAGTCATTAATTTATAATTTCGTGAACTGTAGAGCTGATGTGCTTCTATTTCCTTCCCAGCCCCTGGATGATATTCTGTGATGGATAATCTTGATTGTCAACTTGGCCCATGTGAGAAGCCTCAGTTGAAGAATTGCCTCCATCAGATTGGCCTGTAGGAATTCCTATAGACAGTATTTTCTTGATTGTACATTACTATTGGAGGGCTCCACTCACTGCAGGTGGTGCCATCTATAGGCAGATGGTCCTGGGTTCTTTTAGAAGGGTAGGTTGTGGTGAGCCAAGGAGTAAACCAGTAAGCTTTGATCCTCTCTGGTGTCTGCTTTGAGCTCTAGTCTCAAGTTCTTGCCATGCCTTTCCACAGAGATGGACTATGACCGAGAAGTGTGAGCTGAAATAGACACTTTCCTCTCCAAGTTGCTTTTGTTAATAATATTATCCCAGTAACAGGAAGTAAACAAAGAGAGATGTCCAGGCAGGAAGTCACCTCCAAACGTGTAAGTTGCTCTACATATGATCTGTATAACCCACATCAATTAATGACAATTTCCTTGAAGAAACAAAAATATCAGATAGTGAATGTTGGTCATTTGTGCTAACCCAACAAAATAAAACCAGTGTTTTTTGAAGACCAGGCTGTCGGCAAGCCTGTAGATCTTTTTAATTAAAACTTTTAATTAAAAGATTTTTGAATTAGTGATTGATGCCAAAGAACCCAGACTATTATGGATGGTGCCAATCTTGGGTTGATAGTCCTGAGTTCTATAAGAAAGCAGGCTGAGTAAGCAATGTGGAGAAGACCAGTAAACAGCACTCCTCCGTGGTCTCTGCATCAGCTCCTGCCACCAGGTTACTGATCTGTTTGGGATATTGTTCTGCCTTGCCTAATGATGAGGAGTGATGTGGAAGTATCATCCAAAGAAACACTTTTCTCTCTACATCATTTTCTTCATGCTGTTTCATCTCAGTAATTAACCCTAACTAAGACATAAATTAGTACTGGGATAGTGGGGTTTTTCTGTGACAGACAGACCTAACAATAATGTTTAGAGGAGGATTGTAGAAGGACTTTGTAACTTAGGGAGACAAAAGCCGTGGATTGTTCAAAGCTTGGTGAGCTTGGAAGAAAAT
Organism: Mesocricetus auratus; assembly: GCF_017639785.1. NCBI lineage: Eukaryota > Metazoa > Chordata > Mammalia > Rodentia > Cricetidae > Mesocricetus > Mesocricetus auratus. The sequence continues at coordinate 142,646,752 of NW_024429266.1, read as the reverse complement.
GTTGTTGAGAGAAATGCAAATATTAGAGGGTCGGCTTGTGAAGTTTCAATGGACAATGTGAGAGTCACTTAATGACTCTATCAAAGACTTTTGTTATTTCTACTTAAGAATCTGTGGTTCTGGTTTGTTGGGGATGAAGAAACAACTGTTATAACAAGATATCTGAACCACTGCTGGGACAATCAATGCTGGTCATTTAGGGCTATGAATCAACTGTAATTAAGAAAAGACCAGCATAATCAGGGTGCAGTTATCTGGGAATTGCTTCCTCAGGGTCAGCACACAAAACCTGTGTTCTGAAGACCGGCAAGGATGTACATCATTCCAGCAGCTGAATTTGGTAGTACAAGAGTCACCCAAGTAGTACTGGTTTTTGAGCACATAAAGGGGTTATGGAGAACGGCTGAAGCTTGGACTGTGTGGCAAAGAGAGCCCAGCAACGGCTATTGGTGAAAGTGCAGCCCGTTTTCAGTGAGAGACCAGCATTTTTGAGATGCCAGTGCCACAGGATGACCACCAAGAGCAGCAGCAGGTGTGGAGTGAAGCCAGCCAGAGTCTAGAAGACCAGCTGTGTGTGCTGCAGAGGGCAGAGCTTGAGAAGTGACCCAAGTCCATTGGAGGATCCCAGAATGTGAATGGATCCCAAATATTGGACACTGAGTTATTTATTTTTTGAGTTTACTTTTGCTTTGTTCAGATTGCGACTGTGTCTTGATTCTTCCCTCTTGAAGTAAGAAAGTATTTAACTTGTTTTTGACAATATAGGGGCACACAGTTGTGAGACAAGGTATTTTAAAGGAGACAACTGAATTTTTAAGGGATGTGGTTTTCAGACTGTGAAGGCCTTTGCAATTAGGAATGTTTATGTTATGATGTCAATAAAACCTGTGATGCTTGGCATGAACAAGAAAGGAAAAGTTATGGGTTAATGGGGACATATTTGTGTGTCAACTTGACAAGGGATCAGCTGTGCTGGCTAGTTAAAATTAAGTTCATGTGTGCATGCTACTGCATGCACCTGCAGGTCAAATAACAATTTGCCGTTTACTTCTCTTCTTCACCGTGTAGAGTGCTGACCCTCCTCATGCTATTCTTTCTTTTTGGAGCAATCTGCCTTGTGACATTAACTTGTCAAACTCCTGTAAAACCTCATCTTTTTGTACCCTATGTTATATTCAGTCTGTTCCTGTGAACTGTTAATTCCTTCTCAAATTGCACCACAATTTGAGATTATGAAAGAATTTTGCTTCTCATTTGCTGTCTGCTGATTTTCTGCCTATATTCCTAAGCTCGACAGAGTATATATTCTCACCTGTTTTATTCCAAAATACTCTTATTATCCATTTCAGTGCCAGGGGAGGAAAATATGGGTACCTAATGAATATTTGTTGAGTGCAGGATGGGTTCCTGTCATAGATCTGGTGCTATGACTGAGAGAAGTGTGGGCAGATGCTTTTCAGGGAGTTTGTGGATGCTCACTGGACTCTTGTCATAAGTGACTTGTTCAAGCTCATATTGCTTACACAGATAAGTTATTACTTAATTATGGGAAATGAAAGAAGCTTCACAGGGATGTTTTCTATGTGAAATATTACTGTAACTTTTCATGTAGAGCCATTTTCATTGAAAAAATAATTATATGTTGAAATTCATGAGTTAAAGCTCATTGGTTAGTTAGTTAGTTAAGCCTGATATCTCTTAAAGCTAAGTTATAAAAACCCTCTGAATATTTAAATTATTGAGTAGGAATCAAGTGCTGAATTTGTGTCATAATTCATTGTAAAAATTTAAACTGTCAATTCAATATTTACATCATCTGATATAATTTATTTTCCACCATTTTAAAAATTGCATGAGTCTGGGAAATTTGTTGAGAAAAGGAATTTATTGAATTTATGGTGCTGAAAGGCTGAGAGTCCACTGAGTGTGTGTGTTTGATCTGCTAAGGTCCACTCTGGCTGCGTCTTACAACCGTGGGATGTAAGGGTCAGGTAGGAAATGCTATGGCATACAGTAAGGCATTGAACAGGAAAGGGCCAATTTGGTCTTTAAAAATATCCTATTTTCCCAGGAACTGACTATCTGGAGGACTTGATTAATTCCTTCTGAAGGTGAAGTCATTAGTGATCCATTTGTATTGTGTGGGGATCCATCTCTCAACACCTTCAGCGTCAGTCACCATACAAGTAACTATCATCTACCTTATGAACTTAGGGGACATTCACACATACCCCTATTGTCTATGATTAAAGTTTGTTATATTTCTTATAAAATAACCATCAGAGCCATATGACTAATGTAAGGGACTACTGCTAAAACTATCCCAGGATTAAAAAAATCTCACAGGTAAATACTGATAATGATTTGAAAGAAATAATAATGAAGTTAAAGTGAGGAAGTTAAGAATCACCACCAAACACTTTACCCTGAAAGCAACATGGCAGCACACTCTTGTGCATGTGTATTGGGCATAGGATTCAGGATTGAGTTGGGCTACACAGTAAGACTCCATCTCAAATATTTAAAAAGGCAACAAAAATAGCAATGTAAAAATGTTAGCACATGTATTTCTAGATTTCTGTTTTCTCTGGTTTTATGTATGATGTTTCCTTAAATAATAAATTGTTGCATAAAGAGTTTATTTAGACATAAAGAACCCAGTTCTGTCATCTGATGCAAAATATAAGCAAAGTTAGTTAAATTCAGAGGAATAAATCAGCTATAAACATTTTCTTTCATTTCAGGATCATGAGTGTGTGCATGCGTGTGTGTGTGTGTGTGCGTGCGCATGTGTATGTGCTAATTATGTGTACTATGTTTCTGTGTATGTCTATGGGAGTGCAGGTGCCTGAGGAGGTCAGAAGGAGAAGACAGATCCTCTAGAGAAGTTAGAGGCAGTTACGGGTTGTCTGATATGGGTGCTGGGAACTAAACGCTGGTCCTCTGCAATAACTGGACACATTCTTTACTTGTGAACTATCTCTTCACATTGGTAAAAGCCAGTATCTTCAAGCCATTATTTTATCATTTAAGCAAATGTGTTCTAGAATACTGCGATGTATGTGTCATGAATTAGCATTTTAAGTGCCCTGACAAGGCTCAATCATTTACTTCCTGCCATCATGTGAACAGGTATCTTCCTCACCCTCAATTCTTTTAATTTCCAGCCTGCACTAGGAGTAGTTAGGTCATGAAAACTTGCCTCCAGTATATGGAAGTTGAGTCATGAAAAAAGGCTTCAGACAAATATTCCAGTCCCCACCCCACCCACCCAAAATCTGAAAAAATGTTTTTAAAAATAACTACATATGGAGATGGCTCCGCAGTTAAGAACATTTGCCGCCCTTGAAGAATATGTAAAAGTGGATCCCAGCATCCACATTAGGGGCTCACAAGTGCTTGTAACTCCAGCTCCAGAGAATTAGCCTTCCCTCCTGGCCTCCCCAAGCACCTGCATTCATGAGCACATTTCCTCACATAGACACAAATGAATATACACAATTAAAAGTAAATATTATAAAAGAAACTATATATGGCTAATAAATATATGAAAAAAATTTTAAGACCCATCAGGAAAACAAATGTCAAAATTGAATTGCCCTTCCTTATTCCCCTAGCCTATTAGATCTATGACCATCTTGACAAGCAAGCAAAGACCAATGTTATCATTAATGCACTGCCAGGAGGAATGTACATAAGGGCAGCTTCAGTGGAGGTTCTAAAAAAACAAACAAACAAAAAACAAAAAGAAACAAAACAGAAAACCCCACTAAAAATAAGTTGAACAAAGGATCCAGGTATATCACTTCTGGGTATGTTCCTAAAGGCAATGAATTTATCACGTGAACATGATACACACATATTGTATATTGCAACAATGATCCCAAGATTCAAGATGTGGAATCAACACATGTATTTGTGACCAGAATAATCAGAGAAGAATTAGATTGATAGGGTGTTCTTTTTTTTGGAAATTGACAAAATGATAGATGTAAATATCAAGTTGTCTTTTTGTCTCAGGCTCAGGAAGACAACCATTCTACACTTCTATAATATGAGCGCTATAAAGTTTTAAAGCATGGAGCTGGAGAGGTTGTCTGGTTGCTAGAATGATTGCTAACCACTTGTGAAACTCTGGGTTTGAGTTCCAGAACTGCAAAAGCAAGGTGTGGTGATGAAGGCCTGTAATCCTAGGACTCTGGAGATGGAGGCAAGGGGACCAGGAGTTCAAGATTATCTGAAGCTACATAGCAAGTTCAGGGTTATTCTACAGTACAAGAGATGTGGTCTAAAATGTAAAATAAAATTAAAGGGAGAGGGAGCAACCTGAGGAATAGAGAGACTTTTACGGATGGGTAAGGAAAGGGGTGAGGATGGGGGTAGAGGTGTAGTTAAGTGAGAGTGACAGAGAGAGTAGACATTATCTAAACATGATACAGCCATGTCTGAAGATGTGTGATTAATACACATTAATAATTAAAGTGTACAAAAGGTCCCAGGTAGCAGTGTAGCCCTTTCACCATGTGTTCACGAAGAACAAACCTTCACTGGACTCTAAGTCACTGAGAACCTTAATTGTGAACTTTGAAAAATCCCAAACTATAAAAAACCACCTGTTGTATTTAAATTACTGAGTGTGAGGATTTTTTGTCACATCAGTGCAAAAATATCACCTTTTTTATCTCCTGGTTTTCTGTACATGTTGCCTTTAACACTTAGGATTCATCCCTGATGATGGATCAAAATGTTCAAATATCACACACACAATTCAAAGATATTTGAAACATCTCCATGAACCTACCACTAATTTCCACATTGGCAAAATGATTAAAAAAGACTCAGTTGCTCTAAAATATTCCTTTGCTTTCTTTCCAGCCAACTTCCTCTTCCACCATTTTTCTAATTTTTCTAAATCACTATTTTCATCCTTGCTATCATTGCTTCTATTCGCCAGCCATGAGTCTCCCCAAATTGAATCTGCAGGGCATACAAATCCCTCTGGCTTCTTTCATTTAATATATTTTGGATTGTATTCAGGTTAATATATCATAAACATATATACTTATGGTATATTTTTGTTATATATAAATTTTGTCCTTTTCCTGTTATTGAATGTCATTCCTTTGTATGACTACATCAAAATTTATCTACATCTTCATTTGTTGACCGATTTTTTGACTTTGTTTTTCATTTATTTATTTATTTGTTTGTTTGTTTGCTTATTTTTCAAGACAGGGTTTCTCTGTGTAGCCATGCCTGTCCTTGGACTGGCTCTGTAGACCAGATTTACCTTGAACTCACAGAGATTCACCAGCTTCTACTGCCCAAGTGCTGGGATTATAAGTATGCACTACCATTGTCCAGTGGCTCTGTTGGCTCTTAAGGAGGTGTAACTCTATTGATACATAGTACAACTTGCTCTGCAGAAATCGTCTATTAATTTATTCTTGCAACCTAATTTTCTCCCTTTTCCAGCAACATAGGAGATATTACAGCCAAAGAACACATGCACTGGTGGAATTGGCTAAAAATATAATACCAAACAGCAATAATGCCAAGCACTATTTCATTTAAATTGCATTTTTAATATCGCACTTATGTTTTTTGAAGATTTACTGTGCAAACTATTTCATTATCATGAAACATGTCATGTTTCTCCTTATATTTGTTTGCTTATTACTCAACTTTTTATCTGTGTTATACACATTTATTTCTTAAGGACCCAAGGTTTCTAAATCTCTTTTAAAAACTTTCTTACCATGTTGGAGACACACTTCAGGTTAAGAGTTCTTGCCACTCTTGTAGGAGAGGGAGTTTTGCTCTAAGTCCCCATGTCAGGCAGCTCACAACTGCTTGTAACTCCAGTTCCAGGGAATCTGATGTCTCTGGCCTCCATCAGACTGCACGCACAAAAAAATAGGGTGAATTTCACAATAATCCCATAATGTATGAAGTTCAGCCTGTCAGCCAGAATGTTGATGTGGAAGGTAGATGCATGGAAGTAGATGTATGGCAAATCTACCAACCCTTAGCAATACTGTATGAGAAATGAGTGAAAGAGCAGGCACTTGACCCTAGGGAATATGTATTTAATGTTGGTTTGTTTCAACACCATGGCAACAGTTGCAAATGCCTGCTGGCAAGCCATGTCTCTTACGCTTTGTCAGCTGATAAACCAAACAAGAGGCAGTCACTGGAACACCACTAAGGAAATTAAACTACCTTTGAAGTTTTCAACTTTGAGGCTACCTCTTTCTTTTTACCAAACCATTTTAGTAGTGGGATTGAATGCTGGTACTTAGGAGAAAGGCTTGGCAAAACACAGACCTATTCTCAGTTCACTGTAAATTTCAAGTCCCTTACTGTGTGTGTGTGTGTGTGTGTGTGTGTGTGTGTGTGCGCGTGTGTGTGCACGTGAGTGTGTGTGTGTGTGTGTTCGTGCAATAAAGCTGGGTAGCATGTTGATTTTCCTTGGAATTCAATGGTTGGCTCTTTTGGTCTCCATCCCTTTGCTATGTATGCACCTGGGTCATGCAAAGGATCTTCTCATAAAATCACAGGAAGAGAAGTGGGTGAGCAAAACTGTGAAAATTCATCACTGCCCTCTTTCCTATTGCATTTGCTAATATTCAGTTCGATACAATCAGAAGATTATTAAGGCAATCTGATGATAGACTACAATTAGAGTGTGGAATCTTGGGACACTATCCAGATACTTTCAGAAAACTAGCTCTTAATTTTTCACTCAAGTGGCATTAATTCTTTGTCACATTTATGTAAATATTTTCTCCAAGGTTTTTTATTGGCTTTTAAACATCATTTATGGCAGCTTGGCCTTGCTGAAGACCTTAATTTTTATGTAGTTTAAATACCATGATTCTTCTTTTATTATCTTCTCCTTCCTCCAGTATGATATTCCTGGGAAAATTGCAAGAGAGCCATTGTTTCAATAGCTTGATAGCAAAAGGAAGAGTTCACATGTCTCTCTCTAGAATATCTTCGTTCCTGGCAGGATTTTTACACACATTGATTAAGGGTTGTATTGGAAGTGGCACCTATGACTTTCAATTGTTGGGGCACCTATGACTTTCAATTATTAAGATAAGGCAGGACCCTGTAGCTGATAGACACAGGGAATAGTCCCTTGAGAGATTCACTAGTCTTCTCCATCTGTATAGTAAGATTTTCCAAAAATCTTTGGCTGACAGCTGTTTTATATTCCATGGTTCTTCAGCAATATTATCTGGTCTCTGTTGGTTTGGACAATTCTTCCTTTGGTCTCCTTTTGTGTACCTTGTGTAATTATTGCATTCACCAGTTGGCTTTGGGGATCCCTGGGGTGACTCAGTTTATCTCTTTTTAATTGGTCTCTTCGGTCAAGCTCCCACATGTAGTTTTCTCAAAGTAGCAAAAGTATGAGAGAAACCTCTGGAAAACTCAAGTCAGGACTTGAAAGATGGCTAGCACATCAATCATATTCTGTTGTACAGAGGAAGTAGTGAAGTCAGGTTAGATATGAAGAATAGATTCCCCTTTTCCTTGTATATAATGCAAAGAATTCTCCATAACCTTGCTGAAACGAATGAATATATGCAAGACAGTGTGTGGATATGCCAAATAGGATCTGAGATATACAGTACCACAGTGGCTGGCCTTCTCTAGCAAGTAGTCATTTCTCTGAAGTGCTCATTTCCTGGCATATGATATCTGCTCAAGTTATTTTGTGGTTTAGCTAAATAAAGGACAATTCACCGTAAAGTCGAGCATATTTATTAAATTTGTATACTCTTGGGGGAATCTTTATATAAATAGATTTAGTAAGAGTTCTATTCCTGTCTATGGGATTATGTTTTCTAATATCCAGTTTGGAAATTTGTAAACAGCAGGATCTAGAATGCTAAACTGACGAGCATTTTAATTAGTGTTAGCCACAACAGACATGAAATGGATCCTTTGTTGCTTTAAGTTACTAGTAGAATACTAATTATGCATGAAGAGACTGAGAAAAAAATCAAAGTAAGGAAAAGGATGTTTACTCAGTGTTAATGTTATACATCTATTCATTTGGGGACGTTGAAGGGAAAACAAGAGAATATTTGTATGTTGTACATCTAGCTAGTATGTTACATAATATGCATAGTAAATTAACATTAAGAATATTGTTTGAAGAAAGACAATCTTGTCTGTGTGTTTTATCAATTATTTTATCTGTGGCTGACATGGGATGGGTGCAAGTTTGATATTTATACTTACCAATACTATTCTTGACCAACTTTTAACCGGGCTGGTTTGAGATTCCACTGTATGCTCAGACCAATATTTCTCATTGCTAAGGAGACTACAGAGATCTACCATGGAATCAATCCCAGGAAAGATCAGAAGGAACCTATATAAGAGATCACATAAAATTCAACACCTGTAGGGATATCAGCTTATACCTGTAAGGTTTATGGAACCCTTCAAAGAGAAGAAAACAGCCTTCCAACAGCCTTTGTCCCTGGGAACTTTCCAACATAAGGTCATTTCTTCTATCCCTCACCATTTTGCTTACACCTACTCTTTCTTGCCTGCTTTTGAGCAGAGGCATTGGTCATAACCCCCTTTCCTTTAAAACTCATGTATGGATGTTTGCCTACATGTATGTATGTCTCGACATCTTGCCAGACAAAGATGGTTAGATCACTTGGAATTGGAGTTACATATGGTTGTGAGCTGCCAGATGAGTCCTCTGGAAGAGCAATTGGTGCTCTTAATCACTGGACTATCTCTTTATCCCACACCTCTTTTTTTAAACATGACTGGCTACTGGGAGTGTATTTACTCTGTCCTTTCTCTTTAGTTCATATGCCTCAATTCCCAAAAGATAACTGAGCTCAAAGTATGCAATTTTTAGTGAAGCTTTGTCAATTCAAAATAATACAAGTGAGATAAGTACAAAGAATAATTCCCACCTGCTGCTTGAACCCCTTTGGAACACAGATCACATGATGGTACTTGTGGAGTTTCTGTAGCACTTTCTCACAGGACGGCTTTTCTCTCAAATGCTATGTTGAGTCTGTGCTGCCTGGTACAGTTCACAAGGCTCAGAGAATTTGACTGAGGGTATTTGCTCTTGAACTGAACACCAACAAAGTAAACATATCAGACCAAAGTGGCTCAGCCTTCTGCATTGCTCTTTCCAGTATGTAGAATCCACATGGTCTCAGGCCACATAAAGTTTAATATTTTAACTGTTAATATCCTTGCCAGAAAAGAGCTCACAAGGCTGGATGTTTTCATTGCATCTTAGTTTCCCTTTATCAAAGTCCTGGGTGCTAGTTGTTTTTTACTGATAACCCTGAGAGGAGAGGCTCAGTGAGGAATTTTCTAGATCTGCCCTGTAGATATATCTTGTGGTGGATTGTCTTGGTTGTTAATTGATTTGGGAAATCCCATCCTGAATGTAGGTGGCGCCATTTTACAGGGTGACTCTAAAACTCTGTCAGAGTGGGGAATGCAGAATACTAAGCAACAGATCAATAGAGCAAGAGTCCATGGGTTTATTCTTTTCTCTGCTCTTGACTGCAGATGGAATGTGACTAGTTGTTTAAAGTTCCATGCTTGTCTTCTCAAAAGAATAGACTATAACTTGAAATCAGGAGCCCCATTCCTCTCTTTTCCTAAGTTGCTTTCATTAGGTGTTTTGTTACAGCAGCAGAAATGGAGCTAAAGCATCATGCATGCGTAGATCCTGCCTGCATGTGAGTATGTGTGTATATAACCAGTTAGCGAAACAAAAGCTGTGTTCTAACACAGTGTAATCTCAATTTGTGCTATAAAGAACTACTTCTCTGTAACATCACAAGCTCTGATGTTGCAAGTCTGAACAAAACATCTGTAACCATCCACATTGCTGCTCTCAGGCATTGTGCTTTTTCCAGACACCAGTGAAACAACTTCTTGAAACTAATCTCTGCTTTAGCTTTATATAACTGAAAAAGGCTGTAAGGAGTGTATGTTTGTTTATATTATTATTAATTGAAGTTATTTTAATAATTACTATTTTATTTTATATCCAGATCATTTTCCCCTCCCTCTGCTCCTCCCATTCCCTCCCCAAACCCATCTACTTCTCCTTTGTTTCTATTCAGAAAAGGGTAGATCTCACATGTTGTCCACAATGCATGGCATAGCAAGTTTACGTATTAGCATCAAGTTCCTTCCCTCGTATTAAGGCTGGGCAGGGCCACCCAGCATGAGGTTTGAGTTCCTGGAATCCTACCAAAGCATTAGGTCCAGGCCCTGCTTCCACCACTAGGAGTCCCACAAGTAGACCAAGCTACAAAACTGTCCAGTATGTGTTTCTTTTCTTTATTAATCATTTTTTAACTTTAAAGCAATCTTTTCTCATTTTACCTTCAAATCCCAGTTCCACTCCCTCTCCTCCTCCTTCTCCCCCCACTTCCCCCCACCCCACCCTCCATACACTCCTCAGAGTATGGGAAATCAACAAAGTCTGACACATCACTTTTGAGGCAGGAACAAGACCCTCCCCCACTATGTCTAGTCTGAGCAAGGTATCCCTCCAAAGAGAATGGGCTCCAAAAAGTCAGTTCAAGCACTAGGGATAAATCCTGGTCCTATTGTCAGTGGCCCCACAGACTGCCCAAGTCAAAGGGATATCTTGATTGAGGGAGTCGTTTTGGAGCTAGTAAGAAACCTGGTAGTAGGTAAATTCCCAGGAATCTACAAGGATGACCCTAAGCATTAATGGAGATGGTGCCTGAACTGGCCTTCTCCTCTAATCAGATTGATGACTACCTTAATTATCATCATAGAACCATCCATAGTAGCTGATGGAAACAGATGCAGAGATACACAGCTAAGCCCTGGGCAGAGCTCCCAGAGTCCAGTGGAAGAGAGGTAGGAGTGACAATATGAGCAAAGGGGTCAAGATTGATTTTTGGGGATACCAACAGAAACAACTTACCTAAGCTAGTGGGAGCTTACTGACCCTGGACTGGCAGGGGGAACCTGCAGGGGATCAAATTAAGCCCTCTGAATGTGTGTGAGTGTATGTTTCTTAATGTTCTCTGCCCCATAGCTATTTCCAAGTTTCTATCCCTAAAAGTTGTGAACTAAGTACAAAACATTTTTCCTGCTGCCCCTGGGTTTCAATTTCAAACTCATTTTAAAACAAAGGCTTTCCCGTTTCTTCTGTAACAACAAACCACATAACATCATTGTAATAAGCTAAACCAGAAAATTAACCATGGCCCTGGTAAGAAGACTAGGAGAAATAAACTTGCCAGGCAATTTGTTATGGGAGACCCAGGAAAGGAGACATTGTGCTTGTTGTCCTTGACAATAATACAGGTTTGGATCCTGTGAGTGTCTCCTCCTCCCCTACCTGGCCAGAGACTAGAAATGCCACAATGTTCATGCACACTGGTTCCTGGTCTATTTTCTCCTTTTTATCTTTCTTTTCTTTTTACTTAGCAACCTGAAAGCTCTACTTTCGTCAGATATTTAGTTGGCCTTTGAAGGTGTGTCAGGAACTCCAACCTAGAGGGCAGGATTGCAAGGTGAATGGACACATCATGAGGTTCTGTAGTTCAAAGAGCTGAACTGACCAAGCCACTATCTTCACTTGTCTCACCCCAGTAAACTGTCATTAAGCTCTGTACAGATAGGGTGCCCATTGGCAAAATCTCCTTGGGACTCTTCTTGCTACACAGAACCTCTGCTTACTTCCTTTCTCGTGAGCTAATTATAAAATAAATCTCCTTTCTGATTAAAGGGGAAGGCCTGTTCAGACACTCGCTCCATTATTTCTAGGAATCTTAACTGTGGTCATCCCGGTGGGTTCCTGAGAATTTCTCTAGCACCAGATTTCTCCCTAATCCCATAAGAGTTCCCTCTATCAAGATATCTTTTTCATTGTTCTCCTCTTCTTTCTCTCCCCCAACTCGGTTTTCTTGATCCCTCAAATTCCCATCCCTCATTCTTTCCCTTCTACCCCCAATCCCAGTTTACCCAGGAGATCTCTATTTTCCCTTTCTGTTGTCTTATGTGTATCACACTTAGGGTCCCTCTTTTACCTAGCTTCTCTGGTGTTGTGAATTGTAGCCTGGTTATTCTTTGATTTACATCTAATATCTACTAATGAGTGAGTACAATCTGTGTTTGTCTTTCTGGGTCTGGGTTACCTCACTCAGGACTTTTCCCCCCTATTTTTTCTAGTAACATTCATTTGCCTGAAAATTTCAAGATATCATTGATTTTTATTGCTGAGTAATACTCAATTGTGTAAATGTACCACATTTTCTTCATCCATTCTTTGGTTGATGGGCATCTAGGTTTTTTTCAGTTTCTGGCTACTACAAATAGTGCTGCTATGAACATAGTTGAACAAATGCTGTAACTGTCATCATAGAACCAACATCCAGTAATTGATGGAAGCAGATGTAGTGACCCACAGATAAGCACAGGGTTGAGCTCCTGAAGTTCAGTTGAAGAGAGGGAGGAAGGATCATATGAAAAGGGAGGGTCAAGATTATGATGGGGAAAACCAAAGAGATAGCTGACTGAAGCTAGACGGAGCTCATGGACTATGCATGGAGAGTTGGGGAACCTGCATGGGACCAGACTAGACCCTCTGAATATGCTTGACCCTTACGTGACTTGATCTGGGGGTGGATCCCTAGCAGTGACCTAATCAGGGGGCATGAACTAGGTTTTTGGAGCCCTTTTCCTATGGTGGGTTACCTTGATCAACATTGATACAGGGGGAGAGGCTTGGCCTTGCCTCAACTTGGTATATCAGACTTTGTGGACTCCCCAAGGAAGGTCTTACTTCCTCTAATGAGTGGATGGGGGCGGGAAGGGGAGAGGTAGGGAAGACAGGAGAAGTGGAAGGAGGGGGAACTGGGATCGGTATGTAAAATGAACAATCCTTTTTAAGATAAATTTTCTTTCTATAACTAACAATTGTTGTCACTGGAATTCAATCCTTGAGTTCAGGGCACAAAGGATGGGAAGTCACAGGTCTTGGGTTTCTTTTGTGGCCATTATTTGTCTGGTACTAACAACCTCTGGTAATTATCCTCATCAGAACACGTGGAAGTCTCAGGCATACTCAAGAACCCCTCCCCCATCACCTTAGCTTTACTCTCATCTCAGTACCACACTGCCAGCTAAACCACAGGATTTATTTAAATTCCAGCGATTTTTTTCATTAAAGTTCCCTTCCCTTTGTCACAATCATCTGGCAATTTTCACACAGGGTTCAAACTCATTAACCACTTATTTTCATTTCATTATTTTTAATGTGATAGAAAAATAATCTCTCTCCAAGCTAGAAGCTGAAACAGGACTCAAGCTCTAATGTTGGTTTCCAGATGGAATGGCCTTTCCCACACCAAGAGCAGTCACTAGGGGAGCAGAGTGTTGCACTGATGTCTACTTGGGTACTGGGATGAACATGAAAGTAATTAATGCGTGTAGCTTGAGTTTCAGAAATGTGAAAAAGACTTTGCATAGAGTCTTTAAGGTTCCCCCCAAGAAATGTGGTCAGGGAGCTAGGACTAAGAGTCCACAGCAAAGGAAGCAATACATGTGTTCTATGGGGGCCCAAGACCCTCTAGGGCGCTGGGAGGAACCTAACAAACTCGGCCATCTAACAACTTTAGTATCTCTGGCTTCACAGGTATCAAACAAAGCCCAATCTTTACCTCCCCAGTAACACCTGAGAAGTGGAGGCAGCCTGACTGAGACCTAATAACATAGATGGCCTGTTAACTAAACCAGTTTCCACTTGTTTGCAGGACCACCTGTTCCCTTGGAACTGTTTAATAGTAGACACACCCTGCTTTGTTAGGCAGTAAGGAAGTTTACTCCTGTGGCATTACCAAAGCTTTTGCCTGAAGAGCAAACAACTCAATTCCTTTCTTTCCTTGAGTTCAGCTCTTTCCTTTCACCCTCCTTCAATAGTTACTTTTGTGTTATCCAGAAAATTCCTCTCAACTTGATTTTCTGCTTTTCACTGGTAGGTGGCTAGTTAGCTATTAGGGGAGTTGGCTGTCACTGGGAATCAATCTTTCCCATATATCATGGCTTTCAATTGGCATTAGTTTATGTTGGACTGGATTCACAGCCATCATCAGCTACAATGGCTACATTCAGCATGCAGGTTACAGGTTGGACACACCTATTTGCAGTTCAGGTAAAGAATAAGAACATACTAGGTAGTCAACAATCTCATTATCCAGGAAGGGCATTTAAGCTAGCCTCTCCATTATTGCTTAGAGAGTCTTCATACAGTGGCTGATGGAAGCAGAGGCAGACACCCTCAGCTAAACACTGAACTGAACTCCTGGAACCCAGTTGCAGAGAGGGAGGAGTAATAAGCATGGCTTAGTGGGTGAAACCAACAGAAACAGCCAATCTGAACAAGAGGGAGCTCATGGATACAAGACTGATGGCTGAGAGGCCATCATAGGACTGATCCATACACCCTGAACATGGGTGTCAGTGAGGAGGCCTCAGCAATCTTTGGGGCCTCGGGTATTAGATCAGTATTTATTCCTAGAATCTAAATGGACTTTGGGAGCCTATTCCACATGAAGTGATGCTCTCTCAGTCTGGACACATGAGGAAGGGCCTAGGCCCTGCCCAAATGATCTGACACACTTTGGAAATCCCACATGCAGGACCTCACCCTCCCTGGAGAGTGGAGTGGGGATTAGATGGAGGGTTGAGGGAGTTAAAAATAAATAATAACAAAAAAGAATGAGAAAATACTATTACCTCCCTTCCATTAGAGACAATCAAAAGAGAACTGTCCATCACTAGAACATGAACTCCTCCCCCAAAAGAATTTTCAATTCTAAAGGTTGTAGAAGTCATAAGAGAACTGCCTAAGATGTGGATGAAAGCAATGGTCTCTTTGGCTGTTTTCTATTGTCACCTCTTTGTAAAGACAGTATGCCTTGCAAAGGTCCCCTTTGTCATCCACCTTTCATTTTGGGAATGTGTCATCATCTTTTCTGCAGTAAACTCCTACCTTTACTGTCCTTGTATCATATCTGAATTATTTCAATGAATATCACAGGGAGTGGGGAGTTAAGAAGAG
The DNA here is from genome assembly GCF_017639785.1 of Mesocricetus auratus. Lineage (NCBI taxonomy): Eukaryota > Metazoa > Chordata > Mammalia > Rodentia > Cricetidae > Mesocricetus > Mesocricetus auratus. The sequence goes on along the minus strand of NW_024429266.1, from coordinate 142,631,640 downwards.
TCCAGAGCCTAATCTTGGGGAAAATACCCAAGAAATTTTCTGGTAGAGGTGGGGAGCTGGAGAATGTGTGTTCTCTGTTGCTATCCATCTTTGATTAATTGCTGTGTCTGGGAGATTCTCATTTTTATATTCTGCTCCTATAGTATTGTTGGTCAAGCTCAGACATCAACATCCATCCCACCTATGGAATGGCAGGTGCTGCTTTAACTAAAGCACACAGTCACCAAAATGGAAGAAAATAGGTTGAAGGACTGTGGGAAGAGCACTTTAAAGTGTATGAAGTAATATTTTCTTCTCTCAAGTATGGCAGAAAAGGCATGAAAAGGTCAAGTTGAAGGGCAAACCAGAAATTCTATAACAAAAATTATAAGGACTTTTTTATCACAGTGAAGATTTATGGAAAGTCAGTCAAAAATATCAAATATCTTTCAAATCCACAAAGGTAGTACTATAAGTACAGATTGGAGTCTGAAGGACACTCACTGGGAGTTCTTGAATTACAGAATGAAGAACTGAGTGAGAGACATATGACTAGTGGTAGAAATAGGGTAGTACATTAAGGGAGAAATGTCCTCCTGATATTGCAATGGGCCAGAGAGCTAGGATATGTTAGACCAGTGTTTCTCTACCTTTCTATATTGTGGTGACCTCCACCAATAAAATTATTTTCATTGCTGCTTCAAAACTGTAATTTTCTACTGTTTTGAATCATAATGTAAACATCTGATATGCAGAATATCTCATGTGTGACACCTGTGCAAAGGGGTCATGACTCATTGGTTGAGAACCACTGTATTTGGCCATAAAACAGGACCATTTATGGATTAGATATATAGAGCCAGACTTCTGTATTGTAGATAGAGGTTTTTCTCATGCATAATTTGTTCTTTACCAGTATTCGGTCTGGTTTGAGTTTTCAAGTCATTTTTGTCATTGATTTTTCATATGCTTCTCATCCCCTCTCCTCTCCTCTTCTCTCTTCTCCCCTCCTCTCTTCTCCTCCCCTCTCCCCTTTAATCTTTTCCCTCTCATCCCTTTCTCAAAAGCATGCGTACTCTGTTGTTCTGTATGTCTCACTTCCCCCTTTCTTTCTCTATCCTTCCCTTTCTCTCCTGCCTCTTACTCAAGCACATTTTTTGTCATGTATACTAAATTTTTGGTGATAGGAGTGACCATTAATATTAGTAAATTGACTTCATCCAGAGGGAAAAGTCCCAATGAAACATTCCAACACAAGAACAGACTTATATCTCAGTGACCAGTGACAAGAGGTATAATTCAAGTTGGAGTCAATTGCTCAGTGGAGCTGAATTCCACTACTAGGGGAGTTTATAGAGAGGGATGCCACCTGCCTTGATGTGCTCATTTAAAAGAGGTAGTTCCCAGGTCACCTCTCCAAAAGATTCCATGGTCATGAAGTTAACTATAGCTATATCTAGTTTCAAAGTGATTTATATAGTGTCTGAGGGAGAAGCTGCAGCAATTATGTTTTATAAAATAAATGCTTTTAAGAGGCCAGCAAGATGGGAAAATGGTTTTCCAAGAGAAAACAAAGCAAACTTCTTTTTTATGTTACTTAAAAAGGTCATGAGACTTTTCAGCTCAAGAATTCCAGTTTACCAACTCTGAGCTATCATCTTACTCCTATCAGAATAGCTAAAATCAAAAACACCAATGAGTTTGTGCTGGAGAGGATGTGGAGAAAGAGGAACACTCCTCCACTGCTGGTGGGAGTGCCAACTTGTACAGCCACTATGGAAATCAATATGGAAATTCCTCAGGAAAATGGGACTCAGTCTGCCACAAGATCCAGCAATTCCACTCTTAGGCATATACCAAAAAGATGCCCATTCACACAAGGATGTCTGTTCCACTATGTTCGTAGCAGCATTATATGTAATAGCTAGATCCTGGAAGCAACCTAGATGCCCCATAACTGAAGAGTGGATAGAGAAAATGTGGTACATTTACACAATGGAGTACTACTCAGCAGAAAAACACAATGGAATCTTGAAATTTGCAGGCAAATGGAAGGCACTAGAGGAAACCATCCTGAGTGAGGTAACCTAGACACAAGAAGGCAAACATGGCATACTCACTCATATATGGATTTTAGACATAGATTGGGGGAGTGTCAGCCTACAATACCAGTGCCAGTGAGTCTGGAAAACAGGGAAGTTCCCAAGAGAGATGCATGATACCCCAGAGAAGTGGAATGAAGCAAGATCTCCTGAGCAGATTGGGAACATCGGGGGAGGGGAGATGGAACCAGGAAAACGAGAGGGGGATAAGAGGAGGGGAGAAGAAGGCATGGGGGAGCAGGAAGGTTGAGTCGAGTTGAGGTAAGAATAAAGGAGAGCAGGATGAAAGATACCATAATAGATCGAGTCATTATAGGCTTGTGGAAAGAGCTGACACTAGTGAGATCTACAAGGATAACACCAACTGGCAAACTAAGCAATAGTGGAGAGACTACATTAATTACCCCTCCTTGATGGTAAGGTTGATTACTACCCTATATGCCATCCTAGAACCTTCATCCAGTGACTGATGGAAGCAGAGACAGATACCCACAGCTAAACACTGAACTGAACTCCTGGAACCTAGTGACAGAGATGGAGGAGTGATGAGCAAAGGGTTCAATACCATGATGGTGAGACCCACAAAGAAAGCTGACCGGATAAGGGGGAGCTCTTGAATCCCAGACTGATGGCTGAGAGGCCAACAGGGGACTGATCCAGACTCCGTGAATGTAGTGTCAGTGAGGAGGCCACAGAAATCTCTGGGGCCTTGGGTAGTAGATCAGTGTTTACCACGGTGTATGAATAATCTTTGGGAGCCCATTCCAAATAGAGGGATGCTCTCTCAGCCTGGACATAAGGGGAAGGGCCTAGGTCCTTTCCTGGATGAAATGACAGACTTTGGAGATCCCCCCAAAGAGAGCCTCACCCTCCCTGGAGAATGATGTGGGCATTGGGTGGGGGGTTAGGGGGTTAGTGGAGGGACAAGGGAGCAGGAGTGGTAGAGGGAGTTGGGATTGACATGTGAAGCACTCATGTTTCTAATTTAAATAAAAACATATATTGAGGAAAAAAGAATTCAAGTTTATATAGACATACACATACATGTGCATATACATATTCTTCACAGACACCATTATGAACTGTGATATTTAAAGTGGATATTCCCCCTTAAAAATCAATAACCAATCTCTGATACTTTTAGTGCTGTGGCAAATATGAGGTTGATGTAAAAGCACAGCTCTTACCTTGGAAGGGGATGATAGATGGTTTATTATGGAGCCACATATGAGTGTCTGTAGCCTGGGGACACAGATTTACATCACCCCAGTTCCATGTTTCAATGTGGAAGTAGCTTCACAAAAACCAAGACAGTCATAAATCAATACACTTTTCAAATGTGTCAGTAGGGACATTATAGGCAAATCCTGGCAAAGAGGTCAGCCTCTCCTGTAGGCTACACATACTAACTGATGGCATCCTTAGCTTTGGAGCTGATTGAAATTAGGGGTATGCTTGGACACCCCAAAAGTACTTACTTGGTAGTGATGATGATGTTATGTCACACACAGAGGCAGGCAGTACATGATAATTCACGGGGGAAGAGATAGCCCAAGATAATTTGAAAATCTGCTCTAAACATGCAACAATTTCTCCACAATCAAAGATGTTCCAAGCAGTCAGCCTTGCAAGTTGCAACTTCATTCCAAGAATTTCAAATCATAAAAAATCTTCTCTTTTTCCATTTCTGTCTCTGTTTGTCTTTGTCTGTCTGTGTCTCTCTGATTCTCTGTCTGTCTCTCTCTGCCTCTGTCTCTCTCTCTCTCTATGGTGTATATGTGTGTGTGTGTGTGTGTGTGTGTATATGTGTGTGTGTGTGTGTGTGTGTGTGTGTATATGTGTGTGTGTGTGTGTGTGTGTATATGTGTGTGTGTGTGTGTGTGTGTGTGTATATGTGTGTGTGTGTGTGTGTGTATATGTGTGTGTATATGTGTGTGTGTGTGTGTGTGTGTGTATATGTGTGTGTGTGTGTGTGTGTGTATATGTGTGTGTGTGTGTGTGTGTGTATATGTGTGTGTATATGTGTGTGTGTGTGTGTGTATATGTGTGTGTGTGTGTGTGTATATGTGTGTGTGTGTGTGTGTGTGTGTGTGTATATGTGTGTGTGTGTGTGTGTGTGTGTGTGTATATGTGTGTGTGTGTGTGTGTGTGTGTGTATATGTGTGTGTGTGTGTGTGTGTATATGTGTGTGTGTGTGTGTGTGTGTGTGTGTGTGTGTATATGTGTGTGTGTGTGTGTGTGTATATGTGTGTATATGTGTGTGTGTGTGTGTGTGTTCATATGTGCCCATCTGTGTGGTATTGTGCATGTTTACCAGTGCATAAAGTGTGTAGAGGCCAAAGGTTGATGTTGGGTATTTCCACCTTATGTTTGAAACAGGCTTTCTCACTGACCCTGGAGCTCACAACTATACTGGCATGCCAGTGATTCCCTGGGATACTCCTGTCTTTGCCTCTTCGTGCTGGTACTACAGGCATGTGCCATTATGCTCAGCTTTTTACATGGGTGTTGAGTATCCAAACTCAGGTCCTTATGCTTGTGCAGCACGTGCCTTACCTACTGAGCCATTTCCTCAGCCCCCACAAAATATACTTTTAAATACGTATTTTCACTGGTTAACTCATATTCATATTGGGCCATTATACCTGACATACCCAGTAATGGAAATGTTAACAACAATGACAAAATATCTTACAGTAAGAATTTTAACTAATGGAAGTGTATTGAGCACTAACAGGATAGGACAAAAATATATGCTCTATAAGGTTTCAAGGACTGTCAATTTTGCAAAGGAAGTATACTCAATGAACATAAAAATGTTTGCTAAAGTAGGAGAAAAGTTCACTTTTCCTGGCATACTGGAAACCAGATATATTACAGAGATAAAAATCAAATTTAGCAAGCAGTAAAGTTCAGGCACATCTGTGAATGAAGTGCAGATTCCACCAGCTTTAACCATTTAAGGTTTATCACACTTACTACATTGAGATGAAGCCTTTAACATAAACTTGGGAGGAAAAAATCAACCTGAAGTTCATAAAAAGACACACAATGGCAGCAGAATTTCAGTTACCTGGAATGATTATGAAGTGGTGTGCACGAGGCCATTTCTGGTTCCCATTCCTGGCAGTTGTTTTAATTTACTGTAATTTATAGACCCTAGCTAGTCACATTTAAGCATTTGTTTCTGGCAAGGGAAAGGATGTTAAATGCAGTCAGGCTGCAGAAGAAATTGGCTGAGCCTCCTTCTGATTCTTAGGAGTCTGGAGCAAAGGCGTGAGAGCTGGAGGAGATCTTGGAGATTAGATTGCCTCTTCTCTTGCCTAGCAACTGGAGATGATTAGGGACTTGCAGAAGTTCACAAGAACACTTTAATCAGAATTGGGAGTTCACACATGCCACTATGTGGGCTCATTGCTTTTTGTCTTTAATTTTCTTAACTCACAAGTTATTGTCTTAAACATTCAAGTTAATATTCTATTGCCCTTTTTACTCTTCATATGCCAAGTGAAGGATCTGTTGCTCTACTCTGACTCTCTTTCATCCAGATTTTACACTTGTTTGTAGTGCTCCACAGTCCTCTATGCCCACATACAGTATCCAGACTGTACTTTAGACCTGTCACTTCCAGAAGACTATTGACTTTGTAACCTCAGCTTGGTTTCTTCACCTTCTGAAAAAAAAAAAGACAAACACGCAGGGGAGGTTCTAGGCCCTACTCCAAATGATGTGACAACTTTTGAAGATACCCCATGGAAGGCATCACCCTCCCTGGGGAGCAGAAAGGGGATGGGATACAGAGTCCCTTGAGGGCAGGGGAGGAGGGAAGGGAGAGGGACCTAGGATTGACATGTAAAACAAGCTTGTTTCTAATTTAAATTTCAAAAAAGGAAAAATAAATTATAAAAAGTAAAAAAATGATAAGCAGTACTAGATATTGAAAACTTAAAAGTTATCTTATTATATTTGTTACTTGACGTTTTCATACATGCACAAGACGTATTCTGCTTACTCTCACCTAGATCCCTCAATTGTCTTCCTCACATACCCATCAACCTATTCTTTCCCCCAACAAATCTCTCTTTCCTATTCATTGATGTTATTTTAGTCTTGATATACAAAGAGTTTAACTGTGACTATAGGTTTGGAACCCTCCATTGGAGCCTGGTGTGTATATCAGTGGGCAGTGACTCTTAGACAGTGTTTTCTGATTCATTCTTGACACAAAAGGTTTTCAAAATTAATAGCTCATTTTATTATCTAAATAAGTCAACTAATTCAGTACTGGGTTCTCATTTTTTGATGCTGTACACACGAAGTAGATTTTACTTTTCAAAATATGTGTGTGTGCTTATGTCTGTAAGAGTATATGCTACATGTGTGAGGGTGCCCAGATAGTCAAGAAGAGGATGTTTGATCCTGGAGCTGGAGTTATAGGGTATTACAAGCTGTTTAACATGGGTTCTTGGGACCCAACATTGAACCACTACAAGAATAATACACACTCTTAATTACTGAGCCAGCTCTTTGGTCTCTAATGTCATTATATTATTTGATTTATTTCTTTTCAATGTGTATGATATGTTTGCCTTCATATATGTATGTACATTACATGCATGGTTGGTGTCCATAGAGACCAGAAATGGGCATTAGATCCACTGGAAATGGAATTATTCAAGGTTGTGAGAAGCCATGTAGGTCCTGGAAATTGAGCAAGGCCATGCTCTTGACTGCTGAACCATCTTTCTAGGCCAGTGACTGTATTTTTAACTTGGTACAATTGTTCAAAAATACCTATGGGACCTTAGGAGCCTCCTCATTTGGTAGAGTTCTTGCCTTGAGGATTAAAGACCTGAGCTGGATTCCCAAGAAGCTAACAAAACAAAACAAAACAAAACAAACAAGCAAACAAAAAAACAACCTGAGTGTAATACATTTCAAATGATAGTATTAGGAAGGCAGAGAGAAGAGATCTTTTGGGCATTCTCCTGGTCAGGCAGTCTAACCTACTCAGTGGGGTCAGTGGGAGACCCTCTCAAGGCCCTACCACCAACATGAAAACTTAAAAGAAAATAAGATGCACAAAACCTGAGAAATGACCACTGGGATTGCACACACACACACACACACACACACACACACAAACAAACACAAACACACAAGTGAGGGGGTGAGGAGCGAGCCCTTCTCTGTTAACTTAAATCACAGGATGAAAGAAAGATGGGCTCATAACGAGAACTTGGGGATTTAAATAAAACTCTTCCATTATCTTTACATCCCAGGTCTTTAGTTTGTATCCTGAGCTATGAGACCTAAGTTGTGTTATGACGTAGTCTCACAACTGTAGTAAATTCTGTCGTAAAGCAATGAGCCATGTACTTCCTGTGTTCTTGCCTTCATTAAATGTTCTTTCCTGTCACTATCCCTGCTGCTGTTTCAGCTTGCCTAATTCAGTCAGCAGATACAATACATCTACACCAGGAAGCCACCTACTTCCTGGTGGCTTTGATACATTTGATTTCACTTTCATTACCATTTTTTATTAGCTATAAATGAGCAGATTCTTCAATTTCAAGAAAATTTATGTGAAATATTTTGTAAGTTTTTTTCATAAATATGCATGCTGCAATTGGGTTTTGGCAGGGATTTTTTTGCTATCAGATTTCTGGTTGTACATGATAATAATTTTGAAATTATATGATTATATTTTATATAGAAAATAAAAATTTCCTATCTTTCACTGGCTCTACTTTTCTCTATCTACCAGTGAATAATAATGTATTAGACTTATTATTTTTTTCTCTTCCTAGAACCACTTGCTGTGGTATTTTATGTTTTACTTCTAATAAAAAGATGTCTTATGTGACTGGTGGTTTTCATTTTATTTTACTTATCATCTTTCCATTTATGCTGCCCGTTCTGAAACAACTTAGAGATGGCTCTTTAGTGTCCATGTTCCTGCAAACTGAGCATATGCCACAGTATCTGATATGCAAATGCATTTGCTTACTATTGTCTTTGAGTTTTTGTATTACCCAAAGCATTGTTTCACAAATTTAAATTATTTTGTCAAGCTTCCCTTCCACTATATTCCAAAAAAACTAATTAAAACCCATTAACAATTGTCTAATTGAGATCTATGAACATCAGTATACCCATCAATTCAGGAAAGTCACCATTGTTTCTTCCAACTCACCACTTCCCTCTGTGGTCTCTCCACCCTGATATTCCTTCTGATTTCTAAGGCAGAAGTTTAGTTGTTACACAGATTCGAATTATTTTCCTTACATCTAAAGCTATCATCATAACTGATTTTGAATTTTTGTTATTCTCTCTCCCTCCCTCCCTCCCTCCCTCCCTCCCTCCCTCCCTCCCTCCCTCCCTCCCTCCCTCCCTCCCTCCCTCCCTCCCTCCCTCCCTCCCTCCCTCCCTCTCTCTCTCTCTCTCTCTCTCTCTCTCTCTCTCTCTCTCTCTCTGTGTGGTATATGCCTGCCTGGTTGGGCACAAATATATGGAGACCAAAGGAGTACATAGGGTATGCTATTCTATTTCTCTGCCTCACTCCCTTGAAACAGGGTCTCTTCTTGGACCTGGAGTGTGGCTGACAACCCGCAAGCCCTAGAGATCTTCATATCTCAGCTTCGACCATGCTGGAATTACATTGGCATTGGTGCTGTGATCCAGACTCACGTCCCCGTGTGTATACAGTGAGTTCTCTTACCCTTGCTCTACCTCTCTTGGCCCTAACTCATTCCCTTTAGTCACATTTTTTTCCGAGTATTAGCAAGTACTTCTATTTTTTCATGTTTCAAAATCTTACAAATATTCTGAGGTTAAGCCCAAATCCCACCTATTTTCTAGGTATGTTCTGGCACAAAAGTGACAAATGCTATGTTTTTCTGGTTTCTGACTAAATTTTTTAAAAATTTATGATGGTCAGTATATTCATGCATGCATACTCAAAAAATGCCAACCACATTTAAATTAATCCTTCTGTTTATATAAAGTATTCATATTTCTTTTCTCCCTCTTTTGATACTCCTCAAACTTTGTCTTCTAAATGTGTGCTGTATTTTATAGGAAAAAGTTTTATCTGTGCAGATTACTCTTGTTATCTTTCATGTAATTTACCCTGTACTGAAGCTTCTTTGAACTCCTGGGGTAAACCTAGATTAGTCATGTGTTATTATCCCTTTCACAGATAGTGATGTTTGGGTTGATGATGTCATATTTGGAATTTTTATACTATTTTAAATGATTAATATTCTTCCATATGTCTCCTTCATTATTCTGTCTTTCCTGTTTTAAAGCATAACCCATTCTTCTTCAATAAATAAAATACAGGGGAGAGACAGCTCTGTCCTATCTAGTCATAAAAGAGATTTTACTTTTGTTCCTAACATTGGTATAAACCTTTTACTTTGAAAATCTAGTGCATTTCATGTGTAAGATTATTTATTTGTGGGTGAGGATGGGGTTCTTTAAGATCTTAAGGGATGGTTAAAGGTTTTCTTTGTTCTTGAGCAATTACAGTGAACACTTCTGTAGGAAAAAGTTCGTCTCCTCTGTTTCATTAGGTTCTCCTTAATTTTATTAAGCTTTTATATTAGTAGATTTGTAACAAATTTTTTGCTTTTTGAGAATTCAATACATGAATACTGGACATTTATATCATTTGTCTCTCCTACTTCCCTCCTCTACTTTCTCCTTTCCCATAGCATAGAATTTTTACATTTACTGTTTATTTATGGCCTGTTCAAGTCTGTGCTTGATATTTACCCTTGTATTATTCTTTTCAAAACTGACCCTTTGATGTTATTAATTTTTCCTAGTTCTATATTTTCTTACTTTGTTATTTTCTGATTGTTTTAATTGTGTCAGATCTTCCTGCTTTGTGTACATTTATACATGTGTGTATGCTTGTATATGTGAGTGTGGATGGCAGAGGCTGACATTAGGTATCTTCCTTAGTCACTGTACATTTGGCATGTTGATGAAGGAACTCTCATTAAATCTGGAACACTCAGACTGGGCAAGACTGGATGTCCAGCAAATCCCAAGGAAACCCCTGTCTCAGGCAACCCAACCCTGGAATATTAGGCATGCAAATGTCCCCACTTGACTCTGTAGATATGTCTTGAGGATCCATACCCAGGCCCTTGAACTTGTGTGTCTAGTACACATTTTACTAATTGAACTATCTCCCAATTTCTAATTTCTCCACTCAAAGATAAACTCAATAGTTTTTAGAATTTATTTTCTGAAATGAACATTTACTTACTAATTTCCAAATAATGTTTGAGGTGTAATAAATAAGTTTTCTTTGAATTCTAAACATTTCTTCTTTCCTTCCTGGATTATTCTTTAACCCATTTGTCACTAGAAAATGTGTCAAGGAAGAGTCTGTGAGTTTGGGCTTTTCTACTTACCTCTAGCTGTATATTTTCCTTCAAAATTCCTTTTGTTTTAGATTTCTATTACACTATGGTTATAGTATATCTTTATAGCAATACCAGTTCCTTTTAAATCACTCATTCTTTTATGACCTACACCAAATATTCTCTCCCTTAAATGTATAATTTCTCAAGTATTGTTTCTTGGTGCCAAGACACTCACTAGATAAAATTGGAATCAAGAATTCCAAATCAGGTCTATTTTTATCAGTGCTTGTCCTAATCAAATCACTATGAGAAGCTGCTTAAAAAACCTCCTCAGGCAATGATGGCTTGTCAACTTTTCCGTGCAGTTCTATTCACTTTGTTTTATCTGTCTGGAATCATGTATATGACTCACATCAACAGTCATTAACATTTATTCTCCATTAATTAGGAAGAATGAAGGAAGATTATACCATTTACTACAGCACTATAGAGTATCTCTGAATCTAGACAGATTGCCTACCTACTCACCTGTATAGACAATAGAAATTCTAATTTGATATGAAAAATGACCAGTGACTCTAATCGTAAACCCCAGGCTGGTGCTCACTGCCAGACTTTTGTTCCGGGTCACTGTAATGTTTAATAAACAGGCTCAGGGAGTTTTTATCTGTAGAACAGAAGAGACTCTGGTTAGTAGCTCAGCAGGTATTGCAGGTAATTAAAACACTTCTTCATGCTGAGAAGGCAATAACAAAAATATTTGAGAGATTGTTGTGAACAGTCTGAAGTGAGATAATTGCTTCCTTAGAGAGTTACCATCTTTTATCTCAGACAAGATTTGGAATGATTTGTGACTGGAATTACTTATAACTGTTGGTTAATATTTTTGCATTATGACTAAGAAATCACTTGTTTTCCTTAAAATAAGTGGCACACTATTAGATATAATAGATTAACCTTGCCACTGTGACTGGAAACTCCTTGATTGTGTTCATGATTTATGTTTCTGATTTTAAGGTACAATATTGCTATTGTATATATGCTTTTGGAATATTTAAGAGAGTTAAAGAATTGATGAGAATTTAATTAATTATATTAATCAAAATTACTTACAAATCCAGCAAAGTTCGAATTAATTTTGTTTTAATTGGGTGTATTGAATTCACAAATACGGGTTAAGGGATTTAAGGCAACTAAACTAGATTGGTCAACTGGAAAGATCAATAGATAATATTCTTGTCCTCTTGTCCTTGTGCAGCCATTTTCCCTGTGGTTCCATATGATGAAATAATTGTCACTCTGAATCTTTTACTAATGGTGGAAGCCATGTAATTAAATACAGCCAGTGGTATCATTTACAAGCTACCCACTCCAGGGTCTGCTTCCCTCTTCAGAACAACAAGAACAAACGTCCTGCAGAAAGAGTAGTAAAACATAAAAAGGGCGCATTCTATTAGCTATATCCTTTGAGGGACTCTACATGCTACATATTGAGGTTCTCTGAAGATTTGAGCTGAACATGGAGCATCAGGAAGAAATGAGTCCTGTATCTTTAAGGCAGTGAAACAGGCATTCTTTATCATCAGGACATAATTTATCCTCTTTTGACTGATAACATCTGTTCTTATCAGGGGGTACCAGTGGGAGGGTGGACCAGGCCAAAGGATATTGCTTTTGCTTAGTTCCTGAGAGGCAGGTGGAGATCAAAATTACACTGAGGATGCAAATTTAATGACGTGGGCTTATTCGCTAAACATTTGCCAAAATATTCAAGGGAAATAGTTTAGGAGGAATATTGTATGCATATTGCAATATAATCTGTAAAAGAAAATGCTATGAAAACATTCCCTGTAAAACTCAGCTTTGAGATAAGACAAAATCAAGATTATTATCAATTCACAAATGTATGAGTTTTGATACCCACTTTAGACCTCCAAGGCCCCTTGGAAGGGCTGGTATTCCAAGGAAGAATTACTGTTGAAACAATAGCAAGGTGTTTGTTTTTTTTTTCTTTTTAACTTTCATTGTCTCACAAGTATTATAATTTACAAACATTTCATTAAGACAATTTCTGACTATACATTGCAATTAATTTTTAAGAAACTTCAATTTGTTGAGCATAAAAAATATCGACAGTTATCTGAAAATGCAATTAAAATGCTCTTCCTCTCTCAATTGCATAGATGTGTGGAGTCTGATTGCCTTCATGAGTCTTAACCAATGTAGTGAAATGTAACTGATTAACATACAAGTAGATTAAAAATCTGATGGACTGCAGCCAGCATTTACTTCATCCCAAACAGGCAGTCCCTTCTACCCAATTATAGCAGAGTAAATTCTAAATCTTTTTGGGTGATTAGCTTATGCAAAGTTAACTAACCTGACTCATTATGGACAGTGAATCACAGATCTGGTTTGCTATTTTGTGGGTAGGGTTCCAGGGCTGTCCTTGTCTCATCTTCGTTTCTTTGTTAATCTGATACTGATACGATCCTTGGATCTCCTGAGTTTACTATAAACTAGGCCCTTAACTGTTGACCATGCAAGGAAAATTAAATAAATAAGTAAAATCTTGTATATTTTACTAGTGCTCATTTTACTTTTTCTTTTTTTTAAATTTTTTTGGAGACTACAAAAAGTCCATTTATCATTTATTTATTTATTTATTTATGCTTGAAATCATCCCACAGTTCACTGCTTTTTTTTTATATTTTATTTTCCAGTTTAAATTTAGATAAGAAACGAGGTTGCTTCACAAGTCAGTTCCAGGTCCCTCTCCCATTCCCTCCCCTCCTCATGTGCCCTCCCCCACCCCCCTCCCCCGTTATCCCCTCATTCCCCCAGGGAGGGTGAGGCCCTCCATGGGGGTGTCCATAGTATGTCATTTCATATAGGGCAGGGCCTAGACCCTTCCCCAAGAGTTCAGGGTGAGAGTGCACCTCACATTGTTCTATGGGAGTCCAGAGTCCGTGTGTATACTTGGGATGGGTACTGATCTGATGCCCAAGGCTCAATAGATTCCCTAGGCCTCCTCACTGACACCCAGATTCAGGGGGTCTTGATCAGTCCCATGCTGGATTCCCAGGGTGATGCCTGGGATTCAAGAGTTAACCTTTGTCTGGTCAGCTGTTTCTGGGGGTTAAACCAGCCCAGTCTTAATCCCTTTGATCATCAGTCCTCCCTCTCTGTTACTGGCTTTCTTGAGTTCAGCTCAGTACTTAACCAAGGGAGTCTGCCTCTTCTTCGATCAGCCACTAAATGAAGTTTCTGTTTCCCAGACTCTCTGGCCATAGGATTGTAGGCTGGCACTCCCCAGATCTATGTGTAAAATCCATATATGAGAGAGTACATGCAATGTTTCTCTTTTTGTGACTGGGTTACCTCACTCAGGATGGTTTCTTCTAGTGTCATCCATTTGCCTGCGAATCTCATGATTCCATTATTTTTTTCTGCTGAATAGTACTCCATTGTGTAGATGTACCACATTTTCTCTATCCACTCTTCGGGTGAGGGACATCTGGGTTGCTTCCAAGTTCTGGCTATTACAAATAAAGCTGCTATGAACATAGTGGAACAGACATCTTTGTTGTATGAATGGGCATCTTTTGGATATATACATAATAGTGGAGTTGCTGGGTCTTGTAGTAGGTTTATTCCCATTTTTCTGAGGAATCAACATAATGATTTCCAAAGTGGCTGAACCAGTTGGCACTCCCACCAGCAATGGAGGAGTGTCCCCCTTTCACCACATCCTCTCCAGCATAAATTGTCATTGGTGTTTTTGATTTTAGCCATTCTGACAGGAGTGAGGTGGTATCTCAGAGTTCTTTTGATTTGCATTTCCCGGATGGCTAAGGATGTTGAGCACTTTCTCAAGTGCCTCTCAGCCATTTTAGACTCTTCTATTGAAAACTGTCTATTTAGTTCTGCAGCCCACTTTTTAATAGGGTCCTTTGGTGTTTTGGAGACTTGCTTCTTGAGTTCTTTGTAAATTTTGGAGATCAACCCTCTGTCAGATGTGGGATTAGTGAATATTTTTCCAATTCTGTGGGCTGCCTTTTTGTCTTGCTGACTGTGTCCTTTGCCTTACAGAAGCTTCTCAGTTTCAGTAGGTCCCATTTATTAATTGTTGATCTCACTGTCTGTGCTACTGGTGTTATGTTCAGGAAGCTGTCTCCTGTACCAATTCGTTCAAGGGTACCACCCACTTTCTCTTCTAGGAGGTTCAGTGTGGCTGGATTTATGTTGAGGTCTTTGATCCATTTGGGCTTAAGTTTTGTGCATGGCGATAAATATGGATCGATCCGGATTCTTCTACATGCCAGTCTCCAATTATGCCAGCACCATTTGTTGAAGATGCTTTCTTTATTCCATTGTATATTTTTAGCTTCTTTGTCAAAGATCAGATGTTCGTACGTGTGTGGGTTAATACCCGGGTTTTCAATTCGATTCCATTGGTCTACCTGTCTATTTTTGGGCCAATACCAAGCTGTTTTCAGGACTATAGCTCTGTAATAGAGCTTGAGGTCAGGGATGGTGATGCCTCCGGACGTTGCCTTGTTGAACAGGGTTGTTTTGGCTATCCTGGGTCTTTTGTTTTTCCATACAAAATTGATTATTGTTCTTTCAAGGTCTGTGAAGAATTGTGCTGGGATTTTAATGGGGATTGCATTGAATCTGTAGATTGCTTTTGGCAGGATTGCCATTTTTACTACATTGCTCCTACCTATCCAAGAGCATGGGAGATCTTTCCATTTTCTGAGGGCTTCTTTAATTTCTTTCTTTAAAGATTCAAAGTTCTTACGATACAGGTCTTTCACTTGTTTGGTTAGCATTACCCCAAGGTATTTTATGTTGTTTGTGGCAATTGTAAAGGGTGATGTTTCTCTGATTTCTCTTTCAGCCCTTTTATCATCTGTATATAGTTAGGCTACTGATTTTCTTGAGTTGATCTTGTAGCCTGCCACTTTGCTGAAGGTGTTAATCAGCTGTAAGAGTTCCCTGGTAGAGTTCTTTGGGTCATTGATGTAAACTATCATATCGTCTGCAAACAGTGAAAGTTTGACCTCTTCCTTCCCAATTTGTATCCCCTTGATCCCCCTTTTTTGTGGTATGGCAATAGCTAGAAACTTCAAGTACCATGTTGAAAAGGTATGGAGAGAGTGGACAGCCTTGTTTTGTTCCTGATTTTAGAGGAATTGCGTTGAGTTTCTGTCCATTTAGTTTGATGTTGGCTGTTGGTTTACTATATATAGCTTTTATTATGTTTAAATATGTCCCTGTTATCCCAGATGTCTCCAAGACCTTTATCATGAAGGGGTGTTGGATTTTGTCAAAGGCTTTTTCAGCATCTAGTGAGATGATCATGTGATTTTTGTTTTTCAGCTTGTTTATATGGGGGATTATGTTGATGGATTTTCGTATGTTGAACCATCCCTGCATCCCTGGGATGAAACCTACTTGATCGTGGTGAATGATTGTTTTGATGTGTTCTTGGATCTGATTTGCCAGTATTTTATTGAGTATTTTTGCATCAATGTTCATGAGGGATATTGGTCTGAAGTTCTCTTTCTTAGTTGTATCTTTGTGTGGCTTGGGGATCAAGGTTATTGAAGACTCATAGAAAGAGTTTGGCAAAGACCCTTCTGCTTCTATTGTGTGGAACACTTTGAGAAGAATTGGTATAAGCTGTTCTTTGAATTTCTGGTAGAATTCTGCACTGAAGCCATCTGGACCTGGACTTTTTTTGGTTGGGAGACTTTTGATGACCGCTTCTATTTCCATAGGGGTTATAGGTCTATTTAAGTTGCTTATCTGTACTTGATTTAGTTTTGGCAAATGATAGCTGTCCAGGAAGTCATCCATTTCCTTTAAATTTTCGAATTTTGTGGAGTACAGGTTTTCAAAGTATGACCTAATGATTCTCTGGATTTCCTCAGAGTCTGTTGTTATGTCCCCCTTTTCATTTCTGATTTTGTTAATTTGCGTGTTCACTCTCTGCTGTTTGGCAAGTTTGGACAAAAGTTTGTATATCTTGTTGATTTTCTCAAAGAACCAACTCTTCGTTGCATTGATTCTTTGTATTGTTTTCCTGGTTTCTACTTTATTGATTTCAGTCCTCAATTTGATTATTTCCTGGCGTCTACTCCTCCTGGGGGAGTTTGCTTCTTTGTGTTCTAGAGCTTTCAGCTGTGATGTTAATTCTCTGGTATAACTGTTCTCCTGTTTCTTCCTGTGAGCACTTAGTGCTATGAACTTCCCCCGTAGCACTGCTTTCAAAGTGTCCCATAGGTTTGGGTATGTTGTGTCTTCATTCTCATTGAATTCGAGGAAGTCTTTAATTTCTTTTTTTATTTCCTCTTTGACCCAGGGATGGTGCGGTTGAGCATTATTCAATTTCCATGAGTTTGTAGGTTTTCTGCAATTTGTGTTGTTGTTGAATTCTAATTTTAAAGCATGGTGGTCTGATAAGATGCATGGAGTTATTCCAATTTTTGTAGCTGCTGAGGTTTGATATGTTGCCAAGTATGTGGTCGATTTTTGAGAAGGTTCCATGTGGTGGTGAGAAGAAGGTATATTCTTTTTTATGTGGATGAAATGTTCTATAGATATCTGTTAATCCCAGTTGGGTCATTACTTCTATTAGACCCTTTGCTTCTTTGTTGAGTTTCTGTCTGGTATTCCTGTCTAGTGGTGAGAGTGGTGCGTTGAAATCTCCCACTATAACTGTGTGGGGCTTTAGATGAGATTTAAGTTCTAATAATGTTTCTTTAACGAATGTGGATGCCTTTGTATTTGGGGCATAGATGTTCAGGATAGACACTTCATCTTGGTGGGTTTCACCTGTCATGAGTATGTAATGACCTCCTTCATCTCTTTTGATTAATTTTATCTTAAAGTCTAGTTTGTTAGATATTAGGATTGCTACCCCTGCTTGTTTCTTGTATCCATTTGATTGAAAAATTTTTTCCCAACCTTTAACTCTCAGGTAATGTCTGTCTTTGAGGGTGAGGTGTGATTCTTGTATGCAGCAGAAGGAAGGGTTCTGTCTTCGAATCCATTCTGCTAGTCTGTGTCTTTTTATTGGTGAGTTAAGGCCAATAATATTGAGGGATATTAATGACCATTGATTGCTCATCCTTCTTCGATTTGCGATGGTTGTTGTTGGTGGAATTATGTGTGGAATTTCACACCTTTGTTCTTTTGGCTGTTGGTAGAGAGGGATTCTCTAATGCTTATGTTTTTCTGGTTGTACTTAGCTTCCTTGGGTTCGAGTTTTCCTTCCAAAATTTTCTGTAGGGCTGGGTTAGTGGACACATATTGGTTGAATCTAGTTTTGTCATGGAATATCTTGTTTTCTCTGTCTATAGTGATTGAGAACTTTGCCGGGTATAGTAGTCTGGGCTGGCATCCATGGTCTCTTAGTGTAGGTAGAATATCTATCCAGGACCTTCTGGCTTTCAGAGTTTCCATGGAGAAATCAGGTGTAATTCTGATAGGTCTGCCTTTATATATTACTTGACCTTTTTCCTTAGCTGCTCTTAATATTCTTTCTTTATTCTGTGCGTTTGGGGTCTTGATTATTATGTGGCGAGGGGATTTTTTTGTGGTCCACTCTATTTGGTGTTCTGTAGGCTTCTTTTACCTTCATTGGCATGTCTTTCTTAAGGTTGGGGAAGTTTTCTTCTATGATTTTGTTGAATATGCCTTCTGCCCCTTTGAGGTGGATTTCTTCTCCTTCTTCTATACCTATTATTCTTAGGTTTGGTCTTTTCATGGTGTCCCATATTTCCTGGATGTTTTATGTTAAGTATTTGTTGGATTTAAGGTTTTCTTTGGTTGATAAATCCATTTCTCCTAGTGTATCTTCAACACTTGAGATTCTCTCTTCCATATCTTCTATTCTGTTGGTAATGCTTGTATTGGTAGTGCCTGACTATTTGTCCAGCTTTTCTATTTTCTGCCTTTCTTCAGATTGTTTTTTTTTAATGTCTCTATTTTTCAACCCTTGCAGTGTTTGCATTGCTTCTTGCAATTTTCTGTTTATCTTTTCGTCAGTTTGTTGCCTTTTATGAATTTTTTGGTTTGTTCTTTCTTCCATTTCTTGCATTTTTTTGGTTTGCTTTTTGTTACATTTCTCGCATTTTGTGCTTTGTTTCTTCTTCCATTTCCTACCTTTTTTGGTTTGTTTCTTCTTCCATTTCTTTGAGGGATTTTCCTATATCCTCTTTTAGGGCCTCTATCATTTTCATGAAAGTGCTTTTAAGGTCATTCTCTTCTGCTTCGTTCGCATTGGAATGTTGGGGTCTTGCTGGTGTGGAGTGTCTAGAATCTGGTGGTGTCATATTTGTTTTTCTGTTGCTGACTGTGTTTTTGTATTGTCTCTTTCCCATCTCTTCTTCTAGTGGGTGCAGAAAGAGCCCCTTACTGGTCTGGGGACCAGAGTTCCCTCTTGGTGGGTTCTAGCAAGTCCAATAATCTGGTGGTTCTTCTATTCCTTGTCCAAATGCTGGTCCCGTGTGTGGAGAAGAAGAACAGGAATCTGGGGCGTTTAGCCTCCTACCTGGTCCCCTGGACCCTATGCTGGGTCCTGTTGTACCTGATCAGGAACAGCTACTACCCTGGTCTCCCTGCCTCCTCTGGTTTCCTGGTCTCATTGGTGGGAGAGAAGATCTGGAGTCTGGGGTGCTTGGCTCCCGCCGGGATTGGGAGCTCTGTGCAGTTCCCAGGCGATCTGCAGGCACTGGAACACAGGCCGGGAAGCCGGCCTGTTTACCTGATGCTGCCGGAGGAACAGCTCCATTTTACTTTTTCTAATATGTAGTTTCAATTAATATGCACAACTTCCACAAAGGTTTATTTTTTCTGTTTATAGGCCACTTTTGTTTTCTTGAGTGTATATGTTCATGTGTAGGTATGTGTGTGTGTGTTTGTGTGTGTGTGTGTGTGTGTCTGTGTGTGTGCGTGTG
The DNA here is from genome assembly GCF_017639785.1 of Mesocricetus auratus. NCBI lineage: Eukaryota > Metazoa > Chordata > Mammalia > Rodentia > Cricetidae > Mesocricetus > Mesocricetus auratus. The sequence goes on along the minus strand of NW_024429266.1, from coordinate 142,612,209 downwards.
TGTGTTGTGGGTATGTTACATTTGTTTATGCTGTGGAACATTTGTTTTTATGATGGAAAGATGTGTTACATTCTTGTATGTTGCATTTGTTTAACTCTATGAAGCTGTGTTACATTGCCAATAACAAGGCAGGATAAAGGATGGGTGGGGCTGGCAGACAGAGAGACTAAATAGGATAAAAAGAGAGAAAAAAGATCAAGGAGTGAGAAAAAGGGCTATCCACCCAACCACACAACCAGAAAAGGAAAAACAAAGAAAGAAAATATATCCAGAAATAGAAAAAGGTAAAAGCCCAGAGGTAAAAGGTAGATGGGATAATTTAAGTTAAGAAAAGCTGGCTAGAAATAAGCCAAACTAAGGCCAGGCATGCAGGTCCCCCAAAAGGAATCAAAGAGTAAAAACAACTAACTAACTAACTAACTAACTAACTAACTATATATATATATATGAGGATGTGTGTATATATGTGTGTCTGTGCAGATGCATATATACATGAGGGTGTGTGTGGATGTACATGTGCATTTGATAGTATGTGTGTTTATGTTTATGTTTTTGTAGTGCATATGTATATGAGGGTGTGTGTATGCACAAATGCATGCATGTGCAGCCCATCGACCTTGGGTTTCATTCTTTGGGTGGCACCTGCTTTTCATTCTCAGATGGGCTCTGTCACTGACCTTTTGCTCCCTGATTCAGATATACTGGTAACTCTGGAAGCCCAAGGGATCTGCCTGTCTCTACTTTCCTAGTGATGGTATTACATGAGTGTTCCCTCATGTTTCTTCTTTATATGTTGGTTCTGAATTTCAAACTGAGATCCATATACTTGTATGTAAAGCACTTTACCAACTAAGCCATCTCTCCAACCATGTTTATAACACAGTTTTGTAGTAAGTAAAATTAACTACTACAGGCCACACACACACACACACATGAACACATGTACTGTTAACCTTTGCAGGAAATAACTCTTAAGCATTATCAATGCTGCTAGCAGAATAAATTTTAGTACTACCACCTTGTTTGAATGTATAGGGTAGCTCTTTTGAAGAACAGTTCAGTTTCCAAACACTAATGAGTCCTTCATGTTTTCCATCTGGTACTCACATGAGAAATACAAGGTATTTTCTCATGCCTCAAAAAATCTTTTTATAAAGGAACTTATTATTTTTATTTATTTTTGCCTTACAAAGCCCAGGTTGTTTATTATCTTAACCATTTGTTGACAAAATGAAATACAATAAGACAAAGCAAAGCCCATCACATTGAGGCTAGACAAGGTAACTCAAAGGAAGGAAAGAGTACCAAGAGCAATCAAAAGAATCAGATACACACTCATTCATAAACCCAGGAGCCCCCAAAAAACACTAAGCAGAAAGCTATAATATACAAGCATAGGACCCATGTAGGCTCTATGGTTGCTGCTTCAGTCTGTGAGTTTATCTGCATCTTGCTTAGTTGATTAAGGGGATCTTGTTCTCCTGGTGTCCTCCATTCCCTTTGACTCTCAAATTCTTTCCTTCTCCTCTTCTCAGGGGATCACTGAACTCTGAAGGGATGGATTTTATGTGGGTAATCCCATTTAGACTTTTTTTTCTGCATAATGTCTGCTTATGGATCTCTGCATATGTTCCCATTTGCGGCCATAATGAGAGTCTCTGATGATGACCAAATAAGACACTGATCTATGAGTATGGCAGAGTTATTTTATTGATATTGACCAGTTTATTTGCTTTTAGCATAGGTCTCTGGGCTACGTAGTCTCTATCTCTCTCTCATGGAATTGGCCTTAAGTCAAATCAGACATTGGTTGGCTACTCCCACAAGTTTTATATAATGTTTGCCATAGTATATCTTGAAGGCGGTACAGATTGTAGGTCAAAGGTTTATGTTTATATTTCGCTTTGGTAGTCTGAAGAATACTTTCCTGAACCATAGACACTAGAATGTTGTGGTGAAGTCTCTATGTAGGCAAAACCTCTCCACGTTTACTGAGTTGTGAGTTTGTTTTCCTAGGCAATATGACCATGTTGTCACTTTGCAGAGTGAACTATTGTCTTAGCCATAACCTGAACATGTGAGGATTTCCATGAGACCTCCTGAACCAACAAACCAGTTCCCCTATTTAAAGTCTTGTTTGGTGACAAGAGATGTTTAGTTGAGACTCTGTATCTTCCATTATTAGGATAGATCATTAGGATAACATTCATATATTTTAGGAAGCTTCTACTGCACTGGGTTTCCTTATCATCCCTCAAATGCCTCTCAATTCCAGCTGTGTCTCTCTGCATCCTATCCCTCAGCATATTTCCTTTCCCTTTCCCAACCTGATCCTCCCATTCCCATCCCCACCTACCTTCAGTCCATACATAAAAACTACTTTATCTTCCCTTCCAAGAAAGATTGATATGTCCCCCTAGATCAGTGATTCTCAATTGGACCCTTTAGGAAAATTCCTCAAGTTGTGGTTCTTCCCATTCACAAAATTATTTTCCTTGTTACTTCATAACCATAATTTTGCTACTATTATGAATAACAATGTAAATACCTGTGATTTCTAATGGTCTGAGTTGACCCCTGTGAAAGTGTCATTCATGTTTCCCCCGAGGGATCATGAACCCACCGGTGTCTTTTGGGTATATGCCCAAGAGTGGTATAGCTGGATATTGAAGTAGAACAATTTCTGAGGAATTGCCATATTTATTTCCAAAGAGGCTGTGCAAGTATGCACTCCCACTAACAATGCAGGTTTGTTCCCCTTGCTCCACATCCTTTCCAGCACTAGCTGTAATTGATGTTAGCTCTTATGATAGATGTTAAGATAGAGTTTCAAAGTAGTTTTGATTTGCATTTTCCTGATGGCTATGGATGCTGAACATTTATTTGAGTGCTTGTTAGCCATTTGAGTTTCCTCTATTGAGAATTCTGTTTAGATCTGTCCCCCATTTTTTAATTGGATTATTTGGGTTTTTTGCTACCTGGTTTCTTGAGTTCATTATATATTTTGGATGTTAATCCTTGTCTTAGTTAGAATTTTATTGCTGTGAAGAGACACTATGATCATGGCAACTCTTATAGAGGAAAACACTTAATTGGGACTGGCTTATAGTTCAGAGATTTAGTTCTTTATATTCATGTTGGGAAGCACAGCAGTATACAGGCAGACATGGTGCTGGAGAGGAAGCTGCAAATTCTACATCTGCCTCCATAGACATCAGAAAGTCAATGCCATAGTGGGCTTGAGCATCTGAGACCTCAAACCTCACTCCCTAGTGAGATAACCCCTCCAACAGAGCCAAACCTACTCCAACAAGGTCATACCTCCTGATAGTGTCATTCATATGGGCCTATGGGTCCATTTTCTTTCAAACACCAGGGTCCTCTGCTGAATGTAATGTTGGTAAAAATATTTTCTAATCCCTATGGTACCATTGTTTTTAAGAATTTATGTTTTATAGTGTCCTTTGCCTTACAGAGCATTTTCAGTTTTATGAGGGTCCACTTATTAATTGTTGATCTTAGTGCCTAGTCTATATGTTTTCTATTAAGGAAGTTGTTTCCTGTATCAGTATGTTCAACAATGTTCCCCACTTTCTCTTCTATCTGGTTGAGTATTTCTGGTTTCATGTTGAGGTCTCTCCTACATTTGGACTTGAGTTTTGTGAAGAGTGATAAGTATGGTTCTATTTGCTTTCTTCTACATTCCACCATTCAGATTTGATAAGCACCATTTGTTGACAATGCCAGTTTTTTTCAGTGTGTATTTCTGGATTTCTTATCAAAAACGAGGAGTTCATTGGTGTGCACATTTATGCCTTTGTCTTCAAGTGTTGCTGATCACAGTGTTTGTTTTTATACCATATTGGTTTTTGTTACTATTTTATTATTAAATTATACATGGGAATGGCGAGACTTCCAACAGTTATTTTTTAAGTTTTAAAGATTTTTTTCTTGGTATCCTGTGTTTTTCTTGACTTGAAGGTTTTACCATATTAATCTTTCACTTGCTTAGTTAGAGTTATTTAAAGATATTTTATATTATTTGAGGATCTTGTGAAAGGTGTTGTTTTCCTAATTTCTTTCTAAGTCTGTTTGTCATTTGTATAGAGTTCTAAGTTTGTATGTCATTTGTATAGAGGGAGGCTACTAATTTTTGTGAATTAATTTTGTGTTCAGATAACTTGCTAAAAGTTTTTATCAGATGAAACAGTTTCCCTGTGGAATATTTAGGATCACTTATACACACTATCCCCAAATACAAATACTTTGATTTCTTTCATTCCAATTTGTATACACTTGATCTCCTTTAGTTGTCTTGATGCTCTAACTAAGATTTCAAGGACTATATTGAAAAGCTATGTAGCTAGAGTACAACTTTACCTTGTTCTTAATTTTAGTGGAACTGTTTTGAGTTTCTCTCCATTTAAAGTGATGTTGGCTATAAGCTTTCTGTAAACTGCCTTTATTTTTATATTTTATTTAATACATATATGAAATATATATATATATATATATATATTTCTCTATCCCTAATCTCCCCAGGACTTTCATCAGGAAAAAAAATGTTGGATTTTGTCATAGGCCCTTTTTTCAACTGATGAGATAATGATATGGGTTTTTTCTCAGTTTGTTTATATGTTAGATTACAAAGTTTCTCCGTATTGCTTTGGAGCTTGTCCTGGAATTTGCTTTGGAGACCAGGCTGGCCTCAGAATTCACAGAGATCTGCCTGCCTATGCCTCCTGAATACTGGGATTAAAGGCATGAACCACCAATGCCCGGCTTTTTTTCTTTCTTTTTTTTAAGGAAGCCAACATCTAAGCAAATATTTGAAGAAGGCAAGGAAAGGAGCCATTCCTATTACAAGAGGAAGACTTTAAAGTCTTGATTTAACATTGGTAAGTGGTGTATCTCAAGAAAACTATCCATTTCATTTAGATATTCCAATTTTGTGAACTACAGGTTTTTAAAGTATGTTCTTATGATTCCCTGGATTTCCTTGGTGTCTGTTGGATGATTTTGTTAACTTGTATAATCTCTCTCCACCTTTTAATTAGTTTGGACACAGATAAATAGTTTAGATAAATAGTTTGTTTATCTTACTGATTTCCCCAAAGAACCAACTCATGGTGTCCTTACTTCTTTGTTCTCGTTGTTTCTATTTTCTTAATTTTAGCCCTGGATTTAATATTTGTTTGTACAGCCTACTCTTCTTGGGTGTTATTCCTTCTTTTGTTCTAGAGCTTTCAGGTGTGCTGTTAATTTGCTGATATAAGTTCTTTCCACTTTATTGTGTAGGCACTTAGTGCTATGAACTTGCTTCTTAGAAATGCTTTTATTGTGTCCCATAATTTGGGGTATACTGTATATTCATTTTCCCTCAATTCTAGAAAGTCTTTAACTTTGTCATTTATGTTTTGACCCTTTTGTCCTTCAGTAGAGGGTTGTTTAATTTCCATAAGTTTGTAAGCTTTCTGTTGTTCTGTTGTTCTTGATATCCAGCTCTAGTCTGTGGTGGGCTCATAGAATACAGAGACTTGTATCAGTTTTCTTGTATCTGTTGATACTTAATCTGTGTCCAGGTATAAGGTCAAATTTGGAGAAAGTTCTATGAGGTACAGAGACAAAGATGTTTTATTGAATATTCTCTACATACCTGTTACACCCATTTGGTTTAAAACATCAGTTAGTTCCAACATTTCTGTTTAGTTTTTGTCAAGATGACTGTCCTTTTGCAAGAGTTGGGCATTGAAGCCTCCTATTATCAGTGTCTGAGTGTCAATGTCTGATTTAAATGGCTGTGTTTCTTTTACAAATTTGGATACCTTTGTGTTTCAGACATAGATGTTAACTAGTGAAATGTCATTTTGTTAGATTTTTCCTTGGATGATTATGTACTATCCTTCCCCATCTCTTTTGATTAGTTTTGGTTTGAAGTCTATTTTGTTAGGTATTAAAATATATATGCCAATTAGCTGCTTGGAATATCTTGTTCCAACCATTTATCCTGAGGAAATGTCTGTCCTTGATGTTGAGTTGTATTTCTTGAATAGAGCTGAAGAATGCATCTTGTTCTCACAATCATTGTTTTAGACTGTCTTTTTACTGGGGTTTCAAGACCATTGATGTTAAGAGATATCAATGACCAATGATTGTTGAATCTTGATATTTTGTTGTTGATTCTTGATATTTTGTTGTTGGTGTGCTAGTGTTTGTCTCTATACATTTGTGTGTGTGTGTGTATGTGTGTGTGTTCCCTTTTTCTGATTTTGCTGGTCTGTTAATTATTTCCTATATTTTCATGGGTTTAGTTAACTTCTTCAGGTTGGCGTTTCCTTCTAACATCATCTGTAGAGCTAGGTTTTCAGGTAGAACTATTTACCAATGATTGCAGTGTCCATGGCAGCCAGAATAGGTCACCGATTTTATGTAACTTGAGCACAAGAAAATTGTGAGCACCTGGTATAGTTTCTAGCAATTGAACTCTGGTCTTATGGAAAATCAGTAACAACACTTAATCCCTGTGCCACCAGCCCCCAACATTTGTTTAATTTTTCATGAATAAGTTATGGTCTTTCTCAGGTACAGGCAAGTCAGGCAGACAGTGGAGATTTACATGAGAAAGTTATTGTCAGTTCTAAATACAACAGAATGTTGATCCTGGCAGGAGACATAAACAAATGCAAATTTATAAAGCTCCAGTAAAGTAAGAAAGTGATAATCCTTTGAAGCAGAAGCTTGAAAAACAAAGGCAAAGCAATAATGACATCTAGTCAATGATCCACATACAGAAGTGTTGAAGGGCTAAAAGAACGTGTGGCTGTTGGAAACATACTTTGAAATGCATTTGATACTAATATATGGTGACAGATGGAGAGCTACATATGTGATGAATGACATTTAATGAAATAATCATTGTAGAAACTAGCCAGAAGTTTATGGATGTTCATTGTGTAATCATTTCAGCGTTTCTGTGCATGAGCTTAGACTGTCAAAATAAAACGTTGGGAAAATTAGAGGGTAGTAAATACTCATTTCTTTTAATATATACACATGTCTCCATATTAATACATCTTTATATATGCATATATACATGTATATGTACATATATATGCATAAGTGACATATACACACAAACTGATAATGAGAGGACTTAGAGGTCTGGTGTGATGGCTCAGTGGGTGAGGGCACCTTCAGCAAAACCCAATGACCTCATTTTAATCATTGGAATCCACATGATGGAAGGAGAGAACCTACTGTGATAATTGTCTTCTGACTTCCACACAGCGGCATGTAGTCCTGTCTTTCCCTCAATAAATACATGTGTATTTTCTCTTCCCTGTCCTTTTCTTTATTTTTTCCTTTGTTTCCTCCCTTCTCCCTCCTTCTTTCCCTCTCTTCCTTCCTTTCTTGTTCTATTTTGAAGAAAACAAACCTGGAGTGGTCATATACACCCAATTGTCATTTACACTGAAATACCTTGGGCATACAATTGTCTTCAACTGGGAGGCATGTGATTTGTATATAGCTTTACTTTAAATATTTAGTGAATTTTCACTGTGAGCTTTGTTTTTTTCCCATTATCTTTTTTTGGTATTTGAATTCTTTTTTTAATTTTTTTATCAATATATGTTTTTATTTAAAATAGAAACGTGAATGTTTCACATGTCAGTCCCAGCACCTTCTCCACCCCTCCTACTTTGTCCCTCCACCAGCCTCCCAGCCCCTACCCAATCCCCACATCATTCCCCAGGAAGGGTGAGACCCTCCTTGGGGGGATCTCTAAAGTCTGTCATTTCATCCTTGGCAAGACCTAGGCCATTCCCCATGTGTCCAGGCTGAGAGAGCATCCCTCTATTTGGAATGGGCTCCCAAAACTCATTCATAAACTATGGTGAACACAGTGATTTCTGTGACCTCCTCCCTGGCAGTACATTCATAGGGTCTGTATCAGTCCCCTGTTGGCCTCTCAGCCTCTTTGTTTTGATTATTTAGTAATTGTAAGCAGTTGCTATGATTCTCATTCTGCTTTTTACATGTGGGGAAAATGAAGCACACTGATGTATTCATTTAGCAGAAGTAAACATTTCATCCACGTCCTTTGGATCTCAAGTGTCTGTGCTTAATTGGAATGTACACCTTTGGCTTCAGAAAAATGGCACAGGTTTTTGACTTGAGCCTTCATAACACCAAGGCCAAGTCCAACCTGTTTTCTTTTCCTAGAACTTGTTGACCAAGCCAAGCACTGATTGCAACTTCTGACACCATCAAGTTTTCTATTCTTTGTCTTACGAGTGAATATCAAGGATGAGAATTTCTTCCTCCAAAAGACTGCTAGACTCAGATGAACATTTCCTTTTCAGGTGACTGAATGAGGCTTTTCCCTGTGTAGAATAATCCTTACTGTGAACTAGACTACCTGATACTTATCTATTCCACTAAAACAAAATCACATGACATATTCTATTTGAACCTGGGTTGTTCTGTTTATGCTAATACTTGTATAAAATGCAATACCTTATCTGTTTGGTCATTGATGATATCTAAACTATTTGTATCTATAAAAGGTTAGTGGAAAGAAAGGCAATTGAATTTGTTAAAGCAGTTAATAACCTCAAAATTTCAACTAAGTATTGATATACCATTATTATATTATCAATATATATTATGGGTATATGTTGTCCATATGTAGTATAGATAAAATAATATATCCATACTATCACCAGTGTATGTACATACCAAATTATTTATGATACACAGAGAGATAAAAAGATAAAGAGATATGCACACAGAGACACAGGGAGAAGGAAAGAAGGCAGAGAAACAGAGGTGGCAGGGAAGAGAAATTTACTTATTATAAGAAATAACCCACAGTTTTATGGAGGCTGAGATATTCCACAAAGCTAGAGAAACATGAAAATTGTTGGTATCATTTGGTCTGAGTCCAAAATCCTGAGAACCAGAGGCATCAGTGATATAACTCCTGAGATTTCTTTTCTAGAGTGTTGCTTTGGACCCATTATTGTCTGTGTACAGTCAAAGAGTCCACTCAATGTTTAGATGAGTGAAAAGAGTTTTCCTATCTGGAAGATTTTCTGTCTCTTTTCCAGTTTGTTCATTCTTGTTTCTCAATGACTTGTCAGCCACCATGTCACTCTGATCCTCTGTAGGAGTAGCATGTGCTCTTAACTGGTAAGCCATCTCTCCAGCCCCATGGACTAGGTTTTATTCATAGGCAACATCCCCTCATGGATTCTATGACATTCATATTGTCTGCTGCCCAGGTTTGTGCTTGAGCTGGGCTCAGCTTCAGTATTTTACTTTCTGATTTAATCCACCACACCAGCCTCATCCAACCTTGAGCTGAAGTGACTTTCTCCTGGCATTTATGACTGTAGGCAAAGCTTTTCCTCATTTTCTTTACATAATTAAAGCCTTCCTACCAGAACTGAAGCTTGTTGTAGAAATATCAGCTCTAGTTTCCTCATGCGAATAGCATCAAAGCTGAGTAACCTCTGTCACCTCAAATAATGTGACAGATGACTTCACACCCAAAGTCCTCCTGTGATCAGTTCTACCATGCCCAGGTTGTCATCGATTGTACAGGTGCTGTGTGCTTAGAACCACAGGATTCCTCTACCCACTTCCACAGTGAGTACTGTTTACCTTTGAACTTTTGGCATGTGTTATATTTTGCTTAGTATTTGAGTTACTTGGAGGACAAACAATTCATGTCAGCTCAGGCCATTGTTTTGCTAAAAGTTCAACATCTCAAAATACGTTTTTCTAGATCAATATGTGTTCCCCTGTAATAGTAATTCAGTGATCTGTTTCTGAAAGAGATCAATAGTTCTTAAGATGAAGAATGTGAGCTATGTACAATGATCAATTTCTCTATTTTTTTCTTTATGCTAACAATGGTGATTAAAGGTGTGGATGAATGAGACCCTTAGTCTAGACTGGGTCAGAGGAATGTTGTGTGATTTGTCTGCATTTTAACTCTCTCTTTGCTTATTCTTAAGCACATGATTTCAGAATTACTTGTTAAATGTACTGTAATTAGTCCAACATTTTAATGGTTAGACTTACAAAGGAACTTTTTCGCATGTATATGTGTGTGACGTGCCTATGTGTGTATGTCTGTTTATCTGTACATATCTTATGGGGATTTTGAAGAGGTGGGGGCCTACCTAGCTAAGTGAATATTGAGTGTCTTTCTCAATTGCTATCTATTTATTAAGACTGACTATTTATTTATTAAGACTTCCTGAATCCAGCGAATGTCAATTCCAGTTATTCTAAGCTGGCCAGCCTGCTCCATGAACCCATTGCATCTATATTGTGAGTGCTGGATTTGTAGGCTAGTGCTGTGCATGCTCACATTTTATGATGGTTCTATGTACATTAATCCCCATTTTCATGCTTGCCAAGGAAGCATATAATCCACTGCCATCTCTCCAAATCAGAAGCCCAGATTCTCCTATATCATTTTTCACTAATTCAATTCTCATTTGTATATACCCTTACTGTAATACATTATAGAAAGGGGAAATCTCTGTTCAAAGAATTGCCTAGTTTAAAATTAAAATGCATGTTCTAAATTGTGAATCTACTTAATGGTTTATAAAAAATAGAAGCATTGAAGAAGTTTTTATTTACATAAGCAATTTAGAATTTCTTTTTCTATTTTATTTAAAACAAGATGCATCATCACTGTTTAACCCTGTCAATGATTTTCTCTTTATAAACAGGACTTGATTATTTGGCACATTTTAATTATTACTTGAAGATTTTTCTTTGAGTCATTCCCATTTTAGCAATGGAGTGTTAATCTTTAATTTTCACATGATCACTCATTAACAGAAGTCTCAGAAGCATTTATTTGTCATGTATACAAAGCAGACTCCGACTCCTGTGCATTGGCTACACATCATAGGAGAACACTCGCACTGTGTGGAGGATGGTGAGTGCTATTTCTGTGCCAACCACAGGAACTGGAATTTCAACAGGTTCAGTATCTGTCCATTGTATGAGCCAATGGGACAGAACCATCACACGTTAAGTGAAGCAACCTTATTACTTTCTTATTAAAGAAAGGAACAGTAGGATCCTGGATCAATAACAAAAAAAAAGATACTGTCTCTCGTGGCTCAGAAATCTATCGGGGCAGATGGAATCTCTTTCGTTCAAGTCCTACTTGTAATGCAGCTGAACAGCCTAAGAAAACACTGCACACAGGTTTAATCCACAGGGGCATATAGATTTCTGGTTTAATGTACTTAGGACCTGAAAGATGCCTCAGTGGCTAAAGGCACTTGCCACAAAACCTGATGATCTGAATTTGATTCCTCATACCCACATAGTGAAAGGAGAAAATCAACTCCTGCAAGTTGCTATGTGCCTTCCGTGTTCCAGGGAATCCACCTCCACTTGCAAAAAAAAGTCAACAAAGTAAATAAAAGGTAAATTCTAACAACAAGAAGAAAAACACATAGGACATTTTGTTCTAGAAAGACAGAAGCAAAGTTTGAACTATTTATTTCATTCACCCTTATGTCCGAATGTTTTATTGCTAGAACATTCTGCATTTTTTCGTTATTTATTTATCTGCTTGTTTGTCTTACTTATGCTTAGGGATGCAACTCATGGCCTCAGCCATACTAGGCAGACTCTGTACTTTTTAAGTCTAGGCCACACCCACTGATGCATTTCTGCATTTATTTCTGAGAATTATAAGTGCAGAAGTGTGGGCCTGAACCTACCAAAGACCACCCACAGAGCTTTTTAAAAGTATGTTTAATAAAAATGTCCTCATTTTCCTAGCTCTTCATTTGTTCATTCTAATTCAAGCTTTAGACATCATTTGTATAGAATTAATTTTTAACATTTTGTTTTGCCTGTGTATGTAGAAGGATTTCTACATTTGGAAACTATATAAATATTCATCCATGTTTTAGTTTAACACATTTACTGTTTCTCTTTCTGTCAGCCATTAATATTGCAACTCATATTCAACTTTATTTTTATTGAATGAGTTAATAAAGTAGGATAGTGTTATTCAGTTTCCTGTGGTGAACCAGAAGGTCTATGTAGTTGCAAAAATAATCCAGAATGTTTCCGTTGGCTAGACATTTTATGGATTCATCAAATGGAAGCATGTTTCTCCAACAATGTTCTCTTTGTCATTGAACTTCCACAACCCTTGCGAGAATATCCTAACTCTGTAACTTGCTACATAACTCTGTACCTTGCTACACTCAATGTAAATTTCAGCAGATATTGTCAAAAAATACATTTCAATTACAAGTCCAGGTGGCTTCAGATCTGTTGGTTCAAGTTTCAAAATATAATCTATGAGAAAACGGTAGACAATAATTTATCAATTAAGTGAATGACAAAGGAGTTGAGCATTATGGTATCCCATCATTGATTGACATCTCCTTTTTTATTATTACTTTTCTGTTTCTGGTTTCTTCTTTTACATTTTATAGTCATCTTTTATGTATATCTCAAAAAGTATCTATGCTCTCTTGATTGATATTATTTTGCATTAAATTGATAATGCTAAACAGAATCTCATGTGAACAATCAGTGGAGTTATGAAATTCTCATTAAAATATGCCTGAAGTAATAGAAAAAAGCAAAAGTTATAGCAACAGATGAAATAAGTCTAACAGCCCAATCTCAAAATTTGGAAAGAATAGTCACTAATTATGATACAGAGGGTAGAGTAATAAGAAAATTCCCATAGAGGCTCATCATAAGAGTCTCTGATTTTGAGTCCAGACATACATCCTTGGATTAGAGTCACAAGGGAAGGTGGACAGAACTGATGAGAGAAACACTGAAGTTTTTCAATGACACATATCACCTCTCTGCTTGCTGTGAGTCTAGGCACTCACACTCATCCTCCTCTTACGGTTTAGGCAGTTATGGGGTTGTACTTTCATCTCTGACTTCTTTTCTTTTCTTTTTTCCTTTGATTGTTCCATTCATACTTTAGCTAGATTATTGAGTAATACAGGAACCCTCTCTGTTTCTTTGTGTATAAGTGCATTCCTTGGTGTATGAATGAATATCTTAGTGCTATGAGAGGACCTGGCTGTGCTATCATTCTGGGGATACTGTTCACATGTAAAACTGTCCCTATGGGTACTGAGAAGGATTCATTTCATCTAGAGCATGACAGTAAAATATTTTTCTATGCAAATCTTTTAAAGCTACTCTGTAATAGAGTTTTGGGAATAATAGTTAAGAGCTCTAATCCATCATTAAGAAATAGAATAACTCAATGCACTGAAGTATAAAATCTGAACCTTTTATAAACAGACTATGTTGATTTACTGGAACAATCACTTGGCTGGGTCTTATCCTATCAGATTATCTAAGATATTGCATTTAGAAGCAACATATTTTTCTTTTCAAATGTAATACAAAAGGATAACCAAAAATTTAGGGAGCCTACCTTATCCCAATAAATCTAACTTTTGCTAGAAGTCACTGTAGTCAATCCTTTTTGTTTTTATTTTTTCTGTTTTATATGTAATATGGAAAATGTGCATCACTACAGAGAAGGAAAGTCTGTCATTCCTTATCTTTCATGGGATAAGCCATTAACAAACTTGCAAGACAAAATACCACATAAGTGGAAGAAATCCTCCTCTCCTATCCTAATAATGTAGTCCTCTCCTACCCTAATAACATAGTCCTCCTCTCCTATCCTAATAATGGAGGGACACAGATATGTACAGACTTTGGAAGTTTGGCAGCATTACAGGAATATAACATGTCATAGCTTAGTTTTGGTTCCATAGGCACATTTTGTGCCTACATCCACTGCAAAGGGATATTACATGGAAAGTAACATTTATGCCTTGCCAGATCCTGCCCAGTTGTCCCCAGAATTTTAACATGCCAACAGAGTATGATGTACCAGAGTGATAGACATGATGATGTAAAGATCTTGATAGATAGCAGAAGAAAAATCTAGGTCATCTCTTTCTGATGGATGAATATGCCTATGAATTGTTCAATGTTATGTCTTTGGCATGATGCAGTGGCAACAACCACTAATATGAGAAACACCGATCTGAAGAGAAAGAATTTCAGGAAAGGAAGCATCATGGAGTTCAGATTTGGCTGTTAGATGTTTAGCTGGAGAATTTTAGGACACTGAAGAGGACATGTTAAGATATGAAGTGAAGATTATACAGTATCAGATATGAGATACAAACATGGCTTGTAGTGAACGTAAGGAATAATCTTAATTATGAATAATGTTGGATGAGTATGAAATGGTAATAGAATCATTTATACCTGAATGTGATGTCTGAAGACAATCACAGACAAACGTGGGAGGAAATGAGAAAGTATGATGGAGGAAAGAAAATACATTTTTAAACTACTTCAACTAAATCTGTTACAAATAATTGAAAATTCAGACAGAGACTAGCAGAGCCCATTCTTTTGAAAGAACATGAACATTACTAATGGTTTTATAAAGATCCATCTTGACAGATTCAAAGTACATGAAAGAGTATTGTTGGTATGAAGTAGAGGCAGAGTACACAAACAGTCTTTAAGGAATGTGTCAAAATGCAGTCAGACTATCATATTGGGTCATAGGTAGAAATAGATTGTGGTAATGGGTTATTGGCTTAAAACAATTGTAGAGTTCAAAGAGAGTAAACAACCTAGCTTTGTTCCTTAAACTGTTGTTGGCTATGAGCTTTGTTGTAAACTATGTTATATTTAGGTATGGTCCTTGTATACCTAATCTCTCCAGGACTATTATCATGAAGTGTGGTTGGATTTTTGTCAAAGATCTTTTCTATATGTAATGAGATTATCATGTGGTTTTGTCTTTCCATTTGTTTCTGTGGTGGATTGCACATCAATTTAAGTATATTGAACCATCCCTGAATCTCTGGGATAAAGCCTAATTGGTAATGATGAATGATCTTTTTGCTGTGTTCTTGGATTCTATTTACAAGTATTTTACTGAGAAGATTTGCATGTATGTCAATAAGGGGAATTATTCTGTAATTCTCTATCTCTGTTGTGTCTTTTTGTAGTTTGGGAATCAGGCTAACAGTGGCCTCATAAGATGAATTGAGCAATACTCCTATTTCTATTTTGGGAATAATTTGAGAAGTATTAGTTACCTCTTCTTTAGTTTTACCATTATTATTTTATCCATCTATTGTGATTAAACATTTTGTCTGGGATGACATCTGTGTCGTCTCTCATAGTCTGTAGCACATCTATATGGTCCCTTCTGACTTTTGGAGTCTTCAGTGAAAAGGCAGGTGTAATTGTAACTGTCAGGTATAATTTATCTGTAACTTGGTCTTCTCCCTTACAACTTTTAATATTCTTTCTTTATCTTGTAAATTTAATGTTTTGTCATGTGCCCAGAAGACTTTCTGTTCTGGTCCAGTCTGTCAGGTGTCCTGCATGCTTCTTGTAAATTGATAGGCATCTCCTTCTAAAGGTTAGGAAATTTTTTTCTGATTTTGTTGAAGATATTTTCTGTGCATTTGACCTATATTTCTTCTACTTCTTTTATTCCTGTTATTCATAGATTTGGTCTTTTCTCTTACTTCTACCCTCCTCCAGATTTGGTCTTTTCATGGTTTCCCAGAAAAGTTTTGTGTAAGGAAATTTTCCCAGGGAATTCCTGCTGTTATTGGAGGTTGTGATAATGGAATTGAAAGGAGGAAGAATGTTGGAGGAGGTCTATGTGATCCAAAGGAGATGGGGTCAGAAAGGAATGAGAGATTGTAGTTGGTATTCTGCTATGAAGACATAGATGTGACTGTGGGATTGGACTTGGAGGAGCTGAGGAAAAGCTGAAAATTTGCAATTAGCCTATCTGCTTCAGTTAGCTTGAGTGGCTTGAGGTTTTCCAGTGAATGCCTTCTGCATCTGGGATGGGATAAAGTAAGCACGGAAGAATGTTTGGAGGGCAAGGTCTGTGTGATCCACTATAGAAGGGGACGAAAGGGAGTCTCCTAAGGGTGGTCTGCTACAGAGCTGGTGATACGACTGGGAGTTTGAATTTGGAGGAGCTGTCAGAGAAGTAAAGATCTGCAGTTAGCCTGCCCTCTTACCTGGCCAGAGTCTACTATTTATATTTAAAGAAACTTGAATTAATTGTGAAACTAATTTTAAAATTGAAGTAGAGGATATATTTTGTCTATGTTTAGTGGAACTTTCTTGAAAATATTTTCTCCTTTTAATATTGAAATTGATTGACACAGCCTTATATGAATCTTCCTTTTATCATCAAAACTGCCAGGAAAGTCTTTAAGGCTATTTTCATGGTTTTCCATAAACACATGGAATAAGTGTTCAAATAATTCATCGATAACATCTCAGCACACTTATTTCCACAAGAAATCAGATCAGTTCTCTCTTTTCTGAGACCTACCTGTTGTTACTATCTAGTTTGAGACATCTGTATTCTACTCTTCACTTGTCAAATAATTCCTTCTCTGTCTTCCAGGGAAGCTTATTTTATCTTAATGACAGTAATTTCTTAATTTATTCTTGACTAAAAGCAATAGAACAAAATTAAAAGGCAGCTGCCACTAGAGCTGGCTCTGTCCTTTATCATTATCCAGATTAAAGTGATGTTGGTAAGTGATCTGCTATTATGGGCATCATACACATACTGTGGTTCCTCCTAGGACTATTTTCACCCATTGTAGACCTTCATTAGGCAGGTGCCCCTCTTCTCACCAGTGCCTGTTAACATACCCTTGCTACCAAGTCCCAATGCCTGGAGTCTGTTGGGGCTTAGAGCTAGGCTGTCCCTTTGATGAAATCTACCTCAATTCTCTCTACTTTTCTTAACGGAAAAGGTGAAGACAGCAAAAGGAATATAGGTTACTAAAAGTCTGGGGTCTCACTGATCTCACTGATGTATCTCAGCCCATGAAACAATAATTACTGAATAAGTTATTTTCATACATATACCACATGAATTTGAATTTTGGTTTTATAGACATTGTGATGAAAATCCATAGGCCTTCCTATGCTTTGGAATCTTCGCTATATATGGTTAAGATAGACAAAAGTGTCTAGATTATCTCCATGGTCAGTTAGAACATCTCAACTACTTGATTTGATCATGAATATGAGAAAGCAATACTGGGTCAAAAAATCTGAAAGCCACGTTTATATATTTAATGTTTCATTGTAATGTGTGCCCAGGGCCTGGGAGTGTAATAAGTCAGAAAACTCTTCTTTTGCAAGAATTACCACCTGAGTTCTTTCCTCAGAAAGCATATGGAGAGCTCGACATGATGGCAAACATTGCAATCCCATCACCGGGGAGAGGCTGAGACAGGAAGATCCCTGAGGGTTATAACCTAGTTAGTCAGGACACTTCTATCCCTAAATGGCAGGGCAAGATTCAGTCTCAAAAAATTTATAAAGTGATGGAAGTAGAGAAAAGATACCTAAAGTTGTTCCCTAGCCCCTGTACACACACACACACACACACACACACACACACACACACACACACACACACACACACACACAGAGAGAGAGAGAGAGAGAGAGAGAGAGAGAGGCACACAGAGGCACACACACATATACAAAATACTTTTAAGGAAATGATAAGACTCTCACAGGAAATGAATACTTCATGAGTGGTTGGTTAGCTTCAGGCAGATAGACTCTGCTTATCTCTTTTGACTCCCTAAAGTGCAGACATTCAACCTGCAGAACCATGCTTTTCCAAGAGATATGTAAGATCCAGTCTATTTTGAATGGATTATGTAATACTAAATATTAACCAAACTTTAATTCATTTTTGTTTAAAAACAATGCAGTCAGAGACAGAAATACCTAGAGGTAAAAATCATCACTTTGGTTCTTTTCATTTTTTCTAATTTAGGGATTAAATAAGACATAGTTTTAAACAAGATTTGAAAACTCAGCAGAAGTCAAAGTAGGGACTTTTACAAAATCTGCTCTAGGAGGTATGTCACTTTTCGTTGAAAGAAATTAAATTCTGCCATTTGAGTGAAGGATTTCAGATCTGCTTCCATGATGCGGAAATGAAAACATTTTACACAGACTGCATCTAAATGTGGGTGAGTCACCAATCCATATCTGGCCTTCACCCATGCTTATGTCAAACTAACACACTGAAATAAATCCCAGCTGGTCCCTGTCTCCTCTGTGAGTATTTGTTCTTTGGTTTTTAATCTGAAAGCATTCCTCAGGACTGGGCACAGGGTAGAGAGGCTATGGAGAGCTGCTGCCTTGATCTTAATTCATAGCAGAGGTGACTCAGAAGGTCAAATGCTACATAAACAATAAATGCTAGCCTTCATTTGACTCCGGTTCTCAAATCTACTTACACTAGGAAATTCTTCTGGAAGTTATGCCCTGCCCTCTCTGACTCCTGAGTGGTGGAGTTAGCCATATGATATGAACTTTTCTTGGCAGTGCAATCTCTTTTTACATTATCTCCCCTGAAACTAGCCCAACCCTTCATATCTCACTGTCAGAACAGTGTACTTGGTGCAACCTCACTCTCACTCCTCAGGTGAAATATAAAGCCATGTTTCTTACAGGATGGCCATGAGTCCACCAACATCACCATCACATGGATGCCTATGCCTCTCCTTATCCTACTCATCTAAGGAATAGAAGGAGAAGACTCAGGGCTTTTAAGTTTTTGGAAACCATATTTTAAGTTTCATGTATAGTTCTCTACTGGCTAGAGAAATATAATGTCTATTAGAGGACACAAACATCCTAAACAACTCCATGTCACATAATTTTTATCCCTACATGTGATGACTAGTTATAATTGTCAATTTGACAATTAAATCAATCAATTGGGAAGGGAATCTCAGGGATAAACTTTCTAAATGAGGTTTATAGACAGTAATCTCTGGAGGAATTTTATTTTCTTTTCTCATGATTTATTTTATTTTTGTTTCTCTCCTCTCTCTCTCTCTCTCTCTCTCTCTCTCTCTCTCTCTCTCTCTCTCTCTGTGTGTGTGTGTGTGTGTGTGTGTGTGTGTGTGTGTGTGTGTATGTGTGCATGTGCTCACTTGTGAAAAGATAATTGTGGAGTCCAGAAGAGGGCATCAGATGTTCTGGAATTGGAGTTACTAGGCTGTTGAGTTGCCTCTGAAATGTATGCTGAGAACAAAACTCTGGTAGTCTAAAAGAGCAGTAAACACACTTAATTGCAGAACCATTTCTCAAATTCCCAAATGAATTTTCTTAATTGGGTTAGTTCAGGTGGCAAAATATGTCCTGAATATGGGTGATGCTATTTCATGGACTGGATCCTGAACTAAATAAAAAGGAGAAAAGGGAGCTGCATAGTGGCATGTATACATTAACTAGTTGGGATGCAATGTGATTAGTGACTTCAAATTCCAGCCACATTGACTCTCTTGTATTGATGTACAGCAACCAGGGAATGTAGGACAAATAAACCTTTTTTCTCTTAAACTCCTTTTGTTGGAGTATTTAATCACAGCAGTGGAAAAATAAACTAAGACATCATGTTCAGCAAACACACTCAAAGTGCTAACTAGTATTAGAAATTAAACCATGGGGCTCCTCTGTTTTGATCTGAATACTTAGATATCATTTTCAGAATCTCCATTTTGTACTGAAAACTTTAATGCACAGCATGCAAAATCCATCGCAAAAGGAGCCTGTTTTGCCTATTTCCTTAACTGTGGTGGAGGACTATGGTGTGACATTTTCAGGTGACATCTGGCTTAATCACAGTAATGAATGGATGGAGGCTTTCATTAATTGTCTGTTCATATTCATATCCTTATTCTCAGGCACTTACTTGACTCTGGCTTGGTGCCCTATACTAGAAGCACAGTTATAGAGATGACTCTCCCAAACACTGACCTCTCTATAGGAACTTGGATTCTATGTAGGAAAATGGCAAGGAATATGAGAAGTCTGTCTTTTGGTAAGTGACTGGGCTGGCCCTATCAAATCCAGAAATTTTTTAGAATAATTAGACCATTGAAATCAGGAGCAGGAATTGGTGTCTTGTTAACAACAGAAATTAATTTTCTATGCTTAAGTAAGTCAGGGACCAGAGTGCTGACCAGAGAGGCATTCTGTTCCCAGTTGCAGACTTCAGAGTCCTCATTGTGTGCTTACATGGTGGACACAGAGCAAGAGATATCAGCCATGTCCCATTCCTGCTTCTGAACCTTATCCCCACCAGGATAGACTGCATCCCCTTACACTGTGAGCCAATATAATGCTATCTCCTTTAAGTTGCCTCCTGTGGAGTATTTAGTCAACACAAGACAAAGAAATAATACATTGCTGGGTGGAAGCATGAGGCTCTTTTTTGGTTCATGGAAAACCTTCTGATTATCACCTCCTCAGAGCTACAGAGAAGTCACGTCTTTGATGGAGATACCTTTGAGATTCCTATGCTATAGATTCCTAAAAGCCAACAGTTGACCCCTTAGTATTTACCTCTGTTCCTTCCAAAACATCCTTACAACTCTACCTTCTCTATATTAAATGTTCTCCAAACTTTCAGCAGTAAATTGTGTTATGTGTATTCTTCTTCACGAAATGGTTATGTTACATTGGACTAGTAGAATTTGCTCTTCATGTCATCAAGGAACACTGGGATATGGAATGACCCTGGTGTCTAGAAGCAGGGTGGTCTGCATCTAGGTGAACATATGTTGATGGAGGTGCCTGAACAATAGTTGAATTAAATCAGTTTAGAATTAATCCCACTGTTTACTTCAGTTTTGTGAATGAAGAAACTTCCACATAACTTTAGCAATTTAAGTCAACTTTGATTATAACACACATTGTATTGATTAAATATCAAATGCTATTTTGGTTCACTGGCTCTAGAAGTAGGGTTTCTTCCTTACATCTCATCCCCAGGCATGTAAGTTTCAAAACTATCCTCAAAAACTCCCTGTCTTGGTTAGGGTTACCCCAAGCTATATTACGTTGTTTGTGGCAATTGTAAAGGGTGATGTCTCTCTGATTTCTTTCTGCCCTTTTGTCATCTGTATATAGTAGGGCTACTGATTTTCTTGAGTTGATCTTGGATCCTGCCACTGTACTGAAAGTATTTATCAGCTGTAGGAGTTCCCTGGTAGAGTTTTTTGGGTCACTTATGTAAACTATCATATTATCTGCAAATAGTGAAAGTTTGACCTCATTCTTTCCAATTTGTATACCCTTGACCAAACAAGTGAAAGACCTGTATCACAAGAACTTTGAGTCTTTAAAGAAAAAATTAAAGACGACACCAGAAAATGGAAAGATCCCCATTCTTGGATAGGTAGGATCAATGTAGTAAAAATGGCAATCTTTCCAAAAGCAATCTACAGATTCAACGCAATCCCCATTAAAATCCCAGCACAATTCTTCCCAGACATTGAAAGAATAATAATCAACTTTATATGGAAAAACAAAAGACCCATGATAGCCAAAACAAATCTATTCAACAGAGCAACATCTAGAGGCATCACTATCCCTTATTTCAAGCTGTATTATAGAGCTATAGTCAAGAAAACAGCTTGGTATTGGGACACAAATACACAGGTAGACCAATGGAATCAAATTGAACACTCCGATATTAACCCATACCTATATGAACATTTGATCTTTTACAAAGAAGATAAAAATATGCAATGAAAAAGGAAAGTGTCTTCAACAAATGGTACGGGCATAACTGGATGCTGGCATGTAGAAGAATGCAGATAGACCCATGTTTATCACCATGCACAAAACTTAATTCCAAATGGATCAAAGACCTCAACATAAATCCAGCCACACTGAACGTCTTAGAAGAGAAATTGGGAAGTACCCTTAAACTAATTGGTACAGGAGACTGCTTTCTGAACATAACCAGTGGCACAGACACTGAGGTCAACAATTAATACATGGGACTTCCTGAAACTGAGAAGCTTCTGTAAGGCAAAGGACACAGTCAACAAGACAAAAAGGCAGACCCACATCTGACAGAGGACTGATCTCTAAAATTTACAAGGAACTCAAGAAGCAAGTCTCCAAAACACCAAAGGATCCAATGAAAAAGAAGGCTACAGAACTAAATAAAGAATTCTCAGTAGAGAAGTCTAAAATAGCTGAGAGGTACTTAAGAAATTACTGAATATCCCTAGCCATCAGGGAAATGCAAATCAAAACAACTCTGAGATACCATCTTACTCCTGCCAGAATGGCTAAAATAAAAAACACCAATGACAGTTTATGCAGGAGGGGAAGTGGAGAAAGGGGAACACTACTCCATTGTTGGTGGGTGTGACAACTCTTACAACCACTTTGGAAATCAGTATGGAGATTCCTCAGGAAAATGGGAATCAGCCTATCACAAGACCCAGCAATTCTACTTTTAGGCATATAACCAAAAGATGCATATTCATACAACAAGCATGTCTGTTCCACTATATTCATAGCAGCATTATTTGTAATAGACAGAACCTGGAAGCAACCTAGATAACCTTAAACTGAAGAGTGGATAGAGAAAATGTGGTACATTTACACAATGGAGTACTATTCAGCAGAAAAAAAACAATGGAATAATGAAATTTGCAGGCAAATTGATGGCACTAGAAGAAGCAATCCTGGGTGAGGTAACCCAGTCAAAAAAAGACAAACATGGTATGTACTCACTCACATATGGATTTTAGACATGGATCAGGGGAGTGTCAACCTACAAATCCCACTGCCAGAGTCTGGGTAAGAGAACCTTCAATCAATGACTGATGGAACCAGAGGCAGACACTCACAGTTAAACACTGAGCTGAGTTCAAGGAACCCAGTGACAGAGAGGGAGGACTGATGAGCAAAGGGATCAAGACTGGGCTGGTCTAACCCACAGAATCAGGTGACCTGGAACAGGGGGAGCTCTTGAACCCTAGACTGGAGGTTGGGAATCCAGCATGGAACTTTTGTGGGTGTCAGTGAGGAGGCCTATGCAATTTATTGGGTCTTAGGTAATAGGTCAGTATTTATCCCTGGCATACAAATGGACTTTGGGTGCCCATCCCACAGTGAGAGACACTCTCTCAGCCTGGACTCTTGCGTGAGGGCCTAGGCCCTGGCCTGGATGAAATGACAGACTATGGATAGCCCCCATGGAGGGCCTCACCCTTGCTGGGGAAAGGAGTGGGGATTGGAGAAGGGAGGGTGGGGGCTTTGGTGGGAGAACATGGGACAAGGGGAGGGAAAGGGAGAGGGAGCTGGGATTGGCATGTGAAGCAACTTTGTTTCTAATTTAAATTTAAAAATAAAAAAAGACAAAAGGAAAAAACCTCCCTTTCTTGGGCACAGTGTTCCCTTAAGCCTGACAGCAGAGGTCAAGAATAAAGCTATTAGGCCCTGGTGATGGGGGAAGTCCTGTACATTTGTTAATAAAGCACTGCTGGCCAATAGGAACCTAGATAGGTGGGACTAGGAGTCCAGGGGGATTCTGGGAAGGAGAAACACAGGAGAGTTCGAGATGTAACACCATGGGGTAGGAGCCCGGAACTATTCTCTGGTAAGAGACATACTTAGATTAACAATTATGGGGTAATTACTTAAGTCAGAGCTAGCCAGTAAGAAACAAGCAAGGCCAACAGCTTCATAATTAATATAGCCTCCTGTGTGTTTATTTGGGGACTACAATGCGGCAGAGCCCAGGCGGCTGGCAGGGGATAAACCAAAGCGGCTAGCAAAGAAAAAGCTTCTCTTTACACCCTGGAAAATAGCTATGAGACATACTATTTTATCAGATGTTACTATTGCTTATCCTATGGTATAAAAATGTCTACACTGTGAAACCAGAAGTTCATCCATTGATAGAATATCCCTCTGCCTGGGATTTTCTCAATTGATAACTCCAGCTGTCTCCTTCAGGAGCACCTGATTTGATGATGATTTGCTATCTGCTACTCATTTAATTTTTAAACTTTTACTTTCTATACATTCAATAAATTTATGAATTCAATATCCAAATCATGGCTCTCATACATCATGGTGTATACTATACAGAATGTACGTCTTCAATGTTAAGACTCCTGCCATTATAGGTCATAGACAAATCCTTTATCAGTCTGTCCAACTTCCCAACAGAAAACATCAGCATTATTTTTCCCAGTAAATTTTAGAATAGCTTGTCATAGAGTAATCAGCGACTCTAGTATAAGGACTGGGTACAGTGTTTTTGGGAATTCTCATATATCTTTTTTTTGTGTGTGTGTGTGTGTGTGTGTGTGTTTCTTGTACTTTGTCTTTAATTTTTTCTTTTTTTTAATTTTGAAAGTTTTTAATTCAAATTGTTCTTTTTTTATCATTTTTTATTTTAATTTTAAATAGCTTGTTTTACATGTCAATCCCAGTTCCCTCTCCCTCCCCTCCTCCCACACTCCCCTTCCCCCCCTCCCTCCCACCCTATTGCCAAATCCTTCCACATAGGGGATATCTAGAGTCTGTCATTTTACTCTTGGTAGGGTCAAGGCACTCCCCTAAGAGTCCAGGCTGAGAGAGCATCTCTCTTTGTGCTATAGGCACATGAAGACAGTTTGTATACCAGGGATAGACACTGATCCACAGCTCAGGGCCCCATAGGTTGCCCAGGCCTTCTCACTGACACTCACATTTGGGGGGTCCAGATCAGTCCCATGCTGGCCTCCCCACTGTCGGTCTGGGGTCCAAGAGCACTCCCCTGTTCAGATCAGCTGTCTCTGCTGGTTTTGCCAGCCCATTCTTTGCCAATTTGCTCATCACTCCTCTCTCTCTGTCACTGGGTTCCTTGGGTTCAGTTCAGTGCTTAGTTGTGTGTTTGCCTCTGCTTCCATCAGTCACAGGATGAAGGCTCCCGGATGGTTATAGACATCAAGTTCATTATCAGGAATGGGCATTCGAGGTGGTCCCTCCACTATTGCTTAGCTTGCCAATTGATGTTGTACCTTTAGATCACTCAAGGTCACTCTGGTGCCTGATCTGTCTTCGATCCTATGATTCCCTCTTCCCCCTATTCTACCCCCACCCCCTCAACTTCCTGTTCCCCCATGACCAACTCCCTTCCTCTTTACCCCCTCTATTCTTCCCAGGTCCCACTCCCCCCACCCTCGCCGTGTTCCCCATCAGAGGATCTTGTCTCCATCCTCTTCTCTTGGGTACTATGCATATATGCATATCTTTTAGGTTCTTTCCTGTTTCCCAGACTCTCTATCTGTGGAAGTGCAGACTAGCACTATCCTGATCCATGTCTAACATCCATATATGAGTGAGTACATACCATGTTTGTCTTTTATCATTTTACTGTTTCTATTTTCTAGTATGGTTAAATTTCTTTTTGTGGCTAAACTACTTTCAATAATATTTTCATTAATTCTTTGAGGATCTCAATCAACATAATTTGACCATATTCAAGCCCTGTTTTTTTCCAATTCCTACCAGATCCACCCTACCCCACATTAATATTCCATTCACAACTGTGGTGTGTGTGCTTAATGCTATGCTTTAGATTTATATCGAAATTTCCTTGAGTCTGAACTAAGCACTGAGCATCAGTGAGCTCTGAAACTGCTTCTATGGCAATGCCAGGTTTTCCCCAGGAGCTATCAATGGCCACTGATTCTGAGTACTTCAAGAATAAGCATTTTCATGAAGGAACATGTGGACAAATGCATAAAGCAACCACAAAGAAGTTTTCCCACCCAGTATGAATGCTTACACTGTATTTTATGCCATGTGTATAGGAATATGATGTGTGAGTACAATGACTATAGATCCCAGAAGAGGACATTTAATCCCCTGCAACTGGAGTTACCGGAAGCTGTGACCCACCCAACATGGGAGCTGTGAAACACACTTTGGTCCTCTTCAAGTGCAGTATATGTTCTTTCCTGCTGAGCTGTCTCCCTAAGTTTTGGCATTATAACTTCTAAATTAAGGGAAATGATAAGCTCTGTTCAAAGTCTACTACTGCTGCTTCTGGAAAGTAGCCAGTGGATTAGATTATGAATGACTTTGGAGTTCAAAACAGCATGCAGTCACCAAGTATTATTTGAGAAAATCTTCATTATTGTACCTAACTCTTGTCCCCCAAGACATCTTATTCATCAAATAAGTAAAATATCGTACCAATAAAAGTATAGAAGGCTCCCTTGTCACATTAAAAATAATTATTCAAAATTATAGTGAAATGATTATTTATAGTGGGTATCTCTTTTCCTGTGTAATTTTCCATCATGGACATCAGTTTCAGGGAGGAAATTGATCATGGATGTGCTATGGTTTAGTACAGAAAACTAGTGACAGACATGTTCAGCTTGAGTGTCCAGAAACCATCATCTGTTTCCTTCTCCTTTGCAGTTACTCAGAGGCAGAGGATGCTGTTTAAATGCTAATGTTTCTGCCCGGTATGTCTATTGTGCCCTGCCTCAAGTATCATTGCATCCACACCCATCTCAGTGTTATTCTTCCCTCAAGTGGGAGAGCATGGAATTCTGGAGAGCATGGGGCAAAGTCCAGCATCCACGTTCTGACAAGCAAGGATTTAGTACTATGCCTGCAGTCAAATTTCAGCCAGCTGGAGCCACAGGCTCCTTCACTCTCCCTTTCATCTAGATATCTAAAAAACTGTCAGTTTTTTGTGACTCCATGTTTGGCATGATCAGATCATATTTTTAGGGTTTTTTCATCCTTCACAATAATATATATATACATAGATATACATATATATATATGATATGCTTTTTAAAATGTTTAACCTAATTAAATTTTAGTTCACTTTTAGGGGAGGTATGCATATTTGCAAAAGAACCTGAAACATTCATCTTATGAATACTATCAGAGGCAATGGAAAACTATGCTTTACATAATATTTGAAAGCAAATCAAATTTCTAATGGCTAAGCTACCTAGGATCTCTTTTTGGAAGGACTTCAAGTAGGTAGAAGATTAATCTCTTGGTCTATAGAAGCTCTGAGCTGTTGGATTGAGAACACACAGACAGAATTGGGTAGATGTAGGGCCATAGCTGGAATCTTGGCCAAGAATTTACTGGGAGTGACTGGATAGCTTCAAGGTAATATACAGTCTCTCCTAATTTACTTAAAATATTTTTTTAATTTTTAATTTTAATTTTAAATAGCTTGTTTTACATGTTAATCCCAGTTCCCTCTCCATCTCCTCCTCCCACACTCCCCATCCCCCACAGCCTCCCACCATATTGCCAATTCCTTCCACATAGGGGATATCTAGAGTCTGTCATTTCACTCAGGGTAGGGTCCAGGCACTCCCCTAAGAGTCCAGGCTGAGAGAGCATCCCTCTTTGTGCTATGGGCACACGATGACTGTTTGTATTCCAGGGATAGACACTGATCCGCTGCTCAGGGCCCCATAGGTTGCCCAGGCCTTCTCACTGACACTAACATTCGGGGGGAGGCCAGATCAGTCCCATGCTGGCCTCCCCGCTGTCGGTCTGGGGTCCAAGAGATCTCCCCTGTTCAGATCAGCTGTATTTTATCAGCTTGAAAATTTCATGTAATGTATTTTGAGCATATTTAACCCCTAAATCTTCCCAGATCCATGCCCTTTTACATGACTATCCAACTTTGTTGTGGTCTTTGTTTTTGCTTTGTTTTGTTTTAAAGACCCACGGAGTCTAATTTGTCATCCATACATTCTTGGATGTGACCTTCCACAGGAGCTTGGTTGACTAACCTACAAGAGGCCACATTCTTACAGTAAACTGGCATTTCCTCTCTCGGTAGCTGTATCAGTTGCTATAGATCCTCTGATCTGGTGGTATTTCCTACCCATCTCCTTTGTCCTTGCTTGGATTTAGTCTGGCTCAGACTTATTTAATATATGCTGGATAACTTCTGGGAGTGAGATATGCAACTACTTTGTTGTGTCCAGAAGATGTAGTTTTGTAGTCATCCACTGGTTCTGGTTTATGTTTTGTTTAGTTTTGTTTTTTTTCTCATTGATGGCTTGCCATCCAGCACCCAAGTAAATGCACAGAAACTTATTCTTACTTACAAATTCCTAGCCTTAGCTTGACTTGTTTCTAACTATCTTTTCTAACTGAAAATTTTGCATTTCTCTTTAACTATGCTGTGCCTCTGGGCCTTTTATCTTTCTTTTTTCTATATACATTTCTTTCCTTTTTTACTCCATGCTGGCTGTGTGGCTGTGTGGCTGTGTGGCTGTGTGGATGTGTGGCTGTGTGGCTGTGTGGCTGTGTGGCTGTGTGGCTGTGTGGCTGGCCCCTGGTGTTCTCCTCTCCCTTTCCTTTTCTTGCTCCTTCCTTTTCTGGAGTCTAGATTTCTCCTCCTATTACTTCTTTCTTCCTAGCAGTCCTACCCAACCCTCTCCTGTCTAGTCAGCTCTTTGTTAGACCAATCAGGTGTTTTAGTCTGGCAAACTAATACCACTTTACAGAGTTAAACAGGAACCCAATGACAGAGATGGAAGAGTGATGAGCAAAGGGGTCAAGACTGTGCTGGTGAAACCCACACAGACAGCTGATCAGACAAGGGGAAGCTCTTGAACCCCAGACTGATGGCTGAGAGGCCAACAGAGAACTGATCCAGACTCCATGAATGTAGTGTCAATGAGGAGGCCTCAGAAATCTCTGGGGCCTTGGGTAGTAGATCAGTGTTTACCATGGTATACAAATGAACTTTGGGAGTCCGTTCCATATGGAGGGATGCTCTCTCAGCCTGGACACATGAGGAAGAGCCTAAGTCCTGCCCTGGATGAAATGACAGACTCTGGAGATCCCCCCAAGGAGGGCCTCACCCTCCCTGGGAAAAGATGTGTGGACTGGGTGGGGGGCAAGTGGGCAACTGGTAGAGGGACAAGGGAGAAGGGAGAAGGGGTAGGAAAGGGAGCTGGGATTGACATGTGAAGCATGCATGTTTCTAATTTAAATAAAAACATGTATTGAGGAAAAAAAGAATAATTAGATAACATACCAATATATACGTAAACCTTATGAAGCATTATAAACAGGTAAAATATGTGGCAGCCAATTCATTAAGCAAGACTTAGAAATTCAAATAAATATTGGATAGTCTACTCATTCCTCATTAACGGAATGCAAATTAAAGCTCCATAAGAGTAGCTGAAGTCATAAATACTTACAACACCAAGTGCTATGAAAATATTGAGCAAATAGATTGTTCATGTATTATTGATGGAAGACTATACAGCCACCTTGGAAAGGAGTAACACATTCTCTTACACAACTTTATATAGCTACCTTGTAATGCAACAATTTTACTTCTAGAATTCTGTTTAAGAGATATGAAAATTAGGTCCACATTCAGATACACCCAAATATTCACCTATATTTATTCAGTTTTGTTTATACATATTTAGTAATTCATTAATAGACTTATATTTATGCTTGTCATTATTTGTTTTCTAAATGTTTCATGCTTTTTCTGTTTTTCTTTATGATCTTGATAGACATTAATAAATATATGTGTACCATTAAAAAACAACATAAAACAATTCAACACATCTCTACATCATTGAACAAACATTCCACAACATAAATGAATGTAACACATCTTAAACTAGTATTCCACAACATCTGGCTCTTATATTCTTTCTCTTCTCATCTCCTTTGATGGTCTCTAAGCCTGGGGAGGAGTGTGATATAAACATTCCATTTAGAGATGGGCACTCCACAGTCTCTTCTCTGCATCTTGACCAAGTATAAGTCTGTGTTATTAACCATCTATTGCAAATAGAAGTTTCTCTGTTGAATGTTGAGTGATGCACTAATTTATAAGTATAAAGAATTGGTTTAATACTTTGTCCATTTAGCAGAATAACAGTAGAAGCATCTCCTCTTAGACATAACACCCGTCTAACCACAGGTTCTAATCAACTTCACCCATTCATCTTTCAAAAACTTCCACTGGGAACCAAAAACTATGTATTAAGATCATGCTTTGAAACTTGACACCAAAAAGGATCTCTTCAAAGTTTTAAGGGATATTTCACTTCTAACTCCTCCTTGTTTCCTAGTAAATGAAAGGAAGCAATGTAGAGTATCTTATGCTTCCAAATCCCTATCTATCTTTTTATTTTGCTGTTACTGCTCATTCTTCATCCACCTTACCATGCAAAGTATAGTATTATTTGGTGATTTCAGTGGTTACCTGATAACAGTTCCATTCCTTGACCTCAACAAATGTCTAGAGGTTCACTCTTTCAGTAGTTGATGGCAGAAGATGGGAACACACAAGTGTCCTTTTAGAATATGCTTATTCCTGTAGGACAGATTGCTTACAGAAAGACAGAACTTCTTTACCCTGTTGCATTCATTTTAACACTGGTATGACATCAAACTGTTCTTGGAATCTCAATAAGTAACATGTCCATAAAGATTAAGGCAAAAGGACTCTAGTTAATGAGTTTATATCATTTACTTACAAATTATATTTTGTGTGCGTGTTTGTTTGTGTGTGTGTGTGTGTTTCAGTTGCATGTAACAGTGTATTACCTATTTTCAAACTAAATCAGCTTTCCCACACGTTCTGAAGGTATTACTTAGTTGGTCAATATGCTTGCTGGGAAACGTTTTGATAATGTTTGGCTTTAGAAAAGAATATGACAGTGTGGCTGGAACTCTTGCTGGAGTGATGTCAAACTCTATGGCCATCAACCAGTGTTACTGACAGATACTTGTAGCCTGAGAGTTATGGAAAGCTGACTCATGCTGGCTTGGCATCTCATTGGTCTTCCCTTCAATCTCCAGTGCTGTGATTTAGGACAAAGACTTGTGCCCCTTATGAGTATTTCTTGCCTTCACTTTCTCTTCCAGTGTTGACTCTCTGTGGCCTGCACACCCAGACAGACCTTTCTCATCTTACCCCCTCTTTGTTTGTTTCTCCATATAGCAATCTTTTTATTTGGTTGTAGTGAATCACCCCAAAACTCAGAAATCCATTTTCATTGTTCCTGAGGCACTAAGTCATATAGAAATCTTTTGATAGGCAGAACATATAGGACCTAAGTTAACATTTATTTAGTTTGCAGCACAGAAAAATCCTCCATAAAAGAAACATGATAGTGTGTGTGTGTGTGTGTGTGTGTGTGTGTGTGTGTTTGCGTGTGTGTTGCATACATATCAGGATATTTTCCTCAATCACTTTTCCACTCTATTTAAGGAAGGTTTCTCACTGAATTAGGAACTTGCTCTTTTAGCTTCACTGGCTGGTCAGGGAACTTTCAAGATCTGCCTGTTTCCAACTCAAAGCTCTGGGGATACAGAAGTATGTGCAATGTTTGGCTTTCAGATGGATTTTGGGTATCAGAACTCAGGTGCCCACACACATCCATCAAAAATTTTACCCACCTCACTACTTCTCCAGTCACCTACTCCTAGGAATAGAAATCTGTAAAGGAAAAATATAGCAAGGAAGGAGACAAAAAGATCTCTGCTATACACACACACACACACCAAACAAACAGACAACTTACCTTCTATGATCAGGTTTTATACTAGATTTTTTTAAAAAGTCAAATGCTATAGCTCAATGAAATAAATACTGCAAACTTTCCTCTCAGACTGTGGCCAGCATGTTTGCCATGCCCGTCTTTGCTCTGCTAAACTAATGTCACTAGGTCAGTAGTACCGTATACTTCCCTGCAGAAGAAGGTATGTCTAGTAATACATAGAGCTGAGCAGCTCCAGTGAAGATAGCTGTGCATATGGTCATCCTGCAGAGGGAGCTAAAGAGGTTGGCCACGAACATAAGCATTCAGACTTACCTTGCATGAGTATGTCTGCAGAGGTAAAGTAACATTCCTAGATATGGATGCTAATTAATAGAATATGACTAGAAAGATCTATTTAAGCAGATAAGGCTTAAGTACAATCATCTACATCTCAGGCAATGTGTTAAGTACCTAGAAAAGTATCATATCTCTTATAGTATGTCAATATTTTCCTTTTCCATGTGAGTGTGTGTTTGTATGTGGGTGATCACATTTAATCAGGTGTGTGTGCAGTTATTGTAGGCCATAGGACACCCTTTGATGTCTCCATCAAGGACCTGGAACTCAACAACAGGCTAAGATTGCTGTCCAGTGATCCACAGGTGTCCTCCTCACTCTGCCTCTCTAGGGCTGGGATTATAAGCATACCTGTTTTTTAAATTTTTTTCATAATCTCAGTGATAAATCTCAAGTCAAAATTTTAAATTAGAAACAAGGTTGCTTCACATGTCAATCCCAGGTCCCCTCCATGGGGGTGTCCATAGTCTATTTCATCCAGGGAAGGGCCTAGACCCTCCCCCCAAGAGTCCAGGCTGAGAGTGTATCTCTCATTGTGAATAGGCACCCAAAATCCATTTGTATGCCAGGGATAAATACTGATCTACTACCCAAGGCCCAATAGATTACCTAGGCCTCCTCACTGACACCTACATTCAGGGGTTCTTGATCAGTCCCATGCTGGATTACCAGCCATCAGTCTGGGATTCAAGGTACTACAAAGTTGAACAGTTTACTGGCAGACACACTACTAGGAAGTAATGAGTTAGTGTGGAGTCTATTTGATTTCTTGATTCAGTTTATTTTTTTTCCATTAGGTAGGTGTCCTCCAGTGGTATCTAGAGACAAAACTCTGTTTCAACTGTGTTGGGTCTGAGTTCTTCCATGGTAGCAGTTACCACTCTTGGTTATTTTTTTCCTTGTGTAAAATCTAGATCTTTATTATTATAGTTATTATTACAGTGATCCTAGTAATTGAGGAGGTGGCACTGATGGTTATTCCACTCTCACTTTTAGGCCAGAACCAATCTGAATGGGGGTGGTGATGAGTTTATTTTGGCAAAATCATTGAAAAGATTTCTTTTTATACAATATGTCAGTTGCACATCTGTGCTCACCACAGTTATGACAGCACGCCTAAGATCTGTGCAAGCTCAACCCATATAAAATTCAAAAATGGAGAGGGTGGGGTAGGCAGAAAGCCTCATCTGTAGCAGAGAGGTTATTGCCACTGGATAGCTGCTGGGAGAGAAAGAGCCGATTTTCTTTAAGTGTGTGGCACTTGGTAGGTTGACCTCACTCCAGTGGATGGCTCTACACTCAACCACATGTGGACAACTCAAAATTGGCTTCATGGATTTTTTTTCTTTTTGCAAAGAACACAAACTGGCAGGTATGGAAATGGCCTGGATCTGAGAGGAGTTAGGACAGGGTGTGTTGATGATCAGCATAAGCTGTATGACCTTCTCAAAGTGCTAATAATAATAACAAATGAATAAAAAAGAAAGGAAGGTGGCAGGTTTCAAGACCTGCATCATTTCCTTCCCCTGTGATCATACCTTCCTTTTCTGCGTATGTGTGGAGTGGGATGTGGTGCTTCTTTGTTTCTTTTCCTTTAACAAAAGCTAGGGAAAGAAGTTGTCCATGACCAGCCTGTGTCGTGTGGTAGCTGGCATTTCACAGCCTGACACCCCTGTGACAAGGGCTATTGGACCTCTGCTGAGAATGTCTCAGCAGAAGGATTTGGCATCTTCTACACGGAGTTATTTGACATTTTCTTTAATTCTTCAAGGCAACCAGAAAAAAATCCTTGGAATGCTGTGAATGCTTTCCAAAACCAGAGAGGCAATGAACAATTTGTCTCAGAATGTCCCAGAAGCCTCATTCTGGTCATCAGTCAGTTGGCAGCCTGCTGTATGATGACACTCCATGAACTGGATCTCTGTGCTGCCAATTCAGGTTTCATTCCCTGTACACTGGCAATCTTTTAATCAACCCAAATCCAGTTTTAATAAATTATGAAGACTATCCCTATTTCAGTAATGAGATGTCTTGATTTCTGCATGTTTTGTGCCAGGAAGATGCTAAGAACCAGAAGACAATTATGCTTCTCCACTGCATCCTGAATAAAACTTGAGGAGAGAAGAAAAATCACAGCCCTCCTATTGAAAGAACAATGAGCATGCAGTGAAGATGGGCATAGAAACATTTCTTCCATCCATACGTCACTGCTGAGTCAGATGGGGTATGGAGATCAAATGCCCTTCAACCTAAGGACACCACTTATTTGAGGCCCTCATACAAAACCATTCACTATCCAGAGGAAGGTTAATGAGTGTTCAGGGAAGAAGCAGAGGCAGCCAGGGAGAGATAGTGCTTCTAAAAGGCAGTAATTTGACTCAGGGAGTTGCTGCCATCCCTTTGAGGGAGTTAAATTAAGAGCTGTATTTACAGAATCTCCTAGGTATGGGGCCTTCTGAAAGGAAAATGAACTGACTTTGCTTCTGAACAGAGTGGAAGGCATTAATCAGAACTGCCTTGAATTGATGGCAAAATCCATTTTTAACTGCTTGTTACTCTAAACCTGTGTCAGTCTCCAGCGAGGCAAGTGGCCTGTAGTGTTCTGAGGGCCCGCTGACTAACGATGAAGGATGGTAGCTCTCTGCTTCTCAACCTCCCCAGCCCTTTCTCTACATATCTGCAGCCCCTCAAGGTTTGTGGAGTCCTCAATTCAAGTGCTGTAGCTCAAGCTCTTGCTAGAACTGCAAATACCACATCAAGAGTAATGTGATTCAATTTGTGTTCCTTTAAGCAATTGAGGATGGAGAGGTAACTCAGTGGTTAAGGGCACTATTATTGGGAGGAAAATAGTTAAATTCCTAGAACTCGCTTGGTCCCTCACAAACACCTGTAGCTTCAATCCAAGGGGATCCAATGCCTTCTTCTGGCCTCCATAGGTACTGTATACACGGGCTTCCCATATGTACATGCAATCATAAATTCATAATATATAATAAAATAAAAAATTCAAAATGAAATTAATCATTTATGTTGTCTACTATAGAGAAAAGAGACTCCTGAAAAGGCAAGGAAAAGATTGGCTGTTGAACGCTCTTGGTTTCATCAATAAATAGCTTTTGTAAAATACAATTATCTTTTATTTATTCTTAGATGATTGCATACATACATATGATGTATTTCAACATGTACACCCACACACTCCCCTACCACAACCCCTCCTTGGTGCTCTTTACAACTTCATGTTTTCCTTTCCTCTGGTATAGCAACACCAACACTCCTTGTAGAAATGAGGAGTGGTGATGCCTAGAACATTATGCATCCCTCAGCTTGTAATACATATGGAATCCAATATCAATACTCTTATCTTTCCCTCAAGTATGAATCACAGCTTTTCCAGAACAATCTACTTTATAAAAGAGGACTGAGTGTAAACAATTCTTTAATGCTGCCTTTTGGGTACTATGCCTGTTTATAGAGGACTCTCCCTTCCATCTTGTAGTGAACAATATTGGGGCATGGACAGCCTTCCCACAGCCACACTCCTAAAGAAAGTGCCTCTACTCCTTCATCAGCCTTAAACTGCCAATAGCTCTTCAAAAATGGATGGAGTCTCAGAAGCCCCTCCTAGTTCCATATGTTATTCATCCCAATTTCCCATTAGATAATTTATTTGACTATTTCCTTTATTATAGATGGTGATCAAAGACACAGAGAGCCTACCAGGAGGGATAGACTTGTAAGTAAATCCATGCAGCCCTCTTGAGAGCCTTGCCTTTTCATAGCCACTGCACAACTTCTCAAATATTTGCTTACCATCATCCCCAAAAATCCTTTGCTTTCCTCCCATATGTCCTCACTCTCCTCAAGGAGACCTAGTAGACAAACATATCTAAGACCTCTTACTTCTTCAAAGCCTTACCTGTTTGGCATTGCCCTCATCTGCTGGGAAAGAAGAGGAAGATGTATTGGCAGTGTTCTGTCCCTTGGGTCCTTGACTGCAGGACAGGACTCACAGAGCGTGAGAAAAGCCTTATAGTCTTAAAGCTCATGTGAAAATGGTAAAAACTGCTCTCACACTGAACTCTCAGCAACTTCCCTCAGTGGCATCTTCCCAAATCCTAGGAAATTCTTTTTTGCTGGGGTAGAGAAATGGGGAGAGTTTTACAGCTAAGCAACTCAGTGCTCATGTCACAGAACAGAACTTATCCAAAGCTTATCTAAATCCGCATGGGGTCAGGAAACTCATTGCAAGGTCCAGTCTCCTGAGAATCCAGTAATTGGTGACTTTGGCTGGATCTGAAACAGTCAGAGAGAGCTACACTCCTGGCAGCCGCCTATTATTAAATCCTATATGGTACAAGTTCTCCATCAAAATAGCCTGCCTGTGTAAAAAGAATTTGGCTTGGAGATAATTTGGAACTAGTGTAATGAAAGAAAGAGTGTAGGAGATTCTTTGGGACAATGCCATAGCTCAACAAACCCTCTTATTTCCTGACTTGCTACTTTTGTCAGTAACTGCTCTAACAGGTATTGATAACCATGGAAGGATAGTAATAAAAAATCATAGCCTATTACATTCAATAGATACCACCATAATAGCATTAAAGGATAAAAGTTATTCAATAAAAGAATGATAAACAGTGTTATTTATTTTTATGCATATTCCTTTTGTATTCTTGTTAATGTGCAAGCACACATGTTCATATCTGCATGCCTGTGAAGGACATGGAAAACCCTAAGTGCTCTTTCTCAGGCATTGTACATAGTTTCTTTTCTCATCTCTCTATGTTTCTGTGTATATATATATATATATCACCTATATGTGTTTCTATATACCTATAATCATCTCAATCTCTATATAATCTCTGTCTCTATATCATATCTATCTCTATGTCATCTCTATATGTACATATATAGACCATCTATATTTATCCATACCATCTATATCTATACCTACATATCTTCCTTTTTGCAACAGGGTCTCTCAGTCTCTCTGGGCAAGGATACTCCTGCCTTTGCCTCTCCAGTACAGGGCTTACAAACACGTCTCCATTCTTGTTTTGAACTTGAGTTTGAAGGCATTTGAGTTTGAAGACAAACACTTTACCAACAGAGACATCTCTCCAACAATTGGAGAACGTTTTATATGCATCTCCAACAGCCCTTTTTTATCCCAGGCAATGTATTTTACCATCTAGAAATAATATTTTGTATTAATCATACAGTGTATCTGTCAATTCAAGACCTCACTGGAATACATAGGAAAATAAATAACTGAGAAAGGGACTTGGTATTCCAGGAGCGGCTAGGGTCAATGGTTTTTCTTGTTTCTGTTTTTCTTTTGTAGCAAAGAATTAAGTGTCGTTTGCTCAAAATGTACCTATCCTTTTCTTCTCAGTGGTGGTTGAAATAATTATTCCCCCACCTCTCTCTCTTTCTTTCTCTCTTTCTGTCTCTCTCTCTCTCTCTCTCTCTCTCTCTCTCTCTCTCTCTGTGTGTGTGTGTGTGTGTGTGCGTGTGTGTGTGTGCAGGTGCCTGTAGTGGCTAAAAGAGGGTGCAAGATTCCCTTGGAAATAGACCTTGAGGCCACTGTTGAGCTACCAAATGCAGATGGTGGAAATCGATCCCCTGGAAGAGCAGCATGTGATCCTAACTGCTGAGACATCTTTCCAGACACTTGGCTATGGTTCATATGACAGCCTTTTTAAGTGGCTTACTCTGGTGCACTTGTCAGTGTGCTTTATCCTGTTATGTGTCTTAACATGCAGGAAATCCCAGCAGTGTGCAAACATTTATTCACCAAGCTTCTTTAAGGATTACTATGCCCTGGTTTTCTCACAGAGATGCAGTAACTGTCCTCAGATTTTATTGGCACTTTAAATTGTAGACATGAGTAGTCATTGAAAATTTGCATCTATGTGCAATTTCTCACTTTATTGGAATGTTTTGTCTTTAATGTAAAATTAAATTGTTCTTTTCAAGCAGTTCCTGTTTAAAGTGGCAAATTAATTTCAAATTGCTTATACCAAGTAGAGTTTTAAGTGTAACTTTTCTGCATAAATTTGCTTAGTTAAATCACATCTTTACACTTAGAAACAGAATATGCATCATTTTAATTAGATTACTTTCAGATTACTCTAGCATATCCACTTCTTGGTAATTTATCCAATGTCTTGGTGCAATGTAGAGGGTTCAGTATTGTCAAAGACTCCAGACTTGGCCAGGTGAGGTACAGCTTATATATCACTTTGCCATTTGGAACAAAGGTAGAGACTGGAACTAGAATCTACTGACTCATCTTCACATGAACCTTTTTTCTAGGGATGGAAAAAGTAGCTTTAAAGACTGTTGTACTTGAAGAGCCGTGTGTCAATGGAGAAAGAGGAGCAGCTCACTGCTAAAAAGTGTGGCAAGATTGTGGGATGCTTGGACCACTCGTTGGTGCTTAGTTGTATTTGAGAACAGAATAAAATCCCTAAGTCTGACTAAAAACTTGCTGTTAATTAAGCTGTTAATCTAATCTATTGCAGATATAGGCATCTGAATAAGTTTGCTGGAAAGATAATTTTCATTCTTCTATTTTAGTAACTTTCCAAGCAAGATGATTTGCTTGAGTCCTGGACAAGACAATCAGAGCAAGTGATTCATTTCCACAGCACCAGGATAAGCCTGCATGCTCCTTTGGAAAAGAATATTGAACAAAATGGGCTTTTACGGTGTTGCTAAGTAATGCTTCTTCTCAGAGACATCCTCTATTCAGATCTTATCTAATGATGTCTTCTCAAGATGTCTTTGGTATCCTTAATAAATGAGCCAGATATACAAATATGTTTTCCTTTCTCAGATTCAGCATAGGAAGGTATAGTGTACTAGACCTGTGGTGATGTGGTCACATAGTGATTTTTCTAATTGTTTGTGGTAATGCTATGCAAACTCTCTTATTATTTACCATTAACTGTTTTAGCATCAACTCTTTAACTTTTATCATGGGCTTGGTGTAGCATAGTGAGCTAACCCTTCACATAAAGAAGAAAATTTTTGTGTGTGTGACAAAAATAAGATGCACCGTTGTATGGCGTTATTGATGGAAGCAAAGGTCATCTCAACTGAGCAAATAGTCTGCAGCCACCCCTCATCATAACTCTTTAGTCTTGTAACAAAGTTGGTCTTCTACCCTGAGTCTTCCTAGTTTTGTTTGTATGTGTGCACATATACATCTATTAGTGTATACACATGTGTGGAGGGCAGTGGTAAACCTTACATTTTCTTCTGTAGGGACACTCAATTATTCTTATTTTTTCAGACACCAACATATGTGGCTTGTAACATGCCAATTCAAATAGGCTTGCTGGAATTTTGGTGGTAATTACATTGAATCTATAGATTGCTTTTGGTAGGATTAACATTTTTGATATGTTAATCCTACTGATCCATGAGCATCTTCTGATATATTCTTCAATTTCTTTCTTCAGTGTTTGTTACCTCCAAAATATTGTATATCACTTGAGGATATTGGGAAATGTGGTGTTTCCCTGATTTCATTCTCAGTCTATTTGTCATTTGTATACAGGGGGACTACTGAGTTTTTTAAGTTGATTTTATAACCAGATACTTTGCTGAAAGTGTTTATCAGCTGTAGGAGTTTTTCTGGTGATTTTTTCTGGTCAGTTCTATACAATCATATTGTGTGCAAACAAAGGTACTTTGACCTTTTCCTTTACAATTTATATCCCTTTGATTTCCTTCTTTTTGTATTTTGGTCTAGCTAAGACTTCAGGTACTATATTGATTATGTACACAGAGAGTGGACAACCTTGTCTGGTTCCTGGTTTTAGTGGAATTGCTTCGAGTTTCTCTTCATTTAAGTTGATGCTGGTTAGGAACTTTCCAAAAACTTCCTGTACTATGTTGAAGCATGCCCCATTTATCCTTAATTTCCCCTGAACTTTTATTAGGAAGGGGTATTGAATTTTGTCAAATGCCTTTCTGTATCTAATGATAAGATCATGTGTCATTTTCTTTTAGTTTGTTTATATGGTGGATTATATTGACTGAGTTTTGTGTTTTGAAACATTCAAGCATCTCTGGAATGAAACCTACTTGATTATGGTAAGCAATCTTTTTGCTATGTTCTTGGATTTAGTGTCTAAGTATTTTATTGAGAATTTTTGCATTTATGTTCATAAGGGGAATTGGTCTATAATTCTCTTTCTTTGTTAAGTATTTTTGTGGTTTTGGTATTTAAGTGGCCATAAAAATTAATTAAGAAATGTTCCTTCTATTTCTATTTTGTAAAATAATTTGAGGAGTATTTTCATTAATCTTCTTTGAAAGTCTTCTAGAATTCTGTGCTAAAACAATTTGACCCTGACCCTGGGATTTTCTTTGTTTCTTCTGTCTCTCTCTCTCTTTTCTTTTTATTTTTTGTTTAGAGACTTTCGTACTGCTTCTATTTAATTTTGGTTTATAGATCTGTTTAAATTGCTTATCTGATATTTATTCAAATTCAGTAAGTGGTATCTATTGAGAAAATTATCCATTTCTTATAGATTTTTTTTCAGTTTGGCATAGTACAGGTTTTCAAAGTATGTCTTTATGATTTTCTGGATTTCCTATCTGTTGTTAAGTCCTTTTCATCTCTAAGTTTATTACTTTGGATATTCTCCTTCTGCCTTTTTGTTAGTTTGAATAATGGATTGTCAATCTCTCTGAGTTTCTCAAAGATCCAAATCTTTGTTTCATTACTTTTTGTATTGATTTATTTTGTTCGTTTCTATTTTATTGATTTCAGTCCTGAGTTTGATGCCTTGCCATTTACTCATTTGGGGTGTGATTTCTTCTTTCTGTTCTAGATTTTTCAGGTATACAATCAAGCTGCTAGTATGAAATCTAGCCAAATACAAAAGGATATACCTTCTTCTCGGCACCACATGGAACCTTCTCTAAAATTGACCACATAATAAGAAACATAGCAAATCTCCACAGATATAAAAAAATTTAATTTCTTTCTTAATTTCTGTCTCAACCCATTTTTTATTCATTAGAGAGTTGTGCACCTTCCATGAGTTTGTAAGCTTTCTGTTTTTTCTGCTGTTGTTGATATCCAACTTTCATCCATGTGATCAAATAAGATGCAGGGAGTTAATTTTCTATTATCTATTGAGTTGTAATTTGTGTCTAAGTACGCAAGAAAATCAAAATAACACCTTGCATCCTTTTGTGTCTGGGTGAAATGTTCTGTAAATACCTGTTAGTTCCATTTGGTTTGTAATGCCAGTTAGCTTAGCATTTTGTCTAGATGACACAGATGATACTCAACAGAAGAACTGAAAAAGAAGATGTGCTACATTTACACAATGGAATATTACTCAGCTGATAAAATAAAATGATATCATGAAATTTGCAGACAAATGCATGAAACTAGAAAAAATATCATCCTAGGTGAGGTATCCCCAACCTAGAAAGATAAATATTATCAGTGCCTTTTTCAACCATTCTCATAGAAGCTTCTTCCTGTAGAAAATGAAAACAAATATAGAGACCCACAGCCAGATATTATCCAGAGTGGGAGACCTTGGCATGCTGAGTTCTAAATGGCCAGGCCTCATGTTCAGGAGTATTTGGCTAACATATAATGTACTCCATAGATTTGTGTGTGTGTGTGTGTGTGCTTTTACTCGGCTGTAGTTTTATGTGTTTTCATTTTCTGTTTGGGTACTATTTTGTTTTCTTGGGTTTGGGGGTTTTGTTGTTGCATTGGTTTTTTAGAAGCAATTTAAGTTTGGTGTACAGGGAGTGTGAGGATCTTGGAGGACTTGAAGGAAGGGAAGAATATGAATATAGCTACACTTTACTCTGGCCTTCCAACTCCCTGCCCATTTAACTTCTTTTTTCTAGTTTTCCCTTATCTTTTTATAATGCTATTCAACATTTCCCATTCCTTGGAAGAGCTCTTCCTCCACCATGGTCACTTACTAGATACTTAAATCAGTCTGTTGTCTGGCTGTCCTAAAACTTACACAGTGGCCTTTGGTTTAGGTGTTTTGTAACTCTACTGCCAGTCATACCCCGATGCTGCCTACACATGTCCTTTAGTGGAAAAGACACCTTTGGCTTCTTCTCTAGGATAGCTTAGTTAATTTACTTTCTTTCTGCTTCTCACCATAGTTTCAACTCAGTAAGTCTTCAGAACAAGATACCATCTAATGTTCTTCTTTTGTTGTACATGACATGGTATGTTTGCTCTTATAGAGATATGGTAAATGGTACAGAAAATACTGGTAATTATAGTTGCATGTGAACACATGTTGTAAGAGGATGACTTCCAGAACTTTTCTGTATTTATCAGATTGATGTAATTTTTAATTTCTAGAAAGAAAGTAATGAAAGACTCTGACATTGCAAAACCTTATTAAAGTTTGCAAAATCAGCTTTCAAGGTATCTTTCACAACTATGGTAGAAAGTAGAGCATAAGTTTTGGAGCTGTCCTTACCTTTTCACTGTTCCCTAAGACTGATAACATTCACTGTTTACATGCAGACAAAAGTCACAAAAGAGTTGTAACAGAGGGAACACAGATTATTTTACAGCTGTATTTTTTTATTTTAGGCTTGCAGACTGTGCTGTAATATAACCTAATACACACCAATCTGATCATGTGACAAAGAGCAGAAAGATTAAATGTGTTCTCTTCCTAAAATATCCATTCTTCGTCTTGATTTTGCTCCCTCTTCTTAAACCTTGGATCACTGAATGCATGTACCTCCTCCAGGAAGTCTTCTAAGATCCTCTGAATTTTGGCTATTGTCCTTTTGCTTTCTATCCACCTTCATATTTGATAAGACTGTTCAGTAATTCCCCAGTTGATTGCCTTTTTCCTATAGTAAATGTCTAGAAATAGCCTGATATTTTGCACAAAGGAGATGCTCAATAACTTTGTAAAACAAATGAGTGAAAAAGCAAGTCCTGGTTCTCAAGTTTTATGGTTTTCCTTATGTCATTTTCCCCAAAACAAGTTTTTTTTCTTTCTTCCTATCTATCTATCTATCTATCTATCTATCTATCTATCTATCTATCTATCTATGCATCCATCTGTCAGTCTTGACTAGGACAACTTGAAAAGGAAATCTCAGTTGAAGATTGCCAGAGCAATCTTGATTGTTAATTAACCCTGCCAACTGTGAGTGGTACCATTCTCTAGGCTAGACCCTGAACTACATAATAGTAAAGAAAGCTAGCAGGAAAGCAAGGGTGAGCATGATGCTTTAAGTTCTTGCCTTAACATCATTACAATAACAGATTGTCACCTGGAACTGAAAGCCAAATAAATCCATTTCTCCTGTAAGGTCTTTTTTTTTAATCAGAATATTTTTTCATAGCTCTATCTATGCATCTATCTATCTATCTATCTATCTGTTATCTACCTACCTATCTCTCTGTGTCTATCTGCATCTATTTGTTATTACTTTTTTGTTTTAGTAAGAGATTAGTAATAGCACTTACTGTTTAGAAATTCATTACCAATATATATAGCTAAAATCAAAAGACTTGTAGGAATCCACCTTGGACTGCACTGATTATCACACTAAACATCCAAACTCTTTTGATCAATCCTGGTGAGAGATGAGTCCAAAAAATAATAAATCAGTGTGATTGGATTTCTGGATGTATGGTGGATGTAGCGTCATGTCCATTTGGAGATAACATCTGTCTCAGGGAGAGCCAAAAAAGACAATACTGTTGTAAGAGGAAAAATGGACATTTGTTCTCAGGTTTATACATTCTTGATCATTCATTTTCCATCTGGTATAAGCACTAAAGAATAATTTATTTGCAGCGACATGGCTAGATTTTAAACAGTATAGTCAATGTTCCCTTGCCAGTGTCTAATTCAGTGTAGCAAAAACCAGTAACAGGGTCCACTTATGCCATGGATACACTTCCTGATTTATTTCATGCAGAAGAAACTTGGCAGCAGAGTGCTGAGTAGATACATGGACCACTGGACTTGATGTGCAGAAAAACGAAGTTGTATATGGCTGGTAGGATGGAATGGTCTTATTGAATCTTTTGCTTAGTGGATATCTTAGTTAGGTTTATATTGTTGTGACCAAACATCATGAACAAAATCAACTTGTTTAAAAAAAAGGTTTTATTTCAGTTCATATATCCATATAAAAGTAAATTATCAAGGTGAACTGGGGCAGGAAATGCAGGAACTCAAGGCAGGAACTTGGAGTTAGGAACTTAGTAAGAGGTCATTGAGGAACACTGCTTACTTACTTGTTTCTCATGACTTGCTCAGTCTGCCTTCTTATACTATCCAGAACAATCCACACAGAGTAATAAGTACATGGTCTGTGAAATGGAAGGACCCACCCACATCATTAATCCATCAGGAAATTACACCAGGCTCTACCCACAGGCCAATCTTGTGGTGGCATTTTCTCAGTTGAATTTTTCTCTTCCAAAATTACTAAAACCTGTGTTAAGCTGTCATAAAAGTAGCTAGCACAGTGGAACTGTCCCCTACTCAAGGAAGCCCAAGAACAGGGTCTTACTAGGTAATTGTAAGTGGAGGATGATTAAAGGAAGAATGGAGAGGAGACTCTTGAGCTGAGTGTCCCTGGAAGAAGAATTATGAGAATCAGATGCACATCTGAAGAGACAGAACTTGAATGGGCTGATGTCCATCCTTTGCCTCCTAACCACAGGGGGCAGTTATCAAAAAAGAGGTCAGTCGAAAGTCAGCACCTGTGATCACGTTCTTAGTCCTCACTCATCTCTGTTTCAGAGGAGCCAAGAAGTTACACACTACAAAACTGGAAAAGTTCATAGGGAAAACCCTATCAGCTTTGCTGGGAAAGAGGAAAAACAAATGAGATTTAAATGAATTTGTGATTGGAGTTGGAAGTTAAAATGAACTTGCTCTAACTGAGAGAGCTGTGAAAATATGGAGTAGTAGAACAGAATAATTCACCAAAACTCCACTGAAAGTGAGGACTGGAGAGAGAAAAGCATTTCATGTTTAGACTCTCAGAATTGGACCCTTCCAATAAATCAGTTGTACAAGAAAACAATAGTTCTAAGACTGAGGATTATAGACCCCAGGGGATAAGCAAAGG
Organism: Mesocricetus auratus; assembly: GCF_017639785.1. NCBI lineage: Eukaryota > Metazoa > Chordata > Mammalia > Rodentia > Cricetidae > Mesocricetus > Mesocricetus auratus. The sequence continues at coordinate 142,567,264 of NW_024429266.1, read as the reverse complement.
AGAGTCCTGGCTCCTATAACTCATGGCAAGAGGACAGAGACAATACATCAAACATACACATGTAGTAAACAATGTCTTACCCAGTCAGGTAAAAAACAAACAAAAAAAACCTTTGTCAATGTATATTTACTGAATCTTCATGAATAAATAGAAAGTCATGTTTTTATGTAACAATGACAGCAAGTTCTCATCCCCAGTTTAGTTTTATTTTGTATACTGTTCTGAGCTACCTGACACCTGTGATCAGTAATAGGACATGTTCGTTGGTGGTCCCCTAAGAGCATAACAAAGCTGAAGAATTTCTCTTGCTCATTGGGAGTTTTCCTGTCATGTCACAGCTCAATGAATTAGTTGTTGGTGGAAATGCATGCTGTGGTAAACAAATCTTTTGGTCACGAATCGTGTAAAAGTACAGCAAAAGGGGCTGGGAAGATGACTCACTCAATAAAGTATTTGCCATGCAAGCATTGGGACCCAAATCTAATCCCCAGAATCTATCTACAAAACCAGGATGCAGTGGTGCATGTTTGTAATCTCAGTGTTTGGGGAGACAGAGACAGGAAATTTCCTGGGACTTGCTTACTGGAGAGCTTACTCTGACAGGTAAGTTACTAACTGGTGTGAGATTGTTTCACAAAAGCAAGGGATATAGAATTTGCGGTTGTACTTCAGCCTCTACATGTGTGCACAAACTCAAATTTGTATGTATAATTATGCACACACAAAACCACACACACAAATATATTTTGATAATGATATAAATGGTGGTATTACTGGTTTATTAATAATAATATCATGTGCCTGGCGGTGGTGGCGCACGCCTTTAATCCCAGCACTCAGGAGGCAGAGGCAGACAAATCTCTGTGAATTTGAGGCCGGGATGGACAGACAGCCTCCAAAACAATACAGAGAAATCCCGACTTGAAAAACCAAAAAAAAATAATAATAACATCATGCTTTTAAATAATGACTTTAAAGCATGTGTCTACTCATTGGAAAGGAGTTTAGACTGAGGCATCGCACATGGGTAAACCATGCTGCTCACAAATGACATAGGTTATTAATGAAAATTTCTGTGCCAACCATTGGTTACTTCCTTACCAGTAATTTGGTCAGGGAGGCTCAGGAAACAACCAAAAGAAACAAGTTATTGCCATTGCTCTTGGCTGCCCACCAGAAGTAGATAGAAAAAATACCTATTGCTTAAAACACCACATGCTTTAATCGAAGAACAGGGAGAAATCAATCTTGAGCAAACCAGCACTCTATGGGTTATTTTTAAGACATGACATTGGTATGGAGTTCTGGGGGAATTGTAGTGATGCAGTCAGGGATGGTGTGGTAGTTTGTATGTAATCGGCCCCATAATCTCATAGGGAGTGGCCCTATTAGGAGGCTTGACTTTGGTGGAGTGCATATGGCCTTCTTGGATGAAGTCTGTCACTGTGGGGATGAGCTTTGAGGTTTCCTATCATCAGGATGCCACACACTGTGTCAGTATACTTCCTGTTGCCTGCAAGATGTGGATCTCTCAGTTACTCCAGCAACATGTCTGAATGCTGCTGTGCTCCAGTCATGATGATAATAATGATGATAATGGATGGAAACTGTAAGTGATCCACTCCTCTATAGTCTTCCTGCCTGCCACCTGATTGCTGTTGCTGCTTTCGGCCCCCAAATAACAGACAGAACACTATAATAATTATGACGCTGTTGGCCGTTTACTCAGTTTCTTATCGGCTAGTTCTGACTTGATTATTAACCCATAATTACTAATATATTTTATAAGGATTTATCTTTTTGAGGACACAATCCTGCGGAGTCCGTTCCTCCAGGGAGATCACATGGTGATGAGTCAGTTCACTACATTTGCCAGAATCCTCCTAGACTCCTAGTCCCACCTATCTTGTTTACCTATTGGCCAACAGTGCTTTATTCGAACAAATCAGACACATATTTACAGAATGATGTCTCCCAACACACTCCAATGAAATGTTTTATTTATATGAGTTGCCATGGTCATGGTATCTCTTCACAATAATAAAAACCATTACTAAGACAGATGGATTTATCAAGTTTCCTTGTAGACATGTATGAAATTTTAAAAGACAAGATGAAGTTTTTAAATGTCTATAAATCACTGTTGTGTGTACAGTGCCTATCACCTCATATAACACATGCTTGCTGTGTCTCTTGATTATGTCAAGAGGCTGCAGTGGTTGGCTGGTATCTACTGTCCAGATTGATGTAAGCATACTCCTGATGTTATCACAAGACATTGCTTAGCAACACATTGTTCAGAACATGCTCCCATCACTAAGAGACACCTGATTTATGCTCAAAGTCACAGACTTTGTGTGTATAGATACCTAATTATGCTCAAAATTACAGGCTACGTGTGTAGAAACGCCTGATTTTGCTCAAAGCTCTGTAGGTGTTTGTGGTCTTATATAAGTTATGACTTACTAAAGCTTTCCTGAGGGTTCAGAATACAAAGCCAGACACAAGCCATAGAGACGAGGCAGTCATGGTACATACTTTTAATCCCAGGAACCAAGAGACATAGGTAGATGGATCTCTGTTAAGTCAAGGCCACACTGAGCTACATGAAATTGATCCAATCTAAAAGAGAAACAGCTCACCCAAAGGTGATTTCGGAGCTTGGGAACACACGTCTTTAATTACAGCATTAGGGAGGTGGAGACAGGAGTGATATGTCTGGGAGGAGAAGGGAACTCAGAGGATTGCAGTCTGAGGCTTGGTCTTCACCAAGCAGTCTGCATTGCACCCTGAGGATTCATCCAGACAGGATCACCCATTTTGGTCTGAGGTAGATGTAAGAGCCAGTAACTGGCTGCTTTCCTTCTCTAATCTTCAACTTTAACCCCACTATCTGACTCTGGGTATTTATTATTTGTGTTACAGGTGTTCTCAGCCATATTAAAGTAGGAAGGGATCATTGTGAGCCAGAGTGACTCTAAATCACTAAAGGATGTAGGAGATCCTTAGTGGCTACTGAGAATCAGGAAGCTTGAAGATGCTGTTATACTCATACTCCACAGCAGACATTAGTTACCCCTTAGGAGCATGGCACAAAGCATCATCATGTTCATGGGGTCCCTGAAAAGCCGCCTTAGGAGTAGATGGATCCTATCTGCACTTGAGGGAGTCCAGGTCCCTTCAGACAGCTTGCTAACATGACTTATGCCTAGGAAAGGAATGCTACTCTAGTATTCAGCAGTAGTATTCATTTCCAAAGGCAACTGTATCATTGTCTCACAGACTGGCTCGATTAAGCAACAATAATTTATTCTCTCATGGTCATGACATCTGGAAATATGAGGACAGGCTCAGAGGAAGATTCTGATTCACATGTCTCTTGGAAGCTTGGGGGGGGCTTTCTACCCATCTTTGGTAGTACTTGGCTTGTAGAAGTCCTAGGCTGCCAGAAGGGTGCTCCCCTTCCCTGCCAACATCTTCTTGTGGTGTTATCCCAAATATTTTTGAATGAATTCTCACCCAGATTTGTTATCATGTTATGTTCACCCATTACATCAGCAATAACTCTGTTTCCAATTAAGGTCCGATTCTGAGAGAACAAGATCAGGAAATTGTGAATTAGTTTTTGAAGAAACACAGCCCATTGCATAAGAAGATACTTTGAGAAGTCTTTTTGGGATTTGCATGCTTTTCAAACTTTTTGACAGAACAACCATAGTCATTCATACCCTTTACAGCTTGATTGTGTTTTTTGCTTTTGTTTTGAAGACAGTAATAAAGAAAAAGAAGGTCTGAAAACTCCATCATGCCTGGTGGGTATGGGTTGAAGGCAACAATAATTTTCTCTTATATTCTAAAGCTCTATTTAATTTTAATATTTAGTCATTTTAATATGATTCACTAATGCTTACATGGCACATAGTAGGGTAGATAATACCTTGTTTAATGTTCTGATTCAACTTCTGTCTTACTTGGAATTTACAACACAGCCTAGCAGTGAGCAGTCAATGCCACATTCAGTCCTTGTCAGACAAAGCAGGTATCATCACCAACTTGTCATAGTCACTTTAGTATTCATCTGTTCATCCAGTCTGTGTTTGTATTTGTGTGTGAGGTGGGGGGATGTGTGCGCAAGTGTGCGTGCGTGCACACGCATAGGCTCATGAGCGTGTGGAACCATTCTTTTAACCATTGTCTTCACTTGTTTGAGACAGAATCTCTCAATAACCTGATACACTCCAAGTAGGCAGGGCTGGCAGGCCAGTGAGCCACAGGGATACACCTCTCTCTGTCTCCTTACTTCTGAGATAACAGGCTTAAAAATACACACTTGACTTTTTGATGTGAATTCTGAGGGTCACACTCAGGTTGTTCTGCTTGGGTGGCAAGGACTTTACCAACTGAGCCATCTCCTCTGCTTCTCTCCCATTCTTCACCTATAAACCAAACTCGTCTGTGAGCCTTGAGAATATTCACTTATCCTGAGCGAGTAGATTATATGGTTGTGATTCCTAATGGGGGAGCTCACTTCAGCACAGATCAACGCTTTTTAGATGCTTGTATGACAGTCATGGCTGAGTTGGAAGAACATTCCTTTCAGCTGGTTTTCTAGTCTTTCTATTAATTCCCATTTTTGTTTATTTTGGATAGAAAACTGCTGTTTTCTAAGATCCTTTGTTGAGACCATACTCAGCGCACCATGTGTATTTCTGAAAATCATCATATTTATCTAATGAGTCAAATATGTTATTATTTGACACATTCTTCTTTTAAAATTTTATTTTTGAGTCATCTTCTTACCATATAGCTCAAGGTGGTCTTGCACTTATGAATTTCCTGTCTTGGCCCTTAAGTGCTAGGAGTAAAGACGTATGCCACCATGCTTGCTTTCTATTTTTCAACCAAAAGCATATGAAGGGAAATGGCATGCTATGTTTTTTCTAAATAATAAAAAGGCATAAAATTATGTGGGTCAGTAGTTATGAGTCAATGGATATAATAAAGCCAGTTATTTTAGAAAATAAAAAGCCTGCCTTTACATGGTGATTTATATACTAAGTGACCAGCATGGGAAATGATTCCAAGTAGATCTGTGAACAGCTAGTCTTTTTACTTTCTGTTTTCTTTTAAGATTTTATTTATTTTAAATCTCTCTCTCTCATGTGTGTCTGTGTTTGTATGTGTCTGTGTGTGTACATGTACATACACATGCAAAGGAATCCCCAGCAATTGATGGGAGCAGATGCAGATACCCACAGTCAAACACTAGGCAGAGTCAAGGGAATCCTGAATAAGAACAGGAGGAAGAATTGGAGCATCATGGAAACAAGATCCACAGAATCAACAGGGCAGGGCTTATAAGGACTCATAGAAACTGAAGTAAAAAACACCAACCCTATATAGGTTTGAGCTGGGTTCTCTGCATATACCTTATAGTTGTACAGGTTGGTGTTCTTGCAGGACTTGCGACAATGTGAGTAGACAGTGTATCTGATCTTTATCTGCATTTGGGACCTTTTTTTTCCTGCTAGGTTGCCTGGTCCAGCCTTTATATGAGGCTTTGTGCCTAGTCTTATTGTATCTTGTTAGGCCATGGTAGGTGGATATACTGGAAGAGTTTCTTTAAAAAAAAAAACAGGGGGATGGAGGACTGGATCTGGGGGGAGAGGAGAGGTGGGGGAAAGGCTGGAAGGAGTGAAGAGAGGGGAAACTACAATCAGCATGTAAATGTGTGAGAGAAGAGTAAAAGTTTAAAAAAAAAAAGCAAAACACTTCCTCCCCAAGTAGCTTTTGGTCATGTTGTTTTATCACAGCAATAGAAACCCTGATTAAGACAGTATGTTCTCAATTAATAGAACTGCAACATGATCTAGAACATTGGATGTGTCTTTGGAGAATGGGGATTCAAATCAAGGTAGGAAATTAAATGTTTAATAGGAATATGCCCTGAACTAAAACATGGAATGGATTCTTGAATAATAATAATGTATCACAGCTAGTACAAGGATTTGGGGGTTGGGGGCACTCAGGTCTTCAGGTTTGGGTGTCAAGTACCTGTACCCACTAAAGCTGTATTACAGGCCATTATATCTTTTTTTGGTTAATTCAAAAATGTATTGAGCAGCTAAGGATACAAAGGTATTAAAACATTGTCAAAGATGAGGCATATGCACAAGTGTAGAAAGCAGTTAAGTTCTCTGCATCACAAGAGTGAAAGAAAAATGCTTTAGGAAAACAAAAGATTGCTTCCAGCGTGCAAGGGGGAAATGGATGGCCAATTAGGAAAGGGGATTGAGCCTAAAGTAGAAGCCTTCAGTCTGGATGGCACTCAGTATGGGCTATATTTGCTTCTCCTTTTCCTCTTTCCCCATCTTTGGGCTTAATTTACCAGTAGTGCCCAGGACTGTTCAATGTGCTTTTTCTATACTTGCTTGCAGTTTTGCCTTAATGTCTTCTATAGAACTAGGTCCTTTTGGGCTTTTAGGAGTTTTTTCCTGTTTTTTGAAGGACTCTTGACCTTTTGATCTTGATGTTGATGGTTTTAAGTCTTTTCCATGTTGGTTTGATTTTTGTGCATTTTTGCCTGGGGTATCTCTTACAGATTTCTCCACTGGAACCTTTTCTTCAGCTTCTTCATCATCAACATCATCATTATCTTCATCATCAGCATCCTCTTCCTCATCTTCATTGATTTTTACTTTTTTTCTGTGGAACCTTGCTACCACCTCCAGGAGAAGACCACTTGCCAGACATACTTAAGAATTTCACATCCTCCTCATCTTCATCTTCTGACTCAGTATCCTCCTCTACAGCTACTAGGTGCTGTCCACTAATGTGCACAGGCCCTGAACCACACTTCAACCGTAAGACCACAGGTGGTGTAATTTCAAAGCCCCCAAGGGAAACTGTTGGTTGTACAGACATTTTAAAAGTTGCCAGTGTTACTTTAATTGGACTGCCTTCATAGTTCATTGCTTCTGCCTCTACGATGTATAATTCATCTTTTGCCCCTGCCCCTAAACTAACCATTCTTAGTGACAAGTGGTGTTCATTCTCATCATTATCCACCTAAAAGTGGTAATCTTTGTCAGCTTTGGTTCACAGCTGAAAAGGTAGTTCTGTGGCCTAAGAGGGCTCATGTCCATTTCCATCAAGTCTTCAATGAGGTGGAGGCACGCCCTTCGGTGTGAGAGAAGTCCAACGGAGGAAACTGCCTACTGATCCTCAGAACAGACACTCAGGATGGAATCACGCCAGGGGCAATTATGTTTTTAAATGCTTTTCTTACTTAATAGTCAACATAATCCCTCTGAGGTTCTTAAATTTTCTATTCTCCACTTTCCTTTTCCATGTGTTAAGTTTGTTCTTTTATCAGTAAATAATTGTACATGCTGAAAATGGTAGCTACATACTGTGGGAAAAAAATGGAAAAGTGCATTTGCCCAAGGTTTCCAACTGGCAAAACAGACTGACAATTATTAAAAAGAAATATTTTATGATTGAAATTCCAGAGACACCACTTTGTGCACAAAGTGGGTTCATTCTGCCATTCTGCTGTTGCTGTCTAGAAATTCTCAACAAAATTATTAGAAAGAGACCCACATTCTGAACTTTTATGGAACCAAGAAAACTGTGGGTTCATTGCTTGAGATAAATGATAGATTAGTGTCTCTAGGGAGGAGAGGTATCCGACTCCGCGTCAAGATGCAGAGGGACTCACATTGGGGAGAAAGCCACTGCTCATCTGTCACCAACTACTTCACCTTGATCATCATCTAAGCCAGCTTTGTGAATTCCTAGGACAACAGGGAAACAGCCAAGGTGAAATGGAATGCGTATGGGAGGAGTGATGCAAAGTAGTGAAGGAAGAAAAGAGAAAGCTTGCCGGACAGATGTGAGGAAGGGTGGCTGAAATGGAGCCCAGAGGCTTGGCTGCTCTGGATCATGAAGGATGGATGGATGCATCTGGAAAACTCCAATTCCTGGCAGCAATTTTTTTCACATAAAAAAGAATTAGGGAGATAATGAGAAGTCACAGAATCTGACAGACTCTGTAAATAACCTCAACAGCCACAAACAAGACACAGTGTTTAAATAAGTAAATGAGGGACAGCTGGTCATGATTTGATACTAACAAGAGCCCACATCAGTGAACATGCCAGATCTTTCCAGATGAAGTCATGCATATAGAGAACAGTCATCCTTAGTACTTAGAAAAATACAACCATTGTGTATGTGTATGTGTGCGTGTGTATATGTGTGTGTGTGTGTGTAGAGAGAAATGTGCTGGATTTTGGCATTTGAATATAAATACATAAATATTAAAGCTCCTATCTTTTTTCTTCTAATGTCCAATATTTATAAATTGGAGTCTTGTCCTTGAAGTGTTAAATATGCCCATTATTAGTTTTTTTAAATTGGAGTAGGTTTAAATTAAAAAATTAACTTTTTATTTGGGCTTTCTCTTTTATCCTCATTACATTGCTTCACCTTCCTCCTCCTCCCATTCACATCTCAGTTCACGTTGGCTGTTTCCCTGCTATCCTGGGAACTCACAAAGCTGCCTCAGCTGATGATCAAGGTTAAGTAGTCAATGACAGATGAGCAGTGGCTTTCTCAGCAATGTGACTCCCTCTGCATGCTTGGCGCTGAGCAGGGCACTACTCCTCCCCAGACACAATGAGCTGTCATTTGTCTCAAGCAATGGATCCATAGTTTGCTTCACTCCAGGCAGATTTGGAATGTGGCTCTCCTTTTAAACCCTTTTGTAGAATTCCAAAGCAGCAATAGTAGAGTGGGGGCATGTCTTATTATGTGTAGACAGAGAATAAATTATGGAAGTTGGTTCTGTCCTCCCATCAGGTGGGTTCTGGGATCGAACTCAGGTCGTCAGGGTTGATTGCAAGTGTCCTTCTGTGCTGAGCCATCTCACCACTCCTCAACTTAAATATTTTTATAACCTCCAAAGTCATCTGCACATGTATCAGGCAGAATCACCATCTATGCAACTTAGACAGATATGCCAGTCCCAATCACAGGGTCCCCTAACATGCCATCTGCTAGAGACAATGATCTCCATGATTAGAGACCTGGCACTAGCTCAGAAGCTACCTTGGAGTGAACTCTGAGTTAGTATGTCCTGAAATCAATCACAGCCTCTCAAGTTTTAGAGTCTAGAACTTTTCTCTGCATGCAAATTATCTAGAGATTAAAAAAGGGAGATTCTAGGGCCTCTGGCCTGATGAAGGGCTTGAGATTTTGTTACTTTTGTATATGTATTTGTAATACCATTTGTGTGCAATTGTGTGTGCATTCCTGTATGTGCATGTTCTTTACTGTGTGAGTGCACATACATGTTTTTACCTGTGTATTTGTAGGCCAGAGAGCAACCTCTAGTGTCATTCCTCATGCACCATCCTACTTGTTGCTTCTTTATGATTCAGGGTTTCTCTTCAAGCTCAGAACTCACCAGTTAAGTTTGGATGACTGGGCTGCATGCATCAGGGATCCGTGTGTCTCTGCTTCACCATTGCTGATATTACAAGCACACTCTCTATCATAGCTGTCTTTTATGTGGCTTCTAACAGTGAGCTCAAGTTTTTCTGCTTGTAAGACAATTCTTTTTTCTTGGCTGAAGTGGCTTCCAAGTCTGAGAGATGCTGCCTTCTAATAGACAACCTAGGGCCTGGAAAGATGGCTCAAGTGGGGAAGAGCTCCCACTGCTCTCCCAGATGACCCAGGCTCAATTCGCATCACCTACATGGTTGTTCACCAGAATTATTATCTCTGATTCTAGAGGATCCAGTTTCTTCTCCTGGCCCTGTAGACACTGAATGCTTGTGGGTCACAGACATACACACAGGCAAAAACTCATACATAAGATATAAAATAGTAAGCAACATAGTGTTGCTGGTGTTGCTGGTCTGCAGATCATACTATGGATGGCCGGATGCCTCACTATTTATGGCTTCATATTCACCCAGTACAGATTTACTTTTTTTAAGTTGTGACTGTCTAGGGCCATTTTCTTATGGAAACAGTAATGAATTTCTGAGTCCAAAAGTCCAAAATCTTTATTTTGAATAAATCTCTTTAGGCAATACCTGTGAGAGAAGCAACATGACACACAAGATGCTGTGTCTATGACAAATGACATGGGAAATGCTGCCTCTTGAGTTTGCTATTGTTTCTGCTTTTGTTCCCTGGAGGCTATCATGCAGGTCTATGACAATGGTGTTCCTTAGGGTGACAACAAACTCTTTATTGAATAGTACCGTGTTTCTGTGGTGTTTGGTGTTCCCTCCTATGACTCTGATTTTTCTTTTTTTTTAATTTTTGCTTGGTTACCTGGGAGATGGCTCAATCAGTAAACTGCTTGGCATGCAAGCACAAGGACCTGAGTTCGATGCTTGAAACACTGTGAACATTCTGGGTGTGTTGGCATGTGCCTGCAATGCCAGCACTGGTTAAGCAGAGGCAGAAGGATCTCTGCTGGGTAGGCAGTCTCACCTAATTGGTAAGACCCTGAGAAGATGAGTTAACATTTCTCAGGATGACACCCATAAGGGTCCTCTGCTCTGCACATGCATTCTCTGCACAAACACTCTGGTGCATGTGGCATTTTTGGACAGATTGGATGGGACAGGTATTCTGGCACTAGGGAGTCACAGAATACTGAGTGTTACACAGCTCAGGTGAAAAGGTATCCTAGAGCTCGGGAGCCAAGGAATACCACAAGCCACAGTAAGCATAGCAGCTTACAGCCCTGCATCAGGGAAAGGCTTCCCCAAATTTATTGGCTCTGTTCTGGCAGGACAGGGTCTTCCAGCTGGGGATATTTGCCCAGTATAGCAGTTTTGCTCTGGCAGAAGGTTTCCAGGACAAAGTTGCTACAGTTCAGCTTCTGCTCTCTGGAGAGTGGACAGCAGGGTATAACAACTCCACTGTGCCAGGGGAAGGTTTCCCCAGCAAAAGTGTTACAGCACTACTCACTCTGCTCTGCCCAGGGTGGTCTCTTGCTCCACTGCAAAAGAAGGTCTTCACTCAAAGCTCATCCAAGGGGTTTATTGAGAGGGAAGAATCCAGGAGAGGGGTTGTCTTTTGCTAGAGTGGCAGAGGACAGTCGGGTAGCAGGAAAAGCGACAAGCTGAACAGACACAGGGTTTATATAGGGCTTCCAGGGCCACAAGATGAACAGACACAGGGTTTATATAGGGATTCCAGGGTAAGGATTGGTTAGATTTTAATATTCTGCTCAGGGATTGGCTAGTTTTCTGCACAGGGTTGGGGTCAGATTTGGCTCTGGTTTTAGGGTCAAAGTGTCTTTCTTTCACTTGTCCTTTTTAGCCTTTTGGATCTAGTTTTAGGTCCAGGGTGTATTTCTTTCACTGGTTCTTATTCCAGGGGCAAAGTGTGTTTCTTTGGCACTGGTTTCAGGGTCAGGGTGTATTTCTTTGGTTCTGGTTGCAGAGCCAAAGTGTGTTTTCTTTGGCTCTATTCAGGGTGTGTTTCTTTGGCTGGTCCTTTTTCCCTATAGTGCACCTGACACAAAGGAACATGTAGAAACATATATGTGAAGATACACATAGGTTTTAAAGTTTAAATTCTTTAAATATAAACTTAGAAATTTAAATTATTGCAAAGTCCCTGTTGTTTCTCCTTGAATTCTAGACTCCATGCTTTGGTTTCTGTCTATCAAGCCTGAATCTCCAATGGTGAATAGGATTTGTCTCTATAGTTCCCTGGGTTACAGTAATCTGTTAAAAATACACATTTCCTTGGAGTGATATGGGAACAGTAGGAGGGGAGGGCATGGGGATTGTATTGATCAAAACACATCATGAGTGTGCATGAAACTCTCAAACAATAAATAAAAACCACATACTTCTGCAGCTAGGATGCCATGAGACTCCACATCCTGGACTTCACTGCAGCATTCTCAGGTCAAGCTCAGCTGTGTCACGCTTTATCTGCCCAGTGGAGTCCTTTGATGATGTCTCTGCTTGGCAGATGATGCTATAAACCAGATTGAGGCAGCATATGTCTCCCCAACAGTGGCCAGAATCACCCTGTATATCTTTATGTTCTAATCACCAGGACACACACTGCAGGCTGTTCTTTGTGCCTGAGGAGTGTCATTTTGTTGTTGAAGATGGAGTCTCAGCTGCTTAAAAGGTTATGGAATATGCAGACCTCAGACAACACAGAGTTCCTCTCTAGGAGATTGTCTTCCCTTTGTAAATGTGAAATTTCCCAAGCAGGAAGAGGACATAGGAACTTAAGCAACACAGCAATCTATTTTTAGTTTTATTTTTTAACCAAAAGTTTTGATGTAAATTCAAGATTCTTTAAAGACAAGAGTATCCCCAAACCTTTGTAATTACCAAGTGAGAAGGAACCAGTGCTACTCAACACTAAATAGAACACTATTTATACACCAAGGCCCTTTGTTTCAAGGATGCTGTCTTTCATCTCACCCATGGTATCCCAGCACACTTTGTTCTCCTGAGGTGTAATGGTAATCCCAAGGGTTCAAGGATCTTTCCCAACTGCTTAAACCAACATCAAATTCTGTTGTCTCTCTTGGGCTTATCATTCCATCACTTCTCGACTAGACAGGGCACCTCCTGGTGCTGTCTCTTCAATATTGGATTTATTATATTGATGCATTACAAATGTTCAGGTTTATGCAGTGATCTGTGGCACTAGGATGGGGATGTATCTCAATGGTACAGTGTATGCTTAGCCATATCATAGTTCAATATTTCTATACTGTTTTGCAATTATCTCATTGAACTATTTGGTTTGTATCCCTTGAAAGCTTTATCATTTTTTGTGATGAAAGCATTTAAAATTCTCTTTATCAGCTACTGTGAAGCATTCTGTTCCTTGCTGTCAGTCAGGGTTATCCCACAGTGCTATGGGAAGATTGGGTATTATTCTTCCATCCATATACATCCTGGACTGTCTACAATTAACTTTTCCTTCTCCATCTTTCACCTCACACTCTTCGTAGGCACCAGTAATCACTTTATTTTAAACATATTCGAGTGCTTACTGTTAATGGAGATTTATTGTAGCACATCGATGAATGTTTATGAATTGTCTTCCATATATTACCTTGTTATTCAGTTAAGATATGGAACAGAACAATCTGGGTAAGACATCAGCTTTCTTAGGCTAACATTCTAGAATTTTAACCTTCAACTTTCCAACATTACTATGGATGGCCATTCTAAATCTATGCTGCTGTGTAACTTTTTTTCAATCGGCCAAGTGTCTTCCTAAATAGCATTTGAGTTAAATAGTTCTAGGAACAAAGAAATTCTGTCAAGTAGTTTATAAAGATACAGAACAGCACCTGACAACTGGGGCTCCAATAGGAAGATAATGAACAACACTAGTATGTGCACACACGGGGACATGGAAAGAAAATTTGGGGGAATTAGCTATTTAGAAGTCTGAAATAGAAAGCAAGAAGTCAGTATAATGTAAGAAAACAGCATGAAGGCAGAGACATGTGGGTTCTGAGCCTGTCAATCATCTCTGGACTTGTGTACCAGTTAATTTTCTCATTGCTGAGAACACATATCAGACACAAAGAAAGTAACATAAGTATGGAAGGATTTATTATGTCTCATAGTTTGAGGGTACCATTCATCATGGCAAGGAAATCATGGAGGCATAAGCATAATGTCACATTACCCCATCTGTAAACTGAAAGAGATGAAGGTTGGTGCTTGGCTGGCTTGCTTCTCTCTGTTCAGTCCTGAGTGGAACTGTGCCTTTCAAACATTATACTGTGTGTCTTCCCATCTCGGTTAACCCCATCTAGAAGCTTCTTCAAGGACACATCTACAGATGCTTACCTAGGTCCTGCCCAGTTGATAATCAGTAATAAGAAGTAGAGGACCTTCTAGAGTATGTTGACTCTGTGCTATGAGTAGACTGATCCAGTGAGTAATAGAGGGAGAGACCAACGCTTCTCACAATGTCATCAAAGTTACAGCTAAGTCTTGACATTAAAGAAAATATTGTTGACCACCCATTTTCAAATAGTCTTGATGAACGTTATTTTTTTGAGGTACAGGAAAATGCTGTGAGTTTTCCAGATTAGCAATTAGTCCAAAAGGTAAATGTCTCAGTGGTAAACTGCATGTCTAGTATTTCAGCTTCAACCTCTAGTACTGTCATCCTTCCCAAACATGAGTCTCATAAGAGAAAGTAAAGAAAAGCTATCCGCTTTAGCTAGCCCTTAGGGAGCAATGACAGCTAGTTGCTATGAAAACAGGCATCTATTTTATCTCCCTCTTCAATTAGTAATATATTAAAGTATTTCACATTTACAAAGTGGAGTGCTAACTGCTGACTTGAGATTAATAGACCTTAACTTGTTACAGAACAACTCATTTGGATAATAGTTAATAAAGTATAAATTTAACTTAGTAACCATGAATGAACCCCCATAGTGTATATAAATAAACATCCCTTTAAGGACATCTGTCAATATAATCATAATTTTTATTAAATTATAACACTCAAGTCTTTAGTAAATCCTAGCATTCATTATAGCACAGCTGGGCTATACTTCTCTTTGGTAACTGAATTCAGAAATAGGATTGGCTTGAGGTTTCATTGCTTATTTTTGCAAACTCAATACAAAATTGAGTTTAATTCATGGTTCTGGGCAGAAAATTTAAGGAAGAAAGAAAGAGAGAGAGTGGGGAAGGAGAGGGGGTGAAAAAGAAGGGAAAGAGGGGTAACAGAAAGAAAACATAGCTGTGATGGTCAGCATCTTCAGCTTGACCGGATCAAGAAACACCTAAGGAAATAAATCCAAACCGCTGGCTTATCTCTGGGGAAGTTTCTAGGTTGGTTCCTTTGACAAGGAAAGACGTACCTTTACTATGGGCAGTACCATTTGGTGGTCTGGAGTCAGGACTGAAGGAAGGTGAGAAGGCAAGCCGAGCAACAGCCTCCATCTCTAGTTGCTGCACTGGGAACAACTGCCTGAGGCTCTTGTCAGTGTGCCTTCCACACCACAGTGGACTGTACCCACAGCTGTGAGACAAAGCCAATCCTTCCTTTCGTAATCTGCTTTTCACCACAGTAACAACAAATATACCTAATTAGATGGTTATATACATTCTTTATGTTATGAAATTTTGTAGAATTTGTAGAAATTTAGAGTTATTTGGTGCATGCTCTGGTGCTGCCCTGATCCCCTGGAGACAGAGAGGCTTGATTTGCTGTGAAGAGAGCAGGAAGCTTCTCTTGGCACTCTTTTCCCATGGCTGGAGAGAACTCTTCCTCCCATGGCCACACTGTCCAGTACCTGGTGAGGTGAGGAAGAGTGAAGGGCCTGGCTCTCTTACTCCAACATCTGTGTGGCCTTTGTAATTCCAGAACATCCTGTAGGGCCACCTGGGGATAAAAAAGACATCACGGGAACTCTACTCTCCCTTTATTTGATATGGAGGACTTCCTTTTGTGGGTGTTAATCCTAAAAACATTTCTTCAAGGTCTTCCTATGTATTCTCCTCTACTCCAGAACTGGGACCAAATTTCTGGAGGAGCACATTGTTGTTGATTTCTTATGTTATTCTACATTTATATTTTTGTTTATTTCTAAAAGATATTTATTTTACTCTTTGATTATGTGTGTACATGCCACACACATGTGCATGTGTGTGTGTGTGTGTGTGTATGTGTGTGTTGGCATGTACATATGAGTGTAGGTGTCTGTGAGGACCAGAACAGTACATCAGATTCCCTGAAAATGGAGTTGTAGGCAATTTTGAGCCACTGCAAAAGCACCCAAATGCAGTTAATGTCAAGCCATTTTTCCAACCCTAATGTGACTTTTTTTGATACATATATACAGCATGAAATGATTGTTGTACTGACTACTATCCAAAATGCCTGTCATTTTTGTCATGAGGACATTTAAAATCCTCTCTGTTTGCTAATTGGAAATACTCTGGGTTCCCCAACTAGCTGTGGTCACCACCCTGTGTGATAATACAACAAGGTCTATTCTCTCTACATTTAACTTTGTCCTTATTGATCAAAGAAATCAAATTCCTCCCCATTCCCCAGGAACTACACTTATTTTCTCCTTCTGGGGTTCTACATACTAAAGCGTATGGTGCTAGTATCCCTGTGGATTGCTTACTTAACGTATTATCACCTAGTTCATCACGCAGCCATAGTTGCATATTTGCTTTACTTGTCTGTGCTTTTACGGTCCTACCAAAGAAAGTGTTTCAGTGTCCACTATCATAGAACACTTCCCTCTTTAATTCTCTTTTATGGTTTTGAGTTTAAAATTTAGGTCTCTGTTTATTTGAGTTCATGCATAAGGCATTTGATATGTCTATTTTTTTGTTTTGCTTTACTTAGCTGAATTAAATTTTAGGCATTTATATAGTTCTTGGAAGAAATTGCCTTACTCTGATACTTTCAGATATTTTTATCCTTACATATTTGTTTTTTTAAAGAGTAAAAAAGCTATATTTGGTTGTGTGTGTGTATGCCTCATATGTGCAGACACCTGTGGAGGCCAGCAGAAGGCGTCAGAAGGGCTGTTTGTTTTGTTTTGAACCCCTTAGTAGGACCAGGGTGGTTTGAGCACTGCACAGAGGTAATGAGTTTTGCTCATAGAATCCATTTTACCCAGCACTATTTACTGAAAAGACTTGTCCATGTTTTGTTCTGGCAACTTTATCAAGAATCAATGAACCATTAATGTACAAGTTTATCTCTGGGATTCCTGCCCTGTTCTACTAGTGAATGTATCTGTTTCCATGACAATACCATTCTGTTTTAATTACTATGGCATTGTTATATATTTTGAAACCAGTGATGATACTTAATGGAATAATCTAATTTTTTTCTCATTTTTAGAAACAATCATTTTACATATCAGTCCCCCTATTCCCTCACCCTCTCATCCTCCCATGCCTCCTGCCAACCCCCCAACCCATTTTGCACCCCCCTATCCACTCCCCAAGGCCGGTGAAGCCTTCTATGGGGGATCGTCAAAGTCTGTTGCATCATTTGGAGGAGGGCCTAGGTTCTCCTCCCTGTATCTGGGCTGAGAGAAAATCCCGCCATAGAGAATGGACTTCTGAAGTCCATTTGTGCACTAGGGATGAATACTGGTTCCACTATTAGAGGTCCCATTGAGGGCCCAGGCCTCCTATCTGGTACCCACATTCATAAGGCTTGGTTCGGTCCAGTGCTGGTTCCCCAACTTTATGTATGACTGGGGTCCCTGTGCTTTCAGTCGGTCAGGTTAGCTGGTTCTGTAGGTTTCTCCAGAATGGTCTTGACTCCGTTGCTCATCCCTCCTCCCTCTCTACAACTGGATTCCAGGAGTATGGCTCAGTGCTTAGCTGTGGGTGCCTGCTTCTGCTTCCGTCAGCTACTGGATTTAGGCTTTAAGGTGGTATTTAAGGTAGTCATCAATATCATTACAGGGGAAGGGCATCAAAGGCAGCCTCTCCACGACTGCCTAGGTTCTTAGTTGAGATCATTTTTGTGGATCTCTGAATATTTCCCTAGTGTCGGATTTCTCTTTAAGCCTATACTGGCTTCCTTCTATTAAGGTATCTCTTTTCTTGCTCTCCTCTATTCCTTCCCATCTCAGGCTTCCTGATTCCTCTTGTTCTCCTCCCCCATCCTCTTCTCCCCTTCTGTTTTTTTTTTCTTTCAGAAGAAATTCCTCTGTTCTGTGCTTAAGTAAGGGCAGTGTTTTCACAGCCAAGTCTCCTGAGTTGTGAGGATTGAGTTCTGGTAAATGAGAGAACAGAACATCCCTGAGTCAGGGAGAGTAAAGAGAATGTGGGGAGTGGGGGGATGGCAATACTGAAATAAGCACAAGGAAATCCTGTAACCATTTTGGCAAAAGATACAGAGGGAGCCCCTTGAGGTCTAGTTTCCTGTTAGTCTCCTCCATCCTTACTCACAGCCTCCTCTTCATTTATTTTGTTTTTGGTTGTTGGCTGCACTTCATCCTGAGAGCCGCCTAGATAACTTCCTTTCTCCTGTCTTTACTCCAAAGCTAAGATGAAACTTGAAGGGAAGAGGAAGACTATGTGGGTTCAGACACTTGCCTGGTGACCTCAGAGTCCCTGGCCTGTTGTGTCCTTAGTGAAGTAGCTCATGCCTAGTTTCTGGCCTGCTGGACAGAGAAGAGGCTGGCTATGCTGCTGGGTCT
The DNA here is from genome assembly GCF_017639785.1 of Mesocricetus auratus. Taxonomy (NCBI): domain Eukaryota; kingdom Metazoa; phylum Chordata; class Mammalia; order Rodentia; family Cricetidae; genus Mesocricetus; species Mesocricetus auratus. The sequence goes on along the minus strand of NW_024429266.1, from coordinate 142,549,044 downwards.
CAGGTGTACTGGAGAGGTAATGGATGTGCATTTGAAGTTAATTAATAAGGCAATTCAACAAAAGATAAGTGACAAATAAGTGACATAGACAGCTAGTGTTGAGAGTCCTGAGGGGTTTAATAGCTATCTGCGGGCTTAACTTGCATGGAGACAACTGCCCGTTGCACTTATATCCAGCAATTACTTTTCTATTAACTTTGTCTGTAGGGTGGCCAAGTGTCTGGCATTGTTCATCACCTCTGTTTAATTTCACCATTTTTATTCTCATCACATGGTAATTGGCAATGTTTAGACATCAGTTTTTCAAGTAGTTTTTCCCCCACTAGAAAATGGAGACAATAACTTTCACTATGATTCTTGTAACCTTGGGCCACAACTTAATTTTCCTCCTGTAATTATGTCAAAGAAAGCTTAATAGCCAATACATTTTTCTGGGAGAAAAGTCCAAGCTGACCAGGCGTGCTTCTTGTTTCTGAATTTGTTTCCTTTTCTTTATAATGGGGATAATAACCTTACAGGATTCTTCTGGGCCCTAAACATGATAACCTGTTTGGAATGTTCTGTTTAAGAATTCAGTAATAGTCCATATATTTTAAGAATACTAAACACTATCCTTAAATCTGTATTTTGTACCATGATTTTAGGTGCCCTTTATGTTTTAATTAGCATAATATTCAATCAAAGCAGATTCTAGAATATGATGATGCCTGCATTTTAAAAGTAAGAAAATTAAGACTCAGACAATTTAGATGATTTTTCTTGGATTATGTGCAAGGGTCAGTCTGAGATGAAAACTGACCTGGATGGTTGTTTGCAGGCTTAGTTTTCACAATAGCCATGAACATATTCCATGCCAAAGAATTTGGAAAGTTCATACTTAGGAAAAGGACTTGAATGAACCCAAAGTTTTAATCATTCTCCTTCAAGAGCTCAGTGTTTGAGAATCTCTTGGTCTCCAGAACTCTGTCTAAGCTTTTAACATTATGAGTACATAGCTCCTTTCTTTGCTAGAGTATCTGAGTTGCATGAAAATTATTGTCTGTGTTGAACTGGTCATGACAGGTAATGTTTCTGGAAACAGGAACACTGAGACCCAAAGAGATGACCTCAGCTTCAGGATGAATATTCAAATTGAGGGCTAAGACAGTTTAGAGACAAGGTGAAGTGAGAGGAAATGTATGATGCCCATCGTTAGAAATGGAGATAAAAAAATTTGAATGTATGTCTCTCTGGATGTGGTGTATGAAGGAGCTACTTGTGAGCACTCTGTAGAAGGGTAAGTGGTAAACTTGGGTCCCATCCAGCCAGGTCATTAAACAAACAGGACAGAATGCTTACATGAGGGCATGGTGATGTGAGCCACAAAATTCTGCATTGTAGCATATTGATTCAGCTGGAAATGGTGAGACTGTGAGCCCGTGGGGATAGGCAAGCGAGTGGGTCAAACAAGGGAGCTGCCTCTATGTCCTATAGTTAGTAGTTCCCTGGATCAACTGATCTAGAAATATACTGTGGAATATAACATGGGAAATTCTCCACTGAGTTCCAGGCATTCAAAGAGTCAGATGAGGGTGCTGGAGAGATGCCTGAGCTTTGAAGAGCCTCTGCAGAGAACTTGAGTTTGGCTAGATAAGTCAGAGAGCTCACAACAGCCTGTAATTCCAGTCCCATGGTTTTCAATGAACTTCATAAGCTCTGCAGACATTCTTGTGCACTTGTATGCAGAAATACTGTTTTTTTTCTGCAAGTAGCATTGCACATACTGAACAGGCTACATACAGGGATTTATCTATCTGTCTGTCTATCTATCATCTATCTATCCATCTATGTATATGCATATAACAAAATATAATGAAAAAAGAGGTCATAAATTTAAAGGAGAGCTGGGAGGGAAACAGGAGCATATGGAAGGAAAAAGAGGGGAGAGATGATGTTATTATAATCTCAAAAATTAAAAGAGTGTTAGTTAAGGCTGGCTTTCTACATAATGTGGAAGTGTCTGTGGTCTTTCAGCAACACTGGACTTTGTGTTCAGATGTGTGTGCACATGCACACACACATTAGTTAACTTGTTTATATTTTCTCTGAGAATGTTTCCTGCAATTTTATTTTTAGAAAAAGGGGGACTCAGAGACCTCTAAAGGGTGAGAAAAACACAAAGATTTAAATTTTATTTATTTTTTTCACTGTTTGCTTTTTAATGGCTATCACATACGAATGCAGTTATTATAATCACACTCACTCCATCATCCTCTCTAACCCTCCTCCCTCCTGCTGACCACATTCTCTCCATCTAGTCTCTCTTACTTGCCTGTCTTTTCTTGAAGATCTAGTTCAGGTAGTCACAGCTAAGGTGTGCTCATCATTACACTGGGCAGTCTTATCCCCATGCTCTTGTAGTGTCTCTGTCCCTTTATCTTTCTTTCTCTCTCTCTCTCTATCTCTATTTTTTTTTTGGTTTTTTGAGACAGGGTTTCTCTGTATTGTTTATAGGCTGTCCTGGAACTCGCTCTGTAGACCAGGATGGCCTTGAACTCACAGAAATCCGCCTGCCTCTGCCTCCCAAGTGCTGGGATTAAAGGCATGCACCACCAATCCCAGGCTCTCTGCTCCCTTTTCTATGATGCCTCAAACTTTTATTTCTTAATCCCACTTTTATTCCACCTAAAGCACTTTAAAATGAATACATTTATCCAGGTCTTTCTAGTCTTTCCAATAAATTAATAAGATGAACCTTTGGGGAAAGTAATTGCAAATAATTATCGAACTTATCCCACTATTCAGGTGCTTTAGCCAACTAAGCAACAGAGCCAGAAATTTAATTGCTGAACTTTTTAAACAGAAGCGGTCAGTGTGACTTTAATAACATAGTAGAACTCACTTGTAATACACTTGTATATGTTGACATTTCAATTTTAAAAAGTCAGATATGCAAAATTATAGTCCTTCAAAAGACAAAATATCGGGGGGTTTAAAACCAAATTTCTTTCTTTCCTCCTCCTTTCTTCTTTTAAAGTCAATTCTTTACAAGTTCCCTGTTCGCAACAATCAAAGTGTTACATGCAGCACTAACTCATTTTTATTACCAGGCGTCAGATGAAAGTCCCCTTATTTCATTCAGTCGATAACATTAGCCTTTCAACTTCAGTGGCACATTCAACCATGGAAATTCTCTCACTGTAAAAGTAACCACAGAGGGAATCATAGCACACAGCACTCCAAGGGGCCACAGCTTTTCCCCCCGCATGTAAATGAGAACAATGATGCCCGGCAAACTGGTCTGAAATGAGAAAGCCTTTGATAATAACAGCTTCAATTTGCATGATGGACTACCTCCTGAGGATGTCAAAGATTCTCCAACACATTACGATTTGGAAAGGCTAAAAAACAGAGGTCCGTGACAGAGTTCTCATAAGACATTAATTGCTCTGTGAGCAGAGCACAGGACTCCCGCATATCATTAGTTTCTTGCATCTTTAGTGTGCTCAGGACATGTTCTGAAATAGGTATTTCTGATCATAATCATTACAAGTGGGACCGAGTGTTTATTGGATGTTGCGATAGAGTATGTTTCCACGGAACTTCCAGAAATAACCAGTTCCATTTCTACTTAGGCAGAAAGTAAAGCCCACCCCCATTTCAGTGTCCAGATGCTCCATTTCCTGGGGTGAGCACCCTAAGGAATACTTTCACAGTATGTTCTTTAATGAACCTCACAGAGATATGCTTCCAAGAGAAATTGGTATTTTAACAGCTCTGTCAAGTAGCTCGTTGTGTTAGAAGAAATAATCCGCTCATAAAGAAAAGATGAAACCCAGAGTATATATTTTGGTGAACCTAGTTTTTTAGAATGTGTTTTGTTTTGGATTATGTGGAACTGGGGTATGTGCATGAAAGTGGATGGGTGCCTGAAGATCTTCCAGAGCTGGAGTTACATGTGATTGTGAGTCCTCTGATAATGCTAGGACCTGGATTTGAGTACTCTGTGCACTGAGTCATCTTGCTGGCTTCTCTGAAGGTAAATCTTGAAAGAAACACCTTAACACTGTTTTCTTAATGTGATTATTTCAAGAAGGTAAAGGTACAGAAGGCAATGGTACCTTTGCTGATCACTTTACAGGACATAAACAAAATGAAGTTATTTGAGCAGAAAGGAAATGAAGGGGACCATTTCTTGTAACCTGTGCAATGTTCCCAGAATTTGGGAACTAGGGGGGAACAGCAGGTCATATAGGACACCAGCTTATGTCCCTATATTATAATGTTGGATACCCTGCAATTCTGTAACATGACATCTTTTTATACCACTGGGCTTCCTGTAATGAATATGAACAGGCACAAGGGATATTTTTCAGTGCAATAAAATTTAAAAAGTAAATAAACATCTCCACGATACCTCTGACACCCAAACTTGATGTATTTACTCTTTGAAGGCAAGCTGCTACTAAGAGTACTATTTCTGCTTTATTTAGCCATTGGAGAGCCATTTACCTTTTAGAAGTGACAAGTTTTAGATACATTAAAGGGGAAAACTTATGGCTGAGAAAAGCAGATACCATTTGAATGACAGTAGATTTAGTGTAGACACTGCTCTTGATTTATTTGTGTGGAGACAGAGCTATGTAAAGGGTGTATTTGACATCCCAAAATCAACAAAGATACAGCAAATCTTCTAGTAAATAAGAATGTCAGCCTGGTTCTGGTGTCTTCCCAACTGCCCACTCTTCTCCAAGTTCTGATCTAGAAACTATTTGAAACACTGAGTGTATGTATATGGAATCTGAGCCTGCCAGTTAACAATATAAATAGGTAGTCTGGAGGCCAATCTGCAACTATTTCCAATTCAGTGAGTCCAGGATCCTGTTAGTGTTTGCACTGTCGATGTTACTATCAACAACAACAAAAAAGAATTTGGGAGCAAGAACGAAAGCTCAACAGTACAACAGTGTTCTTGAAAGAGGGCCTGAGTCCAGTTTTCAGCTCTCATAGCGACACAGGGCAGCTCATCTCACATCTTTCTGAAACCAGATGTGAATGACCTGATATCCTTCCCTAGACTCCTTGGGCATCTACATTCACATGCTTAAAACCCTACAAATACATTTTTTAAGGAAATAGAAAATCTTATCAAAAAGAAAGAGTGTTGGCCTTTGTGGAATGTTTAAAGAGATTTTGAAATAAGTGTACACCTTAGAGGGCGAGATGTTAGAAAAGGAAGTCTCTCAAAGGCTGTCAACGTTAATGGAGAGATCTGTACACTATGACAAGCATTCTTCCTACCAGAGCAGAAAACTACACCTATAAGTTAGTGAGCTGTAAAGGGAGAATAAAATGCAGAAAGGGCTGAAGGAATCAGGTCAAGGGCAGCTACACGTCAGGGTACCTGTGGCTGTATTGAAAAAGCTGTCGCCGAAAGGATTGGATATACTGGAAAGTGATTGTCCAGGGTCAGGAGTTGAGCAGTTGTGTGTGGCAGAAGAAAGGCAACAACTGTTCAAGGACATAGAAGGTTAATCTCAGAGGGTTAGGTGATAAAAATGTGCATAGACTCAATAGAATTTTATGCCACTCTAAGGACAAATGGCATCATAACATTGATTTAAAAATGGATGCAAATGGAGATCATAAAGTTAACTAAAATAAACCAGACTCAGACAAATATTATTTTCTCTTATATGCAGAATTCAGGTTTTAAGATATACGTACATATAAACAAACATACAAACACAATATATCTGCATACGTGCATTTATGTTATGAAACTAGAAAGTGGAGCAAGAAAGGGGAGGACAGGGTCTTAAGAGGACAAGGAAAGATTGTAGAATACATATGCTAAGCAGGACCTGGAGAGATGGCTCAGCATTAAGAGCACTTGCTGCTCCTGCAGAGAACCCAAGTTTAGTTCCCAGTACCTAAGATAGATAACTCACTGTGACAATTTATGCTCCAGGGCAATCAACATCCACTTCTGGCCTCTGTGAGGCAGCTGTACTCATGTGCATACACACACACACACACACACACACACAGACACACACACAGACACACACACACAGACACACACATACTATGAAAATGAAATCAGTCTTTAAAATAAGAGGGAAGCAGAAGCTAGTACCTTGTAGAGGAGGACTGGTCACTGATTAGAGGACGTCAGAGGATACAGGATGAGGAGTAGTGGAAGGGAAGACATCAGATGTCATGTATGTGTGTATCTATGTATAAAAATGCCATAAGAAAGCACATTGGTATCTACATTATCTTAATCAAAACAAATAAAAATATTAAAGGATAAAATAAGGATAGGACTCATCACAAGATACGAATCTGGCAAGTGTGATGTAAGTCAGAGGTTCCATGAGGCAAACATAACATCCCTTGTATGACAAAGGCCTATGACATACACTGTAGCCACATCTGACTTTCCAACATCCTGATCTTTCTTGAATAACTTCTCAATTTCAGTTTGTTTCTGGGAAGGAGTTAAGCAATTCAGACACACTCCACCATCTTTCCAGGGGTTTCCATGTCTCTCTTTTGGGAGCCAACCAAGCAGTAAAATATTTCTTGTGTTTTCAAGATGTTCTTCCATTCTGTTGTTTTCCTTCCTAGTTGAACACACAGACGGTTGGCTTTAATTCAACCCTGCAATTTGCCTGCAGTTGTGGATCTGGGTTTTACAGTTTTCTATGCCTAATGATTTCCATATTTTTCTCAAGGACATTAAAATCATATGCTGTATTTATTTGTTATCATTTTAATTCCTCTATTTCTTTTATTAAAATTTAAATAATAGCAAAAGATTACAAAAGAGAGCATGTAGTTTTTAACACAGGACAACTTCTCAAGTGAATGTTAGCTCAAGGAATCATGAAGACATCATAGCAAATGTGGATCTAGTCCTTGAAGCTTGTTTGTGTCTGTCCCTTTGTAGCCATGTGACCTTGGGTCATTAATTTATCCTGTCTTTCTCCCTGTTTCCTTACACTTGAAACAGAAAGGATAGCGTTGGCTATTTGCCACATCAAGATGTTAACAATACAGAGTTAAGAGATGTTAGACCCAGGGGAGCAGCACTGTGTGATAGTTAATGTGTCTGGATTTAGAATCACCATGGAAACACACCTTTGGGATTACCAGTGAGGAATTTTTCTAGATTAGGTTAATTGAAGTTCAAATACCCACTTTAAATGTGGGCAGCAGCATCCCTCAGGCTGGGCTCCAGACTGCATGAGGAGAGTGGCCTGAGTAGCTGGCCTCTTCACTCTCAGCTCTACACTGTGGATGCTATAGGGGAAGCTGAATTCCACCCTGGCAGTCACGCCTTCCCTGCCAGGGTGGACTATTCCATCAACTATGAACTTAAATGAATCCTTCCTTCCTTAAGTTGCTTCCTGCAGGGTTTGGTCTCAGCTATGACAAAAGTAGCTAAAAGAATCTGCTCATGGAGAGTAGCCATGTCACCAATTACTAACATCACACAAATTCCAGTAATTCACAGACATAGTCGTTTCAGCTGGTGCTTCAGGCTTTATTTTGTGCAAATGAAATGTAAGTTTTATTTTTTTTTGTTTTTGTTTCAATAGCTCTTACCCTAGTACTATTTACTGAATTATTTATTTCTGTTAACTTTTTATACTCATTCTAATTTTCAGTTACTTCATATTTAATGTGATTCTAAAAGTCATCATGTTAAGCCTTGTATTATTTTATCACATGAATAATATATGTCCACTTTAGAATACGTAAAATGTGTCTGCTTCTCAGATCTAGAATTTCTCAGATCTCGGGTTGGGAAATGACTCAGTGGGAAAGGCATTTGCCACATAAGCATGAGTACCAGGTCCACATCTGCTGCACCCACCTAAAATCCAGGTGAGGATAGTATCTTGACAACAGCTCTGGGGCTCAGGGGTGATATAGATGGGATCCCTATGGCAGGTGACTGGCCAGGATAGCTAAATTGGCATCTTTAGTGTCCAGCAGGATTGCCTGTTTCATTAAATGAAATGTAAAGCAATTTAAAAAGACTCTCAAATTTAACCTTTGACCTGCACATTCTTATACCCACATGTGTAACGTATAGTCTTCCCACCAGCCACTTGGGTCCCAGTGTTGTCTAAACCCACAAATAACACACAAGACACTATACTAATATGAAGCTGTTGGTCATTTGTTTTGTTTCTTATCAGCTAGCTCTGACTTAATTATTAACCCTTAACTGCTAATCTGAGGATTTCTGCTTGATCCTCTCTTATCAGAGAAAGTATCCAGACCTTTTACTCCTCTGGTGTCCTACATTGTGACTGATCTTGCCTCTGTTTCCCAGAATCCTCCTAGAATCATAACCCACCTATCTTGCTTCCCTATTGGCCAACAGTCCTTTAGTTACGTATACACAGAAGGACTTCCCCCATCATCTCATCTTTTCTGTCCAAATAAAATGAAAGTTTTTAAATTTAACATAGTCAAATTATATAGAATAGGTATCAAGCAAGAACTATAGTTGCAATATTTAGTCCATTAACATTTAGTAAGATTTAAAGATAGTATTTTATCATCTATCCTATCTGTGTGAATCCAAAGTCTTATATGTAACTTATCTTTAATCATAACTAAGGAAAACTATAATTAAAACTAGCTGTTTTCAACTGCAAAAAAGACCAGAGAAGGGTAATATATAAACTCTAGAATTGACAGAGACACCTCAGTACCTGAACAGTCACACAAAGTTCCTTTGCAACCTTGGGGCATCCATCTTCAGCCCGTAGGCCACAGTGTGTCTGGAAGACTTCTCAGCAAAACAGGAAATTTTAAAGTGTCTGTCTGCATTGGCAGTTTGTCAGTCATTTTTCTGTGTCTAGCAGAATGTCTGGCAGACTCTTCCATGAACCAGGTACCAAGTTTAGGAGTCACTTTCCTGAGGGTTCTGCATGTCCAGTTTATCCAGCAACAGTCCAATAGTCTAGGCAAGAGTAGTTTCTTGCCCTAATGGCTAATCTTTCATGTTGAAAGCAAACTCCATAGGGAGTTTCTTTGATGACCATCTTCCTCTCAGACATAACTGGTGTGATAGGAGCAGACATTTCTCTTTGTCAAAAAAAATCCTAAACCATTTTAAATGACATTTTCTGAAGTTCTTCGAAAAGTTTGAAGACTATCTATCTGTCTCAAATATATCCCCATATATGTAGTAAAATTAACTAACCTAACTATAAGTTTTGGTTACTATAGGTAACTATCTATAACCTGTATCTAATTATACATTACATTTTTTTGTTTTTTTAATTTATTTTTCAGTTTAAATTTAGACAAGAAACAAGGTTGCTTCACAAGGCAGTTCCAGGTCCCTCTCCCTTTCCCTCACCTCCTACAGTGCCCTCCCCCCAACTGCCCATTATCCCCTCATTTCCCCAGGGAGGGTGAGGCCCTCCATGGGGGTGTCCACAGTCTGTCATTTCATACAGGGCAGGGCCTAGACCCTCCCCCAAGAGTTCAGGGTGAAAGTGCACCTCACATTGTTGGATGGGAGTCCAAAGTACATGTGTATACTCAGGATGAGTAATGATCTGCTGCCCAAGGCTCAATAGATTACCTAGGCCTCCTCACTGACACCCACATTCAGGGGGGTCTTGATCAGTCCCATGCTGGATTCCCAGGCTGATGCCTGGGATTCAAGAGTTAACCTTTGTCAGGTCAGCTGTTTCTGGGGGTTAAACCAGCCCAGTCTTAATCACTTTGGTCATCAGTCCTCCCTCTCTGTTACTGGCTTTCTTGAGTTCAGCTCAGTACTTAACCTAGGGAGTTTGATTCTTCTTCCATCAGCCACTAAATGAAGTTTCTGTTTCCCAGACTCTCTGGCCATGGGATTGTAGGCTGGCCCTCCCCAGATCTATGTGTAAAATCCATATATGAGAGAGTACATGCCATGTTTCTCTTTTTGTGACTGGGTTACCTCACTCAGGATGGTTTCTTCTAGTGTCATTCATTTGCCTGCGAATCTCATGATTCCATTATTTTTTTCTACTGAATAGTACTCCATTGTGTAAATGTACCACATTTTCTATATCCACTCTTCGGTTGAGGGACATCTAGGTTGCTTCCAAGTTCTGGCTACTACAAATAATGCTGCTATGAACATAGTGGAACAGACATCTTTGTTGTATGAATGGGCATCTTTTGGATATATGCCTAAGAGTGGAGTTGCTAGGTCTTGTGGTAGGTTTATTCCCATTTTTCTGAGGAATCTCCATACTAATTTACAAAGTGGCTGAACCAGTTGGCACTCCCACCAGAAATGGAGGAGTGTCCCCCTTTCACCACATCCTCTCCAGCATAAATTGTCCTTGGTGTTTTTGATTTTAGCCATTCTGACAGGAGTGAGATGGTATCTCAGAGTTGTTTTGATTTGCATTTCCTGGATGGCTAAGGATGTTGAGCACTTTCCCAAGTGCCTTTCAGCCATTTTAGACTCCTCTATTGAAAATTCTCTATTTAGTTCTGCAGCCCACTTTTTAATTGGGTCCTTTGGTGTTTTGGAGACTTGCTTCTTGAGTTCTTTGTAAATTTTGGAGATCAACCCTCTGTCAGATGTGGGATTAGTGAATATTCTTGTCTTGCTGACTGTGTCCTTTGCCTTACAGAAGCTCTTCAGTTGTTGATATCACTATCTGTGCTAGTGGTATTATGTTCAGGAAGCTGTCTCCTGTACCAATTCGTTCAAGGGTACCACCCACTTTCTCTTCTAAGAGGTTCAGTGTGGCTGGATTTATGTTGAGGTCTTTGATCCATTTGGACTTAAGTTTTGTGCATGGCGATAAACATGTATCGATCCGCATTCTTCTACATGCCAGCCTCCAGTTATGCCAGCACCATTTGTTGAAGATGCTTTCTTTAGTCCATTGTATATTTTTAGCTTCTGTGTCAAAGATCAGATGTTCATACGTGTGTGGGTTAATATCCGGGTTTTCAATTCGATTCCATTGGTCTACCTGTCTATTTTTGTGCCAGTACCAAGCTGTTTTCAGTACTATAGCTCTATAATAGAGCTTGAAGTCAGGGATGGTGATGCCTCCGGACGTTGCCTTGTTGAACAGGGTTGTTTTGGCTATCCTGGGTCTTTTGTTTTTCCATACAAAATTGATTATTGTTCTTTCAAGGTCTGTGAAGAATTGTGCTGGGATTTTAATGGGCATTGCATTGAATCTGTAGATTGCTTTTGGCAGGATTTCCATTTTTACTACATTGATCCTACCTATCCAGGAGCATGGGAGATCTTACCATTTTCTGAGGGCTTCTATAATTTTTTTTTTAAGATTCAAAGTTCTTGCGATACAGGTCTTTCACTTGTTTGGTTAGCGTTACCCAAAGCTATTTTATGTTGTTTGTGGCAATTGTAAAGGGTGATGTTTCTATGATTTCTTTTTCAGCTGTTTTATCATCTGCATTTAGTAGGGCTACTGATTTTCTTGAGTTGGTCTTGTAGCCTGCCACTTTGCTGAAGGTGTTAATTAGCTGTAAGAGTTCCCTGGTAGAGTTCTTTGGGTCATTGATGTTAACTATCATATCATCTGCAAACAGTGAAAGTTTGACCTATTCCTTCCCAATTTGTATCCCCTTGAACCCCCTTTGTTGTCGTATGGCAATGGCTGGAAATTCAAGTATCATGTTGAAAAGTTATGGAGAGAGTGGACAGCCTTATTTTGTTCCTGATTTTAGAGGAATTGTGTTGAGTTTCTGTCCATTTAGTTTGATGTTGGCTGTTGGTTTAATGTATATAGCTTTTATTATATTTAAGTATGTCCCTGTTATCCCAGATCTCTCCAAGACCTTTATCATGAAGGGGTGTTGGATTTTGTCAAAGGCTTTTTCAGCATCTAGTGAGATGATCATGTGATTTTTGTTTTTCAGCTTGTTTATATGGTGGATTACGTTGATGGATTTTTATATGTTGAACCATCCCTGCATCCCTGGGATCCCCTCGCCACATAATAATCAAGACGCCAAATATACAGAATAAAGAAAAAATATTAAGAGCAGCTAAGGAAAAAGGTCAAGTAACATATACATTACATTTTTAAAAGTGCTGTATAAACATAATATGTAAACATAAGGGGAAATATATATCAGAAAATTGACCTTAAATTTGTATCAATAATTGAAAATCCATTCCAAGACAAAGTATTCATTTGTATATCATATTCCCTAGAAAGATATTGCCTGTGATCATTACAATTAATAAGCAACCCCATTTAAATGAAAACAAAATTTTGTAAGCAATATTTGGGAATTTGGGTGTTGTTCATTCCAAACTGCTTCCTGCTTGTTGGTGGTGCAGTCCATACCATGGGGATTGTGACAAAACATAGAAACATGGCCAAGTCCTTGATTTTGTTTTGTATGGCTGTATCATCCCAGCTGTTTCAGATGCTGGACTGCTTGGGACACTGCTTCAGGAGGTCTTGCTTCATCAAACCACAGAAGACTGGAAAGAATCCACAGCTTTCCATTTTCTGTGGAAACATAAATAAAAAAATCTCTTTTCCAAAGTAACATATCCTTATACTTAAATTTTGAAGTCAAAGCATTTTTAAAATATATAAGTTGTGTTAATTTAGCAGCATTTATAATCACGTATATTTCAGCAATTGTTCCTTCCTTAGTAATTGAACAACTGAAATACACAATAGCTTACAGTATCCAGACTCTGTGTATTTTCCATCTTTACGTAGCTTATATCATTCTATATCTTTTACTTTTATTTATTTATTTATTTATTTATTTTCTGAGACAGGGTTTCTCTGTGAAAATCCTCCTGCCTCTGCCTTTGGGTGCTGGGATTAACGGAGTATGCCACCACACCCAGCTACTCGATTTGTTTATGTTTTTTTTCACAATCCTGTTTTTTTTCTATCCCAAGCCTACATATATTTTTAAACACACTATGAAACTTTTAGAGGTTTCACTTCATCTGAATCTGACTTTGCTCTTAATCTTTGTATTTTTCTGGCCACGTGTCTGTTACCTTCTAAATAACATTGCTAAAGTTAAAGTGGAAACAGCCGCTGGTTTCCCAAAATGGCGGGCATACCCAGCATCGGGAGCTGTGCTCACCGCCTTAGTCTGTACTAGCTTGGAGATGTGGCCACTGCCACAGCCAACTGCTTGTGCACACCATTCAGTTGTTGGCAGGACTTCTTAAAAGAGCCCTGTGGGTTTTTTTTCCATTTATGCTGAGGCAGGAAGACTCCCTTAAGGGATCTGTATCAGTCTCTGCTTGTGTCTAACAAAATAGAGCCCACCTGAGAAAAATCCTGCTACCAAGAAGTAGTGCTTCTCTCTGTTCTTTTGTTTCTAAAATCCCTTTTACACTTTTGTCATTCCACGTGGAAATTCATATCTCACTCTGACACCATAGGTAGCGTGTAGTCTTCCTCACAGCCTCTTGGGTCCCACTGTTGTCTCAACCCCCAAATAACACACAAGACACTATATTAATTATGAAACTGTTGGCTGTTTGCTTTGATTTCTTATTGGCTGGCTTTTACTTAATTGTTAACTTATAACTGCTAATCTGAGTATTTCCACAGTAGAAAGGGTCTGAACCTCTTACTCCTCTGGTGTCCTACATCATGATTGACTGTGCCTTTGTTTTCCAAAATCCCCCTAGACTCTTAGTCCCACCTATCTTGCTTCTCTGTTGGCCAACGGTGCTTTATTTACATATACACAGAAGGAATTCCCCCATCACATGTTACATACAGATATCCATAAAAATATATGCACACACATACATATAGGTATCAGTAGTATTGATTACTTTCCTGTGGCGAAATGCCATGTACAAAAGAAACTTAGTGAAATAGGAGCTCAGTTTTCCTTATGCTTCCCGAGGGCCAGAGTCCATGATAGTGAGGAAGCTATGGCACAGGCATAGAAACAGGAAGCTGACTGATCACATACCCATGCACACACAGGAAGGAGAGAGAGAGAGAGATAGAGAGAGAGGGGGAGAGAGACAGACAGACAGACAGACAGACAGACACAGACAGAGACACAGAGAGTTATCCAAAAATAAATCCTTCCTTCCTGAGATTGCTTTTCGATATGATTTTTTACCACAGCAATAAAGAATAACTAACACACCTCATCTTTTGTTTAACTCCTTTAAACTCCACAAATCTCTGAACTTGTGAGTTTTGAGGTTCTTTGAGGTTTTATTTATAAACTGTTAGTTTTCTGAAATGATTGCGCCATACTTTATCTGTTTTGGTACAGCCTGCACTCATCAGCACACTCCTGGTCAACATTTTTGCCTTGCTTCCTCAAATGGCTACAAATTTTTCAAGAGCATGCTATTCCGTGCAGAACCTCCAAGAAGTAATTTTTCAAATGTTTAACATCATTTTACCACAGCCAACCATCTCTTCATCCCTCAGTACCTTTTTTTTCTCCTCTTCATAGCCCTGAGACATTGTGTAAGTTCTCTTGGCAGCCATTGTTCCTGCTCTGCTTTCCTGATTATATTATGAACGTAGACTATCCTCAGTACTCTAAACTAGATGGTGTCTGCGTTGATCATCACATGTGGACCTCATCTTCATATCATCTTTACATATCTTTGCATATCCTACTGATGGTATTCCTAGTCACCAGTAAAGAGGTACATAGCATGTGCATACTGGCTCTTAAAACTTCTCCAAATGTAAATTGAAATAAACACTCATCAATCATTCGTGGATCAAAGTAAGTGACATGGCTATAATTCAAGGGGGAGGAGGAAGCAGAGTCAATGTGTTTCTGAGAACTAATAGCATCACATTCATTTCCCCTCTAGTTTGTTGTCTCTCATTGACTCACTTGTAATCCATTTTATCTTTACCCTTGGTTAGCAGTTCTACTGTGCTTTCTCTAATTGTTGAGATGATGTGGGAATCAGTATTAGTTTAGGAAAACGGGGTACCAGACATTAGGAGCTCTGGATCTGAAACTCAGCTTAAGTATTGCAGGCTTAGCAATTCTCTCAAAAAAACAAACAAACAAAAACTTCTAAATAAAATTTGTTGTGGGGGAAGGGGCTTGCTCCTGCCTCAACTAAATGTGCCAGCTTTATGACTCTCCATGGGAGGTCTTACCCTTTTTGAGGAATTAATGGGGGTGGATTAGGGGGGAGGTAGGGAGGGGAGGAAGGGAGGGAGGGAGAACTGTGGTTGGTATGTAAACTGAATGAATAAAATAAAATATAAAATATTGTTAATTCTGGTGTTTCCTGCTAATTAACTCTGTCTCCTGATAAATGTGATGAACCATGGATGCTCAACCCACCGAGATATAACCAGGCCTATTTGTGGATACCAGGGCTATGAATTAATGCTTTCTTTTAAGTTCATTTGTTATAGGAAACCCAAGGTGCTAGATTGAGCAGCTGTGGGTCTTCACGATAGTAAGTCACTGAAATTTTCATGACAGAAACATACTAATGACTAAACACAGAGCAGCACTCTGGACTCTTTCCAATACCTGAAAATTAGAAAATAATAGCTTAGAGGAAAGGCAGAACAACAAGCATTTAGTGTACAGGAAATGACTCCCCAAATAAACATGATATACAAGCAGGGGAAAAGGACTATTCCATATCCACTTGGGGGAAGGGAGTCTAATATGTTTGATTATATCAGTGCACGTCTTATAGCCGTGCTTTGTGTGGGTAGAAATTGAATTCCTGCAGCAGGCAGGCAGGTCCTGTATTTGCTGATGCATAATGAGGGTGCTCAGACTTAGACTGTTTATCCCCTAGAGTCTCATTAAACTAAATACACTTGCCTTAAGCCACCTGCCTTTGGACAGCCGCAATAGAAATAAAATCAGATTCATTTCCCATCTTGATAAATTGCCATTAACTACTACTTTATCTGAAATAAGCTTGATAATTAGTGCCTCTGATTACATGGAGAAAACTGTTGAATCTTTTAGAATGCTTTAAAAAAAATCCAGCCTTTCTAAATCTGTGGCAGTTGAGGGAGGAGATTGAAAGCCCTGAGCCGGTCGCAACTGTGATGAGTGTCATTAAAATAGCAATCTTTTTTTGGAAGCTCATCTTGTCCCAAGTAAGTGCGATTTAGGAATATGAGAACACCTGTTCTAGGGAGGCAAATTTTACCTTAGTGCTCTGATACCCACTAGGAATGAGGCCTGGAAAGGAAGAAATGGGTGCTTTGAGTGACAGGTCTATTTAGCTGACTAATCAGAAGAAAGAAAAAGAGCCCCGCAGGGATGGGACTATCACAGGGCCACAGTCCAGCTCTGTGTCTGCTTTTATTCACAGCCAGCTACAAATAACTCACTTTAGTGGCATGACAGTCAATAACATTGACCACACAATGAGCGTGCTGTCCTCAGTGGTATGGGGAAGGCTTCACAGTCGGGTCCTGCCAGTTTATCAGGAGACAGTGGTGGATTTTTGTTGTCTCCTGCTCCCAAGGAATTTATTCCTCTGTCCTCTTCTCAGATAGAACACGGAGAAGGATTCTTTATACTGGAGGGAGCAATTTTTCCAGGATTCTGGAAGCTTTTTTAAATGACACATGCATTTTGCCTAGGCATTAGCCTACATCCAGAGAGGTCTGCCTACCCAGTCTTTGCTTGAAGCTGTGACTACAAAGAGAAGGGAAAATTTGGGAAGTGTGGTGCAGACTGGGGAGGAGAAAGAAGATGCAAGATCCTTAAAAGGGGCCAGGAGAACTAGTGAAGAGAATCAGTGCTTGTGCCATTAATTATGTGATCAAACTAATGGTAATAATAACATTTCTAGAAATTTACTCTGTCTAAGGTTACTGTAAAAATACCATAAATATAGTATTTGATTAAATTTCACAGCTATTTCATGAGGTATATGTAGGAAGTAAGAAAGTGGTCCATTTTCAAAAGCTCTTTAATCCCACTTAGGTTCAAAAATGAAAGTAAAGAAATTAGTGGGTACACACTCAAACTCTGATAGCTAAACTACCCCTAACGAGTTCTAACACGTCTAGTTAGTCCATCCTCCCTTAAAAGAAAATTTAGCATGGAAAATTACTAACATCCAAACTTGCCTGAATAGTCATGTGTTTGATAACCTTTTCAAAATCAAATTGTAAAACACAGACTGGTCCATGCATTGTCTTTGTGAGGAAATATAAAATGGTCAGAGGCAAAGGGAAAGACCTGGGTGACTGATGCAGAAGACTGCAACACCCTAATTATTTTGTCCATGAAGAAAGAAAGGAAACAACATGTGTTAGGACGAAAAAGTTGTTCTCTGAACTCAGTTATGCATCTGCCTATCATTAAGAGAGTTTGCAGATGATATTTCTATGAAAAATTTACTGGGGAAAAAGCACTTATCTGAATGAGCACTGACACCTTTAAATCACTCAGAAATAATTCTTAGTATGGTTAGGTATCTTAGCAAAAGTATAACATTCCGAAGCAACTTGCTTATGTGTTCTTTGCCATCCAAACATCTGGGCAAGCTTGATATAAGGTATATGAGGCAACAAGAAAAACCTGACTATCAAAAATTATATAGACATGCGTTTCTATGTATTCATTCATCTCTAGTTTAGTGTAGTTTCTATTACATCCTCTTTAAGGATTTCAAATTATCCACACAAAAATCTACCATTTGAACTCAATCAAAGAGCAGATAACTAACTCAGGGAAAGGAAATATAAAAAATGCAACATTTATTATTTATTTGTTTGTTTATATATTTGTCCCATTTTAAAATTTCATTTTATATTTCAACAATAGCTCTTCCTCCAACCCCTCCTCCTGCCCCCTTCACCTCTTCCTATCCCCCTCAAATCCCCCCAGCCCACACCTAGTCTACTTCTCCTCTAGTCCACCCCCAGCCCACGTCTCCTCACAGGTAAGGGCTCCCATGAGGAGTCAACACAGCAGTTTGTGGCAGGGCCAGGCCCCTCTCCCATGCTGTAAGACTGAGCACAGCATCCCCCCACAGGGAGTAGGATCCAACAAGCTAGTTCTTGTCCTAAGCATGGCAACAGGTCTATCCCTGTAATGAGATTGATGAATACTCCAACTGTCATTTAGTAATTGATGGAACCAGAACCAGAGATCCACAACCAAGAACCAGGCTGAGCTCTGGGAATCCAGTCAAGGAGAGAGAGGAGGGAATACATGAACAAGGGAGGTCAAGCTCATGATAGAGAAATCTACCTAGGCAGCTGGACTAAGCTCGTGGAAAATCATAAACTCTAGATGGACAAACTCTCTAAAGATTTACTTTGTGTGTGTGTGTGTGTGTGTGTGTGTGTGTGTGTGTGTGTGTGTAGGTGCCTGAAGAGGCCGTGAAAGAGCATCTGATGCCCCAGGAGGTAGATTTTCAGGAATCTGTGAGTTGCCCATTGTGGGTGCTGGGCCCCAGAGGATCAAATGCTTTCTTCCTGTCTTCCCCCTGCACTAAAATGAGAAAGAAATAAACGTATTTTATTAAACTAAACTAGTAGCTGTTTGCATCAATGCAGTAGCCTAAACAGAGGAATGAATGAAGAAGGCTACTTCATTTGTTGGGAATATATTACTTCATTTGTCACATAACGTTGTTGATATAAAATGCTTTTTTCCCTCTGTTTTCTTTTTTAAAATTTAAATTAGAAACAAGCTTGCTTCACATGTTAACCCAGCATCCTCTCCCTCCCCTCCTCCCCCACACCATCATCAACCCCCCAACCCCCTCTAATCCCCACTCTACCCCCCAGGGAGGATGAGCCCTCCATAGGGGACCTCCAATGTCTGTCATTTCATCTAGGGCAGGGCATATGCCCTCCCCCATGTGTCCAGGATGAGAGAGCATCCCCCAATGTGGGATAGGCACCCAACGTTCATGTGTGCCAGGAATAAATACTGATCTACTACCCAAGGCACCATAGATTGCTTAGGCCTCCTCACTGACACCCACATTCAGGGTGTCTGGATCAGTCCCATGCTGGACTCTCAGCCATCAGTCTGCGGTCCAAGAGCTCCCCCTTGTTCAGGTCAGCTGTCTCTGTGGGTTTCATCAGCCCGGTCTGGACCCCTTTGCTCATCAGTCCTCCCTCTCTGCCCGTGGGTATCAGGAGTTCAGTTCAGTATTTAGCTGTGGGTGTTTCTCTCTGCTTCCATCAGCCACTAAATGAAGGCTCTAGGATGGCATATAAGGTAGCAAATACTTTTGCAAAAGAAGAGAAAGGCTAGTTGTCTGGCTCTTGTTTATATCATTCTCCATGTATAATTGATGGGGAAAATCCCATTGGATATAAAACAGTTTCATACAAAAATAACACTGAAAAATCTACTAGCTGATTGGACTTGGGAGTTATTTGTTGGTGGGATATTATACCGTTAAAATATGCTGCAGCAGTAGCAGGAGCCTTCCTCAGAGGTTGGCTGAATCAAATATGCCTGATATTTTTTTGTTTTGCAATAGTTACTATACAGCCCCTACCAACTAAAATATTTCCAATTTTAAAAAAGCCAAATGGCAATTAGTCTATAGTTTGAACTAATCTCTTTCCAAAGTTAATATTTGGACTTAGATATGCCCTCTGAGAGAAGTAACTCAAAGCCAGTAAATAGTAGTTTTAATATTTATGAAAATGAATCTGGCTAAAGCGTTCATTTTGATTGAAAAAAAAGTCATCATGTTGATTAGCCAAATCCCTTCTCAGCATGTATATTAGTCAGATTTAAAACCACCATGCAAATGTTAAAATATACCAACTGTCTCAAATTGGTTTTGTAGGTCATTAAATGAAATAAATCAAATATACATGTTCTCTTAAAGTGAAATATGCCACCAAATGCTATTATTATAATGATTATTGCTTGGCATAGAATTTGTGTAAAGAAATCTGTGTGATGGGCATGGTAGAGTAAATCTAGGGTTGACCCATGTTTGATGTATACATGAAAAGGGGAACAAAACTAGATCACAGCCTTTGCATCAGACATATTATCACTCAAATTGTGTCTTTATTATGTGTTCCAGGGTCAGTTATTTTTTCCCCATGTACCTCAGCATTCTTGACTGAGAAATGAGAGCCAAAATTCCCTAACCAGGCTTAATATACAATAAGAAGAAATATATATATTCTTGATACATGAAATATATTGATATTTTGATGTATACGTATTTGGTAATACAATATATTCAATGTAAAATACTCCCTAGTAACAGATAAGCATGCAGAAATCTGTTTAACAGTTTTCTTTCATTTACTAGAATTTTGAAAATTTCATACAATGTATTTTGGTCATATTTGTGGCCCTTCGCAAACTCCTCCGAGGTGCTCCCCTACTTAACTTTTCACTGTTTTTCTCCTATGAAATACATTTTATAATGTTCACATACTCTTGAGGTGGAGCCTTCTGGCCAGGCAGTGGTGATGCATGCCTTTAATCCCAGCACTTGGGAGGCAGAGGCAGGCAGATCTCTGTGAGTTTGAGGCCAGCCTGGTCTACAGAGTGAGTACCAGGATAGGCTCCAAAGCTACAAAGAAAAACCCTGCCTCGAAAAAGCAAAAAAATAACAAAGAGAGAGAGAGAGAGAGAGAGAGAGAGAGAGAGAGAGAGAGAGAGAGAGAGAGAGAGAGAGAGAGAGAGGTGGGGGAGCCTTCTCCAGAGCATAGTTGATCTACCAATGGTAGTGCTACCTCTTTAAAGAAAACCGATGATTCTCTCAGAAGCTATCAATTGCCAGTGTTTCTTCTTTCTAGGTGCAAGACTTCATGATTACATCCTACCTCCATGTTGGAATTTTGACTGGTTTGTGCTGGCACAGGTCTTGCTCATGCTGTGAAAACAGCTGTGAGTTTACATGTATATCTACTTTGCTGTGTCAGGAAAACTCTGTTTCCTTTTAGTCATTCACTGCCTCTGGCTGTTACAAAATTTTTCCACCTTTTGTTCCACAATGTTCTTTGAGTCTTGTGGGAAATCTGTGCAATATAGATGTTCAGTTTAGACCTGAGGATTCGATGGCCTCTTATTCTCTACACCTTAACTAATTGCTGGTCTCAGTTCCAATCACCATCTACTGCAAAAATAAGTGTGCCTAATGGGTTGACTCATGCATTGATCTACAAGAATAATGATAATGTATTAGCAGTTGTTGTAATAATAGGTCCATTTAGCAAAGCCATAGTTGTGAGTTCTTCTTTAGGCCTATTATCTGTCTAGCCATTGGTTCTTAGCCACAATAAGAATGATGCATGCCTTTAATTTCAGCACCAGGGAGGAAGAGACATGCCAATCTTTGTGACTAGTCTACAATGCAAGTTTCAGGATATCTAGTGCTGTTACACAAAGAAACATTGTCTTGATCCTCATGACGCACCCCCCCAAAAGAAAGCCAGTAATGGGTTTCATTTTGGGTAGTAGGCCTTAAATTCCAAGTGCTTGATTACTCCCATGACATTCATGGAACTGTTACATTGGTGGGCATGTCTTAGCAGACCAGTTACTATGGTGGCTCAATAGTTCACAGTTGGTTGATACTAATGACTACTTTTCTCTTCTAGTGGTGCACATAGCACCTTCCAGCACTCTGAACAATAACCATTGGGGATGAAGTTTCTGTAATGTTTATGCCTTAAGTATGATTGTCTTCACCAATAGTGTTTTACCTACAAGTTCTAGATGGTAACAGATAACTTGTAATGTATGTGTCATGTGGGACTTTACCGTCCAACAACCCTCAAAGAAGTAATCCATTCCTGGCACTGGTATTTTTATTTGTTTCTTTGTGGTGTATAGTAGGATTATTGCTTCCTCATTGCAGGATAGCTTCATTTAAACTCTTATTATATGTGCGTATGGCTATAATTTAGGACATTTTTATATCATTTTTTATTTTAATTTTAAATAGCTTGTTTTACATGTCAATCCCAGTTCCCTCTCCCTCCCCTCCTCCCGCATTCCCCTTCCCCCCCACCCTCCCACCCTATTGCCAAATCCTTCCACATAGGGGATATCTAGAGTCTGTCATTTTACTCTGGGTAGGGTCCAGGCACTCCTCTAAGTCCAGGCTGAGAGAGCATCCCTCTTTGTGCTATAGGCACACGAAGACTGTTTGTATATCAGGGATAGACACTGATCGACAGCTCAGGGCCCAGGCCTTCTCACTGACACTCACATTTTGGGGGCCCAGATCAGTCCCATGCTGGCCTCCCCACTGTCGGTCTGGGGTCCAAGAGCTCTCCCCTGTTCAGATCAGCTGTCTCTGCTGGTTTTGCCAGCCCATTCTTTGCCAATTTGCTCATCACTCCTCTCTCTCTGTCACTGGGTTCCTTGGGTTCAGTTCAGTGATTAATTGTGTGTTTGCCTCTGCTTCCATCAGTCATAGGATGAAGGCTCCCGGATGGTTATAGACATCAAGTTCATTATCAGGAATGGGCATTCGAGGTGGTCTCTCCACTATTGCTTAGCTTGCCAATTGGTGTTATCCCTTTAGATCACTCAAGGTCACTCTGGTGCCTGATCTGTATTCGAACCTATGATTCCCTCTTCCCCCTATGCTACCCCCACACCCTCAACTTCCTGTTTCCCCATGACCAACTCTCTTCCTCTTTACCCCCTCTATTCTTCCCAGGTCCCACTCCCCCCCAACCCCTTGCTGTGTTCCCCATCCATTCAGAGGATCTTGTCTCAATCCTCTTCTCTTGGGTACTATGCATATATGCATATCTTTTAGGTTCTTTCCTGTTTCCCAGACTCTCTATCAGTGGAAGTGCAGACTGGCACTATCCTGATCCATGTCTAAAATCCATATATGAGTGAGTACATACCATGTTTGCCTTTTTGCGACTGGGTTACCTCACTCAGGATGGTTTCTTCCAGTGTTATCCATTTCCCTGCGAATTTCAAGATTCCATTGTTTTTTTCTGCTGAGTAATACTCCATTGTGTAAACGTACCACATTTTCTCTATCCACTCTTCAGTTGAGGGGCATCTAGGTTGCTTCCAGGTTCTGGCTATTACAAATAATGCTGCTATGAACATAGTGGAGCAGATGCCCTTGTTGTATGAACTTGCCTCATTTGGATATATGCCTAAGAGTGGAATTACCGGGTCTAGTGGTAGATTAATTCCCATTTTCCTGAGGAATCTCCATACTGATTTCCAAAGAGGCTGTATGAGTTGGCACTCCCACCAGCAGTGGAGTAGAGTTCCCCTCTCTCCACATCCTCTCCAGCATAAATTGTCTTCAGTGTTTTTGATTTTAGCCATTCTGACAGGAGTAAGATGGTATCTCAGAGTTGTTTTGATTTGCATTTCCCTGATGGCTAAGGATGTTGAGCACTTTCTTAAGTGTCTCTTGGCCATTTTAGCCTCCTCTACTGAGAATTCTCTATTTAGCTCTGTACCCCACCTTTTAATTGGATCCTTTGGTATTTTGGAGACTTGCTTCTTGAGTTCTTTGCAAATTTTGGAGATTAGCCCTCTGTCAGATGTGGGGTTAGTGTATATCTTTTCCCATTCTGTGGCCTGCCTTTTTGTCTTTTTGACTGTGTCCTTTGCCTTACAGAAGCTTTTTAGTTTCAGAAGGTCCCATTTGTTAATTGTCGATCTCAGTGCCTGTGCCACTGGTGTTATGTTTAGGAAGTGGTCTCCTGTACAAACTCGTTGAAGAGTATCTCCCACTTTCTCTTCTAAAAGTTTCAGTGTGGCTGGATTTATGTTGAGATCTTTGATCCATTTGGACTTAAGTTTTGTACAAGGTGATAAACCTGGATCTATCTGCAGTCTTCTGCATACCAGTACCCAGTTATGCCAGCACCATTTGTTGAAGATGCTTTCTTTTTTCCACTGTACAGTTTTAGCTTCTTTGTCGAGAATCAAGTGTTCATAGGTGTGTGGGTTAAAATTAGAGCTTTCGATTCGGTTCCATTGGTCTACCTGCCTATTTTTGTGCCAATACCAAGCTGTTTTCAGGACTATAGCTCTATAATCGAGCTTGAAGTCAGGTATGGTGATGTCTCCTGAGGTTCCTTTATTGTATAGGGATGTTTTGGCTATCCTGGGCCTTTTGTTTTTCCATATAAGTTGATTAGTGTTCTTTCTAGGTCCTTGAAGAATTGTGATGGAATTTTGATAGGGATTGCATTGAATCTGTAGACTGCTTTTGGCAAGATTGCCATTTTTATTATCTTGATCCTACCAATCCTAGAGCATGGGAGATCTTTCCATTTTCTGATATCTTCTTTGATTTCTTTCTTTAAAGACACAAAGTTCTTGATATACAGGTCTTTCACTTCCTTGGTTAACATTATCCCCAGATATTTGATGCTGTTTTTGGCTATTGTAAAGGGTGATGTTTCTCTGATTTCTTTCTCAGTCACTTCATCATCTGTATATAATAGGGCCACTGATTTTTTGAGTTTACCTTGTATCCTGCCACATTGCTGAAGTTGTTTATCAGCTCTAGGAGTAACCTTGCGGAGTTTTTTGGGACACTTATGTAAACTATCATATCATCTGCAAATAGTGAAAGTTTGACTTCTTCTTTTCCTATTTGTATCCCCTTTATCTCCTTTTGTTGTCTTATTGCTGTAGCTAGAACTTCAAGTACAATATTGAAGAGATATGGAGAGAGTGGACAGCCTTGTCTTGTTCCTGATTTTACAAGAATTGCTTTGATTTTCTCTCCATTTAGTTTTATGTTAGCTGTTGGTTTACTGTATATTACTTTTATTATATTCAGGTACGTTCCTGTTATCCCTGGTCTCTCTAGGACCTTTATCATGAGGGGGTGCTGGATTTTGTCAAAGGCTTTTTCAGCATCTAGTGAGATGATCATGTGGTTTTTCTTTCGCAGATTGTTAATATGGTGGATTACATTGATAGATTTTCTAATGTTGTACCATCCCTGCATTCCTGGGATGAAGCCTACTTGATCATGGTGGATGATTTTTCTGATGTGTTCTTGAATCCGGTTTGCGAGTATTTTATTGAGTATTTTTGCATCAATGTTCATGAGGGAAATTGGTCTGTAGCTCTCTTTCTTAGTTGTGTCTTTGTGTGGCTTGGGTATCAAGGTAATTGTAGCCTTGTAGAAAGAGTTTGGCAGTGAGCCTCCTGCTTCTATTGTGTGGAATACTTTGAGGAGTATTGGAATTAGCTCTTCTTTGAATTTCTGGTAGAATTCTGCACTGAAGCCATCTGGGCCTGGGCTTTTTTTGTTTGGGAGACTTTTGATGACTGCTTCTATTTCATTAGGGGTTATAGGTCTGTTTAGATTGTTTATCTGTTCTTGATTTAGTTTTGGCAAGTGATATCTATCCAGGAAATTGTCCATTTCCTTTAAATTTTCAAATTTTTTGGAGTACAGATTTTCAAACATGCCCTGATGATTCTCTGGATTTCCTCAGAGTCTGTTGTTATGTCCCCTTTTTCATCCCTGATTTTGTTAATTATCATGCTCTCCCTCTGTCTTTTGGTTAGTTTGGACAGAGGTTTATCTATTTTGTCGATTTTCTCAAAGAACCAACTCTTTGTTTCATTCATTCTTCTCAGTGTTTTTCTGGTTTCTACTTGATTGATTTCAGCCCTCAATTTGATTATTTCCTGGTGTCTGCTCCTCCTGGGGGAGTTTGCTTCTTTTTGTTCTAGAACATTCAGCTGTGCTATTAATTCTCTAGTATGACTGTTCTCCAGTTTTTTCATGTGGGCACTTAGTGCTATAAACTTTCCTCTCAGCACTGCTTTCAAAGTGTCCCATAAGTTTGTGTATGTTGTGTCTTCATTCTCATTGAAATTGAGGAAGTCTTTAATTTCTTTTTTTATTTGTTCCTTTACCCAGGGATGGTGCAATTGTGCATTGTTCAATCTCCATGAGTTTGTAGGGTTTCTGCGATTTGTATTATTGTTGAATTCTAATGTTAATGCATGGTGGTCTGATAAGATGCAGGGGGTTATTCCAATTTTTTTTGTATCTGTGGAGATTTGCTATGTTTCCTATTATGTGGCCAATTTTAGAGAAGGTTCCATGTGGTGCCGAGAAGAAGGTATATCCCTTTGTATTTGGGTGGAATGTTCTATAGATGTCTGTTAACCCCAGTTGGGTCATAACTTCTATTAGTTCTTTTGTTTGTTTGTTGAGTTTCTGTCTGGAGGTCCTATCTAGCGGTGAGAGCGGAGTGTTGAAGTCTCCTACTATTAGTGTGTGAGATTTTATGTGCATTTTGAGCTTTAGTAATGTTTCTTTCACGAAAGTAGGTGCCTTTGTATTTGGGGCGTAGATGTTTAAATTTGAGGCTTCGTCTTGATGTATTTTTCCTTTGATGAATATGAAGTGTCCTTCTTCATCTCTTTTGATTGATTTTAATTTGAAGTCTAATTTGTTAGATATTAGGATTGCTACACCCGCTTGTTTCTTGGGACCGTTTGATTGGAAGATCTTTTCCCAGCCCTTTACTCTGAGATAATGTCTGTCTTTGATGTTAAGATGTGTTTCTTGTATGCAGCAGAAGGAAGGGTTCTGTCTTCGTATCCATTCTGCCAGTCTGTGTCTTTTTATAGGCAAGTTGAGGCCGTTGACATTGAGGGATATTAATGACCATTGATTGGTGATCCTTGTTTGTGCTTGATTTATTGTTAGTGAAGTTATTTTGTGTAGTTTCTCCTCCCTTTTTCTTTTGGTGTTTTGTAAAGTGTGATTATATATTGCCTGTGTCTTTGTGAATGTAGTTATCTTCCTTGGCTCTAGGTTTTCCTTCTAGCATTTTCTGTAGAGCTGGATTCATGGATACGTATTGTTTAAATCTGGCTTTGTCATGGAATATTTTGTTTTCTCCATCTATGGTAATTGAGAGCTTTGCTGGATATAGTAGTCTGGGCTGGCATCCTTGTTCCCTTAGTGTTTGTAGGACATCTGTCCAGGATCTTCTGGCTTTCATCGTTTCCATTGAGAAGTCAGGTGTTATTCGGATAGGTCTGCCTTTGTATGTCACTTGGCCTTTTTCTTTAGCTGCTCTTAATATTTTCTCTTTACTCAGTAGGTTTGATGTTTTGATTATTATATGGCTAGGTGACTTCTTTTTCTGGTCGAGCCTATTTGGTGTTCTGTAAGATTCTTGTACTTTCATAGGCATATCTTTCTTTAGGTTAGGGAAGTTTTCTTCTATGATTTTGTTGAATATGTTTTCTGTACCTTTAAGTTGAATTTCTTTACCTTCTTCTATACCTATTATTCTCAGGTTTGGCTTCTTCACGGTGTCCCATATTTCCTGGATATTTTGTGTTAAGGATTTTTTTGGTTGACGACTCTATATCCTCTAATGAGTCTTCAACACCTGAGATTCTCTCTTCTATCTCTTGTATTCTATTGGTGATACTTGCATCTGTAGTTCCTGATCGTTTACCCAGCTTTTCTATTTCTAGCATCCCTTCATTCTGTGTTTTCTTTATCATTTCTATTTCAGCTTTCAATCCGTCAAATGTTTGAGTTGTTTCCTTAACTTTTTGGTTGTTTTTTCTTGATGGTCTTTAGATTCTTTGAGAGATTTGTTTATTTCTTGAATTTTTCCCCCATTTCATGGATTTTTTTTGTTTGTTTTTTCTTCTATTTCTTTAAGGGATTTCCTCGTTTCTTCTTTGAGGGTCTCCATCATCTTCATGAAATAATTTTTAAGGTCTGTCTCCTCTTCTTCATCTATGTAGTGCTTTTCGTGTCTTGCTGGTATTGGATCCCTGGATTCTTGTGGGGTCATGTTGGTGTTTCTATTGCTGAGTGATCTCTTATTCTGTCTTCTTCCCATCTCTTCTTCCAGTGGGTGCTGGCGGGGTCTTTCCGTCTCCACTGGTCTCCTTCCTTCCTGCAGCTGAAGCTGGGGATGCTGACACGGAGTTTGGGTCCTGGTAGGGATGATGTCTTTCCTGAAGCTGAAGCTGGACTCGCTGGGGTTGGGGTCTTTGAAGGGCTGATGTCTTTCCCGTGTGGGCAGGTCTTCTGGATGCCAGGAGTGGCCCGGAAGATCAAGGGGATGGGTAATCAGCAGGGGGTCCTGCTGGAGACCCAATCTCACCTGAAGCTGGACTCGCTGGGGTTAGGGTCTTGGAAGGGCCAATTTAGGCCATTTTTATAGTAGCAGGTTTTCATATGACTTTTTCAAAAGGCCTTTATGTCATTTATCATTCCTTTATCCTGGCCTCTTAACTCCATCCCATTTACTTTTGAAACTATTCCTGGTTTCTTAAGTGGATGCTGGGGATTTGAACTCAGGGCCTTATGCTTGCCATCTCTCGAGTCCACATAATACCTTTTCATTTTTTATTATCATGTAATCGATCCAAACAGAGAAAAGGAACTGTCACCAATTTCATATAGTAGATTTAGTTGAAAGTTTAACTGTTTCTCCTTTCTTGTTTATGGCTATCTAGAGAGCCCATTGTGTTGATGTGTTCCTCACATTTGTTGGAAACTGTTTCCAGGTAACAGTAGTTCATGTGCTTTGTTATGGTGCTTTGATGTTAAAATAACATGGGAGTTATATGAATTCAGTAGACACTGTGCTATACATTTGGAGTATGTCATAGGACATACTCTTATATTCCTGGACTACAGCAGGGAGCTACAGTTTTCAATAAGTATGGGGAGGTAAGAGCAATTTATCACATATGTTGTTGATAGGTTGAGGTATTTAGGAATTCAGACAAATGTGGGAATACTCCGGCCACGGTGGGTGTACCATTCAATGGGCAGGGAGTTCTGAACTGGATAACAGTGAGTAAATCAAGCTGACGATGAACAAACAAGAAGAACACATGCATCCATCCCTCTCTCTGCTCTTGATGGAGGGGTTGCTATGAATGCTGCTTCCAGTTCCTGTTGCCTTGACTTTCCCACTGTGATGTGCTATAACCTGGTATTGAGAGCTAAATTAACCTTTCCCCACTAAGTTGCCAGGATATTTTATCAAACCAACGGGAATAAAAGAAAGACAATGGCACTCCCACCAGTAGTGGAGGAGTGTTCACCTTTCTCCACATCCTCTCCAGCACAAACTGTCATTGGTATTTTTGATTTCAGTCATTCTGACAGGAGTAAGGTGATATCTCAGAGTTGATTTGATATGTGACCAAATGTTACACCACTTAAGATAGCAGTACAACTTTAAAGAGTAACTCTCAAACCACTGAAATAGTCCAGGGAAAGGAGGTTGGACACATGGGGGAGGCAAACAATCAAGCTAGAAGTTTATGCACCTCACTAAACATCATATGTAATCATCTTTGTGGGTTTTATACCTTTTTAAAAGTACATTTGACACTCACATTTGGGGGGTCCAGATCAGTCCCATGCTGGCCTCCCTGCTGTCGGTCTGGGGTCCAAGAGCTCTCCCCTGTTCAGATCAGCTGTCTCTGCTGGTTTTGCCAGCCCATTCTTTGCCAATTTGCTCTTCTCTCCTCTCTCTGTCGCTGGGTTCCTTGGGTTCAGTTCAGTGCTTGTGTGTTTGCCTCTGTTTCCATTAATCACTGGATGAAGGCTCCCGGATGGTTATAGACATCAAGTTCATTATCAGGAATGGGCATTCGAGGTGGTCTCTCCACTCTTGCTTAGCTTGCCAATTGGTGTTATCCCTTTAGATCACTAGAGGTCACTCTGATGCCTGATCTGTCTTCTAACCTATGATTCCCTCTTCCCCCTATGCTACCCCCACCCCACACTCAACCTTCCTGTTCCCCCATGACCTACTCTCTCTTCCTCTTCTCCCCCTCTCTTCTTCCCAGTGTGAGTGTCAGTGAGAAGGCCTGGACAACCTATGGGGCCCTGAGCAGTGGATCAGTGTCCATCCCTGGAATACAAAGAGTCATCGTGTGCCCATAGCACAAAGAGGGATGCTCTCTCAGCCTGGACTCTTAGGGGAGTGCCTGAACCCTACCCAGAGTGAAATGACAGACTCTAGATATCCTCTATGTGGAAGGAATTGGCAATAGGGTGGGAAGCTGTGGGGGAAGGGGAGGGAGGGAGGAGGGGAGAGAGAGGGAACTGGGATTGACATGTAAAACAAGCTATTTAAAATTAAAATAAAAAAATCATAAAAGAAAAAAGTATATTTGATTTGATTTTAAGTTATGTGTATGTATATGTGTCTGTTGGCTAGTGAAGTCAGAAGAGAGCATCAGAGCTTCTGGATCTGGAGTTAAAGGTGATTGTGAGCAGCCTCACATAGATGCTTGGAAACAAACTGTCTTCTTCAAAAACAGTGAGCAATCTAAACCACTGAGCAGTATTTCCAGCCACAAGTTTTATAGCTTTAAGAAAACTTTGTAATGCAGTATGAACTTAAAAATAAAGTGTCAGCATGCACTCAATCTATCATACACTTTCTAGAGCTTTCACATAGATATATAGGATTTGGCTTTTTATTTTTGACACCACAGTCTCTTTTCGTATATTCTTTCCCGTGAGCTTCAGCGAGGACTTTCCAAAGACAGCAAAGTGAAAATGTGTGAAACCAACATGCAACTTAATGCAAAGAAAAGAAATAGTCAAGGCCAGAGTTTAATTGCTTTAAAACTCAGTGTTTCATTGGACCATTGCTTACTAAGGAACTGGTTTGAGGAGCTCAGAACAGGGACAACATTTATTAGGAAAGATTTGGGAAAACTCCAAGAAAGCACTGGGCAAAGGCACTCTTCATTTAATTCAGATTGAACTGTCTTTTTATTCTTTCAATTGAGTCTCAGATCTAGTTCATATTTCCCCTTAATTCACTTTCCCTATGAAATTCTAGATTAACATCAGAGATGGCTGATCTATAGTTTATATTTTTAAAAAACATTTTTCTTTCTTTTATACTTTATTTATTCTTTTAAATTTCATTTGCATTCCAATCACAGTTTTCCCACCGCCCTGCCTTCCTGCAGCCCATCCCCAGTCCACTCCTCCTCATGGGTAAGGGCTCTCACAAGGAATCAACATAGTCTGGTGTAATAGGTTGGGGCAGAGCCCGGCCCCTCTCCCATGTATTAAGACTGAGCATGGCATCCCACTATAGGCAATGGACTCCAAAAAGGTAACTCATGTACCAGGATTATGGTCCTACTGCCTCTGAGCATGCATCTCACCATAAGGAATGGGTCCCCTTTCTTTTTCTTTTTACTTCACATATATTCCATTGCTGTTTTATTTTTCCCGTTCCCTCTCTTTAGATCTCTTCCCCTGGCTTAGTGCCCTTTCTGTTTTTTTTGACTTTTTTATTTTTAAATTTAAATTAGAAACAAGGTTGCTTCGCATGTCAAACCCAGGTCCCTCTCCCTCTCCCTCCCCTCCTCCCACACACTCTCCCTCCCCCTTCCCCCTCTCTCAATCCCCCCCCCCTGCTCCTTTTCCCAGGGAGGGTAAGGCCCTCCTGAGCCTGCTTTCCAGTGCCTGGAGACTGCCACTGAATCTCCCCTCCCAGTAGGAGCCTATGCATTCTTCACAGTTGTTAAAAAACATTTTTAACATGACTTCTGCTGTGAGCCAATGATACACAGAAAAGCTGTTTTATGATCCCTTCCATCAGTGAACTTAAAAGGTATTTAATTTGTAATTCTTTCAATGGGGGAGGACTTTAACAGGATTGTACTTTGATTTCCTAGTTTGATGACCCCAAATCAATGGCAGAGATTTCAACCACATAAGTTACTGTACAGTAAGAGAATGGTGAGTTTAAGTACATTGTTTTTATACTTCTGGATATAAAAAAATTAACTATATTGCTTTGTCTGTTTAAATATACAAAACATCCAGCAAGCAACATTATTTTATTAATAAAAAGACCGCATGTTCAACATCTGCCCAAAGCAACGAGTGGAAGAAATTTATCATGTCCTTGCCTGTCACTTCTAATGTTCTTTGTCATTCTGGTTTAAATAAAATCTGGAAACATTTTAAGTAGGGTGACTCAGAATCAAAAATATAAATACTATATGTTCATGTTCTTTTTCCCAGGAAGATAACACATGTAAGATACATATGTGTGTATATAAATGGGCCTGATATAGACACAGTTTATGAAGCTAGAAAAAAAAAGTTCATGAGAGGGGCAATAGGAAGAAGGTGATCTTGGAGAATGTGGGGAGGGCAACAGAACACACGTGAAATCGAAATAGAAAGGAGATATCTGCTGGTATAAAGGGATCAAGGGGAACAGGGAAGAATCAAATCAACAAAATTTTGAACCCTAATAATTTTTGCTAATTAAGATAAAAATAGTTGTCAGTAAGGTGACTTGGCATATTAAGAAATTTCCCACTAAGCCCAGTGAACTGAATTCGATCCTCAAGATGCACATGGTAGAAATCTTCCTTGACTTCTATGTATGCATCATGATAGTTGAGCCTGAACACACACACACACACACACACACACACACACACACACACACACACAGAAAGAGAGAGAGAGAGAGAGAGAGAGAGAGAGAGAGAGAGAGGGGTGGGGATAGACAGAGACAGAGAGATGATATGAAGAATGGCAGAATGAATAACTAAACTAAAAACTTAAAGAACTATACAAAAAAACACAAACAAGAGATGATTTGAGTATGGTAACATGTTTGTAAATTGACTGTGCATATACCCCAAGAATGGCAGTAGAAAAACCCGGAGGAAAATTCTAGAACCTGAGGTTGCCAAGATATGCATTAACAGAAAAGTGTCAATGGTATGAAATTAGCCAAATAACTGGCACATTTTTTAAAAACCTAATTTAGTGAGGTTGAATTCCTTGAAAATTAGCTTGGTGTCCGTTTTGTAGAATTTCAGTCTTCAGGAGTGTAGACTATGCAAAATCTTGCATAGTTTCTATTTATTTCTTTTGAAATAATATCACTGTATATTAATTAAACATAATGGGCTTCTTTCTGACATTTTCATGCTTATGATTTATAGTCACTCCCATCACCCTGAAATGTCCCCTTTGAGTCCAGCTGATCCCTTTCCCTTCCCAACTAGTCTTCCTTTTATTTTGATGTCTCTTTGATGCAATTATGGATGCTTATGAGAGCATGGGTGAGGTGCTGCTTACAGATCATGGGTGCTATCCACTGAGCAATCCTGGCCCTTTACCTCAACTGCTGCAAAAGACTCTTTGGTCCATGCACAAGAGAAGAGTAGAATCAACTTTCTCCACATTGCTAAGGCCAATGATAGGCAAGTCTTCCTAAAGCTACTAATCAACAGGCCCCACACTATCAGCAGAATGCAGGTGTCCTTAAAGTCTCTGCCCTCAACTATGGAAGACGCTGGGGGTGGTTGTCTATGCAGCCAGCTAGTAACTATCTCTCATTCTCTAATCATTAACTCTGATAAAATTTTATCCTTCTCAAGAACTCTGATACTCTTGATGACTGGTAGCTTTGTCACCTTAAAGCATCAGCCAAGGCACCAACTGTCACAAAACAGATTTCAGGAACAGGTATTTCAGGGTTTATCTATGTGAAGATAGAAAAATGTAAGGTGTATGAAAGTCTAAGGATGGAAGGTTGTAACATAAGGTGGATAAATGCAAGTTATTAATGTCTTAGGGTGGAAAGGTCTAACACAAGGTAGATAAATGCAAATTATGAAGGTCTGAGGATTCAAGTTATGAAGGTCTAAGACAGTGACATAAGGCATATGAATCAAGTTTAAAAGGTATGAGGATAAAAAAGGCTTAAGTGATGAGAAATAAAAAAGTGATTTGAGACATTCAAAAGAATGAGACATGTTTCAGATTCCTCTTTCTCTCATTATGCTACTGTTTATAGTCTTAACATTAATCAATAAAGTTCTGATAAGCTACTATCCCAACTTTGACCATTCTATCCCACTATACAATCATAACTGCAAGCTTAAAATTAAGGTGCCTTTCCTGTAAGTTTTAAAAAATTAATGATTCAACCAAATCATTTCTGACATGAGTATGCTGCCATTTCTACAATGGAAATTTCAGTATAGATCATAAACAATGGAAATGCTAATGTGTCTAAAACTTAATGTTTCTCAAACTCAATGAATTCTTATAAATTCCAGAGAGCTGAATCTGATACACCCAAGCAGGTCAGATTCACTCCAGACAAATATTATTCAACCTTTCTCTGGTCCTGGGACTCCCTTTCCTCATCTTGGGAGCCTTTTGGGAACCAACTCCTCCCTCATCTTACAATACTCCTCCCCTCAAGTACAAGGACTTAAGAAAAATTCTTTTTTTCTAAACTTAACCATGTCCTCTGCTCTGCCAGCATCTTGCCAAGTCTAAGAAGCATCAGAGAGACCCATACAGCCTGCACTGTGATGAAGCAACCAGCTACCCCAGGACATGGCAGCACCCTGCTTTCTCAGGTTACCCAAAGATGGTCGCTGCCCCCCAGATCAGCAGGAAGTAGTTTTAAAATTCCATGCCTTTATTCTCTAACCTGCCACACCTAAGTCCTCAATTTTTAATAACATACAAAGGTGGGAATGTAATAAATCAGGCATTATGCTGGCTGCCCTGTCATCTGGCAGATGCATTCAGGCAGTACTGTGGTCATCCCAGGGTTCCAAGAGTACTAGTCTGCTTGCAGGTGCAAAGGACCCCTTTAAAAGAAAGACCCCGCCCACTTATGCTCTCTTCTTGCTCTCTCCTCTACTCTCTCTTCCTCACTCTCTTTCTTGCTGTTCCCCTGGAGCAGACAGGGCTTTTCCTGTCTCCCTCTTATCTTCTGTCCTCCCTCTCTGTCTTTGTGTCTACATCTCTTCTCTTTCGTTCCTCCTTTCCCTCCCCTTTCCAATAAAACTTAAGCTCTGTCTGCCAGTCATATTTGTCCCTCCACATAGGTCACACTAGCCTGTCATGGAATCTTCTTTATCACAACAATGGGTATATTGCTAGTCTTATCCCACTAAATAAAATCTCATTCTCTCTTACTCATTAACCATTATAGAGTCTTGTTTATTCCAACCTGCCCCATGCCATGAGACAAATATGGGATTCATCAGTCAGAGTATCCTACATATGCCAAAATATGCTACACTGGATACAGTACTCCATGTGTCACCCTGAAGGAATCTCTCAAGAAGCTCCTCAAGAGTAGTTATAATGACAGGAATAGGATATATTGGTGAAGGGATGTGTGCACTTGTGCATAAGGCATGTACGCATGCTTATTCCATGCACTTGCACGCGACGCGTGCACACACACACACACACACACACACACACACACGGTCAGTAAAATGTTACCTTGTAGAAGTTGCCTCTGTAATCAGAGGTTTAGGTTTGTTTGACATTCACTTGATTTTGTCCAGTCAGACACAAATTGTCCCAATGGACTTCAGACAGGAAGGGAGCAATGAAAAAGCATCGCGATGTTAGTTTTGCATTCTTCTCTTGTCATTAAAAACCAAATTCTTAGCAGTTATGACATGTGAGTAAGACTGGGGAACACACAGTTGGTTTGATGGGAAATATGCATAGCCGTCCTGAGTTTGTGTACAATCAACTGGAAAAAGATACTTTAGCTCAATAAAACAAGACTTCAAAGATCTAAAATGAAACAGTCATAGTAGCAACATAAAAGTTATCTCTAGAAAACATCTGTGCTTCACCCACCCCTCTCCAAATAAGCCAAGCCAGTACTTCTCCTCCTTCTTAAGAATGTGAAAAAATTACCATCAGTGCTTGGAAAATGCCCAATTCATAGGATCAACAATCAGGCTTGGTGGCAAGTGTTTGTACCTGCTGAGCCGTCTTGCCAGATATGCTTTTCAAATAGATACAAAGAAAAGACAAATAAACAGAAGCAAATCTGAGATGAGTGAGAAAAAATAGTTTAAGCCATATGTTGTATTCATGTGATGAAATTGATGCATAGAAATTATAGGTTAGGATGTCCAGTTGTGTGTACTTAGTTATGACTAACAACTCACAGACTGAGTTGCCACTACAATATGCTTTGTAATGCTTGTTACATACACTGCTTAGTACCCCATTATTTAACATGGGTACAACAGATTTAATATATTGCTAATAGATTAATATGTTGGAGAATATTTTCTTAATTATTAAAATCAATATGTGCTCATAAGTTTTGAAAGATAAAATTTCTTATCATGTGAATGCAATATCTTACATTAGCTGTTATTTATCATTCGGTTGTTTCTTTTTGGCTATCACTTTGTATTTATATAAAAGATATAACTCAGTGACTAAGCAGGTAAAAGTGCTTGCCTTTGAACTCAGTTCAATTCCTGAGACCCATATGTTGTGAGGAGAGAACAGATTCCAAGTGTGTGTCATAGCATGAACTCACAAACCATACATTAATGAATAAATGTAATAGGCTTAAAGGACACTTTGTGTCTTTGCCATGTATGAAACACAATGCTCGCTGCATGTGCATAACTTAGGAAAAGATAGTGGAGGAATGAGTCATTGAAGCATAGGACTTAATTAAAATGGACAGGAAGCTATGTGGAAGTACCAATGGAGGGTAAGTCAGGAGTTTGGCTTTGTAAGTGTTGGGTTTGTGATGGAGTATTGAGTTTGCATGGGATGTCCAAAGGGCTCTTGAAAATAAATTTGGAGTCTTTGAGAAAATGAGCCAATGATACAAGTTGGAAATAATGTTCTGATAGCCTCAGGGGTAGGTGTGTGTAGAACAGAGGCAATAAAGGTGTGAAGAATGGGGCTCTGTGAGGACAAAAAGTCCTGGTTTGGGAGAGCGATGTGTACCACCTGAGGACATAGATAAGGCATAGTGTGAAGCAATGACATGGCTAGCCTGGTTAAACTGTCATTGTGTGTGTTCCTGAGTTACCTTAGGCAGACAACTGTAATGCGCTGACGCAAAGCCTGTCCAAAACAATTTTGACACAGAATGGGAGGTAAAATTTGAATTAAAAATACAAATTCCAGTTTCTTTTTAAATATTATTCTTTGGTAAAACTTGTACCTGTAATCGGTGTATTTAAATTAGTTCCATCCTCTGTTTCTCCGTCGGCTTCCTCCCAGATTCCCTACCCTGACACCCTCCTATCTTCTTACTTTATGTGCTCTTTGTTTTTCTTTAAATGACCAACTGAGCCTAACAAGTGCTGCTCATGTGGATCTGGACCCTTTGCTGGAGCACAGGATAACCTAACATGAGCCACATTCAGGAAGAATATGGACTCTATCTCCCCAGGTAGCCATCAGCTGCTAGTAGCTACTTAGCTATTAGGGGTGGGGCCTCATGAGGTTTTGACTCCATGATGGGGTGCTGACTGGCTTGAAAGCAACTACCTCAGCTGTGAATTCAAGGGTACAAGAGCCAGCAATGTCTACAAAACACTAGAGTTTTGACAAAGTCCTCCCTGATATATGGCTCCTACAATTGTTTCCTTCCTTCTTCAGAAATGTTCCCTCTACTTTAGAGGGGACAGGTTGTGATATAACAGTTCAATTGAAGGATATTGGAACTCCACAACCACTCCCTGAACACTAGTCAGATATGAGTTTCTGCATTAATCACCACTCAGTTTTTCAAACTGTGGGTTACAACTGAATATGAGGGTTGAGGAAACTTGGGCAACAGTGAAAGTTGATGCAACCAAAAACTAAGTCAAAATCAAGCATGTGGCAAGCTCACTGGGTTTCTGGACAAGCTAACCAGGGCTGTGTCTTGTGACTTCACTGCAGCCTTCCTTGGCTCTGAACATAACACGAGCACACCTTGAAGCTCATACTTTTTCAAACAATTTACCAGTAATAAACACAGCCTGGGACAGTGGCTCAGACCTGAGATGATCACATTTCATGAATTATAGGGATGAGATGTGGATACTCAGTTTTCTGTTCTAAGTGTAATACTTTAAT
Organism: Mesocricetus auratus; assembly: GCF_017639785.1. Classification (NCBI taxonomy): domain Eukaryota; kingdom Metazoa; phylum Chordata; class Mammalia; order Rodentia; family Cricetidae; genus Mesocricetus; species Mesocricetus auratus. Next base: position 142,511,198 of record NW_024429266.1, on the reverse strand, counting down.
TACAGAACAAAAATTTAAATTTAAATATTTAAATATTTTCCTACCCTATTTCTTTAGCCTGTAAGTATAAAATTACTATATCTCTGAATTTTTTTGTATGTGCTACAATGCTTGATTTCAGCATTGCTTGAATTGCAGAATTAAGTGTCATATAAAATCAAGCACAGTCGGGCAATGGTAGTGCACACCTTTAATCCCAGCACTCAGGAGGTAGAGACAGGTGGATCTTTGTGTGTTTGAGACCCAGCCTGGTATACAAGAGCTAGATCCAGGACAGCCTCCAAAGCCACAAAGAAACCCTTTCTGAAAACATCCCCCCAATAAAAATCAACTACATTTTTGACTTTAGATTATTATAGCTGTTCCAACTATTCTGAAGTGCTTCTAGGCCAACATACACAATTTTGTATGTATTAAAGGGGGTATTTATGAGCACAGATGGTTAAAAATTCAAAGTATTGATGCAATCTGAAAAATATTGGTGATGCCATGAAGTATTACAGAGTGAAACACCTAGCCACGACTTAACTATTTATATAAAAACAGCATATACATCCATTTAATCAGTATGAAAATTTCCCTTATCTTTAGTAAGTGGAACAGTTTTATGTTTACCAAATAATTGTTTAAAGATCATTTTCTTTATGATGTATTTTCAGCCAATGTTTGATTTGTATACATATTTTATATGTCTATATGCCTAGGGTTATGTAAAAATTTCTATTTTTAAAAGGGGATAGAAGTGGAAAAAGTTAAGTAATCTTGGCTTAGATGACACTGATTAGTCAGTATTCTGCCAGTAAAATGTCAGTAATGATTGTGACAGAGATTTTTGTGGGCTCATGCTAATGTACAATAAAATCACAGGCATTTTAGAAATGAAAGCAGACCAGATGGGTCCTGTTTTCTCAGTTGGAAATCCATTTTAGTTCCATTGAGCTCAAGCACAACTCCCTAGTAACATGTCTTAAAATATATGCCACACAGAATCTTACTGAAGTGAAAGATATGTTTGAGAGAGTGAGAGAGTCCAGTGACTTTTCTTTACTACCCAGCTACAGTATTTTGAAATTGCTTTATTGCTCCTTATATTACAATGATTTGTCTTGGGGAAACACATAATCACGTAGTAGCTACTCAAATGACTCTGGGAATTCAAGTCCCAGGCCACTTCTAGCTGAGCATATTTTTGTCTGTGTCTTCTCACCACCAAGTGAAGGAGTGTTGACTTTAGGACTGAATGAGTTAATAAGTTAATAAGCAATAGCTAAGCAAACAACCTGGAATGTTACCTATCATGTAAAGCACTTAGTGACATTGGTAGTAAGATTTTTTTAGATTTGTTTTATATTTAGTTAGTGTGTGTGTGTGTGTGAGTGTGTGTGCGTGTTTTATGTGTGGGTATGTGTACATGAGTGGAAATGTTTGTGGAGGCCAGAAGAGGGTGTCAGTTCATCTGGAGCCAGAGTGTTAGGTGGTTGTGAGTCTCTTGATGTGTGTACTTTGAAATGAACTTATGTCACCTATAGGAACAGCACATGCTCTTAACGTCTAAGCCATTTTACTAGTCTGGTAATAAGTTTTTGCACTACATTTTTAGAGAACACACTGGCAAATTAAAAACAGAATGGTTTATAATTGACTTATAGTAGAACCATCATTTTTGGTTCAGAAGTTAGGAAGTTCTTTTGATAGAATTTTGGGGTTGTCAGCCTAATTTCAAAATCAAACAATTAGAAAATGGCAAAAATAAATTAGGCTCTATCTGTGGAGAGCCAGAGAGTATTGTGTGACCTGCAGGATAGATGACCTGTGAAAAGAGGATGCTTGCTGCCTGATCTGTTTAGAACAGAGCTTGAGAAAAGTAAGCCCTAAAGCACTGCTCATTGAAGATTGCTACTCTTATTTTGTGCCTCTATAGTTGGGTTTAATCTTTCTTTTAATGCTGTAGATGGTGTTTTGGAAAACCTAGTCTAGACACATGAGAATTGACTATAAAAGGCAGAAGGTGAGATCCAAGGCATGAAGAGAGATCCATAATTGCATCAGTGGAAATCCACTAGAGTATTGTAGGCAGAAGCACAATAAGTGAATCCTCCCACACATGATAGTCAGAGGAAGGATATGTGCTCTTCACTAGACAAAGATATGCAGGAACCAGGTAGAAGAAGCCATTCCCACAACCAATATTACTGAGGAACAATCAGGGTATCAGTTGCTGACATGATTGCCTTTTGTGGCAAGTTTACTTGTCTTTTAGATTTAGAATTCATGCCACAGTCACCTGCTGAGCAAGGTGGCAGTTAGGACAAAGATTGCTAGGTCCATGTCTCACTGCATCTCTTCTGTTTATTTCAGCAATGTGACAGAGCCTGCTACTGTGTTCTTTCCAAATCCCCTTTTCTCCTTTGGTTTTAAATTCTCATTTTAATGAAGAATTCTCCCTTGATTTAGTTTGTATCTATAGAAAATATTTAGTGTTTTTTTGTAACCATGTACAATTACATTTCCTATGTCATGTGATTAAGTTATTGAATAAGATATGAGTTGGGGGAATAACAGTGGAGAGCAAGAAAAGAGATGCCTTAAGAGAGGGAGCCATTATACATTTAAAGAGAAATCTGACACTAGTGAAATGTCCAGAGATCTACAAAGTTGACCCCAGCTAACAATCTAAGCCATAGTGGAGAGGTTACCATAAATGCCCTTCACCTATAATGAGATTGATGACTACCTTATATGTCATCCTAGAGCTTTCACCCAGTAACTGATGGAAGCAGAAGCAGAGAACTCCTGGAATTCAGTTGTAGAGAGGGAGGAGTGATGAGCAAAGGGGTCAAGACCAGGCTGGGGAAACCCGCAGAAACAGCTGACCTGAACAAGGGGGCACTCATCGAACCCAGACTGACATCTGGGAAACCAGCATGGGACTAAACCAGGTTCCCTGAACGTGGGTGCTAGTTAGGAAACCTGGGCAGTCAATTGGGCCTCTTGTAGTGGATCAGTATTTATCCCTCATGTGAGAATGAACTTTGGGAGTCCACTCACCATAGAGGGATACTCTCTCAGCCTAGACACATGGGTGAGGGCCTATGCTCTGCCCCAGACTTTGATGATCCCCAATGGAAGACCACACCCTCCCTGGGGAGCAGAAGTGGGATGGGATAGGTTTGATGGGGCGTACGGGAGGGTAGGATGGACAGGGAATTGGGATTGATATGTAAAATAAGATTGTTTCTAATTTAAAGAAAAAAGACATGAATTGAAATATGTGCATCTCTATATATTCTATTGAAATAACTTGTGATTGACAGAGAGACTCAGAAGGTAACAGTGCTTGCCAACAAGCCTGACAATGTGATTCTTGGGACACACATGGTGGATGTAGAGAACCAACTCTGGTAAGTTCACTCTGTATCCCCCCCCTTTATTTATGTTGCTCTATGTCTGTCTCTCTGTCTCCATCTCTGTCAGTGTCTCTGTGTGTCTATTACATACACATGCACTATTTAAAAAAACTGGGTGTGCTGTTTGGTTTTTTTTTTCAGTGTGATACAAATTTGGGCAAGAAGAATGATAGCTGAAGAATTTTTTCTATCAGATTAGCATGCAGACAAGTCTGTGAGGGGATTGTCTTGATTTATGATAGGTATGGGAGTGTCTAGCTTACTGAGCGTGGTGCCACTCCTGGGAAGGTAGCATGGATTGCATTTAAAACCAGCAGAGCAAACCATAAGGAGAATGGCAGCAAGCAGTGTTCCTCTGTGCCATCTGATTTAGTTCTTACCTCCAGGCTCATGCCCTGACTTCCCCTAAGTGATAGATTTTAATCAGGACATGTAAGCCAAGTAAACCATCTCCTCACCAAGCTGATTTTGGTTGGAGTGTTTTATCACAGCAAGAGAAAGCAAGCTACAACACCAGGCGAGTGTGTTTCTTTCTGTCGTTATCTATGAACTGAGTAAGGAGGACAATGCAGGTGACACTACTTACATCAGGCAGAGTAAGCCAATGTGCTAGGACAATGGTTTATACAAAGCCATAAACCCAGTTCCAGAAACACATTACACATCAGTTTTTCAGTCACAGAAACATGTCCCTTGGATGTAAAGTAGTTAGTAGTAAATCATGTACAATCTCAATAGTAAGTCACTATAAAATAACTGTCTAATTAATCATATTCTAGAACTGCAATCTGTGTTCTTATTTGACTCAGTGAAGCTCAGTAAATATTTAATATTTACATGATAAATATCCAATAAACTACAGTAAATATTTCCTGAGTATATTGTATCTTAAAAGTAATAAAGGAAATGGAATTATAGAGAAGATTAAGATAGAGTGGTGAGAACACCCTTGTCAAATTCAAAGTCTTGTGAGTCCATAGTTAATACATTCTCAGAGTAGGTATTACCTGTTTCTGACACCTTCCCTAATCTATTCTTCTAAAACAAAGTTTTATTATGTATGTTTAAAATAGACAGTGTGGGGCTGAGATTGCTCAGTGGTCAAGAGCACTGATTGCTTTTACACAGGACTAGAGTTTAGTTCTCAGAACACACACGGTAACTCACAACCATCTGTAACTCCCATCCCAGGGGATCTGGTGCCCTCTCTTGACCTTGTGGGCACTAGCCACACACAGGATACACAGGCATACTTTTAGACAAACACACATGTAATTAAAAATAAGGTAAACAATTTGATATTATGGGATGACAATTGTGTCATTCCCTAAGAATTAAATTGAATATTAATAAATAGATGATCTCTATTTTGTACCTGTATCATCATCCATACAGTAATATTCTCCTGGTGAATCTCTTTATGAGGGACAGCAAGATTTCATTTTGTGAGGCCAAATAATAATTCTTTTTCGCACACAGAAACACTGAGTTTTCTTTATTTACTAACAAACTGGTGGAGGTGTCCTTATCTTGGCCTTTGTGAATCATACCACAGTAAGTATCCAGTATCAGAGGACAGAGCTCTTCCTTGGTTTCTGATTTCACTTTGTATGAACAGAAGGGTGGCCATGCCACCGTATGGTTAGTTCCATTTCTCATTTCTATAGAAGCTTCCATACTGTTTTCCTGTTTTCTGTAATGGCTGTAACAATTAGTAACTTTTAAAACAGCTGTGCCAAGATAATATGTACAACATGAAATTCTGATTAGAGTTATATATGTGTCAAAGTGATACTCAAAGACCACATTCCAGTTAATGTTTCTGTTGGGTTTCCTCTGAATCTTTTATTTTATTTTGAGAAAAAGGTCCCACTATGCAGCTCTGCCTGGCCTGAAACTTTCTGTGTAGAGCAGGCTGGCCTCAGCCTCTGTTGCAGCTGAGTGTGTGCACCACCACATTAAGCTCTCTCGGACACTTTTGGTGCTACTTTTCCATTCATTTTTACTCCTATAATTTTGCTAAATTGGAATATTGTTAGCAGAGGACAAAGTGCTCCATTTTCAGTACACGTTTCTAAGCCAGGCTGAGGCATGAAGCTGCTTTTGTTGCTTGTTTGATACTGCTTGCCCTCCATCTCCCAAGTGCGTGGGTGGAAGGAGTCTACCCGCACATCTTCCTGAGGAGGCTTTATCAATGGGTTAAAGTGACCTTGGCTAAGGAGTGGGAAGTCTTCCAGCTCCTGATTGATGTATACTATATGGTGTCATGCAAGCTAAACTCTACAAAGGAGTTCCTCATCTGAAAGGATTTGGCATTAGTGTTTGTTTCTTTTGGAATTTTTTGGTTACAAATTAATCTCTTCACTCACATACCTGAGGCCAGTTGCTGACTCCAAAACCTGTTTTTCTGCATACAACAATCCCCTTGACCACATGGGAACTCTTTCCATCATAAGCTTTAGGCTGAGATTATTGGGCATATTTTAATTGTTGGCATACATGAGCATTGTGAAGACTCCTCACTAAGAACACTGCCTTCCAGAACTCCAGGACTAAAGGGACTTGTCTTAATATTTACGATTAACCTTCTGTGGCAGTAGGCATATCCTCCCACAATCTCTTCAACTTTATTAAGCACGTGGTCCTGCTTAACTGAATGTGTCTTCTTTGCCTGTTTTTAACAGCAAGTATTATTTATCCTTTGTTTTGGATGCCCAGAGTTCTAGAATTATTATTGTTGTTTTATTTTCCTTTAATATTTTTCCTTAATCCTTCTCATCTTCTTCCTCACCGTCTCTTGCCCTGTTGTATCTCCTCTTGATCTTGCCCACCTCACTACTCCCTCTCTCTCTCTCACACACACAGACACAGCTTTCCCTTTTTCTTTTCTTCCTTTTTTCTCTCCCTTCCTTTCTCCTCTTACTCTTTATCTCATACTAATTCTAGATGCTCTTATTCTTCCCATGGTATTAGTAAGAGTTAGCGGGCACAACTAGTATGACTGTCTTCATTCAATTATTTTTATCAGATAGGCAAGATATATATGACTCTTACTGACCCATCCTAGCTTACTTTCTGTAAACTACTTCTGGAGGGAAGAGTTTATTTTACTGTAAAGGTTTTAGCCCATAACTAAATCAGAAACTGAATCAGAAACCATTGAGGAACACTTCTTACTGCATTGCATTCTATGGCTTGCTCAGTTTGATTTAGGCAATCTAGTGCCACTGTCTAGGGGTGGTACCACCCATAGTGAACTGCGCTCTTCCACATCAATTAATCAAGAACATGCCCCCACAGACTTGCCTAGCAGGGAAACATACGTGAGCAAATCCTCAATTGAGGTTTCCTCTGCCCAGGTGACTGTAGTTTGTGTCAACCTGACAACAACTAGGCACTGACTATATATAGATTTGTATTTTTTTCTTACAGAGTATTCAACTATGATAAAAATTAAATTAGTATCATCTTCTTGTTGAAGTTTTGTCAGTCACTACTATTCGTATTTTAAGAAATTGCACCTGGAGTTCCAATTTTCTTTTCCTTGGAGACAGATTCTGGCTGTGCATCCAGGGCTGAGAATTCTGTTACTTTAGCCTCCTTAACACTGTAATGAAAGAAGTGAACCACCATAACTGACTCTTATCTATTTTTTAATCCTCAGTAGTGGCCATTTTTACTCATATGTTCCTTTCTTTTCAATAAGCAGGTCTTACCGATTTTGCCTCTTGAGTAATGATGAAAATGCACCTACTCTCCCCTTTTATATACTCTTATCTCATTCTAAGTAACCCTGTACTCTATGGAAAGAATAATTCTTAATGAAAATTAGATTGAACATATTTGATCTAGAATGGTAATAGATGTAAACCATATGACTTTTGAATTTTCTTGCCCACTCACATCCGAGTATTGTGTCTGGAGGTTTTTCAATTTGGGGCTCCTAAGGCTCTTGAACTTTACCACATTCTTCAACTTAGTAAGGCAATGTACTTTCAGTACCCAGTGATTTACACAGGAGGGTTACAGCTGAACAAAATGTGGATAGTAAGCATCAGTTACTACCTTGTGTGTGTGTGAGAGAGAGAGAGAGAGACAGACAGAGAGAGAGAGAGAGAGAGAAAGAGAGAGAGAGAGAGAGAGATGAGGAGTGGGAAGGAGTGGTGGGCTTCTCTGAGACTTCTGTGAAAAGAATGATGCAGATAAAGACTGAAGTCTCTGCCGTTGAATGGACTGAATTATGTATCAGGCTTGTGAATTGCCAAAGTTGTTTCTCTGCTTTACATCCTTACAGCACCCCACATCTAATCGTGTGGCTGATTGTAAGGGCAAATATTTTAGTGTCACCTTGCCCATCTCCTGGCATCTGATTTCTGGAAGGTGTGGTAGGAAATTTGTCACATCTTTTCATGATCGAACCTTTCCAGTTTTAGGGCTTTTTCTAGATGGTGGGACTTGATTAACTCATACAAAGTCTGAGATCTCCCTTCTGTATCACAAATAGCAGGTGTGGTGGTATGTGTCTCAATTCCAGGACTTCTGAGATAGAAGAAAAAGGATCATATGTTTAAGGTTAAAGGTAGCTACAAAGATACAAAGTGAGTTTAAGGTTAGCTTGGGTTATATAAGAAACTCTTTCAAAGTATGTGTGAGTGTGGATATGTGTGTATGTGTGGGAGTCTGTGTGTGTTAGTGTACGTGTGTGTGTGTGTGTAATAAACAAATATGGACTTTTTCTTAATTTTGTTCTCTTAACAATGGGATATAACTGCTTATATAAGATATACTTTGGATTAAATATTACAAGCACTTTAGACATGATTTAAAGTACATGGGGAGATCTGAGTAGGTTATATGCAAATATATAGTCATTTCATACAAGAAACTTGAGCATATGTGGGTTTTAGTGTCCATGGGGGAGACTTGGAACAGTTCCCCTGTGGATATTGAAAGGATTGTATTTAAAGTGCCATGAATCTAATTTAGTTTTGTGAGTAATTTTTCTCTTCTAGAAGTAGTCACTCTAGCTAGAGTACTTTTTTAATGAAACCATGCCTCAAATGAATTATTCTGGACATTGGAACACTGCTTCAAGTCCTTGAGATAAAAAGGCACCAAGTAGAACTTGCTTCCTCCTGACTTATGATAAGTGGAAGGTCATTATAAATGACATCTGTTTTCTTTAACCAGTCTCTTTCACTCACACAGTATATTCATTGTTTACAATGCTTAGGAGCCAGTAAGCCCTAAGTATTAACATGACACTATGCAAAATATTTCCATTTTAATTCCTAGAGGTTATTAGCTTGCCTGTGTTTCATTTACACATTTTGCATTCTTCTAAATAACCTTTAACTTCTCATTAGTAATATACTAGATGCTGAAAATGAACCGAAACATTTAAAACCACAAGACATTTTTATTCTAAAAGTGGTTAAAGAAACATGCTGTTGATATGCAATATCAGCTCACCAGAAATGTATGAAAGTATGGAATATATATTGCAGGAAAGTCAGGATTGAACTGCATGATATCTAACAGGGGGAATGGGTTGTATTGGATACAAAATGCCCATATCTATTGGTCTAGTATCTATGGCTCTGGAAAAAGATACCCCCACAAAAACAATTTAGGAGATAAAGGATTTATTTTAGCTCAGATTATTGTGCATCATTTCAGGAAGTCAAGGTGACAGGAATTTGAGACAACTAGTCACAGCACATTCACACTCTAGAGCATAGAAATGAAAGTGTGTATTCTTAGTACTCAGTTTTTTCTACTGTTATGCAGTTTGGCATCCAGATTCAGGTAATGGTGCTACCCACTTCCAGTCTGGGTTTTCCAACATAAGTTAAGACAATCAAGACAGTCCCTCAAAGAACACCCACATCCGAACTGATCTAGATAATCCAGCCTTCAGGCTCCCTTACCAAATGATTTCAGGTTGTGTTATACTGAAAGAAATAGCTCTTTCCTCTAATTTTAATAGTTCTTAGTGAATAGGGGTATGGTGAAAGTAGAATGGATGAGGATGACCCCAGGATAACCCTGAAAAGAAAGTGGAAGAAAAGATTTTCATTTAAAAGTCAGCACATCGTTGAACTTGAAATTCAAAGGCAAATGCATGGAACTAGAAGAAACCATCCCGAGTGAGGTAACCAATCACAAAAAGACAAACATGGTATGTACTCATTCATATATGGATATTAGACATAGAGCAAAGGATTAACCATCTACAACCCTCACATCCAACAAAGCTAGGAAACAATGAGGACCCTAAGAGAGACATACCATGATCACCCAGACAAGGGAAAAGGCACAAGATCTCATGAGCAAATTAGGAGCATGGGAGGAGGAGGGATGGAGTTAGGAGAAAGAGAAGTGGAGAAGAGGAGGGAGGAGGAAGACATGAGGGACCAGGAAGATTGAATCAGAGGAAGAATAGAGGAGAGCAAAAAAAAAAAGATTCCTTAATAGAGGGAGCCATTATAGGTTTAAAGAGCAATATGGCACTAGAGAAATGTACAGAGATATACAAGGATGACCTCAAGTAAGATTTTAAGAAATAGTGAAGAGGCTATCCTAAATGTCCTTCCCTTATAATGAGATTGATGACTACATTATATGCGAGCCTAGAGCCCTCATCTAGTAGCTGAGAGAAGTAGAAGCAGACACCCACAGCTAAGCATTGAGCTGAATTCCTGGAATTCAGTTGTAGAGAGGGAGGAGTGATGAACAAAGGGGTCAAGACTGGAGAAACCCACAGAAACAGCTGACCTGAACAAGGAAACCATCATAAAACAGAACCAGGCCTCCTGAACATTGGTGTCAGTTAGGAGACCTGGGCAGTCTATGGGACCTGTGGTAGTTGAACAGGATTTATCCCTAGTATATGAATGGACATTGAAGCCCATTCCCCTTAGAGGGATGCTCTCTTAGCCTAGGCACAAAGGGGAGGGCCTAGGCCCTGTCCCAAATGATGTGAAATATTTTGGTGATTCCCCATGGAAGGCCTAACCCTTTCTATGGAGCAGAAGAGGGATAGAATCGAGGTTGGTGTGGGGCCTGGGAGGATGGGAATGAGAGGGAACTGGGATTGATATATAAATTAAGATTGTTTCTAATTTAAATAAAAAATAAATACTGGAGAAAAGTCAACACAGCCTGTTGTCCATATGCAGAAAGATGTTTTTGATAATTGACATGCAAACTATGCATTCTGTATTTGAAGAGAAGCCTGGATAAGGGGTCCTTTGGGTGAGAATGATAGTGAATGCCATGGAAGTGTGTTTTTTCTGGATATTTATACTTTTGATAAATTGAAAGAGAAATCGTGTTGGGAGTTTGCAAAGAAGCGGTATTAGGTAATTGAGTATGACAATGGGAAAAGGAAAATGTCATTGAGAATCACTGAGTGTTTAACAAATGACATAGGTATATGTTGTATAAATATTTAAAATTTTTGCATATATAGATACACATTTAAATAAAATGTATAATACATAAATGTATAGGATAAGCACGCATATAGAGTGACAGAGAAAGAGAGAAGCTAATAAATTCAGAAATATGTTAGGTAGAGAAATTAAGGTTAAGAATGACACCGAATATTCAAGTAACCATCCAGTATTACAAAAATGAACAACTCTATGCAAATTATTAAATGAACCATAAGAAAGCAGAGCCAAATCTTTCCAGTGGTTGGGTGAGGAGAAGATGTAAAGAGAGGATAAAGTGCCGATGCTGAAGCAGAAGTGAGGGTGGTGGCTACTGTACTTTAGGTGTGATGTCAATGCGGGTCCTCTTAAGGCCCAGATGGATAGCATCGACCACCAGGTGGCAAGACTGGAATGTGCCCTAGACAATTAGGGGAAGCCTCATGAGCCATCTTCAACTGAGTCTTGTCTCTCCAGTGAAAACATGAAACAAGATAAGTACTCTCCTGGAGAACTGAGAAGGGAACTGCAGTGAAGGACTAAATTTTAAAAAATCCCAACTGTGTCTACAACCACAGACTAAGAGGCTCAGAGAGAAGGAATGTGGTTGAGAATCACAGAAGGTCAGTTTCTGGTGAGAGGCTGAAGGGCAGACGAGGACCAGGTATAGACTTCATGGTATGAATGTTTGGTGTCAGCTTCCTTACTTTTTTAATCTCTTGGTCATTTTAGTAAGGATTTAGGAGGTGTGTGTGTATGTGTGTGTGTGTGTGTGTGTGTGTGTGTGTAAGTTTCTTTAAACTTGGTATAAAAGAACATATTTAAAATGCCTCAGCAGGGTAGCTTAATAACATTGGGAAAGCTCTATTTGTCAAAAACCTCATATGTGTGTTTTCCTAAATAAAAATAATCATTACTTGAGACTGATTTTTTTCTTTCTTATTTTTCTTCTAAGCATGCTGTTACTTACTGGGATGTTAAAGGTTAAATGAGCCTCCATTAAATCCCTGAGATCCACTCCTTTCATCTGGAAATATTGTTCTGGACATATCTAGACTTTGATTTAAAATAAAACTATAATTTCTTTAAAAATCTCATTATGTGGGATATGTCCATCAAACAATTTTCTTGTCACCGAGTACTCCATAAATACTCTTAATGGGCAATAATGTAATGGCTGCAGAGAACTCAGCACAAAACTCCTTATTTATGCACTTATCTTGCAAAAATGTTTTCCATCAGCTTTCTCTCTCCTTGAGGAAAGAGCTAATAAAAAATCCACATGCTTTTTGTGGTATAGTACTGGCTGATAATATTGTTCTTTCTTTGAATATATCTCTTCAATTGGGAGTAAGTCCTAATGGAATTTTTGCATCTCCTATACTAATGTATTCCTTTATGGTATTTCTGACAAAAACCTTGCAGGCTATTTTTCATTATAGATTCCTAGTTGAGAAGACAATAGAGACACAGAAAACAGTCACAAACATACTTCCAGTGGTTGAAAACAGCTTTAAAAAGTGTGTTATAGTCCTCTGAATTTAGGCTCTGTGAGTAAACACTGCAGCTCAGGAGTCTGAATCAGAAATAACTGCCATTGAGGATGACACAAGGAGGGTGATTTCTGTAAACAAATGGAAGTCGTAGCAGGAAATGATACTCATTTTCCTGAACACCAGGCACGGCATACAGATAAAACCACCCATGTAAACACAGAAAACGCAAAATGAAGACATTCCCCTCATATCATTGCTTTCCAATGCTTATCAGGGAATTGTAAATTTTATGGGACCTAAAATAATTGAAAGCAACACCTCGATTTTCAAGCAGTCTCAAAGATACCGAGTCAAGAGCTTAGAGACATATCAGAAAACCTCCAAAGAGCAGAGCTAGAAGCATAAATTTTACCACCTTGTCCTTCTGTGTGGATTCATACCCACTATGTGGCTCTCCAGGTGGTCAGCGCTTGAACAGATGAAAATTCAAAATGACTCTTCATTCCAAATAGTCCCGCAACAGGGTGGGAGGGAGCAGAGGAGCAGCTATGACAAATACTGACTCAAGAACAGCTTGTAAAGCCCATCACAGCAAGAATTCTACAGTTGGCTGTGAAGCTCTTCCATTTTTCCATTTCTATGGTGAAGACTTATATGGACCTAGTCTTGCAGAGGAGGGAATGAAGTATCCAAGTCTTTACTGGTTGAGTTTCAAAAAGAAATTGGCATTTTCAATACAAATAAAGCAGGGAAGGCCATTCTTTGACTTTATTTTTATATACAAATAAACACTGCACCGATTTCAAATATTCAATCTTACCTTTATGATGCATTTAGCTCAGCACAGACAAGCAATGGACATTTTCATTACCACTAATAACTAATATCTCCTTGTAGTCTTTAATAGTCTGCTATCCCTCCATGCGTGATGCTTGGGCAAACACTGCTCTGTATGAATGGGATAAGCACTGGTACAATGTAATCATTCATAATTTTCTACACTCCTCTTTTGTCCTCCTCACTTACAGAGATCCCATTTTATTAAACGTAACATAAAAAGTTAGAAACAAAACAGGTATTTCAGTGTTTGGCTTTTTTTTTAACCTTCCTTACTATGGGTGAGTCAGGAATTCCATAAACTTTTTTACTTCAAAAGAAGTCTGCTGCAATTCCCTTATGACTATTAACATTTTCCCCTTATTTCTGCTTGCAGATTTATTGTAGTTCTTCAATATCTGGGTTTAATAGTTTGATTACTTTGTGACTAGTCTGTCATCACATGATTGTCTTTCTGCCTTTGCTTTCTCATTATGTCTGATTCAGCTGTCCTTAATAAAGTTTTGTCCCATTAAAAATTCCTTTCATATAATTCAAGTAATCTGCAGTGAATGTATCTATTGATTTCTTAATCTGAGTTACTACCTTATTATTTTTCAGTTTAAATTCCTAGCAAATTTGAAATCAATCTTATTTAAAGTTTTTTTTACTTTCCTTTTCCTTTTCTTAATTAAAAAGTTTTATTGCCATTATAGGCTTCCAGTTCAGAACCTGGTGTTGTCAGAGGTTCAGAAGTTGTCATGGAGTAATGCATGCTAGGCAGATCCATACAATGTGGCTTGAGATCCATGGAACCTGGCGTGGGATCTACTCTTTCTTGAGATCCATGTTCTGCTTGGTGTCATAATGTCCAGCTATCAGAGGCCACCAAACACGTTCTAGTCCAGACTGAGTTCTCTTTGATGCCAGACACCATGGTCTTGACCCCAAAGAAGCAATGATGCCTGATGTCTTGAGATTGAGCAGATAGGCAGGCAAGAAAATGGACAACGGTGAGCCAGATGTTGCAGGCAAACCAATGTGACTCCTTTGACCTGCACAGAATATAAAAAAATGATTTGTTACTAATGTTAAATATTTGTAAGATTTTATAATAAAAATCTAGTATTCTCTGTACATTATAGTTTCTATAAACATCTATGGATAATACGAGACTGTCTTCTCATAATTTTAGAATAAGACTTAAAGACATTCATATTTCTCTGTTATGAACCTGAAGCTTGTCTTCCTCTGTTCACCTTATCTTACCTGAGGGGGCACAGTATGGTCCCTCTTTAAAATACAGTATTTTATCACCTACCTTAGGGGAGCCATGAGATTTCAGATGTTTCCTACCATGCACTGAATTCTATATCCCTGTTTCCCAATTCACAAGTTGAAGGCTGTACTAGTTTTTTTTCTAATGCTGTGGTAAAACACCCTTACAAAATAGAAATATAGGGAAGAAAGGGTTTATCTGCCTTACAATTCCAGATTACAGTTCATCATGGAAGAGAAGTCAAGGCAGGAATTCAAGCATAGTCCTATCATGTCCACAGACAAGAGCAAAAGGAGACTGTACACCTTTGTATGTTTGACTGTGCTTATTCTCAGATAGCCCATGAAATAGTGCCTCCCACATTCAAGGTGAGTCATCCCACCTCGATTAACAACCCAGACAGTTCCTTACAAACACAGTCACAGGTCAATGTGATCTAGATAATTCTTTATTAAAACAGTGTCTCCAGGCCATGTCAAACTGACAGTTAAAACTAACAAGCATGAAGACCTAACCCCAAATTTGACAAAATTCAGAGCTGAAGGCTCTGGGAGTCACTTTGGGTTATAAAGGTGAGATCACAGTTCATGTTTTTAAAAGTTGGGGCGGAGGGGGGGATTTGCAACCTTGTGATGAAAGCACCAGATAATTTATTTTCTCTCCTCTATCACAAGACGACTGGGAAAAACTGGGTATCTGCAGAGCAAGGTGAGTTATCTCATCAGAATCTGACACTCTTCTTACATTTTTTTAAGAAAATAATTATATTTGGGTTTAGATTCCCTGAATCTTTTTTAAAAATAAAATTAAACTAAAATCATGAAGTGTTTTTTAATAGCATGTAGGTTCATTCTCTAAATACTTACCTACTTATGAATACCTGTATGTCTCAGTTTTATAGTTATCAGGTGTCTTTCAGAAAAAATATACTGCACATCTTAATCTCCCACTTTAACACTTGTGACTAGTCAATATGCTTTCGTTAATTTTTTGTTAGACTTATTTATTTGTATTTACATGCATATATGTGTGCACAAACATGGCTGTGCATATGGAGTAGAGTTCATGGCAGAAAGTTCACATGTTCCACAATCTGGATCCTGTTGATGGAACTCAGGTCATCATACTTGGCCAAAAGACCCTTTACCAGCTAAACCATCTTGCTAACCCCTAAAATTCTTATTTTGTATGAGAGATTTTTTTCATTAAACCTCCTCAAAAAACCTTAAAATATTTATTACTTGTTTAACAGTCTAAAATGTTGCCGTCAGTTCTTACAGTATAAAGTTCAGTTTTACGATTCTTGCTACCTTTCTAGCTGAGTTAACTTTGCAATATTTGTTTGTGAAAAGAAGAAACAAATGTTATATGTGTGTTTATTTGTTTGTTGTCTCTCTTACCCTTTTTACCAGGAAGATAAAGTTGAGGCTTATAATGGACAGGTCTTTTTGAGCTCAGTTGTTCTATACTTGAACCAGTTTCATATTCATAAAACGATTTGGTTCTAACTTAAAATAAAAAGTGGCAAACAGAAACAGAATGACAGAGAAGAATGCTTATCTGAGGATGTGCTCTAAATAGCAAAACAAACACTGCAGGGTATAAATTCCTCAGCCATTAGCAAACATTCTCTATTTTTCTGTGCTAAACAACCTCAGAGTCAATGTTTCATGTCACTTGGTGAAACTGGAGTTGCATACAATTTCCAAGTACTCTGTTTTATATATTTGTATCATGGGCAAAACCAGATGATTGTACTCTGAGAAAAGAATAATGAGATAAGTCTGTTTTTATCCAAGTGATTATACACTTACCTCATCATAAAATGTTATATTCAAACAAAACTAAAATCCCAAATTAAGACTCCTTTATCATGTCTGGTTAGCTTGTTGTGTTGGATGAAATGTGGTCCATAGGCTCATGTCTTTGAACCTTGGCCCCCAGTTGGTGGCTTTGCTTGGGAAGCTTATGGAACCTTTAGGAAGTGGAGCCTTGCTGTAAGAAGTACCTCACAAAGGACAGGCTTTGAGAGTTTATAGCCTTGCCTCATTTCCTCTTTACTTTCTGCATAAGAATGACAGTGTGATCAGCCCATTTCCTGGTCCTGGCACCATGCTTTCCTTGACTGAACTCTCATTTGGTCCTCATGTGATCTCTATCAAAAGAATTCAGGTGAAACACACAGAGTACACTAAAAGCATAATTCATTACAGAGCAAACTGAAGCACTAGGAAGGATTTAGTTGACAATGACCAAAGAAAACCTGATATTCAGTGTAGAAGGGATCCAAAATATTTCTAAAGTGTATGAACACACAGCTCTCCCAAGGAGAGATTTTCACATCCAGGCTATTGACAGGCTCAATTGGAGTGATTCAGTGGTGTGTCTCTATTTTTACCTGACATCTCTCAGTCTACAGTAGTAATCCCATAAGGTCTAGGGTACCTGAACTAGGTTCAGATAGTTATCCATTGGTGGTATTTCAGGAGAATTTGTGAGGAAGGAATATGATTCAGGTCCCATTTATGTGACCAACAATTAGAGTCTGGTTGTTCCATTCCTAGCTTAATAATCAGAAAGGAATTAATCCCAATGCCCTGCAAGTCTGCTAATATCTAACTAGCTACTTGATAATTTAAATCTGTCAATATGGAACATAGTTTATTAATCCTGTTGGACTTACATAGTAGTCAGTACATGTCATCATTATTTTTCTTCCCATTGGAAATTAATTGACAGGAAAACATGGGGTCTGTGAGGGGCTTACCACATAAACATTAGTACTTTAGTCAGTGTCCCTCAGTTCCACATGACAAGCTGGATGAGGTACTGACCACCTGCAATCTCAGAAATGATAGGAAGATTTCTCAGTCTAGTCTCAGTCCCACTGGATCAGTTTCTCTCCACCAAACTGGGTCCCGGCAGTTACTATGAAATAACCATTCTGAAACTTTTATCTATCTATCTATCTATCTATCTATCTATCTATCTATCTATCTATCTATAATTGTTTAACCATTGGCTTAGCCTTTATACTGGCTAGCTCTCTCTTAATTATTAACCTATTTCTATTAATCTGTGTGTCTCTACATGGCATTATCTTACTGGAGAATGCCCAGATGTCCTACCTTCCTGGTGGCTACATAGCATCTCTCCTTTGTCTTTCTTTTCCCTGCCTTGGTTTGGGATTCCTCTCTTGCTAAATCTGCTAAATTCTGCCTGTCCATTGGCCAAAACAGCTTTATTCATCAGCCAATAAAAGCAACACATATTTGCAGCATACAGATGAACCTCCCTCATCATTTCAGATATGGGCAAATCCCTGGAAACTCATGAGACAGCTAGCCTTCATGGTGAACTTTCAGGATACCTTGTCTCAAACAAAACGTGCCAAATACCAGAAGGCCAATACCCAAGGTTGTCCTCTGCCTTCCACCTTCACAAAGTATGTGTATGTTTGCCCCCATGCATGTAATCCCACATGTGTATAAAAGCAAACATGCAACATATTCAAATTCAGAAAGATCGAAATAGATCAGTGGAAATATAACACTTGTTTCCTTCTTGGTGAAGATTAGGTTGGGAGACCAGTCTTACATACATGTTTAAATATGCTGACTGATTCCTTTCCCTATGTCTTGGGAGCCCTCAATCTAACCTTGGGCCTTAGATAACAAATTTAGACTGTACAATAAACACTCTTGTGAATGGAGTCCAAAAGAGGTTCAGGTGTCAAGACACATAAAAACAATGTCACCTTTTTCGGAGAACTCTTATACTCCTATTTTTCTTATGTCCCAGAATTTAAAAGGAAATATAACCATGCATGGGAAGCAAATACATTGTCATGGAACCACCTTCAAGCTCTACTCTCACATTCATGGTGTAAAAACATTATCAGAAAGCAGTACAGAAGGTGAGATGACTCCATGGTAAAGGAGCTGGAAGCCAAGTTAGAGGACCTGAGTATAAGCTTGGGATGCACAGGATAGAAGGAGAAAATTCAAGTACCGCAGTTTTCTGTGACCTCAACATGTGTGCTTTGGAATAAGTTAATCTGAAAAGTAAATAAATGCAATAAAATTAGAAAAATAGATATTTTAATCTTCAATGATTTTGAATGCTCATAACTGATAAATTATTTCTTATGTGGTATTTGTACCAGCTACCCTGTTCTGAGCATTGCATATTGTATTCACTTACTGGGATCCTCAATACGTATGTACAACTGCCATGTCAATTAAGAACACTTAAAAATGAGAAACAGCTACAGAAATAGAATAATGCACACATCCACTTATTTTATTAAAATTTTAAAAGAAAATTCATCAAGACATCTTAACTGAAAATATTGAAAATAAGTTATGTTTGGATCATAAGTAGACAAAAGGAAGACTTTGCAAGGAAAATGGCTTATGTGTCTTTGCCAGCTCCTTCAGAATTGCCTGGTTTGAATTTAAAACTCCCCACTCATGCTGGCTCAGCTCCAAAAGCTCTCTTTTCTACATTGACACGTTTTTCAGTTGTAATACATAACAATTAAGTGGCTTGTCAATGGACAAGCCGTAAATAAGGACTGGCAGTTCATTTTGAAGTTATTAAAATATGAGCCACTGAGTCTGTTGATTCTGTGATTTTTGCCTGTCTAAGTGACATGATTGATTGAAGCAGCTCAATTTTTGCTATGTGTTAACTTGATGGCTTACAGAGAGAGAGAGAGAGAGAGAGAGAGAGAGAGAGAGAGAGAGAGAGAGAGAGAGAGGCCAGATTTATTATTTTTCAGGCTGACAGTTTTTTGAAGTTTTTTTTTTCTAGAAAGTGTCCACCCCTCAGAACTGTTCCAGGGCACTCCTCAGAAAGAGGACAGAGGTACAGAGCTTCATCCTGGGGCAAGAGAAAAGCCCAGACCTCAAGGTTCTAAATGACACTCATAGTAGCTGTTGGAATGAAACTTGTATTTCTGACCCACAAATGTGTCTGGTGGCTTCTGCAGCAGGTGCATGCACACTGTCTTTTTCAGAAACATAAAGTGCATTTTATGAGGAAAATGAACCTTTCAAAAAAGGCAGAAACTGGTGTAATCAACAATGAAATCTGGGGCCTTAATACTTTTGATTTCTGGAAGTGTTGTCTAATTCATACACTTACACATACATGTATGCATATAGGTATGTGCATAGGTATGTGTATACAGTACATAATGCATTCTATAAATGTACTATACATTATACTATATAAAATATATGCATATATTCAATATAGTATTCTGCATATATGCAAATATGCATTATATAATGTTACACAATGTGTGTGTGTGTCTGTGTGTGTTTGTGTGTGTGTATTAGTTTGAATGTAATCTCCCCCATAAGCTCTGGCACTGTTTGGAAAGGCTTAGTAGGTGTGGCCTTATAGGAGGAGGAGATCACTGGGAGAGGGCTTTGAGAGTTTAAAGGCTCAGTCATTCCCAGTTTTCCCTCTCTGCTTTCTGCATCTGGCTCAACATGTGACTGCTCAGCAAGCATGCCATCCAAGGACTGTCCTGCTTGCCACATGACAAGATGGACTCCTGTCCCTCTGAAACTGAAAGTAAACCTTCCTTCTTTCCCTTAGTTTCCTTGGTCATGGTGTTTTATCATATCAATAAAAAACTAATAGATTATGATATAATGCAATACATAAATGTACAAATTATAAAGTATATTTTATATGTGTGTATATACAAATACTATATAGTATATATGCCTTTTCACAGATATTGTTCCGGTGTTTGTTAGTTGCTTCATTCTCTGTACATATGAAATGAATGAATAAGTCAATTACCGTGTAATAAATATATTCATTATTAAGTACAAGATGTTGTTATTTCTCTCCCATGATCTACACCATAGGAAAAGCACAGCTATTCCCTAGTCAATACAAAGGATATGGGGAATGATCACCAGTCACAAGGGTCCTAAACTGTTCCTGAAGCATATGGGACAAAACAGTTTTGTCTCCCTGATGGTTCATTAACTTGACCATCTTCCCTTACAGATCTCCAAATCATTTGGTCACATCCAGCTAGCAAAGTCTTTTGTCAGGCAGAGGTCCATTTACCTCTCATTGGTAAAAGAAAGAAAACATCTTTTATTTACAATGCCCAGCGGTGCGCTGGGTTTCATTCTGGAGATTTATAAAAGCAGACTTTCTGTTTGGAAGGATTATTTTTGTTCAGGTGTTTCCCTTGTAAACAAAGTCCTTTATCATCTTCTATTGCTGTTTTTCCCTCAGGCATCCTGGCACACTTTTGAACAGTGACCTGATCAGTCATTACTGGCAGATGAAGGAAGGCACAGGTGCTGGTGGCTTCAAAGCTTGGGAGACGGTTCTGAGGATTCCCTTCACCGCCTTGGGGTGCAGTCTGTCCATATTCTAATGTGCAGGACAGATTTGCCCTCGGTTAGAAGCTGATGCTCTGACTGGATGGGGAAAATTTTAAAATTCCTTATCCTCATTATGTAACTATTAAATATTTAATTTGAAGAATTAAAAATACAAAATTAAATGACTTAGGCAGGCTACAAAGGGCTGAAAACTCACAATGATGCATTAGCACATTTGTTCATTAACAGTTCTGTTCAGCTGATACAGGGGATCCAGATATGTGTATAAGTGACTATGATTAGTTTATGCATGCTTTATTCTCTCAGAAATATTGTAGACTGTACAGCACACGTTTCTCACTTTATTTTATTTTAATTATATGTCTGCATGTGTGTGTAGGTATATTCAGAGACAGAGGTGGACTCAGATCTCCTGGAGCTTGAACTACAGGAAGTTGTGAGTTTGCATGTTAGTGGTGAGAACTGAGCCCAGGTCTTAGGCAAGAACAGGACATAGTCTTTCTACAGCCCCCACAACACTCTCTCTTTAATGCTACACTTTAACCTTCTTTCCCATTCGTTTAAAATAAAAGTTAAGACTATCTTCTGGGTTTTATATTGTATATTTTTCTGTTAAATCAACATTGATTGAAAATATTTTATTAGTTTTTCTTTAAATTTAAATAACACTAATAGCCACTTTGCTGTAAATATTGTTCAAAAGGTTGTACATAATTCACTTTCTATTCTAATTTTTTGCATTATCAAATTATTTTTGAATATCTCCTAACCTTTCACATTTTGTACCTTTTTAGTGACTTTCTTTTCTGAGTCTGAGAAACAATGAAAAACGATAACTGTCACTATCCAGTCTTCATCTCCCTCAGAGAATCATGAAAGAAATAATATTAATTGAGTAAGCAGAAAGTGTAAGCAAGTGACTTCCAAAAAGTTGTGAGAAATGATAGAAACATCTGGCTGCCTGGACAGTCACCCAAGGATCCTCTGTAATGCTGGGGCATCCATCTTCAGCCTGAAAGTCTAGAATATTCAACACAGATTTTATGAAGCAGAATTTCGGAAGGGCTGTATTGCCTTAGCTTGGCAAGGTATGACAGTCACTCTCTTTTGAATCCTACTTGTCCAATTTGGACAGCATACTGTCAGGAAATGCGTGCATGTTCACCTATGTATAGGGCCTCACTCACCCATGCATATCTGTACAACTGTGTTGTGGGAGCACTCATCATCTATTTGTGTGTGAGTCAGTTTGTAGGGACACTCCACTATGCATGTTCAAACTGGAGGTTCTTTCTGTACCGCCTATTGTTCTCTACCTCAGTTAAAACATGTCTCTACCTGAAACTAGGGTTTTCCATTTCATCTAGATTGGCTGGCCAGTGACTTTCAACTTCCTGTCTCTGCCTCAATAGAACTCCTGGGGCTTTTGTACAGGGATGCGCTATTAAACCCAGGTTTTATGTGGGTGCTTGGGTTCAAATTTAAAGCCACTTGTTTGGGAAGCAAGCATTGTACCCTTGAACCATCTCCCCAACACATTGCTCTTAATCCTTAAAGGTGATTGTCTTTCACAAATTTAAAAACCTTTATATAATAAGATTTGTTTTGGTTTCTGACTTTACATTTACTATTACAAAGTCTTACCTACAAAGCAGAAACGTGAAGATAACACATTTTTGAGAACTTTACCTACTAATTTTTATTTTCATTTTTAATCACCTAAAATTAATTTAGGGGTAATATGTACTATGATGGAAGTTTGAATTTTTCATTTATATTATTAGTAAATAGCAGTCTAGATAAAATATTAAGTTGCTATATTTTTGCAATTTGAGTCTGCTTATATTCTTCTTATTTATCTAATTTATTTATTTATTAAGGAAAATGTAATTATAATACATAATGCCAATTTGAGGATCATTTTAAAACACAATAAAAATTATTATTTTAAAACTTCTTCACATTAAAAAGCTATAGCATATTCCAGTATTTTCTTGATAATTTAATCACTACAGTAATCATAGTGAAATTTGGAGTTTATCATAATATAATGTGATCTTTTACTTACACATTTTTTTTCATTTTATTGGAAACAGCGTTTTTTCCTCTCACATATCCTGATTATGTCTTTTCCCATTGCCACGTCTCCCACTTCCCTCCTTTTTTAATCTACTTTTTTCTGTCTGTCATTAGGAAATAAACAGGCTTTTAAGAGATAATAATAAAGTAAAATGATGACAGAGCTTCCCATCCCGGCAGGAGCCAGGCACCCCAGATCCCAGGTCTTCTCTTGCACCAAAGGGACCGGGGACCAGGTGGGAGACTATGCACCTCAGATTCCTGGTCTTTTTCTCCACCCATGGGACCAGGACCAGGACCAGGAAGAGGAGAACTACCAGAGTATTGGACTTGCTTGCACCCACTGAAAGGGAACTCAGGTCCCCTAACCACCAGCCCAATAAGGGGCTATTTCTGCACCCACTAGGAGAAGAGATGGGAAAGAGACAATACAAAAACACATGTAGCAATGGAAAAGCAAATATGACACCACCAGATTCTAGGGACTCCACGCCAGCAAGAGTCCAACATTCCAATGCAAATGAAGCAGAAGAGAATATCCTTAAAAACAACCTCATAAAAATGTTAGATGCCTTAAAATAGGACATAGGAAAATCCTTCAAATAAATGGAGGAAAAGCAAACCAAAAATGCAAGAAATGGAAGAAAAACAAACCAAACAACAATTCAAGAAATGGAAGAAAAGCAAACCAAAAAAACTGCAAGAAATGGAAGAAAAAACAAACCAAGAAATGGAAGAAAAAACAAACCAAAAAATGCAAGAAATGGAAGAAGAAACAAACCAAAAAATTCAAAAAATGCAAACAATGGGCAAAAAAAGCAAAAATTGTAAGAACCAATTCAAACAGTTCAAGGTTTGAAAAATGGAATAGAGACAATAAAAAAACACAATCTGAAGGAAGGCTGGAAATAGAAAAGCTGGGCAAACAGTCAGGTACTACAGATACAAGCATAACCAACAGAATACAAGAAATGGAAGAAAGAATCTCAGGTGTTGAAGATACACTAGGAGAAATTGATTCATCAACCGAAGAAAATGTTAAGTCCAACAAATCCCTAACACAAAACACCCATGAAATATGGGACCCCATGAAAAGACCAAACCTAAGAATAATAGGTATAGAAGAAGGTGAAGAAAACCACCTCAAAGGGGCAGAAAACATATTCAACAAAATCATAGAAGAAAAGTTTCCCAACCTAAAGAAAGACATGCCAATGAAGGTACAACAAGCTTACAGAACACCAAATAGATTGGACCACAACAAAATTGCCCTCGCCACATAATAATCAAGACCCCAAATATACAGAATAAGGAAAGACTATTAACAGCAGCTAAGGAAAAAGGCCAACCTATCAGAATTAAACCTGACTTATCCATAGAAACTCTGAAAACCAGAAGGTCCTGGATAGATATTCTACCAACATTAAGAGTCCACAGATGCCAGCCAAGACTGCTATATCCAGCAAAAAGTTCAATCAATATAGATGGAGAAAACAAGATACATATACATATCCACTAAACAATACATATCCACTAACCCAGCCCCACAAAAACTTCTGGATGGAAGTTAACTACAACCAGAAAATCATAGGCAATGGATAATCGCACCTTACCAACAGGCAAAAAAAAAAAGTGGCAGAAATCCACATACAATTCCAACAACAACAACAACAGTCCAAAACAAACAAAAATGAGCTATCAATGGTCATTAATTTCCCTCAATTTCAATGGACTTAACTCACCCATAAAAAGACACAGGTTAACAGAATGGATTTGAAGACAGAATGCATCCTTCGGCTGCAAACAAGAAACACACCTAAGCTTCAAAGACAGATGTTATTTCAAAGTAAAGGGTTGGGAAAAGATATTCCAATCAAATGGACCCAAGAAACAAGCAGGGTAGCAATCATAATATCTAACAAATTAGATTTAATATAAAATCAATCAAAAGAGATGAAGGAGGTCACTTCATACTCATCACAGGAGAAATCAACCAAGATGAAGTCTCAATTCTGAACATCTATGCCCCAAATACAAAGCCATCCATGTTCGTAAAAGAAACATTACTAAAACTCAAAGCACATATAAAACCTCATACACTTGTAGTGGGAGACTTCAACACCCCATTCTCACCACTAGACAAGACCACAAGACAGAAACTTAACAAGGATATGAAGGACCTAATAGATGTTATGACCCAGTTGGGTTTAACAGGCATATATAGAACACAACATCCAAAGACAAAATAATATACATTCTTTTCAGCTACACATGGACCCTTCTCAAAAATCAACCACATACTTGTCAAAATGGCAAACCTCAACAGGTATAAAAAAATTGGAATAACTCCATGTATCTTATCAGACCATCATGATTTAAAGTTAGAATTCAACAATAACACAAATTGCAGAAACCCTTCAAACTCATGGAAATTGCACCATTCCTGTGTCAAAGAAGAAATAAAAATAGAAATTAAAGACTTCCTAGAATTCAATGAGAATGAAGACACAACATATGCAAACTTATGGGACACTTTGAAAGCAGTGCTAAGAGGAAAGTTCATAACACTAAGTGCCCACATGAAGAAACTTGAAAATAGTTACATTAGAGAATTAATAGCAGAATTGAAAGCCCTAGAACAAAAGGAAACAAACTCAGCCCAGAGGAGCAGACACCAAGAAATAATTAAATTGAGGGCTGAAATCAATAAAGTAGAAACTAGGAAAATGATACAAAGAATCAATGTAACAAAGAGTTGGTTCTTCGAGAAAAACAACAAGACAGACAAACCTTTATCCAAACTTACCAAAAGGCAGAGTATGAACATGCAAATTAACAAAATCAGAAATGGAAAGGGAGACATAACAATGGACACTGAGGAAATCCAGAGAATCATCAGATCATATTTTGAAAAGTTGTACTCCACAAAATTTGAAAATTTAAAGAAAATGGACAATTTTCTGGATAAATATCACTTACCAAAATTAAATGAAGAACAGATGAGCAATTTAAATAATGCTATAACACCTAAGGAAATAGAAGCAGTCATCAAAACCTCCCAACCAATAAAAGCCCAGAGCCAGTGCAGAATTTTACCAGAAATTGAAAGAACAGGTTATATCAATTTGCTCCAAAATATTCCATGCAATAGGAGAAGAAGGATCTTTGACAAACTCTTTTTACGAGGCTTCAATAACCTTGATACCCAAGCTATACAAAGACACAACTAAGAAAGAGATCTTCAGACCAGTATCCCTCATGAACATTGATGCAAAAATACTCAATTAAATACTGGCAAATTGGATCCAAGAACACATCAGAAACCTCATCTACCATGATCAAATAGGCTTCATTCTAGAGACGCAGGGATGGTTCAACATAAGAAAATTCATCAATGTGATCCACCATATAAACAAACTGAAAAACAAAAATCACATGATCATCTCATTAGATGCTGAAAAGCCTGTGATAAAATCAAACAACCCTTTACGATAAAGGTCTTGGAGAGATCAGGGATAACAGGTACATACCTAAACATCATAAAAGCTATATACAGCAAACCAACAGCCAGCATCAAACTGAATAGAGAGAAACTCAAGGCAATTCCTCTATGATTAGGAACAAGCCACGGCTACCCCTCTCCCCATATCTCTGGAACTTCTAGCTAGAGCAATAAGACAACAAAAGGAGATACAAATTGGAAAGCAAGAGGTAAAACTTTCACTATTTGTATATGATATGATAGTTTACATGAGTGACACAAAAAAATCTAACATGGAACTCTTGCAGCTGATAAACACCTTAAGCAACGTGGCAGCATACAAAACCGACTCAAGAAAATCAGTAGCCCTACTATATACAGACAATAAAAGTGCTGAGAAATTGCCACATACAACATAAAATAACTGGGGGCAAAGCTAACCAAACAAGTGAAAGACCTGTATTGCAAGAACTTTGAGTCTTTAAAGAAAGAAATTAAAGAAGACACCAGAAAATGGAAAGATTCCCCCATGCTCTTGGATAGGTAGGACCAATGTAGTAAAAATGGCAATCCAGCCAAGAGCAATCTACAGACTCAATGCATTCCCCATCAAAATCCCAGCACATTCATCACAGACCTTGAAATAACAATAATCAACTTTATATGAAAAAAAACCCAGGATAACGAAAACAACCTCACTCAGCAAAGCAATGTCTGGAGGCATCACCATCCCTGACTTCAAGCTCTATTATAGAGCTACAGTCCTAAAAACAGCTTGTATTGGCACAAAATTAGACAGGTAGACCAATGGAATCGAATTAAAAACCCTGAGATTAATCCACAAACCTATGAAGAGTTAATTTTAGACAAGGAAGCTAAAACTATACAATGGAAAAAAGCATATTCAAGAAATGGTGCTGGCATAACTGGATATTGGCATGCAGAAGACTGCAGACAGATCAATGTCTATCGCCAGGCACAAAACTTAAGTCTAAATGGATCAAAGACCTCAACATAAATTCAGCCACACTGAACCTCTTAGACGAGGAAGTGGGAGGCACCCTAGAATGAATTGGTAAAGGAGACTGCTTCCTGAACACAACACCAGTAGCACAAACACTGAGATGGTCAATTAATAAAGGGGACTTCTTGAAACTGAGAAGCTTCTGTAAGGCAAAGAACACAGCAAGACAAAAAGGCACGCCAAAGATTTGGAAAAGATATTCACTAACCCCACATCTGAGAGAGGACTGACCTCCAAAATTTACAAAAAACTCAGGAAGCAAGTCTCCAAAACACCAAAGGCATCAATTAAAAATTGGGAGACTGAAATAAATAGAGAATTATCAATTGAGGTGTATAAAATGGCTGAGAGACGCTTGAGAAAGTGCTCAACATCACTAGCCATTAGGGAAGTGCAAATCAAAGCAACTTTGTGATATCATCTTACTCCTGTCAGAATGGTGAAAATCAAAACCACCAATGACAGTTTGTGCTGGAGAGGATGTGGAGAAAGGGGAACACTCCTCCACTACTGGTGGGGGTGACAACTAGTACAGCCACTATGGAAATCAGTATGGAGACTCCTCAGAAAAATGGGTCTGAGTCTACCACAAGACCCAGCAATTCCACTTGTAGGCATATACCCAAAAGATGCCCATTCACACAACAAGGATGTCTGTTGCACTATGTTCATAGCAGCATTATATGTAATATCTAGATCCTGGAAGCAACCTAGATGCCCCACAACTGAAGAGTGGATAGAGAAAATGTGGTACATTTACACTATGGAGTACTACTCAGTGGAGAAAAACAATGGAATCCTGAAATTTGCAGTGGATGGACATAGAAGAAATCATCCTGAGTGAGGTAACCCAGTCACAAAAGAGAAACATGGTACATACTCTCTCATATATGGATTTTAGGCATAGATCTTAGGAGTGCCAGCCTACCATCCCATGACCAGAGAGTCTGGTAAACAGAACCATTATTTAATGGCTGATGGAAACAGAGGCAGATTCCCACAGCTAAACACTGAGCTGAATGAACTCAAGGAATCCAGTGACAGAGAGGGAGGACTGACAAGCAAAGGGGTTAAGACTGGGCTGGTTTAACCCTCAGAAACAGCTAACCTGACAAGGGTTAGCTCTTGAATCCCAGACTGATGTCTGGGATTCCAGCATGAAACTTATCAAGACCCGCTGTATGTGGGTGTCAGTGAGGAGGCCTAGGTACTCTATTGAGCCTTTTTATTTATCCTGGGCACACAAATGGACTTTGGGTTCCCATCCAACAATGAGAGATTCACTCTCACCCTGGACACTTGGGAGAGGGTCTAGGCTCTGCCCTGGATGAAATGACAGACTATAGACACTCCTCATGGAGGCACTCACCCTCCCTGGGTAAATGAGGGGATATTGGAGGAATTGGTGGGAGGGCATGGGAGCAGGGGAGGGAAAGGGAGAGGGGCCTGGAACTGATTTGTGAAGCAACCTTGCTTCTAACTTAAATTTAAATTAAAAAAGAAAGAAAAATAAATAAAGGAAAATTAAGTAAAGAAAATATGACAAGATAAAACAAAACCCAACCATTCAGAATAAAACAAAACAAAGAAACAGAAGGAAAAGAACCCAAGTGAAGACACTTGAAACAGAGAGAGACCCACTTGGTCACACACTCAGGAATCCCATAAAAATACTAAAATGGAAACTCTAGTACATATTCAAAGAACATGTAGGAGGGAGAAAAATGTAAATAATATAAAGTAAAAAAAAGTAGGATGAATTTGAATTCCTTAAAAGGGAGAAAATGCTTTCATATGGCATTATGTGACAAAGAACCTCCAGTGATGCTGTTGAGTTTTTTGTTTGTTTTTTATACTGTTGGCCTTTGACTAGGTGGCATGTGATCTACTCCTCAGAGTGGTTTGTTTCCCCAGTGAGATATCCTTGCAAAAACTAAATTTTCATTTGCAAGTAGGTATCAACTGAGTTAGGGATGGGGGTTGTGTCTACTTCTTTCAGCTCTAAGACCCCCATCTTGTGCAGACCTGTGCAGGCCTTTTTCATGCTGCCTCCATATATATGAGTTCATGTCATGTTAATCAAGAAAGCCTCATTTTCTTGGTGCCCTTCATCCTCTCTAGGTCTTTCATTCTTTCTGCATCTTCTTCTGTGGGGTTAGGGGAAGGATTTGATTGAGACATCTCATTTAGGGCTGAATGTTCCAAGAACCCTCATTCATTGAAGAGTGACAGGCTGTGGGTCGTCTCTGTATGTATTTCCATCTGCTGTATGAGGATGCTCTTATGATGCCTAAGCAAACCACTTATCTGTGAGTATAGCATAATGTCATTAGGAGTCATATTTTCAAGATGTATTTTTAGGTTTTAATTATGTGTATGTGTGTTTAGGGTTGGAGAGTGTGTGCACAAGTAAATTGTTCACAGAGGCAGAAGAGGGTGGTGAATCCCCTAGAACTGGAGTTGCAGGAGTATGTGAGTCTCTTGACATGGATGCTTGGAACCAAACTCCAGTACTCTGCAAGAACCCAGTGTGCTTTTATCTGCTAATCTATCTCCAGTCAATTTTATGCATTATTTTTATCAGTGGAACTAATGGAAAATTTTCTGTATAATTCTTATTAAATAATTGCTGTGTCTTTCCCTGAATTTCCAACATACGTATTTCAAACAAATCTGGTCCTCATATAGGAAATACTGACTCTGTATTAAGTTTAAAAGCAACCACTGAAATCTCAGCTTGTTCTTAAATAGTTTTCTTGAAAGTCAATCCCATCATAACACTGGAATGAGAAACTGATTTTAGCAGCATTTATCCTGTCAATTTCACTGGTTTTCTTTTTCAAACATAATAATAGCAATAATAATGGTATTATGATGATATATTATTTTCATTCTTGTTATAATATTTGAGGAAGTACTTTACACTATAGCATAACACTCACTAGGGTGCCTAATACTGTCTTGAACTCACAAGAATCCATTTGCTTTACTCTCTAAGTGCTGGGATGACACTGGCTGGTTTAGTATCTTACTGTTTTAGATTCACGTTATCAGATTTAAGGGCCATTACCTCACAATCTGTGTTGTAGTTAGAATTTCCATTGTTGTGAAGAGATGCAATGACCATGACAACTCTTATAAAGGAAAAACATTTAATTGTGGCTGGCTTACAGTTTCAGAGGTTTAGTACATTATCTTCATGACAGTGTGCAGAAAGACAAGGTACCAGAGAAGGAGAGTTCTACATCTTTATCCACAGGCAGCAGAAGCAACTGTCTGCCAAACTGAGTATAGCTTGAGTACAGGATACCTCACAGCCTAGGCCCACAGTGACACCTACTCCAACAAAGTAACATCTCCCAACAATGCCATGCCCTATGGGTGTCAATTTCTTTCAAACAACCACAATCAGAACCCCCATACTCTTATTAACATGCTGAAGTATAAACAGTCCTGGGCAAAGACATTTCAACCGTTCCTCCTCACAGTGTCAAACACCTCAGGAAAGACTGTCCAGACCGCTTCCTGAACATAACACCAGTAGCACAGACACTGAGATCGACAATTAATAAATGGGATCTGCTGAAACTGAGAAGCTTCTGCAAGCAAAGGATACAGTCAACAAGACAAAAAGGCAGCCCACAGAATGGGAAAAGATATTCATTATCCCCACATCTGACAGAGGACTGATCTCCAAAATCTACAAAGAACTCAAGAATCAATTCCCCAAAACACTAAAGGATCCAATTAAAAAGTGGTCTACAGAACTAAATAGAGAATTCTCAATAGAGGAGACTAAAATGGCTGAGAGACACTTAAGAAAGTGGTCAACATCCCTAGCAATCAGGGAAATGCAAATCAAAACAACTCTGAGATATCATCTTACTCCTGTCAGAATGGCTAAAATCAAAAACACCAATGACAGTTTATGCTGGAGAGCATATGGAGAGAAGGGAACACTCCTCCACTGCTGGTGGGAGTGCAAACTCATACAGCCTTTTTGGAAATCAGTATAGAGATTCCTCAGGAAAATGGCAATCAGTCTAACACATGACCCAGCAACTTCACTCTTAGGCATATACCCAAAAGATTCACATTCATACAACAAGGACAACTGTGCCACTATGTTTATAGCAGCACTATTTGTAATAGCCACAGAATCTGGAAGCAACCTAGATGCCCCTCAACTGAAGAGTGGATAGAGAAAATGTGGTACATTTAAACAATGGAGTACTACTCAGTGGAAAAAAAAAACAATAGAATCTTGAAATTTGCAGGTAAATGGATGGCACTAGAAGAAACCATCCTGAGTGAGGTAACCCATTCACAAAATGATAAACATGGTATATACTCACTCATTTATGGATTTAAGAAATGGATCATGGGAGTGCCAGTCTATAAGACCACAGCCAGAGAGTCTGGGAAACAGGAAGGTCCCTAAGAAAGATATGCATGGTACCCCAGAGAAGGAGGAATGAGGCAAGATCTCATGAGCAGATTGGGAGCATGGGGGAAGGGCAGAGGAAGCCGAAGAAAAAGAGAGGAGGAGAAAAGGAGGGGAGAGGATGACATAACATAAAGCATGTAACTAGTATACTTCACAGTTCTACAGGACAAGCAGTGATTGAGAGATCTAACATCACCTTAAAATAAATGTTTCATGAACAGCCAGTGGGAACAAAGACACCCAAACACAGATTACATAATGCAAGCACTAACGTGGAACTTTCTTAATGCTAATGAAAAAGGACAAAAAGCTGCAGAAAGAGAGTGGACTACAGAAAAAACTTCTGAGCTGAACCAACCAGTGTATTTCAAGGATGTTATGACCTCAGTCTGGAAACCAGGATATGTGTTACATTTGGGAAGGGGTTTTGCCTTTGTTTCCACAGGAGAAGAAAAACGTTGGATTCCATCAAAATTAATCAAGATTCTATCCGAACAGAAGAAACCTCAGGAGGAGGAAAGATGACAGCTCATCTACAAGGTCATATTCTACTAGGTGTAAGGAGACCTCATAAAAGGAAAGAGAAGTGTTTTGTTTTGGTCTTCACAGGAAAACTCAGCTCCAAACAGCGAAAAAAATAATGCACATATAGATACCTGAAGAAGAATGGATAGCTACCCTGAGGACCATCAAACAAACAATAATTCACTGTGTGGTATCAATGTCTAGATCTTTCTATATTCTTATAATAGCCATTTCTGTTTGCTTTTTAATATGCTTTACTCCTAATTCATTTAATTGAAGCTGGTTTTGGAGATGGATTGGCTCTCCTACTCTAAATCTAAGCTTATTGTTAAAATAAAATTCAGAATTTCTGTATTATATCAAA
The DNA here is from genome assembly GCF_017639785.1 of Mesocricetus auratus. Taxonomy (NCBI): domain Eukaryota; kingdom Metazoa; phylum Chordata; class Mammalia; order Rodentia; family Cricetidae; genus Mesocricetus; species Mesocricetus auratus. The sequence goes on along the minus strand of NW_024429266.1, from coordinate 142,478,461 downwards.
GAGCCATTGATACAAGACAGAAGAAAACAAAATTAGGGACTGCCATCTGTGTATACTTGGTTCCTTTTCTGAATGTCAAATCTCGCTCATGTTTACTATCTTCTTTATTGCTGCCTTTCCCAGTATGCGTACACATAAAAGTTGAAAAATTTTTTGTTAACATCAATGTTTGAGTTTTCCAAAGAACATGGGATTTCCTGAAAGAAATTTTCAAACACCTCAGAAAGAAAATGGGGCCCCATATCATCAACTCCACCTGAAAAGTACCTGAAACCGGTTTGGAACTACATCACTTGACACAACTCCAAACCAAGCAACTCATACAGTGTACCTTCTATAATCTGGCCAGAGCTTTAGACAAGAGCTTCAGTCAACATTAGAACGTCAGTTAAAAACTTCGATCAAGCAACTCCTGCCAAGCAGAGACTTTTTAACCTACTTAAGACTCTTGTTACACTAACATTTTCTTCCCACAAGTCCCCCATGAGATTGTCATCATCCCATTTCAGCAGGAAGTAATTTTGAGAATACTATGCCCCCTTTCCATTCTGTTGACATTATAATTAGTGTTAGTTTTCAATTATTTTAGGGTTGGGATTGGTGTTCAGACTTGGGCATCCCTTTCAGATAAGTTTAGGATTTAGATGGGATAGATATGCTTAATTTAGGATATAAGTAAATTTATAACTTGCTTATCACCTATGTATATATGTTGTATATGTTTGAGTTTGGTATCAAGTTTAAATCTTTTATTTAGACTAAAAAGGGAATTGTAGGGGTGAGCCCACTACTTTAAATGCCTCCCCCTGATAATGATTTTGAGGACTATCTTGTATACCATCCTAGAACCTCCATCCAATGACAGATGGAAACAGAGGCAAACACCCACAGCTAAACACTGAACTGAACTCCTGGAAACCAGTGACAGAGAAGGAGAAGGGATGAGTAAAGGCGTCAAGACTGGGATCGTGAAACCCATTGAAACAGCTGACCTGAACAAGGGGGAGATCTTGGACCCCAGACTTATGGCTGAGGGGCAAGCATGGGATTGATCTAGACCCCCTGCATGTGGGTGTCAGTGAGGAGACCTAAGGAATCTATGGGACTTTGGGTAGTAGTTCAGTATTTATCTCTGGCACACAAATAGATTCTGGGTGCCCATCCCACAATGAGGGATGCTCTCACAATCTGGACACTTGGGGGAGGGCCTAGGCCCTCCCTGGAATGAAATGACAGACTTTAGAGATTTCCCATGGAGAGCCTTACCCTCTCTAGGGAATGGAGTGGGGATTGGGTTGGGGGCAGAAGGGGACTGGTCGGGGAGAGTGGGTATGAAGGAGAAGGAGAGGGAGCTGGACTGATATGGGAAGCAAGCTTGTTTCTAATTTAAATACATAATTAAAAAATGTTAAAAAAAAGATTGTCCAGGAAAGCAAGGAATCTCAACGGAAAAATTCAAAGGTTTGAGTAGGCAGTTTTCTTCTGAGAAAACAAGACTGCCTTTATAGACTAATTCCTAATTTAACTTCATTTATTCACATGCTCTCTCTGTGTTTTTGTGTCTGTCTGTCTTTCTCTCTGTGTCTCTGCCTCTGTGTATTTCTGTCTTCGTCTCTGTCTCTGTCTCTGTCTCTCTCTCTCTGCATACCATAATATACATGTGTATGTCATATCATAATGTTATGGAATCTCTTCATTCTCTATACCTGCTTATAGCTTCCCAGCATCAAACTCAGGGTCTCAGGTTTATCCAGCGCACTGCTCTCTCTGTCACGATAGATACATAAGAGCTGAAATCTGAGAGCCACAAAAATGGAATGCATGGCTAAGGCTGATAGTTACCGACTTTCCCTGGCAGATTTGATACCCATAATTTGACATTTTTTTCTTTCCCCAACTACCCCTGGGGAGTACAGACCTCCACTTGCTTTCAACTTGCTGTCTTCTGAGACTTTTTCTCTTTGTCCTATCTCTTAAAACTATAAATGTATCTTTAGTAAAGTTTCCAAGTTGGCTTCATGATATTAGCTAGTCCAGAAATTCTTTTTGTCATAGAATTCTAGAATTTAGCCTGAATATATGTCCCTAAGCCAAGCTGAACTCCTCAGTGCTGAGGGTAGCCAGGTGGATCTAAGTCTCTGTCCTGGCACCACTGATACTGTGTAAAAGCCCAAAGGGTCTGTTCTTCCTACTATCAACAAAGAAGATAACATTTTTCATATTTTCAAAATTAGTAGAAACCTGAAACATCCAAATGTCTCCACAATATTGAAATGCTAATCAATCAGTCTCTGCAGGCACAGCTTTTACTTCTTTTTCAACATTTTTTGTTCAGAGTACCTTCCTGTAAACTTTACTGTTTTTTTCCAGAATAAACAACCCATTTTTGTTTCAAGTGTATATCTCTGTAATTTATTTTTGCAAATAAATCAGTTCCTTTGTTATATCATTTTCTGGGGAATATATGCTCTGCCCACCTGTTTAGTTCAAACTGCCCACTGAAAATCTGACTTTATTTCAAATTCAAAATCTCTTCATTGTCCATCTCTAGTATAGGATACTTCCTTTTATATTTGATTAGAAAAAATTCTTATGGTGGTATTTGGAGAGAAGTTTCACTTGTTAAAAGCATATGATGCTAGAATTTGCATCAGTGTTTAGTTGTGGCTCTCTGCTTCGGCTTGTATTAGGTACTGGATGAAGGCTCTAGGGTGGACTTAAGGTGATCACCTTTTTCATTATAGGGGAAGGGATTTTAAGGTAGTCTCTCCACTAGTGCTTAGGTTCCTAGTTGGGGTCACCCTCGTAGATCTCTGTATAATTCCCCAGTGCCCGTTTTCTCTTTAAACCTATAGTGGCTCCCTGTATTGATGTGTCTCTTTTCTTGATCTATTCTTCTCCCCACTCAATCTTCCTGATCCCTCATGTTCTTGTCCCCTCTCCTCTTCTCCCCTCCTCTTTCTCCAGTCTCCCTCCCTCTCCCCGACATGTTCCCAATTTATTCAGAGACTCTTGTCTTCTCTGCTTCACTGAGGTACCATTTATATCTCTCTTATGGTTCTCCTTGTTTACTAGCTTCTCTGGAGGTATGTATTGTAGTAGGGTAATAGTTTGCTCTATGTCTAATATCCATATATGAGTAAGTACATACCATGCTTATCTTTCTGTGACTGGGTTACCTCACTTAGGATGTTTTTTTCTAGTTGTATCAATTTGCCTACAATTATGAACATGGTTGAACAGATGCCCTTGTTTTAAGAATGTGCATCCTTTGGGTATATGCCTAAGAGTGGAATTGCTGGATCTTGAGGTAGATTGGTTTCCATTTTCTAGAGAAACCGCCATACTGATTTCCAAAGGGTCTACACAAGTGTGAACTCCAGCCAGCAATGGAGATGCATTCCCCTTCCTCCACATCATCTCCAGCATAAACTGTCACTGGTGTTTTTGATTTTAACCATTATGACAGGAGTAAAATGGTATCTCTGAGTTGTTTTGCTTTGCATTCCCCTGATGGCCAGGGTTGTTGAGCAATTTCCTTAGTGTCTTTCAGTCATTTTATATTCCTTTTTTGAGAATTCTCTATTTAGTTCTGTATCCTACTTTTTAATTGAATTTTTTTGGTGTTTTGATGACTAGCTTATTGAGCTCTTTGTATATTTTGGAGATCAGCCCTCTGTCTGATGTGGGGTTGGTGAACATCTTTTTCCATTCTGTGGGTTGCCGTTTTGTCTTGTTGACTGTGTCCTTTGCCTTACAGAAGCTTCTCAGTTTTCAGGAGGTCCCATTTATTAATTGTCAATTTCACTGTCTGTGCTACTGGTGTTATGTTCAGGAAGCTGTCTTCTGTAGCAATTCATTCATTAGTACCACCCACTTTCTCTTCTAAGAGGTTCAGTGTTGCTGGATTTATGTTGAGGTTTTTGATCCATTTGGAGCTAAGTTTTATGCATGGTGATAGACATGGATCTATCTGCAATCTTCTATATACCAGCATCCAGTTATGCCAGCACCATTTGTTGAAGATGTGTTCTTTTTTTTTTCATTGCATAGTTTTAGCTTCTTTGTCAAAGATCAGGTGCTCATAGGTGTGTGGGTTAATATCAGGGTCTTCAATTTGATTCCATTGGTCTACCTGTCTGTTTTTGTGCCATACCAAGCTGTTTCCATTACTATAGCTCTATAGTAGTGTTTGAAGTCAGGGATGGTGATGCCTCTGGAAGTTCCTTTATTGTTCAGGGTTGTTTTGGCTATCCTGGGTCTTTTGTTTTTCCATATAAAGTTAAGTATTGTCATTTCAAGGTCTGTGAACATTTTTTCTGGGATTTTGATGGGATTGCATTGAATCTGTATATTGCTTTTGGTAAGACTGTCATTTTTACTATGCTGATCCTACCTATCCAAGAGCATGGGAGATGTTTCCATTTTTTTATATTTTATTTTCCAGTTTAAATTTAGATAAGAAACGAGGTTGCTTCACAAGTCAGTTCCAGGTCCCTCTCCCATTCCCTCCCCTCCTCCCGTGCCCCCCCAACCCCCCCCGTTATCCCCTCATTCCCCCAGGGAGGGTGAGGCCCTCCATTGGGGTGTCCATAGTCTGTCATTTCATATAGGGCAGGGCCTAGACCCTTCCCCAAGAGTTCAGGGTGAGAGTGTTTGCATTTTTGCTACCTTCTTTAATTTCTTTCTTTCATGAATCAAAGTTCTTGTCATATAGGTCTTTCAACTGTTTCATTAGAGTTACCTTAAAATGTTTTATGTTGTTTGTGGCTACTGTAAAGGGTGATTTTTCTCTGATTTCTTTCCTAGCCCGTTTAATGTTTATACATAGTAGGGCTACTGATTTTTTTTGAGTTAATCTTTTATCTTGCCACTTCGCTGGAGGTGTTTATCAGTTGTAGGAGTTCCCTGGTAGAATTCTTAAGGTCACTTATATAAGCTATCATACAATCTAAAAATAGAGAAAGTTTGACTTCCTCCTTTCCAATTTGTATCCCCTTGATCTCATTAGAGAAAAATCAACAAGATGGACAAAACTTTACTCATCCTAACCTAAAGGCAGATTAACAAAATGAGAAATGAAAAGGTGGACATAAAAACAGACACTTGGGAAATCCAGAGAATCATCAGGATATACTTTGAAAACCTGTACTCCACAAAATTGGAAACTTAAAATTAAAAATGGCCAACTACACAAAAATACTCTGCTTAAAAAAAAAAGGAAAAGTAAAAGAATCAAATGGGTGGGACAATGCCCAAAGCATGTTACAACTCTCTCCATGGTAGAATAACAGAAAAGTGGGCAGCACATCTATGTGTTTATTTATCAATATTCTTCTGAGTAGAGGTAAATATGCCAGCCTGGTTCCAGAGCCACATCAGTCCCAAATAAACACACAGGAGGCTATATTAATTATGAAGATGTTGGCCTTGCTTGTTTCTTACTGGCTAGCTCTGACTTAAGTATTTATCCCATAATTGTTAATCTAAGTATTTCTCTTACCGGAGAAAAGTTTCCAGGCTTCTTACCCCTATGGTGGTTACATCTTGACTCTCTGTGTTTCTCCTACCCAAAGTCCTCCTGGACTCCTAGTTCCACCTATCTTGCTTCCCTATTTGCCAATAGTGCTTTATTGACATATACACAGGACTTCCCCCATCAGTATTGAAGTGTAAAGGAATTAGAAGTAGGTGGAACAAAATATATGCACATGAAAATACAGCCAATCTTTTAAGTGTGAAGTAGCGTACTTGTCTTTGTGTCTCCTGGTCTTGTTTTCTGAATTTGAAAGATTGTTTAGTGGAAGGATTCTTATTTCAACCTAGCTTAAGAATATTGGCTTACATGAATTTGGAAAACAATTTCTTTTTAAGAATGAATACTACTCTCATTTATGAATCAATAATTAACAGCACAGATAATCATGAGAACACCAAGATCCCAAAGCCCAAATTATAAAATATGCCAGTAACACCAATGTCAAAGGAAGCAGATTACCAGAATTATAAAACAAAAGATAAATTATAGTGATAAAATAACAAACAAGCGTTGTAGATATGTGGTAGATATAAAATTTAAGATTAAAATTCAGTACAATTGATCAATTACATAGATCACATATATCAATCTTCTCTATCCACTTTCACTATTTAAAGTAGTAGAAACCCAGAGCTATTATTAATCTGTTCACAATATACACTGCTCTTGTAGAATAGAAGACTCAAGTTTTCAGCCAAGTGAGTTGGATGGCTCGCACATGTAACTTCAGGTCCAGGCAGTCCAATGTGAGTACTTGAACTCATGTAAACACACACACACACACACACACACACACACACACACACACACACACAATAAGTCTTTTCTTTAAAAAAATGAATAGAATTTAGGCATACCCCTAGGGAGGCATTTTATTGACTCATTTTCATATTTCACTAAGGCAATTATAGCTTTTGCATTTCACTCAAAACCTCTGTGGGTAACAGTGAGCTTCACACACACACATAAAAGGTAAACAAAGGCTTTGGATGTATACAGAGACAAAGCAAGAAGATGAAAACAAGTTCTGACAGGATAATGAACCAAATCCTGCCTCCACTAGCACTGCTGGTTCAATGGTAGGACCACCATCAATGTACCTACTCCTGAACCCCTTGTCCTCCAGAGGTTTTGTAGAACCCTGAGTCCAAGCAGGGTATTGTGTCTGCTCATCTCTTCCAAGAACACTGCAGAACTCTTTGGGCCATCTCAATAAGACCGAGGCTATCTAATTATGTAGTCAAATTATTTGGTTAAATGCCTCATTCCTTGTTCTAATTATTACCTATCCCAAAGGGAAGAGCTTCATTTTACAAAAAAAAAAAAACAGCGAGAACAAGGTTACCTTCTACTCCCAAATCTCTTTTTAGATGAGAAAACACACAGCTGGAGTCCCCAGCATATTTAACTGCAATGTTTATCAATGTAATTTGTTGCTTTTCTTAATAGAAATCCATTCAAAGCTAACAGTCTTTGAGAAAAAGGAAAAGCATCTAGTAACTAGAATTTAGCAGCTTTGCATGCTTGAAGTTGCACTTAATAGACTACAAAAAGAAATTTCAAGTGTATTTCAAATTAACAAAATATTAAAATTTTAAAATAAAAACCACTTCAAATCTACTTATACCTAATTAAAATATTTATTATTAATCCTTATAAGAAAGATGTAGTAATACATTGATGGCCTGTTTGTTCACACTGATGGCCATTACAGCTTCTATGATTAGATTCAAGGACATGCAGTGTGTTCAAGTTCAAATCTACCCTCCAGACAAGGAGGATTTAAATGCTTTCTTTCATTCCAATAATCTTTAATTCTTGAAAATATTTTATATCAAAACCATGTGCACCAGATTTATCTTTTTAAATTTATCAATCAATTTGCTTTAAGTAGCACATAAACCATCAGATTTGAATAGGGTATTTTCAAACTTTTGTTTACTTTGAGTCTTCTCAACCACCCCACTGTTCTTCCTTGTGACCCTCTCTCCAGTAACATATTTCTCACTTTCATGACCCATGTGTTTTATTGCCCATCCACAAACCCTCTAAGATTCTTTCTCCTCTTGGAAGTTCCATAGCTTATAGCACTACCAACACCCAAATACATTTGTGTTTATAATCATTAAAATCTATAATCTTCATATGAGTAAGAACATGTAATTATTTTTCCTCTGATTTAGGGTCATTTAATTTAATAATTTCCTCATCTGTTTGTTTTCACATACAACTTATTTTTACTTGTAGATGAATATAATTTTATTGCATGTGTATTCCACACTTCATATTTTCATCTTCTATATAGATGAACATTTAGGCTGGATCTTATATATTAGTTTTGTCAAAAGCAAGTAGACATGTTGTTTAATTATATTCCTTATCTTGTCTATATAAGCCTTCAATTTTGAGTCATTTAAAATGTTTTGTAATGTATTTCTTAATACCCTGCTCCATGAGTCTTCATGGCATCTCCTATCTCAAAGCTCTGTAAGCATAGTGAAAATTTTACCTCTGCTGAAAGGAGATAATTATAGAGTATGCTACAGCTTGTATGTAATTATATGCCATTAATATCCATTATCTCATCCAAGAGTCCATATTTTCTCAAGAATTCTATAAATCTAATTCTCTGAAGAGCTTTCATTCACATGCTCATTAAATCAAGTGTCATTTTGCTGCTTTCCTACCATCACTAATTTAACATACTTTAATCAACGTAGGATTTCATGTTGTTAGACATCAATGATCATTTTTGGTGTCTTTCTACTTTGTTACCTTAGTATATGTCAAGCCTATTTGACATATACAGTGATTTGCCTCAATTGACAAGACCCTCAATCAAAGCGCAAAAATCAAAATTTGCAAAGTAGGTAGGTCCATCAGGATGGAGAAGGCCTATAGATGCAGGGACAAGCAAATATTATGAGGTAGACACACATGGGGTCCAAAATATGAACATTTACAAAATAGACACAATTGCATACAGGTATCATCAAAAAACAGGTAGAATCTAAGATTTGACAAAAAATGTAAGGATCACTCATGGTTATAGAGGATATGATAGAAATACATGCATGAATGCCTAGCAACTTCTGTCTAAAGACTATAGTAGGAAATGGAGGTTATAATTTTCCCCTGGGGAAATCTGAAAGATATTACCACATCCAGTTGATGAATATGAATATTTTAGTTATTTTTCTTATCACCATGACAAATACCCTGAGACAAATGACTTAAAGAAGGAAGGATTTATTTGAGATTACAGAGGTGAGTGTATAATCTATCACAGCTCACAAGCCATTTGACAGGAATTTGAGGCAACTGGTCACATTGCATCTAGAGTCTTGAAGCAGGGTGATGAATGGTGATGTCCAGCTTGTTTTCTCCTTTAATTTTGTCCAAGACCCAAGTCCACTTAGTGGTGCTAGACTCAGTTAACATTTGTCTTCTCTTCTGAATTGACCTAATTTAGATAATACATAGTTTTCAGGATGTACATGCTTATATTCTTCTACAAAATGACAGGTTGAAAGTCAACATTAAACATCATGGCTCCATTCCTTGTCACCTTGACACGCAAATACTTTTCTCTTGAAGTATAAACTTCTTCTTGTCTATGGACTCATGGGCATTGTATAATGCAAAATATTTTTATACCATTTAAAAAATCCCCATTGTTTAAAAATTCAAACATTTTCTGCCCAACCATTTGCTTTCTATAACTATATACTTGGATAAGTTCTGTGAGCAATCTCTGAGCCACAACTTTAATATGTTCCTGTCTTAAAATGTTCTCTATTCAACTACTCTATATATTGGTTAGTTTTTTGCCAATACAATACCAGTTGAGATTTCTGAGTATAAAGTTGAGATGATATCTCTATTATATTGATCTGTAAGGAAATCTTTGAGGCATTTTCATGTTGTATGATTTGCCTAGGATGGCCACTGTGAACTTTGCAACCACTGTGCAGGTGGCCATTAATATAAGAAATTAATATAAGGAAGACATAGAAGCAAACCAGTAAGCAGAATTCCTCTGTGGTGTCTGCTTCATTTCCTACCTTTATATTTTTGTCCTGCTTTAGTTCTTGCCTTGGCTTCATTCAATGATGGACTGCAATCAGAATCTGGAGGCCAAATAAATCCTTTCCTGCTCAGGTTTTCTCTGATCATGATCTCCATTACAGCAACATCACTGAGATTCTCATGTTTATGCTAGAGTTCTTGTTTTTCTTTTCATCTTCTTCTAGATTCTGCCCACTAGATTCAACTTACAGTATGCAAATTATTTTTTAGTCCAAAAATCTACGTTCTTTCACAGTCAAATCTCCAACAGATCATTTCCTAATAAACACAAGGTCAGGCTCATCATAGCAATGCCCTCATTCATGGTACCATTTTTCTGTATCAGTTCTTTATCTTGTTCTGTGAGTGGAAAGCAAAGTTAATTTTGGCAGACAGTTTGAGTATGTAGGCTACTATAGTGGGAAGTAAAGTAGGCATCACTTGAGGCTTCTGGATATATTGTAACCTCAGCCAGGAAGCATAGTGAATTGCATAATGGTATTCATCTTACCTTCTCCCTTTTAAATAGTATAGAATCTCAGCTCATAGAATGTGCCACTTATATCCAGAGTCAGCATTCCTATGACAATTAACCTAATTTAGAAAATGTTTCACCAGCATGCCCCAGAGGCATATATTCTAGGTGATTGTACATACTGTCAAGTTGATAATCAACATTAGCCATCACAAATAACATTAGACATACAAAGATGTATTGATCACAGAACAATCAAAATCGCACAAGTTTGGCACTTTACCTCTTTGACTGTCTCAATCAAACAGATTGCAGAATGAGTAATTAATAAAGAAGATAAATAAAATTTTGAGCATTTAGAATGGCTCAAAACAGAAGAACACTATGATAAGATGGAGCTTCATGTATCCAACAAAGACTTCTATCTCCTTCAAAGATGTTACCTTGCTTCTGCATTCTGAAGGGGTGCAGGGAAGTGTCTTCATATGATAGGAGTTGAAAGAGCAGACAGGGATACATTGTCTCTCATAGGAGAGCCTTTATCATTTTCACAAAATAAGAAACCCTTAAAACCAAATAAGCTCTCAAAGGTCCCTGTCCTCAGCCTGTCTAATAGCTGTCATATTCTGCTACCTGAGTTTTGGAGAGGAAACCTCCAGTACCAGTAATTACTCATCAAGACCTCAAACTACTGTCTGATAATATATAGTGCCAGGAAGGAAGCCACAGAAATCACTGGGGCCTTGGGTAGTAGATCAGTGTTCACCATGGTTTATGAATGAGCTTTGGGAGCCCTTTTCAAATAGAGGGATGCTCTGTCAGCCTGGACACATGCGGAAGGGCCTAGATCCTGCCCAGGATGAAATGACAGACTTTAGAGATCCCCCCAAGGTAGAAGAGGGAGCTGGGACTGACATGTGAAACATCCACATTTCTAATTTATATAAAAACATACACTGAGAAAAAAAAGCATCTTAGACAAGCTGGACATGGAGTTCTACCAAATGCATGACTAGCACTCCTCACTAAAAACTTCATTCAAGTTCTCCAAAAAACATAGTGTGATACCAAAACCAAAGAAATCCCATGAACATATATCTGAAACACATTAAAGTTACAATGATAACAAATAAAAAGTCACAGAGTCCTGAGGCATAAAAAGGATGTCTGTTAAAATCTAGGAACCATATTTCAGTGATTCAGAGTGCACATTTTCCTTGCTGAGGACTTGAGTTCAATTCCTAGCATCCTCATCAAGAAGCTAATAGCCACCTGTAACTCTAATTCCAGATGATCTAATGCCTTCTTCTGGTCTCTTTTGACTCCTGTACTCATTAGGAATATGGGGGAGAAGAGAGGGAACCAGGAAATAGAGAGGGGGATAAGAGGAGGGTAGAAGAAGACATGGGGGAGCAGGAAGATTGAGTCGGGGTAAGAATAGAGGAGACCAGGATGAGAGATACCATAATAACTGGAGTTATTATATCTTTGAGGAGGGAGCTGACACTAGTGAGATTTCCAGAGATGTACAACCGGACTGGGGTGAGGGGGTGGGGCGGGGCTGGTGGAGGGAGAAGGGAGGAACTGGGATTGGCATTCATTTGAAGCATGCATGTTTCTAAATTAAATTTTAAAACTTACTTAATAAAACATTATTGGGAAATGACATCTAAACTTGAGAAACAAGATGAGCATTCTATCACTAATGCTAGAATTTAAAAGAAAGATATAAAAATGCTTGATCCTAATTATACAAGCAGAGGCATAAATTTGAGTTCCTCATGTTTTCAACAAGATGCTAAGTTCTCCTAACTGCTTTAGAGGACATGATATGCTTCAGAGAATGCTATTAGAGGCCACAAGGGCACCAATTTTAGGGTCATTTCCCCTGACTTCTATATGGAAGGCAGATGTCTCTTGTTTTTGTGAATGTGTGTGTTTACGTGTTCATCTGAGCATATATTGCATGCATATGCGTGTGTGTGGAAGTCAATGGTTAATGGCAGGTGTCTTCCTTGTTTCTTTGCATGTAAAGGGGCAGATATACTTTACCTTGGACTCACTGACTTGGGTTGTCTAATTAGCCACTTTGTTCTCAGGAATCCTTGTTTACCCCTTCTCTAGGACCTGGAATTGCAGGTGGGTTGCCAAGCTTTCTGACTGCATTTGGATTCTGGACCTGAATTTCAGTCCTCACACTTTCAGGTGCTTTATTTCTTCATCCACTGAGCTTTCTTCTCCACTCTGGTTTATCCAAGGAGGCTTATTGGGAAATATAATCCATGTCAAAGTGTTTTTATAAAACACTGCTTTCTGACCAAATCTTTGTAACCATTGCTCAAAATCAATCAATTCACTCCCTGGATAAAAGGCGACAATGTCCTTTTGTCTTCTACAATTGAACAACCTGGGAATGGGCCATTGCTTCATGGAAATTTTAATCAGTGCACTACTCACATTGCTTAAAAATGAAGTATATGGAAGATGGCGTCTAGCCTTCACTTGAACTGTATAAAGCAGGTAGATGCGCTAATCAACACTGGTTCAGTTATAGCTTCCACCTCATTTTTGTTTTTGTTTTTGTTTTCCTCCTCATTATTTTATGTCATATACTTTTGGTACCCCTCCAACAATGGCACTCCATCTCAGCAAAGAAGAGCTAAGAGCAGTTAAGGACACACTGCTTTCCACCTTCTAGGGACCACTATTGTCCTACCATCTCAAATCATTGGTATATATGAAACTGTGACACAAAGAATTATACTTAAGGATACATTATCTAGGTGTTAAGTACAGAGGATAAACTGAAGATCAGTATATTCAACTTGGTGAACCAAAAGTGTTTTTACGGATGTTGCTTAGAGAATATGAGGCAATGGTTTCCTCAAAGGAGCAGAAAGTGATTCTGATAAAGACATCATCAAAAGACTGTCTTGGCACAGTTGGAATTTCATGAAAGATAAAAACCAGGAATGTACTGCAGCCTTCAGGAAGCTTAACAAGTTGAGGAAGCCCTTTCCAGATTGTTCTGAGCTTCTTCCAGGCAATTTTGCTGGTCACTGCTTCTTTCAGGAAGCTTGTACAGTTCAAGCCTCTTTTAGACTTCTTGGCTGGATTGAGACTCTTCTGAGTAGCTCAGCTTTGCAGTCAGTGATTGTCAGCAATTTTTACTACCTTATATTTGTGGTTGGGGACAGAAAGCATAGTGTTTTTTGTGAGACTCAGGGACTTCTGAAGCTTTTGAGTTTTTTACTTCCTGAACTTAAACTGTTTTCCCCCAGGATGGAATGTTACATCTCACTTTGAAGCACCCTGTGCCTTAAGGGGCTTTCCTATATGTTGGAATGTTTTATTTCTCTTTGTAATATCCTGTATCTTTTTAAAATTTTTTTTAATTTATTTTTTTGGGATTATAACATAATCATGTCATCTCACACATTTTGAATAAATATATATATATTACAAATCAACAATATGTATACATATTCATCAAGCATGTATATCTATATGTCAGATAATATCAACAGAAGATATATGCGTAAATAAATACATACATACATATATAAATGCATATATATCTCAACAGAATCAGAAATGAACAGGGAAACATTGCAACAGATATCAAAGACTTTCAGAAATATTATAAAGGAATACTTTAAATACATGTTTTCCATTAAGTTGGAAATCAAAAAAGAAATGGATGAATTTCAAGGTCAGCCAAACTAACAACATTAAACCAGGAAGTCAACAACCTAAACAAACCCATAGCAAATGAGGACATTTAAAATAACAATAAAATGCCTTCAAACCAAAAACCTTCAGGGATAGATGAATTCACAGAATTCTATCACACTTTCAAAAAAATATCTTCCACTGCCTTTTAAACAGACAGCAATGTTTTTATAAAGGTTCTGGGTCTTGAATTTAAGTCCCTATGCTTGCAAAGCATTGCGTTTTCTTTTTATTTAATTTTTATTTTTAAATTTAAATTTAAATTAGAAACAAGGTTGCTTCAAATGTCAATCTCAGGTTTCTCTCCCTTTCTCTCCTCTCCTCCCATGCCCTCCCACTACCATCCCAATGCCCCCTCATTTCCCCAGGGAGGTGAGGCCCTCCATGGGGGTGTCCATAGTCTGTCATTTGATCCAGGGCAGGGCCTAAACCCTCCCCCAAGAGTCCAGGCTGAGAGTGCATCTCTCATTGTTGGATGCGCACCCAAAGTCCATTTGTATGCCAGCGATAAATACTGATTTATTACCCAAGGCCCAACAGATTGCCTCGACCTCCTCACTGACAACTACATGAGTTTTGCTGTAAAATGGAGAGTTCTATATCATAGGAAATTGGTAGACAACATGTGAGTTCTCTGACATAGAGACACATAAAATTGTGCGTTCATAATAAAGATACTGGTAGCTGAAGACCAACTAGTTCCTGCCTACTGTAGGATGTCTTATCATCCCTACACTGTCTGGGGACAAGTGCTTACATTGTATAGTATGAGGACATTCCTACTCAGCAGTGTCTATTACACAAAGATAAAGAGTGCTTGAAATCATGGAAATACTCCTTTCTCTAAAATGACCTTAGCTTCTAAATATTTTTACATATTTTCTTTTTTATTTGCCAAAGAATCACTTCTATAGGTGACATGTGAGATTAACATGTTAGTGTGTCACTACATTTATGAAAACTGACAATAATATTAGGCAACATAAAGCTAAATTGAGGGGCATACATCCATTTTGGATTCAGTATACACTCTTGTTCTCAGATGTCCTACAGTTAAAGTGGGGAAATCTTTTGATGGTTGAATGGTGGGTTTCTCAAAAATAAAGCTGTCTGTAAAACAAATAAAAGGACTCTAAGTCTGAGAAAATGTCAGGAAACTGACATTTTACTGGGGCCAGTGATCTCCCAGTGTGCGTAAGAACTAGAACAGATTAAATACTTTGTAAATAAAGGTCCTACACTAAAGCCCACTCTGCAAATTCAAGTGTTCCATGCTTTTGTAGCTGTCTCTAAAAACCAATCACTGGTCACAGTTAGTGGCATTGGATTCTAATTGCAGCTTAATTTCTAACAGACCAAATCTTCTAGTGTGAACCTATTTAGACTCTCCATTGTTATTCTTGTTCATAATGTCTTATTTAACAAGGTGGTTTTACTTTCAGTGTTTAGTCAAGTTTTATGTACAACAACAACAACTACTAGGTTAGTAATAGCACCAGAAAAAAAGGAAAAACAAATAAACAAAGCAATACCACTAAAATTGTTTCCAGCCTTTGGCAAATTGCTGTACAAGCGAATTTCCAGTAATAAGTGATCACAACAAGCTGAGCTATCTACTATCCCCCCCCATTTTGAAATAGGGCTTCATAAGACTGAATGGCTTCAGTTTTGCTATATAGTGAGGTTAACATTGAACTCTTGATCAACATGCCTCCAACTTGTTGGGATTACATGTATGTGGACCTATTACTTTACATGAACTGTCCAAGAACGATATCAACTGAGCCACATCTCCAGCTTCTTGTTAAGTTTACTTTATAGATTTCCTTCTCTCAATTCTTACAATTAGATAACAGATCCAGGCTTTGGTTTACTACATTAGAACTTCAACCTTTAGAGACAACATTTTCTAAACTGTCCCCAAGGAACAAAGCATCTATGGTAAAGCAATTCAGCTAATTCAGCTTTTAGTAAAGTAACTTAATTATGTGGCCCACGGACAGTACCTGACAGTACACCACTGGGTGAAGTATAAGATGCTATTTTCTATGTTCTAAAAGGTATCCTCAATATCATTATTCTGAAATGACCCACATATTACTATGTAGCATGTCTTTTTTTGGAACACCAGCTTCCAAATAATGACATGGAGACTTTTTATTAATTATGAAAGTGTAAGCGTGATTTTTCTGGCCTGATGGGGTACTGCCACCCTGGAGCTCCAAATGATCACATGGATGCTATATTAGTTATGAAACTGTTGGCTTCTGATTGGCTAGTTCTGTCATAATCATTAACCCATAACTACTAATCTATGTATTCTACATGCTGTTATCTTACTAGAGAATGCCTGACTCTCATCCTGTCTTCCTGGGCTCACATGTCTGGACTCCTGTCTGCCTACACTTCCAGAATTCTCCCCACCTCCTAGCCCTGCCTATCTTCCTGCCTGGCCAATCAGTGTTTTATTCATCCACCAATAAGAGAAATGTATATACAGAATGGCAACCCCCCGTCATGAAAGCTTTGCCTTAGCTTAGGCTTGTTACCAAAAAATTCCTAAAACTTAAAATAACCCATTTATATTAATGAACATTTTGCCACATGGCTTGTTACTTCTCCTCAGTACCACAAGTCCAACTTCCTCTCGCTATGACTTGGAAATCTCCTATAGTGCCTATACATTCACAGAGTTCCTATCTCTCCTCAGAAGTCCTACCTGTTCTTTCCTGCCTATTGGCTGTTCTGCCCTTTATTAAACCATTCAGAAAATTCTTTAGAAAGGTGAGGTTAAGCAGCAATACAACTTCACACAGTGTACAAAAACGATTACCCCAACATTATTACCTATTGTCTTAAAAAGCCTATACATCCTATTTTTTTAATGTTTTTACTTTTGAATAGGAAATGTGATATACTTTCTGTTTGTGCCTACATTCCAATTTTATGTTGCATTTAAATGTTATCCTTTTTTTCTACTTTTTATTGCTGAGATAAAATGTGACCCAAAGCATTTTACAGAAGAGTTTATTTAGGCTTGTGGTTTCATAATGAGAGTTCATCATGGTGAATGGGCATGGCAACAGGAACAACAAGGTAAGAGATCATGTATTCAGCCTGTCACAGAAAGCAGAGAAAGCACCAAAAAGGACTTTCAAAAAAATTCTCAAAGCCCAACCCCAATGTCATATTTCCACAGATAAGGGGACCCGCCTAAAAGTTCCATAACTTTCCCAATTTGTGCCACTAACTGGGGCTTAAGTGTTCAAATAAAAAAGCCTAAGAGTGGTATTCTTCACTCAAACCATCATAGTTATTGTTATTATGATAAACATTACTGGTTAACTAACTACATGTGTGTGTGTGTGTTTTGCCCATTTGTCATTTTTGTCTTTTCCTCTACTAACATACATACCACAGCAATGACTATACCCCTGCCTCCACATTTTATATATAGCAGCATCTCCTATATTCATAAGATGCTTAGGATTAGAAATACAATTTAATTCTAGTTAGTGAGATTTGAGAAGAAATTTTAAAGGTTACTTCAAAGAATAACCAAATTTTAGACACACACAGTAGAAAAGAAGTGGTCTCCTTTACTGTGTTGTTCTTAAATTATCATGAAAAGTTCATTTTATTTGAGGCCACCAGCTTCCAAATGATGTAGAAGAGGGAGATGGCACACAAAAGAGATATAGAAAACTAAGCTGAGAAAATCTTACTCTTTCTAACTGTTCCGTCATAGGACAGTTAAAATTAGCTTGATTTCAGATGTTGCTGCTTGCAGTCCAACAAATTCTAATTTACACTGTATTTTCTAGCTGCAAAGAATCTTAGGATGCTCACTTTTTTATCTTGATCATATATACTTTTCTATATCTAGAGGAGAAATAATAGTAATTTTTCCTTTCAAAAAATTTCCTACATAAAATGGAAGAGTGAAAGAAATATCCACACTAAAATGTATAATGTATTTATTTTGCAAATTAGGAAATTGCATGGTGAGACAGACATCCATGATTTTGCACATGAAATTTAGTCATGAGTTCCTGCCTTCACTCTCTGTTCCATGAGGCACATGAATTCACTCTACAACTTTACTTTAGTAGCAGAAGGAAAATTGTCAATTGAAATAAAGTGTCTTGGGGTTGGAGAAATGGCTAGGTAGTAAAAATTGCATGTTGCTTCTGCAGAGGACTGGTGGTTGGCTTCTAAACCCATGCAAAGCAGCTCATAACTCCCTGAAAATGAAGTTCTGGAACTCTGATGCACTCTCTACTGCACTTACCTTCATACATCTACACACATGCATACACATAATTAAAAATATTTCAACAAGAATAAAAAATGTTCTTGAGCACCAAGATTGTGGAATAGAAGATAAGCCAGTAAAAAGTAATAATTTTCTTTTTTTTACATCCAAAACAAAATTTCCCTTCCCTCTGCTCTTCCTAATCTCCCCAACCTCCCATTTTCATATTTTTGTGAGTCTAGTCTTTAATGTAGAACCATCACTCCAGCCCAACCTCCAATTTTTAGATATTATTATTCCAATCAGATTTGTGATGAGCAGTTCAATTAAATAAGAAGAAATTCAATAGGAATTAATATTTCTCTCCACCACCCCATGTATTTTCCTCCTTACATTAGAGGTCCTACAAAGCTGAGTTCTGCTTTTAGCTTGTAATTCGGTGAAGGAATGATTAGGGACTCTTTGCTTTACACAGTAAGGTCCCTAGTTCGACAACCTGAAGAAGTTAACACATTTGAAAACCATTATTGACTATAATGCTAACATGCCTTTGCCTACTCATCTGTGAATTCTTTATTCATAGCACTGCAGTTATCTCTATGGGAGAAGCACAGCATCTCTCATCGAAATGTGTTGTCCCTCCAAATTCCAGCTGATTTTTCTACTATAGAGGAAATCAGTTGCTTACAGATTGATAGATAGAAAATAAGACCAATGAACCCCCCAAGAATTGGCCTCTTGTTTATTTCTTTTATTTTGAATTGGTTTCCTGGTTGGATCCAAATAAAGGCACTGAGTAATTTCATGGATGAGTGATATTGACAGTGACAGTGAGAGTAACTTCAAATCTAGATTAGGTGTCTATTTGGTAGGGAGAAATCTTTGCCCCCTTTGCAAGGAAAAAGGTCACATGTAATCAACCTACTCCCAGAATGCTAGCTGGAACTCTAATGTGTGGTGGCACCTCACAGATTGAATGCTAACCTCGGCAAGAGCAATAGTGAAGTAGAGTCTCCTAAGGGGAATGCCCGTGTAGTTAAACACAAAAGTAGGCCTAATACACTCCCCTTAACTGCTTTCTCTTAAAAAAGAACTGGTACAGGAGAGGTGGTACAGGGGTTAAGAGCCCTGGTTGCCCTTCCAAAGGCTCCGGGTTCATATGCTAGCACCCACACAGGAACTGACAATCATCAGTAACTCTATTCCCCCCTCAAAAAAAAAAACGAACACCTTCTTCTGGCTTCTGTGTATACTGAACACAATGTGGTGTGAAAGTTATATAGATATAGACAAGGAAAACATCCACAGACATAAAATAATACATTAATTTAAATATTTCTTGTCACTAACTTCTGTCTGCTCTGTGTGTGCAGGTACCTGTGGAGACCAGAAGAGGGTATCAGAGTCCATGCAGCAGTTAGAGGTAGTTGTATGACACCTGACATGGGTACTAGGAACCAAACTCAGGTCCTTTACAAGAACAACAAGCATCTCTCTCACCCTTCTCTTGACTCTAAGTTCATCGAGAAAACTGGCTTGGCTGGAAAAGGAGGATAAAGTCCATCTATAGTGGCTTATCTTTTCCTACTAAGTATATACTAGTATTGAACAATACCAGCCTTTGTGCATATGTACAGTTTTATGTGCTGTAAGACACTTTTTAAGGATCACGAATCTAGAATAAAAGATTTAGTTTTTATTCTTATTTATATTTTTTGATGTATGTTGTCATGAACCAGTGATTTTTAATGCTCCTCTCATCTGAGTTCACTCCTTGATTGTTAGCCACATCCTCTTCCCCCTAAGCCTCCTTACCACAAAAATCCTCTTACTGCTCTTTCTTAATTAGATGACTGACCAGCCTATTAGTCACTGCTGCAAAACAGTTTGCATCTTGACTCTAGGCCATATCTCTCTAGGAGACAAAATAAAAAACAAGGTGTAGTTTTTGAAGATTTGTCAGTGGGAAGATTTCTTTTTCCTTCATTATCAGAAAATCCATTAAAAGAATGTTAAAAATATACTCGTGGCTTTTTTTCTTTGTCCTGTGATGGCAGGTCTGACTCACTACTATCTTTATTCTTCACCTGTGTTCATTATGAAGTCACAATGCAGAGAGGGGTATTGACGGAGCTATGGAGTGCCAAAGTAGTGGAGTTCTAAACTGAAGCACAAGAAGTAAGATACAAAATTCCTAAGGTAGAAGAAAATTTGATGCCGGTATGATATGACCTTTGCCATGATCAACTTAAATATCTAGGTTAATGTGAGAATATGATCTGACTGTCACAATGGTAGGGATGTCAAAGTATTTAAGGGACCATATTATCCCTCTGTGTGTGTTTGTGTGTGTTTGTGTGTGTGTGTGTGTGTGTGTGTGTGTGTGTTTGCCATTGTTATATATAAGGTTGCCAAAAGACAACCTCAGGCATCATTACCAATTTTTCTTCTATTTTGCTGTTTATTTGTGTTTTGCAACAAGGCCTTCTACAATGGCCTGGATCTTACTAAGTAGACTCTACAGGTTGGCCAGCAAGCTCCAGGAGTTTGCTTGTCTTCAGCTTCCCAGAGTTAAGATTACAAGAATGTGCCTGTAAAAGCTTGGTAGTTTTTCTTAATTTATCTATCTATCTCTCTATCCATCCATCTATCTATCTATCTATCTATCTGTATATCTATTGTGGATTCTGGGAATCAAACACAAGACCATCTCCTTTCAAAACCCTGTGTCAACTTAGCTCTCTTGCTTGTGTTGGGAGTTATATTTTAAAACTGCATTTACAGGGATCAGAATCTGGAAATTCTCTGGCTCATTGCTATTATTGGTTTTTGTTGACTTTTTTATAGATCCAAATCTTTTCTCATAATGTTTTAATGTTCTTATCTGAATCTGACAGAATTTAATTTCTATGGTGTTAACCCAAAAGTTGTTCAGAGAAGCTGGTATATCCTGTTGAATGACATCAGTTCCCTGTGGAATTTCTTCATTTTAAGGCAAGGCTATTGAGATGCCTTTTGATCCACTTCCTTTATCCACCATCTGTGATGGTTAGCTTTAATTACCAAGCTGACACAAACTAGAGTCCTGGAAGAGAGTCTCAATGAAGAATTTTCTACCTTGGATGGGCCTTTTTGGCGTTTCTTCCAGGTATTGTCTTATAAAGTAATTTGATGTGCGAAGACTTAGTTGACTGGGTGACACTATTCAGTAGGCAGGTAATCCTAAGAGTGGATAAATCAAGCTGAGCACCAGAAAGAAAATAAAAACTAAGTTAGCATGTATGCACTCTTCCTATTCTTGACTATGGTTGTGATATGAATAGGTAAGTTTCCATCTTGACAAACTCAGACGTAGATTTGGGGCTCAAAGTGTTGTTTGTTAAGGCAAGAGTATTTTCTAGTCAATGTGTTTCTTTCCCATTTAGATAATTTAACTCCCAACATCAGCAGTGGTCAAAACTCTTTTAAAAAGTCAGGTATATTGTATAATAATTACCCAGGGATTCATTTGTTTTTCTCAGAGACACTTCCTTCCCCTTTCAAATCTACCCATGAAATGTTAGTGAGGGTACTTGGATATACCTCTCATGCAAAGGAAGCTATATCTCTTTCCTGAGAAGACCCACTTCATCTTGGGGTTTAAAGACCAGATTGATGCTTCCCAAAGTGAAGTGGAAAATAGCTAGTGTCTGAGGTTAGTATTGACAGTATAACAAAGTATCTCCCATGTTTGATGTACCATCTCATAGAAAGACAAATGTTAAATTAGTAATTTGACTATTGACGCAAATTTGCACAATTTGAAATATGTCTCAGACTCTCAATTTTAGATTTTTCATGCATTCTTTTCTCTTCTGATTTTGTGGCAAAGGGTATCAAATATAAGTCATTATAAATAATAGACAAACTCTACTGTTGAGCTACACACCAAGTCTCCTATAAGAGATTTCCTTATCCTCTTTCTCGACAAATTACTACATGAAAATTAAAGCTTTTGCTTTCAGTTTTCTTGTTTTAAATTATTCTCTTTATTTTAATCTCACATCTTTTGTCATTTTATATTTAAAAATTACTTGTTTCATTTATTCTAGGAATTTTTTTTACCCAGATTGATATTTTTATATTACAAGCCTCTAATAAATATCTGTCACATTCTTGTCCTTACATTTCAATTTTTTTCTCAGTTACTGTTCACCTCTACTATACTGTTTAAAGTAGTCAATTGTTTATTTCCTTAAATTATGTATTTTGTGCATTTCTGTACTGTGTGCTGGTTAGTTTTTTTTATCAATTCAACATCAGCTGTATTAGCTGAAAGGAACCTCAAGAAGATGCCTCCACAAGCTGTAGGATATTTTTTAAATTAGTGATTGATGGGGGAGACCCAGTTTCTTGTAGCTGGATATCATTGGGATGGTGGTTCTGGGTCTATGAGAAACTAGGCTGAGCAAGCCAGTAAGCAACCCTCCTCTGTAGCCTCAACACTCCTGCCTTCATGGTTCTGGACTTCCTCAATAATAAATTTAAGATGTGGAAGTCTAAACCAAATAAACCCTTTCTACCCCAACTTTCTTTTGGTGTTTTATCATAATAATTGTAACCCCAATTAGGACATACTACATTCTATAGTCTCATCCATTATTCTAAATTGATTTTTTCCTTTTTCAGTGTGTACTTATGCATAAATATGTATATATATATATATATATGTTAGATCATTGAAATCTTACCTGTGTATTGCAAGCATATCTCTTTTATGAGGGTCTAGGGAGATAGATGTCAGGTCTTCCTGATGGCATGGTGAACTCATTACTGACTCAGCTATTTCCCGAGATAGAATTCATTCCTGGTCAGCCGGGTGTTGGTGGCGCACACCTTTAATCCCAGCACTCAGGAGGCAGAGGCAGGCGGATCTCTGTGAGTTCGAGGCCAGCCTGGTCTACAGAGCGAGTTTCAGGACAGCCTCCAAAGCCACAGAGAAACCCTATCTCGAAAAACCAAAAAAAAAAAAGAACAAAAAACAAAAAAGAATTCATTCCTGGTCAATGTTTCTGTATCTCCCAAATCATTCCTTGGCAGTGAATGCGTTTTACGTCTCAGCATTAAATTCTGAGAATATCCCTGAATTATTCCTTCTCACATATGTGTCTACTCTTCCTAGAAGAGCACAGATGGGCTGAGATATGTTTCTGTGCTTCTGATATTCTGTACTGTTCTTTGGTTGCTCTCACTCCCTTGCTATTATAGTTTCTTTTTGTTGCTATGACAACAATACCCTGAGAAAAAAGCAACTTAGAAAAGAATGGATTTATTCAGCTTACAGTTCCAGGTTACAGTCCATCATTGTGGGGAAGTCATAGTGAAACATCTAGTTAGAAGTACATCTTCACATATACATCCAAGACTATAGATGAATACATGTCTAGTAACAAGTTCTATTTTTTTGCTCTTAACAGTTCATGATCCACTGCCTAAGGAATTGTGCCAACCATGGTAGGCTGGGTCTTTCTACACCAATCAATGCATCTGGAAAATTTCCCACAGACATGCCCACAGACCATCCTGATCTATATTAGGATTCTCTTCTCTGGTGATTTTAGATTGTGTCATGTGGCAACTAAAACCATCACACTAGCCAGTTGCTTTTGAGATGGCTTGGCTTCATTTCCAGTTGTTCCTAATCAAGCAAAGAAGGTTAGTATGCTATACCCTTCAATTGTCCTATCACCTCACACTTTCTTTATGACTCAGAAATTTATTGAGCCTTGGCCAGCAGATCAGTACTCATCCTGAGTATACACACGGGCTTTGGACTCCCATCCAACAATGTGAGATGCACTCTCACCCTGAAATCTTGGGGGAGGGTCTAGGCCCTGCCCTGGATGAAATGACAGACTATGGACACCCCCATGGAGGGCCTCACTCTCCCTGGGGAAATGAGGGGATAATGGGGAGGTTGGAGGGAGGGCACGGGAGGAGGGGAGGGAAAGGGAGAGGGACCTGGAAGTGACTTGTGAAGCAACCTTGTTTCTAATCTAAATTTAAACTTAAAAATAAATAATAATAATAATAATAATAATAATAATAATAATAAAAAGAAATCTAGGTCTTAACTTTTTCATGGGTTAAAATAAAAGTTATTGATTTTCTGAATTATTGTAGAATCACTTATTATCTCTTTTCCATGAAGAAGCATTCTTCTGTTTTAGATTTACTTCCAGTCTTATTTTCCATATGCCTTCATATATATCTAACAGCCATCACATCACATATGTGGTATGTGAGCAGAGCCATCTCCTGGGTTCTATGCTTGATATGATTTTTCATCTCCCTTTTGTTACCCCTTTGTTAATTTCAATCAGTACTTGAACAGCCATCTTGGCATAAATTAAGCTATTCTAAAGAGACACTTGTGTCTCTCAATTTCACTATCAAACTTGAAAAACTAGACCCCAAGTAATGATAATATTCCTAGAATCCTGGTATTTGGAGGAGGAGGGGCACCTGCCAGGCACTTGTCTCTAAGAAAGAGATTTGTAACTTCTCAGATGAGTCTACAGGATTAGACTGAAGCCAGGAAAATGATGAGTAAATGGTGGGCAAAACCATACCTTCACTAGGACTGCTCACATGTGCATATCCCTGTCCCTGTATTAAAATTTTCATCTTATTCAGGACTCTGAATACGGACTGGTGGAATAGGGCATTAGATTTCTTTGTGGTTCTTTCCAATATGGCTACACTGATGTATTTCCTCTTTTTTTCTACTTATTGTTAATCTGGCAGTTACAATTGATGGGTGGCCAAATTTGACTTATTGGGGTTCACGCTGTAACACTGATTGGTAACACTTATGATTCTAGTTTGAGGTTGTTATGTTCATTTCAAGTTTTACAAAGCTTTTCTTTCATTTTCGTTACATCCTTGTAAAATAATTAATTCTCCAACAATATAAAACTTGAAAAAAAACCCACAAGTTTGTAAAGTTTGCTTCTGTTCATCATAATAGAGCTAGGACCCAGACCTAAAGTTCATCATTTATTTGTACGTAGCCAACATTCCCCTTGAACTTCATCCAGTCTTGGGAATATGCTTCTTTTTCAGAGTCTTTTCAAATCCACAGTGCTGTGTCCTCGGTTTACCAGCCCGACTCTTGGGGGTGAGCAAGCACACTGAAGTGTTACTAGGAAGACCTTTCAGTCCCAGAGAAGACAGATTTTAAATGACAACCACAGTATATCTCAAACTACTCAAAAAGTACTAAAGAAATGCCAGTGTGTTTAAACTGTGAAAGAAATCTATATATTGTAACACACACTTGACTTTGCAGCACACGTGGTTTAAATGGCAGAGGAAAAAATGATGGCTCTACCCCAAGTGAAAATGTTGGGAATCTGTGTCTATGGTCTCTTCCTTCTGTTCCTCAGCTAGTATTTCTTTCTCTGTGATGGTAAGGGCTATTCTCCTGCAAATGTATTCTCCTGGTATCTGCTGTCTTATTCTGGAAAAAAGAGAGAGAGAAAGAAAGAAAGAAAGAAAGAAAGAAAGAAAGAAAGAAAGAAAGAAAGAAAGAAAAAACAAAAGAAAGGAAAGCCTATGATTGAGATAAATAACACTGGAGAGATTAATTCTATGCGTGTATGTGCATGTGTTTCTCCCTTTGTGTGTGTGTGTGTGTGTGTGTGTGTGTGTGTGTGTGTACATGTTCATGTGTTCCCATGAGGACTGAAAGACGGTGTCCAATGTCTGACATCTTGGAACTGGAGTTGAGTGCTCTTGAGCACCACCTGATATGAGGGCTTGAATGTGAAATTGGGTATACTTAGAGAGAGGTAAGCACTCTTAACTGTCTACTCATCTTCCTAGCCACTGAAACATAGATCTTGGAGAATCAGAAGTAGCTCAAGGAGTTCCATGTTAAGCAAAATACAATAAAGCAACAATAATGTATGAACAAATTCTTTGCAGAGATCTGAGCCCTACCCTGAAAATGGCACTTGCTTCAACAGGATTTAGAATTTGGATGTTCTGTTCCACATGGTTTTTAAAATATACTTCTGTGCCAATCCATTAAATATTGCATATATGCAGTACATTGAAATGTTGTTTATCTTTATGAAGAAATTCTCAGGTGACTACTTATACTGTGTTTGGAAGACTGTATATTTTATCCCAACTTTAACCTTTTCCTGAACAAAGGAAGAAGCAGCCTTATTCACTGACAGGAAGGAGTCAAGGCAGAATTAAAAAAGGAACATAAAAGCAACTCAAAGCATGGTTGAAACCCTGTATCTCTGTCTTCATTTTGTGTTTGTTCCTCTAATGGTTTATCTTGGTTGTCAACTTGACTGTATCTGCAATCATCTAACAGGCAGGACACTGGTCACATCTATCAGGGATTTTCTTTTATTTATTTATATCATTTTTTTACATCCTGACCGAAGTTTCCCCTCCCTTCTCTCCTTCCATTGACTTCCTCCATCTCTTCTAGCCCCCCCCCAAAAAAATCCACTTCTCCCCTGTTTCTGTTCAGAGAGGGACAGGTCTTCCGTGGATATCAACAAAAGATGGCATCTCAAGTTGCTGTAAGACTAAGCACTCCCCCTCTTATTAAGGCTGAAAAAAGTAATCCAGTTCACAAGAGGCAGATAAAATGTTAACACAGCCTCTGCTTTCATTGTTAGAAATCTCACAAGTAGAAAAAGCTACCCAATTGTCCACATATGTAGAGGGTGTAAGTCAGTCCCATGTAGGCCTCCAGTTGTTGGTTTAAACACTGGGAGTGCCTATGAGTTAGGATTAGTTGTTTCTGTGGATTTTCTTGTGATTTCCTGGATGACTCTGGCTCCTACAATCCTTCCTCTCTCTCTTCAGCAAGATTGCCCAACAGAGGCCTAGTGTTTGGCAGTGGGTGTCTATCTGTTTCTATCAGTTACTAGATGAAGGCTCTCTGATGACAATTGGTGTACTCACCAATCTGATCGCAGAAGGCCAGTTCACTCTATGTATCCACTATTGCTAGGAGTCTCAGCGGGATCATCCTTGTAGATTTGAAATGGGAAGACTCACTCTAAATGTTGGCAGCATATTCCAGTGTCAGACCATATGTGAGGAAATAGAAGAAAGAAACTTTGTAATTCTGCCTTTTGACTTCACCCTTAATGGCAAGATCATCCACCTGGTTGCTGCCAAGGCTCTATTCCTTCACAGATGTTATAAGTAGCTTCTTAAGTCTTCCAGCATAGAGTGAAGACCACCTGTTTTCCAGCAGCATTCATCACCAGATTTTGACTGCTGAGACATCCAGCTTCATAGATTGAACAATTATAGGATTCTGGGCCTGTCAGGTATAAAGCAGTCATTTAAAAAAACTAACAAATCCCATCTTAATATACATTAAAAATACAGCATTCATCTGTTTTTTTTGCTCTAGAGAACCTGACTAATCCAGTACTTCTTACTTGGCTTTACCTCCCACAACTCTGGAAGGATGAAGGCACAGAGCTGAGTCATTGCACATTACTTTTTCTCTTGTTCCTGTGGGTTTCAGGAACTAGAGGATAGATTAAGTACTGTCTTTGTGACAAGAGATTGAAACTATCCCCAAGTAATACTGAGTAAGCAAGACTGTTCTCTCCTTTAAAATAACATTTAAGTATGAAGAAGAGGCTGTGTGCTGGAGAGCATTTGTAAGAACCATGACGATCTCCTTGGGTGACAGTACAAAGTTATTGGATCTCCTTACAGAATGTGAGTGGAGAAAGGGTGGGAGGGATGGAAACTTGAGTAGAAGTGCTCAATTATGTATGACTCTTGGCCCCTGCCATAATTCTTATTCTACCAAAACTCTTCTCAGAGCTCCAAAACTGGTTTTGAAGGGGCTGCACTCCTACACTTGTTTGTTTGTCAATGTAGCCATGAAATAATCGCTACTTTCTTATTTCTTGCTCTTAATTGGTGTGTTGGGATTGATGGCTGAGTAGAATCAGTTGAGGTATAAAGAATCCTCCCAACCACAACATTTGCTACTGAAACCACTAATTAAAGTATTAATGTTTTTTTTATTTTCCAGTTTAAATTTAGATAAGAAAAAAGGTTGCTTCACAAGTCAGTTCCAGGTCCCTCTCCCTTTCCCTCCCCTCCTACCGTGCCCCCCCCCCCCCGTTATCCCCTCATTCCCCCAGGGAGGGTGAGGCCCTACATGGGGGTGTCCATAGTCTGTCATTTCATATAGGGCAGGGCCTAGACCCTTCCCCAAGAGTTCAGGGTGAGAGTGCACCTCACATTGTTGGATGGGAGTCCAAAGTCCGTGTGTATACTTGGGATGGGTACTGATCTGTTGCCCAAGGCTCAATAGATTACCTAGGCCTCCTCACTGACACCCACATTCAGGGGGTCTTGATCAGTCCCATGCTGGATTCCCAGGCATCAGCCTGGGATTCAAGAGTTAATCTTTGTCTGGTCAGCTGTTTCTGGGGGGATAAACCAGCCCAGCCTTAATCCCTTTGATCATCAGTCCTCCCTCTCTGTTACTGACTTTCTTGACTTCAGCTCAGTACTTAACCGAGGGAGTCTGCCTCTTCTTCGATCAGCCACTAAATGAAGTTTCTGTTTCCCAGACTCTCTGGCCATAGGATTGTAGGCTGGCACTCCCCAGATCTATGTGTAAAATCCATATATGAGAGAGTACATGCCATGTTTCTCTTTTTGTGACTGGGTTACCTCACTCAGGATGGTTTCTTCTAGTGTCATCCATTTGCCTGCGAATCTCATGATTCCATTATTTTTTTCTGCTGAATAGTACTCCATTGTGTAGATGTACCACATTTTCTCTATCCACTCTTTGGTTGAGAGACATCTAGGTTGCTTCCAAGTTCTGGCTATTACAAATAAAGCTGCTATGAACATAGTGGAACAGACATCTTTGTTGTATGAATGGGCATCTTTTGGATATATGCCTAAGAGTGGAGTTGCTGGGTCTTGTGGTAGGTTTATTCCCATTTTTCTGAGGAATCTCCATACTGCTTTCCAAAGTGGCTGAACCAGTTGGCACTCCCACCAGCAATGGAGGAGTGTCCCCCTTTCACCACATCCTCTCCAGCATAAATTGTCATTGGTGTTTTTGATTTTAGCCATTCTGACAGGAGTGAGATGGTATCTCAGAGTTGTTTTGATTTGCATTTCCCAGATGGCTAAGGATGTTGAGCACTTTCTCAAGTGCCTCTCAGCCATTTTAGACTCCTCTATTGAAAACTCTCTATTTAGTTCTGCAACCCACTTTTTAATTGGGTCCTTTGATGTTTTGGAGACTTGCTTCTTGAGTTCTTTGTAAATTTTGGAGATCAACCCTCTGTCAGATGTGGGATTAGTGAATACTTTTTCCCATTCTGTGGGCCGCCTTTTTGTCTTGCTGACTGTGTCCTTTGCCTTACAGAAGCTTCTCAGTTTCAGTAGGTCCCATTTATTAATTGTTGATCTCACTGTCTGTGCTACTGGTGTTATGTTCAGAAAGCTGTCTCCTGTACCAATTCGTTCAAGGGTACCACCCACTTTCTCTTCTAAGAGGTTCAGTGTGGCTGGATTTATGTTGAGGTCTTTGATCCATTTGGACTTAAGTTTTGTGCATGGCGATAAACATGGATCGATCTGCATTCTTCTACATGCCAGTCTCCAGTTATGCCAGCACCATTTGTTGAAGATGCTTTTAAAGTATTAATGTTTTAAGTGAAAAGAGAATCATATTTAAAATTTCAATCATTGGGTAGAAATTTGCTTAGAGGAAATATCAAATTTTCGTTAATATACTTTTGAATCATCTGTTAAGTGAAAGGTAAAATTCGAAGTCACTGAGTGATTACTGTTTTTTTCAAAGGCATTTCAGTTTGATTAGCGAGAAAAGAAAAGAGGAAAGGCTACTGAGGAGGGGAGGAGGTAAAGTGTCATTCTGGGACTATGAATTGCTTGGGATTCATTTGAAATGGAAAACTTTCCATCTTAACTTTCAATGAAGTTTGCACAACAAAGTTTGTTTTATTTTTGTGTCATGCAAAAAAGGAAAGAAAAGGACTTATTTTCTGTCCATGACTACAATAGCATGAAAATGAGAGCATTCAATTGAGCAACTTCAGCAAAAGCAGGACAAGAGAAAATCCCAGAAATAACATAGGAGACCTCAATCATTCCAAGAATTTTAACAAGTTCACTTTAATCTTTTGAATCTGAATTTTTCTATACCCATAGATAAAATGAGGGTGACCTCCTTGACATGGTGCTAGACAATATAGATAGATAGTACCTATAATTTATTTGCTGATAATTGCATAAATTCTAGACTTTCTATATGGGATTATGTAGTTTTCAATATTTATTATTTAGCCAATAACTTCATTTTCTGTTTTGTTCTTTTGATGTGAAGATATTTTTGTCAGAAATTTGGGAGTAATGTAAGTAGATTGATAACTCTAGTGGAAGTTAGTGGGAAATGGAAAAATGTATAGCTCAGTTAGCAAAGTGCACCTTTTGCAAAGGTAAGAATTAGCATCAATTCCTAGCAACACCCCCCCACCAACAAAGACAATAAGAAAAGATGTCATGGTGGCACACTCACACAATTTCAGTGATTGGGAAGGAAAGGATACTGGGTTCCTGGGCTCAATGGCTGAAAAATACCCTTAAATAAAAGTTAAGAACCAGTGAGAAATCTTTATCAAAAAACAAAGCAAGACAAACAACAACAAGACAAGGAAGACAACAGTTGAGCCTTTATTGATTTCTGACTTCCACACATGTGTTCATATGTATGGATGTGTTCCAGCACACCCACAGAGTCCTCACATGCACAGATAGAGAGTGAAGTTTATCCTCCCACCAAATATGTGGGACTATTCCCTGGTAATGTAATTACAGTTGTCTCAAATAGTATGCTCTGTGATGGAACTGGTCACATGAAATTTTGTAGTCACGTGACAGGAGAAAGTCATAAATCAAGGCATTTTTCCAAACACTTTGGTGGGGATAACAGGTAGATTATTAAGTGCAGCAGATGCCATTCTTGACTTTGGAGTTGTTAAAAGTTCCTTGTCTGTTAAGTGTTTGTATTCCAAAGTTTTTATCTGATAGTTGAAAGAATGTTGGTCACTTGCAGAAGTGGACGATGAATGAGTGAGTTGGGGGGCCAATATAACTTGACTCTGGATCTGCAACATTCCAACTTCCCACAATCAGTCTCATAGACTCTTTAGTATAGGTGTGTCCTTTCTTCTGGAAACTTTTGTTCACATATTGTGGACATTTTGTTTGACAGCAATGTAAAAAATGTGTGAAAAAGATAACCCCAAAATTATAGTTCATTTTCCAGGAGGATAATTTAAATTTATTTAAATCAGAAATGTTATTCTAAATACAAACGTTCAAAATTTCCAGTAAAACAATCTACCTCACCAAATTTCCTTGAATTTGTCTTAAAATGGTATTCCCCCATTAATTAAGAATCAGCTAACTCAGCTAAAATCATTGATACATGTTCATTAAAATGTTCCTCAAGTTAGTAAAAACCTGGAAGAAATTAAAATTCATGAAGTAGGTTTAATAGATATATGAATTTAGTAAAAAGAATAAAAAAGAGATACAAAAGATTTGGTAAACATAGGCTGAATCATTAAAATTTTTAAAGTTTATATATATATGTATATATATACATATATGTATATATTATAACTTAGTGAGTCAGTTAGTGTTACTTGAGAGACAGTGCAGTGTTGACATGGGATGAATTAGATGGAAGAAAGTAAAGGGTGGATGTGATACAGTTATATTTCAATTAAAATTAATTATACATACATTTAAATTTGAAAGCACAGAAAAAGTAAATTAGTAAAATCTACAGAACTCCACTATGCTCAAGGACCTGTGGAGATATAGCGAGAGATATGGTGTTTATGTAGAATCCTAGGAAGAGAGGTTAAAAGAAAAAAGCACACCATTTCATACCTAAAAAGATGAAATAAACCCAAAATTGTTTAACTCTGTAGGCAATAAATAATTCAGTAATATCATTGAACTGTAAACAAAATATAGATACCACAAACATTATGCCATAGCCAAACCACTAAGAATTATGGACAAAGAACTATATCTTGATAGCAGTTAGAGAAATAGTATGCTATCTAGAAGAAATTTCTTATTGACGGACAGCAGATTCCTCATCATAAACCCCTGAGTTCAGCAAGAAATAGTTCAGCATTTTTAAAGGGCTAGAAGAGCATTGCGATCATCTGGAATTTCTACCCAGTAAAAGCAGCTTTCAAAAATGCAATGGTACCATGATTTCTCAAAGGAGGAAAATGTAGAGGATGTGCAGAAAGTGCACCTGATTTGAAGTTTTTGCTAAGATATTTCCTTTGATTAAAGAACAATGATACAAGAAACGAATTCAACCAGGAAAACAGAGTCAGATATGTGATAAACACTGGTGTGGTTAAAAGACAGGTGACTCCTGGGTTCTCCAAATAGGTTTGAGAGTTGAAACAAACATCTTTTTTGACACCTGATAACTTTTTCAGGGTGTGCCAATAAACACATAAAAGAAAATAAATGTGGAAAGAGCAAGGATGGATTTAAGAATTATGCTTTTTCATCGTGTTAAAAATAGTTAAAATTAAAGATCACTGGCAGTTGTGTCTCATATGGTAGATTTAAAGACAGCCAATGAGGAGGACATGAGAAGAAATAACCAATTGCGTAGTTGATAAAATAAAATGATGAGATTTGAGAGCTAGCAAGTTGGGCCAGCTATTAAGAGCACTGGCTGTTCTTGTAGAAGAAGGGGTTTCTCTGTTCCCAGCACCCACATGATGGCTCACAACCATCCGTAGTTCCAGCTCTGGGGGATTAATGCTCTTTTTTGGTCTCCACCTGCATCTGCACACATGTGCATTCATATGGACTCACTTACACACTTGCCCATAAGTAAAAATTTTTACAAATTGTGTATTTTTAATAAAGTAAATGGGGGATTGCAAGGAGCTAGTAATGCGCTGTAAGAAAATGTCCTGTATGAATACATTTGATGTGACACCATCATTTATTTATCCACATTTAAAAGCCTACAATAATTAATCTCTTCTTTTTGCCTTTCTGTCTCTCTCTGTGTCTGATTATATTTTCCCTCTCTCTCTCCCCCATCTCTCTATCTCTCTCTTTCCCCTTTCATCCTGTCCCTCCCTCTCATTCAGTGGGTCTCAGGTCTTGCTATGTAACCTAGGTTTGTCTTGAACTCCCCACTCCTGCCACTTCTTAAGTTGCTGGAATTACTTTTGAATATGACACTACATCTTGAATAATTTCTACATAAATTATACTACAAAATGGAATTTAAAAAAATATGTGCATGGCTTGAGTTCCTGAGATCTTTCCTTGGCCAGTCCTAACTCTCTCACCTTGTTCTCTTCTGACTCACTCATGACCTATTAATCTCCCATAACATTAAAAGCTTTCCCATCTTTTAAACTGATTTATTTGACTCTCCAGTCACTCATCACTCTTCAATCTTTCAGTTCACAGACATTATTCTGGCTTGACTTTGAAAGCCTTGTGTTGGAAAGTCAAATATAGTGGCCCAGTGACTTCAGTTTAAGTTGTGAGATATTAGATTTTGATGAAAATAGAGACTTAAGTACCAAGAATGTGACTGGGAAGAGTTATCTTTAAATGCTCATGTAGCATTGACACTATGTGATCCAAGAGAAGCAGTTTGGTTTATGCACTGAGTCCAGAGTTAATGCATAGGAGAAGCACTGGGGGGGCATATCACTAATACATGGGTGATGAGGGCTACAGAAGGTCTTTGTAGATCATCTCTCAGGTGGCTTGGGTTCAAGTGTTTTCTGTATAAATTTAATATATGAAGTTGGGCTGTTTATGGAGCCCTGTGGCATAGGTATGTGAGCTGGTTGCGAAGGAGTGTGGCCACTTCTCAAATCATCAAAGTTTTGGTGCAGCTCTATAAACAGTGCTCTCATCCCTTGTATCAGATCACTTCATATTTGCATATAACTTCCACAGTGTTCCTGTTTGCTTTTAAGTCATCCCAGAGAATCTAATGTGGAGGTCATAGGACACTGTGAAAGAGGTTGAATCTATTCTACCACCATGGAAGATTTCACAACGGAACTCAGGTCATCAGTCTTGACTGTAATTGTCTTTACTCACTGAGCCATCTCAGAAGCACTAGACGATATCTTGAACACATTGTTTTTAAAGCATGGAAGAAATTGAAACTCCAGACTGACAGCTGGGGAACCTGCATAAGACCAAACTAGGCCCTCTGAATGTCAGTTGGGGGGCTTAGGCAGTCTATAGGGCCACTGACAGTAGAACAAGTATTTATGCCTAGTACACTAACTGAATTTTTGGAGCCCATTCCCTATGGAGGGATACTCTCTCACAGCCTAGATACAAGGGGGAGGCTCTTGGTCTTGCCACCAAATGATGTAACAGACTTTGATGATTCCCCCATGAGAGACTTCACTCTCTCTGTGGAGTGGATGGGCAGTGTGATGGGGAGATGATGGGGATAGTGGGAGGACAGAAGGGAGGGGGAACTTGGAACACTATGTAAAATAAGATTGTTTTTAATTTTAAAATTTTAATAAAAAATAAAGAATTGGAGAGTATATCTTAGCTATTTTCTTTTTTCTATGATATCATACCCCAACAAAGGCAATTTAAGGGGAAAGGGCTGATTTTGATTTACTGTTCGAGAGGGTTAATGTCCATCAAAAGGCAGGGAATGTATGGTTACAGGGACAGAAGCCTGGCTTCCCAATGCATAGACAAACAGGAATGAAGGAATGGAGGAGTATGGCTGTGATACAAAGCATCACTGCTTGTCCCCAGTTATCTCTGGCAAGGCCTCATCCCCTGTAGTTGCATAACCTTCCCAAACAGTGTCACTATGTAGAAAAAAATAATGAGCCTATGGTTCATTTCATAATCAAAGAACAACAGAGATGAGGTCAGGCAAGGATAATACATATCCAAGAGGTTGGGAGTGAGCTTCTCAAAGGAGAGTGAAACTTCATTTCTTTGTGACAGCTGGGTACACAGTTTTCATTAATTTTAAGATTGTTGTCTTTAAGTGGGTGTAGGAAGGAAATGATATCATGGGTGGTTACTGAGTGTGATTGGCAGGATTGCACTTGGTGAGAATAAGTTGCAATCTCAGAGTTTCAGGAAGTTTAGAGATCACTCACTATTAATCTTCACTATTAAGTCAATATAATTGCTTGTGAGTTTTGCAGTGAACATCTGATTGAAGTATGAGGGCCATACTGAGGTCATATAAAACCAGGTCTTAGACCCAGCTTGTTACCATTTTAAAATTCTCATTTGAAAATATTTCTCTAAAGAAAAACATTCTCTTCAGGTCAGCAACCCTCATGCAAGTGTTACTTGAGTTAGAATTTTGGATCCTCATCTGGTGAGAAGCTGTGAGCAGACTCTGGAATGAAGAGTCCTTTTCTTTCTGTGGATCCATAATATTCCTTCCTTGTGTTTACATTCTGTCTGATAACAAAATACCCATCAGACAGTAATATTATTCTTCAACTACTTCAATTCATTTATATGCAGGGCTGCAGGAAACTATACAAGGAAGACCTTGCAAATGCAAAGGGCTTAATGTACAGTACGCGATAATGTCTTCTTCCAGATTTGTAACCTTGATGTATATATTGGGAAATCACTAAATGCTTGACATCAGCAACTTTTACTCCTGAGTGGTGTACCTTTTACAGTATTGCTTGTCTTCATTAATGGGTGTATGGAGCCTGGAACAGTGTCAAATATTTAACCAACAATACTTCCTTCCCCACCTCAGCTTATCTCTAAGAGAGAATGCCCTTTTGTAAATTTCTTTTATCAATTAAAATTTTCATTTGTTTAACATACTGACCATAATTTACCCTCCCTCCTCTCTTCCTGTTCCCTCCCACCACATCCTATCTACCCCCCCTCCGCTCCACTTCAGTCTCTATTCAGAAAGGGGCAGGCCTCCCATGGGAGTCAACAAATATGTCACATCAAGTTGAGGCTGGACCAACGCTGGACATGGCAGGCCATGCATGGAAAATAGGTTCCCAAATGCCAGCTCAAGTGCCTGGGAGATGTCCTGATCTCACTGTTAGAAGCCCCACAAACAGACTAAGCTACACAACTGTCATATTCCTGCAGAGGGTCCTATATCAGTCCATGCGGGCTCTCTAGCTGTAGGTTCCGAATCTGTAAGCTCCCATGAACTCAGGTATAAATGTCATTTAGATAATTGACCTAAAGTTGATATTTGGGTTCCAGAACATATTACTTCTTTAGAATTCATAATAAGTTTTAATTTGAAGAAAATGAGTCATCAAATTTTTCTGATAAATTGTATCTTTTAAAAACATTAGTGTGTGTGTGTGTGTGTGTGTGTGTGTTTGTGTGTGTGTAGGCATTTACATGCCACTGTGGATATCAGAGGGAAATGTCCAAGGTTTGATTCTCCTCCTTTACCATTTGGGTACTAGGGAACAAACTCTTATCACCAGGCTTGGTGGCAGGAGTCAACACCGGGCCATCTCATCATCCCTTAACTGTACATTTTGCATTATTTAAAAATAGCTAAATTGTTAAGATTTAAAGGTATGGCAAGACTGATAAACTTTTTCTTAACTGTGCTTTTCCTTCTTCTATTCCTCCCCCTCCTCCCTTTATTTCTTCCTTCTTTTCTCTCAAGACAAAAATTTGATGATGGTCTCAGCCAGTTTTCAGTTCTCTTTCAGATAGCAACACTGTACTTTTATCCATTCTGGTAAACAATATCTTACTAGCATTTGTCCTCTAGGTGTGGGCTGAACCCTGAAAACAATTCCCATGAAGTGCACTAGCTTCTCTGCATAGTTGGGCATATTGAAACCAGCTGAGGCGATTCTTCACTGCCAGGGAGTAACTTTTCAAGAGAGTTACAAATTCTTCCTAAATTCCTCCATTTGAGCTTTCCTTTGCTTTCCAAACACTTTTTAAAAGGTGAGGGCAGAATATTGCTGCCATCACTAAGCTTGGATTACTTTTCAGTCACCTCCAGGCACTCCTTGATTTGCCATTTACTATTATTTACTTTTGATTAACACTTATTTTTCACTATCAAGCAATCAGAGTGTGCTAGACCCGCCAAGTTTATCTCCCATCAGTCAGTCAGCTCACTCTGGTTCTTCCCACCTCCCTACTTTGAGTCAGACAGCTTTCTCCATCTTGGGACAATCTTTTCACTAGTTTAAATTCTCCCCATCACTCACGGTGCTATTCAATCCCCACACTTTCTCTAGCAAACTTGGTTCAATTTCTCCAACCTGTTTTGACCTCCTGGATATGGAGTACAAAACGGCTAGTTTGATGTTCTAAACAGCACAACCTAAAGCGAGCAAGTGGCATTCCTCTGTGGTTCCTCATGTATTTCTTGTCTGTGAAGTGAGTTACCTGGTTGGAGGTAACACTGTGTGGAATGGCAGGCACAGTTTTCTGAGCTTCTGCTTTGACTTTCCTTGGTGATGGACCAAGACCTGGAGTTGTGAGTTAAAATAAGCTTTTCATCCACTAAGTTGCTGCCATTGAGAGTGCTTGTGTCACAGCAATGAAAGGAAGTCAGAACCCAGTCAACTGTCCTGCTACCTCTGCTGTCACCCAACAGGCCTTTTTTACATTTCTTCTTAATGACTTTGTATTTGGGGCTGCTGCTTCAACTATGGCTTCTGAGTGTCCTACCCCAACCTCTTCTGACTTTTCTCAAATGCCTTTGGCAGTTTCCCAGGGCGCCAAAACTGAAGCACAAATTGGCTATTGTGGCCCAAGAGGCCTTTCAGACCTGCGCTTTGAGGGTGTCCCCAATGCTCACCAAGTTGGATGCAAAAAGTTCTGTTTGCTGATTGTTTTTTTTTTCCGGAGTCTCTTCCTCTTTTTTATTTATTTATTATTTTTTTGCAGATCTATACTTTTTTTAAAATTTTAAATAGCTTGTTTTACATGTCAATCCCAGTTCCCTCTCCCTCCCCTCCTCCCGCACCCCCATACTCTGGTTTCTCTTCACATCATATAAATCTTTTTGCCTGTTTGCTGATTCTTAAGCACCTCCACGTTTTACTGGCTCTGAACTTTTCAACCTGCTGCTTCCTTGTTCTAGGGTTCTCTTCTATTGCTTCTGATGACTGAATTGGCCCTATTGAAGTCCCAGAAAACACCATATTTTGGAATTAGTTTTCCTGATGCTGTTTTTGAAGACTATTTCCCCTTTACACACACACACACACACACACACACACACACACACACACACACATTACACATACTCAACATAGAGGCTTTTCCTGTTACTGGACTCTGCTCTTTTTCTACTTAAGTTAGTTTCTAGGTTAATGGGATGCTAATCGTTGACTCCTATGTAATTCTACTTTTCTTGCCTAGGATATAACTGCCATGAGAGAATAGGCTCATATTTTGTTTATAAGGACATAAAATAGAATCTGGCACAAAGAAACTCCCCAATAAATACTTCTGTTGTTGATGACAAATGATGGTTTCATTTGTATTTGAGCCAGGCAGGTGTCTGACTGATCTCAAATTCATAGTTCTGTAGTCTCAACTTCCCAAGTGCTGAAATTGCAGAATGAGCCACTGTGCTTGGCCCAACAAAAGCTTGTAAGATGAATTAGGAAGCCATGAATTGCTAATTTAAAAGATTTTTTCATTTTAAATTGTGTATGTATGAACACAAGTGTGCATGTGTGTGTGTGTGTGTGTGTGTGTGTGTGTGTGTGTGTGTGTGTGTGTGTGTGTGCAGTGCCTTAGAGACCAGAAGAGGGCACTGGATCCCCTGAAGCTGGAGGTACAGGCAGTTGTGATCTATCAGGTGTGGAAGTTGGCAGCAGAACTAAAGTCCTCTAGAAGAGCAGCAAATGCTCTCGACTGATGAGCCATCTCTCCAGCCCCATGAATTTATATTTTAAAAGGAAATATACTAACATTTTTCAAGGATAGAAAGCTTCAGCTTTTAGCTTGAAACAAAGAGCTGAAAATAAAAAAGCCAAACAAATCAACCCCCAAATGAACAAAAAAGCAGGCTTGTTTTATTTGTCAGACAAAACATGTGCCAATCAGTATTAAGGTCTGAAGTTAGGCAGAGGAACACAGTGGGTGGAAAATCATTTCTCCATTCACGGCTTGCAGGAGGGGCTTCAATATTTGTTTCATTCTCAAGTGTACAGTTGCAAAATGCATTGTTGAAGAGACTACACTTCATCTAAAAGTGCAAAGAAATTCACTTATGTAATTTTTATATAACTCCTACAATTAAGAGGGTGTCAGTAGATATGGTCAAGACATAGCATATACATGTATAGAATTTTCAAATAAAATTAAGCAAAAAGTAAAACCAAACCAGAATCAAAGTAAGGACTTTGCTAAAAAGGTTCTTACATTCTTATTGCATTAAATATTTAACTATAGTCTGCCTTGTTTGTGGAGTTCCTGTAGACATGCACTTAAGGCTTACTTACATGGAGGTTGAAGAGATGTGTCACACTTGGAAGGATCAGAAGCCTCCCAATAGCAGTTGTTTTGATACCCACCTGCAGCAGCTTATGTTATGTGATGCTCAGGGGTGAGGAAATTTCTTGCATCTCTGGTTTTGCTTTGGTATGAAAAACACTAATGAACAGATCAGTGACTATTAGAAGCCAAGGAGAGGAGGGAGGGTCAGATTGACATACTGAAAAGCAGATTCAAAACACAGTCATAAAAAGGAGGCTGCCTAGTGTTCTATAGTGTAGTAAGGACACCACACTTCATGACAATTTATCATGTAGCTCACAAATAAATAGGAGTTCCATGGCTCCCAACACAAAGAAATGGTAAATGCTCAAAATATGGAAATAGAAATTATTTTAATTTAGTCACTATACATTATACATATTCATCAAATTAACACAATATGCTCCGTGCATAGTTTCATTTTTGATCAGTTTCATAAAGGGATTCAGAGGCAGCATGCTCAGGGGTAGAGTGGCTAGCATGTATAATTGACTTAAAATATCTTTAAATCCAAAAACAATTTCAAAGAAGTAAAAATAATAAATGTTCATTTATATCAGTGTCAATAGAATCATTGACTTTGTGTTTCAAAATTAACAATGTACTGTGTATTATGGTTTTAATTTGAAATTTCATAAGCGTATAATATTGAAGCTATTTTCAAATGCCTATTAATGTATCTTTTTTAATGGTTTGCCAATTTGAAACTTTGCTCATTTTCTTTTCAGTGATTTGTAAGAATTTGTTATGTATGCACTTAAAATGTAATCTTTATGTTTAATTGACACTGTAACTATACATATTTATGAGGTATACTGTGAAATTCAATACATGTAGTCAGTATATAATGCTCAGGAAAGAGTGATTGACACATCTATCATCTCAAACATTTATGATTTCTTTGTTTTGGGAACATTTAAAATCTGATCTAATAGCTATTGAAATATGCAATTAATTATTAGCAACTATAGCATCCTACTAGCTCATAAAACATGAACTGTTATTGCTCCCAGCCAACTGAATTCAGGGCTGTTAGCTGTAATCTTTCCAACTTCCTTGCTTTCCTCCACACCAAGGTTCTGATAACTAGTGTTGCTTTTTCCTCCTTGATACACTATGTGAATATCATGTATTGAGTAGACATTCAGAAAATTTTGTATGCATCTTTGATTCACACTCTAACCTTAAAGGATATATATTGTTTTCCTAATGATCAGAAAACATTTTATTTTTATTTTCACTTTTGTATTTGGTTGGTTGCAAATGTGTGTTGCCGGTGAGGTGCATGTGTCTATGAGTTTGGGTGGGAATTCAATGGTCAATCTCAGGTTTATTCCCTGAGTCATCCATCTTGTTGTACGAAAGGAAGTCTCTTAATGGACCAAGGGCTCACAGATTACCTGTACTGATAGACCAGTGAGCCCCAGGTTTAATTTTGTCTCCATTTCCCCAGTGCTAGGATTACAAATACATGCCAACCATGCTCAGCTTTTAGTGGGACTGAGGAATCTAAACTGAGGTGACCAAACTTTCACATGCCTGAGCCATATACACAACTCTAAGGAATGGTTTATTAACCATAGTGTCTGGACTTCAACATTGGCACATAGCATCAGAAGGTGGGTTGTTGGTCATATATCCAGGAAGCTACACAGCTTGCAGCCATGTCTTTTGCAGCTATCTTCTTATCGTTTCTAAGCAACACTGTCAAAAGGAGTCATCTCAGTAATTGCATGGATTATGGGTAATGACTATACTCCTTTTCTCATTAGCTTCTATGAAAACATGTTTCTAGCATAAATTAGAATGAGTGTCCTACCGGAAAATGAGTAATAGTGAAAATTTGGAAAACATAAAACAATATACTTTAGCCTGTTTTATTTTTCAAGTTGAGAAGATCAGAAAGCAGATTTTCTTGGGGTGAACAGATTAAATGTCAAATTTGAATCAGTTCAGAAATGTTGTGTCTATATTGTAGTGTTTACTACGGAAACACGGAGCAGGGTTTCAAAGACAATTTTGTATTTTTGTTTAGCAAAAATAAAACTACAGTAGGAGAGAGATAGTAGGAGTTGGAAGGAAATTGTTTTAGAAAAGATGAGTATCAGACCAGAATATAATTTGTAGTTTCATTTCTTACACTTTGAGTGTGTGTGTATGTATGTATGTATGTGTGTATGTATGTATGTATGTATTATGAAAATGCACATTTGACAAGAACTCACATTTTGAACAGTATATCCTGAGCTTATTTTAAGATACAAAGGAATGGAAACAGATAACTTAACAACAAATATAAATAGGTCTGTGCTAACATGTTAAAAGAAATTAGTGTGAGGCATTATAATGTAAACAAGCATATTCTGAAGAGTTTAGCGAGATGGCTTGGTAGTTTAGAGCATGTGTTGCACTTACAATAGACACCTGTTTGATTACTAGGGCCCACATTGGGCAAGTAATTAGCCTCCAAAATTGCAGAATCTGGCACTCTCCTGAACTACACATACACACACACACACACACACACAAAAGAGACAGAGACCACATAAATAATATTAATATATAAATATATAAACAATACAGAAGCAGTTTTTACATTTTCATGTATTGGTGGTATAACCTAAAAATGTATCTATATATCACATAAGTAATTCTCTAGTGTACTAAATCTGTATGTACCCACAATATATGGATACATAAATCACATTTATATGTAATTTGGGTGCTATATTAGACATATTTTATAATAGAAAAACACAACATATGTTATTGTTTGTGATTAAAAACATTTTATTAGATGTGTTAGTTAATTTTTATTATAGTGACAAAAATCCCCGAGGTACAAAGGAGAAAAGTTTATTTGGGTTCATGACTTCAGTTCACAGTCCTTGGCTTCCTGACTTTAGGCCTGTGGTCAGGATGCATGGTAAGGAAGGAAGTATATATGGCAGATACAACCACTCACTAGAAGGGAGATGAAGAGAAAGGGTGGAGCTCAAGTACTATTATCTCTTTAAAGGGTATTTCTGCAATGACCTAAGTGCTTCCAACTTTGTCTCATCTCTTCAGGCACTACTACATATCAGCAGTAGCTGATAGTCAATTTTTTAACATATAAGCCTTTGAGAGATGTTTCTGAGCTATATAATTCTTTTGTTTACTCCAAAAGACTGTTGTCCTTCTTTCAATACAAAATTCATTTAGTCCATTTTCAAATATCTCAAAGTTCTACAGCTGCTAGTTGTGGTAGTATGAATGTAATTGGTCTCCATAATCTCACAGGGAGTGGCACTATTAGGAGGTGTGGCTTTGTTAGAGCAGGTATGGCCTTGTTGGAGGAGGTGTGTCACTATGGGGACAAACATTGATGTTTCCTGTGCTCAGGATACTGCCCAATATCTCAATTAACTTCCTGTTCCCTGCAAGATATAGGACTCTCAGCTACCATTACTGAACTCTTCCATGTTCCTCATCATGATTATAATAGATGGAATATCTGAAACAGTAAGCAAGTCACCCCAATTAAATGTTTTCTTTATAAGAGTGACTGCGGTCATGGTGTCTCTTCACAGCAATGAAAACCTTAACTAAGACACCAGTATTGTTCAAAAGGTCAACAGGTAAAGACACTGCCAAGCCCAATGACTCAATTTCATTCCCTAGGACAAATATGCTAGAAGGAAAGAACTGAATCTTAAAAGTTGTGCTCTGACTTCTGCACGTACCATAGGCAAAGTGAGACATATTCAGGAGCACTTAGCTCAAGAAATACTCAGCTATGAATCTCTAGCAGTCTACATCCTTGTACCTTCATGAGTTGCTGTGCTTATGGGGGGACACCTTACTGTTACCTTTCCTTCTTCCTTCCTTCCCTTCTCCCCTTCTCCCTTTCGCTCTCCCACTCTCTCCTTCCTTTCTTTGAACCACTGTCTCTTACTGTAGCTTAATGTTGGATGGGACTTGAGAAGTAGCCAAGGCAGACCTTCGAAATGTTAATATTCATTCTATTTCTTTAAATGTACAACAAAAATGTTTTTATTAATTTATTTGTTACATTCCAATCCTAGTCCCCCCTCACCCTTCCCCTCCTGCTCTCCTCACTCCCCCTTTTTCCATTCATTCTATTTAAAAAAACATTAAATAAGAAATGCACAAACTTAGAGACCTTATTTTCAGTGTTTTTTCATAATGAACTATTTGAATTTCAGAGAACTTTATTTCATTTTTAATTATGTCTATGTGTGTCAGAGAGCAGGTACTTGCCGATACTAGTAGAGGACATCACTTCCTCT
Source organism: Mesocricetus auratus (assembly GCF_017639785.1). Taxonomy (NCBI): domain Eukaryota; kingdom Metazoa; phylum Chordata; class Mammalia; order Rodentia; family Cricetidae; genus Mesocricetus; species Mesocricetus auratus. The sequence continues at coordinate 142,434,482 of NW_024429266.1, read as the reverse complement.
GAAGCTGGAGTTGAAGGCTGTTATGGGCTGCCTAGCATGAGTGTCAGGAACTGAAACCAGGTCTTTTTCAAGAGCAACAAGGATTCTTAACTGCTAAGCCATTTCTTCATTCCTTAATGCTTGTATTTTTAATGTAATATTTTATTTTGATCGTATTCACATCCCACTTGTCCTCTTAACTCCTCTCAGTTCAGCTTCTCTTTACCACATCTTTCCCAGTTTCGTGTCCTCTTAAAAATTAGAAGACAAACAACGAAAAGTCTCGCTGAGAGTTTTGTTACCCACATACTCATGGTTATGAAGTTATCTAAGGAGCAACGTCAATCTACCAAAGCAAAACCCATTGAAGCCATCAATGATAAATAGCTCCTCAATTAGAAGTGAACGCTCATTAGTTTCCCTGCTCCCCAACCATAACAAAATGTTAACTAGCTTGATTTTGAGCGGGCAACCATAGATGCTACAAGTTCTACTGTATGTCTTTTAAAACAATAATATCACACACACACACACACACACACACACACTTGCATAAGCATAGTTGCTGCTCATTAGCAACCTAACACTATGTAGGCAGTAAGCATATTTCATAATCATATAAAATTCTTCCAGTAGTTCATTTTTTTATATTTTATTTTCCAGTTTAAATTTAGATAAGAAACGAGGTTGCTTCACAAGTCAGTTCCAGGTCCCTCTCCCATTCCCTCCCCTCCTCCCTTGCCCTCCCCCCACCCCCCCGTTATCCCCTCATTCCCCCAGGGAGGGTGAGGCCCTCCATGGGGGTGTCCATAGTCTGTCATTTCATATAGGGCAGGGCCTAGACCCTTCCCCAAGAGTTCAGGGTGAGAGTGCACCTCACATTGTTCTATGGGAGTCCAAAGTCCGTGTGTATACTTGGGATGGGTACTGATCTGCTGCCCAAGGCTCAATAGATTCCCTAGGCCTCCTCACTGACACCCAGATTCAGGGGGTCTTGATCAGTCCCATGCTGGATTCCCAGGCTGATGCCTGGGATTCAAGAGTTAACCTTTGTCTGGTCAGTAGTTCATTTTTAAGGAACAGGGATGATGACAGAGATAAAATTAGTGAGTCACTCAATAGTGTAATTTTAAACTATTATATTACTGCATTTGTTACAAGGAGGCTAAATGACACAGGTCTTCCAATGTCAAAAAATAAAATCACATTGGATTCCCTTGGCATAATATGTAAAAATCACTCAAATTACTTAATGATTTCTCTAACCTTGAATTCTAGAATGACAGACACACTCTATGTAAGATTACATTTTGGGGAGATAGACATCACCAATATTAAGGCATCATGTGTGTCTAGTGACAAAGGTAAAATCATTAGTTTATTATATTAAAAATGTTTAGATTCATTTGCTTCTTTCCTAACCTATGACCCGGAATTGTGAGCCATGAGATGATTTAAATTACAGCTGTTATCTCATTTCCAGTAACTAAATTTGTCTGTGCTGAATGGAAAATGAATGCTATTCAGCCTAATGAAAAACAAATGATCAAATTTAATGACAATCATGTAGGAATCCCATGATGATATTTAGTACTTTGAACTATATTTATTTTAGTTTTGTTTGTCTGTTTTGACTCCTTTTTATTTTACTTTTTAAATAATTAGTGTGTGTGTGTGTGTGTGTGTGTGTGTGTGTGTGTGTACATGTGAGCACCAGTGAGTGAGGTGCCTACAGTGGCAAAATTAGAGCATTGGATTCAATGGATCGGGAGTTTTAGACAATTTGAAGTTACCCAAAACACATGATGTGAATCAAATTCCAGAGCTACTGCAAGAGAAGTATAGACTCTTAACCACTAAGCCCTTTCTCCAGCCTCTGCTAGACTTCATTGCAATGTGATTCCCCAACTGTGTAACTCCCAGTTTCAGATACATCCAAGTGGCCATGTATGAAATTGGTATGGATAGTGTACAAGGATGGGCTTGACATAATACTTGTTACTGATTAAATAGATATTAGAGCTAAAAAATTCTTCCCAGCTGTGAATACTTAGTGTATTGCACCATATGTCCACGCTGACAAAAGTGAGCCTGTCTCAGAAGCTCTGTAGAAGATGAGGTTTACTGGCTGACCTTGATGGCATTCCCACTATCCTCCTAGCCAGCGCCTACCATTCACTGTGAGTGGGTGATAATGACTTTCTTGTTCTCCTTTGCAGCCAGGAGTGACAATAGGATCCTGTTCAGAATAATATTGTTTTCTGCATTTGTAGAAAAATATTTTCTTCTTGAGGCTATACAACCTCTATCACTGGAATAGGATCATATGTGGGTCTGTGGCAAATTCTTTAGCAATCCTAGACAGGACACCCATGTATAATAACATCCATGGATTTAAAAGGTTATAGACAGGAAAGAATTAGAACCCAGCCCTGTGAGACTTTCAGCATCCTGCTGGACCCACACTCAGTTCATGCTCATTTCCATGTGATAGCAGTAAACACTTATTTGTTTAAGCCACGATTCATCAATTTTACTAGTTTTATGTAAACAGTGTCTGATTACCTCCTTTTACATTTATTTATTTGATCAATATTTGTGCCCCTATTAGAAGAAAGGAAATGTTCTTTTCCTATGTGATGATTATGGGCAGAGCTTATTTCTCCATTTAGAGGAGCACATACTATTATGAAAATTGTCACTGGAAATCACGATATGAGAAGAACCTATTGCACAAGGGTGGCTCATAAATGAAACTATATGAGGCTGCAAATATGGCTCAGCAGTTAAGAGTGTGCCCTTCTATTTAAGAGAAAGGGTCCAGTTTTGGTTTCAAATGGCCATGTTGAGCATCTCATAACTGGCTCAGAGATTCATCATTTTCTTTTAGCTTTCCCTGGCAATTGTTCTTACATGCACATGCCTGCACACAGACACATGTGCACACATATAATTAAAATGAAAATAAAAAAATAAAAGGACAATTTTCAAGCCAACAAGTGTTCAGCTATGCATTGTGGATAAAGGTCAGCACAGGCTCAAGCTTGAACATTCTCAACAGGAAGGAACTAAATTAAAGCTCAAAAGTGGGAAAGAAAATACAAAGGCGGTGTTTCTATTATCCTCTAGTTTTCAGGAAATCCGCACATTTATTAGTAATTGGGAAACAAAATAAATGATTGTAACATCAAGGGGGAGTTCAAAGTAGACAATATGGGTTCCTAGTGATGTCTCAAATATATCCTTGAGAAAAACTTTGGACTGAATTCTCTGCTTTGAAATGACATAAACCAAGACAATCCAAGACTTGCAGTTCCTCTTGTTTTTTACACTCAGGTGACTCCTTTACCAAACCCTTGCCTCACCATTCTCCACCTCACACTTTCCTGATTTATCTACACAGTTCATTATAAACAGAATAAGAACACAATGAACATAAAGAGTTTTTTGAACCCCAATCCACCAGGGCACATTTGGTCCTCCTGTAGTCCATGAAATCACAGATCTTGCTCTCTTATGAGAGTTATTAGTTTCATTTCCATAACGATGATAAAATATTGTGACCAAATGCAACTTAGGGGTAAAAGAGTTTATTATTGCTCACAATTCATGATTATTGTCCCATGCAGGAGGAATTTGAGATAGCCTGCCTTATACACACTCAAGCATAGAGATCAATGTATGTATACATCCTCAATTTCTTGCACTCAGCTTGATTTCTCCACTATTAGACGGTTCAAGATGCCCTGCTTAGGTGATGGTGTCCTCCCACAGGGGTCTGCATCTTTCCACATTAATTAGCTTAATTAAGACAATCCCTCACATATATACCCATAGACCATTCCAATGCAAAAATCTTTCATTGAAACCTCTTGACAGGGGATTATAGATGGTTTCAAGTTGATAATTAAAGCTAGCCATCACACTGGTTATCTCTTAGTAAGCTGTAGATAAGATGACTTTTTTCCATACTGTCTGTGTGTGTGTGTGTGTGTGTGTTTTAACAATACCAGAGAACAACAGCTGCTCAATATTTGCTGATGAATTCATGGTGATTCAAATGAAAATTTTATCTGTGGTGTTAGACACTTGCTTTCCAGTGGGTAGTGCTGTGTTAGAGATGTTATACACCTTTCAGGAGCTACTGCTTTCATGGTCATGCTCGTCAATAGGGCAGACTTTAAGGGTTCATCACCTTTACGTGCTTCCCCTTCATTCCTGTGTTTTACACTGGCCATCAGGGATGTCCTCTGCCACCAGGGCATGCCTGCCTCGTGTCATGCCTCCCCCTCTAGAACTATAAGCCAAATAAATCCTTCATTCCTTATCTTGCCTTGATCATGGCATGTTATCATAGCAACAAAAACATAACTAATCCAGAATTATTTGTATATGTAATTCCCAGTGTGACCATAATACCCTATAAGTAAAAAACAGTCTCTGATAGTCTCACATTAATTCAGGTCTTCAGTTTTTTTCTCCTATAGCACAATTAATTTTTCCACTCATGTAGATGTAATTTCTTTATTCAGTTCATTTTATTTAGAGGATTTGCTATTATAAAGAATCATGTTGCAATGGCTTTCATGTTTCTGTATTTTTATAAAAAACTTTGTTTTCCCTTTGGGATGACCAAGCTCCCTATAGACTGTAGTGGTCTGTGAGGAATCTAACATACAGGAGGCTCTGTGTGTGTGTGTGTGTGTGTGTGTGTGTGTGTGTGTAAAGTGGTGTCAAATACATATTATTGTAGGCAGTTTTTCATAAATTAGAGACATTCTGAATTATGTATTTAAGGACATTGGGACCAAATAAAATTCACTTATAAATAACATGGTTTCATTAAACAATAAAAAAATGAAATATGTCATTTTTCAGGAACATAGATGCAACTAACAATCATTACATTAACAAAAAAGTCAGAATGAGAAGGAAAATATGTTTTTCTCTCATATGGGAACTCTAGAATGTTTTGTATAAATTTAACAGTTGGCTTTGGAATTTTCTGTATGAGTACTGTATTGACATTAAACCCACCCCTTCTCCAGATACCTATATGTCCTCCCACCACAAGTTCATGATCACTTCTATTTTAAACACTATTGTAACACACACATATGCACAAATAGATCTGGGGGTCCAGTAACCTCAAATGTACTTTTTGGGGGTGCTGACATCAACTTTACATTTAAATAGAGGAAGAATTATGGTGCAGGCAGAAGCTGGGTATGACAAAGGAGTTGATCAGTGTCACATTCTGATTCTGCAAAGGTGACAGAGAAGATGTTGGCATTGTCATCACTTGAGGTCAATCAAAGTGTTTCTCACACAACGATCTGCTGCTCCAGGTAGTACCCTCATTTGGATAGCTGTGTCCTGAGAGTCTGTGGGGCTCAGTTATTCCTGGAATCTCAGGGACTCCAGTTTTAGGAGAATTTTTGATGCCTCTGGGGGGTCTGAAAATGATACTGTAAAGGCTGGAAATCAAATACCTCAGTTACTCTTTTTTAATATTTTATTGTATTAATTTTACATAGCAATTACAGTTCCCCCTGACCCCACCTCTGCCCAATCCACCTCCAACCTGTTAGGGACCTCAGCCTTGAAGGGGATGACAGTTGGTCATCACTGACTTTCAGGCAGAAACTTTGAGTGATTGACACGCCTATGAAGAGAGAAAGAGACAGATGGGAGATTGAAGTGCGGGTGTCAGATCTACAGTCTGACTTGGTAGTTTTGTGGACTCCAGTGAGAAGGCAGGGTTTCTAGAAAAACGTGTTCTAATTGCTTGATACATTATTGTGGTGGAGCTTGTAAGTCTTTCTCATTTTTTAAAAGTTATTGGCTTTCATCATATTTGTTCTCATTTCTTGAAGTTCCAGATGAATACTTGAATTTAATTAGGATCCCTTAATCACATTATAATTAAAATAACTTTTGTTTCAGAAAAGCAATAATTTCTTACTATAAGTATAATGGAGTTATGAAGATAGGAAAGAAGTCCATTTTCCTCCTCCTGTTCATCTGAGCATCAGTCTGTGGCAGGCAGATTCCAGAGAAGCTGCTGAACACAGGCAGCGATGAGAAGTAGAACCTGAGCATCTAAGCATCGGGGAACTGCCTCCTGATCCTGAGATCTGGACCATGTATGGATTTGTGTATCTAACCTTTGTGCTCCTGCAGTAGAAAAGATGGAGACCTGCATGATGGTGATAGCCCTCATGCATTGATTCCACTGTGCTATGTTATTCTGTCAAGACCCTCAACCACAACTCAGAACTGCTGTGAACCATTTGCAGATGGGATTATTTTAACTAGTTTGTAGACTTGGAGGGAAAGAGATTCTTCCTGACAGTTTGAGTGGGACTGTTTCATTTAGTTTAAAGACTTAAAAACATAGATCTGAGGTTCCCCCGAGAAAGAAAAACAAATTTCATGAATAGACTGTACCTTCATTTCCTACTTTCAATCTTTCTTGCCCTCCCAATGGCCCCTTCATGGATTTCAGGCATGATTAACAGCCTCAACAACTTCAAAACCAAACTCCTTGCTCCTTGCAAAAGAGATATTTTCTTTCCCCTCATGAGTTGCTTTTCATGTTGAACTCTTATACACTATTTTAAAAAGTCTTTTCAATGAAATAACTTATTTATGTGATAAAATTTAAATATTCATTAAAATTCAATGTTAAATATCAGTCTGTACTCAATAATCACTGGATAGTTCATAGAAACAGGCAAACAAAAAGGATAAGATTTAAAAAGCCAAAAATGTAGTCCTCAGGATTGTAGACAAAAAGTCAAGTCACTGAAAAGATATTTAAAATTAACATGAATATATCTTAATTACTATCTTCATTGAGTCAAAAAGAGATGGGACAGTGAAAGAATAATAAAGACCTCTTGGAAATTAAAATCATAGTGGGAAATAAATATTCAAAAGGATATTCAGAAGGCAAATTTGAGAGCATTATTTTTGTGATTATAGCATACATGAAGAGCAGAGAACAATAGAAGGCACAAAGCAAAAATCCATTCAGGAGGCCTAACCTGACAATAATGAAGTACACAAAGACATTAATAGTGGTAGCTGTGAGAACGGAAATTATGAAAACTAAAATAGAAGAAATTTCCTGGAGCAGAGGATACATTCTAAGATGAATGGGGACAATGAATGCTTAACATAATGAATGAAAGATACAAACAGTAGGGGTTGTCATGGTGATCATAAGGATGAAGGGAAAAGTATTTCAAACAGATAAAAAATTGTGGATGATCCGAGGAAGTCAAACGTTTGCTTTAATAGTTTGGACCAGACAGACATCAGTCTTCTCTTTGTGACCAGCAGTATATATTGTGTTCTAAAAACCTGAAAAATTAAACATCATATTTTATAAGAAATTTATTTCTACACAGGATTCCATAGTTGGTCAGTAAAGTATAAAGGCATTCAAATAAACAAACAAAGAATGAAGATGCCTTCTAAGAACTAAAAATCAATGAAATCTTGAATTTTGCAGGCAAATGGATAGAACTAGAAGAAACCAACCCAAGTGAGATAAACCGGGCACCAAAGACAAGCAAGGTATATACTCACTCATATATGGATATTAGACATAGAGCAAAGGATAATTTCCACATCTCCAGAGTAGCTTGGAAATAAGGAGGACGCTAAGGGAGATATACATGGTTAACTTGAGAAGGGGAAAGGGACAAGAGTTCCTGAGCAAATTGGGAGCAATGCAGGGGAGGATGTAGTGAGGGAGGAGAAGGGGAGAAGGTAGGGAAGGGGAGAAGAGGACAGGAGGGGAAAACATGAGGGATCAGGAAGACTAAGATGGGGTAAGAATAGAGGAGAGCAAGAAAAGAGATACCTTAATAGAGGGAACCACTATAGGCTTAAAGAAAAATCTGGCTCTAGGGAAGTATTCAGAGATTTACAATGATGACCTCCAACTAAGAATCTAAGAAATAGTAGAGAGGCTACCTTAAATGCCCTCCCCCTATAATGAGATTGATGACTAACTTAAATGTCTAGAGCCTTCATCTAATAGCTGATGGAAACAAAAGCAGACATCCACAGCTAAACACTGAGCTGAACTCCTGTAATCCTGCTGTAGAGAGGGAGGAGTGATGAGCAAAGGGATCAAGACCATGCTGGAGAAACCCACAGAAACAACTGACCTGACTAACTGGGAGCACAGGGACCTGAGACCTAAAGCTAGGGAACTAGCATTGAACTGATCCACCTTCTGAATATGGGTGTCAGTTATGAGACATGGGTAGTCCATGGGACCTCTGACAGTAGAACCAGTATTTATCTCTAGTGCACAAATGGAATTTGGGAGACCATTCCCCATGGAGGGCTACTCTCTCAGCCTAGATACATGGGGGAAGGCCAGGCCCTCCTCCAAGTGATATGACAAACTTTGATGATCCCCCATGGAAGGTCTCACACTCCCTGGTGAGTTGATGGGTTGTTAAATGGGGGACTCGGAGAATGGGAGGGAGAGGGAACTGGAATGGATATGTGAAATAAGATTGTTTATAAATAAATAAATGTTACCTAAGCCTATACTCCATCTACTAAAGCAAATGAGAAAATAGAAACAGTTTAATAAGTGTTCCAGCAACCCACTGACTGGAGAGAGGCAGGGTGACACATGAGTGATAAATAAGGGGACTTTCTGAGCAGAATGCAAAGGCTCTGTTAGGAGGGAGCAGGATGTATGGGGTACTGTAAAGCACATGCAATATCACTGTGTCTGCACAAATAATAGTGACTATTCTCCTACAGCTGCTTTCAGTGTATTAAGTTGTGTGTACTTTTGGGATGCCAGACTTGCATGCCCAACTCTCCAAATGCCTCACATTCTAAGTTTAGTTACAAACTTAAGAGGAGTCTTGCTGAAACTCCACCCACAAATCTCCCAGAAAATCTGCTTTCTTTGATGTTCATTATATTCTTCAATCTGGTCTCAGCAAATTTCGTTCAGAAAACCCTCAATTCGGTAATACCAACACTCTGATTTCTTTTGCCAAATCCATTTCCATTATTGAGAGAAAATGTGTTTAAACAAATGAAATCAAACTGTCAGCTTAAAGCAGGAGTTTTATAATGAGGGGTTATTCAAAATAAAATTGTTTATAGGCAAGCACTTATTATTTGCAAATTTTCTTGAGTGCTTTTCCACTAACATGGTAGTTATGTTAGAACATATTTCTATCTATATCTACAGCAGAAAAAATTTCTACTATATTTTCTGTGTCATAAGTTTTTTTGGATAATATGTTATGTGTAGCACTGGACTGTGGTACTCAAAAAATAACTTCAGAAAATTACTATTCAGCAAAACCCGCAGTGGTTGTGTAGTCAACATTTTTATTTTATTTATTTATTTATTTTTGCTTTATTCGGCAAAGGTTTTCTCTCATAATATTATCTATTTAACTTTTTGCTATAAATCTCTCTGTCTCTGTCTCTCTCTCACACACAGTTCTGTTCATTTTTTAAAAGAAGGAACATGAAATCATAATGCAAGAATCAGATTCTGAGGAAAAATAGTTTTTGAAATTGAGCACACATTCTGGTATAATGAACCATGTAATTAATCTAAGGACAAAATGATAAATTCCCTAATCGTACAGACACTCAGCTCCTTCTTTGTTGATTTGGTAACTAACTCAAGTGTTTCATTTAATACCCTGAGTTAATGAGGGATCCAATTCTAACAAGATGAACATTGCAGGATTTCTTCCGTGAGCCCAAGGTCCTCACAAGCCCATAGACCACGTGGAGATGTCATTTGTTGAAGATACTGGAGAGAAATGAGATGTGTGTGTGTGTGTGCTCATTTACATATATAAAAATATATATACATATTTATATATGCATTTACCATATGTATTATAAATTATGTGTTTGGAACATATATGAGACAGACATATATTTGCCTGAAAATCTGTTGCATAATGTTTGCAAATATTCTATAGGAAATGTGCAAATTGATTTGTTACCCAAAGAGCAAAATATAACATATATAACATATAGTCATAATTTCAGGCAGGTAAGATTTGGAATGTGATAACTTTGTTAAGGAAATATTGAAAGCTTGCTTGAGGAAAGAGTCCTGTCAGTAGGATTTTGACTGATGGAGCCTATGAGCAAACAGATCCTTCTGTTGTTTGAAGACCCCAGTTCCATTCCTAGCGTTCACATTGGACAGCTCACAACCAACTGTAACTCTAGCTCTGGGAGAGCTCATAGTTTCTTCTTTCTTATCACACACACCTAAAAAAGTAATAAAATAACTTAAATAAGGAAGAAAATACAGACTCCAGATAGACTACCTAACTTTTTTTTAACAGGATGGGATAAGGACTAAGAAAAGAAGCTAAATCACCATATGTTACTAGTATAAAAAACTTTTACTCACAATTATCATCCATTTTCTTTATTTGATTCCTGATTTTAGAAGTTACAGTAAAATAAATCTGCTACTGTTTCCAATTTTTAATCATCTGTAGGACTGTTAATAAATGAGATGGGAATGGGACTGAAGTGACATTGACAACATGTCTGAGGACTTCTATGTTCTGATGTTCTATAACTTATTTAGTCAATTGAACAGGTGCTTTTCCAATTTTATATTTTCTTCTTTTTATTTAAATTAAAATAATATTATTTTACATACCAATTCAAGTTTCCTTTCCATCCCATCCTCCTATTCCCTAAAATTCCCCTCATTCCTCCCCCATCCCTCTACCCATCCACTCCTCAGAGAGAGAGAGAGAGACCTCCCATGGGGGTCATCAAAGTCTGTCACATCATTTGAGGCAGGACGTAGGCCCTTCCCCATGTATCTAGGCTGAGAGAGTAGCCCTCCATAGGTAATGGGCTCCCAAAGCCCATTCATGCACTAGGGATAAATACTGGTTCCACTGTCAGTGGCCCAATAGACTGCCCAAGTCCCCCATCTGATACCCACATTTAGGGGGCCTAATTCAGTCTTATGCTGGTTCTCCAGCAGTCAGACTGGAATCTGTGAGCTCCCATTTGCTCAGGTCAGCTGTTTCTGTGGGTTTCTCCAGCATGTAGAATTCTGAAGTATGTCTCCAGTATCATGTCTGCCTTCAAAGCACTATGTCCCACCGTGATGATAACAGATTGAACCTATGAAACTGTCAGCCACCACCTTAACTAAATGTTTTCCTTAATAAGAGTTGTCAAGATCATGGCATCTCTTCACAATAATAGAAACCCTAACTAAGACAGAACTTGGTACTAGGGCCTGGGGTATTTCTGTGATGGGCCTGACCATGTTTTTGTTTGGAGGAATTTGGACTTTGGTTCTTAGGCTAGGAAAGCAGTGGCTCTAAGTGCTGCTTAACAGACCATACCAGTAGGAGCATGGAAGACAGTGGTGGTGAATATGATTTTATGAACTGTGGGGGGATGGCTCACGATGTTTCAGAGGAGAAGAATGTGATCTATAGATCATTCTTGTGATATTTCAGTGAGGAATGCAGCTGCTTTTTGGCCTCATTTGAAGAGTCTGCCTGAGGCTAACATGAGAAGTTTTAATTTAATGCCATTGGGTTAGGAAAACACAAAGTGGCCTGATGGGGGAAGTTCCGTGATTATGTCAATAAAGCACTGTTGGCCTACTATAGAGAACCAAGATAGGTGGGACTAGGAGTCCAAGAGGACTCTGGGAAGGAGAAACACGAGAGTCAAGATGTGACGCCATGGGGTAGGAAGCCCGGAAACTTCTCCGGTAAGAGATATACTTAGATTAACAATTACGGGGTAATTACTTAAGTCAGAGCTAGCCAGTAAGAAGCAAACAAGGCCAACAGCTTCATAATTAATATAGCCTCCTGTGTGTTTATTTGGGACTGATGCGGCTCTAGAACCAGGCTGGTGGGAAGGCTTCTCTCAAGGATAAAGCTTCTCTTTACAGTGGCCTAGTATATACTTTGTCATGTGGTTATTAGTGTTAATCCTGATGAAGAGTTACAATGAAAGGGAATAAGCTGAGCGAATAAAAGCACAAAATGTACAAATAACAAAAACCCTCATTCTCACACACATTCATGTAATATCAAGAGGGACTCTGACCTGAACACAAAGAGAGAAACTTGTGTCTAGTGTCACCTGAGTGGAAAGGATCCTGTAATATCTGTGTCTGTCCCATCAAATACACCCTTTGGATGGCCAGGAAATTAATAACTCTGAAGCAAACTGGGAGATATTCTAGTTTCTTTCCTGTTGCTGTGATAAAAAAAAAGCCTGACAAAAAGGAGCCAGGTGGTGGTGGTGGTGTTGAATGCCCGCCCAACACTTGGGAAACAGAAGCATGCAGCTTTTTGTGAGTTTGAATCCAGCCTGTCTAGAGTGAGTTCCAGGACACCAGAGCTATGCAGAGTAACCGTGTCTTGAGAAAAACCAAACCAAACAAAAGCACCTTAGGGAATAAAGTGTGCAATAAACTCACAGATATTTGTCATATAGTTCATTAGTGCATAGAAGTCCAGGTAGAGGAAATATAGTGTGTACTAGATATAGGTCATATAGTTAATCAGTGCATGGTAGTCCAGGCAGAAGGCAGAACTGGAAGTCAGAAGCAGTTAGTTACATTACATCCACAGTCAAGAGCAGAGAGAAATAAAATGCATTCATGATCGTTGCTCAGCTTGTTTCTTCTACCTTTATACAGTCCAGAATCCAAACCCAGGGGATCTATTGCCCACAGTGGGCATTGTACTCCCACCTCCATTAGAGCAATTAAGATAATCTTTCAAAGAAATGCCCATAGGACTGTCTGATATAGACAATCTCACTAAGATTATTTCTAGGTGATTCTACAGTGTGTCACAATGACAATTAAAACTAACCCTTGTAGTGTGGAAAACATTCATTTCACTTTAAAGTATGCTGAAATGTCCTACAATCTGTCCTACATATTTATAGTATGGTAATACATTGCTTAATATTGGAGGATGGAGGCATATTCTGAAAGATGTCTCAATAGGTTATTTCATTTTGTATGAGCATCATGGAGAACACAACACTAAATTAGATGATCCACTTGACTACACACCCAGGTTATCTGATATATCCTTATCTGCAAGGCTACAACTCTCTGTTACATGTTGTACTAAACATTATAGGCGTTTATATTCTAATGATATATTCCCTGGTTAGTTTTATTGTCAACTTGACACACCTTGGAAGAGGGAGACTCAATTGAGGAATTGCCTACATTACATTGTCCTATAGGTATATCTGTGGGGTATTTTATGAATTGCTAATTGATGTGGGAGGTCCAGCCCACTTTGGATAGACCATTTATAGGCAGTTTGGTTTGGACTATAAAATCAAGGTAGCTAAACATGATCCCAGGGTCAAGGTTACTGTCTTAAAAATCGTCAATGATAGACTACAAGCTATAAACTGAAATAAAATCTCACTTCCACAGCATGTTTTGTTAGAGCATTAGAAAGAAAGTTAGGACAAGTAACTATTGAACTATTGAAAGATATAATGTAAAAGATAGGAATAGGATGCTTAGATAGAGCAGTTACTGGGAATATAGACTGTGGAGATTGAAAAGTGTTTGGTGTTAGCCAAGGATTAAAGGAGAAATTCAGGGCATTACTGTTCAATAGCATGAATATATATTGAGGACACATTCCACTTATAAAAATGTATCTTTGTCCATTCATAAATTAATATTGAACTTCCATAATAGAGGCATTTTTCTTTTATAATATTTTTATTATTTAAGACAATTTTTATTAAATTATTTTTTACATTCCAATCCTCTTCTCCCCCTCCCCTTACTCCTTCTTCCTCCCCTAGGAAGTCTACTAAGTCTGTCCCATCATCTAGTTGAGGCAGGACCAAGGCACCTCTCCACCCCCATACCCCTGTGATAGTCTGGGCAAGGTATCTATTCATATGGAATGGGCTCCACTAAGTCAGTTTGTGTATTAGATTTAGATCTTGGATTCACTGCCAGTGGCCTCATATATTGTCCTAGTCACACCATTGTCACCTATATTAGGTCTTATGCAGTTTGTCAGACTTTAGTCAGTGACCTCTTGACAGCTTGGGTCAGCTGATTCTGTGGATTTCCCTATCATGATCTTGACTCTTTTGTTCATATTTTCACTCCTCCTTCACTTTAATTGTACTCCAGGAACTTGGTCCATTGGAAAACCTCAAATGATTTGAAGAAAGAAATTGAAGAAGATATCAGAAGACAGGAGGATCTCCCATGCTCATTTATCTGTGGGGTTAACATAGTAAAAATGGTCGTCTGACCACAAGCAAACTACAGATTCAATGCAATCCCCATCAAACTTTCAGAGTGTTCTTGACAGACCTTAAAAGGACAATTCTCAACTTCATATGGAGAAACAAAAAACACAGTGTAGTCAAAACAATCCTGAACAATAAAAGAACTGCTGGAGAGACATAACTAGCCCTACAGAGCTGCTTCTCTGTTTTCAGGTTGTACTACAGAGCTATCGTAATGAATACTGCATAGTATTGGCATACAAACAATTACCTTGAAGCAAACTGAAGACACCTATAAACCCAAACACAAATGGATACCTGATTTTGATACACACTTGAAAAAGGACAGTTTATTCAACAAGTGGTGCAGGTCAAAAATGGATATCTGCATCTGTAGAAGAATGCAAACATTTCCATATATATCATCTTGCATAAAACTACAGTCTAAGGGAATCAAAGGCCTCAATATAAAACTAGATACACTGAATGTAATAGGAGAGAAAATGGGGAATACCCTTGAACATGTTGTCACAGTAGTTGACTTTCTGAGAAGAGCACCAGCTGTGAAGGCAATAGTGGCATTTTTATAGTTTGATTTTTTCAAAATAACAATTCATTCCCTTTTGTAGATGCTTTTTGATACAAGAAGCACAAATATTATGTACAGAGAATAAGAGACCTCCTTTCCTCACAGCTTAGGAATTCTTTGTAAAAGAAGAATGAAAAGATTCTATGGGTATGAGATAGTTCTGTAGAGAAATTATTTTCTAGACATGAAAAGGTGATTACACACATGAATAAGTAGCTTAAAACATAAATATTACACAACTGTATGGAATATTTTGTCTTCATGTCATTCTTTAGTAAGGTTTTTATTCACCGTGTCTGTAAATCAGACAATAACTAATAATGTCTGAACTCACCTTTCACCTTGTTTGACATAATGTCTCTTATTCCACTCTATGCATACCAGGCTAACTGGCCTGTTAACCTGCAGTAATCTCCTGTGTCTCTTATCCTCATCAATGTTATTTACTTCTCTACTGCTATGATGAATTACTCTCTGCTCATGTTTGTGGTTCAAGATACATTATCTGTGTTTCTATAGCTATCTTTTGCCCCATTTAAACTGACTCTAAGCCTCTGGAACAATGAGCCCAAATCAACTCTTTCTTCTATAAATTGTCTTGTCCATATCTCTCTTCTCATACCAGAAAGTCTCCAGGATAGTTCACCATGTAAGGCTGCAACTCCTAAGATTTTATTGTCTATTTTTCTGAGACAGTGTAATAGCTGTAGCACCATCAGTCAATAGGATATTTTCAGATTTATTCTGAAATAGAATAATTCTACACTGCTTATACAGAATAGGATCAAAACTCTTTTCCCTTATGCTTACCTCAACCAGTTTGCCATTTTTCAGGTAGCACTTTCTCAAATTTATTAGTTAATTGAATTTATTTTCCCAACATGTATCTGTCCCCATTATTTTTAAACTATAGCATCTGTGCTCTGCACACATACAATTGAGTAAGATAATAAGATATGGGACTCTAACTAATTTAATTAAGTACACTTCCTGGAGATTAGAGAGATCAGAAGCATGCATAAATCTTTCCTGTTTGGCTTTTGCATCAAGTACCTTAGAACTAACATGTGCTCTTATCTTCTGTGTGAAAATCAAAAGGACATTTTCTTCAGTGGAGTTGCTTCATCTAATTTCTGAAGACAATGAATGAGAACATGTGCCCCTAAGCCTGGAGCCATCCATTAGAGCATGGTATCCTTAACATTGTTCTTGGTTGCCCACCAGAACTTGAGGGTAAGAGGCTATTGTTGCATACAACCCATACTTTGGACAAGGATACACACACACACACACACACACACACACACACACACACACACACACACACACACAAAAGATAGTGGGTTCTAACAAACAGCTTTCATTTCTGCTGTCCAACTTGCATAGGACCAGAAAGTGATATTTAGTCTCCTAATGGGGATGTCATTCACTGTCTTATCCAGCTGGAAATCCTGTAAATTGCCACAATGACAAGCATGGCAAAGTATGTCTTTGGTGGCAATAATGGCACAGATATTATGGGGATAACCAACCACTTTCTGGTTGGATTTAAGTCCTGCTTCACATGAGGAAACTCATATCTGTTATTGTTAATCTGTACAACAACCCATGGTTTTGGTGCTCACTGGCTCCAGAAGTGAATTTACTACTATTATTTTTGGTTTTATGAGTCAGGATATCTCTGTATTGTTTTGGAGGCTGTTGGTCCAGCCTGGCCTCGAACTCACAGCGATCTGCCTGCCTCTGACTCCCAAGTGCTGGGATTAAAGAAGTGTGCCACCACCACCCGGCGAATTTACTACTATTAATCTCTAAAATGAACATAAACTGCCTTCTAAGTTCGTCTCTATATACCCATAAATTATTGCAGCTCTCAGGTCTCATCCGAGAAATTTTCTTATGCAGTTGATAGTGGTTAACACTTAAACTCATCATATATTAGGGTATAGAAGATAAGTGACTGTGGAGTTCTCAGCCACAATTGGGGCATGAACATTATATCACCCACACTTTAAGACTTGAGGATAAGGGAAGAAGAAGAAGAAGAAGAAGAAGAAGAAGAAGAAGAAGAAGAAGAAGAAGAAGAAGAAGAAGAAGAAGAAGAAGAAGAAGAAGAAGAAGAAGAGAAGGAGGAGGAGGAAGAGAAAGAGGAAGAGGAGGAAGAGGAAGAGGAAGAGGAAGGAGAAGGAGAAGGAAAAGGAGAAGAAGAAGAAACAGAATGTTTGTAAGAGCCTGAATTCAGGAATGACCAGAACAAACCAACTGCAATTACTTGCACAAAATCAAGCTATAACTTTATGAGATGGAGGGGGTGGGGGAGATCTCATGACGTCTCACTGTATATAGATGCTATGTGAGGAGAGGAAGCAAGCATTCTTAACTATTGATACTTCTCTGTTGAAAACTTCATCCATGATATTGAAGGTAAATACAATGAAATAATGTCATAAAACATGAAAAGAGCTAAGCAAGACTAACACATTTATACATTTATAAAAGTAAATGCATGCAAAATGATCACAATGCCAAATATCATAGTGTTAGTCCCTAAGAAAAAAATCAGAAAGGTAATATCATTACCTTACACTAAATAAATGGGATATTTAGCAAAAATACATGGGATCATTTTGTATAATGTTAATGATTGTTCAGGAATGTCATTACAGAAATTTTTCTCTTATCTCCAAGTGAAAGTTTATGATTGTTCAGGAATGTCATTACAGAAATTTTTCTCTTATCTCCAAGTGAAAGTTTATTTTGATTTTATAGTATACAAAGTCTAAATATAGACTTTGAAAGAAGCATATTGCAGATCAAAGTAGAGGATTTGTTTCTCAATTACTTGTGGGTAGACTAAATTTCTGTAGATTTCTAAGATGTAAACATGTCAATTTGATGCTCTCTCTAAAGTATTGTCTATGTAAATATTACTTCATGTGAATAGCAACCGGCTATTTTAATTAATTACAGCATTGGAGGAGACTTAAAAATTTCTGAGAATTTATAATAGTTCTGTTGGGTTAATGATGAGGCCCAATGGCAGAATGTTTTCTTAGCATTTATGAAAGCCTATTTTGAATACTCAGAATCACATACACACAAAAATACACACACACATACACATACACACATCCTTTTCAAGTATTTCTGACATAGACATTTATTCCCAAAGTCATCTCTCTTTTTTCCTAATATCTCAGAGCTATTCTTAAGTAGGTAGGCTTCTAGATTAGACCCAGATGAATTCCCTAAAGTCTTGTGTCTAAAATGTATTGTATCATCTGAAAGAAGGCCCTACCTTTTGTTTCTGGAGTGCAATCAAGGGCAACAGCAATAAGAGTAATGTGTATTGTTTGAGGGAAAGGTCTCATAGACTGTCTTGACTAGCAATTCAGAAGGATGTTTCCCATGTCTGGCATTGTAATTTTATTTGATAATCTATAGTTTAAAGGGAGCATTGTCACCATAAGAGACTAAACTTTAATTAGACTATTATACTTCCACATAAATATAAAATATATAAATATAATGAATCATATATAATTTTCATTATACATAAAGTATTATAATCCCCTATGGCTTCATTAAGAATCAGTATCAGTATTGTTTAATTCCCCCATCCTTTCTTCTTCCCGTGTTTTCCTTCTCTCCCCATCCCCAGCCAAGTCTTCTCTACCAGTTTCCCATTTCCTCATTCACTGCCACTATAAACTATGCTACCTCTCTCTAGACAGCCTGTCTGTCCTTCTTCATTGTGGTCTCTTTTTACTTCCCTGGTATCTAAGTTTACCCTGGATTATTTATTCACATCCAAAAGTCTAGAACTAGTTATTCTTTACACACTGAAAACTGCACAGACTGTCTCTCTGAAAACAGGATGTTATTGATAAAAAAGAGTAGAGTTGATCAAGACAGAGATAAGCCTGCAGCAGTGGTACACACCTGCAACCCCAGAATTGGAGAAGCAAAGGCAGCAGGTTTGCACCAGGCTATGAACACTTGATCTTTGACAAAGAAGCTAAAATTATACAATAGAAAAAAGAAATCATCTTCAAAAGTGGTGCTGACGTAACTGGATGCTGACATGTAGAAGACAGTCTATCACCATGCAAAAAATTTAAGTCCAAATGGATCAAAGACCTCAACATAAATCCAGCCACACTGAATCTCTTAGAAAAGAAAGTGGAAGATACACTTGAATTAATTGGTACAGGAGACTGCTTCCTGAACATAATGCCAGTAGCACAGACACTGAGATTGACAATTAATAAGTGGGACCCCCTGAAACTGACAAGCTACTATAAGGCAAAGGACGCAGTCAATAAGACAAAAGGCAGCCCACAGAATGGGAAAAGATATTCACTAACCCCCCATTTGACAGAGGGCTGATCTCCAAAATTTACCAAAACTCAAGAAGCAAGTCTCCAAAACACCAAAGGATCCAATTAAAAAGTGGGCTACAGAACTAAATGGAGAATTCTCAATAGAGGAGACGAAAATGGCTGAGAGACACTTAAGAAAGTGCTCAACATCCTTAGCCATCAGGGAAATGCAAATCTAAACAACTCTGAGATACCATCTTACTCCTGTCAGAATGGCTAAAATTAAAAGCACCAATGACAGTTTATGCTGGAAAGGATGTGGAGAAAGGAGATCACTCCTCCACTGCTGGTGTGAGTGTCAACTTTTACAGCCACTTTTGAAATTAGTATGGAGATTCCTCAGGAAAATGGGAATCAGTCTACTACAAGATCCAGCAGCTCTACTCTTAGGCATATATCCAAAAGATGCGCATTCATACAACAAGGACATCTGTTCCACTATGTTCATAGCAGCATTATATGTAATACTCAGAACCTGGAAGTATCCTAGATGCCCCTCAACTGAAGAGTGGATAGAGAAAATTTGGTAAGTTTACACAATGGAGTACTACTCAGGGGAAAAAATACAAAAACAATGGAAACTTGAAATTCACAGGCAAATGGATGGCACTAGAAGAAACCATTCTGAGTGAGGTAACCCAGTCACAAAAAGACAAATATGGTATATACTCACTGATATATGAATTTTAGACATAGATCAGGGGAGTGCCAGCCAACAATCCCACCGCCAGACAGTCTAGGAAACAGGGAGGACCCTGAGAGCGATATGCGTGGTTCCCTGGAGAAGGGGAATGGTTCAGGATCTCCTAAGTGGATTGGGAGCATGGGGGTAGTGGAGAGAGAGCTGGGGGAAATCCAGGAGAAGAAGAGAAGGGGAGCTGGGGACATGGGGAAACAGGAAATTTTAATCAGGGGATGAATAGAGGAGAACCGGATGACAGATACCATCATAGAAGGAGTCATTGTAGGTTTGCGAGGAGATATGGCACTATTGAGATTTTCAGAGATCTACAACGATGACACCACCTGGCCATCTAAGGAACAGTGGATATGCTGCCTCAAATGCCTTCCCTGATAATGAGATTGACAACTACCATATATGCAATCTTAGAGCCTTCATCCAGTGACTGATGGAAAGTAGAAGTAGACACCCACAGCAAAACACTGAACTGAACTCCGGGAACCCAGTTGTAGATTGGAAGGAGTGATGGTCAAAGGGATCAAGACCAGGCTGGTGAAACCCACACAAACACCTGAACAAGTCGGAGCTAATGGACCCCAGACTGATAGATGAGAGGCCAGCATGGGACTGATCCAGACCCCCTAAATTTGGATGCCAGCAAGGAGGCCTTGGCAATCAATGGGGCCTCGGGTAGTAGATATGTATTTATCCCTGGCATAGGACTGGACTTTGGGAGCCCCTTCCACATAGAGGGATTTCTCTCAGCCTGGACACATGGGGCTTGGGCCCTTCCCAGGATGATATGTTAGACTTTGGATAGCCCCTATGAAGGTCCTCATCCTCCATGGGGAGCAGAGTGGGGATTGGGTGGGGGGTTGGGGAGATTGTAGGGGTGGGGTGCAAGGGTAATGAAATTGACCTGGGATTGATATGTGAAGCAAGCTTGTTTCTAATTTAAATAACTAAAAAAAATAAAAGAAAGGACATTTAATAAAAAAGAAAGGGAACTTGAGTTTTCTAGAATTACAGTGGAAGAACAAACCAGACAGTTAAGATAATGATATCAGGAAGTGTATTTTCCATCACTTACCCTTGGAATTAGGGTTGGGTGAACACACTACACTGATGCTCTCAGATCATTATGGGTGTGACGAGGGCAATGGAGTCATAGGAGATATTAAAGAGTGTGTGACCTTCTTGGTAGACTCCAAGAGAAGAGAAAACCTGAGATCAAATTATTATTTTGTGTCCCAAGCAAGTTATTCTCTGACACTGGGTTTGCTTCTACATAGAGAATATGCAAAAATCATAAATGACTCCTTCACTTAGTATAAGAACATAGAAAAGTTTCAAACTTGGGCTTCAAGATGGATACTTAGGCAAGTTGCAGTTTGACAAAGAGAATTACTAAAAGAGTTATTAACTCCACAGATGGACAGACAAACAACAGCATGTTAGGGTATCTGTGGAAAAATGAGGTTTATTTGGCTGAGTGAGGTTCCTTCTTGATGGAGGATGTTCTTCTGTATGTATGTTTGCATTATTATCTGATGAATAAAACACTGATTGGCCAGTAGCCTGCCATGTAGTGTCAATAAATAATTTAATACAAATGGGTTAATAACTAAGAGCAGGGTCACCAGTAAGAAGCCTAAGCCATTGGTCAGACACTTTATAAATAATATAAGACTCTGTGTTTATTTGGTACGAAATGACAGTGGGACCAGGAGAGAAAGAAACTCTATCTTCAGCTTCCTATACATTTTAGCTACCAAATTACAACTCTCAAGGAGCTGAGACCTCAAAATACTTAGCACAGTGACTGAATATATTGGCAATATTTCTTATCATTGCACAGCCAGATTGTAGTTTATCTTGTGGTTAAAAGTAAAGTTATTTCATCTTCCAAACTTAAGTCTTTGTGTCTGTTAAGAGATCATGACAACATTTGCCCTACTCATCTTACATAATTATCATCCACCTAGAAAACAGGTGCATTAGCTCAAATTTATTATGAAACTGAGACAGATTAAGATGACCTCTGCAGCTCTAAAATTCTAAACATTCTGAAAGAGTAACACCATAACATCTTCCTCAGACTCCTCCCACCATCGTTCACATTTGGTTGATTCAGTCTCCCAAGGCTAAAAGGCAGGCATTCACAAGTGAAAAATCCTCACAGGCAATTCTGGAGCTGACTAAAACTCAGGGAATGGTGCTTTTGTGCAGATTCTGAAACTTGATCTTGCATTACAGTTGCCCAAGGAACTTTATAAAGACAGAGATCCAAGAACTGGTCCAAAGCAAGTCAGTCAGAGCCCTGGCATCAAGCTTGAGAGGATCCATATTTGCAGAGGTTCATTGGGCAGTTCAAATGTACATCCCAAATTGAAAAGTGTTGTGTTAGGGAAAAGAGAATGCAAATGTGTTTATTGAGGTCACCATATGCAGCAAGCGTGGAATAAGGTGTTTTGCATATATTACTTTAACTTTAATTTTAAATTAACCACATAAAATAGCTGACTATATCCAGATGCTGTAATTAGGAGCTAAGACAACCAGAATTCAGAGTGCATGTTCAAGGAAATACAACTGACACTGTAAAATACAGCTAACACTGCTAAAATAACCTCTTCTATGAAATTTTGTAGTTATTTATGTTTAAGATTTGCTTACTTTTTGAAAAGTGTGTCCCTCTCTGTGTGTATGTACATGTAAATACAGTGCCCATAGAGGTGAGAAGAGGTCATAGCATCCTCTGGCCCTGGTGTGTCATGTGGTTGTGAGCAGTCTCATGTCTGTTCTTGGTATAGAACCCGGATCCTCCAAGGGAACTAAGTATTCTTAACAACCCTCACCTCTCTTCTATTTATTTGTAGCATTGATCGCCTGATAGCTTCATTTATTCTAAGCCCAAGTCTCCAAACAAAACTCAATTTAAAAACTGTTTTTGACTATTGAAATATATTATTGATTTCATGATTTTTCTTTCCATTTATAGTGTCACACTAAATGTATACTGCATGGAAGTTTCAAAATAACCTGTAATCACAAAATCTCAGGCAAGTCTATTCCTCTGACTGTGGCTGTCTATGTTTTACACCGAGAAGCCAAAGTTTTGAAACTGTCATTAAAAGAGCCTTCAAAACTTAAACCCTTCAGGAATATAGTGAACCATTCTAACAGCTTTAAAATAAGCAGGCTCTCATCAGGTGTTTGACAATGCACATAAAACAGTTTCTTTTGGGGAGCCAAATTAAGGAATTTAGAAAGTGAATGATAAACCATTGTATTACCTTGGGGAAAAGAAAGTAAAGTTTTTAACTTCATGGTCCCCTAATGGGAAATCGGTATCTGGTGGTATTTCAAAAGACAACTTCACTTGAATTGTCTTTAAAAAAGTAAAAGAAATCTTTATAAAGGCTTAACAATAGAACCTTCATTTTTTAAAAAGAAACAACAAGAAAAAAGAAACCCAGTGGGAATAGGAGTTAGGTAGAAGAGGAAGTCAGTTTTGAAAACCTGAGTAAAAGTTCACACTGTGAGGAGTTACAGAAAGTTTCACATATATTTTGCCTTTTTTTCTAAATCAGTGGGTTCAAACTTCACATTAACACAGCTGAACCACTAACTGTGTGCCTATTAATACTGTCTACTGACCTCAAAGACTGTGACTGCCAGCTTGAGCAAATACCTACAATGCAGGAAATTGAAACCATTGAATCCACACATTAAATTTCTGGGAAGACAGTTTCCTAAGCAAAATGGCAGAGGTCAGAGTCATCCTGGCTCTCTCCATTGGTTGATAAGTACTTGCAGGTGTAAGCCAGGAGGTAGTTTCTGACTCATGGTCAAACCAATTTCATGAAAAATGTGTATTTTCAAAAGGAAAGAAAAAGATTGACAAGAGAATCTCCTAAGCTATTGGCCTGTATTTAAAATACTGTTGAATAAACTACAGTGGAATAGATCTTATTTACTGAAGGCAATGAAATATAACTGGGCCTATGATTCTAGTGGTTATTAGCATTTCAATGCTTAGAATAATGGCTGCCAATCATCAGTTTACTTGTATATTAGTGGAATATCTATGTTAGCCAGAATGACACTAAGGATGAATGTTTGTGTACATATAATTATTTTGTCCTGTGTAGCTGCCATAGTGATTTTGAGTTATGTTTTCATTTTGACTGACTAAAATGTATTTGCTACAAAGTTTCATGCTAGCAGGGTGTATTCATTGCTTTTCTCCTTGCTCTTACCAAAGGCTTGAGAAGAAGCAGCATAAGGAATGGGACTTTTCTGCTTGAAAAGACACAGTCCATCACCACAAGGAAGGCTTGGCAACAGAAATATGAAGAGGCTAGTACTATTCTGTCTGTAGCCAGTAAGCAAAGAGCAGATAGGAAATAGGGCAGGGCTGTGAAACCTCAAGGGCAGCTCAATTATTCACTTCCTCTAGCAAGTATCTACTTTCCCAAAGTTCCATAATGTTCCCAAATAGCATCACCAACTAAGGACTAAGTGATCAAACACATGAGCCTATGAGGGACCTTTTACGTCCAACAACAACACAGGGCTACTCTATACATCAGTGGATCTCAAACTGGAGCATGAAGCAGAGCCCTGTGGAGGGTGTATTATGCCCAGCACTAATGGACACTGATATACATAAATTTAGTGAGTCATCAGAAACACTTTGGGTGTGCCATTGAGAGAGTTTCCAGAAAAGATTAAATGAAGAGGGAGAACCATCTTCACTGTGGGTAGTGACTGAACTTAATATGAAAATGAGCCAGCTGATGGCCAACATCACAAGCCCTCTGCTTCACAAGCATCAGAATGTTTGAAGTACCAACCTGATGTTGCGTAGGCTCTAAGCTCCACCAGGCTTTCCCACCATAGTAGATTTTGCCTTCTTTAGTCATTAGATAAGGAACAAAGAAAACCACAAAAATAAACATAACCCCTTCTTCTATTCTGTGAGGGTTTGCATTAATAAGGACAGTAGCTAAGCTTGTGAATTTGTTTGAATTTAAAATTTCAAAGTAAGATGAACAGTCACAATATGTTTGCTGCTGTACTGCACTACTATAAATTTTGAAGAACAAGAAAAAGAAGAAGAGGAGGAGGAGGAAGAGGATGAGGATGTATCAAAAAAGGGAAAAGGATATTGGCACTAGACAAGGAAGTTGGCTCAGTCATGCTAGTGTTTAGGTCTCTAGTTGGGCAGCTCAATAACTACCTGTACTAGTTATCTTTAATTAACAATTGACACAATTGACACAGCCAAGTGTCATCCAAGAGAAAGGTTTCCATGGAGAAATTGCCTAGATCAGATTGGTCTGTGTATGTCTGTGGATTTGCAAGGTTGTCTTGAGTATTATTTGATGTAGAAGGATCTGCCCTACTGTATTTGGCAGTACAGTACAAGAAATCTGACAAAGCTTGACCCAGAGAGTGAGCTAGCAATCAGTGTTCTGTAGTTGGTTTTTGTTTTGTACTTTGGAGGCCTGCCACCCAACTTTGAAATAAATATACAGAGACCAATTCTGATTTAAGAATGCATGGCCTTAGTTTGGCTTATTTCTAGGCAGCATTTCTTAACTTTATTATCGCATCTACCTTTTTTTCCTATGGGAATACCTTCTTATAGTCTATATACTTTCTTTCCTTCTTACTCTGTGGCTGGTTGTGTAAATGGTTTACTCCTGCCTCTTCTTGCTCATTCCTCTCTCGCTCTATCTCTGTCTCTTGCCTAGAATTCTATTCTTATTCATTCTCTCTGCATGCCAACCACACCTATCATTTCTTCTGCCTAGCTATTGGCTGTTAAGCTCTTTATTAGACCAATCAGAGTTAGACAAATGCAACACCTTTTTGCATCATTAAAAAAATATTCCACAGCATATCTTTGGATCATTAAGTAAATATTCCACAGCATAAAGGAATGTAAAACATTTTCAAATAATATTCCACAGCACTATTCTTTTTTTTCTACCTCCAGCCTGAGTATATGACCTGACTTCTTTCAATGATGGACTATAACCTGGGCATGTAAGCCAAATGAACCCTCTCCTCCTCCTAAAAAGAGATATTTGAGGGAAAGCTAATCTAACAGTACTTTTTTTTAACCATGCAGGTCATTAGCAATAATTTTATGAACCTTACGATGATATATTTTATTTATTTATTTATTTTTCAGTTTAAATTTAGATTAGAAACAAGGTTGCTTCACAAGTCAGTTCCAGGTCCCTCTCCCTTTCCCTCCCCTCCTCCTATGCCCTCCTCCCAACCCCCCCATTACCCCTTCATTTCCCCAGGGAGGGTGAGGCCCTCCATGGGAGTGTCCATAGTCTGTCATTTCATACAGGGCAGGGCCTAGACCCTCCCCCAAGAGTTCAGGGTGAGAGTGCATCTCACATCTCATAGCATGAGTACCGAACAGTACTTTTAAAAACAGTTTCTATTTATTGAACATTTATGTGACCAGAGTTGGGCTTAATGGCCATGTCATGTCCAGAAGACAGCACTCCATAAGATGCCTTCCATCAAGCCAGTCAAAATACTTGTGTAGATAGAGTATATCATCTCCTGTTCTCACCACTTACCAAAGAACAATTGGCAGTTGATATTATTGAGAAAGTTAAAATAATTATTTAGTTAGGGGTATGGATGACTTCCTGTGCTCCTGTGGATGGCCTCACAACCTTGAGATACTAACCGGATTCAACAGGTTACAATAAAAGTCATGAAGTTGATTTGGGAGTGTGTAGTCATCATGTAAGATGGGCTGAGGTGAGATGGAGCTTCTAGATGATCAAGTATCATATAATCCTGACTATCTCAGTAACCTCTGCAAGGTGAATGTAGGTTCTTTTATTCTAATCTCAATTACCAGTATTAACTCTCATATGACACATCACACAGTAAATACATCTATATGCACATACAGTTTATAGAATGAATGCAAATTTAAGAAGTTGCAGCAAACTCTACAAATTTCCAGAAGTTGACTAAGAGCAAGTTTGTATTGATAAGATAATGAGCCAGACCACTGCTAGGAGAAAGCTACCACTGGACAGAGTGAGAGTGGAGTTGTTGAATACAGGTCCAGATGAGTGAACATGTGGATGGGAAAGCATTTGAGTAGTCCTTGTCAAAAACAAGAGACCCATCTGAACCAAAGATCCAGAGGGAGTCAGTGTGTTTTTTGGTCCTTGACACACACAGCAGGTATCAATGATAGATTGGTATGGGTCCTTGATATTGCTATGTTAAGTGTCCATCAATTTATAGCATCCAGTTGAGGAAGTTATACCCTTTTCTTGTTCTGGCATGCTGAATACATGCTTGAGCCTTATTCCCCTGATATGAGGTTAATATACCCACGTGCTCCATAGTTTCAATTATTCCCAATAAATTTATATGTTTGTCTCTTTCTGTTTCTAAGAATAAGTCATTTGTCAGTTTGTGTTGGATGGGTGGTGCCTGAAAATGAAGCCATTTTAAGATCACCCAAGGCAGTGGTTTTCAGCCCTCCTAAAACTGCAATCCTTTAATATAGCTCCTCATGTTGTGGTAACCCCCAACCATAAAATCATTTTTGTTGCTACTTCATAAGTGTAATTTTGTTACTGTTTTAAATCATAATATAAATATCTGTGTTTTCTAGTGATCTTAGGCAACGCTTGCAAAATAGTTGTTCAACTCCCCCAAAGAGGTCATGACCCACAGATTTAGAACTTCTGGTTCATGGACTACAGTTATTCTTCACCATGAAAATGTAATCAAAAGATAATTGTAAAGTGGAGGTTCCTAGGGCTGACACAGCCTGAATGACAACTGTTATACACAACATGAACTATCTTAGAGTAGGAAATGGACTGATTTCAATATATAAAAAAGTTTGTAAGTATTCAAGTACAAGTTATTTACAAACACCTCAGCATATAGTAATGTGTTTACAGTAATCTTTAAATCATTTTGCAATAAAATTTAAAACAGTATAAATGACTACATGTGACATAAGTATTTTTATGCATATAGCTAATAAATTCTATATATGCAAAATTAATAATATATAATCCTATAGATATTTTATTTTCTTCTGGATATTCATTTCCATTAAAATAGATATTAACATAATTTGCATTTTATAAGCTTAACATAGTAAAAAAATCAGGTTTATTACCCTGTCTCTCTGGTAATTAAGGAACAAAAGAAGGGAGCATCACTATCCAAAAATTTGACTCGGTTTCAAAGATTGTAGCTATAGCAATGCATAAGATAAGCAACTAATTTAAATTAAACTAATTAGCATAGATTAGCTCATTGATAAACTTTCTTTCAAAAGATAAAAACGCCTCTTAAATTAAGGTATTTTCATGAAGAACACATACTAAGTTGAAAAAAAATCATGGGTGGAGAAAGACGTTTTGTAAAGTCACCAATAAAATAGCATTTATGTCATTGAATTTAAATTAAAAGTGGCTTGTAACATTAGAATTCCATTTATATTTTACTTGTTCTCTAATCTCTGGAGTCTTAGAAACAGACATTATTAATTAGCCTTTCTTCTTACACCATTCATATTTGGGAAACATAGACTGATCTGCACTAGGCAAACTTAACCAAGCAATCAAACATCTAAACCCTGCAGAGCAAATGACAGTGAACAATGTGTTGATCAGAATTAATGATTGAGTCACCCACCTAGCCTGGAAAAGTGAGTCATTAGAGACATCAGGAGCCAGAATACACAATCTAGATGAAAGTAGCTTGTGCCATGAGGGATCAGGGATTGAAAAGAAACAGAACAGAAGTCTCAGAAAACAGATGGAGGAATGCTGGGTTCATTAGTCAGTTTTTCTTTGACACTGTCTTTTTCCTTGATGTACAGTGTCTCAATACTTTGAAGATGCAAATTACTCTTTTTTCTCACAACTTCCTTGTGGTAACCAGTAAACTTCTCATCAAATTTCCTTAGTGCATTTGATGTAGGTGGAGTTGTTTGAATGAGAAATGTTCTCCATAGTTTAGGATATTTGAACAACTGGTCCTCATTTGTCGATGTAGGTTGGGGAGGTTTAGGAGGTGTGGTCTTGCTTGATGAAGTGAGTCACTAGGAATGGAAGCAGAGTAAAAAACCCTGCCTACTTCTAGCTTTGTCTCTCTGCATCATGCTTACAGATAAATATGTGAGCTCTGAGCTGCCTTTTCCTGCTGCCATGCCTGATACCTACTTTTGTGCTTCTGCACAATTATGACCTCTAATCCTCCAGAACTGTAAGTCAATATATGTTACTGAAGGAGGACCAGGGGATTGAAGTTGTTACAAAATAACTGGTTGGGAGAAACTAGGCAGTCAGACTTAGACTCCCAGGCAAGACCAATAAAGGAGGAAAGGAAATCAGGAGTGGAGAGATCCTCCTATAAAAGCCCAACCCAGAGCCCCAGGGCAGATTCCCATCTCTAGGCTCCTCCCATCCTCTTGATGGGAACAGTTTGTCTGTTGTAATAGTTTGTTGTTTTGCTGTCTGTCACCGGTGTTTTTCTATTCCTTCCTCATTCAAAATTTACTTTCAGTCTGTCCACTACCATCAGGATCTATAATTGTACCTTTATGTCCAGCACCCTCAGGATCTCCACTCTTGGTTGCTGTTATTAGTGGCTGCATTAGCTTCCCTGCCTCAGGATCTGGAGCTGTCAAATCTGTGGAAAAAAAATGTGTGTGTGTGTGTGTGTGTGTGTGTGTGTGTGTGTATGTGTATGTTTGAGTGTGTGTGTATGTGTATGTATGTGTGTGTGTATGTGTGTGTGTTTGTGTATGTGTATGTATGTTTGAGTGTGTGTGTGTATGTGTGTGGTGAGTGGCAAGCACAGTGTTAGAATGTCACTTTATCTTTTTTGTCAATGCTAATCAGCAAACACTTCCATTTTATGAAAACATTGCTTTCATATGTGTATGGTGCTATGAATTGAATCTGGGAATTCATACATTTTACAAGTCCCACTACCTCTATTCCAGCCTTATTTCTGCTCTATTACAGGAGGAGTCCATTGAAAGCTTCCAGGCCTTTCCTAACTATTGCCAACTTCACTTTTCACTCATTCAAAATCTCATTAGTTCCTGTTCACCATTTCAGCCTGTTGAGTTACTTATGAATTCTGACAAAATACACTTGACAATTGACAATTTTAGTGTTACCTCTGCATTAAAAAATAACACAAAGTTTTCCATTTCTGTATTTTTGCAGTTCTCTGCTCCTTGTGTTTATTCAATAATTCTCCATCATATTTATGTAAGCAAGAAGTCTTCAATGAGAGACCTCATCATTAATGTACCCAACAGATAGGCAGATACAGAAAGCAGTGACAGAAAGTTTCTCTTCATTATTTCAGTTCATTTTTTTCGTTCTACATTTTTGGCAACATGATAAGGGATAGGTTATTACAGACAGAGAAACTGAGGTTCAGAGAGAGTTAGCAATTGCTGAAATACTGAAATTTAAGTGGAACGTTTCTTCACATACATGCCTTTGCCTTTTTTATTTACACCACTGCACCAAAAGACAGCAGTCCCGACCATGGACACCAGCCCAGTCAATAAATTGAGAACCTGCAAAAGCAACAGAAATATGATCTCTCCAGAAGTTGGCTGTGCATATTTTGAAAAGTGCTAAGAAGGTTAAGAACAAACGGTATTTCCAGTCATGGCGACAAAGCTAAAAGCATCTTATATAAAGAACCTAGGACTTGCTCCAGGAAAAGTTTATTTGAGAAGCAAGTATCCACTTAATTATGAAAGACTTAGAACAGGTTGTGGTAAGAAGGGGCAGAGTTGGAATCCACATGCTGATGAAGCAGTCTAGTAAGCCTGGCCCGGCCTTCTCACCTGTGTCCATAAGATGTGAAGCCACCAGGTGCTATAGGATGTGCAGATAGATTAGTAAGTGAAAGCACTTGTTGTGTAAACATGAGAAGCAGAGTGATAATCCTCAGCATTCATATAAAAAGCCAGGAAATGACCACATGCCTGCCTGAAGTCCCAGAACTGTGGGAGATGGGAAGAAATAAGAGGATTGCTGGGGCTGCCAACCTAGCTCTGTGTTCAGTGAGAGATCCTGTCTTAAAGGAATAAGGTTTAGAATAATGGGACAGGAACAGAAAATCTTGCCTTAGGATCTGTGAACATACAAATGTACATACAACATATATCAACCCCCCCACACAAACCATCTAGTGTTAAAGCTCTTTAGCCCTCTTTTCAAAACTGGCTTTATCCTTGCTTACCAGACATTGATTAATTACATACCTGCTCTAGATATGAGCACAGGCACAAACCCTACTGTATATTTCCCCTCCTATATTTCTCTTGTTTACAACCCTCTATATTTTGACTATACTACAGTCCCTTTCATCAAGGGCAGTCATCTTGAATCTTTTTACATCCAGGTTCACACTCTAATCTAAGTGACCAACTTCCAGGGTAATGTAGATTAATAAACCTACCTTGTATTCAAATATTTTTTGAGATGAGGAGGGATGCAGTTGCCTTATATGTACTGTTAAAGTAACCCATCATTTAAATGGTAAATCTAATAATACATAAACAAATATAGGTTGATGTACACTAATAGGGCTTAAATCTAAATTACTTTCTTATCTCAAATTCAACCTACAGGATAGAGTCCAGCTTCCTTAGGAGTTTTTATATCTATTTTCATGGATAACCTGTAGCTGGTCGAAAGTTTTTTGAAGCCCAGTTCATCTCAATAAATCATAGTTGCTTTTTCTATTTCTTCTACTAGTACTGACTTACTGCAAAACTATCAGTTCCACTAAAAGCCACATCCAGCTTTTTGTTTGGTTGTTTTAACTTCTCATTTTTTGTTACTGGAGGTGAAGTCTCAGGTCAGCTTCACAATGGCAGCATTTGACACTCATGTTTGGCTTGACTCCTTTCCCCCAAGGGAGTAATCCAAGTATGCTTCAATGTATTGTGTGTGATGTTAACAAGATGAGATCTTTATTGCTCCCCCACAAAAGAGAAGTCTTTGTGCTTTTAAAGGTCCTGTGGCATTCTTTATATTCTTAATTTCTCCCACATTGATATTGTCTTTTCCCCCTACCTGACAGTTTTGACATAGATTAAATCTCTCAAGTTAGATAAAAGAAGAGGAGTGTTTTTGACTCTTAAGACTGGATGGGGAGATGTCACAGAGAGTGAAGGGCTTGCTGTGCAAACATGAGGCCTTCAGTTTTGATTCTGCATAACTAGGAACAATTTGGGTATGGAAGGATGCATCCGTAGCCCCACCATTTCAGGCAGACACAGGTGGACCCCTAGGACTTTGCCAAAATAGCAAGCTCTAGACTCAATAGAGCAGCCTGCCTTTAAAAATAAGATAGACAGTGATAGAAGAAGGGATCCACAGTCTTCCATGTGTGCATGTATGTGAAGAGGATATGGAGCTGTGGTATATGTGCACATACTCGAGCAAGTGTGTGTGTGTGCGTGTGTGCATGTGTGCGCGTGTGTGTAGGCCAGAGGAAAGTGTCAGGTGCTCGCTACCACACTCTTCCATGTTTCTTTGAGGTAGAGTCTCTCACTGAACCAAGATCTCACATTTTTCATGTACAGCTAGACTGGTAGCCATCAAGCTCCTGCTATCCTCCTTTCTGCCTGCCCTCAGTGTTGACATTTTATAGATAGGTAGGTCACATGAGTACAGGAATCCAAAATATTGACCTTCATGCTTGAGCAGCAAGTGCTGTGAATCGTTGAGCCATTGCTTCAGCCTCTGATTCTCTATAGTATATGTTGGTTGCTAAAAGTACAATTGACTCCTATTTGAATTCAAAATGGATATTCAATCAAACTCATTAACTGGGAGTGAGGGTTCTGAATCTAGTTCAATTTTCTAATGGTAGTATTTTGGCTGTTTATTTCTTTTTGTTTTTTTTTTCTAAATGGAATCATAAAAGTCTGTCACATCATTTGGGTCAGGACTGAGTGCTTCCCCATTCTCCAGTATCTAGGCTGAGAGAATATATTCCATGGGGAATGGGCCCCAAATAGCCTATTCATGCACTAGGAATAAACACTGATTCCACTGTCAGTGGCCCCATAGACCGTTCAAGGCCCTCAACTGAAACCCACAATCAGGGAACCTAGTTCAGTCTTATGCTTGTTCTCCAGGTGTCAGTCTGGTGTCAGCGAGCTCCCCCTATTCAGGTCAGCTGTGTCTGTGGGTTTCCCCATTATGGTCTATACATCTTCACTCATCACTCCTCCCACTCTACAACTGGATTCCAGGAGTTTGTCTCAGTGCTTAGTTGTGAATCTCTGCTTCTGCTTCCATCAACTACTAGATGAAGGCTCTATGATGGCATTTAAGGTAGTTAATCTCATAGGGGAAGGACGTTTAGCCTCTCCACTATTCCTTAGTTTCTTAGTTGGGCTCATCCTTGTAAATTCCTTGGAATTTCCTTAGTGCCATTTTCTCATTAGCTCCACAATGGCTCTCTCTATTAAGGTATCACTTTCCTTGCTCTCCTTCTCTGTTCTTCCCCCAACTCAACTTTTGTTATCTTTCATGTTCAATTCTCCATCCCCTTTTATCCTCCCTTCCCCCTAAGCTCCCAATTTCCTCAGGAAATCTTGTGTCTTTCCCCCTCCTAGGATGATCTATGTGGGTCCTCCTTGTTACCTAGTTTCTCTGTGGCTGTGGATTGTAGCCTGGCTTTCCTTTGCTTTATATCTAGTATCAACTTATGAGTAAGCACATTTTTGTCTTTCTGCGGTTGTGTTTGTGTTACCTCACTCAATATGGTTTCTTCTATTTCCAACCATTTGTCTGAGAATTTCAAGATGTCATTTGTTTTTTGCTGTTGATTAGTACTCCATTGTGTATATATACCATATTTTCTTTATCCATAATTTGATTGAGAGGTGTCTAGGTTGCTTCCAGGTTCTGGCTATTACAAATTAATACAGCTATGAACATAGTTGAACAGATAGATATCCTTGTGGTATGAGTGTGCATCCTTTGGGTATATGCTCAAGAGTGGTATTGCTAGGTCTTGAGGAAGATTGATTTCCAATATTGTGAGAAATCACCATACTGATTTCCAAAGTAGCTATACAAGTGTGTTACCCTTTCTCCACATCCTATCCAGCATAAACTTTCATTAGTGTTTCTGATTTTAGTCAGTTTGACATGTGTAAGGTGATATATCAGTGTTGTTTTGATTTACATTTTCCTGAAGGCTAAGGAGGTTGAGAAGCTTCTTAAGTGCTTGTCAGCCATTTGAGATTCTTCTGTTGATACTTCTCTATTTAGATCATTTTTAATTGGATTATTTGATGTTTTGGTATACTGTTGTTCAGAAATGTTCTCACCTGCAAGACTTAGACAATATACTTCAGGTTTGCAAATACAAAGACAGAGAAATCTCCATCACCATTTTTATTTTGCATTTTTTGTGATTATCTTGTCTTGGGGGTAAGCCCTGGGCCTGTGCCCATCATAGAATTAATTCCCACATGAGAATTCAGTGAATAATTTCATCTCTTTTCTACAATATTGATAACTGTTCTACCTCAAGCATCAGAGCTCAGTATGTTATATTTTCTTTTAAAAATTATTGAATTTATATGGTGGATTACATTGATAGATTTTCTAATGTTGAACCATTCCTGCATTCCTGGGATGAAGCCTCCTTGATCATCGTGGATGATTTTTCTGATGTGTTCTTGAATCCGGTTTGCTAGTATTTTATTGAGTATTGTTGCATCGATGTTCATGAGGGAAATTGATCTATAGTTTTCTTTCTTAGTTGTGTCTTTGTGTGGCTTGGGTATCAAGGTAATTGTAGACTCCTAAAAAGTTTGGCAGTGAGCCTCCTGCTTCTATTGTGTGGAATACTTTGAGGAGTATTGGAGTTAACTCTTCTTTGAATTTCTGGTAGAATTCTGCACTGAAGCCATCTGGGCCTGGGCTTTTTTTGTTTGGGAGACTTTTCATGAATGCTTCTATTTCGTTAAGGGTTATAGGTCTTTTTAGATTGTTTATCTGCTCTTGATTTAGTTTTGGCAAGTGATATCTATCCAGGAAATTGTCCATTTCCTTTAAATTTTCAAATTTTGTGGAGTACAGATTTTAAAAGTATGCCCTGAGGATTCTCTGGATTTCCTCAGAGTCCGTTGTTATGTCCCCTTTTTCATTTCTGATTTTGTTAATTAGCATGCTCTCTCTCTGTCTTTTGGTTAGTTTGGACAGAGGTTTGTCTAAGAAAAACCATATGATCATCTCACTAGATGCTGAAAAAGCCTTTGACAAAATCCAGCACCCCTTCATGATAAAGGTCATAGAGAGATCAGGGATGACAGGAACATACCTGAATATAATAAAAGCAATATACAGTAAACCAACAGCTAACATCAAAATAAATGGAGAGAAATTCAAAGCAATTCCTCTAAAATCAGGAACAAGACAAGGCTGTCCACTCTTTCCATATCTCTTCAATATTGTACTTGAAGTCCTAGCCACAGCAATAAGACAACAAAAGGAGATAAAGGGGATACAAATAGGAAAAGAAGGAGTCAAGCTTTCACTATTTGCAGATGATATGCTAGTTTACATAAGAGACCCGAAAAACTCCTCAAGGGAACTCCTAGAGCTGATAAACACCTTCAGCAAAGTGGCAGGTTACAGGTAAACTCAAAAAATCAGTGGCCCTATTATATACAGACAATGAAGTGACTGAGAAAGAAATCAGAGAAACTTCACCCTGTACAATTGCCATAAACAGCATCAAATATCTGGGGATAATGTTAACCAAGGAAGTGAAAGACCTGTATATCAAGAACTTTGAGTCTTTAAAGATATAAGTCAAAGAGGATACCAGAAAATGGAAAGATCTTCCATGCTCTTGGATTGGTAGGATCAACATAATAAAAATGTCAATCTTGCCAAAATCAGTCTACAGATTCAATGCAATCCCTACCAAAATTCCGGCACAATTCTTCACAGAACTGGAAAGAACATTAATCAACTTTATATGGAAAAAACAAAAGGCCCAGGATAGCCAAAACAACCCTATACAATAAAGGAACTTTGGGAGGCATCACCATACCTTATTTCAAGCTCTATTATAGAGCTATAGTCCTGAAATTAGCTTGGTATTGGCACAAAAATAGGCAGGTAGACCAATGGAACCGAATTGAAAACCCTGATTTTAACTCACACACCTATGAACACTTGATTTTTGACAAAGTAGCTAAAACTATACAATGGAAAAAAGAAAGAATCTTCAACAAATGGTGCTGACATAAATGGGTACTGGTATGCAGAAGACTGCAGATAGATCCCTGTTTTATCGCCTTGTACAAAACTTAAGTCCAAATGGATCAAAGATCTCAACATAAATCCAGCCACACTGAAACTTTTAGAAGAGAAAGTAGGAGATACTCTTCAACAAGTTGGTACAGGAGGCCACTTCCTGAACATAACACCAGTGGCACAGACACTGAGATCGACAATTAACAAATGGGACCTCATGAAACTAAAAAGCTTCTGTAAGGCAAAGGACACAGTCAACAAGACTGACAGGCAGTCAACAGAATGGGAAAAGATATTCACTGACCCCACATCTGACAGAGGGCTAATCTCCAAAATTTACAAAGAACTCAAGAAGCAAGTCTCCAAAACACCAAAGGATCCAATCAAAAGGTGGGGTACAGAGCCTTCATCCAGTGACTGATGGAAGCAGAGGCAAACACCCACAGTTAAATACTGAACAGAATCCAAGGAACCCAGCGACAGAGAGAGAGGAGTGAAGAGCAAATTGGCAAAGAATGGGCTGGCAAAACCAGGAGAAACAGCTGATCTGAACAGGGGAGAGCTCTTGGACCCCAGATGGACAGCTGGGAGGCCAGCATGGGACTGATCCAGACCCCCTGAATGTGAGAGTCAATGCGGAGGCCTGGGCTATCTATGGGGTCCTGAGCAGTGGATCATCGTTTATCCCTGGTATACTAACAGACATCGTGTGCCCATAACAAAAAGAGGTTGCTCTCTCTGCCTGGACTCTTAGGGAAGTGCCTGGACCCGACCCTGAGTGAAATGACAGACTCTAGATATCCCCTATGTGGAAGGAATTGGCAATAGGGTGGGAGGATGGGGTGGATGGTAGAGGGGTGCAGGAGGAGGGGAGGGAGAGGGAACTGGGATTGACATGTAAAACAAGCTATTTAAAATTAAAAGAAAAAAGAAAAAAATTATTGTATTTTTAACTCTCTTTTGCTTCTCTTTCTGTCAGTCTGTCTCTCTGTCTCTCTGTCTCTGTCTCTGTCTCTGTCTCTCTCTCTCTCTCTCTCTCTCTCTCTCTGTGTGTGTGTGTGTGTGTGTGTGTGTGTGTGTGTGTAGAAGAGTTCAGTTGCTCTGGGTGCCAGTCATGGGTGTCAGATCAGCAGATTCTATGGAGCTTTGCTTACTGGTGGTTGTGAGCCCTCTGACCTGGGTACGGGAAACTGAGCTCAGATTCTCTGTCAGAGCAGTAAATGTTCAGAACCCCTGAGATATTTTACCAATTCCAGTAGAGTTTCCTTTAATAGACAGATAGAGGCATATTTTACATTAACTAGATAGATCTACAGAAGCTAAACAAATGCCGTAATGCAGTTAATCTCCATAGATACTGAGCTGAGTGGGAGAACGTTAAGACTCTGGTGGTCAGTCTGTACCTTTTCCAGTCACCCGTAGTGATGACATCCTTCAGATTATATCTCTAATATATCGTCAATAGGATAACACAGAGTTTCATAACTTCATATTCTGACCTGTGATTCTCAATGATTCCCATTAAGGCTGCCCTCAACCATATCCAGGAGTGCTAGCCAGAAGAATGACCTTATATTCACTTTGTAAGATTTCTCTCAGACTCAAGTAATTTTTATTTAAATAATTTCTTTTACATTTATTATTTATTTACTGTGTGTTTGCAGGAATCAGTTCTCTCCACCATGTTGAATCCGGGAATCAAACCCATGTCATTATTCTTGGCAGAAAGTCATCTTGCCCACTGAGTCATCTCATCTTCCCAGACCTCTTAAGGAACTTTTCTATTTGTTCTTCCTCCATTTTTGCTTTTAGAGTACTTTGAAACCTGGGTTATTAGATCGGAAGAGAGGATTATTACTGTAGTTTTTCAACCTCTTCTTGCATGTCTAACTCTTTTGATTTATGATGAATTGTGCCAGTTTTAAATGTCCTATTATTTACTTCAGAACTGATCCTTTGCTGATTTTTACTTGTGCCCACACATCATCTGGGTAAGTCTGGGGCCATCAGTCTTCTTGTGTCTGCTGTTGGCATCATTGTCGTGGTCAGTTCCACTTGGTTTCAAACTGCCTGGCTCTACATTCATGTTCATCTGCCTTGTCAGAGTGCCAAGAATGGTTGAGATCCAGGGTTTTCACTTGTGGCGGTATCAGGTTATTTTCACTTTGAGTTGTTTTATGAAAGTGAGACTCACTCAGAAATGGTAAAGCTGTCCAAGGATACTAGCAAATTATTCATGCGGCAACCTATCTGACTAGCTATGTTAAAATGTCCTTGTTTTAAATATAACTATGGATGCTTATGCAACTGTCAGTTTATTTGTTCTTTGGGCTTTTGCAGGAAAAAACATTAATGTTCTTTTTTGCCACTACTAAATTCTGTTCATTCGTTTGTGCTTACAGCCCCCAGCTACTATGTTCAACATATAATGTTCAATCATTCATTGACTAATTGTTATTGTGTGCAAATCACTGAGTATGACTCTATTCTTTATTGCTGTCTGGTATGGCATAGCCCCAGTGCTATGTTATTTTGTGGATGAGCATATTTAATATTGGTGCTAGAAGATGGCTGCTGAAAATGATTTGGTGAAATTATAACATGGAAAGGTAGCCTTCTTGGCCTATTTCCTGTCCTGAAGGCATCAATTAAGCCTTTATTTGGAGGACCAGCACTAGAGCTACACTAAATATTTGTATTCATTCAAGTTATTAAAATATGCAGATCTAAAATGTGATTATTGGATTTTTTTCATAAGATTTCATATAGAACTCTTTCTCAGATTTTCTGATTTCTATCCCACCCTTAATGTACAAAAGTCACGTTGGCTGTATTGAGAATAAAAAGTCTACTTTCTATGTGTCTTAAAGAAATGAGCCTGCTGAGGGAGAAAATAACAGCTTTATGGTGGAGTGTTAAGCAGAATTTTTCCACCTTGTTAAGAGCAGGAGAAGGTTCCTTTGGCTCTCACATCATTAGGGGGAATGCTCACCTTGTTGGCTATGTGTTATCTTTTGACTTTCCCTGCAGACTTTTTTTAAAACTTTATCCATGTGACATTTACTATTGAATCTGAAAAAGAATGAGAAAAGATGAGATTGTCGCTCCTTGGATTCATCTGCCTGGATGCAGCTCAGTGATTTGGTTCTACACTGGCTCTTCCAGAACACATACACTCTAAAGAACCAATGACATGAGAGAGGATTAGGCCTCCATATTCTACTAAAGAGCGCTCTTTAGATATGAATTAAACTGTCACCCAATGATAAGGATTACTGGGAATTCACAGGGAAATTTTTTC
Organism: Mesocricetus auratus; assembly: GCF_017639785.1. NCBI lineage: Eukaryota > Metazoa > Chordata > Mammalia > Rodentia > Cricetidae > Mesocricetus > Mesocricetus auratus. The sequence continues at coordinate 142,394,896 of NW_024429266.1, read as the reverse complement.
AAATTTGTCTGTCCTCCACTTAATGATTAAAACCTTAAAGTTGCTAATTCTCATTGTGAGATTGTCTGAATAGAGTACTACCCGATATTTTTCTCCACAAGTATTCAAAACCTGAATATTATAGGAATATCAAGAAATACTTAGACTGCTAGAGTAATAAATAATTTCCTAAAAGTTTAAAAGATTTGCTGGATGTAGTGATGCATGCCTTTAATTTCAGAATCTGGGAGGCAGAGGCAGGTAGATCTTTGTGAGTTCCAGTCAAGCAGTCTACGTAGTGAATTCCAGGACAGTCAGAGCTGCATAGTGAGGCCTTGCCTTGAACAAACAAAGTAAATACAAGATGAAAAACAAACAAAAAAGCAACTAAAAGAGATAAAATTTCACTATTTGCCAACATTTTCAACAATAGAATGCATATTTTTTAATTTTTGTAAATTTTACTTATATATTTATACCTACTGTTTGCTTACTTGTTCCCATTTTTGAGACAGCGATTTAACTATATGGTTAAGTAAATCAGTGTGCTTCAAACTTAGGACCTGGCCTCAGCCTCCCAAGTACTGTAAATATAGATCTATACCATGGTTCCCAGCCTACACAGTCACACTACTAAAGTACATTGTTATTTCTGTTTCTATCAAGTTACTTTAAACCACATTCTGCAGGGTTCAGGAATAGTGAGTAATAAAATTCAAAAAAAAGAAGAATTTTCCTAACTTTACTTTCTAGAACTTTGTAAAAGCTGATTCAAGTATGATTTTTCAAAACTTCCTGATCAACTTGAAATTAATACGAAATGTTCTGTACGGAAGAGTAAGGATGGTTATGTTGGGCTTGTGAATTAAAAGATGTTAGACCTAGCATAATTTGGGTATTTTTATGGAAAGACTTGCATATTTAACTGTCTCCTATTGTCTTTCATTGTCTTGAAAACTCAATATGTTATGATCAACAAGTTTGCGGAACTGTTTCTTCAATCTTGAAGTTTCTGTTCCTCTTGTATCCAGAGTCTTCCTTTGGATCCCCACCTCTTTTCCTGTGAAATCTGGGCTTCCTTGTGGTCCCTTGGTCCCAGACACCTTCGTGATATTTTCTTCTGTTTCCCTCTGCTCTCCTCCCTATCTTCCAACTGGTATTAATCTCTGGGTGCTTTGAATTTATCAACAAAACTGCTTCAGAGATTTTTGTTCCCTTGTTTATTTTGTGCAACGGTCTTCACCAAGATACCCAAAGTTTTCCTCTTTCAATTCATTAATCTTTTCATGAAAATGTAATTTCTATGTTTTCAGACGTTTTAAAATTAATCCACTAACTCTAATTATACCATCCACATGCATGTGGATATGAGGTTGTTTGTTGCAGCACAGGAACCCATTATGAGTGCTCAGCCATAGATAGGATAAATATTGACATCAATCTCAACAACACACAACACACACACACACACATGTATGCACACACACTCACAGACACATGCATGCACACAGGTAGGGAGAGAGAGACAGGGAGACAAAGAGAGCATGCTCAAGAAACATGGCAGAAGAGGGTCCAAAAAGAATGTAAGAGCAGGAGGATGAGAAGGGTGCTGTGAAATGCTGACCTCTAGACATGAGCTCAACGCAGCTGAAGTTACCTTCACAGAATCAAGCCAGCTGAATGTGTTTTGAAATCTAATGTTCCGAGTGGTCTGGGTTCTGACCTAACTTATGGCCTGGCCAATATTTTCTCTGGGGTTTTGAGAAAGTTATATGACATTCCAAAGCATATAAAACTCCATCGATTGGTATAACAATGTATATTTTTCATGATTTCTAAGACTTAAAGATGTGAGGATCAACTGACTTATAGCCATAGAGATAATTGGAAAATATTAGATAAATGATAAACTGGACATTTTTTTATCTTCTAAGTTTATATGAACATTCATTCTCTGATCTCTAAGTATTATGCTACTAAAAGACAAATAATAGAATTAGTTTATAGATAAATATTAATTGCAGATTGTTGTTTTTAATTTGACAACTAGGTCTATGGATATTTGAGTGCTCTAAATTTATATAAAATCTCATTTTAAATAGTACTTTAAGTAGAACCAATCAAGTAGACAACCAGAATGTAAGATAATGGCTCTCAGTTTATGCATACCAAAGCAAAATCTTTAATTATTCAGAAAAAAAGCACTTTTATGTGTAGGGATTACATGTAAACTGGTGTTGGCACTGGCAACATTAATATACTTTGTCTAATTTAAAAATATTATCTTTCTACAGATTTTAATAACAGAACAGGTATTTGTACTACATTAGAAATTGATGCCAAAGTCAATGTGTGTAGAGAACTACGAATTCCATGAGTGCAATTACATCTGTAAGGTGTAAGCAAAGTGCAAAGAAAATTTGACAGGGCTGGGAAAAGCTTGGGATTGGAGACTGCCTACTGGTCTTGTAGCATACCTTAGTACAGGTCCCAGAATCAATGAAGAGTTGGTCACTACCACCTGTACTCCAACTTCAGGTCACTGTTGTTTGTTGCATTGTACTCAATTGTACATACCTGCACACACACACACACACACACACACACACACACACACAGAGGGAGAGAGAGTTACACATAAATAATTATAAAGTGAATATTTAAAAATGCTATTTCCCAAATTAATTAAAATGTCTTTGATCTAAAAATGTGAAAAACATTTTCTAAGTCATGTTTGTTTGCAACAAATCCATCAAGCTCCCTAATGACATTCGGGTTTGTGTTTCAGTGACCAAATGTACCCCCAGAGCTGTTACTTACTTCTATAGTCATAGGATGCCTTTTTGTCTACCCTTACCTTTTTTTCCCTTTATATCTCTGTGTATTGGAAAGCATCAACCTCTGCAGGACATTACTTATCATTTGTGGTTAAGTGACTTTCATTAGTCTGTTTTCTTTTAAACTAAATATCCCTCCACAGACATTTTGTGTATATCTAATGAGATCTTTGGCCTGCAGTCAATACTTATTTGCAGTAAAATCTTGGCATGAATGTATGTACATCTTCCCCATTATAAGGTATGCACTATCTATACAGGTGTAATCTTTGCCTGACACTCCAAGTTCCCAACTTCTATAACTTTTGCATTTTCCAGGCAAATTGTAAAGGTTATAACACTATATCAGCTTACCCATTTTATTAGAGGACCAATAAAATAGTTTAAACAAAATAAAAATATGGATGTTGTATTCATGTGCCTATTCTAAGAGAAAAAGCATGCGGATTAGTTGTAATAATTCTTCTTGCATCCCTAGACATCCTGTTTCTTACGGTTCTACCTTTTGTCCTGGTACCTTCCTTATTCTAGGAGAAAAATTGAGCATGCAAATTTTCTGTCATTATTTCAGCCAATGGGAAAAAGAAAGCTAAAATAATGAGCATGCAGCTTCCTTTTAAGAATGTGGCCCAGAAATCTCAATAATCATTTCTGCCCTTGGGCTCACATTTAAAATACCATACCCAACAATGATGGAGGGTGATCAGCATTACCTACGTCTAGACTCCTTCTTCCCAGCTGAAACTGTTGGTTTTCTTGTCAAAAGCATGCAGTGGGTAGCTGTTGAGTACAGAAGACCATTAAAATGATACAAAAAGAGTGGTAATGTATTCCTCATATATAGCTTTCAAAGTTTGGATCTAATTTATGGATAAGTACAACTGCTAAACTGGACTTTGAGAATGGCAAGCTTTCTTTGAGAAGAGTTCTAACTGGGTCTGGATTATTTCCTTAATTTTTGTATCATCAATAGCTTTATCCATGCCTTTCCCCTACCTCCAACTAAGTAATGGCACAGGTAAATCCCTACCTCCTTAGCCAGAGGACCATCCTGTTGATTTCTCCTTGGGTTTGTGTGGGCAAATACATCTTCTTTGGGAGTGGCTTTTTCTTGGTTTGAACTTTAAAATTCTTCAAGCCATTACTTAGCCAGTGACAAAATGAAGGCCCCTTTCTCCTGGGTTGATCAGATAGTGAAAAGATGTATGCAGTTATGTTAGAGAATTTGAGGCACGGCTTCAATGAATGTGGAAGGGTATTCAAGTCAAAAGACCAATCTGGCATCTATTTGGTAAATGTTAATCATTGGGAATGAAACCTGGTCATTGATAGCACTAAACTCTCATTGGCTATATCACGAAGGGAAGTCATAATCTTCAAGCACAAGTGTTGCATATATTATCTGAATGGGTGTGTGAGAAAGAGAGGGAATTCAAAACTTGGGATGCTGGACATTGGTAGTGGTTCTCAAGATGAGGTTAGATAAAGGGGGTTCATCCAGAATGTCATGCCTGCTGAATTTCTAGAACTTAGGCTGAATCCCTGTGGTTTACAAAGGTTTAGTTGGTGATAAAGAGCCATGGAAGCCTGGAGGTGGGGAACCACTAACCAATAGGATAGGTTGTCAGAGAACAAGTTAATCTGAGGGAGGAATAATAATATAGCTAAACACACTGATGTAATCCAAGTCTCTGTCCAGGACTAAACAAGGGTCAGCTCAGACTGTCCTAAAGATGTGCATGGCCAGATTTGCAAGGGATAACTAGAGATTATATGCACAGAAACCACACCTTAACTTTCCAGTGCTGAATGGTGATCAATTTGCAAAATCCTTTTGTGCAAAAGATTACTCCAAGGAAGAAACATTCTATCCTTCGAAGGTAACAGGAGCCATTGACATCAATACAGACTTGACCGTGGTAGGGACACAAAACCAGACATGGTCCTCAGATGTAGCTCAGACCCTGATGTCACTATTGCACCAGATGGCAGTACAGGCTACCCAGATCATCTTAGCCCCAACAGAAACATGGCTCTTGGACACTAATGTGGACTCAAGTGGCTGTCCACATCCTGGATATTCACTTGGTCTTCAGTGGTAACTGAAGCCATCAACATTAACAAAGAAGCTGGCTGCCATAGTGTCCTAGCCATGGCCCTTAGAAGCACTTCTGGCCTGGATATTATCATGGCGCCAGGTGGCAATACAGGGTACTCAACTTGTCATGACCCTAGCAGCAGCAAGGCCCTCAGATACTAACATGACTACTGGTGGTAGATGTCACCATGGCCCCAAATAGCAGTATAGGCCATTATTGTTATTATGGCACAGCTATAGCATGACTCTCAGACACTGACATGGCCTCAGGTGGTGGATCAGACCTTGGGCATCTACAAGGCCTTCAGTAGTAACAGGAGCAATGATACCAACACATACCCTGGCTGCACTAGGGCCAGGAAACCAGGCATGTTCCTCAGTTTCAACCCAGGCCAGGTGTCACCATGGCACTGGATGGCAGCTCAGACCACTCAGATTAGCATGTCCTCTGTGATGGCACATCCCTATGACACCCAACCAGCCTATAGGTGTTGGCCCAGACTCTGTGGATCCATGTGGCATTTGGTGGGAACATGGGCCACAGATGTCAACATAGACCCCTACTGTGGTAAGATCACAGATCCAGTCATGGCTCTTGGCAGCAGCCCAGGCTAAAGGCTATGAGGGTGCCCAGGACTAGACCACCCCCTATGACCACATTGGTATCCTAGGGTAACACTGGTGCTGGGTCCATGCTGATCTGAATGGTCTCTTCTAACACTAGGACCATCTGGGTTAGAGCTGTTGCTAAGGGCCTTGCCTGGTCTCATGACACTACAGCAGCCACAGTCTGAGTTGATATCTCTGCCTGCTGTTACCATCCATTGAAGGCTATACAGCTATCTCGGGTCTGTCTGTCACTTGAGGCCACGTTGGTATTATAGGACCATGGCAATTCCTGGGACATACTGATCTAAGTTGCCTGTGCTGCCATTGAGTTGTGGTGACATCTAGCCTGAGCTGCTGCCAAAGGTCACGCTTGGGTCCATGCTCCTGCTGTAGCTGGGGTCTGTGTTGATCTCCTAGTCCTAAGTAACCACAGGGTGGACATAGGAACCATGTGTCTTGAAATCTATGGGCTATGTGGAGTCTGCACTGGCCTTTTGGCTCTGAGATAGCTGGACATATATCTTATGGGAGAGCTGGCCTCAAGGCTTGGGAGAGTGGCCCCATAACCACGAGCATGGAAGAGCTCAGTGTACCCCTCGTCTGAAGGGGACAGTCCCAGTGGTCTGTACTGACCAAATCAACTACTACTCAGACTCACATGCAGGTCTTTGAGTTGGCCCACCCCAACATCTATGCTGTCTATGACCTGTGAAGGGACTGGTCTGGTGTACCGGAAGTAAGGGACCTTGAACAAGACCAACAACTCTTTTCAATGTACATTTGTAAGTAAAGTTAATTGGACAAGGGTATATATTTTGTGACACAATACACCTCCCAATGTAACTGAGACAAATAAAGAGATTTGAATAAGATTTTGGAGGAGTGAAGTGGTTTTTTGATTGATTGTTTCTAATTCTTTTAAAAACTTAAAAGTTTTCTTTAGGAGAAGACACTGCTGAGGTTAGGGGCAGATATGAGGGATTAGGAAATGAGGGGTATTAGATGCATAATGTGGAACTCCCAAAGAATCAAAAAATAGTTTAAAGAGGAAGGAAGGAAGAATAAAAAGAAAGTAAGATTAATTCCATCCTTCATGGAAGCTCCTTAAGAAAGATGGTAAAAACACTCAAAATAGCACCAGGAAGTCCCTGAAACGGACAAGGTTCACTAGCACCCTCTTTCTCAAAAGTAAACAGTAAAGACTACTGAGTGTCTTCCAGACAAACCAATCTGCAAAGAAAATTCCCAGGCACGACAAGCTGTGCGGAAGACAAAGATCACGTCAGCTAACTGGAAGAGGTTCAGACTAACTGAGTAAGTTGGAAAGGATACTCTATAGTATGTTGAGCTGCCACAAAACATGAAGCTGGACCAGATTGCTGTTCCATACAACACTGTCTCTGACCAGGGAACTCATTAACAGACAAGTAAGTATCTAAGGAGCCATGGAGCATGCCTCTTGCTATCTTGCTTAAATGCTCAGGTTTAGCTATCTTTCTTTTCCAGTCAAGGCTACATACCTAAGGATGGCTGGGCCATTCACATCAACTAGTAATCAAGACATTCCCCCATAGACATACCTATAGGTCAGTCTACTTGGGGTAACCCTTCAGTTGTGGCACCCCGACATAGCTAGGGTTTGTATTGCTGTGAAGACACACCATGATCATGGCAACTCTTATAAAGGAAAACATAAGTGAGGTGGCACATTACAGTTTCAGAGTTTCAGTCCATTATCATTGTGGCAAGGAACATGGCAGAGAGCATGGTGGCATGCAGGCAGACATGGTCCTGGCTATGACTTGATCACAAGGCAACAGGAAATCAGCTGAGACACTGGACAGTATCCTGAGCATAGGAAACCTGAAGCCTGTCCCCACAGTGACATACTTCCTCTAACAAGGCCTTATCCACTTCAACAAAGTCACACTTCCTATAGTGTCACTCCCTTTGAGATTATGGGGGCCACTCCTATCAAAACTACCACCCCTATGGGACTTGAGGCTGTATCATGTTGATAATTAAAACTAACTTCTAACTTGAGATTATGGGGGCCACTCCTATCAAAACTACCACCCCTATGGGACTTGAGGCTGTATCATGTTGATAATTAAAACTAACTTCTAACTTGAACCCTGTTTAGTAGTCTTTGAGAATGTTCTTTCACTTGAAGACTTTATAATGTTCAAAGAATGAGGTAACACCATATATTCAGTTATTTACAAATTCTAACCCTAAGAAAAGTTTGCAGTAATTGTCTGGTAATATGGGTTTGATTATTGTGTAAGCCAGATATTTACAGTCAATTCCTCAACATCAAGTTTTGTTCTAGACAGGAGATGATGAAGACATTCTGTCTGTCCTTGCCCCTTGATTGCCCTTAGGCTCACTATTTTAATGCCTTAGTCCTGTGGTCACTTCCATCTTGCATGCTATTTTATGTTATCAAATCAGACCATATTTTCTTAAAGTTGGTATTTAATTTAATTCAAATTTCTTTTTGTCTTTAGGATTCAGAGATTATATTTTATAATGTGAAATTTTTACTAAAGGCATATTCATTATCTTCCCTTAACTTTGCTGCAAATAACCAATTAAGATGTTAACACAATTAAATGTTTTGAAGAAGTGTCTGCCTTCTATTGTGTTCTGCTTTATCTTGCTGCAGGATTTGGTCTGTTTCCTGTACTATCTTAGAAAAATACTTCTGATAAAATTTGAAGTTTTAAAGGGCTTCAGGCCTAGGGTGATTTCCCTCCTTCTTTGAGATCCTTTACCTGATATATTCAGACACTATTCCATATGCAATTTAATGAGATCTGGTGACATATATTGTATTTGAAAAGAGTTCAGGACAGACTATAATGAATATAGAGAAATAAAGTTGCATGATCACACAGAGATGGAGGTACTCACACAGTACATATTATATGCATATGAGTTAATAATATATAAAACAATTCTACTGGAACTAAGAGAAGGAATGATGAAAATAACAAAGAAATTCACAGGCAAATGAAGGGAACTAGGAAAAAAGCACCCTGAGTGAGGTAACCCAGTCTCAGAAAGACAAACATGGTATGTACTCACTCATAAGTGGATAATAGATGTAAACTACAATCCACAGCTCCAGAGAAGCTAGGTAACAAGGAACACCCTGGTAAATATCCCAACTGTCATCATGAAGTCTTTGTCCAGTAGTTGATGGAACCAGATGCAAAGATCCACAACCAAGTACTAGGTCTAGCTCTGGGAATCCAGTTGAAGAGAGGGAAGAGGAAATACATGAGCAAGAGAGGCCAAGAACATAAAAGAAAAATCTACATAGACAGCTGAACCAAACTGGGCAATCACTAACTCTAGACTGACAGCCATGGAGCCTCCATGGGACAGAAGTAGGCCTACTTCATGTAAGAGACTATTGGGTAGCTGGATATCTCTGAGGGGCACCTGCAGGACTAGTATCTATCCATGGTGTTAGCTTGATGAAGCCCATTTCCTAGGATGGGATGCCATGCTTACACTTAATGCAGGGCAGGGGTGCTTGGTCCTGCTTCAACTTAATGGGCTCCTATAGAGAATCAATCTATAGGAGCTTTACTCTGTGGGAGGAGAGCTGTGAGAGAATAAGTAGAAAATAAATGGATAAATATCACTTGCCAAAGTTAAATAAAGAACAGATAAGCAATTAAAATAGACCTACAACCCCTATGGAAATAGAAGCAGTCATCAAAAGACTCCCAACCAAAGAAAGCCCAGGTCCAAATGGCCTCAGTGCAGAATTCTACCAGAAATTGAAAGAGCAGCTTATACCAATTCTTCTCAAAGTATTCCACTCAATAAAAGCAGAAGGGTCTTTGCCAAACTCTTTCTACAAGGCTTTAATAACCTTGACACCCAAGACACACAAAGACACAACTAAGAAAGGGAACTTCAGGCCATTATCACTTATGAACATTGATGCAAAAATACTCAATAAAATACTGGCAAATCGGATCCAAGTAGGTTTCATACCAGGTATGCAGGCATGATTCAACATATGAAAATACATCAATTTAATCCACCATATAAACAAGTTGAGAAACAAAAATCAAATGATCATCTCGCTATATTCAGAAAAAGCCTTTGACAAAATCCAACACCCATTCATGATAAAGGTCTTGGAGAGATCTGGAATAACAGGAACATACCTAAACATAATAAAAGCTACAGCAAACCAAGAGCCAACATCAAACTAAATGGACAGAAACTCAACACAATTCTGCTAAAATCAAGAACAAGACAAAGCTGTCCATTCTCTCCATACGTTTTCAATATGTACTTGAAGTTCTAGCTAGAGCCATACACCAACAAAAGAAGATAAAGGGCTTACAAATTGGAAAGGAAGAGGTCAAACGTCCACTATTTGCAGATGATGTAATAGTTTACATAAGTGATCCAGGGAACTCCTAAAGCTGATAAATACTTTTAGCAAAGTGGCAATATACAAGATCAACTCAAGAAAATCAGTAGCACTACTATATACAGATGATAAAAGGGCTGAGAGAGAAATCAGTGAAACGTCACCCTTGACAATTGCCACAAACGACATAAAATACCTTAGGGTAATGCTAAATAAACAAGTTAAAGACCTGTATCTCAAGAACTTTGAGTCTTTAAAGAACGAAATTAAAGAAGACACCAAAAGGTGGAAAGATCTCCCATGCTCTTGGATAGGTAGGATCAATGTAGTAAAAATGGCAATCCTGCCAAAAGCAATCTACAAATTCAATGCAATCCCCATTAAAATACCAGTGCAATTCTTCACAGACCTTGAAAGAACAATAATCAATTTAGTATGGAAAAACAAAAGACCCAGGATAGCCAAAACAACCTTCCTCAACAGAGCAACATCTGGAGGCATCACCATCCCTGACTTCAAGCTCTATTATAGAGCTATAGCCCTGAAAACAGCTTGGTAATGTAGACCAATGGAATTGAATTGAGCACCGTGATATTAACCCATACATATATGAAAATCGGATCTTCCACAAAGTAGCTAAAAATATACAATGGAAACAAGAAAGCATCTTCAACAAATGTTGCTGGCATAACTGGATATTGGCATGTAGAAGAAAGCTGATAGATCCATGTCTATTGCCAGGCACAAAATTAAGTCCAAATGGATCAAAGACCTCAACATAAATCCAGGCCACACTGAACCTCTTAGAAGAGAAAGTGGGTGGTACCCTTGAACGAATTGGTACAGGAGATTGCTTCCTGAATATAACACCAGTAGCACAGACAGTAAATACATGGGACCTCCTGAAACTGAGAAGCTTCTGTAAGACAAAGGACATATTCAACAAGACAAAAAGGCAGCCCACAGAATGGGAAAAGATATTCACTAACCCCACATCTGACAGAGGGCTGATCTCCAAAATATACAAAGAACTGAAGAAGCAAGTCTCTAAAACACCAAAGGATCCAATTAAAAAGTGGGCTACAGAACTACATAGAGAATTCTCAATAGAGAAGTCTAAAATGGCAGAGAGGCACTTGAGAAATCCTTAGCCATCCATGAAATGCAAATCAAAACAACTCTGAGATACCATCTTACTCCTGTCTGAATGGCTAAAATCAAAAACACCAATGACAATTTATTCCAGAGAGGTTGTGGAGAAAGGCAAACACTCCCCCACTGCTTGTGGGAGTGCCAACTGGTACAGCCACTTTGGAAATCAGTATGGAGTTTCCTCAGAAAAATGGGGATAAGCCTACCACAAGACCCAACAATTCCACTCTTAGGCATATATCCAAAAGATGCACATTCATACAACTAGGACATATGTTAGACTATGTTCATAGCAGCATTATTTGTAATAGCCAGAACTTGGAAGCAACCTAGGTGGCCCTCTACTGAAGAGTGAATAGAGAAAATGTGGTAGATTTACACAATGGTGTACTATTTAGCAGACAAAACAATGGAATCCTGAAATTTGCAGGCAAATGGGTGTCACTAGAAGAAACCATCCTGAGTGAGGTAAACCAGTCACAAAAAGACAAACATGGTATGTACTCTCTCATATATGGATTTTAGACATAGTTCTGGGGAGTGCCAGCCTACAATCCCATGGCCAGAAAGTCTGGGAAACAGAACCTTCATTCAACAGCTGATGGAATCAGAGGCAGACTCCCACAGGTAAACACTGAGCTGAACTCAAGGAAACCAGTGACAGAGAGGGAGGACTGATCACCAAAGGCATTAAGACTGGGCTTGTTTAACCCCCAGAAACAGCTGACCTGACAAGGTTTAGCTCTTGAATCCCAGACTGATGGCTGGAAATCCAGCATGGGACTAATCAAGACCCCCTGAATGTGGGTGGCATTTAGGAGGCCTAGGCAATATATTGAGCCTTGGGTAGTAGATCAGTATTTATCCCTCACATGCAAATGGACTTTGGTTGCCCTTCCAACAATGAGAGATGCACTCTCACCCTGGATTAATGGGGGAGGGTCTAGGCCCTGCCCTGGATGAAATGACAGACTACTGACACTCCCATGGAGGGCCTCACCCTCCCTGGGGAAATGAGGGGATATTGGGGTCATTGTTGGGAGGGTGTGGGAGGAGGGGAGGAAAAGGGAGAAGGATCTGGGACTGACAAGTGAAGCAACCTTGTTTTTAATTTAAATTTAAATTTAAAAATAAAAATTAAAAAAAACAACATTTCAGTCCCTGGAAAAAATTACCATTATGGCATTATTTCAGCAAAGATTGTTTTTTGAATACTTGATTATACTTTTTAGTTTTGTTATACTTTTTATTATTTTTAGATCTAGAAAATTCCATGACTGAAATATTAATTTATAATATGGACAACTAAAGATTTTCTGAATATTCCCATTTTATAAATCGTGTTCTGATGTGTGTTATTGGTGGGGGTTAGGTACTTTTTAAATCCTCTAATCATACACTGACTATTTAAAGATTTTATTAGAAATAGAAAAGTCATTCAGCCTTATTGAATGGGAGAGGGGCTTGGCCCTGCCCCAACCTATCCTGCCAAAATTTGTTGACTCTTCCTGGGAGCTCTCATCTGTGAGAAGGAGTGTACTGAGTGGGGATGAGCTAGGGGCAAGGTGAATGACGGGTGGGCGGGAGAACTGTGGTTGGAATGTAAACTGGAATTTAAAAGAGTAAATAAACTATAAAAATGAAGAAAAAATTCACTATGCTTTTATAAGCAAAAAATAAAATTCTATTTTAAAGGTTCAGAAAAGAAAATAAAAAGAAAGCAGAAGTAAAACTGTCTGGCAACAAAGAGTCCAATAGAGAGAATAACAATAAAAAGGAAGTAAGGAGCAGGATACTCCTCAAAGCACATATGCTTCATGGCCAGAGTTTTGGAATGAGAGGTTCTAGTATTCAAAAGGCCCCCAGTCAGTGATTGTCAAGAACAAGTAACAGAAAGATGCTTACTATAGGTGTATTAACTTGCTGGTCTTGACTTTGTGTGGGAGTAGCAGGTAAACCCCCACAGACAACCAGACTCTCCTCTCTGTTTTCTACTCACTCAGCCAGCTTCCTAGCATCTTCACCCTGTTTAGAAAACTCATACTTTTCTTGATAAAAAAGATTTTTAAAAAAGAAGCTCTTTATCATTTCCTCTGACTTCTGTACCCTCAAAATGGCTAATTTGTCACATCAAACCAAACACCCCACAGTTTGTTGAACCTTTGAGTGCAGTTTCATTGTTCCAATTATTTTTAATTATGATTGTTCTCCCTGTCTATGGATTACCCACAACCAGGCTGCATTTTCACAGTGGCATATTTCTTTATAAAGTTGATAAACATTCTTGAACTCTAAATTGTGCTCAATGTGTCACCATGCCACAGCTCTGAGATTCAATAATAAAATGTGAACCAGGAGTCCACATCAGAACAAACAGGGTCATCATCAAATAACTGCTGAGATTAGGCTCGTTTTTATCACCGGTTAATTACTCTGTCTGTTGTATTGAAGAGAAAATGCAAAATCCCTTTTACAGAGGGCATTGAGACCAGTGTGGTGTGTTAGCTGTGTTAGCACTTTGATCTCTGCAATTTTCTATGGTAAATATAAGCACAGACTTATCCCTCGATTCTATGGGTATTGAGCACCACTTATTCGTTTGTGTATCAGGGAAAGGCAGGAATCAGCTGTAATTCCTTCTTGAAAAGGTTTTTATAGTGCACTTAGGGAAACAAACGTGTCATACAAAAGTTTGTGAATGACTGAAAGCATGTTTATGGATATCAAGCTTTAAAAAGGGAAAGATCTGTGGTCATTTTTAGTTGCTATTTGCCATCAGTAAGATATTTTTTTTAAAAACCTGCCAAGAATGTGTCCAAAAGGAAGGTTTGTTTGTCACTTATTTTTAATATTCATCACAGAATGAGGAAGTCAAAAGAATAAAGTTCATGAAGGATAGCCAAAAAATTATATCATGGATAGTGTTTCTTCTCCTCAGTTCATTCCCTCACATTTCCTTACTTCACAAAGTCTTTCTGAGCTATAACGTTTAACAAGGAGCAAGATAAAAGAAACTAACATGTTTTTGCAGGCTCTCTGGTACATATCTATGTGAAATATGCAAGGATTCAGAAAGAATTGCACCTAGTGCCTTGGCATGAGTCCAAATAGTCCAAAAAGTAAGCACTGACCCAAACTCCTGGAATCCAGTTTCAGAGAGGGAGGAGTGAGGAACAAAGGAGTCAAGATCATGCTGGGAAAACACTCAGAAACACATGGCCTGAGCAAGTGGAAGCTCATGGACAACTGGGGAACCAACATAGTCCAAACCAGGCCCCCTGAAGGTGGGTGCCAGCTAGGAGCACTGGGCAGTCTATGGGACCTCTGGCAGTGGAACCAGGATATATCTGCGGAGCCCATTTCCCATGGAGGGATACTCTCTTAGCCTAGATACACTAAAGGGAGGGCTTAGGCCCTGCCCCAAATGTTTTCACAGATTTTTATGATCCCTCATGGAAGGCATCACCCTCCCTGGGGAGCAGATGAGGATTGCGATGGGGGGGGTCGATGAGGGGCATGGGAGGATGAGAGGAAGAGTGAACTGGGATTGATATGTAAAATAAGATTGTTTCTCATTTAAATAAAAGCTGTAAATAGTTTCTGTTCCCTATCATGTTATAGCAGACAAACACAAAAGCTTTGATTCCTGCAATAAAGTAGTGATTATCAGAATATATCAAAAGCCACTACGTATACTTGTGTCACTTACATTGAACTAGGCAGCACAGAAATTGAACATTTTCCTCAGTAAATTTTTATTTCATTGGTTGTCTGGTATTTGTTTAAATTGAATTTTGAGTTGTAAGTGAGAAATAGCATTTATTGTTCCTTCATTTCTAATTTTCTTCCTTTTGGGTCCTTTCTGAACATGGAGAAGAGGACACTCTTTTCTTACATTTCTGAGGAAATATTTTGTAGACTAGCTAAGTATCTCTGGTTGGGGTGTGAAGAGACAGCTTAGTAGCTAAAATCCATCTTGTCTAAACATGGAGACCTGTGCTTAGACTCAGTGTTTGGGTGTGGTGCAGGTATAGTCCCAGTACTGGGAAAGCAATTGGGAAGCAGGGGGAGCCCAGGAATCTACTGACTAGCTCATCAAGCTGAAGTGAGAAATCTAGATCAGTTAGAGAACAATATAAAAACAAACAAATAAACAAACAAAACAAAAACAAAAAAATGAAAAGCTATAGAGGTAATTTCCCAAAATCCATTTCTCACCTTAACATATTCAAACATGAGTGTGTGTGACTACATCTACAAATACATAAACGTATGCACAGGTATGAACACATACACACATGTGTGGAAGTATGTGGGGATGTAATTCCTTTTTATTTCAATTTTAGTGGCATAAAGCATGCTAGAAACTACTGAACACATGACATGTTACTGCATGAACATGATACAAAGAAGAATGTCCCATTCTAATATAACCAGGAAAGCTACCACTGTCATGTCTCTTGGTGACCCACTACCAAACACACAGAATGATACTAAAGCCAAAGGAATAGAGGAAACATTTTGCTCAAATGAGGTACAGCAGCCACACTAAACTGCACCCCTATGAATTGCTGTTTTCAAAATATGCAAGAACAGTTGTCAGAGAATGAGAGGCAAAGTGTTAATATTCTAAATATGCAGCATCTTACTCTGCTCACAGGCAAATATTTGCTGCATATGACATATAGAAAATCACACATAACTTTACTCACTTCCTTAATAACAACTATGTATGTGTATCACTGGTTTGCCAATAACATCAAATACTCCTTAGGATATGGTTATCTTAAGGTAAATTGATCCTAATTTCTAATGCTCAAGGAGTAAGAATAGAGTATGTTTTCCTGTTGCTTCTAGAAGTTATGGACCGATTAAGGGAGAAAAAGTTGCAGAGTAATTGTTTTTAGTCTCCTGTCAGTTATATAATTACGAATGTATAGACTATGGGGTGGGGGAAGACTTTTGGTTTAGTGTTAGGAAGAGAAGAAGGGAAAGGAGAGCTCTTCATTTCTGAGCCCATAGAGTGAGTCCTTTACCCTGTGGGTCCTCCTCTTTCATCTTATTCTTAGATACCTTAGCTCTTTTCTTCTTCCTTATTCTTAGAAACCTTAATTCTCTTCTTTTTATCTTGTATCAGGTTCAAAGACTAAACTCTTCAAATTTCAGAAAAGACTATGGGCTTATCATACCCAAATTACTTATAATCTCCTCTTTCTACCAACATTCATGCTTCTTTTTAAACATGCACATGTGCACACACAGAATTTTTCTATGGTCCCACATAAAATGTGTAACTTGACTCTATAATTGCCTAAAACTTACATACTGCCAAAATTGGTCTAAATTTGTTCCCAGAGACTAAATTTTTTCACATAGTTCATTTTCATGCCAATATCTGAAAATTACATAAAATGGAAACATTTTTTCAAAGTTTATGTAGCAGCTACTTTATTTTGTATTGTTCATTGTTGGCCAAAATGACTATTGTTTTTATTGAAAAGATAATTGCATTATTACAATAGGAGAAATATGAACCATTTGGGCTACTCTTTGGTGTGAAAAGAACCTCTTTCTTCCTGATGACAGACCAAGTAATGCAAGAGTGTACAATGAGCTATGACCTCAAAGCAAGATGCTCTGGGTGGCAGAGGAGAAGAGTAGGAACATGTATGAGATGGGACTTGAAGTGTGTGTGTGTGTGTGTGTGTGTGTGTGTGTGTGTGTGCTTACATGAAAATGAGGATAAATATGTGATTTATTATATATTCTAAAAGATAAAATATTTGCTTGTTCAATAATGCACTTCCTTAGTGTGCTTTAAGTTCAAAGAAGACAGAAAATCATGATTATACATGTTTCCCAGCCTGGAGTCGCGTTAGATGCATGGATTTTGCTTTGATCATTCTTTGCTATTGAGTAAACCATTGACCATTCCTAATGTATCATTAACTCTCTTTTATATTGAAGCACAAACATTATGCATACGTATAGGAAAAATAATACAGCTTGAAAAGAGAAGTATCTAAAACCCATTCTGGGAATAAATATCCAATCAAATGTTTATTATACCACTATCTATTATCTATTTTTTACCTTAAAACATCAAACATTGTAGCATTATTACTACAGAAACTAAACAAAGAATTCCCTAGGAAAACAAGAAACATGTCTCTAACCAGGAGTAATTATTAGTAAGTTTTAGTATCTGCACATTTATAATTATGGAGGATATCTTCTTTCTATTTATTGTATCATTAGGATTACAATCAGAAGCTATCATTTGCTAGAGGAAAGCTTCATAGAAATGAGCTGAGAGGCCATGAGGCCAAGTAGTCAGATATAATCTATCTGACATTCAAAGTAAGGAAGCCATATGAGATCTGTGTGTCTGGCCAGAAGTAACCAATGATTAAGGAATCAAGCTTAAGCAGCTGGGATGCCTGTTTAGGAATGAACACAAGAGCAAGTATTTCACAATGGAATTTTCTGAAATCCAGGCATATACTGGTGAGTTGGAACAGAATCAAATACAATATGGTGTAAGAAGAAACAGAACCAAGCCAAGTACTTAAGCAACAAGATAAATTAGTGAGAGTCATTAAATAACTTGAAGCAAGAAATTTTTATTTCAGATGTATTTATGTTATGTTATAGGGTAGATTGCCCATGGACCCTGATTGCCAGAAGGATGGAAGTACCAAGCAGCCTCTACGTGTTCCTCACAGGAGTCACAATTTACAGTCCACTGCAGCTACTGAGGTTCAAGTGTAGAAAGTTGTCAAATGAGTCATAAACTTTCCGCATACAGATGGAGGCTTTGGAAACTGTTGGTAATTCTTCCTTCCAGTCATCTTGTGTCTCCATCTTTTGACTTCAATTACAATACATTTTGGAAGACATACTGCTTCTAAATTGTCCTTAAATGTAAACCCAACATTTTGCTCTTAGACATGAAGACCTGAAAACCTCCAATTAGCAATTTAATAACAGGTAACTATGAGCAATGATTGAGTTTGCCTCTCAACTAGTGACCCAGAATTCACTTGGCTGATATGATGGTGAGAGAGCCTGTAAAATTGCATCTTTACTTCAGAATGCATATTAGGTGACTCTCCAAAGGGCAGATTGACAGAAGAGGTCTTAAACACAAGACACAAATGTGGAACTAACCAAATAACATCTCTCAAACATCTGTGTCCTCTCTGCATTTATTCAAGCTAAGCTGCGTGTTTTCTTTCTCTGGATCCCATCCAATAAATTAAAAATTAAAAAGGCTAACAAAGACAAAAGAAGAAGTAGCGAGTTTCGATCATAGTCTTTCAAAAATCAGCCTTAACGAACCTAATGTTTTGGAATGCAATATGAACAGATAAGATAAGATATGGGAAGTGAGATGTCAGGGGATTTAATGACTGTACAAAATTTGCCAGCATTCTTACACTAACAACAATAGAAACGAGAGATAGGACTTTGTGGCCTAAGATGCAGCGCATAGAGGCATATAGATGCAGTTCATAGTTGACTAACAACCCCTCAGGCAGGACAGTCTACATATACTTGGAGGACATTTATTTCCTTACTTCTAATCTGTAACACAACAGTTTTCATCTGTTCAAGAACCTATATTAAGCAGGATTAATCTTTTACTATTGTAATACTTTTTAATGAACAAACTGTTTAGATGATCAATGCATCAGAAAGATTTGTAATGGTTGGATGTGCACTCTATTAACCAATTGTAGAGGGAAGGTTAAGCTCTACAAGTAATTACATATAATCTCCTTTTCCTCACTTGTCAAAGAATAGTGCACAAGAAGCTGTGAAAAAAGCTCTTTGACTTTCAGCAGTGAAGTTAGATGTTGTAGATAGATGGTTTTGTAGTTTAATGTCAATAATAGTTGCATATTTTTGAACACTTGGTCTCTAAGTTGGTGGCAATAGGAAAAGAATCCATTAAGTCATAGAACTTTGCATGGCAAAGTGGTGATTGGGAATAGGCCTCAATGATATATAGTTCATCCCATTTCCTGTTTACTCTCTGTTTCCAAAGGAACAATGCATTGTAATCAGTCAGCCTCTTGCTTCTGCTGACAAGTATTGTAGAATATTATTTTAAGATGTGTTACATTGGTTTATGCTGTGGAACATTAGTTTAATGATGCAAACATGCGCTGCATTCCTTTATTTTACATTTTTTAGCTCTGTTAAGCTGTCTTTGCCTGTCTAAAATATCCGAATGGTCTAATAAAGAGCTGACTGGCCAATAACAAAGGAGGAGAATGGATAGGCAGGGTTGGCAGGCAGAGAGAATAAATAGGAAGAGAAGTCTGGGAAGAAAAGTTTGGGGAGCTAGGTAATGAGACGGAGAGGAGGAAATCAGGGACCAGGCACCCAGCTACACAACCAGCAAAGGAGTAATAAAAACTAAATGGATATAGAATAGGTAGATATAAAAGCTCAGAGGCAGACAGGATAATTAGTTAAGTAAAGCTGGCTCGAAATAAGCCAAGCTAAGGCCCGGCGTTCCTAAGAAATAATAAGTCTTTGTGTGTATTTATTTGCAAGCTGGGTGGCAGCCCCCCAAAGAATAAAAGAGTATTAAAAATAACAATTGCCAAGTCTTCTATACTGTGATAGTCTGTCTTTGAAAACTGTTAGTTTTCTTAACTTGTGGTTTTCATGTGTTTCATTATGGCTATGAGGAAGAGTTAAGCAGTACAGATTCATTTCCATAATGTATTACAAAAATATTGATTTGTGATGTAAGGAAACCCACAAATTAGTACATGAAAAACTAATACTATGTTTGTATAAAAGTATGAATTTTAAATACTTGTCAAGTAGAACTTAATTCATCCTGTGGGACTAAATAAATGTATCAATCTGCTAATCATTTTATGTCTTTGTTTAAGTGAGAGACTGTGTCTTAAGAGAATAAGAGAGATAGAACAAGATGCCTACATCTTCTTCTGCTTTAGCATGTGTGCTTGGGCATACAAAACACACACACACACACACACACACGAGGAAACAAGAGGATGACATCATTGATTCACATTTTATTGACCCATATTTTTCCTATAGATTCTGCTATGAGCTCTGGTTACATAATCTGGCACATACTCAGGCTTCACTGTAGCAGCTTATTAGCTGGACCACATTAGCACATGTGGAGACAGCTTCCCTAGAGTGGATTGTATTCTGCCTGTAATGATCATTCATGTGATGTTTCCCTGTGAATGCTTGTTAGCTAGAATAATTGAGAAGTAAAAAGAAGAATGCTTCTTGTTTGGGAGTGTGGATCTCTGTGATTTAGGAAATGATGAAAATGGCTCAGTGGTTAGGTTTGCTCCTCCCTTTCAAATCACTTTACATGTAAGTTTTCTTTAACTCTGAAGTCACTGTTATTACCTACACTTTAAAAGTAAGAAAATTTGGCAGGCCAAGGTTGAACAAGTAGATACACACTTAAATTTTATGGTTGAAAGTATTAGTGTAAGAATGGGAAGTATGATCTACTAGTATAAGTGATCTAAAATATTGTAGTTCAGGCATGGAGTGGTCAGTGGGGAGATAGTAAAATACGTGGAATGTAACGCAATTATATCAAATATATGGATGGAGCTACATGTTCCATCAAAGATGCGAAAGTTTATGTCTACATGTGTGGAGAGAAACTCAGATTAATGTGATTTTAATAAGGGTCCTTTTATTCATTTGAATTTTGTATTGTTATTGAATATCTGTTAGGTGTCAACTACAGGATAATAATAAAAATATTTCTGGAGCCAGATCAAAGAAACTTTGATATGTTCCAGTTGTTAATAGATTTAGGATATTTCTATATTGTAAATGTAGGCTTTACAGACTCACATTTTTTACCTCATTACTGACTTCAGTAATTCTGTGCTTTTACCTTAAAAATTAAAGGCTGCTCAAAGTGCTTGATTAACACAGCAATAAGCCCAGGAGAATATTTTCTGTCTGCAAAGCTGGAGACTGGATTCCTTGTCATAATACTTCCTTTTCAATTTTTCCATCGAAAAGATGAATCTTTGAAGGTACCTAAACTTCAGAGAGTGTCACTATACCCTTTGATTCTATGTGTTCGCTTTCAAAAGATTTGAGATTCTGATTTGAAATTATCAAATACTTGTGATGAGCTTTCAAACAACATGAAGCCAACATCTGTTTCTATTTTAATACTACTACCTGTGGTTCAGCCACAAAGGTATTGAGTTCTCCGGGTATAACTTTCTGAGGAATATTGACTGATACCTCTGAGACAGGAAAAAGACATTCCCACTTGTGGACCTGTCCATTTGAGCTTGTCAAATGACACATAGTGTCATTCATTCATAGTACTTTGGAGCTCAGGGGCAACTTCCAAAAGAATGTTCAAACTCAGCCTTTTTACAGCCTTTCCTGCTATCCCACATCTCTTTCACACAGCTACTCAGTTTTCTAGACATGATGGCAGCTCAGGAGAGAGAGACCAGAACCATCTGTCACAAGGCCCCATGTTCTAAACTTGTTCTTGACTCATGTTCTCAGCCACCTGCAACCCAACGTTTATTCTCCGCAAATACTATGAGCTTCCTTCCATCCCAAACTAAAATCTATATTAACAACTATGTCACACAAAACAAAATAACAGCCCTTTAGACTGGGCAGTAGTGGTGCAGTTCCTTAATCCCAGCACTTGTGAGACAGAAGCAGGCAGAACCCTCAGTGAGTTGGAGGCCAGCCTGGTCTACAGAGAGAGTTCCTGGACAGCCAGGACTATTACACAGAGATACCCTGTCTCAAAACAACAAAACGACAAGAACAAAAATACTCTGTCACTTTGAAAATACAACAAAGATTGTTCCTATTCAATTTTTAATTAACTAATTTTGTTATTGATATTGTTGTTGATATTGTGTCAGGGGTGTGTGTGTGTCTGTGTGTGGTGTGAGTTTTACTTGGGACAGTCAGCGCAGTTGAACTGCAAAGGAAAGACACATTAACCGCTTGAAATCTTCAAACGTGGGCTTAATTAGGTCAGTTGATGGGAGCAATAGGAAAGGAGGAAGCATAGGAGACACTGCAGAAAAATATCATGTAGACTTAGTGTATGGGCTGGAGCTCAGAAAAACAGGGCAAGAAGTTTTGCCTTTGAAATTGTCATGTACATAAGAGAATAAAGGGGAGGCTCTAGAATTGAAATGAGGAGACAGAAGGACGCCAAGAATGGGAACTACTTACATGTGAGTTTCACATGTGTAATTTCAGGCACAAACAAGAAAATATGTGTCTGTAGGATCTGGGGAAGTGGCTCAGTTGTTAAGAGTACTGGCTGCTACTATAGAGGACCCAGGTTTGATTTCAAAACCCACATGGCAGCTCACAACTGTCTGCAACTACAGTTCTAGTGGGTCCACTGCCCTCTTCTGTCCTTCACACTCACTGCATGCATGCTGGACACTTGCATACAGTCACATAAAATAATCTTTAAAAATATGCTGTTATAACTGATTCCTCTACAAAGATATTGCTATGGAATGTATACTAAAAGCCTCCCATTTGATACTGGATCTATATAAAGGGCAGGTAGGACTATGCAACTATAAAAATATGTTGTCTTGGAGTGAAAATAATCAAACATCTGGATTTGTGTCAACCTAAATAACCTCAACTGCTCTGCAAAAACCCATTAGCGATACAGAAAATGTGTAACTGTGCACATGTTTACAAATATCTCAGTAATTAAATCATCTTTTGAGTGCAGCTAATCGTGAAATAGCTTCAAGTGTAAATGATTCTCCATGCTTCTGGTAGAATAGTTTGCATATTTTTGCTACTACATATAGGAATCACACACTTAAATCTATTGCATAAAAACACATTTTTAGTAATATAGTTTTAGCTATAAAGTGCTAATTGTGTTCATGCTTCGGTTGTACCAGAGAGACACACATGACATTATGTTTGCATAAAGATGAATCTAAAATATGGCAGTAGTTGAAGAAAAGCCCTGAGGCTCTGAGCAGCTGAGTGAGCATTGTTTTTACAGATGATTTCTTAACTTCCCAGGGCCTTTTGAGGGTTCCTCATGCTTTCAGTAACTCCAACTCTATGGCATCTAGCAGCTTCTTCTGTTCTCTATGGGCAATGCAAACACACACACACACACACACACAAATAAAAAGTAGTCAAAATAAATTCTTGCAAATAAATAAATGTATCACTGTGAAGATGTGAATGCTGGGGCAGTGGTTTACTACCCGTGGGTACAAAAGGATATCCCTAAAACCATGAAATGAACTTGTTGAGATGATAGAGTAATATTTTTTGGAGTCTACTGGAATTAAGTTTCACAATAATGGACCTGTTTCTGTATGTTTGTTTTTAAATCAGTATATCTATGCTTATAGTAGAATAAAACAATGCCAAATAAACCTGAAATTTATATGTAATTCATGTAATGTCCAATATATGCATCTGTATGTGTGTATGTACTTCCAAGTGCTTTGGATTAGAGTGTATTTTGTGTGCCTCCAGAAAGATAATGTTTAACACTGGATTTGAAGTTATGCATAAAATTGTGTGTGTATGTGTGCAGGGCAGAAATCAATATTGTGCATCTTTATCAATCTCTCTCCATTTTTCTATTTGAGCAGGGCCTCTCACTAGATATGGTTTCATCAATTTGGCAAAATTGTATGGCCAGAAATTTCTAAGGCTCCTCCTTTTTCTGCCACATCAGAACTGGTATTTCTGACACAAGGAAACACATATAGCTTTCAACATGGGTGCTGGAGATCTTTACTTAGGCCTTCAGGCTCTCACAGTAAGTACTCTGCTTTCTGAGACTTCTCGCATGCCCCATTATTTATTAGATGCTGTCCACACACAGACATGAAAATTTTCTAAAGTGGGCAACTATTAAACTGGACAGAAACTGTCATGCTGTTAAAAATATGGGTATTGATAAATATATGTTACTTAATATACATAATATAGATTAATTATTTATATTATATATTAATTAATATAATGCAGTCCCATGTATTCTTCAGCATATATAAAGCTTTTTAATATTTTAGAAAATATCTACAGTTAAACTTCATGGGAGTTTTCTATATAATGTGGAAACTACATGGGCCATTATCCTACCTAACAGCCATTTTATAATTTCTCAAGGATCTTCGGAGGGATTAATTTATGAATAAATGTTTAAAAGCTATTTTATTGCCCATTTTCCTATGACTGGTGTCATTTGATTGCTAGTAAGCTTTAGACTGGCAATAACATCTTAATTTTTGCCTGAGATGATCAGTGGTCTCCAGAAAGTGAGTTCCATGGCAAAGTGCAGAAGAACAAACTAGAAAAGTCACCTTTCAGAAAGAGACCTCATTATCTTCTTTAGAACACAGTCCAAAAGAAACACAGAGTTGATCCAAGGTTTCTTGGCTTTCCTTCTATCTAAAAATCTCAGAGATCTATTTATGACTTCTGGTGAGCCAGGTACGACTTCAAACACAATTTATGTAATGTTTTTATTTAATTCTCACAGTTCCCAAATGTGTGAACCATTTGATAAGTGTGGAAAACTGAGTATGGAGGATTACATTTCCTAGCCAATAAATGTTCTGGATTTAGGAGTCTTACGTTGTAGCCATTCCTCCTGAACACTGTGATTGAATGCCTGTCAGCCCTCCAAATTAGGATTGCCCCACTATTAGTAGATGGAGGTAGCCCAGGGAGACAAGATGGAGTTTTAATTTTCTGCTCATTAGTGCCACCTCCATAACCTTTGGCTAAGTCTTTCATTTGCTTTCAGTTCATCATATACAAAATATAGAAGAATTTTTCCTTTCTTCCTAGAGCATGATGGTGACCTTTGTAATGTTCCACAGTTCTTCATCATTCAATAATATATAATTATGTGATTATATTACTATTATACATAACGTTGGAAAATCATAAGGGTAGAAAAAGCCAGGAAGATAAATTTGCTAAAATAATTTTTAAATGTCAAAAAATTCACTTAAAAAACTGAGGAAATATTTATGGCCAGTGAGACAGCTCAGCAGGGGATGGAGCCTGCTACTAAAACTTGAGGACTTGAGTTCAAACCAAAGGCCTGTTTGGTAAAGGAGAGTACCAACAAAATGTTGTTCTCTGATCCTCACTGATGGGCCTAAGCATGGATGCATCTCTTGCCCCCAAGTGCAATGATGTTAGTTTTGTGGAAGTTGTTCAATAGTTAAGGACAATTGTTTCTCTTGCAGAAGACCAGAATTTGGTTTCCAGCAGCCACATTGGATAGCTTACAATGTCTTGTATCTCTAGATCCAAGGGACCCAGTGATCCTCTCTGACATCCATGGCCACTGACACTCAAGTACATATGAATATGTAGATATAATAAAAAATAAAATAAATCTTAAAAGAAAAGAATAAAATGTTAGGTATATGGGTAAGTAAGTAAGAATTCTTTCTCCATGTGCATAATGATATGATTTCAAATATACAGTACCAATACAAAAGGCTGGGAATGAACTGGAATGCCTATGACCCTATGTCTGTAAAACAGAGAGGAAATATCCAAGAATATATTGAGGGTTGCTGGCAATCAGTCAAGATCCATGTTGAATACAAGATCCTTTCTCAAAGGATTAAGGTGGAGAGTGATACAGCAGGACACTAAATATCCCCTCTGAAGGATGCACACAGTCAAGCATACCACCTGTAGACACACACACAAGCATCCCTTCACAACTAAAAACAAAAAAAGATGAAAAGTTAAACAGATTACTCAAAGATATGCTTATTTATTTTTGAAACAGATCAGGTAAATATTTATTTAAAAAAATCAGTCTTGTGCTACTTTTTGGAGTCCATATCCATATTCTTACCAGCGACATCACAGGATGTTCCTGTTGGAATCTGTAAAATAGGAGATAGTCAATACAGAGATCAGTGGTCTAAGCAGAGGCTGGGTGATGATATTGTCGCCTTTTCGAAGGTGAAACATGGTTCTGCCCAAAAGGTAATTGAACTACCTATCTCAGACTGAATGGAGTAGGCAAAAAAGCAGCTGAGCAAAAATCCTCTCTGAAATTCCTGGGCAATGGTGAAGACACCTGCTGCAGATGCTATATGTGTAGATAGGAAAGTAGTGACGCAAAACTTCCATTATTGCTTCATGAACTGAACTTGGCAGCAGTTGTAGTGCAATTCCACAAAAGTACAGCTGAAGCAATCAACACGAAAATTTCGTGAGATTTTGAGGAAAAGTATAACCAGTCAACGACGTCTGAAGCAAAGAGAAACAATGAGTTTTAACCTGTTAGGTAACATAATGCATGAAATACACTTTTGTTCTGGGCACAGAAAAAGCCACTGAATAAATGAGTCAGAAGAGTGTGGGAAGAAGAAAGATCCACAGAGCTGAATAAATGGTAAAGGTAAATGGCAAATCAGTAAAAACTTTTAGCAAGAACAATAAAAATTGCATTGCTTTGTCCTACACACCAAAGTGAATTATATTAAGTAAAATGCTATAAAGTAAACAAACATTAAATGTTTATTGGAACATGTAAGTCATAGTCTATATTATATTCTAATTGCAATCTTCTGTAACATAAACTTAGATAATAGATGAGTCAAAATTATCAATTTTGCAACATAAAATACTTTTTTGAAAGTATTAGCCTGTTTGGAGCACAGAGGAGGAGGCTGGACAGACTTCATGACAAGCTCTTATAAGCCTTACAGAAAGTTTGCTAAGTACTCAAATGTCATCAGAACATGAAACAGCACATTCAGTAATAAATGAACTATAATATTATTCAACCACATTTTAAGAAATGAAAATTGCTTATATATACTTACATACATACATACATATATATAAGTGTGTGTTTGTTTGTATAGGTTTGTATATTAGATGTATCTATTCATATTTCATCATATCAGTAAAAATTTAAAGTGATGAAAGCCTGGGTAATATCAACCACTGGATAGGAAACAGTGATATGTTAGTCTAAAATTATAAATCAGAAATAAAGAAATATCTACCAAATCCTAAGAAATGTGTGTGGTCTTTCAATAAGTAACTTATTTCTTGGTCTATATTCCAGAGCAGTAATTGCCAATGTGTGTGATAAAACAATTATTTTCATTACTTTAAAAGAACAATATTTTCATGTTCACTCTTAAAGGATTGGCTGGATGAACACAGATGTATCCAAGGCCTGGAGTGACATGCAATTATTTAACATTGCTACAAGAGATGTATTGGAAAGCTCAGCTATTTTAAAGATGTAGTGTTGCGATTTTGTTGTAAATATTCATTGTTATTTAATATTTTAAAATATTCATTGAATTTTAACCATGTGCATATGTGCATGTATAAGTGTGAGTGTGTGCCACATGTGTGTCCTCCTAGAGGCCAGAGATACTAAAGCCTTGGATCTGGAGTTACAGGCACTGTGAGTTGGGTGAAATGTGTACTGGGAAATCAAACTCAGATTCTCTGTAAAAGTAATACGTGCTCTTAGGCACTGTTTTTCCAGTCCCTTATCATGTTCTTAGTGCACACGTGATTTTGTCTTTGTGTTCACATAAAGGCAGTGTATCTATGTGGAGGTCACAGGATGCTTTAGTGGATTTAGTTCTCTCCTTCCTCCCTAATGGTTGTGAGGATAGTTTACTAATTGGTGCTGCAAGCATTTTACCTCCTAAGCCGTTCAGTAGCTTCTGTTTTTCCTAATTATCTTTTCAGATATAATATTTCAACACTTCTTTTTAATTCTTTTCCTATTTTATTTATACATAATTTTTCAAGGTTATTATAATCAACATTAATAACTTAATTTCCTTTGGAATATTATAGAGTGAACCGTTAAAATTAATTGTAATCCGTTGGGATCTGTATGTCCCAATCCCCATTAAAACATATACCTTTCATCCTTTTCTTCCCATTAAACATACAACTTGTGCTTTCGTATAAGTATGAACTGAATTGTATTTGGTAACTTATTCCTCAACGAATCCCAAGGAGTTAGCTATGTGTGTTGCTCAGAAGCATTCCACATCATTGCAAATATAAAATTCTTGTGTAAGTAATATTTATTTACATTTCTTTTGTCCAAAGACTGTAGTGATTTTCTATTATTATTTCTAATATATCTGATGGTCTGTCTTTTAAATCTGCTATTGCATTGGTGCTGTAACAAATGCTAGAAAAGCCCATTTTATTTCTTAGCCCTCCCCATTTCTCTCTCTTTTGTGTGTGTGTGTGTGTGTGTGTGTGTGTGTGTGTGTGTGTGTGTAAAATAAATTGTTCAGGGAATTTTTCATGTGGTTTGCAAATTTTGTGGGTCACAATTGCTTTATGAGAATACACATGTAAGGGCTTATTGCCAGCTCTTAGTGTATCTTCTCAAGCAGAGGTCCAGACTCCTCCAGGTGTTTCAGGAGGCTGCATTATTGTGGTAGCCATTTCTGTCTGCTCTCTGAGCCAAGGCTGGCCTTGGTGATCAGTCCTGGATATGCAGATCAAGTAGAATTGATGATGTATTTCTGTTCCAAACTTGGATCAGAAAACAGCAGCAGCTTCTAACTGGTTGCTGAGAGTGTGGCCTCCACAACAATCCAGCTGCCCCGTGGAAGGTACAATTACCCATAGAGTTTCATATTTCAGATGTCAGTGACTCCAGTGGAATAATCAACTAAGCTCCTAGGTGACCATCTTCACTGATGCATGCAATGTTTGGATGACTTTCACACAGTAGACACTGACCTCAACTGCAGTAAAGGCTGGGTGTGAACACTTGCCACTCTGCCCTTCCCAAATTCCTCGTGTGACTCTAATGTTGGGATTGAAATAGTTGCTTGAAGTAGCTAAATTTGGGGGTGGCTTGGTATGCAACAATTATAAATGGAGCTATTTTTATGGAAATGAGTGGGCAACAGGCCCGGATCTCTAAAACTGTGAGAATAAAATGTGGAGGACAGACTGCTTCACTTTGGGCTGCATAAGACCTGAAACCACAACCAACAAAAGCTGGGATAAATAAACCATATTGCATCAAACCAATAAGGAAGCAATCAACAGATGGAAGGCACAAGATTTAGAATAAAATATTTTTGAACAATGCATCTGGCAAGGGCTTAGTATCCAGAAAGTGTAAGCAACTCTGACAATGCCTATGTGACAAAAACAGCCTCAGTAGAAAGTAGAAAAGAGGCTTAAAGGATGCCTCAAGATAATGTTTAGTGGCAGCTCCTGGGCATGGACAAATATCACTAGTTAATAGAACGACAGAAATTGAGGCAAGATGAACTATCTATCACCCCACATGTGTGGGGCGTGTGGATATGGTTGTAGAGTGTGAGAGCATGAATTGTTTCAGACACTTTGCAGACAGCACTGAGGTTCCCCAAGCATTAACTACACTATGGCACATCCGGGGCTAGGTTTATGGCTATTAGTAAAGTATTCACCACACAGGCACAAGAATGTGAGTTTGGATCCTCAGAATCAGTAAGAAAATATGGTGAAGTTATTTCCAATTGTACATAGTCCTAACACTGGAGAGGCAGAGGCAGGAAGATCTTTGGGATTCCCTGGCCAGCCACCCTAGCTGATTCAGAGAGCTTTGGAATCAATAAGAGACTATCTCAAAATAATAAAGCAGAGAAATACTGTGGAACACTCTCATTTCACCTTTGTGCTTCTGTATATACACATACACACTCATATATTCAATACATATAAAATAAATTAAAAATTAATACAAAAAAGAGATAAAAGTAGAACTAAAATACAATAAATGAATACATGATCAGGTACCAACACAAAAGAAAGGAGTTAGGTCCATCAAATAAATATCGACACTGAATTTTATAAAAGTAGTTAATTAATAGAAAGAAATAAGGGGGGCCATCAACTGAAGGATGCATATAGAACATATGGAATAAATATAAAATAGTATTCAGTCTGATAGTAGGAGAAAATTTTGTTGCTTGTGATGACAAATATTAACCAGGGATTATAATATATTGCTCAGAATCATCCAGACAGAACAAGATAAAAATTTCATGGCTTTATTGACAAGCATAATAAAAAATGATGAGCTCACAGAAGGAAGTATAGGATATATAGTGCTTAGCTGAGGCTGGGGAATAAAGAATAAAGAGATTGTGAGGATAGTGATAAAACAGGACTAATTTTTGGGAAATGACTTTTGCACATTGAAAAGGAGAGGTTCTTGTTGTTCTTACCCCAGAATGTAACTATGTGTGGTAGTGGGTTCTGTCAGCAGTTTGATGTAGCCATTCTACAATATATACATTAATCAAAACATCAAATTGAACACTATATAGACAATTTTTCTCTCTATTTATTAGGGAAAAATCACCTAAACATATTTTCTGTCCCTCTTACTTGATCTTCCTAAATTTCTTCACTTTTATTCTAAAAGCCAAAACATATTCATAACAACTTCAGAGATTTGTATTGTGTAAAAGTTTGGCAAGGAATTAAAATAATTGGTTTTCAAATTTAATATTTCCTTGCACATAATAACATGTATTTCAATTTTTTAATTTGTATTTTTGTGTTGAAATCACATTATCATTCATGTTCTGCATTATCATTTTTAACCTTTATATATGATTGGATAACCTCATATTCTTTCGATCCGATTTTTCTAAGATAAAGTACTTCAATTCACTGTGAAATTTTCCAGATTTAGCTTATCAATTTTTGTTTTCTTTTATATTAATGTAATTTGCACATATTAGCATATTATATGACTTCATTTTGCTTTTTCTACAATGTGTGTCTTATGTTGGATAACATTCATTTATTCTGAAATAAAAACTCTCCACAATTTTTTTCTATCAATAGAGATTAAGATTTATTAGAAAATGGTAATTACAAATTTTGATTTTAAAGTTATTTTGAAATAAAGTTATTTTATAGTAGTTTTATATTTACTAAAATGAAGACAAGGGAAGAATTTTTCACAAATTGTTAGTGTCTCACTTTGATATGATACTTTTGTGATAATGGATGAATCAACACAGATGTATTGTTCAGAAGTAAACATCATTGCTCACAATAAGGCATGATTTTTACCTGTGGCTTCTGATAGATACATATGATGTTTCATTATCATAAAAACCCCTGAGCTTGCTTCCCTGGTTCATTTTTCCTTTCTTTCCCTATGTCGTTAACTTGCCAAAGGATGGTCATTTCCAGTTTGGGCCCCTATGGATTAAGTAGGTGAAGCTCTTCTAGTGAAGGTTTTGTGGAGGTATGAGACTTGAAGGTTCAAATATGCAGTCTTAATTTCTGAATCTTATATAAGAAAACTATTGAAATACTTTAAAAATTGGTAGTTTATTTTACTCCCAACAATCAGCCAATAAAAGTTCTCTTTGTTACACATCTCTATTACCATTTAGATAAGGATATCATGAAATTCAGACAATGGATTATTTTCCTTGATGAAAGAAAATGAACTTAAAGGTTGCAAAAAGAAACTAAAAATGTTTAATTATTATTATTTTGCTTTAATTTTAACTATGTGTCTGTTTAAGGGTATGTGCATGAGCATAGACGACTAAGGAGGCCAGAAGAGGGGACTGGATACCCTGGGGCTGGAGTGGTAGGCAGTTGTGAGCCACCATTGTAGGTGCTGAGAAAGTAAGCCCCAGTCTCCTTTAAGAGCAGCCAGTGCCCTTAACCATTGCACCCTCTCTAGCCTCATGTATTTTAGTGTTTATTAAGTTATTTCATCTTAGGACTCTTTATCATCTTTTTTTTTACTTCCTTGTATTTAGTTGGAGATATTATCTAAATTTTTATTTAATATTTCTCTTTAAATGTATTCTAGGAAAATTTGAAAGCAGTTCATAAATTGTAAGAATGAATACTACTAATAATAATTAATAACCATACCAACTGAATGTCTGACATTGGCACTTTGCCTGACACCTTATTTCCTTATTTTATGCTTCTTGAAATTTCTTTCCACTCTGTGTTTTCTATTCTTTGGTGTGTGTGTGTGTGTGTGTGTGTGTGTGTGTGTGTGTGTGTGTGTATGTTTATGTGTGACAGTATGCATGTAGAGGTCAGATGACAACTTTCTGTTCTCTCCTTCCACTCTATAGGTTCTGGGAATAGAGTGCTTGTCATCAAGTGCCCTTACATACTATGAAATCTTACTGACCCACACCTCAGTCTTATTTTTATCGTAAGTATAATGATTACAAAAACCCTCTATGTCAATAAGTTAAGTGAAAGTCAAGTTCTCATCTTATGAATATGCATCTTAAGAAGTATCTATTGATTTTCCATATTTTACATGAAAAAATTAGTTCAATTTAAATTTTTGTATACAAACTGTGTAAACCAATGGATTCTGTTGATTTGATGCTGGTCATTTTGCTTTCTGGTGTTTATGGTTAATTCAAAATTTCTATGTATCTGATACTCTCAGCATTAAATATGTGCATTAATTTGTAAAATTAGTTTATATCATATTTGACTTAGTTTAAATTTGCATATGAAATCGAAGCAGATGAAGTCTAAAATATTTAGCTTCCTGTGATAGTTTGCTTCCAAAATTAAGTTCTAACTCTGCTTCCTGAGAGTTATATTTGCTTTTGTCTCGTAAATCTTGTTTAGGCACATTATTCTATTTTGGAATCATTAGTTTTTGGTTCCATGGTCTTTTATATAAGGTTTAGATGTTATATATTTTTTAGGTCATTCCACACTTTCTGCGCCAATGTTATCAAAACATTGGGACCTAAGCTGTATGCTTGATATAGACTCATTGACCCAGAAGTCTGTAGCAAATTGATGGTTAAGACATCCAGGCAGACGCAGTCAAACCAGTTTTTGAAATTCCTTTCTCTGTATGGCTCCCTGTCTAAATAGCTGCACTCTATTTTGGTAAGCATATGCACTGGACAAAGGAAAGTATAAACAGCCCCCTTAGTTTCTGACTTTTGGACAGCAGTATATAAACAAAATTATTAGCAATTATATAAAGGATGCATGGGGTTTTATTAATTAATGCTGTTACTGGGTAATTTCACACAAATACACAATTTATACTGATCACTCCAATAATCCACCTTGTGACCATCCCTGTCTACCCCTTCTCATCCATAATAATCTCTGTCATATACATACTTATTCATTTTGTTTTGTGAACCACTGGGTTTAACCAGAGTCGGGAATGATCATGTATTTGGAGCTATCCATTAGTGCCTGGTGAACTTGGGAATGTGGATGTAGCTAAATACATGATTATCCCTCTTCCAAAATCTATCAGCAGTCAATCGTTTAACAGTGAAGTGTAGGCTTCCGTGATTACTTTCTTCTTCCATTGATGATTGTTTATAGGAACAATGCTGTGTTCGCCTAGTACAAGTATCCACAGATGTGAGTTAATGATTACAGTGGTTGTATTGAGTCTAGAGGATTTCAGTTAAATGTTTTTCTCTGTCCTGGTGATCCCCCTGGACTTGTTTTTCTCCCACTCTTACATTCCTACAGTCAACTATGAAATAATTACTCAGAGAGTAATATTTAATATAATTGTTTGGCCAATGTCTTAGGCTATTACTGGCTAACTCTGTCTTATAAATTTACCCATTTTTAATAATCTACATATCACCACATGACTGTGACTTACCAGTAATATTCTTGCATCTTATCCCTTTAGTAGTTACTCGCCATTTCCCTGACTCTGCCTTGTTTGTCTCTGTTTCTGTTTGGACTTCTCACCTAGCTATATTCTGCCCTAGCACAGAACAAAACAGCTTTATTCATCAATCAATAAAAACAATACATATTCACAGCATACAGAAAGATATCACATATCAGAGTATAGTCTTTCACAGTCTTTAGTTTTTTCTTCAGTCTCTTCATAGTTAGCACAACCCCATTGGTAATGATTTTCATGAGGCGGTCTTACACACAAAATTATTCCTATTGTTTACTTTCATAATGGCATGGCCATTAATTACAACATACTGATTCTTAATGCTGGAACTGAAAACTAGAGAGTGTGTCCAGCTGCCCATAAAACCCACTTTGAAGATACACAGAGGTGTAAAAAGATCTGAAGAGAAGAATTTAACTTTGGACAGAGATTCAAATTCCTTAAATGATGCTAAACTATATTGACAATCTCATCCAAATATATATTAGGGTCTTGTGTCTTTTACATTTTTAAAAATTAAAATATTTTAATTATGTATATGTGATATGTGTGAGTGTGTGTAAGTATGTATCTATTTTTGTGCATGTGAGCCTGTGGAGGTGACAATAGGTTGTTAGAACCCCCTGGAACAGGAGTTACAGGCAGTTGTGAGCTGCCCAACTGGGGTGCAAAGAAATAAATTAAGGTCCTCTGGAAGAGCAGCAATACTATCAATTGCTGAACCATATCTCCAGCCACAGTAACTCATTACTTTAAAAACATTAGTTTCAATCTCAGTGACTGTGTGACTGGAGTTATGTTCAAGAAGCAGTCGCCTGTACCAATTTGATCAAGGGTACCTCCAACTTTCTTTTCTAAGAGGTTCAGTGTGATTGGATTTATGTTGAGGTCTTTGATCCATTTGTACTTAAGTTTTGTGCATGGCAACAGACATGGATCTATCTGCAGTCTTCTACATGCTAGTATCAAGTTATGCCAGCACTAATTGTTGAAGATGCTTTCTTTTTCCATTGTATAATTTTAGATTCTTTGTCAAAGATCAGGTGTTCTTAAGTGTCTGGATTAATATTGGGGTGTTCAATTGGATTCTGTTGCTCTACTTGTCTATTTTTGTGCTAATACCAAGCTGTTTTCAGGACTATAGCTCTATAATAGAGCTTGAAGTCAAGGATGCTGATGCCTCTGGATGTTGCTTTGTTCAACAGGGATGTTTTGCTATCCTGGGGCTTTTGTTTCTCCATATAAACTTGAGAATTGTTCTTTTAAGGTCTGTGAAGAATTTTACTGGGATATTAATGGGAATTGCATTGAATCTGTACATTGCTTTTGACAAAATTGCCATTTTAACTATGCTGATCTTACCTATATAAGAGCAGGGAAGATCTTTGCATTATCTGGTTTCTTCTTTAATTTCTTTCTTTAAAGACTCAAAGTTCTTGTGACACAGGTCTTTCACTTGTTTGGTTAGCATTACCCCAAGGTATTTTATGTTGTTTGTGGCTATTTTCAAGGCTGTATTTCTCTTATTTCTTTCTCAGTCCTTTTATCGTCTGTATATAATAGGGCTACTGATTTTCTTGAGTTGATATTGTATCCTATCACTTTGCTGAAGGTATTTATCAGCTATAGGAGTTCCCTGGTAGAGTTTTTTCGATGACTTATGTCAAATATCATACTATCTTCAAATAGTGAAAGTTTGACTTCTTCCTTTCCAATTTGTATGCCCTTGATTTCAATAGAGAAGCTTCTGTAAGGCAAAGGACAAAGTCAACAACACAAAAAGGCAGCCCATAGAATTGGAAAAGATATTCACCAACATCATCTGACAGAAGGTTGACTCCAAAATTTACAAAGAACTCAAGATGCAAGTGAAAGACCTGTACAGTAATAACTTTCAGTCTTTAAAGAAAGAAATTAAAGGAGATATCAGAAAATGGAAAGATCTCCCATGCTCTTGGATAGGTAGGATCAATGTAGCAAAAATGGCAATTTTGCCAGAAGGAATCTATAGA
The DNA here is from genome assembly GCF_017639785.1 of Mesocricetus auratus. Classification (NCBI taxonomy): domain Eukaryota; kingdom Metazoa; phylum Chordata; class Mammalia; order Rodentia; family Cricetidae; genus Mesocricetus; species Mesocricetus auratus. The sequence continues at coordinate 142,359,069 of NW_024429266.1, read as the reverse complement.
CTCAATGCAATCCCCATCAAAATTCCAGCACAATTCCTCACAGACCTTGGAAGAACAATTCTCAACTTTATGTGGAAAAACAGAATGCTCAGGATAGCCAAGACAACCCTGCTCAGCAAAGCAACATTGGGAAGCATCACCATTCCTGACTTCAAGCTTTATTATAGAGCTATATTCCTGAAAACAGCCCAGTATTGGCACAAAAATAGACAAGTAGACCAATGGAATCCAACTGAACACCCTGAGATTAATCCACAAACTTATGAACACCTGATTTTTTGACAAAGAAGCTAAAATTATACAAAGGAAAAAAGATAGCATCTTCAACAAATGATACTGGCATAACTGGACATTGGCATGTAGAAGAAAGCAGATAGATCCATGTCTATCGCCATGCACAAGACTTAAGTCCAAATGGATCAAAGACCTCAACATAAATCCAGCCACACTGAACCTGTTAGAAGGGAAAGTGGGAGGTACCCTTGAACGAATTGGTACAGGAGACTGCTTCCTGAACATAACACTAGAAGCACAAACACTGAGATTGACAATTAGTAAATAGGACCTCCTGAAACTGAGTAGCTTCTGTAAGGCAAGGTCACAGTCAGAAGACAAAAAGGCAACCCTCACACTGGGAAAAGATATTCCCTAACCCCACACCTGACAGAGGGCTGATCTCCAAAATTTACTAAGAACTCAAGAAGCTAGTTTCCAAAACACCAAGGGACCCAATTAAAAAGTGGTGGATTGAAATAAATGGAGAATTCTCAATATAGGAGTCTAAATTGGCTGAGAGATACTTAAGAAAGTGTTCAAAATCCTTAGCCATTAGAGAAATGTAAATCAAAACAACACTGAGATATCATCTTACTTCTGTCAGAATGGCTAAAATCAAATGCACCAATGACAGCTTATGCTGGAGAGGATGTGGAGAAAAGAGAACACTTGTCCATTGCTGGTGGGAGTGCCAACTTGTACAGCCACTTTGGAAATCAGTATGGAGATTTCTCAGGAAAATTGGAATCAGTCTACCACAAGACCCAGCAATTCCACTATTAGGCATATACCAAAAGATGCCCATTCATACAACAAGGACATCTGTTCCACTCTATTCATAGCAGCATTATTTGTAACAGCCACAACCTGGAAGCAACCTAGATGCCCCTCAACTGAAGAGTGGATAGAGAAAATGTGGTACATTTACACAATGGAATACAATTCAGTGGAAAAAAAGAATGAAATTTTGAAATTTATAGGCAAATGGTCAGCACTAGAAGAAACCATCCCGAGTGATGTAATCCAGTCACAAAAAGACAAATGTTGCATGTTCTCACTCATATATGGATTTTTGACATGGAGCAGTGGAGTTCCATCCTGCAATCCAACTGCCAGAGAGTCTGGGAAACAAAACCTTCATTCAGGGACTGATGGAAGCAGAGGCAGATACCCCCAGGTAAACACTGAGATGAACTCAAGCAACCCAGTGACAGAGAGGGTGGACCGGATTGGTGTAACCCACAGAAACAGCTGACCCGAAAAATGGGGAGCTCTTGGACCCCAAACTGATGGCTGGGAGGCCACCATGGGACTGATCCAGACCCCCCTGAATGTGAGTGTCAGTGAGAAGACCTAGACAATCTATGAGGCCTTGTGTAGTAGATCAGTATTTATACCTGGCAACAAATGGACTTTGGGTGCCCATCCCACAATGAGGGATGCTCTCTCAACCTAGAATATTAAGGGAGGGTCTAGGACCTACCCTGAATGAAATGACCGACTCTGGATATTCCCATGGAGGACCCTACTCTTCCTGGGGAAAAGAGTTGGAATTGGGAGGACTGAGGAACCTGGTGGGAATCGGGGGAGGAGGGCAGGGAGAGGGAGCTGGGATTGACAGGTGAAACAAGCTTATTTTTAATTTGAATAAAAAAAGAAAAAAACAAAAATAAACATTAGTTTCTCCATGACAATAATAAACTCTCTTGGAAAGAAAGATGTGTTTTTTTCATTATCATAATCTAAAATGCACCCAGAATCGTATTAGCAACTTGTGATCTCCAGCTTGTAGCACTATTTTGAAGGATCAGGAACCTTATGGAAAATGAACTTGAGTAACAGAAGAAAGTTATTAGGGGCATGCCTTTGAAGGTACTACTCCAGGCTCTACTTAGCTGATTTTTGATTTCTAGAATTCTATCTTGTGAGGAGCCACTGTCTTTGCTCCTGCCACCAAGGAGACAGACATTTTTATCACCTTTCATTCTCCTCCTAAATTCTTTCTGAAACACATGAAATGCACACACACACACACACACACACACACACACACACACACACAAGGTTGCTCCTGTTAAGTATTTTGTCACAGTCATGAGAAGAGCAACTAACATGGCATATAAATAATTTGTTCTGCTAAAATAAACAGTTATTTTGAAAATAGGTTTACATATTTTCCAGGCTTAAGCTTAGAAGGAAAGGATTATTCTCTTCTTTTTCTATTGAGTCTGAAGAGCTGGTGTTTACATTATGTGGCTATTTATACTACTACATCATAGAAGTACTGTTTTTTTCATTAAACATTAGCAATATCTTGTGTTGTATTTTGAAGATTGATTTTTAATAAAGCCATTTCCCTATGAAAAAGCCAAATCAATGTACCAGGGCAATTTAAAAATACTTGGAAGTGGTTTATAATTTCTGGTGTTTATTCCTATAACTTAATGAATTTCATTGTGTTTCTTTTTGTGTCTATATCTTTGACATTGCCCAATGATATTTAAAGTATACATCAATTTTTATTTAAAAATTGCTGTCATTTATTTTCAATTAATTGGTAAAATTATTTTGAAATTTTTGGGGGAGTTTATTATAATATTCTATATCAAGAATGTGTGATATGATAGATATAATGTTTTAGGACTTTTGTATTTTTATTCCTTAAATTTCTTGCTTGACAATTTAATGCATGTGTATTATTTATTGTAATTGCTCTCCTATACCCTCTTATTGCCCTTCTATTCCATCAACCTGCTTTTCTATCCCTCAGTCTTTCTCTCAGACTCCTGATGTTTGACTTCATTTTGTGACCCATTTTGTTTAACCACACCAACTATGTGACAATTAGATTGCAACTAGCACTTGCAGACTGATGAGGTCAACCTCACATAAATAATGACAGTAATTTTTCCTTTCCTATACTCTAGTGATAGCAAATAGTCATGGTCAGAGGCCCTCAGATTACCTCCTCCTTCTATACCTGATTCTTGAGGGGCCCATTTTTGTGCTGATCTGCATTTGTGATTGCATTGACTGTGTTATGCTCAGAAGAATTTTTTGATGTTTTAGAATAATTTCAAAGAAGAGTTAATGTAATATCGCTTTGGTTCCAACACATAAATGATTACAAATTATTCAAATACAACACCCAAAACTCATGGCACTATGCCTAATAATTTAATGTTGACATGTACCAATTTTACAGAAATGCAACTTAATCTCAGTTTCTTCATTAATAAAGATAATCTAATAATACAAAATGACAACTGTGTTTGATATTTACATATTTACACCTTCAATATATCTGTAGTGCAGTCACAACCACCTTTTCTTCCTCAGTTCTCTGTCCTTATCAATATCTGATCAAGTCATGTAGGAGACAAATGAGATCCAAGCAAAGGAACATCACTGTAGAGAACAGAAGACAAAGGAGAACTGTTCTAATTTCATTTTTGTTACTGTGATAAAATATCCTGACAAAAAGCAACTATGGGAAGAAAGATTTTGTCCAGCTTAGTATTCCTTACTACAGTTCAGCTTAGTGTTCCTTATTACAGTTAATCATTGAGGCAAGTCAAAGCAAGAACTCAAGTAGCTGGTTGCATTACATCCGCAAGCAAAACCAGAGATGGGAGGAGAGTTCAGGTACTTCACAGGTATCCCTGAATAATTATTCTTTGGTGGTTCAACTTAAGGTTAAACAACAGGCTTTCAGAGAGAACTGGCTTTCTACATCTAGTTGACCACTAAGTGGGATAATCTTCAGGAACTTCACAAGTTCCCCTTTACATTGAATATCACAGGGTCAGCAAAATTGCACAGAGTGATAGTCATTACATCTAAAAGAATATTTTATAATGTAACATGGAGAAAAGTCCATGAATGAGTTGTGTGGATTCACACGTATTAGTAGATGCATAGTGACTATATTACAGGAGGTAAAGTTAGAATGGGACACAATAAGCAATGTCTCAAATGACCCCATAAAGTGGCTCATACTCTCAGCATGTGAGTATTGTGAAAGACCTGTGGAAAGTTGGACATCCTTTCTAGTTATAGGAAAAAACAGAAACCAAACAAATCAAAACTTCCCTTAAAAATTAAGTTTGGTTTGGGTAGTGGTAGCACTAACGAGGCAGAAATAGGCAGATTTCTGTGAGTTCCAGGACAGGCAGAGATACTACACAGAGAAACCCTGTCTCAAAAACAAACAAAAAAGAATTAATGTTTGGACTGGATAGATGGTTTAGCTATCCAGATATTAAAGATTTATGTACTTTTATTTCACATGGAAGACTATTTTGCCTGCCTATGTGTGTGTGCACATGACTGCTGTTCACAAAGACAAAAAGAAGGTATCGAGTCAAATAGTGATGGATAATTTTATGGGAATTGGGAACCAAACACAGGTATTCTACAAAAGTACCTAAGCACTAAGATGTCTTTTCAGCCACAAGAGAATGTTTCACATAAGGGTAATTTTAGATAAATAATCAAGCAAAGCAAAATTATTACACAGTTTTCAGTCTAGGGTTCATGAGCTCACCCTTGTTCAGGTCGGCTGTTTCTGTGGGTTTCACCAGCCTGTCTTGACCTCTTTGCTCATCACTCCTCCCTCTCTGCAACTGGATTCAGGAGTTCAGTTCAGTGTTTAGCTGTGGGTGTCTGCTTCTACTTCCATCAAATGCTGGATGAAGGCTCTAGGATAGCATATAAGGCAGTTTTCAATCCCATTATCGGGGAAGGGCATTATTGCTTAGATTATTAGCTGGTGTCATCCTTGTAGATATCTGGACATTACTCTAGTGCCAGATTTCTCTTTAAACCTATAATGGCACCCTCTATTATGGTATCTCTTATCATGCTCTCCTCTATTCTTCTCCCGAATCAAACTTCCTGCTCCCTCATGTTCTCCTCTCCCCTCCTCTTCTCTTCTCTTTCATCTAGATCCCTCACCCCACCTGCTGTGCTCCCAATTTGTTCAGGAAATCTTGTTCCTTGCCCCTTCCCCAGGGGACCATACTTGTCTCTCTTAGGGATCTCCTTGTTTCCTAGCTTTTCTGGAGGTGAGGGCTGTAGACTGGCAATCCTTTCCACTATGTCTAATATCCATATATGAGGGAGTACATACCATGTTTGTCTTTTTGTGACTAGGTTACCACACTCAGGATGGGTTCTTCTAGTTCCATCTATTTGCCTGCGAATTTCAAGATTCCATTTTTTTCCCACTGAGTAGGATTCCATTGTGTAAATGTACCACATTTTCTTTATCCACTCTTCAGTTGAGGGGCATCTAGGTTGCTTCGAGGTTCTGGCTATTAGAAATAATGCTGCTACAAACATAGTTGAACAGATGTTCTTGTTGTATGAATGTGCATCTTTTGGGTATATGCCTAAGAGTAAAATTGCTGGATCTTGGGGGTTGACTGATTCCCATTTTCCTGAGAAAACTGCATTCTGATTTCCAAAGTTGCTGTATGAGTTAGCACTCCTACCAGCAGTGGAGGAATGTTCTCCTTTCTCCACATCCTCTCCAGCGTAAACTCTCATGGTGTTTTTTATTTTATCCATCCTGATAGAAGTAACATGGAATCTCAAAGTTGTTTTGATTTTTATTTCCCTGATGACTAAGGATGTTGAGCACTTTCTTAAGTATCTATCAGCCATTTTAGACTCCTGTATTGAGAATTCTCTATTTAGTTCTGTACCCTTCTTTTTAATTAGATTACTTGGTGTTTTAGAAACTAGCTTCTTGAGTTCTTTGTAAATTTTAGAGATCAGCTCTCCATTATATATGGGGTTGGTGAACATTTTTTCCCATTGTGTTGGTTCTCATTTTGTTGACTGTGTCCTATGACTTATAGAAGCTTCAAACCAGCATAGGAGTGATCCAGACCACCTGGTCATGGGTGTCAGTGAAGAGGCCTCATCAATCTATGGGGCCTCTGGTAGTAGATCAGTATTTGTCCCTAGCATACAAATGGACTTTGGAAGTCCATTCCCCATAGGGGGATACTCTCTCAGCTTAGACATATGGGGGAGGGTGCAGGCCCTGCTCTAAAGGATATGACAGATTTGAAGATCCCCATGGAAGGCCTCACCCTCCCTGAGGAGCATAACAGGGATGGGATAGGGAGTTAGTGGTGTGCAGGCAAGGAAGGAAGAGAGAGGGAACAGGGATTGACATTTAAAACAATCTTGTTTCTAATTTAAATAAAAAACAGAAAGAAAAAATTGGTATGCATATAACTACCATTACTACATGAATGTAAATGTGCATACTAAAAAAGAAAGTACTACACAGTTAAGTTTGTGAACTCTTTTAATTAATCATCTCATTATGGCTAGTAACTTAAAGAATCGGCTTTGAACCATGTCCAAACATTACCACCTTCCATACACATATACTCTGTATCTTGAAGCAGTTAACTCTCATTGAACCATGTTGAGGATCGCTTTTTCAGCTCAAGTGAAAAGGATAACACATCCCATTGTATAGTCAATGTGTTTTTAAATCACCTTCAAAGAGGGATTGGCTAGAGCTGCTTCAAAGGCAGCATTCCTCCCTCTCCTGATATCAGTATCATTTTCTTTATTGAGTGTCTCATGAAGAAGTTCTATTGTAGCCGTCACTCCCAACCGCTGGTTAGCAATATCAAAGGACTCACAGTATGACTATCAAATAGTTCTGCCCTGGAAAACTGAATAACTAGAAGCACAGACAACATGCATTTGGAGTGTGTGTGTGTGTGTGTGTGTGTGTGTGTGTTTCTTTATGTGTTTGTATCAGTAGTTTAATTATTTTTCTTACTCTAAAGATCCACAACTAACTGTGTTTTTTAAAACATTTTTTATTTAATTTAGAAGCACTGTTACCTATATATCCAAACCTGATTTCCTCGCACTCACATCCTCCCTGCTTCCTACCTACCTACCCCGGCCCATTGCCCAGGGATAGAGAGGTCCTCCATGGGGGATCATCAAAGTCTATTACATCATTCAGGGTATGGCCCAGGCCCTCCTTCCCTTATCTGGGCTGCACAGCATCCTTCCATAGGGAATTGCCTCCCAATTCCATTTGTGATCTAAGGATAGAAACTGGCTCTATGGTTAAAGGTCCCATAGACTACTTTGACCTCCTGTCTGGCACACACATCCAGAGGGCTTAGTTTTGTCTGATGCTGCTTCCCTATTTAATGACTAGGGTCTCTGTTCTCTCATTAGGTCAGGTCAGCTGTTTCTGCAGGTTTCTCCAGGACCATCTTGGCTCCTTTGCTCATCCCTCCTCCCTCTCTGCAACTGGAGTTTGAGAGTATGGCTCAAAGTTTAGCTGTGGGTGCCTGTTTCTGCCTCAGTCAGCTACTGGGTGAAGGCTGTAGGTAATCAAGCTGGTCTTCAATCTAATTATATGGGAAGGACATCAAATGCAGACTCTCCAACACTGCCTAGATTCTTAGTTGGGGACATCCCTGTGGGTCCCCTAACATTTCCCCTGTGCCAGACCTCTCTCCAAACCTATACTGGCTCCCTCTATCAAGGCATCTCCCTTCTTGCCCTACTCTATTCTTCCCATCTCAGTCCTCCTATTCTCCCCCTTGCCTCCCCTTCCCCACATCTCCCCTTTGTAATTTGTAGTTTTCCTCTGCCAGTCACTTTGGTTTTTCCCTGCCACCCGCTTGGGCTCTGCCACAGTTGCAGTCTCCAAATAACACACAGGAGGCTACATTAATTATGAAGCTGTTGGCCATTTGTTTGTTTCTTACCGGCTAACCCATAATTGTTAATCTAAGTATTTCTCTTAACCTGAGAAAAGTGTCTGGACATCTTACTTCTCTGGTGGGCTGCATTGTCTCCCTGTGTTTCTCTTTCCCAGAATTCTCCTCAACTCCTAGTCCCACCTATCTTGCTTTCCTATTGGCCAACAGTGCTTTATTCAACAACAAATAAGAGACAGATTTCAGAATGGCATTACCCATCACCCCTTCCCATCTTGCTCCTGTCTGCTCCCATATTTCCAATTTCCTCAGGGGTTCTAGTCTTGCTCCCCTTTTTCATGAGACCATGTGTTCTTCTCTTCGGGTCCTCCTTGTTTCCTAGCTCCTTTGTCCGTGTGGATTATAGGCTGATAGTCCTTTGCCTAAAATCCATATATGAGTGAGTACAAACCATGGTCGTCTTTTTTTTCACTGGGTTACCTCATTCAGAATGGTTTCTTCTAGTTCCATCCATTTGCCTGCAAATTTCAATATTCCATTTTTTCAGCTGAGTAGCACTCTGCTGTGTAAATGTACCATATTTTCTCTATCCATTTTTCAGTTGAGGGGCATCTAGTTTACTTCCAGGATCTGGCTATTACAAACAATGCTGCTGTGAAAATAGTTGAACATATGTCCTTATTGCATGAATGTGTATTCTTTGGGTATATGCCCAAGAGAGGAATTGCTGGATATTGAGGTAGACTCATTTCCATTTTCCTGAGAAACTGCAATACTAATTTCCAAAATGGTCATGCATTTTGCATTCCCAACAGCAATGGAGGAGTGTTACTCTTTCTCCACATTCTCTTCAGCATAAACTGTCTTGGTGTTTTTGATTTTAGCCAATCTGGCTGGTGTAAGATGTTATCTCAGAGTTGTTTGTAGTTGCATTTCCCTGATGGCTAAAGATGTTGAGAAGTTTTTAAATGTCTTTTAGCCATTTTATATTACTCCATTTAGTTCGGCACCCCACTTTTTAATTGGATTGTTGGGTGATTTGGTGTCTAGCTTCTTGAATTCATTGTATATTTCAGAAATCAGTCATCTGTCAAATATGGGTTTGATGAAGATCTTTTACCATTCTGTGGGCTGCTGTTTTGTCTTGTGTAGAGTGCAGTCTTCCTTGCAAGTCGTCTAGGGCCTGCCACACTGTCTGAATCCCCAAATAACACACAGGACACTATGTTAATTATAAAGGTGTTGGCAGTTTGCTTGGTTTCTTACTGTCTATCTCTGACTTAAGTATTTAAACCATAATTATGAATCTAAATATTTCTCTTACTGGAGAAAAGGATCTGGACCTCTTACTCCTCTGGCTGACTACATGGTGTCTACCTGTGTCTTTTGTTCCCAGAATCTTCCTCGACTCCTAGTCCCACCTATCTTGCTTCCCTATTGGCCAACAGTGCTTTATTCAAACCTATCAGACACATATTTACAGAATTACATCTCCCAACATCTCCTCTTTTCTGTCTAAAATAAAAGAAAGGTTTTAATGTCAACATATTTAAATTATATATAGCAGAACAGTTATCAAGTAAGAACTATAGTTATAATATTTTGTACATTAACATTAGTAAGATTTAAAAACAATATTTTATCATCTATCCTATCTGTGTGAGTCTAAAGTCTTATATGTAGCTTATCTTTTATCATAACTAAGGAAAACTATGATTATAACTATCTGTCTTCAACTCCATCAAAGACCACAGAAGGATAATATATAAACCCTAGAATTGACAGAGACATCTCGCTGCCTGGACAGTCACCTGAAGTTCCTCTGTAATGTTGGGGCATCCATCTTCAGCCCATAGGCCACAATGTGTACAGAAGACTTTTCAGCAAAGCATTGGCACTCTGTCATTCATTTTTCTGTATCCTGCAGAACGTCTCCTAGACTCTCCCATGAAACAGGAACTGTGAAGGACTGTTTGAGATCATCAGTCATTTTTCTGTGGGTCTTGCATGTCCAGTTTATACAGCAATAGTCAAGCAGTCCAGGAAAGAGCATTTCTTGCCCAAGTGGTTAATCTTGTCTGTTGGAAGCAAACTCCATAACGAGTTTCTTTGATGCCCATCTTCCTCTTAGATGTAATTGGTGCTGCCAGGAGCAGACATTTCTCACTGTCAAGAAAAACCCTAAACTATTTTTAAATCCCATTTTCTGAAGGTCTTTGAAAGGTTTGATGACTATCTATCTATCTATCATCTATCTATCTATCTCAAATATATCTCTGTATCTAGAATACCTAACAAACATAACTATAAATTCTGACTATTGTAAGTAGGTATCTATAGTCTGTATTTAATTATGCATTTTAGAAAGTTATTATAAACATAATACTTAAAAAAGAGGAGAAGTGTACATATCATAAAATTGATCTTAAACTTGTATCAATAAATGAAAAACCATACAAATACAAAGTATTCATTTCCATATCATTATCAATTTTGCCTTTAAAAAGAGATTAGTTGTGATCATTAACCAATTATAAGCAACCCCATTCAAATGTAAAGGAAGATTTATAAACAATATTTGGAAATTTGGATTTAGCTCATTCCAAACTGCTTCCTGCTGATAGGGGGCACTGTCCATACCATGAGGATCATGACAAAACAAGAAACCTGTACAAGTCCTTATTTTCATGGTCTGTAAGACGTCATCATCTTAACTGTCTTAATTGTCGGAACACCTGGTCCACTGCTTCCGGCGGTCTTGGTTCATCAAACCACAGAAGCCTCGAAGGAATCCACAGCTTTCCATTTTCTGTGGAAACAGAAATAAAATATCTTTTCCAAAATAACATATCCTTATACTTAAGTTTTGAAGTCAAGGCATTTTCAAAATATTTAAGTTGAATTAATTCAGCAGTATTTATAATCAAGTGTACTTTAGCAGTTGTTCCTTCTTCAGCAATCAAAAAACTGAAAAACACAATAGCATGTAGTATCCAGACTCTGTGTATTTTCCATCTTTACATGGCTTTTTTATTACTTTACTTCTTTTACTTCTATTTATTTTTTTTTCTGAGACAGGGTATCTCTTTGGAAATCTATCTGCCTCTGCCTCTGGAGTGCTGGGATTAAAGGCATGTGCCACTATATCCAGCTACTCTCTTTGTTTATGTTATCCTCCTCAGTTCTGGAATTAAAGGTGTGTGCCACCACACCCAGCTCCTTTATTTTTATTTTTTCCAATATCTTGTTTCTTTTACTCTCCCAGGTCTACCTATATTTTTCTTCATCTGAATTTGACTTTACTGTAAAACTTCATGTTTTTCTGGCCACATGTCTTATATAGGCTAAAGAACATTGCTAGAATTAAAGCAGAAACAGCCACTGGCTTTCCAACATGGCAGGCGTAAGCTTGACTCCAACTTGATTCCAACCCATTGCCTCAGTCTATGCTGACATTCAGCAGCATGGTGCCAGCTTGGAGATGTGGTCACTGCCACTGCCAGATACTCATGCACACCATTCAGTTGATAATAGAGCCTCTTAAGCTAGCCACGTGAGTCTCTGCTTGTCTCTAGTAAAACAGAACCCACCTGAGAAAAGTGCTATTACCAAGAAGCCATGCTTCTCTCTGTTCTTTTGTTTGTAAAATCCCTTTTAAACATTTGTCATTCTACATGGAAATTCAATCCCACGATGACATCATATGTAAAATGTAGTCTTCCTTGCCAGTTGCCTAGGTCCTGCCATGCTGTCTGAATCCCCAAATAACACACAGGGCACTATGTAAATTATAAAACTGTTGGCTGTTTACTTGGTTTCTTACTGGCTATCTCTGACTTAAGTATTTAGTCCATAATTATTAATCAAATATTTCTCTTACCAGAGAAAAGTATGTGGACTTCTTTCTCCTCTGTCTGACTACATGGTGTCTATCTGTGTCTCTCTCTTTCCCAGAATCCTCCTTGACTCCTAGTTCCACCTATCTTGCTTCCCTATTGGCCAACAGTGCTTTATTCAAAACAATCAGACACATATTTACAGAATGACATCTCTCAACAGTCTTGCTGACTGTGTCTTTTGCCTTACAGAAGCTTCACAGTTTAGGAGGTCCCATTTATTAATTGTTAATCTCAATGTCTGTGGTACTGGTATTATGCTGAGGAAGAGTTCTCCTTTACCAATTCATTCAAGGGTACCTCCCAATTTCTCTTCTAAGAGGTTCAGTGTGACTGGTTCATGTTTAAATCTTTGATCCATTTAGACTTAAGTTTTGTGCATGCTGATAGATATGGATCTATCTGCAATCTTCTACATGTCCACATCCAATTATGCTAGCACCATTTGTTAAAGATGCTTCCTTTTTTCCACTGTATAACTTTAGATTATCTGTCAAAAATCAGGTGTTCATAGGTGTATGAGTTAATATCAGAATTTTCAATTGGATTCCATTGGTGATCTGTCTACTGTTGTGACAATACCAAGCTGTTTTTCAGGACTATGGAGGGATAATAGAGCTTGCAGTCAGCAACGGTCATGCCTCTAGAAGTTCCTTTATTGTACAGGGTTGTTTTGGCTACCCTGGGTTTTTTGCTTTTTGATATAAAGTTGAGTATCGTTCTTTCAAGTATTGTGTAGAATTGTATTTTGCTGGGGATTGCATTGAATCTGTAGGTTGCTTTTGGCAAGATTGCCATTTTCACTATGTTTATCCTTCCTATCCAAGACCGTAGGAGATCCTTCCATTTTCTGGTATCTTCTTTAATTTATTTCTTTAAAGACTCAGAGTTATTACTGTACAGATCTTTCACTTGTTTGGTAATCATTAACTTAAGATATTTTCTGTTGTTAGTGGTTATTTTAAAGGGTGATGTTTCTCTGACTTCTTTCTCAGCAAGTTTATCATCTGTATATAGTAGGTCTACTGATTTATTTTAGTTAATTTTGTATCCTGCCACTTTGCTGAAAGTGTTTGTCAGCTGTAGGAGTTCCCTGGTAGAGTTTCTTGGGTCACTTATGTAAACTATAATATCATTTGCAAATAGGGTAAGTTTGACCTCTTCCTTTCCAATTTGTATCCCTTGATCTCCTTTTGTTGTCTTATTGCTCTAGCTAAAACTCAAGTACAATATTCAAGAGATATACAGAGAGTAGACAGCCTTGTCTTGTTTCTGATTTTAGAGTACTCGCATTGAGTTTCTCTGCATTTAGTTTGATGTTGGCTGTTGGTTTGCTGTATCTTGCTTTTAGTGTATTTAATATGTCCCTGTTATCCCTGATCTCTCCAAGACCTATATACTGAAGGGGTGTTGGATTTTGTCAAAGGCTTTTTCAGCATCTAGTGAGATGATTGTGTGGTTTTTCTTTGTCAGTTTGTTTATATGGTGGATTACATTGATGGATTTTCATATGTTGATCCATCACTTCAACCCTGGGATAAAGTCTACCTAACCATGAAGGATGATTTTTCTGATGTGTTCTTGGATTTGATTTGTCTGTATTTTATTACGTATTTTTGCATCAATGTTCATGAGGGATACTGGTCTATAAAACTCTGTCTTAGTTGTGTCTTTGTGTGGCTGGGGCACCAAAGTAATTGTAGCATAGTAAAAAGAGTTTGGCTATGTTCCTTTTGCTTCTATTGTGTGGAACAATTTGAGGAATGCTGATATTTGCATTTCTGGTAGAATTCTGCATTGAAACCATCCAACCCTGGGGTTTTTTGTTTGCTTGTTTGTTTGTTTGTTTGTTTTGGGGGGTGGTTGGGAGAATTTCGATGATGGCTTCTATTTCATTAGGAGCTATTGGTCTATTTAATTTGCTTATCTGTTCTTGATTTAATTTTGGTAAGGGATATCTACTCAGAAAAGTGCCCATTTACCTTCGATTTTCAAATTTTGTAGAGGACAGGTTTTGAAAGTATAACCTGATGAGTCTCTGGATTTCACCAATATCTGTTGTTATGTCCACCTTTTCATTTCTGATTTTGTTAATTTGCATTATCTCTCTCTGGCTTTTGGTTTCGATAAATAAAGGTTTCTCTATCTTGTTGATTTTCTCAAAGAACCAACTCTTTGTTTCATTGATTCCTTGTAATGTTTCCTAGTTTCTATTATATTGATTTCAGCTCTCAATTTGATTATCTCCTGGTGTCTACTTCCCTTGGGTGAGTTTGTTTCTTTTTGTTCTAGAGTTTTCAGTTGTACTGTTAATTGTCTTGTGTGACTGTTCTCCTTTTTCTGCAAGTGGGCACTTAGTGCAATGAACTTTCCTCTTAGCACTGCATTCAAATTGTCCCATAAGTTTGGGTATGTTGTGTCTTCATTCTAATTAAATTCTAGGAAGTCTTCATTTTTATTTTTTTTCTTCCTTGACCCAGGAATGGTGAAATTGCACATTATCTAATTTCCATGAGTTTGTAGGGATTCTGAAATTTGTGTTGTTGCTGAATTCTAACTTTAAATCATGGTGGTCTGATAAAATTCCAAAATTTGTATCTGTGGAGGTGTGCTATGTTGCCAAGTATGTGGTTGATTTTAGAGAAGGTTCCATGTGGAGCTGAGAAGAAATTATATTGTTTTGTGTTTGGATGGAATGTTCTTTAGATGTCTATTACTCCCAATTGGGTCATAACTTCTGTTAGTTCCTTGGTTTCTTATTAAGTTTCTGTATGGTGATCCTGTCTAGTGGTGAGAGCAGGGTATTGAAGTGTCCTATTATAAGTGTGTGGTTTTATTGTGATTTGAACTTTATTAATGTTTCTTTTATGAATGTGGATGTGCTCTATTTGGGGGATAGATGTTCAGAATTGAGACTTCATCTTGATGGACTCTTCCTTGTGATGAATATGAAATGCCCTTCTTCATCTCTTTTGTTTTATTTTAGTTTGAAGTCTAATTTGTTACATATTAGGATTGCTACCTCCATTTCTTTCTTGGTTCCACTTGATTGGAAAATCTTTTCCCAATCCTTTTGCTCTGAGGTAAAGTCTGTCTTTGACTTTGATATTTATTTCTTATATGCAGCATAAGGATGAATTCTGTCTTTGTTCCATTCTGTTAGCCTGTATCTTTTTATAGGCAAGTTAAGACCATTGTCATTGAGGAATATTAATGACCATTGACTGTTGGTTCTTGTTTGTTTTGTATTTGTTTTTGTTGGTGTTATTATGTGTGTATTTACCCCTTTTTCACTTTTGATGTTTGGTAAAGTGGGGTTATCTATTGCCTATGTTTTTGTGAGTGTAATTATCTTGGTTGGGTTCGAGTTTTCCTTCCAGTACTTTCTGTAGGGCTGGATTTGTGGATATGCATTGTTTAAATCTGTTTTTTTCATGGAATATCTTGTTTCCCCATCTATAGCGATTAAAAGCTTTGGTGCATACAGTAGTCTGAGCTGGCATCCATGTTCCCTTAGTATTTGTAACACATTGATCCAGGATCTTCTGGATTTCAGAGATTCCATTGAGAATTCAGGTGTAATTTGGATAGGTCTGTCTTTATATGTTACTTGTCCTTTGTCGTTTGCTGCCCTTAGTATTTTTCTTTATTCTGCAAGTTTGATGTTTTGATTATTATGTGGCAAGGGCACTTCTTTTTGAGGTCAAGTCTATTTGGTGTTCTGTATGCTTCTTGTTCTTTCATAGGCATATCCTTCTTTAGATTGGGGAAGTTTTCTTCTATGATTTTGTTGAATATGTTTCCTGTATCTTTTAGCTGTATTTCTTCACCTTGTTCTATACCTATTATTCTTAGGTTTGGCCTTATCACGGTGTCCCATATTTCCTGGAATTTTGCGGTAGGGATTTGTTAGACTTGAGATTTTTTTGATTGATGACTGTATATCCTCTAGTGAGTCTTCAACACCTGAGATTCTTTCTTCTATATCTTGTATTATCTTGGTTATGTATGTTTCTATACTTACATCTGTAGTTCCTGATCATTTACCCAGCTTTTCTATTTCCAGCATCCCCTCATTCTGTGTTTTCTTTATTGTTTCTCTTCCAGCTTTCAAGCCTTGAACTGTTCAAGTTGTTTCACCTCACTTGTTTGGTTGCTTTTCCTTGGCATTCTTTAGATTCTATAAGAGGTTTGTTTATTTCTTGAATTTTTGGTTTGTCTGTTCCTCCATTTCATGTATTTTTTTCTTCTATTTATTTAAGGGATTTTTTTCATTTCCTCCTTAAGGGTCAGGTGTCTGTGTTTTTTTTAATTACTTTAATTTGAAATAGCTTGCTTCACATGTCAATCCCAGTTCCCTTTCCATCCCCTCCTCCCACACCCCCACCATCTCCACCAGCCTCCCACTCTATCCCCACTTCTTTCCACATAGAGGATATCCAGAGTCTGTCATTTCGCTCAGGGAAAGGGTCCAGGCACTCCCATAAGAGTCCAGGCTGAGAGAGCATCCCTCTTTTTGTTATAGACACATGAATCCATTGTATGCCAGGGATAAATACTAATCTTCTGCTCAGAGCCCCATAGGTTGCCCAGGCCTACTCACTGAGTCTCACACCCAGGGGGTCTGGATCAGTCCCATGCTGGCCTCCCAGCTGTTGGTCTGGGGTCCAAGATCTCCCCCTTGTTCAGATCAGCTGTCTTTGCTGGTTTCATCACTCCCTGAATGTGCCTGATCTAATCTGATCTTGGAAGCTAAGCAGGGTCAGGCCTGGTTAGTATTAGGATGAGTATTTGTGTTTTAATAGTACATTAGAGGGAAGCTTTGCTTATTTCTAAAAATAAAGAACATTCCTACCAAAAAAATAGAAAAACTATTGTAGGGTGACTTTGAGAGTGTAGTGTTTTAAAAATCAGGTTTTATTAATGCTATCATTCTGCCACATTATTGTTGTTGTGTGTTCATTTATCTTCGTGTGTGTGTGTGTTGTAAGTTTCAGAAGTTAACCTCAAATCTCATTCTGCAGTTAGTATCAGTCTGAATTTTTGAGGCAGAATCTGTGAACTGAGGCTTACCTAGGTGAGTACACTCGTTGGTCCTGAAGTCCCACAGATCTAGTAATTTCCACCTCTACAATGCTTGCATTATAAGAGTAAGCCACCATGCATGTCTTTTCCTATATAGGGCCTGATATCAAACTCTGGTCCTTATGCTCAAACAGTGTTTCTCCCTTCCCAAAATTATATCCCTTAATCAGCACACTTTCATGGCTGAGCTCTAGAATGCTCCTGGTTCCTTTACATCCTTTTGTGATGTGTGAGAACACAGTGATTGACAGACTCAACAGATCACAATCTACATTACTTACACATTACTAATATGAGTGCCTAGGAGAACAAGCAATACAAATGGGTGTGTGGTATTTTTTTGTGTCCCTACTGAATATGATCCCACCAGTGTGAATCTACATCTTGCTCCAATATCTAAAGCCTACAACTAAATTTTCTGCATGTCTATGAGTTTAATGTACACATATTTCTTGTGGGTGTAAGTAAAGGGAGAGGGTAAAGGGAGCATTGATAAAGTCTCATAGATGTAGAAATAAAATATGCCAGTGTAGGAGGAAATGATCAGAAATTCAGTAAAGTAGCAGAAAAGAACAGCTGTGTTTGGATCCTGTATATGATCCTAACGCCTTGTGTCAATGAAATGTGTGTGAAAAGGATGGAGTCTCTGGCAGTTTCTGCTGATGAGACTGATTCCCAATAAAATAACAGAGTTAAAATGGGACAGGAGAGATCACTTAGGAGTTAATAGTATATACCAACACTGCACAGGACCCACGTCAGTTCCCATAACCACATGAAACAATGTCCTATACTACAACTCCAGGACATATAATGCACTCTTCTAACCTCTCTAGTCACCTTTATAAACACACACACACACACACACACACACACACTTAATAAAGTTAATATCTAAAAAGAACGTCTTTTTTAATGAATTTTTTGTTTCCCATTAATTATATCCTTCCCCTAAACAAAATTTGAATGTCAAAAATTTAATTGAAGAAATGTGAAAATATATAGGGAAATGTCCATTAATCCTTAACCATACACAAAATCTATCAGTAACTAACTAAAGCTGGAAGCAGGAGAGGTGGTCTTCCTCATATAAGAACACAGTGACAGGTGGTTTAGTGTCAATCAATCATCCCTGAAAACATATGTTCAACTAACATTACACAGATTGAACAGATTATATTTGTGGACATATATGTATATGTTGCACATACATGTGTGCAATAACGATTAGTAAGAAAGAGGGCCATGGATTTGAAGGATATCGGGGAGGGGTTTGAAGGGAAGAAAAGGACTTGGCAAATGCTGTAATTATATTATAATCTCAAAACAGGAAAGAATGAAGAAAGAAAAAGAAAAGAAATAATGAGCTCAAGCGGCCCACTGCTGTGGAAACTGATGCAGAACTATCCATCACAAATACAACAACATCTTACACAATAGGAGTTTAACAGATTGGATTTCCAAGCAAAGTGAAATAAGGTGCCTAGCTTCAAGTCAGAAAGATAATTTTATCTTCTCTGGTCCTATTTTTAAGCTGCATAGCTTTTTGTGGTGAATCAGATAATGTTGTACCTATTTTAACTTTTATTTTTACCAAGTATTATAATATAACAAAAGTCTCTAGCAGCAGATATTCTATTTTTATGCAGATCTTCTTATTAGTAAAAGGTGAGCAAAGAAAAATTAGAGAACGTGTCTTTAAGAAGCTGCCTCCTTTTGACTTAAATAGCATTTAAACAATTACAGTTAAGTCTGAAGCCATTTTTTGCTTTTGGTTCTTAATTGCTCCAAGCTAGGGATTTTCTGAAATATATGTGGGTGTTCTTTCTTTCAGCTTCTCTTCTTTTTGGGGATTTGTTTCGATATGAAGTCAAAGAAATATATTAAAATTGCAAACAATGTTGGTTTTTAATTAGGGTGTTGGCAATTATCTCACTCATTTATAACTCATTTCCTATCTTAGCTGGTTTTACCATGCATATGTTTTCAAATTACCTTCCTAAATGAAAAAATGCATCCTTGCCATTCCCTCACATTATTATCAGTTGGAAGATAGTGTTAGAACAGTGAAATAGTTTTCATTATAATTGAAAAGAAACCTTAGTCACATCACATAAGGTGAACTCAATTTTTAGTTGTGAATATCTCAGAAGATCCTATTGCAAAAGACTGACTGTGTTTGGTAGGTAAAAATTACATTCCCTGCTTGTCTAATGTGTTAAAATAGCAGAATATCTTATTTGTTGTTCATATCTCCTACTCAGAAAAAAACTGGATACAATGCATTGATTA
This sequence comes from Mesocricetus auratus, assembly GCF_017639785.1. Classification (NCBI taxonomy): domain Eukaryota; kingdom Metazoa; phylum Chordata; class Mammalia; order Rodentia; family Cricetidae; genus Mesocricetus; species Mesocricetus auratus. The sequence goes on along the minus strand of NW_024429266.1, from coordinate 142,339,805 downwards.
TTATAATTATAGACATAGAAATTTTGGGCTGTGGAGATGCCTCTGGGTATAAATCTTTCACTATACAAGGGTGAGTACCAGAGTTCAGACCCCTGGAACCCACAAGACCATATTCAATAAAGCACAGCTATAGATCTTAGTCCTAAAATGAGAGGAGAGTGGACCCTGAAGACAACCACAAAGTTCATAGACAAGTTCATCTGGATTCTGAAGTGGCAAATAAGAGACTCTGATTTTAAACAAGGTGTAAGGCAAGAGCCAACACCCAAGGTTCTCTTCTGACACCCAGGCATTTCATCTGGTATGTGAGCATCTGCATTCTTACACATACAAAAACACCAAAACACACATATCACACAATACAACACATATCACATACATATAACCCACATACATAATAAAATCGAAATATAGAAAACAAATGATATTCCCCAAAAGTAAATAAATTCCAATTCTGTCATCAAACTAGCCTTTGCAGCTGATGCAAGTTTTCTGTTTGCTAAAGTCTCAGGGTGGTGGTGAGCTTGTTGGGAGGCCTGGGTAACTAGCCTCCAATGTCTTTTGCTGCATGGACAGTGGCTAACAATGTGCTCCAGGAAGGGAACATGGGAACAGACTTGGAACATCCTGGTGACACCACAATCAGGCATAGTTGTAAGATGTTGGTGAATATGCATGAAGAGCAAAGGATGAACTTGGGGGCAGCCAAAGCCATGCTCAAACAATTTTAGGAATATATTATTTTGCAAACATGAGCAAAGAATGCAAATCTCTGGGAGGTCTCAACTATGTTCCATAAAGAAACATTAAACGAAGTACAAAAAATGCATCATATGGCTTAATGCAACTCTGTCTTAATTTTGTGAGGGTTGTTTCCAAATGCAAAAGCATGTGGTATTTATTAGCAAGGATGCTTTTCTAATTTTTGAACTTTTGTGATGATCATATTTCTAGTAATATTTTAATTCATTTGATATATTTTTAAATGCCCTACAGACAGATTATCTACAGGTCTGGGGAAATTTCTAAGTCACAAAATTACTTTCTGCTCAAGCATGATGATTCAAGTTCAGGTCTACAGAACCCAGATTAAAAAGCAGGCAGAGTCACAAAAGGAGAAACATGGTATGTACTCACACATATATGGATTTTAGACATGAATCAGGGGAGTGCCAGCCTACAGTCCCACTGTCAGAGAGTCTGGGAGACAGAACCTTTATCCAGCAACTAATGGAAGCAGAGGCAGATACCCACAGCAAAACACTGAACTCCTGGATCCAGTGACAGAAAGGAAGAACTGATGAGCAAAGGAGTTAAGACTGGGCTGGTTTAACCAACAAAAACAGTTGACCTGAACAAGGGGGAGCTCTTGGATCCCAGATTGATGGCTGTGTGGAAAGCATGGAACTGACCCAGACACACTGAATATTGGTGTCAGTGAGGAGTCCTAAGTAATCTATGGGGCCTTGAGTAGTATTTATTCCTGTTGTACAAATAGACTCTGAGTGCCCTTCCCACAATGAGGGATGCTCTTTCAGTCTGGACTTTTGTGGGAGGGCCTAGGCCCTGCCCTGGATGAAATGACAGTCTCTGGAGATCCACCATGGATAGCCTTACCCTCCCTGGTGATTGGAGTGGAGATTGGTTGGGAGATTGGGGAGCCTGTTGGGGAAGGTGGGGGAGGAAGGCAGGGAGAGGCAGATGGGATTGACATAGGAAACAAGCTTGTTTCTAACTTAAATGGAAAAAAAAGCAGGCAAAGTGGTATGTGCTTGTAACCCAAATGCTGATAATGTAGATATAGCAGTAGCTGGACCGTCAGCCTAACTGAAACAGGATGCTTCAAGTTTAGTGAGAGACCCAAACTCCAGATACAAGCACAGTTGAGACAGAAAACATCTGTGTCAACATCTGCCCCACTCCCCAAATGATTAAGTAGTTAACTATTTTGCCATCTCTCTCATTTTGTGATTTACTAAAAAATACCTTTCCTTTCAAGTAGCTTAACTTGTCTGAGTTTCTTCTAGAATCCTTATCTTTTCTGCTTTGTCTCAGCAACCCTTAACTCCTTATATATTCTTGAAGCATGAGGTTCCTAATGAATCTGATCAGTTTCCAAAACTTCCTGAAATCTTTGAGTTGTTTGCTTCCTGAATTAAAGAAAATGTCTGCTAAATAGAATGTTTAAACTCATTTCCCTTAGAACAAGACAAAAAGCAGTTTAAGAATATGTCTGCAAAATGGAATGTTTAAACTCCCTTAGAACACCCTGTTGTCTCACACTTGCACACACAAACTTAAGAATATTCCCTCCAAAAGAGGAAGGATTTAATTTCAGAAAAAACTGTTCTACAACACTATCGGTAGAGCATTATGATTGAATGTAACATGTTTCCTACAGAGTCACAGTAGGGAACCTTTAGAGAATGGCCTGGCTGGTGGAATTGGATCAATAGAGGGAGATGGTTGAACTTGCCAATGTTTTGTCCTACTTTTTATTTTGCTTCCATTCATTAACCTATTAAGAGCCAATGCTGCCTGTTTTTGTTATTTTGGATTGCATCATAACTTCACTTTCATTATAAACTAGCACCTATGAAACCCTGAGTCAAAACAAACCTTCCTTCCTTAAGTTGTTTCTGTCTGTGTTTTGAAATTAATTACTAGGACATTCTGATAAAGAATTCCCAATAAAACCCCTAATCAATCCCTTATCAATTTCTAATACCTTATTTCAAATCTAGTACCTGCATTGTGAATATCTAATGTCCAAAAAACTGAATTCCTGAGACTAACAACTGAACTTTTGGGTATTGTCTCACTGGCTACTATAACCTCTGCTTTTTGAATTTATCTCAGTTCATTCATTTGACCATGGGCTACAACATAAGACAGTACAGATTACTTGTTATTGGACAGATTTTCATAAACCAGCATGCAAGTGGGGAAGGTATGTGTGATTCCTCATTCATAGAAAGTGTCCTGGCAGCCTGGTGATAATGGTGGTACACACCTTTAATCCCAACACTCAGGAGGCAGAGGCAGGTGAGTCTCTTTGTGTTTGAGGCCAGCCTGACCTACAGAGTGAGTTTCAGGACAGCCAAGGCTACACAGAAAATCCCTGTGTTGTAAAACCAAAAGACCCAAACAAAAACAAACAAATAAATAGATGAAAGAAAAAACAAACAAACAAAATAGTTCTTTTGCCAGTGTCCTAGCAATAGTACAAGAATCATTACTAGCAGTTGAGTGAACACTCCTCCAGGATGATTGTATGCTAGTTAGTGTGTTAGATATTTGATGGGGCCTGACTGCAAATTGTCCCTCACAGGCTTGTGCTTTTGAGCAATTGGTCTCAGTATGGCAAAGTGGTTTTGTAAAGGTCAAGGGGTGGGTGCTTGCAGTCAGAAAGAATTATTTCACAGGGGGATGGGCACAAAGTCTTATTCAAGCACTACTTACTTTAGGTGTCTTGTTACCTGACTGCAAATAGACTGTGAACAGCCAGCATCAGGTTTCAGTTGCCATGTCTTCCTCACCATGAAGGATGCAACCCTTTGAGTTATAAGCCAGAATACATCCTTCCTTCCTCCCTTAATTTGCTTTTTGTTACATATTTAGTTACAGTAGTGAGTAGTGTTTTTGTTCTTAAACTTAATTTATAACAGTTGAAATTTTTGAAATTTTCTCAACTCCAGGGGTTTGTGGAGAGAAAAAATATAAAAAGAGTAGAGCCACTTCTTTCCCTATATGGTATCAACAAGGATTTCTCTTCTAGGTTTATACAGGAAGAAAAATAATACCAGGTTATAAGGCAACTCAAGGCTAAGAGAATCAACAATTATTCATTAATTAATAAGTACTCCAGTTTTAAGAATTTAGAGATCCTCTAGAAAAATTCATGTGGGAAATAAAAGAAAAATAAAGAAAATTTAAATAGGCATGTCATCCTGAGGAACATCAAACATAAAAAACTAATGGAGGAGTAGTACTGAAAGGGCTGTATTACTGAAATTCAAACGAAATTTATGAAAAGTAAGAAGCAACAGAGGAAAACAGTCAAAGTGAACACTGGTTTGGGAAACACTGACCTACATTAAGGATAGATGGCAATGGGTAGAGAGACACAAAAAACACAGCTGGGGAGGAGCTTAGGTGGTCTAGAGAACAGGAAAACTATCAAGAGCTGAAGTTTGAGGAAAAGGGCACACCATGTAGATTTCTTAATAGTTCCTGGAGGATGCTGTCCAAAGGAACAATAGTTAACCACTCCTTATATTTTGAGAAGGACTTTCTGTTTTTATTATCTCTATTTGTCCTCTTATGGAAAATCAAATTTCTCCTATATAATATATCTTGGATTCAGTTCCCCCCCACTCTGTTCGTCCCTGTTCCTCCCCACTCCCTTTCCCATCTAGGTCGACCCCTTTTTGTCACTCACTGGAAAACAAACTTCTGAGGGATAACAATAAAATATAAAATAAAATAAGATATCAAAGCAAAAACTAACACGGGAATAAGAGAAAGCAAATAGAAGAAATGAGCTAACAAGAATGTACAAATTACAGTTACCCACCACCCACACTCAGAAATAGCCTAAGGACACTAACCTAGAAGTCTTCGTAGGTATACAAAGCACCTGTATGTTAAAAATAGAAAAGAGAAATGTGAATAAAATAAACACTGGTAAGATAAAAATCAAAAGAATGGGAAAGCCCCGACAGGGCATTATGAGGCAGGGAAAGGAACCTCCAAAAATGCCTTTGAGTTCCTTATCTGTTGTCTACCTTTGCTGGACATGGAGCCTACAGTAGTTCCTTTCTAGGAGTAGTTTGTTTCCTAGTAAAACTCCCTTTGAGAAACAGAATTTTCATTTCTAGTGGAAAGGAATGCCACAGCAAAAAGCAAGCATTGCTGCCTCCAGGGGGAATAGACACATAGTTGCACAGAACTCAGAATGCCTTGGGACATATCTGTAGTGAAAATAAAACCAAAAGCAAACCAGAAAAGAACAGCTCACTAAGAAAGGGGCAGGCAAAGGGATTGTCATAGTAATGTCATTGCATGTAGTAAAGAATCGCCTGTGATTAGTAGGAATAATGCCATGTATCTAAGACTATCTCTAGTTTAAGAAGTAAAGGGACATTTGAAAGATTTGGCTTATATATTGAAGAAAAAAGTGATATTTATTGATATTTAGGATTTTAAGTCATTTTCTCTTCTAAATTTTATAAAAAAATACAAATAGACCAAAGTTTGCACAAATTATAGTCTATTTGAGAGAGAAAAAATAAATGAAATAGTTTTACAATCCATTAAGATTTTTGGAGACACTGTGTCAAACTCATCTTTTGATAGATTTCTATGAATTGAAGTTTACATCTCAGGCATTGATTTTCTGCTAAACATGAATGGATTAGTTTACCAGGTTACATTCAAACAAACAAATACACTTCCTTTTATTTTTCTGTCTAAAATTTTTGTTCTGAAACAGTGTAGACTTCCACTCTAATCTGATGAAGTGTTGTTACACTTTTAAGGCTCCAGAATAGGATCCAAGTATCCAGGAATTTGGGCACAGAAATACATTTTTAAAGGTCTCTCTCTCTCAACCTCTGTCTCTGTGTCTGTCTGTCTGTCTCTTTCTCTCTCTGTGTGTGTGTGTGTGTGTGTGTGTGTGTGTGTGTGTGTGTGTATACAACATGTGTGTGTTTACCTGTGAAGGTCAGAATAGTATTTTACACCATGGTGCTGGGGTAACAGGCATTTATGAGATGCTGAATATGAGTACTGGGAGCTGAATTCCAGTCTTCTGAAAGAGTAGCAACACTCTGAACTACTAAGCCATCTCTCTAGCACAGAAAAAAAATGTGGGCTAGATAAATGGTATGTTATCTGATATTACCTGGGAATTTTACACAACTACAGCGACTTTAAACAGTATGTATCAATTGCAGTTGCTGAAGAGCAAAGCCTTGGAGAGCCAGTTATATTCTTTCTGTGGTCACTTTAAGTAGGACTTGGTGTAATTAGATAGAAAAAAACTTGATGGAGACAGAAAACTTTGTCAGTATTGCTAAAATTGTCTCTTGGGAGAAGTGAAGAAAATTTTGTTTGGTTTTAATTTATTGGTGAGACCTGCATGGAGTTGTTGATGGGGAAGTGACATTAGAGCCGTACAAGGGGAAGTTAAATAACAGGAACTGTAATCTTCTGGTGCTGTTTATTCAGAATCACGCTCTCAACTGATGCTTTTTGTGTTGCCTGACTGCAAAGTACTGTGTGACTGTAAAAACAGTCACAATTTGGCAAAATCCACTCTATAGAATAGGGTGTGTATTTTAGTGCAACCTTAATAATCAGTCTCATAAGATTCCAGTCATTTGGGGAGATGAAAGAGGTAGTCTTGCCAAACATGTTTGTGTGTGTGTATGTGCATGTGTGTGTGTATGTGTGTGTGTTGTACTCCGAGGTTTTTGCTACAGTTTGAAATAGACCCAAGAAGTAACTTAGCTCAGCTGCTAGCACAGAGACCCACAGTTGAGCACAGTGGTGAAAATTAGTGAATATTGTGTGTTTACCCACATTAAGGATACTCCATGAAGGTTAAGGGTGAGGCAGAGAGAATTCACAACTGAAGATTGGGGAGGAGAAGTGTGAAATACACATTCTCAACATAAAATAATTGTTATACTCACAAAACAAGAGGAGAAGATAAAGATGGCATCATGGCATAATTCTATCAGTGATTTAAAAATAAATAATTCTATGTTTCCTATAGAAATACTTTACTGTACAAAATTTTATATGTCCTGATTTCAAAGTTAGACTAAAATAATACTAAAAAATAAAGCTAGAAACAAAGTCCCTCCTGAAGGCCTATATAAAAATCTTTAATTAAACATAAAATGTAAAAATACACTAAGGCCACATGGGATTTATAGCAGGTATTAAAGATAATTGACATTAGAAAGTAAGCTTCTCAGCCTACAGATTCAATGCAAGCCCTATCAAAATTCTGGCACAATTCTTCACAGAACTTGAAAGAACAATAATCAACTTTATATTGAAAAACAAAAGGCCCAAGATAGGCAAAACAACCCTATACTATAAAGGAATTTCAGGAGGCATCACCATACCTGACTTCAAGCTCTATTATAGAGCTATAGTCCTGAAAACAGCTTCGTATTGGCACAAAAAATAGAAAGGTAGACCAAAGGAATCTAAATGAAAACCCTGATTTTAACCCATGCACCTATGAAAACTTGATTTTTGACAAAGAAGCTAAAATTATACTATGAAAAAAAGAAAGCATCTTCAACAAATGGTGCTGGCATAACTGGGTATTGGCATGCAAAAGATTACAGATAAATCCATGTCTATTGCCTTGTACAATCTCAACATAAATCCAACCACACTGAACCTCTTAGAAGAGACAGTGGGATATACTCTTCAACGAGTTGGTACAGGAGACCACTTCCTGAACATAACAACAGTGGCACAGGCACTGAGATTGACAATTAACAAATGGGACCTCATGAAACTAAGAAGCTTCTGTAAGGCAAAGGACACAGTCAACAAGACAAAAAGGCAGTCCACAGAATGGGAAAAGATATTCACTAACCCCACATCTGACAGAGGGCTAATCTCCAAAATTTGCAAAGAACTCAAGAAGCAAGTCTCCAAAACACCAAAGGATCCAATTAAAAGGTGGGGTACAGAACTAAATAGAGAATTCTCAATAGAGGAGGCTAAAATGGCCAAGAGACACTTAAGAAAGTGCTCAACATCCTTAGCCATCAGGGAAATTCAAATCAAAAAAACTTTGAGATACCATCTTACTCCTGTCAGAATGGCTAAAATCAAAAACACCGAAGACAATTTATCCTGGAGATGATGTGGAGAGAGGGGAACACTCCTCCACTGCTGGTGGGAGTGCCAACTCATACAGCCACTTTGGAAAGCAGTATGGAGATTCGTCAGAAAAATGGGAATCAATCTACCACAAGACCCAGCAATTCCACTCTTAGGGATACATCCAAAAGATGCAAATTCATACAACAAGGACATCTGTTCCACTATGTTCATAGCAGCATTATTTGTAATAGTCAGAACCTGGAAGCAACCTAGATGCCCCTCAACTGAAGAGTGGATAGAGAAAATGTGGTACATTTAAACAATGGAGTACTACTCAGCAGAAAAAAAAACAATGGAATCTTGAAATTAGCAGGTAAATTGTTGGCACTAGAAGAAACCATCCTGAGTGAGGTAACCCAATCACAAAAAGACAAACATGGTATGTACTCACTCATATATGGATTTTAGACATGGATCAGGATAATGCCAGTCTACACTTCCACTGACAGAGAGTCTGGGAAACAGGAAATTATCTCAGAGAGATATGCATGGTACCCCAGAGAAGACGAATGAGGCAAGATCTTCTGATTAGATTGGGAACACGGTGAGGGGTGGGGGGAGTGGGAGCTGGGAAGAAGAGAAGGGAAGAAGAGGAAGAGAGAGTAGGTCATGGGGGAATAGTAAGGTTGAGTAGGAGGTAGAATGGGGGAGGAGGGAATCATAGGTTAGAAGACAGATTTGGCACCAGTGAGACCTCTAGTGATCTAAAGGGATGACACCAACTGGCGAGCTAAGCAATAGTGGAGATACCACTTTGAATGCCCATTCCTGATAATGAACTTGATGTCTATAAACATCCTGGAGCCTTCATCCAGTGACTGATGGAAGCAGAGGCAAACATCCACAGTTAAACACTGAACTGAACCCATGGAACCCAGTGACAGAGAGAGAGGTGCTATGAGCAAATTGGTAAAAAATGGGCTGGCAAAACCAGCAGAGACAGCTGATCTGAACAGGGGAGAGCTCTTGGACCACAGACTGACAGCTGGGAGGCCAGCATGGGACTGATCCAGACCCCCTGAGTGTGAGAGTCAGTGAAGAGTCCTGGGCAACCTATGGGGCCCTGGGCCCAGTGTTTATCCCTGGCATACAAATGGACTTCGTGTGTACATAACACAAAGAGGGATGCTCTCTCAGCCTGGACTCTTAGGGGAGTTCCTGGACCCTGCCCTGAGTGAAAGGACAGTCTCTAGATATCCCCTATGTAGAAGGAAGTGGCGATAGGGTGGGAGGCTGCGGGGGATGGTGGGGGTGCAGGAGGAGGGGCGGGAGAGTGAACTGGGATTGACATGTGAAGCAAGCTATTTAAAATTAAAATAATAAAAAAGAAAGTAAGCTTCTAACCTAGAACTATATTGAGAGATCTTATACTTCTATATCTATATCTGTATCTATATGTATATTTATATCTATGAAAGGTTTGGCGTAGATATTGAACAAAGACAGTAATCTCCATTGATATTTAGACTATTAAGTCATTTTCTGTTCCTAATTTTGTAAAATATACATGTATGTTTACAAAATAATATATATATATGTATGTATATATTTGAAGAAATAGCTTGGCAAAATTAATTGAATATTCATTATAGAAAACCTCCAGAAAATAGGAATAATAAGAGCACTTTGAATTATTTAATGACTTTAAGTGAAACCCTATTGGTAAGATCATATTTCATGGTAAATGACTAAATTATTTTCTTCACAAACTGGTAGGCACGTTCGTACCTCCCCTTGAACCACCTATGCTAGAAGTAGTAGCTATTGCAATAAAATAATAAAAACAAATTAAATATATGCAGATCATGACTAGAGAGAGGACTCAGCAGCTTAGAATGCTTATTGCATTTGTAGAGAATTCAAGTTTGGTTCCCAGCATCCACATGGTTGCTCACAGCTGCTTGTAACTCCAGTTCTAAGGGATACAATGCCCTTTTCTTGTCCTCACAGGTACTGCACTAATGTGGGGTTATAAACACCCAGAGACACATACATATACACATAATTAAAAGCAAAATGAATGCTGAAAAATAAACTTCAGTCTCCACTTACTAAACAAGGATCACTAGATAACACAGTTTTTTGTTTTGTTTTGTTTGTTTGTTTGTTTGTTTGTTTTTTGGTAAGAGTGTGTGAGAGAGAGGCAATGAGGTGAAGTTTGTACTCAGTATGCAATTTTAAGAAAGATTTTCTTTATTATATTTATGTACATTTGTGTTTTGATCACATGCATATCTGTGTGAGGATATCGAACCTCCTAGAACTGGAGTTGCATACAGGTGTGACCTGCCATATAGATGTTGGGAATTGAACCCTGGTCACCTGGAAGAGCAGCCAGTGCTATTAACCACTGAGCCATCTCTCCAGCCCCCTAGTCTGCAATTTTTAAGTTCCCAAATACAGGTACTTTAAACACAAATAAATGGACCTTCTCTTGTATTAGTTACTTTTCCTGTAACTGCTGTTAAAAAATTCTCATAAAAACAAGAGTAAAATCATATAGTCCAAGGGTACAGTTTATCATTATAGGTAATGCATAGCAGCATGAACTTGAGGTGATGATCACATGATGATCACATGCACGAAACAGAGAGCCATGAATGCCAATTTAAAATAACTTTCTGCTTTTAATTAAGATTAGGGCCGGGTGGTGGTGGCGCATGCCTTTAATCCCAGCACACACACACAAACACATAGAGACAGACAGACAGAGAGAGAGAGAGAGAGAGAGAGAGAGAGAAATAATAACAAAATAAGAGGTAGAGAAAGAGAGTGGGTTCCATTTAAAGAAGAGTATCAGGTGGAATTGAAGAGATGGTTCAGAAGTTAAGGACATTTGCGACTCTTGCAGAAGACCCAGTAGCTAACTCCAGCAACAAGAGATTCACTGACCATTTCTGACTTACACACACACACACACACACACACACACACACACACACACATGTGCACGCATGGTAGAGGAGGAAATAAAATCAATATAAATCTTAAAAACAATTGTCAGATGATTTTTTCTTTATATTTTATGTTTGCTTCTCTTTCTTACATATGATATTGGTCCTTTCCTGGAAAATGCTGTTTGCTTTTGTTTTGTTAGTTTTGTAGATGTTATTGTTTTACAATTCTTGATTAAAGGAGAATTCAATATGACAGTAGAAGTCTGTTAACATGTCCTGTGGCAAACTCAATAACAGTGGAAACACACTTACCATCAAGAATGCACAGTACTGTGGTTTATGCAGGTAAGATCCTTGGCTGACTATGAATATTATTTCTTAATGACAGATGTTTCAAGAACCTGGCATCTTTCTCTCCTTGGCAAGCCCATGCAGAATAAGTCATAAGCCTGGACTCATAACTGCACAGAATTTAATTACTTTAAATACTTCCAAAGAGGAAGGTAGTAGGAGCTGTTCTCAATACAAATCGACAGTAATGTTCTGGAATGAACTCACATAAATATCAGTATATTCTCCAAGAAATCTGTCTCTCATTACAAATGGTGGCCTGTTTTACATGGAAGGAAGCATGTATACACAAACCTGATAGATCATCAAATTTGTATGAAAAATATATACCGATGTAAGGTGAGGCAAACTGAAGGAACCTATATACCCACAAACAACGAAGCAAAGCCAACTCCAGCACAGGTACAGAGTATTCTACATACTGGTAGAATACATGAGGAGATATTCATAAACTAATGCCAAACTGTTCTTTCTCAAAATCACCTGTCTTTGCAAAATTTAAGGGAATTGGAAATCACGTAAGCATCCCAGAAGGCTCTATATACCTCAAACATAGCTCAAAACATGGGCTCAAACATCACAAGAACAGGCGGAAATAAAGAGGATGTTGAATCAGAGAATGATAACCCAGAGTTGAACTTAATGAACATTTTAGTCATGAGACTCTAGTAATTTACTCTATGGCCAATAATGAAGACAAGGTTGCTGTGATCATACAGCCAGCAACAAAATGGGAAAGCTCAGAAATGTGTAGGTTAAAAGCTGGCCTTTACATCTTTTATCCAATTAAAGCCCATTATAGCCTTAGCTAAGTTCTGTGTTCTTTGGATCCATTGAAAATATAACATTATACAGGACCAAATAGTAAATAAATATTTTAAACTTTCTGACTATTCAAGTTCTGCCCCATTATTTCTTCCTTCCTTTATATCTTTCTTTTTTTCTTGAGGGAGTTATTGGAGACAAGGATTCTCTCTGTAGCTTTGGAGCCTTTCCTAGAACTAGCTCTTGTAGTTCAAACTGGTCTTGAACTCACAGAGATCCAACTGCCTCTGTCTCCAATGTGCTAGGATTAAAGCATGTGCCACCTCTGCCTAGCTATTCCATCACCACCTTGCCATGCCACCACTGCAGGCCCCATGTTTTTCTTATTGATTGCATTTGTTATTTGACATACATACATACATACATACATACATACATACATACATACACACACACACAAGTAATTTTTTCTATTCTCTCTTGTCTCACTCCCATCTTCCTTGCCCTCTACATCCCTACTAGACCCTTTTCTACACCCATGTCTTTTTTTTTTTTTGCATTGTGGCCATCTGGAATGAGCAGCATATTTGTGGCCTCCTCATGTTTGGAGTTATCCATTGGAGGCTGGTAGGTTCACTGTTCACAACTGAGCTCAAAGACCACTTCCCCAAACCCATCAGTTATCAGTTATTCAGGAGAGACTGGTATGGTCCTATGAGCTCAATATCCATATTTACAACTCTTTTACCATGTGACAATCACAACTTGCATAGAAGGGTCAGTTTCCAGTCCTTGGAAACTACTCTAACTCTTCACTTTTAAAACAAGACTAGTACCTCAATTGTTAAGTAGCACTATGTATTAAATTTAAAAAATGTGTGTGAGAGTGGAATATGAGGAGGGTTGCTGGAGAGATGACTCAGTAGTTAAGAGTCTGTACTACTCTAGCAGAGGACCCAAGTTCAGTTGCCAACACCTACAATGGGTGGCTCAAAACTACCCATAGCTCCTGCTTCTGGTATTGACACTCTCTTCTTGCCTTTGTAAGCCATCCCACTCTGATGACTACCATATACACTCCCTACACCCATTCATCCCCAACATCCCCACCCCAACACCCACATCACTTGTGTATGTAACTATGGGCATCCAATGCTCCTGCTTCTTTGCTCCATAGGCACTGCACACAGGTGGTACACAAATATATTATGCAGACAAAATACCTATACACTTAAAATTAAAAGTAAATAAACAAAAAAAGCAAAATAGAAGAAGGACCGATTCTGCAGTTGGGTCCAGATGAGTTGAGGTATAGGTCCAAGGATGATTCAAAGATCAAGGATAATGTGTCAGTGAGACAATTGTTCCTTTACTTATTATGATTTTAACAATTAATATATTAGGATTGTACATAATGTGATTTTAATTTACATTTGATTAACCAAACTTCAAGCTTCTAAAGTAAAACTTTAGTCAAAGCAGGACAGAGAAGGAATTTAGCAGGTTTATATAGCAGGCATAATCGCTATTGTGCATGGTGCCAACTGTGACTGGTTTTTCTTTCCTGATGGTCTCACGATGTTTATGAAGTAACAAAGCCAATTAAATGTAGGCATATTTGCTAAGGCAATCAAAGTTCTCTCTACTGATTACAGTACCTTACTGGTCTTTGAAGTTGCTTGGGTTAAAGAGGCAGTGATCTGTTTGATGCTGTCAGTATTCTTACTTCAGAATGAGGACACATTAACATAAGAAATTGATCCTTGTTAAATGATCCCACATACCAGGAGGATGCTCTAAGTAAGTGACTATATTGCAGGGACCACCAGCAGTGATTATCATGGACGCAGCAGGGGCTTGCATTTTTCCTAAGCAGTTTCTCAAACCAATAATGCTTCTATGACACAAGGTCACACATAAATATTGAGATCGTAATGACAGGGATAATTTACTTCTCTTGCTTCAAAATTGATGGAGCAGAGAAGTCAAATAATGGCCATTTGGACAGCAATGTTTAAAATGTCCCTTAATTCTATTCTTTTTTGATTGTTTTTTTAGGTGTGGTATCATATAGACCAACCTGACATCACACTTACTCTGTAGCTTTTCTGGCTAGTTTTTATGCCACCTTGGCACAGATTGGGGTTATTTTGGAAGAGTGTACCTTGAAAGAAAAATGTACCCAACAGATATGCTTGAGGAGCATTTTATTAATTGATGATATATATGGGAGGGCCCAGTGCACCGTAGGTGGTGCCACCTCTGGACTACTGCTCCTGGCTGTTATATGACAGGAGGATGTGAAAGTCAGGAGGAGAAAGCAAGCAAAATGTGTCCCTCTGTGAACTCTGCTTCAGTTTCTGACTCTATGTTTCTACCTTGAGTTCCTGCCCAACCTGCCTGCCCTCACTTCCCTCAGTGAAGGACGTACAAGCTGTAAGCTGAGCTAAACCCTTTACCACTTGTTTCTTTGCTGTGGGTGTTTTATGACAGCAGTAGAAACCGTAACTGAGATGGTATCTGAGAATGAACTTCTGATTCCTCCACCTCCACTATCACAGTTCTGAGATTACAGATGTGCACAACCAAGCCCAATGTATGCAATCAAGGTTTTCTGCATACTAAGGAACTGATCTGCTAGTCTTGACGTCAAGCATATATTTTGACGTCTGTTCTCTTTTGTTCCACAGGTGTAACTGACCCCAAAAAGAAACAAGTATCTATAGATTAATACCAATATTGTTATCATAAAAAATTACCAAGGCATTCTTCTTGCAGGAAGTATTTTCAGATCTTTGCACAGATTTGCTCTCTTGATCCTGACTTCCATTATAATCTTTCTATGAAATCATTCTATCAGTTTTTAAATGATTTTTTATTTCTATATTGTGTGTTTGAGTGTTTGCCTACATGTATGTGTACCATGTGCACGTAGTATCTGAGGAAGCCAGTAGAGGTCATAGGTTCCCATGAAACTGGAATTATTGGTTGATAGTTTCCATGTAGGTGCTGGGAAGTGAAACTAGGTCCTTTAAAAGAGCAGCCAAGTTATCTCTTCTTGCCATTCCATGCATTTTGGATGGAGGAATATGAATGCATTTAGGTGATATCACGCCTCTCCCAGGATATATGAAATATAGAAAAGTTCATAACTAGTAAAGCTATACTTTTTACATAAGTAGCTTGGTTCCAGAGTTTGAATTGTGGAATCTCAAACAATCCTCACTTCTTGAGTCATTACCAATGACTTAACTAGACAGTTAAGAAAAGAATACACCATAGCTAGAACATGACAGGAGGAAAAGAATTTGTTAGAATAGCTAGGATAGGCTGGGAGCATCACAAGACCCTCATTCACTAAAGGGAAGAAATTTGCCACTTTTTCCTTTCTAACAACATTTTATCAAAGAAACTGAAGTAGCTCATTTCAGTGCTGCTTCTGACTGAAGAAAAGCAGAATAAAAGGATTTCTGTGGCTATTTCAAAAGTGTAGGAATAATATTATTGTTCACTTTTGGGAAGATGTGTATAACAATAATATGTCTCAGAGCCACAAGGAAGATTTTGTTGACTTCAAGTAATGAGACATCCAATTTTCTATGACTTTCTCCAGGCTGGAAACAAGCAATAAAACTCCCCAGTTTATCGAGAGACATGAAGCTTAATGGTTGTTTATGAAGTAAATGAAGTCAACCTAAGAGAACACAGAGAGGCAATTCATTCTGTCCTTTCTGTAAGTAAGGGAGTCAGCAAGTATCACTTGTATTTGGCAGAAACTCAAAGGCAGGTAGAGGACTGGGATGCTTAATAGATAAGACAAGGGAAGGTGTCTATTAGACGCTATATGGAAGTGGTGGACATGATCAAGGTGGATGCAGGATAACTGGATTTCATGTGGTCAGTTTAGGGAGCATATTCTCTTTTCTTCTTTAGTTTTGAGGTAGTTACAGAAGCAAAACCTGGTAAACTGGGGCTGGAGAGGTGGTTTCGTGGTTATGAGAACTTGTTGCTCAATATTAGGAGCCTAAGTTCAGATCCTAGGATTCATTTTGCTGGACTCAAAAACCCCTGAAACTCCAGCTCTAAGGTAGCTGATGTCATCTTAGACAATTGGACGCGCGCGTGCGCGCGTGTGTGTGTGTGTGTGTGTATACAGAGAGAAATTCAGATCTCTCCTTTTGTAAATATGGATAGATACCCACGGAGATGGGAAGACAGAATTGGACTCCTTAGTGGTTGATTAAGAGAAAATTAGGAATCACCTAGCGTGACATCTGAGAACCAAACTCAATTGTTCGGGAAGAACAATGAGAATTCTCCATTAGGTGCCATTTCTCTAGCACCTAAAATTAAAATTATTTTAAAATTGGTAAAATATCAGTTGCTAAGAAAGTCCATATTTAGTTGGATTTTTATGGTAATAAAGGATGCAGGGCAGAATTATATCCTCATGTTGGGTCCAGTCATTGAACTTTTGTATATTAACTCTCACAGACAATTTTTAAACATAAAACATAGCAGGTTTTAGGACTATATAGTGAAGATCATCTGGAGTAAGAATAATGAGATTGGATGTATGAGGAAGGAAAAATCATTAACTGTTGTATAGTGCCTGAAATCTCTGAATCAGTATATACCTTGTGAATGTACAGAAACAAGCTTAAGCATACAGCTCTGATAGAGCTCCTGGCTCAGAAAATGTTATCACATTTCCCCGTGAGGAGCAGAGCTGTTTGAAGCTCTTCCTCTGGACATAATCAACAGTATTATCTTACTCCTACTGGGTATGGGTATATTCTACCCAGGGTCTAAAAGATGATAATAATAGTATACAGATGATTGTGAAGGCAAATACAGCTAGAGATACACAAGGCTGAAGGAAGGTTGATTGGTGTGAAAGAAAGGGGCCAAAGCAAATAAAACTGGGGGAAAGCAGAACTTGACTTGGGAATTGAGAATGAACTTAAGAGAGTTAGGGCATCGAAGAGTTGTAGGCCAAACGATGAGAAGAAATGCTGGGAAAAGTTGTTTAATGTCCTTTGATGGTTGGTTAGTGTCAATTCAATACAGCTAGAATCACCTAGAGTTGTATGGCAAGAGAGTCTCCATGAGAGATTGTTTAGATCAGACTGTCATGTGGGACTGGCTAAGATGCATCGTCTTAATCACCGTAATTGATGTGGGAAGCCTTAGGAAGAAAGTGAGCTGCATCATTTCCTGAGTTGGACCCTGGACTCCGCAGCAGCATGCTGAGCAAGTGCACAACCCTCTTTTTATTTCTCTCTGTTCTTGACTGTGATGTCATGTGACTAGCCATTTAAAGTTCTTGGTGCTGTGATGTCATGATAGTAATAAATTGCAATATGGAATTGGGAGTTAAACAAATCCCCTTGCCTCTGATATGTTTTTTTTTTCATAGCGACAGTACTTAAATATAGGATAGGCCCCATGACTAGAATGTACACATGACTTTTCATATACAAAGACACAGAAAGTGTTGCCAAGACTTGTGGTGATACTGCATGCTGATCAAAGAAACTGTCGCAATGGCTCATTTCAGGAAAGAGTTATTCAACATGGCTACAAAGAGATGCTTAGGAGTTTATACCTGGTGGAAAATATAACCTATGATTCATGTGTGGAGCAATTGTGTTGTTCCTTTTTCAAGGTCTGTCAGTGAATCAATAATGCAAAGTGCTGAAGGAAGAACTAGGTCAGGACAGTCCTACATCCCCATTAGTTGTTATGAGTATCGTCTATCTATTTATCTATCTTTCTATATATCCTAGCTATCTATCTATCTATCCATCCATCCTTTCTATCTCCCTTTCTTTCCATCCATTCATCTATCTATCTATTTATCTATCTATCTATCTATCTAATCTAATCTATCATCTGTCCTTCCTCTGGACCAATAGTTACAAACCACCTGATTTGAGTTCTGGGAACTAAACTTATGTCTTCTAGAAGAGCAGCTAGCACTCTTAACTACTGAACTATCTATCTCTCCAGCCTCTATTATTACTCAATATGCTTTAAGAATTATATATATATATGTATATATATATATTACTTTGTAGTTGTGTGTGTGTGTGCATTCACGCACATGCTTGTGTGTGTGCATATGCAGGTATAGCTGTGCCACTCTAAACATGTGAAGGGCAGTGGACAAACTGTGGGAGTCACTTCTTTTCTTCTACTCTATGTAACCATCGTATTGAACTCAGGCTGTCATCCTTCATACTAAGTGCCTTGGCCCACCAAATCAACCTGGTACATGAATTGGCTTCTTGGAGCCCATTCCCTATGGTGACATGCCATGGTCATTCTTAAAGCATGGAAAAGGGGGCTGGACCTTCCCCAGCCTATTATGCCAGACTATGTTGACTCTTCAGGGGAGCCATTCCCCATGAGGAGGAGTTGTCTATGAGTTGGCTACGGGGGAGGTTAGGGGAAGTGGGAGGAGGAGAGGCCTAGAGAGAGGAGAGGTGGGAGGGAGAACTGTGGTTGGAATGTAAAATAAAATGAAAAACTTAAAAAATGGAAAAAAATTACATTATATACCAAGTAAGGCAACAGAGACTGAATGTAGTCTCAATTACAGAATCATAAAGGTGAGAAAGAGCAAGATAGCTACAATTGGAGCAGAACTTCCTTTCATTGATTAACATTATACACAGTATATCATAGGAACAGAGGGAGAACATCTGAGAATCCCAGCCCTGGACTATGGCCCCTCAGTTGGTACAATTCCATGTACATTAAAATCAGAGTTGCTTTCTGTTGAAATCCAAGCCTCCCAGATGGTAACTGACTAAACTTGACCTGAGTGAACACTCAAAAGAATTAATTCAGAATTAAGAGATGAATGAAGGGTTTGCTTTTTGAAATTTCTAATTTAGTAGCTCTTTAATTTCACACTAATTTAAGTCAAACTACTTTAAATTGAGACATGTCTCCATAGGGCTAGTCTGTATTAATTGAATACTAACATTGCAATTCTGTAATTGCTGCCAAGATTTTAAAATTATGTATCTTAGTTATTGCACATGCAGATGAAATTAAGGATGGACAAAAAGAGTTATTGCTGATCATACATAAATATATACTCTAATGCTGCAAATAGTTTTATCATAATTGTATCATTATGTCTAACAAAGGAAGAAAATTTAGCACCAGTGTTATGGCTCAGTGGGTGAAGCCACTGGCTGCCAAAGTTGATGCCCAGAACTTAGTCTCTGAGAGCAACATGCTGGAAGGAATAAAACCTACTTCTGGCAGATATACTCTGACTTCTGGACGCACACTGGGGTGCAGACACACACACACACACACACACACAAATAAATAAATATAAAAAATTTAAGAATAAATTTACTGGAATTATTATGGGTAGTTCCCCAAAACTTGGCCTTGCTTTTGAAAAGCTGTGTTTCTCCTTGAAAAGTAGCCACCAAGGATGATTATCTCAATTAACCAAAATAAGTAATAATAAGACTTTGTGTATGGACTCTACTCACACTATTATGTTACAGCTTTTCATGTACTGGTTCACATATAGACAAATATATGCTGAGGTTATTTAATACAACTAACAAATGCATTCACCTTTTTCAAAACTATAGCCCAAAATAGTCATAATTGATCTGGAAAAATACCATGCTGCATCCAACGGTTTAGTATTATTTTTGAAGGATCTCTGACTATTTTCAGGGATAATCAGAGGGGAATTTAAGATTTAATATATGTAGCTATTGTTAGTAGTGCATAAACATGTACACACAATAGATTGGTTTTCCTCAAATTACTAAGTTGGATCATAATATTTTCTAGCAAAATTTCTCCCAAAATTTAATGGGATTTGACAAGATACCTCAAATTTATAATTATAAATAAAATATGGGGAATTTTATGGAGGAAATGTAGATAAAAATAAAATCCTGTGGAATAGAATTATGATATGGAAGTCACAAATGTATTATACATAAACTCAATACTGTAATTTATAGATAACTATGTTTTTAGTATGATCTGTGATGGAAAGTACTGATAGGATAGAGTTCTTTCTTAGTGTGTGGGATTCCCTGGGTTCCAACTAAGCATAATAAAAATTTGTGAGATGAAACACAAAGCATATATACTAATGGCTGAAAGCACTTATATAGCACAAATGTAAATGCTTGCATTATGCCTGATCTAAATGAAATCTGTAAGTGCCATGAATGGGAGGGGTGTGTAAAAGAAAGAAATAACAGGTCAAAATACTCTTCCAGGCAAAACAGAAAAGATTTCAGACTAAGGATTAGAAGAAACAGATAAAATATCTCAAGTTGATTTAGTCATTATAATAAATATTATCTTATATATTTGAATCCTGACAAAAACTCTTTATAGATTATTTTCATTTATGAGTTTGCATGAATTTGTATATGTGTGTATGTACCTCTGCATCCACACAACAGAGCATACATTGAGTCACAGGACAGCCTTTGAGGAGGCACTTTTCTGCCATATGAATCTTGGAGATTGAATTCAGCTATCCATATTTAACAGAAAAATAGCTCCTGAGCCCTCACTAACCCTCTATCTATTAAATCAACAAACAAATAGACAAGCAGCATGAGTTAATTTTTTAAAGAAAGAAAGTTAGGCAATGAATATAAAATGAATCAAAGAGTTGGACATGGCAGCACAACCTGTAATCTCAGAACTTGTGAGGTTGAGACAGGAGGATTTCTATGATATACAGGACATGTGGGCTAAAGAGTAGTTCTTGTCTCACAGAAGGAAAGAACAGGGTTAGGGAGGGAGAGATTAACAAGTAAGGAAGCAGGGAGGATGCATGGAAGCAAAATAACAGTTCACAAAAGAGATCACAGAAATATGTAAAACAATCAGATCCTGAAACTCCTATTATGAAAAGTTCAGAAACAGATAGATTAATAGGAACAAGGGTATCAAGTTGAAAAGGTCATCAAAATTTGGGATAGACGAGACTAATCTAGAATGCCTCTGTACTGCTGGGGACATGTAAAGTTTTATAATACTTTTGCAAAACTGACATTGTCCAGTAAATTTGAAGTAAATCATATGAAATCCCAGGACTTCTCTTCCAAAGAAAAGAGTCTAAAGAAAGAATACCACACATTTATTATAAACTGTTCCCTGGACAGCAAGATGACTCAGTGGTTAAGGGCATTTGCTGCCAAGATTATCGACCAGAGTTCAGTCTCTGGAGAGAACAAACTCCTGCTGTTTCTTCCCTGCAGAAAAGAACCACACTGTGTGTGGTGTTGTTTGCATAGACATAAGACTGTGTACACATACACAGGCTCACACACACACACACACACACACGCACACGCACACGCACACGCACACGCACACACACACACACACACAGAATAAAGAAGGAAAGAAAAGCATTAAATTGTGTGACAACTCACCCTGCTTGAGTAGCTAAAGCCTGGTCATAATGAAGATGCAGCTCAAGAGAGGATTAAGCTTCTCCTTCTGGAGAAAGGAAGAATTCATAGTAAGGTCAATATGCAGAGAGAAGCCTCAGTGCATTTCAGCAACAACAGTGAATACTCACTCTCTTAAGTGGTGTGGTAAGACTTGTATGCCATATGGATATTATTTTTACCTATTAAGTATTTGATAATAAATGAGGATCCTCTCTAACCATTTAAGAAATCATCCTTGAAGTATATTATTGAGAAAGAGAAGGGGAAAGGAGGAGGGGAAAGCAGGAAAATTGAGTTGGGGGAAGAATAGAGGAGAGAAAGCCATTATAGGTTTAAAGAGAAATCTGGCACTAGACAAATGTCCAGAGATCTACAAGGTTGACCCAAACTAACAATCTAAGCAATTGTGGAAAGACTACCTTAAATACCCATCTCCAATAATGCAATTGATGACTACCTTATATGCCATCCTAGAGGCTTCTTCCAGTAGCTGATGGAAACAGAAGCAGACACCCACAGCTAAACAATGTGTCCAACTCCTGGAATGCAGTTGCAGTGAGAGTGGAGTGATGAGCAAAGGGGTCAAGACCAGGCTGGAGAAGCACACAGAAACAGCTGACCTGAACAAGGGGAGCTCATGGACCCCAGACTGATAACTAGGAAAACAGTATAGGATCTAGCCAGAGCCCCTGAACGTGGGTGTTAGTTAGGAGGCCTGGGTAATCCATGGAGCCTCTGATAGTGGATCGGTATTTATCCCTAATATAGGAATTTACTTTGGGAGTCCATTCCACATAGAGGGATAATTTCTCAGCCTAGACACATGGGGGAGGGCCTAGGCTCTGATCCAAATGATATGACAGACTTTAAAGATCCCCATGGAAGATCTCACCCTCCCTGGGGACCAGAAAGGGGATGGAATAGGGAGTTAGTGGGGGTCAGTGGAGGAGGGGAGGGAGAGGGAACTGTGATTGACATGTGGAACAAGCTTGCTTTTAATTTAAATAAAAAAGAAAAATTCATAAAAATAAAATAAAAAACTAAACAGGAATATGTTTAAACCCTTATGTAGAAGGTGGTACCTCTATTTCTCTCTTTATTTGTGTTGTGTGCATACTCAATCAAGTGAGTTCAGGAGTATGAGGTCACATTTACATTTGTATGTGTGGGAGCAGAGACTGACCTCAGGTTAGGTCCTTTCTGTCCTGCTCCAGTTTATTTACTGAAACAGGGTCCTCTACAGAGTCTTAGGACTCATCAATTTGGTTAGTCTGTTGTATGACTTCCCATAGGGGTCAGTTATATGTCTCTGCTTTCTAAGCACTGGGAGTATACTGAGGCTGTCATGCCTACCTGGGTTTAATTTGATGCTGGGGATCAGATATGAGTCCTCAATTATGAGAAGCAAGCACCAGTGACCAATGAAATATTCGTTTTACCAGCATGGAACTCCTGCCATTTTTTATGGTGTGCAAGAATGTGCTAACCAGGCATATTTATTCATGTTTTGACTTAAGAAGTATGATGGGGGAAGTCCTGTACATTTGTTAATAAAGCACTGTTGGCCAATAGGAATCTAGATAGGTGGGACTAGGAGTCCAGGAGGATTCTGGGAAGGAGAAACACAAGAGAGTTCGAGATGTGACGCCATGGGGTAGGAGCCCGGAAACTTCTCCAGTAAGAAACATACTTAGATTAACAATTATGGGGTAAATACTTAAGTCAAAGCTAGCCAGTAAGAAACAAGCAAGGCCAACAGCTTCATAATTAATAGAGCGTCTTGTGTGTTATTTGGGGACTACAAAGCTGCAGAGCCCAGGCAACTGGCGGGGGATAAACCAAAGCGGCTAGCAAAGAAAAAGCTTCTTTTAACAAAATGGTTGTCAGAAGCGGGATTAAATTTCCATGCAAAACAACAAAAGCTTTAAAGGAATTTTAGAAACAGAAGAACAGAGAGAAGCACAGATTTTGGTAGCAGCATTTTTCTCAGGTGTGCTCTGTTTTGCTAGCAACAAGCTGAGATTCATAGGGCTTGCTTCGGGAGTCTTCCTGACTCAGCATAAAAAAAAAAAAGCCAGCAAGGTTGTTTTAAGAGACTCTGCTAACAATTGAAAGGTGTGTACGAACAGCTGGAAGTGGCAGTTTTTGCTGGATATCAGCATGGACTGAGGCGGTAAGCTGGAGTCATGCTTACGCCCGCCATCTTGACAGAAAAAAAAAAAACTGGCAGTTTAAAACAGCCGCGGTTTTACAGATAAGACATGTGGCCAGAAAAACATAAAGATTTACAGTAAAGTCAGACTTAGCTGAACAAAACCTCTAAAGGTTTACAGTGTGTTTAAAAATATACGTGAGATTGAAAAAAAATAAATAAAACGACAAAGTGATAAATACATACAAAAGCCGGTTGTGGTGGTGCACGCAGGTAGGATATACTTCAGAGGCAGAGGCAGGCGGATTTCCAAAGAGAAACCCTGTCTCAGAGAAAAAGAAATAAAAGTGAAAGAAATAAAGTAATAATAGATAAATAAATAAGCCACGCAAAGATGGAAAATACACAGAGAGTCTGGATACTGTATACTATTGTGTTTTTCAGTTTTTTGATTACTCAGGAAGGAACTGCTAAAGTACACTTGATTATAAATGCTGCTAAATTAATCCAACTTCTATATTTTAAAAATGCCTTGACTTCAAATTTTAAGTATAAGGATATTTTACTCTGAAAAGGAGTTTTAGTTTATGTTTCCACAGAAAATGAAAAGCTGAGGATTCCTTCCAGGCTTCTGTGGTTTGATGAACCAAGACCCCCAGAAGCAGTGGGCCAGATGTTCCAACAATTGAGACAGCTAAGATGATGCAGCCTTACAGACCACGAAAATAAGGACTTATACAGGTTTCTGAGTTTTGTCATGATCCCCATGGTATGAACAGCACCCCCTTTCAGCATGAAGCAGTTTGGAATGAGGGACGTCCTAATTCCCATCTTGTTTATAAATCTTCGTTTTCATTTAAATGGGGTTGTTTATAATTGGCTAATGATCACAGCCGATCTCTTGTTAATGGTAAAAAGGGGAATTATGGTATGGGTATTGTTTTTCATTTATTGATACAAATTCAAGGTCAATTTTGTGATGCTTATATTTCTCCTCTTGATTAAGTATTGTGCTTATACTGATCTTTTAAAACGTAATACATAATTGAATACAGACTATAGATAGTTAATGATAATAGAATTTATAGTTAGGTAATTTAGGTTTTCTAGATATACAGAAATATATTTGAGATAAACAGTCTTCAAACCTCTCAAAGACCTTCAGAAAATGGCATTTAAAATAGTTTAGGGTTTTTCTTGACAATGAGAAATGTCTGCTCCTGGCAGCACCAATTATCTCTGAGAGGAATATGGGCATCGAAGAAGCTCGTTATGGAGTTTACTTTCAACATGGCAAGATTAGCCATTTGGGCAAGAAACTGCTCTTGCCTAGACTGCTTGGCTGTTGCTGTATAAACTGGACATGCAAGACCCACAGGAAAGTGACTGCTGAACTCAGTCTTACAGGGTTCCTGCTTCATGAAAGAGTCTAAGAGACTTTCTACAGGACAAAGAAAAATGACTAACAGACTGCCAATGCAGATGGACAGTTTGAAATTTCCTGATTTGCTGAGAAATCTTCTGGACACATTGTGGCCTATGGGCTGAAGGTGGATGCCCCAACGTTACAGAGAAACTTCGGGTGACTGTCCAAGCAGTAAGATGTCTCTGTCAATCCTAGTGTTTATATATTATCCTTCTGTGGTCTTTGATGGAGTTGAAGACAGATAGTTATAGTTACAGTTTTCCTTAGTTATGATAAAAGATAAGCTATATAGGATTTTTGACTCACAAGAATGAGATAGATGATATTTTCTTTAAATCTTGCTAAAATATTGTAACTATGTTCTTACTTGATAACAGTTCTGTTATATACAATTTGACTATGTTAAAGTTAAGACCTTTCTTTTTGTTTAAACAGAAAAGAGGAGATGATGGGGGAAGTCCTGTACATTTGTTAATAAAGCACTGTTGGCCAATAGGAATCTAGATAGGTGGGACTAGGAGTCCAGGAGGATTCTGGGAAGGAGAAACACAAGAGAGTTCGAGATGTGACGCCATGGGGTAGGAGCCCGGAAACTTCTCCAGTAAGAAACATACTTAGATTAACAATTATGGGGTAAATACTTAAGTCAGAGCTAGCCAGTAAGAAACAAGCAAGGCCAACAGCTTCATAATTAATAGAGCGTCTTGTGTGTTATTTGGGGACTACAAAGCAGCAGAGCCCAGGCAACTGGCGGGGGATAAACCAAAGCGACTAGCAAAGAAAAAGCTTCTTTTAACAGAAGTAGACATCAAAATTCATTCATACATCCCTGCAGAGAAAGTAATAGGCAAAGTGAAGAATGGATGGAGATTTTCCACTGGGCAACTTTTGGTACCAAAGTCATAGAAATGATCATAGTATTCAATTATAAACAAACAAATATAAATACATCAGCATCAAGTAGAGCTGGAAGGTGTGTTGTTTACTACTTGAGGTAATATTAGCAAGTAGGTAATTTGAGTTTATGTATTAGGAGATTTAGAATTAAAGAGGTTAAAAGCAACCTTAACATCACAGAATAGTGGTAAAGCCAGACCTTTAATGAATAGTCATTGGCCAACAGTTACATGAACATCTATGCTAATTTTTGGATCGTTCATTTAAAAAATTTATGCCAACATCATCAAATTCCATTCTAGTTTAGGACTAGGAGTTGAGAATAAAATAGAGGCATAGATCTATGAAGGTAAGGGTTTAAAAGAGTTTACCAGATCCAAGATAAATGATAAACAGTCGTTTATTAGGGAAGAACCTACACAGATAAGAGTAAATAACCACCATGGCCTTCCTGCTGGAGAAGATGAATTTTCTGCCCTTCTTATGCTTTCTGGAACCCAAGAGAGTATGAGATAGCCCCTCCTGTACCTTGATGGTTCATGCCTGCACCTGAAACTACTACAAATTCACTGGCAAAGCAAGATACCACTACAGATCTAACAATAAAAAATTGCAATGTTAGGATGTCACAGATATTGATAACATGCTGACAATGATAGCAGAATAATAGGTGGAGAGACAGAGTTTGTCTGGGGAATTCTGGGAAGTGGATTACAGAGACAAAACATTCTAGGGCGGAGAGAAACTGAGCCCGGCAGAAACTTAGAGAAACAGTTCCAAGCAGTTACATGACCCTAAGAACCTAAGCTTGGCTTCCAGACTCACAGAGTGCAATTTACTGATGCAAAAGTTGATTACTACCCTTACTGAGTTACTATGGGGAGAATTAGAAACGTTGTTTGCAGGGCTTTAATGAATACATTACATCGTAAAGGAAATAGACAATTTTGTGCAAGTTTTTATCATATTATTAGTAGATTTAAACGATAATAGGGGCTGGAAAGGAACCTAGTATGTATAGTGTTTGCTTTGCAATTATGAGGGCTGGAGTTAAACCCTCAGCATATATGTATATGCACTACCATTTCAATCTCCTTATTTGTTATGGGTCTATTTAAATTGTTTCTCTCTTCTTAGTTTAACTTCCCTGCTTCTAGAAACTTGTCACTTTCCATTTTTTTAACTTAATGGAGTATTAGTTTTAAAACAATCGTTTATAAACTTCTGACTTTCTTCAGTGCCTGTTGTATGTGTTGGTCTTCGTTGCTGATTCTACAGATTGAAGTCTCCTCTTTCTTCTTTTTCTGTATTTATTTTTTTAACTTTTTACAGATGTTACTCTCAGTTCTCTTTCCCTCCCCTCCTCTCCCAGTCCCCCCCCATGACTCCCGACCCCCCCTCCCACTCCATCTCTCTTCTATTTCCCAGGAAGGGTAATTCCTCTTTCTTCTTAATTGAGCTAAGGCACTGTTCATCTGGCTTTTCATTTGAAAGAACCAGGACTTTGATTGGTGGATTCCTTGTATTGTTTTCTTTGTGTAAATGATTTTGATTTCTGCACTGTTTTTATTATTATTTTATTATCAGCATTATTATTGAATTTGTATTGAGTTTGTTCCTGTTTTTCCAAACTGTTGAGTTGCAACATTTAGTTGTTTATTTGTTCATGTAAAGTACCTGGGCATGGAAGTATGGATTTGTAATCCCAGTGATGGGTATGTTTTCAGGACACAGTGACCATCTGAACCCATGTGCAAATATCTGTACATACACATACACATAACTTTAAAACATCTTTAAAATTTTTGTGGACAGCACCTTATGAACAACACAGGAGGTTTATTTGTGGCCTTGAAACACATGTGCACAAATAAACACACACTCAGCGATGGGAGGCTTTCTCTAAGAGTTACCCAAAGTCAAGTTTGTATTCTGGTTTAAATACATAAACTGTCAACATATAAAAGGGAAAAAACAGTGAATATTAAACATGTGAACTGATAAAGGTAGAAAAAATCAGGGCATGATCTATTTGGATGTGCGAAGGAGAAAAAACGGCTTTTTCCCCTAGAAAAGATGCCGTGGTAAGGGCTTAAGTTGTTTTCATCTTCCCTGTGCACACTGCTGCTTTCCGTGACCTTGCAAAAGCCATTTGGTATCTGCTTATGATCTGTGAAAACAAGGGCAATGATCTCTTTCCTCTCTGGATCCTTTGTGGTAATTTAGTGACTTTAATATCTCTCACCAACTACTATGCCCATTGCCTTTGTTCTCCAAACTCACACCACTGACCTAATAATGGACCCAGTGACAGTCATGTCTATAGCCACTTGCAACAAAAGAGTCTCCCAAGCCTCATATTGCAGGATAATGAAGAGAAATTACTAGTGGTTAGAGAGATGCAGCTGCCCAGGGAGGATCTGGGGACAGAATGAAAGGAACAGTCTCGCTGATGCCCTTATAAATGTGCTCCTGGCCTAACGGGAGAGGAAGCATGCTTCCT
Organism: Mesocricetus auratus; assembly: GCF_017639785.1. Classification (NCBI taxonomy): domain Eukaryota; kingdom Metazoa; phylum Chordata; class Mammalia; order Rodentia; family Cricetidae; genus Mesocricetus; species Mesocricetus auratus. The sequence goes on along the minus strand of NW_024429266.1, from coordinate 142,311,430 downwards.
AGTTCATTTTCCACATTAGTGTAATGAGAAGAAATAGACAAACTGCCAGAGGGTTCATCTGGCTAATGTTTCAGTAAGCAGACGTGGCACAGCTCCTGCTAAAAGGGGTTAAAGGTGAACAAAAATATATATCATTATAAGTTGCTTCTTCTGGCCTTACAAAATAGCAGAGTAGTGCCAGGTTGGAAAGTGGGTTGGGGAGGACACTAGCCACTTAGGGTTCATTTTTTCTACTAGATTCTGATTTTTAAAGGATTTTTTTTGTGTTGAATCTCTGCTGTGAGGGATATGCCTTCTGTGTCAAGCCAAGCATTATGCTTCCTGTTGCTATAGATAGGATCCTGGATGCTCAAATAAATACTCACATTTGAGAAGATTCATTCTGTCTATTTTCAAAATCAATAGTGAGGATTCATTTTTTCACCAAGCTAAACAGCTACTTTTCAATATAAGGAGCATGTTTCCTGAGAATTTTGGCATGTACTGAAGACTTGTCCTCCCATGTAGACTAGAGAACTGCTGATTCCCAGCATGAATGCTCTGCAGTGTCACAATGGAGTGACTGGGAAAGGACTGTACTTATTAGGCTGAGAACTACAGACCCACTGGGACTAGAGGTTGGTTATAAAAATTTTACACAGTTTAAGTTTCTAACGTGTCTCCCCATCATTAGCTACTCTTGACAATGACTCCCTCGAACTGAAAAATGAATTTGTCTTCTCAATATTATGGTAGGTGGTTAGATACAAAACATATCTGACCCCAAGATTAGTGGGGTGATTACATATCTTGTATCTCAGAGCAGTTTATGCACATGATTTCATTGTCCAAGCTGAGCAGTAGAGAGAAACATCAAACCTTTATTGTATGTTCTGTTCTTTTAAATGATTGAAATCTTGACCTGCACAATCATTAAGTACCTGAAAATGCCTGATACTCAAAGGCAGATACATAAACAACAATCCTACCCCAACATGGATGACAGCTCATGGAAGCTGCATCCCTGCATGACTTGCAGGCATCTCACATGGTAGAGACTCTCTTCTCCCCAGGCATCTTTACTGATAATATGACCTCAGTGAGAGAGATGGAGGGGTGTGTAAAGACTGTAGGATACTTAGATTTGTTCTCCTCCTAAGGCTTATAAGTTGTCTATTTTCTGAGTAAATGATGGCCTCATTCCAGGATAATATATTTCAGTTTGGTGGACAATGATATAACCTAATTATCTTAGATTTAAGTTTCACTGATGACCTGTATTGTGATGTGACTATGTATGATCTAACAAATCCCTGTCTTTGACCATCACTGACTTGCTGAACCAAGTTCTTATCTTGGGGAAAGAAGGGGATAAAGATACAAGCATTTGACAAGCAATTGTGTTTAAATACATGATCCACTGTACACATTGTTGAAAATTACCAATTTAAGCTCAGTAGATGAGAACTACTTTAGTGATAACCACACTTAAAAACTTTAGTAAAAATGGTCCACAATTGCTATTACCTGACTTTCTTCAGTACAGAAATTGAATATATTAAATAAAACATAAATATCCTTACGCAAGATGTTAGAAGTTTCTTTTGACTTGACTGGGTGTTTAATATGATATGTTTGGTAGGCTGACATCATTAGGTAGAAAACAGTCATGGAAGGGATCTGGAAAAGGATATCTTCAAGACAACCTGGGCAAGATATCACTATGAAAGAATGAAATAATATAATATTTTATTTATTCTTAGCTCTGTTGAGAGAGGATGATGTGTAATAAGATCCCTCCATGATGGCGCACACCTTTAATCCCAGCACTCGGGAGGCAGAGGCAGGCGGATTTCTGTGAGTTCGAGGCCAGCCTGGTCTACAAAGTGAGTTCCAGGACAGCCTCCAAAGCTACAGAGAAACCCTGTCTCGAAAAACCAAAAAAAAAAAAAAAAAAAAAAAAGATCCCTCCATGAAATCAGATCAGATATAAAAGGGGCAAACTTACCTTTGTTTCAACCAGTTATGTTTATGAGTATTCATTAAAGAGGGGTAAAATTAATAATTAGCTCATGCTAAAATCAACATTCAGGGCAAAGAAAGAGTTACTCAACGGAATGCCATACCAAAAAGCAATGTTTGCACCAGTCCTGTGGATGACCTTGGCCAGTCATCTGATTCCTTGAGAGTGTACTTTTACTTTAGTAAATTGGCAGAAAAATACTATTCTAATGAGGATTTTAGAACAGAAATACATACATTCACACACACACACACACACACACACAATGGCAAACACATGCACCTACATACAAATATTCCTAAAATGCTGCAAGTAGAAAGGGAAATGGGTATCATTAGGTGTAGGAGTGGGGACAACTTATTAGGAAACAATTCTAGATCCTATAGTTTCTATGAAGAAAGTAGCATAGAAAGATAATCACAAAGGTAAGACAACTTTTTTTCTTACTTTAATTTTAAATAGCTTGCTTCACATGTCAATCCCAGTTCCCTCTCCCTCACCACCTCCCACAGCCCCCACACCACCTCCCCCAGCCTTTCACCCTATCTCCACTTCCTTCCACATAGGGGATATCCAGAGTCTGTCATTTCACTCAGGGCAGGGTCCAGGCACTCCCCTAAGAGTCCAGGCTGAAAAATCATCCCTCTTTGCGTTATGGACACACAAAGTCTGTTTGTATGCCAGGGATAAATACTAATCTACTGCCCAGGGTCCCATAGGTTGCCCAGGCCTCCTTACTGACCCTCACACTTAGGGGGTCTGGATCAGTCTCATGCTGGCCTCTTAGCTGTAGGTCTGGGGTCCAAGAGCTCCCCCTTGTTCAGATCAGCTGTCTCTGTTGGTTTTGCCCTCCCATTCTTTTTCAATTTGCTCATCACTCCTCTCTCTCTTTCACTGGGTTCCATGGGTTCAGTTCAGTGTTTAGCTGTGGGTGTTTGCCTCTGATTCCATCAGTCACTGGATGAAGGTTCTAGGATGGCATATAAGGTTGACGTCAAGTTCATTATCAGGAATGGGCATTTAAGGTGGTCTCTCCACTATTGCTTAGCTTGCCAGTTGTGTCATCCTTTTAGATCACTGGATTTTGTCAATGGAAAGTAACTAAGTGTGATAGTCTCATCTTTCATTAAAACTTGTCATGTCTTCAAATAATGTTTCATAATCCCTCAACTCCATCATTGAACACTGAGGCTACTAAAATATAAAACCATAATGGTGCAGCTAATTGTATTTCCAGCTTTAATTAATTGCATTTTCAGATGGCTCAGGTTTTAAGAGCACTGACTGCTCTTGTAGAGGCTCCACGTTTGGATGAGCACACACATGGCTGTAAGTTCTGAGTTCTCTTTTGACTTTGTCAGTGAGGTACATGTATAAACATAAGCAGGCAAAAGACAAAAATATAAAATAAATAAATAAGTGAATCTTTAAAGAAATATAATACCCGCAATGGCCTGAAAACTACATGATTAAGCCACAACCAAACAGTAGTAGTAAGAGCTCCAAATGCAAAAAGGCACTTTACTCAGAAACATCCTGCATGTTCCCAAAGGGTTATGTCTTTTCAGGTTGGCCAAGATTCTCTTACAACCCAAATTGCAACTGTTGTAGCTAGTTGTATTCCTTCCTGTCTTAGTCTTGTAGAAACTGGGTGGAAGTGGTTTTTGTTTGTTTGTTGTTTTTTTTTTTGAGTGGAGCAGACTTTGTTTTATATGGTCTCATGTTACATGATAATTGAATTTGTGCAGGATGTGACCTATGTGGAGTGATGGTGGTGGAGGGTGCCTTTATTTGAGGAAGCTATGAAGCATTTTCAGCAGAGTTCTAGTGGACAATGTGATTTGAAACAGCTATGATCTGAAGCCTTCTATTTCTTTGAGTCCCTGTGTTGGAATTGTATTGCCTACATAATCCTAGCAGGAAGTAGGTCCTTTGAAGGACACTAAGAACAAAGAGCCCCCTTACCATGATTAGTGTCTCTGTGAAGAAAGATGAGTGAGTTCTCCTTCACCCTTCCCACTATGTTGCTTGACAGAGGAAGTCTGTCTTGAGGAAGTAGACCTGCAATGGTCAGAGAATTTGTTGACGGGTTGATCTTGGACCCACAGTTTCCAGAACCATGAGATGTAACTTTGGATGGTTTGTAAGCTTCCTAGCCTCTGGTATTTTGTTATATCAGCTCAGATAGATTAAGAAACAAATGTTTTTTGATTCCTGTTTTGGTTTAGATGGGGTCTCATGTAGTCTCAGTTCTTAATCTTGCTGACTCCACCTCTAGCAAACTCAACTATAGTTGAACCACACACCTAGCTTATGCAGGGCTGAGAGTCAAATTCAAGGCTGCCTGTGTGTGATGGAAATATTCTAACCAGTGAGCTTTAACTCCTGACCCTAAAATTTACATTCTGTGTTCTCAAAATTGTTCACATATTGAGCATGAAGAAAAAAGTATAACAGAAATTATGTGCCTATAAATTAATATTGAACATTTTTTTCATGAAAAGGTATAGTAGATATGATATATAAAATAAGCATATTAACTTTTTCATAAATAACTGACATATGTTATATGATTTCACAAAAATTATGTAGGTGAAGTTAGGCTTAAGTTAAAAAAAGCATCCTTAAGTGTGGTTTAATGTGAAAAAATTATAGACATAAATAATTTTATGTAATAAAGTTTTTAATTAGAAATAAATCATGTTACTTAAAGGGAATTAGACTACAGCTTTTCAAGTTTTATAGACATAAAGCAACATAAACCTGTAGGATGAAATTCAGAAGTAAAGATATAACTAAATATACTATGCCTATTGGAAATAGGATTGATTGGTTATAATTTCCTGAATAATTGGATATAAAATTATAATTCACATTTGTTCTTTCTTTTGTTAACTCTGTCTGAATATGAAGGGATAATTTATTTATCACTGTTCTATTAAATTTGCTGTGGCTATAAAGCATCTGTGTTGAGATTTTTCCCAGTAGCTTTTTTCCAGGCCCTGCAAAATGGAATCAATCAAGCAGTGAATAAAATGTAAAATGTTCATTTCCTAGCATCCACATAGAAAGCTACATGTTTAGATCCCTTCTAAGTCATATGCTGATGGAAATAACATTACGATCAATTTATTGCAGTATCTCTACATGGTAAGTGCTGTGGTTTGCATTCTTATTCCTCTTCACTTTGCAGGCCCACTGTGTATTTTAGGGACTGGAGAGATGGCTCAGACAAAGAGGGCTTGCAGCTCTTTCAGAGGCTGGATTCAATTTTCTGTGTCCACGATGACTGCCTCATAAATCTCTCTCATTCCACAGAAGATTCTTCACCCTCTTCTGAGCCCCAAAGGCGTCAAACACACACTTAGTGCACAATCAAACACGCAGGCATAAAATAAAAACAAATTTTAAAAACCAAGCAGTTTATATAGAAGACTCCATGTCTGGCCATCATGGAATGATGTAGGGTTTGGTGTGATCTCCTAGCCCCAGAACCAACCCTGCACCAGTGTCACTACCTCAGCACTTTCCAAATATGTCAATCCCTCTGTTACCTACAGACTCAGCCAGGTTTTGCCTTGTTTGTTTAATGATTGATGGTGTTAAATGGAACAGCATCGAATATCTTGTTAACAACAAGATATGTTTAATCTATTACTTTTCCTTGATCTCAGAAGTCAGTCTGACATATAAGGAAATTAGTTTAATCTGACATGATTCATTATTTATAGAGTCTTGTTTATTACTCCCCAGTAAGAGCTAGCTGATGCTCATCTAGCTGTGGCCAATTGATGTTTGATGATAAACATGATCTGTCTGTTTATTTAGTGCATTAAAATTTCACAAACATGTGCTAATGCTTTTGGATCCCTATTGTTTTTTGGAGGATGGATACAAATGTACATAACTACACTGCACAACTTTACTAAAAATTCTTCTACTTTAGTTTTCTGATTCTAATTTAAAAAGTTATATATATACCAATTAAATTAATAACTTCTTCAGGAGATGCTGTTGGTAAATTGGGATCAACAGAGCATAACACATAAAATTAAGACTCAGTTTCCCTCCCATTTATTTATTGCCATTCTGACTGAAATGAAACACTGCTTTTCTTTTTAGAATATTGCTTTAGTGGTGCTTTTATAATAAAAGCAGATATATAGAAATATATTAAAATTTTCATTTTTCAAATCTTTGCCTGACATTTGGATCCTTCAGCATTTATTAATGCAAAGAAAGAGGGTGTGAGGCTTACTTACAAATGAACCTGACAAGCTGAGTTTGGTCCCTGGGATGCATGTGGTGGAAGGAAGAACCAATCTTTGTAGGTTGTCCTCACTTCCATAAGCATGTATAATTGCACACACCACACACACAAACATGTTTAGATCACTTCTAAGTCATATGCTGATGGAAATAACATAGTTGGAATATCTTGTAGGCTTCTTTTCCCATGAGTTGTCCTGTAATGAATGTGTAAGGCATTCCATTTGGCTGTAAGATCTTGTAATTTCATTTCTCAAAATAAAATGCTTATTTAAAGTTATATTCATATATATAATCAAAAGTATTAAGAAATTCTGAACACCCTGGTAAAAATCATAGCTTCCATGCTTACAATTTTATTAAATTGCACATGATGGGTCACATTCCTCTTTTCTTACCTTACATGTGGGAGTTGGGACTTTTGCTCCTAGGGCATATGAGAGATAAGGTGTTGAATTATTTCAATTAGTTTAGATTTACCTAATTTTTAGTAACCTGACTATTTTAAGGATGATAGGTTGGTCAAGTAGCTCTCCATAATTTCTGTCCCTCTTAGCAATTTTTGTCTCCTATTGTCCATTATAAGATCATAATTTTCTTAAAATAGTGAGCAATATTTACCATCATATCTACTCAGCCACTTTGCATATTCCTCTTAATCCACAGGAGAAAGTTCCCCTCCAGCCCTTCTAGATGCTGAATGTTCACAAAACAAATGCTTGTGTGAAGAATAGGTGACCTCAGATGATACTGAACAATATCAAATCACATACAAAGCAAGCATGCAAAGCAGAAGGGAGTTGTTCTGTTTTAGAAACCACACTACCGTGGTTTGGGTGCAGAGCCTCAAGGATGGTGGGCTAAATGAGGTTCTCTCAATGTTCACAGTCAAACATTAAGAATATAGTTTACATCTTGCTTCAAGGAAACTGCTTCCCACTATGCAAGCTTCAGTCTGTTAGTCAATACTCTCAAAAAACTCCAAACTTGGCAGCAAGTAAAAATTTCTAAATCAGGGAAATGATGTAAGCGGGGAGCGTTTGATACAGTATTATTTGGGCATTGAATACTCTTTACTGGGTTACTAAAACTCTGGTTTTCTTATTTAATTGTTGGATTGATCCTATTGTAATGCTTACAGTCTAACATTTTTCAAAGAAACTTTTCTTTAATATGTTTTTTTTCATAGATTTAGCTTATTTTACATTTTTGAGTGCTTGGCTGCAAACATATATTTGCACCATGTGTGTGAAGTGCTCATAGAGGCCAGAAGAGGGCAACAGAACCACTGGAACAGGAGTTAAGGTGATTGCGAACTGTCATGAGGGCACTAGGAACTCAGCTCCTCTGAAAGAGCATCAAGTGCTCCTAACCACTGAATAATTTCCCCAGCTTCTCCCTGGCACTTCAAGTCTTTGGAGTCATATAGTCTTCCAATCTCTTTTCATAGTTTGTTGTAAATGCTGGGATGCTTACTCCTTCAGTTACTAATGGCTTCTAGCAGCTGTTTGCACTGCTTTGATGCTCATACCCTGTAGTAGTCATTGCAGCCTTGGAAATTCACTTTCTACCTTAGCAGAGAGCAACTTTCCCATAGCCTGCAATGCTCACATCATTACATGAAGGTACAGCAGCAAATAGAGGGATTTGGTAACAAAAGGCCTTGCTTCAAAATTTCAGAAGCATTTCAAGCACTCAGCTAACAAGTCAGACAGAGATCTTTCTTCCCATTTGCTGCTAAAGGCAGAATGTGCAGGATGGGCTCATTATATATTAGGAAAGTTTTCAGACACACTGAAATCACCCCAACAGAGTGGTTTTATAATTATGTTTAATTCCCAATATCATTATTCCCTGGAGATAACATGATCATGTTCTTCAAGCAACAGAATCTTCATATAGAAATAGTGTAAATAAAAGTTTATGTTGCTTGAATATTGCCTTGTTATTACCCCCAAAAGAAGCATACAATCATTAGGCTTATTTAATTTTTAAAAAATTTATATTTATTTTTATTGATGTGTTTTGTGTGTGCATATGTGAGAGAGAGAGAGACAGAGACAGAGAGACAGAGAGAGTGTTTTTGTGTGTGTGTGTGTGTGTGTGTATGTGTTATATTGTGAACGTACCACCAGAGACAAGGGATGTTATCAGATCCCCTGGAACTGGAGTCAAAAACTGATGGGTTGTGATCCTACAGATGTGAGTAACTCTTAACCTATGAGAAATTTCTCATCTCCATGCTGATTTTCTAATAACCAAAAGAAAATACGGGTGCTGTGTGCATCTTTTGAAAAGGATGGGTAGAAAATGATATTAATTGATTATGTTACCCACCCCTGCATCTGGCAGCGATATTTTTATTTTAGCTGTTTCCTACATCTCTAGAAAATTTTTTACAAATTTTTAATTTTTTATTTTCTCCTCAATGGAACAGTTTCAATTGTAGCAAACTTTATGCCTTTTCCCCACTTTGGTTTCTTGGTGCTAAATGAATTTCATTGAACTGTCAGGGATATCAATCCATGTGAGATCTAAATAACATTCCATTATTAGATACATTTTACCTTAATTATTTAGTGATTTCCACAATGGGATTCATAAAAACTTGAATGTGGTATATAATAAATATGTAAGTAAATAAGGTGATTGATGGGATATTTCTTGTGGTTTTGATGATAAATATTCTCAAGTTCCCATTGTTAAAGGCTGGGTCACCAATCTAGCATGGTCTTAGGATGTGATGAAAACCTTATGAGACACAGCCTTGAGGAATAAAGATAGGACATTGGTGTTGTGCTGCCTTTCTCTTTGTCTGTTATGAAGCAATCATTCTTATTCACTTGTTTTCCAGGGGCAACATGCTGTGATGCCATCCTTTCAGGCCAACGTGGATATAATACCTTAGACTGAACTCCCTGAGAAAGGTGAGAGAAATATTTCTTTCTCCAAGTAGGCAACTTGTCTTAACTTGTTCATCACAATATGCAAAGCTTGGTAGTGAATGAGTGATAGAAATATGAGGTAATAATATGAAGGGGAATGACTGAAGAGACAGTTCAGTCAAGCAAGGGAATCTGAGTTTTGTCCTCATAATCCAAGAAAATAAAGCACAACATAGAGGAAATTCATGGTTATAATCCCAGCACTGTGAAAGTAGAGAGACAGCAGAGTCTCCTGGCTCTCTGGCCAATCAGTCAGTCATGCCTAATTGACATGTTTCATGTCTCCTCTGGTCTTCAATTGCATGCACATCCCACAAACAAGCACCCTTTCATCCAGAAACACTCACAAATTTATACACACCCCACACCAACCAAAGTAAAGGAGAAACACAGACCATAGCTAGAGTTTATTAGTATTTATTTAATCATTTTCTTATCATTTCTCTTACAGGAATAATACAAATATAATATTAATAGACAGATGAGCAGTTAGACAAAATATATTTTGTTATTTTCTTATATTCTAGATAAATCTATTAATGTTTATATGCATTTATTAGAGGAACGTGAACTTGATGTAAAACACATATTGCTGAAGCTCAGAGTGACAAATTTTTGGAGTGAATATTTATTTGAAAATTGCTCTAAAGTGAGGGATCCTGCGATGTTGGAGAATTGAGTCATGTGGTCTAGACTTTGTATCAAAGTTTTCCATGCTTCCAATTAATCTCAGCATACCCAATGATTCCGATGTAGACTTTTTATTACAAGAGAACAGAAAATTGGCATGCCTATATTTTTCTACTTTCCATTTCAACTCTCCTTTTGCATGTTTTGGAAAAGTATTTTCCATTTTGTTTGTGTGGATATGTGTTAAGAGAAGCTTTTTCTTTGCTAGCTGCTTTGGTTTATCACCTGCCAGTCGCCTGGGCTCTGCCACATTGTAGTCCCAAATAACACACAAGACGCTGTATTAATTATGAAGCTGTTGGCCTTGCTTGTTTCTTCCTGGCTAGCTCTGCTTTAAGCAATTACCCCATAATTGTTAATCTAAATATGTTTCTTACCGGAGAGGTTTCCGGGCTTCCTACCCCAATGGCGTTACATCTCGACATTCCTGTGTTTCTCCTTCCCAGAATCCTCCTGGACTCCTAGCCCCACCTATCTAGATTCCTATTGGCCAGCAGTAATTTATTGACATATACACAGGACTTCCCCAACAGATATGTTTATCATACAATAAATGCCCAATAATTACTATGCCTTTTCTCTTTTCCACCCAGAGTACAAAGTGGTTTTCTGCATTATTCCTCATATTTTTCTTCTTATACCTTTTAAACAAACTTTATTCTTGCAATGATTTCTTTTTGTATTGATACTATAGATAAGAAAGACCATGGTGAGCAATAGTGTCTGTGGATATTCATGTTGAATCATTAGATTCCTTTCTTCCCTGTGTCACAAATAAGACTAGCACTCACAGTAAAAGCACAAATCATTACTATTTATTTGTTGCTGATATAAAATGCTTTCCAAGGGGAGGGCAGAGAAAAATAAATGGAAATGATTTAAAAGCAAGTTCACTTGCAGCCAAGATACCGGGAATATTATTTTTCTCTAATATAAAAGTGACTGATAGCTCTACTGAAATATACAATCTAAATTGTCCCCATCTGTGAAAGGTCCATATTAATAGCATTAGTAAACATTTGGAATTTATTTGATGCTTGATAAGCTAAAGCATCATAAAAATAAAACACAGGCTGATCTTCATTTTAGAAATGAATAAAAGTAATAAAAAGAATGAAATATGGAGGATTCTAGATGACATATTTTTGCATAGTTCAGAATAATTTCATCTCAGAGCAATGCTTTTGGAAGAAAAATTTCCTGCATACAGAAGTGGCACCTCTTTCAATAATTATTATGCCTCTCAATTCTAATTTTAGTAACATTGATAATAAAAATGAAATAGTAACACATTTTTATTGCTTTTAACTCATTGGAGTACACAGATTTTAATGATTATGATTTAGCAAGTGTGATATTGTTGGATTTTGCAAGACTCAAAAAAAGCAAATGAGGATTAGGAATCAGAATTTCAATGAAAGGAGTTGTAAAAAAATTAAAGACCAAATAGGAAGACTCAGAATAATTCATGATAACCTAGGGTTTTAAAAAAATTCTACAAAGTGAAGTATAAACCTAGGAAATTAAAAAATAGGAAGTATATTAATACTAAGAGATAAAGTATAATTCTCATGTGCATTCATAGTTGAGGATATTCTCAGTTTTTACCTTAAAGTAGATATTAAAGCATCTAATGACTGCTGAGAGAAAAAGAAATAATCTCAAACAAACAGTGAAAGTGAACTCAACAATTATTTTTATATAGTTGTGCACAAATGCTTATGTGTAACAATAATCATCAAGTAAAGAAAGCTATCAACTTGAGAGTAGGTGGCATGGTAAGGGTTGGAGGTAGGAAAGGTAGATGAGGAGTGATATAATTCTATTACAATCAAAATATGTTAAAACAAAATTATCTATTCCAGTTTTTATTCTTCCCATGTTAACTACATCCACGGGGTGTCAATAACAAATTAATTAAATCACAATGATTACTGTCTTAGTGTTACTATTACTATGATGAAACACCATGGCCCAAAACAACATTGGGGGCAAAAGATTTATTTAGGTTATGAGTCCTCATTAATGTTCATCATTGAAGGAAGTCAGGCCAGGAACTCAAGTAGGGAAGGAACCCGGAGGAAGGAGCAGATTCAGAGGCCATAAGAGGTTTCTGCTTTCTGGCTTCCTCCTCATTGCTTACACAGCCTGTTTTGTTACAGCATCCAGGATCACCTGCTCAGATGTGGCCAAATATGCAATTTTTGGGTCCTCCCACATCAATCACTAATTAAGAAAACGCCCTATGTACTTACCTACAGCACGATGTTATGGAGGAATTTTCTCAGTTTGAGGTCCCTCATCTCAGACTCTATCTTGTTTGAAGATGACATAAACCTGGCCAGCAAAAGTGTTATATGCTTCACCTATTGAAAAATGTAAGATACTGTTACTCATAAATTTTTAATAACTGTTACTGAGACATTTTAGTACTTCTGACACCTTCAGCATTTTTGGTGATATGCATTTCTGTTTCTAGTCAATTTGAGTATTCTTTGCTGAAATTTCTTGGTGAAAATTGTGCTATTTGTGTTAGTCACAAAATGTCACTCCTGTTTAACATTGTATTTTGGACTTAACATCTATTGTCCATACATGGGGTTAAAAAAATCACATGCATTTTAGAAATAGCTTATGGCTAAGTATAAATTTCCAAAAACATTTAAATATTATGTTAAAAATTCTAAGTGTGGGTTATTTGCCCTTATTTTGAAAGTCTGTTATTTGAACAACAAATAATGACTTGTCTGTTTATAAGGAGCCAATGTGATGACACCAAATGTCAAAATAATAAAGCATATGCCATGGTATAAGCTGATTTTAGCTGCCTATTATAATCTGTATTTATTTTCTTACTTATAAATTTCTGTGTATGTATATATTCATCTGTACATGTTTGTCATGTATGTACTGGTGTGTACAGATGAGTACTTTTCATCCCCTGAATCTAGAGATATAGGCTGCTGTGAACCTACACACATGGGTGCTGGGTGCCAAACTCGGGTTCTCAGAAAGAGTTGCAGGTGTCTTAGCCACTGAGCAATCTCTCCAGACTAATGGTTAACATAATTACACACACACACACACACACACAACACACACACAAACACACACAGATACACATATATCTTTATTGAGTAATAATTATTATTAATTTAGTAACAATACAGTAACAATAATAATCATTATTTGATTTTGCCACCATTTAAGACAGAGTGGGCTACTCCTCAGAAAGTTCAAAGCACAGTGGCTTTTATTCATTATAATCTTACTATTTTCTCAGATATCTGGCTTTGTGTCACTGGTCTTGCTTACAGGTTGCTAGAAAGAAGTCTTTTCTGTTTCCCTCTCTCCCATTGCTAGGTGAACCCTTGAAGCTAGGTGAATATACAGTTAATTCTGTTCTCAACACTTAAATGGAGAGTAGATCAATTAATCAGTTCAGCAAGAATGTGGAATGCCTAACACATACTTAAATAAGGCGTGCTCTACTCATCCTTGACAAGCAAAGAAACACATTTAGTTAATTAATGAAGTACAGAGAAAGGAACTAATTTATGTAGCTCTAGTGATCTCTCTTTAGCAATAGTTATAAAATCATTTTCCATGTCATTTTTTCTGAGACTTCATCAAATATAAATCTTGAAATTGGAAGAACAAGCATAAAGATGTGATGCAAAGAAGAACAGTTGTTAGCACAGAGAATGGGTAAACAAGCCTGCTCATAATTAATGTACCTCGTTTCTATTTAATTCCACTATCTTTCAAAACGCATGCTGTGAATTTTTGCTTTGGCTCTGTGTGTGGGTCTCCTTATGTGTGCATGCAGGTGTGTGCGTGTGTGTATGTGTGTGTGTTTGTGTGTATGTTTATGTGTATGTTCCAACCTTGGTTATCATATCTTAGATGCTCTCCACCTTGTTCTTTGAGAGAGGGTCTCTACTTGTCCTGGAACTCAACAAGTAGCCTAGACTACCTCACCAGAGAACTCCAGGAATCTGACCACTTCTGTTTCCTTAGTAGTTGTATTTCAACTGTGCATAAGGCAAGTACTTTAGTGACTGAGATATTTTCCTCAACCACTTTGGTTTGGTTTTGTTTTCTTGAGTATATTCTATGGGGAGTATGGAATTCTCATTCTCTCTCTCTCTCTCTCTCTCTCTCTCTCTCTCTCTCTCTCTCTCTTTCTCTTTCTCTCTCTCTTCTGGCTTCATGATGTTACATGTTCTTATTGGCATTCTTTCCCATTCGTTAAAGAACTGACCAAAAAAAAAATCATGGAGGCAAGGTAGTTTTTTTGCACATCTGTCTGCAGGCCTCTTTACATAGGATCAGACTTTCCAAGTTAACTTGAGGGGGGGATTAAGCATGCCTTATTTCCTGTGAGATATGACATTCTCCTGACAAGAATTCCCAATCAGAAGAGGGAACAGTCTTAAGTAACAAAAGCCACATTTTACTTGTGCTTCTCCTGGCTTCCCAAGGGCAAAGACATATTTCTGAGAAAACATCAAGAAGGCTGGTGTTATGATTCTAACAGATATATGCTCATTTTCAGGATTTGTTTGGACATAGTCTTTGAACCTAATAAGAACTATGGAATTTGTCAGTTCTAGAGGTATACAATTTTCTGACTTCTGACAAATGTTGTGTAGTTACATTCCTGTGGAGATAGAATTGACAGTTCTCAATTGGCCATTGTTTTGATTACCCAGAAAACTAAATAAAAGTCCCATTCCTTTTTATGAGCCCAGGATGCTTGGTTGGAGAGCTGGAATATGAAAGAGACAAAAATGGAAAAGTACTCACTCAATTAGAGTGGCCAGAAATCTCAAGGCCCCTGATAATCAGGTCTGGTAGAGTGTGCCTGGTCCAAGAATAGTTTAGCCTATGAACAATACAGACCATAAGAGTTTAGTCCTTGATCTAAGCTCTTTGCTGAGCACATAACCACCTAGAGCCAAGACCCTTGACTGTACACCAAGACTAGTATAGGGAAGGGAGAAATTATTGTTTATGAGGTCTGCCAGGCTAAGACTTATAATTGCAATGATCAGGTCTAGAATCTCATATTGGATCTTTGCCTGGAGTCAGGCTACTCTGTTCCCTTTGTAAATGTAAAATTGGAAAACAACTCATACTAATTAGAGAGAAAATTATATATTAGAGAAAAGTCCATGCAAATCTAAATTACAGAGTAGAAATACATGACCTCAGGAACAAATGGCCTTTTGTAGTTCTGTGGCAACAGCCAAATCATCAGTGGTGAATCTGCATGATGGTACACTTAATAGAGCTGCAAACACAGTTTTCAAGAAACTGTTCACATTGTGAGAAAATATGCAGAAACAAAGTATATAAGGTACCTTAGTCAGGTGTGGTGGCACACACCTGAAACTCTAGCACTTGGGAGTTAGAGGCAAGAGGGTTAGGAGCTCATGGACAACTTCAACTGTATAAATATCCTGCCTGAAAATATCTTACCCATGTTTTACATAGAGTAAGAGGACAAGTTTTAGGGAAACTAGCATATGAGTGTACAGATACATGTATGTATGATATCTATTTAGTTTCAGCTTGTGTATATGAGTATTTGTCTGCATGTGTACAAATATGTCATGTGCATGTCTGATACCCATGGAAAACAGAAATAGGTATTGGAGTCCCTTAAACTAGAGTTATAGACTGCTATGAACTACCAGGACAGTGCTGGGGACTGAACTGGAGACCTCTGCAAGAGCATTAATTGATCTAAGTCACTGAGTTTTATTTAATTCTAAGAGTAGCTCCTATGGATAAGTGAATTATAAAAGCCTTTTAGAAATAGCTTGACATTCAAAGTTTAGCTTATGGTGAAGTCTTGCTTTGTAGCTCATGGATGGTATCAAGCTGTCTATGCTCACAGAGTGGAAAGGAAGACTTCAGGTCTCCTCATTCCCATCTAAGTGTACTTAACTCCAACTTACATCCTAATCATTTCCCAAAGATTTCATGTCTGAATATCCTCACACTGATGAATCCAACATATATTTTATAGTAACAGTCATTGAGACCCTCTATGGTACAGGCCCAGCTGTGTAGCCACCAGTTTTCTGCACATATCGAGAAGGGTATTTCACAGTACTAATGTCACGTGTACCATTTCTGCCATGATCAAAGTCTAACAATCATGGAAATTGAGTCACATAGAAATAATTATACTTATTGTATTTATATCATCATTTCCCAGAAACACAGTAATTTCAGAATTATATATATATGTATATATATATATATATATTGTAGTGGATTAAACATCTCTTCACCTTGGTTTCACCTCATCTTTATCTTTTTCTTTTGCTTTATGTGTGTGGGTACTTTGCATATGTCTAAATACCACATGAATGTAGGGCCTGCAGAAGCCATTAAAGACTCTGGATCTAACGAAACTGGTATTACAGACAGTTGTGAGCAGCCATGTGGGTGTACCATCCTCTGAAAGAGCAGCCAGTGCTCTTTAACACTGAACCATCTCTCCAATCCCTCTACTCTTTTTAACCATTGGTCTTGATCTAGATTTTAAAACATTTTTCCCTCCAGAAATTCAAAAGGTGAATTATTGCCATTTAGTAAAATAAGAGAAACTGGACTAGTAATAATAAAATATGCATATTTTTCCTGAAAAACAAGTCTTGTGGTACCAATACCATTGTTTCTATCTCTTTCCTGAATGATGCTTTCCCTTACCTGCTATTTAGAGTAATATTCAGCAAAAACATGTAAATTTCAGAGTTACTGCAAAGCTCAGCTTGTACTTATTGTTCCAATTAAACAAGAGGAAGTATTTACAAATGAAAACATTTAAAATAATCCATGTGCATTAGTGTAGAAAAACATGAACAAAGGGTACAAGGTTGTACATTTTAATTTCTTAAAATAAAGAATCACCCAACTGCTTTTAACTTTACTTTTCAAATGTTTCATCACTCAGGTAGGTACATAATAATGGTGTTTTAATATTTTAATAGCTCTGTTTCCACATCTCATTTCCCTCAGGCATAGGAACAAATTGGTACTCACCTTCAAGGAATGTTGAAGGAAGCTTTTAAAGACATAAAGGGTAAAAACAGATTGTAAAGCTACAGAGACAAATGAATGTGGATTGTAATGATTTTTACAAAAGGAATAAAAGTTTCATATACAAGCAAGATTAAGCAGCCTATTTTCTTTGACTCCTTTTTAAAATGTATCTTGAACCCAATTATCTTTTGTATGTTGCCATTGGACATAGTTAAAACAACCCTCTCTCATGGTGGATACAGCCCTTGCTCTTAGAATCACACCTGACCTTAGCTGGAAGTCAAGATATCCAGAATCTTCTCATCTGTCTCTATTACAACCCAAGCTAAGAAGGAAGCTCTCACCCATGCTCCAGGGAAGAAAATATGAGAAGACAGTACACTTAGCAGTTGCTACATAGGTCTTGTCCTCTAAATTTGACCTCATCTTTTCTCCAAATGAATTCCCTGGATGGCATGCCCTATTGTTCCCTGGCATTTAACTCTAGCTGAGCAAATGGGAAGCAAGGAGAGGGTTATGGAAGAACAGGAGGGAATAAGAGCAGATGAATTTCCTCTGGTCTATTTTCTAAGCAAGACATCGTTTGTAATTCCTCCCAGATTCTTGTTTTTGTTCATAGTTTCAGCACCCAGGAGGTACCTCCCCTAACACACACACACACACACACACACACACACACACACACAATTTCTTCCTAGATCAATGATATATATACAAGATTAGATTTAGTAGTAGCTTAAATAAAGCCATGAGCCTCATTCCTATCATACTTCAAAATTCAGAATCAGTGCCCATTTGGTAATTTGCCATAAGTACACCCTAAAAATGAAGGTATTGGATAATACAGACCAGAGACATATAATTAAAGCAACTTATTTTCCTCTGATCCACATTTTCATCTAAATTTTAGTGAGTCTCTGTGTGATTAGGTATTTTTGTTTTCTCCCTTTCGAACATTCAGCGCATATTGTAATTTGAAAACTACTCAGGTGAATCTCCTGAGCTGTATTGGATTGCTGCAGGTAAGTTATTGACAATAGTTCAGCAAATGTATATGGTAGCAAAGCAGGATATGCAATGATAGTCTGACATGCTAAAAATAGCTAACATTTGTTTAGTTTTTGCCAAGAATTATCTTACATGACTGATAATGAAACTGTTAAACATGCTTTATTATAACTCTCATTTTACGGATGAGGAAACCCGAGTTCAAAATGCCTCTGATTTTTTTCAAAATCATTCAGCTAAGAATAAGTCATATAGATGCTACAGAGAAATTCACAGAGCCAGGAACACCTTAAATTCAGGAACAAGCAATATAAAACACCAATTGCCTGTGGTCACATAGATATAAGCCAACAGAATGGGGCCAGTACAAGGAATGGATAGGGAAAAAGGTTGACAAAGAATCTTGGTGGTCTTGTTGCCAGGACTCAGTTTAGCCATGTTACCCTCTAATTTAAGAAAATTAATCAGAAACATTAAGACACAGGGTACATACTTAACATTGTCTTCACAGTAGACATGGGTTGCATGCTTAGCTTCACTCTATCCTCACAGTAGATAAAAGTGAGAGGGTAAGGATGGAAATCAAATCGTTTCCTGGTAACTTTACAAAGCAGAAAATGATTTCAGTCACTATACACACTCCCAACATAGCCAAAATGGGAGTGTGTTGTTCAATGACAAGAAACTAGCTGCAAAAATGTCAGTTTGGAACCCAGTTACCAAGGAGGAAGAAAACAGTCTGATGACAATTGAGCCAAATAATCTACATTGCTATTTTCAGAATGTAAGCCAAAATCACACACACGCACACACACACACACACACAACACACACACAAACACACACACATATATATATATGTGAAAAAATGCATAACTCTAAATAAGGCAAATGTAAGTTGAAACCCCAATATCATCTACATTTGTTGTGTGACTATTATTAACAAGAAAGATGAGTATTGTAGATAATGGGGAACAAAGGGAAATCTTGGTAATTATAAAAATAATCTGGTAATTGCTCATAAAATTACAAATGGAACTAAAATTGAACTGAACAATATTGTAACTGAATATTTATATACATGAGATCAAGTTAATATTCCAAAGAAATACACAAACTCTCATTACTGTTATAGCACTAGTAAGACTAGCAAAATGTGGATATACTTAAATGTCCATAAACAGAATCAGAGATAAGAAAAACATTGTACATATACTTTTAAATGAGAATGGGGTTCTATTAAATGAGACAGCTTAAATGAATCAAGAATAGACTATACTAAATGAAATATTAAGTACAAAAAATTGAGATACTGTTTATATTAGTCTTATGCTGTGGAGGCAGAGAGAGAAGAGTAGTCATAGAGGCAGCAGGCAGAAATATGTTTATTAGTGGATTGGGTAGGGAGGAAGTGAGGGCAGTGTTGGTTAAATAACACACATCAGGGGTTCACGAGGTGTGTGTAACTGGACATTCTTTTGTAGCGAGCTGTTCAGAGCTACAGGGCTGGGCTGTAACACTTCACAACCATCCCAGTGTAGGGCGAAGGATGTAAATGAAGGCAAAGACAGAGGCTCATTCTCACAAGGAGAATGGCTTCTATTTTCACAAGTGTGGAACAATATATACCAATAGCAGGCATGGTGGAAAACCACCAAGGTCAGAAGCTTACATTCCCATGGCCCTCCAGCAAAGGATGGGCCGATAACAGTAATTAGCATTTAGACAATAAGGGTGGACAGAAAACAGGAAATTGTATTCAGGCTTAACTGGAAGGAGGGTACTGGACGACAAGAGGTATTTTGTTAGAAGCTCCTAGTCACAAGCTGGTCAGCAGACCCCCATGGGGGAAGGGTGCAACATTTTTTAGACCACCAGCTACCAAACAATAACATGAAGTCTTCTTAATATTAATTTTGAAAGCTTGGCCTTAGTTTAGGCTTGTTCCAAACAAGCTCTTAAATCATAAATTAATCCATTTACATTAATTTACATTCTACCTCATGGCTTATTACCTCTGCTCAATACTGTACACCCCAGTTCCTCTTTGTCTGTTTGAAAAATCTCCCTCTCTCTGATTCCTTCCCAGAGTTCCTAACTCTGCCTGGAAGTCCTGCTTATGCTCTTCTGCTTAGTTATTGGCCATTTAATTCTTTATTAAAACAATCAGAAAGTACGCTGGCAGAGACACATCTTCACAGTCTACAAAAAAGATTATTCCCCAACATTTTGCCTTTTCTCTAAATAAAAAAGAAAGATTTTAACTCTAATACAGTAAGAACAATTATCAGGTAAGAATTATATTCACAATGTGTAGTCCATTTGTATTTTGTAGCTTTGGAGAAAATATGCTACTATCTTGGTGAGTCCAAAGTTGTGTATCTAAATCACTTTCTATCGAAACTTGTATTACCAACCTAAAAATCTCTTTTTAGAACTTAAAGCACTTTAAGATAAACAACTTAAGCTTTTATGTATCTCAACCTTTATAAACTTTACATCTCCTTTGTGGATTTCTTTTTATGAATTTAGTAACAAGGAAAACTAAAAATATAACTATTTAATTTTCAGTCCCATCAGAGACCTGAGGAGGATAAGGTATTAACTGAGTAATCAGGAATTGTAGTGCAAACAACTTCCAAAACTATAAAAAAGACAGAGCAACTGACTGCCTGGACAGTCACCCAAGGTTCCTCCAAAGCATCGGGGTATCCACCTTCAGCCTACAGGCCTAGAATATCTGACAAACCATTTTTTGAAGTAGAAATTTTGAAGGACTGGCTTACCTTGTCTTACCCAAGTTTGGTAGTCAACTTCCTTTGTGTCCTGCTTGTCCAATTAGGATAGCCTGCTATCAGCACTCAAGGCAAGGGAAGGTTATTACCCAGTGGCTAACTTTGCCACATTGAAAGCAACCTCTATATGGAGGTTCTTTGTTGTCCATCACCTACCTTCTCTGAAGTATATTTATGCTGCCAGGAACAGACATATGTCACTATCATAAAAATCCTTATGTTGCTAAAATATTTTAAATGGCATATTTTACAAATCTCTTCAGTGTTTTAAGACTGACTATCTATCTAAAATATATCTGTTTAACCTTGAAATCACACCTAATGTGACAAGTTTGATTGTTAGAGATGACTAACTACTATCCTGCATTTATTATTTATCCAAACAGTTATAACAATTGCTTTCAAGGACTAGAAATTTACATTACATTTTTAAATGAACAATGTAGGAATAATACATTAAACAAGATCATAGACATATACAAAGTATTATATAACAAAAATAACCTTATATATAAATATCAAAACCAATGTAAAATATTTGAGACTAGTAGGTACTTTTTGGTAAATTTAATAAGCTACCCTTTTATCTTATCATTCCACCCCTATTTTTTTAATATATAGGAAAGAAATAATGATAGAGAAAAAAAGAAGTAAGTCCATTAATTCTATCTCCTTTGTTTAGTTTCCTCCCTGACCAATAAGTACATGCAAGTAACCTAAACAATGTCATCCATAACCCACCAAATGACTGAAAACCACCCATCCTACTTCTTGGGAATTTGGGGATCATGTTCTTAAAATTATTTCCTGCTATCTTGGGGAAGAGGCATCTTTAGGGGGTTGGAGAAAATTGGGATTATGGTCAAGTCCTGGGAGAGCTAGCTGGATTATTTGTTTTACAGTCCCTGAATAGTAGGAAAGTGCAGGGCTTAACTGCCAATCAGGCTGGAGTAGTCTGTGAGGTTGGAGCATCTCAGATAGCCAATTTGAAGTTGTCCTGGATGCTGAGAAGCTTGATCACCTGGGCTACTTGTCTTGTCTTTATGTTGTCTGATCTTTTGTTCTGAAAACACAAGCAAATATGTTAACACAAATATGTTAACACAAGCAAATATGTTAATACATATTTGCATTAACACAAGTAAGGAATGTGTAGTGTGTTCAAGACAGCTAAAGATGATTCCCTGATCTACATTTGAGCATGTAAAAGACATGTCAACTTCGTAAGTCAATTTGGGCTGTATAACCAAACTACAATATTAATTTCTGTCTATACTATATTAAAATAGGACACGTAACAATACTCATGAGGACGTACCATGTCTTATCTAGTCTCAGAACTGTTCAGCATATACATTACCTGTCTGTTAGCTTTTCTTGATTTCTTTCTTCATATTTGCAGTTAAGCTATTTCAGGAGTTCTCCCCTGGTCAAATCTGATCTTTATTAATTTTGAGGGTATCCATAGTTTTTCATTCCCTGTGGAAGCAAAGGCATAATCTATCCCCCAGTGCAACACATTTCCTGACATCCATTTTGAAGTTAAGACATTCTTAAAATATATTTGATGGCTTAATTTAGCAGTTTTTTTTTCACAACTGTCAGCAGTGTTTGTTCTTTGCTCATTAACATTTAAATTTTTTAAAGGTAACAAAGTCCTTGCATGGTTTATTCTTTTTATATTGCTTTCCTCTCTCTTTAAAGACTTTACTTATTTTAAACTATTTTTTCTATGGCTGGCCTTACCCACTTTCTTTTCTTTCTTTAGAATCTAAGCATGATTTTAAGCATGCTCCACTTTTTTTGCAGTTACTTTTTTCAGTCTGGACCTGGCTTTCTGCCCATAGAACACCAGACTTTTAATCTCAGCCTCAATTGTTTGAGTCTCAAGTTAGCCATAAAATGTAACCAGACTTTGTTTAGACTACAAGCTCTAAAATAATGGCACGGAGACTTTTTATTAACTATGAAATCTTGATGTTAGCTTAGGCTTGTTCCCAACTAGCTCTTAAATCATAAATTAACCAATTATTGCTAAGCTATGTTCTGCCACATGGCTTGTTACATCTGCTTGGGACTTTGCATACCATTTCCTTTGTGTCTGGCTGGTGAGTCTTCCTCCCTCTGATTCCTTCCCTATCTGGAAGTCCTGCCTATCCTCTCCTGCATAACTATTGACTGTTCTTCTCTTCATTAAACCAATCAGAAGGTGCTTTGGTAAAGACCCATCTTCATAGTGTACAAAAACATGTATAATGGATGTGTTATTGACAATTGTTAAGAGAATAGATTATATTACAGTTATAAAAACTAGGAATATGAGGTAACACATTTAAATTAGAATAAGTAATTAATTGTGTAACAGGTTTTATAATATTTACAGGAAGAAATATATACAAATTTTGTTGATCAATTATTTGGCTTAAATGAATGAAGGCCTAAGGATTTGACTTCATTGAAAGAGTACTTGCTTTACAAGCAGATGAACCTCATTTAAATCTGCAGAAAGCATAAAAA
This sequence comes from Mesocricetus auratus, assembly GCF_017639785.1. Taxonomy (NCBI): domain Eukaryota; kingdom Metazoa; phylum Chordata; class Mammalia; order Rodentia; family Cricetidae; genus Mesocricetus; species Mesocricetus auratus. Next base: position 142,288,145 of record NW_024429266.1, on the reverse strand, counting down.
AGCTGTGTGCAATGATACATACTTCTATTTGATAGTTATTTTTTATTTGCTACTTGTCACAAACTTAGACACATAAGGAATTTCAACGGAGGACCTGTCTTCATCAGATTTCCCTGTGGAAATGTTGATTACTATTTGATATAGAAGTACCCATCCCACAGTGGGAGATACCATTCCTAAGCAAGGGGATCTAGGCTGCATCAGAAATGTAGCTGAACTCAAAGAACGGAGCTAGTTAGTAAGTAGTGTTCACTGTTGACTTCTACTTGAAGTTCCTACCCTGAGTTCTTGTCTTGACTTTCTTAAATGATGAATTATAGTCTATAATTTTTTAAAGACAAAGCTAAAAAAAAAACAATTCCAGCACTCGGGAGGCAGAGGCAGGCAGATCTCTGTGAGTTCGAGGCCAGCCTGGTCTATAGAGTGAGTTCCAGCACAACCTCCAAAAAAATACAGAGAAACCCTGTCTCGAAAAACAAAACAAAACAAAAGCCAAAACCCTTTCCTCTCCAAGTTGTTTTGGGGATGTGTTTTATACAATAGATGAAAATAGCAAATAAGTAGAAATCTATAATTCAATCTCTAAGTAGGTGGGGACAATAGCATCCTTAAGGTTCACAAGCCAGCCAAGTCAAACCTACTGTGCTGTATCCAAGCCAGTGAAAGACCCTATCATAAAAGGGGGGCAGGTTGTTTCATGACAAACAACACCTGAATTTGACTTCTGGCCATGAACAATCACTTGTACATCACATATGAATAAAAGAAAAAGAGAAATGTGAATATGTTAGGACACAACATGTTGTATTACATTTCATTTGAGAATGAGTCCATATAAACATAATAGGATAAATAAATCAAGGAAAGACAGTTATTGGCTTTACAGCTCTATAATTTAAGCATGCCTATGGATTTTGCTGAACAGGTGAGACTGTGTTTGACATACAGCACAAGGATAATTTTTAAGTGTCTGAGTTTACTTGTAGTACCTTAACTCTTAACTAAGGAAATTCAAGTGTCCCAGCACTGGTAGTGCACTCACTTAAACGCAGCAACTCAGGAGAGACTGACAGTTACATGATTTTGAGAGCAGCCTGAACTACAGGACTGCAGGACAATCAGAGAGACACAAAGAAACCTATGTAAAAAAAACACCCAGAAGAGGAAACTCATGTGTTACTTTACTGATAGGACTTTTGGCATTAGAGAAAATCGTATCAATAGTTTCTCTTTATTTAATAATAAGAGCATAGTCCTGGTACTAAGCAAGATTCTCTTCCTGGCAACAAGCTTATGTTACCATGTAACCAGGAGCAGTGGGAAATATTGAAGCTTTTCTTACAGATTGGTTGATTTCTTTTATTCAATAATTCTTCCCTTATCCTATTGCTATTGTTTACATTAATATTCAGAAACACAGACATAATTGAAGTACAGGGTTGTCCTCTTCTCTTGTCTCTCTGAAAATGTAGCATTTTTTTTACTGTTATACTTGTTATTTATCTCAGTGAGCATTTGGAGGAGGTAGGCATCAGGCATGATGCCTTAGTGAACCCTACCCTTGAAAGCAAAGCCCTCCCCAGGACTTCATTCTTAGAATCCCCAGACATAGCAAAGAGAAAACCATGTATCCATATAACAAGTACAGAGAACTTTGGCAATAAAACCTCGAAATTCTTGAATATATTTAGCTATATGTTGATTCCTTCATTGGTACTAGAAGCAAAGTTAGTTCTAACATTTTGACCTGGATATATATTCTAATTAGTTGAATCAAAAGTATGTTGAGAGGCTTATGATAGCCCATCTATTTCATGTTCTTTTTGTTAAGACTTATTTTTCAAAATGCTATTAATGACTTTAAAATTATTATTATGATAATTAGATTTCAATATATAATGAAACCTTGAGAAATATTGAATATTTGCATATGAATTGCTTAACTAGTGATATGTAGGTTCAAGTTTTATACTAAAGCCTAGACTCTGATTTCACGCATATGCCAATTCTTCCATAGCCTCCTATGGTGTGGGACTACAGTCATGAGACCCACAGATCCTATGAAGAGAGTCTATTTTATAGTAGGATATAGAAGTTGGAAAGTAGTTATGGGCTGTAAGCTTATGCATAGAATGTAAAGGAGAAGGAACCTCAGAGTGTGGTAGCTTGCTGGTATAGAGTGTTGAGAGCCTACTTAGCACATAGCTGAATTCACAATGAAGTTCTGAGATGAGGGGCAGGAAGTTCTTAGAGATGTGCTCTTAGCATACTGTGTATCAGTAGGAGGGAGAAAATTTTCCCATTAGGAAGTTCTTAGGAAGTAATCATAGCAATCAGTGGTGAATGTCAGAATGACTAACTAGTCAGAATATCTCAAATCTTGCAGCAGATTATGAAGGGTACTCAGGAGAATGTGTCCATCACTACAGGTGAGAGCACAGGAGCTTCAAATCTGAACAACTAGGAGAAAAGGACTCTAGAATATTTAGCTCATGGAAGGAAAATGGAGTCATGCATAAAAATAATTTTAACTATTTATGAACATGATTAAACTGAGCTACTTTTTTTTTCGAGACAGGGTTTCTCTGTATTGTCTTGGAGGCTGTCCTGGAACTCGCTTTGTAGACCAGGCTGGCCTCGAACTTACAGATATTCGCCTGCCTCTGCCTCCCGAGTGTTGGGATTAAAGGCATGCACCACCAATGCCCAGCTCATAAACTGAGCTACTTTAATATTCCAATATATTAAAATGTATTTTAAAACAGCTTCCTAAATTTAAAATGACAGACTAAGACTGAGTTATAGTTTTTATGGGAGACTTACTGAAATCAAACAGTTCCATTCTCTGTCATTTCATTGCCTTACGATGTTCCAATCCATTGTTTCTTATTGAGGCTCTGCATTCCTTAAGACTAAGATTTATCTTAAAAACCAGTGGACTCTATTTATGTGAATAATAATGGCAGTGTTTATTTGTTACTTACTTTTTTCCAAGATACCTTTGGCTTTTAATAACCACTAACTGTGAAAACGTGATATATGCTATAGATATGCTGTTTTCTCTGACTTTCACCCAGGAATAAGAATGAAATCAACTGAAGTAAAGTGGTGTTACATAGTTAGAAGAACTCCCTATGTCCAGAGGAAAACATGCTTTCTATATCAGTTGAATTAAAAGTTTTCCTGGTAAAGTATATTTAAGGCTGGAGCAGAATCCAAACATAGCCTGGAGGAGCAGAAAAGTAAGAGTGCAAAGGTAATTGTTCTAAGATTTAACTGCATTTTGTTTTCTAAAAGTAATAAAATGACCCAGAAACAGGCAGCAGTGAACACAGAGAGACACACGTAGCAAGCTCCTGACAATAAGTTACGGTGAGTTCTTAGCTCTAAATAAGACATTTATAGTAACATCCTTTCTCTTGCCAAGGCTCAGGGAATATGGAGGAAGAGAGATGAAAAGAGTGAAAGACCTAGTGAATGGGGACTTAGATAGTATAGGACACTTGCCACCCACACTGGACTAGCCTTTCCTATATCAATTAACCATCAAGACAATACCTCACAAACATGTCCATTCAGCAATCTAAAATTCATAAACTGACACTCTGTTAATGATGTAACATTTATGTATGTTGAACATGAAATGATAAGCATTTGATCATGTGGTTATCTAAACAGAGTCTATTTGGCAGAGGATAAGCAGGGACAAATGTCCTGAGAAGGAAACAAAAGTTTTAATTTCTGAAGAAATAAGGGATGCTTGTGTATCCAGATCATAGAAATGATGTGATTTTTACAAACTGAAGCCAGTAGACAAATGATTGTCAGCATTTACAGGGCTTTGTTCAGCATGGCAAAGATACCAGGACTTTACCATTGGTTGAGTAGGGGATTTCTGGGAGTTATTAAACAGATCGGAGATGGTAGGAGCTTTTTAAGAGCAGGTTCTGATAAGTTGACTAGAATGAGTACAGTGTGATCAGTTAGTGAGATGGGTAATCAGTTAATTTAATTCATGTCAAAGTAATAGTAATGGAGATGCAAGTCATAATTGCATTCTGCTTTTTTTTTAATACTAGAGCCAAAACCTAGGGAACTGAGGCATCCCAATAGGCATGGTCTGTGAGCTGGCTAACTGTTTTCAGATTCTATTAATGAATGGAACCATCTTCATGCCTAGTGTCCACTGGCTCCTTCATCTGTGTAGTGTGTCTATGGAGGGGCAATATAATTCCTCTTCAAAGCACATATACTCCATTGTGTAAGGGACACATTAGTTTTTGATGGTATATTTCTCCTGTCTGTAGCTGTAACAGTGTTGGTAGATAAGCCACATTTATTAGCCTTTGAGCTCCTTGAATGCAGGAAATATTGGTGAAACTGACGATAATGTGTCGATGAACCCAGTGATAAGCTTCTTTGGTAAAGTATATTACTTGACTAGAATTCATATGATGGGGGAGATTCTGTGAGTTTGTTGTTATGACATTAGGCACAATCAAGTCAAATATGTTTCAAGCATGAATGCATATTTCAGCAGGGAGAATATTCTGCTGCAATCAAACTCCAGTCAGAAACTGGCTAGCTCTTGGGATGTAGTGCCAGTTGAGCTACCACTGAGTTTTACTGTAGGCAGTGTTAACCCTCAGTTGTCATGAAATTAAGTCCAGCCTTGGTAAGGGGACATTATGTTGAACTCAATGTGTGGTTTCCCACCTTGCCAAAATGTGGTTTTATTTCATGAGTGAATGTAAGCCAGATCTGGAGTGACAGCAAATAGAAACTAAGTAATATCTGCAGAGGTACTGCAGTTTTGGTAATTATTCATTGTGATGAAAACATCCCACTTCTCTGTTTCTGAGATACCTCTACATAGATCAGACTTCCTTTGCACAAGGACATATATAAATCTATGTGTGTTTGCATCACTTTAAATCACTATGGAATACCCTCTGGAAAGAGGCTATATATTTTAACTTTTCAATTAACATCTCCATTTGATTTCTGTAGCTATGATGAAATATAGTGACAAAAAGCTGCTTATGCCAGAAAGGAGTTTATTGAAAATTGAAATTCTACCTTGGGCCGGGCGTTGGTGGCACACACCTTTGATCCCAGCACTCGGGAAGCAGAGGCAGGCGGATCTCTGTGAGTTTCAGGCCAGCCTGGTCAACAGAGCGAGTTCCAGGACAGCCTTCAAAACAACACAGAGAAACCCTGCCTCAAAAAAAAAAAAAAGAAATTCCACCTTGAAGTCCATCAATGGGGAGAAGCCTAGGAAGGAAATTGGTTTAACTAGTCAAATCACATCCATTAGTTAAGACCTTAGAGAAGTGAATCCATGCATTCTTATTTGTTTGTGCATCTGTTTATTCTTTCACTCTCCTACAATTAAAGAGCCTCTGCCCAAAGAATGATGCCATCCACAGAAGTCTGGCTTTCCCCACATCAATTAACTTAATTAAGATAGAGAATCTGCCACAGATATGCCCACATGTCAACTAGATATACACCATCTTTCACTGGGAATCTTTCCCAGGTAATGTTCACTTGACAAAGTTAATACTCAAAGCTACCTTTTTACTGGATTTTACCTTTTAATCATTCTTATATTTTACCTACTATTCATCATACTAGTAGAAAGGCTATGAAAAACATTTGGATACAGATTCATGAGTTCTTTCCTGGAAGGATTCATGCCTTCAAGGTAGGTCATAAATTGACCTAAGAAAAAAGCTACTTGATTCTCCACTGTGATTATTCAGGTCAGATTTTCTGTTACCAGACCTTAAGGTTTGGCTGTTCTATTGATAAAGTAATCTGTGTGTGGGTTTATTAGTTCCTTTTCCTATTATTGTGATAAATGCCCCAACAAAAACAACTTAAGGAATAAAAGGTTTAGTATGGCCCACAGTGGTGGGTGATAGTATCTCATGGTGGGTAAGGCATGGCAAAAGAAGCTTGAGAGAGCAGCTGGCCACACAGAATCCATAATCAGAAAGCAGCGAAACATGAATGCCGATACTTGGTTCATGTCCTCATCTTTATTCTATCTGGGTCCTGATCCCATGGGATTGTGTCAACTCCATTCAGGATGGGTCTTCCCACCTCATTCATCTAACCCAAAAAATCTCTGACAGCCATGCCTAGAAACTTGTTTGCATTGTGATGTCCTGGGGACTGGCTCAGTGATTAAGAGCATTTGCTGTTCTTAGGTGGGACCCTGCTTCAGTTTCCAGTATCCATATGGTATCTCACAACTGTCTGTAATTCCAGTTCTGTAGAATCCAATACTCTCTTTGAACCTCTAGGTATTTCATGTAATTATACACCTATATACATGTAGGCAAACATTCATGCACATAAATAGAAATAAGTAAACCTTAAAAATGATTATGTTAGCCAAAGTCTTGAATAATTTCTTCTGATCAGAGCTGTGGGGCAGCACACACATACACACACACACACACACACACACACACATATATATATATGTATGTATGTATATATATATGTACATATATAAAAATTTGAGTCACAGCAATTACAGGATATTTGACAGTTAGCAAATTTCCATGTTCTGTGAAAAGGTTATACTTAATGAACTGCTCTTTGGGAAATTGTCATTTGGGGACTGTGAGCTACTTGCATGTTTTATGCGATGTGAGGATCACCACACTTGAATTACAAACCAAAATAAACCAACCTCACCCACAAGATTACATTAACTAACCTTTCTACTGTTCATAGTTGATTTCAATCTTAATGGATGAACATTTGGGATATAGTGATTCACATGTGTTTTAGAATAAGTTTAGAGATTATATAAATAAAAGTGTTGTACTTTCTATAGCACAAATGTTATTTACAACATTTTTGGAGAGATATTGAGATGAATGTATTTTTGTTATTAATTTTCTATTTAAAATTCTAATTAAAAATTATTATTTTACATACAAATCCCAGTTTCCTCTCCATCCTATTTTCCCCCTCCTCCCACCATTTCCCCATCCACACCCCATCCTCTCCTCAGGGAGGGTGAGGCTTTCCAAGGGGAATCATCAAAGTCTGTCACATCATTTGGGGCAGGTCTGAAACCCTCACCCCTATATCTAGGCTGAGAAAATTATCCCTCCATAGAGAATGGACTCCAAAAAGCCAGTTCATGCACTAGGAATAAATACTGGTTCCATTGCCAGCGGGACCCATAGATTCACCAAGCTCATGGACTCCAGTCTGACAACTGTGGAATTTTCATAAGACTAGGCCTCCTGAACATGGGTGTCAGTTGCTGGGTTTGGGCAGTCTAAGCATCTGCCGGCAGTAGAACCAGTATTTATCCCTAGTTCATGGCTAAAAAGTGTTCTTTGATTAACTTGTTTAGAGAGACATTTTGTCTTCTCTGTTTCCATATGCACACAAACTAAAACACTCAAAAAAAGCTGCACTTTCTCATGCGTCCAGAATCACAGCAAAGGTACCAAGGACCACTTAGTTTTTGAAACTTTAATTATTTTTTTTTCTGTGAAAGTATATTAGGCCCCAAACTCCGGCAAGCCCAGTTTCAGGTGAGATTGGGTCTCCAGCAGGGACACTCCCCATCCCCTGCCCAACACCCATCCCCTGGAGCTTCCAGGGCTGCTCCTGGCATCCAGAAGACCCACTCATGCAGGAAAGACATCAGCCCTTTCAGGCCCCAAACTCCAGCCACCCCAGCTTCAGGAAAGACATCAGCCCTTCCAGGCCCCAAACTCCGGTGAGCCCAGCTTCATGTGAGATTGGGACTCTGGCGGGGACACTCCCCATCCCCTGCCCAACACACATCCCCTCGATCTTCTGGGACCACTCCTGGCATCCAGAAGACCTGCCCACATAGGAAAGACATCAGCCCTTCCAGACCCCAACCTTCAGCAACCCCAGTTTCAGCTTAAGCTTCAGTGTCATCATCCCGAGCTTCAGCTTCACAAAGGAAGGAGACCAGTAGAGATGGAAAGACCCCACCAGCACCCACTAGAAGAAGAGATGGGAAGAAGGCAGAATAAGAGCACACTCAGCAATATAAAGACCAACATGACTCCACCAGAATCTAGGGAGCCAACACCAGCAAGACCTGAAAAGCACTACAGAGACAAAGCAGAGGAGACAGACCTTAAAATTGATTTTATGAAGATGATAGAGACCTACAAAGAAGAAACGAGGAAATCCCTTAACGAAATAGAAGAAAAAACAAACAAAAAAATCCATGAAATGGGGGAAAAATTAAAGAAATAAACAAATCTCTCAAAGAATCTAAAGAGCACCAAGAAAAAAACAACCAAACAAATGAAGGAAACAACTCAAACAGTTGAAGGATTGAAAGCTGAAATAGAAATGATAAAGAAAACACAGAACGAGGGGATGCTGGAAATAGAAAAGCTGTGTAAATGATCAGGAACTAGAGATGCAAGTATCACCAATAGAATACAAGAGATAGAAGAGAGAATCTCAGGTATTGAAGACTCATTAGAGGATATAGAGTCGTCACCCAAAGAAAATCTCAAAACCAACAAATCCTAACACAAAATATCAAGGAAATATGGGACACCGTGAAGAAGCCAAACCTGAGAATAATAGGTATAGAAGAAGGCAAAGAAATACAACTCAAAGGTACAGAAAACATATTCAACAGAATCATAGAAGAAAACTTCCCTAACCTAAAGAAGGATATGCCTATGAAAATACAAGAATCTTACAGAACACCAAATAGGCTGGACCAGAAAAAGAAGTCCCCTTGCCACATAATAATCAAAACATCAAACCTACAGAATAAAGAGAAAATATTAAGAGCAGCTAAAGAAAAAGGCCAAGTAACATACAAAGGCATACCTATCTGAATTACACCTGACTTCTCAAATGGAAATGATGAAAGCCAAAAGATCCTGGATAGATATCCTACAAATGCTAAGGGAACAAGGATGCCAGGCCAGACTACCATATCCAGCAACACTTTCAATTACCATAGATGGCGAAAACAAAATATTCCATGACAAACCCAGATTTAAACAATACGTATCCATGAATCCAGCTCCACAGAAAGTGCTAGAAGGAAAACATAGATCCAAGGAAGATAACTACACTCACAAAGACACAGGCAATATATAATCCCACTTAACAAAACACCAAAAGAAAAAGGGAGATGAAACTGCACAAAATAACTTCACTAACAATAAATCAAGCACAAACAAGAATCATCAATCAATGGTCATTAATATCCCTCAATGTCAACAGCCTCAACTTGCGTATAAAAAGACACAGACTAACAGAATGGATACAAAGGCAGAACCCTTCCTTCTGCTGCATACAAGAAACACATCTCAACATCAAAGACAGACGTTATCTCAGAGTAAAGGGTTGAGAAAAGATCTTCCAATCAAGCAGTCCCAAGAAACAAGCGGGTGTAGCAATCCTAATATCTAACAAACTACACTTCAAATTAAAATCAATCAAAAGAGATGAAGAAGGACACTTCATATTCATCAAAGGAAAAGTCCATCAAGATGAAGTCTCAATTTTCAACATCTATGCCCCAAATACAAAGGCACCTACATTCGTGAAAGAAACATTACTATAGCTCAAATTGCACATAAAATCTCACACACTAATTGTAGGAGACTTCAACACTCTGCTCTCACCGCTAGACAGGAACTCCAGACAGAAACTTAACAAACAAAAGAACTCATAAAAGTTATGACCCAACTGGGTTTAACAGACATCTATAGAACATTCCACCCAAACACAAAGGGATATACCTTCTTCTCGGCACCACATGGTACCTTCTCTAAAATTGACCACATAATAGCAAACATAGCAAATCTCCACAGATACAAAAAAAAATTGGAATAACACCCTGTATCTTATCAGACCACTATGCAGTGAAATTAGAATTCAACAATAACACAAATCGCAGAAACACTCAAAACTCATGGAAATTGGACAATGCACAATTGCACCATCCCTGGATAAAGGAAGAAATAAAAAAAGAAATTAAAGACTTCCTGGAATTCAATGAGAATGAAGATACAACATGCACAAATTTATGGGACACTTTGAAAGCAGTGCTGAGAGGAAAATTCATAGCACTAAGTGCCCACATGAAGAAACTGGAGAACAGTCATACTAGAGAATTAATAGCACAGCTGAATGTTCTAGAACTAAAAGAAGCAAACTCACCCAGGAGGAGCAGACACCAGGAAATAATCAAATTGAGGGCAGAAATCAATCATGTAGAAACCAGGAAAACATTGAGAAGAATCAATGAAACAAAGAGATGGTTCTTTGAGAAAATCAGCAAAATAGACAAACCTCTGTCCAAACTAACCAAAAGACAGAGAGAGAGCATGCTAATTAACAAAATCAGAAATGAAAAAGGGGACATAATAATGGACTCTGAGGAAATCCAGAGAATCATCAAGACATACTTTGAAAATCTGTACTCCACAAAAGTCGAAAATTTAAAGGAAATGGACAATTTCCTGGATAGATATCACTTGCCAAAACTAAATCAAGAGCAGATAAACAATCTAAACAGACCTATAACCCCTAATGAAATAGAAGCAGTCATCAGAAGTTTCCCAAACAAAAAAAGCCCAGGCCCAAATGGCTTCAGTGCAGAATTCTACTAGAAATTCAAAGAAGAGCTAATTCCAGTACTCCTCAAAGTATTCCACACAATAGAAGCAGGAGGCTCACTGCCAAACTCTTTTTACGAGGCTGCAATTACCTTGATACCCAAGCCACACAAAGACACAACTAAGAAAGGGAACTATAGACCAATTTCCCTCATGAACATAGATGCAAAAACACTCAATAACATACTCACAAACTGGATTCAAGAACACATCAGAAAATCATCCACCATGATCAAGTAGGCTTCATTAAAGGAACACAGGGATGGTTCAACATTAGAAAAATCTATCAATGTAATCCACCATATAAACAAACTGCAAAAGAAAAACCACATGATCATCTCACTAGATGCTGAAAAAGCCTTTGACAAAATTCAGCACCCCTTCATGATAAAGGTCCTAGAGAGATCAGAGATAACAGGAACATACCTGAATATAGTAAAAGCAATATACAGTAAACCAACAGCTAACATCGAACTAAATGGAGAGAAACTCGAAGCAATTCCTCTAAAACCAGGAACAAGACAAGGCTGTCCACTCTCTCCATATCTCTTCAATATTGTACTTGAAGTTCTAGCTACATCAATAAGACAACAAAGGGAGATAAAGGGGATACAAATAGGAAAAGAAGAAGTCAAACTTTCACTATTTGCAGATGATATGATAGTTTACATAAGTGTCCCAAAAACTCTGCAAGGTTACTCCTAGAGCTGATAAACACCTTCAGCAATGTGGCAGGATACAAGGTAAATTAAAAAAATCAGTGGCCCTATTATATACAGACGACGAAGTGACTGAGAAAGAAATCAGAGAAACATCACCCTTTACAATAGCCATAAACAGCATGAAATATCTGGGGATAATGTTAACCAAGTAAGTGAAAGACCTATATATCAAGAACTTTGAGTCTTTAAAGAAAGACATCAAAGAGGATACTAGAAAATGGAAAGATCTCCCATGCTCTTGGATTGGTAGGATCAACATAATAAAAATGGCAATCTTGCCAAAAGCAGTCTACAGATTCAATGCAATCCCTACCAAAATTCCATCACAATTTTTCAAGGATATGGAAAGAACAATAATCAATTTGTATGGAAAAACAAACGCCCAGAATAGCCAAAATAACCCTATACAATAAAGGAACCTCAGTAGGCATCACTGACTTCAAGTTCTATTATAGACCTATTGTCCTGAAAACAGCTTGGTATTGGCACAAAAATAGACAGGTAGACAAATGGAATGGAATTGAAAACCCTGATTTTAACACACACCTATGAACACTTGATTTTTGACAAAGAAGCTAAAACTATACAATGGAAAAAAGAAAGCATCTTCAACAAATGGTGCTGGCATAACTGGGTACTGATATGCAGAAGACTACAGATTAATCCATGTTTATTGCCTTATACAAAACTTAAGTCCAAATGGATCAAAGATCTCAACATAAATTCAGCCACACTGAAGCTTTTAGAAGAGAAAGTGGGAGATACTCTTCAACGAGTTGGTGCAAGAGACCACTTCCTGAACATAACACCAGTGGCACAAACGCTGAGATCGACAATTAACTAATGGGACCTCCTGAAACTAAGAAGCTTCTGTAAGGCAAAGGGCACAGTCAACAAGACAAAAAGGCAGTCCACAGAATGGGAAAAGATATTCACTAACCCCACGTCTGACAGAGGGCTAATCTCCAAAATTTACAAAGAACTCAAGAAGCAAGTCTCCAAAACACCAAATGATCTAATTAAAAGGTGGGGTACAGAACTAAATAGAGAATTCTCAATAGAGGAGTCTAAAATGGCCAAGAGACACTTAAGTGCTCAACATCCCTAGCCATCAAGGAAATGCAAATCAAAACAACTTTGAGATACCACCTTACTCCTTTCAGAATGGCTAAAATCAAAATCACCAAAGACAATTTATGCTGGAGAGGATGTGGAGAGATGGGAACACTCCGCCACTGCTGGTGGGAGTGCCAACTCATACAGCCACTTTGGAAGTCAGTATGGAGATTCGTCAGGAAAATGGGAATAAATCCACCACATGACCCAGCAATTCCACTCTTAGGCATCTATCCAAATGAGGCAAATTCATACAACAAGGGCATCTGCTCCACTATGTTCATAGCAGCATTATTTGTAATAGCCAGAACCTGGAAGCAACCTAGATGCCCCTCAATTGAACAGTGTATAGAGAAAACATGGTATATTTACACAATGGAGTATTACTCAGCAGAAAAAAAAAACAATGGAATCTTGAAATTCGCAGGTAAATGGATAGCACTGGAAGAAACCATCCTGAGTGAGGTAACCCAGTCACAAAAAGACAAACATGGTATGTACTCACTCATATATGGATTTTAGACATGAATGAGGATAGTGCCAATCTACACTTCCACTGATAGAGAGTCTGGGAAACAGGAAAGAACCTAAAAGATATGCATAGTACCCAAGAGAAGAGGAATGAGGCAAGATCCTCTGAACAGATGGGGAACACGGTGAGGGTTGGGGGGGAGTGGGAGCTGGGAAGAAGAGGAAGAGAGAGTAGGTCATGTGGGAACAGTTAAGTTGAGTGGGGGGGTATAATAGGGGGAAGAGGGAATCATAGGTTAGAAGACAGATCAGGGACCAGTGTGACCTCTAGTGATCTAAAGGGATGACACCAATTGGCAAGCTAAGTAATAGTGGAGAGACGACCTCGAATGCCCATTCCTGATAATGAACTTGATGTCTATAACCATCCAGGAGACTTCATCCAATGATTGATGGAAGCAGTGGCAATCATCCACAGTTAAACACTGAACTGAACCCAAGGAACTCAGTGACAGAGAGGAGCAATGAGCAAATTGGCAAAGATTGGGCTGGCAAAACCAGCAGAGACAGCTGATCTGAACAGGGGATAGCTCTTGGACCCCAGACCGACAGCGGGGAGGCCAGCATGGGACTGATCTGGAACCCCTGAATGTGAGTGTCAGTGAGGAGGCCTGGGCAACCTATCGGGCCCTGAGCAGTGGACCAGTGTTTATCACTGGAATACAAACAGACATCGTGTGTCCATAGCACAAAGAGGGATGCTCCCTCAGCCTAGACTCTTAGGGGAGAGCCTGGACCCTACCCTGAGTGAAATGACAGACTCTAGATATCCCCTATGTGGAAGGAATTGGCAATATGGTGGGAGGCTGGGGGGGTGCGGTAGGAGGGCAGGAAGAGGGAACTGGGATTGACATGTAAAACAAGCTATTTAAAATGAAAATAAAAAATTCTTAAAAATGATTATAATTTCTGAAATGACCTAGGTACTTTGATATTTGTCTTTGTATGTATTACAATAGTTTATCTTCAGCAGTGTGCAGTAAGCAAAATTCTTGGCACTTACTGAATCTTCTGCAACATGTATGCTCTGCTCCTTTTCAAAGCTTTAAGCCTCAAGTCCTCACACATCCAAGTGAGTGACCTGTCTCACTTCAGAGATAAAGTCCAGGTAATACATTGTCAACCTCGACCCTTTAATATTTACTCTGTCTGCTAGAGAGCATTTTGACTCCACATCAAAAAAGCTTCACACATCACAGGCACTCCTCCTCACCAACATCTGAGACCAGAGCAAAGGACTATGACTACATATACTAACACTTAGCTTTGATAATTGTGGCTAATAAGGAACAGGCTTAGTATGCAGGCCAGATCTTAACACAGCTTAGATTAGTTAAGCTAACTTTAGAATCCTCTAACATGCACCTGATGGTTTCAGTAAATGCTAAATATGGTTTGTGTGACACTGGGTGTGTAGATAAAGCTTTATGTCTTAGCAATACTTGTGTAAATTCCTAGTGCTGTAAAAGCCAAAATAATTTTGACTGTGTATATGGTTGAGGCTATAGCATGGGAATACCCAGAGAACATCAACAGCGATATAAATATAACATTTGGTAAGATTCTCATTTTTGGTAATTGTATGAGCTGTTTTATCACAAAAGTGAAATAAAAATATACCATGTTTTAGGATATTACTATTTTCAAACATGAAAAACTTAATAATATTTTGTCATTTTTAAAATTTATTTTACACACCAACCACAGTTTCCCCTCCCTCCTCTCCTCCCATTGCCTTCCACCACATTGCTTCTATAACCCCACCCTGCCATCAACTCCTTTTCCAGCTCCAGTGAGAAGGGGTAAGGTCTCCCAAGCAAGTCAACAAAGCATAGCATATCAAGTTGAGGCAGAACCAATTTCCTCCCTGATTATCAAGACTAATGAAGGCATCCTACTACAGGGACTAGGCTCAGATGAATAAACTCATGCATCAGTGACAGGTCCTGGTCCCACTTCTAGGGAAAGACCAATCTACACTACTGTCACCCAGATACAGAGGGCCTAGGTTGCTTTCTAGTCATAATATTGACCCCCACTCCCCTTCTTGGTCATATAATCCCTCCATAACCTTTTCAACTGAACTTCTGGAGCTCAACCGGTGCTTAGCTGTGTATCTCTGCATGTGTGTCCATCAGGATGATGACAATTAGGGTAGACAACAATCTGATTACAGGGGAAACGCAGTTCAGGAACCTGTTCCTCAAATGCTAGGAATCTTCACTGGAGTCATCCTTGCAGATTCCTAGGAGATCCCTTGGCTCCAGGTTTCTCCCTAACCCCAATGACCACCTCTATCAATATACGTCTTTCAATACTCATTCCTTCCGTCCCACCCCAACTGTACTATCCTGATAAGTTGACATTAAATGTAAAGCAAAGGATAACCAGGCTGCAATCTTGAGCCCCCAAAAATCCAGGTAACAAGGGGGACCCTAAGAGGGATGCACAGACCTCCCTAGGAAAAAGAAATAGATGAGATATCCTGGGTAATATCAGGGTAGGGAAGTAGATGGGAGGGAATGGGAAGATAAGAACACTTAATAAGTCTTTTAATATCATAATAAAACAAAAAACAATAAAGTAGAAAAATGAGATTCCTCAAAATTTTTGCTATATAAAAAACAAGATAATAAATTGAGAACCTTCATATCTCAAATCATAAGAAATATGACCTAGAATATTCATTCAGAAAAGAAACCACAGATAAAAGATAGGTAATTTTGATAAAGCAAGTTTAACCTCAAGAATGAAATTATTTCTGAAAGATATCTGTTCCAACTTGCTTAATACCAGAGTTTTAAATGACCATATTTAGTGAACTGAGACTGTCATGGGCAGGTGAGAATATAATCTAAAGATACAGTCTGGAAATAAAGAAGACATATGCATTGCAATACCTTGACTAGAGTTTTCAACTCTAGCATTAGCGAAGTTGTTAATATTGGCATACATACAATTTTATAAAGAAGAGAAATTGATTTTTCACAATATTAATAACTACCCAAAAACATAAATGCCCAATAATATGAAAATCATTTAGTCATTATTTTAATTTATGCTCCACTTTCCAATGTTTCTGGAATTAATATTAGGGGATATAGAAAGGGTAATGTTGTTGATTAGCCTATGCTAATTGAATTATGTGGGAAACATATATTCATTAGTTTCTTCTTTAAAATTCTCAACAAAGGAGCTGAAGAGATGGCTTAGTAGACAAAAGAACTTGCTGCTCTTGTGAAGAACCCAAATTTACTCCCAGAATCTACCTGCTAGCTCACAACTGTCTGTAACTCAAGTTTCTCAGAATCAAATAGCCTCTGCTGGCATCTGTGGACCAGGAACACACATGGTACATAGATTTACCTACATACAAAGCATTCTATATAATAAAAATGATAGATCTTTAAAAGTATTAATGTCTTCAAGTTATAAGTTCCCTAATGCAATATTTATTCCAGAGTTGTAGGGCCTAAGCACATATGCACACAGATGCACATGCATGTTCACAGACACAACATGAAGAGGTTATAAATTATTTGAGGGAGATGAAAGAATAGGAGGAGTAGAGTAGTAGAAAAAGGAGTGGGAATGATATAAATACAGTACTCTTATGTGTAATTCTCAAAACGTAAAATACTAACATTAAATATAATATTTCAGATATTAGTCAATGCTAAAAAACATCAAATTAATGAAATGGGGTCTTTCTTTTTAAATTCTCAAAACAAAAATAAAGAAATCTATGTGCAATAAAGTACAGATCATATGCAGATTTGAAATTATGCTTTTATTTTAGCTTTACTTGTCTAAATATCAATATAGAAAAACATGAGATAATATTTGTGTAGTATGGCATCAACTTATACTCAGTCAAATTGTAACTTCTATGGTTATCTAAATCAGATTTAATATTGCCTTTCCTGGAAAGTAAATCTACAATAATTCATTTAATCGAGATGTTGATCAACCTAATTTCATTTCTGCTAATATGATAAAATATACCACATATCTGACAAAAATATGGTATCAAAAAGCAACATGGGAGGATGTGTTTTCATATTTTTCATTTTTTGCTCACTGTTCTAGTTAACACTTCATCATTTGTGTATGGGAGTTAAGGCAGAAACTAAACAACTAGTCACAACAAGTCCACAATCAAGAGCAGAGAGAAACAAATTTATGGATACTCACTTGCTTTCTGGTCTATTCTTGATTTCTCTATGCATGTACAGTACAGGACTCTGCTTATGGAACAATGCATCTCACAGTGGGCTGGGCCTATCTGCAGCAGTTAATAATTCTTCCTCCATACACTTGTCTAAAGACCAACTATCACTGAACATCTCTTCTCCAGGTGGGTCTTGGTTGCATCATGTTGATATTTAAAACTAACTGTCATATTAATACTTTTAAAAATAAAATAAGAACACAAGTTGACAGGATCAATGTAAAATTGAATGCAGTTAATGAAAATAATAGTCAACACTTATTTCTAAAAGATAGTTATTTTTATACTAAATAATAATGTATAGAAAGAATCTGGGGGATAGAAACATTTGTGTGGTATTGAACAAATTATAAATTGTCGGTAGGATCACAGATTATTTCAATAGATTTGCAGTTCTGTATTACTAATAAAAAAATGAAGACTTACAAATGTTTTAGTTCACTCAGAAAGGTTTTACAGACACTTTGTAGTCCTTGAAGTAATGGAGAAATACTTGTACTCACAAGTCAATAGTGAAAAGTGCAAAATTAAAACTTCATGGAGATGTTAAAATATTTTAAACAGACAGAATCTCTAACACAAAGAGAAGACTTAGAGAATAAAAATGCATCAACATGATAATAAACTACACACATTGGTATGTTAGTTGTTACTATAAAATGTGTAGTGTAAGAAGGTAATGAGACATAATGTAATTTATGAGAAAGAATTTGCAATTACTTAAAAGTTCTTGTAGTGCTTAATTTTTATATTTATATGAGTTGCATATTGAGCACATATCCAAGTATCTTACATTCATAAGAAGAAAAATTCATGATAAACTTATTAAACACATAAATGCACATTTGTGCTACAAGAGATCAATTAATATGAAACAAAATTGGCTGCCCTATAAAAGACTATATCATATCTGATGAAATCAATGGGTGCCACGCACTTGTGATAAGCCTTTTACTACACAATAGGAAACAATGATAATATGCTCAAAAATACACAGACAATGACTAATGTTAGATAATTAGAGAGAACTGACTGATGGGAAATATTCAAAAGCTCCAAAGATGTAATGATTGTTATATCTCAGATGCACCTATACAGAATATAGCATATTTACCTCAAATAATATACTTTTGCTTTACTTGAAAAATTTAAAGTTGGCAATATCTTAGTCACCAAGAAAATCTCAAGATTTTCCATCAATTTTCTTCACTTAATAGACATCGTCCTGAACTTCTAAGGGTGTATAGTGTATCAGTTATACTCTGGGGAATGAATTTGCTCAGAAATTGGAAGAATTATTGAATAAACAACAACTGAATAGGGATTTTAAATAGTTTAAAATGTTATAAATCTCTTTGGGTCAAATTACTAATCAAAAACTGCCGAGTACAATTTCAAAGGAATTCTTGATAATAGATTAACTAATGTTTATTATATCTGTAAGATATTTTTAAGCTATACTGATAATTAATTGGCTTTTTAAAGTTTTACAGGAAAATAATTTTGAGAAGTACATAAAGAGATTGAAATATTAAATAATTAATAATTATAATAAAATATAATTGGCATGCAATTTATTTATTCAAATCTTGAAAATTAATTGCCAGGATAAATATACACTATTGAATTACATAAATAAAATAGGCAAAATTTAGGTAAGATAATTAAGCAGAAAGAAATACAAAATTTCAAAATTTTCCTGTGAATAAAGAATCTATTAACACAGAAAAGTCATTTAAAATATAACCTAAAACATTGCTTTCAAAACCAAAATGTAATAAACTATTATTAAAGAACTTATAACTTTAAGATATTGAATAGCAAGTGGAATGATTTATTAACTAATAATGAATGTGGGTGGAAAATAATTCTGGGAACAGAATGAGTTGCTCAAAAACTAAGCAGAAAAGAGATATCTTATAAAATGGTTTTAATATGAGGTTTTATGAAAATTAATTTCTATTCTAAGTGTTGAGGAATTTTGAATATATAAGAAGCACCATGGCACAGTAATATGAAAAAGAATGCTAATATACAAAGGAATTTTATAAGCTGCTATAAATACGGTTGTGTATGCATATTCACAAACCCTAGTGTAGAATGATAACTCAGTTCACAAGAGCATTTGCTGCTCTTCCAGAGGACATGGTTCCATTCCCAGCACCCATGTGGCACATCAAAACAGCTTTTAACCAGAAGGTCCAACATCTTGTGTTATCTTTGGGTATTGAACCCATGTGGTGCACACACGTACACTCATATACACACATGTACTTGTAAAATAAGTAAATACTTTCTAAAATTCCTAAGTATATTAGAGAAAAATGCTTGCTGCATAACAAAGGGAGATTTGTTTTGAGGATTCAATAGTTCACTAATATAAAATACAGTAATAGATTAAATTACATGAATTAGATCATAGAAGAAAAATCTTGCCCATTTGTGTATATAACTTTGGCCTTAGTGTCTACACTAATATGGATATTGTGTTTCTCAACAGTTCATCATATTATCTCTTCTTTCTAAAGTACTGAAAAAAAGTATCTCTAATCTAGCAATTGCCAGTATACTACTCATTCCTTCTCTTCTAGGTGGCCAGCTTACATAGCCTAATTAATTCCCAAGTCTACTTGTGATGTGGATGCCAAATTCACATATGCAAGCAAAGGCTAAGAACAAGTACATAACGTGTAGGGAAACAGCACAAGGCACATGAAGACCAAGGCTGCAGTCCTATAGATGACACTATGCTACTCATGTTAATAACATGCCAGAGAAATGAAATGGGATTCAATATTCATTATTCTAAAATTAGTTTAGAAAAACCCACTGAATGATATATGAAGAATTAATCTTAAATCCAAGAAAATATCATTTTATAGCAGAGAAATATGCTGAAATGTGAATATGTACGTGCATAAATATCTTGAGAGAGTATATCTCTTCACATAAAATATCCACATAAAATAAATGCGATTTTAAAAACTTTAGACATTGTGAGTTAAAGTTTATCAGTATTTATAGATAATCTTACTTTGTTTATATCTTACATTTTAAAATGAGGTATTCAAAGAATATAGATACTAAAACACCTTCTCGGCTACTCCAAAATTAAATAGATGCTGATTTTTCTAATGAGAAACAGAAAAGAAGTGTATTAGGAAATGAAGAGATGGGATGTAAGGAAGACCTGGGAGGAGTAGAGGGAGGGAAAACTATAGTAAAGATTTGTTGTATGAGACAGAATCAGTTTTCAGTAAAAGGAAAAAATGAAAAAAACTACTTTGAAATATAAAATCCTGAGATCTTAAAATGTAACTAACATTAATAATTGATTAACACAATATCCCCAACACATCAATCACTATAGTGTGTCTCTCTGTGAGTTTACCTGTTGTCTTTAATAAAAATCTTATTTTCTGATATGACAAAAATTAAATATATAAAACTGAAGGAAAAAGAATAAATTTTTGTTAATAAAACCAAGGATCAACGACTGACTCACAATGGAGCCTCTCATCTTACATCTTCCAATTTTGCATGAGCTTTTGAAATTGATTTGTTTATTATATGTGATGCTAGCATTTTCCTAAATGTAGCTGCAACTATTGACAACAAAAGTATGCTTCTGATTTTCTATAAAGCAGACAAATGTATTTATTATTTTCTCATTTTCTTGTTTAAAACTCTTCATTAGTACATTTAAAAATTTATTTGCATTATGATAGGGAGTCAATTTCTTGACTTTAAACATTGTATTTCCTCATGTGATATGTCAGGAATTGTGAATAAAAATTCTATTCCCCTCAAATAAGGAAATAACTGACAGACTAATGAAGATTTCTCAAGTTCAGCTGAGAACCAATTTGTTTATTGGGGTGAAACAAGTAAACAGGTTTTCTCCATCAGGTGTTCAAAGAAAAGTCCTAACTGGAATTAATTTTTAGCCTTTTATCCACTATAGGCAAGGAATACATTGAGTGTTCAGAAATTTGGGATGACCTGAACCTCCACGGATGGTCCTATGGCCCTCTTTTATTTACTACTGGCTATCTACTTTATCATTATGTTCATTTTGTTGCCATGATGATGGGCCAAGGTCTCCCACAGTTCATCATCCTTCACGATTTCTATGGTCATGCAAAGCCAAGAAGAAGCAGTCTTACTACATGGGACTAAGTATTTACTATATTTACTAGTGTTATATAAAAGGTCATGAATAACAGACAAGTTTGAATGATACACAACTGTAACTATACATCATATTTATGCTAAATAACTCTTGTTTCTTTTTATTCTTTAATTGGTGTTAAGATTGTGCTTAGAACAAGTGCAGATGCCTCAACAGCTAATACACTTGCCACCCAAACAAGAGGAACAGAATTCAGACCCCAACCACCTATGCAAATGCTGGGTAGCTTAGAGGTCACCTGTAATTCCAGGATTGGAATGAAAATTCAGTGGATCCTAGGAACAAGATATCCAGCAAATACTAGTTGAATGAGTGAGTTATGTTTTTGATTGAGAAATCCTGCCTCATTAAAGAAGGCCAAAGAGTGATGAAGAAAGATTGTGACTATCAACTAGGGACTACAATATACATGTATGCGCATCTATCTACACATATGCATACACTTCACACATAAATATATGAAAAGAAGAGACAAATTGTGCTTGAAGTCTGCAGGTCTGCTGTCAAATATTTATATTGTTACTTAATTTCAATTAATAGATTGACAAATTATTTTCTCAAAGATGTCAGCAATATTGAAAAAGTCTCACCCTTAATAAATATACTCACTTTCTCCTATTTTTATTTTTAGTGCTTATATCTCATTTGTTTCATTTCATTCTCTTATTTGTATCATTTTATATTTCATTCTTCATAATCACTAATGCTTTATATAAAATGGATAACTTTTCATTCTTATAAATGTATAATTGCTATATAGACCACATACTGATCTTTGACTATGTGTGTAATATTTAAACATTAAACATTCCTTATGATTTTGAAGGAACAGAGATCTCTGAGAGTCCCAGTAGCAATGTAATGATTGAGCACGGGCAAGAAAATGTAACCATGTCCTCCTTCCACAGAGCTGTAACTCTGTAAATCCAGTCCTGTTTAGTGTTAAACACTGACCAAGCAGAAGCTACCCATTTGCATGGAACTTAAAGTCAAATAAGACAAAATTCTTCTACTGAGGTTGTCTGTTGTTGAGCAGATCCTTGTGTAATCCTTAAGGGGAACGTCTCTGTTAGAAGAGAAAATGAGTTTAGCTCTGAGACATGAGCTTGCAGTAGACAAAACAAATGTAAAAAGTGAAAAAGAGAGAGCTCTCTGAAGAACAGAAACAAGAGATGAAAATGCTTTTGAGCTATTGATACAGACAAAGCCAAAGACATAGAGTATAAATGAAAGGTAACAATGAGATTTGTGAGTTTTAATGTTTAAAAAATAATTGATGTAATATTCTTAAAATTAAGACAGAGAATCTACAGGTAAAATCACCTTTTGAATATTTTAATGAAGTTGTAACTGACTTGATATGAGAAGGAGATCTTCATGAAGAACTATGGAAAGAATTTAAATTACTAGTGATGTTGATTCAGGTATAATAAACTTAAGGAATTTCTGATGTGATGCCGGGTAAACATAGAGTGATGATGAAATTTGGACTATGATAGAAGAACTTGATAAAGATTGTGATAGAGAATTTTATCAAGAGGAATTCATTGTTATCATTACTGGTGACATATAAAGAATTACAAGAATCAATACCAAAATTATATTCTAGTTTTGTGCCGGGAGTTATGTTAAAAAATCCAATTTATTTGTTTTTCCAAAAGGACTAAACTGCAGCTTCCTTTGTATATGCATATTCTGTTACTAATAAGTTTCATTTTATGAACAATGTTGCCAGTATTCATAATTTTAAATTCATATTTATAGTACAGACTTACATAAAGTATTAAAAATTAAATCATCTGGTGTAAGTTATCTGGAGTTTTAAATTTAACATTAGCTAGTTATTTTTGGTGCACATATTTTCCAGACTTTCATAATAAAGTATATATTTTATTAGTATCTTAATATTTGGTAAGTTTTCTACCTTCTTTGATTAACTGTATCTGTTACAACTTCATAGAAGATTTTTACTCTTTTTGACTATTGGATTTGTATTTAAAATAAAAATTGGAAAATACAAATGACAACATAATAGAACATTTTTCTATCACCTAAGGGCCCATCAAGTTTGACATTCTGTATTTCAATACAGAAGAATCAGAATTGATCTAATTCCTTTCTAGAAAACTCAGCACTTTATTTTGGAGGGGATAAGTATTGTATATACAGATCCATCATTACTGTGTGTTATAATCTTGAAATCTTTTTATGTAATAGAAAGTTGAGTTTCTATTAATCTTGATGAATACAGTTTCAATTTTATGACTTTTTATCAAAATGACAAGTTAAAATATGGATTTTGATGTATTAATGCAGCAACGAAAAGAGAAAATGTCCAGCTACATAAACTATATACGGCATGCTTTATGTAGATAAAGGAATGTTCAATGATGTGTCAAGATACAGTGGACATAGACTTTTGTAGGTATTGATGGGTCATTCTTTCTTAGTACAGTTAAGGGAAAACACATGTTATGAGAGGTGCATCACAGAAAAATGGTTACCTACCACATCTTCAGTGATCTGCTTCTGATTATATGCCCTCCCCTAAGAAGAAAGTTGAATTGTTAATTTAAGTATACTCTATTTATATTTTAAAAATTCAATAAAAATTGAGACATTTGAAATTCTCTGATACTTCTAGAGTAATTTATTAAACCTTACTAGAAATGTAGCAGGAAATTAGAAAGAAATTGCATAACAGTGATGAAGTTTCATACAGCTATCTCAAAAACCAATTAATTGTTCAAATAAGACATAATGATTTTGAGTAAGAAATGTGTTCATGGTTGTAACAATATTCAGAGTACAAATACATGATAAATATTAAAAATAATGGACCTTATTGAGGAATTGCTGCCTTTCCCACTGCCTCCTTGTACTGCACTCAATAAGTTTACCTTTTGCTATTATGATGTGACTTGGATGCATTTTTCACTGCCCTTTGATGGAATCTAAGGAAGAAATAATGGTGTACTGTACCATTTCCCATTCCCCATTGCAAGCACACAGTGCAAGTGGCATCAGCAGTTAATCCTAGATGAATCTGAACACACTAGGATATATTTTTATATCCTAAAGTTTCTTTTCTGACTGACCCTCCTGAGATTGACTTCATCCACTGGAGGACTTCCTGTCAACATCAGATGGGTGAGTCTTATCCTTGCCACGCCTGGACTGTCATACCTGAACTGCACATCCACAGCAGTTGGACCAGAACCTAGGAGGTTCTCTAAAAAAGGCAGGAAATCACATCCATAAATTGCTTCAGGAGTTGAATAAAATTTGTCTTAAGCATGTAGTAGATGCTTTAGAAACACTTTATTAGGAGGAGATTTCCTGTTAGAAGTCATGGTCACTGATCTCTATATCTTTAAAGGCAGGATTCATTTCTCCTCCTAGACTCATATTAGTATGCATTCTAGAGAAATGTGGTAATGCTCACATTTTACCAGATGTATTGCTGGTAAATATTTCTTCCCATTCTTTAGACTTCTACTTCACACCACTGGTGCTATCTGTTTTCTTTTTTCAGTAGATGGTGTTTAGAGACCTATAACTGGTTACTGTAGAAAGAATAAGGCACTCCAGAATTCTTAGCCCTAAATGAGAAATCTATATTACATCCTTCAAGTGTCATTTTGGAACATGGGACAAAATGATTGTAAGTGCCGAAGATGTCAGATGACTGCAATGTTTTCTAGACATAGCTGCACATACAAAATTATATAAATCATTACAGCATGGACAAACACATAGGAGTTCAAGCTAGACAAACTTTCAACATGGAAAGAAGAGGCCTGTACAAGGTCTCAACCCTAGATGAGAAGTTATTGTCAATTGATAGTTGCTTGGAGAAAGAAGGTCAGATTTTTTTAAAGGAGTGGCTACTGGTTGGCCAATTATGTTTCAATGAATAACCAAACAGTCAAAAATAGACGGTCAGCACAAATTGGACTTCATTTTATTTAAAATAAAAAAAGGACACAAAGTTGTGTGAGTGAGGAAGTTGATGGTGAATCTGGGGGTGAAGTAGGGGAAGGGGGTAAATGTGATCAAATTATATTGTACAGAATTTTTAAAGAACTAAAAAAATTAGAAAAGTAAGAAAAGAGCTGGAGTGAATTTTTGAGTTTGACCCCGACTGATATAAGTAGCATGCATGTTCCTCAATAACAGGACTTGGTGACTGCCATGTTAGTAACTAAATGGCACTCTCAGCTGTATAATTATTCTCTAGCTAGGTCTTCTCTTGAAGTCTTTCTATGTGGAGGGAGAGAGAGAGAGAGAGAGAGAGAGAGAGAGAGAGAGAGAGAGAGACAGAGACAGAGACAGAGACAGAGAGGCAGAAAAACAGAGAAAACACAAAGTTGGGTAGGTATGAAGAGGATCTGGCAGGACTTGGAGCAGGAGGAGACTATGGTCAAAATATATTGCATGAGAATTTTAAATTAAACTCTTGTTATTCTTTTCAAATATTATGAGCTGTCACCATTTGCTTTGACTCCACCAGACAAAATTTGTGTAGTATTTTAGCTATCTATTGTACCCATGTGGAAAGACCTATATTTGGTCTTTGGTTCATCCATGGACTGAGAAGATACAACCTCAGTGACAGTTGTGGAAGGGATTCCTGAGGAAGATAACAGACTTGCCAAGCTATAATTCCAGTGAATGGAATAATAAATATGTTCTCATGTGTTTAATAGAAAGCACAATAAAAGGGGACCCATGAAATAGTGATTACATCAAACAGAGGGAAATAATCCAGACTCCTAATGAGAACCCACCCTTCTTTCACTCCACATTGGTCAAGATAAAGCCAAGACCCAGTGAACCCCAAAGGCCTTGCCATTCTTACAGTCAATTTCTTCAGCAAGGCCTTTCCAGATCTTAGACAAGAACTTAAAAACTAGAGAAGAGGGCTCAAGCCTGCTTTCTCATTTTACTAAATAATGCCAGAAAGCTATTTATTAACCAGGGTGCTGAAAGACAGACAAGAGAAAATCAACTGCAGACCCAATGTGTTGTAGACACAGAGTAACATTTCCTTGAACAAAAAAGCCTCCCATAAAAACCGGCTTCCTTGCTTCAAACAAACCCACACAATGTTTTTAGAAATGCTGTCAATCAATGCATATTTTTACAACTGTCAAACCCAAGTCCTCTACCATTACTGTTACTTTACAGCCCATAGCACAGAGAATCCATTACTCTTAGGGACTTTGAAAGAGGATTTCAATTGTTTCTATGAGAAGCATTCCTAACCAACTACCCATCTGTGGCTCATCTCCACAGACCGTTGACTGACCGGTAATAGTAGACAGTGCTACAATCCTGCACAAGGAAGGACCATTGACACAAATGACCAAGGTTGGTCTTTCTGCTCCATCTGGAGGAATGTGCAGGAACAAGTGAATCTGAAGGGCAATGTAAGGACAGCATTGCTGAACATAATCAGAAAAGTTAACTGCAGCCTCACACTGCAGAGATGCCTCCATTTAAACCCAGTTCTACCTAGAGCAAACAGCCAGAACAGCCATCATTTGCATAATGAGAACTAAGACATAAAAGGGAGCAGTTCCTTTGTAAGAAGCAGCCATGTTCTATGTTCTTCATGCAAGCAGCTCCACTAAGGCCCTCCTTACTTTCTGTTGGTGGTCATATGGTACACGGTATGCCTGTCTCAATCTTCTCTCACTGTCTTTATGCTTAACTTTTATTCAAATGAAATTATTTCTTTAAAGTAGTATGGTAAGGCCATAATTTTGTTAAAACTATAAAAATATCATGCTTTAAAAGATTCTACCTTTGCTATTCACACATTCAAGTATTATTGTTTCTGCTTTGTACTGTCTTCTCTTTTCCCATAGATTTTATTTTTGATGCTGAGTTTATATTCACTGCAAGTTTTCTCCCTTTTATGATTTTTTGTTTTGCTTTAACTTGTCAAAATTGCCTTCTGTTTTGAATTAATTTGATAATTTTGTTCAAGGACAACATGTATATATTTGGCTCAGTACCAGTATTTCTCCTGGCTTCCCTGATCAAAGATTCCAGGGTGTCTTAGAGTAAATAAAAGGTAAATTATATGATCATGGTTTTAAATTATTAGACCTGACTTTCCCACTTCAAAAGCTCATACAAATATATATGACACTTTGTCACCTCTGATAATTTCTCATTACTTGTACTTGTATTTAATAGTGATTAAACTTTATGAAACAAGGAAGATTATTATTGTTACAGAAATAACTGTCTCAGCCAGGCATGGTGGCATAGGCCTGTCATTGAAGAGTAGAGGTTCAGAATTCAAGAGCATCATGGTTAAATACTTAGTTCAAGCCTGTCTTGATCTACACAAGCCCCTATCTCATAATAAAATCTGAATCAGATCTCATTTCCTTGAATTGTTTCCCCAATCTGGTGTTATGCAAAGTAGCAGAGAAGCCTTGAACAAAGAAAGGAATTATGTAGTTTGCCTGTAAAACCTTTGTAGTAAGATCTGTGCTTCCATGGAAAGATGGAAAATCCCCACACATCCTAAACAAAATAAACATTTGGAAATCTATCCTGGTTAGTTTTGTTGTCACCTTGACACAACTTGGAGTCATTTGGGAAGAGAGAATCTCAAAGGAGAAAATTCTTCAATCATTTGGTGTTGGCAAATCAGTGAGCCTTTTCCTGACTAACGATCAATGCAAGATGACCGAGCTTATTTTTTTTTGTTTTTAGTGATCTAAATGTTCTTTGTTTATCTGTGCTTTCGGGAACACAGATGGAGGTATAAACAGCAAACTGAAAATGATACTGAGTGTTTGAGTATGTAAACGAGTCTATACTAGTTAAGCAAATTGGAAATTAAGAACAGTAAGCTAGCCAGGCGGTGGTGGCACACGTCTTTAATCCCAGCACTCGGGAGGCAGAGGCAGACAGATCTCTGTGAGTTCGAGGCCAGGCTGGACCGATAGCCTCCAAAACAATACAGAGAAACCCTGTCTCATAAAAACCAAAAAAAAAACCCCAAAAAAACCCCAAAAACAAAAAAACAGTAAGCTAATTATTATTTACTTCATTCTGGAGTTATATATAGAGTGCTGCACAGGGCTATACTCATACTGAGTAATACTAGAACCTGAGGAGAAAGGGAAGAAAAGTTAAGACTGTGGATCTTGCTTTTATTTAAAATTCTGAGTTTTGGCGACAGATACCCCCCCACCTCATTGATTTGAGTTTTAAAAATATCATGATGAAAATAGTCTATCTTTTAAAAAAAATTTTATTTTAATTTTAAATAGCTTGTTTTACATGTCAATCCCAGTTCCCCCTCCCTCCCCTCCTCCCGCACTCCCCCATCCCCCCAGCCTCCCACCCTATTGCCAATTCCTTCCACATAGGGGATATCTAGAGTCTGTCATTTCACTCAGGGTAGGGTCCAGGCACTCCCCTAAGAGTCCAGGCTGAGAGAGCATCCCTCTTTGTGCTATGGACACACGATGACGGTTTGTATACCAGGAATAGACACTGATCCACTGCTCAGGGCCCCATAGATTTCCCAGGCCTTCTCACTGACACTCACATTCGGGGGGGGTCAGATCAGTCCCATGCTGGCCTTCCCATTGATGATGACTGAGCTTATTATGTATGGTACCATCCCTGCGATGGTGGTTCTGGTTTTTATAAGAAAGGAGGCTGAGCAAGACATGAAGAGCAAGTCTGTAACACCATCACTCCATGGCCTCTGCATTGTCTTCTACCTACAGATTTCTGTCTTGCTTAAACTCCTACTCTAATTGGTTTTTATGGTGAACTATTATTCAGAACTTTGAGTGAAATAAACCCTTTCTTCCCCAAGTTGTTTTAGTCATGGTGTTTCATCAGAGAAGTAGTAACCCTAACTAAGACAAGTTCCTATACTGATTTTGTTTCATAATGAATATAAGCTATAAATTGAAACAAACTCTTTCCTCCTGCACATTGCTTTTAGTACTTGTGTTTGTCACTACAATACAAAGAATACTAATCCAAGTTAAATCATAGCTTCACATGTAGTTCTCTTTTGCCAGGCAAATACAGATTTACACCAAGGATAGTTATTCTCCCAAACTTACAACATCTACTAACTTCATACTCCTACTCTTTAATACAAGCTTCAGTTTTCATATTAAGAAAGGCCTGAACACAGAAAGCTATCACAGTATTGCCTGTCACTCCACACTTTACCAGTATAGATACATGCATGTTTTTTTCTTTCACTGTCACATTTTTTATAATGTTTCTATTGGATTTTTATAGCCCCTGCCAAATACAAGAACATTCATTACAACTCCATACTCTGCTTCAAAACAGTATGCTGTTATCTGGACAGCTATTAAAACTGAGACCTTAAGTTATCAATAGAAATAATCCTCTCTAGCTCCATTACTGTGCGAAATTATAGTCATTTTAAGGTCCTTGTTTCTAGTTACTGTGGGTTTTTTTTTGAGATTTATTTTACGTATAAGCATGACTGCATGCAGGTGTATATATGTCTGTATGTGTATATGTATGTGTGTGCTCATGTGTATGAGTGTATGTCTGCCGGGGCATTAGCATTCATGTATATGATTGCATATAAACATGTGTATTTGAGTGTATGTGTATGACTGTGTGCATGTGTGTGTGTGCATGTGTGTTTCAGTGTGTGTATGTATATGTGTGCACTCACAGAAAACAACTCATGTCCTTCTCATTCCTTCTCTTATTTCTTCAAGGTAGAATCTCTCCCTGACCCTAGGGCTTCAGTGTTTTCTGTAAGGACATAACCTAGCAATCCCCAATGAAATTCTTGTTTCTAAGGAGTTATGGCTACAGATATAAATGTTGGTCTTCCTGCTTGCAGAACAAGTTTTTCAGTCCCTCCCTCAGATGGATTTTTCTTTGGTCTTTTCAGCTTCTTTTGTTCCTTAATCTCTTTTAGTCCAAAGCTCTTATAGCATTTGTAAGTGTTGATATCTGTAGGATATTCAGAAATTGCCAGGAATAGTGCCAGAAATGAATAAATGATTGTGACTGTTTGTAACCATTATTGAAAAAGGAAGGTGTCCTGATGCAATCAAAATTCAACATATATTCCGTACACAGTAATAATCAACAAAGGTTGAGTATGATGCAATCTCATTCAAAAGTTTAACAGGTATATGCTTAAGGGTATCAAATTCTGTATAGTTAAAACAACAACTAATGAGACAGTCCATGGATGTCTTGTATCAGGACTTATTTATTACAGGATGAAATTGATATAACACACTTATGAATTCAGAATGAAGCAGGGCTTCTGCCCCTTTGTCTGCCAGGGAAGGATCATAAAAGGTCTGGACCAGGTTACTGAGCTATGGTGTCAGGAAGCCTTCCATGTCCAAGAGAGCACCTGATCCTCATCAGAGGAGACCAAACCCATCAGGTCAACCCACACCATTCTATTAGTCTTTAAACTGAATGCCCAAATTCCCACAAGAAACAAAAAAAGAATTTAAAATCCCATATAGGAAAATAAATTGGCCCATTGGTGTTCCGCGGCAAAATTATTAAATATTTTGATAATATTTATATATTCCTCCCGAAAATTCATGTTATAGGAATTACTCTTCTACATATATGCTATGGCTGATGGCTTGGTGTTTTTGATTGTTTGTTTGTTTTGTCATTTAATGTCTTTTTATTTTTAAATTTAAATTAGAAACAAGATTGCTTCACATGTCAATCCCAGATCCCTCTCCCTCCCCTTCTCTCACACCATCCCACCAACCACAACCCCCCATATACCCCTACCCCAATCCCCTCTCCTTTCCCCAGTAAGGGTGAGGCTTTCCATGGGAGGTATCCATAGTCTGTTATTTCATCCCTGGCAGGGCCTATTCCCTACCCCAAGAGTCCAGGCTGAGAGAGTATCTCTCAGTGTGGGATGGTCACCCAAAGTCCATGTGTATCCCATGGATAAATATTGATCTACTACCCAAGACGCCATAGATTGCCTAGGCCTCCTCACTGACACCCACATTCAGGGGGTTTCAGTCAGTCCCAAGCTGGACTCCTAGCCATCAGTCTGTGGTTCAAGAACTCCTCCTTGTTCAGTTCAGCTGTTTCTCTGGGTTAAACAAGCACAGTCTTGACCCCATGCTCATCAGTTCTCTCTGTCTGTCACTGGGTTCCTTGAGTTTAAATCAATGTTTAGCCATGGGTGTGTCTGCCTCTGCTTCCATCAGTCATTGGTTGAAGATTCTGTTTTCTAGACTCTCTGGCAGTGGGATTGTAGGCTGGCACTCCCCTGATACATGTCTAAAATACATATATGAGTGAGTACATACCATGTTTGTCTTTTTGTGACTGGGTTACCTCACTCAGGATGGTTTCTTATAGTTACATTCATTTCCCTGCAAATTTCAAGATTCCATTGTTTTTTCCACTGAATAGTACTCCATTGTGTAAGTGTACCACATTTTCTGTATCCACTCTTCAGTTGAGGGGGATATAGATGGCTTCCGCGTTCTGGCTATTACAAATAATGCTGCTATGAACATAGTGGAACAGACATCCTTGTTGTATGAATGATCATCTTTTGGGTATATGCCTAAGAGTGAAATTTCTGGGTCTTGTGATAGACTCAGACGTCCTTGTATGAATGTGCATGTTTTGGATATATGCTTAAGAGTGGATTTGCTGGGTTTTATGGTAGGATGATTCCCATTTTCTTGAGTAATCTCCATACTGATTTCCAAAGTGGGTGAACAAGTTGGCACTCCCAGCAGCAGTAGAGGAGTGTTCCCCTTTCTCCACACCCCCTCCAGCATAAATTGCCATTGGTGATTTTGATTTTGAAGAGGGAACAGTTGTATCTCTGACTTTTTGCCTGCTCTTGTAATTCTGTTCCTTCCTTTGAATTGCTTTGTTCAGTCTCTGTATGAAGGTATAGCTTTGTCTTGCTGTGACTTGTTTTGTCCTGTTTGGTTATCATTCCTTGGATGTCTGCTTTTTTTCTGTGGAGGAAATAGAGGGAGAATGGATGTGGGGGAGAGGTTAGGTGAGGAAGAGCTGCAAATAATGAAGGGAAAGGAAACTTTGGTCAGGATGTATTGCATGAGGGAAGAGTCTGTTTTCAATTAAGAATAAAAAAGATAAATTTCTTTGATGAAGATCAGGAGAAATGTTTGAAAAGATGTCAAAATACTCTCTTAAATATGTTATGTTCAGGGCTGCAGGGATGGCTCATATGTAAGAACAGATGATGTACAGGCATAAGGACAAAAATTTGAATTTGCAGTATTCATATAAAAATATAGGCATTGCCATGTATGCCTATAGCCTTACAATTTGGTGGAAAAGATTGTTAGCTCCTGAGAGCACTCTGGGAAGTCAGCCCAGCTGAAATATCCAACTTCCAGCCCATTGATAAACACTGTCTCAAGTCAATTTGAAATAGGGCTATAAAGAACACTGAAAAATCTTCCTCTGGCCACTCATGTTTGAACATAGGCATGTATATACTCATACTAATTTATGAGGCCTATGCACATCATATATATATATATCATATGCATGTACATTATTAAGGTGTAGAATGATACAGGGCTATGACTGAAAACATGGGAAAACCGTATAAGCTTTTGAGACTGGGTTGTGTAACCATGATGCCTGGAACTACTTATCTATACTAAGATATGCCTTAACTCGATAAAGATTTAACTTCTTCTGACTCCCAAATTCTAGGAGAATAGTCATGCAGGACCTCATCCATCCCATAAACTGGAAAATTTCTCAATGGTTAAAAATAGGATCTCAACTATGTAAATTAGTGCATAGAAATAAACATCATGCTGAATTTATATTTTTATTCAGAAAGAATGGCAATTATTTAATATCATAGTATATTGATTTATGTAAAAGCAAGTAAATGAAGTATATTTAGATTTCAACATAAGATTACTATGATAGAGCGGATTATTTATTAATAACCAACGGTCTCAACATATATTACTTCACTGACTTGTGCCAAAATAAAAACGATAAAGAAGTTCTATTCACTTAATGTCTGAGAAGTCTGAAGTTTGTTAATTTGCATAAATCTTCATACTTACAGTGTAAGAGGCTAAGAGAAGATGGTAATTTGCCTTCACAGGCTATGTGCAGTTAAGGGGATATTCTGTGTTTGTGTTTTCATCTTACTCCTTCAATACTTGCAGCTATGACTGACAGCCATTTAAAAAGTCAAGATAAACAAAAAAGTCTGCTGGTAATAGAGGCAACAGGTGTCTGGGAGGAACCTGTAAAGGGCCTTGTAATGATGCAGCAATTTAAACTTTGCATACACAAGGCCACAGAATATCATTTAGGTAATACCTAAATAATGCATCTAAGGTACTTTTCCCCATCAGTTTTATTTTTCTTGGTTTATCCATTTATCTATAAAGTCAAATTCATACTTACACAAACTTTCCAGGTGTATCTTGAGTTTTCAGATCTTCATATTTCATTTTTATTGTATAAACTCTAGCTATAGATTAAATATCAGCAAGGGCTGGATAGAGTATTAGAAGTTAAATGCCAATTTCCAGGTTTTAGCCTATCAAGGCTCCACACAGATTGTTATTTCCATGAGTTCATGTGCAGAATTGAAGTTAATAATTTGGAAGAGGAGAATAAGAAAATAAAAAAGGGAACAGCATTTTATTGTATGATTGCTCTCTGATGCAGTTTCTGAATACATGTTAAGTAACCATCAAAATAGCTCTTTGAGGGAAATATGTCATCTTTGATAGGTGAGAAAAGTGTAATGTGGAGAAAAGCTGGGTTGGTCCTTCCAGTATAACCTAACCTAAAAAAAAAGGTAGGCTCTGCTTAAAACCAGATGATCGGTTGACTGTTCACTTGGTATGAGTTTCACTCCACACTAGATGATATGTATGCATGGTGTGTGTGTGTGTGTGTGTGTGTGTGTGTGTATTACATGTGGGGAGGTCAGAGAACAGCATTAGGAATCATTCCATTTGTGTTTCATTCACTATTTTTTATATAGCATGCATGGTGGGTTGATAAGATACAGGGGGTTATTCCAATTTTTTCTGTATCTGTGGAGGTTTTCTATGTTTCCTATTATGTGTTCAATTTTAGAGAAGGTTCCATGTGGCGGCGAGAAGAAGGTATATCCTTTTGTGTTTGGGTAGAATGTTCTATAGATGTCTGTTAAAACCAGTTGGGCCATAACTTCTATTAGTTCTTTTGTTTCTTTGTTAAGTTTCTGTCTGGGGGTCCTGTCTAGAGGTGAGAGCAGAGTGTTGAAATCTCCTACTTTTAGCGTGTGAAATTTTATGTGCAGTTTGAGCTTTGGTAATGTTTCTTTCACAAATGTAGGTGCCTTTGTATTTGGGGCATAGATGTTCAAAACAGAGACTTCATTTTGATGGACCTTTCCTTTGATGAATATGAAATATCCTTCTTCATATTTTTTGATTGATTTTAATTTGAAGTCTAGTCTGTTAGATATTAGGATTGCTACACACGCTTGTTTCTTGGGTCCGTTTGATTGGAAAATCTTTTCCCAACTGTTTACTCTGATGTAACGTCTGTCTTTGATGTTGAGATGTGTTTCCTATATGCAGCAGAATGATGGGTTCTGTCTTTGTATCCATTCTGCTAATCTTTGTCTCTTTATAGGCAAGTTGAGACCGTTGACATTGAGGGATATAAATGACCATTAATTGATGATTCTTGTTTATTGGTAGTGGAGTTATTGTGTGTAGATTCTCCTCCCTTTTTCTTTTGGTGTTTGGTAAAGTGGAATCATCTATTGCCTGTGTCTTTGTGAGTGTAATTATCTTCATTGGGTCTAGGTTTTCCTTCCAACACTTTCTGTAGAGCTGGATTTATGGATACATATTGTTTAAATTTGGCTTTGTCATGGAATATTTTGTTTTCTCCATCTATGATAATTGAAATCTTTACTGGATATAGTAATCTGGGCTGTCATCCTTGTTCCTTAGCATTTGTAGGACATCTGTGTAGGATCTTCTGGCTTTCATAGTTTCCATTGGGAAGTCAGGTAATTCGGATAGGTCTGCCTTCATATGTTACTTGGTCTTTTTCTTTAGCTGTTCTTAATATTTTCTGTTTATTCTCTAGGTTTTATATTTTGATTATTTTATGGCGAGGTGACTTCTTTTTCTGGTCCAGCCTCTTTGGTGTTCTGCAAGATTCTTGTATTTAAAATTTAATATTCCATTTTATATTCCAAGGTTACCCTTAGCTCACTATGCAACAGGAGTGGTCTCACAGCTTAGATGCACCTATCCTGTCTCAGCCTCTCTGCTGCTGGAATCCCAAGGCAAGCCTATTCCCTGACTGATGAACGATAATTAGTCGACATTCCAATACAAAGTAGATAGTCTCCTGAAAGCTGGAAATTACTAAAAGCATCCATGCTGATTCTTCAAGAGGAGCAGCTCTTACCAGACAGAAGACATAACAAGCATGCCAGAGAGATAATTACTCACAAGAGAATATGAGCTTGGAGACTCCTTCCTGAGAAGGTGGTAGAGATTTAAAACAACACCTGTAACACAGCATAAGAGTTGTCTATGAGTAGTGCTTGAATGAGTTCTGTTGTATGAATTTCTAAAACTACCTAAATGTCGTTGCTTCCCTCCTTTCCACCAGACTCCATCTTAAACTTTGCAGGGAGTAATGCAAATTAAAGTAATGCATTTTATTTCCAGAAACTCATTTCTCCCTCAGAGCTTTGCCAATTATCATTATCCCTGGTAATATCAAGGCTTTGAAGAAATAGAAAATAAGCATTCTCTCTCCCTCTTGAGCTAATGCAAAGCTTATTAATAAAGCTTTCTCCTTCATGAGTTGATCCTTTAGCAGACAAAGATTTAAAGCCTATGTAAGCATTAAGTTTAAGCATACATGTGAAACAGAACTGTATCTACATATCAAACATAATTTATAACTAGGAATTAAAGATAGAAAATTTCAGGAATATCTTTTTAAGCTTATCCTCCCTAAGAGAGGGAACAAAATACTTATTTAGATATATGGTGTTAAAACTGAAGTCTGTATTTCTCAATAAGAGCTATACATCAGTGTCTAAACTCTGACATGTAAAAAACAGACTCAACATTTTTTATGGAGCTATTTTCATTTAAATCACTAAAATGATTAAAAGTTAAAAACACTCTCCTCATGTCTTCCCAGTATGCCTCATGATATAATTTCTTTCTCCACATTTTCATAGCCCTTTCTATTTCCTCAGTTCTTTTGGATTTACTCATCTTTAGGTCACCCAGTTTAATTTTATATGAACATGTCTCTGAACAAAACTTCACTTTCTATCTCAAGTTTTGTTATTGCTCTCTGACTCAATTCCAGGCTTTAGTGCCATCTGGCAATCTGTTCAAAATAGCTATATGATTTATCTACTAAGAACACTCATATATGCAATCCTTTTAATTAACTAATTAATGAATTAACATTTAGTTTTGTTTTGTTTTCTGTGAGATATAGTTGCTAGTCTGGGAAAACTGTGAGTTGCTAATCTTCCTACCCTCACCTTTTTTTTTTTTACAAGACAGGATTTCTCTGTATTGTTTTGGAGGGTATCGGTCCAGCCCGGCCTCGAACTCACAGAGATCCGCCTGCCTCTGCCTCCCGAGTACTGGGATTAAAGGCATGCGCCACCACCGCCCGGCCTACCTCACCTTTGGAGTGATGAATTTTCTAAGCATGTGCCTCCATGCTTGGTTTATGTAGTTTTGGGGGTGGAACCTTGGCATTAGTGGATAGTAACCAAGCATTCTGCCTATTGAACTATATCCCAAGCCCAATGATATTAATATGCATGGAATTATTGCTATGTAACTGAACATAGCATGTAAGCATACCATGAAGCTAATCACATTCTAAATTTTCCCTTCTGCAAGCATCTCTTTGCTTCCAGACTCCCACTCAGCTTCAGGTTGGCTATTTTCACTGCTGTTCCAACAATTTCCCTTTTACCTGGCACATCCCTTTTTGACAGCCCATTTGCATCTAAACCACTGTAAATGTTAGCTTCAGCATCTGTGCCTGTAGAGTAAGACTGGTTAGAGGCACTGACTGCTCTTCTACAAGATCTGAGTTCTGAAGCCAGCATCCATGCCTGTAAGATTACACAATCACTCCTGCTCCTGGGGATCTGATGCCCTTCTCTGACCTCAGGGGACACTGCACTCATATATGCACAAACAAACACAATTAAAGATATAACCAAATTTTTTTATTTTAAAAATATTTTGATTATTTAGTAATCTCACACCATGAACTTGATGACACTCACTTCCTTGTCCTCCCAGGTCTACCCCTCAGTTTTGGGACATCCCCCATAAAAGAAGAAGAAGAAGAAGAAGAAGAAGAAGAAGAAGAAGAAGAAGAAGAAGAAGAAAACAAGTTCAATATTTTGTGGTCCATATACTCACCAGAATATGGTCAAACACCTTGTGGCTAATCTTTAAAGAAAAATACTGAGTCCTTCCCCCCACCAGCACACTCCAACCAGAAGCTACAAATGGTGAAGAGACACACTACAGCATTCTTTTTTTTACAATTTTTAAGAGTTCTCTTCAATGAGTTTCTGTCCACACTATTACTTTTGGGGAAGTTAGGGTTAAGTGGAAGTAGGAGTTGTCATTTAGGTCATCTATGTCCTTCTTTATCAACTGCAAGTTTGTGGTCAGTACTAAGGCCAAAGTAGCTTTCTTGCCCTTTACTGTCAGCATGAGCATGAATTATGGACTTCCACATGGTCTCTAGGATTAGCATGTGCCATGATCCTCATGATGATATCCAATGACAGTGTTTCTTTATGTCCCTATACCCTGCATAGGCCACAGGCACCATCACAGCCCTTGGCAGAAGAACAGGCCAAGCATATCAACATGGTATCAGGATACAGTAGGACCATAGATTCAGACATAGCCCTTGGCAACAGGATAGATCACAGGGACATGAACATGGCCTCAGGTGGCTGTACAAACTACAGATGTCAACTTGATTTCAGTTGGCAGCACAGACCATGGACTTCTGAATGGTCTTCAGTGGTAACCTGGGCCATGCAAATCAACATGGCTTTAGAACATAGTAGAACCAAGGGCACAGACATAGTCATAGGTGTCAGTTTGTTCCAAGGATATCACCATGACCTCAGTCATCAGCACAAACTATAGACATCTTCAGAGCTGGAGAAGTGGACTAGTTGTTAAGGGCACTTGCTGCTCTTACAGAGGACCCAGGTTCAGTTCCTAGTACCTATAAAATGGTTCAAAACCAAATATTTCAAGAAAGTGTAAATTATCTCATACAAGTAGATATGCTTACTATTTTTTATTCACTCTGCCTCAAGAACTTTGTCCTAGTGCTGATGATACTAGTTCTGTTCTGTTTTGTTTTGTTTTTCAGTAAGTTGCAATTCTGCCTGATCAAAGACAAGGTCTTCAGCTTTCATGTTACATATAGATTGATTGCAAAGTCAAAATTACTCCTAGCCTTCTCTCTGTGCATAGCTCAGTCTACAGAATCGTTTCATCCCAGCTCTGTTTTAAATCTGTCTGTACTCAGTGGTCAGCACAAAGCCACATCATCTGGGCTTAAAAGAAGAAAGCTCTTCCACCAGATAGGATTTATGTTCTAGCAAAAATGTCAGGCTCAATCATGGTTTCTAAGAGTTTCCTAGCTTCCTAGTTAAACTCTGGATCCTATCCAGCAAGGAGTTACTTCAAGTCTACACTCATTAACCAGATGCCATTGCACACAAGTGAAGAGCCATCCTGGCTTATTTAAGCTGTTATGTGTACCAACAAGCACAGGTAAATGTTTGTTGAAATACGGACTATATTTGGAGAGGACAGTGCTATCCAGATGGATCAATACTAGGTTCAATTTTGCCTGTGCCCACTTTACTGATTTTCCCTGAGTCTTGTGGCTTGATTCTCCATTGTTATCTCCTGGGTGTGACATCCTCCATTAACACCTGAGTAATGAAGTCTAGGACCTCAGAAGTCTGCCTCTAGCATGCTAAACTGTCTGCATTCCCTGCTTCTTATTTCTTGATACTGATTCCTAGTGACCTTGCTCTCTCCCTATCTTGTGACACTAGTCCTTATCAAGACACATGTGAAGAGGAATTATGAGCTAACGTCTTGCTACTAGCAAGTGGTTTTTCCCTTGTAAAAGATTAAGCATACAGTGTATCTCCTACATGTTACCCTAGATTGGGCTATGTTCTAAAGTTGTGTTTTGGCAGCTATTTACATAAAGTCATCGAGGAAAAATACACTATAATAAGAAGGTGTTAGTTTATCTAGCTAATATAATATATTGAGGTTTTAGTATATTTTATTCATACATAAACATATGTATTAAATATATTTAATGTTCCTTGGCAATATATAATGAAGAACATTGTGGTTTGGTTTGGGATGATGGTTCAGTAATGAAAATTGCCTTTTGTTGCAGTCATGATGGTGCACGCCTTTCCCAGCACTTAGGAAAAAGAGACAGTGGATTTTTTCTAATTCAATGCAAGCTTGGGCTATGTAAAGTATTCAAGAAAACTGAGGGTTGTCTCAAACAGACAGTCAGAGAGCAGACATGTGTCACTCCTCTTTCAGAGAAAAAGTTTGGTTCCCAGAACTTGTATCAGGCTGTGTACAATCATTTGCACCTCCAACCATGGTAAAGCAACACACATACACACACACACACACACCTACACACACACACACACACACACACACAGAGACAGACAGACAGACAGACAGAGAGAGCTGACAGACACAGAGAGAGAAAAAAGAGAAAAAAACAAATGAAATAATGAACTAATTAAAGGAACAAAACCTTGTGGTTCTATGTGAGGTTTATTGGATTACTCCCACTCCACTGTTTTCCAGTGTGCTACTCTACACTATTATTAGCATGTCCTTTATGTTTCATGTTTACAGTTTATAAAAATTTATCTTAAACCCAAAATGCATTTAAAGGTTGAATTCTACAGGAAGAAGACTTATTTCTGATTGTCTATCATTGATGCTAGATTACCTTTCTTCTAAAACATCAAATTAACTTGCAAACGATAGGAATTTCCAGTGACATCAGCAAAGCTAGAAATGCCCTTCCACACCATCCTGCTCTTAGAGTTGCACTGTTGAAACTGCCTGTTTCCTTTCCATTAGAAGGTGATAGATATGAATCATTGGAGCAACGTGAACCTTTGTCCTACTTCTGAATATCACCTTTAAGGTACTTTTCCTTTTCTCTTACCTGTTCACCAGACAGACACTTTCACTTTAATAGTGAGCTATAGCATCTAAGGCCGAGCCAGAAAAATATTTCATATAGTTATTATAGTTATTGCATTTTGTGCTTGGCTTTCTTGTCAGCTACTCAATTTAAAATGTGGTGATATTATTAGCCAGTTTTCCTGTCTCTACTGTTGCTGAGCCTACTGTTCTCTGTGATTCCAGGGACCCATTTTATTAAATTTCCTATCATCCTGCAGGCAGAACAAATTGTAGTTAGAAAGTTTTGTGTCTGGATTGGTGTCCCAGTCCCACCACCAGACACCTTGCATGGTTAAAGAAGATGGTTGGTTCAGGCCCTGTATCCTGCGTTACAAAGAGTTTGGGCTATGGTCACCCTCACAAATTTCAGGAAATTAATACTGCACTAGTTTCCATATCATCCCCTTTTTGTTCCCTGATAAAAGTCATGTCTGTCCATATTCTCTTCCTCCAATACCTCTACTTCTGCGTGATTCCCCCTGCTCCAATCCCTCCCTACCCATACCAGTGCACTTGCAAAATTTATTCCATTTCTCCTTCTCAGGGAATTCATGAGTCCCCAACTTGATCCATTCTTGTTACTTAGACTCTCTGGGTCTGTGGATTGCAGCAAGATTAATTATTCTTTACTTAACAGCTAATACATATAATTGAGTACTTTCCATGTTTATTCTTATCATGCTCTCCTAACAGTGAAAGCAGTGGTGTCACTGACTCTTTTGCCTACTCTTGGAACCCCTTCTGCTCCTACTGAAATGCCTTGTCCATATGAGGGTTAGTGCCTAGTTTTGTTACATCTTGCCATGCTGTGTTCAGTTGATATCCCTAACAGGCCTGCTCTTTTCTAAGGTTAGGATGTATTATATGAGAAAATAATAAAAAAAGAATATTTTATCATATACCTCAGTAAAAACAATGACTGACTAACCTCTGAAATAACTAAAAAGGTACAAATAGATTAATTAGTCTATGTAATTTTTTTCTTAATCTAGTTTCCAAGGTTAATTGTTCATCAAATATCTATTTTATCTGTATTAGAGACATGCAATGCTAATCAGCAATTTTAATTCTTAAGTCTTAAACCAATTCTATTTTGAATTTTCACTGCAATGATTCTAATGGGATAGGGAAATATGATTCTACTGAAAATTGTATGTCATGTCTTAGATAAGAAAAATAAGGGCCTATTGTCTTTCACTGTTTAAAAGAGAACAAAAATAAATAGATAGGACAAAACGATTTCCAGAAAATTATCCTAATTTATTGATTTTTCCATTTATATCCAAAGTGAAGCCTTTTCATGATAAAATGAAATAATAAGGTGCCTATTTGAAGCTCACTTCAAAATTATTTCTCCAATTTGTCAATAATGTCATGCAAGATATGACTCATGTCCTTAGTGTGTCAAGGTCTAAGCCGACAGGAAAACAAGTGTATAGGGTACATTAAGATAGGCATCTCTATCCTCATCACACAGAAGACAGAAGCAGAAGGGTCCTGATTTGATATTATCCTGGGCTACATGGTGTGATTCTGTCAAAACCAAAAATCCAAAAACAAAACAAGAAAGGTAGGCTGAAGAAAGGAGGGAGTAAGGGGAAGAATGAGGTAGAGAAGGGGAAAGGAAACAAAGAGAAAGGAAGGGAAAGAGTGGGAAAGGAAGGGGAGGGAAATAGAGGGAGAAGAAAAAACATATTCTGGAGCAGTGAAAGAAATTAGAAGTACGTTTTTCTTTCTTTTATATTTATTTATTTTACTTAAAATTTATTTTTCATTTTACAAACCAAGGCCAGTTCCCCTTCACTGCCCTTCTCCCACCCCTCCTGCCTCGCCATTCCCACCTCCCCAGCCACTCCTCATAGTGAGTAAAGCCTTCCTTGAGGAGTCAGCGAAGTTTGGCACACCAATGGTGAGGAGTAAATGTTTTAAAAATGCTGGAGAGATGTCTCATCAGTTAAGAACCATTGCTTCCCTTGGAGAGGACCTCAGCTGGGTTACTGGGTCATACCACCTAGCCCAGCTTTTGGCTTTTGATGTGGGTACTGCAGGTCTGAATTCATGGGATTTTTTTTTTTGCTTAGAGAACAAGTGATTACTCATTGCAAAATCTCCCCAGCTTATTATTCTTTTCCTGCCTTTTGAGACAGGATCTTATGTAGACAAGGCTGACCCCTAATTATATAGCCAAGGATGACCTTAAACTCCTGATTCACTTGCCTCTGCTGCCCAAGTTGCCAAATATATAGGTTTATGTCCTCACTCCAGACTTTGGGTTAGTCTGTATTTGCTTGGCACCTACCTGGTCAGTGTCTCAGAATATAAACTTCTCTTTGATATTCACACTTTACTTCTCTTGTCATTGTTA
Source organism: Mesocricetus auratus (assembly GCF_017639785.1). Taxonomy (NCBI): domain Eukaryota; kingdom Metazoa; phylum Chordata; class Mammalia; order Rodentia; family Cricetidae; genus Mesocricetus; species Mesocricetus auratus. The sequence continues at coordinate 142,244,972 of NW_024429266.1, read as the reverse complement.
CCTTTAATGGTCAACTTGATATAACCTAGAGTCTTCTTAGAGCTTGTGAGTAAGGCAGCAAGTAGCATTTCTCCATGGTTTGGGTTTATAGCTCCTGCTAAAGTATCTGCTCTGACTTTCCCCAGTGATTGACTGGAACCAGAAAGTGTAAGTCACACTAGTGTTTTCCTCCAGTAAATTACATTGGTTAAGCTATTTATTCCAATTACAGGGAACAAACTATCTCCATTGAATAAAAATAACACTGTTGTAATTTGAATTCCTAAATGAAGTTTGAGATGTACAACTTCTGTGGTTATATAGGAGATAGGTGATATGAGAAAACATGAGGTGAGCAGAAGCATTCCATAATCCCACTATTAGGTATCAGTCTTTCAGTGATCCCACACTTAGCTCAAGTAAAAAGTCTAGAATGAATCTGAGATCAGGCTGACACACCTGTGAAGAGGGATCCTCAGTTGAGGGATTTCCTGTATCAGATTTACCAGCGAGCAAATCTGTAGGGCACTTTCTTGATTTCTAAGTGATGTTGGATGGCCCAGCTAAATATGAGCAGTGTCATCCCTAGGCAGGTTGGTTTGGATTGCATGAGAAAGGGAGCTGAACCTGAGTCTTGGAACAAAGCAAATAAACAGCTTTCCTCCATGGCCTCTGCTTTTGTTCCTTCCTCCAAGAGTCTTGGCCTTAAGTTCCTTCCCTGACTTCCCTCAATGAAGAGCCATAACCTGTTAGATAAAATAAGCCCTCTTCTCCACAATTTGCTTTGGTCATGGTGTTTATCACAGCAACATAAAAGAGGCAAGGGGAAAAGTTGATATTGGGTAGAAGTACTGATGGCAGACTTTGTAAATGAAGGAATGTTGCAGTCTTGTTTTAAATAGATTCTTTTCTCCTTCTCAGAAGCAGAAAGAGATGATTTCCTTCAGTTTTCACTGTGGAATTCTGGCACTGTTCCTGGAAGTGAGATTCATGTGTGTCAGTACACCTCCAAAGCATAGCTCCATTTGGATTTAGTTCTTGGAATTGTCCAGTCATACCCCAGCAGTTTGGCAATGCCAATGTAGCTTTCTCTGTGTCGACTTTGTTTCCCAGGGTGGCTTTTGCTTCAGGGTTTATTATCTGGCTCACAGTTCTTCTCTGGTCCTGGCTTTCTCCACACACTGGAGGACTGTGGATGGTTGACTCAGTTCTTCTGAGGTGTGTAAGAAAAGTTGTTAGTTTTCAGCTTGCTGAGCTTGGTTTTTGATTGTTGTTTGTATGAAAATAAAAATGGTATTTTCCAAATGCCCTCCCTCAGTTTTGAACCAAAATCAGAAGTCAGACATAGGGAAGATAAACTAGTATTTTACTGGTAACCAAAGAAAAGAATTAGACAAGAACTTCTGAAAATAATTACCACCCCAATGCCCATTTACCCTTTTAGGTTAGTGAAGTCACTCCTCAAGACCCATGACAGGTTATTACCAGATCCATCCCAGGTGTTAAAATTCATATCATATGGCTAAGAGGATGACTTGGGGGAGAAGACATGCTTTAAAATTATGAGGACTTCAGTTCAGAAACCCAGAACCCATGGAAAATAAAGCGCAATGGTGTTCATCTGTAACACGAGCACTGAAAGAAGGGAGAAAGAGATCTGAAGCCCATTGGCCCATCAGTCTAGTAAAGATGTGCTCCAAGTTACTTAAGATTCACAGTCTCAAAAAATTTAGTGCAGTGTGATTAAAGAAGCAACTTGATCTCAACAAACATTTGTAGCCACATAGGGATACCCATGTACAGAACACTATGCACACACATGAGCACACACTCACACAAGATCATGTCCTGCCAGAGTCAACCTGCTCACTGGAATGATTTTTCAATTACTTGGCATTATTTTACAAATCTGAGCACCTGAGAACAGACCCTCCTAAACTTTAATCTCAGTCAACTTGTTGATAGTCTGGACGTTTCCTATGAATCCTACGAAGAAACACTCCAGATTAATGTGTGTGAGTGGAATTCTCTCTGATTATTTGCTGTACCTCTGCACCTATTTCATGGTTTCAAAATTTTTATTTAACATTTTATACATGTCACTTTCAGTTCCCTCTCCTTCCCCTCCTCTCCTACCCCACCAATTCTCCCAACATCCCACCCCCACTCCATACCCCCTCTGCTCCCCAGGGAGGACAAGGTCCTCCATGAGGGATTTTCAGAGACTGTCACATCATCCCGGGAAGGGCCCAGGTTCTTCCTCATGTGTCCAGGCTGAGAGAGCAATTTTAAGTCAAGTGTTTTTGTTTGTTTGTTTTCTTTTACTTATTATCATTATACTAGATCTCCTTGAAACTATTCCACTTCATGTTGTTCAGTTATAATTTAGGAAAACAATCACCAAAGTCTGTATCTCATGTATGCGGACACACACGCACACACATACAAACACACTTTTATCATACACACGCACACCTTTATACATGCCTATGGTCATGAATATGCACATATGAATACTTATATTATATATTTAATGTATTTATGTTTGTATATTCACATATGTATGTATATAAGCATATATGACATTATATGTGTATGTATATAAGCAGTACATGCATTTAAATATATGTGTGTCAGAATATATGTATGCATATGTTCATGCATATGTATGTATGTTCATATCTACATGTGTACATAGGTCCATATACATGTTTTACTTGAAGTACATTCATCAATGTATATGTTAGGTGCTAACCAGATATATAAAGTTATAGGTGTACATGAATATACACAAACAGACACACACATATATACATATATTGATATATATGAATAATTTTATGTATATTTATATAAATTCCTGTTAAATAATAGAAAAAATGATAGAGAAGCTATGGTTATGCTCTAGCCAATGCCTTTGCTGGAGTTTCTGCGTCTTTTTGCAAAGTCAAGTAGAAAAAATGGAAGATGCATAGGTACCTAGGTAAAATTAATCTTGTAGACTGAGAACTCTCTAGTGCATAACTAAGAAACATTGTGGTCTAAATTGATCATGACTCAAGAAATGAGCTCATAAAATGAGTCACATTTCATGTTACCATATCTTTTTCAAGATATTGAGGAGCTAGGAGTTGTCTTAATGAATAAGATGCCTGCTTCACCAGTTTGAATTTCTTAGTTCAAATCCCCAGAATACATGTAAAATATAGGACTTCGCAGTGTATTTCTGTAATCTCAACTGTCTGGCAGTGATCTGGGAGCTGGATATTCAGAATTTCACTAACTTAGTCTGCACAGAAGCAAACAAGAAGTTATCCTGTCTCAGAATTTAAGGTACAAGGTGAGGATCCACACCCTCTGACCTCCACACATATACCATGGCATATACTCATAAACCAGAACCCCCACCCCCCCCCCACACACACGTACAAGATAACCAGAAATCTAGAGTGAGAGGATTTGCTGAGTTATTAGCCTGAGGGATTATTTAAGGCTCTTTATACACAGCACACTGCATACAATGACACACTTACCCAATATACATTGCTTTGTTATACACTGGCATTGAGGAGGTTTTGATAAACAAATTGTGTTTTCTCACTGATAGGAAATACTGATCAAAGCTTATCAGGCCTTGTTTTTGTTGTTCTCTGAAACAGTTCTTATATGACTGTTGGACTAGTTATGTAGCTGAGACATTTTTGAATCCCTAATCCTCTTGCCTCTAACTTCCAATTGCTGGGATAAAGGGCACAAACCACCTTACCTGTCTTGGGTTTAAATAATAAATAACCTTGTATCAAAAGAAAAGGATATGATGTGTGTCAGTTACCACCAATCTCAATCACAAAAGCAAAGGGAAAAACAATCACAGGGACTCTGGAGGTGAGCTCACCACCATTCTCATTACCATAACCTCCCCAAATGCTCACAGCTAACCCAACAGTTTGCAGACAGATTCTTGTCATCTGGTGTGAAGATAGTTTCATAATCCTGAATGCTGCAACATCTTTTCAAGCAGGTTGGGGTAAGGCTTAACAGACATTTGTTAGCAGCCCAAATGCCTAAACACTGAATAAAAGGGGATTCTAGATGAGATTGTCAGTTGCACACTTGATCCATGTTATGATATTTGTTGGGCTGTTCCAGAAGGCTTTAGCTGTGCACATTTGGTAGATGGCATAAGTAGTCACTGCTATTCTGACTAGAGCCAGCTTTGATGTTTACAAGATTTTACTAAATATTATAGTCCTCAGGTCTGGCTGAGAAATGGGTGGCAGCATATGGATCCAACACATATTGACCCACCAGTATGAAAGAATTTATGATTTGGGTCTTACAAGGAGATATATTCATTCATACTAAAGTATTGGAATCAAGTTATCAGGACTAGGAATTTAAAACAAGAAAATTCATTAATCTGAGGGAGAAGTTCTGCTCCTCCAGAACTCTCTGAAAGCAAGAAAATAAGGCACATTGTTTCAAAGCAACCACACACACACACACACACACACACACACACACACACACACACACACCAAAGAGGGAGGGGGAAGGGAGAGAATAGCATTGACAGATCATCAAAACCACTTGATATTTTTCCTTATTCATTTATAAATTTGCTTTTAACTTACTGAGTCCAATGTTGATACCCTTATGCATGCAGGGACATAATTCTGTAGTCTTACCCCTAAAAACACCAACACTCCTTTTCCTAGAAGCCACCAATTTTCAGTGGCTTCTCAGATTAGAGATCTTGAGGGTCCCTTGTTTCTCCATTCTGAAGTGCTTGATTGGCTTGCTCTTGTGCAGATAATTATTGATGCTGTGAGTTTATGTTTGGAATAGCCATGTCACATCTACAAGACAGACTGTCACAGCACTTCTTCCCATCTCCAGCCTTCAAATTCTTTCCATAAACTCTTCTGTGATGGTCCATGAAAAATATGAGGTTAGGAGTCTGGTATAATGGGGGCAGATCCTAGAAGGGGTTATAGCAGGAGCAGTGACAGGTGGATATGATGATGATACATTGTATATGTATATTAAATTTTTAAGGAATATTTTGAAGAAATAATTGTGAGCTTTCAAACAAAATGTAGACTATTGGTCTTCATACAGACAAAATGGAATAGAATATGTCCAGAAGAAAATTTATTCATGTATAGATTGGTTGTAATTTCTAGTCTTAGGTTCTGTGTTTTAAATATATTTTTAAATTTTTAGACAAGGTCTCATGGTGTAGCCTCCACTAGTCTGTATCTCACTCTGTAGGCAAGAATGACCTCAAATTCACAAGAGTATACTTGCTTCTGCCAACCGAATAATGACACTAAAGATTTAACCATCACATGCATCTGCTCTTATTTTATTAGAAATAGAAAACAGAATATATAAAATATATATACATACATATATATAATATTATATGTAAGGTATCTTTTGTGTAAACCAGTCCTGATACTCTATAGATATTTAATCTAAGATTGCTAAGAGTCTGAGGCATGAAAATGAGAATTCTACGATCAGGTCTGGAAACAAATAAGTAAATAAGCTAACAAAGGAAAAGAAAAAGAAAAAGGTCATGGAATATAGCTCAGTTTTAGAGTTCTTGACTTCTATGCACAAAGCCTCAGGTTTAATCTTCAATAGCACAAAAAGAACACTACAAATGAACCCATGTTGCAAATATTTGCTCATTCCAAAATACACACAATTGTTAAAAGTGTATATATTTATTACATATGTTTTTGTCTATGTGTGAAGGACATACACATGTGATTGTGTGTGCATGAGCTAGCCAAAAGAGGGTCCTGGAATTATAGATAGTTATGTGCCTCCTAACATGAGTATTGGAAATTCAACTCTGCTCTGGCCTAGGCCCAAATAGGGTTTATTGATGGTTGTTGGGATGATAGTATATTAAGAATTCCTAAACCAAAGAAAAATTAGGAGAATAAATGTCTAGCTTAGTAAGAGTCTCAAACAACTCTTTGTGGCAAAGGTGCAACATTAGATTGGCTGTGAAGATGGCTAAGACAATAAGGGTGTTCACTGCTAAACCTGGAAAATTGAATTCAGTTCCCCAAATTCAACATGATGGAAAGAGAGTAAAAACCTCACATATGTTTTATTATGACGTCTATATATGTGTTATTTCATGTTTGAATATGTATGGTACATGTGAACACACACAATGGGGAAAAAGAGATAAAGAATTTGGAAATACACAGCAATTTTAAATGTCTTCAATGTTCAAAATATTTCTGACCTGAAGAATCATAGTTCAAAGTCTTCAGGTGTTTCATGTGTCACCATGTCATGACATCCAGACCGTAACCTGCAGGTGAACTGGGAGAGCTAACATGTCTTGAGAATCAGGGTATTCTCCAATCCAGGTGTCTGCCTGACTAGGCTTGACATATCTAGAGAGTCCTGGTGTATTCCAAGACAACAAAGCAAATTCTCTTCTAAAGAGAAAATGCCTTTCCCCGAGCTTCCCTTCCTAAAGCATCCCCGAAACTACAAGCCTACCTTCTTACTGTGACTTGGAGCATGGGGAAGGCATGCCACCATATTTCTTCAGTGAAATGCAACAATTCTTAAATGGAAGTGCACAGGAAAGGAATTACAGACTGATATTGTTTCTAAAATCCATAACTGTCCATTCAAAATATTTTCTTTGAATCTATACTTATATGAAATAACCTGTTCAAATTGTTTTATTGTTGAACAACCTTTTTTTGGAGCATGTGAAGATTGTCACTTGGATTAGTTTAATAAAAAGCAGAAGAAGCAATAGCTAGGCAGGATTTTAGGGACAGAGAGGACTCTGGGTAGAGAAGGGCAGAGACGTGGAGACTCACCAGCCAGATAGATAGAAAGCAGCATGAACATTACAGCATAAAGGTAACTATGCCACTCAAAAGAACATAGATTAAAAGAAATAGGTTAATTTAAATTATAAGAGCTAGTTAGAAGCAAGCCTAAGCTATCTGCTGAGCTTTCATAATTAATAAGAAGCTTCTGTGTGGTTATTTGTGAGTTGGCTGGTGGTGAGTTCGCCTACAAATGCTGTTTAATGTCCAGCCATGTATATCCACAGAAGACCAGAGAAAGCTTTGTTAAAGTTTCTAAACAAAAAAATGGAACCAAATAAAGCTTTATAGTTTCATGTCTCTAATGCTGGGCAGTGTAGAGTCACATTTCCATACTTGTATTAATGCAGATATGTATGGTACCTTTGAAAGTTTATGTGTTTTCAGAGCAAGGATACCAGACACCAATGAAAAAATACAATGCCCACATTGCTAAAGGGAGGATGTGTATTTTCTTTGGTCACTCAGTGGGTTATGGATGTTTATCATCACTTACTTGGTTGATTAAAAATTTTTATTGATCATGATCATAAAAATGCTAAACAAAGGAGTTAGATCCAAGGATAACTTCCAGATGGATAAAAGGAATGGTGATATACTATAGAAACGATAAGACAAAGGGGTGGATTGTTGAATCTACTAACACCACTAGTCTCAAATATGCATTTTTCATATTGATAAAATTTTTTAAAATTTTACAGACATTCTTATTTACATATCCATCCCACCATTCCTCTGCTTTCTTATCCTCCCATGCTTCTCACCAACCCCCCCCCACCCACTCCCCACTCATTCCCCAGGGACAATGAGACCCTCCATGAAGGATCAGCAAAGTCTATCACATCACTTGGGGGAGAGCCCAGGTCCTCCTTTCCTTATCTAGGCTGCAATAGTATCCTTCCTTAGGAATTGGGCTCCCAAAATCCATTTGTGACCTAAGAGTAAACGCTGGCTCCAATGTTTGAGGTTCCATAGATTGCCTTGGCCTCCAAGCTGGCATCCACATTCAGAGGGCCTCTTTCGGTTCAATGATGGTTCCCCCCGCGTTACAACTAGGTTCTGCGTGCTCTCGTTAGATAAGGTCAAATGTTTCTGCAGGTATCTACAGTTCTGTCTTTATTCAATTCCTCATCTCTCCTCCCTCTCCACAACTGGATTCTGGGGAAATGTCTCAGTGCTCAACTGTGGGTACCTGACTCTGTTGTGATCAGCTACTCCATCAAGGCTCTAGTCCTGGTAACAAAGGTAGTCATCATTCCCATTATAGGGGAAGGGCATCAAAGGCAGACTCTCCACCACTGCCTAGAATCTTAGTTGGGGTCATTCCTGTGGATCCTTTAACACTGGCTGTGTACCAGACTTCTCTCCAAACCTGAAATGGCTCCCTTTATCAAGGCATCTCCTTGCTTGCCCTCCTCTATTCTTCTTGTCTCAATCCTCCTGTTCTCCTCGTCCCTACTCCCCCTCTCCCTTTTCTGTCTCCCTCCTCTCTCCCCAAATGCTCCCAAATTATTCAAGGGTTCTTAACCTCCTCCCCTTCTTCGGGGGACCATATGATTTTCCCTTGGGGTCCTCCATGTTTCCTAGCTTCTCTGATGGTATGGATTGTAGGATGGTCATCATTTGCTCTATGTATAAAAACCATATGTGAGTGAGTAAATACCATGTTTGACTTTTTGTGACTGGGTTACCTCACTCAGGATGAGTTCTTATAGTTTCATCCATTTGCCTGCAAATTTCAAGATTCGATAGATTTTTCTGCTGAGTAGTTCTCCATTGTGTAAATGTACCACATTTTCTCTATTCATTCTTCACTTGAGGGGCAACTAAGTTGCTTGCAGCTTCTGGCTATTACAAACAATGCTGCTATGAACATAGTTGAACATATGTCCTTGCTTGAATTTGCATTCTTTGAATACATGCCCGGGAGAGGAATTGCTGGACTTAAGGTAGACTGATTCCTATTTTCCTGAGAAACCAACATACTGATTTTCAAAATGGTCACACAAGTTTGCAATCCCACCAGCAATGGAGGAGTGTTACTCTTTCTCCACATCTCTAGCATAGACTGTCATTTGGTGTTTTTTATTTTAGCCACTCTGGCTGGTGTAAGATGGTGTCTTAGAGTTATTTTGAGTTGCATTTCCCTGATGCCTAAGGATTTTGAGCACTTTATTCAATGTCTTTCAGACATTTTAGATTCCGCTATTGAGAATTCTCTATTTAGCTCTGCACCCCACTTTTTAATTGGATTGTTTGGTGTTTGGTGGCTAGTTTCTTGAGTTAATTTCATATTTGGGGAATCATCCCTCTCTCAGATGTGGGATTGGTGAAGATCTTTTCCCATTTTGTGGGCTGATTGTGTCCTTTGATTTACAGAAGTTTCTCAGTTTCACAAGGTTCCATTTATTAATTGAAGATCTCAATGTCTGTGCTTCTGTTGTTCTGGTCAGGAAGTGGTCTCCTGTACCAATTCCTTCAAAAATACCTCCTACCTTCTCTTCTAAGAAGTTCAGTGTGGCTGGATTTATGTTGAGGTCTTCAATCCATTTGGAGCTAAGTTTTGTGCATGGCGATAGATATGGGTCTATCTGCAATCCTCTACATATCCACATCCAGCTATGCCAGCACCATTTGTTGAAGATACTTTCTTTTTTTTTCATTGTATAACTTTAGCTTCTTTGTCAAAAATCAGGTGTTCATAGGTGTGTTGGTTAATATCAGGGTTTTCAATTGGATTCCATTGTTCTACCTGTCTATTTTTGTGCCAATACCAAGCTGTTTCAAGGATATGGCTGTATAATAGAATTTGAAGTCAGGGATGATGATGACTCTGGAAGTTCCTTTTATGTACAGGGTTGTTTTGGCTATCCTGGGTTTTTTATAAATAAAAATTTGAGTATTGTTCTTTCAAGGTCTGTGAAAAATTGTGTTGGGATTTTGATAGGGATTTCAAGGAATCTGTAGATTGCTTTTGGCAAAATTGCCACTTTTACTATGTTGATCATACCTATCCAAGAACATGAGATATCTTTCCATTTTCTGGTATCTTCTTTAGTTTCTTTCTTTAAAGACTCAAAGTTCTTTCTGTCCAGATCTTTCACTTGTGTGGTTAGTGTTACTCCAAGATATTTTATGTTCTTTGTGGCCTCTGTAAAGTGTGATAGTTCTCTGATTTCTTTCTTAGCACATTTATCATATTTATATAGTAAGGCTACTGTTATTTTGAGTTAATTTTTTTATCCTTCCACTTTGCTGAAAATTTTGCCAGCTGTAAGAGTTCCCTCGTAGAGTTTCTTGGGTCACTTATGTAAACTATCACATCATCTGCAACTAGTGGAAGATTGACTTCTTCCTTTCCAATTTGTATCCTCTTTATTTCCATTTGTGGTCTTTTTGCTCTAGCCAGAACTTCAAGTACAATATTGAAGAGATATGGTGATATGGAGAGTGAACACCTTTATCTTGTTCCAGATTTTAGAAAAATCACGCTGAGTTTCTCCCCATTTAGTTTGATGTTGTCTGTTGGTTTTCTGTGTATTGCTTTTGTCATGTTTAAGTATGCTCCTGTTATTCCTGATCTTTACAAGTCTTTTATCATGAAGGGATGTTGGATTTTGTCAAAGGCTTTTCAGCCTCTAGTGAGATGATCATGTGGTTTTTCTTTTTTAAGTTTGTTCATATGGTGAATAACATTAATGGATTTTCATATGTTGAATCATTCCTACATGTCTGATATGACGCCTCCTTGATCAGGGTGCATGATTTTTCTGAGGTGTTCCTGGATTCAATTTGCCAGCATTTTGTTGAGTATTTTTGCATCAATATTCATGAGAGATATTGGTCTGTAGTTCCCTATCTTAGTTGTGTTTTTCTGGGGCTTAGGTACCAAGGTAATTATAGCCTGGTAAAAAGAGTTTAGCAATGTCCCTTCTACTTCTATTTTATAGAACAATTTGAGGAGTATACTGGTATTAGCTTTTATTTGAATTTCTGGTAGAATTCTGCACTGAAACGATGTGGCTCTGGGCTTTCTTTTTTTGGTGGGGAGATTTTGATGCCTACCTCTATTTCATTATTGATTATAGGTCTATTTAAATTGTTTATCTTTTTTATTTTTTATTATTTATTTATTTTTTCCTATTTTTTTATTAATATTTTTTTATTTTCCATTTTAAATTTAGATAAGAAACAAGGTTGCTTCACAAGTCAGTACGAGGTCCCTCTCCCTTTCCCTCCCCTCCTCCCGTGCCCTCCCCCCAACCCCCCCCGTTATCCCCTCATTCCCCCAGGGAGGGTGAGGCCCTCCATGGGGGTGTCCATAGTCTGTCATTTCATATAGGGCAGGGCCTAGACCCTTCCCCAAGAGTTCAGGGTGAGAGTGCACCTCACATTGTTCTATGGGAGTCCAGAGACCGTGTGTATACTTGGGATGGGTACTGATCTGCTGTCCAAGGCTCAATAGATTACCTAGGCCTCCTCACTGACACCCAGATTCAGGGGGTCTTGATCAGTCCCATGCTGGATTCCCAGGCTGATGCCTGGTATTCAAGAGTTAACCTTTGTCTGGTCAGCTGTTTCTGGGGTTCAACCAGCCCAGTCTTAATCCCTTTGATCATCAGTCCTCCCTCTCTGATACTGGCTTTCTTGAGTTCAGCTCAGTACTTAACCAGCCAGTAAATGAAGTTTCTGTTTCCCAGACTCTCTGGCAATAGGATTGTAGGCTGGCACTCCCCAGATCTATGTCTAAAATCCATATATGAGAGAGTACATGCCATGTTTCTCTTTTTGTGACTGGGTTACCTCACTCAGGATGGTTTCTTCTAGTGTCATCCATTTGCCTGCGAATCTCATGATTCCATTATTTTTTTCTGCTGAATAGTACTCCATTGTGTAGATGTACCACATTTTCTCTATCCATTCTTCGGGTGAGGGACATCTAGGTTGCTTCCAAGTTCTGGCTATTACAAATAAAGCTGCTATGAACATAGTGGAACAGACATCTTTGTTATATGAATGGGCATCTTTTGGATATATGCCTAAGAGTGCAGTTGCTGGGTCTTATGGTAGGTTTATTCCCATTTTTCTGAGGAATCTCCATACTGCTTTCCAAAGTGGCTGAACCAGTTGGCACTCCCACCAGCAATGGAGGAGTGTCCCCCTTTCACCACATCCTCTCCAGCATAAATTGTCATTGGTGTTTTTGATTTTAGCCATTCTGACAGGAGTGAGATGGTATCTCAGAGTTGCTTTGATTTGCATTTCCCTGATGGCTAAGGATGTTGAGCACTTTCTCAAGTGCCTCTCAGCCATTTTAGACTCCTGTATTGAAAACTCTCTATTTAGTTCTGCAGCCCACTTCTTAATTGGGTCCTTTGCTGTTTTGGAGACTTGCTTCTTGAGTTCTTTGTAAATTTTGGAGATCAACCCTCTGTCAGATGTGGGATTAGTGAATATTTTTTCCCATTCTGTGGGCTGCCTTTTTGTCTTGCTGACTGTGTCCTTTGCCTTACAGAAGCTTCTCAGTTTCAGTAGGTCCCATTTATTAATTGTTGTTCTCACTGTCTGTGCTACTGGTGTTATGTTCAGGAAGCTGTCTCCTGTACCAGTTCTTTCAAGGGTACCACCCACTTTCTCTTCTAAGAGGTTCAGTGTGGCTGGATTTATGTTGAGGTCTTTGATCCATTTGGACTTAAGTTTTGTGCATGGCGATAAACATGGATCGATCCGCATTTTTCTACATGCCAGTCTCCAATTATGCCAGCACCATTTGTTGAAGATGCTTTCTTTATTCCATTGTATATTTTTAGCTTCTTTGTCAAAGATCAGATGTTCGTACGTGTGTGGGTTAATACCCGGATTTTCAATTCGATTCCATTGGTCTGCCTGTCTATTTTTGTGCCAATACCAAGCTGTTTTCAGAACTATAGCTCTATAATAGAGCTTGAGGTCAGGGATAGTGATGCCTCCGGACGTTGCCTTGTTGAACAGGGTTGTTTTGGCTATCCTGGGTCTTTTGTTTTTCCATACAAAATTGATTATTGTTCTTTCAAGGTCTGTGAAGAATTGTGCTGGGATTTTAATGGGGATTGCATTGAATCTGTAGATTGCTTTTGGCAGGATTGCCATTTTTACTACATTGATCCTACCTATCCAAGAGCATGGGAGATCTTTCCATTTTCTGAGGGCTTCTTTAATTTCTTTCTTTAAAGATTCAAAGTTCTTACGATACAGGTCTTTCACTTGTTTGGTTAGCGTTACCCCAAGGTATTTTATGTTGTTTGTGGCAATTGTAAAGGGTGATGTTTCTCTGATTTCTCTTTCAGCCCTTTTATCATCTGTACATAGTAGGGCTACTGACTTTCTTGAGTTGATCTTGTAACCTGCCACTTTGCTGAAGGTGTTAATCAGCTGTAAGAGTTCCCTGGTAGAGTTCTTTGGGTCATTGATGTAAACTATTATATCGTCTGCAAACAGTGAAAGTTTGACTTCTTCCTTCCCAATTTGTATCCCCTTGATCCCCCTTTGTTGGCGTATGGCTATAGCTAGAACTTCAAGTACCATGTTGAAAAGGTATGGAGAGAGTGGACAGCCTTGTTTTGTTCCTGATTTTAGAGGAATTGCGTTGAGTTTCTGTCCATTTAGTTTGATGTTGGCTGTTGGTTTACTGTATATGGCTTTTATTATGTTTAAGTATGTCCCTGTTATCCCAGATCTCTCCAAGACCTTTATCATGAAGGGGTGTTGGATTTTGTCAAAGGCTTTTTCAGCATCTAGTGAGATGATCATGTGATTTTTGTTTTTCAGCTTGTTTATATGGTGGATTACGTTGATGGATTTTCGTATGTTGAACCATCCCTGCATCCCTGGGATGAAACCTACTTGATCGTGGTGAATGATTGTTTTGATGTGTTCTTGGATCCGATTTGCCAGTATTTTATTGAGTATTTTTGCATCAATGTTCATGAGGGATATTGGTCTGAAGTTCTCTTTCTTGGATGTATCTTTGTGTGGCTTGGGGATCAAGGTTATTGTAGCCTCATAGAAAGAGTTTGGCAAAGACCCTTCTGCTTCTATTGTGTGGAACACATTGAGAAGAATTGGTATAAGCTGTTCTTTGAATTTGTGGTAGAATTCTGCACTGAGGCCATCTGGACCTGGACTTTTTTTTGGTTGGGAGACTTTTGATGACAGCTTCTATTTCCATAGGTGTTATAGGTCTATTTAAATTGCTTATCTGTTCTTGATTTAGTTTTGGCAAATGATAGCTGTCCAGGAAGTCATCCATTTCCTTTAAATTTTCGAATTTTGTGGAGTACAGGTTTTCAAAGTACTGTTTGAAAGTACATTTCAAAGTAATGATTCTCTGGATTTCCTCAGAGTCTGTGGTTATGTCCCCCTTTTCATTTCTGATTTTGTTAATTTGCTGTTTGGTAAGTTTGGACAAAGGTTTGTCTATCTTGTTGATTTTCTCAAAGAACCAACTCTTCGTTGCATTGATTCTTTGTATTGTTTTCCTGGTTTCTACTTTGTTGATTTCAGCCCTCAATTTGATTATTTCCTGGCGTCTACTCCTCCTGGGGGAGTTTGCTTCTTTGTGTTCTAGAGCTTTTAGCTGTGATGTTAATTCTCTGGTATAACTGTTTTCCTGTTTCTTCATGTGAGCACTTAGTGCTATGAACTTACCCCGTAGCACTGCTTTCAAAGTGTCCCATAGGTTTGGGTATGTTGTGTCTTCATTCTCATTGAATTCGAGGAAGTCTTTAATTTCTTTTTTTATTTCCTCTTTGACCCAGGGATGGTGCAGTTGAGCATTATTCAATTTCCATGAGTTTGTAGGTTTTCTGCAATTTGTGTTGTTGTTGAATTCTAATTTTAAGGCATGGTGGTCTGATAAGATGCATGGAGTTATTCCAATTTTTTTGTAGCTGCTGAGGTTTGATATGTTGCCAAGTATGTGGTCGATTTTTGAGAAGGTTCCATGTGGTGGTGAGAAGAAGGTATATTCTTTTTTATGTGGATGAAATGTTCTATAGATATCTGTTAATCCCAGTTGGGTCATTACTTCTATTAGACCCTTTGCTTCTTTGTTGAGTTCCTGTCTGGTATTCTTGTCTAGTGGTGAGAGTGGTGTGTTAAAATCTCCCACTATAACTGTGTGGGGCTTTAGATGAGATTTAAGTTCTAATAATGTTTCTTTAACGAATGTGGATGCCTTTGTATTGGGGGCATAGATGTTCAGGATAGACACTTCATCTTGGTGGGTTTCACCTGTGATGAGTATGTAATGACCTCCTTCATCTCTTTTGATTGATTTTATTTTAAATCTAGTTTGTTAGATATTAGGATTGCTACCCCTGCTTGTTTCTTGGGTCCATTTGATTGAAAAATTTTTTCCCAACCTTTAACTCTCAAGTAATGTCTGTCTTTGAGGGTGAGATGTGTTTCTTGTATGCAGCAGAAGGAAGGGTTCTGTCTTCGAATCCATTCTGCTAGTCTGTGTCTTTTTAAGGGTGAGTTAAGGTCGTTAATATTGAGGGATATTAATGACCATTGATTGCTCATCTTTCTTCGATTTGCAATGGTTGTTGTTGGTGGAATTATGGGTGGAATTTCGCCCCTTTGTTCTATTGGTTGTTGGTAGAGAGGGATTCTCTAATGCTTATGTTTTTCTGGTTGTAGTTAGCTTCCTTGGGTTGGAGTTTTCCTTCCAAAATTTTCTGTAGGGCTAGGTTAGTGGACACATATTGGTTGAATCTAGTTTTGTCATGGAATATCTTGTTTTCTCCGTCTATAGTGATTGAGAGCTTTGCCGGGTATAGTAGTCTGGGCTGGCATCCATGGTCTCTTAGTGTAGGTAGAATATCTATCCAGGACCTTCTGGCTTTCAGAGTTTCCATGGAGAAATCAGGTGTAATTCTGATAGGTCTGCCTTTATATGTTACTTGACCTTTTCCCTTAGCTGCTCTTAATATTCTTTCTTTATTCTGTATGTTTGGGGTCTTGATTATTATGTGGCGAGGGGATTTTTTTTTGTGGTCCACTCTATTTGGTGTTCTGTAGGCTTCTTGTACCTTCATTGGCATGTCTTTCTTAAGGTTGGGAAAGTTTTCTTCTATGATTTTGTTGAATATGCCTTCTACCCCTTTGAGGTGGATTTCTTCTCCTTCTTCTATACCTATTATTCTTAGGTTTGGTCTTTTCATGGTGTCCCATAATTCCTGGATGTTTTGTGTTAAGGATTTGTTGGATTTAAGGTTTTCTTTGGTTGATAAATCCATTTCTCCTAATGTATCTTCAACACTTGAGATTCTCTCTTCCATCTCTTCTATTCTGTTGGTAATGCTTGTATTGGTAGTGGCTGATTGTTTGTCCAGCTTTTCTATTTTCTGCCTTTCTTCAGATTGTGTTTTTTTTAGTGTCTCTATTTCAGTTTTCAACCCTTGCAGCGTTTGCATTGCTTCTTGCAATTTTCTGTTTATCTGTTCGTCCGTTTGTTGCCTTTTATGAATTTTTTGGTTTGTTCTTTCTTCCATTTCTTGCATTTTTTGGTTTGCTTTTTGTTCCATTTCTTGGATTTTGTGCTTTGTTTCTTCTTCCATTTCCTGCCTTTTTTGGTTTGTTTCTTCCTCCATTTTTTTCATTTTTTGCTTTGTTTTTTCTACCATTTCTTGCATTTTTTGCTTTGTTTCTTCTTCCATTTCCTGCCTTATTTGGTATGTTTCTTCTTCTAATTCTTGCATTTTTTGCTTTGCTTTTTCTTCCATTTCTTGCATTTTTTGCTTCATTTCTTCTTCCATTTCATGCCTTTTTTGGTTTGTTTTTTCTTCCAATTCTTGCATTTTTTGGTTTGTTTTTTCTTCCATTTCTTGCATTTTTTGGTTTGTTTTTTCTTCCATTTCTTTGAGGGCCTCTATCATTTTCATGAAAGTGCTTTTAAGGTCGTTCTCTTCTGCTTCCTTCGCGTTGGAATATTGGGGTCTTGCTGGTGTGGAGTCTCTAGAATCTGGCGGTGTCATATTTGTTTTTCTGTTGCTGACTGTGTTTTTGTATTGTCTCTTTCCCATCTCTTCTTTTAGTGGGTGCAGAAAGAGCCCCTTCCTGGTCTGGGGACCAGAGTTCCCTTTTGGTGGGTGCTAGTAAGTCCAGTAAACTGGTGGTTCTTCTATGCCTTGTCCAAATGCTGGTCCGTGGGTAGAGAAGAAGAACAGGAATCTGGGGCGCTTAGCCTCCTACCTGGTCCCCTGGACCCTATGCTGGGTCCTGTTGTACCTGATCCTGAACAGCTACTCCCCTGGTCTCCCTGGCTCCTGTAGTTTCCTGGTCTCTTTGGTGGGAGAGAAGATCTGGAGTCTGGGGTGCTTGGCTCCCGCCGGGATTGGGAGCTCTGTGCAGTTCCCAGGCGATCTGCAGGCTCTGGAACACAGGCCGGGAAGCTGGCCTGTTTACCTGATGCTCCTGCCAGGATTGGGAGCTCTGTGCAGTTCCCAGGCGATCTGCAGGCTCTGGAACACAGGCCGGGAAGCTGGCCTGTTTACCTGATGCTCCCGCCAGGATTGGGAGCTCTGTGCAGTTCCCAGGCGATCTGCAGGCTCTGGAACACAGGCCGGGAAGCTGGCCTGTTTACCTGATGATGCCAGAGGGACAGCCTATTATTTATTTTTAAGCTTAAATTTAGATTAGAAACAAGGTTGCTTCACAAGTCAGTTCCAGGTCTCTCTCCCTTTCCCTCCCCTCCTCCCGTGCCCTCCCCCCACCCTCCCAATGTCCCCTCATATCCCCAGGGAGGGTGAGGCCCTCCATGGGTGTGTCAGAGTCTGTTATTTCATCCAGGGCAGGGCGCAGACCCTCCCCGAAGAGTTCAGGGTGAGAGTGCATCTCACATTGTAAATTGTTTATCTTTTCTTGATTTAATTTTAGTAAGTTATACCTATCCAGGAAATCATCCATTTCCTTTAGATTTTTGAATTTTGTGTAGTACAGGTTTTCAATGTATGACCTGATGATTCTCTGGATTTCCTCAGTGTTCTTTGTTATGTTCCCCTTTTCATTTCTAATTTTGTTAATAAGCATGCTTTCTCTCTGCCTTTCAGTTAGTCTGGATAAATGTTCGTCTATCTTGTTGCTTTTCTTAAAGAACCAACTCTTTGCTTCATTGATTCCTTGTAATGCTTTACAGATTTCTACTTTATTGATTTCAGCCCTCAATTTGATTATTTCCTGGCATCTACTCCTTCAGGGTGAGTTTGCTTCTTTTTCTTATAGAGCTTTCAGTTGTGCTGTTAATTCTCTAGTGTCACTATTCTCCAGCTTCTTCATATGGGCACTTAGTGCTATGAACTTTTCTCTTAGCACTGCTTTCAAAGTGTCCCATAAGTTTGGGTATGCTGTGTCTTCATTCTCCCAAATTCCAGGAAGTCTTTAATTTATATTTTATTTCTTCCTTTACCCAGGGATGGTGCAATTGTTCATTGTTCAATTTCCATTAGTTTGTAGGGTTTCTGCAATTTGTTTTGTTGTTGAACTCTAACTTTAAAGACTAGTGGTCTGATAAGATAGAGGGGGTTATTACATTTTTTGTGTACCTGTAGAGATTTCCTATGTTGCTGAGTATGTGGTTGATTTCAGAAAAGTTTCCATGTGGAGTTCAGAAGAAGGTATATTCTTTTGTGTTTGGGTAGAATGCTCTATAAATGTCTGTTAATCCCAAATGTTTCAAATTTCTGTTAGTTCTTTTGTTTCTTTGTTAAATTTCTGTCTGCTGGTCCTGTCTAGTGGTAGGATTGGAGTGTTGAAGTCTCCTACTATAAGTGTGTGAGGTTTTATGTGTGATTTTTACCTTAGTAATATTTCTTTTACAAGTGTGAATGCATTGGAATTTGGGTCATAGATTTTCAGAATTGAGACTTCATCTTGATAAGTCCTGTGATGAGCATGATGAGCATGAAATGTCTTTCTTAATTTATTTTGATTGATTTTAGTTCAGAGTCTAATTTGTTACATATTAGGATTGCTACACTAGCTTGTTTCTTGGGTCCATTTTTTGAAAATCTTTTTCTAATCCTTTACTCTGAGTTAAAGTCTGTCTTTGACTTTGAAATGGGTTTCTTGTATGCAACAGAAGGAAGGATTCTGTCTTTCTATCCATTCTGTTAGCCTGTGCCTTTTATAGACAAATTGAGACTATTGACATTGAGGGATATTAATGACAATTGATTATTGATTCCAGTTTGTTTCGAATTTATTGGTGCTTGTGTTATTATGTGTGGGTTTCCCCACACCTTTTTTTTCATTTTGTTGTTAAGTAAAGTGGGATTATCTATTGCCTATTTTTTGTTAGTATAGTTATCTTCGTTGGATTAGAGTTTTCCTTCCAGTACTTTCTGTAGGGTTGGATTTATGTATATGTATTGAATATATCTGGTTTTGTCATGCAATATCTTGTTTTCTCCATCTATAGTAATTGAAAGCTTTGCTGGCTACAATAGTCTGGACTGGCATTCATGTTTCCTTTGCCTTTGTAGAACATCTATCTAGGACTTTCTGGCTTTCCTAGTTTCCATTGAGAAATCAGGTGTAACTTGATAGGTCTGCATTTATATGTTACTATAAGGGATTTTCTTTGAGGAATTTTCTTGCTTCCTCTTTGAGGAACTCTGTCATCTTCATAAAATAATTTTTAAGGTCTATCTCTTCTGCTTCATCTGTTTTGGGCTTTTCAGGTCTTGCTGGTGTGCATCTGTAGATTCTGGTGGTGTTATATTGCCCTTTCTATTGCTGAGTATGTTCTTATAGAGTTGTCTTCCCATGCCTTGTTAAAGTGGGTGCAGGTGGGGTCTCTCAGTCTCCTCTGGTCTCCTGGTGGTGTACGTGAGCCAGGATTTCAGTGTCTACAGCTCTAGATGGTCTGTCATTCTCCCCACTCAAGCAGAGATAGGCAGGTTGGTGGGGAGCCAAGTGTGGGTCATGGCAGGATCCATGTCTTTCCTGTCTAGACAGGTCCACTCAATGCAAGGAGCATATCCAGGAAGATGGGGGAATGGGTGATGTGTTGGAGTTTGGGCCTGAGCAGAGCCTGTACTCACCTGAAGTGGACTGCAGCAGAAGTGGGGGAAGCCAAGAGTGGATGTGGCAGGATCCACGTCCTTCCTGTTTGGGTTCACTCAATTCGAGATGCAGTTAAGGAAGATGGAGGGAGGGGGTGATGGGTGGGAGTTGGGGCCCAAGCAGAGCCCACACTCACTTTATATTAATACAAATTTAAGGTTATTTTGTTATAATATATATATATGTGTGTGTGTGTGTGTGTGTGTGAACCCTTGTTTTAAGTATTATACATATGTAGCTCATTTAAAAAGGTTAGGTAAAGTTTTAGTCTTTGAAAGCTAGTTAGGACAATGAATACAAACTATTAGTCATCTGTAACTGCCAAACTTATAGTCATGTTAGGCATGTTTCGAAGGTCAAACGGAGATACAGATAGACACATGATCTTTGAACTCTTCAAAAACCTACAGAATATGGAATTAAAATGTTTTTAATAGCATAAGGCTTTTTATGACAATGAGACATGTCAGCTCCTGGCAGTACCAATTTACTTCAGAGAAGATGATGAACATTGAAGAAACTCCATAAGGAATTTGCTTTCTTCATGACAAAGTTAGTCACTGGGCAAAAAAAAAATTGCCCTTGCCTTAATTACTTACAGTATGCTGTCAAAGTTGGACAAGCAGGACACAAAAGAAGGTTACTGCCAAACTTTTCCAAAAAAGTATGAGAATCCTTCAAAATTCTTGCTTTATAGAAAAGTCAGATACTGTAGTCCTGTAAACCAAAGATGGATACCCCAATGTTGAAGAACATCCCTGAGTGACTATCCAGGCAGATTGATGTCTCTGTCATTTCATACTTTTTGGAATTTGCTTGTAATACACTTTGCTTATTCAGGTAATACTATATCCTTCTGAGGTCTTTGATGTAGTTAAGACTAGATAATTACAGTTTTCCTTAATTGTTATAAAAATAAATTAGGTACATATTTTTAAACTCACCAAAATAATATAAATAGTAAAATATTTGATTCCAAAATTGCCAAATATAAATGAACTAAACATTGTGAATGTAATTCTTACCTGATAATTGTTCTTATTATGTATAGCTTTGCTGTGTTAGAGTTAAACTCCTTCCTTTTCCTTGGACAAAATGTGGTAATACAGTGGAATAATCTTTTAATACACTGTGAAAGTTTATCACTCAGATTATTCAATAAAAAGCTTTTCAGTCAATAGCTAGGCAGGATTTTCAGGGCAAAGAGGACACTGGGAATAAGTAGGGCAGAGATGTGGAGGAAGCAGCATGACATTACAAATTAAAGGTACCCAAGTCATATAAAAGAATTTAGATTAAAATAACTGGATTAATTTAAGTTATAAGAGTTAGTTAGAAACAAGCCTAAACTATTGGTTGAGCTTTCATAATTATTAAGAAGTCTCTGTGTGGTTATTTGGGAGCTGGGTGTTGAAACAGAAAAATCCACCTACATTTTACTAATCATAAGCTTGTTATACAAATAAAATTATAGTGTTGTGACAGCCAACAATGACCTGTTCTTTCTCCTTATTGTATTGTTGTGTGATGTTTTATCATTTCTCTGCTTGGTTTGTATAAACTTGAAACAAGCTAGAGTCACTTAGGAAGTTAAAATTTCACCTGAAGAATTGTCTCTGTCTGACAAACCCATGGGCATGTCCAAGGCATGAGATTGATTACAGACTGAGGTGGGAAGACCCAGCCTATTGTGGGTAGTGTCAACCCTGGCCATGTGGTACTGTGCTTCTCAAGGAAATGTTCTAAGTATGGGCAGGGGAAGCAAGACAGTAAATACCATTCCTCTATACATTATCTCTGCTTGAGTTCCTTCTTCTAGTCCTGGCCTTGAGTCCCTTTAATCCCGGCACTCACAAGGCAGAGACAGGCAGATCTCTATGAGTTCAAGGCAAGCCTGGTCTACAGTGCAAGGACAGCCTCCAAAACAATACAGAGAAACCCTGTCTCAAAAAAAAAAAACAAAAAGAAAAAGAAATAAAGAAAATGAACTGTAATAAATAAAAAGAAAATTAATCCTTTCCATCCCAATTTGATTTTGGTCGGTGTTTTACTACAGTAACAGAAAACAAAGTAGGAAAATATTCTTTTGAGAAGCACTCTCTTTAACAAAAAAAGGTGGAGAATGATGGAGAAAGTCACAACTTCGAACTATGGCCTTCACCTGTGCATGAACATGTATGTGAGTGAGAACATCTGCATACATTTACACACATAAGTGTATGTGAACACATATGCATTTATATATCCCACACTAAAGTGTATACCCATATACATGTATATATATACATATATATATACATATATTGTACTTAAACACATGCACACAACACATCCAGTATGCACAAGAACACCCGCATATATGTATATTATGATGGGCACACATAGGCATATTACACCTTCATATACCCCATACACAAAACAATTCAGTGCAACATCCTCTTTCATTAGCAAAGCTATGATGATGTACATAAAATGTTCACATGACAATGACACACTGTTTTCCCTCACAATAAATTTACTAGGAGAAACTGGGTGGGAAGTTTGTATTTTAAACAACTTTCCCAAGCTGACCTTTACGTGTTCTTTGATTTAAACAGCACTTTCATGAGCCAATAATGGCTGAAGTTATTTACAGTTTTAGTGGGAAAAAAGTCAAACAAAGAATGAGATGACAGGTTGTACTTTCGAGGATTAAATGTTAGTGGAGGATGAGAGGCGTGGATCAGCACAGAAGTGGGCAGAAAGCCAAGCTCATTAAAATTCTGAATGGCTTCTTGTCTGATTTCCCAGTGACCTGGTCATAGTTTAAGCAATTCATAAATCAAGGATAAATATTTATTGAGAATATGTGGCATGCTCAAGGTGTGGTGTGATTTTTCCTAGTTCCAGGACATATGGACACATGTTGTGTTTGAATGATTGATTGCACATTTCCTCTCAATATTTCTCAATTCTGTTGGCAGGATGGATCCTCTGCTAAACCGAAATTATCCTCAACAGGCTACTTATGAGGGAAGCAAACAAGCCATTATGTAAGAGTAAGGTTTATACAAACAGACCTCATAGGATTATTTTGAATGAAACTGAGGCTTTATATCCATTTTGGTTGGGGCTGATGATGGAGCCCAGTCTGTAGAGTATATGTCTAGTATGCAGGTATTACTGGGTTTGATCTCCAGCACTGCATTATCCATCAGGTGGGTGCATGAAATTCTAGTAGTTATAAGTCAAGGCAGGATGATTAGTAGTTCAAGGTAATTCTCAGCTCCATAGTGACTTTGAGACCAGCCTGTGGTGCATAGTGATATACCTTGAAAAAGAGAGCAAGGAAGGAAGGAAGGAAGAAAGAAAGAAAGAAAGAAAGAAAGAAAGAAAGAAAGGAAGGAGGAAGGGTGGAAGAGAGGGATGAAGGGAGAGAAGTAGGAAGAGAGTGAAGATCACTTTTGGATTACATAAAACATGGTCTTTTACACCTTCTGTGTATAGGTGACTAATACAGAGAAGAGTACAGGGAGGGGAACAGAAAAAGGGAGAGGGAGGGAGAGAGATAATGACAGAGAGAGAGAGATACAGACAGACAGACACACACACAGAGAGAGAGAGAGAGAGAGAGAGAGAGAGAGAGAGAGAGCATATTATTCATGTGAGTATGTGTAGTCTTGAACACAGGTGCCCATGCATGTGAAGGCAAGGCCAGAGGCTGATATCTGGTGTCTTCCTTGATTTCTCCCCATCTGCTTTTTTTAATATTTATTTATTTATTTTTCAGTTTAAATTTAGGTAAGAACAAGGTTGCTTCACAAGTCAGTTCCAGGTCCCTCTCATTTTCCCTCCCATGCCCTCCCCCCAACCCCCCCATTATCTCCTCATTTCCCCAGGGAGGGTGAGGCCCTCCATGGGGGTGTTCATAGTCTGTCATTTCATTTATGGCAGTGCCTAGACCCTTCCCCAAGAGTTCAGGGTGAGAGTGCACCTCACATTGTTGGATGGGAGTCCAAAGTCCGTGTGTATAATTGGGATGGGTACTGATCTGCTGCCCAAGGCTCAATAGATTACCTAGGCCTCCTCACTGACACTCACATTCAGGGGGTCTTGATCAGTCCCATGCTGGATTCCCAGGCTGATGCCTGGGATTCAAGAGTTAACCTTTGTCTGGTCAGCTGTTTCTGGGAGTTAAACCAGCCCAGTCTTAATCCCTTTGATCATCAGTCCTCCCTTTCTGTTATTGGCTTTCTTGAGTTCAGCTCAGTACTTAACCGAGGGAGTCTGCCTCTTCTTCCATCAGCCACTGAATGAAGTTTCTGTTTCCCAGACTCTCTGGCCATGGGATTGTAGGCTGGCCCTCCCCAGATCTATGTCTAAAATCCATATATGAGACAGTACATGCCATGTTTCTCTTTTTGTGACTGGGTTACCTCACTCAGGATGATTTCTTCTATTGTCATCCATTTGCCTGCGAATCTCAGGATTCCATTGTTTTTTTCTGCTGAATAGTACTCCATTGTGTAAATGTACCACATTTTCTCAATCCACTCTTCGGTTGAGGGACATCTGGGTTGCTTCCAAGTTCTGGCTATTACAAATAAAGCTGCTATGAACATAGTGGAACAGACATCTTTGTTGTATGAATGGGCATCTTTTGGATATATGCCTAAGAGTGGAGTTGCTGGGTCTTGTGGTAGGTTTATTCCCATTTTTCTGAGGAATCTCCATACTGATTCCCATCTGCTTTTTTTGACACAGTGTTTCTCACTGTTTTTAGAATTCACTGGCCAATGAGATCCAGGGATCCACTTGTCTCCTTCCTGCTGAGCATTGGTATTATGGGTGCTTGCAATTAGCTTTTCTTTCATGTGCATACTAGAGACCTGAACTTAGGTTCTCATGCTTAAATGGAAATACTTTACTGACTGAGATGCTTTCTAAGCTCCTCTCGGACCATTAAAAAAAACTATTGAAAGTACCCAACACTATAATAGCCTTCAGCATTTTTCCTATGTAGGTCAGGTCAAGTTATTAAAAAACATAATTTGGATGGAATGATGTGGCTTACATTTTGGCTGAACTCGGATGCATATATAGCAGATCTTCCAGGGCTTTTGAAACAGGGGAAGATGAGCCATTTCACTTAATGTCGACAATGACACATCTAACTGCCATGTTCATACAGGTTGCCCATCAGTTGTTCATTTCAGACAGATCTTGACATAATTATACTTCATGCTTTCCATTGCACTATGCATGTGTGTCATAATTTTACTTTTATATATATGTTTCTTCTTGTCTATATGCCCAGCTATGTACAGTGCCAGTAGAGACCAGAAGAAGGTGTTTTATCCCCTGAAGCTGGATTTATAGCTGGTTATCAGCAGACCAATGTGGGTCATAGGAAGGTAACTCCAGTCATCTGGAAGGGCAACAGGTGCTCTAACCACTGATCCATCTCTCCAGTCCCTGCACTATTGTGTAATGGCATGCTATGTAAAAATAGTAGGAGGAAGAAATTGGAAGGTTTTGTGTTCATGATATAAGTTATTTCTCAGAAATGGTGAGGAACAGAAATCCAATTAGGGTGGAAATGCCCCACAAGCAGCTGTGCTCAATATGTCTTGTGGTATTTTTCCCGTCTTGGCTATAATATGTACATGAGCATTCATTGGAGTGATTCCAGCATCACTTTTGGTTTGTTTGCTATTTTATCTATTTATGTATTATTATGCACCTTGTACAACTGGTCTAGAGATTATCCACATAGTTTAAAATAATCTGCTAACCTGGACCTATATTCCTTTTATCAAAAATATTTTTGTTCTCTTTATTATTTTATTGATTTGATTTAAAACCCAATCGTAATGCTATAAAAAGTCGTTGGCTATATAGATTTTGTGTTTGGTTAATTTTAGTATGTGACATTTTTATTTATTTGCAAGTATACATATACATATATGTGTTATAAAATTCAAAAAGTAAAAACATTTTTGTTTGTATGTTAATGTATGATGACATATGCCTGCTATAGTGTGTATGAGGAGCTCAGTGCACAACCAGAGGGAACTAATCTTTACCTTTACTTTGTGGACCCTAGAGACTGAACTAAGTTTTCGGGCCTGGTGGCAAGAAAATTTTCTCACTGAGTCATTTCACTGGTGGAATATTCTTTTAACTGTAATTAAATGGACTCTTTGCCATTTCATATATGTCTATAATATACTGATTGTTCTCACTTACTCCTCTTTCCTTCATTTCAATCCCATCACTAACAAGCTACCCCACCCCCTTTCAAGTCCTTTCTCTGTCTTCACATCTCTTTTTTTTTTTTTCTGACCACTGAGCTTAACTTGGACTAACTCCAAGAACAGAGGTGTAAAAATGTGCACTGGAGCCTGCTGGGCTCACCAACAGCTATGCAGCTACATAGTGTTTTTCTTTATTCCAGCATCTATCCATAACAAATAATTCTCATGGGAGAGGAAGGATATCACGAGACTCTCGTCCAGCTAGACTGACAGTTAGTAGGTCCAGTTATTCTCAACCCTTATCTTCTATTCATGGTAAGGCCATGGGACTCATTAACTATATTATTTCATTTGGAGAATGAACTCACATAAGAAGCAGGTTGCCTGTTGGTTATAGAGAAAATTGTGATAAAATGTGACTTCATTCCAGAAATCCGATTGAAAAGTACCCCACTGTGAATTTGTCCAGGATTTTTAATTATTTTGAATACTATGCATTAAAAGATAGTATACTGGATAGTTTTATGTCAACTTGACACAAGCTAAAGTCATCTGAGAGGAGGGAACTTCAATTAAGAAAATGCCTCCAAGACGGGCGTTGGTGGCGCACGCCTTTAATCCCAGCACTCGGGAGGCAAAGGCAGGCAGATCTCTGTGAGTTAGAAGCCAGCCTGGTCTCAGAGCGAGTTCCAGGACAGCCTCCAAAGCCACAGAGAAACCCTGTCTCGAAAAACCAAAAAATAAATAAATAAATAAAAAATAAAAAAAGGAAATGCCTCCATATGATCAGGTTGTGAGCAACCCTGTAGGACATTTTCTTAAGTAATTATTGATGGGAGATCCCAGTCCATGGTGGGTAGTGCCATCCCTAGCCTTGTAGTCCTGGGTTCTATAAGAAGCCAGACTGAGAAAGGCACAAGGAACAAGCCAGAAAGCAGAATTTCTCTATGGCCTCTACATCAACTCCTGTCACCATGCTCCTGCCCTTGTTGAGATCCTGTCCTTACTTCTTTCAATGATGAACAATCATACAGAAGTGTAAGCAAAACAAACCTTTTCATCTCCAACTTGCTTTTTTTGGCCAGCATATTTCACCACAACAATGGAAACCACAACTGAGACAAGTAGTTTGAATGTTTTCTGTTACAGAGGTAGAGACATGGCTCACTGGTTACAGGCAACTAATGCTATTGTGAAGCACCAGAATTTAGTTCCCAGAACCCATACTTGGAGGCTTACAATCATCTGAAGTTCTAAATCCAGGAGATATATCACTGTTTTCTTGCTTCTTTGAGCACTGTGCTCACATGTATGAATACATTCTCATACAGGAATAGAAACAAAACAATTAAGTTGCATTTATTTCATATTGAGTGTTAAGATTTAGTTTTTTTCTTAGGAATAACTCATTCTATCTTTAAGAAAGAGTAAGTGATGATATATTTTATATGTAATAATATTGATTTTTTGTCTGTCCAATCAAATGTGTAGAAAAAATAATTTTGTAAAATTATTGCTTAACTAACAAGTCAAAGGAAAATAGTGGTCCAGATGTGAAGAGAAGAGTCCCAGGTGAAAGAACAGGGGGGCAGCTGTGTGAAGGGTTCACCTATCTCCACTTCCCCAGTACTGGGAATAAAGGTGTGTGACAACATTCCTGGCTTGTTTCTATTGTAGAACTTGAAGATTGAAACTTAGGTATCCATTGCTCTAATCTCTATTAACATGCAGGTAGAGCTTGAGTTTAAATATTCAAAGTGAGGAAAAAACAAGAACCCCATTCAGGATTAATACTAGAGTGTTTGTGTTTTATGTGATATCATCATGTTCTATCTGCCCTCAAAGACCAGATGCAACTGTCAAATGTGTTACAGCTGAGGAATTCCAACAGCCATTGATAGAAAATTCTAGAACTTATTGACATGACAAAATGTTTTTCTGACAGAATAGCATATGCACTTGAGAAGATTAGATGTAAGGGTTCTCAAAGGAGACACATTTGATAGAATTAAAATCTATTGAAAGGGGTGTTATTAGCTTCCATGATATGGATTGGAGAGTCCAACAATGGCTGTCTTCACATCGCAGAGATTGATAACTAGTAAATTCTTAGTTCAAGATGCCAGGTGACTCAGCAGTGCCTATAAAGAGTTGAGGTTGTGGGGAGTTCCTTGAAAACTACTGATTTTCACTCTATCTTGGAAGGGCAAGGAATGTAGGTTCTGATATCAACAAAAAGTCACATCATTGGCAGAAGTAACAGGTTAATGAACTCATGAACATGCAAGATAACTGTGCAAGCAAGATGTGAAAGCAAGCAGGAAAAGAACAAGTGTTTCCTTTGGTACTTCTTTTATCTGGTGAGTGATGAGCCATACAACTCACGTACAGGACAGCTCTTCACATGTCAAAAGACCTTATAACAAAATACCTCATGGGTGTGTCCAGAAGTGTGTCTAATGGATAACTTTAGATCTTGTCAAGTTGATAATTGTTAAATGTACTAAATATTTATTACAAGTAGAGAATTTCCACCTTTGTCACATCAAAAATAACTCCTTGACCATGTCATCATAATCTGTGGAAATTCATCTCTTCTGGTTATGCCCATTCATGTCATAAAATTACCAAATGTACTGTATTTGTTTAACAATAGATGAAATGACTGAATGATCAAAATAACTTTTTTATACACAAACAAACATACATGAAGAAAAATTGCCACTTATTTACCCTCTAGTACTTAATATTGCAATTATTCATAAAATTTTTATTTCATTTCTATAGACACAACCTACTATTCCCTTTTTAGTTGCTTTTTCATAAGTAATCAATCTGTCCACAGTCAGATAGTTCATATATTGAGTTATAGCAGATCAGTATGCTGGTGATTCTGCACATGTAGAGATGCAACTTACATAGTTATATTGAATATGGTTGTCTAAGAAATTCTGTGGGTTTTCTCTAGTTACAATCCATAATGTAGCAAGACAACAATTTACTCTTCATCCCACAATAATTGGGTGATGTTTCCTAGATAATATCAGAACACATTTTATGTCTTCACAAGTGTGAAAGGGCATGGAGCAGTCTTATTCACTTCTTTTTATTCATTCATTTAAATTAGATACAAGCTTACTTCACATGTCAATCCCAGCTACCTCTCCCTCAACTCCTTTCCAGACCCTCAGTAATCTCCCCAGTTCCCCACCCAATCCTCACTCCCCTCACCAAGGAGGGTGAGGCACTCCATGAGGGATCTCCAAAGTCTGTCATAACCCCAGGGCAGGGCCTAAGCCCTTAACCATGTATCCAGGCTGCGAGAGCATCCCTCTATATCGAATGGGCTCCCAAAGTACATTGTGGTGCCAGGGATAAATACTGATCTACTACTCAAGGACCCCATAGATTGCTGAAGCCTTTGAACTGACACCCAAATTTAGGGGATCTGGATCAGTCCCATGTTGGCCTCCTAGCCATCAGTCTGGGGTCCATGAGCTCCCCCTTGTTCAGTTCAGCTGCTTCCATGGGTTTAACAAGTCAGCCACCCGATGAAGTCTCTAGGGTGGCATATAAGGTAGTTGTCAGTCTCATTATCTGGGAAGGGAATCTAAGGTAGCCTCTCCACTATTGTTTAGATTGCCAGTTGATGTCATCTTGTAGATCACTGCAAATCTCACTCGTGCCAGATCTCTCCTCAAACCTATAATGACTCCCTCTATTATGGTATCTCTCATTTTGCCCTCCCCTATTCTTCCCAAAACTCAATCTTCCTGCTCTCCTATATCCTCCTCTCCCCTACTCTTCTCATCCTGTATTTCTCCCATTGCCATCTGCCCTCCTGCCATGCTCCTAATATGCTCAGGAAATCCTGGTTCATTCTCCTTCTCCAGGGTACAATGCATATCTCTCTTAGTGTCTCCCCTGTTTCCCATCCTCTCTGGTGGTGGGATTGTAGGCTGGCATTCCCCTGCTCCATGTCTAAAATCTATATATGAGTGAGTACATGCCATGTTTGTCCCTTTGTAACTTAGTTACAGTCTCCCAACCCCCCCCCCAAAAAAAAACAGGCCCAGATGGCTTCGGTGCAGAATTCTACCAAAAATTCAAAGAAGAGCTAATACTAATACTCCTCAAAGTGTTACACACAATAGAAGCACAAGGTTTTTACAAGGCTACAAATACCTTGGTACCCAAGCCACACAAAGACACAACTAAGAAAGAGAGCTACAGACCAATATCACTCATGAGGATGGATGCAAAAAATACTCAATAAAATACTGACAAATCAAATTCATGTACACATCAGAAAAATCATCCACTATAATCAAGTAGGCTTCATCCCAGGGATGCAGGGATAGTTCAACATATGAAAATCTATCAATGTAATCGACCATATAAACAAACTGCAAAACAAAACCACATGATCATCTCACTAGATTCTTAAAAAGCCTTTGACAAAATCCAATATGGTAAAGGTCCTGGAAAGACCAGGGATAACAAGAACATATCTGAACATAATAAAAACAATATATAGTAAATCAACAGTCATTATCAAACTAAATGGAAAAAAACTCAAAGCAATTCATCTAAAATCAGGAACAAGACATGGCTGTCCACTCTCTCAGATTCTTTGAAATAATGTACTTGAAGTTTTAGCTACAGCAATAAGACAACAAAAGGAGATGAAGGTGAAACGAATTTGAAAGAAAGACGTAAAACTCTCACTATTTGCAGATAATATAATAGTTTACATAAGTGGCCCAAAAGACTCTGCAGGGAACTACTACAGGTGATAAACACCTTCTGCAAAGTGGCAGGATACATGATTAACTCAAAAAAATCAGTAGCCCTATCATATACAGATGATAATGGGCTGAGAAAGAAATAAGAGAAACATCACTCTTTAAAATAGCCACAAACAATATAAAATATCTTTGGGTAATGCAAACCAAAGAAGTGAAAGACCTGTGTAGCAATACCTTTGAGTCTTTAAAGAAAGAAACTAAGCATGACACCAGAAAATAGAAAAATCTCCCATGCTCTTGGATAGGTAGAATCAACATAGTAAAAATGGCAATGTTGCCAAAAGTAATCTACAGATTCAATGAAATCCCCATCAAAATACTGGCACAAATCTTCACAGACCTTGAAAGAACAATAATCCACTTTATATGGAAAAACAAAAAGTCCAGGATCTTAAAAACAACCCTGTACCATAAAGGAACTTCCAGAGGTATCACCATCCTTGACTTCAAGCTCTATTATATAGGTATAGTTTTTAAACCAAAATAGCATGGTATTGGCACATAGATAGACAGATAGACAAATGGAATCAAATCGGAAACCCTGAGATTAACCCACACACTTATGAATACTTGATTTTTGACAAAGAAACTAACCCCACATCTGACAGAGGGTTGGTCTCCAAAATTTACAAGAACTCAATAAGCAAGTCTCCAAAACACCAAAGAATCCAATTAAAAACTGAGATAGAGAACTAAATAGAGAATTATCAATAGAGGAGTCTAAAAATGGATGATAGACTCTTAAGAAAGTGCTCAACCTCCTTAGGCATCAGGGAAATACAAATCAAAGCAACTCTGAGATACCATCTTACTCCTGCCAGAATGACTAAAATAAAAAACACCAGAGACAAGTTTATGCTGGAAAGGATGTGGAGAAAGGGGAACCCTCTTCCACTGCTGGTGGGAGTTCCAACTTGAACAGCCACTTTGGAAATCAGTACAGACTTCCTTAGGAAAATGGGATTCCTTGTCTACCACAAGATCCAGCAATTCCACTCTCAGGCATTTACCCAAAAGACGTACATTCATACAACAAGGACATCTGTTCCACTACGTTCATAGAAGCATTACTTGTAATATCCAGAACCTGGAAGCAACCTAGATGCCCTTCAACTGACGAATGGATAGAGAAAATGTGGTAAATTTGCACAATGAAGTACTATTCAGGGAAAAAAACAATGAACTCTTACTCATTTCCAATTAAAGGAGAATGTCACCTGCTATGGTGGTTTGAATGAGAAGAGTCTTCATAGGCTCATGTATTTGAATGCTTACTTGTCAGGGATAACACTATTTGATAAGAATTGATAGCTGTAGCCTGGTTGGAGGAAGTGTGTTATTGTGGATAGGCTCAGAGTTTTCAGAAGCCCATGCCAGATTAGGACCAGAGTATGTTTATCTCTATGCCTGTGAATTAGCATATGTCTCTCAGATACTGCCTCAGTACCTTCTGTCACATTCTGCACCTCTGAAACTGCAAGCAAACTCCCAACTAAATGCTTTCCCTTCTAAGAGTTGCTTTGGTCATGGTGTCTCTTGAAAGAAATAGAAAAATGACTAAGACATCAGCCTACTGGAAATATTCATTACTTAAATACTAAAATTACAAGGTTCTAAAAGAGATGAGGTATTAGGAGAATTGATGTGGTAGTCAACTTTGAGATACTCCACTGCTTCCCAGAAATTCTTTACCAGTGAGTATTAGTGTTTTCTGCAATGTTCCTTTATAAATCGATAATGTAGGAGATTCCATACTGCTAAATATAGTCTATCTTACCTTTTGACTTCATAATAGCAGGCTTTTAAATTGATATGAACACATTAATCAAAAGTGTTTATGTAACTTCCAATACTAAAGAAACCTGAGCCTGAGTATGTTAGATTTTCAATCCAGACAGTCTTAGAAATCTTCCACAGAAACCAGTAACTGGTATTTCACCTTGTAAATGATGTACTTTCCTTTAATTTTGATTTTCTCATCAGTTAAAATAGAAATATGATCAATATGACAATTGATGCCTAATCGTTTGTTCTTTTATAATGTTTTATTAATTATAAATCATCCAGGTCTCTTAGCCCCTGATTCTTGGAAACTAAATTAATATGCAGATTGTATGAAAACAGAATGTTATGTTATCCATCAAACAGAACAAACTTGGACCTTTACAAAGCAAGATCACTAGGTCCTTCCATTGAGCATTTTGATGATAAATATTGAAGGAATTCACAGGAGAAGTAGTGGAATCTGGGACTGTGCATAGAGCTCCATGAAAGACATTTTTGTTTTCCAGATCTTGTAGAATATTGTCTGTGGCTTAATACCTGAGAGAGCCATTGTTTAAAAAGTGATTACTAGCCCATCATAAAAAGTAGCCCTGATGATCATAGAAGCCATGTGAGAAGAGTAAGGACAAACAAAAGAGGGAGGAGCATAATTCCCCAAGGAAGAGAAGTGAAGAAATACTCTATCTGTGTTAGTCAGGAATCTGTACCTGAACAAAAACCATACATGAACATATTCACATATATTAAAAGCCTTATTAAGTCAGCTAATGTTACAATAATACCAACAGCTGTCTCACATCTGAGAATGGCTAAAAACATAGTAGATGACTCATCTGTCTCAATCTGGTGCACTAAAGAGCTTGCTGGTCCTCAGTCAAAGACAGAAACCATGCAGTATGGGGTCTCATGACAGCAAAAGATAAGTCATATAAAGGCAAGAATTAATGCCACAGAAGAAAAAGGCAAATAAGCTAGCTTCTGCCAGGCCCTTTTCTTTTCTGGGCTACTACCAGAAGTTGCCACCTGTACATGTGATGTGTCTTCTCACATAAGTTAAATTATTGTGAGCATGAAAGTGCTTCATTTGGAGTTTACTACGCAAATAATTTGTGGCAAGTTGCTATTTAAACCAAACTTCGTATTACCCATGTTGGGAGTGGGACAAAAAAGAGAAAATCCATATGTTTATTACCAATATTGCGCTTGAAATTTAAAAGCACATTTGTTCAATAATTCTTAATAGAAGAAAAATGACTCATTATTTTTGGAAATAGGAGCACTCCATAATGTTTGGGTATTCCTTTATAAAACAATTAGTTTTTAAGGGAAATTTAATTTTGTTTGCCAGTGTTTTTCCTACCTAAATGGAAAAC
Organism: Mesocricetus auratus; assembly: GCF_017639785.1. Lineage (NCBI taxonomy): Eukaryota > Metazoa > Chordata > Mammalia > Rodentia > Cricetidae > Mesocricetus > Mesocricetus auratus. Next base: position 142,210,806 of record NW_024429266.1, on the reverse strand, counting down.
TCTTATCAAGAGTTAATTATATTTTATTTGCTAGAATTGGTGAGAAAATAAAAGGCTGGGAAGGCAGCCGCTACTGAGCCATATGCTTGTAATACCCACAATCAACTTTCAGTTTTAATTTTGTTATGTTTGTTTTAAAATAATAGCTATAATTAAAGAGGTGCTCTCTCCCTTTGAGGCTGTGTATTTATTTCAAGTTGTATTTGTTGAGCACTTACCAGGTATTGAGGTAGACAATGGAATGTGTTGAGTAATGAGCTGTAGAGTTTCAGTGCAATCCATCATGGTGGCAAAGCCACGCTACACTTTCTGAGCTCATCTCTGATGATTCCTTCCTGTTCATAAACTTCATAAAGACAGGTAGACTTTCCAGAGGGTGAATGATGACAAATCTGACTCTGTCATGCTTTTCACATGGCTATCTTTTTCTTGATGCTCATCTTGAAGACCACCTTCTTAAAAGTGTCTCATATAACAATTTTAGCAACAACATGTAAGAAAAAAAATCAGTGTAAGGTAAGAGTGTTTGTTTTGCCTGGTGATTTTATGATGCAGTTAGTCATGACAAGAAAAGAATGGTGATAGAGACATGAGGTGTCTGGTTTCATTGCATTCATAGTCAGGAAGCAGGCAGACGTGGATGCTCTAACTCTATTCATCATCACTATTTTATTCAGTTGGGGATCCTAGTCCATGGAACAGTGCCACCCACACAAGTGTGAGTCTTTCCATCAATGTTAAAACTATTTTAATGTCATTATCCTATGTATATCTTCTGGATGGTTCTAAATCCTGTGAAGCAAATAATCAGGTTTACAATTACAAATATACTCCCTTGTCAACTTGACATGCCATGCAAATACATCAATTTAATATTATAATATTGTACCTCTGACCCTGTGCATTTCATAATATAAGATACAGTTACTGTTTTTCTAACTTCTTTAGCAATTAAGGGCTTTAAATATGCTCATAGACACTGAGACCTTGTGAATTCATAACTATGAGTACAGCTAAAATTAAAAACCCTCCTTATTTCTGATAATAAATATCAAATAAAATGTATCCCCATTATAAAATGGGGAAAGGGACATCGCAAGGGAAATCAAGACCAGAATTCAGTAGGACAAACACTGCAATCTGTAGTTCCATATCTGATATCCATAGTCTAGGATGACATCACTAATGCTCCAGCATCCAGGGATGGATCTGTCCTTCCCATTCTGCCAATATCGACTACCACAGTCTCACAGTCTCACATTGGGGATGTTATACTCTATCTCTTCATGTCTATCATCCTTGGACTTTCTTTGAAACTTAAACTTTACCTCCATAGTTGTACATAAAGGGTTTTATGGACCTCTGCACAAAATATCTTATTCTACAACACATTGCCTGACATCAGAAGATTTTTAGAATCTTAGTGCAAACTTCCATAACCCATGTAATTTTTCATGTGTGCAAAAGCACTAAAACCCACTGCTGACAAGATATAGACTGGCTCTTTTCTATTGCACCTATAATGGAACCTGGGTCCTTGGCAGCTATTCCAGGAAGTCTCCCCTGAGAAGGGGTTTTGGAACAGGCTACCATATTAGCCACCTGCAACTCCAACTTTAAGGGATCTAATGCCCTCTCCTGGACTCTGTGGAAAGTGTACTCACATATACACAGCCACATTCAGCCTCACACATATACATAATTCAAAGTTGATAAAATAATTATTTTGAAAAGTTTAATGATTAAATGAGATATTGAGTAGAATGGATATGTGCAAGTATGGTCCCTAGTCAGAAGCAGTATGTCACTGAAGAATGTCTTTTGTTTCTAGCACCTCCCTCACTCTTCTTGTTTCCACTCTTCCATGAGGTTACCTGAATTCTATTAGCATATACTTTCACTATGGTGTATTGCCTACCCACAGGATATAAAACGAACAGACCAAAGGACCATTGACAGGAGCCTCTAATAACTGGAGCCAAAGCAAACATTTCTTCCTTAACAAGGGTTTCTTTGAGAATTTTCTTCTACTGACAAAAAGGATAACTAACACACAAGGAAATGAAACTGTTGTCTCTGGGAATGGTGCAGAAACCTACTTTAAATTAATAATCTGGTTCTATTACTACAACTCAGATTTCCTTATAAACAATAAATCTTAAAGCCCATTTGTGGTTTGCAAAGATTTTAGCATTTAAGGACCTGTTCCTAAAGCCTTGATTGGATTGTCCATCTGTGTTAAGTACAATGTCATCCCCATCCAGTCCCCTGCTGTAGGATTTGTTAATCCTGCTATATCTAATTTTTAAAGCCATTATACAAAGGAGAAATGGAATTTTCCCCTCTCTGGCTCCTTGTGGAATGATGAAATGACTCATGGGATGAAAGAACAATAGATCAAAGAACACACATCTAAAGGCATAGCAGGCAACCAAAAAAAAGATCTAGCCTGGCACTAGCTTCTAAAGAACTATTGTTCATATTGAAGAAAGATAAAAGAAAGGCAGGAATGAGAAATGAATTTGCTATTTAGACTCTTTGGAACTACAAAAAATGTGAAAATACAACAATTTTCATTTTAAAAATATGTTCTATAACAATAGTTAAAAATATGTAGGAGGAACAAAATATTAGTGTGCAACCAATTAATGCAAATTAGTGAGAATTGATCACAATGATGCAAAATATTTACAGAGACCAAATAAATAGTTTCTTTTTTATTTTGATCACTCCATGATCACCTAGCAATGCCTGCATGGGTAGAAATTTGGAAATTCAGATGTTTTATATTTCTGGAACACTGTTAAAATTATCTGTTTCAGTTTTAGTTTCAATAATAGAAAAAAGCCATGAAGTATTCTAATTGGAATCATAATATATATGAGATTGGCACAAATACATATACATATGTATATAGCTGCTTTATATATATATATATATATATATATATTTCAGATTAAGTAAGAGAGTGTTTATCAAGAATATGAGAGACAATTATTTAATTCTTGAAACAGCATAAAAATATGAGAGTTGAAATACAAAGTATATGTTAGAAAGGCTTAAAGCAAATACACAGATAGTAAAGTATATATGTAGTGTTTAAATATTTGTCTTGTACTTGATTTCATGTCATTAAAATGAAAGAAATTTTAAGGTTGAAATGTTACCTCATGGAAAACAGAAGAAACAACATAGGAAATACAAGATATTAGAAGAAATTCCATTTAAACCAAACTTATCTTTGATTTTGTACATCTCATAAAAATACTATAATTTCCTAAAGGCAATGTTTAAAGGGAAGATAATTCCCAAATATTAATAGCACTTACATGAGATTTCTTTCAAACATGAAGTTCTCTATTAACACTTATAAAATTTCAATGAAACCCTATGTGACACTTTGAAAGCAATTCTAAGAGGAAAGTTCATAGCACTAAGTGCGCACATGAAGAACCTGGAGAATAGTGACACGAGAGAATTAACAGCACAACTGAAAGTTCTAGAACACAAAGAAGCAAACTCAACCAGGAAGAGTAGATGCCAGGAAATAACCAACTTGAGAGGTGAAATCAATAAAGTAGAAACTAGGAAAACAATACAAAGAATCAATGAAACAAAGAGTCGGTTCTTTAAGCAAATCAACAAGATAGACAAACCTTTATCCAACCCAACCAAAAGGCAGAGAAAGAGCATATTAATTATCAAAATCAAGAATGAAAATGGAGACATAATAACAGACACTGGGGAAATCCAAAAAATCAGCAGGTCATAATTTGAAAATCTGTAATCCACATAATTGGAAAATTTAAAGGAAATGGATGATTTTCTGGATAGATATCACTTACCAAAATTAAATCAAGAAGAGGTAAACAATTTAAACAGATCTATAACCCTAAAAGAAATAGAAGCAGACATAAAAAGTCTTCAAAACAAAAAATGTCCAGGGCCAGATGGTTTCAGTGCAGAATTCTCCTAAAATTTCATACTGTTCCACATAATAGAAGCAGAAGGATCACTATCAAACTGTTTTGAGAGGCTACTATTACCTTAATACCCAAACCACACAAAGACACAACAAAGATACTGAATTACAGACTGATCTCCCTCATGAACATTGATGCAAAAATAATCAATAAAATACTGGCAAATCGAATCCAATAACACTTCAGAAAAATCATACTCCCAGGGATGCAGGGATGGTTCAACATACGAAAATCTATCAAATATAATCTACCACATAAACAATCTGAAAAAGAAAAACCACATATTCATCTCACTAGATGCTGAAAATGCCTTTGACAAAATCCAACACCCTTCATGATAAAGGTCTTGGAGAGATCAGAGATAACAGGAACATACCTAAACATAATAAAAGCACTACACAGCAAACTGACAGCCAACACCAAACTAAACATAGAAAAACTCAAGACGATTCCTCTAAAATCAGGAGCAAGACAAAGATGTCCATTCTCACCATATCTCTTCAGTATTGTACTTGAGTTTCATGCTAGAGCAACAAGACAACAAAAGAGATCAAGGGGATACAAATTGGAAAGGAAGAATTCAGACTTTCACTATTTGCAGATGATATGATAGTTTACATAAGCAATTCAAAGAATTCTACCAGGGAACTCCTACAGATGATAAACACCTTCAGCAAAGTGGCAGGATACAAAATCAACTTAAATGAATCAGTATCTCTACTGTATGTAGACAATAAAGGGGATAAGAAAGAAATCAGAGAACCATTACCCTTTACAATAACCACAAACAACATAAAATATGTTGAGGTAACTCAAACCAAACAAAGGAAAGAACTGTATAGCAAGAACTTTCAGTCTTTAAAGAAAGAAATTAAAGAAGATACTAGAAAATGGAAAGCTATCCCATTCTCTTGGATAGGCAGGATCAACATAATAAAAGTGGCAAACTTACCAAAAGCAATCTACAGTTCCAATGCAATATGTAAAAAATACCAGCACATTATTTCAAAGACCTTGAAAGGACAATCTTCAACTTTATATGTAAAAACAAATAACCCAGGATAGCCAAAACAACCCTGTACAATAAAGGAATTTCAGGAGGCATCACCATTCCTGACTTCAAGCTCTACTACAGAGATATTGTTTTTTTAATGTGTTCTGATTTTACCAAACAATATGTACTAGAGAAAATGTGGTAAATCTACATAATGGAGTTCTACTCAGCAGAAAAAAATGCAATCTTGAGATTTGCAGGCAAATGGATGGCACTAGAAGAAGTGATCCTGAGTGAAGTAACCCAGTCACATAAAGACAAACATGGCATGTACTCAGTCATATATTGATATTAGACATGAAGCCAGCCTACAATCCCACAGCCAGAGAGTCTGGGAAGCAGGGAGGACTCTTACAGAGATATGTATGGTAACCTGGAGAAGGGTTATGTGGGGAGATCTCCTAATTGGATTGGGAGTAGGGGGATGGTAGGGTAGACAGAGATGGGAGAAAGAGAGAGGGTGAAGCAGAGTGGAAAGGATAACACAGGAGAGCAGGAAGGTTGAGTCAGGGCAAGATTAGAGGAGAGAAGGATGAGAGATACAATAATAGATTAGCCATTATAACTTGGAGGAGAGATGTAGCACTAGTGAGATCTTCACACATCTATAAAAATGACATCAACTGGCATTAAGGCTACCTTAAATGGCCTCCTCTGGTAATGAGATTGATGACTACCTTATATACCATCCTAGAACCCTCATCCAGTGGCTGAAAGAAGCAGAGATAGACACCCACAGCTAAAAACTGAACTGAATTCCTGGAACCCAGTTGCAAAGAGGAGTGATGAGCAAAAGAATCAAGACCAGGATGGTAAAAAGCACAGAGGCAGCTGACCTAAACAAGGGAGAATGAATGAACCCCAGACTGATGACTGAGACACCAGCATGGGACTGATACAGACACAACCACCGGGTGTCAGAGAAGAGGCCTCGGCAATTTATGGGACCTTGGAGAGTAGATCAGTATCTATTCCTGTTATTCAAATGGATTTTGGGAGCCTCCTTCCACATGGAGGGATGCTCTCTCAGCCTGGACACATGTGGGAGGACCTAGGCCCTGCCCGGGATTATATGACAGACTCTGAAAAATCCCTCATGGAAGGCCTTACTCACCCTGGGGAGCAGAGGTGAGATGGAATGGGATGGGAGGTTGGAAGAAATGGGAGGGGCCATGAAAGGAGGGGAGGGAGAGGGAACTGAGAATAACATGTGTAAAAAGTTACATAAAAATTATATAAAAAAGGAAAAAAGAAATATTTTCATCTTAAAATTAGATGATAAGGCAGAAATTATTTTATATTTATATATTAATAATTATATATTATTCCATTTTGTGACAAATCACTCAACCTCTGTTTCCAAATTAGCATTTGTGTAAACATATGTAATTATTTATTAGGAATTATCTTCATTGAACTGTAGTGGTCTTTGTCTATCTTAACACTGTAACATCAGAGTGCAGTACAGCGTATGTATAAGATTTGATAATAGTTCTTTGAAGATTGACAGAAGCAGACTAGACATTTTAAGAGACAGAATTTTGAAATTGACTGGGGAGCACATGTATCCTGTGGGAATCAGCAACAGAGTTTGAAATACTGAACGGTTGGCTTGGGATGAGCCTATCTGTGCCTAACAGATTCAAGGTCCTGTGTTTAATCTCTAGTGTGTGCATGAGTATGTGTGTGTCGGTGTGTGGGTGAGTGTATGCGTACACATGTTTGGTTCTGTGTGTGCACACATGTATAGTTATGTGTGTGTGCATATACGTGTGTGGGGGGTGGAGAGACGGGGAGTGAGAGAAAGAAAGAGTGAGATAATGGGTGATAAAAAACAAATTGTGAGATCTATTGTTATTAAACCATGTTCCATGAACTTGACATAATTCCAGCCAGGATAAAATAAGGAATGGAATTTTATGAGTGTTTTTTACAACTGTTATAGGTATTTCATATATTAGTTCATGAACAAAACATACAATAAGGAAAGTGATAGATTATAATACTTAAATTATATTAGTCCCCTAGAATCGTCCTGGTATGGATTAAGAATATCCCACTTAAATCCAAGCATTGGTGGTGCGTGCCTTTAATCCTAGCACTTAGGAGACAGAGGAAGATGGATCTTTGTGAATTCGAGGTCAGCCTGGTCTACAGAGCAACTGCCAAGATGGGCTCCAAAGTTACACAGAGAAACCCTGTCTGGATATGCTCCCCCCAAAAAAAAGAATATCTTACTTTGAAGTCACCCAATGACACATCATTATCTCTCTACTGAAATTTATCGGTATCAAAGCATTATTATGTAAAGACTTGAAAACAGAACTAATCATAGTTTTTAAAGGATGGGCAAAGTCAAATGAACAGTGTTAAAAGAAAAAATAAAACATAGAGTGGTTGATTTAAGGCATCTGTGTGGGTGGAAATCAGGGACTTCGGTGCTACATTTGGAGGACAAAACATTTTCAAATTATCTGTGGTGTAAACTGGGTTTTAGTTCCAGTGTCTGATGTACCAAAGGTTACTATCTGGTCAAATAAAAAACATGGTTTTCCAGCCATATTAAGTTGTACATTGTCTAAGAATTATTTCATATTTCCTGTACTAATAAACTTGTGGAAGAATCACAGGCATTTTATAAACTAGAAACAGTAATACCTTGTATATCACAACTTTATGCAACTTGAATAAGCAGGTGGATCAATTTAAAATTGAATGTCTTCTAAAATTTAAAAGTTTAACTGATTAAAAAACATATTGGCTTTCTTGGAATATTTCATTTTTAATAATTTTCATGGATATGAGTGAATGCCTGGGGATAGTGTGCATGGAGCATATGTACCCTTGGAGGCAAGAAGCATGTGTTTGATACAATGAAACTGGAGTTACAGGTTTCTTTATGATTTATGTATAGAAAACACTACATTGATATTTAGTTCTTTTACAACAACTAAGAACTCTGTTATCGATATAACTTAGCTTTAACTTTCATCTGCTCATTTTTCCCTTCTAAATAAAGTTATTATTCAAATGTTTTCTTCAGAAGATGTTAGCTTGATCTGATGCATATCAAGGAATAATCAACTAATATAACCCAAACAGAATGCTTTCCCAACAGCTAATTAGTGCTAAGTATTGGGTGTTGGAGAATTGCCCACCTTCACCCTAGAGAGGGCAAGTAGTCCTTACTTCCTTGTAACACACTCCCAGGCTCTGTTAATGGTTGGTGTCTGATGCAGAAGCACAGAGACTGAGTTTTAGTGCTGCTAGAGTATCCCGGGGCAGCATCAATTTCTGGCAGTGATAACACAAGCAATGGCTTTCCGGCAGGATACTGCCACGGGGTTCCTGGCAGAGCCACTGAGCAAGGCTTTTGTAAGCAGATCCGTATCATTTTTGACAGGACTAACATATGGCTTTGGATTTCTGGCCAATGACTCCTCCGTGGTTACTATCAGAGGAGACCCTCCACGATCTCTGGCAACACTACTGCACTATGTAAAGGATTTAATTCCTGGAAGTCCATTGCCAGTGTGATTTGCCATGGAACAAATTTCAAAGTTGGTTTCCTGCCAACACAAAATTCTATAGGTCATGTCAAGGCCAATGAAGCAGTGAGTTTTCCATGTGGAGATATAGAGTTAGTCTTTTAAAGCCTTCATATTCATGTGTTGTCATGTCTCTAAGTGCTTCTGCATCTACTGGGTATAAATGAAATATTTTCTCCATGAAACACTACTTCTATAATTGAATGTTGTGTTCATGCATAGGAGGATATATGCAATTTTATCTCATGGACAACCATGTAAGCTAGAGAAGTTGAGTATTTTTAAAATTTCACTTTAATTTGTGAAAGAGACAAAGTGCATTAGTGCCTCTTAAGCAAAGGCAGAAAACCAAACCAAACCAAACGAAAACCAAAGCCAATGCAAGCAAAAACAATGACTTCCTCCAGTTCAAAGGGCTATTGAATCTTTATTCGTTTCCTCTGACCACACATTGTTTCACAAGCTTCAATGACTGCTTATGTATACATACATACATACATGGGAAGTTCAGCCATTCAGAATTGACTAAAATCAAAATACAGAACAGTTGTTCACAATACATCCTTCATTGTGGGTGGCATATCATTGTATTTTCCTATGTTTTTTAAAGTGTGTGTGAGCAATCAGGCTCCCAAAGAAACTAGAAGATGGCATAAGACCCCTTGGCTCTGGGTTTACATGTGTTTGCTGAAATGAGTGCTGTTGTTGTTGCTGGTTACTCGGTCACCCCTTGGAGGAGGGGATGAGAAGATGTAGCACCAACCATGCACTGCGAGTGTCAGTGAGTAGCAAAACTTGCTCCACAGACTTGTTTATTAAGAAAGTTAGACCTGCCTTTATACACTTTTCCAAGGTCCTGTTGGCTCAGGTGCCTAACTCTGCTGTATTCCTTTTTCTCATTGGTGTTTCTGGGTCAGGTGTCGCTCCGTCAGTGTCTCTGGGATTTAAGGCAGGCTTATCTGCTCAGCTCGGGGAGGAAGTGCTTGCCTCTCATGTGATTGCACCTTGGGTAGGCTGGTACAGTTTCTCCCACAATCTGTAATTGAAACACTGATCCTCATGATTATGGCAGCATGTGCCTCCTAGTTCTTATATCAGTGCTTTGTACAGTGCATAGGCTTGAAATACTTATGCAAGTCTATTTTCATATTTCCCTTGTAATTTCAAATGCTTCCAACCCAGATGGAATAAGTGTCCCTCAGATTGACCTTCAGGATGCTTGTGTAGATGAGTGACTCTCAGACTTATGATTACTGAATCTATGCATTTTTGTTGATAAGAAGTAAAAACACAAGACCAAGCAGAAAGCAAGCCTACTTCATCCCAAAGTAAACAAAAAGAATGATGGGGGAAATAGTAGTAAAAGGAGAGATTATATTTAAGTAGGGGCAAGAGATAAATAGATAAGAAGGAAGGAGGGTAAAATAAAAGCAAAAATATCTGAGAAGTTCATAAGGAATAATGATATCATCTACCTATCTAAAAATGTACAAAAATCTAAGTACGTGTTTTCATATGTAATATAAATGGAATTTTCCCATCTGGGCTGACAATGGTAACTCAGAGATCCAAAGCCCACCTAATAAAAAAACCAACACAAGGCATGACAAATCCTTTTGAGTGTTGGTCAGTTGTTGAAAAGAAGCCAAAGTCTATTGCTGTTACCCTTGGTTGCCTGCCCTCCAGGAGTGAAAGATAAGTTTCTGTTGATGAAAATATCATATACTTAAGAAACATGGCCCAGAGGTCCCTGAGCCTGAACTGATCTGAATGCCTACTCCATGAGGTAGATTTCATGGTACCAGAAGTTGGCAGACAAGCTTCCATAGGAGTAAAGTAACTAACAGCCCAACAAGCTATGACACTTATGGACCATAACAATCAAAGAAACCCTAAAGGAATGTTAGCGCCAGGCCTACTTTGGTAGTTGGAAACAGCTTTTTAATTAAGACCACTCAATGAGAGGGAAATCTTGATTGGTACTGGAAACCTAAACAAATACTCAGAGATAGTGAAGTCATGGGTCATGGAGCAGAACCCGCAGTCACCATTTACTGAACCAGCACAATCCCTAACAGTGTTCTAAATATTTGTCCCTATACCCACAGATAAGTTTAGACCTTATCAATGTCCTCATCAAGAAAATTTCTCTCTGCATTGATGGAGAACGTTATAGAAAACAAAGTCCAATCAAAATGCAGAGTTGTAGGGATCAGTCCAGTGTATTCATCTACAATGCTGTTCCTCAAGAAAAGACTAAGGGTTCATTGTGCCGGAGATGGAGAAAATACTGTAGGAACCAAAGTATCAAGAAAATTGCTGTAAGATTGTGTTTATTAGTTGTATCAGAAACATCACCCATAAAGTCTCTTCAACATGATTGCATAAATATGAACTGAACAAGGACAGCAACAGCAACCTACACAAAACCTTCAGGCAGCTAAGGAATACTAAGTAATGGAGAAATAGTTATCTCCTGGGAAGGACACGCCAACTGGTTATCCACTTGCAAATGGTCAGCCCTGAAAACATAAATGAAAGTAACATTATAAAGATGAAGGAGATTATATTTAGGTGAAAATGTATACCATACACATATATGCATTTATCAATAATTAATAAGAGAGAGGACATGAATTTGAAATAGAACAATGAGAGTATATAAGAAGTTTTGGAGGATGGAAAGGGACAAGGGAGATGATATAATTGAATCATAATCTCAAAATCAAAGAAACGTTTAAAAGATAGTTTATTATTTTAAAAAAGTAAATGTAAATGGTTGCCTGATGTCTGGGAACCTTAAGAGTTCTATTTTGCCAATTATTTCAATTTTATAATCCATTTCTTATCACCTTTATGAAAAGACATTCTCCTTCAACTAAACTTGTAGATGTATGTGAATTAACTCCACATGCACACAATGATTTAGGGAAACATTTGTAGAGAAAATGACAAGCTAATAGAGTATCATCAGATGTATAAGACATGAGTGACATTTGTTTGTTGTTTTCTTTGATGTTATCTGGGAGATAGAAAGCAATATAAATCTTAGAAGCTATCTGTCTGAACATTTTCTGAACACCCCTTTGGACTGAAGCCCAGTTTTGCTGAATGCATCACAGTGAAGTCTGGTTTGACTTCACTGGACTCTTTGCTCTAAAGTCTACCATGGATCCCTGACTAATATTCTTCTTTCTTTAGCATGTGCAAAGACATCCCACATTAGATAAAGATCAGGTTATATTTATGCTTTCAAAGTATTCTAATTATTCTCTAATTGTCTCACTGTGTTTGCGATGAAGTTTATGACGTCTTGACTTCCCCCCTTAGTAGTGTTTAATGTTTGTGTAATCTACAAATAGGAAGTAACAGTCTTCCTAGATTTTAAATTATTTGTTAAAGTGTGTTCTTTGCTTAGTTTTCTTGTGTGTGTGTGTGTGTGTGTGTGTGTGTGTGTGTGTGTGTATTCATTGAGGCATTGCCTCTCAGTCAAGCCTAAATCTCTCTGTTATGGTTAGTCTCCTTAGCCTGACTACTCTCAGTATTCCCTATGTTTTCCTTTGGAAAACGGAATTACAGTTATGTCCACTAACTTGGGTTCTGCATGTCTGTCCTGACATTTACATTACAAGCACTTTAACTGCTGAGCTGTATTCTCTGTCCTACTGAAAAGTGCTAGAGTCCAAATACTCCCTTCTGACCATAAAGAATGGAGTTACTTGTGACTGGTGATTGCCTGAACATATGAAGTAGATCGAAGAGGAGGGCCTGAAAATTAAATTCATGGTCTTATGAAGTCTCAAATTATCCAAAGTTTTGCAGTAAACTATGTGAATTCTGGTTGTCACACTGTAAACCATTTATACCTTGGTGACAATATGGGTTCAATTGTAAACTAATGCAATAATGCAAATACCAAAATGCAGTAACTCATGTAGAGCTTTTTGTTACTCAGTGAAGTTACAAGTATTGATTTTTATTATCAATTTATTTTCCTTTTATTGAAAATAACTTTTCTCACATGATATATTCTTTATGTTTTCCCCTCCTTCTAAACCCAAACCTATTCCCTTGCCATCCAGTTTCACCCACTCTCTGTCGCTCATTAGAAACAGACCTCTATGGGGTGATAATATAATGTAATGTAATAAATAATATTATAGTATAATATAATCAATAAATAAAAAAAACTAACACACTGTGACAGAACACAACAAACAGGAAAAAAAAGAGGCACAAAAAGGCACAAGCAACAATGAACCACTCATCTGGACACTGAAAAATTACTTACAGACAATAAACAGGAAGCCATAATATATACAAAGATCTGCTGCAGACGCTGGTCCTGTGCATGCTGCCTAAGGCCCTGTGAATTCATATGAGCTTTGATCATGTTGATTTACAGTGCCTTGTTTTCTTGGTGTCTTCTATTTTCTATGGCTCTTACACTTTCTGCCTCCTCTTCTCAGGGTTCCCCTGAGACCTGAGGGGCAGGGATTTGATAGAAACATCACTTTCAGGTTTAATGTTCCAAGTTCTTTCATTCAACTTCATATTTTTCATTAAAAAAATTAAGTTGGGGACTGGCGGGACCAGTGGGACCAGGTAATCCAGGCCCTGCATCCCAGTACCTGGGGATTGCCTGGGGACTGCCACAGAGCCTCCAAACTAGGCAGAAGCCATTCACCCCAGATCCCAGGTCTTCTCTTCCACCAAAGGGACCAGGGGATGGGGTGGGATACTATGCACCCCAGATTCCTGGTCTTCTTCTCCACCCACAGGACCAGGACTAAGACCAGGAAGAGAAGAAATACCAGAGTATTGGACTTGCTTGCACCCACCAAAAGGGAAATCTGGTCCCCTAACCACCAGAAAAGTAAGGGGCACTTTCTGCACCCACTAGAAGAAGAGATAGTAAAGAGACAATACAAAAACACACTCAGCAACAGAAAAACAAATATGACACCACCAGATTCTAGATACTCCATACCAGCAAGACTCCAACATTCCATTGCAAATTAAGCAGAAGAGAATGACCTTAAAAACAACTTCATGGAAATGATAGAGGCCCTACAAGAAGATATAGGAAAATCCCTCAAAGAAATGGAGGAAAAAAACAAATAAAAAATGCAAGAAATGGAAGAAAAAACAAACTAAAAAATTCATAAAATGCAACAAAGGGATGAAAAGATAAACCAAAAATTGCAAGAAACAATTAAAACAGAACAAGGGTTGAAAACTGAAATAGAGCCAATTAAAAAAAAAAACACAATCTGAAGAAAGGCTGGAAATAGAAAAGCTAAGCTGGGCAAATGGTCAGGTACTACCGATATAAGCATTACCAACAGAATAAGAGAGATGGAAGAGAGAATCTCAGGTGTTGAAGACACACTAGGAGAAATTGATTCATCAACCAAATAAAATCTAAGTCCAACAAATCCCTAACACAAAACATCCAGGAAATATGGGACATCATGAAAAGACCAAACCTAAGAATAATAGGTATAGAAGATGGTTAAGAAAACCACCTCAAAGGGGCAGAAAACATATTCAACAAAATAGAAGAAAACTTTGCCAACCTAAAGAAAGACATGCCAATGAAGGTACAAGAAGCTTACAGAACATCAAATAGAGTGGAAAAAAAAAAAGTTCCCTCGCCACATAATAATCAAGACCCCAAATATACAGAATAAAGAAAGAATATTAAGAGCAGCTAAGGAAAAAGACCAAGTGACATATAAAGGCAAACCTATCAGAATTACACCTGACTTCTCCTTGGAAACTCTGAAATCCAGAAGGTTCTGGATAGATATTCTACCAACACTAAGAGACCATGGATGCCAGCCCAGACTACTATACCTGGCAAAGCTTTCAATCACTATAGATGGAGAAAACAAGATATTCCATGATAAAACTAGATTCAAGCAATACATATCCACTAACCCAGCCCTACATAAAGTTCTGGAACAAAAACTCCAACCTAAGGAAGTTAACTACAAAGAGAAAAACATAGGCATTAGATAATCCCACTTTACCAACAGCCAGAAGAAAAAGGGGTAGAATTTCACGCATACTTCCACCAACACCAACCACTCCAAATCAAAGAAGAATGGGCAATCAATCAGTGGTCATTAATATCCCTCAATATTAATGGCTTAACTCATCCATAAAAAGACACAGGCTAACAGAATGGATTCGAAGACAGAACCCATCCTTCTGCTGTATACAAGAAACACACCTCACCCTCAAAGACAGACATTACCTCAAAGTTAAAGGTTGGGAAAAGATTTTCCAATCAAATGGACCCAAGAAACAAGCAGGGGTAACAATCCTAATATCTAACAAATTAGACTTTAATATAAAATCAATCATAAGTGATGATGATGAAGGAAATTATTACATAATCATCACAGGAGAAATCCACCAAGATGAAGTTTCAATTCTGAACATCTATGCCCCATATACAAAGGCATCCATGTTCATAAAAAGAAACATTACTAAAACTCAAATCACATATAAAGCCCCATACATATATAGTGGGAGACTTCAACGCCCCATTCTCACCACTAGACAGGAATACCAGAAAGAAACTTAACAAAGAAGCAAAGGGTCTAATAGAAGTTATGACCCAAACGGGATTAACCGACATCTATAGAACATTCTGTCCACATAAAAAGGAGTATACCTTCTTCTAACCACCACATGGAACCTTCTCAAAAATCGAGCACATACTTGGCAACATATCAAATCTCAACAGGTACAAAAAATCGGAATAGCTCCATGCACCTTATCAGACCACCATGCTTTAAAATTATAATTCAACAACAATACAAATTGCTGAAACCCTACAAAATCATATAAGTTGAATAATGCACAATTACACCATTCCTGGGTCAATGAAGAAATAAAAAAAGAAATTAAAGACTTCCTATAATTCAATAAGAATGAGGACAAAACATACCCAAACTTATGGGATACTTTGAAAGCAGTGCTACGAGGGAAGTTCATAGCACTAAGTCCCCAAATAAAGAAATTGGAGAATAGTTGCATTAAAGAAAAACAGCACAACTGAAAGCTCTAGAACACAAAGAAGCAAACACACCCAGGAGGAGTAGACACCAGGACACAATCAAATTGAGGGCTTAAATCAATAAAGCAAAAACTAGGAAAACAATACAAAAAATCAATGTAACAAATAGTTGGTTCTTTGAGAAAATCAACAAGATAGACAAACCTTTGTCCAAACTTACCAAAAGACAGAGTTTGAACATGCAAATTAACAAAATCAGAAATGAAAAGGGGGTTGCTCAGCCTCCTTGGCAAGAAGAAGAAGAGGCTCCGGGTTGACAAATGGTGGGGAAACAGAAAGGAACTGGCCACTGTCTGAACCATCTGCAGCCATGTTCAGAACATGATCAAGGGAGTCACGCTGGGCTTCCGCTACAAGATGAGGTCTGTGTATGCTCACTTCCCCATCAACGTCGTTATTCAAGAGAATGGGTCTTTGGTTGAAATACAAAATTTCTTGGGTGAAAAGCACATCCACAGGGTTCAGATGAGGACAGGTGTTGCTTGTTCTGTCTCTCAAGCCCAGAAGGATGAGTTAATCCTTGAAGGAAATGATATTGAACTTGTTTCAAACTCAGCAGCTCTGATTCAGCAAGCCACAACAGTTAAAAACAAAGATATCAGGAAGTTTTTGGATGGTATCTATGTGTCTGAAAAGGGAACACTGCAGCAGGCTGATGAGTAAGACCTAAGTTACCCAGTTCCAGAAACAAGATCCTGAATTTAAGTATAATTTGGGATGTCTTTTGGGACAATAAAAGGCTTGTATTGAAAAAAAAGGAAATGAAAAGGGGGACATAACAACTTACACTGAGGAAATCCAGTGAATCATTAGGTCATACTTTGAAAACCTTTACTCCACAAAATTTGAAAATCTAAAGGAAATGAACAATTTTCTGGATAGACATCACTTGCCAAAATTAAATCAAGAAAAGATAAACAATTTAAATAGACCTATAACCCCAATGGAAATAGAAGCAGTCATCAAATTCTTCCAACCCAAAAAAAGCCCAGGTCCAGATGGCCTCAGTGCAAATTTCTACCAGAAATTCAAAGAGCACCTTATACTATTCTTCTCAAAGTATTCCACACAATACAAGGAGAAGGGTCTTTGCCAAACTCTTTCTACAAGGCTTCAATAACCTTGATAACTAAGCCACACAAAGACACAAACAAGAAAGGGAAATTCAGGCCAATATCCCTCATGAAAACTGTTGCAAAAATACTCAACAAAATACTGGCAAATTAGATCCAAGACTCTGCTCTCACCTCTAGACAGGACCTCCAGACAGAAACTTAACAAAGAAACAAAAGAACTAATAGAAGTTATGACCCAACTGGGTTTAACAGATATCTATAGAACATTCCACCCAAATACAAAGGGATATACCTTCTTCTCGGCACCACATGGAACCTTCTCTAAAATTGACCACATAATAGGAAACATTGCTAATCTCCACAGATACAAAAAATTGGAATAATCCCCTGTATCTTATCAGACCACCATGCATTAAAATTAGAATTCAGCAATAACACAAATCGCAGAAACCCTACAAACCCATGGAGATTGAACAATGCACAATTGCACCATCCCTGGGTAAAGGAAGAAATAAAAAAAGAAATTAAAGACTTCCTCGATTTCAATGAGAATCAATACACAACATACACAAACTTATGGGACACTTTGAAAGCAGTGCTGAGAGGAAAGTTTATAGCACTAAGTGCCCACATGAAAAAACTGGAGAACAGTCATATTAGAGAATTAATAGCACAGCTGAATGTCCTAGAACAAAAAGAAGCAAACTCACCCAGGAGGAGCAGACGCCAGGAAATAATCAAATTGAGGGAGGAAATCAATCAAGTAGAAACCAGGAAAACACTGAGAAGAATCAATGAAACAAAGAGTTGGTTCTTTGAGAAAATCAACAAAATAGACAAACCTCTGTCTAAACTAACCAAAAGACAGAGAGAGAGCATGCTGATTAACAAAATCAGTAATGAAAAAGGGGACATAACAACTGACTCTGAGGAAATCCAGAGAATCATCAGGGCATACTTTGAAAATCTGTACTCCACAAAATTTGAAAATATAAAGGAAATGGACAATTTCCTGGATAGATATCACTTGCCAAAACTAAATCAAGAGCAGATAAACAATCTAAACAGACCTATAACCCCTAATGAAATAGAAGCAGTCATCAAAAGTCTCCCAAAAAAAAAAGCCTCCCTCCCAAAAAGCCCAGGCCCAGATGGCTTCAGTGCAAAATTCTACCAGAAATTCAAATAAGAGCTAATTCCAATACTCCCCAAAGTATTCCACACAATAGAAGCAGGAGGCTCACTGCCAAACACTTTTTACGAGGTTACAATTACCTTGATACCCAAGCCACACAAAGACACAACTAAGAAAGAGAACAATAGACCAATTTCCCTCATGCACATCGATGCAAAAATACTCAATAAAATACTTGCAAACCGGATTCAAGAATACACCAGAAAAATCATCCACCATGATCAAGTAGGCTTCATCCCAGGAATGCAGGGATGGTTCAACATTAGAAAATTTATCAATGTAATCCACCATATAAACAAACTGCAAAAGAAAAACCACATGATCATCTCACTAGATGCTGAAAAAGCCTTTGACAAAATCCAGCACCCCTTCATGATAAAGGTCCTAGAGAGATCAGGGATAACAGGAACATACCTGAATATAATAAAAGCAATATACAGTAAACCAACAGCTAACATCAAACTAAATGGAGAGAAACTCAAAGCAATTCCTCCAAAATTAGGAACAAGACAAGGCTGTCCACTCTCTCCATATCTCTTCAATATTGTATTGAAGTTCTAGCTACAGCAATAAGACAACAAAAGGAGATAAAGGGGATACAAATAGGAAAAGAAGAAGTCAAACTTTCACTATTTGCAGATGATATGATTGTTTACATAAGTGACCCAAAAAACTCCGCAAGGGAACTCCTAGAGCTGATAAACACCTTCAGCAATATGGCAGGATACAAGGTAAACTCAAAAAAATCAGTGGGCCTATTATATACAGATGATGAAGTGACTGAGAAAGAAATCAGAGAAACATCACCCTTTACAATAGCCAAAAACAGCATCAAATATCTTGGGATAATGTTAACCAAGGAAGTGAAAGACCTGTATATCAAGAACTTTGTGTCTTTAAAGAAAGAAATCAAAGAGGATACCAGAAAATGGAAAGATCTCCCATACTCTTGGATTGGTAGGATCAACATAATAAAAATGGCAATGTTGCCAAAAGCAGTGTACAGATTCAATGCAATCCCTATCAAAATTCCATCACAATTCTTCAAGGACCTGGAAAAAACATTAATCAACTTTATATGGAAAAACAAAAGGCCCAGGATAGCTAAAACATCCCTATACAATAAAGGAACTTCAGGAGGCATCACCATACCTGACTTCAAGCTCTATTATAGAGCTATAGTCCTGAAAACAGCTTGGTATTGGCACAAAAATAGGCAGGTAGACCAATGGAACCGAATTGAAAACCCTAATTTTAACCCACACACCTATGAACACTTGATTTTTGACAAAGTAGCTAAAACTGTACAATGGAAAAAAGAAAGCATCATCAACAAATGGTGCTGGCACAACTGGGTACAGGTATGCAGACGACTGCAGATAGATCCATGTTTATGGCCTTGTACAAAACTTAAGTCCAAAATGACCAAAGATCTCAACATAAATCCAGCCACACTGAAACTTTTAGAAGAGAAAGTGTGAGATACTCTTCAACAAGTTGGTACAGGAGACCACTTCCTAAACATAACACCAG
Organism: Mesocricetus auratus; assembly: GCF_017639785.1. Taxonomy (NCBI): domain Eukaryota; kingdom Metazoa; phylum Chordata; class Mammalia; order Rodentia; family Cricetidae; genus Mesocricetus; species Mesocricetus auratus. The sequence continues at coordinate 142,191,327 of NW_024429266.1, read as the reverse complement.
TGGCGCAAACACTGAGATCGACAATTAACAAATGGGACCTCCTGAAACTAAAACGCTTCTGTAAGGCAAAGGACACAGTCAACAAGACAAGAAGGCAGTCCACAGAATGGGAAAAGATATTCACTAACCCCACATCTGACAGAGGGCTAATCTCCAAAATTTACAAAGAACTCAAGAAGCAAGTCTCCAAAACACCAAATGATCTAATTAAAAGGTGGGGTACAGATCTAAATAGAGAATTCTCAACAGAGGAGGCTAAAATGGCCAAGAGACACTTAAGAAAGTGCTCAACATCCTTAGCCATCAGGGAAATGCAAATCAAAACAACTCTGAGATACCATCTTACTCCTGTCAGAATGGCTAAAATCAAAAACACTGAAGACAATTTATGCTGGAGAGGATGTGGAGAGAGGGGAACTCTACTCCACTGCTGGTGGGAGTGCCAACTCGTACAGCCTCTTTGGAAATCAGTGTGGAGATTCCTCAGGAAAATGGGAATTAATCTACCGCAAGACCCAGCAATTGCACTCTTGGGCATCTATCCAAATGAGGCAAATTCATACAACAAGGCCATCTGCTCCAATATGTTCATAGCAGCATTATTTGTAATATCCAGAACCTGGAAGCAACCTAGATGCCCCTCAACTGAAGAGTGGGTGGAGAAAATGTGGTACATTTACACAATGGAGTATTACTCAGCAGAAAAAAAACAATGGAATCTTAACATTCGCAGGTAAATGGATGGCACTGGAGGAAGCCCTCCTGAGTGAGGTAACCCAGTCACAAAAAGACAAACATGGTATGTACTCACTCATATATGGTTTCTAGAGAGTCTGGGAAACAGGAAAGAACCTAAAAGATATGCATATATGCATAGTACCCAAGAGAAGAGGATTGAGACAAGATCCTCTGAATGGATGGGGAACACAGTGAGGGGTAAGGGGGAGTGGGAGCTGGGAAGAAGAGAGGGGGAGAAGAGAAAGACAGAGTAGGTCATGGGGGAACAGGAAGTTGAGTGGGTGGGGCTCGAATAGGGGGAAGAGGGAATCATAGGTTAGAAGACAGATCAGGCACCAGAGTGACCTCCAGTGATCTAAAGGGATAACACCAATTGACAAGCTAAGTAATAGTGGAGAGACCACCTCGAATGCCCATTCCTGATAGTGAACTAGATGTCTATACCTATCTGGGAGCCTTCATCCAGTGGCTGATGGAAGCAGAGGCAAACACACAGTTAAACACTGAACTGAACCCAAGGAGCCCTGTGGCAGAGAGAGAGGAGTGATGAGCAAATTGGCAAAGAATGGGCTGGCAAAACCAGCAGAGACAGCTGATCTGAACAGGGGAGAGCTCTTGGACCCCAGACTGACAGCGGGGAGGCTAACATGGGACTGATCTGGACCCCCCCAAATGTGAGTGTCAGTGAGAAGGCCTGGGCAACCTAAGGGGCCTTGAGCAGTGAATCAGTGTCTATCCCTGGAATACAAACAGTCATTGTGTGCCCATAGCACAAAGAGGGATGCTCTCTCAGCCTGGACTCTTAGGGGAATGCCTAGACCCTACCCGGAGTGAAATGACAGACTCTAGATATCCCCTATGTGGAAGGAATTGGCAATAGGGTGGGAGGCTGGGGAGGAAGGGGAGTGCGGGAGGAGGGGAGGGAGAGGGAACTGGGATTGACATGTAAAACAAGCTATTTAAAATTAAAATAAAAAATGATACAAAAAATTAGATCCAAGAACACATCAGAAAACTCATCTACAATGATCAAGTAGGCTTCATCCCAGACATGCAGGGTTGGTTCAACATACTAAAATCCATCAATGCAATGCATCACATAAACAAGCTGGGAAAAGAAAATCACAGGATCATCTCACTGGTTGCTGAAAAAGCCTTTGACAAAATCCAACACCCCTTCATGATAAAGGTCTTGGAGAGATCTGGGATAACAGGAACTTACCTGAACATAATAAAAGCTATATACAGCAAACCAACAGTCAACATCAGAATAAATGGAAAGAAAATCAACGCAATTCCTCTAAGATCAGGAACAATCTCTCCATACCTTTTCGATATTTTACTTTAAGTTCTAGCTAGAGCAATGCGACAACAACCAGAAATCAAGGGGATACAAATTGGAAAGAAAGAGGTCAAACTTTCACTATTTGCAATAGATATAATAGCTTACATAAATGACCCAATAAACCCTACCAGGGAACTCCTGAAGCTGATAAACACTTTCAACAAAGTGGCAGGATACAAGATCAAGTCAAGAAAATCAGTAGCCCTACTATATACAGATGATAAAAGGACTGAGAAAGAAATCAGAGAAACATCACTCTTTACAATAGCCACAAACAACATAAATTATCTTGGGTAATGCTAACCAAACAAGTGAAAGACATGTATAGCAAGAACTTTGAGTCATTAAAGAAAGAAATTAAAGAAGAGACCAGAAGGTGGAAAGATCTCCCATGCTCTTGGATAGGTAGGATCAACATAGTAAAAATGGCAATATTACTGAAAGAAATGTACAGATTTAATGCAATCTCCATTAAAATCCCAGCACAATACTTCACAGACCTTGAAAGAACAAGAATCAATTTTGTATGGAAAAACAAAGGCCCAGTATAGCCAAAACAACCTTATTCAACACAGCAACATCTGGAGGCATCACCATCCCTAACTTCAAGCTCTATTATAGAGTTGTAGTGCAGAAAACAGGTTTTTGTTGGCACAAAAATAGACAGGTAGACCAATGAAATCAAATTGAACATCCTGATATTAACCCATACATGTATGAACATCTGAGCTTTGAAAAAGAAGCTAAAAATATACAATGGAAAAATGAAAGCATCTTCAACAAATGGTGCTGGCATAACTGGATGCTGGCATGTAGAAGGATGTAGATAGATGCATGTCTATCTCCATAAACAAAACTTAAGTCCAAATGGATCAAAGACCTCAACATATATCCAGCCACACTGAACCTGTTAGAAGAGAAAGTGGGAGGAACCCTTGAAGTAATTGGTCCTGGAGACCACTTCCTGAACATAACTCCAGTAGCACAGACACCAAGATCAACAATTAATAAATGGGACCTCCTGAAACTGATAAGCTTAAGGTAAATGACATAATCAGCAAGACAAAAAGGCAACCCACAGATAGGGTAAAGATATTCACTAACCCCGCATCTGACAGAGGGCTGATCTCCAAAGTTTGCAAAGAACTCAAGAAGCAAGTCTCCAAAAACACCAAAGGATCCATTAAAAAAACGGGGTACAGAACTACATAGAGAATTCTCAATAGAGGGACTAAAATTGCTGAGAGACACTTGAGAAATTGTTCAACATCCCTAGCCATCAGGGAAATGCAAACCAAAACAAGTCTGCGATACTATCTCACTCCTGTCAAAATGGCTAAAATCAAAAACTCCACCAACAGTTTATGCTGGAGAGAATGTGGAGAATGGGTAACATTCCTACACTGCTGGTGGGAGTGCTGACTTGTATAGCCACTTTAGAAAACAGTATGTGTATGGAGATTCCTCAGGAAAACCAGAATCAGTCTACCGCAGGACCCAGCAATTCCACCCTTAGGCATATACCCAAAAGATGAACACTGATACAACATGGATGTCTGTTCCACTATGTTCATAGCAGCATTATTTGTAATAGCCAGAACCTAGAATCAACCTAGATGCACCTCAACTGAAGAGTGGATAGAGAAAATGTGGTATATTTACACAGCGGAAAAAAAAACAATGGAATCTTGAAATTTGCAGGCAAATGGATGAGGTAATCCAGTCACAAAAGGAGAGTCATGGTATGTACTCACTCATTTATGGATTTTTGGCATGAATCAGGGGAGTGCTAGCATGCAATCCCACTGACAGAGAGTCTTGTAACAGAACCTTCATCCAGCGACTGATGAAAGCAGGGGCAGATACCCACAGACTAACACTGTACTGAACTCTTGGAATCCAGTGTCAGAATGATAAAACTGATGGGCAAAGGAGTTAAGAGTGGGCTGGTTTAAATCATAGATACAGTTGACCTGAACAAGGGGGAGCTCTTGGCCTCCAGATTAATGGCTGTGTGGAAAGCATGGGACTGACCCAGACCCGCTGAATGTTGGTATCAGTGAGGAGGTCTAGGTAATCTATGGGCCCTTGGGTAGTATTTATCCCTGGTGTACAAATAGGCTTTTTGTCCCCATGCCACAATATGGGAAGCTCTCTCAGTTTGGGAGAGTTTCTAGGCCCTGCCCTGGATGAAATGACAGTTACTGAAGATCCACCATGGAGGGCCTCTCCCTCCCTGGGGATCAGATTGGATATTGGGTAGGGGCCTGGGGGACCTGGTGGTGAGGGTGCAGGAGGAGGGGAGGGATAGGGAGCTGGGATTGACATGTGAAACAAGATTGTATCTACCCTAAATAATAATAATAATAATGATAAAAAGAAAAGAAATACGGTATTTACAAACAGCAAGAAATCAGAGAGTAAGAAATGAGGAATGACTCAATACATATGCAAGTCATTGAAAATAAAAATATGCACAAGGCAAAAGAAAAAATATATTATAATTAATCAATGTTTTGTTTATTCTGTGTTAAACTAATGTTGGCTTACACTAACTGAGTAAATGTAAATGTTTTATGAGAAAGAGCATAAAAATTCCTGGTATAACTGAGTTGTGATCAAAATTTAAAAAGAAAAATTAAAAATGAAAGAAGAAATAATGGGAAGCAAAACCAGTGGTGGGGTAAATGTGAAGTAGATGAGTCCCTGAGAGCTGTACTAGCTTTCAGATAATAGGAAAAGTGGGATATTTTGGCCTTTGAGTGTTAGGTTACAGCTCTTAGTACTTGGCTGGCCATGGCATAGAGAAGAGGATAATGCAGTTCCACCTTCCAAAACCTGAGATACCAGTGGAGAATATCAGCTGATTTGACAGAGCAATAATAACAGGTATATAGAGTGGTTAATTAGAGATCTGTGAGCCTCTCTAACAGTGCTGGATGCTTCATAGCTATCATAGCAAAGAAATTTGGGAGCATCAGGTGGGGATATGCTTGTCCCACTTTCCTTTCTGTAGCTATGGTAAAACACCCAGGCCAAAAACAACTTAGGAAAGGAAAAGAGTTACAGCCCATCATTTTTGGAAGTCAGAATAGAAAGGCAAACAAGAGTTTCCAGAAGAATTCACAGAAGAATGGTGATTATTAGTTCACTTAATTATGCTCATACTTAAGTTACTCTCTTATGTAAACCCAGTCCACCCGCCTGGGGAATGGCAGGACCCACAATCACCTGGACCCTACTGCATTGTTTGATATTCAATTTAATCAAGACTGACAATCCTACAGGCCAATTCTTCTGCTAACATGTATTTCTCAGATACCTGTAGGCTGTGTGTGTCAAGGTGAAAATGAAAACTAACCAGGACTATGTCCCTTGAGGTAAGGGAACATTACAAGTTTCCAAGAAGGTACTAGGTAAGCACAACAGAAAAATCTATGAATCATGTGTTCAGCTATGGACTGTTTGAAGAATGTAAAAGGGAGCCTTAGAAGCTAAATAAATAAACCAAAAATACAAAACTAGTCTTGACAGAAGCAGGCTGATAGGGGTGGTCCATAGCCAGTTCCTCCTAACACATAGTTCACTGTTTTGACAGAGGATGAGGTTGAGGGTTAGAAGATACCTGATGCCACTCATTTCAAAGCACAAGTGTTTCAGCCTACATTATTAATTTCAGTCTGCATGTTTATATTAAACCAGGATTATGAAATTGAAAATTCTGAGTCCTTACACAAAGTGGACCATCCCACCCTTCCAACCCAGTTTCTGAAAATAATGTCCACAAGTGAAACAAATATAAATTAAAGAACTCCTGTGATTTTTCCTCCTTATAACCCCAAGGAAAATAATTTTACACCAGCTATTCAGCCTAATGAAAGCCATTATTGTTGCATGAAGTAGACAACACATTTAAGCCTCCCTTTGATGTTTACAGTGGTGTTGTTCCTTCTTCCACAGCTAATCAAACTGTGCAATAATCAGGTACAAGCAAGGTGACAAATCTCTAGGCTTCCCAAGAAAAGTGTAAATGACCTCCGACTTGCAAATTGGATAATTATTTTATGCTACATCATTAGCTATAAAATCTTCAGACTTAAATTGACAGAAAAGTGCAAGCCTATCACTTGCAAATGATGCACTAACATCTCTCAAGGACATATTATAAATGAGCCACAAAAGAATCATTTCTTTAATTTTTCTTGCAGTTTTACTATACTCTGATCATAAATATAATAGTTTTTGGTTGCAGAAGATGTAAGAACATTATAGGAAACCACATAGAAGGAAATAATGATAGAAGCCCACCACCAGGGATAATTGCTATCAACATATGGAGTATTTAAGCATATACATTGATGTACTATTTTATTTTCAGTTATATTTATTTACTTGTGTATGTGCACATGTGAGCATGCACACGTACATACCACAAAGCAGTTGTGAAGGTCAGAGTACCTGTGGGAGTAAGTTTTCCCCATCTATTATGTAGGTTCTCACGGATACAACTGATATTTTCAAGATTGGTGGCAAGAGTTTATTCAGTGTGCAATCTCACTGGCCATGGTTTTATTTTAATTTTATCAGTTTCTCCAACAATCCTTCTATCCATCAATGCATACATTCATCATTTCATACTTGCCAAATGTTATCTGGGTAGCACTATTCTACTCAGTGGAAACAGACATGAAGAAGATGAACTTCTGTCTGGTTAAGATGAAAATATTCTAAGAGGGAGATGTTTAGTGAACAGAACATTAAACAGTTTTCATCTTCAGTTGTACCCTACGTACCACATAGTATCTTTGCAATCTCTGGATTCAGGTGGAACTTACCACAGTGACTAACATTTTTACAAGAAGAAGGAGGAAGATAGGTATACAGAATGACATTACTGTGTCCCAAAAAGATAGAGGAAATCACCAGAGTTATTGAGTCACAAATGATTGGGGAGTATTACATTCCAAGACACAAAGAAAAGTTCTCCTTAAAGCACACACAACCCAGTTATACAATGATGTGAGGCTTAGTAGTTTCATAACTATGAGGTCTAATCTTTATGTTCAAAACTACATTTGTCTGTCATAACTTTTCACCTTAGAAAATAAAGACATGGTTTGAAACTAATCTGTTTGCCCTGTGCTTGTGTGGTGAGGTATGGATGTGTAAGTGTGTGTGTGTGTGTGTGTGTGTGTGTGTATGTGTGTGTGTGTGTGTACATATATGCCAGTTTGTGTTAGTTTGCCTGTGCATGTGGAAGCCAGAGGACAGCTTCAGGTGTTTGTCAGAATCTGATCACCTGAAATTAAATCATTTAAACATAAAATTTTTAATTTTTATATTACTACTACTATTATTGTTTATTATTATTATTATTATTATTATTATTATTATTATTATTATTATTAGTGTGTGTGTGGATGTGGGCATGCAACAACAAATTCAGAGAATTTGAAAACACCACTTTTTTATTTTACAGGTGCTCACAATTAATAGATTATCAGAAGAGAGTTTTGAACAATGTTACAACTGTTGGAATTTTGGAAAATTTTAGAGATAGACTAAATTGTCATTTGCATTATGAAATCAACAAAGGATTGAAGAAATACTGTGTATGTGCATATTTGAGTACATTCTTGGAAGTGTGATAATTAATTTTGACTGTCAACTTGATCATTTAAAAAATTCCCAGGCTATCTGTGAAACAATGAGACATAACATGGGTATAGATATTATGGTGTTTTTTAATTATTAACTGATTGGAGTTGGCATATTGTGGGAAGCACTAGCAAAGGGCTGGGGCCTAGAGTGAAGATGAAGAGAAAGAAGAGAGACATAGATGAGCACCAGCATTCATCTCTCTATGCTTCTTGGTCAACAGCAAAGTGAACAAGTAGCCTCAAGTTCCTGTAGCCACAGCCTCCAGCAGTTTCTACCACCATGCCTTCCTGTAAGCATGGATTGTATTTCAATATCCATTAATCAATACAAATCTGTCTTGTTTAAGTTGATCCTAGGCTGGTATTTGGTCACATGTTGGGAAAAGTGGTTACCACATATATAAACAATCTTCTTAATTGGTCTAGATAACAAAAAGCAGGAGTCATATATAGGGAGAAATGCTGGGAGGTCAGAGGGAAGGAGCAAGCCACAGCACACCTTACCTCCTTAGAGTCTCAGTAGACGAGAGGCATTTCCTGTTTCTCCCTGCTTATAACATGTTTCTGCCCTGCCATCTCACTTCCTGTCAGTCTGTATAGACCTCCAGACCTCTATGGTTAGCTAGTGGCAACCTCCATTCCCTGACCCCCATACAGGCTTTATTTGTTCAAGCAGGATATCACCATGGATTTTCATGTGACTGAGCCTTGATGTGTCTCTTGAGAACTGCTCCAAATTCCTGCAATCATATGCTTCTTTTGTAAGGATATTTGTGAACCATCTCAGAAGATTTGAGTCTCCTTCCAGTCTTGGGAAGTTTAGCTATAGAGTTTCTAAGGCACTTTTGATTTTACATCTAAACAACAATATCCCATAGATTCCAAGTATAAACTTTTATCATGATTTCATTGGTTTCAATAAAGAAATCTGCTTGTCCCATCAGTACCTCATATGAAAGAATGTCATTTCTCCTAGCTATCAATCTTGATTATGTAGCTAGGTCTAATGACAGATTCGAACAGGAGCTTACAATATAAGAATAGTTTTCAACAGAATAAGCAGTCACTTGATTTTATTGATAAAAGTATTTAGAAATTCAGGTGTTATAACTTAGTTAAATTGTCCCATTCACTAAGGCACTCAGGACAGAACACGACAAACTCCCTCCAGATAGGTGATCTCCAGACACTGAAATGAGCAAATAAATGATATCTCAATTGATTTAATCTCAGTTGATTTCAAGCATAGTGTGAATCTAGTCGAAAGAGAATATAAAATAATTTGGAGTTTGACATTCAATAAGGGGACCAGAGAAATTATTCTGTGGTTAATAGCAGTCACATTTACATAGGACCTGGTTTCACTTCCTGTTTCTCACTCTGTGTAGTTCACAACAGTCTAGACTTCAGCTCCATTGATCAGGTGCTTCTTCTGACCTATGAGGGCACCTACACATGCACATGTATGCTCATACCACCCACACACACAGCACACATGTATATACACACCTATATATATATATATGCACACATACCCATATACACTAACACATTATATATGCACACGTATACATATACACTAACACACATGCACATGAGCACACGTGCACGCACGCACACACACACTCACAGACATGGACACACAAACCTTTTAGCATAGAAATTTGACTGAGACAGAAAAAATTCTACCAGGTTTCTCAAACAGACACAACTCTGCCTAAGCAGCTTTACCAGATCGCTTTATAGAATTGTAAAATAAGGATGGTTCACTTTGTTAGAGACTGTGAGCTTTGTGCTCAGATTCTCTCGGGAGCTCAGTTACTCTTGTCATCCTGTTCTTTGTTGTATGTATTTCCTGAATAGCAAATGTATACACAAAATTATGAAAATATGACAAAAACTTAAATCTTCCCATCATAACAACATAAACAAGAAGATTAAATGGCTTGTTTGGGTATGCTTTATTCCTATTCTTTGCTTTGATTAGAACAGCTTAGTGAATGCAAACCCCCACTTTCTCACTTCTATGCCATCTGGGTAGGCATACCCAATTAGCACATGTTGAAATCTAGCAACACCTTTTCTAGTGTTTTAAACTTTTGGCAAGCTATAAAAGTTACTGTGTCGTACAAAAGCTCATTTGGTACATTAAGGATGATTTGCGGTATGGATTTATCATATGGAATGATCATTTACCAAGTGTACTGAGAACACAGACAGCACAATCAAATTTGGAAAGATCAGTTTAAATAAACATTATTGTATAAGTACTAGGATTGATCTACTCCATCTCTTTCAAGGAGTTCTTTCTCCATTCTACTACAAGATCAATAAAGAGTTTGGTCCTTAAAAAACTTGCCTTGGTCTAAGATGATCTTTTCAGTGACATTGCATCAATTCTCAAAGGAAATTCTAGACAGGATGAAGGCTCATATAATACAATGCAACATTTTATGAAATTGAAATTTTCTGATTCCAATGCCTTCCTCATTGTGCTAACTGCTCAGAAATAATTGCTTTTCTTAATGTGTGTGTATGTAAAGTAATAACATTTATTATATATAATACAGTTTATATCCTTGCATTCAAATGCATTGGCTAAGCAGTGTATCTGCAATTAAGTTAAGAAGAAGACAGCTACACTGCTGTTCCATGCCAAGCAGCCGTAGTGGGCACCAAAGCTAGCCACCCTGAACACTTCCTGTTCTCAAGTCAAATTTCAAGCATTTGAGTCAATAGCTACATTGTTTTCAATAATCTAGGGTACAGTAGAAATAATTCTTCTTTGGAAGGCCAAGTTTACGTAACTCCTATGTGGGCTTCTATTCATTTCACCAAATCAGCTTTGAGAGTTATTTGTGTGAGCCTATAAGCAACAGAATATAACTTCTACATGCTTATAACTGCCGAATTGGCTGAGTCATGCATTCCTAAACACTTAAGTTGAAAATTAAGATCCCACAAAGAAAGGAGAGAACTAACTTCCAAAAGTTGGAGTCTGACCTGCCCACCTACACCATGGCACATGCACAATCACTCACATAAACACAATAACAGTTACAACTTTAAAAATAAAACATTTTAATGTTTACAAGAATGAGTTTTCATCTTCAAAACAACCTGCTGTTCCTGCTCATACAGTCATTTTGCACTCTGATGAGATTATGTTGCCCTTGATATCGAATTATACTCATGAAATAATTTAAGTTGTGCCTCATATTCTCCCTTATCTCTTTCATACACACAAACAGGTGAACAATAAGGAATTATTCTGGAATTACAAATATCTCAGTTGCTTAAGAAAGTAGTTTACCCAAAAATCCTTTGATATTTGGATAGATCCATATGAAACTATTCTTAAATATTCTGCTATTGTAAAGAACTATAATAAAGGCATACAAACATTCTTCATAAATATGTTTTAACTATTCAGTGTACATACAAGTCTGGATGCTTCTCAGTAATCCATGCACTTCTTTTTCAGTTTAAATCTGAACGCCTAAAAGCCAGTGTCTTGGATGTTACCCCATTACTATATATTACTTCAAAACTAGAATTCCAGTCATGTCAAATGGGTCTTGTTCTGTCCTCTGATCTGTGAGCATCATCTCTTCATTCACTGTAGTTTTTCCAGATGAATGATGGGATACAATCCTGTCCTATAGAATTGAGAGGCAAATAACATCATATGTTCAATAGCAGTACACATCTTGGATGACCAGAAAATTATACCTGTCTATTTGAAATTTGTGTGTGTGTGTGTGTGTGTGTGTGTGTAGAGAGAGAGAGAGAGAGAGAGAGAGAGAGAGAGAGAGAGAGAGAGAGAGAGAGAGAGAGAGAATATTCAGGTGCCTGAGGAAACCAGGAGAGGGTGCTGGATCCCTTAGAGTTAGATTACTGAGAGTTGTGAGCTATTCAGTATGGGTGCTGATAACAGAACTTCAGTCCTCTGCAAGATAAACAAGTGTTCTTAACTTCTGATCCATCTCCCCAGCTCCAACAACTAGATAATATATTTATTTCCACAATAATTTCTCAATCCCTTATCTCTTTCTTGGTATGAATTTTATTTTGGTCTTTGGTACAGTCCTCAAATGAAACTTATTTTATAATTAGACAAATTGTTAGAGTGTTTGTTATGAGAATTGAAATCTACAGTGTGACAAAAAGTAGCTATTTTTGAAAACTTGCTTAGTCAGGAAACATTTGATTTGCTGGTGTTGAAATGTCATTCTTAGAATTATCACCTTGTCAGATGTCACCTGAGGCTACGTGTGGTGAGTGGAATCAGCTTCCTGAGAATACAGATCATTCTGTCCCAAAAATGGTCAACCCATCTTGCAGTCCTGCTAAAGTCTAGTGTTAAAAGAGATGAGAAGGTCCACTAATGCAAACCATATCAATAGAGAAGTTTCCACATTTTTAAAGACACAGGAGCAGCATGAACCAGAGTGGTGGCTTAGTGAGTAAAGACTCTTCCCACCAAGCCAAATGACCTGACTAGGACCCTGAGGACCCAAGAGGTAGAATGGGAGAACAGAGTCCCACAGGTTGCTCATTACATCATGAAAATTCACACACATATACACAGAAATGAATGCTTGAATTTTTAAACTGATGATAGTTCAGTGTTTTGATTCTTTTTTTTTTTGAGGCAGGGTTTCTCTTTCTCTGTATTGTTTTGGAGCCTGTCCTGAAACTTGATCGGTAGACCAAGTTGGTCTCGAACTCACAGAGATTCACCTGCCTCTGCCTCCAGATTGCTGGGAGTGAAGGCATGTGCCACCAACGCCTGGCTGATAGTTCAGTGTTTCAAAGCAAAATTTATTTCCCATAATTTTTCTCCATTGTGTTTTAATGTTATCCATTACTATCTAGGATACAGTCTCACAGCTCTGAGATGTGTGCCCTGCATTGCTTTAAGAGGCATGTACACAAAACAACTGCAATATGTAAAAATTGGCCGAAGCACTTGGTTGAAATTAGCCATTTGTTGGCTAAGGTAACAGTCTCCCCACTCCACTACAGATGGAAATCCTCAAGCACATCAACAAAGCAATTTTTCTGTGGGGTGCCTGTTTTCTGATACTCTGAATACTTATGTAATGTGGACCCTGTTCAAAAGATTTTGTGCTGTAAATGAAGAAAGCCAAAACCTGAGTCCCCAAACTGAATGAAATGTGTTCATTCCTCCCACATCAAAGAGGTGTCAAAAAAGACTGTCAGTTTCATAATTATGTCTCATGAACAGATGGATGCTAAGGCATTCTGTGACATTTGAGAAGAAAATAATTTTAAAACCCTAAAAATATTAATAAAGGAACTTCTAAATAAAGTACATGTTCCAACACACAAGGAAAATATCACAAAGTAGGAATGGGCTTCTCAAAGTGACTAGAGACTCATTTGTCAGCTCAGCCTTTTCTATGTTTACAGTACACATGCCATCAGGTTTTACAGCAGGTCATAACAAAAGACAAACCTCTCAGTAAGGTTCTGGAAGAGCTTATGACTTTTAACATTGATGATTTTATGTAGTATCAATCTACAGTTTGCCCTAGCTTTGAATCAAACGCAGGAAGTAACCAATACAGTGAACAAGCTGAAAAACTGCAATAGGAAGTGTGTGTGTGTGTGTGTTCATGTATGTGTTTGTGTGTGTGTGTGTGTCTGTCCAATTTTCAACTTTTACTCTATTCATGTTTTAAAAGAGCAAGCAAGGCAGAATACTGGGATGTAACTCTCAAATAAAATTCCTTCTACAGCCTGAGGGCAACCTGGTTCTCTGAAGTTCCAGTGTATTGATAGGTGCTAAAGATTTCCATTCCCAGAGCCATCACACACTTTCACAACATTATATTTTCCCGACAGTGTTCTTCGGGATTGGCTGGGCAGGTAAGTACCACGACTTTAGGTGTAAATACTATACCTGAAAAGCAGAAAAAGGATATTTACTCATCATTTGTCCCTTTTTTATTTTATGTCAGTCTCAGAAAATTGAGGAAGAGAAAAAATAGAGAAAAATTTAAAGAATAAAGATAGATTTAAGCTTTAAAGAACAGCATCCAATACTGGCTGGGGCGGTGGTGGCACATGCCTTTAATCCCAGCACTCGGGAGGCAGAGGCAGGCGGATCTCTGTGAGTTCGAGGCCGGGCTGGACCGATAGCCTCCGAAACAATACAGAGAAACCCTGTCTCATAAAAACCAAAAAAAAAAAAAAAAAGAAAAAAGAAAAAGAAAAACTAGAGCACCAATACTGGCTGATTTTCATAGGAGCTCTGATTCATCCAGAACTGCTCTGCTGAGCATATAGTCCACAGATTTACACATCATACATTTTGTTCCTTTCTCATCTTTCTTATGTGCATGGTGTGACTATGTATGTATTCATGCCTTGCATATTTGGGTGCATATGTGTGCACACATCCATATGAAGACCTAAAGTTAATGTTGGAGTCATCCTAGATTACTCTTCCACTTTATTCCTTCAATGAGAGTCTTTCCCTAAATTCCAGAGCCTGTCAATTGGGGTTATTAGCTAGTTTCTGGTGAAGAACTCCTGTCTCCCACACTAAAGCTGGAATTATAGGCAGCTCACATCATTGGTCTGGCATCTCTGCTGATTTCAGTGGATTTGAATTTGTATTTTCATGCTTGGAGTTTGCCAAGTAAAAGATTTTCCTGAGAATGAATAATTACCCAAGTTGTTAACCAGTAAGCCAGTTCATCTACTACTTCTGAGAAGATGGAGATGAATATGATGGGGAAAATGTCTCCCACCTGCACTTTCATTCACCGCCATTCAATGCACTTCTGTAGCTCAGACCAGATTTGCATTTCTTGTTTATGATCATTCAGTGTTTCACAATCCTCTGTTATAGAAATTGGAGTTATATGTATCCTAGTGTTATGAGGCACTTGAGGGAGAATGTCATAGAAAGCAAGACACTGATCACTTTAAGACACTTGTCATAGTAAGATGTCTAACATAGCTAGTCACCAGTCACTTCAAGACATTGGACACAGTATGATACTGCTTATCCTTGAAAATGATACTGACTGTCCTTGTAAGTAAACTTCTCCAAGATTTTGTGTCCATTGGGTCAGGTAATCTGAGTCTTCGTGGTCTTATCTGCCATGTCTGTTTCCTTTGCACCTCGAAAGATGAGATAGGAGTGTACAGTAGGGAGGAACCCCATGGTTCAGGTTAGTTGTGAGCTGCTGAGAACTGAACTCCGGTCCTTTGCAAGAGCATGCTCTTAACAGTTGTGCCTTCTGACTATCTCCCAAACACTTATTTTATTATTTTTAATAACGGGTATGTGGCTGTGTCTGTTCAGGGGTTTGGCCACATGATAAGTGCAGGTGCTCTTGGATTTTCAAGAAGGTGTTTAGTTGTGAGCTACCTGACATGGTTGGGATCTAGGAACTGAATGCAGGTCCTCTACAAGAGCCAAATGTGTTCCTAATCACTGGTCATTTCTATAGACAATAAAAAGATAATTATCAAATTTAGTGGTAAAATATTTTAGTACTAAGCAATCTAAAAGATTTTCTTTTAGTTTCTTGCTTTCTGTTAGTTTTCATATGATTCTTGGATTTTGTTTGCAGACAATGTTAAAGCCTGCATGGCGGGTTTACCTATCTTGTGCAGATTGTGAATGTCATCAGACTTTTTCACATCATACATTGATTTTTAAGCCTATATTCTATTTTTATTTTAGGACTGTGACTGCTTCATTGATTTTTCTTGTATCTGTGAGGTGCCATTGTGTAGTTTATCATTTGCTGATTTTTAACTTTTCTTAAATTTATCTATTTAAAATGGTGGCATACAGTAGAACTGTTCTTTGCTGTTTTAAAAAACACTAACCGAGATTTGTAGAAGAAAAGAAAGAAAGCTGAAAGCTGGGGATGAGCCACAAAGGAAGCAAGGATAAGGAGCAGTGGTGGGATGATGGTGGAGCTGAACTCTGGGTACTCGATGGAGACAGAGGCAGTTAAGGTGAAGTTGATGGATGGATCCTCAGTTATTTATCCATTTGAGAAAAAAGTCCTTTATAGTTGTTTAGAATATTTAGGGACTAATTAACTGTCATAGAGCAAAAGGAGTTCAGAAATTATAGGTGACCAGGATAAAGGGAAAGGAACTGCTAATCTTCAGATTTACAAAAGAAACATATCAATGTTAATATTTTTTCCATAAATGGCAAAGCACCAAGTATAAAAATCAGCTATTGTTAATACAATATAACAATTCAATTCAAGTAATATTATAGAGGGCACAGGTGATTAATAAGAACAGGAAATGTGTGAGAGAATAAACTCCCCCTATACTAAGGATGAAGCTCATAGATTTCTATGATTGGGTTTTATAGATTGGTGTGTATGTTCTCTCTCTCTCTCTCTCTCTCTCTCTCTCTCTCTCTCTCTCTCTCTCTGTGTGTGTGTGTGTGTGTGTGTGTGTGTGTATGTATGTCTAGATGAGTGAATCCATGTGAGCAAATGCCCCAGGAGGGCAGGAAGGGTGTTAGATCCTCTGGAGATGGAATTATATTAGAAATGGTTGTGAACTACTGGTCATGGTTGTTAAGAAGCTAGCTGAGGTTCTCTGAAAGAGCAGCAAACCTTCTTAACCCCTGAACCATCTCTCTAACCCTCATGGATGAATTATGAAAAAAAATAAAAGCCAAGAAATAACTTAAGCTTACACTGTTTTTGAATTTAGACACGTATACACCCCAGTAAAAGAAACAATTGTCAATTGTCTAACACTCTTGACGTTCAGAAGATGCAGTCTCAACACCCATGGTGTGAAAGAGAAGTAGAGATATGCAGATCACTGATGTCAAACTTCTTTGCCTCTTTGACAATGGGTGGGGGCTATATTATCTCAAAGGGACAAAAGAGTTAGGGACAGTTAGTTTAGATATTTACTCTGTTTATTGTGGCTGCCTTTCTTTCAGATAACCTAAATAACACCAGGAGATTTCAGCTGCCTGTAATTCCTCATGAACTGGATGGAAAGTCCTCCAAGAGAATGTACATTATGAGCCACGTTTCTAGGGTGTTTGTCTCATCTACACATAAATACATACATACATCACACACACACACACACACACACACACTATACCTACAGTGAAGTCAATCCCCACACAATCTCAATTAAATTCTACAAGGTCATGATGAATATATGAGCCAGTGAGTTTCACGTTTGCAATGAATTCTCCTCATGTTATGTGCAATCAGTACTCCATTTCACAAACATTCTTCATGTTTGATATAAAAGGGAAAACTAACTAATGAAGTCCCTGGAGGTAGATATAGAATACTAGAAGCCCAAACCTAACAATCTAAGTTTTATTCCTGCACCCGATAACCAAATTAAAGGTGACAGGAGATAAGCAATTCTACAGCATTTCTGACCTGTACAGTCTACATGTGCCATGTCCTCTCTCTCTCTCTCTCTCTCTCTCTCCCTCTAGTTCTAATAAAAATAATTTAAAAATATTCAGTGGTTAACATAAAGATTTTTGCCCTCTATTATTTTTTGTTTGTTTGAATGCTTTGTGTGGAAGTGATAGAATGAAATACGACTCCTAACTCCCTAACACTGTGATTTCCCCATCATGTCGGAATATACCTCGGAGAGTCAATATAAACACTCCTTCATTAAATTATGCTTATGAAATTATTTAATCTCAGCAACAGGAGAAAGGCAGCCATCACAGCAGTATTGTTAAGGTAGTTAATCCTGCTCCTTGACAGGACCTCCAAGATTGTTGATATTAACGAAAAAGGGTGCTCAGCTGACAACCTGGAGTATTTAAAGTGTTCTATGAATGGTGTTTCACCATACCCCTTTAGCCCTCCCTTATGTCAGGCATGCCCTGAGAGATTGAACATTAGATTTTCTTTGGACAGACTCCCTGCCTTGGGCAGAGGAATCAGCGTCTCTCCTGTTTGTCACAGTGATTCTAGTGCAAGTTGATCAGCTGACTCTGAAGTCTGTTGTTAGGTTTCATCTGCTGCGATTTCAGTTCCCACACACAGGCTCCATTCGATCGCCAGATTGGAAGGAGTTTCCCCCAGTTTCACAGGCCCCTCCGGATGATTACTCTTCTCCCATCGCTCCCTCTGAAGCTCTGGGGAAATCTGAAGGACACACGTGCTTTCAGAACTCTCTCTAATTATGCTGTGTCTCCACCGCACGTGCTGAACGCTGGCAGATGTGCACATTCTGCTGTCTGCTTATTTTTCTTCAAGTGGGTTGAGCAGCAGATGTTCCAGTAAGTGTTTTCTCCTTCGTCCCTTTACAACTCTGCTACAAAATAGGAGCTGTGCACCTGTTAGCGCCCTTCAGATTTTCAACGAGAACATTATTCACGTACGGCTTTCCACCTCAGTGGAAAAGGCTCACTTTCCCCGTGAGCATAAATTTAATTCTTTTAGGATTGTTTATCCTTTCATATTGTTTTCATTGACTTTTCTCCCATTTGCAAGTGCCTTTCTCTGAAACCTGTTATAGTTTTTGATTTCTGATTCCTCTGCTTCTCCTAACCCAGCAGTAAGCTTAACAGATGGGTTTTCTCATACCGGTCCTTTGTATCACAATGCTTATGTCATGAAAGCTTGTCACCCAGAATTTTATGATTGCATTAGTAGATCAGATGCAGTCATGAAAGAAACACTCATTTCAAATGAGTTGTCTCTGAAATTACTATTATTGCAATATCTGTAATAATTGTTTTGTAAATTATCACCACAGTTGTTATAAGTCTAATACAGTCTTTAAAAAATTTCAAAGCCATTAAATACTATTGTTGAAGTGGACAAAGTTCTGCATTATACAGTTAGTTCATGAACACCAAATATATACCAGTTTGAACAGGGCACCATACCACATAGCCATTAATTTTAATGGTAAGCCTTTAGTTGACCAAAACAATGGAAAAATAAAATTATTCATTTCTTTCACTGGAGGGCAATGTGCTATGGCAGTGTGTTGCATAATATTTTAACTGTTAACTTGACACAATCTTGAATCATTTGCACTGAGTTTTATTGTAGAAATATATTGATCTGGTTGCCTCTTGTGCATGTCTGGGGAGATTTTTTTTAATGAGTATTCATCCCTCCATGGTTGGCACCACTGACTGATTTGGGGCACTGGTAGATCATGCAATAATAGAGAAAGCTATGTTAACACAAATAACAAATCAAGAATATATGTGTTCATTCCCTCATGATCTTGACTATGATTTAGTGTTTTAAGTTTGCAACTTGAGTTCCACACAGTAATTGACTGTGATATGAAGTTGCAAGGAAAGTAAATCTGTTTTTCACTAAGTTGATTTTTCTCAGGATATTTTATCACAGAAACAGAAATTAAATTATTTTAGGCAGTATATTATGACTTGTACATTTAGAGACCAAACCAATGGTCAGATTCATGTCCTGACCCTGGGTAGCTCAATTCTATAGGAGATATTACTTAGCATTCCTGAGACTTGGTTTTCTCATTGGTTCAGTTTTTATTTGTCGTTATCTCTGTTATTAATTCCATAGAGAATGGGTGTCATGTACTTTGACTACCTAACTGTTGTTTGAGCATCATCCTCAAGGCATGTGCAAAGGGTCAACAGAGGATGACTGCTCCAAAACAAACAAATCATTTCGGAAGGTTCCCAAAAAATATGAAAGTCAGAAAAAGATCTTGGATGAATTCACAAAATAACTCTTCCATCCAATAAATAGGTATAGTCCTTGAAGGGTCAAATAGATCAAGACATGTTTATATCATGTATAGTTTCGTTTTACACCCAAGAAGAGACAATGAGAGAAAAACTAACCAACTAACCAACTAATTAGCTCACTGAGTAATCATCAGCCAAGGAACCACTCCTTCCTTCACATGTCTGTCCTCCCCCTTCTGTTCTTTGGATGGTATATGAGAACCTTTATCAGTATAACTGGACTGCTGTAGGTGGGGACATGGCAGCATTAGAGATTGGGTTCTCACTTATTGAAATTAAGGCCTCAGTTCATAGAATACCAAACAGAGAAAAATTAGTAGCTCTATTTACTTCTTTAGAATCACCAGAGCTTCTCACTCAAATGAGGCCATGTAACCCGCTCAGCAATGCACTAATCTTATACTTGTCACACATGTCATACAGATAATAACTTCATATTTACCTACTTTTTCTCTTTTGTTTTATGTTTATGATTGCTTTGCCTCCATGTATGCCTGTGCACCATGTGTACATTTGTCTATTGCCTGTAAAATCCAGAAAAAGATGTCAGATCCCTTGAAAGATTTAGAGACATTTGTGAGCTATTGTGTGAGTTGGGGACCCAAATCCAGTCCTCTGCTAAAATCACCAGTGCTCTTAACTATTGAGTCATCTCTCCAGACCCCACTTGCTTATTTTTTATCTGAAATTCAAATTTAATAATGCATATTTTTGGTGCTTTGTTTTGTTTTACTCCTAAATTCATGAGGAAGTTCTCTTTAGGCTATTTCTTAAGTGTTCATAAACTTCATGTCATGCCTAATAGGATAGAAAGAAAGATCTGGATCAGGCCCATATGGAAACTCTTTCAGTTTTGTTTATACATCAAGTTTCTGAAGTAATTCCGACAAACAAATTTCAGGAAATGAACTAATGTGGTGAAATAGATAAACGTCTTAAAGTATATCATGGTCTTCATCTTAAAGAAACTAACCTCTGTGATAACAATCTTACTCATACTTCCCATACGAAAACATTGGGACAGGGATATTTTAGGTCCAACAAATTCCCTAGAGCTTGTAATAAAGCCAGGGTTTCATCAGTTACCATTTGTATCTATAGGTGTTGGGCCACTAATTTCAAACAATGAGCCTTAGAATAGGACATAAAATTATATTCAATTTCAAGGAATTATACTTGTCTGTTTCTACCTTTAAAATGTTGTACTAATTATTTTTTATCAATTAAAATGAGAAAGGTAAAATATCTCAAATGTTATAATGAATGTAGTAGGAGCTTTTGAGAAAGCCTTTTGCTTTTTTAAGAAATCAAAAATGTATGTTCAGCTTATTTGTTTACTTGTTTTCATGTTCTGTTCTAACACTGAGATCCCATGTAGAAGCATCGCTGTCCCCCAAGTTGTTCCAATACTGATTCACTTCTCTCTTCCACTTAAGAAGTTTACCCAAGCAGTGTTTTCTCTTTAATTTTCTTTTTACAAATTATATTTTGAAACTAGATCACTAGTTGGTTAGTTTCCATAATGTTTTATCTTACTTCCTTAGTTTGTGTTAACTCACCCTTATGAAGGATATTTTAGGCAATATTTTCAGTGGAAATTTTGTCTGGGTACCATCCTTTGAAGTCAGGTGTGGGATTTTCCACTTCTGACATAATAATGATACTCCAAAAGAATGACTTTTAGAATATTTTAAATTTTGGATTTTGATTGAAACATCAACCTGTCTATATGTATGTTTATTTTATGAACATATTCAATAAAATTTTGTCACTGTTTCCTAGATTCAATCAGATATGAAAGTAAACATCTGAATATAACATTTGTCACATGTGAGATAGTGCTGGCAAATATCATTACCATTTCTATGATTATCAGACTCTTTCTGTAAGGCAAAAATAACTCACCAGCATAAGCAGCCCTGTTGTCTACACATACTTGAATTTTCAATAATTACAAACCCAAGATCATGAGTTTTGATGGAAGAAGAGAATGGAAAGGAAATGGCATTTTAGCTTTGATAAGAATTGGGCTCAGTTTATTTTTAATTATAAGTGTGTGTGCTTGTGTACATGAGTATTGATTGCCTACAAGGCAGAATAGAGAGTTAGATGCCTTGGACATAGAGTTAAATATGGCTGTGAGATGCCCAATATGGGTGTTGAGAATCAAACTTATACCCTCTAGAAGAGTAGCAAGGACTCTTCAAAAGCTAAGCCATCTCTCCAGCTTGCTGACTTATTTTCTTGCTTACTGATTTCTGTTAAAAGAACGGGGACACAAGTAAAAGCATCCATAATATCCAAAGTACATGGAAATACCATGATAGCAACTCATTAGATTCTCAAAACTCTGATTGTCTTCACTTGCTGTCCATCTCCAGAGCCTGGAAGACTAAGGAAGTCATATATGCATGGCATTCAAGTTTTAACTTACATTTTAAGTTCTGCATGTCTTCCTTGGGGATTCTGCTACACTGTGGCAAGATGACTTGAATGAATGCCTATCAGTAAAACATTGCAGGGCCAGGAACAAAATACACATATAGAAGCCAGTGAAAAACTTAATGGGTAAATCTCTTGAGAGCTTAATAATCTTAGTTAGATCACTGGAATTTTAATTTTGGCTGTATCTGACTGCTGCCTTTTGCAGTCTTTCAGTACATTAGATAATTGGATAGGTTGAGTTTTCTACTCTTTTGTGTTAGCACAGAACTGGAAATATAAAAAATGAAAATGTTATTTTTCTTTTAACTGTGTGACATTTATTCTGTAATAGATAAATAATCATTCAAATGAAGAAATCAAGGAAATAAATTAAGAGTCTCTGATCATTTGTCACATTTTCTAACTCACATCCAATAATTACTTCTAATGACCAGGTCTTTCAGAAAGACCCTGGTAAGCATTAACACATCCTATGCTATGCCAGAACCAAACCTTTATAAAAGTTTTATACTAATGGAGAAGTATGACTCCATGTTAGGATTATGTTGTAACTATTGAGACCAACCTATTTTTAGAACTAAACTACAAATGTCCTCATCGTGTATCTTTACTTTGTTCTAGGGTCTACAGAAAAAAATAAAAACAAACAAACAAATAATACAAAAAAAACAGACAGATTGTTTAGGGTCTCCTATTAATGCTCAAAAAGAATATAGACACTGTCACTTAATGACAGCAATTTCCAGTCAGTCTAGCAAAAGACATGACCTGTCGCGAGTTTCCTGGAGATTCCAAGAACATTGATAAATTTACTGAGCCACTGTAATAAGATAACCAGAAAGAAGCTAATGGACTGAGACAATGACAGTTAAACATGATTTGCTAGCACTCATGTAGTGGAGAGTTGAGTTGATTATTGCTTAGTACTTATTACAGATTCTTGTAATAGAGGAGTTTGGAAGCATAGATTGAGTAAACTAACCCCCCTTTTGTTTTCATTGTTTCAGATGGTAGACTTTGTGAATCGAGACTATGTGAGTATATAACTATTGTGATACAGCTGTTGAAAAAGTCTTTTAAACTGATTGGTTCTATGAAATTAGTATTGTAATACGTAAAATTATAAGAATATTTGCAAAATAAGAACTTCAGAATTAAAAACAACTATTTAAAATGATGTTTCCTCATTTTAAAATAATTTCTAATACCTATTCCTCATGCCATGTAAATTTAAAATAACCCTTTTTAAAAAATAATTCTAAGATGCTTATTATAGTCACATATTTAGGCATACCATAAACAAGCGCAACTGTATTGACAGTCTTCCAACATGACAAATTCTATCAAAATTTGTTCCCATCATCTTGTACCAGGGGCTAGTCAAATACTATTATTGGCTGGCAAGGTGTATAGGATTTCTTATCCATAAAGCCTTATTTTTCTAACTTCTCCTGTTTAGACATTCTCTTTTCACTTTCCCACCTTTAGTCTATACTTCTTAACCTGTGTTCATTGCAATGAGTCATTCGTCTGGTTTGAGGTCTCTGGTTTCTGTTACACTATTGAGGCTGGGCCATCACTGGGCCTTCTCTTAGATATCCTATTTGTGTCTTGGAGATCATACAGCTTTGGATCTGCAGGTTGGGCCCCTTCACATGCTCCAGAAGTTCATGTATGAGGTGGACGTAAGTGAAATACCTTATAGTCCTAGTTCTGGACCTGCATGATATCTGGGTTAGTCAGCCCACCAGCTTTCCCTCATCTTCAGCACCCATGTGAGCTCTCCAGCATTGCCTGGGCTAACTCACCTAATGTAGCAGACTGCAAGGAGCTGAGCAAGCTCTGCTTTCACACGCTTAGGTCCAGCTCACCCACACTCACACCACCAGGGCCAGCTTTACTGGTTTGCCCAGGTGAAGTGCAGTGCCTGCTCTCCAGATTGCTGCACTTAGTGGGGGTTTTATGTCTGATGTTTCTAGGAAATTTCAGTTTGAAAATAAAAATCACTTATCATCTCAGTACATTTTTGGTGAAATGATTACAAAACACATTCTGCCTGTGAGGTTGAGTTATAATTCTCAACTTGAAACAATCTAGACACAACAGTCTGTGAAGACTCCCAGTAGGGTGCTATTTATATAGGATTGGCCTATGGGCATGTCTATGGGTGACTGTCTTAATTAATTGACTGATCTGGGAAGACACAAGGCACTGTGGGAAGAAATATCTTCTAGGTGAAAGCTTCTGAATTTCATAAGAAAAAAATCAAGCTGAGCTCAAGCAATAAACATTCATTTCAAAGCATCCATTTCTGTCTACTCTTTACTGTGAATGAGATGTGAGTAGTCTTTGTATTGACTTTCTCACAGATATGGAATTACGAGCATAAATAAACTCCTTTTGCCTATGAGTTGTCTTGGTTAGGTTATTTTTCAGAACTCCTGAAATTCAATTATAAAATTCAGTAATACTTCAATAAAACAAGATATTTTTGCCTTTACTTCTTCCCTGTAAGTGTCCATTCCATATTTCCTTGCCTCATTCCTCTCACTCATGTATTTTTGTCTAATGAACCTGCTAGCTCATCACTATTCGAGATCTCCTACATGAATTGACACATCTTGCCAGTTTTTACCTTTGTTTTTGCTAATTCATTGAAAGCGACACACACACACACACACACACACACACCGTACTGGAGGGAATTTTAAATAACATGTTTCCCCTTCTTCCTTCCTCCTTCCCAGTGGCCAGACCAGTCTTTCTGAAAGAGCAAGCTCCATATTTGGTGAGAGACCCTTTCTCATATGAAAGGTGGGAAGAGATTGATTCCCAATTATGTGTTCAGGGACAAGCACACTACACATACATGGGCACACAAAAATTTACACAACAACAATAGTTATTAGGACAGGAGGCTTTTATGTATTCAAGTTGCATATTTGTATTAGTTAATTAATCAGATTTGGTTGATAAAGTTCAGTATTTCATCCAATCTGGGTGAGTTGGTATTAATTGGAATAATACTGGGTTCATTGGTAAAATGACTGGACTTGGGATGAGTCTCCCTGTTGGAAATAGCACATATCCTGATCTCACCCTGTTTCTCTTCTTGATTCTCATTAAAATTCCAATGGAATTGGGAGAAAGAGCCATAGCACATCCATATTTCAGTCTCCATCATTGACAGATGGATTTGTAACAGGAAGGTACTTACCAGAACAGCATGCACTGAGTCTTTTCATCAAACAAGGTGGTGAACATTTGTCATCAACACTACCATATGTTGTCAGTTTCATAGAGTCAAGATTTGTGATATGCAAACAATAACAAATTTGTTGCTCATGATTCATTTTATTTTCATACTTATGCTTAAGTGTTTTGTAAAAAAATTCAGGATATAGTTGCAACACAGTTGGGTACATAATCCTGTTTTGATCTGTTTGTCCAGAAATCAAGAAGATCATTGAATTAAAAAAAGAAATATAAAACAACAGCCAAACATTGAGTAAGACATTACTAGGTTATAGATGTTCATAAGATGGTAAGATGAAGGGAAAATTTAGTCTGGAGATGTTAACATTGTCAGGTGGACAGAAAGCAATATTTGCTATAGCAATGTGTGCTCAAGTTCATAGGGTAAATATTTCAATTGTGTTTAAAGTATCAGGTCACATGGAGATAGAATCTTTAATATGTCTATACTGAAGATGCATTATTAGCTGTGAATGTTCTAGAAACAAGGATTTGAATGCTGAACTGTGTGTGTCAACCAGATACTCGATTCAGTCATTGAGAAAAAAAAAGTCATGATCTTAGCTATATAAGATCAAACAAAGATGTATTAAAAATAATTTATGAAGAAATAATATGATTCAAATAAATAAATATAACTTTCACATCAATGATGATTATTATATTTCTGTTCAAGAAAACAAAAGATTTAGCAGAGTGGGTCTAGAAGAGAACATTTAGTACAGTTTGAAACTGTTGACAAATCTGAATTCTATAATGTACCATGTAGGATCAGAAATTCTGAGATTGAAAGCCAAAATTTTATATTCAAAAGTCCTCCAAGAAATTATGGAACAAATTCAGTTCATCTTGATACATAGTTGACATAATTTTGATGAGCTAATATGAATATTACTTAATATAGTATTCTAATTTGTTTTTTATTGTTGTAACAAAAATAAATTTGAGGAGTGTTTATTTGAACACAAACCAGGAACCTGGGATGAGGAACTGATCTTACAGTCATAGAGGGATGCTGCTTACTAGCTTGCTTCCTCTGGTAATTCTTATAAGACCCAGGATCACTTTCATAGGTAATACCCACATTGGGCTGAGCCTTCCAACATCAATTAACAATAAAAATACCTTCTGCAGATATTTCTACTGTCCAATATGATGGAAGAAGTCCCTCAGTTGAGATTGTCTATTTCGATGTATGTCTATCTTTGTGTAAAGTGGGCAATAAAGCTATCCTGTATGGTTTAAATATGAAATGTCTCCAAAGGTTCATTCCTTAAAGGTTTGACCTCCTGCTTGGTGGTGTTGTGCTGGGGAGTAATAGGAAGATCAATAGGAGGGTTCTTGTTGAGAGGACTAAATGACTATGCTATATTCTCAAAAGATACAACATGACACTGGGCCATTCCATAACTTCTGCCTCCTCCCTTCATCTTCCTGTTTCTTCTCCTCTTCTCTTCTCTCTCCTTTCTTCCTGGTCATCAGAAGGTGAGATATTTGCTCTACTAAGCATTTAATCATGGTACCTCACCACAACCTAGAAACTATGCAGTAAGTCAACTATAGTTTGAAACACCCAAGACTCTGAAGCAAAATAAAATGGAGAAAATAAGAAATTTATGACAAAACCAGATTTACACAATATATATCCACAAATCCAGCCCTACAGAAAGTTCTGGAAGGAAAGCTCCAACCCAAGGTAGTTACCAACACTCACAATAACACAGGCAATACGTAATCTCACTTTACCAAAAGCCAGCCATAGGGGCAAAACTCACACATGATACCACCACCAAACAAGCAAGAATCAACAATAGATGATCATTAATATCCCTCAATATTTATGGTCTTAACTCACCTATAAAAACACACAGACTAAGTGAATGGATAGGAAGACAGAATGCATCTTTCTGCTGCATACAGGAAACACACCTCAACTTCAAAGAAGATTTTCTAATCAGATGGACCTAAGAAGCTAGCAGGTGTAGCTATCCTAATATCCAACAAATTAGACTTCAAACTAAAATTAATCAAAAGAAATGAATATTTAATATTCATCACAAAAAAATCAATCAGGATGAAGTCTCAATTCTGCACATGTATGTCCCCACATTTGTAAAAGAAACATTACTAAAACTCAAATCACACATTAAACTCCACATACTCATAGTGGGAGACTTCAACACCTCACTCTCACCGCTAGACAGGACCACCAGACAGAAACATAACCAAGAAATAAATGAACTAATAGAAGTTATGACACAATTGGGTTTAACAGACACCTATAGAACATTCCATGCAAGTACAAAAGAGTATACCTTCTCAGCACCACATGAAACCTTCTCTAAAAATGATCACATACTTGGCAATAAAGAAAACCTCAACAGATACAAAAAATTAGAATAACACCCTGTATCTAATCATGGCTTAAAATTAGAATTCAACAACAGTACAAATTGTAGAAACTCCACAAACTAATGGAAATTGAACAATAGTTAATTGCGTCATTCCTGGATAAAGGAAGAAATGCATAAAGAAATCAAAGACTTCCTAAAAGTCAATGAAAATGAAGGCACAACATACTCAAACCTATGGGACACTTTGAAAGCAGTTTTAATGGGAAAATTCATATAACTAAGAGCCCACATGAAGAAACTGGAGAATAACCATACTAGAGAATTAAAAGAACACCTGGAAGCTCTAGAACAAAAAGAAGCAAACTCAATCAGGAAGATAGACACCAGGAAACAATCAATTTGAGAGCTGAAATCAATAAAGTAGAAACAAGAAAAATTACAAAGAATCAATGAAACAAAGAGTTGGTTCTTTGAGAAAATCAACAAGATAGACAAACCTCTATCCAACCTAAAAAAAAAAGGCAAAGAGATAACATGCAAATAAAAAAATCAGAAATGAAAAGGGGACATAACAACAGTCACTGGGGAAAACCAGAGAATCATCAGGTCATAGTTTGAAAACCTGTACTCCACAAAATTGGAAAATATAAAAGAAATAGACAACTTTCTGGATAGGTATCACTTACCGTAATTAAATCAAGAACAGATAAACAATTTAAATTAATCTATAAAACCTAAAAAAACAGAAGCATCCGTCAAAAGTCTTCTGACCAAAAGAACTCCAAGGCCAGATGATTTCAGTGCAGAATTCTAACAGAAACTCAAAGAAGAGCTACTACCAATACCCTTCAAATTGTTACACATAATAAAAGCAAAAGAATCACTGCCATCACTGCCAAAATCTTTTATGAGGCTATAATTAACTTAGTATCCAAACCACACAAAGACACAACTAAGATAGAGAACTACAGACCAATTGCCCTCATGAATATTGATGCAAAAATACTCAATAAAATACTGGCAAATCGAATCTAAGAACACATCAAAAAAACTATCCACCATAATCAAGTAGGTTTCATCCCAGGGATGCTGGGATACTTCAACATACAAAATTCCATCAATGTAATACACCATATAAACAATCTGAAAAAGAAAAACCTTTCACAAGATGCTGAAAAAACCTTTGACAAAATCAAACACCCCCTTATGATAAAGGTCTTGGAGAGATCAGGGATAACAGGAACATACCTAATCATAATAAAGGCAATATATAGCAAGCCAACAGGCAACATCAAACTAAATGGAGAGAAACTCAAGGCAAGTCCTCTAAAATCAATGGCAAGAGAAGGTTGTCCACTTTGTCCATATCTCTTCAATATTGAACTTGAAGTTCATGGTAGAGCAATAATACAAAAAAAGGAGATCAAGGGGATAAAAATTGGCAATGAAGAAGTCAAACATTCACTATTTACAGATAATATGATAGTCTCCATAAGTGAACTGAAGAATTCTACCAGGGAACTCCTACAGCTGAGAAACAGCTTCAGCAAAATGGCAGGATACAAGATTAACTAAAAAAAATCAGTAGCCATACTATATAGAGACAATAAATGTGCTTAGACAGAAATCAGAGAAACATCAACCTTTTTTTTTTCTTCTTTTTTTAAAGGTTTATTTATTATGTATACAGTGTTCTACAGACCAGAAGAGGGCACCAAATATTATTATAAATGGTTGTGAGATACCATGTGGTTGGGGGAATTGAACTCAGAGCAGTCAGTGCTCTTAACCTCTGAGACATCTCCTCAGCCCTTAAACAATAATTTTTAAAGTCAAGCATTGTAACACACTATAATCCAAAGATATATTAGGTGTGTGTATGTGTGTGTGTGTGTGTGTGTGTTCTATGTGAATTCATTTCTGGAAGCCATATATTAATAGGTGTCTTCTGTGTGTGTGTGTGCGTGTGTGTGTGTGTGTGTGTGTGTGTGTGTGTGTGTGTGTGTGTGTGTGTGTTGCCTCTGTGTGTATGTGCATGGGTTCCATTGGAGGCCAGAAGGTAGCATTGGATCCTTCGGAGCAGGACTTACAGACATTTGTAATCCATCCAATATGGGTGCTGGAATCTGAGTTCTGGTTCTCTGATAGAGCAGCATGCACTCTTAACTACTAAGCCATTTCTCCAACGCTCATACACCTTACTTTTCTGAGCAGGGTCTCTCACTGAACCTGGAGCTTGCTGTTTTGATCATACAGACTGACTAGTAAGCTCCTCCTGCCTCCCCACCCCAGTGCTGGGTTTTAGGCATGTGCCACCCTGCCTAGTTTTTCTGTGGGTTCCACAGATCCAAACTTGTCCTCATGCTTGCTCAACAAGTGCTCTACCCACAGATCTGTATCCCAGCCCCAAGGTTCACTAATTTGATACTTACATGTTGAAGAATGACAGTGGGAAAATACTAAAAGTCTTTATTTTCTGTAACCAAGCCAGCTGTTTCTGCAAGTGCAGAGATCTTTATACAGTGAAAACACTGTGATTCATAGCATACAGTATTCTGAGCCAAGGTGTTTCAGGTAGCATCCGGTGAGGTTATGTAGTAAGACAGTAGGTGCAGTACAAAGTTTCATATTGTGTGTCCAGAATGAAGGCTTCAGCGCGGCCACACGATACAAGACAAATAACACTGTCAGGAACATCATGGAATCAGGTATTTGATCTTGAATTAATAGTCTGGCCATTAAGGGTTCAGAAACCTTTGGCTATTGCCATCCATTTTGTGACTGTCACATGTGGTTGAGACCCACAGTTTAAGTTGCTGGGGCTTAAGCCTCCCAGTCTGTTTTGGTAGGTCAGATGGCAGGAGACAATTGTCTTCAGGAAACAATTGAAGAGGGAATGAAACTCCAAGTGCTGTTGTGCTTGGTCAGTGTACAGGGCCAGGGATCATCCTATCTGAGAGAAGAGTGTAGCACGGCTGCTGTCCAGGTGACTGGTGACTTTTTAAAGTAGTTGTAGATAGGTCTGCCTGTCTGAGTATCAGGCTCATGATTCTTAGCTCCCTGTTTTCAATCAAATGGCAACGTGCAGTGGGAGTCAATTGCCAACCTTCTCGTTGTTACGTTATTGGCCAGGGAAGCACAGAACAGAATTTTAAGTTCATGAAGCTGGCTTCTCTGGGAAGTGTCACTTAAGAGCAGAGGGTCCCTGAGGCTGCAGTGTGGGTTCAGTCAGACTGGAGCTGTCCGTCTCTGGTTGCCTCTTGCTGAAGCAGTCAGGGAGTTACTTTCCCCCCTTAAGCACTGATACTTTCTTGCAGGTCCTTCTGACCATGCAAGTGCATGAGTCGCTGTGCGTTAGTTTTTGTGTCTACTTGACACAAGCCAGGGGCATCTGGGAAGAATCTTAACTGAGAAAAGGCTTCCTCAGAATTGGTCTATAAGCTAGTCTGTAGGGCATTTTCTTTTGTTCTTTTTGCAGGTGACATTTTCATTTATCATGTTTATAGACACCGTCTGCACCTTTCTTTTTCAGTTTATTTGAGTTAGACACGGAAGAGACTAGTGTAAGGAGAAATGCAAGTCATTCCGGTGGCTCACGCTGCGATTCTGCTGTCTTTCCCCAGTAAGACATTTATCAAGTTGGTGATCAGTATGGGAGGGTCCAGCTCACTGTGGGTGGTGCCACCCCTGGCCAGGTGGTCCTGAGATGTATAAGGAGGCAGACTGAGCAGTCTATGAGTGAGCAAGTCAGTTAGCAGCATTTCTCCATGGCCTCTGCCTCAGTTCCTGCCTTTCCTGAGTGCCTTGACCTCCTGCCCTGACATCCCTGGATTGTAGACTACAAGCTGTAAAATGAAAACTGATTTCTATTGCTACAGTAACCTTTACAATAGCCACAAACAACATAAAATATCTTTTCAAACAGGCCTTTTCACCTGTTTGAAAAGAATTCTCAGTCTTTAAAGAAAGAAATTAAAAAAGATACCAGAAAATGGAAAGATCTCCCATGCTCTTGAATAGGTGGGATCAATATAGTAATAATAGCAATCTTTTCAAAAGTAATCTGCATATTCAGTGCAATGACCATCAAAATACCAGTAAAATTCTTCACAGACCTTGAAAGGACAATACTCAACTTTATATGGAAAAACAAAAGACTCAGGATAGCCAAAACAACCCTGTAAAGGAACTTCAGGAGTCATCACCATCCCTGTATCCAAGCTCTATTATAGAGCTATAGTGACAAAAACAGCTTGGTTTTGGCATAAAAATAGACAGGTAGACCAATGGAATTGGATAAAAGACCCTGATATAAACCCACACAACTAGGAACACCTGATCTTTGATAAAGAAACTAACACTATGCAATGGAAAAAAAGAAAGCATCTTCAAAAAATGGTGCTGGCATAACTGGGTGCTGGCATGTAATAGACTGCAGGTAGATCCATATCTATCACAAAACTTAAGTCCAAATGGATCAAAGACCTCAACATAAATCCAGCTACACTGAACATCTTAGAAGAGAAAAGCAGGAGTGCCTTTGAAAGAGTTGGTACAGGAGACCGACTACTTACTGAACATAACACCACTAACACTGACAATAAGATTGACAATTAATAAATGGCACCTCTTGAAACTGACAAGCTTCTGTAAGAGAAAGGACACAATCAAAACGACAAAACTGTAGCACACAGAACGGGAAAAGATATTCAACAAGCCCACATCTGACAGAGGGTTAATTTCCAAAATTCACAAAGAATTCAAGAAGCTATTCTCCAAATCACAGTTTATGGTGGAGAGAATGTGGAAAAAGGAGAACACTACTCCACTTCTGGTGGGAGTGCCAAATCACACAGCCACTTTCAAAATCAGTATGGAGATTTCTCAGGAAAATCAGAATCAGTCTACCACATGATCCAGCAAATACACTTGTAGGCATATACCCAGAGACGCACGTTCATACAATAAGGACCATGTTCATAGCGGTATTATTTGTAATAGCCAGAACCTGGAAGCAAACTAGATGCCCCTCAACTGAAGAGTGGATAGAGAAAATGTAGTACATTTACACAATGGAATAATATTCAAGGGAAAACACAATGGAATCTTGACATTTGCAGGCAAATGGATGGTGCTAGAATAAACCATCCTGAGTGAGGTAACCCAGTCACAAAAAGACAAATATGTTATGTACTCACTCATATATGGATTTTATACATGTATCACAGGCTTGCCATCTTACAAGCCAAGCACCAGAGAGTCTGGGAAACAGGGAGGAACCTAACAGACATATGCATGTTACCCGCATAAAGGATTATGGGATGAAATCTCCTAAGGGGATTGGGAGCATGTGGGGAGGGGGGAGAGGGAACTGGGAGAAAGAGGAGAGAAGAGGAGGGGAGAGGAGGACATGGGGGAGCAGGTAGGTTGAGCCAGGGGAAGAATAGAAGAGAACAGATAGAGGGATCCATTATATGTTTGAGAAGAAATCTGGTACTAGTGAGATTTTCAGATGACAAGGATGACACCAACTTGCAATCTGAGCAATATTGGAGAGGCTAGCTTAAATGCTCTCCCCCGACAATGACATTGATGACTACCTCATGTGCCATCCTAGAGTCTTCATCCAGTGACTGACGGAAGCAGAGACAGACACCCACAGCTAAACACTGAACTGAACTCCTGTAACCCAGTTGCTGAGCAGGAGGAGTGATGAGCAAATAAGTCAAGACCTGGCTGGTGAAACCCACAGAGGCAGCTGACCTGAACAAGGGGGAGCTTATGGACCCCAGACTGGTGACTGAGAGGCCAGAATGGGACTGATCCAGACACCCTAAATGTGGGTTTCAGTGAGGAGACCTCGGAAAGGATAGTAGATCAGTATTTATCCCTGGTGTCCAAATGGACTTTGAGAGCTGATTCCACATGAAGGAATGCTCTCTCAGCCTGGACACATGTGGGAGGGCCTAGACCCTGCAGGGGATGATATGACAGACTTTGAAGATACCCCATGAAAGGCCTAACCCTCCTTGGTGAGCAAAGGGGGGATGGGATGGGGGTTTGGAGGACTGGTAGGAACTGGGGAGGAAGGGAGGGAGAGGGAGCTGGGATTGTAATTCAAGCAATCTTGTCTCTAATTTAAATAAATAAATAAGTCAGTAAAACAAATCAGCCTACCAAACAAGCAAACAAACAAACCCAAAAACCTATTTCATCCTTTAACTTGTTTCTTTAACTCGTTTCTCACTGGTATTTGTTCATATTAATAAAACATCTTAGCAATAATTATAAATCCAGTCTCATTTAATGTTTACAGATGTGCAGATACATGTATATGTCGTGATAAGTCACCATAATTGAAACAACATAAAAATTACACTAGAATGGAAAGACCTTTCTAGAAAGTGAAAAAAGATCTCTAAATGGAAAAAATATGAACAAATTTGACTGTAATTCTTTTTCTACAATGTAGATGTTTAATAAAAAATGGACAAAATGGGCATGAATCTCTCAGAAGAAAACAGGATACTATTTTATGACATGTATAAGTGATCTTTTTAGATAAAACACATGAACATCGATATAACACTAATACCAGATATATTGGAATATAATATAATAAACATTTATGAATTATAGAGAACTAAGAGAGTGAACTTATGTGCTTAAGAGAATGTACTTATAGATCATAGAACTGCTAAAGAATTATGATTAGAACTTTCAAATATATCTTGTAACAATTGCAAAGTCAGAAAATGTGTTATAATCTCATCAATTCAATCACAGTATTAACCTCAAAGCTTATCTCAAATACAGAATTTTGATGGTAACAATTAGCAGAATAATGTATATTAAAGTGGTCAGATAATATCTTTTTGTTCTTTACTATTATGATAAAACCTTTGAGTCATAGTGACTTCCAGTAAAATATAGAAATTTATTTGCATATAGTTTGAGGGACTTGGCAATTACAGTTCAAGGTGGCAGCAGGCTTCACTGCTTGTGGTCTTTTTAAAGGGAAGGTATGCTTCTGTTTCCATCACCGAAGTTTGGAAGAAAAGGAAAGCAACAGCCTCATTAACTGCTTTTATAAGGGTATGAGAAGACTCTCTCATAAACTAATTAGACCCACAAAGTCCCATTTCTTAATAGTTAATAGGTTTCAATATCTGAATGGAAGGGATTGTTAAAATCAGAAGCATTAAAAAGGAGAAATAATTTCTATAACACTTTCACTTTAATCGAAGATGGAGAAAAAGGACCAAGAATGGTTCCGTTTTCATAAGTTAACATTTTATTGATTCTTTGTTGATTTTATATGATGCATCCTGATCCCACTCATCTTCCCATCCCCTCACTTCTACCCTATGCCCTTGAAAACTCCCCCCAAATCAAAGTTTAAAAACAAAACCCCCAAAATAAAACAAACAACAAAAGAAAGTCATTAGAAAAATCTGTAGCATGACCCAGTGAATCACACAGAACACCCTTTAGTCCATACATCTTTACTTGTAAATATTAGACCTCTAGCTTCTGCTACCCTGTCAATACTGAGTCCTCACTGGAACTCCTCTTGAATATCCTATTGTCTTGAGTGGTAGAGTTCCTTTGGCTTTGGATCTGAAGGTCATGCTCCTTTACATTTTCCATCAGTTCATAGATCAGGTGGGTGTTGAGATGGGCTACCTCATAGCCCATTTTCTGTGCCCTGGTAGTGACTGGGTTGTTCTGTCCTCCAGCTTTCCCTCATCTTTACCAAATGTGCAAGCTCTCCAACATTGCCCTGAGTAGCTCTCCCAATGCATCAGGTAGCATGGAAGCAGGGCCAGTTCTCTATAATGAGAAGAAGTACCGGTTTTCAATGTTCACATTGGCTATGTAATATCAGCAACTGATATAAAATTCTTATGATAAAAATTTCAATAAAAATTTAAGGTAAAGAAGATAATGTCCCCACATATTCTCATGAGAATAATGAGGATCATGTTTTCACAGTGAAGGTGACTGAAACAATAAACATTGCATGGTACAGAATCTTTAAGGTGCTTTCTCATTTTGGGCAAATTTGAGGTGTACATTCACACTTTGGGTTGTTTTTGTCAATGAATCAAGACAGACTTGTTTTCAACACACAATAAAAGCTAATTTATGCATGACAAAAGAGAACAATTCTCTCATTTGACTTCCCTGGTAAATCTCAGGTCATGTTTTACAAGTAATTTTAAAATGTATTATTTTTTTTTACTTTTGTTCTTCTCATTAATTGGCCATAACAACTAAATCTAGGACATGTCAAGGTTAAGTCTGTCACCTAGATATAGAAATGGAATGACAAATGTGACAGCAGAAATTGTATATGATATGCCCTTTCTACTCAATCATGTGTGGCATGTCACTTCTTGTCCAACTTATCATGAGGGCCATTGAATGTATTTGACAGGACATATATTTGACTGTTAGAATGATGGACGTTTCTGAATGTGTAGACCTGGCTTGATGGGAGAGGATTATGAATGTGTGGCACTGAGGGCAGGTCCCCAACAGTGAAAAGTGGATTTTTACCTGACTCTGCGCCGTGGTTCTGTGATATTTGCCCTGTTATGATGGCTGACAGTTTACATGCGTTTTTGCTCTGGCTATCAGTCAATCTGTTCTGATGGGTAATTGCCAGCAGGGACCTAATTTTTCTACCTCAGTTGTCACATGTGTCTCTAATATTCTTATTCACTGTTAACAAGATTGACAATGTTGTTTCAGTCAAGGATGTGAGAAGTAAGGGCTCACTCTTCCTGGAAAGACACAAGCACATAGCTGGTTATATAAATAGCCCACAAGTCTTCACAACAGATATTGAAGGTTAAAATAAATGGCAATGTCCAATGTCACTTTTATATATTACTCAATGGGATATCATTGACAACATATTATATTGATTTGCAAGAGGTCATTTAAATTTGGGAAGCAGAATGTCTTGGATGTCCATTGAAAAAAGCTGTTTTATAAATTTTGTATAGATACAAGCTATTTAAAAATATGTGACCCTGTGTTAAATGAAAGTATTGTAATTCTTTTTTAATAAATCACAATATTGATGTCAATTTTATGTCTGGGGAAACTTGTGAGAATTGCTATATTTTTTAAAATTCCAAATTACTAAACAATTCCAACACACACACACACACACACTCTGTGTGTCTCTTTCTCTCTCTCTGTCTCTCTCTCTCACGCACACACACACACACACACACACACTCCCATGCACATACACACCACACACACTCCCATGCATGCACGCACACATGAATACACAAACGTACTTTCAGATACAAATCCCTGAGCATATTTTTCTAAGTCTTTGTTAACATTTTCTTTTGTGTTTGAAACAGGGTCTCTCTTATGTAACTTTCCATCTCCTCCAAAGGGGGCATTTACTGTAATATACATAGACACACATGATGCTTACTGTATTTTTCATTTATGTGTATTATGTGTGCAAGAGAATGTATGTGTGGAGAGAGAGAGAGAGAGAGAGAGAGAGAGAGAGAGAGAGAGAGAGAGAGAGAGAGAGAGAGAGAGAGAGAGAGAGAGAGAGAGAGAGAAATTCTGTGTGTGCAGATAACTGCAGAAACCAGAAGAGGGTTTCAGATGCCCTAAATCTGATCCTACAGAAGAACAGTAAACACACTGATCACTGAGCCATCCATCTATTCAGCCCCAAGGATATTGTATTACAATCACAAGGTCTCCTTACTGCTTTGCTCAGGAATAACTGATTACTGATGGATGAAACAGGATGATTGGACATTTTTATTTATTATGTGGCAAGTAATGTGAATATTTGTACAAACTAGTTCACAAAACTCTTAATGTCTTCTGATGTTTCTCTTCTTATTTGACATTTAAACATTGTGACTTAATTATATATCCATGAGAAGCTGTCAAAAAATGCAAGGATTTCCTATATAATCTCATCTAGCTTTCTGCCATATTTGTGCATTGTGTGATTATAATGAAATGGTGTATAGTTTCAGTGTGATTTCTATCAGTTTGTAAAGACAAGAGAATGATCCTAGTGATATCGTCAATTTACAGTGTGACTCATTCTTACTCATCCCATCTCTGACACCACTAATCTCCAATAATGAAATATTTTAACATTTTAGAACTCTTAACAGATTATGGATTCTACCTAGTTATTTGGATTCCAATGGATAATTTTATGATTTTTGCCCTGAGAGTTTCCCTGTTATCATCCCTCTACTCTTTATTATTTTACCATTAATTTACATATTTTATACATGTTAAATTATATATAATTTTTCATTTAATATCCCACTTCAGCTTTTGATTGTAGATATGCTGCAAAGAGAAATTAAATCTGTCTTAATTTTGTTGAAGAAATCTTCCTACATACTGGAATTCTCTTTGTCTTCCTAATCTGTAAAAATGAACTGTATTGGTCAGTGTTATCTTGAACAAAAGAACATATAAAAGGAATCTTTCTATATACATAAAAAGTGGATTTATTGGAATGACTTACAGGCTGTGGTCTAGCTAATCTAAGAACCACTGCCTGTGAACAACAGCAAGTCTAAGAATCCAGTAGTTCCTCACTCCACTAGGCTTGATATCTCAGCTATTATTCAGTATACATTGGCATCTCAGAGAACTAGTTCTAGTGAAGGAATGAATTTATTAGCAAAGTGAGAAAACAGACAAAGAGCAAGAAGGTGTATCCAATATTAGAGTTGTATCCTCCCACCTCCAAGATCTGGACTAGATGTTGGTCTTCCTACTTCAAATGATTTAGTTAAGTAAAATGTGTCCCTCAGGGGGTTACCCAGACATTTGGGTGTTAGATCATCCCTGATATAGTCACATTGATAACCAATGAAATTCAACCTTATGAAATATTAAATTAAGTGCTATCAGATGAACATATACATATATACTATGTAGTTTGCAACGCTCTCTTGGGGCACTTTTTGGGTATTTAGCTATAGTTTAGTTTTATCTTAACCATTGTAGCTTAAATATATTAAGTTCTGAAGGTTCAAT
Organism: Mesocricetus auratus; assembly: GCF_017639785.1. Classification (NCBI taxonomy): domain Eukaryota; kingdom Metazoa; phylum Chordata; class Mammalia; order Rodentia; family Cricetidae; genus Mesocricetus; species Mesocricetus auratus. Next base: position 142,152,711 of record NW_024429266.1, on the reverse strand, counting down.
TTTCCTTCATTTATGCTTACTATTTCAATGACTTAATCAAATTGTCATGCATTATCAAATCACCCATCAACCTTTTCTCTTCTCATTGTAACACAGTGGTAGTCCCTCCTTTTTGTTGTGCTTGTTTTACTTTGATAAACAAACTTAATGTATAATCCAGCCTGGCCTACAACTTATCATATAATGTAAGCTAAACTTGGACTTCCAGATACCTTCCTACTTCCATTTCCTATGCACTGGGACTACAGGTGTGAGATGCCACTTCCATTCACTATATCTCGCTTTTCTGTTATTTGTCAGTATGTGCTCTCCTTTTTTCTACTAATCTATTACCCCTCTTGTGTTCTTGCAATGCAGTTCTATGTCCTGGCCTTTTACCATCAAATTTAAAAATATTTCAGGCTCCAGTCTTTAAAAGAAACATCCAATTTTCACATCTTATTACAAAGTTGCAGATTTCTGATGTTATACCGGATTTCTTAGCTATTTGCATTTGAACTGGTGTGCTTAGAATAAAATTTGCAGAAAGTGATTGATCTTTTTAAACAACCAATATAATGTTGGCATTATCTTTTTTGAGACAGGGTTGCTCTGTGTAGCCTTACCTGTGCTGTAACTCACTCTGTAGATCAGTCTAGCCTTCAACTCACACAGATCAACCTGTCTCTGCTTCCTGAATTCTGGTATTAAAAACATGCATTGCCTATATACATTTTTCTAGTTCATTTGCCTTCAATTTTTCTCTTTAAATATGTTTTAATATTCAATTTTTTAAAAAATTATTTGAGTATATATGTGTGTGTGAGAGAGAGAGAGAGACAGACAGACAGAGAGAGAGAAAGACTTATACATGTACATATGACTTCAGAGACCAGAGGATTTGGAACTAGAGTCTAGAGTTATGGGCAGCTGTGAACCCCAACTTGGGTGCTAAGAAGAAAACTTTCATCTTCAGGAAGAGCATCATATATCTTCACTATGGAAGCAACTTTCGAGCTCCTGCCAAGCATCTTTGATGCTTAATAATATTTACGGATTTGTATATTGTGCTTTCTTGTTTCTTATTTAATTAATGGTTACTTCGTTTTCTACTTTCCTTTCATAATGAAAATATTCACTACTGCTATTCTTTGTGTGATTTTATCATTACCTATACTTTATCATTAGCTACATATCACATATTTCTCATTTTTTGTAGAGTCCATACTTGTAGTTTTGAACCAAAAGATAATAAAAAATAATGTTTTTAACTTCTAAATGCTTTGATTGATTTGATTATTTAATACTAATTTCAGAAATCATTTTGTGGAAGTTTTATACTGTGATATTTATGAGACTTCCTTAACTAAATTGAAAATTAAACAAAAAAACACCCCTAGACCTTTATAAACAAGTTATATTATCTCTTGAGTTTTTAAAATGGTTCTTATTAACCTAAATACTCATTATCAAGCATTTTATTTTTTATTTTAAATTAGAAAAAAAGCTTGCTTCACATGTCAATCTCAGCTCCCTCTCCTTTCCCTTCTCCACAGCCTGCTTCAACCCTCCTCTAAACCCCCATCTTATCCCAACTCCACTCTTCAGGGAGGGTGAGGCCCTTCATGGGGGATCTTCAAAGTCTGTCATATCATCTGGGTAAGGGCCTAGGCCCTCCCCCATGTGTCCAGGCTAAGAAAGCATCCCTCCACACAGAATGGGCTCTCAAAGTCCATCTGGATGCCAGGGGTAAATGCTGATCTATTGCCAGAGTCCCCAAAGAATGCTGAGGCCTCCTCACTTATACCCACATTCAGGGGGTCTGGATCAGTCCCATTCTTGTCTCTCAGCTATCAGTCTGGGATCCATGAGCTCCCCCTTGTTCAGCTCAGCTGTTTCTGTGGGTTTCACCCGCCAAGTCTTAATCATTTTGCTCATCACTCCTCTCTCTCTACAACTGGTTTCCAGGAGTTCAGTTCAGTGTTTAGCTGTGGGTGTCTGTCTCTGCTTCCTTCAGCCACTGGATGAGGCTCTAGAATGCCATACAAGGAAGTCGTCAATCACATTATTGGGGATGTTTAATTTTTGTTTATGTGTTTCATTATGAAGGTTTATGCACATAAGTGCAGTGTTCACAAATACCACAAGAGGGTATCAAATTCCCTGCAGCAGGAGTTGTAGGCAGTTGTGAGTTTCTAGACATCAGATATGCTGGAAACAGAATTCAGATTTCCTACAAGAGCAATAGGTTCTGTTAACGGCTGATCCATATAACCAAACCCTGTGTGTGTGTGTAATTTCCTAGTCTAATAGTCCTCAATCAAAGCATTTCTGACAAATTTAGTTTGGGCCTTATCATCACATATAAATACTTAAGTTTAACCATGTCTATTCTAGAGTGGAATTTTAATAATATAAAGAGACTGTGTCCCATTAATAATAGTGGCATTTTCATATATATTCTGATTGAGGCATAATTCTATCCTAATTAAATTCTGTAAGATCTGAACACTGTACAAAGAATTTGATAAACTTGTTGATCAAAGAAACTTCTGCACAAATTAACATCTGGTTTTATATGCTTCAAAACTTATTTCTTTACCTCCATTAACAACACATTTCTAAGCCAGGACACAGAAGCCAAAATCACCTAAGGATTACTCTGGAGACCCTACATTTTCAGTGACAAGCAAATCAGCAGAGTGAGCAGTGGGTTTAATCCTGGAATCCATGCCTGCTTGGGGCAGGGAATTATAATTTATATACAAATATCAGTGTCTTTGGAACACATAATATATCTGTCTAAATTCAAATTATGTTATTTCATACACAATTCCCACTTTATCTAATTACATTCTCCAGAAGAATACCATACCAAAATCATTTTATTTTATAGAAATAGAAAGAAAATTCTCTTTGTAAATGCAGGCATAATGTTTGAGAAAATAATACTAAAGGTAATTTATAGAAATACTATATAAATATAGAATGCTTATTATTGTTAAAATATTGAATCTCATAGGTGGGTGTAGCAATCTGAATAATACAAAATAACATGAATGCATTTATACAGAAGGAAATAGCATTATATGTATTTATTATATCATGGTACAATTTCTAGTAAAATGTTAATAATTAACAAATCTTATTTATTCATGTGCTTGAGTGAGCTTTGGGTTAATAGAGTGAAAATCGGAACATAGGAAAGTCAAACCCTTTTGAACCTTACTGTTTTTAAAAATTCATTTTCTATTTTTTCTCTTCCTTTTTTTATTTATGTTAGAAACAAGCTTGTTTCACCTGTCAGTCACAGCTCCCTTTCCATCCCCTCCTCCCCCACCCTCCCCACTCACTAGGCCCCTCAGTCCCCTACACATTTATGAAAAGTATTTTGATGATTCTTATGTTCACTCCCTCCATCTATCTCCCCCAAGTCATCTCTCTCCAGTTCATGTCTTTAGACTTTTGACCTATTGGTTCCATTGACATCTATTGCCTTAACAAAATAATAAATGCATGCAATACTATATGCCAATTATGTGGAAAGATAGAAGTAAAATTACACTAACATGTATGTATTTATTATTGCACTCGGTTGCAAAATCTAATATAAATATCAGGACACTTTGATAATATATGTTTTATCTATAGAAAAAAACACAATAGCAAAAGTCCTCAGACTTTAGAATTTCCCGTGGTTTTATGGTGACTATTCATATTAAAAATAATAATACTGTTTTATATCACAGACATAGACTTTTTTCACTAAACTTGCATTTGACCCTGGCTTTCTATTCATTAACCCATGCTATGACTTGGACATTCACATTGTCTGATTAACATATATTTTGTTAAGATACAGAATAGGAGCTGAAACTATTTTTTCTTTTCCTTCACATTTTTTTTCAATTTTTTTAATTTAATTTAGAAACTGATAGGGGAAGTCCTTCTATGTATATGCTTATCTTATTGGTTGTTGAATAAAGCACTCTTGGCCAATAGGGATTCAAAATAGGTGGGAATAGGAGTCAAGGAAAATTATGGGGAACAGAGGCACAGTCAGTAACAATGTAGGATACCAGGAGATAAGAGGTTCAGACACTTTCTCCTGTAAGAGAAGATCACATGGAAATACTTAGATTAACAGTTATGGGTTAATAATTAAGTCAGAGCTAACTGATAAGAAACAAAGCAAATGGCCAACAGCTTCATGACTAATATAGTGTTTTGTGTGTTATTTGGGGCCAGAGACAGCAGCAAGACCCAAGCAGCTGGCAGGAAGACTGCATGTTATAAGAAACAATCTTATTTTACATATCAGTCCCATACACTCAACATTACCTTCTGTCCCTAATAAAAGACAGTCACATTCAAGTGGTTTCTTCAGTCCATTAAGTTCTCTGTTGATATTCCAGAGAAATTCACCCCAACAGCTTAGTTACTCAAGGAAAACAACTAATTGGAGGACTATGAGGAGGCTGCTATTAGCCTACTTGCAAGTACATGGCTTAAGTTCTCATTCTTCTGTGGGAGTAAGCATGAGATAATTTAGACAGAAAGAACTGATCCTGGTAGTTCAGAGAAGCAGGATGAGTCCTCTTCAAGGTGGATCTGTTACACAGTAACTTTTATTTTATTTAGATGTCTCAGCAATTAAGAGCACTGGCTGCTTTCCCAGAAGTCCTGAGTTTGATCCACAGCAACCACATGGTAGCTCACAACCACTTACAATGAGACCTGGTGCCCTTTTCTGGTGTTGAGGCATACATGCAGTCAATACACTGTATACATAAATGGATGGATGGATGGATAGATAGATAGATGGGTAGATCATTAATTTTTTAACTGATTAGCTTATTTAGATTATATGTGTATACTTGTGTTTGTGTACCTGTGCGCATAAGTACTCTCAGGATCCAGAGATGGTGTTGGATTCCCTGAAACTGGAGTTTCAGGAGATTGTGGGATTGCCTGAGGTGCATCCTAGGGACAGAATCCAAGTTCTCTTGAAGAACCGTAGTACCTCTGAATCACTAAGACATCTCTCCAGCCTTTTGAATAGCATCTTTAAAATAAAACATATTGATTTTTATTCATTTATAAAAGTCACTAGATGTCTACTTTACTCTAATTTATGAACTCTCCATAGCCCCAGTTAGTGACGGGTAAATTTCAGTCTTCAATAAGGAGACTATTGTCTTCAAATGCCCATTAAGATATATTTACATGGAGTCAGAAAGGCTCTTCTTGCTCACTGAGAAAGAACACTAAATCATCTCTCAGTTACTAGAAATGATGAGCACACTAATTAATATTAGTGCAACTGATACTCTGTAAATATTTTAGAAGGGATTAATTTGTTACCTGGCATGATGTTACGCATTTTGTTATGGGATAAAACATTTCAAAATGTTAGGGTGTGCTGGGAGTGTTTATAAATATTTGCAGACAATTATCTCTATAATAATCTATAATAAGTTGTGATTTATACATTACACACATTTAGTATATTCTGTTTATAATAAACATTTGAATTCAAGGAAATTTCCTTAAAGTCTGTTACTGGAAAGAATGGGAAAGATTCAGTGGGGTTTTGTTTTTCTGTTTTCATTTTGTTATCGTCACATATATTTATACTCTTAGAGTTAATTATATGGTGTGCCTAATGGTGAGATTTTAAAATATCAACTGTGAGTAATTTATAAAATTAAATGAATGCTATTTCATTGTAATATATTGAAAATGAAGTCATATGCCATTTTATAAAGAAATGAAGTTAGGAGGAGGATGAGTTGGAATAAGTTCTGGGGAGATAGAAGGAAAAAGCTGCGATGAATATAATCAAATTTCAGTATCTCAATGTGTGAAATTTTGAATAATAAGAAAATTTTAGACCCATGGGAGGACATAAGCATGGGCCTGTTCCTGCCTAGCTTTCAGTGCCTTTCTCAGGGTCTCCTGAGGCCTAGGGTCTGTGCAAAGAGGGAACTCATTTTGGCAGACAGCCCATCCAGAATCTGCCAGCATCCTAGTTCTGCTCACATCCATGGGAATAGGAGAGTCATCAAAGTATTGGACTTGCTTATACCCACCAGAGGAGAACCTTGGCCTGTACTGACCAGGAGATGGGGAAACACACCCACACCCACTGAATGAAGGGATGGGAAGACGACAGTATAAGAATACAGTCAACAACAGAAAGATCAATATGACACCACCACAGTCTAGGGACTCCAAACCAGCAAGACCTGAATATCCAACACAGATTAAGCAGAAGAGAATGACCACAAAAACAACTTTACAAAGATGATATAGACTATAAAAGAGGTAATGAGAAAACCCCTTAAAGAAATGGGAGAAAAAGCAAACAAAAAAATTCAAGAGATGGAGGAACAGACAAGCCAAAAATTGTGAGAAAAAGCAAATCTCTTAAAGAAAACAAGGAAAGCCAAGAAAAAACAATCAAGCAATTAAAGGAAACAATTCAAACAGTGCAAGGCTTTAAATCTGAATATCTATGCTCCAAATACAAAGGCACCCACATTTGTAAAAAAAAAAAAAGTATTGCTAAAACACAAATCATACATAAAACCTCACACACTTGTAGTGGGAGACTTCAACACTCCACTCTCACCACTAGACTGGACCACCAGACACAAACTTAACAAAGAAACAAAGGAACTAACAGAAGTTATGACCCAATTGGTTTTTACAGACACCCATAGAACATTCCATCAAAACACAAAAGAATATAGCTTCTTCTCAGCACCACATGGAACCTTGTAAAAATTGACCACATACTTGCAACTTAACAAACCAAAACAGATACAAAAAAATTTGAATAACACCTGTATCTTATCAGACCACCATGCATTAAAGTTAGAATTCAACAACACAAATTGCTGATACCTTGTAAATTCACAACATAAAATTGCACCATTCCTGGGTCAAGGAAGATATAAAGAATAAACTAAAGACTTCCTATAATTCAAAGAGAATGAAGACACAACATACCCAAACTTATGGGACAGTTTGAAAGCAGTACTAACAGGAAAGTTCATAGCAATATGTGTCCACATGAAAAAACTGGAGAATAGTAACCCTAGAGAATTAACAGCACAGCTAAAAGCTTTAGAACAAAATTGAACTCACCCTGGAGGTGTAGACAACAGGAAATAATCAAATTGATGGCTGAAATCAATAAAGTAAGAAACAGAGAAAATAACACAAAAAAATGTAACAAAGAGTTGGTTATTCAAGAAAATCAACAAGATAGACAAACCTTTATCCAAACTAACCAAAAACAGAGCGAGAACATGCGAATTAACAAAATCAGAAATGAAAAAGGAGACGTAACAATGGACACTGAAGAAATCCAGAGAATCTTCAGGTTATACTTTGAAAACTTGTACTCCATAGAATTGGAAAATTTAAAGGAAATAGACAATTTTCTGGATAGATATCACTTGCGAAAATTAAATCAAGAACAGATAAGCAATTTAAATAAACCTATAAACCCTAATGGATTAGAAGTAGTCATCAAATATCTCCCAACCAATACAAAGCCCAGGGTCAGATGGTTTCAGTGCAGAATTCTACCAGAAATTCAAAGAACAGTTAATACCAACACTTCATAGTGTTACACAAAACAGTAGCTGATGGGTCATTACCAAATTCTTTTTCCAAGCTACAACTACCTTGGCACTCAAGTCACACAAAGACACATCTAAGAAGGAGAACTATAGACCAATATCTCTCATGAGCACTGGTGCAAAAATACTCAATAAAATATTGGCAAATAGAATCCAAGAACACATCAGAAAAATCACACACTGTGATCAGGTAGGCTTCATCCTAGGGATACAGGGGTGGTTCAGCATATGAAAATCCATCAACGTAATCCACCATATAAACAAACTGCAAAAGGAAAAATCACATGATAATTTCACTAGATACTGAAAAAGCCTGTGACAAAAATCAACATCCCTTCATGTAAAAGGTCTTGGGGAGATCAGGAAAAACAGGAACATACCTATATATAATAAAAGCAATAAACAGCAAACCAAGATCCAACATCAAACTAAATGTTGAGAAACTCAATTCAATTCCTCTAGAATGAGGAACAAGGCAAGGCCGTTTACTATCTTCATATCTCTTCAAAATTGTACTTGAATTTCTAGCTAGAGCAACATGACAACAAAAAGAAATCCAGGTGATACAAATTGGAAAGAAAGAAGTCAAACTGTCACTATTTGCAGATGATATGATAGTTTGTATAAATGACCAGAAAAATCCTACAAGGGAACTCCTATAGCTGATAAACACCTTCAACAAAGTGGCAGGATACACAGTTAAGTCACAATTATCAGTAGCCCTACTCTATACAGATGATTAATGGGATGAGAAAAAAAATCAGAAAAACATCACCCTTTACAATAGCCACAAACATAAAGTAACTTGAAATAATGCTAACCAAACAAGTTAAAGTCCTGTAAAATGAGAAATTTGAGTCTTTAATAAAGAAAGAAATTAAAGAAGATACCAGAAAATGGAAAGATCTCCCATGCTCTTGGATAGGTAGGATCAACACAGTACAAATGGCAATATTGCCAAAAGCAATCTACAGATTCAATGCAATCCCCATCAAAATTCCAGCACAATTCTTCACAGACCTTGAAAAAATAATATTCAACTCTATATGGAAGAACAACAGACCCAGGATAGCCTAAACAACCCTGTACAATAAAGAAATTTCCAGGGGACATCAACATCCTTGACTTCAAGCTCTGTTATAGAACTATAGGTCTGAAAACAGCTAGGCAGACCAACAGAATCAAATTGAAAACCCTGATATTAACCCCCAAACCTATGAATACCTGAATTTTTTGAAAACAGAAAATGTTTTCAACAAATGGTGCTGGCATAACTGGATGCTGGCATGTAAAAGACTGCAGATAGATCCATATCTATATCAGGTACAAAACTTAAGTCCAAATGGATCAATGATCTCAACAAAAATTCAGCCACACTGAACCTCGTAGAAAAGAAAGTGGCAAGTATCTTTGAACAAATTGGTACATGAGACAGCTTCCTGAACTTAACAACAATAGCACGGGCACTGAGATCGACAATTAATAAATTGGACCTGTTACAAGGCAAAGGACACATTCAGCAAGAAAAACTGGCAGCCCACAGAATGAGAAAAGATATTCACCAACCTCACATCTGACAGAGGGCTGATTTCCAAAATATAGTAAGAACTCAAGAATCTAGCCATCAAAGCACGAAATAATCCAATTATAAAGTGGGGTGCAGAACTAAATAGAGAAATCTCAATAGAGGAATCTAAAATGGCTGAAAGACACTTAAGAAAGTGCTCAAAATCCTTAGCCATCAAGGAAATACAAATCAAAACAACTCTGAGATACTACGTTGTGCCTGTCAGAATGGCTAAAATCAAAAACACAAATGACCATTTATGCTGGACAGGATGTAGAGAAAGAGGAACACTCCTCCACTGCTGGTGGAAGTGTAAACTCATATGGCCATTTTGGAAATCAGTATGGAGGTTCCTTAGGAAAATGGCAATCTTTCTATCTAAAGATCCAGCAATTCAACCCTTGGACATTTCCCCTAAGATGCACATTCATACAACATGAACTTCTGTTCGACTATGTACATAGCAATGTTGTTTGTAATAGCCAGAACTAGGAAGCAACCTAGATTCCCCTCTATTGTGGTACATTTACACAATGGATTACTACTCAGCAGAATACATCATTGGAATCTTGCAAATCATAGGCAAATTGATGGAACTAGAAGAAACCATCCTAAGAGTGGTCACCCATTCTAGAACCTCCATCCAGTGACAGAGGGTACTGGACACAGACACACGCAGCTAAACACTGAACTAAACTCCTGGAACCCAGTGACAGTGATGAGCAAAAGAGTCAAGACTGAGCTGGTGAAACACAGAGAAACAACTGACCTGAACAAGAGGGAGGTCTTGGACTCCAAACTGATGGCTGAGAGGCCAGCATGGAACTGATCCAGACCCCCTGAATGTGGGTGTCAGTGAGGAGACTCAGGAAATCTATACGGTTTTGGGGTAGTAGATCAGTATTTATCCCTGGCACACAAATGGACTTTGGGTAACCATCCCACAATGAGGGATGCTTTTTCAATCTGGACACTTTATGGAGGGCCTGGGCCCTCCCCGGAACAAAATGACAGACTCTAGAGAGCACTTATGGAGGGCCTTACCCTCCCTGGGGAATGGAGTGGGGATTGGGTGGAGTCTGGGTTGGGGCTGGGGCAGAGTGGGCTTGGAGGGAAGGGAGAGGGAGTTGGGAATGATATGGGAAGCAAGCTTGTTCCTAATTTAAATATATAATAAACATTGTAAAAAATTAGTTCTGCAATTACTTCACTCTGGAAACAGCATCAGGTTAGCTGTCTTGGGGACCAAAGTCATCTCACTCTAAGTATCTTATTAATATCCATGTTCCTAAGAATTTTTATAGTAACAGGGATAAGGGCGTTCAGAGGCACCATTTCAGCTTCCAGTCTTTTTTATTTATCACTACACATTTAGACCCACTTCAAAGTAGTCTGAATGACAGTACCCTAATTGCAAACTATCCAAACTATCAGAAGATCACTTTGTAGCAAGTGGATACTAATTTAAAGTATTTAAGCTAATCAATGTCATCTGCTACTGCTCCTTCAAAACAATCCCAATCATATTGCCAAAATCTTGCTGTAGAAATATTAGACATAGTAATCACCTACATCTAGAATGCACCAGTCATGTTGTTAACAGTTTTAGTTAATAACTTCATGATATCACAAAAATATTCTGGTGATCTTGAATTAGATGCTATGCTAAGATATGTGAGACTTGTATGCATGTATGTGCATCTGTTTGAAATGTGTATTTAGATCAGTCAACCACTGGAAGGAATTGGCAACATGGTTCAAGATGTTTGCTTTAATTTTACTGCAGATCTTGTAATAAATTCTAGCCAAACCAAACTTAAAGGAGAAAGGGTTTACTCAGCTCACACATACAGGATACAGTCTGTCACTGCAGAGAAGTTAAATCAGATAGTCACATCACTAGTCAAGAACAAAGAAAGTTGAATGCATGCATACTTGTTAGTATATGGACTGCTGTCTACAGTTATGTGGTATAGGATCCCTTCCCAAGGAATAGTGCTTCCTACAGTGAGCTGGGCCTTCTCACATAAATTAACATATTGAAAACAATCTACTAGATACATATCCATAGTCCAACCTGGATATGGAAGATCCTTCATTAGAAAACTCTTTACCTAGTTTCTTCTACATTGTGCCAAATGGACAAATAAAGCTGACCATGGCAGAAGACATATCATTTGGTCTGAGTTCTTAATCACCTACTGATGAGCAGATTCTCTGACAGCCCACAGTGAACTTGACATACGAACAAGAAGTGAAATTTATGCCAAATTAAGCCAGTGATATTTGTGAATTATTAGGTCTTGCATTAATTTAGCCTTTTCGAGCTGATATATGTAGTCACAAACATGGAGGAGAAAAAACACTCAGGTATAAAGTAGCTAAAAAGCAGCACTTGCACCTGAATATGCATCAGAGTTCATGAGCAGTCTGTCAAAACAACTTGCTCATCTGTTCTCAAATTGCTGATTCTAATAGTTTGGGGTAGAGCACAAGAACTTGTATTTCTCACATATTCCAAGAGATTGCAATAGGTCAAATTCCAGTTTCATCAGCTTGCAGATCCTTAAGAAATAAGCTGTCGCCGGGTGTTGGTGGCGCACGCCTTTAATTCCAGCACTTGGGAGGCAGAGGCAAGCGGATCTCTGTGAGTTCGAGACCAGCCTGGTCTACAGAGCTAGTTCCAGGACAGCCTCCAAAGCCACAGAGAAACCCTGTCTCGAAAAACCAAAAAAAAAAAAAAAGAAAGAAGCTGTCAATGAAGACGTATGAGTACATAGATATCTGTCTGTATGTATATAAATATGCTTGGCTGTAAATACACACATTCCACAACCTCCCTTTGTGTTTTGTAATTGAGGTGGTTCATTCACAGAGCTCTGAAAATACCAAACTTATGATAAAGAAATAAAATCAGCAGTTGTCAAATAGCAAAATCACACACGGTAGGGTCTTTGAAAGGAACTGTTCCACAAAGCAATCATAATGTGGTTGGCAGAACCAGGCTCTCAGAACACCAATCTACCCATGTGTTTCCTAAGTGGGAAGTTTACTAATTTCTATCCTGTCTTCCTTTCTCTCTTTGAAGGTCAATTATTTTTGTTTGTTTTCTATTATCCTCTATTCTGATGCTTTCTACAAGTTTGGTGAATGTCACAACTGAAATTAAAGGATGAGAGAGGGACAGAGAGACAGAAACAAAGCCAGAGAGACATCAATACACAAAATAGATAGAGGAAGACACACACAGGCATGCACACATGCACACACACATGCACACACGTGCACACGCACACACACATCTATAGTCGCAGAACAAATCTTTTATATTTATTAAAGAGAATGTGAATCTTCGGTCTTTTATAAACACAAAGATCTTAAAACCTTTCTATGACTTTGAATCAACCAGGAAAATGCATTGTAATCAGAAACGTAAGGTTTTAAAGTTATCATGTATGTTAATGAGCCAGCAATTCACTATTTCCTACAATTGATGCTATACAAAGCCATCTTTCTTTCATTAAGATGTTACCATTTTACCAGATGACAAAAGATGATGGAAATTACTTGATGCTATTGTATAAGTCCACATTTCACCATTCTATGAATAAATAATGTCTGATGAGACAGGCTGCTCCAAATTCTGTCCAGACACTTCCAGAAGACTTTCTGTCACTTGTCCTTTCTTTTGTGTTTTCTTCATCAAGAAAAATTATAATACAGTTAATGAAATAAGGCTTCAGTCATTAGGTTCCCTCCCTTTGATTATAAGAGGGCATAGTCAAAGTGCTGTTATTCATGGATAGGTGGTTAGATCCAAAAATTTTTTAAATCATGCAAATCTCCTTGGCGTTCCACCCTAACTGTAGTCAATGGGTCCAAGACTATGTATGTATAAAGCAGTCCTTGATCTCGGAAGATTTGCTCCAAGGCCTTTACTGTAGCTCATATACAGTATTGGACCCCATATGTACTCTGTATTTTTAATATCTTTCTAAATTTAGATATTAGAAATGTGTTCATATAGCTTTCTTTAAATTGAGAACTCTTTTCCCCTCAAAGGGAACCATTCTCTGTTTCTCTTTGATATATTTTAACTCTTCTCAGAATTCCTAAATCATCATCTCAATATTAAGTAAAATAATGTTCAGTAGGACATAAACTACAATATACCAACAGTGTGATATCTAATATGACTGATAAATGATGAATGGATGGATCATGGAAATCCAAGAAAAAGAAAGGATTCATTTTCTGGATATAATGGACCAAGACTAAAAGATAGAATGCAGCAAATAATGTTGAACAACTTAAAATATTGAATTGTATATTTCTAGATTTTCATATTTAATATTTTCTAAATTATAATGAGTGAACCTTGAAGATCTGGGAGCTACAGAATACTTTATTAGTTTAGTTTATAAAGCTGTATAAAATAGGAATGCACTACTATATGTTATAGGAGACATCTTTAAGGGAAACATTTATTATGAAGAGAATTTATATGGTATTGTAAATTTCTCATTGCTTTAATATTTATATAAGGGGAAAGAATAATTACAATAACAGCAGCAACAAACAACAATAATAAACAAGGAATATGTTCCAAATAAAATTATTTAATAGTAAAAGTTTAGAAAGATAAAATAATTCTCAGGGTTAATTTATTTTTGTACACATAATTTCATTCTACACCAATAACAGAAAACAAAACTATTGAATGATTCTTCATTATAAAAACATGAAGAAGTTTCCCCCACCTTAGGAGAACAAGAAGAACATGGTTTTAAAATGGCACTGCACTGATTTTTTGTCTAATCAACACAACCTAGAGTCATCTGGGAAGAGGGAACATTTATTGAGAAAATACCTCCATAAAACTGACCTATAGATGAGTCTTTGGGGCCTTTTCCTAACTAATTATTGATGTGGGGGGTCTCAGCCTACTCTGGGTGGTGTTATACCTGGGTAGGTAGCTCTGGGAAGTATGAGAAAGCAAGTTAAGCAAGCCAGGAAGCAGCATTCTCCAGGGTCTCTGTTTCTGTTCTTGCCTCCAGATGCCTGATAAAATGCCATCCTTGGTTTCTGTTCATGTTGTAAGCTGTAAAATGAAATAAACCCCTTTCTTTGTAACTTGCCTTTGGTCAGTATTTTATCACAGCAATAGAAAGCAAACTAACACAGTCACAAAGATATCTAACAATCATATGATTATTGTTTGAAATTTTATGTATATGTATAAATAACAATAAACTGAAAAATATTTAAAAATTAGAGTGCCTAAATGTATCTGATTTATCACTCAAATAATCATGATTTCTTCCAAATGACATTTGCAAACCATCCATAATAATAGTTACAAAAGATGACTGTTTACAAGCAAATTAAAGCTGATTCAAATCTGCCACAGATAATTTAACAGATACTCACAATTCACCATTTGCTCTCACTCCATGATATTCAAACACCATGATGTATTCATATTTGTTCAGATATTTACAATGTTGAGATACATTTGAGACATTTTCTTTTAAAAAATATTGAATTGAATGGTTATAAATATCTGACACAATGTTTTGCAAAGAAATTATTTCAGCCATATACCCAATGATCAATATTTCCCAAATTTCTGAACAGTGAGTATGACAAAGCTGTATCTGAGCCAGCAGTAGTCAGATCCTCATTGATCCAACTGTGCTGATTGCAAAGAGTCAATGATTTCAGATAGCTAGCTCATTAGAATAGATTCTGGTAAATTATCCTGCTCAGAAATAAGAACAAGGGTCTTCCTAACAGACACATGCAAATTAAAGCACACTTCAGGCAAAGCAATCGATATCACTTTGATGATATGTTACTAAACAACTTCTGGAGCTGCTGCAGGGCTCCCATGACCCGGTCCTGTAGAGACACTCTTTTTAAGTATTTAGACTCCAAAAGGCTGAGTGTGATTTGAACTAAATAATACTAAAATTAGATGAACAAGAAAAATTGCGTTACATGACTTAAGCAATTAAATGAAAATAAATGTATGTGACCTTGGTTGCAAGGAGTACGTGGGGACTTAGAGAGTAGAAAACCTGAAAGGTTTATGGTTGGAAAGAATATTTGAAAATTACAGCAAGAGGGACATGGCAGTGTTCCCTTATCATACTAGCATTGCATAGTGGGTACTAGTGAAATGAAAATCAACTGCGGGGCCACTTTTGGCTACATAGGATAACCTTATCCCAATAAAATCATTTAAACAACTAAAAACAAGAGTATTACATTATTAGATTTTTTTAAAATATATTTTTGTTTGAAGAAATGTTTGTGATGTTCTGACCCTAATCCTAGACACACCTGTATACATCCTGTACAAATTAAATTTTAAGAAAAGGCCCTTACTAAGTTAATTTAGCAAGAATCCCACACCCTATATTTGGTTACCTCAATGTCTGATGAAGATTTTTTTTCTCAGGTATCATTCATGTAAGTTTTGATCATATTCACTGAACAAAAATCCTGGTAGGTTAGCTTAAGGAGAAATTACCTGTGTGTCTCTTTACATGTGCATGTGTACACCATAGTCATATGCTCTAACTTTGTGTTCACAGTTGTGTGTGTGTGTGCTCATGTTTAATGTGTTAATGACCTATACAGATTGTCATAGATATTTTAATTGCTTGCTTTGTTTTTGTATATTTGATTTTTGTTTGTGTTTTTTCTTTTTGTTGTGTAATTGTTGTTGTTGTTGTTTGTTTTGGGATTTTCTTTGAGACACAGTTTCTCTGTATCTTTGGAGTCTGTCCTGGAACTCACTCTGTTGAAGAGGCTTGCCTCGATTTCACAGAGATGCACCTGCCTCTGCCTCCTGAGTGCTTTGATCAAAGGCATGTGCCACCACCACCCTGCAACTAATAATCTAGTGAAAGATGTTTTGTTGTTTGTATAACAGTCCTGGAACTCACTTTATAGGCAAGACTGGCCTCAAAATTACTTCCTCTGCCTCCTAAGTGCTGAGATTAAAGGCATGTGCTGCCACCACACAGGTTCTAATTGTACTCTGAAACACCTAGCATTGATAATAAACTTTCCTTTGAATCAGAGAGAAAAGCTAGCTTCTACCTGCCCAAAATTAGCCTTAGAGGTTTTATACCACTAAGGACATATGGAAACACACAAGAAATGGTAAGGAGGGGCACTGAGAAAGGCTTGCCCTTTTTGGATCAAGGAAGGAGAGGGAGAGGAAGTCATGGTTGCTTTTCTGATCAATCGGGTTCTTATCCCAATATCTGATTCCCAAATTTTTATTGATAAAGAATAATTAGATAAATTCTTCATCTGGCATCCTGTGCTGGTCCTGAGATCACAAGGCAGGTGCTCACCACAGTCTTTGAAGCCACCAAGTTCACCTCTGACGGCTGGCTTTCCCTCCCAACACTTCCTTAAGGCTTTCCACGTGTGGCTGGGTTTTTCCCATTGCAGCCTTTCTCCACAGCACTCTCCAGTGTTGCCCAACCCTGACCATAAACACCACAGGTGGCTGAGACCCAAATATCACTGTAGCTATCTATCCACTCCAGCCTACAATGTCATTCCGATGGTTCCTGTCCGCTTGCTTTCAGCCATGTGGGCTCTTTTTGCATGTCCCCCTGTATCTGTTATTCAGGTGGCTTTCTCCCTGTCCTCATGGGGAATGGAATTAGTATGAACTGCCTCCTCATCCACATCAGCTGCCTCAAAACACACTTGGGGTATAACTGCTGCTACCACTGCCACAGCCTTGCAGTTCCCAGCCATATGCAACAGATGCAGCTTCTTTTGACCAGGCTGTGCCCTCCCCAAGTTCTCTGGCCAGTCATGTAGCACAGGGACAACAATGCTCACACTTCACTGTCCTTGTCAGCAGATCTGGTAAGACACCTGTAAATTCATGGAGGGGAATTTTTGTTTAAGTTTTTGCCCATGGTAAGAATGGGAAACAATATTACAGTGCAGGGGATTAAGTCTCTTCATGGTATAACAATGAATGAAAGGATAAACAACTTATCTGGGATAGACATAATGTCAATTGTAATCGTTATTAGTTTGGTAATTCATGTTTTATCCTTAAAAATGTGGTTTGATATTGGTGCCAAACACATGAAAGTTACTGATAAGATATAATCTTTCAAAAGACCTACTAAAGATCCTAAGAAACATTTTCTCACACAGACAGAAGAATTTAGAACATAACCTGCAACGGCATTGTGTTATGAAACTGAAGAGGAGCAATCCAAGGTTATTAGAAAACCAAACTTAATTTATTCAGTGACCATTATAGAATGACTATCTGATGATATGAACCCTCAACTCAATTCAGAAGTTAACTGGGATTATGTAGAAACATTAGGTTTAAAGTAATTTGTGGAAGCAGAAGTTTCATATGGTATGCATTCACTTTTGTGAAACAGAGGATAGATTCTTGGGTAAATTGTAACAGAATTATTCAACAAGGCAGAAAAGATTTAGCTACAGCAATATTGGAAGTTAGTCCTCAGTTATAAAGGAAATCCTGTTGGAGAGAGTAAGCTATAAAGCAAAGAGATGGGTCTAAAGGTATGGAATTGTCCCCAAACCAGCTACTCAGTGAAGGCAAGCATACTGATTTGCAAAGACAGTTTTCATTTGGTAATCATATCTTCGCTCTATGCTGTATAGCAGCTCTGAATGCTTGGAACATGTTTGAAGAATTAGGAAAGAGGATTGTGTCATTTACTATAGGCCCAAAGGAAGCCCTCACTGATTTTTTTCAAAGATGGACATCAACTGTAAATGAAATGATATCAGATCCAGAAGTTAGCCAAATATTAATTGAACCTTTAGCTTTTAAAAATGCTAATTCTGAATGCAATAGGATGATTAGGCCTTTAAAGGCAATATCAGTACCAATATATGAATAGATTAGAAATACAGCTCACATTGGATCTCATACTTATGATGATACTTGGATAGGGAAGTGATTTCTAAAATTTTAAGAAAAAACAAAAGGTCAATTTTTTGAATTGTGGTAAACCAGGTCTTCTGAAAAGGTATTGAAGTCAAGGAATTTCTATAAACAATATTTTTAGAGATAATCCAAACAGAAGGCAAAAAGTGTGGCAAAGGCTGGCACTGGAATAATAAATGCAAACCAATAAGGAACAGGCAAGTTAACATTTTGTCATCAGTAAATGCTTTAGCTGCCCCTTGCAGGCCCCAATATCAAATTTGGCTCAATCATTCCCTATCAGCAATGGGGAAAAACCTCCACTGAGTAATTAAAAGACTTAATATATGATTTTAAAAACAATTCTGATTTAGATGACAGTAGATAAAAAAATTTCAGTAGAGATCATGAAACAATTATTTTGCAAAATTTCTGTAAGTGATCAAAGATCAAAGCTAAAAATAATAATAATTGGCAATATAATTGAAGGTTTACTAGATATTGGCATGATTGTAAAAATAATTTCATCAACATCTGGGCATTCAGATTGGACTCTTCAGGAGACGAATATTCAGGTTCTAGGAAATTAATCTTTATTTCATGTATAAAAAGTTCAAGGTCAAGTGTATGGGGCCATAATTAAAGGTAGGGAAATTAAAGCCATATGTAGCTAATATAGTAATGAATTTGTGGAGATGTGATTTGTTACAGCAATAGGAAACACAGATTGACATTTCTCCAATCTTAGAAACAAGGCATAAATTAAGTACTCAAGAATAATCACTGACCATTCAGGTTGTATATAAACAGTGCACAACAGTTGCTGATCTTTCAGAAGTAACAATAGACCTACCTTTAAAACAGTTAACTGACATACCTGTCTGTGTGGAAAATGGCCATTGATATGTGAAAAATTACAAGCATTAGAAAAGCTGGTATAAGAACAACCTAATTCTCAACATGTTGAAGAATTGACCATTCCTTGAAATTGTCATTAAAAAGAGATCTGAAAAATGGAGAATGGTAACAGATTTAAGAGCCACAAATAAGGTGATTCAGCCAATGGGCTTTTACAGCCTGGAATTCCATTGACTTCGCTAGTACCTAAAGGATGGTCTATTATAGTGACTAATTTAAATGACTGATTTTTTTAAAAATACATTTACAAGAAGAGAATAGAGGAAAAATTTGTCTTCACAGTGCCTAATTATAATAATTCCCAGCTTGTTAAAATATGTTGTTCAAAAATTCTTTTACAGGGGATGTTAAATATCTCTACATTATATCAATATTTTGTACAATAACCATTGGAAGTAATTAATAAAAGTTTCCTCGTTCTTTTTTTTTTTTTTTGGTTTTTATGAGACAGGTTTTCTTTGTATTGTTTTGGAGGCTATCGATCCAGCCCGGCCTCTAACTCACAGAGATCTGCCTGCCTCTGCCTCCTGAATGCTGGGATTAAAGGCGTGAGCCACCACTGCCCGACTAAAAGTTTCCTCATTCTATAAATTACCAATGCTTGGACAATATTTTACTAGCTGTTTCAGATGTAGGCAACCTTAGGAAAAATGTTTGAAAAAGTAATGAATATTTTGCCTTGTTGGCAAATTTATGCTGAAAAAAGACAAATAGGAGATTGTATTAACTATCTAGGATATGAGATAGGTTTATAAAAAAATTCAACCACATGAAGTACAAATCAGGAAAGATTATTTATGAACTCTTAGTGATTTTTAAAAATTTCTAGGAGATGTTAACTAGCTATGACCCACAAACAGTTAACTACTCAAGAACTAAGTAACTTATTCCAAACCCTATAATGTAATAATGGCTTAAATAATCCAAGATAATTATTAGCTGAGGTAGAGAAAGAATTGCTTGTGGTAGAAAAGAAATTAAAGGACACATAGGTAGGTCATTTGGATCCAGAACTTGATCATCTTTCCAGGAGAATAAAAGCATCAATGTAAGGAATCTAAAGATCATTGGAAATTGAGACATCTGAAGAAAAAGGACAAATCATCCAGAGACCATGTCTCAAGAAAGAGTAAATTGGTGTAATGATATAGCACATTTCCAGCATTATAAAATTTTATAAATTTTCCCAAAGTTTGTTGATTCTTCCCTCAATAGGTTGAGAATTTAGTTGCTCCTGTACAAACTTTTCTAAAGCCTGACATTTCTGTTGTTAAATGGCATTGAGCAACCCATACAGATTTTTCTGGCAACCATTTTAAAGGTAGAGCTGTTGGTACCTTTGGAAGAAGAGCAGCTATTTGGTCCAATTCTTGCACAACTTGAATGGGCTACAATTGTTCTTTATAATACCTTCTAATATTTTCCTAAACACATAAATTAATTCAGGATTTGTTCCTAAGATTGAGGAAATGTTAATATTAGTGTTCCATTGCTGTAACAAATCATGTCCCCACAAATTCGGTGCAATATTAACAACATATGGCTTTAATACTCCTCTCTGTCCTTCTGGTCCTATACATTCAACCCATCTCGTGCTCTTTTTTTATTTTATCATTTTTTAAAATTTTAAATAGCTTGTTTTACATGTCAATCCCAGTTCCCTCTCCCTCCCCTCCTCCCGCACTCCCCTCCCCCCCCCACCCTCCCACCCTATTGCCAAATCCTTCCACATAGGGGATGTGTAGAGCCTGTCATTTTACTCTGGGTAGGGTCCAGGTACTCCCCTAAGAGTCCAGGCTGAGAGAGCATCCCTCTTTGTGCTATAGGCACACGAAGACTGTTTGTATATCAGGGATAGACACTGATCCACAGCTCAGGGCCCCATAGGTTGCCCAGGCCTTCTCGCTGACACTCACATTTGGGGGGTCCAGATCAGTACCATGCTGTCCTCCCCACTGTCAGTCTGGGGTCCAAGAGCTCTCCCCTGTTCAGATCAGCTGTCTCTGCTGGTTTTGCCAGCCCATTCTTTGCCAATTTGCTCATCACTCCTCTCTCTCTGTCACTGGGTTCCTTGGGTTCAGTTCAGTGATTCATTGTGTGTTTGCCTCTGCTTCCATCAGTCACAGGATGAAGGCTCCCGGATGGTTATAGACATCAAGTTCATTATCAGGAATGGGCATTCAAGGTGGTCTCTCCACTATTGCTTAGCTTGCCAATTGGTGTTATCCCTTTAGATCACTCGAGGTCGCTCTGGTGCCTGATCTGTATTCGATCCTATGATTCCCTCTTCCCCCTATTCTACCCCCACCCCCTCAACTTCCTGTTCCCCCATGACCAACTCTCTTCCTCTTCACCCCTCTCTTCTTCCCAGGTCCCACTCCCCCCACCCTCGCCGTGTTCCCCATCCATTCAGGGGATCTTGTCTCCATCCTCTTCTCTTGGGTACTATGCATATATGCATATCTTTTAGGTTCTTTCCTGTTTCCCAGACTCTCTATCAGTGGAAGCGCACTCTTTTTAACCTGAGATAAAGTTCCAATCCTTGAAAGTTGAATATTTACCTCCTGAAGTTGCCAGTTTGAATGCCAACATTCTGGTGACATAAATTTTATGGTCACACCTGTGTCTACTAGACATTCAGTACCAAATTTATTTATGTGTACTTTTAATTTTTGTCTCTGCTCATTTTTGGAAGTTTGCCAATATACTTGCTTTGTGGTTTTTCCTGAATTTTTTTGTTGTCTATTTCAGCTCTTTGATGATCCAAAGCAGTATAATTTCTTACAACAGGCAATAAAGTTCTTTAATTGCTCTTGGAAGTAGTTTCCAAGGTAACATGAAAGGTCTGTGTCAGATTTGGTGTGGGGCAAGGTAATGCTTTGTTAATCTCTTGTTGACCTGTATTCCTTTGTCTAATTTCTTCCTTGGCCACACCTTCTGCATAATCTAGAAGGGAGGGAGATTCTGTTTCGCTTATGTTTATAAAAAGCATCGTTTCTAGCAATGTCCTGTTTAAAGTCCCTTTTAAGGTGACCTTGTTTGCCACAATTAAACATTTGACATTTCAGTTTTTCTTCAAACATCTTGAAATCTCCTCCCCTATGCATGCATCATCATTGTGGCCATGTGCTTCACTTAATTTTATCTTGCACCCAATCCTCCAAATTGCCTTTAAAGGCCTAATTATCCTTTCACATTGGGCATTAGAAGTTTCAAATATAGTTTCAATTTTTACTTTTCTAACTTCTGAGTCTGATATAATTCGATCAAATTATCTTGTTTGTGATTTAATAAAGCCACTTAAGATGTTAAAGCAAAGCAGGCAGCCATTAATTCTTACCTTTACCTCACAGCAAAATGTGCGATACTGTTTCCAAGAATCCCCAGAGCGCATTGTTCTCTAAGAATCATCAGAGGCAAGTGCAAACTGCAGTGCTCTCCACCAAGCTTCAGACTGCACTCAGTTCCTGTATCCTCCTGCCTTATAGTTTTCTCTCTTGCCAGCCATATCACCCATTCTCTACACTCTCAGTGCTGGGATTAAAGCCATGTGATTGCAAGTGTTGCAATTGTCTTCATATTAGCTGCTTCTCTTTTAGAATGTAGCGTCACATGTTGACTCTCTTGTCTTTCTCCTTCCCAGAGTTCTCCTGGTCTCCTAGACCCTCCTATGTAGGTTTCCTATAGGCTCAACAGTACTTTATTGACAAATGCACAGGACTTCCCCCAACATCTCCTCTTTTCTGTTTAAACAAAAAGAAAGGTCTTAACTTTGACATAGTCAAATCATATATAACAGAACAGTTATCAAGTAAGAATACAGTTGTAATATTTTGTCTATCAACATTTAGCAAGATTTAAAGAAAATATCATCCATCCCATCCTTGTGAGTACAAAGTCCTATATGTAGCTTTTCTTTTATCATAACTAAGGAAAACTATAATTATAACTATCTGTCTTCAACTCCATCAAAGACCACAGAAGGATAATATATAAACACTAGGATTGACAGAGACATCTTGCTATCTGGACAGTCACCCAAAGTTCCTCTGTATTGTCCGGGCATCCATCTTCAGCCCATAGGCCACAATGTGTCTGGAACACTTCTCAGCAAAGCAGGAAATTTCAAAACTGTCCATCTGCATCAGCAGTCTGTCAGTCATTTTTCTGTGTCCTGCAGAAAGTCCCGTAGACTCTTCCATGAAGCAGGAACCCTGTAAGACTGAGTTCAACAGTCACTTTCCTGTGGGTCCTGCATGTCCAGATTATACAACAACAGTCAAACAGTCTAGGCAAGAGCAGTTTCTTGCCCAAATGGCTAATCTTGCCATGTTGAAAGCAAACTCCATAACGAGTTTCTTCGATGCCCGTTTTCCTCTCAGACATAATTGGTGCTGCCAGGAGCAGACATTTCTCATTGTCAAGAAAAACCCTAAACCATTTTAAATGCCATGTTCTGAAGGTCTTTGAGAGGTTTGAAGACTGTCCATCTCAAATATATTTCTGTATATCTAGAAAACCTAACTAACCTAACTATAAATTCTGACTATTGTAAGTAACTATCTATAATCTGTATTTAATTACGCATTACATTTTAAAACATCAGTATAAGCACAATACTTAATCAGGAGGAGAAATATAAGCATCACAAAATTGACTTTGAATTTGTATCAATAAATGAAAAACAATACCCATAACATAATTCCCCTTTTTACCATTAAAAAAGATTGGCTGTGATCACTAGCCAATTATAAACAATCCCATTTAGATGAAAATAAAGATTTATAAACAAGATGGGAATTGGGACGTCGTTCATTCCAAACTGCTTCCTGCTGGAAGGGGGCGCTGTTTATACCATGGGGACAATGACAAAACTCAGAAACCTGTATAAGTCCGTATTTTCGGGGTCTGTAAAGCTGTATCATCTTAGTTGTCTCAGTCGTTGAAACACCTGGTCCACTGCTTCCGGGGGTCTTGGTTCGTGAAACCACAGAAGCCTGGAAGGAATCCTTAGCTTTTCATTTTCTGTAGAAACATAAATAAAAACTCCTTTTCCGAATAACATATCCTTATGCTTAAATTTTGAAGTCAAGGTATTTTCAAAAGATATAAGTTGTATTAATTTAGCAGCATTTATAAGCAAGTGTACTTTAGTAGCAGTTCCTTCCTGAGCAAGCAAAAAACTGAAAAACACAATACCGTACAGTATCCAGACTCTCTGTATATTTTCCATCTTTGCACGGCTTATTTATTTATCTATTATTACTTTATTTATTTTACTTTTATTTATTTTTCTCTGAGACAGGGTTTCTCTTTGGAAATCTGCCTGCCTCTGCCTCTGGAGTAAATCCTACCGGCGTGCGCCACCACAACGCCGGCTTTTTTATTTATTTACCACTTTGTCGTTTCATTTTCTCTCTCAATCTCACATATATTTTTAAACACACTGTAAACCTTTAGAGGTTTTTCTTTATCCAAGTCTGACTTTACTGTAAATCTTTATGTTTTTCTGGCCACGTGTCTTATCTGTAAAACCGAGGCTCTTTTAAACTGCCGTTTCAAGATGGTGGGCGTAAGCGTGACTCCAGCTTACCGCCTCAGTCCATGCTGACATCCAGCCAAAGCTGCCACTTCCAGCTGTACGTACACTCTTTTCAATCGTTAGCAGAGTCTCTTAAAACAATCTTGCTGTTTTTTTTTTTTATGCCGAGTCAGGAAGACTCCAGTAAGCCAGCCACGTGAATCTCTGCTTGTCGCTAGCAAAACAGAGCACACCTGAGAAAAATGCTGCTACCAAAAATCTGTGCTTCTCTCCGTTCTTCTGTTTCTATAATTCCTTTAAAGCTTTTGTTGTTTTGCATGGAAATTCATGATCCCACTCCTGATCACCATTATGTTAAGAGAAGCTTTTTCTTTTGCTAGCCGCTTTGGTTTATCCCCTGCCAGTCGCCTGGGCTCTGCCACGCCAGCCTGGTTCTAGATCCGCATGAGTCCCAAATAAACACACAGGAGGCTATATTAATTATGAAGCTGTTGGCCTTGTTTGTCTCTTACTGGCTAGCTCTGCCTTAAGTAATTACCCCATAATTGTTAATCTAAGTATGTTTCTTACCGGAGAATAGTTCCCAGCGTCCTACCCCCATGGCGTCACATGTTGACACTCTTGTCTTTCTCCTTCCCAGAGTTCTCCTGGACTCCTAGTCCCTCCTATCTAGGTTTCCTATAGGCTCAACAGTACTTTATTGACAAATGCACAGGACTTCCACCAACAAGAATGGATCAATTTCATGTAGCTCTGTATGACCTTGAACTAACAAAAATCCATTTACCTCTGTCTCCTGAGTCTTAGGAGTAAAGGTGTGTATCACCATTGCCTGACTCTATGGCTATGGCTAGCTTTGCATTCTGATTTCTAGTGATAAATAATATATCACCACAGAAGCCATCTAGAAAATATGATATCCACATTCCCAAGAGGTGAGGTGTATGGTTTTATAGTTGTTTTGTGGATTATGAATGCTTTATTGGTTACAAGTTGTTACTGGTCATGGTCAGGAAAAAAAAACTGAGCAAAGGAGGTTAGACTTGGAGATCTCTTTCTGAAAAGAAAATGGGTGAATGATAGGATTAAAGGGTAGATTTTTTAATCTATTTTTAAACTAAAAAAATCAGCTACTAGTCTTAAATAGTTTACAATTGTATAAATTCTTATATATTGATACAAATCTAAGGTTATTATTGTTATACTGTATACACGTTTCTACTCTTATTTAGGGTATTTTTGAATATTTGTACAAATTGGAGGATGTTTTTGTTACATGGTATAAAATTTTACACCTGTTTAATGTATTTTACCAACACATTTGTTTTAACAATATAATGCATCATACCCTAAAGATTTTCAGTAGTATAAGGATATCCATGACAGTGAAAAGAGTCTGCAGCTGACAGTAGTAATTTACTTCAGAGAAAATAATACATAACAAAGTACTTCCTTATGGAATTTGCTTTCTTAGTGGCAAAAGTTAGCCATTGGGCAAGAAACCTTCCTTGCTTCAACTACTGACAGTTTGCTATCAAAATTGAATAGCAAAAGAAGGTGACTGCTGAACTTTGCCAAGAAAAACTAGGACAGTCCTTATAATTCTCTGCTTCACAGATATTCTAGGCCAGATGACTGAAAGTGTACCAATGTTGCAGAGGAACATTTTGTCACTGGCCAAATAGCTAGCTGTTTCTGTCATTTCTATAGATGTAGAAGTTGACTGCTCTGCACTTCCTGTTTACTCAGGTAGTGTTAAAACCTTCTTGGGTATCTGATGGAGTTGAAGTTGTTTTAGTTATAGTTAATGTTTTACTTAGTACCAAATTTACAAAAGAAACTCATGAAAGAGGTTTAAATCATGCTGGTTGAAAGACATAAAAGCTTAATTTGTTTAACTAAGAAAATGTTTTATGTCTAAAAAGATAGTTTTGGATTGGCAATCTAAAATAAGATAGAAAGTAAATTAAGCACAAAACTTTGGACTCACCAAGATGGGCTGGAATATGGAGATTTTTATTCAAATTTGTCAAATTCTAATGGGTTGGACATTTTGAATATAATTATTATATGATAATTGTTCTTATTGTATATAGCTTTATTGTGCTAGAGTTAAGACCCTCCCCTTTCATTTAGACAAAAAGGGGGAATACTGTGGAATAGTTTCATCCCACTCTGATACTCCTGAGACTTCCTATAATGTTTACTTTCAATCAGAGGGTGGAGCTAGCTACTAATTGACAAAATTTAACCATAGAGGGTTTGGAGGACTGAGAGCATATAATGAGACACAGAAAGCAGTAGGGAAGGGCTTAGAGAAATGCTTGTCCCTTTTTGGAACAAAGAAGGAAAGAGAGAGGAGATCACTGGTGATTTCTCCTCTGCTTCTCTGATCAATCAGATATTTACCTGATACCTGACTCCTGAGCTTTAATTGATAAAGCATAAGTAGAAAAATGCTTCAATAAATAACAGGAAAAATTTCGGTGTTGTTCCTCAGAATCCATTGCCACTTTTTGTGTGGGGGGGAAGGGGAGGGAAACACATAAGGTCTTTTAATAGGACTTAGAGCTCCCTGTTTCAGTTAGTCCTAGACCAGTTCTCTGTGAACTTCAGAGACCAGCCTGTCTCCACCTCCACAACATTGGGACTGTAAGTGTGTTCCACCCACTGTGAGGATTTTTTTATTTTAATGCTTTGGATTGGATTGGTTACCTCATGTTTTCCTGGCAAGCTTTTTATTGACTGAGCCAACTCTACTGCTCCCAAATTTCATGTCTTTAGTATTTCTTTTCAGTTTTCCATCTCCAGGTCCTATCCTTATTCGTTAGATATAAATTCCCACTTGGTGGTGAATATGTAAAAACTAGTGGTTTAATACAACACTCTAACTACTAGCAGTATGAATGATGCTCAGCTTCATGTACTTGTAGCCTTAGATGTTCAGACCCATGCTTTTCCCTTAGATGTCAGTGAGATTCAGGATCTTTCTTCTTGCTATATTTCAGAAAATAAATAAAGGAGTATTCCCTTTTATTCTTTTAATTTCCCCAATCTGCAGTGACCACATTGCTTCTATTTGTTTTCATGTAAGTCAATCTTGAGTCTCACATCGAACTTTCAAGGTTCTCTGAAGGTGGCTTTCCAGTGTTCTAAAGGAAGGGACTATGGTCTGCTAAGGCATAACACAATCTCTGATTTTCAGAATATATGAATATTTGGATGATTCCCAAGTCTCATGCACACGTATTTGAAAATGTTTGGGTTTTTTCATCATTATAGTATGGAGATATAATGTCTCAAGTCTCCACAGAGAGTTAGAACTGCATCTGTCATTGATATGTAAGAACATATTTGGATTGTTTCAGCAACATTGTGCCACTTTTCAAGGAGAGGCTTCCCTGGATGAGGTATAAGTTCCTTAACTTGCTTTAATCACTAGTGCAAAAAACAAACCTAAGTGGTTAGTTGATATACAAAAATTTACCCATAAAGAATAGAGGGAGTTGCAGAAGAAATTTGTCTTTCTAAGGAGAAAAAAATAACTCAGTAAGTTATAAATTACTTCATAGTCATTAGAGATGCAGACATCATCAAGTTTGCTGCTCTGGAAATATGTAAAATATCTCAAATTTTATGTGTGTAAATGGTGAGAATATTGTTTGAGTGCTTCATATTTTGGGTGGGTGGTAGATACTGAGATAAATATCAGCTGACATGCACCCAAAGGCCTGAAAGGGATTAATAGACAAACTTAAACCATATCAAGGCAAATAGACAGGATCCTAAGTTCCTAAACACTGTCCAGAGAGATTAGGAATTTAACATAACTATCTTGGAACGCATGTAGCTGCATGATGATGCTGGGACATGGCCTCTTATGAACTTCTCAGAAGTACCAGAAGGAAGAAGCCTTCATGCTTTCCTTTCAGCTTGCCGAATTGTGAAATTGCAGGAGAAAACAACAAATATGGCTAGGAAGCAATCTCCAGTCATAGCAGAATACAGTCAGACTCTGGGGCAAAACAGCTCTGCCACAACTGATCATGGTCTCTTGGGCTTTATCTGAGCAACACAATGGAACCTAAAGGGAGATGAAATGTCTTTCTTGAAATGAACATTGGATAGAAAATATTTTATATACTTTATAATCTTCTCACTTTTTTCTGCTCCAATTTCCAGTGGAATTTTTGTAAAAAAATCTTTGTAAAGCCATTGCCAATTGGTTTCAAATGATGTGGCTCATCTCCTTAATATAGATTTTCTACTGAATCTAAGGTGGGTTTATTTCAGCATTCACAATTTTCTATGACCCTTGTTTGGTGGTAGTCTATATTCTTCATTCCTCAAGATCATATCCAAATTTTTCAGTATAGTTGTCCATGGATGACACAGTTTATGCTCTAAATGAATCTTCAGCTTTCAGCTCTTCCAGGTCCCTTGCTCACTGTAGTCTTGCTCATTGAAAAATCCATGTTATTTCTTATCTCTGTTCTTATTGTTGCTTTTAGTCACTTTCCATGAAGTATTTCTCCTTTAATCAAACATGTGACCGACAGCCTCCAAAACAATACAGAGAAACCCTGTCTCGTAAAAACCAAAAAAAAAAAAATGTGAGGTGGTAAAAATTTGATTCTTATGGTTCTTCCCCACTGTTACACCTATGGTGTGAAATACAATTGCTCAACTTCTTGACTGCAAAATTTCCCTGGGGTAGTGGTATCTCCAATAGAACAAGGCTGGGTGGTTTGGTGTACAATTTGTCACCAGATAAAGATGTTTAGTTGAAATCTTATACTTCACGATATGTCCTGTTTCACTTTTGAATACAGGACAAGGAACTTTTTACACTTCTACTGATGATGTAGTAATTTCAGTTTTGAAAAGGAATGCTGTTTGTCCTACTTGGATCTCTGTTTCCTGAAGAACTCACTAATTCATTCCATGTGTAATGTATAATTTCTAGCATTTAAAATTCTACTTCTCGCTGGGCGGTGGTGGCGCACACCTTTAATCCCAGCACTCGGGAGGCAGAGGCAGGCGGATCTCTGTGAGTTCGAGGCCAGGCTGGACCGAAAGCCTCCAAAACAATACAGAGAAACCCTGTCTCGTAAAAACAAACAAAAAAAAATTCTACTTCTCATACTCAGCAGAATTTCAAGGTGAAAATTAAGTCATCATCAGTCTTCTTCAGCAGTGAACCCTATCAGCAACAACAACAACCTGCCTGGCAAAATATGCCGATTGGTGCAATAGTGGCATAAATGTCATGGGATTAACCAACCATTTTCTGGTTACATTTAAGGCCCATTTCAATGATGAAACTCTTGTCTCACACCATAATCAGGGTCAGGAAAGTGTGGTTTCTGGGTCATGGGCTGCAAGGGAGAGCCAATTTCCATTTCTCTGGTAATCCATCATAGTATTAAGTTAATTTCTAATGACATCTCTTTATACCTATAGATTAGTGCTTATCTCAAATCTCATCAGAAAAGCAACAATTTTACTGTAGATGAGATTAACACAAAGATCCACAACTGATCAGGGTGCAGGGAAAATATAACTAAGTAGTACTCCTCTATAAAGGAGACAATTATATCATACTCCTGCTTTCCAAGTCTCAAGAAATAGAAAGATTATAAGAGACAAAGGAGGTGTATGACTAAGAGGCAACAGTGTTTTCTGGACAAAGCAGTAGAGTTACACATGCAAACTCATACCTATTGTGACAAAATGCGTAAGTCCAAACATGGAGATGGGGGTATGCAAAAAGTCTTACATCTGCAGAGGAACTACTTCTAATTAAGTGCTTCCAGAAAAGGAAGTGTTGGTTTTCTTTAAGGGTATGCCCTTTGATAGGTTTACAATTCACTGATTGGTCACATACCTGTATACAGGCAGAAGTAATGGTATATCATGGGTTTAAAAAAATAAATAAAACACAGAACTTGATGGTATTGATCAGGGAGTTAACCTGAGATGACTTAATGCTTAAAATACAATGTACTAACTTCTCAAATTTTAGTAAAAACATTTTAAAAAGAAAGTCTTTATTCTTGTTGACACCATAATAGGAAATGAGACTTTATGTGGTCCAGTTGTATAAAAATTGCTACCCTCTTCACTGCTTGTACAAAACACCATGGTTGGAGATTTAAATACTTATTTTAGATAAAATATTAGATACCTAATTTAGAACAGAATGTTCTCAAAAAGGTTCAAGATGGTTTTAGAATCTACACCCACACTAATGGTCCTGTTTCCCTTCCCTAGGTGAGTCCATTAACAGATATAGAATGTGTTCCCAAATGAGCCTTGTGGAAAACAAGCTCTATAAGTTCACCATAGCTTTTATTTTATTGAAGTATATCCCGAAATCTAGCAAAATCAGGAAATGCTGAACTAAACTGGGTTATTTTCTACAAAATTTCTCAGAACTTTTAAAATATTCATTGCAACAGGAATCTCTGAATGGAGGGGTAAAATGTAACTATCCTTTTGGGTTACTTGGATGTGTACCCCTTTCCTATACAACACAATATGAACTTGTGCAAAATCAGCTTAGGACATGGTATTATTCTCAGCACAACTCATTTAGAAGCTTAAAATTCTCTAGAATATGTAGCTGATTTACTTCTTGGATGACCTTATGGAACCAAGGAGGTTCCCAAGAGAGATGCATGATACCCCAGAGAAGTGGAATGAGGCAAGACATCCTGAGCAGATTGGGAACATCGAAGGAGGGGAGAGGGAACCAAGAAAAAGAGAGGGGGATAAGATGAGAGGAGAAGAAGGCATGGGGGAGCAGTAAGGTTGAGTCGAGGTAAGAATAGAGGAGAGCAGGATGAGAGATACCATAATAGATGGAGTCATTATAAGCTTGAGGAGAGAGCTGACACTAGTGAGATCTCCAGAGAGCTACAAGGATAACACCAACTGGCAAGCTAAGCAATAGTGGAGAGACTACATTAATAGCCCCTCCTTGATGATAGGGATGATGACTACCCTATATGCCATCCTAGAACCTTCATCCAGGGACTGATGGAAGCAGAGCCAGATACCCACAGCTAAACACTGAATTGGACTGTGGAACCTAGTGATAGAGATGGAGGAGTGATGAGCAAAGGGGTCAAGACCATGATGGTGAAACCCACAAAGACAGCTGACCGGATAAGTGGGAGCTCTTGAATCCCAGACTGATGGCTGAGAGGCCAGCATGGGACTAATCCAGACTCCATGAATTTAGTGCCAGTGAGGAGGCCACAGAAATCACTGGGGCCTGAGTAGTAGATCAGTGTTTACCATGGTTTATGAATGAGCTTTGGGAGCCCATTCCAAATAGAGGGATGCTCTCTCAGCCTAGACACATGGGGAAAGGCCTAGGTCTTGCCATGGATGAAATGACAGACTTTGGAGATCCCCCAAGGAGGGCCTTACCCTCCCTGGGGAATGATGTGGGGATTGGGTGGGGGGCTGGGACAGCTGGTGGAGGGACAAGGAGGAGGGGTGGGAGAGGGTGCTGGGATTGACATGTGAAGCATTCGTGTTTCTAATTTAAATAAACATATATTGAGGAAGAAATAAAAAAGAAATAAAATGTGTAAAGATACTTTGGCACCACATACAGCTAAAACAGAAAATAAGCAATATAATTTCTCCTTATAAATACATTCATATTCATTCAGAATTCCAAGGAAAGTATGTTTAAAATATGTTTATTTCAGGTGATCTCTTCTACAATATACACTTAATTGTGTGTGTGTGTGTGTGTGTGTGTGTGTGTGTGTGTGTGATCAGATGGATTGCGCTAATGCAGTGGTTCTCAACTTTCTAATGCTTTAGTTCTTTGTATTGTGGTGATCCCAACCATTAATTTTTGATGCTACTTTATAACTCTAATTTTGTCACTGTTATGAATCATAATGTAAATATCTAATTTTCATGGTACCTTATATGCATCCTTATGAAGGATCATCATTTGATCTCCAGAAGGGTCTCGACCCATAGGTTGAGAACCACTGCTTCAATTGGTACTGAGATATTTGCTTGTTTGTTTTTGCTTTGCTGTTTTCTATGAAGCTGAACACTGTTCTAAAATCTCTGTGTTGAAGTGTTTAACTCCAGTGTAGTTTTGTGTGAAGACAGTCTCTCTATGGAGACAGCTAAGGTTAAATGAGTTTCTGAGGGTGGAAATAGGATTCAACAGGATTACTGAGAGAAGATATCAGGGATCTCACTTCCTCTTGCTGCCTAGTGGGGACTCTAACTGAAGGTAGCCGTCAACAACTAGTAGGATAGCCTGTATCAAAAAGCAGGATACAGGAACCTTGAACTTGGGCTGCCTGGCAATGGAAAGATCCATGCTTGTTTTCAGGATTAAGGATTTTGTTAGGGCAGTCAGAGGAGACTAGCACACTCGCAGATTAATCCTTATCTCAAGATAAGATAAGAAGGGAGTTCCTTGCTATCTAAAACCAAATCAGAATGCCCCTAAAGGGTACAAGTGAACTCAAGAATTTTGATAGCATGAATATTTTTCTTCCCAGAAAATAGTCCTCATATGACTCTTGCTTTTAAAAATCTTGGTTTGAGCTTGTTTAAACTGCACAGAATTCTGAGCTATAGTCATGTTATATATTCTATTTTATATCACTTTGATAGAACAGATAAAGTTAATAGAAGAAGGATGAAATTTTATTTTTCTTTATTAAGTTGTGTGTGTGTGTGTGTGTGTGTGTCTATGTATGTGTCTGTATGTGTGTCTGTATGTGTTTATGTGGGGAGCGCTCAACTAGAGAGGCCGTAGGACAACTTCAGCCACTGTGACTCAGGCACCCCCCTCATACATTTTTTCTGAGATAGGGATCTTTCACTGTCCTGAGATGTGGGGCTCCCATTTTTCTTGTAGTCCTCATGGGAGGACAAAGCAGGAGAAGTGGTGACAGAATTGCTGGAGGAACTGTCATACCTGGTACCACCAGAGACCAAGGACTGATTAGAAACTTGTGAATTTAGCTCCAAAAGGTTCTCCACACTGCCATGCATCCCTTGGTGATTTATAATCATTCCAAAGTGGTTTACATAGTTGTAACAATGAGCCAATATCCTTCAAGAAAAGACAACTTCCCATATAGGGAGATCTGTTTCCAATTCTTCATAGCAAGTTCTTGTCATTTTAATTATTCATTCTCACTTAACCCAGATTGATTTGACGTTTAATTTATTATTAGTTTAAAATATATGCAGTCCCTGATTTAAATAAGAAAGCTGGAATGCATTGTAGAGAACACTGTGTCATTTGCAAATGTGAAAGCAGTTATCCACTAAGGTATATATTTTTCTTCATGGCCAAAGGGAATGCATTCCTTAAATCAGCCTCTCCAAAATGAGCTGTACAGGAAATTGGTTCTAAAGGATTTTGTTAGGGCTGAATTAAAGAAGACTACTGTACTAGAACAGATTTAGAAAAGCCATGGTTATATAAGATTCAATGTGCTTTAATACAGTATTTCTGGTTTTGCAAGTATTACATTTGCTAATATTTATGTTTTACTCTTTGGTTTTCATAAATAACATTAATTATTGGTGCTAAATGCACATTTTAGAAAACATTCACAAGTGTAGTTATATAATGCTATCATTTGTTTTAAGTAGTTTTTATTGTTAAGGTTCATTTAAATGTATATACTAAGAAAATGTCTATACAGACTTTAAGTTCCTGCACAGAGTTAACAACATAAAGAGTTGTAAGCATCTATGCTTAAGGCACATTCTTCATATGTGCCCCTTCACATGAGCAGTGTTAGGATGTGCTGGTGTCTTAGAAAGGATCCTTCTGGGACCTCACCCTAAACTCAATATATCAGACATTTGGGTATAGAGAACACCAATTTCTTTTCAAAACTCTTCCAGGCATTGCAGTATATGGTATCATTGAATAACCACTGATTTTGCATGCTAGGAGAAGAGAAAGTCATACCTCACTTGCTGTCACCTATGGAATAGTCAATTTAAAGGGAGGGGATAAAAGACAGCAACTAATTAGGAGGGAGGTCAAAAGCAATTGTAGGTGGCTGTGGTACTTTGAATAAGAGTGCGTCCAACAGACTCATAATTTGAATGTTTGTCACCAGAAGTAGAACTGTTTGAAAGGATTACAAGGACTAAGAGGTATGACCTTAATGAAGGAAGTATGTCACTGGGGGTGCGCCCTGAGTTTTGCAAAACCATATTCCAATCCCAGTCTCTTTCGCTCAGCCTGCAGATCAGGACATAGCTCTCAGTTACTATTTAAGTGCCATGCATGTACAATGCTCACCACCATGATGATAATATTCTAAACCTTTGAAAGTGTACTCAAATCTCCAATTAAATGCTTCCCTTATAAGAGTTACTGTGGTGATGGTGTTTTTCACAGCAATAAATCAGTGACTAAGACAGTGGTCAATAGACCGTATTGTATATGTATGAAGAGTAGAAAATATTGAGGATTCACCAGAGTTGGTTTAATAAGAAAATATTGTTATGTGCAGGCAGAAATTATGTGTGTGGTAACACGGAGGAAAAAAAATTGTTTAATTCAGCTTTTAAAAAGCCCATATTCTAGGGATAGACTAAAGAGAAACTCAGAACTCCTGGGAAAATAAGAGGCAGAAAAATTTGACATAGTAGTGCTTGTGACACAATACCCCCCCCACTATTGCTGTCCGTTCTTCAGTTTAAATGTTAAGGTTTACTGATAGTTAAGTCAAATTTCAGAATTTTTACTGCATGTGCACCTCTGTATTAAGGTTACTTAACATGGGATTTAACATGGACATTGGCAACTCAGTCTTCAGATCTTCTTTTGGATGTGCTCTAAACCCATGTGACTTCAGAGTTTAGCAGCTACAGGGATGAGACCTTGAGAAAGACCTAGATAAGATAATGGCCTAAAAGTCTTAAATTCAACAGCTAGATGCTACATTGTCAAATTACTTATATTAGCCACAGCTTAAACAGCAGACAGAGGCTGATTATGGTTGCCTTTCTCCAGGTTTATAGGTTTGGAGATGATCCCATGTCCGGCCTCACTTAAACTCAACTTTCAGTTATTTATCAGTGACATTTACAATGCTTTGAACAATGTTGTATATTCAAGCTATTATACTTGTAGGTATCTCCTTGGAAGTGTGATATTGTCAATAAATTCTTAGTCTGTGTAATAAATTTCCATTCTTTATTACACTATCACATCACAGCAATTCTTCCTGGATGTCTTTCTGTGATATGATTTGTTGTTGGTAGTGTTGTTAAACTATTAAGTAACAAGTTATGTAGCTGGTAATGAAAATTTCCATGTTTGTTCATTTATATATGTATGAACATTTCATAAAATGCAAAAAATATTAGGATTGGAACACTAAATATTTTCCATCTCAGCAGTTTCATAATATCAGCTCTTTTGTAATAATTTAGACAAGCAATTTTCTCTAATCAGAATTAGATAAAAGTGTAGCTGAATGCCAAAAAGAGATGCTTCTGGTGTCATCTTCCTAAGGCCTCCATCTACAGTCCTCACTGCTTCATTATTGAATAAAACTTGTTAAAATACTATAACTATATATACATTATATCTTATAAACTACTTGTTATTTTTCTAGCATCCTTCAAGTAAAAGTGCTCATTTTTATGTTTTAAGTCTGTGAAGGTCACACGTGAAATATTGGCATAGACCTTCAAAGGGCTGAGAATGCTAGGCATGGTTACTCTTAGACATATACCAGTCAAGTTTTGATCTCACGTGCTTACTTACTATTTGTTGCAATGAGTAGATGCAGATCAATATTACTAAGAATATTTATGAAGGGTTAAACATAATGCTTGGGAAACTGGCTGTTCCAAGCTGTACTGTGTTTTCTTCATAATTGTTTGTAAGTCTGACTTTAGTTCCCTTGTTCTGTGAGTATTGCCTGAGTATCATCAGTTTTCAAATGGGAGCCAGGAGACATTTCTGGTATCCAATAAACAACGTAGTATGAAATAATAATAATAGTAAGGTGATTTCTGAGCAAAAGTAGGCTTTCTTTAATAGGGTTTTCTAACATTCCAACACAAACACTCACTAGAATCAGCATACTTCCTGGTGACAGTGGAAAATCTTTACATTACCTAGGGTTATCTTTCTGCTTCATGTCATTCCTCCAAGTGGAGGACTGTGCAGCTCTCTGGGACAGTCAGTTTGCACAGCTCACACATGAATGAACCAAGAATAGAATGAAAGTGAGTTGCATATTCTAGTCTGGTTGTATAGATATCTACATGGCAATGTAGTCTGAATGGTGAATTATTGGTGCCTCACATCCTTTTGGCTTTTAATAGGCTTTCACCACACAGATATTTTTCTTTTTCTTTTTTGCTTAAAGGATAAATAATCTAATGTTAGATTTTTTCATCCTTCTGATGAATTACAACTTTTTTAATGATCTCTTTTATTTGAAGCTTAGTATATCTGTTATGCAATATTATGCCTGGAGTTTGAATTTCAGGATTTTTGCAGGACTACACAAGTGAAATTGCTTTCTGATGTTTTTATTTGTTTTGTTTTTAACCTGTTCACTCTAAGCTTCAAAATATTTGAAAGCCTCAATGCAAACTTAATTCTGTCACATGTAAGTGATATACTTATTAAAATAAGTTCTTTGGAAGTTTTATGTTGATAAGCTCAACATTTTTTTTGGTTTTACAAGACAGGGTTTCTCAGTAGTGTTTTGGAGGCTGCCGGTGTAGCCCAGCCTCGAACTCACAGAGATCTGCCTGCCTCTGCCTCCCGAGTGCTGGGATTAAAGGCATGCACCACCACTGCCCGGCAAGCTCAACAGTTTTAAAATGTTGTCTGTTTCCCTAACAGTTCACCTCACTGTTTATGTTTGGCTTTAGGCAATGGTTGGCCAAATATAGTAATTTAAAAAAACAGGAGGAATCATTTCTATTTGGTATATTTTTTGGTTGTGAAACATAGAAATAAACTGATCAAAGCCAAAGCTGATAAAGATTTTTAGATGAAAATCAGTTGTCAAGAATATTGTGCCTGTGTAATCTGTTAAAAAAGAAGACATCTCTGTTTGAGAAATGGAAAAGATACTAATCCCTGAAAACATCTTTTTAATTTGGCAAATTTATTGACCAAATCCTAAAAAAAAGTCACCAAAGAGAAGAAATATGCGTAAATTTTAAACTCATGGTCAACACTCCTATAGTCATGGTTAAAAAAATACACATAATTTAAATGATAAATAATAACAGAAAATTAAAATAATTTGGCAATAATGTCTCTTTAAATGTGAAGAGCTGTCTTGATTGAATTTTTCCTTTACCATGGCAGATAAAATGTTCTCATTTAATACAGAGTGTAACTTCAATTCTAAGTGAGAATAGTACTTGAATAGAATGATGTTGAAACGGAAATGCATGTTTAGTACCCTATCTGGCTTTAGATTCTTTGCTTTGTAGTCTGTTGGGGTACATAAAATGGCTTCATTTCATCCTGACTTTAGGTCAGAGAATTCAAAACAATCCTTAATTTTCCAAGGTTAAAGTCACAAGACCTAAAGTTCTAAGGCATGGTTATTGTAGGATGGTTGGTCTTAGGCTTAGACCTAACAAGAGACTTGGTCTAAGGTGCGGTTGCTTTTTACCCACAGGGTCAGGCAAGGAGAGAGTTAGTCTACTGAATGTTTTGGAAAATTAAGGAAGTAAGTCTGTGGTTTTCATTGTTTCTTGATAAAGAAGTCTCTTTTCCCCCCTTTCTTTTAGATATATTAGAATATTGAAGAATATACTTGGGTTTCAGTATTCACTGGGTTGCCCTCCTGACTCTATTCTATGTTTCCATCTTTTCCTTAGTATCTTTACCTTCCATTTCCTCAATCCATACTCCTCTTCTTGGGTTAGAAATAGGGCAAGTTGAGTGGATCTTATTGAAACCCCCCAAAGACTGGTTCCTAGAGTAGTTATTTATAATTTTAATAAAAATAATTTATAAAAGTATTTTATTGTAAATTTAAGAGGTTAGAATTAAATTGTTATTAATTAAGGCTATCTACAGAAATAATCATTAAATACCTTACAAGGTATTTTAAGAAATTTAAAAATTCCCTTAATAAATATTCTCAACCTCATAGCTTCATCTTTTTTCGAAAATAAAACTACTCAAATTGAACCAAGAGCTACCTCAGGGAAGTATCCACAGTGAGTTTGAGAATTATACCAGAACCCTAATGACAAATAAAAAATCATGTGACTGATAGCTGCATCATTAGGCATTTGGATGATGTTACTTTTCTTTTTATGTTTATATGTATTTGTATATGAGTGCATAAGTATATCTCTGTGCATATGACAATGGAGGCCAGAATAGTGTTGAGTTCCTTTGCAGCTAAATTATAGATAACTGTGAATAGCCAGATATGGGTTCTAAGAATAAAACACTTATTCTTTGCAAAAGCAACAAACATTATTAACCACTGAGCCATATATCCAGCCCCCATTATCTCCTATGAGAGAGGATTTTAAAAATGATTGCTATGTATTTAGTATGTAGTTACTAATTCCCACATGGCTCTGCCTTTACTACAAGATCATTCGGTCTTTAATTCTTACATTGATATATATTTCTCATGTCACATGATATGTTTCAAGTAAGGATACCACTAAGTAATTTTTGAAACAAATTACTACCTTAGTTTCATTTCATTCCACAATTGTTAATACTTCTCTATTAACCATGGGACACACAGAAAACTATTGACAGATTCCTACATCATTATTTTGAAACCAGGTAGGAACATTCCACACATATGAATATGGTTTATGTTATACCAACCACAAAATAATATATTTCATTTTTTAACATTTTTTCTTTTATTGATAAAAATTACACAAAAGCTAAGTAATAATTAAATTTAAAAGCAACATTACACATAATCTTGACAGTTTCACCCACTGGATCTCTGTTCATTGTTCACAGAGACCCTCTCTCTCTCTGCCGAGGCTAGTTCTCAGGTTCTTCTCCACTCAAGGTGTTCACAGATCTGGTTATCAATTTTCTTTCCATGCTTGACACCAATGGAGGAATAAATCAGGCCTCCTGATACTATCTATAATGTGTACTGAAGGAATGTACACTTTGATGTATTTAATTCATTCCAATAGTTTATTGAATGCTGTTGTCAATTTTCTTTAGGTCAGTGCAAAACCAAATCTTATTTTGGTACCATGTATGTACTCATATTTAGAAGTAGAAAGGCATTCCATCAAGAAATTAACAAAAAATAAACAAAAGAATAAAACCATATTTTAAAGGGAAAACAAACTAAAAACATAGGAAATAAGGTCTGTGAATATTATGCACACCTTACAAGGAAAACTGCATAGTTTCCCCAAAATTCCCACCCTCCCCCCTGTGGTTCTTCAACCCAGGAACCATGCAGCGTAGAAAAATCAAATATACAAACAAACCTATAGATAGCTAGAGTGAAATCTATTTTTATAAGAACTTAACACTCTTGACTATTTACATCCAGGAGAACCTGTGTTTGTTTTATGTTTTAAAGCACAGAAAGTTTTATGTTCTCCCAGGTTGGTGGCAGGTTCACCAGCTGCCCAATATCATAAGCAGTTTGGCTTGTTGTTGTTGTTATTTTTTCTCTCATTATGCTCTAAACTTCTGTACAGGAACAATGAACTCTTGAGGCTGGAGGATGCTGGACACCTCATATCCTTTGTGATGAAGGTCTCCCTTCTCCATGTGAGCTCTGAATTAAGGAGTTGGCTTTACTGTTAGTTTGTTATTCTCTCCAGATAAATGGCAGGTGCAGCCGACCTGGCTATGGTGGCGATGAAGCTGTGGTCTCTCCCAAGCTCCAAGCTGGCGCTATCGTCCTGGTCTATGGATACAGCTTCATAGGCCTTGTTGATGTGGAGAGGCTGGTGGGCTTGGCAGTACCCAATCACTGGTTGGTCGTAGCTATAATATGGCAAGGGCTTCACGTGGTGGGGTATCTGTATGTGAGAAGCAGAGATAGTGATTGGTTAGTGATAAACTTTAAAAAGAGAAGTCCCCTGACTCTGTTTTTGTTGCCCATGCTGAGTCATCTTCCACTGCTTGAAATCTGCAATTTTATAAATTATGTTTGTTATTTTGGTTACCATAATTACTATGTACTTTTCAGGTAAATTATATAAAGTATTTTCAATTCCACTTTCATTTGGCATATTAATATAAAGAAGTTAAGAACAACCTAAGTATCTATGAACATGGGTGACATAAATTATACCTATGGAGGGCAGCTGTGCTTACCACTATACTGTCAAAAGCACTCCACAGTCTACATCTGAATGCACATGTTATAAAAACAGAGGGGATCTGTTATAGTGTGGCATGATAGGTCAAGTCCAAAATAATTATCTAAGCATTTCCATGTGGTCTTAGCTTACTGGAGAATGCTCCAGCATGTTATTCCTTCAGTGACTACATATCATCTCTTTGCCTTCTACTCTCTCTAGATTTCCCCTGATATGGGTAGCCCCACCTATACTTCCTGCCTAGCTACTAGCCAATCAGTGTTTTGTTCATCAACCAATAAAAAACATATATACAGAATGACATCCACCTTTATCTCAGCACATCTTGCAGGAGGGATGAATTGTAGGTCAAAGGTTTTGTAGCTGTGTTCGTGTTCCAGTCCCTCCACTGGAAGTCTGGCATGGTTACAGAAGATGGCTGGTTCAGGGTCTGTAGTTATCATTACTAGGAGTCTTTGCTAGGGTCACCTTCAGAAATTCCAGAGAATTTCCATTGCACTTGCTTTCTACCTCACACTGGAGATGCCTCCCAATGCCAGTCATCTCTCCCAGTATTTGCTCACTCTGCCTCTCTGCCCCTAGATAATGCCCTCTGTTACCATCCCCAATCAATTCAGTTCATCCATGCAACCTATTTACTCTTCCCAGGGAGATCCATGTGCCCCATCCTACACCCTCCTTCATACTTAGTCTCTCTGAGTATGTGTATTGTAGCATGATTATCCTTTACTTTACAGCTAATATCCACTTATATGTTTGCCTTTTTGGGTCTGGGTTACCTCACACTGGATGATTTTTCCAGTTTCATCTATTTTGCTACATATTTCATCTTATTATTTATTTATATTTTAACAGTGGAACAATACTCCATTGTATAAATGTACCATGATTTCTTAGATTGAGAGACAGATATGTTGTTTCCAGTTTCTGGCTGCTAGGAGCATTGTTGAGCATGTGTCCTTGTGGTAGGGTGGAGCATCCTTTGGTTATATGCCCAGGAGTGACTTACAAAGTGGCTGGACAAGTTTGCCTCCCACCCCACCAGCAATGGGGGAGTGATCACCTTGCTCTACATCCTCTCCACCAAGAACTGTCACTTGTGTTTTTGATCTTGGCTATTCTGACAGGTGTAAGATGGAATCTCAGAATCATTTTGATTTGCATTTCCCTGATGGCTAATGATGCTAAGCATCTCCTTAATTATTTCTCAGCCATTTGAGCTTGCTTTGTTGAGAATTCTCTGCTTAAGCTGTTTAAGTCTGTATCCCATTCTAAATTGGGTTATGAGGTGTGTTTGTGTCTAATTTTTGACTTCTCTAATTATTTTTGAATATTAGCCCTCTGCCAGATGTGGAATTGGTAAAAATATTTTCCCATTGTGTAGGCTGCCATTTTGTGCTATTAATGGTGTTCTTTGTCTTACGGAAGCTTTCCAATTTCATGAGGTGCCATTTATTAATTGTTGATCTTAGAGCCTATGCTGAAATTTCTCTGTTTAGAAAGCCATCTCCTGTGCTAATGAGGTCAAGGCTGTTTCCCACTTTCTAGTCTATCAGATTCAATACATATGATTTTGTGTCAAGCTTTTTGATCCACTTAGAATTGAGTTTTGTGCTGATTGATAAATATGCATCAATTTGCATTCTTCTACATGCTCACATCCAGTTTGACCAGCACAATTTTATGAAGATACTTTTTTTTCCATTATATATTTCTGCCTTCTTTACCAAAAATAAGATGTCCATAGTTGTGTGAATTTATATCTGGGTTTTAGATTCAACTCCATTTATCAGCCTATATTTTTATAATGACAATGCCATGTGATTTTTATATCTATAGCTGTGTACTAGAGCTTGAGATCATGAATGGTGTTACTGATGTATTCTTTTATTTTATGGAATTGTTTTAGCTATCATGTTTCTTGTTTGCTGGTTTAGTTTTGTTTTCCTGTTGTTCGTTTGGTTTGTTTTTTTTTTCATAGGAAGTTGAGTATTGTTCTCTCAAGGTCTGTAAAGAATTGTGTTGGAATTTTGATGGGGATTGAGTTGAATCTCTAGATTGCTTTTGGTAAGGTGGCCATTTTTACTGTGTTAATCCTACAGATCCATGAGCATGGGACTCCCTTTGGCAAATGGGAGCCAGTTTCACAAGTTTTTAGTAATGCTGGATTTTGTCTAACCATCAATAATCATCCTAAAGTATAGGTTGGGCCTAAACTCAATTTTTTGGTGAATCACAATGCCTCCCCTTTCACGTACTCTTTGAATCTGACACTGAAGCCTTGTGTTGATGATAAGTGACTGCTGATGATAAGTGACAGTGTAGTTTCTTTTGTGACTGCTTCTCAGATGAACTTAATATGTCATTGTCAGGTTTCAGGAGTGTTGGAACAATAGTCAAAGGCTGGAGATCACGGAAGCACATCATGCAATGGCAAGGGAATTGTTAGTGGCATCTGGTTTACTGACCCAGCTTGAAGAGGAAGAGAGTAATCACACTGGCTGAACTGCTTTACATTGAATTTTAGCATATCCAGATCTTGCTGGTTCTGCAGACCAACTGATAATGGTGAAGCCCAGGCTAATTTAGAGCAGTTTGCAAAGCTGTATTTGACTATTGGATGATGTTTTTCAGCAGAGTAGAAACTTTTGGGACAGATATATACTAGAGGCAGGAGGTGTAGTTAAGGAGCTTAGGAGAACACCTTTATCTTGTTGTATGCTTGAAACTTCCAGGTTGTGCTGCTGCATTTTGGCAACAGATGCCTGTGAAAAGCATAGTCAATAAATTAAAATGAACACTCCATGAGAGGAACAGGGGAGTTTATTGAAAACTGACAGGCTGTCACTTGGGAAATCAGTGAGATGTGAGATGTTGAAAAAAAACTCAAGTTTTATAAGGACAATGGTTATCATGGATGAGGGGAGCCTATGAAGTGGAAGGGAGCTTTGAAATATATTAGAAGTACTTGTAAGTAAGGGCTGAGGGATCTGGAGACTAGTATGGACTTTGACATGATGATAGGTGCCACAGGTATATGTCAACTGGAAAGCCATATGTCCGTTTTTCCAGAGCTCAGGGAAATGTCTTCTTTTGGAAGATGAGGACAACTTTTACAAGTTCCTGAGGAATGCTAGCTTTGATAAATTGACAGGTTGAGCTGAACCTTGACTCAATTTTGGACCAGCTAATGGGCCTGCTATTTTTTTGTGTGGGGATGGGTGCGGTACCCTTTGGATGTGACACATTGCCTCTGTAATAACAGATTAATCATCACTTAATTAAGGAAAGATCAGGAAAAGTCAGAAGTAAGGACTGTTGGGACCAGTAAGATGGGGATGGAGAGAATGGGGAAAACAGGTGATGACCTAAATGAACATACATACACATAGGCACACAAAATAAACAAAAATGTAATTGTAAAAATTACAAAGAAGTTAAGTGTGTTATAAGTA
Organism: Mesocricetus auratus; assembly: GCF_017639785.1. Taxonomy (NCBI): domain Eukaryota; kingdom Metazoa; phylum Chordata; class Mammalia; order Rodentia; family Cricetidae; genus Mesocricetus; species Mesocricetus auratus. Next base: position 142,108,301 of record NW_024429266.1, on the reverse strand, counting down.
TAAAACTGTTACAATGATACCCATTCCTTGTATGCTAAACAAAACATTGCTTTTAAAATAAAAGACAAAAATTAGGTCTCTGTAGTTTACTTTTTTTTATAATATACAGTGTCTATGTTGCAATTTTCACTGGGATAAAACCTGTCTTGGAGTGAAGCTCTTAAGACACGGGATGTTCTGAAGGGAAGTCAAACATTCCATTCTTCAGGGAAGCTCATTAAGCACAGGAATTAAACAGCTCAAAGTAGCTTCAGGGTGTCCCTTAAACTGATCAGATTCTCGAGAATCCCTACCTTTGCAATCACACATAATTAGTAAGGACTTCTGAGGGACATTCCACAACCAAAGACAAGCTACCTAGAAGACACTTTAAGAAGTACCCTCTAAACTATTGTGTCATATATCCAGCCCCATTTTTATTTCTTATCCATTCAGATGTCTCTCTACATGCCAGAAAACTGTCTAGGCATGAGCTGTTTGCTGTCATTTCTGTTTGGGGAAATGCTGTGGGATTTTTGAAGTGTGTCAGATGGTAGAGGAATGATTGGTGTCTTGGGTCAACACAGCTCTGACAAAACAGAGAAATGGAAACAGATACTTTATTCAGGGAATTAAGCAGGGAGAAATATTTTGGAAATGATTTTCCTAAGAATGCCATAATCCTTTCTCCCTTTTATCATTAAAAGGTGGAGGATAACTTGAAAATATTATTAAAAAATCAAGTAACTTCCGAGTACAGAAAATTTTACAGAGCACAGCATATTTATTCTTTATTCTCTCTCTTTTTGGGTTACCATCTTTAAATTCAATTCAATTAAATTTAAATTAATTTTGTGTTCCACAACATAGGTGTGGAAGTGAGAATATAATTTGCAGGAGTTGCCTCTTGTCTTTTACCATAGTGGCCTATGCAGATCACATCCAGGTACTCATATAGACAGCAAGTGCCTTTCCCTGCTGAGACATCTTGCCAACATCTTGCCCTCTGTACAATTGGTTCATCTAAAGATGAAAACCAGCAGCTCATGTGTTACCAATGTTGGATGTTCCATGTTTGTTTGAAGTTCTTCTGTTTAAAATATTACATAAGAGAACAATTTCATGAATAAAAATCATGATATTAAACTTCATTTTGACTCAAGGGAGCCTTATTAACCACAGACTTCTGGATGTATATATCATCTGAACTCAGGAAATTTGTTTTGCTTTTACAGTTGGACTGTTTTTTTTTCTTATAGTAAGCAGGGCCCCATGACATTTTCTCTATTGTACCTGAAACACTCTCTTACTACATAGAAACCATTGTAACATTCTTTTCTTCCAAACTGACCAATGGCAGAATAAATATACAATCAAAAGCCAAATGAATTGGGCAGCTTTGAAAGGATAACTGCAGCATTTGCTCATTTACTCTTTGAGTCTATCCTGTGGGGCACCATGTAATCAACTGAAATTGTGGTTTTGGAGCAGCTAAGAGAGGAGGTCTGTGCTTTATAGTAATAATGTACAGTACATTAACCACCTGGGTCCCTGGGTAGATTGCTGTTTCCAGTAGTCAAAACAAAGTGTCCTTAAGTTCCCCTCATGTAGGTTTGGTATTGTTGTAAATGTGTTCTTAGTACTTTACAAAAGAGTCCCCATGCTCCATCCGTTCTCTCCTGGGTTCCACTTTGTAGCTCAGCAGAACAACACTATTTAAAGATGTCCTCATTAGCATGCCTGGCTACTCATTGGCTGCACTGAAAGCTGTACTTTATTTAAAGACAATTGCGTGGTGCGCAGAATAACTAGAATCTGGTAAATATGTCATGTTCCTCTGAGGTTTTGACTTGCCTAGGGTGTATGTACATTTGGAAATAAATCATATACAAACTTCTACAAGGATGCATTTTATAACTACATCGTGAGTAGGTCATATATTTCTATGATTAGTTATAAGTCATTTTGATTGTCCTGATTGCTGGTTATTCCTCTGAAAATGGTGCAGTCCTAGCATCTCATTGGCCTCAGGTGACACAGAAAGTAATTTTTGATCTTTAAGAAATAAGAAATCGGCTGAGAACACCCATCCCTGCTCTTTTCAGCTCAGCACTGCCCTTACACTTTTTTTGGAAGCATATTCTGTCCTTCCAGTCATCCACTTTTCATTCAGAGCGATGCAGTGCTCAGAAGGGTGTATGCACAACTCATAACCAAGGCTCTCAGTCATATCTTGTGCATCAGAAAGCTTTCAATCATTACGGAATCTTCTGGTTCTCCAAAATAATAATTTATTCTTTACCTAGAATATGTTTATTTTTCTTCCAACACAGCAGAAAGGCATAAAAACAAATAAACAACAATAACAACCCCTCCCCCCCCAGCCGGGCGGTGGTGATGCATGTCTTTAATCCCAGCACTCGGGAGGCAGAGGCAGGCAGATCTCTGTGAGTTCGAGGCCGGGCTGGACCGACAGCCTCCAAAACAATACAGAGATCGTAAAACCAAAAAAAAAAAGAAAGAAAAAGGAAAAACTCCCAATGAAACAATTATCTTAATTAGAAAGGCTTGTTTTATTAGTATTTCTAATAAAATCTTATGGAAGATTTCAGACTTTTGGCAGAAAGGTTGAATTATAGAGGATATATAGAGCTTCAAAATCTGCATATTAACTCTACTTCCATAAGTTTACTTCTGTAATAATTATATTTAAAGAGAGAAATGAAAGTGTCTATGCAGTAAATGTGAGGGCAATGTGAAAGCGATCCCTGATAAATTTGATCAAAGACTTTAGAAATATCTACATGGAAATCCAATACTGTTTCCTCCTTTTCACAAAGGTTCAAACATTAGTTATAAGTAGTTGAAGTGTCTGATTGTTCTTAAATTACTGTGGTCTATCATAAGTCTTATTTATTAACTTTTCATGGCCATTGTTCGGATTTCAGTATGAGTTCTTTCCATTGAAGTCATAAAAAGTTGATTTTCAATTTCCTGAATGACATTTGGATTCTAATTTCAAGAATTAAAGGGTTGTGTCAGGCTACTCAGACCATTTAAAAAGTATCATCATATAAATCCAGACAAAGAATTCAATACAGCTGAATTGCCTAATGAAGATGGACACTTCATTTATTTGAAGTGAAACTGATTTAAAATGAATGGGAATTGCTAAGTGAATGTATAACTTTGACTTTAATCATTTTACTCTGTTAGTATGTGATGAGCATCAAGCATATATATGTAAACAAGTTTGGGGAACTTTTTTATATTTTAGGAATATTAATTAAAACCTAGCAGAACCTAAACCCATTTAAGTTAGTTAGATAAAAGGGATACATAGTTGCCCCTTCAGCATAAGGGACAAAGATGGATAATCCCACAAAGTTCATGGCACAGTTACAAACAACATGGCATCCTGTCTCAAACAAGGTAGGTACTGAAGACTGATACCTGAGGATGTCCTCTAACCTTCATGCTTGTACTATGTGCAGGCATTCCCACACAATAGACTGTAGACATCACACACACACACACACACACACTTAGTTTTTTTCTAGATAGGGTTTCCTTGTGTAACAATCCTGGCTATCCTAGAAGTCACTTTGTTGACCACCCTGAACTTGAACTCACTGAGATCCACGTGCCTCTGCCTCACAAACGCTGGGATTAAAGGTGTATACCACCACCGTCCGGCACACACACATTTTGAAGACATGCCAAATAGTAGAAAGGAGTCTCAAGTATTCCTGAATTCACAGGAAATTCAAGGCATTAAAACAGTGGCAAGATTTACTAATAGGTGAAACCAGAAATGTGAAATAAGAAGTCTTGGAAGTTTACCATCTCAAATAGTGCCTAGTAGAAATTTTATGATTTCTTCATTTTGTTTTTAAAGTTAAATTAATAATAAATGTGCCATAGCCATTTATTCAGTTTGTCAGATCATCAATACATTTCATGGCATTTGTTTCAAAAATTCCCCAAACAAAACAAATAAAGCAGGTAATAGTGAAAGAGAAAGCTGTCCTGCTTCAATTCGTGTGCTAGGCTAAAGATGCATAAGAATGACATCAATAAGATCCCCCATTTGTGAAAGTCACCAAGATGGTGAAGGTATTTGACATTCATCCTGAAAAGCTGAAATATATCCCTGAGATCTCCATAGGTGGAAGGGGAGAATCAACTCTTAACAAGTTGTCATCTGACCTTCACACATTTTTTTTTGGTTTTTCCAGATAGGGTTTCTCTGTGGCTTTGGAGGCTGTCCTGGAACTTACTTTGTAGACCAGGCTGGCCTCGAACTCACAGAGATCTGCCTGCCTCTGCCTCCTGAGTGCTGGGATTAAAGGCGTGCGCCACCAACACCGGGCTAACAGCCTTTTTTGTTTGTTTGTTTGTTTTTTTTTGAGACAGGGTTTCTCTGTATCGTTTTTGGAGCCTGTCCTGGAATTCACTCAGTAGACCAGGCTGGTCTCGAACTCACAGTGATCCGCCTGTCTCTGCCTCCCGAGTGCTGAGATTAAAGGCGTGCGCCACCAACGCCCGGCTCTTCACACATGTTTTGTCACTCATACACACACACAAACACACACAAAATATTTTAAAATAAAAATAACTAAACCCCACCATTCTTAACTCAGTAAATATTGGTTTTCAATATTGATTATTCTGTTAATTTGTAACTCAATTTAGATTGTAACTAAATACACTTTTTTAGCACAATTAACTTTGATACCAAAGCATTAGAGTAACAACTAGAGATGATGATAATTAAAAATAGGAATATTTCATCCTTTGTAGAATCAAAGACAGGATTTCTATGAAAAGCAATTGCATATAGATGATGTTTGTCCTCAAACAGGAGACAAACTGACCTTTATGTGTGCCCTCCACACTCTTACAAAAATTCAAACAACCAAGAAGTAATCAGCAGAACTGATGTTTCTCAGAAAATGCAACAGATCCAGGATAAGGTGTTTTTCCATGAGCTAGAACAGTAGCTCAGGCACAAAGCACTTGCTTCAGAGAAATGAGAACAACAGTCTAATTCTAAAAGAAGCCCTAGGTGGCCCACAATTGTGATCCCTGAACTGGGAACATAGACACAACAGGATCCCTAGGGACAGTCTAGCCCACATCCAAGGCTCATGAAGACCATTTCATAAACACCAAGGTGCACAGCTCCTGAGAAGGGCATTTGAGGACAAGCTTTGGCCTTCACATGTATACACACATGCACAAGTGCATATGAACTAGCATTAACATGTGTGTGCTGGCAGGCATGCACATACACAGACACTCACACATGCACACACACACACACACACACACAGAGATACATAGATAGAGAGAGACAGAGAGAGATGTTATTGACTCTAAAGTATATAGAAGCAAGAGTGAACACAGAGATGAAGTTAGCATTGGTGCTATTTCTCAATCATGTTCTCCTTGTGTTTCTTCTGTGAATGGCAGCTTGCTCTAGTGTCCATATGAATGTGGGTGGTATTCTACTTGTATTTGTGTTAAATAGTTTATACTACCCTATACCTGTTTTATGCAAAGATATGCTTTTTGACTAACTTGGAGGCAAAATTTGCTCTTTGACCACAAAATAGATGAGTCTCCAGTGCCTCCTTTCTACAATGTAGTGGGTATTCAGTAATGGGAGAAATTGTTTCACATATGTAAAATTTAAATAGAATTATGACATAAGGGAAATGCTTGAATTTCTTCCAGGCATGTGCCTTTGTAAAACACAGAATTTTGTACCCCAGGTAGAATTTCAGAACCAACTAACAAATGCAGGAGGAAATTCTCAGAATGTTTCAGAGATATTGACAGAATGAAATGATTGCTCTGACTTTAGAACCATTTAAAGGAACTTCTAGGAGTCTGACTGTTTATACTAGAGAGAAATGTTGAGATACAGGTTTAATTATGAAAATAGAATACACCCATTTAGAAAAAGCAATTATAAGTCTTATTCTGATTGACTATATTTTAGAACAGCAATATTGAATGGTGCATAAATAATATTGTTATTTTTTTCTTTAGATGAAATGTGTATGGGTCTAAGGTAATGGCTGGACCTCTGCCATGAAGTATATACGATTAAGGTGCAATTATATAAAAGTGAATTTGCTATCATAATTCACTTATTTATGGGTTCATTCGTTCATTCACATGACAGATACTTATCACAGGGTTGCCAAACACTGCCACGAGTCAGCATTCCTTCAGCCTTTCAACTCACACAGAGTCCATTATTAGCTACTAGCCTCTCTTTTGACAATGTTCAAGTAGACATGGGCAAAATATCAAGGAATTTTTAATATAACTTTATTTGGCGTCATGGTTAGTTTTAACTGTCAAATTGGTAGACTCTAAGGTTGACTGAGAAGAAAACCTCAATGGAGTTATAGTTGTCAGATCAGACTGGCCTGTGCACATGTGTGTGGGGGATTATTTTGGTAATTAATTTTATGTAGGAATGCCCAACCCACTGTGAATGGAAATGCAAACTGAGATACTGGTCCTCAGTGCTACAAGAAAGCAAATTAAGAGTGAGTGCAAGTGAAGAAGGAGAGCCAGCAAACAATGATTTGCCATTGTTTTTACTTGAAGTTTCTGCTTGAGCTCCTCTCCTGACTTCCTTCTGTGACAGACTGTGACTTGTGAGTGTGAGATAAATAAACCCTTTCTTGTCCTAAGTCACTATAGGTTAGTGTTTTATTAGAGTGACAGGGAGCTAAAATACTAATAGATATGAAATTCTGAGTTTCATTTAGGGCTCATGGGTTACAATGTAATACCATCACTACCAAAAGTAAAAATCATTTAGCTTGTTTATGTATTTTTCTGTAATCTAGACATACAACTACCCTCTGGGTCTATAAAGAAGAATAAAATGAAGGATGGTTTATTTGAGGAGATAATTAACAGCAGAATTAGTGAGATGAGCCTGGTCTTCTCTGCCTGACATTGAAGTTGAACATTCTGAGTCAGAGGAGCAGAGAGAAAAAGAGTTCCCAGCATGTGGATTTCCAAGTGAAGACCCAGGTCTTGCCCAGAATAAAGCTCTCACTGGCTCTCAGACAAAAAGCTGGACTCACACAACCTTGGTACTTGGATTCAGACAGGAAGCTTCAGGTGAGAATTCTGAAGTCACCCCTGAGGTCATTCTGGATCAAACATGCTCTAAGAGGATCACAGCAGCCTGACCTTTGAGTAAAGAGCTTGTGGGATGCTCTTAATGCAGAGAGTGAGCTCCTGAGCTGTGGCAGCTTCTAACACAGGGGAGAGAATGGTGCTGACTATGTGAAAGAGGTCACTGTGTCAAAGGTCATCAAATCATAAACAGGTGACCCACCTCTGCTTCCTTTTGTGCCAAAGTTAAAAATATATCTTTTCCTATTTCTAAACTTCACTCAGCTTTCTCCTATACCAAAGTATTTTTTCTCATAATCCCCTTTTAAAGAGCATGCTGTCTTTTCTTCTATGTTTTCATTTTCTTTCTTCCCAATGCCAATAGACATGTGCTAATCTTTGGATGCCCAATTCAAATGTAATGTTTCTGGAGAGGTCTTCTCTAAAATACCATCCCAATCAGATTTACATATTTAAGCTATCCTCTCCTTCAAAGCCCTGTTTATTTTCTCCATAGCTTTTATCAAAATGATAAATAGTCTTGTTAACTAAGACTTGTTATGGTTTACTAGTTTTTGCCTCTCCAATGTGACTACTTTCACTTGGTATTATTCATGTTCTCATTGATGATGTTGCCATAATTCAAGAAAGATATCGTCAGTTTGGGGATGTACATATTTAGTCTGAAGTTAAGACTAATCCAGTTAGGTAGATTTAACAACCCTCATTAAACACATGTTTTCTAAATAGCTACTTGTAGATGAATTTACCTTACTTTGGTGGTGAATTGCCCATACATGTTCAGTCAGCTGGAGAACTACTTCAGCTAAACGTTTTCACTACCTCCTTCTTTTATTTTAAAGGTGATTTAATTTGCTGGGATGGCTATAATAGCCCACTCTGTTTGTGCTATCAGAAAGAAAGGATATTTCTGTATACTTAAGAGCCAATAAAGATTCTCACTTTTGAAAAATACTCAAACTTCCAAATTATTTATATCAACTGATAAATTTAAAAGAAAGACAAAAGAAGGAACCACCCAAAGTATTACCAAGTAAGCAGCAAAGAGATGTGAAAACTCATTGAGGACTGTTAAAGGACAGCTCTAAGCTCTGGAAATATTAAAAGTCAACAAAGTGGATAGTGTTAGCCATCTCTTGTGGTTAATCCTAGGAAGAAAGTGTGTGTGTGTGTGTGTGTGTGTGTGTGTGTGTGTGTGTGTGTGTGTGTGTGTAGAAAATAGTTTAAGGAGTCCTTCTCTCATCCCCTATACCACCCAGAACTTCAACTATTACTGTCAAGATCCCAGGGTTTCTTTGCTGATTTCACACCACTATACCCCATCACACTCACATTATCATGTTCTTACAGAAGACAAAGCATCAGCATGACAAACTTCTCTGGCCCCTCTTTTCATTAATGAAGCTATATTAAATGGCAAGACATTCTTATAATCTCCTGAGGAACTGAAGTGATCCTTTTATTTTCATGGCCAACACCCCAAATACAATCTCTCTAATCATCTCTATAAAATACATAGTATTTCTAGAATACTTTGTTTCTTTCTTTGCCACATTTCTCCTGTCCCTACCAACAGCAACTCACTGACTTCTTAAACTCTAGCATCATTACTTTCCACCTGTCTTAGATTCTTGTCTGCTGCTCTGATAAAAATCCTCTGAAAGCAGCATCTTAATTGAGCAAAGGTTTATTCTGCCTCTCAGTTGATTATGACAAGGAAGTCAAAGATAGAACGTGGAAGGAGCTGATAGTATCACAGCCAAGCAAAAGCAAAGACCAGTGAATGCATATTGCTGCCCTGTTCTTTCTTCTCTACTTATAGAGTTCAGAATCTTAGCCAGGGAATTGTGCTACCCAGAGTGGTCAAGTTGTCTAACTCAATTAATATGAGCAAGATCATGCCCAGAGGCATGCCCAGAGACTCCTCTCCCAGGTTGTTACACTACATGTGATTTTGGTAATTAATATTAGCTATCACATTGTACTCTATCATAAGCAAATATGTGTAGCTTCCTCCTAGTTCTTCAGATATTGTGTCTATATGTGTGAGGAGTTTATATCATCTCCTGTCATGTTCCAGTTTTGCATGCTTTTGTATCATGGCTTGTGGAGACTGATCCCCCTCAGTGCACTTATCATAGGTTCCTAATATTTCATTGTTCTCAACAAATCAGAAGCTCTTGTTACAAGCTAGATTTTCACACAAATATTCCATTCTTGTAATAAGAAGCCTCACTGTGTAACCACTTTTAAACTCAATTAAGTAAATAATATTTGCCCTTCCACTGATATGTGTTCCATTGGTTTATTATGAAAACTAATATATATTATTGGTGGGGAAAATAAAACAAATATTTTTTTAAAATTACTTTAATACATTTACTAAATAGTAATACATAACTTCATAATTGTAAGAGAATACTTGAACTCATTAAACAGAGTCTAGCACTAGATGAGGGTAGAGAAAAAGCTCACAATATTTTTAGAGATATCATTTTATGTGACTTCCAAAGGCAACCCTATGAATCAGTTGCCAAAATGGTAGATGATTTGTATTAAATTTCCTACAAATATGTGCTTGCAATGTATTTATTGTCTATCATCTATCTATCTACCTATCTATCATCTTTCTATCATGTTTCTATGTTCTTTCTATATATGTTGTCTGTCTGTATATATCATCTACTTCTCTACCATGTATTCATCCATCACTGCTATCAACTGTCTATCTATCTATCATCTATCTATCTATTATCATCTTATATTTCTAGAACTTTCTCCTTTCTGAAACTATATTTGTTCTTGAGAAAAGATTGAAATGTCTTTGTTCAATAGCTATAAACTCTCCTTTAAAGCGCTACTTTGAAAAATAGGTAGCAACAATGTGAGTAGGCTCTCAGATTGATTCTTGAAATTGTACATAAGAAATATCTGAGAAACAGGATTGGCTTATGAGCATGTTATAGAGAAACAGGAAGTCTTTTTGAAGAACAAGTGATATAGTTTATGTAAAGTTTTGATTTAAAAATATAAAATGCTGACAGTTGGAATTGTTACTCTATCTTCTAAAGAAGTAGGACAGCATGGGAAGAGAAGTGTGGTTGCTTTACTTGCAAAACCCCTAAGGATGATAACAGCTTCAATTCCTCACAACAAATAAGCATTTCAAAACTTAGTATTAACAGCTGAGTTTGGCTAACACCATGATGAATGGATCTAAAAGTGGATGGAGAAGGTAGATGTGGTTATAGAATAAATATTGACCTTTCATTAGGAGAATTCGGTATCTCTAACATGCAATACATTTTTTATTTAAATTAGAAACATGCTTGCTTCACATGTCGATCCCAGTTCCTTCTCCCACCCCTCCTCCTTTGCCACTCTACAAGCCCCCAGACCTCACCCATTCTTCTCACTATGCCCTAGGGAGGGTGACCCCTCCATGAAGAATCTCCAGAGTCTGTCACTTAATCCAGCGCAGGACCTAGGTCCTCCCTGATGTGTCCAGGCTGAGAGATGTTCCCTCCATATGGAATGGGCTCTCAATGTTCATTGATATGCCATGGTAAACACTGATCTACTACCCAAGGCCCCAGAGATTGCCTAGGCCTCCTCACTGACACCACATTCAGGGGGGTCAGGATCAGTCCATGCTGGCCTCTCAGCCATCATTCTGGGGTCCAAGAGCTCTCCCTTGTTAGGTCGGCTGTCTTTGTGGGTTTCACCAGCACAGTCTTGACCCCTTGGCTCATCATACCTCCCTCTTTGTCACTGGGTTCCAGGAGGTCAGTTCAGTGTTGGACTGTGAGTAACTGCCTCTGCTTCCGTCAGTTACTGCATGAAGGTTCTAGGATGGCATAGAAATTAGTCCTCAATCTCATTATCTTCAAGGGGCAATCAAGGTAGTCTCTCCACTATTGCTTAGTTTGCCAGTTGGTGTTATCCTTGTAGATCTCTGGAGATCTCACTAGTGTCAGCTCTCTCCTCAAGCCTATAATGACTCCATCTATTATGGTATCTCTCATCCTGCTCTCCTCTATTCTTACCTCGACTCAACTTTCCTGCTCCCCCCTGCCTTCTTCTACCCTCCTCTTATCCCCCTCTCGTTTTCCAGGTTCCCTCTCCCCTCCCCACATGCTCCCAATATGCTCATGAGATCTTGCTTCATTCCTTTTCTCTGGGATATTTTGCTTATCTCTCTTGGGAACCTCCCTGTGTCCCAGACTCACTGGCAATGGGATTGTAGGGTGGCACTCCCCTGATACATGTCTAACATCCATATATGAGTGAGTACATATATTGTTTGTCATTTTGTGACTGGGTTACCTCACTCAGAATGGTTTTCTCTAGTGCCATCTTTGTTTTCCAGTACTCACATCTGGCTGCTCACAGCCACCTATAACTGTAGCTCAAGAGTCGATCATTATTGGCTCCCATGGGCAAATATACTCATAGTAAAAATATCACCACATATACACAGGATTAAATTATATTTATAAAATCACCAAACAAATAAAAATCACTAGTACTGTAATTTTTTTTTAATCATTTTTTATTTTAATTTTAAATAGCTTGTTTCGCATGTCAATCCCAGTTCCCTCTCCCTCCCCTCCTCCCGCACTCCCCTTCCACCCTCCCTCCCACCCTATTGCCAAATCCCTCCACATAGGGGATGTCTAGAGTCTATCATTTCACTCTTGGTAGGGTCAAGGCACTCCCCTAAGAGTCCAGGCTGAGAGAGCATCTCTCTTTGTGCCATAGGCACATGAAGACAGATTGTATACCAGGGATAGACACTGATCCACAGCTCAGAGCCCCATAGGTTGCCCAGGCCTTCTCACTGACACTCACATTTGGGGGGACCAGATCAGTCCCATTCTGGCCTCCCCACTGTCGGTCTGGGGTCCAAGAGCACTCCCCTGTTCAGATCAGCCGTCTCTGCTGGTTTTGCCAGCCCATTCCTTGCCAATTTGCTCATCACTCCTCTCTCTCTGTCACTGGGTTCCTTGGGTTCAGTTCAGTGCTTAGTTGTGTGTTTGCCTCTGCTTCCATCAGTCCCAGGATGAAGGCTCCCGGATAGTTATAGACATCAAGTTCATTATCAGGAATGGGCATTCGAGGTGGTCCTTCCACTATTGCTTAGCTTGCCAATTGATGTTATACCTTTAGATCACTCGAGGTCACTCTGGTGCCTGATCTGTCTTCGATCCTATGATTCCCTCTTCCCCCTATTTTACCCCCACCCCCTCAACTTCCTGTTCCCCCATGACCCACTCCCTTCCTCTTTACCCCCTCTACTCTTCCCAGGTCCCACTACCCCCCCTCGCCCTGTTCCCCATCCATTCAGAGGATCTTGTCTCCATCCTCTTCTCTTGGGTACTATGCATATATGCATATCTTTTAGGTTCTTTCCTGTTTCCCAGACTCTCTATCTGTGGAAGTGCAGACTGGCACTATCCTGATCCATATTTAAAATCCATATATGAGTGAGTACATACCATGTTTGTCTTTTTGCGACTGGGTTACCTCACTCAGGATGGTTTCTTCCAGTGCTATCCATTTCCCTGCGAATTTCAAGATTCCATTGTTTTTTTCTGCTGAGTAATACTCCATTGTGTAAATGTACCACATTTTCTCTATCCACTCTTCAGTTGAGGGGCATCTAGGTTGCTTCCAGGTTCTGGCTATTACAAACAATGCTGCTATGAACATAGTGGAGCAGATGCCCTTGTTGTATGAACCTGCCTCATTTGGATAAATGCCTAAGAGTGGAATTGCTGGGTCTAGTGGTAGATTAATTCCCATTTTCCTGAGGAATCTCCATACTGATTTCCAAAGAGGCTGTATGAGTCGGCATTCCCACCAGCAATGGAGGAGTGATCCTCTCTCTCCACATCCTCTTTTATATGTAAAGTACTAGTAAAATCTTCTAACAAAGTCATGGAAGGTCTTTTGCCCCCAGTAGTACAATGGAAACATATGACATCACTTAAATTATGTCTCCATTTTCATGCATTTAAATTTATAATTGTTTCTCAGTCCCTCAGAAAGCTTTTCTAGGTCAACTAACAACTCACACTTTGCTACATGTTCCCAGAGTCCAAGTTGGTCTTGACACTCTAAAGTTCAAACAAATTGAACACTTGCACAGTCTCCCATTTATGCAATAGTTACAAAGAGTTTTTTTATTTTAATTTTTATGTGAGTGTTTGCTTGTCAAATGCAAATGCTTGAAGTTGTTAGATAAATGCTTCTGAGAGTATACCTAGCCCTTAATATATATTTCTCCATTATCTTACTTAGTTTCTTATTTAGGTTTCATTATAAAGATTAATTTTAGAAGCAACACTTATTATATAGTGAAAAGAATATTACCAGCAATTTTGGGCAATGTATCCTGGGGTACCATCTACTATTTGGAAACAGGGGTCCACCCGTAGGGGTCTTAGTCTCATTAATAAAAAAAAATAAGAGCAGACTTAGAATGAAGCTCAAGAACAATTTTATTATTGTTTAAAAGGAAAATTGTAAATATTAGATGGTATCCAGAGGATGGGATGAAGTAGGACAGACAAGGCTGCTTTTGGTAGAATAAGTAGTAGAATAGGATGAGACAGCCTCACAGTGAAGGGATGAAAAACCCAAGTTACCAGAGAAAATATACTAAGGCTTTGAAAGAGAGAGACAGAGAAGAAGAAAACAGAAATTTAAAGAAATGATCAGAGACAGAAATAGGAAGGACTCGTAGTTAGAACCACTGTACCAGCTATTTGGAAAGATTTAATGGAGCAGAAGTCAGACTGAAGACAGGAAACCATGTCTGACTCAGAACTACTTGGTCTGATTTAGATGAAATAAGACAAATATCCAACTAAAATTACCGTGTTTGTAAGGATGAAGAGCAGAGGGGAAGGAAGACAGCACAGAGGACTCTGCAAGCAATCATTTTAACTGCTGTGCTTCCTCAACACAACTAAACATTTGCTTGGGAGATCTGACGCTTAACCTGTCACTTCAAACAGCATTGGCTAGAGAATTCTCCTGAAACATAAGGATGTGTGTGATCTCCTGGATCACTGACAGTTGTACTGAAAAGTATCTCAGTTTCAGGCTATTTTACGGTGTATCTGCTGTGGTACCCAAAGCAGCAGTGAGTCAGACCTCACATAGGGTATCTTCCTCTTACCATACCCCATGATTAATGTTAATATCTTCTTTTGTCTCTCATGAACTGGGATCCTAAATCCAATTTTTTCTTTATCATCATCTGATTCATTTTCACTATTTCCTTCTGAATAATGCAGAAATAGTGGAAAATCCATCCGAATGATTTTGAAAATAATAATTAAAGTTATGATCTGTTATTTTGCTTATCTCATCAAAGAAAGAATAATAAGTAAATGCTAAATTCAGGGCCCAAGGTGTAAGAGGATGCAAATACATAAAAAATGATGAAGTTTTAAACTTACTGTCTATTCTTTCATATGTGCTGAGATTGTAACCTCTGATGTTGTATTGGAACTCCATGAAGGTCATTTACACATGAGCAGTCCAGTTCCTTTGTAAAGGTGACCTCAAAGAACTCCTTTAAATCAAGAGGGACAAATATGACAAATATGACCCAGGATTGTAGAGTATACCAGAGACAGATTTGGGTTTGAGTGTTGATTTTGCAGCCTCTAAACTATTAAGGATAGTTCAATTACACAGCACTTTCAGCTACAACAACTCTAAGTAAGTCATAGTGATTTGTGAAGATAATAGGAAACTAGAAATTTGTAAATGAATGTTGATAGTGTAGTATGGAGAGGTGACAAAAGGATTGTGGAGGGGGAAAAATAGACAAAGGCAATATCACGAAACAGTTATGGAGCTGGTCAAAATTATCTATTGTTTGCTTCAGCTGAATTAAACTTTTAACTTGTTTGTTCTTGAGTGTGTTCACCTGATTCTTAGTTTAAAATGCATTTATTTGTGAAAATGTGCATATATAAATCTTTTTCTCTACTCTTGAGTGGTACATGGGTTTCCCCAGAATCATGTCTAGTTGATACCAGGTATATTTTCCTCAAAGATCTAGAAGCAATCATTTGAAAATGTAATTTCCAAGAGATGGCACTTGTGTCTTCTCATTGTACAGTGACAAGAGCCTCACTTCTCTAAGTGTCTATTAGCAAATACCAGTGGCTTAAAGGCTTTTCCCACAGCACTGGGAAATACCGACTCCCCTAATGAAACAAACTCTCCCTTGCTGACTTTACTTTGTCTGGTTTATTTTATCTTCAACCAAATTCACATGATTTGGTTTAAGCTGACTTTTCATGATTTACATGTTTTCAGCATTGTCCCACTTAGGAATGTCATTTCCTTTAACAAAAGTTGAATTGGAAAAAGATCATGTTAACTATATACATATTGATTCAAAGCAAATTAATAGGGAAAAATGATAAAAGTTTAAAATTTCCAAAAATGTGCTCTTTATCAAACACATATACACACATGTATATTCAAGAATTTTTACAATTATGACTAAAAATATGGGGGTTTTAATCTTGAAGGAATGCATTTTATTTACTAAATATAAAATAGCTCAATAGTTCCTGTATTCTATCAATATCAAAACTTTTTTGCTTTAAGACAATTATAGCTAATTAAAAGATAATATATTTTAAAACTATGTACACATTACAATTTTTCAAACAATTAATAAGATTTAAATTATTATTAGAGAAAATGTGAAGTGCATAGTGTATGTTAAAGCACATTATAGTTCAAAGTTAAGCCTTTTAGAGATTATGGGGCCCTTAAATGTGTCTTTTAATCTTTTTTGTCATATATTACCTTAAGCATATGCTCATTTAGGTGCTTTATATTTTTTGTACAAAACTGTTTAGAGATGCATTTACAAAAAAAAACTAGTTAGTTGTTATTGGGAATAATTTATATCCCATCAGCATAAAATGAACAAATAAATTGTGCATTTGTGATTTAATGGCAAAATAGAGAATCTTTTTATTCTTAACAAAGTAAAAATGAAAGTAAACAAACTAACCATTTATTTCAACAAGCTAGGACAAATAAAAGTAATCAAAAATGATGAAGGCCTTGTGTGCAAACACCTTGCTCATCTGAGCTCACGCAAATAGAAACCAAGTAAATAGTCCTCTGAATTTTGACTGGGAGTTCCATAGGAACCATTTCAGACTGAGATAAAGAAGAGGATGAGTGAGTGAGTTCACAGGATGAGACTGCTGACAAAAGGCTTGTTGCCATCTGAGTTGAGTGACTAGGTGGGGATAATGCAATGCTTGCATTTTTAATCAGGGTTGCTAGGTGAATTTCCTTTCTTTGAAAGGTGGGAAAATGTAAATGACTGCTTTGGGAATTAATTCCCAAATAAAATGGTCTCTTTGGAGGTGAATCAATTCCTCAAGTCATGGCATATTTATAGGACTTAATATTGACTTCTGACTACAGCTGTTTTAAAAAAGGAAGTATTGCTACATTCTCATTAATTATTTGAAAATAATGTAGTTTCTGTAATTCATTATCCCTTTTGTATAAACAAATAGTGCAGTAATTAATATTTTATGATTCTGTGCAGGCTTTGAAAACTATTATGGGATAGCAGTAAAATGTTAGATATTTGATCAAATGAAAAGATTAGGTTTTATATTACAATTTGCCTACTAAAAATATATCAAGCACACACAGATATTTAGAGACATTTGGATGCTCTTATCCTTTTATATTTTTTATATTTTTTTATTTTAGAAGCACTATTATTTGCCTATCAATCCTCCCATTCCTTCGCCAGAAGTGTATTTTATGTGGGCTCGTGGTTCCAGAGGGATGAAGTTTGGGATGGTGGAGTGGAGGCAGCAGGGGGCAGGCATGCTGATGGAGCAGCTGCTGCAAATTCTTGAACTGCAAGTTCTGATTGACAAATGAGATTAACCTGATGCTTAGGCTTTTCTCTCATGTAACAACATAAAATGAGTAATTAACACGTTTTCATAGTTGGGGGCTCTGTGATCTTTCATTTCATTTGAGTTGTGTTTACTATTGGACAATGCTGTTTTGCAATGCTGAATATAATAGTCTCTTTATACCATGCATGGATGACTTCCTATTACTATACTAATATCATTATTGCACATCTGAGAAGATTCATAAAAACACCATAACATAGGTAGCCAGCCATTTAGTCAGCACCAAATTTCCATGTTAAGTTTTCTATACTAGGTTCCACAAAAATGCAATACTGTGAAAATAGAGATGTAAATGGACCATACAGAAAATGGTATGTTCAGTCCCAGCTATTTGAATACCTTGATTGTAAAATAAACTATTCTGCACAGAACAAATTCAATTCACAGGCAGGCACACAGTAAACTCAGCAGCAGATTGCTTTCTAAGATATACTACAGTAATTTGGGACTTTAATTTTATTCTATCCTATCTAAATTCCCTAAAGACAGTGCTCACAACTCTTTGTTGTTGTAATGTGGCTATCTCAACATTCATTTTACCGATAGTTTACGAAATAAATTATTTACATGTGGATCCTCTAAAGACAACTTGCTGCTTAGATTATCAAAGGAGGAACTCTAATCATGTAATTGAAAATTCTGATCTTGTGTTGACATTGGCATCTGCTCTGAATAATTTGCATGAAACTCAGGGATAGGAACTTCCTGCATGAATGATTAACAGTATTTGTAACAACAGGAAGATTTTTCAAATGGCCATACCCTAATTTTTCTCCTCAAGTTAAGCTATGTTAAAATTAATGTGCTAAAATGAATGATTAGAACAATTTGGCAAAAGAAAGGATCAAATTACAATGATGTAATTTATAACATAGAATTTGTTTAATAATCAGTAGGTGGTTTGGATAACTTCATGAGAATATAGATTCTGTGACAGTGACCTTTGGCTGGGAAAATCAAAGCAGATAATTTGACACCTTTGGGATTCCTCTGCTACTAATCACTTTCTCTCTAGTAATCGAGGACACATGTTCACTGCTTATTTGGAATGTATTCTTAGTGTTTATTTTCTACTCTAGTTTGCTTCTCTGCTGCTGTGATAAAACTCTGGCTAACAAAAATTGAGGAGAAAAAGGTCCATCTCATTTTTAAGTTCTAGTGACAATTGATCATCAAGGGAGCTAGGACTTGAACTGTGAGAAAGGAGCTGTGGTGAACCACAGTTACTGTCTTGCTAACCATGACTTGCTCAGCTACCTTTCTTATGTAATCCAGAGCCACCTGCTCAGGGATAGTACGACCCACATTGGGCTCTGTTCTTCTCAATTACCAATCAAGAAATGGTTCCCCAAACATGCCAAGTCTAATCTGATGGGAGAAATTTCTCCAAAGTTTCCCCTTCCCAAGTATGTTAAGTTCACAACCAACACTATGATTTTCTTTAGTACAAATTCTAAGTTAAATGCGTATTTGTAATGCTTTTCTTTTTAAATGTTTATAAGAATGGTAAATGATTGGCTAGTATATGTTAAATAAAGCACCATGAAGAACCTGTGACTAAAGGAGAACCTATTGCTCTTAATCTGCTAAATTGACCTAGTATTAAAAAAGAATGTAAGGGAAACTGCGAACTGGATTGTCATAGCACCTTCTTGACTGTTTCCTTTACCCATGCTGATAGCATCAAATTCAAAGACATCCTGATGGGCAAATTCCTGAGCCCATGATGAGCTGAGCACAGTGAAGATTACTGGAGGGTAAAATTTAACTGGTTTTCATTTTGTGAAGGCAATTCCCAATGTTAGTCTGATGACTCAGTTAACCTAAGGCACTCCTAGGGGACATACACAGGATGGTACTAGAGAAAGTCAATATCCAAGCTGGAGAAAGATGAAAGGAAGAAGTGAAAAGGAAAGATAGCATCAATGTGTAAAGGAACCACTGATCTGCTGGGCAAAGATAGGTCTAAGGGAAGAAAGATCTAGAAAGTAAAATTGATCTGGAAAACTTAACAGCTATGTGGGAAATGTTCACTATAAAGAAATCTCAGGATATAAGTAGTCTGGATCTTATGTGTCCCTAGCAGAATCCAGGGTGAAAATACTGGTACCTGAGAGAAACTGTAATAGGATGAGGGATGGATTTCAAATCACTGAGGGAGGAGGGTGTACTTTCCAAGAGTTGTGCCCTCAGAGGGTTGTGACTTCCTCTTTCTCATGTTAGCTACCGGGGTATTTTACTTTCTTACCTTCATGCTGCCCAACCATTGGTATGGAAGCAAAGAGGAAACTGTATTGTAGATTAGACCTGGATTCCATGGACCACAGTAAGCCCTTATTTTAATGATGGACTGACTAGATACTTTATGCGACATATAGATAACACAAATAGGCAATTGTCCTAGGGAGATGAGGGTTTGTTTTTAAGAGGTTCTCCTGCCATTAGTGACAATTTACAGCCCAGAATAACATTTGTCTCCTCCGTCTCTCTCTGCACTGCTCTATCCAGAATGCTTTGATTGGCTCTCCATTATGTTCTAATGTTTTACTCATGACCAGAGTGCAAGCTGAAGAAAAGACAGTTGATTGTCTACTAAGGCTATTGCAAAAAACAAACCAGTCAATATTGTATGTGCTGCTGAAAATGGAGAGTGAAGGTGGAAACTAGGGAACAGGAAGAGACAAAGGTAATGGGAAAAGTGGGTGGATCAAGAACATATGATTCCTTTTAATAAAGATTACAGGATTTATCTGAAAGGCATCATGGGTCAATGGAAAACTTTATGTTGTTCACAGGAAATTCCTCTAAGATTTTGAATTCTAACCACAAGGGGCTAAATTTGCAAATATAAAAATAAACTTTGGGGCCTTTAGGGCTGTCAGTGGTTGAAGTACTTGTGAAACATGAGGACTAGAACTCACAATGTATATAAATGCTACGTGTGTGTGATGCTTTGCGCATAGCTCAAGACTGAGATGGAGGAAATGGGATCCACAATGTAAGCTGGCTTGAGAGTCTAGCCATAAGGAGAGCTTTTGGTTTGTTTGAATGAGTGGAGTGAAAGCAACGAATGCAGCTTCCCAACACCATCCATGGACTTCTGTATGCATACACATGTGCACTGTGCGCACACACACACACACTCACTTACACACATGCAAACATCCATAATTTCATACTGACATGCATACACACACTTGAAAATTGGAAAAGTTTAATTACATATGTTTTAGCACAGTGAATAAATATTTATTAAGGAAAAGTAGGATAGAACTCCTAAGAGTGGGCAGGTTTCTATGGAAGAAATTTCTTATGATAGACAATTATTTATTTTATATACCATTTTTTGTTTTATTCTTAGAAGAAAGCTCATCATATAGAAATAAAGTTTTAAAAAGAACAATTGATTTTTTCCTGTCCATTTCGTCATTTATTTAGCTCACATTTGGGTAGTAATGTTGGTGGGACTTTATGGATGTAACATTTGATATTACTAGGAGACACAATGTCACAGTGAACTCTCTAATTTTCTGTCTCTTTCAAACTTCTTGCCCTCTTCTGCAGTGTCCCTCTATATTTATACTATACATACATGCACACAAGGACAATTAATGAAAAATAAAGTCATGAATTTGAAGGAAAGCAGGGGCTATATGGAAAGGATCGGAAGGAGGGAAGGGAAGGAAGAAATGTTGCAATTATACTATAACCTAAAATAAGTAAAAGATAAAACTTGCTGGGAAAAAATCGCTGGTATTAAAAAAGACATATAAACATTGTAAAATATTGGGGAAGTAGAATTTTTCTCTGAGTTTTTACTGTTGTTATGAGGAGAGCATTTTTGATCTGTAGTGCTGGGATACAATCATCATTAAAACTGAAGAAGGTCATAGGGAGTGGAAGAATCAAGTAAATAAACATTCCCGGCATAGTGTGTGAATGGATGTAATTGAACTAAGTACAAGGTCCTATGGTAATGTGAACAGAACAACAATTGACTCTGCCCTGGGGTCAAGACAAAAAACATGTGTGTGGGAACAACATGAGAGAGTTATATTACAGAGAGAGTTATTCAATCACATGACCTTCTCTGCCTCTTCCCATGTATCTCTATAATCAGATATTGTAATTTTCAATATAGAATCAGGACAAACACAATGAGTGAATAACCTGTCTTTAACTCAATCAGAGCAAAAATGAGCTTGAACACAAGGTCACTGGAATGCCAGCAAAGACACAAAGTTTAATGTTCTCTACTTAACCCATGTGGATTCATCAGTGACTGAGATTAATGATAGCCAAGGAAAATGGTGAGATAATTTCAAAGTAAGTGCAAGAAAGGTTTAAAGCAAGATCTAGTTTAGATCAAATTTTTTGCTGACTTTTTAAAGGTATTTGCAGAAGAGATAAGAATAATTGTATGGTTCTGTGGAACAGGGTGGCTCTTCTCAATGTTCTTTTATCTATTTTTCTTTTTATTAAAATAGTTTATTCTTTGGGCATTTTTGCCTGCATGGATTTCTGTGCACCACATTTATCCACTGATCATGGCAAAAGAACTGGAGGTATAGGTAGCTGTGAGCCACCGTGTAGGGGATGGAATTTGAATTCTGGTTTGCTGTAGGAACATCAGGTCTTTAAACCACAGAGCTGGTCTTTCCAGTCTCTAACGTCTTTTATTTTCTATTATATATTTGTTTATTTATTCATTCATTTCTTTTATTCTATCTCTGCAGACCTCAGAAAGAAAATTCTAGAAGTTTGTTTATGAAAAGGAGTATTTTTTTTAATTATGTGTCTGTGGCTATGTGAACATGAGTGAAGATATCCATGGGTACTGGAAATGGGCACTGAATGTCCTGGAATTACAAAGAGTTGGGAGACACCCCATATGAATACTGGAAACTAAAGGCAGTCTCCCTTCAGGGCAGAAATTCTCTAACCAGTGATAAATATCTCCTGCCTTCATACTGAGGACTTGTAAACACAAAGACACTTTTGTACTAAAATCTGCAATGATAGTGGTAATTGTTCTCATGTCTTTGTGATTTGTAAGTTTCAACATATTTTCATACACAGCATTTCCTTTGGCTCTTGAATGACTATTGAGACACATTTTATCTTTTATAAAGATGAGAAAGCTGTCACAGAGTGATAATATTTTTGACTCATTTAATCAGCTAAATTTGGCATGCTGCCCTATGGATTTGTATTCTATGCTTAATTTTTTAAAAATTTATTTTACTTTGGTGTGTGTACTGTGTGTGTGTGAGAGAGAAATAGAGAGAGAGAGAAATAGAGGGAGGGAGGGAGAGAGGGAGGGAGGGAGGGAGAGAGGGAGGGAGGGAGGGAGGGAGGGAGGGAAGAACACCTTAGAAGCCAGATCTCTGGATCTGGAGTTGCAGGCTTGTGAACCCCCATATAAGGGTTCAGGGAAGTAAAGACTGGTCTTCTGCAAGATCAGGAGGCACTCTTAATTGCTGATCATCTGTCCAGCACCAAATTAAAAGGCTTTTGCACCACAAGATGATTCTCACTGGTAAATTACACTTACATTTCACTAGGGAAATGGAAGTGTCAAGGATTTTGAACCTGACATCCCATTAGAGTTAAGGTTAATTTCACAGTTAGGATTAGGTACCCAGAGCTTTCCTTGAATGCTAGAAGAATTACAGATTGACTGGTGGCCACTGAGATCAAAACAAGAGTCAAGACTGACCAATGTACTTCCTCCATTCCATAGTATGAAAATTGAAAATGTAAAGAATTGTGTAAATTATCATAGTTTGTTTCTAACATTGTCATATTCTGTTTATTTTTGCCAATTGAAATAAATTGTACATTTCAGCAAAACATAGCAGTCTTAGTAAAAGTTTGAAAATGGTTTGTAGAGAGCAAGGCATATTCCAACAATCCCCACAAACAACCATCCTCCATCTGTGGATGGATTGTTGTAGTTTGATTTTGGAATGGTTTCTATAGGCTCACGTGTATGAGATGTGTTCCTGAGATGGTGAAACTATATGGTAATGCTGTGGAATCTTTAGAAGGTAGAACATTGCTAGAGAAATTGGATCACTGGGAGTGGAGGCCTGGAAGTTTTACATGCTGGTGGCAGGCATGGTCTCAGGTTTCTTACCACTTTTACAGTGTAATCACACATTTTCTCCTGTCAACATGGCTTCCTCCCATTGTGAAGTGTGTCCACTCTAAGTGTAATGCAAAACCTAAACAAAAAGAAAAAAGAAAAACTCTCACAAGCAACAACAAAAACCCACAGTACTATTCTTGAATTTGTTTAAATATTTGCTCACTTTTATGGGAAAGAAAAGGATCTAGTATATGTGAGTCTTTGTTTCACTCCTGTTCTTGTGATGAACCAACCTATGATGGCAGCTTAGGGAGCAAGAGGCCGAGTTGCCTAAACATTGCAGGTAACAGTCATCTTTCAGGGAGGCCATGGCAAGAACTCAAGCAGCTCTTCATATCACATCCACAGTCAAGAGCAAAGAGAGATTTGTGCTTGTTAGTGTTCAATTCAGGTTCTTCATTCTCATTGATATCAGGCTCTTTTACCTAGAAAATTGTGCCACCCACAGTAGCTGGGTCTTCACACAGAGATTAATTTAAGAAATCTTTTATGAACATTCCCACAGGCAAGCCCATTGTGGTTGTTCCCTCACTGACATTCTATTCTCAGGTGATTCTGCATTGTGTCAAATTAACAATTAAACCTAAACATAACCATCACAGAGTAAGTATTATATTATAGTCTCTAATGATTTCTTGAAACCTTCAACCAAATAGAGTGTTATAACAGACGATTAGTGTGATACCACAACAGTCTATCTGGTACCTGAAATGGCCAGTAGGTGAAGAGTGGACAAATGATTTCATAGTGTAGAGACTAGACAAAGGGGTGTGCCACATTCTGGGAAGGTGAAAAGGGAGAGAATTTTCATCACACTATTTTATAGACCATGTTAGTTTAAAGCAAGTGACTGCTTTTTCTGAATTTCCCCATTCCCTACTTTTGTACTGTGATTGAATACAGGAAACATAAGCAACAGAAAGAGAAAGTAAAGATAATGTGACTACTGTAATTATTAGTTTCATTAATGCCTCCACGAAGAAAACTATACATATATGAACATAAATATTAATTATCTTCATTAAATATAACCTATGCAATGATTATAGTGCAAAATGCCCAGACTACTGTTAAAGTTTGGTCCAAGAAAATGTGGATGATGGAGTCTAACGAGAGGAGGTGAGTCACTGGGAGAATATTATCCCTGATTGCTTTCTCTCAGCCTCTCTGTGTTCCATCTGCTATTATATGAATGGCTATTCTCTGCTCTGGGCTTCTGTAGTCATGATGTTCTAATAAACATTGCGGGGTAACTAACAATGGGAGAGACTCTCTGAAATGGACCCAGAGTGAATGTTCCTTCTTCAGGTTGTTTCTGTTAGGTAGTTTGGTTACAATCATTAAAAAGGAACAAGTACAACCTGAATGCTAATATATATATTTCAATTCAGTTTGGATCCTGGTATTTTTATTGTACATACCACCAATATTACTTTTCATCAGTAATCTGCAAATACAAAGAATATATCAAGGTATTCTGGCTGCAAGATATTTGTTGTTATTCTAATTATAAAGCTCTGTCGTAGCCAATATCAGGTTCATTCTTCTTGCCTCAAGGGGAGGGAGCATCCCATGGATGCAGCCATGTAAAAGAGTTAAGTGAAATCATCTTTGACACACAGTGTATATACATCCTGGATGGTAGAGTAGGCAGGAGAACAGAGGAGAAAAGATAACACAGTTGAGATTCACTGTAAGAATTCCACCTCCACATTTTGTACCAGCCTCCTGCTGACCATCCACCTCCTCTCAAGATTAATCATCTTCCTCTTCCAGGAAAAGTATTCTGTAAAGATAACTCAAACATCATGGCTGATGTAAGCCTCCCTTGGAGGCTTCTGCCTTGCTGGAGAGGGCATTCAGATGAACACTGAAATGCTTCCTCAGGTTCAACCTTATACTATTTTAAAAGGGATTTTGATTATTTCAGTTAAGTAAGAGCAGAAAGTACTAGTTTGTAATGCCCTCTCTAGTTCCTGATGTTCCTTATTCATCTTTGAGTGTCAGTAACAATCATAACAAAACTTTCCATTCTCAGGGAATAGTGATGACTTGGGAGAGCCATATTCTAGGTCCTTGGAGTTGTGGGTTCTGAAGGGATGGAACTCATAGAGAACAAAGATATGTTCATCCACACACTTCTCTTTCCTTTTTTCTTGGCTGGCAGATAAGGAGATCTTTTCACTTTAGGGTTATCATAATTTTCTTCTCTTCATCTCTGGTCCTCACCTGTCTCACTAGAGGTGGATTGTGTCTTCTGTGTGACCTTGAAGATCAAGGGATCTCCTGCCTGGATGCACAGACTGAGGCATGTGTCCTGGGCCAGCTCTGATGGAGGGAATTTGGTAAAGGCTTTCTTGCTTATTCTTTCTACTTGATGAGCTCTCTTTCTTTCTTTGAAGGGGATCCTTTCTTACCTCTGACACTTTGGCTTCCTCTTATAAACCCAAAAGCAAAAATAGTTTCCTACTGTTAATGATGAGACATCCTAAGGCTGAATTCCCTCCACTTTTGTTCTAGGGTTCAGGCTTGAAGGCAAGTTGTAAAAACCACCACAGGTTTTTCTTTGCTCTCAAAATATGAAGCCAACATGTCCTCTCTGCAGTACCATGTTGGATTTCTTCTATTACTGATCATTGCTTATTTGGCTCTGAACAAAGACATATTTGGAGTTCTCAGCCCTTCAGTGGCGAGGAACAACTTTCTACCGACTACTGTGATTATTTCAGAAGCACTGAGGAGGCATCATCTATTTAAAGAAATGAAGTTCTTACCTTAATCTACATTCATTAGTAGATTTGAAATTCATGGAAGTATTTTGGCTGCGAAAAATTTGAAAGTTGTTCTTATAGGTAGTTATTGGAAGATTTATCAGAAAATTTAGAAAGTTAGTAGAAGCATCGTGCAGGTGGTGAAATATAAGGCAATGAATGTGATCACCTAGTTGCAAAGAGAGTTTTTAATTGGTCTGAGTGATAATACCCAGAGTCAAATATAGTAGAATATTCTGGGTGATCAGAAAGAAGAAGGAGCCAGCCACAGCCACACATTACCTCCTTTGAGTCTCAGCAGACAAGAGAGAATTCCTGTTTTTCCCTGCTTATATAAGGTTTCTGCCCAGCTATCTTACTTCTTATCTGCCTGTACAGACATCAAGACCTCTATAGTTAGCTAGTGGCAAGCTCCATTTTTGTGACCCTTGGACAGACTTTATTTGTGCAAGCAAGGTATCACCACAGTAAGTTAAGAAAAATATGGTATACATCAGCATTAATTCTTCTTGGGAGACAAATCTGTCTCTGCTGTATTTACAGGGAAATACTATAGGGTAAGAGGAGAGCATGGTGAATGCTGGACACTGCTGAACTGTGTATAAAGCAATCCTGAGGTGAAAGACAAACTAAAAGGTACAATCATATCATCCACTGTTTTCTCATCATGTATACTGGTGACAAGCCAAACAACACACTCTATAGAAATACTGAAGACACATGTCACAAGGTCTAGACACAGACTCATTTGTATTTCTATCCCTATTGACCATTGGAAATCAAGTCAAAATATTGTAATAAGTTACTTTCTGGTGTGAAATAGACTTGCAAACCCTAAAGAATTCTTAAGCAAAAGCAAAAACAAAGAAAAAACTTAACTACTTTAGCGTATCACCTACTAAATTTTCCGTATCAGGTCTAGGTCATAAATCTTATTGTATCCCTGTTTCCTTTATTATATTGCTCTTTTTAAGAATGTGATTTGGCTCCTGTTTATCTATGCATACAAACCTTGAGACAGACAGAATAGTTAAAATATAAATGTCCACAATGGAGAAATAAAGTTTTCCTCGGCTGGAGGTTGGGGGGATGGAAGTGTGAGAAAAAGAGGGACAGAGAGCAAACTAAATTCTATATAGTAATTTTGCTGTATTATTCAAGCTCTAGTACAATTATCTTCACTTAAAACTTGTTGACTAAATCAACATAAAGTCAAATAAAAAGTAAATATAAACACCATAGCTCACGGTACAGTAATGCAGTCAGGACAAGGAGATGGTTCTGCCGATGAAACGCTTGTCCTGTATCAAGATGGGCACATATAGCCCTCATCCACATAAAAATCTGGGCAGGTACAGTGTCCTTTCTGATATACCAGAGCTGTGTATACAGAGATGAAGAATCTCTGCTGTGCTCTGGCAAGCCAGAAAAAGTACAATTTATGTTGACAAAAATTCACATAATAGAAGTGAACTGAAGAGTCATCAAGGAAGAAGACACTGAACATCACCTTTTGTCCCTGTTAGGACTTAATTAGAGTACAGGTACATCTTCACACTTACATACATATTCACATGTTTATACTCATGCATACATGTACATACAACACACACATACTCACAATGCATATAAACACAAAATAAATATGTGAATTATAACAAATACTAAACTTTGTAGATCACGCATAGCAGACATTGAGTAAAGTCATTATTGAATGTCAGTGTTTAACTCCAGGGAGCATTAACTAGACAATTATTCCACCTAAGACACAGCAGTCAGAACTGTGGAAGATATATGAACAGAATAGTGTGTGTCTATCACTTGGGAATGTATATCAGGGTTCCAAGTATTTGAATGAAAACGTTCCTCATAATTTCAGATATCTGAACCCTTGGTATCAGTGTTATTTGGGAACTTGTAGGAGGAGCTAGGTCACTGAGGGTGCGGGATTGAGAGTTTATATTCCTCCTCACCTTGCTTGAAGTTTCCCATCTCCACCTCATACTTGTGGTTGAGGATGTAAGTTCTCAGTTTCCTGCTCTAGCTGCTATGCTTACTGTTTGATGTCTCCCTTTCCCGCCATTATGTATTCTTATCCTTCTAGAGCCATGAATCAAAATAAAAATCTTTCTTCCTAAATTTTTCTTGGTCATATTATTTTATCACAACTACAGAAAAATAACTATTACAAGGAATGACAAGGTGGTTCAGCATAAGGACCTGATGACCTGAGTTTAATCTCCAGGATTAACATTAGTGAGAAGCAAAAACTGACTCTTACAGGTTGTCTTCTCACCTCCACATGCACACCATGGAATACACACACACATACACACACACACACACCATACTAATTAAGAAGTTACTTCATACTAACAGAGATACATGAGTCCTAATTTCATGTGTGCCTCGTGTGTGTGTGTGTGTGTTTGTGTATTCACATGCACACATATGCATACAACCTATTCAATAACCAACTTGTGCCAGGATATAAGTTATATTAATTTTTCTAGTGACTATCAGGGAAAAAGATATCTCAAACAGAAACACTTTATAATGAGTAACATTGGCAAATTTAGTCACTCTTCAGGAATCTGAAGGGTTCTCTTGTTTGACAAGGTTCTCTCCTTTGGCAGAGCTTTCTGTAATTTCCCATTACTGATGACTTTGGTTATGCTTCATTTTCAGATGAGGAGGATAATATGACTCACCCTCATTCTTCTTGTGCTGTGCTTTGAAACATTTAAATCAGGAGGTCTGATGACTACACAGCTCTCTGACCAGCTTCAGATCTCTAGTTGATCACCATTCTGTTCCCTTTCTTGTATTTGATGTTTTGTTTGATTTGAGTAAAAAGATGAATCTTGGACTGCTATCAACAACAGTTGATAGCAAATGAGATTCTTCACAGATTCCTTACAACTCTAAAAATATTACCCTTTTGCTGGTGAGAAAAGTGAGTTTCATTGGTGGTAAATAAGTACATAGATTTCTAATATAATATGTAACCATGAGTTATTATTCAAACTCAATTCCTTAGGCAAGGAGAGTCCAGGAAGCCCTTGAATGGAGTTAATTGCTCATGCTGTGTACTTCAAGTGTAGAAAATATGCTTGCCTTAGTATCCTTCACATGGATTCACTGCCTTGTTTCTGATTCTACCATCAGATGCTAAGGGTGTAAACCATCATGAATTGGCAAGTAATTATTGTGTTTCAGGGAAAGAGACTGCCTAGACCAGGAAATGGAACTAGACTTCCTTCTGTATTTCAAGATTTTGTGTTCATGGAGTCAAGCTAGGGCAAATCAAAAATACTTTAATAAACAAACCTGCTGTGTCTGGAGGTTGGTAATAAGCTCACCTGGTGCAATAACAACCAGAGTTCAATCCCCAGCACTAAATATCCAGATTCAGATGGTTGACATCTATAGTACCAGCCCTAAGATGATGGAGACAGGAAGACCAGAAGTTCAGCTTTGGTTGCAAAAAGAATTTGAGGATAAACTAGAGGCTGTTTGACAAAAATTAATTAATTAATTAATGTGCCTTTACTCATTTTATAAAAACATCTTGCTCTTATAATTTGCAAAAACTGTACATCCTAAAAGTATCCATATCGTGATCTATATGAACCAATACTGGGATTTATGGTGAAGAGAAAGATGGCTCACTGGGGACTAAAACCTGTAAGAAAGCACTGCTGTCAATCTTTCAGCAACAGCCCTCTTGGAGTGGAGAAATCTCGTCTCTGGGAATGACTGATGAGGCCAGAGGTGAGTTTATTGCAAAGCAAAAAGAGGTTGCTGTGTAAGCTTCATAAATTGCCTGATTACTTCTAACACTGAAAAGAAAGAAAGAACTATATCCTTAGATCAGACGTAAATAATACCTGCATTAGTGTGAAAGGAAGCCAGGTCTCCAAGGAGGAAAGTAAGCCTGGAGAAATTTGATGATCAGCTCATGCTACCATAGTCTTTAGAAATGTGAGCACAACTGGGGAGATGGCTCATTTGGTAAAAGGCTTGTTTGGAAGCATGAGGACTGGAATTTGATCCCCAGAACCCACTAAGGAAAATGAAAACCGGGCTTCCGGATGTATATCTTTAACTCCAGTGCCAGGAACCAAAAAACAGACTAATTTTTAAAACTTATTGGCCAGCTAGAAGAAGGCACAATAACAATGTCATACACGATTCTCTCTGGGTCTTTGTTCCTGTTTCTCTCTGTCTCTCTATCTCTCTCTCACATACAGACACCACACACACACACACACACACACACACACACACACACACACACACACACACACACACACAAACTAACTGGAAAGGCCTGGGTAGGTAGCTCATTTGGTAATTTACTTGGCCTGAGTTCAATTTCTAGAACTCAGAGAAGACAAAGCACAATCAGAATTCCAGCACTGAGAGGTTGTGGTGCTCGCTTGTAAGCCTCCGTAGCCTGTGTGGGGAATTCCAGGACAAGGAAGACTCCTGTCTAAAAACCAAAACCAAACAGAGGGAAATATGCCTGAGGAACAAAATCCCTCTGCCCTCTACACACATATACAGGCAAACACACTCATACACAGACACAGA
Source organism: Mesocricetus auratus (assembly GCF_017639785.1). Lineage (NCBI taxonomy): Eukaryota > Metazoa > Chordata > Mammalia > Rodentia > Cricetidae > Mesocricetus > Mesocricetus auratus. The sequence goes on along the minus strand of NW_024429266.1, from coordinate 142,077,642 downwards.
ATTACATACTGAAAGACAGACACTCACACATATCTTGTTTCAAAATATAACTTATATGTTTTTAAAGTCAATCTTATTTATTGTGTTATAATTTTAAGTGATGTAATCTATTATTTTAAATCACTTACTGGTATAGAACATCATTTATCTTTATTCCATTAAACTAAATGATTAATAATTCTTAATGTTTGTTAGTTTTGGTAGGCTGCAATTATACTAGTGCCAAAATGATTATTTTTTCTCTTTCCCTAAAACTTCAGTTTTTAATTTTTTACCTTATTCTAGAGCAGCCTTTTCAACTTAATTTTATTCATAATGGATTATCTTCTATTCTGAGTGTCATGTTGTGCCTAGTTGGATACACATTATCACAGTCCATGCCAACCTATGCCCAACTCAGGAAGTCAGAATATTTGTAGACAGTGGAAATATTCTGACAAGGGCCAACTTTGTCCTGAGTTTAAAAGGCAGGTGTTAAAAGTCTGTCCAATTTAAATAATAGTGTACAGAAATTATAGAGGAATATAATTAATCTAAAGGAAGGTATGTGTTCGTCAAAAGTAAACATCAGCAGATTTTATTAAAATATCTTATACACGAAGTAAAGAAAGCTAAGCAACTAATAAAATTCATGACTTACTGATATAGTGCCAATATATTAAAAACATAGACATTCTATTAAAATAATATAAAACTGAACAAACATATTAATAGTCACTGGCCAGAAAATATAAAAATATCCTTTCACATAGCACCCAGGTTCAGTCGCTAGACCCACACTGATGTGCTCTTCTGGATTCAATGGGCACTGCTTACACATGATGAACATGTATATAGGGGGGGCAGTCACACACATACCTGTTGTTAAAATAAAATATCCCTTTTACAGTGTGCATGTTTGTCATTTACAGTGCATTGTTTGGATTGGATATGAATTGCATGTTAGCTAAGGAGGGCTATTTAATATAAGAATTCCCTCTTAAACTCATGTTTTTATTGTTCAGATTTTCATAATCAAAATGTTGCCATAACCAAAATGTTGTCCATCAGATCTCTCATTCTTGCCATTTTATTGAAACATTGAGCCTGAAAACCATTCTCCACAGCCTACTCACCTTCCATATTAAAAGCTTTCCGACTGTTTGTTTCTTTGTGCTCAGCATCTTAATATTCTGAATGTGAGGTCTTACATAATTAGTCTGTCGACATATAGCTCACTCATGCTGTCACAAGAAGATATCCTTCTATTTTAAGGCTGACTTGTATCTCCTTGGGCATATGTACAACATTTTCTTTATGTGTCCATGCATTGATAGATACCTAGGTTATTTCTATCCTTCAGCTAATATGACCAATGCTGCAGTTGATATATACTAGGGCAGCCATCCTTTCACATACTGCTTTCATTTCCATTAGCCATAATTTCTAAATCTGGTATTGTACTAATATGAAAGCCAGAAGATAACATTGCAAATAATGGAAATTCTAGGCCAGTATACTAGATGAGCTATAGACATATGGAAATGTTTTCATTGATTTCAACAGTGTGATAATAGATTATATTAAGAGCAATCTGGACCTACCCTAGTCACGTAAGCGTGGTTGAATATATAAAATAATTCCCATGTGATATATAACAGTCACAAAATGAAGTTTGGGGGCCATATGCACTTCTCAAAAGACCAGGACGATATGTGTGATGAAATCCAACCATTCTTTTATGATAGATCTGCTCAGCTAGTGAAGGTTTGAAGAAACATCCCTCAAAACAGTGAAGGCATACTATGATGAATTCCCATTTATCAAGATATTCATAGTGAGAAAGAAGTGTTTCCTCTAACAACGGGCATAGAAAAGGAAGCTCGATCCAGCTGCTTCTAGCTAATACAGTATTTGAAATACTAGATAGAGTAATGAGGAAAGAATAAATGAATAGGAAAATAGTTTTAAAAACAAAAAAGTTGAATTTCTTTCCTTGAAAAATTTATTTTATATGCTTGTGTTCATTTGTTTGTGCATATGTGTATATGTATGTGCAAGTCCCATGGGGACCAGAAAGTAGATTAGAGGTAGAATGTTAACCTAGCGTGCACAAGTCCCAAGTTCAATCCAAGGTTATTTTCTAAATGGCCTGCAATGAACATTGCCACTTTGTTGACATCTTCAGACATGGATAATGAGAGTGTTTCTATTGCTATAAGGGATGATATTGGACTGCCATGCTTAAAATGCCCACATAACGAACAGAACCTTGGCTTTTCTTCTGAGAGCCTGAGATTTGTTGTGTGATCGGGAGGTGATGTCTATGTGACTCCATTCCTTTGAAGACTGAAAGGCATCTTTCTTTGCATGTTGAACCACATGGGTTACTGCAGTTCTTTGATTCAGAAATTAAACAAACTCTCCATGCTTCTTTGGGAGATGCTTATCAATTGCATATGCCTAGCTTTCTTCAATTTTTTCAAGCGCTTATTCCTGTGTTGAATTTACTTTGCATTCTCTTAATTCTAGAAAATTACAGTTGTGGAAACATCTAACAGCTGAGTCTTACAAGTCCTCCTGGAGAGGCAGGAGATGGTCTGGTTCAACATTAACACACAAACAATGACTTAGAACTGTGCAGTAACAGGCCATTATGTCTACATGTCATACAATCACAACGACTTTTGCAAAATTATTCATAATATTGCAATATTAACAATATTGCATTCTGATATACATTATTGTGTAACATCAATTTAGAGAGAAAATCCATCAATATAGCACTGAATTAAAGATGAGGGTTATATTCAGCTCTCAACATTACTGTACTCTGAATTGTATTTATTGTGCTTGTAAATTGTATATGTTAACACAACACACCATCTATGCCATATACACTGTATCATTGTGCCCTGAAAATTTTGCATAAGCCCTTTCCAAACTGCTTATTGCTAGGCATATTCAGACCATTTAAAACTTCCCACTGGAAAATTCAAATGAAGCAGTGATATCGGTTGGGACATAAATTGGGAAATTCCATAAATATTTGAAGTTCCTGTCATCTACACTGACAGAGGTCAGTGAACCCTTTTGTCATAAGGACATGGTTGATCATGATTCCTGTATTTTTTTTACTGGTTTTGTTGTTGTTGTCTGAGATATGCTTCTCTCAAAGCCACTTGAAGGAGTTTGGCTTTTGTTTAAAGATTAGAGGTCTCCTAGAGGAAAGGAATAAAGGTCTGATGGTCTTCCATTGTCAGTTCAATGTGCTGAAATTCCAATAAATAGAAACTACTCAGTCACAGTTTCACTAGGTGGAAAAAAGTCCGAAAAACATGGATTAAATGGCAACCCCATTAGGCACACAACACACCTGACTTTTACTCGTAGAAGGGGAGGTTCTTTTCTATGTGCTCCTTCTAAATCATCCCAGATGTTAGAGTGCAAGCTCCCAATACTTCTCTACACTGCATCAAAGTTGTGCTTCAATACTGAGTTAGCATTGGAGAGTGACTCAGGATCATCTTCTCCCATAAAGCATATTTGAGGAGAAGGTGGGATTACAGGATCCTCTATCTCTGGAAAAGCCATGTTTCATCCACATGATTATATTTAATTTTTAAATTTTGTTCAATCTCTTTGCTATTCAGCCATGAAAATCTTCAGGGTGTTTAAATAGATATCCTCTGATCCTATTCATATTTAGAACATTTTGTCAGTTTGACATTAGAGAAAAGCTTATTTAGGTAAATGTTTTTCTTTAAAACTTGATAGATTTATCCCCTCCTTTATGGATTCTCTAGTTATGGTAACCAACTAGTTGTCAGCATAGTTTGGAATCCATCATAAACAATTTTACATTTACGATTCATCTAAAAATATCTTACTGCATTTTCTTTGCTTTTTCAACTCAAAAGCTGTTTTGAGTATATACAAAAAGGAAGCTCATAACTGCCGTGTTTGCATCAGGGACAATGAATTATTTTAGCATTATTACAGCAACATTTCTAATACTGGGGCTTTTGAAACCAGTTTATATTATGTATAGATACTGCTTCTTATTCTGTTTCCAACATCAGTTGATACAAACAAATCTTCTAGCAATCCATCATAGCCTTCATGCCTCCAGAGTCCACCATCTACCATAGTGACTTGAATTTTTGTGATTTAAATTTTGTTATAGCACATGAGCTATTTTTGAGGAAATAGAGAGTTGGCCATCAAATATGTCACAATGCAGATAATCCATTTGTGGGCCTATAGTACTCTGTCTGCTAAGTTCCAGGGTGAAAAAATAAATTGTACCAAGAATTACATATAAATTCATGAACATAATTAGTATTATATTTTTTCACTTATGTAATCTACATTTAAGTTTTAAAATTGTATATCTAAGGCACAAATTACTGAAGTAAAAGTGACTCATTTGTCTGAACATATATATATATACACATATATTAATATAACTTAAAATCTATATAAAATAGAGGATTACATTCAATAAGAAATATCCAAGTATCTGAGGAAATATGCAAATTTAATTAAGATTTTAAAAAAGAAATAAGATGGAGATTCTTATATATATGAACATGTTTTAGTAATTGGATATCCACTATCTAATAGGTTAGCTTGAGTAGTTGCTATATTTTATGGGCACAAATTAAAGATATTTGTTGCAGATTTTGATAAATGATTATGAAGATTTTTCTAAGCAAATTAAATGTTCACGACTGATGCCCAACAAACAGACATTCAACAAGACGAGTAAGAATTGAAATGAATACAGAAAAACAAGTCTAGCATGGCTCTTGAATTGCTTAAAAATGAGTTCTTTAATAATGCTACCATAGTTGCTTCCTGGGGCTAGTGTGTACAGTATTGGTGTACAAAATCATAAGTGCTTTGTTTCACAGTCCTGGACTTCAGAAAATGAACATTTGTAACCCTACATTGAAACCAAAGGTGTACACTTCTATACATTGTAGAGGAGAGGCTTCTTGACCTTTTCTAGCTTTGAGGAGCTAGTATTCCGTGTGTGTGTGACTGGCCATACAATTTCATATTGCACCCTTATCATCTGCATACATCTATTTCCATCTATTTCCTTCTCTCGGAGTGTTCAAACTTCCCCTTGCTGTGTAGGTTACCATGTGAATGAGTCAATACCATTTTCCCATCTCAAAGTTCTTACTTAATTGTATGTGCAGACACTTTTTCATATGAAGGTAGAATATGCCCTTTCTGGAACTAGGAACTGACACAGTGGCAAATTTGTGTTGTATCTACCATTGCCAGAATGATATAGCCAACATGGTAATACTGAGTAAGGAAGTATACACAATGTATAACGAAGCTAAGTGCAGCAAATAAGTTTAGTATGCAATGAAGCAGAAGATTAAAAGTTTGGGGAAGTTTGTGTGTCAACAAATGATTAGGCATGCTAAAAGAAAAGAAAGAAAGGGAAAGAAGAACACAGTTAAGCAATGAAAGCAAAAGAACTCATTTTAAGCATCTTAGTTAAATGTATAGATTGAAAATAAATGATATTAAAATAATACGTGATGAATATTTGTCTAAACTTTCAGTGAAGGATATTTCGAATGTACCTAAGAATGAGAATTAGAAAGAAAGTAAAGTATGAATAAAATTCATTTTAATTTCCAGATGATGGTAAGCCCAACAGCCATAAAAAAGAACAACCTATTAATCTGGCAACATTTAAAACATGTATTCATAAAGCATGCTAGAAGTGAAGTGTGGGCAAGCTGGCAGCTGCAATTTTGGTACCAAAGAAACTAAAATGGAAGTGACCCTGCTTATATATTTTGTATTCTAAACAAAAGTATTAAATTTATTTATTTATCATTTACTTTAGCATGTGTGTGTGTGAGAGAGAGGGGGGTGTATGTTGAGAGTAAATGAATGCAGCAGCATGTGAGTGAAGGTCAGAGAACATCTTTCAGGAGCTGTCCTTTCCCACCTCATGCATTCCCGGGGTCAAATTCAGGTTCTCGGGCTTGACTGTAAGTGCCTTTACTGGCTCAGTTGTCTCATTGGCCCTAACATTCATCAATTCTACTCCAAAGAATTGAAGAAAATATATTCATCTTTTCTATTTGGTCACAGAAATCCTTACTGGGGTTGTGTAATGAGCAGCAAAATGTCAACTCTAAGGCCAGAATAGGTAGATGGAAGCATAGTCACATTGTATCACAATGTGCAACTGATGAGTGTTTTATATAAAAGGGATACATGAATATTGTGTGCAGAGATGTGTCAGAACATCATACATTATGAGCATATACTTTGACCTGCATATATGTATGTATGAATATATGTGAATACATGTGTATTTATATATATATTCAATATTATAAAGTAAATTCTTTTATTTTAAAGTCTCATTTCTTTATTTTCTTGTATGTGTGTGTGTATGTACACCTGAATACTGGTGTTGAGGGTGGCAGAAGATTGTGTCAGGTCACCTGATGCTTAAGTTATAAATGTTTGTATCCTTTCTGCCATAGGCACTGATAAGAACTTGGGTCCTCTATTAGAGCAACAAGAACTGTTAAACACTGAACAATCTTCACCCTATAATGTCTTAAAAATAGTGGTTTCTCATGTATATCCTAATAGGTTTTATTTATATTTGCCTTCTTAGTGCCCAACCTAAATATTCACCTTGTTCTAAAATGTGTATAATACATATTATTGCTTATATTAATTAAGTAATTTACTTATTATTTTTCAGATATATGTATATGTGTCACAATAGTTTGTATTAACCATGTTCATGCAGGAGTACTCAGAGTCCAGAAGAGAGTGTCAGATCTCCTGGAACTGGCAGTTGTGAGCCAAAATGTCCCTCTTGGGAATAAAACTGGGTTCTCTGCAAATACAGTCAGCATTCTTAACCTATAAGTACCATCATGATTGTTTCTAACAAGAGCATTTTATCATATAAATAATACACATATGCATCTTTCACAAAACCAATATTCAAATAAATTTATAAAGTATGAAGAAGAGAGTGAACTCTTGTTCCCTTTACCTGATAAACACCATCATTATTTAGGAGTTATCCTTTTTGGTATCAAATTTGTATGCAGACACACAAACAAACAAGCACGCACACACAATTTTCATACATGTATATATGTCCACAAATAGCTACAGGTGTATACATATATACAAAATACACATACATATATACACAACACACATATGCATGTATTTATCCGCACATATTATATTTGAAATTATTTTTAAATCTTATTATTTCGCATCTTTGTGTATTTAGCTTGAATCTTTGTCTGGCTACAGCATGTATGCCTGGTGACCTTGCAGCAGAAGAGACCAACAGCTTGGAGGCCAGCATGGGACTTATCCAGACCCCCTGAGTGTGAGAGTCAGTGAGGAGGCCTGAGCAACCTATGGGGCCCTGGGCAGTAGATCAGTGTTTATCCCTCGCATACAAACAGGCTTCATGTATCCATAACACAGAGGGATGTTTTCTCAGCCTGGACTCTTAGAGGAGTGCCTGGACCCTGCCCTGAGTGAAATGACAGACTCTAGATATCACCTATGTGGAAGGAAGTGGCAATAGGGTAGGAGGCTAGGGAGATGTTGAGGAGGGTGTGGGAGGAGGGGAGGTAGAGGGAACTGGGATTGAAATGTGAAGCAAGCTACTTAAAATTAAAATAATAAAATTATAAATTAAAAAAGAGAACACTGGATGCTCTGGAACTGGAGTTACACACATTTGTGAACAGCTATGTGCCTGATGGGAATTGAACCCAGATCCCTTGGAAGAGCAGCCAGTGCTCTTAATTACTGACCAATCACTCCAACTGGAATGTAAAATTGCAATTAGCATTATTTAGACACAATGTGGTAGTTTGAATGTAATTGTCCCCCATAATCTCATAGGGAGTGACACTATTAGGAAGCGTGGCTTTGTTGTAGCGGGTATGGTCTTATTGGAGGAAGTGTGTCACTTTAGGGTTGGGCTTTTTGGTTTCTTATGCTCAGAATACTGCCGAGTGTGTCAGTTGACTTCCTGTTGCCTGCAGCCAGCACCACATCTGCCTGCATGCTGCTGTGCTCTCTGCTATAATGATAATGGACAGAACCTCTGAAACTGTAAGCAAGAACCTTCAATTAGATATTTTCCCTATAAGAATTGCCATAGTCCTAGTGTCTCTTCAGAGCAATGAAAACCCTAACTAAGACATACAGTTTCATTTTCCTGAAAAGCAAGAACGCATATTCTAAAGGGTGGTCCATGTTTCTTAAACAATGCAGCATGCTTTCTGAATGTTCTGTCACCTACCTCAATGATGTGAATATAGGATCAGTGCCCTTTCTCCTGTATACTGACAGAGATTCACATGCTAAGACTTGCTAAAAATATTTTTCTGGGCTTACATATTTTAGTTCAACTCAGAAAATAAATGACAATATTCTTAGTATAAAGGGATGTTTCCCTCAGTCTCTTCCATTTCAGCAGAGATACTTATTTCACATTATATAATATCTCATCCTCCAAACCAGCTGTGTTTTGTGTTTGTCAGCTGCTTCAAGTGATTTTCTAACAGCTGGGTTTTTTCCCAACCACATTTTACCCCAATTATCTTTCTCCATGATCTTAAAAGCTATTTCAAATGATTTTTCCTTCTGATTCAATACACATGTTTATAGTAAGAAATTTAGGAAACAGAGAATGAAATGACAAAGGAAATCAGAGTCAGCTATAATGTTCCAACTGGTACAAATAAAGTTACACACACACACACACACACACACAAACACACACATATACATATATATATATATGTATCTGGTAGGATTCTCACAGAAGTGCTGCAGTCATATATACACACGAGTACATGCTCATACAAACACATGTGTTCATACACTCACATAGTCATAGATACACAGGCACGCCCTCCCACAAGCACAAAATCTTATTACTTGTAACCTTCAAACTCAATAGCTATGCTTTCTGTTTTCTGATTCTTTAGCCTTTGAGGACCTGTTGCAGTCATCATCACCTCATCCTTGTCTTCCTTGGGGTCTCCTTGCCAGTATGTCAGCTTCATTTCTCACCACTCAGTCATCATAATAGAGACTGATGTGAATGTTTCTTACTTACAACCCACACCTATGCTACAAACATCTTACTAACAGCATACAAAACAGCAGTTCTCAACCTGTGGGTCATGACCCCTTTGGGGGTTGAGCAGCAAATTCACAGGGGTCACCTAAGACCATTGGAACATACAGATATTTACGGTATGAATAATAACAGTAAGAAAATCGCTCATGAAGTGGCACTGGAAATGATTTTATGGTGCAGGTCAGAACGTGAACTGCGTGGCAGCATTAGGTTGGTTGAGAATCAGGGCTCTAAAAGAACTTTAACAAAATAATCAAATCATTGACATCTACCTAAGTCTCCCACTGCCAATCTATGACCCAGGCAATCAACATTATTTTTTTCTAATTCATGAAAGAAAATTTCACCTTCCACCCAGACCAACCTTATCAGTGATTGAATGTCTACCTAGGCATACATTCCTTTTCAGGCCATCCTATCTGCCTTAGTTCCTTTTCCTGGTGATAAAATGCCCAGGCAGAAGCAAAACTGAAAGAAAGAGAGGTTTACTTTAGTTCAAAGTTCAGAGTACATTCCCTCAAGGCAGGAGATGAAACTGCAGTTAGAGGGCGACAAAGTGGTTAGTTCTTGCTCAGCATCTTTGTGGGGCTTGTACAGCCCAGTATCCCAGCCGGGTGATAGTTCCATCTACAGTTGAAATGGGTCCTCCCCCACTAATTAAAGTAATCAGTATAACCCCAAATAGGCCTGTCAAGAGGCCTGGCTCTAGGATGATTCTACATTCTGTGAAGTTGACAGTTAGCACTAACCTTGTCCTTATCAAATGGAAAATGAAACCCCAAGCCTGCATCTTATATTCTGAGGACCTGATTGGCAGGTTCTTCTTGCTGTCTGAATTTATCTTGTTTGTCCTCTGTTTTACTGAACTCAAGACTCAAGTACTTCCTCAATGAGCCATGAACAAGCTGCCTTAGCTTCATTGGGACATTGCAGGTTTCATTTGCTCTGCAAACAGACTTTTTCCCAGGTGTCTTGGGGCTCTGTTCACACAGTTATTCCTACTTCGTTTAGGTCTTGTCCAAATGTCAACACCTCAGATACCCTGTTCTTATCCGAACTCTTAACAAAAGTCATTACCTGTGACTTTTCTTCTATACTCTGCCTAATATTTCTACACAGCATTTATCACCAGGTGTTATGGTATATATTGATCTTCTCAGTGTATTTCTTATAACACTATAATTTGGCTGGATAAAAATAGAAACATCAATTTTATCATTGTGTTTCTAATACCTTGACAACAGGTGACAAACAGTAGATCATCTTGAATTATTTAACTATCTTCCTTTATTAGAAAGGTGTTTTTACTTGTATGTGAGAAGTGGCATTCTTTTTTTGTGTCTTACATATATACTAATAAGTACTATTACTAAAATGATCTAAACATTTTACAAGACTCTACTTACTACCACTGTCCCCCTATGTAATGTGTAGTCTTCTGGCAAGACTACTGGTCCCATTGCCTCTTTAGCCACCAAATAACACACGAGTCACTATATTAATTATTAAGTTGTTGGCTATTTGCTATTGTTTCTCATTGGCTAGCTCTGACTTAATTATTAATATATATTTCTATAAGGACTTACCTTTCTGGGGATGGCATCCTGACCCGTCCCCTCTTCCCTGGGATCACATGGTACAGATAGTATATATGATAAAATACTTTTTTTTAAATATTACTAAATGTTAATGGACTAAATATTGTATTTATAGTTCTTGCTTAATAACTGCCTTGTTATATATTTTACTATGTTACATATGGTGTCAGTGTGGGATATGAATTTTCTCATGATCTCCATGGTATGAACAGTGTCCCCAAAGATCAGGAAACAGTTGGAAATGAATAATGCTAAAATTCCCTAATATTGTTTATAAATTTTGTTTTCATTTAAATGGTGTTGGTTATGATCGTAACCAATCTCTTTTTAAAGGTAAAAGGGAGATTATGGTATAGTAATGAATACTTTGTATTGGAATGGATTTTCATTTATTGGTCCAAATTTAAGGTCAATTTTGTGATATATGCATTTCTTCTCTTGTTTAGATATTGTGTTTATACAGCTCTTTTAAAAATGTAATGCATAATTAAATACAAATTATAGATAGTCATCTATAGTAGTCAAAACTTATAGTTAGGTTAGGTAAGTTTTCTGGATATACAGATATTTGAAATAGATAGTCTTCAAAAGTTTCAAAAACTTTCAGAAAATGGCATTTAAAATGGTTTAGGGTTTTTATTGACAATGAGAAATATCTGCTCCTCGCACACCAATTACATCTGAGAGGAAGATGGGTATTGAATGGAATTTGCTTTCAACAGGGCAAGATAGCCATTGGGGCAGGAAACTGCTCTTGCCTTGTGATTGCCTGGACTGTTTCACCGTTGCTATAAAACTGGACATGCAGGACCCACAGGAAAGTGACTTGTGAGCTTTGACAGTCCCACAGGGTTCCTGCTTCATGGAAGAGTCTGCCAGACATTCTGTAGGACACAGAAAAATGACTGAAAAACTGCCAATGCAGGCAGACAGTTTAAAATTCCTACATGGCTGAGAAGTCTTCCAGATGCACTGGGGCTGAAAATGGATGCCCCAAACATTACAGAGGAACTTCAGGTGACTGTCCAGGTAGCGAGATGTCTCTGTCAATTCTAATGTTTATATATTATCCTTCTGTGGTCTTTGATGGAGTTTAAGACAGATAGTTATAATTATTGTTTTCTTTAGTTATGATAAAAGATAAGCTACATGTAAGACTTTTAGACTCACAAAGAAGGATAGATGATATTTTCTTTGAAACCACTAAATGTTAATAGACTAAATATTGTAACTGTAGTCCTTACTTGATAATTGTTCTGTTATATATAATTTAACGATGTTAAAGTTAAAACCTTTCTTTTTATTTAGACAGAAAAGCTGGAGATGATGGGGTAAGACCTTCTGTGTATATGCAAATAAAGCACTGTTGGCCAATAGGGAATCAAGATAGAGAGGACTAGGAGTCTAGGAGGATTCTGGGAAATGTAGTAAAGAGATTTGTTACCATGTGATCTCCCAGGAGGAAAGGACACATCAGGAAACCCTCCTTGGAAAGATAAGTCCTTATAAAAAATGTATATTTTAGGTCAATAATTAAGTCAGAGCTAGCCAAGAGAAACAGTAGCAAATGGCTAACAGCTTCATAGTTAATATAGTGTATCCTGTGTTTTTTGGGGGCTAAAGTGGCACCAAGACCCAGAAAGCTGGCGGGAAGACTACATGTTATACCACTAAACTATGCTTCTTTCAAAATCTTTTACAAATAACAATTGTAAATTAATTTTTAATGACTTGTTGAGGTTTTCACATCATGCATACAGATTCTGACCATGTCATTGCACCATCCCCAAATCTGTCCTCTGAACTTACAGTCCCCCCTTTTAAAACAAAACAAAATTTAAGACAAATCAAAAACCAAACCAAACAAACAAACTAAATAGAACAAGGGGTGTGCTGGGGGAATCTCCTTGCAGAAGCTGTGGTGTGGCCAAGTGAATCACACATACATTTTGCTCTTTAATCCTTTATCTTTACAAGAATTCATTGCCATTATTCATTGATCTGGTTAGAGTCCTCTATCCTCTCTCACACCATCATCAATGGGGCTTTACCATGCTTCCTTTCCCCTCCCCAGACCTTCCCCCCACAACTTCCTGCCTTTGTTCTGTCCTTGATAGCCTACAGTTTTAAACCTGACACTGGATGCCACCACCCCCACATACCCCTATATGCTCCATACAGAAACTGGGAGAGAGGGCCCTGCACCTTGTCTGCTGGTGTGAGTATGAGTGAGCTGGACCCAAGGACCTCTGAGAGCAGAACAGGTTGTGTTGGTCTGGCTGGCCGAGGCAGTGCTGGAGAGGGTGGGGGAGGTAAAAATGGGAGAAAGCTGGCAGGCTGACAGTCCAGCTGTCACTGAGGCCCAGGACCACAGGTTCCATGTGTTGCCCAACTTCCACCTCAAATATGAGCTGTTAAGACACGAGAAAGGGACGAATCTATGGAGTAGTAAATTTAAAATAAATGCTATTTTTCCAAGAAGTATTTCAATATTTAAAAAAAATATTTATTTTGAATTCTAGTGGAATGTAGTTTCCTTTTCTGATTTTTCAGTTTGTTTTCACTATATTATCAATATGTGTGTCTTGGCGAGACTACTGGCGACACAATGAAAACTATGGTTTGATATCAATGGCTAACCTTCATAAACTTAGGCCTGGAAGTGTTTTCAGAAAGAACTAGAATGCAAAAGGCTTAGACCTAGTCACAATTTCACAACACACATTCCCTCTTACTACTCGTAAGCACCATTGGTTATGATGAGAAATTCTGCTCTATTAAATGATAATGTAACTGCTAGACAAAAGTATTGGAATGAGAGAGCTAAGTATAATAACCTACTAATCTTGCAAAGGACTGGGACTTAGTTGCTAGCATCTAAATGGCAGTCAAAACCACCTGTAACTCTAGATCCAAGCGATCATACATTTTCTGTTGTCTTCTTTGAGCACCAGGACACATACTTACATGCACACAGGCAAAATACATATGTACACATACTACAACAATTAAATATAAAAAATTAAAAGCATTTTAATGATACTCAGTCCAAGTTTATAATAAAACAGGTTGTGATTCATTGAAAGTCAACCCTAAGATGAAAAGTCTGATTCCGACATAGCCCTCTTTTCTTGATACCAATTCACTTTGCCCTGTCTTGCATTGTTGTTTATACGCATACTTAAATTCCATGAAGTTATTTCTTTCTTCTAATAGTTAGCCTCAAAGGGTTAAAGGAATATGCTTAAATGCAGAGTTTCTGACACTTTGTAGGCATCAAATAAATATTACCAGAGCCTATCTACAAGTTAATATTTCCAGGGGGTTGGGGGGATCCTATTTTCCTTACATTTCCTCCAATTTTGGTTCAGTGTTGGAATTGTCACTGAAATACTTTCCAAGATCTATGAGAGATGAAGAGGGAAAAACAGGAGAGGAAAAGAAACTAAGGTCCAGACTCCCAGATACAGAAGGGATACCAAGAAGATGATAGCATATAAGGAACATAGCATATCCCCCTACAAGCTCAGAGTGGGGAGGTACATTATCATGTCTCCTATACTGTGAATTTTTATAATGACAACTACGTAAGGGGAAATAATATTTCTTCCTGGCATTCAGTGTAGCCTGGATATCCATGTCTGGTACTGCTACATATCTGCACAATATAGTAGATTTATGTATCAATATAGGTTCATATAATACTATTGTTAACACAGAACTGATGTATGAGAACATGATGTGTGTGTGTGGTGTGGTGTGTGTGGTGTGGTGTGTGATAGGTGTGTGATGTGTGTTTGATATGAGTGGGAGAGATGTGTGATATATGTGTATGTGTGTGGGTATTTGGTATGTGTATGGTGTATTATATGTGTGTGATACATGATTGATGTGTAAAGGAGAGATGCGTGATATTATTTTGTATGTTTGTGCAGTATGTATTCCTGCGGTGTATGATTTGTGTGGTGTGTGTTTAATATGTGGGAGAGATGTACGGTGTGAGATTGTATGTGTATGAGGTGTGTTTGGTGTATGCAGATGTATCATATGTGTGTAATATGTGCTTGATATGTGTGTGAGAGATGTGTGATATGTGTAAGTGTGTGTGTATTGATGGATGCTGTATGATGAATGATATGTGTGTGAGAAATGTGTGGTGTGTGTGTGTATGGTGTGTCATATCACATTTGTGATGTATTTTGATATGTGTGTGAGGGGTGGGTGGTGTGTGTGTGTATGTGAGACAGAGAGAGAGCATGCATGTATTCTTTGTGAATTCATCTGAGACAGAAATCTCTACTTGCACATGCACTATTCAACAATTCTTGAACAAAATCCTCAGGTTCTTTATTTATATATCCTGCCCAACAGTGTAGAAGTTTTCAACTGTAATCCAAGTTTACAACCACTGAGAATCAACATTCATTCTTTGTGGAAGGTAGGAAGTTGTAGGCTATTAAAAAGGAAAGACACGATGCTGTGTCTCTTCATTCTTTATTCTCATTCATTGTTTTCATTATCTATTAAATTCACTCATTTATTTTTTGCTTATATTCATCTTCCATTTTCCTACTCCCATTACCCTAAATGTATTCCATAAGAATTATATTTCAAATACTGAGCTTATTTTCCCCTAGTAATAAAACATTAAAATAACTTATACTCCTTTTGATAAATGGAGTTATTTGAACTTCATAAAGCACCGAGAAAAAATTTATAGTGTAACTGAATAATAAACACAGCTAGTGGAAGTCATGGAGGTCTGGAAGGGAAATGAAACAATGTCTGCTTCTTCCCATCTCGTATATCTAATCCAATTTTCAGATCCAAGATCCATTCCACTCATTTAAACAGCACATAAACTTCTTTGACATTTAATTATATTATGTATATGCCTGCTACGATAGGAGAACTGACAGAATGAAAAGTTCATTGAGTGTTTTCCTGGCTGCTAACCAATGAAATGCTCCCTGAGATGGGGCAGTGCTTAACAAATGCAGATAGGTGTAAGGGCACTAGCAGTAAATTCTCCATCCTTAAGCGACTAGAGGGAAGGACTGAGGGGATAGCTTGCTAAACTGTGGCTTCAATCAGCAGGAAATTTTTGTTCAGATAAAAATGAGATTTAATAGGCTCAGCATGAGCTTGATAAGAGCTTGTATCATCAACAGACATTTAATTCAGTGTAATTATTGGCTTTAGGTTGGAGGCGACTCATACTCACTTTCAATACTTGCTTGCCATGGGGAGAAGATGGATACAGCGGTGTTTTGTAAGAACTTAGCCTTTTTGTGCTAAAAAGAACATGGGACAGGTATTTCTTTATAAAAATGTGTGTATAGTGGATGCCTGCAGAAGTCAGAAAAGAACTCTAGGTCACCCAGAACTGGAGGTACAGGCGGTTATGAACAGCACAGCATGGGTTCTGGGAACTGAACTCTGACCCTTTGCAAGAACCCCAAGTGCTCTTAACTGCTGAGCCATCTTCTGAGCCCCAGGGGATGTATATTTAATCCCAATTCGTGCTTACATTGCATTTTTAAGCATTAAAATAAGGTTTTTCAAGGTTAGTGTTAAAGAAAGTTGGCACAACTTTGTGCCATATTCCTAGACAAGGAATAGGCAGACATATTTCATCTAGAAAGGTGTACATGGGAAATCATCCCACCGGGGAATTGTTTATGGGGACAATCTTTCTTTACTTAAATCACCATGAGTAGTATAATCTAGCTTCTGTCAGACAAGGCCATCTCTCAGCCACTGTCTGTTCAGATGTCTTTTATCAACTAGGGGCTTGCTTGTCTTTGGTTTATGTCAGGGAAATAGGAGTGCAGTCAGTAGACAAAATCAGTGCCAAGTCTTACTGGATTCTTTGTTCTTTATGTCCCGAAGTCTTTCTGTTTTTATCCGGTTGTATTTAAAAAACATAATCAATGCATTTTAGATGCATGTTGAATTTATGTAAAGAGTAATAAAAATTATCCCTGGAAAAGATAGGTGTTAATTTAGATGACTCTAATTACTGGCAATTTCATCTTTGTGAGAACTGTATTGAGAATGAGCAAATTATTTTAGGTTTTCCAGCTTCTGCAGGGGAAGAATGGGGCAAATAAATAAACTGGGCTTCCTTAAAATAATCATTTTATGAATACTCACACAAAGATTGTAGAAATGATACAGATTTTATCAATGACACCTATTCTATTTCCCCAATATTTTCTATTAGTATTTATTTTTGCTATGTTTGTTAAGCTATACATATGTATATGAATATAGGCATATATGCATATATGTATATATATACATATATATATATATGGGTACAGGTAGCTATAGAACCCAGAGGAGGCAATCACAGACTTATTGGAGCTTGTGAGACCCTTGGGTTCTGGAAACTGAAACTGGATCACATATAAGAGCAGTGTACACAACACAGCTGAGCCATCTCTCCAACCTAAGCTTCACCAAACTTGGCTACCGAATATTACAAAGGTATCCTTCTCCCACTGTCATGGTTAAAAGACCCCACCAGCACACTGTGACATTCCAAGCAGATACCTGAAGTCTACAACTATTTACAATTGTGCTGGCATGCCTCAAGACCCTTGGTCTTGATGTCTAAGTCACCTCTTCCTGTAAGGGTATCTCAGATTTTCCTTATTTATTTATTGGCTGTGCTGGTCAGATATCCATTACTAGAGCCAAAGCCTTTGACAATCAGTTTAAAAGCGGTTTATTATGGTCATATCTTGGGAGGTTTCAGTTCCTAGACCTTGTGCCGGTGATAAAACAACATATAGTGATGGCAGTATGGGGTAGGGAAACATGAGTTACCTTAGACAAAGAATAGAATGAGAGTCTAAAACCCCATGCCTCCGTCTGCAGAGCATACTTCCAAGGACCTAACTATCTACTAATAGGCCCTACCCCTTAAAGACTAAACCACCTACATGAAGATCAAGCCTTCAACACTTGGGCCACTGAAGACATTTCACATCTAGTTATAACATAAAACTTTGGGAATTTTGAGAAATTCTGGGCAAATGTTCTGTGCTTTACCCTAATTTAGGATTCGTCTGGCCTTTTTTCTCCAATTTCATGGAATTTTTAAAAACTTTCTTTATTACTTTAATTTTAAATAGCTTGATTCACATGTCAATCACAGTTCCCTCTCCCTCCCATCCTCCTGTACCCCCTCACCATCCCCCCTCAGCCTCCCACTCTCCAGGATGGTTATAGACATCAAGTTCATTATCAGGAATGGGCATTTAAGGTGGTCTCTCCACTATTGCTTAGCTTGCCAGTTGGTGTCATCCCTTTAGATCACTAGAGGTCTCACTGGTGCCAGATCTCTCTTCTAACCTATGACTCCCTCTATTACGGTATTTCTCATGCTGTTGTCCCCCTATTCTACCCCCCCACTCAACCTTGCTGTTTGCCCATGACCTACTCTCTCTTCCTCTTCTCCCCCTCTCTTCTTCCCAGCTCCCCCCCACCTCTTGCCGTGTCCCCAATCTGTTCAGAAGATCTTGCCTCATTCCTCTTCTCTGGGGTACCATGCATATCTCTTAGGTTCTTTCCTGTTTCCCAAACTCTCTGTCAGTGGAAGTGCAGACTGGCACTATCCTGATCCATGTCTAAAATCCATATATGAGAGAGTACATACTATGTTTGTCTTTTTGTGACTGGGTTACCTCACTCAGGATGGTTTCTTCTAGTGCCATCCATTTACCTGCGAATTTCAAGATTCCATTGTTTTTTTTTCTGCTGAGTAGTATTACATTGTGTAAATGTACCACATTTTCTCTATCCACTCTTCAGTTGAGGGGCATGTAGGTTGTTTTCAGGTTCTGGCTATTACAAATAATCCTGCTATGAACATAGTGGAACAGATATCCTTGTTGTATGACTTAGCATCTTTTGGATATATGCCTAAGAGTAGAATTGCTGGGTCTTGTGGTAGATTGATTCCCATTTCCTGAGGAATCTCCATACTGATTTCCAAAGTGGGTGTACAAGTTGGCACTCCCACCAGCAGTGGAGGAGTGTTCCCCTTTCTCCACAACCTCTCCAGCAGAAACTGTCATTGGTGTTTTTGATTTTAGCCATTCTGACAGGAGTAAGATGGTATCTCAGAGTTGTTTTGATTTGCAATTCCCTGATGGATAAGATGCTTCAAGAACTTATGTTGCCAATTGAATGTGTCACTGCTCAGGTAAACTGATTATCTGCCTGAATTGATATTGGTTAGTTTTATCTACTGTTAAGTTATTATTTATGCTTGCTAGTTTTTTAACTTGACAGAAGCTAGGATAATCTGGGAAGAGAGAACTCAATTCAGAAAAAAATGCTCCAGAAGATTGGCCCAAGGTCATGTCCCAGGTACATTTTATTAATTATTGATTTATGTGAAAGGTCCCAGCTTACTCTGGGAAGTGCAAACGCTAGGCAGATGTTCCTGCATGGTACAAGAAAGCAAGTTGAGAAAGTCAGAGGGAGCAAAAGTGTAAGCAACACTCCTGCATGGCTTCTGCTTTAGTTACAGTCTCTGGGTTCCTGTCCCAAATTCCTGCCTTTACTTCCCTTCAAAATGGATTACAAAATATAAGGTCACATAAACCCTTTCCTCCCATAGTTGCTTTTGGTCAGGATTTTATCAAAGCAATAGGAACAGCTAATGCTACAGTCTTAAATTCTGTATTTGAATTTTCACATTGGCGCTTGTGCTTCTTAGTAACCATCCACGGAGAAAAAAAATGATGTAAATTAAATATAAATTATAGGATTTTAGGCTCATCACTCAAAAAAGTGATCATAGATATGATTATTGGTTCACTGGGACTCATAGCTTAACTACTTGTTCATCTTCTCACACATGCATTTATCCCTGTGTTTGCTGCTTTGCTCCTGGTACTATATCTGAACACCACTTGTTCATAGTGCTCAATTGTATTTCTTGCTCATGTATCTTTCCCATTCATTTTATTTTGAAACTAATTTTAGCAGACATTATTTTAGAACAGTTTGAACGTCACAGAAGCAGTGAGTGGTAAGTAGGACTGCTCCCATATAAGGATAGCTTGCCCACCTCTGAAAATACAAATGATTTTTGAGAATGAATTCCACATCTGTGAATTAATCTTATAAAAGTTCCAAGTTGTATTGAATAAGAAAACCAAAAGTACTAGTCAGTGTCCTCACTGTTTTTTCATTAGTAACAGATGTTAAAAAACTAAAATTGCCATGTGAAAAGTCAGACTCAATAAACTCCAGTACATTCAATTCATGGATTAAAAAATAACTTTCATATGAGAAACATATTTGTGGGATAATAAATGAAAATATTCAAGACAAAATTTTACGTGGCTAACAAGAGAATCAAATTGCAAATTCATGATTTCAGTATACTACTGTTGTTATAAGAATATTAAAAATAACTTTATCCATTTGCATGTTCCTATACAGTGGACAGCCACATAAAAATGAATCATCATGGCCAATGATATGGGTGAATTGTGGAGTGGTAGGATCAATGGAGTGAAGATATATGAGTAGATTCTAAGTCTATTGTGATCTTTTTCTGGATATTTGTGGTTTGTGAAACATGGGCACTGTTATTTTTCAAGTAAATAAAATCAATAAATAAATTTAAACATTCTCTTTTAATGAGTCAATGGTCAATCAAATAAAAAGATGAATGAAGTGGTTCACACAAAGATGAATGAAACGCATTTGAATCTTAAAGTTCAATTAATGAACTAAATAGATATTCATAATTTGAAAGTAATAGAAAACACTAAAAGAGCTTAGGCAAATGGATGTCTTTTGTTAAGTCACACTGATGAGACTGACCCTGGCCATGTCAATCTCAGGGAACGCAGTCTTAATTAAAAAGCCCTTCATTTTTATGTCAAATTTGATGCTTTTCATGTTTTGCATATCTATAAGTCTGTATACCTAGTATATGCAAGCTACAGTACATAATGAACTCTTTTGGTGCAATGTCTTTATTGCAATATAAAGATTAATTATTGGATAAATTATAGGAACATATAGTGTTACTAGTGATCTGAGTAGATTCCTTTAAAAACTGAAAAAAATGAGATAAGGAAATGAAAAATCAACTAGAACGTATCTTTCTCTGTAGGACATATTTAAACTGTGTGATATTTCTTTTCCCAATTTTATTTCAAAAGTATGGTATCTATAACTCATTAATTTAAATGTTTACTTTCAGAATATTTTGAAAAAAATAAGATTTATTTTCCTTTGACTTGTTGGGATCATTAGTGAAGGAGATCACTGCAGCATTTACTGAGCAGAAAATATTCTTACAGCCTAATTTCCATTAAAATAACTGAAAGGAGGACGAAATGATACAATAGATGACAGCTGTGTTTTTTCCCGACCACAGCCTTCCATTCACCACATTTAATATGGAGTCTGAAGGGAAATGGTCCCCCGCAAATGCTTTGCAATAGCATTTGAAGGTTAGTATAGGAAAGGAGTGTAAATTGACAGAAATGTGTACACAAATACTGCTTTCCTCAGCTACTCACGTGGTGTTATTCTTTTTTTATTATTTTAATTTTAAATAGCTTGCTTCACATGTCAATCCCAGTTCCCTCTCCCTCCCCTCCTCCGGCACTCCCTCCACCATCCCCCCAGACTCCCACCCCATCCCCACTTCCTTACACATAGGGGATATCCAGAGTATGTAATTTCACTCAGGGTAGAGTCCAAGCACTCCCCTAAGAGTCCAGGCTGAGAGAGCATGCCTCTTTGAGTTATGAACACACAAAGTCTGTTTGTATGCCAGGGATAAACCCTGATGCACTGCCCAGGACTCCATAGGTTGCCCAGGCCTCCTCACTGACTCTCACACTCAGGGGGTCTGGATCAGTCCCATGCTGGCCTCCCAGCTGTCAGTCTAGGATCCAAGAGCTCTCTGCTGTTTAGATCAGCTGTCTCTGCTGGATTTGCCAGCCCATTCTTTGACAATTTGCCCATCGCTCCTCTCTCTCTGTCTCTGGGTTCCGTGGGTTCAGTTCAGTGTTTAACTGTGTGTGTTTGCCTCTGCTTCCATCAGTCACTGGATGAAGGCTCCTGGTGTTATTCTTAACAGTTTCTTTTGTAAGAAAATACTTAAAGACTTAGGCACACATGAATGTTTGTGCCAGACGTTTATCATTCTCTTTGACCCTACCAACTATATTATAGGTGGTTAGCCTTAACCTAGACTTGTTCTTAGACCATCAACTGAAAAACAATAGATGCTGCATGCAGTTTAGATTTTTCTCGATAATTATGTGATCACTATGATACAGCCTTGGAGTAGAAGTATCATTGGTCAGGTATCCACAGCCATGAAATAAGAATAAGTCAATGGGCCCTTTCATTCCCACTGTTTAATACAAACTTTTAGTCATTCTACGACACTGAAATTATTGTATTTAGCCCATTTAATTGTATTAAATTTAATCCATGCTTTATCCTTATACATTTTTACCTTTAGCAACCCCTTTCAATCTTCAGTGATAAATGTGTCTTTCCTAGCCAATTTCTATTGATTTTTTGACTTTGAGTCAATTCTCATGTAACATTCACCCCAGATGGGTCTTAGATTTGCTACATAACCAAAGGTGACCTTGTGTCCTCTGAGTTCTGGGATTACAGGTATGTACATTATGGTGGAATCCAAAGCAAGTCCCCAATTGTGCTAGATAAGAGCTTAATTTTTATTTTTCCCGTCTCCATTTCCAGACTTATTTTCTCCCTTTTTATCCATTCTGTCCCTGTGTACTCTAGCATGTCACTGTACCAAGTAAGAGGAGATGATATAAGGGTAGATTAAGTCCAGTGCCAAAACAATCTTAGTTTCTTTGAAGATGAATGGGAAGATTAAAAAAATTGTCTCAGAATGCCATGGAAGTAAGGGAGAAAGAAAACAAGAAGCAAAAATGAATCAGCTTTCATCTTGATTTTAATTTGTGGAAGTTGAATGTAAAAAGAATAGATTTAACTTTTCATGTGTTAATCTTAATGGAATATATGTTTCCAAACATATGAAATTAATAGAGTGGGACTTGTTTAAAGAGAGTTACTTATAACACATCATCCACTGCCATAAAAACTAACGAAGAAACTGAAACTCCTCTAAAAATAAAAGGGGAAATAAGTATAATTACCAAGCTAGGGATATTGAAAATATACACTTGCGATTTCACAGTATATATAGTCATGAGTGCTATTATTGCCCTAATAAAATGGAAAAACATTGAGACACTAAAGGGCCAGGAAACAGTTGTGGGGTGTGCATTTTCCATTTCATTTCATGAGTTTTCTGGTGACTTTGCCAATTAGGGCAGATGGTTTGGGAACAATTAACACATGTGACACTTATTATATTTTTACATTAAAATCAAAACACTTAAGCACGTCTTGAGGAAAAAAACAAGCTGACGTTTTGTCTTGTTGACTGTGTTCTTGTGCCTTACAGAAGCTTATCAGTTTCAGGAGGTCCCATTTATTGATTATCCATCTCAATGTCTATGCTACTGGTATTATGTTCATGAAGTATTCTCCTGTACCAATTCGTTCAAGGGTACCTCCCACTTTCTCTTCTTACATTTTTGGTTGTGAGCCTAGCCTTTAACAGCTGAGCCATCTCTCCAGCCCTCCCACTTTCTCTTCTAAGAAGTTCAGTGTGGCTGGATTTATGTTGAGGGCTTTGATCCATTTTTACTCAGTTTTGTGTATGGCAGTAGATATTGATCCATGTGCATTCTTCTACATGGCAGCATTCAGTTATGCCAGTACCATTGTTGAAGATGCTTTCCTTTTTCCATTTTCTTTGTCAAAAATCAGGAGTTTGTAGGTGTGTGGGTTAATATCATGGTTTTCAATTTGATTCCATTGGTGTACTTATCTATTTTTGTGCTAATACTAAGCTGTTTTCAGGACTATAGAACTAGAGCTTGAAGTCAGGAATGGTGATGCCTCTGGAGGTTTCTCTTTTGTACAGGGTTGTTTTGGCTATCCTAGGTTTTTGTTTTTCCACATAAGTTGAGTATTGTTCTTTTTTTCAAGGTCTGTGAAAAATTGTGTTGGGATTTTTATGGGGATTACCTTGAATCTGTAGATTGCTTTTAACAAGATTGCCGTTTTTACTATGTTGATCCTACCTATCCAAGAGCATGGGAGATCGTTCCATTTTCTGGTTATCTTCTTTAATTTCTTTCTTTAAAGACTCAAAGCTCTTGCTATACAGGTCTTTCACTTGTTTGGTTAGTGTTACCCCAAGATATTTTATGTTGTTTGTGACTATTGTAAAATGTGATGTTTCTCTGATTTCTTTTCCAGCCCGTTTATCATCTATATATAGTAGCGCTATTGATTTTTTGAGTTAATCTTGTATTCTGCCACTTTGCTGAAGGTGTTTATCAGGTGTAGGATTTCCATGGTTCCATGGTTCTTCGGGTCACTTATGTAAACTATCATATCATCTGCAAATAGTGAAAGTTTGACTTTTTCCTTTCCGATTTGTATTTGATCTTCTTTTGTTGTCTTATTGCTCTAGTTAGAACCTCGAGTACAATAATGAGCAGATATGGAGTGGACAGCTGTTTCTTGCTCCTGATTTTAGAGCATTGGACCAAACCAAGCTCTCAGAATGTGGGTGCTAGCTGGGAGGCCTGGGAAGTCTATGTTACCTCTAATATTGAAGCTAGTGTTTATCCTTAGAGAACAAATGGACATTGGACTCCCATTCCCTATGGAGGGATACTATTGCAGCCCAGATACATGAAAGAGGGCCAAGGCCCTCCCCCAAATGATGTGATGGACTTTCATGTCCCCTCACCCCGACCCCTGTGCAAGGCCTCATTATTGTTCCAGAGTGATTTGGGGGTGGTTTTCAGGGTTTGGTGGGAAACATGGGAGATTGGGAGGGTGAGGGAATGGGAGGATTGATACGTAAAATAAGATTGTTTGTAAAAAATGTAATAGATTTTGAAGAATACAAAATTAATAGGTGACCGTGGTCTGTGATCAGACTATGAAGAAATGTGGCATCTATGTGCATAGCAACACAAAGCCAAAACATTCCTAAAAACATGTGATTGCTTTATTTTAAAATCATTATTGTGCTTTGTTTAAACATGTCCCTAAATTTATATTCACAGACTTGAGAAGGAAGCATTAAAATATGAGTAGGAAAATTCATGCCACATTCTCTACTGAAGTGGACTCCAGGTTAAATAGGAAGGATTTTGTATTATCCCCAAGCAGTGGAAACACTTAGTTCCATTTCTCCTCAATTCTACTATAATTACTATAGTTTTAAAAAGGGAAAAGTCCTTCATAGTTTCTGAAACACCACAGAGAATATGCAGTTATTATTATAAAATTTATAAAACTGGAGTGAGAGAAATGCCATGGATAACCCATTCCATAGAACTTGGAAAGTAGTACAAGAAAAAGCAGTTGTTGACATCACCTTTGAGTGCCTATAGAAGGATTTTCCTCAACTGCTTTGGTTCCTTGGAATGAAGTTCCTTGTAAGGAAGCCTCCTAGGAGATATGGGATGGACACTTTCAGAGTATGACAATCCCATAAGCTGAGTGATCAGATAGGGTTCTACAATAGCCCCCTTTTGTAAAAGTAAGACATGAATGTGTGTTGGTGACCCATGTGTTTAATCCCAGCAGTGTCAGGTTGGACTTTTTGAGCTCAAGACCAGCCTGGTCTACAGAGTGAGTTCCAGTACAGTGTCCAAAGCTACAGAAAAGCTCTATCTCTAACTTCACTCTCCTAAAAAACGTAAGACATGAAGAAATTATGAGAGTTTCTCCAAACTGGGGACATGAAATAAACTCCACACAAAATTAAAATTTAAAAGTAAGTAAAAATAACTCCATAAAAGTTCACTTCATCTCTTTTTGACCCCTGGGGCTATGTTCACAATACAGTAGAGTCCAGGGTGAATTAGCACAGAGTCTGAGGATTTCTATTGAGAGGATACCAGACAAACTCATTTAGGCTGGTTTGCAAAGAGCTGACATATGAGCAAAAATGAAAAGAAATTTTTGCATTGAAATTCAGTGAAATTATAATAGTAAAAAAACATATTACAGATTTAAACAAAGATGATCTTTCTCAAAAGTGTTCTGGAAAGATCACACATTCCTTTGTTAGTAGTATGTGTTTTGTGATCTCAAAATATGTGATAAAGACCCAGACTTGATGACACCAATGGGAAGATAGGAGATGCCGAGATTTCAGACAATGGGAAATTTTAAATAACGAGACAGTCAGGTATTATATCAGAGGATTAAGAATAAACTAAATGCTGTAAGGATGGAAAATGACCCTAGTAGAGTGAAAAAAGAAATTACAATAAGAAAGAGAAATACATTATTCTAATGAACAATGTACCAATCTGTGAATTTACCATTTAGTAAAATGAGAACAAAGGATTTAAAAAGTTGAAGAAAACAGAGTTTCCTAATGGAATAACTGCTGGCTTTATAATGAACTATAACCATCAGTCATCATCTCAGGGAATGAACCAGTACTCACCATGACTAACTGTTGCTGTAACAATAAACGACACACTTGTTGAGGGTATAGGTAACTGTTTACTATAGAAATTACTTACAAGAGAAAAACGGGCAAGTCTCCTCCTACAACTAACTGCATAAAAAGAATATAGATCAAATGCGAAATAGCTTTAGTAGATACTTCACAGAAAATACGAACACTATTAAGTTGCTAGAGAGACAGAAAGAAATGATAACTTCTTATGTGACAAAAGCAAGAAATTATTCCTCTACGCATACTTCCTCAAGTGAAGGCTTATACAGTGCATTGCTATAGTTTAGCAATGGTATTTAACATAAAGTCTATGATACCACTGAACTCTCCCCTCCCCATACTTATGTAGAAATATTAACATTCTCCATTTGTCTATGAGGCAACAAAAACATCCAGACTATTTTTTGAAGATTTTTCTTTTTTGGTTTTAGAGACATGGTTTCTGTGTAGTTTTGGAGGAACTTGCTCTTGTAGAACAGGCTGGTCTCTAACTCACAGAGATCCACCTGCCTCTATCTCCCGAGTGCTGTGATTAAAGATGTGTGCCACCACCACCCAGCTAAAGATTTTAAAGAATATGTATGCTTTATAAATAATATCTAAAGGTTAAGAAGGAAGAGCATAGAGGCTCACATATATAATCCTAGAAATTAGAAACTGAGGTAGGAAGATTGTAGTGTTCAAGCCAAGTCTGAGATACATAGTAAATTCAAGGTTAGCCAGTGTCAGACCTTGTCTGAAAACACACACACACACACACACACACACACACACCATCATATCAAGAACTTGGCAAAAAAGGAAAAATTCAAAAGTGGAAGGTACAAAAATAGGACCAAATAAAAGTGATTAATTTCATTAACGAGATTGGGTGGAATGACAGGTCCAAATGAAGATCTTGATGCCATGTTTACAATGTTGCCATGTTAGAAATCATACACTTGGTATCGTTGAGTTAACAAAAGGCTGGATGCTTATTTTTAGAGGGATGAAATAAATTAAACCACTGTTGGAATAAACTAAAGAAAATCAGAAAGATCAATGTTAATAGGTAAATTCCACAGAAGTTCCTATAGTAATTCATTTGGCTAAACAGTTATTTGGAGTAGATTTTTAAGTTCACAACGTCAGCAGATGCAGCAACTTAAAATGCACCTGTAAAGTCTCTAATGATGTTCCTTTCAAGAACTGAAGCATGCAAAGACCAGGGAGATGGCTCACTAGGTAAAAATTCTTGATGCCAAGCCTGATGTCCTAGGTCCGATCCTCTGGGCAATGCGGTGAAAGGAGAGAACACACTCCTACATGCTCTGTAATATTTCCATGGACTAGGTGGCACACTTGTGTGTGGTCCCATGGCTAACAATTAAAGGGTAATTGAAAATGAAAGAGAAGAGGAAAGAAGGGAAGCCCAGACTCCCTCATGTGTATTGCATGAGCTGAGTAACTCACACCACAAGGCATAGATGAGTGTGAATTCAAAGATAGGTCATCAAAGCCATAATGGTCTCCTGACTATTCCTTGAAACGCTTCCTTTAATGAAAGCTGGGAATAATAATTTCTAATCCAGAGATGCTAAGTAAAAATACTCATTTTTTCTGAGACAACAAACCCTAACTAATTGTTATATAGGATTGTATAACTCATCCAGAAAATCACACAGAGTATGTTCTAAAATAACTGTGCTGTGAGTGCATGCATGTGTGTTTGTATGTGTGCGTGTGTGAGTGAGTGTATTAGCTCCTATATGTGGAGTGTATGGGGAGATAAGAACATGTGTGTCCATGTGCACATGCACAAAACACTTGGGAACACATTTGAACACATACACGTAAGCATGAAGATGCATGTTCACAGAAAATAATAGACAAGAGCTTCAAAATCATAGTAACAGACATAAGAAAAGCATAAGGGAAAGGTTAATTGGTTTAATTACACAAAAATAAAGAGTTCAGGAAACAAAATACATGAGCAAAATTAAACACCAGAGAGATGGACAGGAATATAGAGGAGAACTCAGACATCATTGCGTACCAAATATTAAGATCTTAACTAAGTTTAATTATCATTTACTCATATACAAAAGGGAAGTGTTCCAATTTTGTTATGCAAATGAATGTACTGAGGATCTTCCTAAGATAGCTGGAAGTAAGAGAATGTATTGGTACTGAAATTACAAAGTCAGAAACATTTAGTAGTATTTTAAACAGAGTGCATTAAACTACTTAAGATATCTCCTGCCTTTCAGAAGTGTTTAGTCAGTCATAAGAACACAGACAAAAAAAAAAAGAACACAGACAAAAGGAAAGTCACAGGGAAGTTGCCCATCACACTGATGAGTGCCAAGCAGCAGACTATCCAATAACGAGAACTTCAAAATATCTGTCTGCTAAGCAGAACCAATCTCCAGAGAAGAAACAGGTATATAAGTCCTTAGCAAGGGACTTTATCCATCCTATGTAAGTTCATGAATCTTTGATACAGAAAGTTTTAATGTTTTGTTTCTACACTCAAAATTCCACGTTTAGAATCCTGGGCAACTCTGTCTCTGGAAAAGAATGAATTCATGTAATGGACCATTGATTATCTTGCTCTCCTGAGATAATTGCTACTACTAGTTAATCAATAAAGTGTGTTCTGATTTTGATATGGACTCCCATAGTGTCTGACCACTGAGTAGGTAATGGTCTGGGCACATTGACTTTTTAAAAAGTATTTCTAATGCCTAAGACATTGTTTGTCATTGTGAAATAATAAGCCAGCAATGCCCTGCATGTTTGAGCTTTGTGGACATTTCTGTTGGCGAGACTTCACTTTTTTATCCATCATAGTATTTTTTGAGGACTTAAGTAACAAACATATTTGTAAATTTCACAAACTTTCAGAGGCCTATTACATTTTTTTTCAAATGATATGCTCTGGTTGATTTAGAAGCACTTGTAAAATTATTGGAGGAATTTAATGTGATAAAAGTGGATGTTTTTCCAAAGAGGCTATTATTATGCTTCATGTTTTTAAAGTATATGCATGTTTTTAAAGTACATGTTTACATATTTGTATGCACATATGATTATATTCGTCTGTGTAGTCAAGAAAAGGGTGATGGATCTCCTGGAGCTTCAGTTATAGGTGGCACTGAACTACCTGACATGGATGGTAGGGATTTAATTAGGACTCTTGTCTACTTAACCACATCTCTGGCTCTAAAGAAGTCTATTATTGATTTTTCTATGTCATAGCTAAACTCAAATGGTTATAGAATATCTATTTACCCTTACTAAAGCAAAGAACAGCCTATTACCCCTACTTCTTAAGAGTCATGATGTTCCCAGGAATTACATGTGAATAAAGACAACACTTGATGAGCTTCCATGAATATGAAAGTATTAAGGAAGATCTCTTTGATTCTGAATATAAGCATTTCCATTGGTTAAATTGAGAATTCTGTAGCAAATGTGTATATGGGTATAACAAAGTAATCACCTTTAATTCTTAAATAGTGTGTTGAAAGTTAATAATTTGAGTGCCAATAAGTTTCCAACGTATCAATTTAGTTTGGACAACACCATTATGTATCTATTTATGTTTGCTTCCCTCTTTTCTGTCATGAGTAAAAGTAATCCTATTTGTAAGAACTAGATAGTCATGATAATATTACTTTTATGATTGCTGTTCTTTGGAAACAAAATTCTCTATTTCAGAGATACTGATTCTAAAAAGAGATGTGTACCTTAGGAATACAAAAGACAAAGAAAATGACACAAGGAAGTATCATTTCAATTAGAAGATGTAATGGTCTGGGAAATCTTGAGAAAATAAGACTTTGATGCCAAAGTCAGAAAGGTCTTCCCAAGCCTCCCCTGCTACACAATAAATTTGAATAAATGCTACAGGTAATCATCTCCATCATCTATGTCCTTGCCTATATTTTGAATTATACATAACTCCTGTGTATTTATCTTTAAGGATAAATGGTCAATGTTAATGATCTTTGATTGCCTAAGCATGTCACTTAAGGTGCTACTCAATTTTCTGAAGAGTCCTAGCTCCCTCTAAGATTTCAGTGAAGCAAGAAAGCTCTTAGAAGTTCAACAGCAAAGACTTTTTGTTTAAATTTTGCATAATTGTATCTTATTTGGGTTGAAGTCCTGTATATGCAGTGTCTAAAATGGAACCCTAACACAAAATGGAAAAGATATCACTTTAATGCAAATTTCAAAGAGATACTTCTGGTTCTTCTAACCCTGTGCCTTGAAGTATTCTGAGAATAAAATGATGGCACTTAGGAGAGAGAGCTCCAAAATGTCTTTTCGCATATTAGGGTCATGCAACCCTTTGAAAAAGGACAAGGGAGAAGTGCATAGATGCATTAGGAAGTCAAGTATTTCTTATCACAGCTATCAAACTGTGGGTGATATAAATACTAATTTCAATTCAGTTTGTCGTTGTGTTTGCCAATAACAGTTCCACAGTTGCTTCTTTGGTTGGAAGAGATGCTTTAATTGGAATGACATGAGTACAGACCCATTTACCTCTTCATAATGGCTGAAAGAAGATATGTCCCTCGGCTCCCAGGTGCTGTTCAATCAGGAGCAGTAGAAGAGTGGAGCACATTTAGCCCACGTATCACAGGGCTCACTAATAATCCCTATTCACGCTTACCGCCCTGGCCCTCCCATATTCCATTCATCCTGCTTGCTACCTTTTCTTACCACCTAGTCTGTGGTATTTAATCAGCAACTGGCCCTGGGGATTCTTGTCCTGTAGTTTCCTATTGCAAAAAGCACTCATCAAAATCTGCATCAGCACATCAACTCTAGTCTTTATTCCAGCTGTGACCTTCCTACGGGGTCCATGGTTTCATGCAGATATGAAATTTTCTCACAGGAAACTCATGCTTTCTTACAATCCATATCTTTAGAGATTGTGATCTCAAGATGCTGCCAATATAATCCTGAGGTATACTTCTTCTAGAGATTAGGCACTATGGTAATCTAAGGAATAGACCACAGGTTATAGCTGGTGGGTCAGGCATTAGTCATATGCAAAACCAAAGTTTTAGCTTGAAGGAATCCATCTACCCATCCATTCTTGTGATATTAGCTCTAATTGTTAACTTGATACAGTGCACAATCACTAAGAAAGGGAGTCTAAATGAGGGATTGTCTGCACTAAATTTGCACTCTGGAGTATTGTCTGTTTCAGTTGATTGAGGTGGGAAGAGCCATTCCATAGGCAGAGAATTCAGAACTATATAAGAATAGAGAAGCTGAACTGAACTCAAGTAAGCAAGAGAGTGTGAGTGCATTCATAGTTTGCTCATGACTCTGAATATAATGTATATGTTTGATGTCCATGCCTTGACTTCCCCATAATGATGAACTCTAACTTAATCTGTAAACTGAAATAAACCCCTTTACCATCTTCTTTTTCCAGGTTACTTTATTACAGGAAAAGAAATGAAACTACAACTGTAATGGTCTTTGCCTCACTAGATATAGTAATAGGGAACTAGACATTCTACTGTTTTGCATATTTCAGTCCACTTGTTAGTCTCTAAATATTTAAATATAATACATTTGTATGACAATATTTATACTGCAATTAATCTACTATAATCTTTTATTTCTTTGTATTGTGGATGTTGTAATGGCCCTTCAAAAAATCAAGAAAACATATTCTAGTTAGTTAACACCTTCTTAATCTAGCCTATGTGGAAATATTCCCTATCTATATTCAATTGATCAAGACAATTAGTTTGAAATCCTTCACTTGCACTATTTTAAAAGAATAACGTCATGGGAATTCAAGAACCATAAATGACCATTTAGTCTGAATTACCTTATTTGGCAGGCATCCACAGTTAGCCTGACTGGTGAACACCCCACTAGCCTTGGATTCATTATAGAGGCATCTAAGCAGCTTCAAAGACAGATATCTAACAAAAACCTTCCATAAAAGGAAACTTTAAAAACATTTGTCATTTTACATATCATTTACATTATCATGATCCCAAGGCTGTGATGTCCTCCAGGGAAACACTAGTGACTCTTCTATAACTAGTGAACAGTGTATACTTTAGCATTGACAGAGTCTTCAAATTATACAAGACTGAAACATTACATGTAAGCCAGCCACCTCTATGCTGAATTTTTTAAATCAATGTTTCTATATCTCCTTTAAATATCCTCACCTGAAAAAAAACTTTTTCCACTAGCATAGATACTTCTTATGCTTTAATTTTGAATTTCTAAATTCTAAATTTTAGAGGGCCACAACAGGGAAAACTATTATCTAAAAAGTCGAACCACTAGACATTGTTAGAGAGTCCTATGTAGCAAAGCTGACTTGCCAAGCATTTTTGGGAACCCCCCACTTGGCAAAGCTGTAGGATTATTGACTAGATACTGGTTGTTCCTGTAACTTTCTGCTATGTTTCCCTAATAAAAAAAAGCTATAGGGTTTTTTCCACAGTCTGTTTGTGGTGTGATTTATACTTTTTGGGCACACATAAAACTGTGGATTACCAGAGCATGATTTTCTGCTTAAGTTGTATAATATTGATAAATATAAAAAATTCTGAGTCACAAAGATAACCTTTACACAGACAAGCTAACCTTAGACTTCAAAGCCTATTCAAAGAAGTCTGGTTGCTCCTAAAGACACATAAACAAAGTCATTTTTCCAGATATTTTCTTGCTGACTCAAAGCCAGAGCTCTAAGCAACATTAGTCAAATATGTTCCTACATGACTTAACTTGTGTTTTGAGTTTGAATAGGGCCCTACACAAACAACCTATAATTGTCCAGAGTTTGGCTGTGAGAGGAGAAACAGAGTAGAAGAGGTAGGAGACAGAGAAGGATAGTGAGATCAGAGGAGAGGTGACAGAGACAGGTGGCAAGGCAGAGTGGAGGAACAGTGATGGAAGAGAAACAGAGGCAGAAGACAGATATATGCAAGAGAAGGTTTCTAATGGAGAGACAAGTGTGAGAATGAATGAGTGAATGAAGAAAGAATGAATAATGTAGAGTAGGTATTTGTGAATGAGTATGAGAGAGAGAGAGAGAGAGAGCTGTCTGAAAGAGCTGCTGCCATAGAGAAGCTGTGCTTAGGAATTGTGTAAATTGAGAGGATCTGTAAAAACATTGTGTTTCCAGTGCTGTACAGAGATTTGTAACTGTAGCCTATTATAAAAATATGTACTGGACAGGAGAGAAATGTTTATATATAAAAAGATAATGTCAAGACAGAGAGACTATAAAGAATGAAGTAAAAGATAAGGTTACCATCAGGAAAGAGTTTCTTTTTTTCCTCTTATTTTTAAAATTTAAGTTAGAAACAAGCTTGTTTCACATGTCAATCCCTGCTCCCTCTCTGGCCCCTCCTTCCCCATCCTCCCCACCAGACTCCCCAGTCCCCCATACAATCTCTACTCTGATTCCCAGGGAGGGTGAGACCCCCATGGTGGATCTCCAGAGTCTGTCATTTCATCCAGGGCACAGCTTAGGCCTTCCCTAAGATTCCAGGCTGAGAGAGCATCTCTCATTGTGGGATGAGCACTCAAAGTCTTGTAACCCTCAAATAAGAATCTTTCCCACTAATATGAGACTACCTCTTCGTTATACTGGAGTGGTTGTGGGAGGTGGGTCTGGACCCCCACAGTCAGTAATACTAAATTAAATAAAATTCAAGAAACAAATTAAAAATTAATTTCTTTTATTCTATTTTCCTTATAGGTCAGAGGAGAATAGGAAAAGCATAAATATATTTTATACATGTCACCCTTTGGATTTCTATTTTTTTATTTTTTATTTTATTAATATTTTTTTATTTTCCATTTTAAATTTAGATAAGAAACAAGGTTGCTTCACAAGTCAGTATGAGGTCCCTCTCCCTTTCCCTCCCCTCCTCCCGTGCCCTCCCCCCCATCCCCCCCGTTATCCCCTCATTCCCCCAGGGAGGGTGAGGCCCTCCATGGGGGTGTCCATAGTCTGTCATTTCATATAGGGCAGGGCCTAGACCCTTCCCCAAGAGTTCAGGGTGAGAGTGCACCTCACATTGTTCTATGGGAGTCCAGAGACCGTGTGTATACTTGGGATGGGTACTGATCTGCTGTCCAAGGCTCAATAGATTACCTAGGCCTCCTCACTGACACCCAGATTCAGGGGGTCTTGATCAGTCCCATGCTGGATTCCCAGGCTGATGCCTGGGATTCAAGAGTTAACCTTTGTCTGGTCAGCTGTTTCTGGGGGTTCAACCAGCCCAGTCTTAATCCCTTTGATCATCAGTCCTCCCTCTCTGATACTGGCTTTCTTGAGTTCAGCTCAGTAATTAACCAGCCAGTAAATGAAGTTTCTGTTTCCCAGACTCTCTGGCAATAGGATTGTAGCCTGGCACTCCCCAGATCTACGACTAAAATCCATATATGAGAGAGTACATGCCATGTTTCTCTTTTTATGACTGGGTTACCTCACTCAGGATGGTTTCTTCTAGTGTCATCCATTTGCCTGCGAATCTCATGATTCCATTATTTTTTTCTGCTGAATAGTACTCCATTGTGTAGATGTACCACATTTTCTCTATCCACTCTTCGGGTGAGGGACATCTAGGTTGCTTCCAAGTTCTGGCTATTACAAATAAAGCTGCTATGAACATAATGGAACAGACATCTTTGTTATATGAATGGGCATCTTTTGGATATATGCCTAAGAGTGCAGTTGCTGGGTCTTGTGGTAGGTTTATTCCCATTTTTCTGAGGAATCTCCATACTGCTTTCCAAAGTGGCTGAACCAGTTGGCACTCCCAATAGCAATGGAGGAGTGTCCCCCTTTCACCACATCCTCTCCAGCATAAATTGTCATTGGTGTTTTTGATTTTAGCCATTCTGACAGGAGTGAGATGGTATCTCAGAGTTGCTTTGATTTGGATTTCCCGGATGGCTAAGGATGTTGAGCACTTTCTCAAGTGCCTCTCAGCCATTTTAGACTCCTCTATTGAAAACTCTCTATTTAGATCTGCAGCCCACTTCTTAATTGGGTCCTTTGCTGTTTTGGAGACTTGCTTCTTGAGTTCTTTGTAAATTTTGGAGATCAACCCTCTGTCAGATGTGGGATTAGAGAATATTTTTCCCATTCTGTGGGCTGCCTTTTTGTCTTGCTGACTGTGTCCTTTGCCTTACAGAAGCTTCTCAGTTTCAGTAGGTCCCATTTATTAATTGTTGATCTCACTGTCTGTGCTACTGGTGTTATGTTCAGGAAGCTGTCTCCTGTACCAATTCTTTCAAGGGTACAACCCACTTTCTCTTCTAAGAGGTTCAGTGTGGCTGGATTTATGTTGAGGTCTTTGATCCATTTGGACTTAAGTTTTGTGCATGGCGATAAACATGGATCGATCCGCATTTTTCTACATGCCAGTCTCCAATTATGCCAGCACCATTTGTTGAAGATGCTTTCTTTATTCCATTGTATATTTTTACCTTTTTGTCAAAGATCAGATGTTCGTACGTGTGTGGGTTAATACCCGGATTTTCAATTCGATTCCATTGGTCTGCCTGTCTATTTTTGTGCCAATACCAAGCTGTTTCAGGACTATAGCTCTATAATAGAGCTTGAGGTCAGGGATAGTGATGCCTCCGGACGTTGCCTTGTTGAACAGGGTTGTTTTGGTTATCCTGGGTCTTTTGTTTTTCCATACAAAATTGATTATTGTTCTTTCAAGGTCTGTGAAGAATTGTGCTGGGATTTTAATGGGGATAGCATTGAATCTGTAGATTGCTTTTGGCAGGATTGCCATTTTTACTACATTGATCCTACCTATCCAAGAGCATGGGAGATCTTTCCATTTTCTAAGGGCTTCTTTAATTTCTTTCTTTAAAGATTCAAAGTTCTTACGATACAGGTCTTTCACTTGTTTGGTTAGCGTTACCCCAAGGTATTTTATGTTGTTTGTGGCAATTGTAAAGGGTGATGTTTCTCTGATTTCTCTTTCAGCCCTTTTATCATCTGTATATAGTAGGGCTACTGACTTTCTTGAGTTGATCTTGTAACCTGCCACTTTGCTGAAGGTGTTAATCAGCTGTAAGAGTTCCCTGGTAGAGTTCTTTGGGTCATTGATGTAAACTATCATATCGTCTGCAAACAGTGAAAGTTTGACTTCTTCCTTCCCAATTTGTATCCCCTTGATCCACCTTTGTTGTCGTATGGCTATAGCTAGGACTTCAAGTACCATGTTGAAAAGGTATGGAGAGAGTGGACAGCCTTGTTTTGTTCCTGATTTTAGAGGAATTGCGTTGAGTTTCTGTCCATTTAGTTTGATGTTGGCTGTTGGTTTACTGTATATAGCTTTTATTATGTTTAAGTATGTCCCTGTTATCCCAGATCTCTCCAAGACCTTTATCATGAAGGGGTGTTGGATTTTGTCAAAGGCTTTTCAGCATCTAGTGAGATGATCATGTGATTTTTGTTTTTCAGCTTGTTTATATGGTGGATTACGTTGATGGATTTTCGTATGTTGAACCATCCCTGCATCCCTGGGATGAAACCTACTTGATCGTGGTGAATGATTGTTTTGATGTGTTCTTGGATCCGATTTGCCAGTATTTTATTGAGTATTTTGCATCAATGTTCATGAGGGATATTGGTCTGAAGTTCTCTTTCTTGGTTGTATCTTTGTGTGGCTTGGGGATCAAGGTTATTGAAGCCTCATAGAAAGAGTTTGGCAAAGACCCTTCTGCTTCTATTGTGTGGAACACTTTGAGATGAATTGGTATAAGCTGTTCTTTGAATTTGTGGTAGAATTCTGCACTGAGGCCATCTGGACCTGGACTTTTTTTGGTTGGGAGACTTTTGATGACCGCTTCTATTTCCATAGGGGTTATAGGTCTATTTAAATTGCTTATCTGTTCTTGATTTAGTTTTGGCAAATGATAGCTGTCCAGGAAGTCATCCATTTCCTTTAAATTTTCGAATTTTGTGGAGTACAGGTTTTCAAAGTATGACCTAATGATTCTCTGGATTTCCTCAGAGTCTGTTGTTATGTCCCCCTTTTCATTTCTGATTTTGTTAATTTGCGTGTTCACTCTCTGCTGTTTGGTAAGTTTGGACAAAGGTTTGTCTATCTTGTTGATTTTCTCAAAGAACCAACTCTTCATTGCATTGATTCTTTGTATTGTTTTCCTGGTTTCTACTTTGTTGATTTCAGCCCTCAATTTGATTATTTCCTGGCGTCTACTCCTCCTGGGGAGTTTGCTTCTTTGTGTTCTAGAGCTTTTAGCTGTGATGTTAATTCTCTGTTATAACTGTTTTCCTGTTTCTTCATGTGAGCACTTAGTGCTATGAACTTCCCTCATAGCACTGCTTTCAAAGTGTCCCATAGGTTTGGGTATGTTGTGTCTTCATTCTCATTGAATTCGAGGAAGTCTTTAATTTCTTTTTTATTTCCTCTTTGACCCAGGGATGGTGCAGTTGAGCATTATTCAATTTCCATGAGTTTGTAGGTTTTCTGCAATTTGTGTTGTTGTTGAATTCTAATTTTAAGGCATGGTGGTCTGATAAGATGCATGGAGTTATTCCAATTTTTTTGTAGCTGCTGAGGTTTGATATGTTGCCAAGTATGTGGTCGATTTTTGAGAAGGTTCCATGTGGTGGTGAGAAGAAGGTATATTCTTTTTTATGTGGATGAAATGTTCTATAGATATCTGTTAATCCCAGTTGGGTCATTACTTCTATTAGACCCTTTGCTTCTTTGTTGAGTTCCTGTCTGGTATTCTTGTCTAGTGGTGAGAGTGGTGTGTTGAAATCTCCCACTATAACTGTGTGGGGCTTTAGATGAGATTTAAGTTCTAATAATGTTTCTTTAACGAATGTGGATGCCTTTGTATTGGGGGCATAGATGTTCAGGATAGACACTTCGTCTTGGTGGGTTTCACCTGTGATGAGTATGTAATGACCTCCTTCATCTCTTTTGATTGATTTTATTTTAAAGTCTAGTTTGTTAGATATTAGGATTGCTACCCATGCTTGTTTCTTGGGTCCATTTGATTGAAAAAATTTTTCCCAACCTTTAACTCTCAAGTAATGTCTGTCTTTCAGGGTGAGGTGTGTTTCTTGTATGCAGCAGAAGGAAGGGTTCTGTCTTCGAATCCATTCTGCTAGTCTGTGTCTTTTTATGGGTGAGTTAAGGCCGTTAATATTGAGGGATATTAATGACCATTGATTGCTCATCCTTCTTCGATTTGCGATGGTTGTTGTTGGTGGAATTATGGGTGGAATTTCGCCCTTTGTTCTTTTGGCTGTTGGTAGAGAGGGATTCTCTAATGCTTATGTTTTTCTGGTTGTAGTTAGCTTCCTTGGGTTGGAGTTTTCCTTCCAAATTTTTCTGTAGGGCTGGGTTAGTGGACACATATTGCTTGAATCTAGTTTTGTCATGGAATATCTTGTTTTCTCCGTCTATAGTGATTGAGAGCTTTGCCGGGTATAGTAGTCTGGGCTGGCATCCATGGTCTCTTAGTGTAGGTAGAATATCTATCCAGGACCTTCTGGCTTTCAGAGTTTCCATGGAGAAATCAGGTGTAATTCTGATAGGTCTGCCTTTATATGTTACTTGACCTTTTTCCTTAGCTGCTCTTAATATTCTTTCTTTATTCTGTATGTTTGGGGTCTTGATTATTATGTGGCGAGGGGATTTTTTTTGAGGTCCACTCTATTTGATGTTCTGTAGGCTTCTTGTACCTTCATTGGCATGTCTTTCTTAAGGTTGGGAAAGTTTTCTTCTATGATTTTGTTGAATATGCCTTCTGCCCCTTTGAGGTGGATTTCTTCTCCTTCTTCTATACCTATTATTCTTAGGTTTGGTCTTTTCATGGTGTCCCATATTTCCTAGATGTTTTGTGTTAAGGATTTGTTGGATTTAAGGTTTTCTTTGGTTGATAAATCCATTTCTCCTAATGTATCTTCAACACTTGAGATTCTCTCTTCCATCTCTTCTATTCTGTTGGTAATGCTTGTATTGGTAGTGCCTGACTGTTTGTCCAGCTTTTCTATTTTCTGCCTTTCTTCAGTTTGTGTTTTTTTCAATGCCTCTATTTCAGTTTTCAACCCTTGCAGTATTTGCATTGCTTCTTGCAATTTTCTGTTTATCTGTTAGTCTGTTTGTTGCCTTTTATGAATTTTTTGGTTTGTTCTTTCTTCCATTTCTTGCATTTTTTGGTTTGCTTTTTGTTCCATTTCTTGGATTTTGTGCTTTGTTTCTTCTTCCATTTCCTGCCTTTTTTGGTTTGTTTCTTCCTCCATTTTTTTCATTTTTTGCTTTGTTTTTTCTACCATTTCTTGCATTTTTTGCTTTGTTTCTTCTTCCATTTCCTGCCTTATTTGGTATGTTTCTTCTTCTAATTCTTGCATTTTTTGCTTTGCTTTTTCTTCCATTTCTTGCATTTTTTGCTTCATTTCTTCTTCCATTTCGTGCCTATTTTGGTTTGTTTTTTCTTCCAATTTTGCATTTTTTAGTTTGTTTTTTCTTCCATTTCTTGCATTTTTTGGTTTGTTTTTTCTTCCATTTCTTTGAGGGATTTTCCAATATCCTCTTTTAGGGCCTCTATCATTTTCATGAAAGTGCTTTTAAGGTGGTTCTCTTCTGCTTCCTTCGCGTTGGAATATTGGGGTCTTGCTGGTGTGGAGTCTCTAGAATCTGGCGGTGTCATATTTGTTTTTCTGTTGCTGACTGTGTTTTTATATTGTCTCTTTCCCATCTCTTCTTTTAGTGGGTGCAGAAAGAGCCCCTTCCTGGTCTGGGGACCAGAGTTCCCTTTTGGTGGGTGCTAGTACGTCCAGTAATCTGGTGGTTCTTCTATGCCTTGTCCAAATGCTGGTCCGTGGGTAGAGAAGAAGAACAGGAATCTGGGGCGCTTAGCCTCCTACCTGGTCCCCTGGACCCTATGCTGGGTCCTGTTGTACCTGATCCGGAACAGCTACTCCCCTGGTCTCCCTGGCTCCTGTAGTTTCCTGGTCTCTTTGGTGGGAGAGAAGATCTGGAGTCTGGGGTGCTTGGCTCCCGCCGGGATTGGGAGCTCTGTGCAGTTCCCAGGCGATCTGCAGGCTCTGGAACACAGGCCTGGAAGCTGGCCTGTTTACCTGATGATGCCAGAGGGACAGCTACTTCCCTGTACTCCCAGCCTCCTCTCCTTTCCTGGAATCGTTGGTGGGAGAGAAGATCTGGAGTCTGGGGTGCTTGGCTCCCGCCGGGATTGGAGCTCTGTGCAGTTCCCAGGCGATCTGCAGGCTCTGGAACACAGGCCGGGAAGCTGGCCTGTTTACCTGATGCTCCTGCCGGGATTGGGAGCTCTGTGCAGTTCCCAGGCGATCTGCAGGCTCTGGAACACAGACCGGGAAGCTGGCCTGTTTACCTGATGATGCCAGAGGGACAGCTACTTCCCTGTGCCGGATTTCTATTTTTATATATAGCTATCTTCATGTGATCAAGAATAGTATTAATGTGTGTGTGTGTGAATCTGTGTACATGCATATATGTTGTGCATATTAATCTTTTTATTGTCACAGTACCTTAGAATATCGGTGCAAACCAACGTTGAAAAACAAGAAAAGGAAATATTTGATCCAGTGAGTTGTGAAGACGGCCCAGTGGATAAAATGCTCACACAGCATGAGGACCTGAGTTTGCAGCCCCAGCACCCCCACAAAAAGACATGCTGGCATGCACAGGTATGATTACACAGCTTAGGGGAGGGCTGACAGAACTGTGGAGTTCAGTGGCCAACCAGGGTAGCTCACACAAGGAGCTCCAGATTCAATGAGAGTCTAAGACACCTTACCTCAAAAAACAAGATTAAGTCCAATCAAAGGAAGCATATGTCAACCTCTGACATTTGCATGTGCACATATGGTTGAGCACATCCATTCAGATATATACACACAAAAAACATAAAAAGAAACACACAAAAAGAGAGAAAGTAAATGTCCTTACATTAAAATATTGTATATAGGGCAAGTTGTGGCAGCACATGGTAGCTTCAGCATTTGGAGGCAGGGGCCCTCTGTAAGTTCGAAGCAATCGTGGTCAACATAGTGAGTTCCTGGACAGCCAAGACTATGTACAGCAACCCTGTCTCAAAGATGATATTACATATAAAGTACAGAAATAGAGAGAGTTTTGAAATCCGAAGATAGTTGCTGCTATATATATCTGATATAATTAATAAAATCTGAGTAATGCTATAGCATTTTGTTCACTCATTGTTTAGTTTTAGCTTCTAACTTATTATTTACTTTAATAATTTCTCCAAAGTTAATTCCATTTCATTTTCCATCCTGTTTAATAGTGATGGTACTATTGATGTTACAAAATTATATTTCAGAAACATTACTACAGATATAAATATTATGAATTTGCAAATATGCATTTGTGCATATATATAATACATATAAAGTGAACACTCACACAGATAGACAGAAGATGGATAGATAGATAGATAGATAGATAGATAGATAGATAGATAGATAGATAGAATATATCCTGATAAAATGAGCACACACACACACACATAGTAATATGGTAAATATACACAAAGACATTCTGGAAGTTTTTAACCACTGTATTCAGTTTGCAAATTTGACATTTGTGTTTCTGTATTCACACTAGTTTATGTATTTCCACACATAAACACACATTTACTTTTGAAAATAAACTCTCTACATAGGCATCAGATCCCTAGTCTACTGTTCTCCACACACCTAGACATGTTTCATCTATTGACTGATTATCAAATAAGCAGCCTCTTCTGAGTCTCCTATAGATTCTTTTTTTAAATGTGGCCTTGCTTTATTCCTTTTCACATTTTTATGTAAAATATTCTTCATATTCAAATTTTTTTTTAATCTCCATTTTTTTAAAATTTATTTTTCAGTTTAAATTTAGATAAGAAACAAGGTTACTTCACAAGTCAGTTCCAGGTCCCTCTCCCTTTGCCTCCCCTCCTCCCGTGCCCTCCCCCCAACCCACCCCCGTTATCCCCTCATTTCCCCAGGGAGCCTCCATGGGGGTGTCCATAGTCTATCATTTCATATAGGGCAGGGCCTAGACCCTTCCCCAAGAGTTCAGGGTGAGAGTGCACCTCACATTGTTGGATGGGAGTCCAAAGTCCCTGTGTATACTCGGGATGGGTACTGATCTGCTGCCCAAGGCTCAATAGATTACCTAGGCCTCCTCACTGACACTCACATTCAGGGGGGTCTTGATCAAGACCTCCTATAGATTCTTATATTGTTCATGACTCTTCTCTGTTTAGTTCATGACATCCATACCCATATGTTCAAAATTTAGATGATAATAAAACCTTTCACCCCTTGATATCATTCAATAGTTTGTCATTTGCTATGATTACTTACCAAACGGCTTATCCTGAATCCACAGTCTCAGTTGCCCTCGATGAAATGACAAACTATGGAAAACCCATGGAGGGCCTCACCCTCCCTGGGAAATGAGGGGTACTGTGGGGTTGGTGGGAGGGCGTGGGAGGAGGGGAGGGAAAGGGAGAGGGACATAGGATTGACATGTGCAGCAACCTTGTTTCTAATTTA
Organism: Mesocricetus auratus; assembly: GCF_017639785.1. NCBI lineage: Eukaryota > Metazoa > Chordata > Mammalia > Rodentia > Cricetidae > Mesocricetus > Mesocricetus auratus. Next base: position 142,034,695 of record NW_024429266.1, on the reverse strand, counting down.
AATTTAAAATTAAAAATAAAAAATTAAAAACAACAACAAAAAAGCTTTCTCAAAGATTAAAAAAAAGAAATCCCACTCTAATTCATGTGTTCACACAATATTGCACATGCTGATATCTAGGGAAAAGGCTATGAAGATACTAACATGTTGATTAACACCTTCACAGGAGCTATTGCTGATGTTAATCTCTCTTCCAGTCTTAATGGGAATTTAGCACACCCTTACAGCTACATACGTTAACACTCATACACATTCATGACCATATGCATACACATACTTACACACATGCATATACTTGTACACACACATCACACACACACACTTCTCCTACTACAAGCTATATTACACATCTCAGTATAAATGCAAGTTATAGTCATTTAAAACATATTTACCTTATTATTCATTTAAATTTATATGTGTGCTAGTCTATGAATATGCGTGATAGTGTATGTGCTTGTGGGTGACCATGAAGAAAAAGAGGGCATTGGCTATCCTGGATATTGAGTAATAAGGGATTGTGAATGACCTAACATGGGAAGAAAAATCTGATTCATTCCAAGAGCTTTCGTTATCAACCTGGCACAACCTAGAATCTCCTGGGAAGAAAATATCGATGAAGGATTATTTACATTAGGTTGGCCTATGGGCATAAGTTTGGGACTGTCTTGATTGAATTAATCCCATATGGGACAACCATGGGAAAACATACAAACCAACAAGACATACATGCTAGTGAAACCAGAAACTAAAGGATCAGAACCTCTAGGGCACTTCCAGGTTGTTAAATCTGAGAGATGCCTGTGAGACACAAGACATTTTGTGATCATGTTAGCAAAACTAGACAGCTAGAGCATGCTTTGGGGCTAGGGAAATTGGTGGTAAATTTTCTAGAGTTTCAGCGCCTCATTTTACACACAGAGCTGTGTTTGAATTATGAGTTCACAACTTGGGTGAGTGATTGTGTTTGGAAATACAGATTTGGGAGTTGTTTTACATGGACATAATGGGTAAAACCATAAAAGTAAATGAACTCTGCAAGGGAGTGATCATGAAGGGTGAGGAGTTTTATTTCAAAGCTCCTGGTTTTTTTTGTTTTTTTTTTTTTTTTACAAGAATCGCCCCTGACTTAGTAAGCCACAGCCCTGCAGCAAACTTGGCTTGTAAACGTGTCATTTGTTTTCCAACTCTGTGTGAATGGTCTAAGCTGCCAGTCTAGTTTAATCCATGCATTTGTTTTCCCCTACTATATCTTATCTCAGCTCAGAAGAGAATGTGTATTAAAAATAGCTTAAGATATGTAAGGTGTCATCACATACAAAACATCTTTCAAATGTGTGATGGAACAATTTTAACTAAGATGATTTGAAGGCTGATCATTGACTTTTTTACTTTAAATATATTGTAATATCTTCTCATAAACCAGTATTTTTGATAATAATATCTGGAACTCCCTGTATAGACTAGGCTGACCTTGAACTCCTGGTTATATGCCTATAACCAATTCCTGAGTGCTGGGGTTAAAGATTTTCTTACCATTACAATCTCACATAAATAATTTTGAAAGAATGTTCAGTTTTCCATTCAATTGACCACAATGGTTTATCTATAGAAGCTACAACTTTTGGTTACAGAGTGTCTAAATATTTGTTTTTGTGGTAGTTAGTTGTGTCATCTTGACACAGTCTATGATCACCTGTGAAAGTTCATAAAGAGTGATTGTATGTGTTAGGTTGATTTGTGGGAGACTGTTTTAATTAATTTAATTGATGTGAAAAGACCCAGCCTACTGTAGGAGATACCATTCTCTAGACAGGTAGCCCATGACAGTATAAGAGCAGAAAACACTCTGAGCATAAGCAAGCAAATAAGTGAGCATTTGCACATTTGTGCACCTCAGCTAAGATTTTAGATTACTGTATACACTGGCCTGCAATGTTTTTGTTGTACAGTGAAAGTTTTCTGCTTCTGTAGCTACATAATTACTTGGTTACAGAAAACAAGTTATTTTCATATTTTTGATACATCATATCCTAGTATTTTTAACTCTATTGTACTAGAAAATTTGTCTTAAAAACTTCCATTGATCTGTTGACTTGCATATCATAAATATTGCTCAATGAGTTATCTGAGTATTGAAGTCAAACACTCCAAAACAGAAAACCTAAAATCAAATGTACTTCAAAATCCATTATTTTGATTACATATCTTGTTCCAAGAGAACATTTTATAATTTCATGAAATAATAATTCAAACATTATGGTAAATTACAACCAAGGTATAAAGTGAATATGAAGTTTGCATGCATTTTGTTTTTATAGTTAGGTTTCATCCCTGAGACAGTCTGTTAGAAAAAGGCAATTATTTCCAAATCAGCAACTCCCTTGTTTCCAAGTAGTTCAGACAAGATCAGTCAATCCCTGATTTTTCCTGGCAGATATTACAGTATCTACAAGAATTTGCTCCAAACACATAGCATTTATGAGTTCCAATTTTTAAATTTTTTTTCTAAAAGAGCCCTGGCTGTTCTAGAACTCACTCTGTAGACCAGGATGGCCTCAAACTCAAAGAGATTCAACGACCTCTGCTTCTCTAGTGCTGGGAATAAATGCATGTGCCTCTACCATCCAGCCTCTGAGTTCTTTATCACATGAAAAACTATGATAAGCTATAACATGATTCTGGGCATGGGATGGATTGCTTTAAATAACTACACACTGGAAATTGCCTGCCTTCTTTGTTGTTTTAACTTTAGTCATGCAGATGCAACATTTGTAAAAGTCTTCCTGCCTTACCATGAGTTCACTTTCTCCCACAAATTTTCCCCAGAATCCTATTGTTTGTACTTTCAACAAATAAAAATACTAACAATAACTACAGGTTTCTGATCCATGTTTGGTTTTCTAAGAGACAGATTCTCACATTGTAATATGGACTGGGATAGAATTTACTCTCTAGCTCAGTCTATAATCAAATATAGTCCAAATTTCCTGCCTCCAATCTCTAAATATTAAAATTACAGGTAGAAACTCCCACACCTCACTGTAACTACCAGATAAACCTTAAAGGCTGTGATAAGTAATTTCCATGCATATTCTTTAATTAAAATGGAGATTATCTATGACACAATAAATTCAAACAATAAAAGGATCCAGTCATATATTTTCTGGAATGTAGTACAAGAGGTGTAGGGAAGAGCTGGAGGTCAAAGTCAATCCACAGATCCTAGAGTCTGCTCAATTTATATAGAATGTGTTTTCTGACATCTAAGGAGGCAAAGGGAATGTAATGAGGCTGTAAGATGAGGGTTCCTGGTGTTATCTGTGATGTAGCTATTTAAAGTTGTCTAAGAAAATTCATTTTCAGACTAAACATTGGTATAAATTCTATTGTTCTGGTGACTCTAAACAATTTACAATATCATGAAATCAGAAGACTCTTCTCTAAGTTGTATGAAACCTGAAGGTATTTGAGCTTATTTACTACCATTTATACTTATAGTCTCTACATCACTTAAAGTCATTTAATTATTGGCCAAACAATTCAAAAGTATACTCTTTTACTCTGAAATACTTGGTAACTGGTTTCCCATACCCAAGATTGTGATTACTTCACTACATGCTTTCCTAAAAGTAAGGCCAGGAGAAGGCATTGGATTCCCTGGGGTTAAAGTTGCAGGTGATTATGAGTGAATTGAAATAGGTGCTGAGAATGAAACTACAGTCTTCTGTAACAAGAACAGAGCATAATTTTAATCAATGAACTGCTTCTCTAGACCCTTGGCTCCTTGTTTTAATTTACACACTTTCTTTAATTTACACACTTTCATGTCAATACAGTTTTAATGCACTGTATTGACATGAAACACCACATTCCTCAATGGAATAAAAGGAATTTGGGCACCATTATAGGAGACAAATAACTTCTAGTCTTCTTCGGTGTAAATATTCTATACTGAGATATTTTTGTGGCATTTTGCAAAGGATAGTTTACCACTTTGTAATGTTAATTATGTAACTGTTATAAAGAGGGGGAAAAGAAACTAAAGGGATACATGAGGAAAATAAGAAAGAATTCCCAATTATTGTCTATGACAGATGGGGAATCAGTGAGTGAGGGAGAGAGATACTTTGTCTTCTAATGGTAATTTCTGAAAGGGAATTTCTCAAACCTCAAACGCTAGATTGCAGTCACAATTCCAGTCAGGTATCAGAGGAGACCAAGCCCCAAGGGAAAGAGAGCAAATGCTCACTTGATGGTTTTGTTGTTGTTATAATTTTTTAAAATTGAAAGTAGAAACAAGATTGTTTTCGTGTCAATCCTAGTTCCCTTTCCCTCTCTTCTTCCTCTGCCCCCCACAGACTGCCTATTCCATCTCCTTCTGCTACCCAGGGAGGGTGAGGCCTTCCATGGGGGATCTTCAGAGTCTGTCATATCATTTGCAGCAGGGCCTAGACCCTCCCCCATTTAAATGTTTTTATACCTGAAAACATTTACTAGCCTTGTATTCTCAAAGGGTAGGTTGAGAGAAAGATGTCTGTAGCATATCTTTCTTATATCATAACCTAACCAATAACAATAACAATATTATAAACAATAACTGTATCATTTACAATTAAGACTAATTATCTTTTCCACTATTTGGAGCCTCAGTTGGATATCAACTCATCTAGTGATATGATTTCAAAATTGTCATTTTCAATTAATCATGTTTGCTGAATAGAGATGATTGTTGTGGGAGAATGTCACACGGATGTTGTTCTCTTATTAAAATGCTATTAACTAATATGATTTCCCACAGAATGAGAAATATCACATTTGGAAGCATGCACTTATATAAATCATGCAGCTGTTTCTCTATTAATAATATTTTATCAATAATTCTAAAAGTATTTGTGTAAATACTAAATATGCTTTTGGTTTTAAAAGAAGAAACATTAAAATGTATGGAAGAGAATTTGTTCCTTTAGTATGAGGCTTAAAGTCAATGTTACATTTGGAAATTCCTTTTTTAAGGGTCATATTTATATTTTATTTCAAGCTTGCTTCATATGTCAATCACCTCCTCCCCTGACCCATACCAGCTCACCCAGGACCTCACCTATTTCTCATTCCATTCCCCAGGGAGGTTGAGGTCGTCCATGGGGGATCTCCAGAGTCTGCCATTTAGTCTAAGACAGTACCCAGGTCCTTCCCCAAGAGATCAGGCTGGGACAGTGTCCTTCATTGTGGGAGGGGCACTCAAAGTCCATCTATATTCTTGGGACAAACACCAATCCACCGCCCAAGGCCCCACAGATTGCCCAGGCCTCCTCGTTGACAGCCACAATCAGGGGGTCTGGATCAGTCCCATGCTGGTCTCCCTGCCATATAGCAAATTACTCCTATATTCTTCCTTTATTCAACTAGTCATCATCCCTGAGAGTTCAGATCAGGCCCTTAGCCTCACCCTGAATCAGAAGAATATGTAATGTTCTGCTGCCCAAATATTTCTTCCATTTCAGGGCTTTTCTTTAGTTTTGATATTTTAAATCTTAAATCTGTTTACTTTGCCATTAGTGCCAATTAGCTGTTTTTCCATTTCAAATGAATTTTCACACAACGTAATATTTTGTTGGGACAAGAAAGGAGTACTCTGTTTTATAGTAAGTATTAGTGAAGACAAAATTATCATCTTGACATCATGTTTCTCCCCATTTCCTCTAGCACAGTTTAGGTGTAATCAATATAAATCTATGTAATTGATAAGAGTCAGTGTGGTGATATGTTGTTTATGATCTAATAAAGCTTGTCAGGAGGTCAGAATGCAGAGCTAGCCACAGCCATAGAGGTCAGGCAGTGGAGGTATGCACCATTAGTTCCAACAGCCACACGGTACTAGTCATTCATAGAAGCTGGGTAGTGGTATTGCATGCCTTTAATTCCAGCACTAAAGAGGTATATAAGACAAGAGCAGGGTCTCAAACCTGGAAATTAGTCTCCAGCCTTGTTGAGGACAGGATTGCCTCAGCCTTGGTAGAGGTAAGAGATCTCTGGTGGTGTGGCTGTTCTGCTTTTCTGATCTTCAGCTTGAAACCAAATATCTGTCTCTGGGGTTTTATTATTTGTACTACAGGTCATCTCAATAATAACTTCTAATATGCTTAGGCAAGAACATCCTATTATAAGTTATGTTCAATAATCCTAACCTTTTGGGGGTAGAAATCTAGTTGTTTTTTTTGGCTTTTCTTGCATCCTCCAAACACACACCTAAACAGGTATGTATGGATTATTAAGGATCATATGATGAGACTATGGGGTCATACTAGGGAGTTTCTCAGCTCCATAAGATGGAACAGAACCAATAGGAAAGTAAGTAAAATGAAGCATAACACTAATTGGATATATTATCAACAAACCACTGACTACATGGGGTTTCTGTGCTTCATATGAAAACAAGGAAGTGTGGCAGGGAGCAAATAGTGAACATAAACATCTGAGCTCTTTCTAAGCATACATCTACAGTATGTTTGACAATACTTCCAAGAAAATATGGTGTTTAATTTACTGCTTTAAAAAGTACTTGTGACATTGGGAGAAGGTAGGAATCAATGTAATACCTTGAAATTATTAACTTTTTAGTATGATATAATTAATTCAAAGACTAAAAATGGTTATCAAAATGATAGGAGTTTAAGATACAGTTTGGAATATTCAAAAATAAAGAAAACTTAGTAATTAATTTATATAAAATCTATTCAGCATTGAAGATATGAATAAATCAATGGAAAAGGTAAAAAGTACACAAATACTAAAATCAAAAGATGAATGAGTACCAAAATACCAAATACTAAATTTTCTAGAGAACAAGGAAGATAAGCCTTAAAAATTACAAATAAAATGGAAAATAAAGAGAGTGGAATTTATTGAGAATCTGTGAGACACTAGGGTGCTAGATAACAGGAAACAATTAGATAGTTCTCAATGGCAATTCATTTTATCTTGTACTTTTCTGGGCTGTTGGACACTGGAAAATTGACTATTTCTGGGTGTTTGTGGGGCTTTCTAGAAGAGCTCAGCACTTGAACCTGGCAGTGTGAAGCAGATGGCCTTTTCCAGCAGAGGCAGATGTCATTTAATCACGTGGATTAACCAGGAAGTGCCAGAGAGTAGTTTAACCCTCAAGGATTTCTGTCTTCTCCCTCTATAGGCACTCTTTATTCTCAGAACATCACAGAGAGGTTGGATTCCGTGTTGCTGTCCTTATCACTGACTTTCCTGGCTCTCCACCTTGTGGGTGACAGATGATGAACTTGGTTCATGTAATTAAGTGAGACAATTATTTATAACAGATGACTTCATAGTAACTAGATACAGATACTAGACATGGTTCAGTGTTTAAGAGGGTTCATTCTTCTTGCAGAGGATTGGATCTCATTCCCAGCAGCTCACTGGTTGCCTGTAACTCTAAGTTCAGGAGATGTTATAGTCTCTTCTGTCCTCTGTGGACACCTACATAAGACATCCTTGCAGGCACACAGCCACACAGCCCCACACACACACACACACACACACACACACACACACACACACACACACACACACACAGAGAGAGAGAGAGAGAGAGAGAGAGTTCCTATGTTATGCTTTTAAATAAATGGGAAGGTTTATACACTGGTATCTCTAAAAGATAAGACAGAGATTGACAACTCTTTTGGTATATATAGGTAAGCTTAAATAAGAATAACCTCTGAGCAAATTGGGAGCACTGGGGGCAAGAGAGGAGGGAAATGGAAAGGGAAGAAGGGGAGAAAGAGGAAGGAGGCCTGAGACAGGGGAAGAATAGAAGAGGGAAAGAAAGGATATGCCTTGATAAAGGGAGCCAGTATAGGTTTGGAGAGAGAGGTCTGGCATAGATGAAATGGTAGGGGATCTACAGGGATAAATCCATCTGAGAATCTAGGCAGTGGTGGAGAGGCTGCCTTTGATGAGATTTATGACTGCCTTGGTTACCATTCCTAGAGCCTTGACCCAGTAGTTGATCAAATCTGAAACAGGCACCCACAGTTGAGCACTGAGCCATTCTCCCAGAATCCAGTTGTGGTGAGGGAAGAGAGATGACCAAATGGACCAAGATACCTGCAGAAACAGTTGACCTGACCTAACGAGAACACACAGTCACTAGTGGTAAAGTAGGGGAGCAAGCATTGAACCAAATCAAGCCCTCTGAATGTGGGTACCAGCTAGGAGGTCAAGGCAATCTATGGAACCTCTAACAGTGGAGCCAGGGTTTATGCCTAGGTCACAAATGTACTTTGGGAGCCTTCCTCCAAATTACGTGATGAACTTTGATGATTCCCCCATGGAGGGTCTCACTATCCCTGGGGAGTGGGTGGTGGGTAGGTTGAGGGGGTCGGTGGGTAGCATGGAAGGGTGGAATGGCCAGGAAATGTGGGGATGGATATGTAAATAAGAGTGTTTCTAAAAATAAAAAAGGATAATAAAAGAACTAAGGGAGAGTGTTGGGGTCAAGCCAATAAAAATAAAAATAATTGACAAAGGAAAGAAGAGCAAAATCACAGGGACCAACAAGAAATCAGAGGCTAATGAATGAAGTCTGCAATTTTTATTGGGTGCACCAACTTTTATTTGAGCATGAAAGTCTGTTGAGAATTTATATATAATATTAAAAAATTACCTACAATTGTTCTCCATTTTGTGATTTACAATTCTAAAGTCACATCTGTCTATAAATATGTATGTGTGTATATATGTGTGTGTGTGTGTGTAGTTAAATGCATATAATACAAAATGACACACATACATGCACAAATTTAGATCTGAAATGAATCTCTTTGAAAAATTTTCAAATGTATATGACAGATGAGGGAGAGGCCATACGGAGATAATGTAAAAAGGAAAAATGTAACTCTTTAACAAGTAATTTGTTACAAATGCTGATTGAATACTCAGTACAAATATCATATTAAACATTAGTTCTCATTTTAAAATCACATACTGAAATGGAAACATAAACTCTGTTTTGTGTAATATATATTACACAATTAATTATGATGTTAGGGGATGATAATGAGTATTCATGGTGAGCTAGGATTGGCCAGAGTTGATAGGAGCTACATCTAGGCATGAATGGTTCTACCATATAATGCTAATGCCAGTTAGAAATTTCTTAATATGAGGGGTTAAAACAACATTGTAGTAGGCATGACTTTCTCCGAAGTTCCTACCTTAAGGCACCCACAAAACTCTTTTTAAATAATCACGTGAAAAGTAGGAACCATGATGCCTCCTGGCTAGTCCTATATTTGTCTAGATTTAAGTTTAGAGGTTGATTAGCAGTCTGCTTTTTTCCTTTAAAGAACAGAATATGTTGTATTATTTTGAAAATATAAAGTAAGATTCTTTAGATACCAGTGAGGAAGCATCAATGCAGGGATTAATAATGTGTGCTCATGGACTCATTTAGGGAGAGGTGTTGCAGAGTGGTGAGTATGATTCCGTTGTAGTGAATTCTGTTTCCTAAGACAAACGCTTCTTTTACTTGTCTTCAGTATTGACCATGAATATCTTGTATTACATATATTTTTTAAAGAAAAAATGCAAAACCTGATTCTGGACAGATGGCTCAATGGACAAAATGCTAGCTTCTTACTTTGAATGCAAGAGAACCTGAGCTCTAAAACTAGGCACCAAGTAAAGACCAGGCATGGCTGTTCAGCTATGTAACTATGCATGCACACCAGGACAGAGACAACAGGATGTTGTGGCCAGCCACCTTAAATTAGTCAGTGAGCACGATGCTAACTCTCTCAAAAATTTCTCTTAAGTGAATTTTAGAGAAAGACACCTAATAGGAACCACTAGCTTTCACCTGCACTCACCCAAATGTGGACCTGAACACATGTTCATACACACAAACATGAATTTCAAACCTAGCATGATGGAGAACTTAATGAGAAACATTTGGGGCAAATGTTCTAGGAGCAAAGACAACTATGAGCTGCAGAGGGAGCTGGGAGCTGGCATGGGAGCTAACAAACACAGGCAGAGAAGAGAACTGAGTATGTTTAAAATATATCCCTTTGTATACAAGCTTTTCTACACACTCTGATTGTCACCAGGGGAGCTGCCATGAAATATATTTTTGTCTCTGTTGCTTCAAAAAATGGAATGACTATTTATAAATGTGTCCACAGTGTGGATAGCATTCTTTTTTGTGAGGAGTACAGAAAGTATGAGACTTTTGATAAGGAGGTGGGAGAGAGAGACTTCTAAACAGGACTCTGATTCAAGGCCTGGAGAGGGACATCTCAGGAGTAAGGGATGTTGGAAAGGATCTGGAAGTCTGCAGATAACATTAAAAATGGAAATAATTCTAAAGAGCTGAGTTGTAGAGGTCAGCGTGAAGCATGTGATGTGGGGAGGTTGAAACATTTAGAAAGGCACTGAAGCTCCCAACTTACATGTGTTAAGCACTGCCACACAGGGGGAGGGAGCAGCTCAGTTTAATCCCTGAAAACCACATAAAAAGTGAAAGTAGTGACATGCAGCTACAACCCCAGCACTCCTATGGTTAGATGAGGGAGGTAGAGGGTTCTATTTACTTTTAGTTCCTGTGAAAACCACTAGCAATACCAACTTGGGGAGGAAATGGATTATTCCATCTTATAGATTAGAGTCCAACATCAAGTAAGGCTAACATAGGAACTCAAGGCAAGAAGCTGGAGGCAAGAACTGAAGAAGAGACCATGGCGAAATGCTGCTTACTGGCTTGTGCTCCATGTCATGCTCATTTTGAGTTATTAAATAAGCCAGGATCACCTGCCTATGAGTGGCACTGGCCATACTAATCATTAAGGAAGAGTTTTAAACAATTACCTACAGACCAATTTTATGGAATCAATTGTTTAATTGAGCTTCCCGCTTCCCAGAAGACTGTAATCTTTGTCAAGCTGACAACAAACTGACCAGGAAAAAAAATGGAACAAGAGAATTGCAAGGAGGCTTACCTACTAGCTTGCCTGGAGTATGCACTGTAGCCTAACCAGCAAAGACACTATAATTCAATGAGATATAGGCAAGAACAAACCCTTCTTTGTTATTCACTGAAAACACATTCATGTGCATGCATACACACCTACACACACAGATGAATGAATATGTAAAGTTTATAATAAAAAGTAACATGTCAAGAGAAAGAACTTTGCAACTGATGCCTTATTTCTGCAATGCACCACAGAGCTCTTCATCTGGGTGGCTTCGCTCCAGCTTAACACAATGTGTTCTAAAGAATTACAGAATATAGCTAAAAAAGACCCAACTTCACATATCTGGTTGATATTTTATTATATATATATGTATATATATACACATATATGTATATATATGAATTCTTTCACCATTTACTGATATGTATCATTCATTATTTTATCATCTCTCACACATGTATCTCTTTCATCCATCTATCCATCCACTTACAGAACTAGCCAAATGACATAATAGCATTTAATTTTAAGAAAAAAGTTAAACATCCCTTTAACTGTAAATATGCCTTGCTAGTTAGGATATAAAATTGTTTTTCCTATTTTGTCACATCACATACAATTATTATGCATATTAATGTTCCTATCAGCATATGTATACTGAGATCACCTTTTGTATTCTGGTACATCGAAGATGAATCTACCCAGAAACCTTCCTAAATGTATCCTCACATCTGGTAGAAGAAAGCTTAAAAGTTCATATTTTCTCATAAATGATGTTATAGAGGAAATGGTCACATGGTAAAGGCAAATATCCAGTTATTATAGTTGAAAGGAACTATAATCAGCTTCTTCTGATTGAAGAACTTAGGAAAGATTTTGGTGAAGAAAATATATTTGAGTTACATTTTGAAGGACAAACAGAGAATGATGTATTAAATCACTGCTGTGTAGATGGATCAGACATCAAATTGCATCTGTGAGCAGTTGATTTCAAGAAAAGTCCTTTGAAAGTATAAAGAACTTATTCTTTTGGGAAATCAGTGCCAGGGAATGGATTAAAGTTTTCTGAAGTGGTGTCTTTGGTCTTGTACCCCTTTCCTTCAATACATACAGCCTGCACTGAAAATTCTACTGGGCCCAGTGTATTTCCTTTGGAACATTATATTCAACAAAAATATTTTCCTCAGGATATAATTGTTATTACTCAAATCCAAGAAAACTTCTATAGACCTTTTATTTTTTGAAGTCCAAAAGGAATCCTCCTTATATTGACTAAGGTCCACATGGGCTAATGACTGTTCTACTCCTCAAATTCTCCCTACTCCTGTATCACTTTATGTGTGGCTTTCTCTACCATTCTTGTGACCCATTCTTTGTGTTCCATAAAATTAGTTTTTTCGCCGGGCGTTGGTGGCACACGCCTTTAATCCCAGCACTCGGGAGGCAGAGGCAGGCGGATCTCTGTGAGTTCGAGGCCAGCCTGGTCTACAAAGTGAGTTCCAGGACAGCCCCCAAAGCTACAGAGAAACCCTGTCTCGAAAAACAAAAAAAAAATTAGGTTTTTCTTGAGAAGGTGCTAGCAGATTATTTAAGTCAGGGTTGATAAGTATTGTGTCCTGAGAGATGAAAGGATGGTAAACTGAAAAAGAAGAATGAACCAAACAAAGTAAAGAAATCCTCGTAAAAGACAGTCTCCCACAAGGTGCCTGGGCTTCTGCTGGAGGAATTCATTGCTGCCAATGTATGCTCTTCCACTTTCTCTTGGGAAACTTTAATCTCCCGTCTCAGAGAGTGGAAAACCATCTATTTCAGTATCTTTATCCAAATAAAGACTGCAAACACATGATTTGAATGTTTATGACAGGGAGGGAGTGATGACAGAAATATTTTCTGACAGAACAAATTATTGAAAGTAAATTCAACACATTACAGAGAATGATGATGGAGGGATATGATATCATAAAGTGAGTATATTGACATTCATATTTAAATGAGAATTTAAGCATATCTGATTTGCTCAAGGAGGTGAATATGCTGAATAATAAATAATCTTCTAACTTCTTTTCAATATTTTCATATAGAACACAAATAACAAATATTTAGAGAAGATTGTAATTCTTCTATGTTTGAGACTATTTTCATATTTAAGGTCTCTAACACTATTTAAAATCATACTAAGTAACCCCTTAAAACTTGAAGACAAATACAAAAACAAAATGACACAAAAATATCAGAAGAAATGTAAACGGAAAGATGTTTTCGTGCAAAAATATATCTACCCAGTTGTTTATGTTCTATTTTTATTCAAGTGTGTGCATGTGTGTGTGTGTGTGCTCATGTGCGTGCGTGCTCATATTGGAAGTGCCTGGAGAGGCTAGAAGAGGGTGCAGATGCCCTGGAGTTTTAGCTAATGATGGTACAGAATTCCCTGGTACACTGCTGGGAACGAAATTTAGCTCCTCCGGAAAAGCAGCAGTCAGCACTCTTAACCACTGAGCTGTCTCTCCAACCCCTATTTGACCATTTGTTTTAACATGGAATGGAAGTTGATTAGTAGATGTCAAAGGAAAGGTGGGAAAAGATTTGGACATGACTGGGAGCTTGGAAAATGTTTTCGTGACCAGTAGTGACAAGTATTATGCATTAAAGTATAATTATTTACTTTGATTTTTAAAGCTGTATCAGTTTAGACTTTTTTGTTTTTATTCTTGCTTTTTACATTACTTTTTTAAAATTTAAGTTAGAAACAAGCTTGTTTCACATGTCAATCCCAGCTTCCTCTCCCTTCCCTCATTCCCTGTCCTCTCCACCAGGCACCCCAGAATCCCACCCAATTTCCACTCTGATCCCCAGGGAGGATGAAGCCCTCCATGTTGGATCTCCAGAGTCTGTCATTTCATCCAGGGCAGGGCCTAGGCACTCTCCCAAGGGTCCAGGCTGAGAGAGCATCCCTCACTGTGGGATGGGGCACTCAAAGTCTATTTGTACACCAGGGATAAGTACTACCCAAGGCCCCATATTGCCTAGGCCTCCTAACTGATACCCACATTCACAGGGTTAGTGTCAGTCCTATGCTTTCCACACAGCCATCAATCTGGAGTCCAAGAGCTCCCCCTTGTTCAGGTCAACTGTTTCTGTGGGTTAAACCAGCCCTTTCTTAACTCCTTTGCTCATCATTTCTCCCTTTCTGTGACTGGATTCCAGGAGTTCAGTTCAGTGTTTAGCATTGAGACTTTTATTAATTTAAAACTGATTCCCTATGGAAGGCCTGGCAAGTGGGGTTAGTCTGGAGATGTCGGTTGGGGGGCATGGGAGGATGGAAGGGAGAGGAAACGGGGCATTGATATGTAAAATAAGATTGTTTCTAAATAAAAAATTCAGCTTCCCAATGTTTCTATACTACAGATCTTCATATTAAATGAGGCATTTGTAAACTCGGACTGCTATTCTGGATAAATTTATGTCATAGATATATTGATGTTTGCCTTTTCACTCTTATTCAGCAATACAAGCCGGGCGGTGGTGGCGCACGCCTTTAATCCCAGCACTCGGGAGGCAGAGGCAGGCGGATCTCTCTGAGTTCGAGGCTGGGCTGGACCAATAGCCTCCAAAACAATACAGAGAAACCCTGTCTCGAAAAACCAAAAAAAAATAAAAAAAAATTTTATTCAGCAATACATTTATTTTCTAATATTCCATCTAAAGTTCTGTATTCCTTTCATAAATAGAAACATATACTAAAAATTCAATGAAGAAGGAAGCTATTACATAATTAAAGTAACAGAATACAGGATGACTGGGGGCGTCATTCACTAAGGAAAGAATATTCCAGGTTTTTGCACCCATTAATAATTCATGGTTATTATGTAAGCAAACATATAAATCTGGCCCTCTCTTTTTCTATTAGATGGAGAGAGAAATAAGGGGTGTCTACTCTTTCTGTGCATATTTGACCGTGTTAGGTAAAGGGATGCCCTCCTTGGTATTTATTTTCAGCTTGGCATACACTAGAGAAGAATGGGAAGACTTTCAATTGAGTAAGTGTTTTTATGAGGTGGGTCTGTGTGTCTTTGACGGGTTGTTTTGACTGATAATTGTTGTAGAAGGACACAGCCTACTGTAAGCAGTACCATCCTCAGGGGAGGTGGTTCTGGGCTATATGAGGAATCTATCTGAGGAAAGGTCTGAAAAAGTCAGAAAATGAGCCATCTAGAAGCTGTAGCAGCATGCTCAATGGTTTGAGTTGTACTTTGTCGACTATGAATGAGTTCCCTAGACATAGGTAATGATACAAGGAATAGCAAACTACTGGCTTGTCTTTAGGTTCTTTCTCTGACTTCTTTCAGTGACTGACCGTGAGTTGGATGTATACGGTGAAATAAACAGTGTTCTACCCAAGTTTCTTTTTGTCAGAGTACTTATCACAGCTGCAGGGAGAACAATAGAAAAGTCAGGAACCCTCTACATGTGATAGACAGCTGTCAGATCTCTCTCTACTGTCTGCCCCTTGCTCATCTTTAAGGTCTGTGCATTTATTACATTGGAAACATGTTTGTGTTTAAACACATGCTTCCTAGCATGCATTCTAGTATTCTAAGCATTTTAATAATAAATAATCTGATCATGTCCAGCAAATTCCTAAAGTTTGAAAATAGTTCCTAATAGTTATAGGAAAAGTAGAAAATTCTAGGAGACTCAGAAATGGATCAACTATATAGAACCAATGTTTGTGGCCTATCAACTGATATTTCTCCTGTCTTAATGCAGACTTCTGCAGTCCATCCAAAAGACTGATTCTGTTTCTAAATATATGCAATCCCCTAAGCTCCAGTTGATTTTGGTTAAATAAATGTATACATTGTGGGTGTATATAGAGTCCCACTTGGGCTAAGAGCCCAGCTTTGCTAGTCCTGTACATTGAAGGGACAATCTGAGCAATTCTATTTATATAAGAGTTCAGCCTCATGCTCAAATCTGCAGGTGTGACCATAAATTTCAGATGACATACAGAGTGGGAAGCACACCAAATCCAAAATTGTAACAGAACTCAAGGCTCAGAGCATCTTTTGTGATATGCTGAGGTTTTATGATTTGGGGTGGGTGCCGCAGATTTTTTTTCCTTCCAAGTTCAATAAAGCAAAAAAGATGCCATTGACACTGAAAGGCTTAACAACCACTTTGCTTTTATTGAATCTGTAGCTAATGGACTGAAATAGCAGGGGCTTCACTGCAAATGTAATTTGGGTTTTACTCTCCGGATTTCCTCATGATAAAAAATTGAGTTTGCTTCGAGTTTCCTAAAAGAGGTAAAAGGTGAAAATATAAACCTACTTCCTCTTCCCCACATAGACTCAGTAAACCCTTGTTAGAGTTCATGGAACCTGCTCCTCTTGAAGCCATCCACCAGGTGAACCATGGGTTCAGGTACTAGTGTGACCTCAGTATGGTCCTGCTTTCTTAGTAATCTGAAAGAATTTCAAAGATGATCCTCTGTTTATTCCAAGGCCTAAATTATTCTCATCTAAGGAAACTATGGTGCTTAGCATTTTCATTAAATACTTAGCTTTGAAACTCATTTTCATATCCCTTAAATCCCTGTACTTGAAGAGATGTTATTTTCCTGAAATGAAGGAAGAACTTGAACTCTGCTAAAACCAAGATTTACAAATTACAGGTCAACCACCTCTCATAACAGCTGCCAAAGAAGGACAAACACTACCTTCATGGTTCTGGGAATTATCGGTTTTGCATAGGTTTTTGTGGTTAAAAATCCAGGTTGTCTGATCCTGTTCAAGTACAGCTGATAATGCTGAAATGCTATCTTGATTATGGTCTGCCTGTCCTAGGTCCTATAAGAAAGCAGGCCATGGAAATGCAAATCAAAACAACTCTGAGATACCATCTCACTCCTGTCAGAATGGCTAAAATCAAAAACACCAACAATAATTTATGCTGGAGATGATGTGGTGAAAGGGGAACACTCCTCCAATCCTGGTGGGAGTGCCAACTTGTTCAGCCACTTTGGAAATCAGTATGGAGATTTCTCAGAAAAATGGGAATAGACCTACCACAAGACCCAGAAACTCCACTCTTAGGCATATATCCAAAAGATGCCCATGCATACAAGGATGTCTGTTCCCTATGTTCATAGCAGCATTATTTGTAATAGCCAGAACTTGGAAGCAACCTAGATGCCCCTCAACCAAAGAGTGGATAGAGAAAATGTGGTACATTTACAAAATGGAGTACTATTCAGCAGAAAAAAACAATGGGATCCTGAGATTTGCAGGCAAATGGATGGCACTAGAAGAAACCATCCTGAGCAAGGTAACCCATCCACAAAAAGAGAAACATGGCATGTACTCTCTCATATATGGATTTTACACGTAGATCTGGGGAGTGCCAGCCTACAATCCCATGGCCAGAGAGTCTGGGAAACAGAACCCTTATTCAGTGGCTGATGGAAGAAGAGGCAGACTCCCATGGCTAAGCACTGAACTGAACTCAAGAAATCCAATGACAGAGAGGGAGGACTGATGACCAAAGGGATTAAGACTGGGCTGCTTTAACACCTAGAAACAGCTGACCTGACAAGGGTTAGCTCTTGAATCCCAGACTGATGCCTGGGAATCCAGCATGGGACTGATCAAGACCCCCTGAATGTGGGTGTCAGTGAGGAGGCCTAGGTAATCTATTGAGCCTTGGGTAGTAGATCAGTATTTTTCCCGGGTATACACATGAACTTTGGACTCCCATCCAATGATGCACTCTCACCCTGAACTCTTGGGGGAGGGTCTAAATCCTGCCCTGGATGAAATGACAGACTATGGACACCCCCATGGAGGGCCTCACCCTCCCTGGGGAAATGAAGGGATATTGGGGGGATTGGTGGGAGGGCACAGGAGAAGGGGAGGTAAATGGAGAGGGACCTGGAATTGACATGTGAAGCAACCTTGCTTCTAATTTAAATTTAAATTTAAAAATAAAAAAATTTAAAAAAAGAAAGCAGGCCATGTGAGCCATGATGAGCAAGCCAGTAAGCATATCCTCTCCATGGCCTCTGCATCAGCTACTGCCTCCATGTTCCTGCCCTGCTTGAGTCCCTGCACTCACAGCTTTTGCTGATGAGCTGTTTTATGGAACTGTGAGTTAGATAAACCCTTTCCTCCCCAAGTTGCTTTTGGCCATGGTGTTTCATCACAACAATAAGAGACATGCGATCTCTCACTGAACATGGAGCTAGTGGCTGGGCTCCTGGACAACAAGCTCCTGGAGTCTATCTATGTCTGCCTATCAAGTGCTTAATTACAAGTCCATGCAAACACAATTTTTAAGGTCTGACTTATTTTTAATTATGTGTATATGTGTGGTGCGATGCTCTAGTCCTGCTTCATGGCTTGGTTGGTCTATTGTGCATTTCCTTGACCAGCTAAGGAGAAAGGGAGCTGAGCATCATCACCAGGCAGATATTGAGTGGTGTCAACTCTGATGGGAAAGAACACCCAGGAGGCTGTGTGAGTGGATGGTTCCTTTAGAGGGTGGGGGAGGCAATTACACTCTAGGAAGAATGGCCAGTAGATTCCATACTGGGTGGTATGCCATTGGTTGAGGCAAGAATCTTGATGATGCTTCATTTACATACTCAGTGGCAACAGAGGTCAGGGCAAGTAACATTATAGGGTCATATAGAAAAGATGGGAAGTCCATCCCAGGATATTTTGGAGGTCAGATAACCAGTGGTCCTGTACCTTGGAGACCTGTGAGTTTATCAGTTGCTACATTCATCAGAGAAGCCTAGCTGCTGGGCAAATTTCCATACTGCCACCCTCAGGATGAGATAACCCAGAGTTTCAATTGTGCTTCACTACTTAGCGTCAGGCCCGCCTTGTAGTTTGGGTCTGAGGGGTATGTATGTGCACTTGAGGGTAAGGGAAAATTAGGAGACCAGAAGAGGGATTATGATTCTCTGGAGCTGCAAGCCACCTGAATTGAATGCTGGGAATAGAGTTCCTATCCTCTGGAAGAGCAGCAAGCCTTCTTAACTGCTGAGTCATGTCAGCAGATCTCACACCAAACTATATTCACATAGTTCCTCGGGTTAAACCCAGGTCATACTCTTGCAAGACATTCAGTTTACTAAGTGAGCTGTCTCCCAGGGCATCTTTGAATAGGATTATCCTAATATGTATCTATAGGATGCATTTTACACATGTATTCAATTTTTATTTATTAAATTAATATTAGCTTGTATGTTTTTTCATTTTTCTGGTTTGCAGTACTTTATAATAATTGTTTTCTGTGCATACACATATAATTTTAACTTTCTTCATCCTAATATCTATGATTGTATGTGTGTGCTTGTCTGTGACAGGGGGAGAGAGAGAGACAGAGGGAGAGAGAGACAGTCAGACAGACAGAGGCAGAGATAGATTGGCAGACAGACACACACACACACAGAGAGATAGCACACAGATAGAGAGAGAGAAAGAGAGATAGAGAGACAGAGAGACAGAAAGAGACAGAGAGAGACAAACATAGAGACAGAATATTGAATATTTTTAGAACTCAGGGAGTAAGACAGAATATATAAACACCAAAATCAATACATTAAAATAATCTGATACCCAACTCATGTTTACATCTACTTTACTGTCATTTTAAAAGTTGTTGGGGAAAGGTATTTTTGAGGATGTTAGTAGGTAAGTGTATGCTTTAATTATAAGCCTAGAAGTTAGTGAAACATATGAGATTTTTTTACAGTGATAAGTTTGGGTAGTATAAGTATCCATCCATCTCTCTATATATACTTATGTATCTATATATCTGTGTATCTACATAGGTATCATAGTGCTGTCTATTCTGTGGAAGGAATGAGGTTATGTAAATAAATAAGGTGAAAACTGAGAGGTGAGAGAGCTTGTAAAGAAGGCATGCCTGTTGGAAGCTTCAGGATAGGCTGAAAAAATTAGAGATTGTTATTAGATGGCATTGCAGGTTCTTTAGTTTGCTTTTGGGAGTTTGTAAGGATTTAATTTGATCACACTCTCTGGTATGGAGACAATGTCCTATAGAGTGTGGCCAGTGAGTAGGGGTAGAAGTTGTAGTCACTTTTATACTCGTGTTAGAGAAAGACATGTTAGAAATAGATTCAAGAGATTTTTCCAGAAATATAATCAACAAACTGAATTGAATTGAGATAGGCTCATTGTTCCTATAGATTGTTTTGTTTTCCTTTCTTCCTCTTTTTGTTTTTAATACAAGTCTACCTTTGTTTCTGCATCCAAATTGTTGGTTGCTCCTGTTTCCATCTAAATATAACCCAATTGTTTCTTGTTATATTTTTTCTTGGAACAGACAAACCCTTCTTGTTAGAGTTGGTTTACCTAAGGGACCCTATGAAAGTTATGCCTAAACTTATCTTTTCATGGCATCATCCACAATAGACTGAGTGGTAAATACTTGTGTGTAGATGAAAATGAACGACACTGCCTTAACATCAAAGAATAAAGCTCTTTAAAGTAAGTTTTAAAAACTTATGTGTGTGAGTGTAGGCCTGTATGTATGTATGAGTACAACATCTGTGCAGTGCCCATGAAGGTCAGAAGAGTGAGTTAGATGATCCAGGATTGGAGATAAAGACCATTGTGACCTGCAATGTGGGTGTTGTAAATTGAATATAGGTCCTCTAGAAGAACAGCCTCTGCTCTTAACTCCAGAGTCACTTCTCAAGTCTTTGATATCATACTTTAAATAGACTTCTATAACATATAAAAATCATACATTTCAACAAGTATTAAGATAGATATCAACAAGACTGCATTTTTAAGAGCAAAAATAAGCTGAAAATGTATTATGTTGGTTTTCTGCAAAACATAATGTATGCGTAATTATACATGCAACCCCACATTTAATATCCACTGGGTTTGATTTCTCACTGTGAATAAAACCAGTAGCTTTTCTTTCCAGTTCTGGATATTTAGTTTTCATTTCATGTGTTTCCATTCCACTTAAAATGTTCATATGTCTATTTTCTATCTTTAAAAGGTTTAACACTTAGCACATCTCTCTTCATGTTCTGAATTTTTTTGTAACATGCTTTCTGAACTTTCCATATCCACACACCCCTTTCTCCTTGGTAACTATGTTTGATTTCATTTGTAAATGTACTTCCATCCTCAGGATATAAGCTATACAATATGTACATGATTTAAGCCACAGGTGGGAGAACATATCCTATAATTATTTGCCAATGTACCTGAAATGGTAAACTAATGTGGGCCAGTGAAAGGCTAGTATTAATATTTTTGGAGGTTCCAGGCAAAGTCTTTTTTCACCTTTCTGTCAAGTAGCATATATACCTTAAGTAAAGATGTGATTTCCTTGAATCAAGATTTTTTTCAAGTGTTAAAATAGGGTGATAACCAATATCCCAAGTGATGAAGATCACTGAGCAAAAGGAGTAAGTGAACTGCCTCCAAAGCACATGTTTAAACAAATAACATGCTCAATGCCAGTGTTTCATCAGGACATGGTCCCTGGTAGGTTTCATGTACTTCAGTGGTCAACCTTTAACCCATGCACATAAAACAATAGTAACTGGGTTAAATGACAGTGATGGCACAGACAAAATTGAGCATATCATTGAATATACATATACCATATACATACACATATATACACATACATCATATACATACAAACACCACACACATGCACATTCACACACACATACCATAAATACATACACACACACACACACACACACACACACAGAAGGTAAAGAGGAAATCTGGTTGAAGGCTTGTCTGGGGGAAGGATTGGAATGGAGAGAATGAAAGGTAATGTCAATGTTCAATTTTCATGTATGAAATTCTAAAAGTGGAAAAAAAGAGAAAACTTTGAACAGCCAAAACCTCTCTAAAAACCTAAAATCAACAAGAACAACAACAAAAATTTAATAACAGTAATAACACCAATCCTGTCTGGCTTGTTGGAATTTACAAGAATAATGAAGCAGAAACCCTGTACTCAGTTAACATTACCAATCACTGATTTTCCAGTGTATACAACCTTCTGTTCACAAAACTGATTTATGACTCTTACTGAAGACTACCTGCCTTAAGGTGTTCTGTATTGCATTCATCTAACTGAAGACTATCTGACTTACAGTGCTCTGTATTCATTCATTTACAAAGTATTGAGAACCAATGATAAGCCTGGGGCCATCCCAAGCATTTCAGATACCTCAATGAGGAAAATAGAAAAAGAATACCTCTGCTTATGTACAGGATAACTTCAGCAGTACACAGTTTGTCCTAGATTGTTGCTGGGATCCTTGACACCAGGCATTTTCTGAAAGAGAGGAACTGCTTAGCCATATAGATGGCATGAGTAAGAACTGCTGCTGGACAGAAGCCTGGGGCTAAGCCTCTTGTCATGAGGTTCAGTGGCCAGAGGAAGCCAACTGAGGAAGAGGAGGAAAGAGGAATCATGGATGTGTTTGTCCATTTGATGATGGGACACTATGGCTGAGAAAACAGTGGCAAATGACAAACTTCTATTTAGGACAAAGACTGACAATAAAAATGCGTTGCACCTCCCTCTGAGACAACGTTTTATACACACGCTGGCTTATGAGGTTAGTTTCTTCTGGCACGTTAAAACATTCACCCAGAAAAGATCCTTGCTTTCCCCTATGTGGAAGAAAGAAAGCAATACAATTTTATACATGTTTATTTTATTTTAAAGGAGAACATATACTCTAAGTTTCTTTTCCTAAATAATAGAATTACAGTAAATACTTAATCAAGTTTCCTTTAAAACCAGACTACATTTGAAAACACGTTCTGGGAAGAGATTGACATTAGAGAACTAAGTATGCCTCTCTTACAGCAGCTACTTCCTTGTCTTCCTCCATCCTCAGCCTAATGAAACCACTAAAAGCATGTTAAAAAGTCAGATGACATTTGATAAAACCTAAAATAAAAGCTAGCATTAGCATTATCAAAAACTTAACTGTTTTCTGAAAATATAGAGTCAAGAGGGTACTAATTTGGAAGAAGAGAGAGACATGAATCTCTGGTAGCCATTTTCTGAACAGTGTTGTGTTGTTGAGAACCATATGAATTTAAAGCAATGCCTACAGCTACCAGGCTATGAGTGGCAATGGTACAACTCATCCTGGAGGTATTTAATGTAGAATACTTTTAAAGCAATGGATATACTTTTATATGAATGGACATCCTAGACGTTAATCATCACAGCAAACAAGGAAATAGAAATTTAGAAAGTTAAGTAAAATGTATATTTTTAATTAGAATTGGGTCAAATGAAATATTGTTTGATTAAAGTTATGTCAAGAAAGACCTCCCTCAGCCGGGCAGTGGTGGTGCATGACTTTAATCCCAGCACTCGGGAGGCAGAGGCAGGCGGATCTCTGTGCATTTGAGGCCAGGCTGGACCGATAGCCTCCGAAACAATACAGAGAAACCCCGTCTCGTAAAAACCAAAAAAAAAAAAAAAAAAAAAAAGACCTCCCTCCATCAAACTACCAAAGACACAGCTATACCATTGTTGGGCATATCCCCAAAGAATATTTAAATACACCACAAGACACTTGCTCAACTATGCTCCTAGAAGTTTTATTTGTAATAGCCAGAAACTGGAAACAACCTAGATGCCCCTCTACTCAGAGATATGGATAAAGAAAATGTGGAACAATTACACAATGGAGTACTCTTCAGCTGTTAAAAACAAGGACACCTGGAAATTTGAAAGCAAATGGATGGAACTAGAAAAAGTCATCCCAGTGAGATAAGAGACTGAGAAAGAGAAACATGGTATGAACTCATTCATAAACAGATATTACTGTAAAATAAAAGGTACCTGGGCTAAAATCCACAGACCCAGAGACAGTAGGTAATAAGGAGGGTTTATGGGGAGGGGACACCTGCTTCTCCTTGTGAAGGGGAAATAGAAGAGATTTAGTGAGTGGATTGAGGCCAGGTTGGGGAGGGGAACATGAGTGAACAGGTTGGGGGTGGTAAGGAAGAGGAGAGTACAGAAAGAGATTACTGGAAAGGAGTGTAGTTTAGGGTAGGTAAAATTTTGGTACACAGTAATCTCCCAAGAATCTGCAAGAATGACTCCAGCTTAGATTCCTAGCAATAGTGAATAAATAGCTATATCCTGTGACCAGATTTGTGGATGGCCCAATCGTGATCAGAGAGGCATCATCCAGCAAATGATGGAAACAGATGGAGACCAATAGTCAAATATTAGGCAGGGTTCTGGAATCCTGCTGAGGAGGAGGAGAAAGAATTGTAGGAACCAGAGGGATCAAGGAAGGAAACCACAAGAAAATTCAGAATCCACTAACCTGGTCTCAAAATGGCTCAAAGAAACTGAACTGACAACCAGGGAGCCTTCATGAGACTGACCTAGGCACTCTGCATTTATGTTATAGTTGTGTAGCTTGACCCTCTTGTGGGACTCCTAACAGTAGGAACAGAGGATCCTATTGGCTGTTGGGAGCCTAGTCCTCATACCAGGTCTTTATTCCACCTCAATATGCCACATTTTCTGATACTCATGGGAGACCTGCCTTTCCTAAACAGAAATGGTGGGGTAGTAGATTGGTGGATTGGAACAGAGGGAGTCTGTATGGAAGGGACTTCGAGAGGAAACTGCAGGGATATAAAATTGAAAACAACATTAAAAAATAAAGACTCTCCTCTTTGCAAAGGTGAATATTGAAATAGACACATCTGTTAATGAGAAACAGTGGTCCACAATCAGTATACATTGCCTAAGTCCTGACTGTACTCCAGATGTTTGATTGCTAGGACTCTCAGTAACAGTGTTGAATCCTTCTAACTGTTAAATTATCTATAGAACCAATTCTAAGGATGTTTTATGTAAATCGATAATTAAAATAATAGTTACTTATCAATAAAACATGGTAGTGCTTTTAAACTTTGTATCAAATAATTTTGAACTATTTATTATTATATGTAATTGAACTAAATATAAAGCATATAGACAGATAAATATATATACACATATATGACTGAAATTAAGGCTATAAAAATGCAAGGACGTTTCTAATTTTTTAAACTATGTAGTGACATTTTGGTTGACATTTCCTGCACTGCACATTTTCAGAAATAAAGATAAATTTATTCTGTTACAGTTAAAACAACAAAATCACAGCAGCATATTTCAACTTGTGCACAAGCCAAAAGTTCCTCTTAATCATTTAGTATGTAAACATGTCTTTGATTTTTAAAAATATTAGACACATTTCTTTAGGAGTTTTTATGTGAAATTTTGGGTTTCAAGACTGGAAACATGCCTTCATATGCATATTTGTTCTGTAAAATGAGATTTCTAATTGCTCTTGGTACCACACCTTTGGGTCTGTACTTTTGCCTCTTTTTCTAGATTTTTCCCTAAGTAGGTTCTTCTATGTATTTTTCAAATGATTTTTGGGACTATTGGCATGTTCATTAAAAAGGTACAGAACAACTCAAAGAACAATGAACATTGCTAATTGCCATACTGGAAACCTGAATCATGGTAACCATGCCTGGCTGTGTTACTCAGGGCTTCACAGACTTGTCTAACACCAAAAGTTTTGACTCAATACTTGACATAGTAGGAAGAAAAGGGGTGGACTTTTATTATTTTAGAGGAAAAATGGGACATAGAAAATATCAAGTTATATACTAAGACTAAATCTGATTATTCGAAAAGTTAATTAATTTGGAAGTAATTACTTTTTCAGTTCCTTTCATAGTGTCTCATATATGACATTTCCTACTTCTGTACGCTGTGACAGAGTACAAAATATATAGGTAATAAAATATGTGAAAATTCTTGTAGTGCACCTATTCCTGTTGTTGAAAACAATCTTAATTTTAGTTGCTGTCTAATTTTCCCTAATTCCAAGATGGACTTGTTACACTCAAGCGATGTCTTTTTTTTAGGACAAAATACATCCCAAACTTTCAAGTAATCTAGACTTTCTGGTATCAATGGGATTAGACATATCAGAATCATTAACAGTTATTTGTGATATCAATGAATACATGACTTCCTCATTTGTAGACTGACCAAAAGAAGATGGCAAAGTAAACTTCCAACCCTCTTAGCAAATTACAGCTCCTAGAATGTCAGCATGCGGCCAAAGACACACCATTATTTCCATTATGGCATGTCATTTATTTTTCTTGTTGATCTTTCCTTTTCAACCCTGAGAACTATGGAGCATAATGATGATTTAAGAAGACACACAGGAAAAGTTAAAAAGTATTTGCTGACCTTACAAGACAGTCTCACAGCCAAATATGTGATATTATAAAACATAGAACAATCAGGATAAACTATCACATTATTCTCAATTAGATATCCAGAGAACCCCTACAAAGAGGTTTATCATTAAGTGAGATCTTAGAGGCTTTTTGGAATCCAGTTGAGCACTAGGGATCAGTCAGACTGGTCATTTATATGAGTCTATGATCAGAGGCTATTAAAGTTTCCCTGAAGCCGGGTGTTGGTGGCACACTCCTTTAATCCCCGCACTCTGGAGGCAGAAGCAGGTGTATCTCTGTGAGGACGAGGCCACGTGGGTCTACAGAGTGAGTACTAGGACAGGCTCCAAAGCAATATAGAGAAACCCTGTCTCGAAAAACCAAAAAAAATAGGAAAAAAAATGTTTCCATGATGTTTGTATGTATTTTCCCACAGGTAAAACAAATTCACATGGTTAAAAGCAGAGACCAGATCATGGCATAGCTCATAAGAGCTTTGAACTTAGCCTTCTGGGCTACCTACATATATTATATTTCTATCTCTATTTCATATTTGCCTTTCCTTTAAGGAATATTTGAATGAGTGAGAGACAAAAGAGAAAGACATATAAAGAGGCATAGACAGAGCAATGTGCACGTGCGCGCGCACACACACACACACACAGATAGAAAGACAGAGAGAGAGACAGAGACAGAGAGAGATAGAGAGAGAGAGAACTAGTAAGCTTGCTTAGTAAACCTCTATATTAATTTTCTTTTCTGAATTTGATGTTGATTTTGCCTATTCTTCCTAACTTGTGTAAGAATAAACACTTGGCTATAGTGCTAACAGGGGGTTTTATGTAGTGCTTAGAATTAGGAACAGGAAAACAAATCAAAGCCATTAACTGATGAGGTTTGAACCAATTACTCAAGATACGTTATGTTTGAAATCATTTGAGTTAAACATAAAACCCTTTTTAATATTAAATGATATAATTTATACATAATTTTGTCTGTCCATAGTTTTGTTTTTATGTGTCTAGTATAGACACATGTACTCTTTGGAGAAGGCAGTTATTTCCATCCTTTCCACCACATGCAGGGTCTTAGTCCAACCACAGAAGACTGAGTTGGGACAGAAAAAGCATAAGTGTGCCACTTGCCTGTTCCCCAGTCTCCCAGAATCCCAGAGACAATCAGATGCAGTGGGGAGTCTAGTCAAGCAGGAACGATCTAATGTGTTTATTGCCCCATAGTGAGCATCTTTTAAAAGCAAAAACCACAGAGCAGGAAAACAGCCAGCCTATGGTTTTAAACGTCAGCCTATCATGAGCCTAGATGCCCTATGCTTTCCCTTGTGACAGACAAGTCATTCAAGCAGTGACCTCATCTTGTTCGTCTTGGCAACCAATCACCTTTTTTTGTAAACATCTCAGGACTCACCCTCTTGACTTCTCCTCAGAGCCATCTTTAACTGGTTCATGTGCCCTTCACCCACTTAGCACTTCAGTGACATTTTTCAATTTTTTTCTGCTTAATACTTTACTTCTATTCTATTCACAATGCAGGTGAATTATAAACACCTGAAGTGTAAGCTATAATTACATGTTGACATCAGCAAAGTTCTTTCTGTACTGTAGTAACTGATATTCTTTCTCTACCTTTCTCTGATGAGAGGCCACTTCATCCTGAGAGGCATGGTGGTCCTCTAATTCTCCATAAAAGTGGTCTGGTCTCTTTGTAGTTTTAGTTTCCTATGGGGACATGTATGGAATGATGCTTGCTTAGGTCTGGTGGAATTAATTTTATTCACTGTACACCATCTACATTCTTCACATGGAAAGTTGAGCTCATCTCATTTTCTTTCTTATTTACATGGTTTTGAACCCACTAGGTTGCCAGAACATCCTTTCACTTACCTCTCCAAAAAATATTATTACAATACAGAGAGTCTAAGCTGTTCATAAAGTTATTAGATTGAGTTACACGCATAGGAACTGGCTAATCAATCTTGAGTTTAGGAATGTAGCCCAGTTAGGTGAGTGGCAGTCTAATGTGAGCAAAGCTGTGAGTTTGATTCCCAGTGCTATATAAACCAGATACGGCAGAACATGCATGTAATCTCAGCCCTGGAATGGTGGAAGCAGAGAATTCAAATGTTCAAGGACATCTTCTATTACATAGTGTATTTAGTGTTAGGCTAGACTATAGGAAACACAATAAAAATAAACAAATACAGAAACAACCAAGTGTGTTTGTGTGTGTGTGTGTGTGTGTGTGTGTGTACACGCGCGCGCATGTGTGTGCGTATGCATGGGGATAATTTTTAATCTGCCCATTTAGAACCTCAAGGATTAGAGAGAGTGATGCTGAATGCATTCCTTAATGACTATTAGCCATTAAGGCAGGGACGATCACTTGAACCCGTAAAAAAGGGTTTAGCTTGTCAAACTAGTTGAATTCTAAAGGAATCCCAAGTCTCCAACCCTGAACATTGAGATGCCATGCATGATTGACATTTAAGAGGGTTTCGGTGACTCAAACTCTGATCCTCATGTTCTCATGGCAAGGATTTTACCCTCTGAGCCATCTCCCTAGAACACAAGGCAAGATTTAAAGCATTCCTCTGCTATAAACAATGACCCTATTATCGCAAGGACATCAAATGATAGAATGTGAAACAATTGCTTCCAAATGTCAGCAACATTTGCCTCACTCAGTATCTTACTATTTGTGACTGGTAAGTCAACAGTCATAAGGAATATTTTACTCCTGGAGCAAAGCAGGGCCTCTCAGTGAAGTCTTTATAAGGTGAAGAGGTGAAAAGGACACAGATTAAAAGTCAATTCTAAGTATCACTCACAAAATGGCATCTTCAGGTTCTAGCAATCATTTTTCATTGGTTGACATCACCTAAACTTTGATGACCTTCATGTTTTATTCAGAGGGGGTCATATAAAGGTTGGTGTAGCCAGTTGCCATTACTGATACACCAGTAGGAACAAATTGATAGAAACTATACAGTCTTGATACATCTCCCAAAAGTTATTGTTTTGAATTATATCCAATTTCAATAGCTTTAGAATCATGACCTTCCTGAGTAAAAAGAAAAGGAAATTGGACTTTGAAGAGAAGCTAGGAAATATGATACATGTGTAGAGATAAAGACATAAATACTTTGTTCTTTAATTTGTTTTTCTTGTGATGTTTATCTCAGCTAATAGAAAATAACTAAGACAGCTAAGTGACTCATATATAGCTAGCACTTGGTACTTTAGACTTTTGTGTGGCCTGTTTTCATTCAAATTCTTCTAGTATTTGTGAACATGGCCATGTCTCACAATCCTTTTGAAATTCTAGAAAGATAAAAAACATAGCTACTTATAGTCAGGCACTTATATAAAATTCAGTTTCTTTTCTCAGAAAATGTTTTAGTCACTTGGGACAACGTGTGTGTTTTCATATCAGAAAATGTAAATTCAGAGATTATTTCAATGTTTTCAAAGTTATGTAGCTTTGTAGTTAATGTGGAAATGAATCATGTACTAGTTAACATTAGATTTGACATTGCTTTTGTTCTGTGTCTCAGGCAGGTAGATTTTTACACTGAGTTATCCTTGCTTCCCTTTTACCATGTCTAAAGTCAAACTGCAAGACTGTTCAAGAAGTAATGATCATGTGAGCTGTGTATATATATATATATATACATGTATATGTAAATATATATGTAAATAACTCATACAGATCTGAAGAAAGAGGCAAGAGAAGTAAAATCAATGTTGCTTCTGTATTTATTTCTAGTTAAAAATGTGTAAAGTCTTTCTTCAGTTTATATGGCCCTTACATCACCTTAACATGTGACATTAACATTCAAGAAGACTGATTCTGTGTAAGATACATAACACTTCTTTCCTTGACATACAAGGTGGTATGTAACAATAAATATAATGAGAATGAGTTGTCATCTTACACTTGGATGTTTTAAATATCATAGAGATTTAAATAATCATTAAGTCATAAGTTGATAACCATATTTAACATGGGGAAACTAGCAAGACCTATCTCACTTAGATAATAATAACTGAGATTTCTAAAGTATTTGCGATTATGCCATCCAAGAACCTAGAGATATTTACATACAAGGAGGGAGTTTTGATAGTCTTCATCTGGTATTTCAATATGATTATAGAAAAATAAGAATTGAACAAATTGGAGGCTAAAGAGATGCCTCAGTGGTCAAGAGTGCTTGATATGTAAGGGTAGGGAAAGGAACCCAAATTCCCAGCACCATAGCTGTCCAACCTGTAACCTCAGCATTGGCAGGTTAGAAACAGGCTGTCTGGGGATTGCTGACCAATACCGAAGATTCAGGTCCAGCCATGAACCCATCTCAAGACAAAAAGGAGGGAGGGGGTTGAACACTTCACCTGAGCTCCTCCTCTGGCCTCCACTGGCAAGCATAAATACCCCTCCTAACTCTCTACCTCTCTTTCACACACAGACATAGGAACATGCATGACGCATAGAGAGATATACACAGACATATCTTATTTAATTGTAATTTTATTTGAATTTTTTTTGTAAGTGTTGGAATTGAGGTCAAAAAGCTGAAAGCAGAGTAAGCCAAGTCCATCTTGGTATGTATTACTGGCATCCAAAATGTAACTAAGTGCTTACATGAAAATATGTGTACTCATTTCTGAAAAGGTTTTGAAAGAAATTTTAAAATAATTGATGAAAACCTTGTAAAATTGATTTAATTGATGCTTAAAATCCCATTTAAATCCTGACCTTTACTGCATATTTGTCATAGTGTTGTGAGAGACAATCATTATGCATAAAAGGATCTCACACCAATCTTGCTCTGTTGCAGAATTTGATGGTACCCTAACCATGGTGAATGTCACATGTCTACCTCCCTCAATAGGAGTTCTCACTTATAGAACTGAATCACTCTCAGGGCAATTGCACACTTCAGAAACTCAATGTGGAGCAGCCCAGTTCTCTATCCTTCTCTTTATACCCTGGAAGAGCTTGCCAGTAGGAAAGATTTATCAGCAGTGGTCTCACTTTGACCATTTTTCTTAAGGTTTTCAGGGTCTCAGCTGGGTACCATACTCTCTTGACAGCAATTTCAATTTCCTTGTGACTTAGCAAGCAACATGGGTCGATACTGTGATTTTTTTCCTCTTTCAC
Source organism: Mesocricetus auratus (assembly GCF_017639785.1). Classification (NCBI taxonomy): domain Eukaryota; kingdom Metazoa; phylum Chordata; class Mammalia; order Rodentia; family Cricetidae; genus Mesocricetus; species Mesocricetus auratus. Next base: position 142,003,224 of record NW_024429266.1, on the reverse strand, counting down.
TTTTGGACCCATCTTCATTCTTTATTTGGCTTTTCTCCTAAAACAAATTAAAAATTTTTTTCTTTCCAAAAGAAAGACCTTTAAAACAACAAACTTAATCCTTTTCCAATAAAATCCCTACTGATGTATCATATCTTGTCACATCATGCTCATTACATAGCTCCTGTCTCTTATCGTCATAACAGTTGAGTATGAATGATAGGCTGGCCTAACCAAGAGGCAGCATGACACCATGTACTGCTTAGTAGATGGGCTTCTTTGGGGTTTCCCAAGAAATTTTGCTACAGAATACAAATATTAATGCTTGCAAACAAAGGTGGATACAAATTAGTGTGAGTGAAAATTGTTTGAACACAAGATACCTGGAATGTGGCTTAAAATCTGAAAAAGACCTTTGTTGTCACAGATTGTCTTTCTTCCAGTTGTATTTGACTGTGCATGCTAAGTGTGTGGCTTTCATTTTAGCTTGTTTCTTTCATGAATATTAAAAGTTGACTGTTCTAATAAATTCTATAGGGAATTTTTAGTTGAAGTGGTTTTTGCCTTTAGCTTCATATATAAATGATGTTGTAGTGATTCTGAAACTACAGGCAAAACACTCCCTGAGCTGTGCAGTAATTTCCCCTACTTGATTATGCTATTTTAAAATGGAATCACTAGCTTGACCCCATGAAATATATTACTCTATCAAGTTCAGTTTTCAGCACTGTTGAGTTTATGTTGTCTACAGTAGAATACATTTTCTACGTCATTAAAAACCTTGGTATTTAAATTTGTTCCCATTTGGATTAATAATATAAAACATATATGTTCCATGATGTGGGGGATAGAGATTTCATTGTTTTAAAAACTCTTTGGAAATAGATTGATCAACCCATGAGCACTTCATATCAATTCTTAGTATCACATTGACAGGAAGTCATATTGTATCAATCTGGCTTTAAAGACTCCTCCTATTGACTCAGACAGTGTGTCCTCTGCAAGGATATTAAGATTTTAAGTGAAGAAAGTTTCAGGGAAAGAACACAAAAACATATGATAGAAATAAGATGGTTTCTCTTTCCAACAGAATTGAGTCACTCTATTATAAAACTAAAGAAGAAAATTCTCACCTAAAATTCAGAATGAAACTAGATTTTAAACAATGTTGAGGTTCTCATTTGGTGAATTTGATAGGTTATGATGTATCAGAATCAAGCTCCAGTTTCTACTCCTACACAAGCCTGAATCCCATATTTAAAAATTCCAGTATCTTTTATCTATAGACATAGCGTGGTCACTTTTCAAGAAAACTGAGTGTTAACAGAAAAAGAAGAAAAAAATCTCTCATGTACACCTTTCAATCAGTGTGTTCTTTGTACACCAAACATGGTAGTTAATATTTCTCTTCAATACATGTGTTAAACTTCCACGGGTCTCTCAGCAATTTTATGGGGGCTATTTTAGGATTATATTAGAGAAAAGATTTAGCAAAATAAAAAACATTTTGTGAAGCCTTCCTTCAACTTATGGAAGTTCAAGTTATTTTTCCATTGTTGAGTTCTATGTGGAAATATTGCTAAGACTGTAACAAAAATGTCCAAGGGATTTGCAATAGGCCATGTGTAAGCAGGGGACTAGTCACTTAAATAAGAAGTATAAAATAAAATAAAAACATTTAACTTAGTGAGAGTCACATGAAAGGAATTGGAACAGATGTGTGAACATTCTGAGGGGGCTTTTTAGATAGTCATTTATAGATTCCACACCACAGTAAATTACCCTTTGTCCCTTTCTCTACTCAAGTGTTCTCTTAATAGCTCTACTGGCTGCAGAGTTAGATCGCTTTCAGAAAAAGATAGGAAATTCATTTAACTCTGTAGCATGATGAATTAGTTACTTGTCTCCTTGCCTAGAAAAAATAGCTGACAAAAGCAACATAAGTGGGTAAGGGCTTACTTTGCATCACAGTTCAAAGAGATACAGTTCATCATAGACGGGAAAGCAGGGCTCTGTGTGTACCACTCATCATGGGGAACTCACTGTAAGGAGCTGGTTGCTCTGTGAAGTGAATTAGAAGAAATGTCAAGCAACACTCCCCCATTAAACCCTTTCTTTCCATAAGGTGCCATCTCCCTTAAGTTCCACAACTTCCTAAAACACCAGATCAGGGAAAACTGTGCAAAAGACTTATGATAATGCCGGACATTTCACATTGAAACACAACCTATGGCCAACTTTTTTCATTTTACCTGTCTTGGGTTTGTGTTCAAATGTAAGGTAAGGCCAACAAGACCAAATGTCAGGTTCAAGAAGCTTTCCTTTCTCTTTGTGTCTGTGTTACATATCAAGAGACATCTTTCTTTTTCTTGTCTTGGTTTTACCAGGTTTACCTTAAACTAACAAATGCAGGCTGAAAACTCAGACATATTTCCAGAATTCTATTCAGCTTATTCTGAGGCTGATTTAAAAAATATTTGGGAGGTGGGAAAGGAAATATTATTTTGCTATTATGATTATTTTTAAAAGGTCAGACCTCTATGTGAAACTTTCCAAAATTCTTCCTAACTCCTGGTATATAGTTAAAGAAATGAATGTTACTTTGTGGGATAAAATTAGCTTATACTATGAAAATAAAATTGTGACAACCAATGACAAAATGAATCTTTTTCAATCAAATTAAAAGGATTCAGATCTTATATTCTATGTTATTAAAAGAGCTTGAAATAAGAAAAAAGATAAACATTGGAGCGGTGCTGATAATAGCCTTGGGGATACACTGTGTGTTACCTTTTACTCAAAAAAATTTACACTTGCACCCTTCAAAGATGTCTTCTGAGTGAATGACAGTGTAATTCATTTTAGAGAGAAAGTGAGATGTTTTCAACACAAATGTAAAGAAGGGTGATTTAGAAAGACAGAAAACAGTTATCCAGATTGGTATAATGTCAAAGCATATAGATTAGCAGTCCTATCTTGTGAAGAGTGGCCAGGCCCCTCTCTGCTCACTTGTCATTAGGGTCCTTCATGTATTTCTCACCCAAAGACAGATGAGCCTCTCTCTCCACTGAGTCCTTCTGGGTTTCTTGCTTACTCAGTATTTTTGCAAGCTAGTGAATTTGCTTCTTTTTCCAGAAAAAACATTCAATATGGTCTGAATCAGTACAGATGTAGAGTGAGATATCCTAACAGCGTCCAGTAGTTGATATGTTCTATGCAGTATGTCTGCATTGCCATAGAAATATACAAATCAAATTTTGTGTATGCCATTATAATCTCATAATCAGAAATCCAGCTATACTTTGAAAATTTCCAAAAAGTATAAATTTAAGTCTTTGCAAAAGACAGAAAGGAGGCAGATGAATATGAGGACAAGAAAGGAGAGGGGGAAAATACTGAGTTGGAAAAAGAGGAAGAGAAAAAGGAGGAAGTAAGGAAAAATAGGAGGAAAATAGAAGAGAGGAGAAGATATTGGGAGAAGAGGAGGAGTGGAGGAAGTAGAAGGGAAGATAAATGAAGAAGAGATGATAATGAGGAGATGAAGGCGGCTGAGAAAAGTAGGAGGCAGAAAGGGGAGAGTAAAAGAAGAGGAAAAGGAAGAAAGTAAGAAGGGGAAAAAGGGAAACATCAGGAGCATCAGCTTGGAACAAATGAATTTGACAAGTACAGGTTAATAGGAAGTAAATGAATGTTCTCCAGGCATCTCTCCATGCTGGTTTGATGTGTCTGTTAAACAGAGTAGCAGGTGTATTCCTTCTACAGGTTTTCAGTTTTTCTACATTTCAAAACCTAAACAAGTCTCCTTTTCAAATGATTTTCCTTCTGTAGAAAGCATCCCAAAATTCTCTTACAAAGTGAGTCAACACAGTTTGCAATGCTATAGAAATGATGTCCTTGTAGAAGGATCTCATGTTTACTATGCCTGCAACACAATCTCCATATACATGACTCCTATGAGTGTGGCCACAACATTGTGAAATGTCAGGACACCATATACAGCAATGTGTCCCCTCAGCAGGTCTGAGCAGTCCACATTTCTATAACTTTCATTGTAGTGAGGTTGCTTCTCTGAGTGACCCAAGCCCTCTGCTTTAGAATGTTCCTGCAGAGTTCTACATGTTATAGATTGGGCAATTAGGTTTCAATAGAGTACCAGAGGCACTGTAAAACCTTTGGAAAAAATCAATACACCATCAGTGTGAACAGCCATATTTTAAAAAGGCATATTTTGTTCTGTATCGAACAAACATTGTCCTAATTTTCATCCTAAAATATTCTGTGGTTGGGTAGGAACTTGCTTTAACCTTGTTTTTGTAAACTAAGACTTTCAAGTGATTGTATTTGGTGCATTCAATGAAGTATGCATCCAAGTAATTGACATCCCAGTCTATGCTTAAACTACAGATGATTGGTAAATGGAATGCATACCTCTCTGCTTTCAGTGGAGCCAGCTATCATATGATGGACACAGCTGGAGACTCAGAATCACCCTGATAACCAAGAAGTAAGTACTTTCTCTAGTCAATTAGTCCAGGAGGAGCTGACTTCCCAGAGTATGAGTAAAGGATTTCCAGCGATCCTCCAACATTCATCTTAAACTTCATCACAGACCAGTGATATATTTTGTTTGTTCTTATCAGAGTCAGCCACCCCACCTCCCATTATTTCACAGGATGGTCACTGTGTAGCTGAGGATGATCTTGATTCCTGGTATTTCTGCCTTCTAAGATCTGGGATTGCAGATGTGTACAACCATCCATACTTAGTTACACTAATCTTGTGTAATATTTGTTTACACTATGAGAATGTGGCTTTGCCAAAGTGCCTTCTGATTAGTTTAATAAAGAGCTTAATGATCAATAGCTAGGTAGAAAATATGTGGTGAATGCTTCAGAATATTTCTATACTATATGAAGATGTATTGCTGTGATTAGTGAACGGTCAACAGCTAGGCAGGAAGAGGTTAGGCAGTGTTGGGGAAGTCCTGTTATTTGCCTGTTATTTGTCAATAAAGTACTGTTGAGCCTATAGGAATCTAGATAGATGGGGCTAGGAGTCCAGGAGGATTCTGGGAAGGAAAAAACACAAGAGAGTCAACATGTGACACCATGGGGGTAGGAGGCCGGGAACTGTTCTCCGGTAAGAAACATACTTAGATTAACAATTATGGGGTAATTACTTAAGGCAGAGCTAGCCAGTAAGGGACAAGCAAGGCCAACAGCTTCATAACTAATATAGCCTCCTGTGTGTTTATTTGGGACTAGAAAGCGGCAGAGCCCAGGCGGCTGGCAGGGGATAAACCAAAGCGGGTAGCAAAGAAAAAAGCTTCTCTTAACAGAATGGTGTCAGGAGTGGGATCCTGAATTTCCACGCAAAATAACAAAAGCTTTAAAGGAATTTTAGAAACAGAAGAATGGAGAGAAGCACAGATTTTTCGTAGCAGCATTTTTCTCAGGTGTGCTCTGTTTTGCTATCGACAAGCCGAGATTCACGTGGCTCGTTTACCGGAGTCTTCCTGACTCAGCATAAAAAGAAAAAAAAAACAGCAAGGTTGTTTTAAGAGACTCTGCTACCGATTGAAAGGGATGTATGTACAGCTGGAAGTGGCAGCTTTTGCTGGATGTCAGCATGGACTGAGGCGGTAAGCTGAAGTCACGCTTATGCCCGCCATTTTGAAATGGCAGTTTAAAACAGCTGCGGGATTACAGATAAGACATGTGGCCAGAAAAACATAAAGATTTACAGTAAAGTCAGACTTAAATGAAGAAAAACCTCTAAAGGTTTACAGTGTGTTTAAAAATATATGTGAGATTGAGAGAGAAACTGAAACGACAAAGTGGTAAATAAATACAAAAGCCGGCGTTGTGGTGGCACATGCCGGTAGGATTGCTCCAGAGGCAGAGGCAGGCAGGTTTCCAAAGAGAAACCCTGTCTCAGAGAAAAATAAATAAAAGTGAAAGAAATAAAGTAATAATAGATAAATAAATAAGCCACGTAAAGATGGAAAATACACAGAGAGTCTGGATACTGTACGCTATTGTGTTTTTCAGTTTTTTGCTTGCTCAGGAAGGAACTGCTGCTAAAGTACACTTGATTATAAATGCTGCTGAATTAATCCAACTTCTATCTTTTAAAAATGCCTTGACTTCAAAATTTAAGTGTAAGGATATGTTACTTGGAAAAGGAGTTTTTATTTATGTTTCTACAGAAAATGAAAAGCTGAGGATTTCTTCCAGGCTTCTGTGGTTTGACGAACCAAGACCCCCGGAAGCACTGGACCAGGTGTTCCAACAATTGAAACAGCTAAGATGATGCAGTTTTACAGACCCCAAAAATACGGACTTATACAGGTTTCTGAGTTTTGTCATGATCCCCATGGTGTGAACAGCGCCCCCTTCCAGCAGGAAGCAGTTTGGAATGAGCGACGTCCCAATTCCCATCTTGTTTATAAATCTTTGTTTTCATTTAAATGGGATTGTTTATAATTGGTTAATGATCACAACCAATGTCCTTTTAATGGTAAAAAGGGGAATTATGGTATGGGTATGGTTTTTCATTTATTGATACAAATTCAAGATCAATTTTGTGATGTTTATATTTCTCCTCTTGATTAAGTATTGTGCTTATACTGATCTTTTAAAACATAATGCGTAATTGAATACAGACTATAGACAGTTAATGATAATAGAATTTATAGTTAGATAAGTTAGGTTTTCTAGATATACAGAAATATATTTGACATAAACAGTCTTCAAACCTCTCAAAGACCTTCAGAACATGGCATTTAAAATGGTTTAGGGTTTTTCTTGACAATGAGAAATGTCTGCTCCTGGCAGCACCAATTACGTCTGAGAGGAAGATGGGCATCGAAGAAACTCGTTATGGAGTTTGCTTTCAACATGGCAAGATTAGCCATTTGGGCAAGAAACTGCTCTTGCCTGTACTGCTTGACTGTTGTATAAACTGAACATGTAGGACCTACAGGAAAGTGACTGCTGAACTCAGTCTTACAGGGTTCCTGCTTCATGGAAGAGTCTACAAGACTTTCTACAGGACACAGAAAAATGACTGACAGACTGCTGATGCAGATGGACAGTTTGAAATTTCCTGCTTTGCTGAGAAGTGTTCCAGACACATTGTGGCCTATGGGCTGAAAATGGATGCCCCGACAATACAGAGGAACTTCGGGTGACTGTCCAGGCAGTAAGATGTCTCTATCAATCCTAGTGTTTATATATTATCCTTCTGTGGTCTTTGATAGAGTTGAAGACAGATATCTATAATTATAGTTTACCTTAGTTATGATAAGAGATAAGCTACATATAGGACTTTGGATTCACAAGAAAGAGGTAGATGATATTTTCTTTAAATCTTGCTAAAATATTGTAACTATGTTCTTACTTGATAACTGTTCTGTCATATACAATTTGACTATGTTAAAATTAAGACCTTTCTTTTGTTTAAACAGAAAAGAGGAAATGTTGGGGAAGTCCTGTTATTTGCCTGTTATTTGTCAATAAAGTACTGTTGAGCCTATAGGAATCTAAATAGGTGGGGCTAGGAGTCCAGGAAGATTCTGGGAAGGAAAAAACACAGGAGAGTCGACATGTAACGCATGGGGTAGGAGCCCGGAACTATTCTCCGGTAAGAGACATACTCAGATTAACAATTATGGGGGAATTACTTAAGGCAGAGCTAGCCAGTAAGAGACAAGCAAGGCCAACAGCTTCATAATTAATATAGCCTCCTGTGTGTTTATTTGGGACTGATGCGGATCTAGGACCAGGCTGGCACGGCAGAGCCCTGGCGGATGGCAGGTGATAAACCAAAGCGGCTAGCAAAGAAAAAGCTTCTCTTAACAAGGCAGGACTTCCAGGGACAAAGAGGACTCTGGGAAGAAGAAAGGCAGAGTCACGAGCCAGACTCAGAGGAAGAAGGATGGTCAGTAAAGAGATGCCAGGGAGGCACTGAAGAGGTTGTACATACAGTACAGAAGAGATATAACTGAGACATGTGGAAGAACATGAATTAATAAAAGCAGGTGGCTAATTTAAGTTATCACAGCTAGTGGGACAGATCTAAGCGGATGACCAAGCTTTCATAATAAAAATAATCCCCTATGTTGTTATTTGTGAGCTGACAGCCCAAATAAAATCCTGATTGCACAATAACAACTTTGCTCTCCCATTACTGAGACCACCAGGCAGAAAACTTATTGGCCTCTGGACCTAGAGAAACAGTTATTTCTGACTTGTTATGATTTCAATAATTAATATACATCAAAAGATAAATTAATAGAGTTTGTTCTGAATAGGATGGTGCTTCCTAAAGAAACAAGAGTCTGCCACATGGAATCATGAAAGTATTTTTGAACTTAACCATAGATTACAAATGTAATTATAGAATTTTGTATAAGCAACACAATTTACTAGTTAGAACAAAGATGGAATGATTTCATTAAGTGAAGAAATAATGTGATTACATTGAAAAAGATCTGTCTGCAAAGAAGTGATCCTTGGAAGGTCATTTTATGTTTGCCTGTATCTCTTCCTTTTGTAAACTTTGGTGTGTGTGTGTGTGTGTGTGTGTGTGTGTGTGTGTGTGTGTGTACAAGTACATGCCTCAATACACTTGTTGAAGTCAGGGGGTAAACTCAGGTGTAAGTCCTCATCTTCTAATTTTTCAGTAAGAATCTCATCTTCATTTCTGCCACAGGTGAGCTGTCAAAGGAATTTCTGGAGATTTTCCTGTCTCAATGTCCCATCTTGCAATAAGAGTACTAGTGTTAGGATCATGCTACTGAGCCTGGCTTTATGTGGGGTCTAGATGTTTGAACTCAGATCCTCAACAAAGGAGCTCTCATAAAAGTTTCCAGTCTCCTACTTCTTCAAGTGCTTATACGTTATCTCCAAGAGGCCTTTCTGACTTCCAGAGCTCAAGTTTTGTATTTTCTTCAACTGTCCTAACCATATAACTCACCAGCACTGAAGGCACACACACACACACACACACACACACACAAACACACACACACATGCACACACCACAACCAACAACAACAGAAAAAAATCTGTTTATATGTGCACAAACAGAAAATAAAATTCTTGAGAATACTAGAGTATTTCTCATCCCTCTCTAACACCAGCACACTATGCAATAATTAGTTCACAGGATGTATACAGCATTTTGACTTTATAGGATACAGTGATGATGCTGATCAAAGCCCATTTTTCCATGCATGTGGTATGTGGGTATGCATATGGGGGTACTTGTCCAGGTATTTCTATGCTCAGTCTCTGGGTCAAACCTAGAACTCACTGTATAGTTAATTCTTCAAGCTGGCTCTGTGGATACCTGGTCTCAGTCTTCCAAGCCTGGAATTACAGTAGGCACTACACCCAACTCACATTTTAGTTGGGTTTAGGGATTTGAACTCTAGCACTCACACTAGTGCAAGAAGGACTTTCATTGCTGATTTATCTCCCTATCTCCTTGTGTGGCTTGGCTTTTCCAATTTGGTACACAGCTAAATATATTTGGTAAGGGAGAATGATCAGCTTGTAGCTGGGTTTCTGGGGCATGTTCTTGATGACTGATTTGATGTGGGAGCTCCGAGACAATGGTGGGTAGTACAAGTCCTAACAAGGTGATTTCAGAGTCTATAAAGAAGGGAGTTGAGCAAATCAGTTGGGGTGAGACAGTAAGCAGTATTCTTCTATTGCTCCTGCTTTTGTTTTTACTTCAAGGCTCCTGCCCAGAGGTCGTACCCTTATTTTCCTCAATGACAGACTATGAGCTGTGAGCAGAAATAAACCCTTTTCTCTCCAAGTTGCTTTTGGTCATGGCTTTAAACACAGAAACATAGAAACAATCAAGGACAACTTCAAACAACTAAGTTATGGCTTTTCTGTTTAATGATGAGATTCAAGAATCCCAATGCTTGAAGATAATCAGATAACCACATTGCCATACAATGATAAGTTGCATAACTTTTCAAGCCCAATGTTTTGCTTTTCACAGCTTTGTTTCCCTTGACCCATTCATTCATCTATATATACAGCCTGCCTAGAAAAATAGTTTTCAGGTGCGGTGTGAAATCCTCAAAGAAAATATTGATTTCTCTTTGCCATTCAACTAGGTAATTAAATTAATTGTCCAGTCTTTAAATTTTGTGATTGCCTTGTGACTCTGACATGTGTGAGGTAAATACATGCACCTACATGGCAAATTAGCATATAACCTTCCAGTTAATGTCCAGGATCCCCCACTGGAAGTCAGAGATGTTAAGAGATGAAGCATGTGAGCCAGGCTGATAGATTAATATACCAATATTGATGCTAATGTAATTAATACATGAGAGAACTCACAAACAGAACTGTGTTCTGAATGAATTTAAACATTGATTACTTCTTTGGAAGGTCACCCTCCTCAGATTTTTAGCATTTCCTGGAAATGTATAGAATAATTGTTTCCTAACATAAGAACAAATCATATTTATTTTAACAACACCAATTTCAAAAGCTAGGAAATACGTTTTGATATCAAGCAAAATGTATTTCTCCTAAGACATCACGCTTAGCTTCCAGGCAGCATTTCGTACACCACCTCAGACTATGGAGAAATATACATGTTTCTTTTTTCTTGTATATGGTTTTCCCTCTAGTGAAAATTTTCTTCTAAACACTTTTTTATCAGGATCATCCTTAACATCTTATCTTAGACTCCACTTAAGTATGCCTTGACTTTGATGCAAACAGCTTTACCAAAATTTTCTTATATCCCCTAGTACCTTGTTCTCTCTGTGTATCTGTTTTTCTTTCACACATTTTCCCTTTCTCTATCACTTAATTTCTCTAAATACTTTTTATTTTCATGCCTAGACTAATACCCTAATAAGATTATATTTTAATTTTATACTCCTAAAACAAGCATACATCAACCATATAGAAAAACAGTAAGTATAATAAATGACTGGGATTAATAAATACCATCATTTGATAAATATAAATGTGATAATAAGTACATTATATGTGATTGCTGAAAAGAAATCAAATGACTGATTAATATTTCATGAAACAGGTTAACCATTGTTTATGTACAAATTTTTGGTATTTCTAATGCTTTGTTTTCATAATTTTAATGATGTTATTTATAATGATTTATTTTAGTTACCGGAACAGTATCTAAGTTTGTAATATAACCTTGTATCTATTTCTGATGAACTCCAAGAAATCAATTCCTTGGGATAGAATACTTAGTGTCTGAAATTTTTGCCAGATTATGTTAGAAAGATTAGATAATTATATCGGTAATAGTGTTCATTTATTTTTATTTATGTGTATGTGCATGTGAATCAAGAGCTCATGGAGAACAGAGAATATCAGATCTCCTGAAGTGGGAGGTACAGGTAGGTATGAGTGGCTCCACTGGTTGTTGGGAGCCTAGTAATGGTACTCTGATAGACACTGCTACCTGCTTAAGGATCTTTGCAGTCCCTATTATTTTTCTTGAACTTTTCTTATATTGTAGGTAAGAGTCAATTCTTATTACAAAGATACCATAAAGACTGAATGTGCCATTCATATGTTTTATGCATTAATTATGAATATTTGTCTCTCTTGGTTGGTTATAATCCTTTGCATAGCTATTTTCCAGTATACCTGGTTCATTATGCTACTGGAGTAGTACATAGTTTTAGCAATAATTTTTAATTGCAAATAATTTCCTCACAGAAAGAAATAGTGGATCCTGAGGAGAAAAGCAGGCTGGCGTATGGATAAAAATTATCTTCAAGCTCACTAAAGCACAAAATTGTTAATTTTTTCAGGGGTAATGTTTTTGTAGGTCATCCCATCATACGGGCATCTCCCAAATACTCCAGTGTTGTGTAGTTACTAGGCCGAATTTTCACCAATAACCTCTCCTGGGCTTTCTTCAAGGTGCAAAGTTTCAACTTTCTCTATGACACTTTCATGCCTTCAAAACCAGTACAACCAGGGTGACTCTTATATTATTAAGATTGACTGCCAGCTTGAAGTACAAACTTAGTCATGTCCAGAACACAGCCTCTGTGTGCTGACCTAAAGGAACACTCCCCAAAAGATTTTACCTTTGAAAGCTTCAGGCATTACACTGGCCTGCCCCTGTTACCTGGCAGAACACACTCAGACAGTACTCTGTCCAGCCCAGAGTACCATGAGAACCAGTCTGCATGCAGGTGCAAAGGACCCTTTAAAAGACAGACCACTGCCCCTTATGCTCTCTTATCTCTCACTTTTCTCTCTTATCATTTACTCTCTCTTAACTTGCTTCTCTCTCACCTCACTCTTCTCTCACTCACTCACTCTCTCTATCATGTCTGTCTCCCCCTTTTTGGTCTCCCTCTTCTATAACAAACTATGGATATCTCCATGGCTTGTGCTGTGTCACACTGGTCCTGGTTCCATGCTCATGCTCGTGTTCTACCTTTTTGCTCCCTTCTAATTTGTAATTTCTAATCTTAAGTAAAATAACAACAACCTTAGTGCGGATGTTCTCTTCTTAATCACTACTAAATTCTTTGTTCTAGCTGACCAGTGTCAATTATCCTGGAAAAACAAAGGTTTTATTTCAGTAGTGCTAATCTTTTGTTAATTATGGCTGATTCTTTGGCTGCAGCTAGCCAGAACAAGAGATTCTCAGCTCAAAGTAGATAATGATCCCAATAGAGTCTTAAATCGCAAACTATACAAGCCAGGCCTTCACCATCGGCACTGTTTTCAGCATTCTTATCTTCCAAGTATACTTTCTTACAGAACCTAGTACCACCTGCCAAGGTCTGGTTTGTATCAGTCCTAAGCTACAGGGGCCATCTATTCCAGACTGATGTCTTTGGGGCTGTATTTGGAACCATTCAAATAATCCCTGGGTCCAACTCTGAGTGGGGGAGTGTGGATCAGGGAAGTCCTAGCTACCCAGTGGTGTTAAGGAAGAGACAGAGACATCTTGTCATTTCAGGAGGGTTCTCAGTCAATACAGGAGACCATGGTTAATTCAAGCATCCTCTTAAATATATTTACAAAAGCAGAGGTACTGGTAGAAGACATTTATTTTCATGTATATGACTGACTATGAAACACTTTGTTTAACCCTAGAGATAGATGGTCCTAGGACACTCATGGACACAAGTCCTCGGGCATTCTGTAAAGGCACATCTCACCAGTCTTCAGGCAGGTCCCACTAGCACTCATGATGGGTGTGTAATTTAGGACTATTGTTATGCAAACTAGAAAACATTCTCCACTGTGGCCAGTCCATCTGGAGGTAACCAGCCGCCCACATCTAAAAGACAATAGGAGATTCCAGTTCCTGGAATAGAGCTGGACCCTCCTACATTAATCTCTTATTAATAAATGCCCTACGGGTTGGTTTCAGACTTATCTTGTGGGGGGTGTGGTGTTACCTCAATGAAAGTTCCATGTCTCAAATGACTCTAGCCTGTGTCAAATTGACAAAAAATAGCCAGCACACACGCCTTTAATCCCAGCACTCGGGAGGCAGAGGCAGGAGGATCTCTGTGAGTTCGAGACCAGCCTGGTCTACAAGAGCTAGTTCCAGGACAGCCTTCAAAGCCACAGAGAAACCCTGTCTCGAAAAACCAAAAAAAAAAAAATAGCCAACACTCTGTGAGAGTTTACTGTTGTTTTATGTGTTAATGTTACTTGCCATTTCATGAGCAAGCTACATCCTCAGTGCAGTTTCTTCAAGGTATAAATATGCCTTGACAGTGAATGGTTTAGACTACGTGCAATTGCCAAATTTAGACCCTTACTTCAGCTAACTATGCTAAAGAGTGTGATTAAAATGCCTGTTTCCAGGTCTGAACAATGGCTCAGAAATTAAGAGCATGAACTGCTTTTCTGGAGGATCCAGGTTCAATTCCTAGCACTCACATGGCAGTTCACAAGCATTTATAACTCCAGTTCCAAGGGATCTGATACTTTCTTCTGACCTTCTCAGGCACTACACCTCCATAGGAAACATATATATATATATATATATATATATATATATATATATATATACATATATATGCGGCTAAATACACACATCCATAAAGCTAATCCTTCAAAAATAATCCCTGCTTCTTTATAGAAACATCAAAATGGTAAAACATCCTGTACCAATACAGAATGCCAGTCATGGATACAACAATATTTCAACTTCCATCTGTGTCTACAATAATTGAATTCAAAGGGCTTTCCTGCAGTTCCCCCAAGGAATTTACTCTCTAATCAAGTCTAATTGGTGTTTTCCCATGAGGTGAGAATTAGTCTACACACAGGAAAGTACTTAGAGTGCAGAAAGAGTTTTGAGAGAAAGGAAAGAACTTTTCAAACAAATAAGTAAAGTTTGGGTAAATTTCTATTAGAGTCTTATATAGTTACTATCAACGTAAAGATAATGTTTTCTTATAACATTTCTTAATTTTAAATGTGACATAAAATAAGTATAGTACTAAACTGAAGAAATACCAAGTATCTAAAACCTCATATTAGATTGTTATGTAATCTGTGATTTTTAAAAGTCTGACAAAGGTATTTGAATGTTATGTATTTTAGAGAATTCTTTGTCCATAATCAGTCTCAGTTGCCAGCCTGATACACCTGGGAAGGGAAGAATATCAACTCAGGAATCGCCATTAACAAATTGGCCTGTGGGCATTCTGTGGAACAGTTTCCTATTTGGTTCCCGATGTAGAGAATCCGAGCCCACCGTGGGCAGTCTCAAGCCTAGGGAAGTGAATGTGGGTTGTGTATAAAAGTGCTGAGAAAGCCTGATGAAACTAGCCAGTATGCAATATTGTTCTTCATTGACTTTGCTCCAGTTACTGCCTTCAGGTTCCCACTTTCAGTTCCAACCTACTCTTCCTTTCTCTAAGAAACCTGTAAGACCTGTAAGATGAAATAAACCCTTTCTTCTCCTAGCAGCATTTGGTCAAAGCCAGTAATAAAAAGGAATCGACCAGGCAATGAAACCTAAATGACTGTAGTTTAAACCAAAGGTTTCTTTTTTTTTATTTTAAATTTTATTTTCCAGTTTAAATTTAGATAAGAATCAAGGTTGCTTCACAAGTCAGTTCCAGGTCCCTCTCCCATTCCCTCCCTTCCTCCCGTGCCCTCCCCTCCCCCCCCCGCCCCCCCCCAGTTATCCTCTCATTTCTCCAGGGAGGGTGAGGCCCTCCATGGGGGTGTCCATAGTGTGTCATTTCATATAGGGCAGGGCCTAGACCCTTTCCCAAGAGTTCTGGGTGAGAGTGCACCTCACATTGTTCTATTGGAATCCAAAGTCCATGTGTATACTTGGGATGGGTACTGATCTGCTGCCCAAGGCTCAATAGATTCCCTAGGCCTCTTCACTGACACCCAGATTCAGGGGGTCTTGATCAGTCCCATGCTGGCTTCCCAGGCTAATGCCTGGGATTCAAGAGTTAACCTTTGTCTGGTCAGCTGTTTCTGGGGGTTAAACCAGCCCAGTCTTAATCCCTTTGATCCTCAGTCCTCCCTCTCTGTTACTGGATTTCTTGAGTTCAGCTCAGTACTTAACCAAGGGAGTCTGCCTCTTCTTCGATCAGCCACTAAATAAAGTTTCTGTTTCCCAGACTCTCTGGCCATAGGATTGTAGGCTGGCACTCCCCAGATCTATGTCTATAATCCATATATGAGAGAGTACATGCCATGTTTCTCTTTTTGTGACTGGGTTACCTCACTCAGGATGGTTTCTTCTAGTGTCATCCATTTGCCTGCGAATCTCATGATTCCATTATTTTTTTCTGCTGAATAGTACTCCATTGTGTAGATGTACCACATTTTCTCTATCCACTCTTCGGGTGAGGGACATCTAGGTTGCTTCCACGTTCTGGCAATTACAACTAAAGCTGCTATGAACATAGTGGAACAGACATCTTTGTTGTATGAATGGGCATCTTTTGGATATATGCCTAAAAGTGGAGTTGCTGGGTCTTGTGGTAGGTTTATTCCCATTTTTCTGAGGAATCTCCACACTGATTTCCAAAGTGGCTGAACCAGTTGGCACTCCCACCAGCAATGGAGGAGTGTCCCCCTTTCACCACATCCTCTCCAGCATAAATTGTCATTGGTGTTTTTGATTTTAGCCATTCTGACAGGAGTGATATGGTATCTGAGAGTTGTTTTGATTTGCATTTCCCGGATGGCTAAGGATGTTGAGCACTTTCTCAAGTGCCTCTCAGCCATTTTAGACTCCTCTATTGAAAACTCTCTATTTAGTTCTGCAGCCCACTTTTTAATAGGGTCCTTTGGTGTTTTGGAGACTTGCTTCTTGAGTTGTTTGTAAATTTTGGAGATCAACCCTCTGTCAGATGTGGGATTAGTGAATATTTTTTCCCATTCTGTGGGCTGCCTTTTTGTCTTGCTGACTGTGTCCTTTGCCTTACAGAAGCTTCTCAGTTTCAGTAGGTCCCATTTATTAATTGTTGATATTACTGCCTGTGCTACTGGTGTTATGTTCAGGAAGCTGTCTCCTGTACCAATTCGTTCAAGGGTACCACCCACTTTCTCTTCTAAGAGGTTCAGTGTGGCTGGATTTATGTTGAGGTCTTTGATCCATTTGGACTTAAGTTTTGTGCATGGCGATAGACATGGATCGATCTGCATTCTTCTACATGCCAGTCTCCAATTATGCCAGCACCATTTGTTGAAGATGCTTTCTTTATTCCATTGTATATTTTTAGCTTCTTTGTCAAAGATCAGATGTTCGTACGTGTGTGGATTAATACCCGGGTTTTCAATTCGATTCCATTGGTCTACCTGTCTATTTTTGTGCCAATACCAAGCTGTTTTCAGGACTATAGCTCTATAATAGAGCTTGAGGTCAGGGATGGTGATGCCTCCGGACGTTGCCTTGTTGAACAGGGTTGTTTTGGCTATCCTGGGTCTTTTGTTTTTCCATACAAAATTGATTATTGTTCTTTCAAGGTCTGTGAAGAACTGTGCTGGGATTTTAATGGGGATTGCATTGAATCTGTAGATTGCTTTTGGCAGGATTGCCATTTTTACTACATTGATCCTACCTATCCAAGAGCATGGGAGATCTTTCCATTTTCTGAGGTCTTCTTTAATTTCTTTCTTTAAAGATTCAAAGTTCTTACGATACAGGTCTTTCACTTGTTTGGTTAGCGTTACCCCAAGGTATTTTATGTTGTTTGTGGCAATTGTAAAGGGTGATGTTTCTCTGATTTCTCTTTCAGCCCTTTTATCATCTGTATATAGTAGGGCTACTGATTTTCTTGAGTTGATCTTGTAGCCTGCCACTTTGCTGAAGGTGTTAATCAGCTGTAAGAGTTCCCTGGTAGAGTTCTTTGGGTCATTGATGTAAACTATCATATCGTCTGCAAACAGTGAAAGTTTGACCTCTTCCTTCCCAATTTGAACCCCCTTGATCCCCCTTTGTTGTCGTATGGCAATGGCTAGGACTTCAAGTACCATGTTGAAAAGGTATGGAGAGAGTGGGCAGCCTTGTTTTTTTCCTGATTTTAGAGGAATTGCATTGAGTTTCTGTCCATTTAGTTTGATGTTGGCTGTTGGTTTACTGTATATAGCTTTTATTATGTTTAAGTATGTCCCTGTTATCCCAGATCTCTCCAAGACCTTTATCATGAAGGGGTGTTGGATTTTGTCAAAGGCTTTTTCAGCATCTAGTGAGATGATCATGTGATTTTTGTTTTTCAGCTTATTTATATGGTGGATTACGTTGATGGATTTTTGTATGTTGAACCATCCCTGCATTCTTGGGATGAAACCTACTTGATCGTGGTGAATGATTGTTTTGATGTGTTCTTGGATCCGATTTGCCAGTATTTTATTGAGTATTTTTGCATCAATGTTCATGAGGGATATTGGTCTGAAGTTCTCTTTCTTAGTTGTATCTTTGTGTGGCTTGGGGATCAAGGTTATTGAAGCCTCATAGAAAGAGTTTGGCAAAGACCCTTCTGCTTCTATTGTGTGGAACACTTTGAGAAGAATTGGTATAAGCTGTTCTTTGAATTTCTGGTAGAATTCTGCACTGAGGCCATCTGGACCTGGGCTTTTTTTTTGTTGGGAGACTTTTGATGACAGCTTATATTTCCATAGGGGTTATAGGTCTATTTAAATTGCTTATCTATTCTTGATTTAGTTTTGGCAATTGATAGCTGTCCAGAGGTTTCTTATGTCTAGTGTTCAGAAACATTGAAGTCTACATCACACATTTTCTGTATAGTGCTGTGTACTTTAAGAAGAGACAATATTATGTAACTGAAGATATTTTTAAACAATCAACTTGAGGAGTACATAGTGAGTCCTAATATTTTTATCACTGCCACCCATTTATGG
This sequence comes from Mesocricetus auratus, assembly GCF_017639785.1. Lineage (NCBI taxonomy): Eukaryota > Metazoa > Chordata > Mammalia > Rodentia > Cricetidae > Mesocricetus > Mesocricetus auratus. Next base: position 141,984,856 of record NW_024429266.1, on the reverse strand, counting down.
TAGATACAAAAATATATACAAATGTGTTGTATATTGAATACTTCATGCTCTACTTGATTAATAATATTTGTTAATTAATTCACCAATTCCAGGCGAATACTCTGAAATCAGTTGATTGGTTATTCTTTATTAATACATCTATAGTTTCATTAATTAAAATGGTTATTTAAAATATACAGTTAAAGACAATTATTTAAATTGTTTTGCTAATGATGTTTCTAAGGGACTTTTTGATTTCTGTAATGACTATTTTACTTTTGTAAACAATGGTTAATCAATTAACACTCCAGAACCCATAACTGTGTACTAGTTATCAACATTGGGGTGAGTGTAAAATAATGTTGCTCATTATTAAAATTCTATATCAAATTGAAATGTTTTATCTCTGTGTTTTATATTTTCATAATTAATTTATCGTTTTAAAGGTTTTCTTTTCTTTGTGTTGGAGACATTTTTTGAGGTTCTTAGAAATGGATTCAATATAAGGCCTAAGTAATAAAAGAAACCGCTGCCGATTGGGAGTTTATGTCAGCAAAGTATTTCATAAAATGTGTCAAAGGTCACAGGAAGAGAAGATTCAAGGGTAAAGCAAAGGGCATGATGGATCAGAGAAGGCAATATGGAATTATGTAACAGGATTTTCAAGGGGGAATATAGTAAGATAAAAAAGAAAACTCCATACTCAAATATTTTTAATATTAACTCACCTGGGACTGAATGAAGTCAATTTGTTTTAGACTGCTTAGAGCCTTAGACCTATTGACTGTTTTTCACAACAGGCTTGTGGCTGGGGAGATAAGAGATTGAATTTTCCAGAGAGAAAACTATAGCCATTACCAGTACCAAACAGCACAGCTTTTTAACACCTTGGTGAATCTCCAAACAGTGTTTGCCTTTTCAAATTTATGTTAATAATAATAACAATATATTGTTGGGATTATGGCTATTATATGACTTTTCTGAAATGAGAGACAGACTTTACTGTCTTCTTCTCATTCTTTTTTACCTTATATTTCCATTTTTTTATTACAGATATTGAATTTATGCTGATTCTATTGTATTAGCAATCTTGATAGGCTGCTTCAAATGCTGCCATGGGCCATGTCTGGGTCCATGTACAAACAGCAACCAGGATCTGGGCTGATGTCCATGGTTTCTGGTACCACAAGGAAGTCATAGGAATTAGGCATGTCCAAGAGTCATCCTGACCCAGTCCTGCCACTCACTGACCTTGTGATGTCTGGTCCTGCCCCCTGCTGGACACTGAAGCAGGAGACCATGGAAGAAATGAACCCAGCATTGGGGAGAGATGTGAGAGCTGTCCCTGCTTGCATGGGCCTAAGAGAACTGACTCTGTCCCTTGCCTGAGGGGTTGGTCCCAATGGCCTGTACTGACCAGCTCATCTACCACCAGACCCAAATTCTGGGCCTTGGGTTGGCCCACCCTAACAGCTACCCCATATATGACCTGCTGGAGAGCAAACGATAGCTGTTTCTGCTGAACAACAACTATAGAACAGCCATGACTCAGACCAACAGCAGGATATCTGAGAGGAATTTCAATGAGGGCACATTAAGGATGCTGTATTAGATACCAGAGACCTTGAACCAGACCAATGTCTCATTGCAGTGAACATTCTGTGGTTGGGACTGATTGGATAAGGGGGTATTTGTGACACACCACAGTTCCTGATGTCACTAGGATGAATGAACAAATGTTGGAAAGATAGAAGATCTGTGTTGTTTTGTTTTTAATTAAATTTTTGGGATGGAATGATCCAAGGGGAGTGGCAGATATAGAGGGACTGGGAGGTTAGCAGGATTGTGGTGCATTAAGTGTAATTTTCAAAGAATCAATAGAGACTTATGTATAAAAACTTAGAAAACAACAAAAATGTGAAATTTATATCTTTAAATAAGTATCATGAACAGTGAAATGAAATATTTTAAAATTATGTTACATCCTAACTTTGCTATATTATAGTTTGAAATATATAGTCTAAATAAATATAGAGTGCAAACATGTAGATATATATTACATATAACAGAAGTACTGTTGTTTTTATTTAGTTCTAATTAGAAATAACTTCAGGTTTGGTGAACTGTGTTTCATGGTAAAATATGTGTTATGAAATCATGTAGTATTCCTCTGGTTAGAGAAGGATGCATTCAGTAAAGGCCTTGTGAACTCGCCAAACAGCATTTGATAAACATTGATCATGAATCATAACTAATGTGGTTTTCAATTAAATTTTGAGTATTAAAAGCCATTCCCCAACAGTCTTTCACACACACTGCCTAAAGCAAAGAATGCTGAACTAAGTCAACATTTATACCTAAAAAATAAATTCTCTCTCTCTCTCTCTCTCTCTCTCTCTCTCTCTCTCTCTCTCTCTGTCTCTCTCTCTCTCTCTCTCTCTCTCTCTCTCTCTCTCTCTCTCTCTCTGTATATGTGTATGTTTATGTTGTTAGGTATTTGTCTATGAAAGTTATTCGTATATGTGAATGTAGTTTTAGTTTGAGTCACATTTTCCCTTAATTGTTACTAAAAAATTACTTAATATATTTTAGTAATAATGAAATAATGGAAAACATTTAAAGTACCCTGTTGTGTTTACTTTTCAAGTTAGAAAGCAACAATACAGAACAAATATATTTTACTGAATCAAATAAATTCCACAATTGCCATATTATTACATGGAAAATTATAGATTAATGATATCTATCTGGAAGGGCATGCCATTTAATCTTGGGAGCTTGTAATACCATTCTGCTGTCTACTCCATCAGAAAGCAGAACCAACAGTGGTTTCTGGAAATTGATTCCCTGATAGAGGAAAAATCAGCTTTTGAAAACAGCAGTTTGTCCGTGAGACAACATAGAGAGAAGCTTACTTCTCCACCTGGTTAGTGAAGCCCCATCTATCACAATTTCAGCCAGAAAAAAAAGAAAAAGAAAAAGAAGTATTGTTACCCAAGCATGATTAGAAATGGCGCTGTCTGTCCTGTCTTTCAGGGAATTACTTTGCAATTCCTCTTGCCAGGCATGTTTGTTATGGCTCCCTCTGAGTCTCTAAGATTGCAAAGTCACATGTCCAATCTGTACTGTAGTTTGCTTGGCTTTGCTGACCTGACCACATTGAGATGTGGCCACCAAGTACAATCAAGGACTCCAAGTGTTGCTCCTTGTGCCATGTTTAAGATAGATCTATCAGGATCCAGGACTCTGCCTCCTAACATGCAATAAATACACCTAGATCTGTGTGAATGCCACATGTGGGCATTTTAATGTAATTGGCTCCCATAAGCTCATAGTGAGTGGCACTATTCAGAGGTGTGGCTTTGTTGGAGTAGATATGGCTTTGTTGGAGAAAGCGTCACTGTGTGGGGTGGGCTTTGAGATTTCTTATGCTTAAGATACTGCCCAGTGGCCGGGCGTTGGTGGCGCACGCCTTTAATCCCAGCACTCGGGAGGCAGAGGCAGGCAGATCTCTGTGAGTTCGAGGCCAGCCTGGTCTACAAGAGCTAGTTCCAGGACAGCCTCCAAAGCCACAGAGAAACCCTGTCTCGAAAAACCAAAAAAAAAAAAAAAAAAGATACTGCCCAGTGTGGTCGTCCACTTCCTGCTGCCTTCTGACCAAGAAGTAGCCAGCACCATGTCTGCTTGCATGGTGCCATGCTCCCCATAATGATGATAATGAACTTAATCTCTGACACTATAAGTGAGCCACCCCAATTAAATGTTTTCCTTATAAACATTACCCCGGTCTTGGTGTTTCTTCACAATAATAGTAACCCTAAGACACCAACATTGCCTTTCCTACAAATATTTCCTGTAAGCCCCCCCCCACACACACAAACTGCAGGATAGCTTGCTTCTAGCATGATTGATTATTTTGCACAAATGTTAACTCCAGGGTTGAGAACTGCATTCTTTTTATATTTCTATCTCTTCATTGTGGCAATGGGTATAATGCCAACTTTCTTAAAGAGCTGGGCTGTAATCTCATATAAGGTAGTGTTGCTGAATCAGAGCACTGTGAAAAAGAAAGACAACAATAGGTGGGAGAGGGAGCTGGGCCTGACATGTGAAACATTCACATTTCTAATTTAAATGAAAACATATATTGAGAAAAAACTACAAAAGAAAAACCTAAACTGTGACAGAGCTGCATGCTGAGCAAAGTAAAAAAAATAAAGAATCTATTTTATTATATGTGTTTGTGTGAGAGTATGTGCACACTTGTGTGTGGGTACCTATGGGGCCAGAAGATGGAGTCTGATCCCCTGAGACTGGAGTTACAAGAATGTATAGGTCACTCAAGGTGCTTGTTTATAAAGTAACTCAGGTACAATGCAAGAGTATCAAGTCTTCTTATCTCAGAGTCATCTCCTGTGCTTCTATATTAATTGATATCTAGATATATAAAGATAAAAAGGAAAAGAAATTCAAGATCAAAAGTACAATGAATCCAAAGAGTTTCTGACAGTGTCTTGCTGCACTACAACTCATATTCTGATCACATTCCATGCAATGACACTGAGCTTAGGTTCCAGGCGTTTACATTTTGGACTGTAGTGCTTTTGCTATGATAGAAAATATGTTTCATTATGGAAAACACTACTGGCATTCCTCAGCTTGTATGTATATTAGTACTTCTTTGGGTTTGACTATATGTCAATGTTTTGCCTTTATAAACTACTGTTTGAGACTTGCTGACTTGAGTTTCTTAACAACATCATTGAGTGAATGTTGGCTTAGAATTAGGACATAATTTCCAAGAATTTCTGAAATGACCTACACTTATTTCTGCCATTTTATACCAAGTCATTTCGAAAAGTAGCATTGTCAGCAGCAGCAGTTATGAAATCAAAATATTGATCAACTCTGAAAAATGTTGAGGATGCCATATGTCCTGCAGTGCCAAATATCCAGTCAGAATTTAACTATGTAAAAATAAATAGGCTCTTACATCTCATTGGTATGTAAACATGGTTTTGTCTATAATGATTTGTAAAATTTTATATATACTAAATAACTGTTTTGAAATAAATTTGTAATATTACGAGTAAATATTTGATTTGTGTACTTACTTTATATGCATAAACAAACATAGCTTTGTAAAAATTCAAGATGCATGATCTGAAACACACTAAGTATCCTAAGATATTGGACAATTGGACTCATAAGCAGGACTCCATGCCTGCTACCAATACTAATGTCCTGGTTCAATCCCTGTGACCCATGTGGTGGAATGAGAAACTTGACTCTCAAAAATTGTCCCAGTCCTCCACATGTGCATCATGGGACTGGCCTCACCACCCCAAAATAATTATAATAAATAAATGGATAATAGATGCATTTATTGAGGAGTGGTCCTCAAAACTGTACCTTCAGCATTTTCCAGGGTCCTAATTAATCCTACTCTGGCCAGTGAGGAATTTCGGCTACCACGTTCCCACACTGTGATGGACCCTAAAAAGCGAGGGGATACAGCCTGAGAAAGCTGACTCACCATATTTTCTTAGCAATCTTGTATATTTACTTGATAGTGATGACTGTCAGAACTTGGGATGGAAGCACACTGTGCTCCAAAACCAAGATGTAATTTGAAAGCCCAAGTGCTATAAGCTATACGACACACACCTAATCAGAAATAGGGCTGTGGGAGAGAAACTGAGATTAGAGGAGACGCTCACTAGCAGAAACAGGTGAAAATTTCTTAGATTACCCATCTCCCCATGTTTCCTCACAAATCCTTGCCTCGGGATCTGGAGATTTGGAAACACAAACAAGTCACTAACACTTTCCTTACAGCTTCCTTTACAAGCTGCTGTGATTTCTGTGCTCGGGAGAACTGAAGTGGAGTACACAGTATACAGTATGGTACAGGCAGGTTGGAAGCAACAGTGAAGAACTGTCTTCACACCGATTTTAAATGAAACAGGATTTGGATGTTTTCCTGGTACTGAATTTAAGTTAAGGAAAACAAAGAAATGTTAGTTTTCAAAAAATGGCCATTGAATTCTACATTGATTGTACAGTGGATAGTCTACAATGAGGTTTATCTTCAACTTACAAACTTAATAGGTTTTCATATCAACTTAACAATGTTCCCTTTTCCCCAAATTCTTATCTTTCCTATGAAAAAGAAAGAGGCTTACAGAAGATAAAAAAGACAAACAAACAAAAAACCCAAACCAAAACAACAAAATCTTGCCTAAGGATAGAACTAATTAGAAATGAGAACTGACTTCAAAGTCAGCTCTCAATATCTACATCATACCTACTAAAATTCCTGGTGATGATTAAAAAACAATAACATATCGCATGCTAATCAAAATTGGGAAAAGAATAAATGCCAACCATAAACAAATATTTACAGAGCCTATATTTATTCCCAAAGATTAAAATTTTAATGACTTATGGTATATGAACAAACAGAAAACATACTACAGATATAAAATTATATGTAAGCTATGGTGTGTGTGTGTATTATGTAAAACAAAAACAGTAGAGTGATAGAGAAACATAACACATGGCAATCCAAGACTTCTGTTTTATTGAAACATCTGCATGGTGATTTCCAAATGTTGAGATATTGAACTAACTCAGTCATTCCATTCTTCACACTGTATTCAAAGCTGATCATCAAAAAAGTAATAAAAACGTGTGAATAAAAACATTCTTCAAAACAAATTCTTCAGCCAGGCAGTGGAGGCTCATGTCTTTAATCCCAGCACTCAGGAGGTAGAGGCAGACAGATCTCTGTGAGTTCCAGGTCAGACTGTTCTAAGAGCTAGTTCCATGACAGCTGTGACTGCTACACAGATCAACTGTCTTGAAAAAAAATCTTCAAGTGCTGGAGAAATGGATCAGCAGTTCAGAGTTTGCAGTGCTCTGGCAGAGGTTCCAATCAGCACCCATCACTGGAAGCTCATATCCACCGATGGCATTAGCTCCATAGTGTCTGATATTTCTAGCCTCCACCAGAGCCTATAGTTAGATGTAAATACACACATACAGATACAAATACACACATGTAGTAAAAAAAAGGAAATCTCTAAAAATACTTCACATTAATCTACATAAATGATGTAAGTATCAAAGCAGACATTAAGTGTTACTGCATATATGTGTATGTGTGTGTGTGTGTGTGTGTGTAAATGCAACAGAAAGTAGAATTATCTTGTATAAGGTTATGAATCTGGTGTCATTCTAAAATGGAAACACAGATTAAAACATACTTCCTATAAGGAGTTGAATACTGATTATTTCTGAGGATGGAAGGCACAGTTAATTAGGATTATTTATGATTATTTTCTCTTCCTATGATTTTTTACTGTCTTCGTAATACACATGATATGTTACAGTAAAACAAATAAAATATAACTTTCAAACTTTTTCTAAAAACTGTGATAAAACGAATGCAGATATTTATAAAGAGCACTTGCATGGTAAGTTTTGAGGTAAGATTTTTCCCTACTGAGCAACAAACATGGGGGTCGTTGCTGTCCTTTGCTTTATCCACAGTCAACAAGACTACAATCAATAACTTCTCATTGAAGGAATACTAAAGCCTGTGCAGGATGTGTGCTGCCTGATAAACAACATCTTTTACAGTGAGACACAAGAAGAAAAAAATATAGAGACAGAAACAAAAATGTTACCAGTCCCGGGGATGTCCAAGGAATATATTACAAAATTTCAATTGATTAATAACTTTTGTCCATAATCTTTTCAGGTTAGTAAAAAGAGGAATCTTTTTTCGATATTTTTGAACAGTATGGAAGTGTCTCAAAAACCAACTTGAAAAAATTAAAATTTCCCAAATAAAAGAGGTAGTGCTATGCAAAACAAATAGAAACTATGCCTAAATTTAAAAGAATGTTGGTTTCAATGACAGTTTGTGCTGGAGAGGATGTGGAGAAAGGAGTACACTCCTCCACTGCTGGTGGGAGTGCCAACTCATGCAGCCACTATGGAAATCAGTATGGAGATTCCTTAGGACAAAGGGACTCAGTCTGCCACAAGACCCAGCAATTCAACTCTTAGGCATATACCCAAAAGATGCCCATCACACAATAAGGATGTCCGTTCCACTATGTTCATAACAGCATTATATGTATAATAGCTAGATGCTGGAAACAACCTAGATGCCACACAACTGAAGAGTGCATAGAGAAAATGTGGTACATTTACAAAATGGAGTACTACTCAGTGAAAAAAAAAACAATGGAATCTTGAAATTTGCAGGCAGATGGATGGCACTAGAGGAAACCATCCTGAGTGAGGTAATCCAGTCACAAAAAGACAAACATGGTATGTACTCACTCATATATGGATTTTAGATATATATCAGGGAGTGTCAGCCTACAATCCCAGTGCCAGTGACTCTGGGAAACAGGGAGGTTCCCAAGAGAGATGCATGATACCCCAGAGAAGTAGAATGAGCAAAGATCTCCCAAAGAGGATTGGGAACATCGGGGGAGAGTAGCGGGAACCAGGAAAAAGAGAGCAGGATAAGAGGAGGGGAGAAGGCATGGGGGAGCAGGAAGGTTGATTTGCTGTAAGAATAGAGGAGAGCATGATGAGAGATACTATAATAGATCGAGTCATTATAGGCTTGAGGAGAGAGCTGACACTAGTGAGATCTCCAGAGATCTACAAGGATAACACCAACTGGCAAACTAAGCAATAATGGAGAGACTACATTAATAGCCCCTCCTTAATGATAAGGTTGATGACTGCCTTATGTGCCATCCTAGAACCTTCATCCTGTGAATTATGGAAGCAGAGACAGATACCCACAGCTAATCACTGAACTGAAATCCTGGAACCCAGTGACAGAGATGGAGGAGTGATGAGCAAGGGGTCAAGACTGTGCTGGTGAAACACACAAAGACAGCTGACCAGATGAGGGGATGCTTTTGAACCCCAGACTGATGGCAGAGAGGCCCACAGGGGACTAATCCAGATTCCATGAATGTAGTGTCAGTGAGGAGTCCACAGAAATCACTGGGGCCTTGGATAGTAGATCAGTGTTTACCATGGAGTATGAATGATCTTTGGGAGCATATTCTAAATAGAGGGATGCTCTCTCAGCCTGGACACATGGGGAAGGGCCTAGGTCCTGCCCTAGATGAAATGACAGAGTCTGGAGATCCCCTCAAGGAGGGCCTCACCCTCCCTGGGGAATGATGTGGAGATTGGGTGGGGGGCTGGAAGGGCTGGTTGAGGGACAAGGAAGGAGGGGTGAGAGAGGAAGCTGGGATTGACATGTGAAGCATTCATGATTCTCATTAACAAAAAAACATATATTGAGGAAAATAAAGAAAGGAAAGGCAAGGAACAGAAAGTGAAGGGAAGAAAAGTATAAGAAAGGGAAGAAAAAGAAAGGAAAAAAAAGAATGTTGGTTTCAGTTATTTACTTAGAGACAGGGTCTCATTATGTAATACTCCCTGGAATAGAACTTGATATGTACATGAAACTAGTCTTAAATTGAGAGATCTACCTGTTCCACCTTCCTCTGAGAGTCCTGTAATTAAAGGGAAGCCCAACACATCTGGTTGAATATAACTTTCTCATCAAAATTAAACTGAAAGTCATTGAATTAAATCTATAAATTCCACGAAAAATACAATAAAAACAAAGCTTGAGAAAGGTAACTTGAAATCCGTTAGATATTTTAAATTGTAATATGTTCCCTATAATATAAGAAAGGACATTTACTTTGTACCAACTCTGATGCATTTGGTAATGATTATGCATTCTGTGAGAGGGCACAGAGAATGAGGGCACTTAGTGCCAAGTTTGACAGTCTGAGTTCATTACCTAGGACCCAGGATTCACATGGTAGAAGGACATAACCAAACCATGCAAGTTGTCCTCTGAGTGCATGTGTGTACTATGGTACATATACAAAACACACACACAAACACACACACACACACACACACACAAAGAAATCAATTTTGTGAGCAGTAATACTTGACCATATAAGTAAAAAATATTTCTGAGAATTTACCATTAATATCGAGATTGAGAAATGTACACATTCGGGGTTTTAATGAGAAACTAGAAGAATATGTTCTCTCATAAATGTCAATTTATCTACGATTAAAGTTTTCATATTTCTACTTTGCATTGTTTACTTTATTATTAAAACTTAGCAAGTGACTGACATGTTGTCCCATCCTGTAGACCTGAGTTTAATTCTTAGACCTACATTATAGAAGAAGAGAACTGACTCCTGCAAGTTGTCCTTTGATTTTTGATAATCCCAACATGGCATTTACCACCTTCCACAGTACATGTGTAAAGAGAAGCTTTTTCCTTGTGAGAAGCCTTCCCGCCAGCCTGGTTCTAGAGCCGCATCAGTCCCAAATAAACACACAGGACGCTATATTAATTATAAAGCTGTTGGCCTTGCTTGTTTCTTACTGGCTAGCTCTGACTTAAGTATGTACCCCATAATTGTTAATCTGAGTATTTCTCTTACCATAGAATAGTTCCAGGCTTCCTACCCGATGGCCTTACATCTTGGCTCTCCATATGTTTCTCCTACCCAGAGTCCTTCTGGTCTCCTAGTACCTCCTATCTTGATTCCCTATTGGCCAGACAGGGCTTTATTGACAAATGCATAGGATTTCCCCCAACATACATGAATACATGTCTTAATATATTTTAAAGGTCAATAAGAATTCCTGTGATTGCTCATCTGTGCAACTATTTGCTAGTAATACAACAAAATGAAGTACGAATGTAGTGTGGATTGAATGTGGAGGAAAATAAGACACATGTTGCTCAAGAGAATAAAGTGAAGCAAATCAGCAGATTCAATGTGAGCTTTTGTTAAAATGGCTGGTTACAAAGACAAAAAAGTGTAAACATAACATTCCTAGAACCTATAAATAAGCATTTAGAAAATGAAATCAGTAAGATTAACAAATAAACATATTCAGTCTCTCCTAAGAACTACTAGCATTGTAGTCACAAGAGCACTGGCAATGAAACCAAAGACCTACTGTATGTGACATGTTTAAAAGTAATAGAATAAAAATGTCTTAAGATGGCTATACAAAATGATCTGACATAGGGGTTTATTGTTTATATAATTAATCTATATTTGGAATGAAAATTTGAATGTACAATACTTGCTTTTACATTAGATTTTTTCCTCAATTTATATTTTTATTTAAATTAGAAATATGAATGCTTCATATGTCAATCCCAGCTCCCTCTCCCACACCTCCTTCCTTGTCCCTCCACCAGCCTCTCTCTAGCCCCCTACCCAATCCCCATATCATTCCCCAAGGAGAGTGAGGCCCTCCTTGGGGGGATCTCCAGAGTCTGTCATTTCTTTCAGGGCAGGACCTAGACCCTTCTCCATGTGTCCAGGCTGAGAGAGCATCCCTCTATGTGGAATGGGCTCCCACAGTTCAATCGTCCACCATGGTAAACACTGATCTACTACCCAGTGCCACAGAGATTTCTGTGGCCTCCTCGCTCACACTACATTCATGGAGTTTGGATCAGTCCCCTGCTGGTCTCTCTGCCATCAGTCTGGGATTCAAGAGCTCCCCCTTGTCCGGTCAGGTGTCTTTGTGTTTCACCAGCACGGTTTTGACACTTTGCTCATCATTCCTCCATCTCTGTCACTGAGTTCCAGGAGTTCAGTTCAGTGATTAGCTGCAGGTGTCTGTGTTTCCATCATTCACAGGATGAAGGTTCTAGGATGGCATATAAGGTAGTCATCAACTTTATCATCAAGGAGGGGCTATTAATGTAGTTTCTCCATTATTGCTTAGTTTGCCAGTTGGTGTTATCCTTGTAGATCTCTGGAGATCTCACTAGTGTCAGCTTTCTCCTCAAGCCCATAATGACTCAATCTATTATAGTATCTCTCATCATGCTCTCCTCTATTCTTACAGCAAATCAACCTTCCTGCACCCCTATGCCTTCTTCTCCTGCCATCTTACCCTGCTCTCTTTTTCCTGGTTCCCTCTCCTCTACCCCGATGGTCCCAATCCTCTTTGGGAAATCTTCGTTCATTCTACTTCTCTGGGGCATCATGCATCTCACTTGGGAACCTCCCTTTTTCCCAGACTCACTGGCACTGGGATTGTAGGCTGACACTCCCCTGATCTATATCTAAAATTCATATATGAGTGAGTACATACCATGTTTATCTTTTTGTAACTGGATTACCTCACTCAGGATGGTTTCTTCTAGTGCCAACCATTTGCCTGCAAATTTCAGGATTCCATTTTTTTCTGCTGAGTAGTACTCCATCCACTCTTTAGTTGTGGCACATCTAAGTTGCCTCCAGGATCTAGCTATTACATATAATGCTGCTATGAACATAGTGGAACAGAAATCCTTGTTGTGTGAATGGCATCTTTTGGGTATATGCGTAAGGGTGGAATTGCTAGGTCTTGTGGTAGACTTTGTCCCATTTTCCTATGGAATCCATACTGATTTCCAAAGTGGCTGTACAAGTTTTCACTCCTATCAGCAATGTGTGAGTGTTCTCCTCTCTCCCTCTCTTTCCAATGCACAAACTGTCATTGTTTTTTTTTATTTTAGCCATTATAACAGGAGTAAGATGATATCCCAGAGTTGTTTTGATTTGCATTTCCCTAATTGCTAAGGATTTTGAACACTTTCTTAAGTGTCTCTCAGACATTTTATACTCCTCTATTGAGAATTCTCTGTTTAGTTCAGTCCTCCACTTTTTAATTGGATTCTTTGGTTTTTTGGAGACTTGCTTCTTGTGTTCTATTTAAATTTTGGAGATCAGCCCTCTGTCAGATGTGTGGGAAATGAATACCTTTTCCCAATCTTTTAGCTGCCTTTTTGTCTTGTTGATTGTGTCCTTTGCCTTACAGAAGCTTCTCAGTTTCAGAAGGTCGCATTTATTAATTGTCAATCTCAGTGTTTTTGCTACTGCTGTTGTGTTCAGGAAGCAGTATCCTTTACCAATTCATTCAAGGTTACCTCCCACTTTCTCTTCTAACAGGTTCAGTGTGACTGGCTTTATGTTGTGGTCTTTGATCCATTTAGACTGAATTTTTGTGAGTGACAATAGACATGTATCTATCTGCAGTCTTCTACATACCAATACCCAGTTATGCCAGCATCATTTGTTGAAGATGCTATCTTTTTTCTATTGTATAATTATAACTTCTTTGTTGAAAATCAGGTGTTCAAAGTTTGTGGGATAATCTTAGTGTTTTCAATTAGATTCCATTGGCCTATCTGTCTACTTTTGTGCCAATACAAAACTATTTTCAGGATTATAGCACTATATTAGAGCTTGAAGTCAGGGATGGTGATGCCTCCAGACGTTGCTTTGTTGAGCAGTTTTATCTTGCCTATCCTGGGTTTTTTGTTTTTCCATATTAACTTGAGAATTGTTCTTTTAAAGTCTGTTAAGAATTGTGTTGGGATTTTGATTGGGATGATATTGAGTCTGTAGATTGTTTTTGGAAGGATTGCAATTTTTACTACATTGATCCTACCTTTCCAAGAGCATGGAAGATATTTCCATTTTCTGGTGTCTTCTTTAATTTCTTTCTTTAAAGACTCAAAGATCTTGTGATACAAGTCTTTCACTTATTTGGTTAGCATTACCCCAAGGTTTTTTATGTTGTTTATGGCAATTGGTAATGGCTGATGTTTCTCTGATTTCTTTCTTGGCCCTTTTATTGTCTGTATATATTAGGGCTACTAATTTTCTTGAGTTGATTTTGTATCCTGCCACTTTGCAGGTGTTTGTCATCTGTAATAGTTCCCTGGTAGAGTTTTTTGTGTCACTTATGTAAACTATCACATCATATCATCCGCAAATAGTGAAAGTTTTACGTCTTCCTTTCCAATTTGTATCAACCTTGATCTCCTTTTGTTGTCTTATTGCTCTGGCTAGAACTTCCAGTACAATATTGAAGAGGTGTGTAGAGAGAGGACAGCCTTGTCTTGTTTATAATTTTACAGGAATTGTCTTGAGTTTGATGTTGGCTGTTGGTTTGCTATATATAGCTTTTGTGATGTTTAGGTATGTTCCTGCTTTCCCATATCTCTCCAATACCTTCATCATGAAGGGGTGTTAGATTTTGTCACAGGCTTTTTCAGCATCCAGTGAGATGATCATATGATTTTTGTTTCTCAGCTTGTTTATATGGTGGATTACCTTGATGGATTTTCATATGTTGAACCAACCCTGCATCCCTGGAATAAGTCCTATTTGATCATGGTGGATGAGTTTTCTGAAGTGTTCTTGGATCCAATTTGTCAGTGTTTTATTGAGTAATTTTGCATCATTGTTCATAAGGGATATTGGTCTGAAGTTCTCTTTCTTAGTTGTCATTGTGTGGCTTGCGTATCAAGGTTATTGAAGCCTTGTAGAAAGAGTTTGGCAAAGACCCTTCTGCTTCTATTGCATGGAATACTTTGAGACGAATTGGTGTAAACTGTTCTTTGAATTTCTGGTAGAATTCTGCACTGAGGCCAACTGGCCCTGGGCTTTTTTGTTTGTTTGTTTGTTTGTTTGGGAGACCTTTGATGACTGCTTCTATTTCCCTATTTCCTTCAGGGTTATATGTCTATTTAAATGGCTTATCTGTTCTTGATTTAATTTTGGCAAGTAATATCTATCCAGAAAATTGTCCATTTCCTTTAGATTTTCAAATTGTGAGGAGTACAGGTTTTCAAAGTATGACTTGATGATTTTCTGGATTCCCTCAGTGTCCATTGTTATCTCTCCCATTTCATTTCTGATATTGTTAATTTGCATGTTCACACTCTGTTGTTGGTAACTTTGGATAAAGGTTTGCCTCTCTTGTTGATTTTCTCAAAGAACCAACTCTTTGTAACATTGATTCTTTATTTTTTCTTAGTTTCTACATTATTGATTTCAGCCTTCAATTTGATTATTTCCTAGCATCTGCTTCTCTGGGATGAGTATGCTTCCTTTTGTTCTAGAGCTTTCAGTTATGCTGATAATTCTCTAGTATGGCTATTTTCCAGTTTCTTCATTTGGGTACTTAGTGCTATGAACTTTCCTCTTAGCACTGCTTTCAAAGTGTCCCATAAGTTTGGGTATGTTTTGTCTTAATTCTCAATAAATTCTAGGAAGTCTTTAATTTCTTTTTTTATTTTTCCTTTGATCCATGAGTGGTTCAATTGTGCATTATTTAATTTCCTTGTGTTTTCAGGGTTTCTGCGATTTGTTTTGTTGTTGAATTCTAACTTTAAAGCATGGTGGTATGATAAGATAAATGGAGTTATTCCAATTTTTTGATACCTGTTGAGGTTTGCTATGTTGCCAAGTATGTGGTCAATTTTTGAGAAGGTTCCATGTCGAGCTGAGAAGAAGGTATATTCTTTTGTGCTTCGATAGAGTGGTCTATAGGTGTCTGTTAAACCCAATTGGGTCATAACTTCTATTATGTCCTTCATATCCTTGCTAGGTTTCTGTCTTGTTGTCCTGTCTAGTGGTGAGTGTGGGGTGTTGAAGTCTGCTACTACAAGTATGTGAGGTTTTATATGTGCTTTGAGTTTTAGTAATGTATCTTTTATGAACATGGATGGCTTTATTTTGGGGGCATAGATGTTCAGAATTTATACTTCCTTGGTGGATATCTCCTGTGATGAGTATGAAGTGACCTCCTTCATCTTTTTTTGATTTATTTTAGTTTAAAGTCTAATTTGTTAGTTATTAGGATTGCTGCCCCCTCTTGTTTCTTGGGTCCATTTGTTTGGAAAAGCTTTTCACAACCCTTAACTCTGAAATAATGTCTGTCTTTGAAGCTGAAGTATGTTTCCTGTATGAAACATAAGGACAGATTGTGACTTCGAATCCATTTTGTTAAACTGTGTCTTCTTATGGGTGAGTAAAGAGTAATATTGAGGGAAATTAATGACCATTGATAGCTCATTCTCATTTGTTTGGGAATGGTTGGTGGTGGTGAAATTGATATGGATTTCTACCACTTTCTTTTTGACTGTTGGTAAAGTGGGATTATTTATTGCCTATGTTTTTCTGATTCCTTGCGTTGGAGTTTTCCATCCAGAATTTTCTGTAAAGCTGTGCTAGTGGATATGCATTGTTTAAATCTAGTTTTATCATGAAATATCTTGTTTTCTCCATTTATATTGATTAAAAGCTTTTCTGGGTATAGTAGTCTTGGCTGGCATCCGTTGGTAGACTATCTATCCAGTACCACCTGGCTTTCACAGTTTCCATGGAGAAGTCAGGTGTAATTCTGATAGGTTTGCCTTTATATGTTACTTGGCCTTTTTCCGTAACTGCTCTTAATATTCTTTCTTTATTCTGTATGTTTGTGGTCTTGATTCTTATGTGTTGAGGAGACTTTTTGTTTTGTTTGTGCTTTGTTTCACTCTATTTGGTGTTCTGTAAGCTTATTGTACCTCCATTAGCATGTCTTTCTTTAGGTTGGGAACCTTTTCTTCTGTGATTTTGTTGAATATATTTTCTGCCCCTTTGAGGTAGTTTTCTTCATCTTCTTCTATACTTATTATTCTTAAGTTTGGTCTTTTCATGGTGTCCCATATTTCCTGGATATTTTATGTTAAGGATTTGTCAGACTGAAAATTTTCTTTGGTTGATGAATCTAATGCTTCTATGTATCTTCAACACCTGAGATTCTCTCTTCCATCTCTTGTATTAAGTTGGTTATGCTTGCATCTGTAGTACCTGACCATTTTCCCAGCTTTTCTATTTCCAGCATTCCTTCAAACTGTGTTTTTTTATTATTTCTATTTCAGATTTTATCCCTTGCACTGTTTGAATTGTTTCTTGCAATTTTTGCTTTGTCTTTTCTTCCAACTCTTGCATTTTTGGATTGTTTTTTCTTCCATATCATTAATGGATTTTTGTCATATCCTCTTTGAGGGCCTCTATCATTTTCATGATGTTGTTTTTAATGTCATTCTCTTCTGGTTCATTTGTGATGGGTTGCTCCAGTCTTGCTGGTGTAGGGTCTCTGGATTCTGGTGGTGTCATATTGGTTTTTCTGTTGCTTCTTGTGTTTTTATATTGCATCCTTCCCATCTGTTCTTGCAGTGAGTTCCAGAAGGTACCCCTTCCTCTCCTGGTGGGTGTGGGACCAGGGTTCCCTTCTGGGTGCGGTAGGCAAGTCCAATGTTCTTGTTGCTCTCTACTTCCTGGTCTCGTGAATAGCGAAGTGGAATAGGATGCTGGGGTGCTTTGGATTCCACTGAGATGGATGGGAGCCCCAGCGGTAGACCCCAGGCACAGAAGTGTGGCCTGGAGACAGTCCCTGATAGTCTTAGTCCCGTGGGTGGAGTAGTAGACTAGGATGCACAGGTGTGTTAGCTCATGCTGCCAGGATGGAAGCTGCAGTGGTAACCCTCAAGCAGCGGCAGGTGACCCTCAAATGGGCCCTGGTTTACCTAGTCCCATGGGTGGAGCAGGAGACTAGGGTACCTTGGCTCCTTTTGCAGTGGCAGAGCCCAAGTATAGGCAGGTGGCCTGGAAATGGGTCCTGGTTTAACTAGACCCATGGGTGGAGCAGGAGACTAGAGTGCACTTCTTCCTACCACTGGGATGGAAAACGCAGTGGTAGACTCCCCAAGCACAGGCAGCCTGCTTAGTCCCATGGGTAGATCAGGAAAGAGGCTGCCAGGGTGCCTTGCCTCCTGCAGCTGGGATGGAAGCCGCTGTGGAAGTCCCCAAGCACAGGCAGGCTCACATTAGATTTTTTTGTGCATTAAAATTGAGTAATGAAGAAAAGGTTTTCTGTGAGTACTAACCTTTCATTTTTTTATAATTTTAAATGTGTGAGTGCATTTTATGGGTGAAAGTGTGAGCATGAACATATCTTGGTACACATGGGGAGGCTGAGGAGAAGCTCAGGTGTCAGTACTTGTTTTCCACCTTGTTTGAGGTAGGGTCTCTAATTTGCTGTCCTGTCACTTGCCACACACTATCTGACACTTGAGCTTTTGCACATTTGGTTTTTGCTTCTTCTCTTGCTCTATGAGTACAGGCACTGGGTATACAGACCTATACTAACACACCCAGTCTTCTATGAGTCTTGAGATTTGACCTCAGGCTCCCATTACAGAAAAGGCACTTGCTGACAAGCCAGAACCCCATGGTAAATGGAGATTACTGACTCTAGAAAGATGTTCTCTATCCTGATGACCATGCACACTGTGGCGTATGCACCAAAACTCACATATGCACAACATAATAACACACGAAATGGATTTCTTTCCTAAACCTCAGAAAACATGCACACCATTAAAAGCTCATAAATCCAAATGCTGAAGAAATCGAAATAATATAATCTAATTATATGACAGCCAATAGGTTACAAAAAGAGATTACGACTTACTAATACTGAGCTGTGCAGATGTAGAGATGAATTACAAAATAAAGATAAAGCTAATTAAGTTCATGTCCTTGTGTTCTAATAAATACAGAAAATAACAATTTTTAGAGTTGGACATGCTGCTGTTTGTCAAAACTATTGAAAATTATTGTATAATTTCATGAAAATATATATGCCAGCTGGTTATAGGGGCCTGTGTCATCATAAAACAAAGATACCTACTTGTTTATACATCTCAAGGACTTCACAACAGCCAATACATGGGATCAGCCTAGTCTAAGTTTCTGACAACAGATGAATCCACAAAGAATAACTGACACAAATGCAAAATGGAATTACATTCTTGTAGAAAGGAGGAAGGTATACCATTTGCTGAAGAATGGATGGACCTAGATCCCATTAAGGTAAATAAATAATACCAGAAACAAGCTCATATGTTTTCTCTTGTATTTAAGATCTAGGTTAAAAAAATATGATATGAAAAAAGTCATGGTTTAGAAAAAGTGAAGGGTTAAGGGAAAGGAGAAAGTGCAGAAAACAAAAGGACAAGAGGAGTATCAATATAACCAAAGCAGCTCAAGTGATATGTGAAAATGCTATAGTGAAGCATCATCTTGTACAATTAATATATGCTAAAAAAAGAAGTAAAAGGGGAAACAAAAGTATGCTTTTTTGTAGTAAGGAATATGTATATATATAAAGTCTGCTTATTTTGTAATAAATTTATGCATGCATATATGAAAAAGGCAGATATAATATTTCTTTAGAATCATGTATTTATGGTATAAATATAAATATACCTGTGTTTATATAGAAAAGCACATATTTATATAACTATACACATCTATTTATACATGTGTATATTTCCATTTGTGTGTGCATATGTAAAACACACATGGAAATATGAAAATACATAAATACACCAAAGACAAATATACATGAGTTTATATGCATATGTGTGCACATATGTATGTATATTCATGGTTTGAAAGAGTAACCGGTTAGCTATGAGTATAATGTTGGAACAATATTGATTTTAGAAAATACCACTGAAGTTCCATGTCAAAGACTACATAAATATTTATAATTACTATTAAAACATGCTATGAGGCAATTAAAACTACTGTAAAGTAATATTTATTCACTTGGAATAATTATAATATGCATATGTAATTTTTAATGAAAAATGTATTACAAATACAAATTTGATATATCTTGTTTTTATACAAACGTGGCTTGACCTGAAAATTCATATCCCATTTTTCAAAATTTTATATTAAAAACTAGTAATTTTAGTTGAAATAAAGAATTTGACTTCCATCATGGGCCATTTGTGAACAAAATTACCTTCTTGGCTTCAAGTTCTACTCCCAAATCATTTTACCCTATATCATTTTTTATTTTAGTGTGGACTGTGATCCCCTTGCCTTTATGTTATTATCTCTAATATTTTTATTTGGTAGTGTTTTTGCTATTACCATGATGTGGTCATATTAATAGTGTGTCCCACACAGACACATGTTTTTGAATGCTTGGCCCAAAGGGAATGGCATTATGAGGAACTATTGTCTTGTTGGATAAGTGTGGCATTGTTGGAGAAATTCTTTCACTGTGTAGGTGGAATTTGATATGTCAAAAATGTAGCTTGAGTGCCTGATCGCCTTGGCACTGCACAGAGCTCCCAATTCCTGCGGGAGCCAAGCAGCCCAGACTCCAGATCTTCTCTCCCACCAACGAGACCCGGAAATCAGAGGAGGCTGGGAGTACAGGGAAGCAGCTGTCCCTCCGGCAGCATCAGGTAAACAGGCCGGCTTCCCGGCCTGTGTTCCAGTGCCTGCAGATCCCCTGGGAACTGCACAGAGCTCCCAATCCCGGCGGGAGCCAAGCAGCCCAGACTCCAGACCTTCTCTCCCACCAACGAGACCAGGAAACGAGAGGAGGCTGGGAGTACAGGGAAGCAGCTGTCCCTCCGGCAGCATCAGGTAAACAGGCCAGCTTCCCAGCCTGTGTTCCAGAGCCTGCAGATCGCCTGGGAACTGCACAGAGCTCCCAATCCTGGCGGGAGCCAAGCACCCCAGACTCCAGATCTTCTCTCCCACCAATGAGACCAGGAAATCAGAGGAGCCAGGGAGACCAGGCGAGTAGCTGTTCCGGATCAGGTACAACAGGACCCAGCATAGGATCCAGGGGACCAGGTAGGAGGCTAAGCGCCCCAGATTCCTGTTCTTCTTCTCCACCCATGGACCAGCATTTGGACAAGGAATAGAAGAACCACCAGATTATTGGACTTGCAAGCACCCACCAAAAGGGAACTCTGGTCCCCAGACCAGGAAGGGGCTCTTTCTGCACCCACTAGAAGAAGAGATGGGAAAGAGACAATACAAAAACACAGTCAGCAACAGAAAAACAAATATGACACCGCCAGATTCTAGAGACTCCACACCAGCAAGACCCCAACATTCCAATGCGAACGAAGCAGAAGAGAACGACCTTAAAAGCACTTTCATGAAAATGATAGAGGCCCTAAAAGAGGATATTGGAAAATCCCTCAAAGAAATGGAAGAAAAAACAAACCAAAAAATGCAAGAAATGGAAGAAAAAACAAAGCAAAAAATGCAAGAATTGGATGAAAAAACAAACCAAAAAAGGCAGGAAATGGAAGAAGAAATGAAGAAAAATGCAAGAAATGGAAGAAAAACAAAGCAAAACATGCAAGAATTGGAAGAAGAAACATACCAAAAAAGGCAGAAAATGGAAGAAGAAACAAAGCAAAAAATGCAAGAAATGGTAGAAAAAACAAAGCAAAAAATGAAAAAAATGGAAGAAGAAACTAACCAAAAAAGGCAGGAAATGGAAGAAGAAACAAAGCACAAAATGCGAGACATGGAGCAAAAAGCAAACCAAAAAATGCAAGAAATGGAAGAAAGAACAAACCAAAAAATTCATAAAAGGCAACAAATGGACGAACAGATAAACAGAAAATTGCAAGAAGCAATGCAAATACTGCAAGGGTTGAAAACTGAAATAGAGGCATTGAAAAAAACACAAACTGAAGAAAGGCAGAAAATAGACAAGCTGGACAAACAGTCAGGTACTACCAATACAAGCATTACCAACAGAATAGAAGAGATGGAAGAGAGAATCTCAAGTGTTGAAGATACACTAGGAGAAATGGATTTATCAACCAAAGAAAACCTTAAATCCAACAAATCCTTAACACAAAACATCCAGGAAATATGGGACACCATGAAAAGACCAAACCTAAGAATAATAGGTATAGAAGAAGGAGAAGAAATCCACCTCAAAGGGGCAGAAGGCATATTCAACAAAATCATAGAAGAAAACTTTCCCAACCTTAAGAAAGACATGCCAATGAAGGTACAAGAAGCCTACAGAACACCAAATAGAGTGGACCACAAAAAAAATCCCTCGCCACATAATAATCAAGACCCCAAACATACAGAATAAAGAAAGAATATTAAGAGCAGCTAAGGAAAAAGGTCAAGTAACATATAAAGGCAGACCTATCAGAATTACACCTGATTTCTCCATGGAAACTCTGAAAGCCAGAAGGTCCTGGATAGATATTCTACCTACACTAAGAGACCATGGATGCCAGCCCAGACTACTATACCCGGCAAAGCTCTCAATCACTATAGACGGAGAAAACAAGATATTCCATGACAAAACTAGATTCAAGCAATATGTGTCCACTAACCCAGCCCTACAGAAAATTTTGGAAGGAAAACTCCAACCCAAGGAAGCTAACTACAACCAGAAAAACATAAGCATTAGAGAATCCCTCTCTACCAACAGCCAAAAGAACAAAGGGGTGAAATTCCACACATAATTCCACCACCAACAACCATCGCAAATCGAAGAAGGATGAGCAATCAATGGTCATTAATATCCCTCAATATTAACGGCCTTAACTCACCCATAAAAAGACACAGACTAGCAGAATGGATTCGAAGACAGAACCCTTTCTTCTGCTGCATACAAGAAACACACCTCACCCTCAAAGACAGACATTATCTGAGAGTTAAAGGTTGAGAAAAAATTTTTCAATCAAATGGACCCAAGAAACAAGCAGGGGTAGCAATCCTAATATCTAACAAGCTAGACTTTAAAATAAAATCAATCAAAAGAGATGAAGGAGGTCATTACATACTCATCACAGGTGAAACCCACCAAGATGAAGTGTCTATCCTGAACATCTATGCCCCCAATACAAAGGCATCCACATTCGTTAAAGAAACATTATTAGAACTTAAATCTCATCTAAAGCCCCACACAGTTATAGTGGGAGATTTCAACACACCACTCTCACCACTAGACAGGAATACCAGACAGAAACTCAACAAAGAAGCAAAGGGTCTAATAGAAGTAATGACCCAACTGGGATTAACAGATATCTATAGAACATTTCATCCACATAAAAAAGAATATACCTTCTTCTCACCACCACATGGAACCTTCTCAAAAATCGACCACATACTTGGCAACATATCAAACCTCAGCAGCTACAAAAAAATTGGAATAACTCCATGCATCTTATCAGACCACCATGCCTTAAAATTAGAATTCAACAACAACACAAATTGCAGGAAACCTACAAACTCATTGAAATTGAATAATGCTCAACTGCACCATCCCTGGGTCAAAGAGGAAATAAAAAAAGAAATTAAAACTTCCTCGAATTCAATGAAAATGGAGACACAACATACCCAAACCTATGGGACACTTTGAAAGCAGTGCTACGGGGGAAGTTCATAGCACTAAGTGCTCACATGAAGAAACAGGAGAACAGTTATACCAGAGAATTAACATCACATCTAAAAGCTCTAGAACACAAAGAAGCAAACTCCCACAGGAGGAGTAGACGCCAGGAAATAATCAAATTGAGGGCTGAAATCAATAAGTTGAAACCAGGAAAACAATACAAAGAATCAATGCAACGAAGAGTTGGTTCTTTGAGAAAATCAACAAGATAGACAAACCTTTGTCCAAACTTACCAAACAGCAGAGAGTGAACACGCAAATTAACAAAATCAGAAATGAAAAGGGGGACATAACAACAGACTCTGAGGAAATCCAGAGAATCATTAGGTCATACTTTGAAAACCTGTACTCCACAAAATTTGAAAATTTAAAGGAAATGGATGACTTCCTGGACAGCTATCATTTGCCAAAACTAAATCAAGAACAGATAGGCAATTTAAATAGACCTATAACCCCTATGGAAATAGAAGCTGCCATCAAAAGTCTCCCAACCAAAAAAAGTCCAGGTCCAGATGGCCTCAGTGCAGAATTCTACCAGAAATTCAAAGAACAGCTTATAACAATTCTTCTCAAAGTGTTCCACACAATAGAAGCAGAAGGGTCTTTGCCAAACTCTTTCTATGAGGCTTCAATAACCTTGATCCCCAAGCCACACAAAGATACAACTAAGAAAGAGAACTTCAGACCAATATCCCTCATGAACATTGATGCAAAAATACTCAATAAAATACTGGCAAATCAGATCCAAGAACACATCAAAACAATCATTCACCACGATCAAGTAGGTTTCATCCCAGGGATGCAGGGATGGTTCAACATACAAAAATCCATCAACGTAATCCACCATATAAACAAGCTGAAAAACAAAAATCACATAATCATCTCACTAGATGCTGAAAAAGCCTTTGACAAAATCCAACACGCCTTCATGATAAAGGTCTTGGAGAGATCTGGGATAACAGGGACATACTTAAACATAATAAAAGCTATATACAGTAAACCAACAGCCAACATCAAACTAAATGGACAGAAACTCAACGCAATTCCTCTAAAATCAGGAACAAAACAAGGCTGTCCACTCTCTCCATACCTTTTCAACATGGTACTTGAAGTTCTAGCTATTGCCATACGACAACAAAGGGGGATCAAGGGGATACAAATTGGGAAGGAAGAGGGCAAACTTTTACTGTTTGCAGACGATATGATAGTTTACATCAATGACCCAAAGAACTATACCAGGGAACTCTTACAGCTGATTAACACCTTCAGCAAAGTGGCAGGCTACAAGATCAACTCAAGAAAATCAGTAGCCCTACTATATACAGATGATAAAAGGGCTGAAAGAGAAATCAGAGAAACATCACCCTTTACAATTGCCACAAACAACATAAAATACCTTGGGGTAACGCTAACCAAACAAGTGAAAGACCTGTATCGTAAGAACTTTGAATCTTTAAAGAAAGAAATTAAAGAAGCCCTCAGAAAATGGAAATGGGGACTTCACATGAGAAACAGCGTTTCCTGAATAGGGCATTACTATTGTACCCATGAACTCACAGCATCTTGACTGCCTGCTCAAGCCATGAACAAGATCAAACTGGTCAACATTTTAGCATGGAACTAGGATCAACATGTATTTGACAGCTTCTGGGGCAGGGAGAGTCAGTTATTTCCCAGGATTGTGGTAAAGGTAGATTGTTTTATTCTCCAGTAGAATTCCTACATCAATGAACATAAAGGCAGTATTAACAAACCATAGTGCTTTTTGTTCGTTTTAAGATGTTTAAGTTGGACAGGAAAAATGGTGGTGAGTTATCTGGGAGGATTTGGAGGCAGGGTGAGGATATATATCTTCAAACTATATTACATGCATGTATGAAATACTTAATTACATCTATTAAAGAAATTTTTGATAGAAATAAATTAATAAACCATATACTTATCATGGAAATAATACTTTTATGGTCTTCAAAATTGTGTTTTCTCTGTGTATCATCTTACAGAAAAGCAATAAAAATATACCTTACTAGAAATATATCTTCTGTTTTCAGTGATATAAATATAAAATTAGCAGCCGGGCATTGGTGGCACACGCCTTTAATCCCAGCACTCAGGAGGAGGAGGCAGGCAGATCTCTGTGAGTCTGAGGCCAGCCTGGTCTACAGAGCAAGTTCCAGGACAGCCTCCAAAAAAATTAAATTAGCTCAATCATGACTCTTACAGAGTACATGTTTACTGCTGGATTTATATGAATGAAATAAGCTAAGGTGTTGATATTAGACTGGAGAGTAGATCACACATGTCAACTGACTACTGGACTCTAGAGAAACTAGATAGTGAGGGAGTGAAAGGCAATATCAAGTTAAGGAGGACTGAACTAAGAAGGATCAAACAGGCACAGAAGGATTCAGTCCTATCTTTGGTATGGATTCCACCATCCTCTCAGTGGATGCTTAAGTAAGCCCATGGAGAAAAATGTCTTTGCTTCTATACACCTTTGCTTTTTTGCAATCAAAAGAAGTGTGACATGCAGAGGGGCAGAGGGTAAAGAGGAGAAGAGAGGAGAGTGAAGGGGAAAGGAGAGGAAACAAAAGGGTAGAGGAGGAAAGGGCAAGCAGAGGGAAGAGAGGAGAGGAAAGGAAAGAGAGATGGAGAGGAAAAAGAACAAATAATAAGCAGAGGGAAAGACTGAGACTGTGCTGGAGTGAAGAATTGCAAAGAAGTCAACTAAGATCTGTGGAGCTTTGGCTGAGGTATTGAATCCCAGCTCATCTGAACACATTCTGTTTTGCCACCTTGACTTAGACGGATGACTGCAGGAACATTCAGGGAGTTCTGACATTCTTTCAAATGGGAAAAAAGTTAGTTCATTCACTGGTGAAGGTCTCACCTGGGATCAATGAAAAGAAATGACTGTAGTATGCCTTCTGTCAAAACCAAGATAGTAAGTGTGAGGCCTGGACTGGGATTCAATCATGCCATGATTTCAGCCTGATAATTCTGTGCTCTGAAGCACAAGAGGTATAGTTTTCAAGGGCCACGGAGCTGCTTCCTGACCTTGAGACGTAATAAGTCAACACATTCAATACAGATAACAACATATTCTTCTTTTCCCAATGAAAAATTCCAAGTCAGCATGAGCCACTAATGAGAAGAAATGACATTTTACCCCTTGATAATTATAACTTTTGTTATGCATTATTTAAATTTGTGTGTGTGTGTGTGTGTGTGTGTGTGTGTGTGTCTGTGTGGTGTATGCAGTGGTCTATTCATAGCCACCATAGAACTATGCTGATTGCTCTCCTTTAAAATCCTGTGCTTTATTCCTTTGAGGAATACTCTACCACTGAACCTGAATTTTGAGGGTTTTGGGCTACTGTGGCCCTGGAAACATTGCTAGGGTGACCAGTATGCACTAGTCCATACACAGTTTAGAAAGTGGTAAGGGCATCTAAGCTAAGGTTCTCATAATTTCACAGCAAGCATTCTTACCCAATGGGTAACTTTTGTGTCTATGGTTAAGTATTATTTATTTAATGATCAAAAATTGCTTTAGAGGCTAAATATGCATGCACGATACTGATGGTCACAGCCACATTGTCTAGATTGTCTTATATTTCTTCAACTTTAAGTCAGCCAGTGTTACATGTGAGTGTACATTAATGCAAAAAGCTTGACTAAAGAAGATGTATATATAAACTCGCATCTATAAAGCAGTATATATATATATATATACATATACATAAATTTTGCTTGACAAACACTTCAAGTATGGCAATACCTAGTTTGGAGAAGAGCCAGTTAACTACTCCAAAATAATTCATATCAACAAAAAGTGCTTAGTTTACCATATTCCACAATGAAAGTATGAATATCTGTGGAATTAATATAGAATAGATAAGAATTACTAAATTACTGAAGTCAAATCTGCCTGTATTGCCAGAAAAGAGTAATAGACATAGCTAATGTTAGCATGCAGGCTTCAGGGACCCAAGGGAGAATTCAGAGAAGATCCCCCAGAGAAAGAGAAGCACTTAATGGGCAAGGGAAGACAAAACAGATCTGAACAGAAGTGCAAGTTGTGACAGCAATAACTGCAGATGATAGAGAAGGGGACCTGAGAATCCCAGGAAAGGGCAAAATGGGGCCAGAAAATTCCAGGAAAGACAATATTCTAGTATGAGGAACATCATTAGAAAGAAAGATAAAAATGCTGCATCAACAAAAGTGAATCAAATATTAGCTTTCAACTTCCCAGAGAATAGAAATATGGAAAAACTCTCATTTTCCCATGCAATAAGCTAACATAGAGGTGGGATTGAATAGCAATTAAAATTTACATTTGTGAAAATTTTAATATCACATACACAGTGATGAAAAATACAAAATAGTTTAAATTGTTAACTATGCAATAAAACAATCTGCCGTATTCAATTTCTCAGAAAATAAAAAAATACTTCAACATCCAATTCTTTGAAAAATTTTATATTCATAAATTGTGATAGAAATAACATCCTTATTTCTACACACTGAGATCTTTCATATAAATAGCATTTTTCCTGAAAAAATGTATCATAAAATTATCTATCAAAGATATGCAGAAAGACATAAACACATACATGAAATTAAAGATAATTAACTCTTAAAACCAGCATTTTAGCTGGGGAGGAAATATTTCATGCATTCCCATCATCTATGCACAAAAGATAGCTGTCTGTTGCCTTCATTAGTACTTTAAGGTAGCATTGGAGGTGTTAATTAAGCTACTAAGATAATTCCAAACTACATTAAGCCTCATTACAATAAGGCAAAACTTAGTAGAGTCATAGAAATTAAGAAAAACATGATTTTCTGGAACAGGCAATTGCATTTATGAATAATTTCTGAAGAGAATTCTGCATATCCTGCCTCCTAGGTTGGTCAAGTGTTTTTGTAAATAAACTTACACCAAATAATATTTGTGATCATTTAGGCCTACCTATGACTGCTTGACTGCATAAGTGTCTTTTTTATTCATCTATATGCAATATAATATACCACATATATGTGTGATATCATGTACACATGTCATGCATAAGTAAGATATATATATATATATTTGTTGATAAAAAGGCTTAAAATTCTTAATATCTATAATATCTTTGTAACAAAATTTTATTAATGGACATAGACATTCTTTAAGATTGCATACAGTAAAATTTCTTCAATGCAGAAGAATAGGATATAAGCAAGAAAAATTCAGTATTACTTATAAATAAATAAGAGCTAGTTAGAAAGCATGAAGAACTGGCTCAACACTTAAAAATGCTTGCTGCTCTTCCTGAAGACCCAAGTTCTATTGCCAGCATTCATGACAGGCAGCTTTTCATTACCTACAACTTCAGCTCCGGGGAATTTGGCATCTTCTCTGGCCTCTAAAGGAATTTGCGTGTATGTGATACACATAAACACAGACTGATTCATACATACATGCACATAATTTAAAATTTTATTTTTAAAACCATGGTGAAAGAGTAAACCCAACTAATAAAACCAAGGAGAAAAATTAAAAAGTGTTACCAGTTGATATGAAAGCAAAATGACACAAATAGAAATGGAAGTGTATCATATGTGAATGGAATTTCAAATCACTAGGAACAATGTGAAACTTTTACATAACTGGTGTCAAACACTTAAAGAGTTATGCATCAAAAGATGCTGTCAGATTAATAACTCCAATCAGAATAAGATCCAAATGAATAATCGGTCTTAACAGAACAGCTGAAGCTAAGCAGGGACATCAGCCTTCTTTATCCTTAGTTCTAACTTCAAAGAATTGGGTCTCAAAATTTAGTTTTATGATTGCATTTGTATTTTGTGCAATACAGTCTTCTTTCTTGTCACTGTTCCCTTAAATTGCAAGTGTGAGTGCTGTTTAAATAACAGTTGCTTTGCATTTGCTGTTGCTAATATTTTAGAGCGTAAATTCAGGTTATGTAATCACAGATCATATGCAAATAATTGGTTATTTTATTGGCAACTTGAGAGGGATAGATTTTGGTATCTTTGGGGCTCTTGAGCCCAATCTCCTACTTATGGCTAGACACAATGTCCGTGGAGGAAAACATGGATGGCTTAACTCATGAAGTGAAAACAGGGCTTTTCTTTTTTTTATTATTTTAATTTTAAATAGCTTGTTTTACATGTCAATCCCAGTTCCCTCTCCCTCACCGCCTCCCGCACCCTCCCACCATCCCCCCATCCTCCCACTCTATTAAAACTTAAAATGAAAAGTCATAGATAGAACGATAGATTCATTTGAAAAAATTCCGCAAGGATTCCAATAATAGATAAAGACAAAAGACAGATTATTATCAAGGAGAAAATACCACAGGTTATGTCATAGGAGCAGATTGTAGAAAGAGTATTGTATAGCAAAGGAAAGGATGAACAAGGATAAGTGGCCAAATACTCTTGATCTGGAAATCTGTATAGAAAAGAAATGATTTTGATAGTATTGTGGTACTGCATAAATTGCCAAGAAAACCCACCATTTTAAGTGCTAGAAATCTGAATTTAAAGTGACTTCCAGCCAGTGTTATAGGATCAGTTCATGTAGTGATTTAAAGAGATTAAAATGTGTTTTACCACTTTTACTGGTATCTCTGACTGGTCCATGCCCAGTGCTGAGGAGGTAGAACCATTTGATGTTTTGGTACAGGTATTGGGATCTTGAATTATTAAAATTTAAAGTATATATGTGGACATGTAATGGGTAGATGTTTTTGCCTGTTGGAGATGCTTACCAAAAAAGCCTGTGGACCTGAGCTCAACCCCCATAACTCACATGGTAGAAACAGAGAACCCACAGCCCCAAGCTGATTTCTGACCTACACACAAGTACACACACAAACACAACATACACACACACACACACACATACACATACACACACACACAGAGAGAGAGAGAGAGAGAGAGAGAGAGAGAGAGAGAGAAATATAAGTAGATACAAAGGGAGAAAAATTTTAAATGTAATTATATTGAAAATATACAAATATGGATTTATGCTATTCTAAATTTCAGTTACATAGATGTAAAATTGACACAAGACATTTAGCTAAAAATATTAGTATACTTATGATAATGTAAATAAAGTTGCTAATTTCTGTTACTCAAAAAGGCTAACACTTCCAGGTTCTAGCTATTACAAACAATACTACTATAGTTTAATATATGTTCCTGTTGGATAAATATGCATTCTTTTGGTACATGCCCAAGAGTGGAATTGCTGGATCTTGAGATAGAATGAATTCTGTTTTCCTGGGAAACCGACATACTGATTTCCAAAATGATCATACAAGTTTGCACTCCCACCAGAAATGAAGGAGTGTTCCTCTTTCTCCACATCCTCTCCAACACAAACTCATTGGTGTATTTGATTTTAGCTACTCTAGTTGGGGTAAGATGGAATTTCAAAGTTGTTTTGAGTTGCATTTCCCTGCTGGCTAAGGATGTTGAGCACTTTCTTAAGTGTCTTTCAGCAATTTTAGTTTCTTCTATTGAGAATTCTCTATTTAGTTATGTATCCCACTATTTTTTCTCAAAATATTTTTTATTTAAATTAGAAACATGCTTGCTTCACATGTCGATCCCACCCCTCCTCTCTTGCCCCTCTACTAGGGCCCCCAACCTCCCACTCAATACCAACACCATTCCACAGGGAGGGTGAGACCCTCCATGGGGGATCTCCAATGTCTGACACTTCATCTGAGGCAGGGCCTAGGCCCTCCCCCATGTGTCTAGGTTGAGAGAGTTTTACTCCATATGGAATGGGCTCCCATACTTCATTAATACACCATGGAAAACGTTGATCTACTACCCAAGGCTCCAGAGATTGCCGAGGCCTCACTGACACCACAGTCAGGGGGGTCTTGATCAGTCCAATGCTGGCCTCTCAGCCATCAGTCTGGGGTCCAAGAGCTCCCCCTCATCAGGTACACTGTCTCTGTGGGTTTCACCAGCACGGTCTTAACCCCTTGCCTCCATCTCTGTAACTGGGTTACCTGAGTTCAGTTCAGTGTTTAGCTATGTGTACCCCACTTTTTAATTGGGTTGTTAGGTATTTAGGTGGCTAACTTCTTTAGTTCTTTTTATATTTTGGAAATCAGCCCTCTGTCAGATGTGGGTTTGGTGAAGATCTTTTCCCATTCTGTGGGCTGCCATTTTGTCTTATTGACTGTGTACTTTACCTTACAGAAGCTTCTCAGTATCAGGAAGTCCCATTTATTAATGGCAGATCTCAGTGTCTGTGCTCATTGTGGGATGGGTCCTGAAAGTTCAGGAAGCACTCTCCTATACCAATTTGTTCAAGGGTCCCTACCACTTTCTCTTCTATGTGGTTCAGTGTGGCTGGATTTATGCTGAGGTATTTGATCCATTTGGACTTAAGTTTTGTGCATAGTGATAGATATGGATCTACTTGCAAACTTCTACATGTCAGCATCCAGTTATGCCAAAACCATTTGTTGAAGATGCTTTCTTTTTTCCATTGTAGAAATTTAGCTTCTTTGCCAAAAATCAGGTGTTCCTAGGTATGTGGATTAATATCAGGGTTTTCAATTCAGTTCTGTTTGTCTACCTGTCTTTTTTGTGCCAATATCAAACTGTTTATAGGACTATAGATCTGTAATAGAAGTAAGGGATGGTGATGCCTCAAGAAGTTCCTTTATTTTACAGGGTTGATTTGGTTAGCCTGGGTTTTTGTTTATCCATAGAAAGTTGAGAATTGTTCTTTCAAGGTCTGTGAAGAATTGTGTTAGGATTTTGATAGGGATTGCATTGAATCTGTAGATTGTTTTTGGCAAGATGGCCATTTTTACGATGTTGATCCTACCTATCCAATAGTATGGAAGATCTTTGCATTTTCTGATATCTTCTTTGTTTGTTACTTTAAAGACTGAAAGTTCTTACTATACAGATCTTACACTTGTTGGTTAGTGTTACCCCCAAGGTATTTTATATTGTTTGTGGCTATTGTAAAGGTGAGGTTTGTCTGATTTCTTTTTCAGACAGTTTATCATCTATAAACAGTAGGGCTACTGATTTTTTAGAGTTAATCCTGTGTCCTGCCACATTGCTGCATGCCCCTCAAACAAAGAATGAATGGAGAAAATGTAATGCATTTACACAATTGATTATTTACTCAGCAGGAAAAAAATAATGTAATCTTGAAATTTGCAGGCAAATTGTTGGAACTGGAAGAAAACTTCCTGAGTGAGGTAACCCAATCACAGGAAGACAAACAGGGTATGTAGTCATTCACATATGGGTATTAGACATAGCGCAAAGGACTACCAGCCTACAGTTCACACAACCACAGTAAGTAGGGAAAAAGGATGACTCCAAGAGAAGAACACATGGTACCCTGAAGAATGGGAGGGGGACATGAACCCCTGATCAAATTGGGAGTATGGGGGGAGAGAGAGAAGAGAGGTGGGAAGGGGAGAAGAGGAGCCAGGGAGGTGGTGGAGAACAGGAGGGATCAGGACTGAGACGGGGGAGGAATAGAGGAGGGCAATAAAGGTGATGCCTTGATAGAGGGAGCCAATATATATTTGGAGAGAGGTATGACATTGGAGAAATGTTTGGAGATGCACAGGAATGATCCCAGCTAAGAATATAGGCAGTGGTAGAGAGGCTGCCTTTAAGGCCTTTCCCCTATAATGAGATTGATGATTACCTTGGTTGCCATCCTTAGAATCTCCATCCAGTAGCTGGTTGAAGCAGAAGCAGGCACACCCAGTTAAACACTGAGCCATACTCCTGGAATCCAGTTGTGGTGAGGGAGGAAGGATGAGCAAAGGAGCCAAGACCGTGCTGGAGAAACCAGCAGAAATAGTTGACCTGACCTAGTGAGACCATGGACATCCTAGTTGTAAAGCTGTGGAATCAGCATTGGACTGGACCAAGCCCTTTGAATTTAGGTGCCAGCTGGGGGGCCTGGGCAGCCTATGGGACCTCTAACAGTGGAGCTAGTGTTAGAGGACTTTGGGAGCCCATTCCCTACGGAGGGACACTATTGCAGCCCAGAAACATGAAAGATGGCCTAGGTCCTCCCCCAAATTACTTGACAGACTTTGATGGCTCCCCATGGAGGGCCTCACTATCCTTGGGGACTGGGTGTGGGGTGGGATAGGGGCCTCAGGGCGAAGCATGGGATGATGGGAGGACAAGGGAATGGTATATGCAAAATAAGATTGTTTCTAAAATTAAAAAAACAGTAAAAATAAGTAAATACAAGTTGACCTTCAAAAAATGGCTGACACATGTTTCTCATTGCGTTATACACTTTCCATATGTCATCTCCCTGAAGGTAACATAACAAATAATAAATAATTAATCAGTAGGTGATCATATCCATTTTTATATGTTAGCTACAGCAAAACTATTGAGTAACTGCAGCAACTTGACATTCTCAGTGCAGAACAATCAGGACTCAATCTTGCTACCTTAGCTCCTAACCAATTACCCACCAATATTGCTTCCTATAAACTAGCATCAGCAATTTTCTGAGCATAGAAAATGTAAGAGAACTGAGGAGGGGAGGCAGGGCTGATGCCAGGCATGGGTGATCTCCAGGATGATAGAAAATGTCTTAAAATGCAACATGTCTATCAAGACTCTGATGATTGACAAAGCTGTCTCAGGTTCTTATGGCATCAACTCACAGGCATCTCAGAATGTAATCACTTTCTTTGACTGGTGCCGATATCTGTGTGGCTTCCAAACAGCTAATCCAGCACTAAGCAGGGAACCTTTCAGAGGTTAAACCATACTTTCTCCTTGGCAAATCTTAAATTGTTTAAAGATGTGTCTCAGTTTCATTTCTGTTGCTATATGACCAAAAATAAAAAATAAACAATTTAGGGGAAATGGGTTTATTTCAGTTTACCATTCCAATTTATAGTCCATTATTAAGGAAGAGTCAAGACAGGGACTTCAAATATCCAGTCACTTGCCATACAGAGTCAAGAGCAAACACAAAATTAATACACACATATTTACTTGATTGATCACTTGTTATTATTTTAATCTCCATTCATATAGTCCTAGAACCTCTATTGTGGAAGAAGTCATATAACTCCCATACGTTATGCCCTGACAATTGGAGGTAAGCTATGTGCTCATAAATAATTATAATATTTTAAAAGAAATTTTTGGCCTCAGTGCAGAATTCTACCAGAAATTCAAAGAACAGCTTATACCAATTCTTCTCAACGTGTTCCACACAATAGAAGCAGAAGGGTCTTTGCCAAACTCTTTCTATGAGGCTTCAATAACCTTGATCCCCAAGCCACACAAAGATACAACTAAGAAAGAGAACTTCAGACCAATATCCCTCATGAACATTGATGCAAAAATACTCAATAAAATACTGGCAAATCGGATCCAAGAACACATCAAAACCATCATTCACCACGATCAAGTAGGTTTCATCCCAGGGATGCAGGGATGGTTCAACATACGAAAATCCATCAACGTAATCCACCATATAAACAAGCTGAAAAACAAAAATCACATGATCATCTCACTAGATGCTGAAAAAGCCTTTGACAAAATCCAACACGCCTTCATGATAAAGGTCTTGGAGAGATCTGGGATAACAGGGACATACTTAAACATAATAAAAGCTATATACAGTAAACCAACAGCCAACATCAAACTAAATGGACAGAAACTCAACGCAATTCCTCTAAAATCAGGAACAAAACAAGGCTGTCCACTCTCTCCATACCTTTTCAACATGGTACTTGAAGTTCTAGCTATTGCCATACGACAACAAAGGGGGATCAAGGGGATACAAATTGGGTAGAAAGAGGTCAAACTTTCACTGTTTGCAGACGATATGATAGTTTACATCAATGACCCAAAGAACTCTACCAGGGAACTCTTACAGCTGATTAACACCTTCAGCAAAGTGGCAGGCTACAAGATCAACTCAAGAAAATCAGTAGCACTACTATATACAGATGATAAAAGGGCTGAAAGAGAAATCAGAGAAACATCACCCTTTACAATTGCCACAAACAACATAAAATACCTTGGGGTAACGCTAACCAAACAAGTGAAAGACCTGTATCGTAAGAACTTTGAATCTTTAAAGAAAGAAATTAAAGAAGCCCTCAGTAAATGGAAAGATCTCCCATGCTCTTGGATAGGTAGGATCAATGTAGTAAAAATGGCAATCCTGCCAAAAGCAGTCTACAGATTCAATGCAATCCCCATTAAAATCCCAGCACAATTCTTCACAGACCTTGAAAGAACAATAATCAATTTTGTATGGAAAAACAAAAGACCCAGGATAGCCAAAACAACCCTGCTCAACAAGGCAACGTCCGGAGGCATCATCATCCCTGACCTCAAGCTCTATTATAGAGCTATAGTCCTGAAAAAAGCTTGGTATTGGCACAAAAATAGACAGGTAGACCAATGGAATCGAATTGAAAATCCGGGTATTAACCCACACACGTACAAACATCTGATCTTTGACAAAGAAGCTAAAAATATACAATGGAATAAAGAAAGCATCTTCAACAAATGGTGCTGGTATAATTGGAGACTGGCATGTAGAAGAATGCGGATCGACCCATGTTTATCACCATGCACAAAACTTAAGTCCAAATGTATCAAAGACCTCAACATAAATCCAGCCACACTGAACCTCTTAGAAGAGAAAGTGGGTGGTACCCTTGAACGAATTGGTACAGGAGACAGCTTCCTGAACATAACACCAGTTGCATAGACAGTGAGATCAACAATGAATAAATGGGACCTACTGAAACTGAGAAGCTTCTGTAAGGCAAAGGACACAGTCAGCAAGACAAGAAGGCAGCCCACAGAATGGGAAAAAATATTCACTAATCCCACATCTGACAGAGGGTTGATCTCCAAAATTTACAAAGAACTCAAGAAGCAAGTCTCCAAAACAGCAAAGGACCCAATTAAAAAGTGGGCTGCAGAACTAAATAGAGAGTTTTCAATAGAGGAGTCTAAAATGGCTGAGAGGTACTTGAGAAAGTGCTCAACATCCTTAGCCATCAGGGAAATGCAAATCAAAACAACTCTCAGATACCATCTCACTCCTGTCAGAATGGCTAAAATCAAAAACACCAATGACAATTTATGCTGGAGTGGATGTGGTGAAAGGGGAACACTCCTCCATTGCTGGTGGGAGTGCCAACTAGTTCAGCCACTTTGGAAATCAGTATGGAGATTCCTCAGAAAAATGGGAATAAACCTACCACAAGACCCAGCAACTCCACTCTTAGGCATATATCCAAAAGATGCCCATTCATACAACAAAGATGTCTGTTCCACTATGTTCAAAGCAGCTTTATTTGTAATAGCCAGAACTTGGAAGCAACCTAGATGTCCCTCACCCGAAGAGTGGATAGAGAAAATGTGGTACATCTACACAATGGAGTACTATTCAGCAGAAAAAAATAATGGAATCATGAGATTCGCAGGCAAATGGATGACACTAGAAGAAACCATCCTGAGTGAGGTAACCCAGTCACAAAAAGAGAAACATGGCATGTACTCTCTCATATATGGATTTTAGACATAGATCTGGGGAGTGCCAGCCTACAATCCTATGGCCAGAGAGTCTGGGAAACAGAAACTTCATTTAGTGGCTGATCGAAGAAGAGGCAGACTCCCTTGGTTAAGTACTGAGCTGAACTCAAGAAATCCAGTAACAGAGAGGGAGGACTGGTGATCAAAGGGATTAAGACTGGGCTGGTTTAACCCCCAGAAACAGCTGACTAGACAAAGGTTAACTCTTGAAACCCAGGCATCAGCCTGGGAATCCAGCATGGGACTGATCAATAGCCCTTGAATTTGGGTGTCAGTGAGGAGGCCTAGGGAATCTATTGAGCCTTTTGCAGCAGATCAGTACCCATCCCAAGTATACACACAGACTTTGGACTCCCATAGAACAATGTGAGGTGCACTCTCACCCTGAACTCTTGGGGAAGGTTCTAGGCCCTGCCCTATATGAAATGACAGACTATGGACACCCCCATGGAGGGTCTCACCCTCCCTGGGGGAATGATGGGATAACGGGGGGGGGGCTGGGGGGAGGGCACGCGAGGAGGGGAGGGAATGGGAGAGGGACCTGGAACTGACTTGTGAAGCAACCTCGTTTCTTATCTAAATTTAAACTGGAAAATAAAAAAGAAATAAAAAAATAAAAGATTATAGTAAAAAAAAAGAAATTTTAAAAGAAAAACGGACAAGGTCCTTATAGTTCAATAGACCCTGAACTTGGCAATAAATAACTATGCTCCTCCCTCTAACAATGTCCTTCCCTTAACTCTTCGGCTGACCTCCCTGTGCTCAGTAACTACCTCTCAGTCTCCTTTGTGAATCTCATCTAGTTCTTTCTGTTAGAAAAAATACTTAATAATGCTCCTGCTCAATTTTAGACCTTGAACAAGATTAAGGGTTACGGAATTAGCCTTGGTGTAACTTTCCAGATAAACGTGGGAGTGGAGAAATTCTATGCCATTGCCCCTAGCTGTCCCAAAGTTCTTCATGGGTCTGTGATATATTATGGATCCCACCTGGCTTTTATTGCTTCTAGAACAGACTAAGGAAGCATTACATGTATGAAAAGCTCAGTTTCTCAATCTTAGACCTCAAAGTGTCTGCACATAAAAACTCTATTTTTGGGGGTGGGTGGGGAGCTAGCCAACAGACAGTAATACGCATTAGAAATTCCCACAGCACTTTCGAAGAAGCCACAGAGTGTGACTTATATTTGATTTCCAAAGCAAAAACCATCAGCATGGGAAAAGCAGATTCAAAGTGAAATACATTTATGAAAAGCTGGTGGCTGATTCAGATTTTAAGCTCAGAGAGGCACAGATTTCTTTTCTTTTAATATTCATCAAGGCACTCTAAGAGAGAAATGAAGTGTGTAGTGTGCTCTGAGCCTCCTCCTGCCCCAAGTCACTTTGCAAGGAGCATCTGAAAGGACTCTGCTACTTGGGAATGTCATTGGGAAACAGGAGCTTAAAAGGAAATGTGATAGGGAACATTAATAGAGAACACTACTGAACTCCATGGGGATTTTAAGTCTTTCTTATTATAGTATTTAAGTCCCCAAAGTATGCATGGATGTTGGAAACCATGAGTAGAAGACAAGCATTTAATTTCATCTTCAGAGAAACAGGTATAGCTATTAGCACAACTCACAGAGAAAAAAAATACATGTAAAAAAGTTTGAGAATGATTGGCTGTGGGGTTTGTATGTATAAATAAATTAGAAAATGAATTAAAATTTCTTATTGATGATTCTTATTATTATCATTATTCTCTCTCTCTCTCTCTGTGTGTGTGTGTGTGTGTGTGTGTGTGTGTGTGTGTGTGTGTGTGTGCATGCCACAGAATATATGTGAAGGTCAGGGGAAAATTTGCAGGAGTCGCTTCCATTCTTCTACTATGTGGGACCCCAGGATTGAGCTCAGATATTTAGTTATGGTCACAAGGTCACGAATACCTTTACTCACAGTCATCTTGGCTGTCCCACATAGGTTTAAAGGAAAGCAAATATTGTGTTATGTAACTACAAAGTGTCCACTGATGACATTTTTATTAGCAGAAGCATATTAATTTAGGTGCCATCTGAAATAACTTCAAGATTTCTTTGTTTAAGATGTGCAAGAAGAGACAGGAGGTTAGACACCTCTAATATAAGCACTCAGGAGTTAGAAAGCGGAGAATCTGTGAGTTCAAGGCCAGCCAGTCAGGTCTATATAGCTAGTTCCAGGACCATGAGGGTCACACAACTGATCCAGATTCCCTGAATGTGGGTGTCAGTGAAGAGACTCAGGCAATCTATGGGTTTTTTGGTTAGTAGATCAGTATTTATCCCTGGCACACAAATGGACTTTCTCAATCTGGACACTTTGTAGAGGGCCTGGGTCCTCCCTGGAACAAAATGACAGACTCTAGAGATCCCCCATGAAGGGCCATATCTCCCTGGGGAATGGAGTGGGGATTGGTTAGGGGGCTGGAGGGCTGGGGGGAGGGAGTGGGCTTGGAGGGGAGGGAGAGGGAGCTGGGGCTGACATGGGAAGCAAGCTTCTTTCTAATTTAAATATATAATAAAAAGGGGTAAAAAAAAGAAAAAATCTACAATTAGAGCACTAGCATATGTAAGACCCTTTACTTGATCCATAGTACCATAAAAACAAAAGGCTAGGAATTTATTCTTAAATAAATCATTAAAATAGGCAAAATCCTGTCTCAAAAAACAAAACAGCAAGCATGAAAGGAATTGAGTTTTTCAAAAGTCATGAGTAAGGCTGAGGAAATGGCTTGTGGAGTGGGATAAGTAGTAGCTGTTCCAGCCTTAAGACTTCAGTTCACATGCAAGAAACCATGATCCACATTCAAAATCCCAGAGCTGGCATGTGGATACTTGAGGACCTCCGTGGCTTCCTGAGCAGCCCATCTAGCTAAAGCAATAAGCATACTGCAATAGGAGATTCTTTATTGAACAGTAGTATGGAGTATGGTGGATGAAGACACATGATGCTGACCTCTGGCATCTACATGCACATGCATAAGCATGAAGATATGACAAAATGTGCACACACTCACACACCACACACACACATACACACACACACGCAAAGAGAGAGAGAGAGAGAGAGAGAGAGAGAGAGAGAGAGAGAGAGAGAGAGTCACATCTAAATGAAACTTATAATTTTCCGAGATAAATTGTGTTGTTTCAAATAATGTTTCAAAACATTATCATTTTGTTTATTTGTTTTTCTAGACATGGTTTTTCTGTGTTGCTTTAGAGTTTGTCATGGAACTCCCTCTGTATGGCCTTGAACTCATAGAGATCTGTCTGCTTTTGCCTCCTTAGTGGTGGGATTAAAATCCTGTGCCACCAATGCCCAGCATTTTTTTAACTTCCCCAGTTAAACTCAAATGCATACATTGTATTGTAAAACATCAACCAAGAGCCTCTATGTAAATATAATTGTGGGGATTTTTTTCAATGTATCTTAATACCGACTCACAAACCTGGAAACTATATGGAATGTTCAGGAAGATAACCTTTAACTCTTCAGAGCTCTTGTTCTAGAATGTACAGTCTATTCAGTGAAATAGGTTTCCTCAGGTCTGTGAACAGTGTGTACCTAAGGACTTCAATGGCAGCTTGGGCGGTTTCCTCATGACAAATATTCATGAGTCTAAGTAGTGCTAGAAAATTGAACAAGATTAAAACACAACTCCTTTGATCTGATTTTCTATTTTGAAAATATTACTCATATTATTCACTGTAGCTAGGTATATGCTTTCTGTGATTATGGTTTCCAAATTGACTGGTTTTTGAAGGAATGTGTTTAATTCACATAATTATTGAATTAGTTTGTAATGTATCAAAATATTTAGATTTTATGTTTGACACCATAACTGGAATCAGATAATTTATAATTAACCAAACATCTATATTTAAAAGTAATTTTAATTAAAATTAAATCATTTGTGCATGTGTGTGTGTGTGTGTTTTACATGCTATAGCATACATGCATGGTACTATTGAATATTTTTGCAGGGGGATTGATTCTTTCTTTATGATATGTGGGTCCTAAGGATCAAACTCCAGCCTTCAGACTTAGTGGGAAATGCGTTTAGGACCTGACCATCTTGCTGAATCTCAGATGATGGTTTTTAATCACTTTATTTAACTCCTTGTAGCCACTTCCAAAGATTTTCTTGACTTTACTTCCAACCTTTACAATGTATTAATGGTAATATCAAACTAATAATTGCATTTGAAGAAATTATTCTAAATAAAATAACCACTGCAAATATTGTGAAAACAGCTTGTATGATATTTTTTATTCAGTTATGTAGCTTAGTGATCCTTGAACCTAAAACTCTCCATGTAACTCAGGCAGGTGTCTAAATTTCAATCCCCCTAACTCTTCACGCAAATACTGTGATAACAGAACTATGCACCATGGCCTGCTTTAAATGGCTAATAAAAACTGGCCTTCCTTCTCAACTCAACAAAATATTCCTGGTTATTTGATTCTAAACTTGTTCAACCAAAACATACATGTATTTTAATGTGTGGATAGTGATACATATATATATATTAAATATGTTTATCTACCTGTCTATTTTTCTATTTTTTTATTTACGAGCTAGGGGTACATGCATGATCAAAAAACAATAGATAGCTAAAATAATAAAACTCAAATTGCTGATCCTTGCATTAAAAAAAAAAACAATGGAATCCTGAGATTTGCAGGCAAATGGATGACACTAGAAGAAACCATCCTGAGTGAGGTAACCCAGTCACAAAAAGAGAAACATGGCATGTACTCTCTCATATATGGATTTTAGTCATAGATCTGGGGAGTGTCAGCCTACAATCCCATGTCCAGAGAGTCTGGGAAACAGAAACTTCATTCAGTGGCTGATGGAAGAAGAGGCACACTCCCATGGCTAAGCACTGAGCTGAACTCAAGAAAGCCAGTAACAGAGAGGGAGGACTGGTGATCAAAGGGATTAAGACTGGGCTGGTTTAACCCCCAGAAACAGCTGACTAGACAAAGGTTAACTCTTGAAACCCAGGCATCAGCCTGGGAATCCAGCATGGGACTGATCAATAGCCCCTGAATTTGGGTGTCAGTGAGGAGGCCTAGGGAATCTATTGAGCCTTTTGCAGCAGATCAGTACCCATCCCAAGTATACACACAGACTTTGGACTCCCATAGAACAATGTGAGGTGCACTCTCACCCTGAACTCTTGGGGAAGGTTCTAGGCCCTGCCCTATATGAAATGACAGACTATGGGCACCCCCATGGAGGGTCTCACCCTCCCTGGGGGAATGATGGGATAACGGGGGGGGGGGTTGGGGGAAGGGCACGGGAGGAGGGGAGGGAAAGGGAGAGGGACTTGGAACTGACTTGTGAAGCAACCTTGTCTCTAATCTAAATTTAAACCTAAAAATAAATTTAAAAACCTTTAGTGATAACCTAAAAAGAAAAATACACTATAATCTTGTAGGTTTTTCCTTTTCAGAAAATTCACTTATCAAATATTGAGGAATCACATTTTATTT
The DNA here is from genome assembly GCF_017639785.1 of Mesocricetus auratus. NCBI lineage: Eukaryota > Metazoa > Chordata > Mammalia > Rodentia > Cricetidae > Mesocricetus > Mesocricetus auratus. The sequence goes on along the minus strand of NW_024429266.1, from coordinate 141,942,557 downwards.
CATAATGAAACAAAGGAATACAGTTTGTCAGACAATAGGATTATTTCAAAGATGAAAAAGCCAGACAGACTTCTTAGGCCCATCCTAGGTAGACATTTTGCTATTATAAGATTTCACAACATTGTTTGCATCTCTATTTGTGGCATATCTATTTTTATAGCTTCTTATATTATTACCCAACTCTATTTATATAGAACTTGTGGAAGACAGTAGACTGATTTTATCTAGATTAAAAATATCTCAAATGAGCTTTGTAAGTAAACTAGGTGTGAATTCTTTTTGAAAAAAATAATTTTATTTTATTTTAAGTTTATGTGTATGTGTATGTTTGTCTGCATGGATGTATGGGCAATACATGTGTACAGTGCTCACAGAGGTCAGAAGAGGGAGTCTGATACCCTGTTCTGAAGTTGCAGATGGTTGTGAGCCACAATTTAGGTGTTGGGATCCAGATCTGTGTCCTCAGGAAGAGTGGTTCAGTGCTCTTAACAATTGTGCTGTCTCCCCCATTTACCTTTAAATTCGTTACTAGGTAAATCTACCATTAAATTGTATCTGTCTGATGCCTTATCTGAGTTTTTGTAATCTTGTACAATTTATCAACCCAGTTAATAAGCGTTGTCTAAATTTGTGACACATTCTCAGAACAAAGGTTGCCTTGAATAGCATACTAAGCTAAATGCATTTGTCCTCCAAAGTATAGGAACTTAAAATGAATGAAGCATTATTCCCAGACATGTGTGGAGGGGCTTAGTCATGCATGAATTTCTTTATATCTACTTTGAAATCTATAACCATCCATTATATGCCCATAATCCAGTAAACTCTTCAAACAATTAAGACCATTACTTACCTCCTCTGTCCAAATGGAGAATAAAGAGCCACAGGGGCAAACATACTGGCAAAGGACATTGGTGTGTGTAGAACCCAATGCTGCTTTGTATAAATAATTAAGGAAACGTCCAACTTCCACATCAGCTGTGGAGGGCAGCAGGACAACCCCAATTACTTTCATTGACAACTGAATTAATCTTCTTCTTTTCTTTCTCTCTTCTCCGCAGCATATGGGCACCACTCAGCTGTGGAAGATAGTGGAACCTCACTGGGATCACATCTGTCAGGTTACAGGTTGAAGACAAGTGCTCAGCAGGTTTGCCTGCTACCTTGTGGGAGGAAACAGGTACAAACATGCGGCAAGCAAGCCAATGTCCTTGGAAAAGCACTCTGCCTTCTCCCAAGAATGTTATATGAAACTGATTCATTGGATGAAAAACCATGAAATATCTTATGGTTAAATTGCAATTAATGACTCTCTATTATTTATGCTGGGAATGATTTCATCTCATACTTTTTCATACACACAAATGTTTAGTATTTGTCTATATGATACGTCTTTTACATCAGATGTCCAAGTGATCACACAGAAATAATGTAAACATTCATCATCATGATCCATATTATCACACCTAAAAAGTTAAAACTGAAGGGAAAATTGTGTTGTTTTGATTTCAAAAATAAGCATTTTCACTTGGCACTCTAATTTGTCCCATGCCTTGGAAAATGACACTGCAAGTTATGTTCTTATACAGAAAAAATATCAAGCTTCAATAGTTGATGGGTATATATACATATACATACATATATACATACATACATACATAATGTGTATGTGAGTGTGTGCACAATGTGGATGAGTGAGGGTGTTCACATGCCACAGCATGATCATGACCTAAAAAGACTGCCTGAAATATTGTGACTTTCTTTCTACCTAGCTGAGACAGTATCTTTTTGCTGTTTCTCTGCAAGCACATCAGGCTAGCTGGCCTGTGAACTTCCAGAAAGCCTCCCTTCTCTGTCACCCATGTCTCTGAGAAAACACTGAGATTCCAGATACATAGATATGCACTACATGGCTGGTGTTTACTCTTATGTGGATTTTGTGGATTCAAACAATGGCCTTTATTCAGAAAGCCTTTTCATCCACTGAGCTATCTGCCCAGCTTTAGACAATTTCTGATAGCCACCCAGGCTGCTCCAGTTTATCTGATGTGTTCTTTGTACCAAGGGCATATATTCTGGCAACATAAGATGTGCAGAAAAGAATTTTAAAAGCCTATATATTCAATAATAAGAGTTCTAAAAATGTGAGCTATACATTTTAGAAACAGAAATCAGAATAAGTCCCAACTCTATAGGTGTCACTTTAGGGGACAGTGTTGTGATAATCAGCAGTGCTTGCTAAGAAAGGCACATTCTTGGTTATTTTAAGTTCAGAAAGGTGGTGGTTGCTTAACAACCCTGCTGTCATTGCTTGTTGTGAAGCCACCAACGTTCTCCAAGAACCTAAAATAGGGAAACTAACTGAGATCTGAATCTTAGCTGTTTGTTTACCCAGTGAAGAGTGACCTCCCTGTTAGTGTAACTGCCTTCAATGCTGCAGTCAGAGAACATGAATAAGTCTGACTTAAATTCATGAAAGGATACTCATGATACCTTAGATTTTATTTACATCTGCACCTAAACTAAAAATAAAAGTTGGTATGCTTTGGACAGTTGGTTTTTTATCAACTATGTTAGGTATCACTGAACATCAATAAAACAGCACTGAGATTTTTTAGTTGTGTATAATGTTTGTAAAATCCCAGGTGTGTCACTGAATACATGTGGAAGTCAAAGAACAACCCTGAGTTTTTATTGATTTTTTTTCTTTTCAACCTATACATAATAGTCTCCATACTTTACCCATGGGTTTGGCAGGGAAGATGGCTGGTTTTCAACCAGAGACTTTCCTGTGTCCATTTGTGCATCCATAGATGTGTGGTGCTGTGTCTGGCTGTATGTCTGCTCTGGCAATTAGAACTTGGGTCCTCATGATTGCACAGCAGTGCTTTACTCCCTGTCTCCACAGCCCGGCTTCTTTATTGTCTCAAAGACTGCTTACGGTGCAGCAATCAGCTGTGAGTACATGTAAGCAGTTATCAAGCCTCAAACCCTAAGATACTACTGAAAATAGAAACGGAAGCAGTTACACCACCAAGAAAAAGTACAGCAGCAACAACTACAGCTCAAGTAAGCCCTTTTAGCCATTAGCTGAGTTATGGCCCTATGAACGCTCTTTTCTTCAGTGTGATCTCTACTGCACAGATCCAGTTTCTTTGATTGGCCATCCCTTCCCATACATGCACTTCTGCCTGTTCACTTAATGACAGAGATGCTGTTGATTTCACACACATACATACGCAGAAACACAGAGTTGATGCAGACTTTCTATGTGGGTGGAATTATATCACCAAAAGGAAGAAAATTTCCATTTTAATGATTTCACATACAGAAATATAATTCAGCATCTTACTTTTTCCAACTATAAATCTACCTCCAAGTATGTTTCAAAGTAACCCCAGCCCCACAATTTTCTTCACAGATTCTCTTTCAAAATTGAATGATGAGGTCCAAGACACAAATGAATGATTAAAGTCTTTCTGGTGAATCTGAATCTGCTCAGTGGAAATGTAACTCCACAAAAATCTCTTTTTTAAAGAATAATTTTTCCTGTGGATTTAATTTAAAGTACTAACTATTATAAGGATTTAGGAATTATGTTCTACAGCCTCTATCACCTGGAAGAATGCATCCAGGTAATACTCTGATAAGCCCAGAGTTCCATGACTACTAGTCTGCATGCAGGTATAAAGGACCATTTAAGAAGCAGACTCCTGCCCACTTATGATCTCTTTCCCACTCTCTTTCCCTCTCTCTTTCCTGCTGTTCCCCTAGGGTAGACCAGACTTTTCCTACCTCTCTCTTCTCATCTGTCTTCTCTGTGTCTCTATTTTCTCTCCCCACCTGCTTCCTTTCCTAATAAAACTCACTTCAGCTCTATTTGCCTGGCATATTTGTCCTGCTTTGGTCAACCTTGCAGACTATGGATCCTGCCAAGTTTCCTCACAGCCTTTATTCGTAACGACTATGAAACATTTAATTGTCTTTCTGCTTTTTAAGTCTGCACGAAATAAAATGCATACTCATTATGGAGGAACATGCACATTTATATCTATTTCCGTTATTAAGACTGAATTTATAAGCCTAGCGCGTGTACACACACACAAACACACACACTATAGGCCACCACTACCACTGAGGCATATTTACAGGCCTCGTTTAATCTTTAATTCTGAAACAGACTTTATATAAATGATCTTGACCTCACTGTGTTTTTTGCTCAGTTGCCTTGAGTATGAGAACCTTCCTTCCAAGCCACTTTAAGACTAGGAATTACAGGTCTGGATCAGTTTTTTTATTTAAATTAGAAACAAAGTTATTTGACATATCAATCCTAGTCTCCACTCCCCCCCATCCTGGGCCACTTGTTCTTAATTCTACTCTTATGTTTATACAAAAGAGCATTTTGTTCTCAAAACCTCAGTCATTACCCATTTTAAGATGAATGTTTGGGTATTAGTAGATTATCTAGAAATGTTTCACATAAAGTTGTTTTGATAATTTCAATTGTATACCACAAATCAGTTTTCTGCTTTGAGTCAGAGCCTAGTTATGTAGCACAAGCTATCCCTGACCTCATGATCTTCTTACACCAGCCTCTGTGCTGCAGGTGGCTTCTCCTACTCTGTCTTTAAAATGTCTCAGTTATAGGAAAAGATAACTTTAAAACAGTATGCTGGTGTCTGTAGCTCAGGTATATTTTGACAAAAAAATGTGGCAAATGTGGAATTTGAAAACAGACTCTGGTGATGCAAACTATATGGAAGATGGACACTAGACATAAAGCAAAAACTTTCTGCTTGTTTGAAGACATATTAAAAAATAGAAGATACATATATATATACATATATATAGAGAGATAAAGTTATATAACAATTTTGCAGAATTGCAGATTATTTCAGGAGAGCTACTTTTATATTCAGGTGTTTGAATATTTAGAATTTCACAGACCCAGATCTTAATATAATGCGATTTTGATTAACTAGCATTCAGAAATAAGTAGAGATAAATTTTTAAGGAAAAAAACATATTATAACAGATGTTTATCTTCACAACTGAAAAAGATACGTAATGCTAGCCTCTGACAGCAAAGTGAATCACTGTTAACAAAAGTTTAAAAGTAGGAATTAAAATGAAATATAAATGAACATATACCTTGTTATTTGGGAAAAATTGTTCAATCATTCATCAAAAGTCATGGAGAAATGCTAAGGTAATGAAGTTTTCAAAATTCTCAAATACCAAATACCTGCCTACCTTAAGTGGCAAAAATTCTGTTGGGGGAAGAAGGAAACAAGGCTGTTTTTTGTTTGTTTGTTTTTGTTTCTTTAATCTAACATATTTTGTAACAATATGTTTTGAGTGCTATTGGCAGGAAATTCAGAAATTGAGTATGATGGATATTACAGGCAGGATGGAGAAGGTAATGTCCATGCAGGGGACAGCATGTGAGCAAAATTGAAAGGGGTGGACTAATGAGAAAGGCATTTGCTGCCAAGCCTGAGGACCTGAGTTTGATTCTCCCCAAACCCCACATGGTCAAAGGAGAGATAGATGAAAACAAATTGCACAATTTGTTCTCTGAACTTCACATGTGTGCCATGCCATGTGACACAGTCAGCAACACGCATGCGCCAACACATACAAGCACACTAGATACAAAATTTATTTTTAGAAAAGCTTTGCTATGAAGCATCTACATTCTATAGGGTTTATAGTGGAACTCAAATGGAGAAGTAACACTATATTCAAAGGACCTAATATGAATTGATGCTTGATTAATGAAGGGAACATGGTGATTCTCATAACTAAGACAGAAGAAAGGAGAGAGAATAAAGTAGGAAGGTCTTAAAATCAAGAAAGGGGTAGAAAAACTGGTGGGTCATATTACATATTAATATTTCCTCCTCTCAGCATTAAGACAGCTCCAACTATATAAAAGAGCAGAAGATGTACTGAGTTAGATATTAGTAAGGAATATGACAGAATTCATCCACCGGGTACCAAGGTATAGGAAAGGTAGAATATTTTTTTCTCATGGCATCTTAACATTATACAAATAACATCATTTTTATTTATGATTCCCATTCTTCTTCTGTTGAGAACATGGTTTAATAATACAAACCATGCTAAGAGAATTGTACACTGAGAGATAATGATTTTTGTATATGTAGAATATAGTTTTATCCATGGTATCTGAGAAAAATATTTAAAATATGCTTTTAAATTTTATGATATTTTCAACTTTATCTTTGTCAAAGGAAATGCCATCCCTAACATTAAATAATCAGTTAATTAACTCTTATTAACCTGGGAAATATTTTGTTTTTCTAGGTGGTACATATATTACAGAAAGCTTATTTACTTGTAGTGAGGATAGTGAAGGTGTCAGTGGTGGAATGGTGATGAGTGAGTATGAAAGAGGCAATAATGACATTGCATTGTGTACATAAATAAAATTGTAAGAGTATCAAATATAATAAAAGGCTTAAAGCACATAAATAAAAATTATTAATAGTAACAAAATATTTATAAAATAGTTTATGATATCTCATAGCTTTCTGAGACTAAATATCAAATACATTCAAATTTTTTTTGTCTCTGCAGATATTCCAACAGAGATAAGAAATGTAAATAAAGGTTTATATGGAAGAATATTTATTTCACTAAAAATTTGGGGGACCAGTGGGCTCAGATGATGAAAGTGTTTGTCTATTTTCCTGACTTCCACCCTTAGAATACATGGTAGAATGGAAAGCCAACTTCTCAAAGATGGTTATGATGGCAACAAGCACACTCACACACACACACACACACACACGGAGAGAGAGAGAGAGAGAGAGAGAGAGAGAGAGAGAGAGAGAGAGAAAGAGTCAATGTACCCTTCCACAATGGTAATAAATAAAACAATAAATTCATAAAAGTTAAATGTTTGCTTGGCTGCGGGTCACTGCATCCATCAGTTACAGGATGTATTGGTGCTATAATGACAATTAAGGTAGTCACTAATCTGATTAAAGCTGAAGGCCTATTTTGACAAGCTCTCTACTGTTGCTAAGTATCTAAGCAGGGGACATCCCTGTGGATTCCTGAGGATTTCTCTATCACCAAGTTTCTCCCTAACATCATAACAGTTCCTTCTTTCAAGATTTCTCTTTCCCATCCCCAAATCAAGCTTTCTGCCTCAACATGATATGCCAGACTTCATTGACTCCCCAAGGAATGCCTTAGCACCTCTTGAGGGGTGGTTGCCAGTGTGGAAAGGATAGGAGGTGGAAGTGTTGAAGGGGGAAGAGAGGAAACTGAAGTTGGTATGAAAATAATTTTTTAAGTAAAAAGTTACATTTTTGAAACTACTAGGTTTGTAACATCAAAATAAAATAATGGCAATGATAATGCAGAAATTAATTTTCTTCACGGATAACCATGGATATTATGAGGAAGGGCCTTTGCTACATGTCAAATAATAACATAGTAATAATTCCAAGTATTGAACATGGAACTGCATTAGGCCAACTAGAAGTACCAAATGTCAGAACAATAAGAAAATGACAAAGATCGCCTGGCGGTGGTGGCTGACGTCTTTAATCCCAGCGCTCTGGAGGCAGAGACAGGCGGATCTCTGTGAGTTCGAGGCCAGGCTGGACCGACAGCCTCCAAAACAATACAGAGAAACCCTGTCTCGTAAAACCAAAAAAAAGAAAAAAAAAAGGAAAGAAAATGACAAAGATCCATTGAGCATGTTGTTAAAGTATTTATCTCTTTGTTTTTTTAGTAAAATAAATTCTTTTTTTTTTTCGAGGCAGGGTTTTTCTGTATTGTTTTGGAGGCTGTCCTGGAACTCACTCTGTAGACCAGGCTGGCCCTGAACTCACAGAGATCCGCCTGCCCTTGCCTCCTGATTGCTGGGATTAAAGGTGTGTGCCAATAATGCCTGGCAAAATAAATTCTTTTATTTGAATAAATGTTTACACAGAAACTACAGCAAAATCATATAAATTTGAGCCTTTTGATTACAAGATGAAAACAAATAGTCAGAGGTCTGTGTCCTAACTCTCCAACATTAATCCTTTATTATTTTTCATGTTTAAATTTATTCTTTTATAAATATGATACGTATATATAAAAATGTGTTCATTCCTATCCAATGTCCCTATTCTCATACTCCCCAGATGTTTTCCAAGACAAACATCCAAAGAACTCTATCTCTTACCAAGGAAACATTTGCTTATCCATCTTCATTGCTGCTTATTCACAATAGCTAGGAAATGAAAGGAATGTAGATTTCTATCAATAGATAACTGATAATGAAAATGTGCCCAATGCACATAATGGAATATTAATCATCTCTAATTTCATCACCTATTCCTTTATTTTGCCCAAAGAATATTTCCAATTCTTTAGCTACAAAAATATGGATTTTAGGTTATTCATAAGGACAGTGAAGAAAACTAATCTAGCATCAGTGAAGATAAGAATATAACTCTGTTGATCCTAATTTCTTGCATTTTTATGATTGATATGTCTTCAAAATTTATTCACTTGTCTCCTCCTGTACTGCTTTTTCTGGTAAGTTCCTTAGGGATATTGATACTTTATTTATTCACAGGAGAAAGTGTATAGTTTGGTGAATGTATGTCTGGGAACAAAACACAAATTTATTACTTTATAATTATTATTTATGATACTTACAGTGAAGAGTCTTTTTAGTGTGATAAAATTAAAGGCATCCACAATGTTCTATACCATATTTGAAAATTTTTGGTAGAACGTTTTCTCTGGACTTCTCAGCTTTCTCATGGCTGCATACAATTCTTACATTTTTATGTTATGACTCATTTGTCTCTAATATCAGTATTAGATATCTCTCACAATCCCTTAATAAAGCATCTCTTTTTTCTGATCTTTCCTTTCGCTTGTGATGGTTATTGTGAACCCTGCCTCATGTACATTTTCCATGTTGTATAGTCTTCATTTCTAGTGACTCAGACTGACAGGTTTTAGGTTTCTCCAAGATAAAGATAAGAACTACTATAGGAGATCATCACTGCACATCTAAGATAGAACAAATTAAAGGGAAAAATAACTGGAATCAAAGACTGAGGATTTTAAAGTCCTTTTGGCCAAGACATGGAAAAGTCACAAACATGTATTTTTATCTAAAAGAAATGAACCTGACTTACAATACCCAAGCATTTGTTAAATCTTTAATTCTTTAACTCTCTCTCTCTCTCTCTCTCTCTCTCTCTCTCTCTCTCTCTCTCTCTCTCTCTCTCTCTCTCTCTCTCTCTGTGTGTGTGTGTGTGTGTGTGTTTGTGCGCATGCGCGCTCGCGGGTGTGTTATATAACATGTTCAGCATGCAGTGTACCAAGGTACATTGGCCATCTCCACACATTCCTGCTCCTCTTGGCCACGATATACATAGGCCACATTTATATTTCTTCGTTTTCCATCAACCTTAGTATAAACAAAACAACCAAATCTGTTCTAACTAAACAGCCCAGCCAACATTTTAGTCATTTTGGAACCTAGGTGTTAAACATTGACTAATAATTTGCACTCAGAATTTAGTAAGATTTTTATGGTGGCTTCTAACTCAACAGGAATTCTTGAAGCTTACAGATTTGAAATACATGAATCTTTTTATATCATTTTTTATTTTAATTTTAAATATCTTGTTTTACATGTCAATCCCAGTTCCCTCTCCCTCCCCTCCTCCCGCACTCCCCTTCCCCCCCCAGCCTCCCACCCTGTTGCCAATTCCTTCCACATAGGGGATATCTAGATTCTGTCATTTCACTCCGGGTAGGGTCCAGGCATTCCCCTAAGAGTCCAGGCCGAGAGAGCATCCTTCTTTGTGCTATGGGCACACAATGACTGTTTGTATTCCAGGGATAGACACTGATCCACTGCTCAAGGCCCCATAGGTTGCCCAGACCTTCTCACTGACACTCACACTTGGGGGGTTCCAGATCAGTCCCATGTTAGCCTCCCCGCTGTCAGTCTGGGGTCCAAGAGCTCTCCCCTGTTCAGATCAGCTGTCTCTGCTGGTTTTGCCAGCCCATTCTTTGCCAATTTGCTCATCACTCCTCTCTCTCTGCCACTGCATTCCTTGGGTTCAGTTCAGTGTTTAACTGTGTGTTTGCCTCTGCTTCCATCAGCCACATGAATCTTGATGATGAAAGGATTCAGGATGTCTGGCATTTTGCGGCAGAGCTTTAAGAAGGCAGATGTTAACAGGAACATCTTAGGACCAAGAGCTATAATGATGTCCCCAAGGACAGCAAGAGATTGTCCCAGGATAAGATACTACCTGCTAGTATACTTTGATTCATTTATGTGTTACCTAGATTGGTTCTTCAGGAGAAGTTCTGCTACACAACAACATTTTATATTTTATTGAAATATCTTGTAGACTGTAACCACTCTAGTTTTAAAATACTCTATCTAATTGTTCATTTGGTGGTTCTTCACTGGTAGATTTACTCACTAGAGTTTTTGATAATGTGACCATGCTCACTGGAGTTCTTAGCATTTTCCACTGTGTCTTTATTAGCTCTATTTTCAGGAATTCTGACTGACTATTTCTACAGTAAACTAATATTTTAGATGGGTCAAAGTTAATACAATTTTAAACTGTCACTTTATTCCATAGTTTCTTAGGTCGTTAATGTGTGCCGGGGGGGGGGCGGATTCTTCATCGTTGATCGATATTTCATTATTACCACAACAGCTCATTTTATTTACACTTGATAATGTTTGTTGATGGCATTATGAATAAAAGTCACATTCAAATGTGATGTTTCTGGTAGACATAAATGGTAGAAAGGGTATGTTTCCTGTATTCTAAAAATTCATGGATTTGGTTAATAATAACTAGATTCTGGAGCTTTCAGAGAATGCTCCATGCTTCTTTTCTAAATTATGTATTTTAAAGGATGATACAAATCCTAAATGGCTACATTGTATCTATTTGCCAATAACTAATAATAAAAGAGGCTGAAGGTGAAAAAGATGTTCTTGAAGTTGACAAGCATTTTTCCAATGAGGGAATGCCCTACTTTGTCTATGTGCAAGGTGGTGGTCTGTATTTAGATTGATCTGTTGAAGCGCCTAGTGGCAGATTTGATTCTCACTCCTGGTAAGAACTGAAAGGAAGAGGAGTGGGCTTTCTATCTAATGTCCGTAGCCTGGTGACGTTAATATTCAGAATCCTTTTACTTACTACAACTGCTCTGGAGGCAGAATAACATGGAGCTTACTCTCATGGGAAGTTTCTTATGGAATGATCTACTTAAATATACTGAGCAAATCTTTATGTTATCTACTAGGTGTGTCTACTGATAGCCTATCTTGAATTTGACAGTTCTTTGAAAACAAAAGAATTTCCTTGGAGGTAGGAAGAATTAAAGTTGCCTAGAGCCATGATGAAAACCTTTGTGTGGTCCTGGAATCAACAAAGTGATTCAAATGCTGAAAGTTATAGTATGACTTCCACTGATATGCTTGTGATCAAATACACACACACACACACACACACACACAGGAACACACAGCACAGGAACACAAATATACACATACATATTCAGCTTACACACACGCACTTGCTGATGATACACATTCAAACACACACACTAAATAAATACATAAGATAAAATACTTAAAGATGGAGGAAGAGAAATTGTGTGAAAACTGTATATGAAATCATTCAAAACTTATTTTAAAATTTTAGGATTTTTTGTTACGTTTACCTAGAAAAATCAATTGGAAGAAGTCAGAAGTATTTACTTACAGAGTACATGGAATAAATGCTCATTTTGAAACATAAAAATTAGGACGTACAAAAGGGTAAATGTAAATCTCGAGTTGGCGCAACATAATTATTTTTAGGAAAAGTGAGTAATAGAGAAAATTAGTTTTATTTTATACCAACAAATATTAAGCATTTTCAGGTGATTTCTAATTTTATGTGTACACTACCATATTACTTTCACAATCCACATATTTTACCTGAAACCACAAGAGGTGCCTGGTGTGAAATGCTCAACGGAGTTCATTATAGATACAAAGGAAGTTGGTCTAAACCCCAGGTTAGACAGTGTTAGCTGTGCAACATTTAGCATTCTGTTAAACAACATCTCAGAATAGATTACCAAATGAAAATGAAATATATCACCACCACTTTCTCAGTCTCATAGAATCATATTGATATTGAAATTAGGGCAAAGAATAAACGTGTAAAGTTTTGCAGAATCAGGCACACAAGGTGAATAAGGTTTGTTTGGAACCTTGATGTACCCTTAAGTTATCACCAAAGTGTAGTGAAATTATGTAGGTAAGGGCTTATTGGAATTACTTTATGCAAGGGAAAGAGTGACAAAGTAGTGAACTCTCATGAATGTCTAAGATTAAAAAGCAAAAATAATGAAGTCCAAGTTTTAAAAACTACTAACAAACAGTGCCTTCAAAGATTTAAAGATTTAAACTTTAGTGTACACACACACACACACACACACACACACACACACACACAACTCTCTGGAGTGCTCAAGTTTATGGAGTGCTTTTCATCTCAATCATAGATAGAAATCCTACAAAGTCCAAGCCATGACCTATAAAATAGGCTAATGAAATAAGCATGGATGGAGGACATGTATTTAGTTATTTTCTTAGTTACTTTGACCTGGATTTGTATCTTATTATCATTGTGATTAATAAGGGCAACAATAGCCACATTGCGTGACCTCCAGTGTGTGTTTGAATATCCTTCGCATGTATGTTTAGAGCCTGAGGGGTAATGTAAAGTTTACACATAGCAGTATTGTCTCATGGGAAATAAGCAGGACTTCAACATGAAAGCTTCAATTATACCCTCCTAGAAAGCTCTATTAGGAGATATGAAAGGACCACATTTGTCAAGGGAAGGTGAGTTGGTCTGTAGGGCTGACAGAGACAAAGCTCGGGGGTATTCACGCATGCTTCTGGTGGTAAGTTGGAATTCAGCTACTCGACAGGCTAAATTAGAGTTCCTGGAAGAAGTGGACAAGGAAGGAGCTTGGGAGTGTTACGTCTAGACTGATGCAAGTAAGATGGAAATAAAAGAAAGCAGACTGGCATCTCCAGAACCAGAATTGTCCTTTTTATAAGACTAGCTGTGGGATACAATCTCTGTAGAAGTGGAGACAGTGTGTATTGACTTGAGAGTCATGGGGTTTGAAGATGAAAAATGGGGAACTTTGGAGATGGTCCAGTCCATCTACAGGTCAGTTACCCTGAAGTACGGAAGTGGTAGACATTAGGGGGTTAGAAGGTGGATCTACTTAGCTGGGGCTTCCACAAGTGTCATCCATCAAGTCAACGTTCTGGTCCTCCTCAGGATTTTAGGCAATTTACCAACCTTTCATTCTAGGCTTTGGGGGCAGATTAAAAAGAAGGGGCAAGTATTCTCTTCTTGCTACTTCCTTAGAAGGCTAAATGTAGTTGGTTTTGGTTACATGATGAAACATTCTTCAAGGAGGCTGAATAGGGAATTCTAGTAGAAGAGGGTGGCACAGAGAAAAGCCTGTGATATGTGGTGGGTGTCCATAGATAGGGTCCCATTTATAGGGTAAGGGAGGGATTTGTATTGTGTCTCAACAAGCTAAGCTTACTTGACACAGGTGATTAGAATCGGGATGGGAAGGATGAAAATATTTGGATAAGCTGCAGTAAAATAATAAGCTATTACTAGGGACTGAGAAAAGAGTAGGGAGATGATAACACACTAGGAAAAAAAGTAGAGTTAGCTTGGAAGCCCTGTTATGAATTTAGGATCCTGGAAGTGGTCAGTTATTTTGTAAAGATGTAACTTGAGAAGGTGTGGATTCATAGTGATGAGAGGTTATGAGTAGCCAAGGAGTGCTGGACAGACAGAGCCAGCAGCTGGATTAATAAGTGAAATTGCCTGCCTTTAGGAGCTGATGAGTTCTTTATTGGTGGTTCTGGTATTTTATGCAGAGATCAAAGGGAAAGGTAAGAGTGGAGTCCATAGAAGGATCATAATCAGGGGGACAAGGGGAATTCTTGGAGAAATTTTTCCTTCCAGGTCTAGCTATTCAAGGTTATAGTGACAGGGGTTAAAGATTTAGGGACAAGAGTCTAGTCGAGGAAGGAATAGTGGAGAAGGGACATGGAGTACAGAGTTTAAAACATCAAAAGCCTGGCGCTAGGAATCTGGGTTTGATCTTCAGGAGTTCCTGCCTCAGTCTACCTGGGGTATGCTAATTTCTGCTTTCATCACCCAGAAGCTCTAGAAGGCCTGCTTGACCACACATTCCCTGGGTAATTTTAATGGTGTTGTTTACTAGCTGTTCATTTATCATGTGTAGTATGGATAATTCAAATGGATTCTTCTAATCTTGGAGTGTATGCTTCTAGGTCTCCTGTATCCTGGTGTATTTAAGTAATTATTCGAAAGTTACATAGTAAATATCAATGTATTCATTGTTAATGAATTTCTTTTTATTCTCTGTGAAAAATACAACTGGAGAACCCACCAGGGAATTCTCACAGCAAAATTCTTTTATAGAAGAATGCCAAGGAACAATATTTTCAAATAAAATATACAAATACTAAATGTATCAGGTGTTGATCAAGAAGGTAAACACCACTGATGCTCATAGACCATACAAGTTTTGAGAATGATCATTATTCGGACTACAGGTCCTTAATGTTTGCAACAACTAGATGGGTACTGTTTCAGTATGATCTTCATGAAAGTAAGTGCACTGTTCCCCTTTCCTTTTGTATGAGAAATGGGTGGATATGTGAGGAGCGATCATGTAAGTGTTTGCAATAATATCAACAAACTTCAGTGCCTCTAAATTATTAAAAACAATATGAATGCTCAGCGGGGACTCTCAGTAGACAGAGGCATAGAGGAAACAATAGTGACTTTGAAGTCAGAAGACCCATTTCAAACATCATACACTGTTAGTGAGTTTTTGTGACAGGAGATAGCATGAAATGTCACACATATTTTTAGAAAATGTCAGATAAAGGTATAACACCAACCGCCATGAAGTGTTACAGTAAAAATTATGAAAGCCACAAACTTCCTGCTTGTCAAAGGCACTTTTTAATTTATTATTTGTCCTCATTGCTAGAGAAAAATACTACTAATCACATTGCTAGGTATTATCAATTTCCCATTGTGACATAGATTGATGGACTCTTACTTTGAGGAATATGTGTGTCTAGAGAGATGGTTCACTTGGTAAAGTGCCTTCAGGCAATATGAGGACCAGACTTAGGAGTGTCTAGCCACCATGTAAAATGTTGCATTGACCTGAGGCATAGGTCTCTCTGTATACCAAGAGCAGGGTAGGAAGATTTGAGAATATTTCTGTAAATTGTTGGCCTGCAAGCCTATCCATGCAGTGATAAACCATTCTCAGAAAATAAGGTGGAGAGCAATTGAGAAAGGAATCTAATATTAATCTATGATCTCCACATGAATAATCATTGATGAATGTGTACACAAACACACACATACATATTGCACACACACACAAGCACAAACACACAAACACAAACACATAAAGAATATGTGTTTTCCTCCCAGGGTAGAGCTACTATTAGATTTGTTACTTACCCTATGAATAACTGTGTGTCTGAAGAGGCCTTTTGTTAAATAACCACAAAAGAAGAGCTGATTCCCTTAAATCATAGACTCACTTACTACCTTATCTGAAAGCAATAATTCACAATATGTTAATTGCTAAGTGTTCATCTGACAACTGATTACAAAATATTAACTAAACTATTATATTCTCTGTCCAAAGTGCTTCATGTTTTTTCACCTACACAGATATGAACCTGAATTCTTTCATTAGGTGCTTTTGGTCTTTTATTGCCATTCTTATATATTCCACAGAAATCCTACCTGGCAATAGAAAAGATGCCAGTATTTTTTATGGGTTTAACTCATGAAGTTCATCTTCATAGGGTATCATACAGTAAATTGGATGCTTATTGTTGAACACTGATGCAGTGAAGGTATTTTAAAGTGGAAAAGTTGTTGAGTAAAAAGTTATTCATTTTATCTATAATATTTATATACTTAAATAGGGAATAAAATGAAAGGAACAATGTGCTTTCCTTAACAGTGAATTAGAAGGAATTGTTTTTTTCTTGAAGTCAGAGAATAAGATTTAATCAGATACTAAATTTACAAAGGACACTCTCGCTGGGGATTGTCATAAGTAGATATGCTGTGAAGCCAGAATAGTAAAATATGAGTACACCACTATAACATTGGCTAATACAATCAATGCTATTGATATGTTCTGTAATTATTTAAGCTCATTAAATTTTTCTTGAATATAACAATACAATTCCCTGAGCAGCAGAAAAAATTCTATCATAGAGCATCGTGTTTCTGAAGGCGATGGTAACTATCCCAAGAAAATTTCTCCATTTTTGTACTTTGGTCAATTTTCAAAGATTTGCACTTAAGAGATACATACAGCTTTCCCATGGTTCCCACAATGGAAGTGGTGGTGGAGTCACTATCCCGTTGAATAGATCAATTTTGGAATACTGATACCCCATTCAGAGGGAAGAAATTGAAGACAGAACACACAAAGGGAAGCTAGAGGAGTAAAGTAATAAGGAAGAGAGAAAGGTAAAGACAGATAAAACCATTCATTTTTCTCTGATGAGAAATAATTCACACATTCAGTAAAGACAAGAAAAGAAAGTGAAGATGTGATTAGGAGTGGGTGAGTGTTTGTGTGTGTGTGTGTGTGCATGCGCACTGAAATTGCCTCAACTCTACTACAGTTAACTAGATTTGTGACGTGAACATTTAATATTTTGTGTATATACAAACTAATAATTAAAAAAGCATGTTATATTCACCATTTTATAAGCCATTTTCATTTACATGACCAACAGTATCCTTGCATGTGAAGACCCATACATCTGGGAGCAGGATATATTTCATCTTAATGATATTTATTAGTCCAGTCATTTTCAATTAGGTTTCTACCCATTATTTGCCTATTATAAGTTATGCTATGATGAATTTCTTATGGGATAAAAGTTGACCCACTCTGTTTTATTTTCTTCAGATAAATCCCAGGATGTAAAATCACAGGCTACAGGTAGTGTAGAGCTCCATATATACAGAGTGATTAGAGGCAACATAATTCAGAGAGCTCCTGCTAATTAATAATTAATTAATATTGCCTTTGATTAACATACTCTGCTATATTATCTTAGCAAATCTTGTTTGTCAGTTGTGATCTCTAGTTTAATTGGCAACTTGATACAAATTAGAATCACCTTGGAAAGGTGTCTCAATAAAAAATTGTCTAAATTAGGTTGGCTTGTGGGCTTATCTATAGGTGATTGTCCTGTTTGCCTTGGTCAGTGTGGGAAATGCAATCCAATAGTGGGCTACACAGTTCCTGGGTTTGGACCTTGGCATATGTAAGAGTAAAAAATGCTGTTGAACTCTAAGCTCACATACATTTATTCTTACTATTCTTGGCTGTGAATGTAATATGACTATTTTCTTCATATTACTTCCTTGACTTCCCTACAAAGATGGTTTATAACATGAAACTGTAAGTAGACTATAACCTCTTTCCTCAAAGTTATTTTTATCAGAATCTATTCCCACAGAAATAGAAGCAAAACTAAAACATCACCCTTTTGATAACCTTTGCAACCTAAACGATTACATGCACAGTAGCAACATATTTTTTTTCTTCTGCCTCACTTATTACATTGACACATGTTTTCCTGATGGGGGATGTCCTTCTATGTATATGTTTCTCTTATTGGTTGATTAATAAACAACTGTTGGCCAATAGGGAAACAAGATAGGTGGGACTAGAAGTTGAGGAGGATTCAAGGAAATGTAGTAAAGAGAAGTCACCGTGTGATGCATGCAGGAAGTAGCATGGCAGGACAGAATCAGTATATAAGTAGGGACAAGCAGGATTTTGCTCTCCTCTCTTCTCTGCAGAGATGTGGGCAGATGTGATGTAGACTCTGAAGGAGTGACAGGCCTGGAACTTTTTGCCTGGTAAGGTCATGTGGAAATACATGGATTATTAGTAATGAGTGAATAATTAAGAATGAGCATGCCAATAAAAATTCCAGTCACTGGACAACAACTTATAACAAATATAGCAACTTCTTGTTTCTTTAGGGCAGAGAAGAGCAGTAGGACCTAGCCAGGCCAGAAGAATCTTACGTTACATTTTCCCTTAGAAATGTTTTTATCTGAATTGATGTGCTATAGGTCTAGGTAATTTAGACACATGATAATTTATCAATATAATTTTCTCTTGTTTAGTATTTTTGTTTTTGTTAAAACAAATAGCTGAATGTATTATTTATATTTTTATAATGTTAATTCAGTATATTTCTCATCATCTTCCCTTGAAGATAATTGTTCATGAGGGATGATTGACATTAACTTATTTAATTCAATACTATACTCTGTATTCTGGCTAGTTAGTACCCTTTAAAGGAAATTCTAACCTATCAGGAAGACAATTTCCAATCTCAACACTGTAGCTATTATTGGCATCATTATTTCTGTTATTTTGCAAGTGTCAGAAATGAACCCATAGCCTTGATTATAGTAAGTAATCACTACCACCACATATAATTATTCTCTGTTGAATACACCAACTAGACAATGTTTCAAGAAATAGTAATATATTAAAAATGTTTATCTGGGTTTTGTTTGTTTGTTTTTAGAGTATGTTCTAAATTAATGTTTGGATCAGAACTATGTCCAATGGATAGATGTGAAATGGTGATGGAAACCCTAGGAGGTAGTGTCTACTGCCAGATTTAACCTTAAAATTGGAAGTTGTGCAGGTGTCTTTAAGTTATGAGTGAGCATCCTTTGTGTATATGCTGAAGAGTGATAAACTTGAGGTCTATTGATTCTCCATAGTCTTAGAAACCACCATATTCATTTTTAAATGGCTATACAAGTTTGCACTCCTACCAGCAGTGGAAGAGTATTTCCCTTATTCCACATCCTTCCAACATAGGCTGTCATCTGTATTTTTGATCTTAGTTTTTATGACAGGTATAAGTTGTTTGATTTGCACTTTCCTGATGGCTAAGGACATTGTACAGTCCTATAAGTGTCTCTCATCCATTTGAAATTCTTCTGTTGAGAATTCTCTGTTTAGACCTGTACCCCATTTTTAATTGGGTTATTCAGTATTTCCATGTCTAGTTTCTTGAGTTCTTTTGCAGGGTAGGTGATGATCTTTTCTGATTCTGTAGGCTTCCATTTTGTCTTATTTACCATGTCCTTTGCCTTACAGAAGTGTTTTTGACCAATTTCTCTTTAAAGGGACAGATAGTAATTTATCCATGGTAAGAAACATGGTCTTTGTTTTAAAAGCCCACCTTTAACATTCTAGCCCTTGACAATATGCAAATTATTAAAGATGCATATTATATTAAATGATTTACAAAATAGGAAGATGGTTTGATTTGATAATTGGATTGTAATTTGCTAAGTAAATGATACATAAAGTTTCTGTAAACTACCTATAAATCACTTTAAAAAATACTGGGTTTGCATATTAACCCTGGTGAGAACTGTTGTCACACAGAAAACTAATGGCAACAAATGTTTGTGAAAATATGTGAAAAGCAAAGTTTCTTTTTTTTGTACTACTGTTAGGAATAGAAATTGGTTCAGCCAGCATGGAAATTACCTTGGAGTTTTCTCAAGAAACTAAAAATAAAAACTTCAGATGATCCAGCTTACATCTCCTGGGAACAGACCCAAGTAAATTAACAGCATCATATAGACACAAATTCTCATCCATCTGTATTGTATCACTAGTCACAATAGCTGAGTTATGGTATCACCCTGAGTGTCCATCAACAGATGGAAAACAAAGTCTACTGCATATGCACAGAGGATATTGTTAGCCATAAAAAAAAGGAAAGAGTCATCATTTGTGAGAAAGTTGGTGGTAACAGATCATGTTGAGATCAAGATTAGCCAGACCCAGACAGATAAATGTCACTTCCATTCCATTTATATTACATCTCTCTCAATCTCTCTATTCTCTCTCTCACACACATTCTCTCTCACACACACATATACATACAATCAGATTCTAATGAAAGCTATTTGGCAAAAAGAATGGAACTGGCAGAAATGACAGATAGGGCCTAGACAGTCCAGTAGAGAATGCATATGGTAAAAGTATAGATATACTTGTAGAAACGTATTATAAAAATCTCTGATTTTGCCGGGTGTTGGTGGTACACGCCTTTAATCCCAGCACTTGAGAGGCAGAGGCAGGTGATCTCTGGGAGTTCGAGGCCAGCCTGGTCTACAGAGCAAGTTCCAGGACAGCCTCCAAAGGAATACAGAGAGACCCTGTCTCAAAAAACCAAAAAAAAATCTCTGATTTTTATCATGTATAATATATATATATATTAAATATCTGTCACCTCTACTGCATAAGCCATCTCCTACTAGATTATGTTTCATAGTCTTTCAAAGTTGCCACATCTCCCCTTGATGTATTTATCTACAGAGGAGACTATGGAAAATTCTCTACCAAACCTTCTTCTCATCCTGTCCTTTCTTTCCTCCCCCCCCCCTTCCCATGTCCTTTTCCCTCTCCCTATGACTCCTTTCTGTGGTTGGCCTATGAGTCAAGATCACCCTGAGATTCTGGAGTACTATGCCTGGAGGCTTATATTCAGGTGGTATAATGCTTGGCTTCTGTTATTTACTACATAGTTTTAATATATCATATAAATATATATATATATATCATATATATGTGTGTGTGCATGCGTGTGTGTGTGTGCGCATGTGCGCATTCGTGTGTTTACCATTATAAATCTATGAAGTAAAGGCAATAATGATAATAAAATTGAGCCACAAATTTACTTTCAATCTTGGTTAGTGTTTGCCAAATTGACATAACCTAGAGTCATCTTTCTCCGGAGACGGAGCCTCAGTTGAGAAATTGCCCAGATAGATTGATTTGTGTCTATCCGTGAGAGATCATCTTGATTTATGATTGATGTGAAAGGGCTCAGCCCTCTGTAGGTGGTAAAGTTCCTATGCAGGTAGAACTGGGTTTTATAGGATCATTAACTAAGCATAAGTTTTGTAATGACCCAAACTGACAGCCAGTAAGCAGCACTCATCCATGGTTTCTGCTTTAGTACTTGCTTTGACTTCCTTCAGTGACTGATTGTGACCTGAAAGTGTAAACAAAATGAAACCTTTCCTTGTCAAAAATCGGGTGTTCTTAGGTATGTGGATTTATGTCAGTGTCTTTGATTCTATTCCATTGATTCACCTGTCGGTTTTTATGACAAAAGTGTGCTGTTTTTATTACTACATCTCTACAGTAGAGCTTGAAAAATACACAATGCAAAAAAAAGTATCTTCAATTAATGGTGCTGGCATAATTGATGTCCCCATGTTAAATAATGCAAATAGGTCTATATCTATCAAACTGCACACATCTCAAGTCCAAGTGGATCAAAGACTTCAACATCCATCCAGTTTCACTGAACTTGAAAGAAGAGAAAGAGGAAAGTATCTATTAATGCATTGGCACAGGAAACCCCTTCTTGAACATAACGCTAGAAACACAGACACTAAGATCAACAATAAATGAGACATCGTGAAACTGAAAAGCTTCTGTAAGGCAAAGGGCACTGTCAATAAGACAAAACAGTGTCCTACAGAATGGGAAAAGATCTTTAAAATCCCATGTCTGACAGAAAGCTAATGTCCAAAATATATAAAAACTCAAGAAACTAGATATCAAAACACCAAGTAATCTAATTTAAAAATGGGGTACAGACCTCCTCACTGACTGGAATTGCTGGATCTTGTGGTAGACTGATTCCCATTTTCCTGAGGATTCTCCATTCCAAATTCTCTGATTTCCAAAGTGTGGAATTTGCACTCCCACCAGTAGTAGAGGAATGTTTCCCTCTCTACATCCTCTCCAGCATAAACTGTTTTGTTCTTTTTGATTTTAGCCATTTTGACAGGAGTGAGATTGTATTTGATTTGCATTTTCCTAATGGCTAAAGATGTTAAGCACTTTCTCAAGTGTCCTCATCCATTTTAGACTCCTTTATTGAGAATTCTCTACTTAGTTCTGTACCCTACTTTTTAGTTGGATCCTTTGCTGTTTTGGAGACTTGCTTCTTGAGTTCTTTGTAAATTTCGGAGATCAGCACTCTGTTGGATGTGGGGTTAGTGATATCTTTTCCCATTCTGTGGGCTGCCTTTTTGTCTTGTTGACTGTGTCCTTTGTCTTACAGAAGCTTCTCAGTTTCATGAGGTCCCATTTATTAATTGTTGATCTCAGTGTCTTTGCTACGGGTATTATGTTCAGGAAGCAGTCTCCTGTACCAATCAGTGCAAAGGTACTTCCCACTTTGTCTTCTAAGAGGTTCAGTGTGGCTGGATTTATGTTGAGGTCTTTGATTCATTTGGACTTAAGTTTTGTGCATGGTGATAGACATGCATATATCTGCAGTCTTTATAGGTCTAGATTTACATTACATGTCCTATCTCCAGTTGTGAACCAAACTGCATCATATCTCTTGATATAATTCCAAATTTTACTGTTGTGTCAACTTGCCCACCAGTGTTTACTTTTTTCTGGGAGTATTTTACATGTACCATCTACGCTGTAAAACCATGGCAGTGTAGATATATACCATGCACACACAGAAAGAGGATGTCCTTGGAATAAATGGGACAACCCAAATTAAACATGATGAAAATGTAAAAAATGGCATATCAATTAACTATTATTTGAAATAGTTTCTCTAGGAAGGAGCAGGATAGAGACCATGAGCCTTGGGTAGTAAACGGTTCCTTGCTCTGAGAAAGCTGAAACTCACCAGATTCACAAGGTTGCTCCTCGAGGTTACAGAAACCTTAAACAACTGTAGATGGTAGAGACTGAGTAGCCAAGCCGCTTTTGGGACATTTCGTGGACTGAATATTATACAAGTAGCTCCAAGGTATAGCTCCATCACTCCTCACTCTGGCTGGGGTATGCTTTTCCACAATGCGAAAATTGCCTTGGGGTTGTCTTTATCCCTCTAAGTAACCTGTCACTCACTTGCATAATCCAAGTTGGATTTTAGTATAATCACTACTTCAGTCTGGTTGGCGTTCCCATTGGAAATCAATGGGCATTTGTATCAAGTCACCATGGGAAGAGCCTTATCTAGCACCTGAAGTCATCTGTGTCATTCCTTTTTTTATTATCTTGTTGTTGTTGTTTGATTTAGAGATTTGATTTATTTTTCCTGAGAAAGTCTCATGTAGACTGATCTTTAAAGTTTTTGTGTAGCTAAGGCTAACTTTGAACCCCGCATCATCCTGCTTCCACTTCCCAAGTTCTGCAGATTAATCACACTTCTCTTGTGATAACAATCCTCATAGCTTCATTAACAGGCAATTTCTTTCCCTTTTCCTTTATAACAGTCTGTTCCCAGAATGGAGCAAATAGATTCAGTGAGTCTAGCTGGTAGATGGCTCCGGGATCCTCCTATATGTGCCTCATTAGCCGTAGGATTGTAGGTGTTTGCTATACTGGCAGCATGGCTACTAGAGAATCAAACTCAGTTCTTTATGATTTCTCAGTTATTTCTTTAATAACTAAGCTATCTGCCTAGACCTAATTACTACTTACTATGCATTTTTGAAATGTTTTCTTCTCACATCCACTAACATACTTTAATGTTTTGTGTAATGAATTTTATTACATTACAATTTGATTCCATTTAAATCATTTTTAAAGAGAATTTGTCACTTATTTTTAAAAAACTCAATAGACTATCCTTTTTTCACACCTATAGGTAGTAAAAAGACACCAAGAATTAATTTCTCCCAACAGTTAATTTAATAAAAATGGTTAATCCACCCGAGGCCAAAAGATGATGTTGGATCAATTCCCTGAAGCTTCTGTTGCATGTGGTTGTGAGATGCTGAAAACAAAACTTATTACTCAGCCAGCATTAGTGGGATGCAGCCTTAACGACTAATCCATCTTCGCAGCCCCTCTAGTATTCGTTTTTGAAGAATAGCAGACTATGAAGTAATTTTCAGTATATTCATGTAAATGAACTTATTGATTTAGCAATCTGAATTTCAACATCTATAATCTTTTATACTAATGAATGTAAAAGTCTATATCTGATTTAGTTTTCTCTCATGTAAACTGTAAATTCAAAGTGTTTATGAAGAAACTCAAATCCAGAGGCTTTCTGGATCTAAGTTTCTTAGATTAGTTTACAAGAGCCAGCCTTTGAATATTCTCATCCATTGCTTGAAAGCTAGCTGTGAGGCAGAGATGTTTCAAAACTAAGCCATGTTTGCTTATCACAGCAGTTATATCAAATATAAAAGCAAGAAATGCTGAAGTAGATGCCAGAGGCAGTGGAAATCACCTGGTCACACTCTATGAGACTTCACTGGGTGAGTGGTAAAAGGAGTAAGCGTTCCTGGGGACTGATTTATGTAACACTTTGCCATCATCCAAACTCAAATACATACTATGACAACATTGCAAATATGCATTTTTTATTTGACATCAGACTGGGATTTTACCTAATTTTACACAAAATTACTGTTGGCATCTTATTATACTTAATTTTGTATTGGGCATGACTCATCCTTCTTTTCTCATTTTTCCTTAATATTAATTTTAAGGGATTTTTTTGCAATTGACATTTAGGTTTTACTTACTTTTAAACTGCTTTGAAATGCTTTTACACAAACTGAGAAAATTTAACACAATTCATATTTTCCATGACAATCAATGAACATAGGCTTCTTTCTATGTTCACTCTCAAGATTTTAGCCAATGTGTTTTTGTTTTTCTGACATATTTAATTTTGATACAATGTTTTTCTTCTTTATTAATGCTAACAACATGTGCTTCTGAGAAGTTTTTCTTGTATGATTCCAATATTATTGTCTGTAACGAATTTTAGTCAAATCACACTGCATTACCATTCTACATAGAATTCTCTATTTTGATATTTACTTGATGTGATGTCTTTACCACATTTTACAAAGGCTGATAAAAGCAATTAGTTTTTTTTTCATTTTTAGGTATCAGTAGTTATTACATCATTCATTCAGGTGCTAGCTTGATTGCAATGTATGGTCAGTAATCACTGTCTGCAATAATAATACTGCCCATTCCACATTCCTGAAATAGCTAAGCAGGTGATACATTTAAGAACCATCATGAATATTTCTTTGGCCTAGATGGGAAGTGTATTCTGCAGATCTCTTTTGATACTGAGCTTGGTATCATTAGGTTCTTAATAATTTCTCAATCTTCATTTAAAAAAATCTTCATGCACCTGGGTGTGTGCGTGTGTGTCTGTATGTTTATTGTGTGTGTGTGTGTGTGTGTGTGTGTGTATGCATTGTGTTCTCAGTGATTGCTAGTGTGTAAGCCTGACCATATAGCATGTCTGTCCCCAGAGCTCCTTAGTCCAGAAGCCAACCTTGGGCGTGGATATTCTGCTTCTCCTTGTTTGTTGTTCTCTTGCCATTCACTGTTGTATAAACTATGCTGACTCCCATTATTGTGGCTAAACATCTACTGTGGAAGATGCTTTGAAATTTCTCAACATAGTACTCTGACAGTCGGAACAGCAGTTGATAAGCAGCTCAAGTGAAAAAAGACAAAACTATTCACAACTCTTTGAATGGTTCCATGTTAGAAATACGTAACTTTTTTTTGGTAATATTACTTAACCCAAACACATGCTTTAAGAGCAAAGCAAATTATATAATACAGATACACTTAATATTTACCTTAGAAATCTGTCAAACTGCATCTCATTACTCATGATATATTTTCCTCAAATCTATTTTTTTGTCTTTTAGAGCACCATGTGATAGTATGGATGAAATATATATATTCTTTAGCTCATTGGAACTCAATACATCAAGAAAAAGAAATTGATGGACACGGTTGTGTCATAGAGCTACCTCAATTTCCAAAGTGTGTTTTATTTCTTTTCATTTTAAAAGATTTTAGGGTAAGTCCAGTGTATGACAACTTTAAGTATTGAAAGTCATAGAAAGATACACAGGTCACTCTGCCATCATGATTGCTTTAACACTGCATGTTAGATTTAACAATGCTGATGTATTGGAGGAATTTGAGAATATAATGAAATTACATGTAATTTCATCCATGGGAAACTCTAAGCACATCTAGAAAATTGATCCCATTTGAGTCAAAACACCACAATGGGAAATACATACCTCAGATCTTTGTTCCTTGCTACCATTCACTGTATGGGCTCTTAGCTTCACTGAGCCACATCTTACAGTCTAAAAGAGCATCCAATTTCATGCTGTCCTTCCATCTCTTCACAGTTATTGGCCTGCTGAAATTTTCTTGTCTTACCCTGCATTCTAACTTGACCTATCATAAATCTGTCCTGTATGATCAGCTGCTTCTGAAAGGATAATATTCATAATTTGCTTCTAAGCAATAAAACGTGTTTTAGGTGTAGAGATATTGCTTCTACTTTCGTTGCTTATTAAATGACAAATGGTGAAAAATCTGTAACTGAAGGATTATTAACATCTGTCATAATTATTTTTCTATTGCTTAAAGGGATACCATGATTAAGATGACTTACAGACAAAAGAGTTTATTCGGCATAACAGTTTCAGAGGATGAGTCCATGACCATTATGAGATCAGGCAATCAGACATGGCACTTGCACAATAACTGATAGCATATGTATCGACCCAAAAACACAGGGCAGATAAAAAGTACTGGTAATGACATGAACATTTGGAAGTCTCAAAACTTGCCCATAGTCATACACCTTCTTCACACAGTCATGCCTCCTATTCCTTAACAAATAGTTCCACAACTGGGAACCAAGCATTCAGATTCATAAGCTTATGGGGCCATTCTGGTTCAAACCACCCTGGTTCACTGTAATTGCAAAGATAAATCATTTGGAATGTGTTTCTGCTAACCAGGTGAAGCCTTTTAAAAGATGATGTAGATGAAGTCTGATATAAAAGAAGTGATGGGTTACTTTGCTGCTAACCTCAAATTGTGCTAAGAACTCAAGTATCTATTATGACAGAATAATCAGTAATAGAATAGTGAAATCCAATGCATCTATTGATGCCCATGCATACAAACTATGGTCCATTTCCAATACAAAATGCCATTCTTTTTATTTTCATTTCTTAACCATTTGCTACATGTAAATGTATGAGGCCTTTTTATGTCCCTATCTTTTCTAAAATGAATTTTCAAAATTGCAAAATGTCATGAGTCAAAATATTTTCTCTAACTGATTTTGTGGGTTTCCTGTACAACTGCTCATAATTAATTCTGTTCATAAATGATTCTGATTTTGAAAACAGTAATCTAACTAGTTGCACACATTACATTTATGTAGAAAGCTGTTCATGACTATTATACACTGCAAAGTTTTAAAATACACAGGTCAATTACTCTCTTAATTGTCTTTTCCAAGAGGTAGTATGTTAAAATCCAATTGTTTTAAAGTTCTTTCTTTCCCCACACCTGTCTTTACAATCAACATGAGCTCTGTTTGGTACTCCTTTTAGGAACCAAGAACTGTAAATGGATTGCTTTGTTTATTTACATTTTCAAGAATGAAAACTAAGATTGCTTTCTTGTATGAGGCTATCATGTTTTCCATTTAGTACTTTGAGGGATTAGTTCAATGTGGAATACATGAGAATAGCTGTTTAAATGTAACTAAGGTCTTAGAATCACATAAAAGAGATGAACTCTTTGTAGCAAGTTACATTATGCCCCACCAATATTGTGCCTAATCATACTATCTTACCCTAGATAAATTTGGTGTAAAAATGTTTTGATTCCCTTCTGGATGAAGGACCAGACTTTTACACTATTGATGAATATAATGACAAAATAAAGTAAATTTAGTTATAATTACTACAAGTGCTGTAATGAGCTTGGTTTTACTTTCATTGAGTAGAGAAGAACTTCCCTGTCTATCCTATATATATATGCTCTTTCTATCCTTTGTGGGTGAATACCTAGTTTCAGTTTTACAGATTTATACCCAGATTCAGAATTTCACTTCTTGTAGTCTGACTATTATTGACTGTGTCATTGGGCCACAGATGTCTGATACTGTGCTGGAGTATGATAAAACTGAGATTTGGGGCTACACTAAAGGTGATTTTGCATAGGAGAAGTTTTAGTTCTGAGTTTGAATTCTAGGGGAGAATATACTCACAAAAACACAGCTGTTGGCCACTTAGTCATCTGTGTTACAGTATTGGGAGATGAGATATAATTATAGGTGATTTTGACAAGAGACTATCCTCATTAACATTCTAATGGCACTTACATAATGTGGGCTTCAGGTGGGAGAAGTGGTTTCCTTATAAGGGATAAATCTAGATTGTTCTTGTTCTCTCTTGATCTCTTTTGCCATTGGATGGATGCAGCAAAATAATGCCAGCCTTCAAAAGAACCCAGCTCTTACCTTTAGTCCAGAACCAGCCCATTTCTGTTTATAACAAGTTACCTAGTCTGTCTAACTCTGTAAGAAAGTAGTCATAGTCTGTATGAAAACATAAAACAGGCTAAATTCACCTGCCTCTGTATATTGTTTCTAATCTATTGCTTCCTTAATAGAAAAGAAAAATTCACCTTGATATAAAAGTTCCTCCTGGTTTCAGCAGAGTCAATCACAGTTGCAGAAAAAGGAAATAAAATCAGATATAAGGACAGACACTTTATATCTGCTTACTTTTCTCCTGCATTGAAATTGCAATTAGGTGCTATTGATGATGACTTTGCTTATTAAATTTATATTATGATCATTAGCCAGTTGTCACAACTGTCTTTCTGACTCAATAGTGGCCCGCTATGAATATCTTCATCAAATTCTCAAGTCTTATTAGGAGCAACCCTCTCTCTGCTGTGCTACATAGCTTTGCCTTAGGAATTATGATATGCCTACAGACCACCTTAGGACTTACGACATTTGTGCTCATAGTTGATGTGATTTGAAATAATGACTTTTGTCAAAATGAGCCAATTTAGGCCCTTCCCTGGAATTTTAGAGCTTGAAGGATAAAGAGACATACAAAGTCTTTGACTATATAAGAAATTCCCAGCCTGCAACCTTTTTGATCATTGTGATTTTTAGAGATTCAGTGTGAGAAATAATGAAGCAAAAATCAAGGACAGAGGAAAATGATGAAGATAAGAGGGAATGACAGAAGCATTTGTTCTTGGAGGAGCTGTCAGTCTTTTGGCTTCGTTTCCTAATTGTCATCCATTTCAAGGGACAGTGTTTTTTGTTTCCATCCACCAATATTTTGCATTTGTGTCATTTGCTAATTAACAAGCTGGATGAAAAGTCACAAATAAATGAACATACATAGTTTAATGGCCTCATTTTTTTTGTATCATGTCTCCCAAGTTTACAAATTCAATGGTGTTTTGGGCTCTTAATGAGCTTTCCATTTACAAGTACTTTCTCTAGCTATCAATGGTTGGTCTGATAATCAGTGCGGCTAAACAGATAAAATAAATGAATATAGTAATAAGTGGTCAAGGGTCAAACTCTCCTCTATACTATGATTCATTTTCTGGTACAACTTTCTAGGTAGTGATTGTGGTTGTAAGTGTTCATTGTCAAGTTGAAGAGTCTAGGGTAGCTGGAGGAACAGGGAGGCCTCTGCTTGTGTCTTTGAGGGATTATTCCGATTGAGTTATTTGATGTGGGAAGAGCCACTGTAAATGTGGGTGGCACCATCCAGTGGGATTTTTGTACTGAACTAAAACAAAAAGCAGGCTGGATACCAGCTTTCATTGCTGTCTTCTTTATGACCCTGGATATAATGGGACCAGCTGCCTCGAGTTCCTGCTCTCATGATATCCTCAATATTATGGAGTGCTGCACCCTCAAATTAGGAGCAAAAATAATGCCTCCCTTCTTTAAGTTGTCTTTTCTAGGTACTTGGTCACAGTAACAAAGACACACTACTAATACAGTATTGTTACTCTTTTATTCCTTTTAAAATACAGTCTTAATGCGTGTTCCAAAATTTCTTCAAACTCACCCTGTCCTTACTCCAGAATTCCAAATGTTGGAACTAAATGACTGTGCCAGCATACCTCCCTACAGAGCTGTTTCCAAATGAGTCAAATAGGGTGACAGTATTTGCAAAATATATACCACAATTGCCTTTTAATAGTTCTTGTCCCTGTAAGTCATAGAGGACAACATTCCAGTTTTGTGTGTGGCTTTCCCTAAGATCTTCAATAATCACACAATAAATGTTTGTTGAAATGAGAAGGACAGGAGCCATGTGGTTGTGCAAAGCAGAGTTTGTGACGAAGTCACACTTTAGAATCACACTCCACATCTGAGACTAAAACCTTTTAAAATATTGATAAAATAAAAATTCAGTGCTAATTGGAATTCTCTATTTTGACTGTCAGTTCTCTTATTTAAGACATTAGAAGTGGCACCATGTATAATTGACTGGGGAACAGTGCAAACCATTCTGAAGTGTTATGAATATGCTTAGGAAGGTGGAGAATTGGGACTGGGGATGAGAAGCCTTTCAATTTTGTGGTTTATGATCACACTCTGCATTGTGCCTATGGGCCTGACCCCTAGTCAAAAAGAAGCTTTGAGGATTTTTGATGATTTGGAACTATCAGCAGAGAAAGATCAAAGGATGGAATTGCCATTGCTGGGTCATGTATTTTAAAGGATAGTTCCTGAAAGGAGTCCATGAGAGGCACCATCTTTTGTCTCAAGATGCTGAGGAAGCAAACAGACCTTCGCTTCAGATCAACAAAAAAAGGGAATTAGGACCCTGAACTGTAGCCTCTCAGGTACTTAAAGTTAATTGAAGGACCAGTGATCCATACAAAAATGCAATATTGCTTGACAAAGTCGTGATATAATTTATACTAATTTCAGTGTTTCTTGATTGATAATAGGTAAAAATTAAGAAAAGACTACAAAAAGGAGGAATGCAGGGTATGTGTTTTATTTATTTTAATTATGGTTGTGTGTGTGTGTGTTTGTGTGTGTTTGTGTGTGTGTGTTGGGCAGGTTGTGATGTGCATGACACAAACTCTATGGGTACTAACTTCAGGCAAATACTTTAAAGGGATGGTTCTCTCCTTTTATCATCTCAGTCTTGTGGTTAGAAATCCAGCAGTGGGACAAACTGATGAACATCTTCGCTCGCTGAGTCATTCACCAAATACCCCCAAATCATTTTAATATAAAAGATTTTGAATATATTGTCTGTGATTGTTTTTATGCTGCCACATTAGATTTACTGTAGCCAGTGCACATTTTAAGCAATGTAGGATGCTCTCAGAGAAAATTTCATGACAAAATAGAGTACCAAAGTCTAGATTTAAGTAGTGAATAGCAGATACCTCATGTGATACTGATGAGCACAGTATTTAATTTCAGCGCTAGTGATTGAAGTAGGTCCTTGAGCATGGAAAGCTGACCACTGTGCTTTTCCCTAAGTCCTGGTGATTATATTTTTGTCATCAGGCCTAACTGATTTGTTAAGAGAGATTCTGGAAAGTTTCAAGTACATAAAAGCTAGAGTCATCAGATATGGGGGAGTCTCCATTGAGAAAAGACTCCACAAGGGGAGGCTGTAGGAAAACCTGCAGGGCACTTTCTTAGTGATTGATAATGGAAGATCCAACCTATTGTGTATGATGCCATCCCTGGGTGGAGATCCTCATTTCTATATGAAAACAGGTTGTGGGAGCCATGGGGATCATGCCTGTAAGTGGTAAGTACTCCTCCATAGCCACAGACTCCAAATCAGTTCCTGCTTCTGTATTCTTGTTGTGATTGAGTTCCAACCCTGACTGCCATAATGAAATATGATATAGGAGTATAAGATAAATAGATCCTTCCTCTCCAAGTTGTTTTGGTCATGGTGATTCACCATAGCAGGAATAATCCTAACTAAAGCACTCTTTCAAGGAAATGAGACTGAAAATGATAAGAAAAGATACACAATATCTTCCTCTGACCTAGACACACATGAACATGAGCAAGTATACATGTAAACACACACATGCACTCACTTACACCATATATTCACATGTTTATGTACACATACAAGGTGAAAACAAAATAAACTTTTGAAATATGACTAAAACCTGTTTCCTATTCACTTCAATGAGTAGTACTGTCACCCTTATTTTGTCCAAGACAGAAACAGGAGGGTCAACTGAATGTGTTGCCTATTTTCTCTCAAACACTTTGTTTAAGTCTTTGACTGAGGTGTGTGTGTGTGTGTGTGTGTGTGTGTGTGTGTGTGTGTGTGTGTGTGTATTTGGGGGTATTCTTTTCGTTTATCTTCTAGGTAGTGTTCTCGGCATGGCATCCAGCTGAAGTTGGCAAAATATTTGAGCTGTTTTTGTTTTTGTTTTCCTTTATTATCACTTTGTAGAAAGACTGGCATTCAGTCTTGTTTTGACTTCAGGCTCTGTGTACTAATGGTGTAATTTCTAAGAGCCAAGCCACAGCAAACCCATAAAACTTGTTTTAATGGGATTTTGCCTTGAGCACCATCTGTAACTAGGTAGGGGGTTTCCACACTACTCCATTACTGTGATGTTTAGGTGAGTGTCACAGGTTCTCTCTGGCCTCAAGCTTTATGGGGTTCACCAAAGACTAGGGAATCCTCAGTGGATGCCCATGTGTGGTAAATATTTGCATTTGCTGCATGATCGTGTGCATCAGCATTTTTGAGCACAGAGGCTGCATCTTTGATGTAAGTTTTGTTCATCTTTTGTTATTTTATTTCCTTTGCACCTATTGGTGCTTTTGAAACAAGGGCAATCTGATCTTGGGGCACAGAAGTAACCACAGATGCCACATCAGAAGTGTACTGACGGCACCATCTGCTTTCTGCTATTCTCTCTGGTCATTGATTTCTCTGGGAGAATTTCTTCAAACTGGTTGGGACCATCTTAAGGCATGTTGAGTGACATATGGCATGCTTTTCCAGTACTGACTTTGGCATGATTTCATGGAGAGAGCAGGGGATGGGAAAACAAAAGGCCATATTGAGAAGTCTGGACCTGGTTCCTTGCTAGACAATCAGGCATCCTTCCTGTCCTTAATCTGCTAGTGAGTAAAATAAGGACATATCATTTTTAAGGATAGCTTAGAAGGGCTTTGATGAAGGAGAAAACATTAAAAATACTCTGTATTTGATGAGGGGCTGTGTAAAAATACATCATAATCATTATAAATTTTCTTATTCTTAAATAGTATCTAGATCATTTCTTTGTTTTCAGAAGGAAGCATCATTTTGGTATCTGCACAACTTTTGTGAACATTACCTATGTGCTCCTAGATTGTGTGCATGCATGTGTATATATCTGTGTGTTTGTGCATGTATTTGTGTGTACATGCATAGGTGTACATGTTATGTGTGTATGTGGTTACCATGTGTAGGTTTGATGTTTTGTGCACATTTGTGTGCATGCATGTGTGGGTTTTAAAACTTATTTTATTTGTTTATGCCTGCATCAGTCAATGTGAATGTATAGGTACACGTGCCTGAGTATCCATGCAAGGAATCAGATCCTCTGATGCTAGAGTTACAGATGGCTGTGAGCCTCCTCTGTCTTTGTGCAGGTCTTCTAGAAAAGCAGCAAGTGTAATAAACCACTGAGCCGTCTCTCCAGCTATGACCCTGTTTCATTATTGAGAAAATTTATTTTACCTTGAAACTTCATTGCTCAATAGTATCTTGCCTATGATAGTGAAAGCATATAGGATAAAGGAATTAATACAATGAGAGAGAACCTGAAGTGGGGCAGAGATAAAATAATTTAAGCATATAACATTTAGAGGGGGTTTGCATGAAAGCTCAGTTGTGGAGACACTGGGTACCCATGATGGGAACCTGTATTTAATTCCCAGCTCTTCCACGGCAGTTCATAACCATCTTTAACTCTATTTCTAGGGAATCTAAGGTCTTCTTCTGGCCCTAAATGGCACCTGCACACACTCAGTGCAAAAAAATTTGTGCAATACAGAGATATCACACAAAAGTAATGAGATACATACAAATTTTAAATTAGGAAGATGTCAGTGTACATTAAAAACATTACATATAACATCTGTCAGTGCCATTATTAAGATAAAAGCAGCCAAGCCAAAAAAAAAACCCAACACTTTCTGTGACAAAACAAAGGACAGTGAAGAAGAAAAAGTCATTTTCTTTTTTCACACATGACTCCTTGACTTGGATTCCTATGGTCCTGATATCATATCCTCCTCACAGTATCTGTATAGATTCATAAATGCAGTGCAAAAATATCTACTGTGTTAGACACTTGACAGCTCCTCCACTGTCTCTTCCTCTTTCTTTTTCTTCTCATCCATCCTGTTCTCATCCCTCTCCATCTCTTCCCTCTTATTGCTTCCTCCTCAATCAATGCCTTGTTAAATCCTCACTGTTTATCAGGTCCAATTCATTCTCTGTTGCATGATATTACATACACAATGTGCATTCATACATATATTACATGCATGTAATATAAATCTTTAATCTTGTTTTACCCAAAATGGAAGATAGTTCCCGATATTTATCACCTTGAAGATTGCAAATAACAGATTAGAGACCAAGAAATTTTATAATGTTTTGATGAGAGACAATAGACTATTCGTGATGCAGAAATTCTAGCCAGTGAAAATTAATGACCTAAATATTTTTAAAAAGCCTCCTTGAATTTTGTGTCTCTGGGAACTACAACATGTGAGTTGATCTCTGTAACCAAGGAGCACTGTGTTAATGCTGCACTCTCCAACTAATAGTGAAGCTTATACTATTTCTGTTTCATAATAAAGACTGACTATTACAGAAAGGCTTTCCCAGCACAGGCACATTCTTCTGGAAGCATTCACACCCGAAGTGGCTGAGCCTTGAACTGCATTCTCAGTTGTTGAAATTTTTTTTTCCATCTTAGGAAGGAGGGTGAGTATTATCAAGTTTTTACTCTGAAAATTATATTAAGGTCACCAATTAGTACTCAGTAAGAGAAATACATTTTCTTAAATAACTATACCATTATACTGCTGTATAATTTTCCAGTCCCTTGATACTATCATTGTTTTCCTGTTTTTCCAAATAGATATTTTTCTTTATTTCATACTGTCGGCAAATTGGTTTGCAGTGGTTGAGACTGGTCATTTGTTTCAGCATTGCTATAAGAATCAAGTTTTACAGATTTGACTATGTGGAATAATTAAAGGAAGACAAATAGAATGGAGGCATGTAAAAGAGAGAAGTGCTCATTATTTTTTGAAAATGTAGTGTTAAAATTAGCCTCAGGTATTAATAATTGCACTCCTTCCAGCATTTCATTCTTTAAAATAATTATGTGCAGGGGTTTGATCCATTGGCATACTAGCAGAGTCTATTATGGTGATTGAAAACCGACAGATAAATCCCTTCAGTTACAAGGTGTTGACTGGATTAGAGACTAATGATATAAATAAATAAAGCAGGAGAAAATTCCGAGCCCAGCATTAGTGTCAGAATCAATGACTTACCATTACCTGACACTGATTAGCATGTAAAAATTCTAGCTTAAAATGCGTTTGTGACGTTTCTGGAAAGGGGCATGAAAGTTCCACTCTGCACCCCAAGTTTACATGTTTCCTTTCTTAAATCTAGTATTAATGTTATGGGCTTAAAATATATATTGCAAAGATCGCCTTGCACAAATCTGGCTGTGCTGAGAAATAATGTCTCCCAGGAGTGCCAGAGACATTGATAAAGCTCTCATTGATTTAGCACCATCCACTTTGCTGGCTTCTCCATTTCTCAAATCAGCTTCATACTAAATGGAAACAGAAAACTTCATTCTGCAGTGAAGTCTTATGAGATTATAAACAAACCTGGGTCTCTGCCATCGTCACTCACTCATGAAGTTTCTTCAGAAATTCCATTAAGACTAAGTTAAGTGTAGTAATGAGTAGTATACATAGTGTGTACACACACACACACACACACACCAAATATAAAAGTAGCTACCAGAGTACATCCTATAATGGAAGACATTGAATTACAGACCAGAGATTTGTCCTGTGATCAGAGACATGACCTTAGAATTTGTGGATATTATTGTCACATTTGAAAATGTCAGTTTACCATATTTTCACACAACTGAAATATGTACTATGAATTTCCCTTAGGTCATCACAAGAATTTTCTTTTGTGATATGCTTTTTTTAGGGATAATATGAAACATTTTCTCAAAATTCTCTGCTTTGGATCTGTATGGGTATCCAGAGTGGCCAATTTAAGAATGTCAGTCTGCCATCAGATTTTTCCTACTGGGAAAAGAAGAACAGACTCAGATTTTATAAGTGACAACAAGCCAGCTAGTGTGAGCATACCTCTGTCTCATAAAAAAATAAAAGATAATACCTTGTCGTATGACTTACAGAAAGCAAATGCCATGAATTCTTGATGGAGTGATGTATATGTAAATATCTGACTGGTGTGTACTGTATCAAAGTCAGAGAAACAAAGGCTGAATCAGAATGTCAGTACTGTTATAGGATCTAATAAAATACTACATAAGGAAGATTGTCCTTTCTCAATCATGTATGTGTAAGAACAATGCATTTACATGTGTGCACATGAGTATGAGATACATTTGCAGTGTGCACACTAGTGGAGGCCACAGGAGAAGTTGGTTTTCCTATTGTATCACCACACTTTATTCTCTGGAGACATGGTGTATTTCTGAACATGAGGTAGGATAACAGACATGAAGCCCCAGGATCCTCCTAGTTTCTCCCCACCCTGACACACATACTTGTACATATTACAGTAGAGTTTCAGATACACATGTAGGTATGCCATTTTTTTCACATTTGTACTGGGTATTTGAACTGAGGTACTCATGCTCGACTCATTGAACTGTCTCTCCACTCAATAATTCTGGGCTTTAATTTTTGGAAAATAAATTAGCAACAACGAAAAAGAAAAATGAGAAGAATTACATTCTAAATTTACTTTAATATGCTCATTATTAAATATTTTGAATTAAAGATCAGTTCACTAAAAATAGAAAAATGTGAGCAATAATAGTACAATTAACTTGATTGTGCAGATACACACTCATTAATGTTTAAGAAAAGCAAAAAGGAAGACAAAACCAGTCTTGAGTAGCTAGGTACTCAAGCTATAAGTAATGAAAACTATTTTTTCAGGTTAAATTCCATGCTCTTTGTGAAAGAGTACTGTTTTTACACTCCATTTTCTTATTCAGGTCACTGGCTAATTTTCAATGCAAGGAATATACATATATATGTATACATATGTATGTAAATATATATTTATGCCTATGTCTATATTTGTGCATGTGTACACAAGACCTGATTACATGTATACACACAATATATATATATTTACATATTTTCTTTTTTGTTCAGTGTCAAAAGCAATGACACAGTAAGGCATTGAAAGCACAGTGTGAAAGAAAAGATTATAGACATAAAACAGATGGTTTGACTTGGTCATTTTATTGCCTGACCTTATAGGAAAATTTCATTCATGGCATGTTTTTCATGATAATCCACTAAAATTTCACTTTATAACTCTCAGCTCTAACTGTAATAAGCCAAAATAATTTGCAAAGATTTTCAACTGATGTAGCATACTTTTAGGCCCATCACCATAACAAAAAAAAGGGGAATACGTTTTTAGAAAATACTACTAGGAGTAATACACCCTATGAACGTCCCCCCCTCTCTTTCACAATATCATGGAAGACATGATTCCAGAAACAACATAGAAAGATTCAAATTGTAATCTATAAATGAAAGTTTGTTATGTTTTAAGCTTTATTCTGCTTATGCATTAAATAATTCTTATTGCAATTTTATATGAGATGATATATTGATAGTATGTGCTATAATATACATATATTATTTAAATTAGAAACAAATTTGTTTTATATGTCTAGCCCAGTCCTCTCTCCCTCCCCTCTTCCCCTGCCCCCACCAACTCCTTATCCCAGCCCCTTCTGCTTCCCAGGGAGGGTGAGACTGTTCATGGGGGTAATCTTCAAATTCTGTCATATCATTTGGAGCAGGGCCTAGGTCCTCTCCCTTGTGTCTAGGTTGAGAGAGTATCCCTCTATGTAGAATGGGTTCCCAAAGTTCATTCATACACTACAGACAAATATTGATCCACTACTAGTGATCCCATAAATTGCCCAGGACACCTAACTAACACAAACATTCAGGGTCTCTGGGTCAGTTTAACTATGTTCACA
Source organism: Mesocricetus auratus (assembly GCF_017639785.1). Lineage (NCBI taxonomy): Eukaryota > Metazoa > Chordata > Mammalia > Rodentia > Cricetidae > Mesocricetus > Mesocricetus auratus. Next base: position 141,904,151 of record NW_024429266.1, on the reverse strand, counting down.
TCAGAATTATTTGTGATATCCAGAACCTGGAAGTAACCTAGATGCCCCTCAACTGAAAAATGGATAAATAAAATGTGGTACATTGACATTATGGAGTACTACTCAGCAGAAAAAGCAATGGAAACTTGAAATTCATAGGCAAATAGATGGAACTAGAATAAACCATCCTGAGTGAAGTAACCCAGTCACAAAAAGACACAGGTGGTATATATTCACTCATATATGGATTTTAGACATAGAACACAGGGTTACCAGCCTACAATCAACACTGCCAGAGAAGCTAGGAAACAAGGAGGACCCTAAGAAAGACAGACACACATGGTCCCCTGGAGAAGGGGAAAAGGACAAAATATACTGAGCAAATTGGGAGCATGGGAGAAGGGATAGGGAGTTAGCAAAAGGAGAAGGGGAGAAGAGGAAGGTAGAGGAGGCCATGAGGGATCAATAAGATTGAGTCTAGAAAATAATAGAGGAGAGAAAGAGAAGACATACCATAATAGAGGGTACTATTACAGGTTTAAAGAGAAATCTGGCACTAGAGATCTATAGGGATGATGCAAACTAATAATCTAAACAATAGCGGAGAGGCTACTTTAAATGCCCTTCCCTGATAATGAGATTTATGACTACCTTATATGCCATCCTACAGCCTTCATCCAATAGGCAATGGAAGCAGAAGAAATCACCCACATCTAAACAGTGAGTTGAACACCTGGAATCCAGTTGCAGAGAGGGAGGACTGATGAGAAAAAGGATCAAGACCAGGCTGAAGAAACCCACAGAAACAGCTGACCTGAACAAAGGGGAGCTCATGGACCCCAGACTAATGGCTGGGAAACCAGCAATTATATTTTTTATGTTTTACTTATGTGTAGGTCTGTATCTTTGTGTGACTGTGCACATGAGTGCAGTTCTGAGGATGACCAGAAGAGGGCATCAGAGCTGTTACAGCTGGAGTCACAGGTGATGATGTGTAATGCAATATGGGTGATGGAAACTGAACTCTAGTCCCTCTGCAATAATAGAAAGTGCTTTTAACTGCTGAGTTATATCTCCACACCCCATTTCTCCATATACTTAAGACTGTATAACTCTAATAACATTTCTGTAGATTCGTGGATCTGGACATTCTTTATGATTATAGGAAATTCAAAGAATTTTGTTTTCTTCAAAATTGGGAGTCTTTGATTTATTTTGCTTTGTTAGTATTCTACAAAGAATTTTCTCTTCCAAATAATTAAAAATAAATCTATTGATGAGCTTTTCCTTCTTATCTGTACCAATTCACTAAAGAATTTCTAATCCAAATTTTCTCTATAATAAGCAGCACAAATCAATTGTTAAACAACTGTCATTCTTATTGTCCTCAGTTGTAAAGTACATCTGATTGGCAGGTATTAAAGACATTACAAACATTAGTCTTGATTCTCAGACCAATATAGCAAAAAGCTTCCTTTGGCCCAGTCTTCTCAAATAGGCACCTGGTAAGCAAATTATATTGACCTCATTTTAGAAGTTGTGACAGATTATTCTGATACATCTAAATTTCCAAAGACAAATAATGTAAATCATCTTCTTCCTGAAATAATAACACTTTTTCAAGAGCAATTTTTTTTTACAGAGAATTATATATGTCTTTAGCAAGGACACTTCATGGCAGCGTCTTACTGCTTGTAAGCTTGCTTTGGGAGATGTGTTTGACAACTGAAAACCTTGTCTATGAGAGTCAATGAGCTGAATTTAAATGAGCCATTTCTGCACAAAATGAGATACTACACTCTCAGCATTCCATTTCCCCTCATATTTGACTAAATATTTAAAAAACTTAAAATTCAATCACCAAGCATTTTTTTTACAGGAAGTAGTTTCAGACACCATTGTATAATTGGTTAATTGAATGCAAGCAAGGGCACAATTATAGAAATGCTAATCGTCTTGAAAGATAATAATATTCTTTAGTATATAAGTGGATAAAAATTTTAAGGAGAAGTCCTGTTTCAGTCCTAAGCTAGTCCCCCAGCTGTCAGCTTGGGGTCCATGAGATCCCACTTGCTCATGTCAGTTGCTGCTGTGGGCTTGCCTAGCATGGTCTTGACCTCTTTGCTCATCACTTTCCCTCTTCACAACTGAATTTCATGAATTTGGCTCAGTGCTTAGCTGTGAATCTTTGCTTCTGCTTCAGAGGGGGGCCTGGACAGTCTTTGGGTCCTCTGGCCATGGAAAAAATGGGCTTTGGGAACCCATTCCCTATGAAGGTATAATCTCTCAGACTAGATACATGGGGGAAGGGCCTAGTTCCTGCCCCAAATGATGTGACAGACTTAGATAATCCACCATGGGAGACCTCACCCTCCTTGAGGAGTGGACGGGGAGTAGGATGGAAGTAGGATGGGGAGGATTGGGAGGACTGGAGGGAGGGGGAACTGGAATTGGCATGTAAAATAAATTGCTTTTAATTTAAATAAAACTTAATTAAACATTTTAAGGAGGAGCCCATAGTAAAAGTCTCTAAGTATTCTAGTTTTATTTTTTTAAGTTTAAGTCTGTATGAGTGTTTGTCTGACATATATCTGCGCTTCATGTGTGTGCGGCATCCACAAAGGTAAGTAGATGGCATCTAGTCTCCTGGAAACTCAATGTTTTTTTGGTTTTACGAGACAAGGTTTCTCTGTATTGTTTTGGAGGCTGTCGGTCCAGCCTGGCCTCGAACTCACAGAGATCCGCCTGCCTCTGCCTCCCGAGTGCTGGGATTAAAGGCATGCGCCACCACCACCTGGCGGAAACTCAATTTAAAGATTCTTCTTTGCCAATATGTGATACTTGAAATGGAACCTGGGTCCTCCACAGGAGCAACGAGTGCTCTTTCTATTCTGCCATCTCACCAACCCCCTCAAGCTATTCTTATATTAATAAAATTTCTCATTTCTATATGTGTTTTCTTTATGTGCTAATTGTGTGTCTACAGCTCTAACATAGTCTCTGTTGTTGCTATACAATGATTTAGTATCAAAAATTCAAGCAAGGGCATTCATAGTGTTGGAGATGTAGCAACACCATATTTAGTGCAGTAATCTCATATGCTGTGTAAGGTTGTGGTTGTTAAAGAACACACTATTTAACTCATACACACTGTAAATATCACCAATTTCTTCAAAGGAAATTCATAAGAGGGACAGAATATTGTACTGTAAATTTATGGCTCACTTGAAACTGTAGAGCTCTATTAAATAATTTATTTCATGTTAATATTTATTTGAAATGTGTCATTATTTAATCATTTTTATATTTCATATATTTATTTCATATTTATATAGGGCTAAGTAACAAAATATTTAAACATTTTAATAGAGTTACATAACTTAATGAATTTAATTAAATTTATATAAACATTGGAGGGTGTCTATATAATTAGCATCCATAATAATATTTAGAAAACACACAGCTGTGCCAAGTTTTGTACAAAATTCAAAACCTACTGACTGCTTCCCAGGTTTTTTTTCTCTCCAAAACTGGGAGAAAATTCTCAGTAAAAAGAGCTCAGAAAGTTGTTTTAGGATTTGGATTAGAATTTGTTTTGAATATCCAGGTAAATTGAGTTAAAAGTGAAAAAAAGAATATGAGGATAATAAACAAAAAATTTAAATGAGTTGTATGGAAATAAAATTTCAATGATAATACCAAAGAAAATGAAAGAGGAAAAGCAAAGAGGAGAGTGACAGCAGCAACAGGCCTTATAAGGAAGCTACATATGTTTTGCAAGGTTTTTCCATGAATTGAAAGATAGTTCACTAATTCCCAGACAAAACACATCTATAAGTTAAGCACATTCAGAATGCATTCAAATAAGAGTTCAATGGTGAAATAGTAAGGGCTAGAGATAGTTATTGCTTATCTCCCTGAAGATATCGAGTAAAATGATATGAATTTCTTATGCTTAATCTCTCTATCCAAGTTTAGTCTGATATTTGAGTTGATGTTTTTTTTTGGTATATTTATATAGTGGTACGTTGGGAAAACAACCAATGCCAAAAAGAAAGAGATTTCTTTTAGCTTTGTGATCTGTATGTTTATATAGAGTCTGGTATAACTTATGCACAATTCTCATAACAATTGGAGGAACACTATGCATGGGACCTAAAATTGTAGATCATTTGTGGAAGGTCTGCATGACATACACCATGGAGGTGTCATTGGATTCCATTCTCAGTTCTGCATAAACCAGAGCTGTAACCCCAGAGTGAGGGAGCTGGTAGTCTGAAGATCAGAAAAGTAACATTTTCTTTAGCTAATTAGCAATTTTGAAATCCTGTATTAAATGGTATTTTATACCAAATACATGCAAGCACGTGCACACACTCACACACACACACGCACACACACACACACACACACACACACACACAATAACTGGATGCTGGCATGTAGAAGAATGTGGAGAGATCCATGTCTATCGCCATGCACAAAAATTAAGTCCACATGGATCAAAGACCTCGACATAAATCCTGTCACACTGAACCGCTTAGAAGAGAAAGTGGGTGGTACCCTTGAATGGATTGGTATAGGAGACAACTTTCTGAACATAATACCAGTAGCAACGACACTGAGGTCAACAATTAATACATGGAACCTCCTGAAACTGAGAAGCTTCTGTAAGGCATAGGACACAGTCAACAAAACAAAAAGGCAGCTCACAGAATCAGAAAGATATTCACTAACCCCTCATCTTCACAAAAAACTGAAGAAGCAAGTCCACAAAACACCTAAGGATCCATCTTGTGACTGATGGAAGCAGAGGCAAACACACAACTAAGCACTGAACTGAACCCAAGGAACCCAGTGACAGAGAGAGAGGAGTGATGAGCAAATTGGCAAAGAATGGGCTGGCAAAACCAGCAGAGACAGCTGATCTGAACAGGGGAGTGCTCTTGGACCCCAGACCGACAGTGGGGAGGCCAGCATGGGACTGATCTGGACCCCCCAAATGTGAGTGTCAGTGAGAAGGCCTGGGCAACCTATGAGGCCCTGAGCTGTGGATCAGTGTCTATCCCTGGTATACAAACTGTCTTCAGGTGCCTATAGCACAAAGAGAGATGCTCTCTCAGGCTGGACTCTTAGGGGAGTGTCTTGACCCTACCAAGAGTAAAATGACAGACTCTAGATATCCCCTATGTGGAAGGATTTGGCAATAGGGTGGGAGGGGGGGGGAAGGGGAGTGTGGGAGGAGGGGAGGGAGAGGGAACTGGGATTGACATGTAAAACAAGCTATTTAAAATTAAAATAAAAAATGATAAAAAAGTGGGCTACAGAATTACATAGAGAATTCTCAATAGAGGAGTCTAAAATGGCTGAGAGAAACTTAAGAAAGTGCTCAACATCCTTAGCCATTAGGGAAATGCAAATCAAAACAACTCTGAGATACCATCTCACTCCTCTCAGAATGGCAAAAACAAAAAACAAAACACAAAAAACAAAAAACAAAAAAAACAGATTATGCTGGAGAGGATGTGGAGAAAGGGGAACACTCCTCCACTGCTGGTGGGAGTGCCAACTTGTACAGCCACTTTAAAAATCAGTATGGAGATTTCAAAGAAAAATGGGAATCAGCCTACCACAAGACCCAGCAATTCCACTCTTAGGCATATACCTGAAAGATAAACATTCATACAACAAGGACATCTGTTCCACTATGTTCATAGCAGTATTACTTGTAATGGCCAGAACTTGGAATCAACCTAGACGCCCCTAAACTGAAGAATGGATAGAGAAAATGTGGTACATTTACACACTATTCAGCAGAAAAAAAGAATGGAATTTTGAAATTTTCAGGCAAAATGGATGGCACTAGAAGAAACTATCCTGAGTGAGGTAATCCAGTCAAAAAAAAGAAAAAATTGGTATGTACTCGCTCATATATGGAGTTTAGACATAGATCTTGGGAGTGCCAGCCTACTGTCCCATGGCCAGAGAATCTGGGAAAGAGCACCTTCATCCAATGGCTGATGGAAGCAGAGGCAGACTCCCACAGCTAAACACCGAGTTGCACTCAAGGAACCCAATGTCAGAGAGGGAGGGCTGATGAGCAAAGTGGTTAAGACTGGGCTGGTTTAACCCCCAGAAACAGCTGACCTGACAAGGGGGTAGCTCTTGAATCCCAGACTAATGCCTGGGAATCCAGCATGGGACTGATCAAGAACCCCTGAATGTGGGTGTCATTCAGGAGACCTAGGCAATCTATGGGGCCTTCGAGGTAGATCAATATTTATCCCTGGCGTACAAATGGACTTTTGATGCATATCCCACATGAGAGATGCACTCTCACCCTGGACTCTTGGGGGAGGGTCTAGGCTCTGCCCTGAATGAAATGACAGACTATGGACACCCACAGGGATGGCCTCACCCTCCCTGGGGAAAGGAGGAGATATTGGGGGGGGTTAGTGGAAGGTCATGGGAAGAGAGGAGGGAAAGGGAGAGGGACCTGGGATTGACATGTGAAACATTCTTGTTTCTAATTTAAATTTAAATTTAAAAATAAAAATTTAAAAAAATCACACAGATTTATCACACTTAACTGAAATCTACTCTTTGCTGTTCATTTGAATGATACTGCCATGCACTCATTTGACTATATAAAAAACAGGGCTATCATCCTGAATGTCTTGATCATCTTTCTTCACACATGGTTCTCTGCAGCAAAAGTCACATGTGCCTTCCATATACTTCTGTTTCTTCCCATGTATGCTCAGGGCTTTTATTCACTGTGCTGTACCTGAGCTCTTCCAGTACATCTCAGTATCCACTCAAATTCTTTGTGAAGCCAGAAAAAAACAGCTTAGAGAATTATTGAGTCTGAAATTCAAAACTGTGTCCCCTCTTAGTTACCAAGCATCTTGCGCAGGCACAGTCTTTCCTACTTCTCTTCTATCTGTGCCTAGAGTCACTCTACTGATTCCCCATCACATGTGTCCTCATATATATACTTCAGACATTTCTCCAGTCTCCCTTGTGATGTCTTTATGGAGTGTCTGCATAGTTATTTACTCCAAATAGAAGTATTTTAATAATGGCCAGGAAGTAGAAAACATGTAAATCCAGAGAAATCACTGAAACTCACAGAACTCACTAGGTCTCTCTGGGAGTTTCTGTGAGCAGTAACAACATTAGGATCAACGAAGCATCATTCAAAGCTGTGCAGAGACCTCCAGGGATTGAGGTTTCATGAGTCTTCACTCACAACAAAGGGACATTTTGACTATCCAGCAACATTTGAGTCACTATTGTTGAAAGTAGCCCATCATTAGCTCACCTCAGTAAAGTCACCAGTTCACTAAGCTATATCTGGCTGGATCCATTAACTTGATGCCTCTTCTTTGACTATATCCCCAGGAAAAGTCACACAATGGTGCTTATGTGGCTCAACTGTTCTTTCCTTTTAACATGTAGGAAATCAAATGTAATTATCAGCAATTATCACTTGCTTAACAATACTGAATATTCTCTGAAGGGACACACTGGCTTTGCTCCCCAGCTGTGAACTAAATGGTTTTGCCAATACCAACAGTGAGCGAGCAGAGTAGATTATGAGAATAAACACAGATAACTTGTAACTATGCAAGTGTGATACATTCTCTTCAGACGAGAATTGAAAATGAAGGACCAGAAGCACCCAAAAGAGAGAGAAACTTGATGGTATAGTCTTCATTTTTTCCTGAAGGTGGGAGCATTCTTTTTCTTTGAAAATGGGGATAATAAGAAATTAGGGGCTGGAGAGATAGTTCAACGGTTAAGAGCACTGTTAAGTTGGTTTTCCAGAGGACCTGGGTTCAATTCCCAGCATCCACATGACAGGTCACAACTGTCTGCAAGTGCAGCTCAACTGTCTGTAACTCTGGTTCCAGGGGATCTGACACCCTAATACCAATGCACAAAACATTAAGTAAGTATGCAATAGTTAAAAATGCAAAAAAAAACAGATTAAAAAGAAATTCAGTTAGGAAACTAAGATGTTCTCTTCCAGATCTTACCAGGGTTCACGTTATAAGGACTGTGAGGAAACTACGGTGAAAAGAAGGAAAACAATCCTCATTGTGAGTTAATAATCAAGCAAATCATAATCTTCAAAACCTGCCTGCAGATTATTTCTTCTATATATGACAGAGAAACTGCATCCAAGAAATCTCTACAACCTAGTTCTTTAAATTAAGACCTAAAAATGACAACACCAGTTGACATGCCAGTATGAATAGGGGTTTTCAAAAGGCTTCATCCATAGATAAAGCACTATAACAATTAATTGTTGTTGAGAGAGGGTGAACCACACCTTTCCAGGGATGAGGCCCTTGATAGATTAGTCAGTCCCAGAAGTGAGCCCTATGTACATATGGGCCACACTAAATGAACACAGCAAATTGTATTTATAATCACAATAGAAATTAAAGAACAATTAAAATATCCAAACTTAAATAATAAGATGTCATGAATTTGAGAAGGAGTTTGGAGACACAGGAAGACTTAAAGGAAGAAGTAAGAGGGAATGCTGTAGATACAGTATCTTTACATGAAATTCTTAAAATGGTCAAGTTTATATGACAGAGGCATTATTTACAAATATTCTTCAGCTCAAGTACCAGACAGGAGGTGACAATGATGTGCTCCTACAGAGAGGGTCTGAGAAGTTGTCATAACATCCAAGAGATTGTAAGAGGCTATCCACTCGGTAAATACTTAAAGTTACTCTAGACAGTTCTGATCTAGAAATAAGTATTTGATAACTTCAAGATTAAGGCAGCTGCATGTTTCACAACACCATGGACATAATAATTGTCAAGGTAAGAAAAATACCTAACAAGAGTATAAACAAATGCAATTACTTAAGAGTTTTCCTTTGATTCTTTAAAAAGAAGATAGAATATTAAAATAACTTCACTCCAGGGAAATTCCTCATGAAAGTAAAGTAAGTAATATATCTAAGTTACAGTCATTATGTTTTCCTGAGGAACACAAGAGTCACATGAATGTACATTTATTGGTCTCAGAGTGACAACTCTGTCAGTGTGGAAACATTTGTTTTGCAAATGCCACCATCATAAAAGGCATCATGTTTTGTTTTAATGGGATGAAAATGACTTGGAAGGTAGGGACAATACTGGTGCAAATGAAGAGTAATCAACTGTAGCGTACATTCAATACACTTGGTATTACAAAAGTAGCACTTATGATATAATACATAATATTAATTTTTATACTCAATAAAAAGAACCATTGGCTTTTGGTTTTTTTTTAGGCAAAGTTTCTATGTGGCTTTTGAGGTTGTCCTGGAACCAGCCTTTGTAGACAAGGCTGGTCTCGAGCTCACAGAGATCTTCCTGCCTCTGCCTCCTGAGTGCTGGGATTAAAGGCCCCACAATTTTGATGAAGAAATTTCAGTAAAAATTTCACTGGGCACTTATAAAAGACCCATAGATCCATAATGCACTAATCTTATAGGTTTTATAATGAAACTCAAAAATAGAAAAGAGGGTTAATAATACTGACTTGTATGAATGGAAAACATTTAAGACACAAAACATAAGGTGTCAAGCACTAAAATTTTGAGCAAGTGAAGAAAAATAGACATAAATTTTGCATTTACTCATTTATTTTTTGTGTGTGTATGTACATGTGTAGGTGTGTGCATCATGGAGTATGTATGGAAGTAATACGAAAACCTACAGGAGTTGCTTTTCTCTTTCCATTATGTGAGACTGATGCCATCACACTAAGAGACAATCACCTCCTTCAGCAAAGAAATATCACACCAGCCATGCATGTATGTGTATACATATTTACCCACTGCTTTTTAACAAGACATTAGTTGAAGATGAATTTTGTAATCATGGGTACAAAACAAGGCAATACTGTTTTAAGAAGTAGAATTCATTCCAAGAGCAGAGCAATAACTGTATCCATATTTAAGAAATTATAACTTAAAAGTTTACATATCTTTTTTGCATAATGCAAACTATTATTTGTTGGAATCTGTACCAATTTATCATTTTTAATTTTAAAACAATCTTTTCTCACTTTACATACCAATCCCAGCTCCCACTCCCTTCCCTCCTCCTGCTCTCCCCAACTTTTCCCCACCCCACCCTTATCCACTCCTCAGGGAAATCTGGCACATCTCTTTGAGGCAGGACCAAGTCTCTTCCCCCTATATCTATGATGAGCAAGATATTCTCCAAAGAGAATGAACTCCAAAAAGCCAATTCGAAGCACTAGGGATAAATCCTGGTATGACTGCCAGTGGCTGCACAGACTGCCCAAGCCATACAACTGCCAAGAGCATTCAAAGGGCCTAGTTTGGTCCTATTCAGATTCCCCTGCTGTCAGGCCAGAGACAGTGAGCTCCCATTAGCTCAGGTAAGATGTTTCTGTGGGTATCCCTAAAATAGTCTTGACTCCTTTTGTTCACAATATCATTCCTCCCTCTCTTTGACTAGACTCTGGGAGCCCTGCCCAGTGCTTAGCTGTGGATCCCTGCATTTGTCTCCATCAGTTTCTGGATGAACGTTCTGTGATGATAACTCAGGCAGTCATCAATGTGATTACAGGGGAAGACAAGTTTAGGTAAGCTCTCCACTGATGCTTAGGGTCTTAGCTAGGCTCATTTTTGTGGAATACTGGGAATTTCCCTAGCGTCAGGTTTCTTGCTAGCCCTTTAATGACTCCCCAAATCAAGATATCTCTTTCCTTGTTCTTCTTCCCTCCCTCTCTTTCCCCCACCTAGACCATCTAGTTCTCTCATGTTCTCCCCCTCCCATTTTCACTTACCCTACTCCATCCATTTTTATTCTGCATTTAAAATAGGGATTTTTCTAAAAAAATTCAGCAGCTTTACTTTTACTTAAAATCTCATTGGAATATCATTCAAGTATGCCGTCTTCTCAATATTCCCAAATACAGGTCGATTGTGTGTAGTCTCATGTATAACAAATACAACTTACTTCCTTACAAATGAAGTTTTCCCTAGACATAAATGCTTTTGTGTGTGACATATGGTGTGCAGAGATTACTACATGACATTCAGGGAAACTGATGCTTGGGGAAAATATATGAAGTCCAAATAGAATTCTTTAAAGTAATAAGCTTTCTATCTTGGTGCCCCCATTTGCACAATTTTTACACTATAAAGGTGAAGTAAAATAAAAGCAACCAAGTAAAATATGAAGATTATTCTGAATTTTTTGAAAATGTGTACATTTTCCCAATTTGTATTTGTAAAGTAGACTGTGGAGTACACATAAACTCTGGACTATGATTATACAGTAAGAAGAAAGCAGTGGACTGGTAACAAGGGCGGAATAGCCATTTATGACAACAAACTCTCATCTACAGTGAGTAAAGCAGAGAAATACTGCTTTTGAACTGTTATAAAATGTTTAATAATGAGATAATTACTGAATTACCAGCTTCACAAACCGATGAAATAAGGACAAAAATAAAGTACTTAAAGGCTGATCAGTTAGTTTTTAAGTTTTAAATTATGATTCCGTGTGTGTGTGTGTGTGTGTGTGTGTGTGTGTGTGTCTAGAGAGAGTATGGGCTCATAAGTGCAGTGCCCTTGAAAGCTTAAAGAGGAAGTTGGGTCTCCAAGGCTAGGCATACAGGTAGTTATGAGTTACCCTGTGTTTGTGCTGGGAACCAAACTCCTGTCCTCTGAAGGGGCCATAAAAGCTCCAACTGCTGAGACATACTTCCAGCCCAAAGCCATTGCCAGTCTTTTAGACATGTAACAGATGTTACAAATTGTCCAAACTCACATGTAGAGGAAGAAATTTCTATATAATCTTTTAAATTACACAACATAAAATAGAAATAACCGAGCGAGAAAATAGAAATAAGTTGTTCCTATAAAGTTTTATTGAACTTTTAAAATGCCATTTGAAGCAGCATTCAGTAGATGATAACTTATTTATGTGTCATTATTCAAAATATGTCCTCTCTGAAAAATGAGGTCCACCTGTTAGGCACAGGTGCAAAAGACAACAAAGCACTGCTTTCTTTTCTTTGAAATGATTTCAATACAACCAGGAAGGCCTGAAAGGAAAGAACAATTATGAATTGTAAATGAAACGTAATTGATGAGTTTAAATGAGTCAACAGTTTTAGATGCAGAGGGAGACTTTAAACTCCATTTCTGTTCACAGAATTTCAAGGAAGAAGGAAAAAAATGAAACTATTAAAATGCTAAGTGCCCTTGTCAACCGAAAATCAAGAGGAAGGACAACGCCAAAGTGATAAGCTGACGATGACGCACTGCAGCAGCAGGAGAGCTAAAATTTCTTTGAATGTACTCAAAGATCCCAAGGCTACACTGTGAGATTTTATATTCCTTTTCTCATTTAAGAGGCCCCACAGCCGACTGTTACTAATTCTTTCTCTATTACAGAGATGAGAAAGTTAGGAACTAAATTAGATAGACAGTGTAGCCTGCCTAGAATAACAATGCCAGTAAAGTGAGTAGGCATGGAACAGAAGCCAAGTATTCCATAGAGAAGACACAAAAAAAGATGAAGCAGAAGTGGAAGAATGAGGAATTGCTGTGTGGATCTCCAATTTACCAATAGTCCTTGTTGTATGAAACTGTTGAGTCTTTCTGATTACTCATCTCACACACACACACACACACACACACACACACACACACACTCATTCAAGCTTGATAACTCATTCTTCTGTGCTGAAGGAATCAATTTACAGATATACATACAATTTCATTTTACAAACAGAAACGAGAGAGAAGACTAGAAATTTTACAAACATCTGCATACATACATACATACATACTGCAGCAATATTCTAATTTTTATAAATTATTATAGAGGGTAGGTATTCAGACAAAACGTGTGAAAACATACTAGACTGCTGATCCCAATGTTACATTCTTGATGTTGAAAGTTTTTTTTTCAATATAATTTTTAGATTTGAAAGAATTGGCATAGTCACACTATGTCAGAAACCAAACAGTCAAAATGCAAGGTGGCTCTTCACATAAAGATAAATTAGATGTTTCTCAAATGCAATAACCTGCTTTCCTTACACACTTTCATTGCATGCTCTGCTCTGGACTTTTACGATTTCTTTCTGTTACCATTTTTTCTCAGATCCTCAATCTATTTGATGTATAATAGGCTAAAGGAGGAAGTTTTGTTTTCAGGAAGAGATGAGATTCTCAAATACTGTTAAACAAGACACATGGGAAAGAGCCAAGAACTCACGGAACAGACTGGAAAATACATCACTAAAAAGCTTAAACATGTTGTATTTCCTTTGCTATTTGTTTCTTCTTTGCTCAGTGTTGTTGATTTTGCAAGAAAGAATCTTTACATCATGAAATGATGACAAATTCACACTGGGGCCATGGTCTTATTGTCCCCATATATCCAATTTGCCACTTAATTAGACTGAATATGTGTGTAGCCTGCATAAGTGAATCCACTTGAGTTTTGTCAAGTGAAGACTAATGTCTCTGCATTTTAATTTTCTTATTGAAGACTTTAGGATCTACTAGTAAAGAAAATTTAATAATCTTATACTATTTACACACACTTTATTTTAGGGTTTCTCATACTTTTCATTTATATGATTTTCATTTCAAATAGAGTTGGTCAGAGTGACTTCATTTTCAATCAATTATTGGGTCAGATTATGATTTTTTCAGGTGTTATATAGTAACTTAATAATAGTTCTTAGGTGGTTAAGTCACTGAAGCTAATTTAGAGTAGAAAAGTATATGTAATAATGTATTGCTGCTCTACTGGATTTCAAAGGAATTCATTATGATTAATAACATTACAAGTAGCATTTGGAGGAAGTTATAATGAATTGCCACAAGTTATAAGGACTCATTGAATAATTTTAATCTTACTATATTTAAATATTGAGCAATAAGTAAATTCAGCAGTTCTCAATAATGATATTTGAAACTTATAATAATACTATTAATCATGACTAGATTTTTGTACATTACATAGAAAATGATTAATGACATTTGATGGATTTTATTTAAAATGTTTTACTTAATTTGATTGAAATGCTGTGCATGAGATTTGGAGCCTATGATGACTATGTCCTTACATAAGCCTACTTTGTTTCTCATGATTGGTAGATCTAATCCCCTCATTTCATAGTCCTTATGTACTCTCAAATGCAGCTGCTTCCCACAAGTCAGAAGAAATGAAGTGATCTGAAGGGAAATACACAAAGTGTGGTTTAGTTAGCAAAATACATTAGCATTCAATTCTCTTTTCACAGATACCCTCATTTATTAAAGATATGTTCCGTCGGGCAGTGGTGGCGCACGCCTTTAATCCCAGCACTCGGGAGGCAGAGGCAGGCGGATCTCTGTGAGTTCGAGGCTGGGCTGGACCGATAGCCTCCAAAACAATACAGAGAAACCCTGTCTCGAAAAATCAAAAAAAAAAAAGATATGTTCCATATTGAATCTGTGTGAATGTTAACAAAAATGTGTTTAAAAAAATGAATGGATGCTTAATTGCTTCCCATGTATTCCATAGTGTGGATCCAAGCATGATGAAGCCAGTCTACTTCCTCTCATGGAACCTACAATAAATTTAACTTAGTTCCATGTGCAACTTAACACAAGACAACGAAGAGCCTGCTTTATTAAGATTATGAAATAATTTCCTTCTGCCTTAATGTCCTATGGAATGGAATGCTTCTTAGAGGAGATGACTCTTGTAGCCAGATTTGATGGATGATGGGCTACATTTGAACTGTCATATGTGGCACACAACATTTCCCAAAAATCTGAGCAGAAAGATGGCAATTCTTCTCTACTGTGGAATAGGATGATATCAGGATTATCTTGGTAGTCTAGATTCTTTGTTTTCATTGGTGTGTCTGACAAAAGCACTTTCCCCCAGGAATTGTAATAATTTGCTCAATTTTGACAGGATCTGCACCATTAAACACATCAAGAAGTTTAAAATACCTCAAGCTATTATGAATATGTTGATACTATCTGCGCATATAATTTTAATACTATATAGTGCAAATGTAGGAAAACAGGGCTGGAGAGATTTCTCAGTTCTTAGCATTGTTTCTACACATGCAAAAAGACCTGAATTTGATACCTGAACCAATATAGATAACGGGTGTGACCACAGCTGTAATCCTACGTCTCAGGAGATATAGATAAGCAGATGCCTACTCAGAGAGCCTCATGTCCACCTGAGAGATGCTATCTCATAAAATAGGGTATATGGCTCCAGAGTGATACTCTGATGTTAATTTCTGACTTTTTCTTCTTTTTTTATTATTTTAATTTTAAATAGCTTGTTTTACATGTCAATCCCAGTTCCCTCTCCCTCCCCTCCTCCCTCATCTCCCTCCATCCCCCCATCCTCCCACCCTATTGCTAATTCCGTCCACATAGGGGAAATCTAGAGTCTGTCATTTCACTCAGGGTAGGGTTCAGGCATTCCCCTAAGAGTCCAGGCTGAGAGAGCATCCCTTTTTGTGTTATGGACACATGACATCTGTTTGTATTCGAGGGATAAACACTGATCCACTGCTCAGGGCCCCATAGGTTGCCCAGGCTTCCTCACTGACTCTCACATTCAGGTGGTCTGGATCAGTCCCATGCTGGCCTCCCAGCTGTCCGTCTGGGGTCCAAGAGCTCTCCCCTGTTCAGATCAGCTGTCTCTGCTGGTTTTGCCAGCCCATTCTTTGCCAATTTGCTCATCGCTCCTCTCTTTCTGTCACTGGGTTCCTTGGGTTCAGTTCAGTGTTTAACTGTGGGTGTTTGCCTCTGCTTCCATCAGTCACTGGATGAAGTCTCCAGGATGGTTATAGTCATCAAGTTCATTATCAGGAATGGGCATTCAAAGTGGTCTCTCCACTGTTGCTTAGCTTGCCAATTGGTGTCATCCATTTAGATCACTAGAGGTCACAATGGTGCCTGATCTGTCTTCTAACCTATGATTTCCTTTTCCCCCTATCCCACCCCCCACTCAACCTTCCTGTTCCCCCATGACCTACTCTCTCTTCCTCTTCTCCCCCTCTCTATTTCCCAGCCCCCACTCCCTCCCCAAACCCCTCGCCGTGTTCCCCATCTGTTCAGAGGATCTTGCCTCATTTCTCTTCTCTTGGGTACCATGCATATCTTTTAGGTTCTTTCCTGTTTCCCAGACTCTCTATCAGTGGAAGTGCAGACTGGCACTATCCTGATCCATGTCTAAAATCCATATATGAGTGAGTACATACCATGTTTGCCTTTTTGCGACTGGGCTACCTCACTCAGGATGGTTTCTTCCAGTGCTATCCATTTACCTGCGAATTTCAAGATTCCATTGTTTTTTTCTGCTGAGTAATACTCCATTGTGTAAATGTAACACATTTTCTCTATCCACTATTCAGTTGATGGGCATCTAGTTTGCTTCCAGGTTCTGGCTATTACAAATAATGCTGCTATGAGCATAGTTTAGCAGATGCCCTTGTTGTATGAATTTGCCTCATTTGGATATATGCCTAAGAGTGGAATTGCTGTATCTTGTGGTAGATTGATTCCCATTTTCCTGAGGAATCTCCATACTGATTTCCAAAGTGGCTGTACGAGTTGGCACTCCTACCAGCAGTGGAGGAGTGTTCCCCTCTCTCTACATCCTCTCCAGCATAAATTGTCTTCGGTGTTTTTTATTTTAGCCATTCTGACAGGAGTAAGATGGTATCTCAAAGCTGTTTTGATTTGCATTTCCCTGATGGCTAAGGATATTGAGCACTTTCTTAAGTGTCACTTGGCCATTTTAGCCTCCTCTATTGAGAATTCTCTATTTAGTTCTGTACCCCACCTTTTAATTGGATCCTTTGGTGTTTTGGAGACTTGCTTCTTGAGTTCTTTGTAAATTTTGGAGATTAGCCCTCTGTCAGATGTGGGGTTAGTGAATATCTTTTCCCATTCTGTGGACTGCCTTTTTGTCTTGTTGACTGTATCCTTTGCCTTACCAAAGCTTTTTAGTTTCAGGATGTCCCATTTGTTAATTGTTGATCTCAGTGTTTGTGCCACTGGTGTTATGTTCAGGAAGTGGTCTCCTGTACCAACTCATTGAAGAGTATCTCCCACTTTCTCTTCTAAAAGTTTCAGTGTGGCTCGATTTATGTTGAGATCTTTGATCCATTTGGACTAAAGTTTTGTACAAGGTGATAAACATGGATCTATCTGCAGTCTTCTGCATACCAGTACCCAGTTATGCCAGCACCATTTGTTGAAGATGCTTTCTTTTTTCCATTGTATATTTTTAGCTTCTTTGTCAGAAATCAAGTGTTCATAGTTGTGTGGGTTAAAATCAGGGTTTTCAATTCGGTTCCATTGGTCTACCTGTCTATTTTTGTGCCAATACCAAGTTGTTTTCAGGATTATAGCTCTATAATAGAGCTTGAAGTCAGGTATGGTGATGCCTCCTGAAGTTCCTTTATTGTATAGGGTTGTTTTGACTATCCTGGGCCTTTTGTTTTTCCATATAAAGTTGATTAATTTTCTTTTCAGGTCTTTTTTCTGACTTTTATATTCATGTGTACATATGTGAACATCCATGTGCTCACACTTTCCATGTTCCTGATTTCTTATGATTTAGAAACTACTTTTAGCAAAGTAGGACTTCTCTGGAAAGTACATTCAAGCACAAGACTTTGAGTCATGCTTTGGTTTTATTTTTCATTTCTTTACTTTTTAAAAAGATATTTTAAATTAATTTATGTGTATGACTGCCTTGGTTATATGTGTATGTCTAACAATTGTGTCCCTATTTCGTGTAGAGTCCAGAGTATTTTGTACCTGTGAAACTAGAGTAACAGAAATTGTGAAAAGTCATGTAGATTCGGAGGACTCAACCCAGTCTTCAAAGAGAAGACCAAATGCCTCTACCTTTTGAGCCATGTCTCCAGTTCCACTCTGTTTTCTTATGAACTAGATCAGTATGCATACGAAAATGGCCCTTGTGTTGCAAACTTGTACTAGTCTTCCAGAGGACCTATATTCAGTTCACAGCAAACACATCAGAAGGCTCACAAGTGCTTGCAACTCCAGCTTATGGGACTCTAATATCTCCTTCTGTCTTCCATGAATGCACTCGTGTTAAAAAAAAACCAAATAGACAACAAGTAAATATAAATTTAAACATGAAAATAATTTCAGAAATATTTAATGGAAGGATTACGTCAAAGGTCTACATGCCTTCATTTAAATACTGAAATTGCTTTCATAGGGAAATGGAAAATCATAAGAGGGGAGGGTATAGAGGAGTAAGAGTATGAACAATGACGTCAGTGAAGACAAACTTCAATAGTCCACAGGGAGAAGATATAGGAAAGGTTCACAGACTTATCAGCATGTGTGCAGTAACACAGTAAGCATTGAATAAGTTTGCAAAGAAACAAAAAAAAGAAAGGCTTTCAATAACAACATAGGAACCAATCTTAAAAGTTACCTCTATGGACTTTTGAGTATCCCTGGAAATGATCTCATTGAAGTTTGGTCACAAACCCAACATGATCTCACACATATGCAACTCAGCTTAACCAAGCATATGACAAACAGTTTTTGGTTTCTAGCTTTAGTCAATGTCATATACAGAGAACTGTTTAAAAACGTTCTGCAATTGTCAAGTCAAAAAAGAAAAAGGACAATTCTCTTTCAGTTGCCAATGGTAGAGAAATGAGTCATTTGGTGATCAAGGTACCACTGAGTCATGTGATTTATACATTGTTCTTTTGACTGGAATTGCACACCTTCAAAGAACAGAGTTTTACAAACACTTGTAAATAAGCCTAACCCCTTTTGACTGGATAAATCATTTTCCATGTGAAATAACTTTATTTCTCCTCTCTTTTTAATTAGAAACAATCTTGTTTTACATGTCAATTCCAGTTCTCCCTCCCTCCCCACCTCCTCTGCCCTGAATTGCCACCAACCTCTATCCTATCCCTTTCTGCTCCCCAGGGAGGGTGAAGCCTTCCATGGGGGATATTCAATATCTGTCACATATTAGCAGGATCTAGGCCCTCCCCTGTGTGTCTATGCTGAGAGAGTATCCCTCTTTGCAGAATGGGCTCCCAAAGTCCATTCGTGTAATAATGATAAATACTGATCCACTACCAGAGTTCCCATAGACTGTCCAGGTCTCCTAACTGACACCCATGTTAAGGGGTTTCCCGGGTCAGTCTTATGCTGGTTTCCCAGATAATCAGTCTAGAATCCATGATATCCCCCATGTTCTGGTCAGCTGTTTCTGAAATCTTCAATGTTAAAAAAATATCTAGAAATATTGCTACAGCCTTCCAAAACAAAAGATCTCCAAAGCAGGTTTGGCTAGAATGTTCCTTCAGGAGAAAACTGTCATATTAAGATAAGTTTCTGAATTACAGAAAATCAGGAACTTTATTTCACTGTTCAGTTTTCTGGAGGCAATAAGTTTGTCTTGGAGGAATAAATAAAATGTAGACAAAAGATTCTAAGAATAATTGCATGTGAAAAATTAACCTTCATAGCATGCAACTATCTCAGATAAATTAATTTCTGAACATTTTGCCTCTCTTTCAAAATGCTGAAAATCACCACTTATTCTATTCCTAAATTTGGTCATAATTTGTGCATTAGAATCAATTGTCCTTGTAACAAAGCAAATCTAAGACAAAGAGGCTATTTTAGGGTGATAATGTTGTGGTATCATAAAATAAGCTCTGGGTGTAAGGACAATATGATGAGTTCACACCACCAAGGGCCATAAAGCATAAATTAATTGCTTTTGAGAGTAGATCTTTGAAGGGAAATGACAAATACTTCTTAACTAGTTGGCTCATGTATTTTTTTGTTACCTGATATATTGGAGACAGTTTAGCTTTTCTATTTATGGATAATTACAAAGTTTATCACAAGTAAAAGCTATAAGTGTCTCACAGAAATACAAGGTTTGGATTACTTAATAATAATGCCTTCTGCATTCTAAATGAGCTATTGATTAGGAATTAATAAAAGGCTAGCAGGAAGTGCATTAGTCTGTTTGAGTAGAAGCTATTCAGACTAAAGCTATTACTGCAGCAATAGTGGCAGATTCTCTTGCCTTCCAGGAAAGAACTGTGCTGTGACCATTAATACATCATGTAATTGAGTTAGTCGGGAGCTGTTTTATTCAACAACATCTAAGTGTGCCCCATTAATGAAGCTGAAATGAACTTCAGTTTCCCAAATGCCAGGGAAGTCTCATTGCTTTCCTGACAATGTGTCTCCAAATTTAGCAGACAGACGCATTCATGTGTGGCCTGTTTTATTTCAACACTTCAGAGGAGGAATGCATCAATATAATTTAAGACAAGATTTACACGTTAATATTTCCAGCACTATGAAAAAAGAAATATACAGGTATGTCACACATTATTCAATTATTATTTTGGACATAAACTATCTATAACCTTGTTAATCAAGACTCCAGACAAACATGAAGAACTACAGGCAACAAATGACAGGTGAAGGATTAAAAATCAGTATTTTCTATGGTTAAGCCTCCTGATAGGTTATCTGATCCCAAGTGCTCAATGCTCGCTCTACACACAAAGACATACACATAACACACACACACACACACACACACACACGTGAGCACACGCGTGTGCTCGCACATACAAGTATTATTAAATGTTCTTAATAGATCTCTGGTAGATAAAATGTTATGTCGGTAGGTAGATATAGAGTATGTGTGTGTAGCATTAATGATCAAATAAAAGAGTGTAAATGTGAAGTGGGCTATGGGATTCATGAGAGGAGTTGGTGGAATGAGAGAGGGAAATAGAAATAATATAAATTTGGTAATCACATATGAAATCCCCCCCAAATTATCAAACTTAAATGCTAAGTTATGATGTTTTGAATAATATTTTAAAAATGTAGTAAAGAAAATATGAATGAAGAAATTCTTTCTGCTTATTACACTTTAAAACTAATCGTACAAGCACAAAGTAAACGAGGTAGAATGTAAGCAACTAGCAGTGTCTTTTCTATGGTTTTGTAGGTGAGCAGTCTATTGGTAAATATGTCAGAGGCATAGTAACCAGGGCACTGTGACCTGATAGTTTTATTGAACTTTAAACTTTGATCTCTTGGATTCCCTTATTTCTATTTTTCTTAGTTATTTCCACACATTATTTTTCCCCTTCTCTCCATGTGTCTCTTTGTCTTTCTGTGTCTGGTCTCCCTCCTTCACTCTCACCATTAATTTTCTGTTATTATTACATCTCCTTTCCACAATGTGAACAAATATTCCTTTGATTATTATAGAAAATATCACTGAATCCTGATTTCTTTTAAACCACAGAATGCAATATTCTGAACCCTTTTTCTCACAGGAGGAAAATAGAATTTAGGATTATGAATTTAGGAGGAGGGACTGTGATGTCAGCTCTGTTCTATGGCATCACTGATTTATCAACAAGAATTCTTTATGAGGACTTCTAAAATCAGGTAGGAGGTAATAGTATTTCCAACTAGGCAACAACCAAGAACTTCCTCATTGAAATGGAAAAAAAATTACTGTTTCATTTTTACACATTTGTCCTACTCCAAAGGCACATAGTTCATGACCAAAAGGAAATGAACATACTATCATTTCAATTTTGGAAGGGGAAAGAAATCTAGAACAACATCCAGTACTCTAACTTCTTGTGTGGGGTGTGAGTAAGACTGACAAGGGGTGCTGTACTGGTAGGTATTCTGACATCTTAACACAAGGTAAAGTTATCTAAGAAGAGGGATTAGCATGGGAAAAATTCTTCCATAAAATTGGCCTATAGAGAATTTTTCCTGTTTTTTTGATTTTATATGGCTCAACCAAGTCCACTTTACCTAGTGTCCCCATGGGCAGTTGGTTCTATATTGAATAAGGAAAACTAACTAAACAAAACATGTGAAACACTCCAACATATTTTCTGCTTCAGGCTCTGTCTCAAGCTTCCTGCTTTGAGTTCCTGCCCAGATATTCATTCTTGGTGAATATTGAAATGTAAGTTAAAATAAAGCATTTTCTCACCATTTCTTTTGTTCACAATGTATTTTCATATATGAGGAAAATCAATTAGGCCACTTATTGACAGGTAGCTGGTATAGAATGAATACTCAGTTCCAATGTAAACAAAGCAACATGTGCAGTAGCTTGAAACAGCACAACAGAACATTAACCATACAGGAAGAAAAACAGAATACTAAGATTAGACATAGGTGTCATGATCACAGCTTTTCTCATGGAAGGAAAAATTAGAAGGTGTGTATAATATTCAGCTTCTGGAAAGCATCTCTCAGGTACTACATTATTTACTGTCTGATTGAGATGGAATGAAGGTGTTTATATTCCCTGAGGTCTCTGAATGGAAGCCTCAGTGGCTTGTAGCAGGGTCAGAGAACCCACATTGCTAACCAGATGAAGAAAAAAGTTTAACATTTGAGTAAGAATGTGATACACTTTTGCAATGGGAAATTCCATGCACAAGGCTAGAAACCTTGCAGAAGAAAACATCTGACTGGCTTCCATCTGGGCTGATTGGTAGAAGTCTCTTCATGGGTGAAGTCATTCAGGAAAGATTGGTAGAAGAGACTATTTCTTTTCAAGTGTGTGGCTCACAACTAAAGTTACAGCATCCAAGTATACACACGGACTTTGGACTCCCATAGAACAATGTGAGGTGCACTCTCACCCTGAACTCTTGGGGAAGGGTCTAGGCCCTGCCCTATATGAAATGACACACTATGCACACCCCCATGGAGGGCCTCACCCTCCCAGGAGAAATGAGGGGATAACGGGGGGGAGGGCACGGGAGGAAGGGAGGGAATGGGAGAGGGACCTGGAACTGACTTGTGAAGCAACCTTGTTTCTTATCTAAATTTAAACTGGAAAATAAAATTTAAAAAAATAAAAAAAATAAAGTTACAGCATATAGAGTAAAAGTGAACACATCCCACGGAAATAAATAATAAAAAGTTAGGGGATAGTTTTCAAATAAACTTCAAAAATATTAGGGATTAGTCTTCAAATAGACTCATGTACATGAGGTACCTTATACATAATTCAGAAAAAAAAACATTGAAAATATGCTCATCAAGCCCAGAATAAGTGATGCATAGATAAAACAAGAGTTGGAGACAAAGCAGAATTTTAAGAGAACCAAGTAGAAATTCTGAAGCTGAAGAATAGACTATGTGTATTGAAAAGTTCTGTATGGATGTATGACTGAAGATTTGATTAAGTAGTGCACATATTGAAGGACAGAGAGAAGTCATGCAATGCATTCCTCAAAACATTGGTTTAAAAAATACTGCCAAAACATATTATGTATACAACATATATCTTGGAGAAATCAAGACAAAAGTTGAATGACATTTTTTTGTTAGAAATCTTAGAGGAATTCTTCATACTGGAATAAAGGACCCCAGATTGCCAACAATAAAACAATTGTGAATATAAAGCTAATTGGTAAAACTAAATTTATCAAGGGGAAGAGAATTGTGTAATACTATATGAGTGATATACAAATAAGTTTCCATTTGGAATAAAGGTGAGTTAGCAGACAATAATAAAAAATAGCTATAAGTAGACTCTCAATATGACTTAGCAGGTGAAGGTGCTTGCTACCAAGCCTAAGGACCAGAGTTAAATCTCTGGGACCCACAAGATGGAAGGAGAGAACTAATTCCTATGAGTTGTCTTCTGACCTCCACACTCACACACATTCACACACATGCCACAAGTAAGTAATTAATTAAAGTAAAAATAATTTCTCATTGAAATATCTATAACTTTCAATATATAAAGGATTAACAAAATGAAAGGTGATTTCTGATACTGATAAAGAAGTAAAAAGGGTGAGCCAGGCATTCCACCATATGGAATAGTCTCCAAAAGGTTAGCTCATGCACCAGCAATAGATCCTGGTCCTACTACTAGAGGCTTCTAAAACAGACCAAACCACACAACGGTTGTCTTTAAGAAGAGGGCCTGGTTAGGTCCTCTGCAGACTCCCTAGCTGTGGGTCTAGAGTCCATGAATCCCCATGACCTAGGGTCAGCTGTCTCTGTGGGTTTACCCATTATAACTTTGAATTCTCTTGCTCATATAATCCTTAATGCATGTGCCTAAACTTAATGTGCCAGGTTTTGCTGATTCCCAATTGGAAGACTTAACCTTTCTGAGGAGTGGATGTATGGTGTGTTGGGGGAGGGGGAGGAAGACAAGGCAAGGAAACTGTGGTTGTTTTGTAAAATGAATAAAAATAAACAAAACAACCAACAAACAAAAGAAGTAATAGAGATAATGCAAATTAAAATTTTCAAATTAAGTCATTAGTTAAAAAGCAATTTCCATAATTATAAAATCTAAGCTTCACAATAAGAACAAAATACCAAAGTAACATGTATCAAAACAGAATGAAATAAAAAGATCTCATAAAACAAGATGGAATAATAATGAGGAAGATGAGTAAAATAACCAAAACATAAAATAGTGACATGTGATGGTTATGACCAAACATTTTCATACGGTGAAACCTAAATCTCCAAAAATATGGTATATATGCATGACTCTTTAGAGTTCCTTAGGTCATGAGGGAAGAACTATGAATGAAGCTGGTGTCTATAGAAAGGGATGAGAAAGGATCCTATTGTCTCTGCTTCAGCAGGTGAGGAGACAGTAAGATTGTAGACTTCTGCAATTTAATCAGTAGACATAAGCCTTCATCAGACACTGGATTTGTTGACATAGTTTTTTTGAATTCTTTGTCTCTAGAGTGACACAAAATTAACAACATATCTGTGATACTTCATTATTAAAGACCAAATTAAGACAGACAGAAAACATTTTCTAAAATGGCAAGTGGTTATAAATTAAATTATCCAATCAAAACATGTCGAAGTAGCTATATGGATTAAGGGTAGGGGATATTTGATTATGTGTTATCTGTATACTAGTTAAGTTTGGTCAATGTGTGTGTTTGTGTGTGTGTGTGTGTGTGTGTGTGTGTGTGTGTGCTTACGTAGTCAATAAATATTTTAGGCCTTCCTGGCCATAGGGATTCTGTGAAAACATCTGCCTTTGTATCATAAAAGCAACCATAGACAATAAGTAGATGAAAGGGTGTGGTTGTATTCCAAAAAATTTATATTTACCCAGAGCAGTCTGAGGTAATTGGGACTTACAAAAAACGGTTCTTAGAGGTAAAGAACCTTTTAAATGCTTGTTGGCATTTCCTTGAGCAGCTACTAGCATCTCCAGCAATCTCACCACTCTATTGCAAACTGAGTTCTCCTCAGGTTTTCATCTCTGAATTTAAGAATACAAACTATTAAACTGAAATTTGCAAAGTCTTCTTCTGTCAAGTTGTTACAGCTAACCACCTCCCATCTATTAAGGACTGGTCTTTAAGTGCATTGGCTCTTAAAAGAACAGCATTATAATAAAGATATCACCTAAATGATATCTGCACAGGAAAAAAATGAAATGAACAGGGGGAATTATATGTGATTTTACTTTACTTTTTTAACTGAAAATATTCTTCTCTCATACAATACATCCTGAACCCAGTTTCCCCACTCTCTACTCCTCTCATCCATACCCCCAAACCCCCAGATTCACTCCTCCTCCTTTTCCATTAAGGAAGGTTAAAGGAGCAGGCCTCCAAATAAAACAGACAAACAGGGCAAAACATGGTAGAATAAGACAAGACAATATTCTGGATATGGGGCCTGGGCAGCGAAACTCTGTACAGAGTCCCAACGGCAGGGGAAAAAAAGGAGAGATACACCAGCTCCTACTGTTAGGAGTCCCACAAAAACACAAAGCTCATAGCCATAACATATATTCAGAGGACATGGTGCAGACCCATGAAGGCCCCATGCTTCTTGCTTTAGTCCATATGAGCCTTGCATATTTCTATTTCATAATTTAAAATTCTCTAAATTGTAAAAACCAATTGTTGCTCTTATTACTAGTATTTCAGTAAATTAAAACATTGAGGTTTTAGATTTTTCTGTCTTAAGCAACTGTAATATGGGCAGGCATACCATGCCTTAATTGATGTTTTTCATTCTCAAAAATGCATCATAAATATGTAAGCCTGTTTTCTACCTTGTTTGTCACAGATGCTGACATGAGTGTGCACATATGCCTTTTCGTTATTGACTGCTCAAGGATTGTCAAGGCTCAGGGGTAAGTCACTGAAGAGGAAGGCAGAAAGAATGGAAGAATGTTGTGAAATGCTTATTTCTTCGCAAGGTACCCATGTCACAATCATAAATTCACAGCAGCTGGACTTATCTGGATACAACATGAAGGAGATCAAGACAGCCAAAACCCCACTATAGATTAAAATTGGGAAAGACTATTGTATAGAGGGATATGGGATTGGTTAGAGAGAGAATATAAGTCAGAAGAAAATAGCATATTTCACTGTATACATGTATGCCATTCTCAAAAACATAAATGATAATTTACTGAACAAAGACTTAAAAGTGGTACAAAGACTTAAAAGTCTTGAGAGATCACTTTAACTAGTGTTTCAGACCTTGCTGCCATTTATTCTTTGATGTCGTACAAGTTTCATTTCCTAAATTTCAGCAATAGAATTTTTACCTCATTTTCTAAACTGCTAAACTGAAATCATACATTCTTATGAGCTAAAGTGAAAAAGACATTTAAAAGCTCTTTGTGGAATGCTTGACATTTTTAATTAAGTACCAAAATTGTCCCTATTTTTAATGACTAATTATTATGTCTAATTTATTGTCCCAGGGCTGTGGAAAGGTGATAGAAATGAAAGATTATGTGATGATTTATTTTCCAGTGGGATTTTAAATTGATGCTTATGAAATATTAGGTAAAATGCAAACTTCTGTTTCAGCTTGCCTATTAGCATTCAAGAAGCAAATCTATCAGATCATTATCTATATGTATTCATGTTATACTACAACAGCAGAAGAAAAGCCTTCCCAGTGTTGGGTGGAATTGTACACTGTAGACATTGATATCCATCATCAAGTAGAGTAAACAAGTAAATATTTATTTAATATAATTGGAAATATTTGGCCAATGGGAGCAGATGCTGCCAAAATATAAAAGGCTTCTATGCATCCTTTCCTTAAAACTGAATTTCTGAATTGCTACACTATGTCTTTGGAAATATATTGGAGACAGAATTTCTCAATATCAATAAAATTTAGTTTAATTATATAGTTTGGTATTTTGTTTCATGAATTGTTAATATATTGTCAAATACTAATATTGATAAATGAGAAAGTATTAAGTCTCAATTAAACTTGAACAATTTTGATTTTAGAAATCTCAGTGAAGGAATTACTTCTCCTTACAGATGTGTTTATACATAGATTTATCTCAAAGAAACTTTTTTACACCAGAGATACCCATTGCATTTTACCTCCATGTGTTTATGCTGAGCCTAAACACAATAGTTATCTTCTGGAATTTCTAACTCCAAGTTGTTAAGGTCTTGGAATTGAGGACTGGTGAAATGTAAGGACAGACAGATTTTTAAACTGGGATGTTAAAAATGACTCCACATCAGTAGAAATACTACTGCTTTTATCCAGTGAATTGAAAGAGAAAGGCTAGATAAAATACATAATAATCTGCAATTTTCCTCTGATGTTTCTGCTTCTACTGTCAACAAGGAGGGTGAAATTACAATGTTTTCCTTATGGCTAAACACCTTCAAATAATTGTATACATATATGTACCATTTCTCCTATGCTAAAGTGATGTATTAAACAATAAAATAGGCTTTTAGAATCCATCTACTAGAAATAAATGAAAAATCTAAAGTTTAATATGATTATGCATTTTCTTCTGGAAAAGAAAGATCAGTTTAAAGACAAATTACATAGAATGTGGAAATAACTAAAAAAAAACCTCATTAAGTGGACAAGGAAAAGACAACAAAATCAAACAAGTCAAATGTTGTACTTTTTTTTTCGAGACAGGGTTTCTCTGCGGATTTGGAGCCCATCCTGGAACTAGCTCTTGTAGACCAGGCTGTTCTCAAACTCACAGAGACCCACCAGCCTCTGTCTCCCGAGTGCTGGGATTAAAGGCATGTGCCACCACCACCCAGCTCAATGCTGTACTTTTAAGAAGATCCATAAAAACCAATGAAGAGGAAAAGTTAAAAAGTGAAGAGATTAGATGGAAATGGGAAAAAGTCCTCAATACTTACCACATTTTCAGTAATGAAATTAGAAATAGCGATGCATTGATAATATTAGTATTTCCTTTGTTTTTAAAATTTTCCTAATGTAAGTATATTCAAGGGACCAAACAGAATTCAGAATGTTTAAGGATGCTATAAGAAAGCCATTTGCGAAAGTAATAGGAAATACTCAAGAAATTGTAACATCACCTTCCTTACATAATAACATTAGAGTTGTACAATAGAGTGAAGTGACAACGCATACTTATTAAAATCAAAATACTTTCTCAAGAAATTTTCAAATTAATAAACATTTGCTGTGAGATGAAGTTGTTGATTTTAAATAAAGTAAATTTAAAGTTTTTGATGTATATTGTTGGAATATAAATATATTATAATATTATTAGATTATTTGAATTTTGTACGATACAATGACAAGAAACATAAAGATTCTACTCTGCAATTTCCCTCTTTTAATTCTTAGGTTTCTCTCCTTCATTTGTACCTATTTTTCTGGGAAAGTTTTCCTCTTTGTTATTCATGTCATATTAGGATCTTATCCTGTCAAACTCCCATATAAGAAAACAGTATCATATCTTTAATGACATTTTCATTATCCAGTTTCATTGTGATTTGTAAGTCTTCATAGGATATCTCACAGTGTGCCGCATGGTTGCCTGACCCTCTTGGGAAGCCATCTCTGTCAGATTTCTTTCAACCTGACAACTTTAGGCTGCCTTTATTACCTCTTTTATTTCCTCAGGGTACTCAAACGTTTACTCAAAGTGCACATGGCCTCTCAATTTTTACTGTAATATATTTCTTTGTGTAACAATATTCTCAAAACTATCAATTCTCCTGTCTATCAAACTAATGAATTAGTAAATTAATCACCTGGCTCTCAAGTTAAGATTTTTATCATGTATCAACTTTTGAATATCCTAAGTCACATGTAATATTGTCTTCTATTTTTTTTACTATCTGTTCTATCTTAACAATATTCTCTGAAAAAATGCATCTGCTCTTGTTTTGCTTGTTGTTATTCTCAGTATTCTCATTTAAATAAATGATAAGTAATCTATCCCCTGCATCTTCTTATCGTGCTCCAAAATTCAGTAAATCCAGAAGTTCTCTAGGTTTGTCTCTCCTGGAGCTGAGGATGCAATTAAGCTTAGGGGAGTTTACCTAGCATATGTAAAGGTGAAGAAACTGTGGGTGCAGTCTCCAGCATGGCATGGAGTAAGTATGGTGTTCCACACATGTAAGATCAACACTCCAGTGGTAAATGCAAGAGAATCAATAGTTCAAGGCTAGTCTCAACAGCATAAAGAGTTCAAGGGCATACAGGACAGCAAAAGAACCTCTCCAAAAGAAAAAAATAATAAAATAAAACAAACAATTGAAAAATCCACTAAACAAGTAGAGTTTTATAAAGGCCAAAAGAAGGCATTGGATGCCCTTGAATATGTATATATGTGGGGTTGTGAGCTGCCCTATGGCTGCTCAGAACTGAACTGAGTTCCTCTGAAAGAATAGCAAATGCCTTTAGTCACTATGTTACTTTTTCAGTCCCCAAATTTTATCTCCTATATATATCCCTCGTCTATTTTTGTGTGTAATTAAAGCATATAATGTACCACCCATCACCTAATCTCATAACTGAGTGAGCTGAACTTTCTATGTTAGATATTTTCTATATCTCTTTCAGCAAGAGTTGATAATTGGACCTCTTGATGCCTAGAGAAACAATTCAAATTAATGATGCTGATATGTAGGCATGCAACTTTTTAAAACAATTTATATCTCCTCTTATAAAGTCTTCTAAAATTTTTTCCAATAATTAGTCATAATACAAAGATCATTTAAATTCATCAAATTGGCCAGGTTTACTGAAATACGTGTTTTAGATCATAACCAAGATTCTCTTCTTGGTTTCCCTTTCTTTTCTAAGCCCAGAAATACTTTTTCAAACTTGTATTTTATTTCTCTTCTGTGTGCATGTGTGCGTGCATGTGTGTGTGCCTTCATGTGTGTGCCTACATTTGTGTGTATGTGTATGTGTGTGTGTGTGGTGTGTGTGTGGTGTGTGTGTGTGTGTGTGTGTGTGTGTGTGTGTGTGTGTGTGTGGTATACATGAATGCACAGGTATGCACATGTGGGTGCCAGAAAAAAAGAAGCTGAGTGTCTTCCTCTATCATTCACCTTTATCACTCACTCCTGATTCAGGGTCCCTTGAGAAACTAGAAGTTCACCATTTCAGGTAGGTGGCCTGGCCAGAGAATTCCCTAAGTCTACCCACCTCCTAGTGCTGGTGTAACAGGTAAGCATAACCATATTTCATAATTTTCCTGGACTTTAGGGAATCAAAATCAAGTTATCCTATTTCCACTGCAAGTGCAGTTATCCTCTAAACCATCACCAGCCTCCCTCATGATGCTCTGCTTTCAGCCAATGGGCTTAGAGCTGAACAGGCAATGTGTCTTTGTGTATCTCTGTTCACTGCATCTACCCCAGTGCTTGTTGCAGCATACTTGCTAAATAAACAGGAAGACAAATGAATATCAACTGAATATTCATTCTTTATTGCTCAAATATTTATTTGATTAAAATAACGACCGTGGTTGATTAAAAGATTAAAAATGTAAGTAAGCC
The DNA here is from genome assembly GCF_017639785.1 of Mesocricetus auratus. Taxonomy (NCBI): domain Eukaryota; kingdom Metazoa; phylum Chordata; class Mammalia; order Rodentia; family Cricetidae; genus Mesocricetus; species Mesocricetus auratus. Next base: position 141,873,266 of record NW_024429266.1, on the reverse strand, counting down.
AAGAGGAAGAAACTCAAACTTCAATTACACCATTCATATTGGTTTGCTGTTAACATCTTGGGGAATATTTGGACATTCATTTATGCAAACTCTGTAGGAGAAAAAAATAGCTCAGAAGCATATATATAAACTGTTTAATTCAGTAATGATAATCCAATTAGACTGAATCAAAACAGCACTGGAAACACTCTTCAAAAGGAAAACACAAATTCTGCAATGAACCTAGAGTTTCATGCTATGCAGTGTGTGTGTGTGTGTGTGTGTGTGTGTGTGTGTATTGTACATGAATTCCAAGAATGTAGTAAAATAGAAAACCCAAATCTCTGTAATACACATAAAATAAATTTAATGAAATGTTTGGTTCTCTCTCTCTCTCTCTCTCTCTCTCTCTCTCTCTCTCTCTCTCTCTCTCTCTCTCTCTCTCTCTCTCTCTCTCTCTCTCTCTCTCTCTCTCTCTCTCTCTTTCTCTATCTCCATTCTCTCTACCTGGCAAACCTCCCTATCTACCTGACTATTTATAGCTCATCACTTAAGAGATACAAGCCTAAATTAAACTTTCACAATCCATAGCTTCTCATGGTTTCCTTGATCACCTTTCTTTTATCCTTAGCTAATTTTGCCTTTAGCTAACTCTTCTATTTTGGTCAAAGGAGTTGAGGGATCATGCTGTAGGGTGAATGAAGAATAGGGACCTATGGAGTGTGAATGGCAAAGGCTTGGATATATCCACACCTCCTGGTGTGATGTTCAGCCTGTGAAGCTTCCCTTCTAGCAGTAGGACTTCTAGCTGGTCTTCTGCAGTTCAAAGGCTTTAGCCCAGGAAAGTGTTTAAATGGATCCCTCATTTCATTGATCTTCTGTTTAAAGACTTCACAACCCCAAAGCTTTGTTTCAACACATTAACAGGAGATGTAGCTCCTTGTGTCAGTGCCCAGGGAGCTGTCAATTACTTTGCAAGCACTTATCTTGCTAATGGTAAAATAAAGACTCCCCTGCACTCATTGCCCTTCCCAGAGGGCCTTCCTCTCATCTGTATAGGAAATGTTTCATTACATAAAGTACTTGCTACACAAACATGAGGACCTGAATTCGGACTGCCATCATTCATGTAAAAATGGGGTGTTGTATAAATCTGGGACAGAGACATCTCTGGGATTGACCATCCAGTTTAACTAAATATGAGTTCTAGGTTCAGTGAGAAATACTTTCTCAAAAGACAAGGGAACTAGAAACTGGAGAAGATGCCTGCCATCAAACTTAGGTCTCCATATGCCCAAATGTTCACACATGACCCTGCATAGTCACACAAATACAAACAAAAGGAAAAGAAAATAAATTTACAAAAGAGAAGTCTCCATTGTTCTTTACTGCTTTTTAAAAAAATAAACATGATAAGCATATTGGCTTGGGCTCTTGTCTAATAAACTCTTAGTTCATGAGTAGCTATATAAATTCAGCAATATTTGTGGCATATCACATAAATACTATAAGTAACCTAGAATAAATATTACTCTTAGCATAATAGCGTCCAAGAAATGATTGGTTGAATTAAGAAACTTCTGATTTCTAGCTAAAGTAAAAGAGCCTAAAGCCATTTCACACTATCTTCACGTATGCTCTGTCAAAAGTTATATAAAGTTGAGTTTTACAGCCTGGAGCCATAGAATGTAATTAGATTTCTATTTGGTGATGGAATATGCTGATTTCACTGAAAGCGAAATTATTATGCCAATATGCTATGGATGGGAGTGGAGAAGTTTAGTTACAATTAATTACATGGCTTCATGGAAGAACTGAGACAGTGACAGTGTGGAGGCACCATGGAGTTAAGAAGAGGCAGAAAGTCCCTGGAATCTGTATTTATTTGTTCTTTAGCTTCTATGTCTCTACTGATAGTATCTCCAGAACTCACAATACAGAAAGCACTCTGACAGAGGAGTACAGTGTATGCATGTAATATAATGGTCCAGTTATTCTAAGATTTAGAGACAAGGGTTTGAGTGACAGGAGCATGTGCTGAAAACAGTCTTCCAGAATAAATATGAGTATTAACAGATTGCTTTGGAAGGATCTATTGTGTAATTTATCAGCATCTGCCCTGGTAAAATGGGCATCCTTAGCTAACCACACTCAATTCTGTAAATGATGAGTTAGATTCCCCAATAATATACCACTGAATGCCTTCCCTGGTAACCTTAAAGGTCCAGATTTTCATAATTACTGCACCCTAAAGACAGAATGAAGACCATGCATATGGTAAGTGATAAGCATATGATTAACATGTTCTGAACCCTGTTTTTTTTACATGTCCCATCGCAGCATGAGGGATAATAGGAGAAATCCAGAGATCTGAGTAATATGTTAGACAGGACAGTGACAGATTCCAGTCTCCTATCTGATCAGAGTTCTAATCCCTAGGAAGATATGGATGTCAGTGGAAGGCACTGATGGGGGAATACTGAAAATAGCCTTGGTTTTTAAAGAGGGAATACATGACACAAAGGAGACGGCTCTGTGTAAAGAACATATACTGCTCTTTCTAAAGTTACGTTCACAGACTCATTGGGCGTGGCTCGCAGCCAGCTATAAGTTCAGTTCCAAGAGAACTGATGCCTTCCCTGGGCCTCCTCATGCATCCAAACACATTTGTTAATACAGACCCAGATATACACATAATTAAAAGCAAAATACATCATCCAAACAAAAAGGAATCTAAAGACAGCCAAGAACTGAACACATGAAGTCAGCTAATTGTATTTAAATATAGTCATTCAATGATACTTGATTTATTTTTATTTTTAATTGTATTGATGCAAAATAAAAGATAAAAAAGAAAAGCAGCATTTTCCCTATTGTAACTCGCAAAATATATGAACAGAGCAGAGATGTAAAAAGAAATCAATAGGGATTAAAGTATAATGGGAACTTTTTAATTGTTATTTCCTTTTCTATGAAAAGAAGGATGGGCAGGCTAGCGACACTGTGGCATTTTATCGCACAGGTTCTTGTATTTCATTAGCTTGCTGTCAATGTGAGACCATCATCATTCTTCCTTCCCAGCATCCATTGAAAATGCAACAATGGGACACGAGTGTTATTCTAGCACTTTCTCACATGTCGGACAGTGTTGCAAAACCTCAGGTAGTCTTGGGAGACGTCTTTCTAGTAGTGATGTTCTTCCAGTGAAGAGCATGTTTTAAGAAAGCCTATTGACACACCCCTCCCTGAGCTCCATGCTAGGGCCCACAGCTCACAAGCAGCTGTATTACAGTCCAGAGCAGTACTAGGGACGGCAGGGAAGAAACTGCCCACCACTTGCTAACCCCCTTTAAGCCTGTCTAATACTGTGCCCCCCACTCCTGAGACCCGTATCCCATGCTACTACTTTCGAAGAAGTGTTTGGGTTTATCAGAGGCCAGGCAGGGCCAAGAAACCCCACAAAAAACATCTCCCACTGCCAGATAACATTCCTTAAAATCCAGTCAATAACCGAGACTGCAATCCTCCCTTGGGCTCCATATCACGGCCCACAGGCCTGGAAGTTTTATAAGAGACAGGCTGGTCCTAGGAATCCCAGGTGATACACTATCCACCTCCCTCCAAACCCCTTCAAAGCCTGCCCGACAGCCACAGACTGAACCTCCCCCACCCTTCATATCCCTATCTACAATTTTTAAGAGGATGGTAGGCTTACCAGAGTCCAGGCCAGATCTAGAGAACCATAGCCCCCAAAGCCAAGAGGGGACACCCAATTGAAACTGAAGACACTCTAGTCAGCAAAAATTTTAACCGTTAAGGCCAGAAAACCAGAGAGAAAAAAGGAACTAAGGAACAAAACACTCATCTAGCAAAGACAAATTCAGGAATCAACACCTAGATCTAAAACCATCCCAAATACACAAGCTTAAACGGCAATGTAAGAACACAATGAATAACAGAGAAGGCAAAAATGACACTACCAGAGCCCAGCTATCCTACAGTTGCAAGACCTGAACAATCCAACACAGCCAAAGATCAAGAAAATGCCCTTAAATTTTACTTTATGAAGATGATAGAGGTCCTTAAAGAGGATATGAAAAAAATCCCCTAAAGAAATTGATACATTAGGAACAGAAGAAACATTGCTAAATTATTTCTATGAGGCCACAGTCACCCTGATACCTAAATGAGATAAATATTCAATACAAAGGAATGATTAAATAATACCAGTTTCACTTATGAACATATGCAAAAGTACCATCAAACCAAATCTAAGAACAAATTTAAAAGACTATACACCATGAACAAGTAGGCTTCATCCCAGAGATCAGGATTGGTTAAACATTTGGCAGTCTGTCAATGTAAGCCACCATATAAACAAACTAAAAGAAAAAATGTGATCATTCAATTACATGCTAAAAATATCCTTCGATAAAATCCCACACCCACTCATGATAACATTTTTGAAGACATCAAGAATACAGGGGACATACCACATTAAAAGCAATATATAGGAAGCTGATTGCCAATATCAAATTAAATGGAGAGAAACTCTAAGCAATTCCAGTTAAATCATGAACAAGACAAGGTTGTTCACTCTTTTAATACCTATTCAATATACTTCTTGAAGATTTAGCTGGAGCAGTAAGACAGTTTAAGGAGTTCTTACCACTACCTCCTTTAAAATGTCATGTGGTGGTCTAGAGAGAGCTGAAATTAAAACTGCCCATGTCCCCAACCTTAGGGAAAATGGAAAACATCATGATGCATATTTTTGTCTTGTATAATCTCATGTTCTGTAAAGAATGTTTAACAAAATTAAATTATGGAGTACACTGCAAGCAAAGGTTGGTTAGATTTAATTCGGTTTCCATTTCCTGCATCGTCTTTAAAAGATAGTTTGTAAAAGTATACAGCAATTTCTCTTTTTTCCTACTTTGGTCAAAGGATTGAACTGGTTTTGACAGATTAAAGTGGTTCTGCTTTTTATGATGCTCATGCAATAAAATCACGTTTTGACCCCTTGAAGAGTGTCTGCCAACTATGGTGATACTAATTTTTATACCTGATTGGAGTTTCAGGGATGCGCTCACAGAGGAAGTGCTGGAAAAGCAGTAATGTTGAATCTAAATGATTTAAGTGGGTTTACTATGACCTCTAAATATCTTGTGACTGGACATTACAGTATACAATGTTATACTATAAGAAATTTTCTGTAATTTTATGGATAAGTGTATTGTTCATCAATGTGCAATACGTGTATGACTTGTACCTGGAGTAGCCAGGAAAACATGTCAGATTCCCCAAAACTGTAACTATAGATAACTGTGAGTCACTGTGTGTGCTAGGGAACAAACCTGAGTTTTATGGAAGAACAGACAGGGCTCTTAACCACTGAGCCATCTCTCCTGTCCTTACTTTTTTCACAATCTTAAGTTAGGGATATTTTCAACTGCCTACTGTTGAATATAGGGAATTTGCATGACCTTTAACATGCATTCTAGACAGACATGCCATTTAGTTTCCCTAATATCTATACTTTTCATTTAGAAAGAACTTTTCTTCTACATTTGGAGCATGTTGTCCAAGAGAACTGCCTTCCACATAAGACCAGAGCTCGCAAAGACCATATCAGTTCTGATGAGCTGTAATACATACTTTGGAAAGTAATGCTTATTTTTAGTCTATCAGGGCTAATACAACCCAATAAGCCATTTATGCAATTTTCCATCTTTTTAGAAGATGGATGAGTGAGCTTGATTTACAAAGAATTACAAAATGAAAAGTAGATGTCTGAACAGAATGGAATGACCAAGGAAGCAAAGGAAAACCTTCAATTATGAGCACCTGTAAATCCATCCTCTCTACTCTGATCTAATTCTCAAATTTGAAATCATGACTCATGGAATAATTATAATGGAGAGGAATTTTTTACCTTTTATTAAATAACTGATCAATGAAATGCAAACCCAGGAAAATCAACACAACCAGTGTAGCTTGATGTTTTTTTTCCACATTTTGAAGAGACAGGAAAATCTCTGCTTCATCTTTAAGGTGTCATGCAAGGAACATGCATTTAAAATAATTTTCTGTTCCTTGAAGAAAACTTTTACAGTCTTTTCAGAAAAGTGAAATCGCTAGTCCTCAATCATGTCATTAGTAATGCATGACCATGATATACAGAAAACAGTACATAATACATATTTACTTTGAACATATACATTTGAATTCTTTTGGCATGTATAACATGTATAAGGGCAACACATTTTTAAATATATTTCGGGTTTCTTAATCTTTAAATTGAAAAACAAAGTGTTTTGAACTACTATCATTAGTCTGGATTACACTAAAATGTTTTAAAATAATGACTACTGTATCTTCATCATTATTATAACATATGGTATATTTTACAGGTTTTAGCTACACCCTTGCTGAAGCTATAAACTTTTGCAAATAAAAGAGCAAGCAAGAAATTCCCATGTGATGTACAGATATAAAAAAGATTGAAGAAAAATGAGATAGCATCCAATTATATGTACTTAGATTAGTCTCTAATAAGAACAAACCTCCATATGATCACAGAGGATACATATTTTCAGTAAATTCTATAAGTATATGAGAAAAGTTGGATGTATTAAAGATCAAACATATATCTGGGCGGTGGTGGCACATGCCTTTAATCCCAGCACTCGGGAGGCAGAAGCAGGCGGATTTTTGTGAGTTTGAGGCCAGGCTGGAACGACAGCCTCCAAAACAATACAGAGGAACCCTGTCTCGTAAAACCAAACAAAAATTAAACATACATTGACTATTATGATATAAATATTCAGAATTTACACAAGAATGCTCAGATATGAATTTAATTTTCAATATATACTTTTTAAAACTAGTTGTCATGGATGATTTTCATTGTTGATTTTACAGACTCAGGCAGAAAGAACCTCATTTAAAGAATTGTCTCCATTACATTGGTTTATGGCTATGTCTGTGGGGAATTTTCTTGACTATCAATTGATGTGGGAGTGCTTATCCCACTACAACACCCCAAGGCAGATGAACTTATGCTGCATAAGAAAGGTAGCTAGAGAAAGCCATAAGGAACAAACTAGTAATCAGTGTTCCCTCAACACTATATACTTTAGTCCTGAACCCAGGTTCCTGACCTACTTAAGTTCCTGCCTTGGCTTCCCTTCATGACATATTGTAAGATATGAGTGAAATAGTCACTTCCATCCCAATATTGCTTTGGTTCATGCTGTTTACTATAGCAATAGAATATGATCTAGATTAAAAACAAAGCTATATTCTACTTCAAAAATTTTTTGAAAGTTACATACTTTAATTTTTATCTGTTTTATATTTTAAAGCCTTATAATCACTTTTTAAAAAATCTAACAAAATCAATAGGCATGTAGAAAGAGCTATCCATGGTGATAATTATCCACAGAGGTCATATTTTTTAAATCTGTATTGTCCAACAACACAAACTAGTTTAGAAAAGATTTTCCAATTTTAGTGCCTCTCAGAATTACCTTATAGATTTATTAAAACAGACTGCTGCCCCTACCATGTTCAAGGCCAAGGCACTATATTTTTAGGCCCACTCAGCTCTCCCAAATACAACCACATATAAACAGCTTAAAGGTATTCTTAATATATTAGGAAGGAGGGAGATCAAGGGAGGAGGGACCCACCTCTATTGTAATCAGTTTCACATGTCTTTCTTCTGGTTTTTAAACTTTGCCTGTTAATATTCATTGTCTTAAATTTTCATTTTCTGGTTTGTATGTTTTCTTTTTATTTTAGCTCAAACTTTTTTTTCCACCAGAAGCACATTCACCTAGGTGGTATCATAAAAAATTGAAATGTTGAAGAACATGAAGAAAAAGAAGGAGAAGAAGAAACATGCAACAGACTGAAGGGACTTGTACTGGCTATTTGTATGTCAACTTGATACAAACTATAGTCACTGGAGAGAAGAAACTTCAATTAAGAAAATGACGAAATAAGAAATGGATATAGGTAATCCTTTAGAATACTTTCAAAATTATTGATTGATGTGGGAAGGCCCCACACTTTGCAGGGGGTGTCACCCCTGTGCTGGTGGTTCTGCATTCTATGAGAAAGCAGGCAGAATCATGAGGGGGTGGTGCAGTCTTTAATTCCATCACTCATGAGGGAGAAGCAGGCAGATCTCTGTAAGTTTGAGGCTGGTCTGGTTTACATAGCAAGTTCCAGGGCATCCAGAGGTACAGAGAGAAAACCTGTCTCAAAATTTAAAATAATGAATTAAAAAATAAAACAAAGAGAGCAGGCAGAGTTATCCATGTGGAGCAAACCAACTTGCAGAACTCCTCCATGAACTCTGCGTCAATTCCTGCCTCCAGGATCCTGACCTGTTTGAGTTCCTGTACTGACTTCCTTCAGTGATGGAACATGATGCGGAAGTAAGTAAACAAAATAAATCCTTTTCTACCTAACTTTCTTTGGCTATGTTGTTTCCAAACAGCAATAGTGACCCTAACTGAGACACGACTCACAGCTTGTATCAACTCACCATGTTTATCTTCCTCATAATGATTGTTTAAATAGAGCTTGCTATTGCCAATCAAGTTGCAAGAAAGGCCATCCTATGACAAAATGAGGTGTCAGGTATTGGGAGACAGCTTAACAAGAATAAGTTGCTGCCATTCTCCGAGTAATCCCTTACCCCTCCTTATCATCTTCCCAGTGAAGATCTATGAGCAGAGTGGAACTGCATTCAAAAATACCATCACCTCTTGCAACATTTCTGCCATGCTTTATTATTTCCTTCATGTGATTTTGGACATTTTATTAAATTCCATTGCATCTCAATTTTTGTTTGTTGAAATAAAATACGTGTATCTCTACTACATTAATGTGAAAAACATGGTTTTGAAGCAAGTAACTGGTTGGGGAGGACAATATGGAATGGATAATTAAATGATTTGTCAGTTCTTTCATAATCCCTTATAAAGGTCTTGGGTTATCTGTGATTTGAAAAATGGCTAAATTTGAAGTCAAACCTGAGTTGTGTGTCTGTTTTGCATATTTCTTATTTTGTAACTAATAAAATATTTTTAACTTAGAGAAAAAACAAGTAAATTAGAAACAAGTTAATAATCCATAATGACATCTTAAGAACAGCTGAATTCTGAATTATTTTTATCGTGATGGCATAAGTTGATTGAAAACTTAGTCATTGTATGTGTGAATTTCTTCTTTACCTCTAGTTGTATTTACGGATTAATGAAATTGTCCTTCTCTCCATTTATCTTGATTCTCCTTCTAATAAATATAATCTCTCAATTGAAAACTGATTTGTGTAAAAAAGTTTTCAGCCTTCACAAAGTCAATCTACTACAGGAAAAAGCTACAACGTTTAGGCTTTATTTTTTTAAAAACGAGGTTGTAAAAGTATTTTCATTTACTTTCCTATAATATAAGTAATGTATCATTTCAGAGCCCTTAAAAATAGCCTGGTATATTTGGTTCAACATACATTTAAATTGGCCAATAACATGAGGGCAAATAAAGTCAAACATCTTACATATATCTAGCAACTGTGGAGGGCAGAGCCTCCTGTGATAGCCATGAAAAGATTTGCATGATGATTTCATTATTTATTAGAATGGTTATTTATGAAAATGGCGATCAATCAACATAAAGTAATAAGATTAAGTAATCAGTATTTATAAGATACATGTTAACTCATCAGTTACTTAGTTTCAGTGTTTTGATATCATTTATCAAACTCTCTTTTGAATAATACCACAATGTCTTCCCATTTCCTATACCTCTACATCCTTCTGTATTTCAGGTGCTAATAAATTCCTCTTCTCTGCACCTATGTCAAATCTCATTCCTGTTTATAGTATGAAATGAATTCAAGTTACAGAATGATGTCTGGTGTGTTTGTGTGTACAGGCATCAGAGCTGTTCATGTGTGTGCACATTTCCTTATTTACTAGAGAAATTTCCTTGCACTATGAACTTTATCAAGTTCTTGTTCTTTTTCTAAATCTCCTCTTCTTATGAATAATTGCAAAATGAAAAAAATGATTTCATATCTATCAGCAAACCTCAGCCATATGAGAAAGTGTTCATATGTGGGAGCTGGAGAGATGAATCTATGGCTAAATGTACTTGCTACTCCTGCAGAGGGTTGGAGCTCTGTTTCCAGCATCCAAATTAGAAGGCTTACAACTAGCTCAGGGGAACAAACATCCTCTTCTGGTCTCAAAGGGCACTCACATATACACATTGCATACAATCATAAACACGCACACACACACACACACACACACACACACAAATTATTCTAGGTAAAGTTACATGGCTAAATGGTTAAAGGTTCTTGTCACCACAACTAATGACCTGTGTTTGATCCCCAGGACCCACATGACAGAAGGAGAGAACCAACTCCTGCAAGTTATCCTACCACTTCCACATGTGTGTTATGGCAGGTTGTGCTCACACATAAATAAATAATAATAAATAAATAAGATAAAAATTTTAATTACAAATAAAATAAACAATAGTTATGTTGATTTTTCTCTTCCTTCTCCAATTTTATATTTTCATGTTTGAAATCTTGCTAACTTCTTCACTTAGGAATAATATGTGTGCCTCTTTTATTTTTAATCAGTTTAACTGCAAGTACCCCTAATTTTGCCCACCTGGTGGAAATAGCAATTCCTGCTTGGAGGATACACAGCATGAAGACATTTCATTGCAAGCTGACTCTGAGGGACTGTAAGTGTGGACTTGGTCTCCTTGTGAAACTGAAATTAAAGGTTGCCACTAAGCATTAACCCACAGCAGTATTTCATATTTTAAAAAGAGAATTATTGGTTTTCCAAATACCTCCCCATACCCAAACCAGCCAGGCAAAAATAGTAATAAACAGTTACTGGATTCATGGTTCTTTATAGACAAACTCACAGGGAAGGTTTGTTTTCTTTGAACCACCCATAATACATTGAGGAGGAATGCGTGACATTCTTTTCCTCTTTCTATGATGATTTTCACTTGACTATTCTTCAAAATTTCAACCAGGAAGGAATAAATATAAAGCATAGGAAATGTCTATTTTTCTGTTTTAAAAGCCTATTAGGAGAAAACAAATAAGGATTAGGATGTAATATATATTTTTCAGCCAAATGTAGTGGAAACAGTGGGATGACCTTTTATGATAACTGTATCTAGGAAAGTACTGAAAGGCTTGCTGAGCTAGAAACATAAATGGCTTTGCTATCTCTGGAGTTGAAATCATCCTGTATTTACATTCACTTGATATGAATGGGAGCTTCCATATGGTCAGACCTGCGGCTGATGACTCTACAGGGAAGGTTAATATGTTATCTAGCTCTTTTAGCACAAATTATATTTGGATGGCAACCATTAGCCTTCTCAGAGTTTTCTTTCCTTGATGAGCCTTCCCAAAGTCTTCTCCCCCTTGACCTACACACAGTTCCCTCCTTCATGCAGGTTCAGCATGATTGACTCTGAAGGTGCATTTCTTTCCTCTCTGCTGCACACAAGCAAGGCTTTGCTGAGAGACTATTCTCTGAAATCATTTGGTTTTTGGAAATTTATACAAGAGGTAGAAGAAGGCACATGCTTAAGTTAAGTTGGAGGATTTTAATGCACAATTACACTGCTGCTGATGAGCGATTATAGTCGGAGATATTTTCCCTTATAAAAGTAGATTTGTCAATGTACTGTTTCTACACTTTATTGTTTGCAACTCAAATGCTCACCGTCATCTAACCTCTTGCTTAAAGTCCTAGAATCCTAAGCAATGAATATAGTAGAGAGGCAGAGAACAGAGGTACAACCTGGAAGCGACCATGCAGCTTTTAGTCATTCCTGTATCAGATTTGTCTTTATGTGTTCATCATATATGGACAGATATTCTAGCTCTAAGGTGACTTTTACAATAGTAATTGAGGTTCAGACTTGCCTATGTGCTTCTGAAGCCATATATACATACATACATACATATATGAATTTTGATCCAGCTTCAATGTGACAGAAATGTATGAAAAATGTTTACGTATAGCAGTAAACATTACATGTAGAGACAACCTGACATTCTTATTTCTCCAGACAATGAGAAATGAGACTAGATGAGATGAGAACACATGACATTTCTTTCCTGATCAAAAAAGACATAGACAGATGGTCAATAAGAATGACTGTCCTGTTCTTCCATTCCCAGGTACTTTAGGAACAGAGACCATCAAGCATTTGTGAAACCCAATTGGTTAAGCTCAAGATGTCAAAGGGCACCATCCACAAACTCAGCCATTTTACTTTCATTGCTCCACCCAAGTCTGAGAGGCAGAATAGAAGCTACATGTCCAACGGTTTTAGGGTCTGCCAAGCAAAGCCCAAACAGGGTCAAACCAAGGCAGAAGTCTTATCTTCTGTTCAAACCCAGGCTCAGGCTTCAGCTCCAGCTCAGGCTTCAAAAGGTTCCCAGGACCTACAGAGCCCCATAGAAAAGGTTTCTGACTACCAATGTGAAGACACATGGACTGCTGTGACACATGTGCACACTATATGCAGATGATAAGGACAATATATTGTTTTTTATAAATAAACTTGAGGCGAGATCTGTTAAAAAATGACTGTCCTGCTTCTTGTACTAAGTACTTCCTCAACTAAGTGACACCGAGTTGTAGTATTTTGAGACTATGTGTGAACACATGCCAGTGTCCCTTAGGGACTCCCCAAAATGTTACCTGTGTGCATTCAAGTCATTGGGTTCCATGTGCACAAATATAGGAAAGCAAAAGGGACTATTACTACTCTTAATTTGACTTCACATTTGCCTGCAGATTAATAAAGGCAAAGAATTTTTTATCAAGAGTTAATTTAGGTTAAAAAGAGTGAGCACATAAATGCAATATATATATTAGAGGAGAAAATATGTCTCTCTGCTAATGAGTTCACGAGTTTGGCGATGTGGTGTGCTTTCATCCCATGCACAATTCATCCGGTTTGGATTCTCAGCCTGGCACAAACTAGAAATGGGGGGGTCATTGTATGTACATAACACCAGAACTCTGGAGGTAGAAATGAAAATACCAGAGGGTCAGGGACATTTTCTGGTAATTTCAAGCTTACCCTGGGCCATTTGAGGCTCTGCCTTAAAGAAATAAAGGAAATACGTAAGTGGGGACTTTGTGTAGGAGGGTGTTAAAACCCAAAGCAGAACATATGGGAATAAAGAGGTTGTGTCCTGAACCTAGACTATAGGGAGCACTTCAGAAATATTTACAAGAACAAAATAGAATAGGTCCAAAAGCACCATTGGTGGAAGAATAATAAAGTGTTCTATGGTATCTTCATGAACTTGGAAATTTAAAGTACAGGTTTTAGTTAAAGCATAAACAGTAGATCAAAAATAGGAAAACTTACATGATAGGACACTTGGAGGAGATTTTAGTTCATACCAACATGACCTGTGGATGTACAGATTAATATATACAGGACTAGGACAGATATAAGTTAATTTCATTCAGGGAAAAGACAGTTACATGATAAACTGATAACCCTCAAGTTCTATCTCAGAGTATCCATACCCAGTTGCTCTCCGTGACCTGGATGGAACCAAGAGTGAGCAAGCCTGACCTGGACTCGAGACCAAATCTATCACTCTCATGTACACTCCTGTGACCACCCACAAACGGGCATGGTCAGTGCCACAGGTACATCTGGTAGATCTCTCACTACAATTCCCCTTTTAGTCTAAAGAAAATAGATTTAGACTTGATGCAAAACTATATACAAAGATAGCAAATATCAAGTATCCACAAAGAAAAGGAAAAATAAGTATATAAACCCTAAAGTCCTATTACCTATGAAGCAACAAGAACAGATGGCAAGAATTGTAATGACCAGTTGCTACATTCTGCCCAGGTTTTAAACCTTGGAGCCTTTGGCTTTGAATGATAGATCCATGGAAGAGAGATTCTTCTGACTTTCATTTGGATGATTGCGTCCTAACATAGATTTTGTATGATGGGAAATAAGGTTAAGCTCTCTTGAACAACTAAAAGTTCAGCTCTTAAATCCAGGTCTTTCAGGTTACCATGTGCAGTGTTATAGATGAACCAAAATAGAAGACAGATGTTTGTAGGCAATAAGAATAGAAGAATATTATGCATGCTCTGTGTCTCAGCTACTTTCATATTTCTGTGAAAAGATAACATGGCCAAGCAAACTTCCTTAACAATTTTCTGGGCTTACATTGTCAGAGGGTTAGAGCCCATGACTATCATTGCAAGAAACATGGTTCTGGAGCAGTAGCAGACAGTTTCCATCATGATTCATAAATAGGAGGCATAAAAAGCTAACTGGCAATGTTGTGGACTTTTTAAGTCTCACATCCTGTCTCCAGTGACACACCTTTTCCAACAAGGCTACATCTCCTAATCCTTCCCAAAGTGTTATGACAACTAGAAGCCAAGCATTAAAATACATTTGTCTATGGGCACCATTCTTATTCAAACCACCACATAGGAATCCAGAAGTCAGAATTTAGAGTAGTCAAGAAGACCTCTGTGAAAGCCCTAAGAGGAAGAAGGAATAATGGAGACAGGCATCCTGCAGGTAGGGCAGCCCTGAATGAAGCTGTGTATAATGCTCTATTCTTCTTCCAAGAACCTTTTAGCAAGTCATTCCTCTTTTCATTCCACTTTGAGTTAAGCATATTTTTTGAGGAGGTGAGCCTAGAGTCTTGTACAAATCAGACAACTGCTTGACTACATGCCTACATCCTCAGAGTTCAGAGTTTTACATTTGGAAATGAAAAAGATGATGGCCCTGAATAATAGATGTTGTAGCATGCTAAATAAATGACTAAGGAAGTGGTACTGGGGTTCAAGCTTCAAGCTGAAGATCAGAAAAGTGATGCAGCCAGCCACCCACTAGCCCTTACCCCTAATTCAGCTCAGACCAAAGGGGTGATCTTCAAATTGCTCCTGACTTCATTGCTCCTCAAATTCACTCACACTGCTTCTCAATGTGGCTAGAGCCTAATTCTCAGACTGAATTTCTCTACCTTTATACCTCTCAAATTCTGAGATTAAAGGCATGAGCTCTGGTTCACTCTCTGTTAGCCCAGGGTGGTCATGGACTCAGAGATTCATCTGCCTTTCTCTTGTGTCCTGTGATTAAAGGTATGAGTCACCACTACCTGGATTCTATAGCTAACCAGTGTGACTGGCATTGTTTTCTGTACCCTCAGACAAGCTTTAATAAATCACAAACAATATATCATTATAAGATGTACCTTGGATTTTTGAAGTACATGATAAAAAGTATATTGCATTTATTTGTGTATATATGCATGTGTGTGGATACAAGTTTGATATAGAGCATGCAAGTGGAGGTCAGAAGAAAACTTGCAGAAATTGGTTCTTTCTTTTTGCCATGTAGGTCCCAGGGATTGAACCTAGTTTATCAGGCTTGGCAGCAAGCACCTTTACCTATTGAACTGTATTGCTACCCTACCTATGATTTTTAAATGACAATTCTAGGTGGCAAAGAAAGCACGATGTTGTATTTCAACTAACTGATACATATCTCATAGAAATATTTGAGAAAAGGACAGCTCATAATGCAAAGAAACCCATTCTTCTACAGTACACATATTGACATACATATACACAAAAGAGGTAAAAGCTAGCCTGTTCTGTTGACAAACTAAGAAAAACAGGAAGAAGAATTTAACTCAGGCCCAGACTAGACATCCAGAGCAAGGCCTCTAAAGTGGGCAAAGTCAACATATGAAGCAATTTTAGCTCAGGTCTTGGTGGAAGTACAGAGTAAGGTCTCCTAAAGTTGTTCTAGTCAACATTTGATGATCCTGAATAGCTTCCTAGTGTTTCCAACTCATGTCAGAGATAGTGGGGAAATAGCTGACATCATTAACAGTTTAAGAGTAGTGGAACTGAGTTTAGTTGCTATTTATAATAATGCATTGGATTACATAAGTTTTCAAATTTGAAAAGATTCATGGAAATTAGAAAACTAAGACTTGTATGGTTGGTTACACACCACCATCTAAGTGTCCTCACATATCCAGTTAATATATCAACCTCATATTTTAGCATTGTCATGCTATCCTTGTGGTAAAATCGCAGTATGATGTTTTACTCAAGCTATTTGATGCCATTTGAAACAAGTTTAAATACATGTTTTCTGCTGTTTGTGTTTTAAATTTTTATGTTTAATGAAGAAAAATAATCTTGTTTACCACGTGGATATAAAAATATCCTGTAATACATATTCCCTCACTATTAGCTCTAATTGACCTATTCTTAGGTATCAAATATTAGTGTCTGGACAATGTGAGAACTGAAAAGGTATAATAATGAAATTGACAGTGTGTTCTCTGAATGGAAAATTCTGACACATCAGAGAAATAATTAATTTCTTGACTATCCCTCAGTCAGAAATGAGCTTGAGATGGAAGTCTGAAACAAATGAAAGAAATCTTCATTCACATCAATATCTACTCCAGTTGCTATACTGACCTAGTAAAGCCATTTTGGGCTTTGGAAATTAAAAATGACTTTAGTTATAACTATTTAATGATAGAAACACACACTACATATACATACATATAAATGCACACATGCACACACATATACATATACATATGGTGTCTATATGCATAATTTATGAGTGTCATATGTATCATAGTACATAAATTCTTATATGTTATATGTTATATAATTCTGTTAATAGGTGTTTTGCATATTTTCCACAATGATGTTGCTTACAAATTTTGAATAAATGTCTGCTTAAAAACTATAAACAACTCTTTCACAATAGTTATGAGATGGAAAAAGCTAAGTGTCTATCTACTTGAGGAACAGAAAATGAAATGGTAGAACACATACACGTTGTTCAATCAAGCTTTAAAGAAAAATGAAAACATTAAATTCATAGGTAAATAGAGTATAAAATATTACTCTAAGTAAATTCATCCAGACAGAGAAGAGTGAACACTGCGTGCTCCTTCTTAATTTTGACCAAGATCTGAATCTTTAAATGTGAATACATAACCTGGAGTAACTACAGAAATCAAGTAAAATATCAGACAAAAAAGACCATGATGGGGCCACTAGAGAGAGGATATAGATTATAAAGGGTAAAGAAATAAAATGGAAAGGAGGGCTTTAACTAGGTAGGGGAAAGAAGACAATATAAATGAAGAGAGGAATGGATGAAATAACAATAACGGTGTTTGAGAAAGCAATAGAGAAACATTAATTTATATATTTACTTAAAAACATTAATTTATATATTTACTTAAAATACATTACACACACATATATTCTATGTAACTATGTGTGTGTATGTGTGTATGTGTGTATGTGTCTGTGTGTGTGTGTGTGTGTTTTGTGTATGTGTGTCTGTGGTTTAAATGAAGGTATGACACACAGGATGATAATGCTTCCCCCATCACAAGAGCCATAGACTAACAAAATTCCCAGTGCAAGGTAAAGAAAATCTCCCTTCACGTTGTTGTCAGGTTGTATAAGAGACCCCCAAAACAGTATGGGCCATTGCTATTTCTCTTGGTTGCTTTCTAGAACTTGCTTAGACCTACTTCTAAAAAAAGGAAAGGTTTCATACACAAGACTGGATAAGACTGAGATGGCAATGACCAGGAAGCCTTCTTCATGGGCACTGGATCCCACAGTATCAAATGATGCTATGCAAGTTTAAAATGGGAAGAAATCAATCTACAGCCCTTCCTATCTGTGAAGCCTATGAACCACAATTTTATCACAGTAAATGTCCCCAATGGGGCAATATTTACACATTTTTCTTGGTGTTAAACAACAACTGCATAGTTAGGCATAAAGCTCTCTAAATATCATGACATTCATGTCTGGTATGGTAAGCCTAACCAACTACTGCTGAGAGGGTGTGGTCTTTAAGATTAAGCATCTTATACTTATCCCAATTTTCTCTGTCTGCATTGTGCTTATACATCAAGATATGAGTCCTTAGTTTCCTGCTCCTCCCAACTTCTCTAACATGATGAATTCTTATCACTACAGAACCATTAGCAAAAATAAATCACTCCTGTAATTTGCCTTGTCCCTAGTATTTTATCAAAGAAACAGAGCAATACCTGGCATGGGAAGCCCAAATCACAGGTTACAGAACAATAATGTATGTTAATTCTTTCCTTTAAGATCTCACGGGAGATTGGAAAACAAATGGCCTAGGATCTGATTTCAAATCATCTCCTAATCCAGCTTAGAGGGATGAAGAGAATGGGAGTCTGTAACATATTTTGAACTTCATTCTATGCATAACTACCAAGGATACAGACAAAACTGAAATTTTCTCAGGATGCCAGCTCATTAGAATATTGTGCTGCCAGGTTCCGGGCACATATTTCATTACATACTGTTATTTTTCATATGGGGGTAACCTGCATAAGTGTGCCATTAATGAATGCATGTATGGAAGACATTGTTCAATTTCTGTTATCATTCCTCAGATTGAATCTACCTTGAATTTATTTATGTTAAAAACAGAGTTGCAAGCTGGGCGGTGGTGGCACACGCCTTTAATCCCAGTACTCAGGAGGCAGAGGTAGGCGGATCTCTTCTGTGAGTTCGAGGCCAGGCTGGACCGACAGCCTCCAAAACAATACAGGGAAGCCCTGTCTCGTAAAACCAAAAAAAAAAAAAAACAGAGTTGCTCAGTGGCCTGAAACTCTCTAATTGTGCTTAGCTGACTAGCATTCCATCTGCCTGTACATCCATGCTCTGGGATTGCAAGTATACCCTCCACTGAGTTTTTAAATCTGAGTTTGAGGATTGCACTCAGGTCATACCATCAAAAACTGAACAAATACTAAACTAGTGAGTCTTCTCTAAGAATGACTCTCTGGGGACCTTGTTTGGGAGACCTACATCTGAATTTGTATTATATGGCTTTCTGAACAGCATGGGTTATTGATGGTTTTTAATGAAACTTGCATGTTAACATACTCCATTGCTCTAAGATGCATGAACAAATTAATACCAATTGTTTATGATTATCAGATATAATTCCTCTTGGTGCACATTTATTGTCATTCCTTTTCAAACTTAGCAATGTTGAAGTTGAAATGATTTTAAATAATCTAAGGCTAGGAAGATGGTTCATGTGGCAAGTATGAGAACCTGGAACTTGAGTTTGTTCCTTAGAAACTACATTAAGACAAAACAAAACAAAACAACAGTGACAACAACAACAAACTAAAAAACTGAATCCAGTGGAATGGGCATTTATAACAAATGTTGTATAAATGGAGACAAGCATTCCTTGGGGGCTGATAGGCAGTCCATTTAGCTTAATTGCAGAGCTTCAGGCCAATGAAGTCTCCTAGTTAAACAAAAGGTGAGTAGCTCTTGAGAAACAATACACAGGAATGTCTTCTGGCCTCTGCACTCTGAATATATAAGCACAGATTTCACCTGAATGAACACACACACACACACACACACACACACACACACACACAACTTAAGATAGATGCTACATGTGTATCATTGTGTGAAGAAAAGAAAAACCACATAGGTTACAGAAGATTATGTTGGGGAGATCGATTATTCTCACGTTCAATGTATAGTTTGTTGTTGTTGTTGTTTTTGGTCTACTTATTTATTTTTGATTTACTGAAATTCATGAGTGACCATGAGACTTAATTTTGTCCCACATGGCTCACAGGACTCTTGGGAACATGGAACATTTGTGTCACCTTCCCTTTCCCCCATTCTTCCTGCAGCTAGAATACTATTTTGGAGTAGGAAGTGGCTATTGACAACCTGAGGCCATGCATCTCACACTAAGGTCTTAGAGCAGAATAGAAGCAGACCCAGGAGATACTAGAGACTTCCTGGAGCCAGAGCATCTACAAGAAAGTGCTAATGTCCAGCTTTTGCCATTCTAAGAAAGCAAACTACTCATTTCAACTCAGGTAATTATATTTGCTGAAACCCAAAGCTTGCTGAACTCCCCTGCTCATGAAAGTCAAGTTGATTATCAAAGTGAAATGAACACAACACATGTAGATATGCTTAAGTCCCCATAAGGGGAGAGCAGAGGAAGAAAGAGTTGTATATTTCCAGAGAAAATTTAGGATAATCTTCTGCATTTTGGAAGGAGACAGAAGATAAATGTTTCATGACTAGAATATCATACACATTCAACAAAAGATGTTCCATGGTAATAATTTCCCTTGGATATTTCAAAACTGATAAATATAAGTGACTAGTTTTATGCATTTTCCCCACAGGAATTCTTCACCTTTTACCAAAATATTGTTACTGTTGAGAAAATTCTTTATATTATTTCTAGTTCAAAATTATTTTCTTTAAAAAATAAATTCTCAATTAGATTGTTTTGTTTTGTTTAGAGACAAAGTTTCTCTGTGTAACCCTGGCAGTCCTTGAACTCAGAAATCCCCCTATTTATGCCTCCTAAATTCTAGGACTAAGGGTGTGCACCATCATGGCCAACAGCAATTAGAAGTTTTGATGGGAAACGTTAATATGGGAAATATAAATTTTGTGTATATCTTAACAAATCCCCAGCTATGGAAAGGTAATGCTTCATTTAGAAAATTGAGAAGTCCCTTTCTTTGCCGGAAAAAAATCTCAAATTTTGTTTAATCTTCCAGGCCTTGGGGACAGCATTTCTTTTCTTTCTTCTGCCAAGGACACAGGGATGGAAAGGATACACAAGAAAAAGGAGAATAGCTCTTTCAGACACCTTGAATGGCAACTAGGCAAACAGAGACATCTTTTAATTAGCTTTAATAACACAAAGCAGGATGAAAGATTTCCTCCTGAGACAAAAGATCCCAACTTCTGAGAGGATGCTGATGATAAATCTGTTCTTTCAAAAATGTTTCTTGTGATTTGAGGGATTTAGGAAGAATGTTAGAAACTTTCAATTGGCATCTAAGAGGCAATAAAATATATGGACTCAAATACTTTTATTATTATTATTATTATGTTCTCTTTTTCGTGCATTGGGGAGGCATGTACATGCCATGCCCTACCTGTGGAAGTCGGATACAACATTGTAAGTGTGGGTTCTTTCCTGGCACCATGTAGGGCCCAGGGATTGGACTAAGGGTGTAACTTTCTACCCAAGCACCTATATTTATTGAATTGTCCTACTGGGCCCTTAATTTGATTTTAATCAAAGCCTAACTTGTTTTATTGGCTGGTCCTCAGTATTGTTCAATAGCTCTGTTAATTTTCCAGATACGGTCGGTCCTCCATGTATATGAAACAGTTGTGTAGCTTGGTCTTTATAGAACTCCTGGCAATGGGAGCTTTGTTATGCTTTCTGATGCCCATGGGAAGCCTGTCCTTTTCTGGAGGTGGGAGAGGGAGTGGGAGGAAAGGAGGGAGGAGAGCCTGTGTTTAGGATTTAAAGTAAATGAGTAAATGTAAAAAATAAGTAATTTTTTTAAAAAGGTCATGAAGAAGAATGTTTAGATAGTCTGAATCATGAACAAATAGGATTGTCCTGCAGTTGCTCAAACACCTCAGCACCTTTAAGTTTACAGTGCAGGGTTTAAACTCAGAGCCTTGCCCTTTGATCTCTATTTATATCGATTCCCACTCAAGTTCTTGCTTACAAATTTCCAAGGGCAGAAAACAAACTGCTCGCCCTCTGTGCCTCATAGTTCTCAGTCTTTCATAGTTTTTCACAGGGTTGGGCAATATCTCATTAGGTACCAGACTCTGGGCTTTTCACCCACAATTCTAACTTTGAACTTCAGCATCATGTATCACTTTCAGAAACAGGATTGAGCAATTTATTTCTTATTGCAGTGATGTCAAATTGAGATTTGGCTATGCTATTGTCTTAGGATGTCTCTTGTTCAAAACTTCTATGAGTGTTCAATTATGGACGTGAAGTATTTACAGTAGCAACTTAGGCCCCTCTTTATGTTGGCAAGCATTTTGTCAACTTTACCGAAACTGCAATCATCTGGGAAAAGTCAGGGAAAGAATAGAAGAGATCAAGAAAAAAGATACCATAAGAGAGGGACCCATTATGGGTTTAAAGAGAAATCTGGCACTAGGGAAATGTCCAGATATCTACAAGGTTGACCCTGACTAACAATGTAAATAATAGTGGAGAGGCTACCTTAAATGTCCTTTCCCTATAATGAGATTGATGACTACCTTATATGCCATCCTAGAGCCTTCATCCAGTAGCTGATGGAATCAGAAGCAGACACCCACAGCTAAACACTGAGCTGAACTCTGGAATCTAGTTGCAGAGAGGGACGAATGACAAATAAAGTGGTCAAGACCAGGCTGGAGAAACCCACAGAAACAGCTGACTTGAACAAAGGGGAGCTCATGGACCCCAGACTGATAGCTGGGAAACCAGGGAATAGAGAATCTCAACTGAGAAAATGCCTCCATCGGATGATTGATAGATAAGTCTGTGTGCTATTTCCTGCATTATGATTGGTGTGAGGAGGAGCAGTTCACTGTAGCTGGTGACATCTTTGAGAAGGTGTTCCAGGGTAATATAAGAAAACAGACCAAATAAGTCACGAAAAACAATGTTCCTCAATAGCCTTTGCTTTGGTTCCTGCTACCAGGTTTGAGTTCCTAGCCCTGAACTCCACCAGGGATGGGTTGTGATGAAGAAATATAAGGCAAATATCCTCTTTCCTCCCAAAGTGTGTGTTAGATGATGTTTTATCACATCATTATTAATTCTCCTGGACTCAGACATTCCTACAAATGTTCTGTCAACTTCATTGTGACATAATGCAGTATATTCGAATTCTTTTACTTCCACAAATTTGAGTTTTCTTTTTGCTATAAACACCTTAAGTATAGGAAGTATATTACTTCAGTTTCAGTACTTACAGTTGTTGATAGAAATTGCTTCATTCATTAGGTAATTTGAATAACTTGATGCTATTTTATCTGAAAGCGAATAGCTGATTCTAGGGAGGGTATCTCCAATAAAATATGAATTAGTCTTTACAAAGCAATGGGAAGCATCAAATTTATTATTTTATAAGAGGGACACAGGTTCTATGTTACAATTATAATACATAAAGAAAACATCACATATCCTGCAATATTACCTTGTTAGATACTGACTTGGGAGAGAACAGATTACAAATTCGGAGCTGTGTGCTGGTGACCATAACTAGCAGATATTAACTGCTATCAGTGAATTCTACTCTAGGACTATAATAATAGCCTAGATCATTAGTCATCCTTTCAAATTCCTCCAAAGGGAGCAACAGAAATTTGTAAGAGCCCAGCCTGATCTACTTAGTGATTACATCGGATTTAAATGTGGTAGTTACACTGTACGTATTGTTGTGAATATCTTAGATAATTAGAAACAATAGTTATTTATAATCAACAAGGACAATATCTTCCTTTTCCCAGTTTTTATTTTCCTCATGAACTTAACAATTCCTGCCAAATTTGCCAAAAGGAAAATCCCAATTGCTTCCAGGGAGTTGGGGTAGGTGATGAGCATTTCAGCTATTAGCCACAAATGGGTGAAATAAATCCTCCTGCAGTGTTGAGAAAAACAAATGACCTGGGAGGAACAGTGCATTGCAAAGCAGTTTCGGCACCATCAATCGTTATGAAAGCAAAATGAATCTTTTCTTAATTCTCACTCCAATTGTCTTCAAATTGTTTTTTTTTTATTCCTCCAAGAATTTAAAGTCTTTCTAATAGGTACTTCTGGAATTGTAATTTCTACAAACCATTATATAAATAGTTAGATTTTCATTCTGCTGTCTCTCTTTATTCCTGTGGTGCTTCAGTTTTGTCAGTCTTAGGTGCTTCTCAGGTGTAGCATGGAAGAAGACCACATCTGGAGCTCATTTATTTACTTAATATACTACACGTAATAGTTCATCAATTTCGCACAAAGAAAGCTTCAATGACAGTGATGGATGTAAGATAAAAATACTTTCCTTTTAGATTGAACAATTGTATTTTTGCTTGTATGTGCCTGTCTGTGGGGTTAGGCACATGAATGCAGGTTCCCAAGGAGGTCAGAAGAGAGAGCTGGACCCCTAGAGATGCAAATGTGGGCAGTGTGTGCTAGAAACAAAACATTATAACTTAGAGTAAGTGCTCACTTTTGCTCCAATCTGGAGGAATTATTGACAATTATGTAATCTCCAATGTGAAATAGTGGCTTAAGAAAAGACTGCATATTTTGAGTAGAAAAGAAAAATCATACTTTCATATTAATCTTCAGTTACTTTTTTGAGAAGCAGATTAACAATAGTTTAAGAATGAAAATCCTGGAGATTTCTTTTCTGTTTGCTAGTCGGACTTGGACAGATACTGCTAACTAATTATTAGCTACAAACAATTGATATATTTATTTAGGAATTATAGAGTATTGCACTGCCAATATATCTTGCTGATGCAAACTATGGGTATACCCAAAGTGGTTGAAAAAAGAAACCATTAAAATGTAAATGTAGATGATTACACTATGATTTGAAACACTAGTCTTTGGCGACATGATGAGTAATACAATACAAAGTTGAATAAACGTTGGCTGGCTGGATGTAATTTTGAGTGACCTTTTTTGAGGTAGCGTGTGGTAGCCTCTTTTCAAGAATATAATTGTGGGAGAATCTTCTACAAAACTCACATAATCAGTCCTTTGTGGGAAGTGTTCCTAATAACCACCAAGCATTGAATAATTTTATTATCATTAGGGTTAATACAACTGACCCCATTTGGCATATGATCATGTTAATATTTCTTCCACAGCATTAAATCTCCCTCAATTTCAGGATCCAAAAACATTCATACAAATAAGTTTGAGCAGATTATTTTAGGAGTAGGTTTATGTATATTATCATATGCTGTTCATATAATAAAATTAGTGAGAAACGATACCATGCATTTGGAGGTGCACACACACACACACACACACACACACACACACATACACACCCCACCCCACACACATGTATATATATGAGCTGAAGTAAGGGAAAATGTAAAACTGTTGAAAAATAATTTCTATTTTTAAAATAAATACATAAAAGAATAAAAAATAGCATTGTCTTAGTTAGGATTTCTTTTGCTGTGAAAAGACACCATGACCATGGCAACTCTTCTAAGGAGAACATTTAATTGGGGCTGTCTTACAGTTTCAGAGTTTTAGTTCATTTTCATGATAGTACATGGAGGCATGCAGGCAGACGTGGTGCTAGAGAAGGAACTGAGAGTTCTATATCTCCATCTGTGGGCAGCAGAACGAATCTGTGTAGTGAATATAGCTTGAGCATATATGAACCTGCACCCATAGTGACACACTTCCTCTGACAAGGCCACACTTATGCTAGCAAGGCCATACCTCCTACTAGTGCCACTCCCTATGAGTGCCATTTTCTTTCAAACCATCATAAGCATATAAGTATATATTTCTATATACTTATCATACATTATGAAATTTTCTCCCTCAAAAAAAAACAGAAACAGAAACAAGAAACTTCAGGGTATTATGATAGAGATTAGATTTAAACCACTGAGTCTAAATAGTTTAGGGTTGGAAGCTGAGAAGGATTTTGGCTGGTTAGTTCTCACAAGAGAGACGTAAAAATGAGTCTATGCCTTTCATGAAAAGTTGATTGTTGTAAAATCACTTTGAATATACTGATGAAAGATTTTTAAAAGATTTATATCTTTATAAATGTTTGCATGTGTGAGTACCAATGTGCTCTTATGTATTTATGTTTAAGATTATAATCTTGTGAGGGCAGTGCACACAGAGACCAAAAGAGTTTATCAGGTCGCTAGGAATTGTAGTTACAGGTAGTGTGAATTTCTTTATACGGGTGCTGTGAACTAAATTCAAGAAATTGTGAGAGCAATTCTCTTAACCATTGAGTTCTCTCTTGAGGCCCAAAATTATCACTTAAGCTCAGTTCAAGAAAATTGTGTTACAAAATTGAATAACTGTTGGCAATTCATATTTACTTTTAATACTAGTAATTTTCTTTAAGTTTAGGAAGCAGTGGTTCTCGTTAAGAAGTGATATTATGTGTTCAAATCTGGGCATATCTAGGGACCAGTACCCCAGTTGCCTATTATCAGGGCCACTTATCAGGGTTCATTTGCAAGGCAGTCTTAATAAGTTAGTCCGCACACTTCACTATTCACTCATCTGCTACCTTATTCTGAATATCAGAGACATATATTTTTCACTTTAAGTCATGTTCACCCCAAGAAAATAAAGTTACCCAAAAATATAACAAATATCATTTTATTATTATTTGTGTGTGTGGCTTTTACTAATGAGCTTGCAGTAGGCTAGTACCCTAGAATAAGATTCCAGGTGTTACAATTTTAAACAAGGCTTAAGTGCAGAAAGATGTCAGAAAATACTGTCTTCCCAAAATATCAAAGCTCAATCAATGATGTTTTTAAAATGTAATATTTAATTGATACACTGCAGACTTAATTCATTATATCTCTAACTGAAACCAACAAAGTATTTCCTAAAAGTATGATACTGTGTTAATGAGCCTGCAAAATTTACTTTCTTTAACAATAAATATGGGACAAAAGTTTTGTTAGAAAAAAATCGTAAAACTCTATCTTATAAAGTTATGACAGCCTATCAATGTTAAATGCTTACCTTAACCAAACAATGAAATGAAGTCTGTGCTCAGAATACCTTCTGACATTTTGGGATAAATCAAAGAAAATTTCCAAGGGAGGAGCTCAGAGTTGAATCTGATAGCTGCTACGTTTATAAGACTTGAGACTGAAGGGAGAAATGGAACCTAGGAAACTAAATTTTAAACTTTAGATTTTGCTATGTGAAGGTAAAGTTCAGAAAATGCATAAGAGACAGAAAACATGGAATAATCATTTTGAATTCAAAGTGCCATGTAGAAAATCACTTATTCATTCCTCCTTGTGAATTACATGTACACATAATTGAAAGACACTGTCGTCTAATGCAATGTATTTTGTTTCATGAATTTATGAGTTTTTATTGAACAAAACCAGGATTTAATGTTTAGATTTGAGATTTTTAGTCAATGTCTTACAACATGATAGCTAAGAAAATATCTATGCTATATGAAGCAAATATATAAGTGGAACTCTCAACAATGTCACTTGATCACAATTTTCAGGGGCTTTTAGAGCAAAGGCCTGTGTCAGCAACTGGAGAACTTACCACAAAAGTGAAATTTTCCGCAAGATACTTCATGTGGTACCTAGAAAGCAGTTACTTGAAAGCTTCACTGAAGCTTTCAAATGAGCTTCTGGAAGAGAATTCTAAAAATTAGAATGCAGGAAAAATGTAAGAGATGAGAAAATCAATTTTTAATACTTTGTCTTATAATTAAGATAATATTTTGAAGAATTAAAGAAAGGACATGCCAAAGAGTCTGCTTTTGAATAAGAAATGGACCCGCTGTTTGGAGAAAAATCCACGAAAAGACATGAGTCATCAAATTTGTATCATGAAAAGACATGAATCATCAAATTTGTATCTACTGGGACTGGAGATGGCTCAGCAGTTAAGAGTACTTGCTACTTTTACAGAGGAACTGTGTCTATTTCCTAGCAACCACATGTGGAGACTTTTAACTTTCTAAAACCCATTTCTCAACGTTTTCCATGGGTACATGCACACACAACAGCATATGCACATACATACCCACACTTATGTATACCCAGACACATACACACATTTTATCACACAAACCTTTAAAAATAAAACATTGATGAAGGTAAGTAGAATAATAACTGCACACAAACACATTAAAAAGCTGTCAAGCAGGCATAGAAAACAACTAGCTATACAGTGATCCCAAGGGCTGAGAAAGCTCTTTCTGCAGTAATAAGAAATGCCAAAAGTCCTGAGGTATTATTTTCTGAAGTCTGTGAGAATCTCATACCCAAACTCGATTTTATAGGCTCATAAACTATCATTGACAAGTGTACTTATACTCAACTCTGCTCCCAAACATCAGAAGCCAGTGCTTCCTGACTAACTAGCAAAGGTGTAGCTTGTGCAGAGGAAATGGAAGTCTCCATGTGTGCAGAGCAGCAATGTCAGAAGGCACAGAATGGTTAAAACTGTGATGTATTACAGGAGAGGGGCAGGCATTTGTTTCAGCTGTGTGCCCACTGACAAGAATAACTTAAATGGAAGGATTTAGTTAGGCATACAATTCAAGGTACAGTCCATCACAGTGGGAAAGGCATGTGGTGAAACTGTGAGGTAGCTTTTCACAGTGTGTGTGCAGTCAGGAAGCAGAGAGCAAGAATGATATGAGGCAGTTCTGCTTCTCCTTTTATTCAGTTCAGGGATGGTGTGTTTCACATTCAGGGAGAGTCTACTCAGTTCTGCTAAACCTGTTGAGAACACTCATACATGAGCCCTATCAGGTGACAGTCAAGGTGAACCATCACAGAGGTTAGCAAATGCCAATCAGCCCAGGTTGTGGGCTGTAAAAATGCATTGTGCTGCCAAGACACCCAGTACAGCAAGTGTTCTTGAACAATTAACTCTTGGGTCAAGGTTTCTAGTCAAATTTTACTTCTTATGCTCAACCTCAACTTCAGAACATCCAAAGTAGAAGAAAAAACAATCTGAGGGAAAACAGCTATAAGAATTACTGGCAGGCATCTACTACTATACAACTTACTAATCTATCAAGAGATGGTCATGCTCAGGAGATGTGGGAGATGGGTTAGGATGCTCTTTTTCTCTTTTTTGTTTATGTACATCATATTGTCTACATGTCTATTATTAGATATTCTGGTGTTAACACTGAATAAACCAATGTATTACACAATTGGCAACAAAATATTGGTTAGATGGTACTAAGATCCCATTAGACAAGTGAAATAAGAGAGACACACATGTTGGGAAAGGGGCTATGTAATTAGCTGAAGATGTTCCAGGAACAGACTACACATGGGCAGGGACAATTTACTATATGCAGACAACATGTATTTGCTATTTTATTATACTATTATTTACTTTTATCATATGACTGCTTTGATGTTCATACATGCCAGTTCTCCATATGTGTTTCTTGTCGCTGTGGAGGTAGGAAGAGGGTATCCAATACCTTGAACAGATTTTACAGGCAGCCCTGAGCTACTTGTTGGGAATCAAACCCAAGAGTAGTCAGTGCTTTCAACTGCTGAGCCATCTTTCTAGCCCCCTTCTGTTCTTAGGATGCATTTTTTGTCATTCCTGATAGAATACACACGAACAAGATGAACTTTTTCTTAGTACAAGATTTTGAACCCTGGTGAGATGATTCAGAAGGTAAAGGCACTTGCAGTCAAACCTGATGACCAGAGTTCCATTCCTGGAACCCAGATTGTAGAAAAAGAAAACCCTGACACTTGCCTTTATGTTGACATCTAAAGTCCACATTACATGTACACACACAAAAGCACGCACACCTGGAGTACTACTCAGCAGAAAAAAAATGGAATATTGAAATTTGCAGGCAAAGGGATAGCATTAGAAGAAACCATCCTGAGTGAGGCAACCCACTCACAAAAAGACAAACATGGTATATACTCACTCATATATGGATTATAGACATGGAGTAGGGGATTTCCAGCCTACAATCCCACCACCAGAGAGTCTGAGAAGCAGGGAGTTCCAAGAGAGAGATATGCATGGTAACCTGGAGAAGGATTATTGGAGGAGGTCTCCTAATTGGATTGGGAGCATGGGGAAGGGAGAAGCGAAGGGAGGGGAGAAGAGGAGGAGAGAGGAGGACAAGGGGGAGCAGAAACTTTGAGATAGGGCAAGAAAAGAGGAGAGACAGATGAGAGATACCATAATAGAGGGAGCCATTATACGTTGGAGGAGAGATCTGGCACTAGTGAGATCTTCAAAGATATACAAAAATACATCAACTGGCATTAAACCTTAAATGCCCTCGCATGATAATGAGGTTGACAACTAGAACCTCATCCAGTGGCTGACAGAAGCAGAGGCAGACACCCACAGCTAAATACTAAATCCAACTCCTGGAGCCCAGTTGCAAAGAGGAGTGATAAGCAAAGGAATCAAGATCAGGTTGGCAAAATCCACAGAGGCAGCTTACCTAAATATATAATCCCTGCCTGGATTTGTATGACAGACTCTGAAAATCCCTCATGGAAGTTCTTACAATCCCTGAGTTGCAGAAGGGAGATGGAGTAGGATGAGGGGCCAGGAAAGGAAGAGAGGGAAAAGGAACTGAGTGTAATATGTGTAAAAAGTTAAATAAAATAAAAAATTAGTAAAAATTGCAATTGACATAATGAAAAGCGTATCATTCCTAAAAAAAGAAAAAAACATAGCAAGGAAAGAATGAGTTAATCTAATGCTTTGAAGAATTACAAGAGAAGCCAGCTCATAATTACTGCATTCCATAAAGAAAGATTGTTTTCCTAACATATACCTCTAAAAATTTATAAGAAAAAATAAAAACAGGAAAAACTGTAAAGCTCTGTTGATTATTAAGTGCTCTCCATACAGATGATGTCTGGCCTGGAAAATGTGACAAACTTCTCAAGTTTTTACGACTGTAGTGGGAGGTTAAGAGGAAAATAACTCTGGTAATATTCTTTTGTATTAAATGTACAGGAACTATAATGGCTGTCACCAAGCTTCCTGACAATTTGCCTGGATGAAGTGTAAAAATAGAAGCATAGCCACAGAAAACAAGATCATAGCTTTTGAATAATACAGTTAGTGGCCCATGATTTACACCTCTGAGAATTGTATTCTTTATACACACTCTTTATTACCTACCTAGACTAGACAGTGTCTGTGTACATTCTGAAAGCAAGAAGGACCACGTAGTGAGGCTGGCCCCTGCACTCTCTGAGAGAGAAATGCTGGTCTTGGGCAACAGAGAAGGAGTCAGAGCTAAGGGACAGTGTGTAACCAAGGTATTCTGAATATTTATGCACAAGCATATAGCTTTTGGATGCGTTCCTCACATTCCCTTATTTCAAAGCATATAAAATTTTAATTAAACTAATTTCCTTCATTCTGATTCTATCCTACGTTGGCAATGATCAATTTATCAAGCTCAATCAAATGAACTTCAAATATTTATGACATCTTAGACAGTGATTGCTAGGGAGGAACACCACATTCAGTTTTTATTTATTTATTGGTTTGGATGGTTATTTATTTATTTAGTTTTCCATGTAGTTTGAATACAGAGGTCAAGTGAGTTGGTTGCAAATGCGTGGATGTGTCCATGTGTCCTAAAACTGCTTTCTTTCTCACTGTAAATAGGATGATTTAACTAACACTTTTATTAGCTCAGTGTTTAGGTTATTTACTTGAGCACAATTCAGTCCTACGGCTCAGATTTTACCCATAGACTATAAGACCTTGAAGTGATATTACCAAACAGACTTACCAGAGACAAGCCAGTTGTCCTTGAGACCACACTGTCCCACTTGCTGTCAGACTCAACTAATTTTTAATTTATTCCAATGCATGGTTTCTCTTTACAGATCATTCTGGTCTCAAATGCACAGCCTTCACGACTCAATTCACCAGCCCCTAAAATTACTGGTATTTGCTACGGTGTTTGGCTTATTCTACTAATTTTTGCAATCCCTAATTAAGCATAGCCAACCCCATAAATCCATTGTTACACACATAAAGTTAGTGATTAGTTTAGAGGAAGTTAAGGCAACATTTTAGTCATTAGCTATCCCATCAGGAAACACACTGAGTTTGCTGTCTTATAGAATGTCTTGTGTTCCATGTTTACTTCTTCATGCATTAGTTACCAAAGCTACATAATGAACCCAAGAGGGATCAGAGGATGCCTCCACCATTTTTTCCAGCAGATAAACAGTATCTGCCTCGCTACCTTAAGTAAAGTTTATGTTAAAATACTGTCCAATCTATGTTGGAATCTGCTTATGTGCTTACCACATGGAAAGACAACAACAATAAGGGATAGAGAAATGGCTCAGTGGTTAAAATATCTTCTATTCTTAAAGGATGCTATTCCTGTCACTCATATTAGGTGGCTCATAGGTGTCTGTAACTACAGCTCCAGGGAGCCAACACTTTGGCCTCCAGAATCACATAACCTCACATGCTGCGGTGGTTTGAATTAGAAATTTCACTCATAGTCTCTGGAATTTGAACACCTGGGGCCTAGCTGGTCGGGTTGTCTGGCGTGGAATAGGTGGTACAGCCCTTCTGAGAAAGTACATCAGTAGTGGTTGGAGTTGAGGGAAGAATCTTTTCCTGTTTTCTGTTTGCTTTCTCTGCTTGGAGATTGCCGTTCAAGTTGTGAGCTCTTAGCTTCCTGCTCCTGATAGCATGTCTAATACTTGCAGCTATGTCTCTCTGTCCTTGATAAACTATGATCTCACTAGAACTGTAAGACAAAATACCTACATGTTGGCCTTGGTCATGATGTCTTAACACAGCAAAAAGTGCATAAAACTACACACGCCTATCTTCCCCACACACTCACATGCACTTAAAACTAATTATGAAAAATAAAGTAATAAGTGTGATAACAGTAGGCAACTCCAAAGCTGGCAGCTTTAGACATAGTCCCGGGGGTTTCTTCTTGGAAGGTGGTTTCTGTTTGCTTTGACTCTGTACATCTGTAACTATGTGCATATCTCCCTTGTAGTAAAAATCAATGTGAAAAAAAACCAAGAGTCAATTCCTCAAACTGGATGTATCCTTTCCTCATCCATCCTATCCCCTTATCTCCTTTCATCTTTCTTTACCATCAGGGAAAAGCAAACATTCCTGTTTTTCTACCTTGACTTATGACTCATCCCAAACCCTTTCCACTCAAGCTACTACAAAATCAATAAATCACCTTAATTAAATTAGAATCATAAAGACTGTGTCTCCACAGCAGAAGACTGGTAACTACTATCCTCATTGCATGTTTCTTTCTATTTCCCATCTAAGGAGAAGATGCAATCCTCAAGTGGACAGTTGCAATAAATATCTTGATAGAATCTCAAGGTGTACTTGAGCAATTGAAACACAGTAATGATGACTATGCCTTAAAATCTCTGGGATCCAACCACAGAGTCATGAAAATACAGTAATCTAGGAAAGAAAAAGAGCACAAAAGGAAGCAATCGGGGCTGGTGAAGCAACTGCAAAAGACACCATGTGGTACAGAAACCATTTCTCTGGATTCATAAAATTAGCTTATAGTTTGCCTAGAAGACGTCAAGTAGACCACATTTGTTATGAGTCATCAAAGCAAGAGAAGGACCTCAGAAATTTCCCCACCTTCCTGAATTTAAAATTAGGAACAGGTAAATTGTGATTATGGAAGAAAATATCTGTATAGATTAGCCAAATAAAATTTCCTTATCCTAGATAATACTGAATTAATTTTTGTCATTGATAACACACCACTTAGAATTTCCATATATACATTTTCCATATAGATCTCAGACTTTCTGTGTATGTCTCTGAGTATATGTGTTTGTATGAATATAAACCTGTGTGGCCAGAGATTAATTTTGTCTTCCTCAGTCATTCTCCAGCTCAGTTTTTATGATGAGTTCTTTTGTGGTCTTGGAGTTTGACTCTTCTGCTGGACTGGCTACCAGGTAGCCCCAGGGACTCTTCTGTTTATTTCAGTGAACACAGGGATTTCAGGTAGGTAATGCTATCCCCAGCTCTTTTAGAGTGCTGGGCTCTGAACTCAGGTCCTCATACTCATACATGCAGTGTCTCATTGACTCCCCAGTCATGAAGATCCCAAACTTTCAAAAAAGTGTGCACACATGCATATTTTGATACCTTCTATTGCACTTAAAACTAAGTTGTTACAGTTTAAGAGTGTATAATCCATGGTGTGACAGGCCAATAAACTATGAAAAGAACCAAATGGACAATGATAATAGCTTCTTTCAGCCAGGAAACTGTATAGTAGATCACTCTCCTTTACACTTTACTGAAGGTAGACTGAAAGATATAACCTATGTGGTCTTCTCGTCTTCTTAGCCTCATTTAACTTGATGAATGGACTAAACCCCCAGACAATGGATGAGATGGAGAAAGACAGGGACAGTGAACCGACAGGTGGAGAAGCATGACCCTGAATCAAAAGCAAGAATGAGCTTGCAGAGGCAGCTGGAGCCTGGTGGCATGCTAAGCCCTCATTAGGGAGCAATTTCCTCTGCAGGACTGAATGTACAGTTCGTCTCCTTCTCTGCCTTAAAGGACTTCCTGGCAAAATAAAGTGATACTAATTGCGTGATCTTCCCTCTGACCAAGCCACTGACATTTCATATGCCAAAAAACTGCAATAAAGGGTGGACTGGGAGAGTCAGGCTTACTATGCAAATCTACAATAAAAGGCTGCACACTTTTATGTTCTTTGTCACAGTGGTCTTCTCTTTGACATACTAGGAGAGAATTGATCCCTAAGGAACCTGCAATTTTTGATACTGTCAGTGTCTGGAGTAACAGAAGACTGAAAATGCTCACATTTTCTCTCTCTCTCTCTCTCTCTCTCTCTCTCTCTCTCTCTCTGTGTGTGTGTGTGTGTGTGTATGTTTACATATGTTCATGTGTGTGCATGTGGTTGTGCATTTGTATGGGTGATGAGGTCAAAAGTCAAGCTTGGGTGTCACTCCTAAGGCATTGTCTACAGTTTTTATTTCATGAGCATATATCTCTCCTGGCCTGGCACTTCCTATGACGAGGAAACTAGCTCACCATAGAATTCCAAAGGTCTTCTTTTTCTGCACCTCTACAGCATCGGGGTTACACACCTCTACCAGTAATGCGCATTAAAAAAACAAAACACAGACTCAAACTAAGATCCATTAGCTTGTGAGGTAAGCACTTTCCTGACAGAGCCGTCTTCTAAGATTGGAATTTTCCTTTTGGAGTGGTCCATGTTCTAGATGAGATCAGGCACAATACTATTTATTAGTTAATTCTGATACTGTTCTTTCCCTCATAGCATTAGAAGGCACCACCTTGATCTCCTATAACTTTTTTTTTAATTTGTGGAACAGGAAACCAAAGACAAGCACTTTTTTGGGTTTCTTTGAAAACCTGAGACCCGAAGAATGGCAGACTATCCAAAATCACTTGTTCCATTCACCCATCTTCCTCTTAATTTTCTCTGTCCCTTTCTTTGATTTCTCATACCTGGCTTAATAAACTTCTATTATTTTAGAGTTCTCTCTCACTGTCTCGCATTCCTTCCTGTCTCCATGGTTCTTTAGTTTCTTCCCAAGTTCTACCTGATAGTCAATCTACATTCCTCCATGTTGGCAGTGGAGGAAAGCTTCACATATGGACACACTGGTTCTTATTTGTTCAGAATTTCTTGAGTCTTGGTAAGGCATCCCTTCTCTCTAACACTGTTATAAGTAATAAGGAGAAATGTATTAGGATTTCCTGAGTGTGTACATATTTGTAGTTTCAACAGAAGACTAAGAAATACATAGGAATATGAATACAAGCAGAGGTGAATATCTTTGTTCCCTTGTGTACAGTGTACATAAATCTAACAATTTTTAAAAAATCAGAAAGATGGAAATCATGCATGTAAAATTGTCTAAGATATAGTAGGTAAATTACTAATTCCATTCTCAAATGCGTGGGAAGCAATTTATGTGTCTAAATTATGTGCCTCAGCATGTGTTTGTGTTATGTGTGTCCATGTTTGTGGACATTGAGTACAGGAGTGTATATACTATGGAGCATCTGTCATGATTATGGGATAATATCAGATGTTCCTTCTCAACTTCCATCTTTTTATTTGGGACAAATAATTTTGATTTTTGCTGCTGCAAATATCAGACTAGTTATTCATTGAGCTTCTAGGGATTTTCATGACTCTGTCCAATCTCAGCACAGGAACACTGAATTTGGAGGTGCCTTCTAGAGGCTCTCAGAGTTTAACCACATATTCATGCTTTGTGTAGGCTCTCAGAGTTTAACCACATATTCATGCTTGCTAGCCAAGTGCTATACTCAATGAGGATATCTCCAGCCCCACATCATCATTTCAATCCACAGGAAACCTGAGCTAATTACTTCGGAGGTCTGAGGAAGTGTTACCTGCAGTGGTTCTTTTCATGATCACTAAAATGGAACGCAGGTGTGTTCAGAAATTGCACATTTGACTGGCAAATTTGCTTCAGGTAAATGTCTCCTAAGGAGATAGTGAAATCAGATATTTACAGTGTGCTTATGGTGGGTCAGTGGAAAGGGAATGCCCTGAACCTTTGTTTTTACTTGATAGAGAATTCTGTGAGTAGAAAATAGGCTCTTTTTCTAATTGCTCCCCTGACATAAGCTGATGAGTATAACTCTATCACCTACACCATCTCCAAAAGACACAGCAGAGGTTAAGTGATTCTGTCCTCCCTCCAAGATAACTTTCCCATAGCTTCATTGTTTCTTTACTGCTGTGTGGATCCTTTCTTTTGTAGAATTCCCATTAAATTACACAAAATTTTAATATATGTTACACCAAACTGAAATAGGAAAGGGAATGAGACAACATGTCAATCTAAACAACGGTGCAATCCTATAGTTAAATCAAGTTTTTACCATATTTTACCTGTCATCCCAACAAAAGGAAAAAGGGAAAGAAAACACATGAAAATGTCCAATGTGTTACGGTGTTATTGTTATACACAGCACCAACCCTTACATTTCATTTGACCACACAAAGGAACATGTATATGAGTTTGTTATAGCACATTTGTGCTTATCCCCAAATCCTTTGTAAAAACTATTTTTTAAAGACTCTGACTTTGATGTCTCTTATAGTTGTCAAATTTGTGATATCATTGTAAAAAAAATTAATCATTCTTAAAAAGCCGCATCACAGAGATACCCAGGATGCCTGGCTCAGGTTGCTCAATACATTAAAAATAAGCAGCTTTGTTTACCAGCCAGCAGCGCTTTGGACAATTGGACTTCTCCACTGATGTGACACTGGTTAAACTGCTGCTGTTTTGCCATGAGCAAATAATGCGATGTTGAAAGGGATTAAATGCAGTAAGTGCTGGGAATACAGAGCCTACCAGATGTCCATTTCAGCAACATCTGAATAATAGAGCAAACCCTAGTCTTTGTTATTGAGGCCTGTTAGCCATATATAAAATTATTTATCAGCATCAAATAATTTACATTAACTTAACTAATATATGGCTCCTGCCTAGAACATTGTAGACTCCTGTAACTATACAGGTCGTATAATTGTCTTCCAGGCCTGAAGGACTGACAAGCTTGTGACTGGCTATGCCTTCTTGATGGCTTGCTTCTTTGTTTTGTAGAATTCAGTGTTTCTGCCTGGGTAAGCACTTTCTGCATAAACCTTCATTGTGTATTGCTCTATGAAGGCTCTCAACCACATTGGAGCTGAGAAAAAGGGAATTCATGTTGAAACACAGCTAAACAGTTTTGCTGACATCCCCCTGTCATGTTTCATTCACACAGCGTGAACCCTTGGAGTCTGAGTACCACTTGAGATTCAAACACAAATGCAGACAGCACACCCTCATGTGAATTGGCACCAGTGAAAAACTTTGTCAAAACGGGTTTGGCACCAACGCATCAAATGTTTGCAGCACTCAGCATTCGGGAAAAAGCTGACACCATTCTTAGATGACTCATGGGACAACCCAAAAGAAAAATGTCAGTTGCAGTGACTCTTCTCAGGAAGTGTGTGATTTCAACCTGAAGTCACTGTGTGATCTGATTTTGCCTCACTCTCACTCTAACTTTTCTTTAACAGGGGGAATATCCTCACCAGTATCCCTTAGAATTGGAGCATACAATTGAATCACACCAGGGCTTTTGGATTTCAAAGAGATTAGAGATGTGATTCATGTGTCCTGTTAGTCTCTCTTAAAAATTGCAATTATACAAATGAAAACTTTCAAAGAGTCCCATGAACACTTTGAATAGTAACAAGAATGTTTTAAAACACCAAGATGCATGGTTCTTTCATGCTTGCTAATAACAGTGTAACTGATCCTCTACCTTCTGTCTGTAATTCAGACTAAAGCCAAAGACTCTAATCTTTCCTTTTAAGACATCAAATTTAAGCTTCCTACAGGTACTTTTTAACTATGTACCATCCACTCTATTTCCATGTTCATAGTCTGTTATAATTCCCACTTTTGCTGCTTCAAACTGATAAACTGGAACTACTTGCTCTGAGAAAAAGATTTCCCAACAACAAATTCCGAATTTTATCATGATGTAAATATATTTTCTGCACAATATGGAAAAGAAACAAGCACTATTCACATCAAGAAAATATTTCCCGGGCAATATTCTACTCTTCTCTTATTTTGTAAAAATCAGTTTATCATCATTTTCTCTCCTTAAAAACAAAATTCGTCAGCAGAGAGAAAACCATAGCTAGTTTCACATATCATCTGGACATACCTTCTCATCATCTGAAAAGGCAGTCTTAACTGGGGAATTACACAGATCAAATCAGTCTATGGGCATTCTGTGGATGGACTGTCTATATTGCTAAAGGATATGGGATTCCCCAGCCCACCGTGGGTGGCATTGTTCCCTGGGCAGGTGGCCTGGTTTGTATGAAGAGACTAGCAAAGCACAATCCTGAGCATGTGAGTCAGCAAGGAATATCTTGCATGGTTCATGCTGTGCCTCTCTAGCTGTGAGTAAGTTTGTTGTTGGTTAGATATAATAGCAAGTACTGTTTTCAGGGTCCTGTCATTGGCTTCACTGAATGATACATCTGGAAGTGTAAGTCAAATAAGCTCTTTATCTCTATCTTACTCTTGATCAAGCTGTTTCATCACAGCACCTTTTGAAATGAAAATTGAACAATGCCTCATTTTTTACAAAGTACTTATCCATTTTATTTTTCCAATGACAAGTACAAATTTTATACATGTGTAATTTACAACAAGATGCTTTGGCCGTTTATGTATCATGGAAAGGTGAAATAGAGCTTGTTATCGTAAGCATCAACTCATATTCTCATTATTTTTTTTTGGTTTTTACGAGACAGAGTTTCTCTGTATTGTTTTGGAGGCTGTTGGTCCAGCCTGGCCTCGAACTACAGAGATCCACCTACCTCTGCCTCCTGAGTGCTGGGATTAAAGGCGTGCGCCACCACCGTCTGGCTCTCATTATTATTTTTAAGGAGGACATTTAAAATTTACCCTCTTAGTAAATCTCAGGAAAACCCTGTTATTGAATAATCACTTTGATACACAGTAAGTCTCTTGAATCACTCCTACCAACTTATGTAAACTTTACATTTGTATTCTGCCGTTTTATTATCCAAAACTCCTGTATCTAGTGCCTGTCATTTGTTCTTTTCTTCATACTTCAGTTGTTGGAAAGTCTACATGTAAGTAAAGTTGTGTTGTCTTGTTTTTCTATGCCTATGTTGCATCACTCAACACATGGTGCCCAGCCTAATAAAAACAGTTCTTAAAGGAATGATAAATTTCTATTGTATGTATTACATAAATTGTGCTTTCTTTATCCATTTCCCTGCCAATTGTCACAGGTATATTCCATTCGTAATGGGCACAAAACCATTGTAATCTCTTTGGTATACTATATTCCTGAAGAGAAACACTCTTCAAGGTCTTCAATAAAGTCATATTTGCTTTTCATATCCTATCTGTAAAAGTGACTGATGCTTCTAGAGTTACTTAGAGAACATTTGCTAACTGAGGAACTGGACACATTTACTTTCCAGAAAGGCTTCTCCATGGGCAGCTTCCTAATTTTAGACTGACTATATGCTGAGGCCATAAAGGAGGTGCTAGTTCACTTTTCTCACAAGGTGACCACAAGAGAACATCAGTGAAATAGAATTGATGAACTGCACATTGGCTGCATTTTTAGTGTTTTCTCTAATATCATTTGGTCACAGTCACGAGTAAAAGGTAACCTACTACACGACAAGCAGAAAGAGAAAAAGTTAGCCTCACATTTCAGGCATGTGGTCAATTATCAAATAATCATTCAAGTTTTTCTTAAGCATTACACATTAAAATGATTTATTTTTTAACTTTTATTTTGTGAGTACAGTTTATCTGTGTGTGTATATGTTCACCATGTGAATCCCTGGTACCCTCAGAGCCAGCAAAGGATACTAGATCCCGTGAGTCTGGAGAGTGTTGTGAGCTCCTATATGTGGGCTCTGAGAATGGAACTCGGGTCTGCTGCCAGAGCAGCAAATGCTCTTAACATGTGAACCTTCTCCCCAGTGTAGCCACCACACTTTTCAAAGGTAAGAAAAAAATCATTGATTCCATATATTTAGTCTAACCCATTACATTTATATACATTGTTATAGTATATGGCAACAATTTTAATAAAATTGTCAATAAAATAATTTATACAATTTTTCTTTGAAACTCACATTAAACTCTAGAAATCAGTATTGTATTTTTAATTTTTCCTTACATATAAGATACTAGCTGTGAGGGTTTGTTGCTCTCACATTGGATAATACAGAGGGTAAGGATGCATTCTTGCAGTCAAATCTTATATAAATATGAGAATTGCTATAGGAGTCTATGCAGGTTTGATCTCTCTCTTCAGTGTTGTGCATGGTCTCTGTGAAGCTCAGCTAACAAAGTTGGACTGGTTGCTTTTATTGATGAGAATAGAATGGAAGTGAGAGACAGAAAATCGCAGTTTACATATGTTTACAGATTTTCCAGTCTGGATGCCTTGGCTCAAAACAGAGGCTAGGGCTCTTTATTATGGACCTAACTTCTCCCATGATATAGCATAGGCAGATGCTAAAGGAAGAGACCTGCTGGGTGTTGAAGGTGAACCTCATAATAACACATAGATCTGGTGTATCAATACAGCAGGTGTTGGATGATGGTTTCAAGTTCTTCACAAATCTCTAGATTTTATATTCTATTATTTTTAAATTGTGCATGCATATGTGCATGTGGGTAGGAGTGCCCTAGGGATAAGAAGATGGTGTTAGATTTCATGAATTAAAGGCAGCTTTGAGCTACCTGACAAGGGTGCTGGTACCCAAAATCCACTCCAGTCTTCTGCAAAAGCAGTATGTGCCCTCTTACCCACTGAGCCATCACTTCTGCTCCATTATCAAACTTTAAATAATAAACTATGGCTGTTGTTTTCCTTCTCTCTTGCACATTTGCTGCAAAAATCCTCTTTGTGGTCTATACAAACCCCAAACCATATGGGAAATGAATCCTGGGAAATACAACTTCAGCTTAGCTAGATTGATGCAATGTAACCACACCATAAGTGGATAGTGAAACTTACTTGGGGATTTCCAAGTCCTGTCAAACTTGGAATTAGCCTTCAGAAATATTGTCTCAATATTACAACACAGGGGACTGGAACAGATGTTCCAATGAAGCTTGCTGTATTCCATAACCCAGTTTTACACTGGGAAATTAATGCCTACCCAGATTATATTGGTGTCTTTCTTCTTGGAGTTCATTCTTTTTTTAAACCCAAGCTATAGACAGCAAAATAACATCTTTAACTCCTAGGATATTAAGAGCTAAAAATAATCACACCTGCAAGGCTCAGGCATAACTGATGAAGTTAATTGGGCATGCAACCAAAATTCTTGTAGGTTTTTTTTATTTATTTATTTATTTATTTATTTATTTATTTATTGGTTTGGTTTTTTGAAGCGAAGTACCACAGATTTTGTAACTAGTAGTGGCCTTACAAATGCCAAAATTCCATCTCCAATAAAAGGACTACCACACTGGTTGACTTCCAAAATCATGTATATGAATCAGTTTGACCAAACCAGGAATCTGTTTTCAGAGATTTAACAGAATACAACTCAAAGTAAAACTTGCTGTAGAGACGGCTCAGCAGTTAAGAGCACTTGTTCTTGAAAAGGATCTGGTTTTCATTCCCTGCATCCCCATGGTTGCTCATAACCATCTGTAATTCCATTTTCAGTGGTCCCAATGCCAACTTCTGACCACTGTGGGTACGTGAAATGCATATGGTATATATGCACATATACACATATAGGTAAATTATTCATTTACCTGTATGTGTATATGTTTATTATCTCAACAAAAGACACATAATTACTTGTAATCTCTTCTATCATTTATGGCATACCTATGTGAAGAACAATTGGCCTTAAGTAGGTAGTATTTGAACATATCCATATTGAAAATAGGATAAATGTTGGAAAGATTTTTATTCAAATCGCCATATAATTATAAAGAATATAGCACTAGTTGTATGAATACACAAATGATACCATAAATGAATGACTGACTGGATAAATGACCATCTCCACATTTTTCCATATCTCTCATATTTCCTAACTTTGCTCAAAGCTTCTCCTTTGAAAGTGACCACTTCTTAGTCAACTTTGGGTCAGTTCTGAAGTAGAAGAGTGAAGCCACACAGAACATCAGAGGCAAACGTTCAGGGCTGGACTGGTCCTTGACTCTGGCTTGTTCTCCTATATTGACTGGGTGTCTGCACAGAGAAGCTATTGCGTGTACACCTGTTCTGACAAAAAATAGAGTCAGAAAAAACACATTCCTTTTTCTTCCTAACAGCAGAGACAGGTATCTTTGTCCAGCCATCTTGTCTATGAGATCCAGCCTGAGGTAAATACAGCCATGAAATGAGCATCACAGAGAAAGTCACTGGGTGAACTGTAATTGAGGGATGTAGAACAGTTCTAGACTGAAGTAAGGGTCACTGAAATGGCTCAGAGGTTTAAAGACACTTGGATCTTAGCCTAACAACACAAGTTCCATTCCTGTCATCCATGTGATGGAAGGAGAAACATTTTGTTCTGATGTCCAGATGCTGCATGCTGAACTGTAGGCATATATCCTTGTGTGTGGATGTGTACACAAAGACACACACTAGAGCATGCACACTAATACACACACATAGACATACACACAAATACATGACAATATGAAACAATTATTCTTGATTTTTGTTTGTTTTCTAAGTGAAAGGAGAGGTAGAAGCAAGTAGACCAGAAGTTCCAGGTAATCTGTAGACTTCATAGTTGGAGTCAGCCTGCATGCATGTCTGTTTCAAAACATAAAATAAATAAGTGAACAGTCAAAAAAAGTGATGTGAGTAGGACACCAGTGTCAGTGGGATCCCTAAAAGAAGTAATTCGCTGAGCTATGATGAAATAAGACAGTCAGGGAAACAGATTTTGACCCACGGTCTGAGGTCTATGACTGGCTATAAAGCCTTCATGGAGAACAATCTCCCCTCCATATTTATAGACTTTTATTGGACAGAACTATAGAAAAATCAGTACAGATGGGGTACAGTCAAA
Organism: Mesocricetus auratus; assembly: GCF_017639785.1. Lineage (NCBI taxonomy): Eukaryota > Metazoa > Chordata > Mammalia > Rodentia > Cricetidae > Mesocricetus > Mesocricetus auratus. Next base: position 141,829,888 of record NW_024429266.1, on the reverse strand, counting down.
TAAAAAAGAGTTCTGTTTAACCCACTATGTAATCAAATTCATGGTTAAATGTGTCTGAGCACTGTGGCTTTGCTATGTTCAAGATTTCCCATTGGCCCTTGCTGATGATCTAGTTTACAGATGTCATGCCTCCCTGGACAGGCCTACTTTTCTGTGTGCCAGCCACACCCATTATCTCTTAATGGATATCTCCTGATTCTTCTTTGTCAAGTGCTCAGATTTTAGAAATACTCTTTGCAAGAGAATATGGAGGATGAATGAGCAGGAAAAGCTCATCTACCTTCTAATGTATAAAGTAATGAAACACACACACACACACATACACACATGCACATACACATGCACAAGCACACACACACACATACACACAGAGAAAGTGAGAGAGAGAGAATCACAGCTTCCACTGAAGGAGAATTTGCAAGGCTAATTGACTGATTAGAACTTTAAAGAGTGTTGAGTGTGGAGAGTTTGGAAGGTGGTAGGTTCAGAGTTCAACTCTCATAGAACATTTTTAGCCCCTATAATAGCCATTCATTGTCCTCCTCTGTATGTGACCTATCATATTTGTGACTATGAATTAAATCGTCTATAACATACAAACACTAAATCTGTGGGCAAACCACACCTGAGGCTAATTATAGGGGTCCCCTGTTTCTCTGAAGGCTATGTAATTGATATTTTCTCAATGTATTTGAAGTGTCTTGATTTACAACATTTTTTGCCTTTACTATAGAAATTTTATGAAACTGTTAAACACATCAGAACATAGAATTTGGGGAGATCCAACTCTTCGTTTTGGGGCCATAGCTGCTTGAGTGTGTGTGGTAGTCACATGTTTTCCAAATCCAGAGAAGGAATCAGCATAGGAAAGATTTGAGAGTGCTCTCCTGACTTTCTGTGGACTGGTATGTGTGGCTTCCAGGCCAGTGAGTCACACCAGCTACAGAAGACTCCACTTGTAGCACAATCAGGCAACATCAAATAGCATCCACTTCATCCTGACAGATACTGAGTTGTCTCTCTCCATCCGGATTGTTTCTGGAGAAAGGCAGCATGTTCTCCCTCTGCAAATGCAAATGCACATTCCCCTACAGAGGTCCCTGCTCAGATGATAAATAGAGGCCTTGAAGTGTTTCCTCCAGTGAATTACATATTAGAATTACACTTTCTATTTCTGGGATCTCCAGTTTCTCACCTATTGCCTCGTTCAACATTTGCAGCCTCTGGCTGCAGAACCTGATTAGGCAGCAAGACCAATTGGAGATCCAAAATGATACTTTATTGACTTTTCTTTAATATATGAGAAGTAGCCAGCAGAGAGACTTGCAGTCACACTTTCTCCTTGACTTTCGTTGGGGGCATATCTTGTTTTCTTTATTTCATAGGAACAAACTCGGGTTATCCCTGCTTCATTTCAATTACAATCATCTGAAATGCATGAGCTGTTTCTTGTTCTAAAGTTATAAATAAAGAAGCAACAGTGAGCCATAGGCCTGGTGTTTGTTGTCCTCTCACTCTCATGAAAACAGGTCACTGATCATCATAGAGGAGAGACAGGAGGGATCCAGAAAAGAAGAGAGTCATGGTATCATAAGTAAAGTCTCCTGGTTTACTCAGTCACATCATATTTAAACTAAGTCTCTGTACTTTGACATATACTTTTGAATGATTTACTAAAAGTTTCTGTAGGCTGAAATCCTTGCTATAACACAAACAGTGTCTTAACCTCTTTTCTTCATTTTCCTTTGCTTAAAAACTAAACAAAGTAAACCTAAAACCTTTTAGTCCATTTTACTTATTTTGTTAGGAGTGGGGTGATCACAGGCCATTGCATACATGGAGAAGGCAGAGGGACATAGGCGGGAGTTGATTCTCTCCTCCCACCATGCTCAGAGGCTTCCTTTATCTACTTAGCCATCTTGCCAGTCCAGCTTGACCCCTTTTTGCATCTTTCTTGTCTGAATTTGAACAACATTCTTTTCTTCTTACCAACACTTAGGATGTAGGTATAGGTTAAGGGAACATTTTTCTAATGTTAAATAAAAATAGGACCTACATCTGTCGTATGTTTGTGTATCTCCTAGAGAGCAGACATTTTCTACCTGTGAGGCATGTTTCATCAGACCTAGCCATGGTCATAAAAAATGTAAATAAAATATATTATTAATTTAAATAGCTTCTCATTTCCTGTTCCTCTCCCTACTATCCAGGACAAACATTTAAATAACTAAGAGGAAACCTAAATGGTCGGGGGCTATTAGAGGCAAGCTTATAGAATATTTATAATTAAGTTAATAATTAATTAAGGCAGCTTTTCACAAGTTTTAAAACCTATATGGATGTCATCCACTTATACTTGTCATTGTCTTATAACCATGCCAACAGTATACATTAGGAAATATATCTAAAAGAAGTGCTAGAGCTGGAGAGGTTGCTCAGTAGTTAAGAGCTCTGGCTTTCTTGTGGAAGACTGGAGCTCACTTCCCAGTACCCACATCAGGAGGCTTATAACCACATGTAACTTAAGATCTGACATCATCTTCTGGCCTGTACAGATGTCTGTACTCAGGGCACACAGACACACAGTACTTTAATTCCAGCACTCTGGAGGCAGAGGCAGGTGGATCTCTGTGAATTCAAGGCCAGCCTGGTCTACAGAGCGAGTTCCAGGGAAGCCTTCAAAGCTATAGAGAAACTCGTTCTCAAGACACCAATAAATAAATAAATAAATAAATAAATAAACAAATAAATAACATGTGAAGCAATAGTCATATGACGCTTCAGTATGAAAAGATAATTGGTATATAAGTGAGATAAATCATCTATGGATACTTTTAAACAGCTTACTTACAGATGTTACAGGATTGGTTAGTGGGAAGCATTTAAAAGAATTCTCTTGCACTTGATGTTTTTGAAATATAGTTTTAATTTCAAACATTTAATTTCTGTTATATGATGAAAAACAGGTTCCCTTTAAAATGTTTTGTTTTCTTTGTACAAATGCCAATTTCAGGTATCAGTAGGTTCCAAGCTCTGTGTGGCTTTTATATTTTGCCTTAGCTCTTTCTCCAACTGTGAGCAGGTGACTGGAGAGCAGGAAGAATCTTTGATTCCAGAAGGACCCCTAAGGCCCTTTCCTTTGTTTATGACTGGGTCTTTCCATTTGTGTCCTTTTGAAGAACAAGCCAGTGTCTGGAGACCCCCAGTGGCTGCTCTGCTGTGGAAGGACAACCCAGTAGGATGGCAATTGACTAGGATTTCATTTGTTCCATTTCTTTTTATCCTTTTATTTGTTTTTCAAGACAGGGTTTCTCTATATTGCTTTGGAGCCTGTCTTTGCACTCACTTTTTAGACCAGGCTGACATCGAACTCACAGAGATGCACCTGCCTCTGCCTCCCCAGTGTTGGGATTAAAGGCGTGTGCTACCCACGCCTGGCTCATTTGTTCTTTTTCTTGTGTGTGAGTGTGCTGTGCATGGAGGCGAGGGATGCATACTGGTTTGGTCATCAGTTGCTTCCATTGTTTTGAATGCAGGATATCTCACTGAATATGGTATTTAACACTTTTGGCAGAATTGCTGGCCAGGCAGCAAGTGCCAGAAATCCCTTTGTCTCTCTTACCTGTTTTGCAATGCTTGGATTTTCCCTGGATTTGTTATCAGAACACTGCCCATCATGTTTCAACCTTTATTGACTTAACCATCTCCCTAGCCCCTTGATTCAGATTTCTTTCTTCTTGCAAGGAATATACTTCCTCCATTCCTAGGCAATCCATCATATTACAGCCAATTTCTAGACTCCCTAGATGATTGTCATAAAGAAAGCATACTTTTACCTTCCCTTGACTTAAATAACAAACTACTAATGGTTCAGATGGAATTAAGGTTGATGTTAACCCAGAACACTTTCTGACTGATGAGGAAAATTCAATTTTTTAGCGCAGAGTTTAAAGTCCAGTGAAGGACTCACATCCTTGATAAGGTTCACAGCATATAATTTGCCTACAAAAAAATAGCATGTCAACTCTTGTAATATTATTTTGCAAAAACAAGCCTTGAAGACTTGTAGAACATATAAATATTGCATTTTATTTTAAAATATTGGTTTTTAGTTAATATGTTCTACTATAACTTCTTTTTGGTGTTTTTAGGTGTGTGTGTGTGTGTTGTGATGTATGAATATATGTGGTAGTATTTTATTAATCATATAACAAATAAAACTTTCCTGAAGATCAGAATTCAAAGCTAACCACAGCCAGAGAGGCCAGACAATGTCGGGTACAACTTTAATCCCAGCACTCAGGAAACTGAGGCAGATGGAGCTCTGTGAGTTCAATGCCACCCTGGGTTAAGTAAGAGTAATGATCAGTCTAAAAGAAAAACAGAGCCCACAACTTTGTCTCAGTATTTAGGATAAAATGCCTTTAATCCCAGCACTAGGCAGGTGGTGATAGGAGTGATATGGTTGGGAGGAGAGACTAATATAAGACAGGAGGAGACAGGAACTCATTGGAGTCTGAGGTCTAGTGGAGAGCTGCATAGTTTGGAGACACAATCTGAGGACAGGATCTCCCCTTCTGTGTGAGCATTGGCAGAGGTAAGAACTCTCTAATGCCTGGCTGCTTTGTTTTTTGGTCTTTAACTCCAATCTCTCTCTCTCAGTTTCATTATTAATACTAACTAGAATTTATGCTACACATATGCATATATGATTGCTGCCTATATGTGTGCATAATGAGGCAAAGTGTATGGTTGGGATGCGGACTTCCCCACCCCTGTCTACATTATTTTCTTGAGGCAGGGACTCACAGTGAATCTGAAGCTTGCTGGTTCAGTCTTCATGGATGCCAACAAGTTTCTAGGATATATCTGTTCCTTCCCTTTCCTAGTGATTAGGTCATTGCCACTTTATGATGTGACAATCTTTTACACTACATACTAGAGTTTCAGATTTAGGCACTTGTGTACACACAGTAAGTACTATTTCCCACTAATTGTCACAGCTCAGAACTTAAATAAATAATTTAAATCTCCATCTTTCTACTTCTAATGGAATAAGTAGAGAAATACTGAAATAGAAATATAGTAAACTTATGACTCCAATTTCAAATTTATGATCAGGTGATGTCAAACATGTTATCTGTTGCATGAAGCTATGTAAAGATCTAATAATGACTTGGATAATGACAATATAGATTCCTTAGCAATAGCTTTCCTTACGAATAGAACACACTATTAGAAGAAAATGGGGTATATTATTAATTAAATGAAACAACTCTTGAAATCACATTGAAAAGACTGGTGGTTGGGTGTGGTGGTGGATCCCTTTAATCCTAGCACTTGGGAAGCAGAGGCAGGCAGATCTCTAATGTTCAAGGGCACCCGGTTCTACATAGTAACTATGTAGATAGATGGTCTCAATATATAGTTCACGTCTTTAGGACAATATCTGAAACATGATACTTATAAAAGTCAGCACCTTCTAACACTGCTCAAGGACTGTTGTAGATAAAGTCAAATTCTAGTTTTTTAAATCCCCAGGCCAATTGTAAGAGACATAAATTTAGTTATAATAACAGATTATTACATCAATGTTCTCATTATGCAGCAGTAGATAAAGAAGGCCAGGAAATTTTATTAGTAGTGAGGTTTTAACGTGATTTAAAAAAAAAACCTTGAAAATAAGCAGTGCTTTCTTTGAAGGGAAAATACTAGAAAGGTGGCAAGGAGGTTCTTGGTGATGGTTGAAGAATGGCAGAAAAGATGCTAATGAGGCTGGGATAGAAGAAAAATAATAACTACTTCATGAGTCAGATGAATCCCATTAGGTTTTCTTTTTTCATTAGTGAATTATTGGCAAAGCCACATTGTGAATATCTTGAACAACATGAAACAATTTTGTTTATATGGGGAGTTTTGGATGGATATTGACATTTACTGCTTTTGGCTCTATTTCCATAAATTGAAGAAGAAAAGGGATGTTTGACATAAAATCGTAGCTTTACAAGGTATCATATGGAAAGTATTAGTGGAATGTTTACAAACAGTATTGGGAGAAGATATAGTGATACATAATTCATTTTGTCTGAAAGGAAAAACATCTCATCTAGTCTCCCACCTTGAAAAGTCCTTCAGTTTACAGAATACCTTCAAGATTAGAATCGTTCTTAACCTGATAGTAAGCCCTTTGGTCAATACTTAAGAAAGGTTACAGACACACCTAGTACATCCCTTGAGCTACATGACGTGGATATTCAGAATATTAAAGTTATGACTTCCCTTTAAACTAAACATAAAATAGAGAGATGCGTATTTCATAATGGTTGTTTTTTACTCTGGTCACATAATATAAACATTAACTACAAACACATGGTGTCTACAGCATTTTTAACAGAATGAAATTTGGAATCAATGGGAGGCAGTTCAGCATGGAAGTAACATTCAGGCACATGTTTTTGACTTGACATAGCACAAAAAGAAAGTCTCCATTACTGGACATTTCTTACATAAAGTAAAATTGTCTTAATTCTTTGGCTAGGAGCTTCTAGTGCAGGTATCCCAGACCTGAGTCACCATCACATGTTTAGATAGGATGATGTAGAAAAAGTTTTAGGTAGGTCATGAGTCTCTGGAATATCCAAGGCACACAAAATGAGTTGCAAGCAAGATGTTGTAGCCTTCTGAAAAAATAATGTAGGAAATAAGATCACAGTTTTCATAATAAATGTGACAGTTTGAGCAAGATAGCAGTGTTGCTTGGAGGCTGTAAGTATAGTTATAGATGAGGCCATTGACTCTTTGTATTGTTTGAGAATTTCATATATGCATATGAAATACTTGTACCACATCTTCCCCTCTCCTCTCCTTTCTAAACCCTTCCATGTGCTGCCCAATCTTACTCTTCCCAACTTTCTGTATGTTTTAATTAAAGCTCACGAGTTCACTTAGCATTATCATTATTTGCACTTGTATAAGACCAACATCTGGAACATGGACATCAGAGGTGGCATCCTTGAAGAAAATCAACACTCTATTTCCTTCAGTAGTCGTCAGCTGCCAGTAGCTCCTCAGCTAGGCATGGGATTTCATTGACCTCTCAATAGTCCATGTTGAGATTTTTGCTGACTTAATTTTGTGCTGGTATTACGCATATCATCGGAAGTGAGTTCATGTGAGAAACAGCCTTGTCATGTTTGGAAAACACTGTTTCTAAGTAGTTTTCCACTATTTCTGGTTTTTAGAATCTTTGTCGCCTCTCTTGTGATAATACCTAAGCTATAAGGAGAGGAGCCTGTGATATATGGAGAACATTGAATTCTAAAGCTAAGAAGCAGTTAAGGATAAAGTGTTCCATCAATAGCCCACAATGAATCTAACCATCCATGTATTGTACCAAGGTGATACTTTTTTCACATGACTTTATATAGCACTCTGGACATAGGGGTTTCAAAAACTATGCCACAAGCATAGTCATGATAAGTGACTGCATCTTTAGATTTACCAGCTTCAGTTACATGAAGAAAAGTTTACAACCCCTTTACTGAGAAAAAAGACCACATGGGAAGAAATTACTTAGTCATGGGAACTGAGTCCATGGCACCTAGCCTTCAAACGAACTGCCTTTTGAAGAGTATCATGAGTTTTATTGATAACATAGGAGATATTAGTAGGAAAAAACTTTCTTCCAATAAATTCACATGAAAATAATACTATTTTGTTGACTTTTGAGGCTTCTAATTTTTAAGAAGTCATACAGAAGTTACATAGTAAAGATCCATACAAGAATATCAATTTAAAATTAGTTAATAATAGTGTGTGTGGTGTGTATGCAAATGTTCATGGGGGTATTTGGATGCATGTGCATAGGTATATTTGAACACTTGTCCCCACACATGTTTAAGTCAGAGGTCACATCCTAGTGTCTTTCTCAATGCCACTCCTGATTATATTTTGAAAATGATTGAGGTACTGAATCTTGAGATAATAAAACTGAACTGTCTGGACTATGAGATCCAGGAGCTCACCTGTCTTTTCACTAGCCCATGCTTGGTTAACAAATACATGCTGCCAGGCCCAGCTTGTGTAAAGATGCCAGGGTTTGAAAACCAAGTCCTCCTGGTTATTTGGCAAGCACCTAAGCAAAGAAGCTCTATCCTCCAACTCTGCTACATTTTTAGTTACACAATCAAGATAGAAAGTGTGATGGCCTAATAATCAGATATATTGGGTTAGCAATGCCAAAACCACATTGATATATTTCACAAGAATTGTTAGACATGAAAGCTCAAAGGCTTGATCAACTCTTGAATTAATTTGGATTGAGGTTACCATTTTCCACATTCACATCCTTTTCTCTACTGAGTTTGAGACTTACAAATTTCGCATACAAATCCTGTCATGTAACAATTACTTCCACATTCAACCTATGTCCATCCTAAATAAATTAGTAATGTCTAGCATCCTGATTCACAAGTATGTGCTTTTGCTTATAAGGAAGATGCAGATAATAACATCAAAGTTCTGCCAAAAGAAAGAAAATGAGAGAGAGAAAGAAATGACAACAAGAAAAATAAAGGAAGAATGAAAAAGAAATATAGAAAAGCAAACAAAATATGAAAAGAAAAATCACAATTCTTTCCATGACTATAAGGAAGGAGGAAAACCAGTACTCACTATTGTTTGCACTGAATTTTGCAGGGAATATTAAAGCTATTGTACTACAAATTTTCCCAGGTGAGAATGAGATGTTGTATGTAAATCACCATGAAGGGAACAACATATTCAGATTCCATGTTTATAAAGGTGAGTGATAATTATGTTTATTGAGAAGGCAACAATAAACACTGTAGAATTTATATCATTGTTTCCCTAAAGGTATTGACACAAATTGGCAGATGCTGAAAATGCAGTCAGTTTATTGATGGTTAATGTAAATTGGATATTTTGTTCTTGAAGTTTAAGCTGATTTAACAGTTGGAGAAGTTATTTTTCCCTCTTTCAAACTCAGTCAAAGAGAAATTTGTTCTATTTATTTGAGAATGTATTATTTCAAATAACTCATGTCATTTATATTTCTTTATTGACTTATTGATTTATTTATGTGTGGAGATGTGAACACCACAGCACATGTGTCTAGCTCAGAGACCATTTGCTACTGTCATTTTCCACCTTCCACTGTGTGATTCCTGGTAACAAAATTCAGGTCATCAGGCAAGTCTAAAGTGCCTATACAGCCAACTATCTTACTAGCTCTGTATTTCTGTATTTTAAGTTATGATGAGAAAATTTATACTTCCACAATTACTGGAAGTTTACATAACTTACATAGAAATTTTAAAATCCTAACAAGCAGTGATATATACAAGTGCTTTATTTCACTGCCTAAGCACTTGATCCCTGAATAAATCATAAATATTTTCTCGCAGAACTATTTGGAGTATTTGTGGCATGTTGCTCGTAATCCTTTCAAATAATTCTTTACAAATCAGTTGGGTTTATGTCTACAAGATCCAAAGCTCTCCTCCTGTGCTGTTTATGACAGAGCTAATCTTTTCTCCTTGAATAATATCAATAGGTAGTTTTATCCTTAAGTAGTTCATAGAAAATCTTAGAGGAGGTCTCCTCTGAGCATAGATGTAAGGGACGTTTTATTTGTCCCCAGCTTCTAGTCCAATAAGCAATTATCTTGTCTTGTTCCGGGAATACAGTAAAAAGAAATGGAAACATGCCTCATCCTTCTCCTTCTTCACCTTCTTCTGTTTGTTCCTGCTTCCAGCATTCCAAATCTATGCTCTTTTGTCCCTCAAAACCTGAATGCAAAAACATTATAGCAGTGTTTTAACACATACATATTTCATAGTGCAAACACAATTGGGTTTCAAGAAGCCTGGAGTTCATCCCTTCTTTCCATTGCTCAGCAGCTCAGGAGTGAGAAAATGGAGGAAGCTCAGCTGGAAGGCAGGATTAAAAACAGGTGGGATATAGATGAAGAGCCTCTGAAGAGGCCCAAATGAAGAACAGAATATCAGAAAGGCTTGACCAATCCCACCCACTCCTTTGCTCTTGCAATACTTGCTGCTCTTCAACAGTTCTTAGTGCAGGTGTCATTTTGTCAACTAACAGCCCCACAATGTATCAGGAGACTCTAGATGAGGTCAGTGTTCAAAAGCTGCAGAAGCCAATAACCACCCCTTTAAGAGTTGAATACTGATCTTGACAAGTAAGCCAGTCTTGATTGCCTATTAAAGCAGCATATACAACCCTGGAAAAGTGATGCAGAGTTCCAGAATAAGTCAGGCATTACAAAGATTGAGTAAGAAAACATTTGTTTTCTTGGCTTTAGGGGTTCTCCACATCTCTTCTTTGGAATACGTTTCAGAGTCACCACTCTGAAAAAGAGAAGTCTGCTTTACTATATCAAGGATAACAATAGCCAGCATATAGGCTCTGAGAGGGGTTTCTTTTCTGTTCTTTCTTTCGTTTTTTTTGTGACATTTTGCCTATAACACTAGGACAAGTCTTACTAAACCTGAGAAAGTAGAAGGAATATTATCCTGACTTTATACACAAGAGAAATGAAGTTCAACAAGGTAGAGATATAGAAGGAAGAAATCTATTCCTGGGAATCATCATTGTGCAAACACATTAGCCAAGATCTAAATTACTATAATAACTTAAGGTGACTTTTATTTATATCCCTAAATATTAATACCCATAAGTGATTGTGCTTATTATAATCAAAACAATGTCATGAGAGTATTCTACATATTTTTAAAAATTTGTTCAGTAAAATCTGTTCTCAAAACTTGAAAAGCAGTTTACTGTTTTGAACAAATAAAAATTTTAAAGGAAATCCATATTTTCATAATATTTATGTATTATATACAAATACATTTATTATCCCAAGTTCCTTTTTAGATTATACTCTCTGAAATAAAATTGTATTATTTAGGGAAAATATTGGAGTGTGGGTATATTCAAATATAATGACTTTGTTTTCAATGTTTATACATATAATAGAAGAAAGTGCTTAAAGTATCCAGTAACAACTAGTGGAACATTCTGGAAAACATGGTGTTTTGAAGGAAATAATTACAGGATAGATTCAAGAAAATATCCTCCCTATAGTTACATTTGACTTGCATGCTGTGAGTTGTCCCATTCCTTATTTCTGTTTTGTGATGTCTGGACAAGATTAGATTTGTGATTAGAATAGTTCTAATGGTGTCCCCATCTTTTGAGCCATGATGGTTCTTTTTCTTGAGTTGTGACTGCCAACAAGACTGAATTTAGAATGCCCTCAGAGAGAGCTTCAGGCATGTCTGTGATGGTGTTTCCTATGACATTCGGGTGTTGCACTATCCCTTGGACTGGGGTCCAAGACTTAAACAAAAATCAGGAAAGCAAGTTAATCACCAGATTTCATATTTCACTGCTTGCTGACAGGACACAATGAGACCAACTGCATCATGCTGCTGTTACCACCTGTTCCCTAACTGTCTCTAATCTTAAACCATTGGCCACAATCCACCTTTCTTAACTCTAACTTGCTCTTGTAAGATGTTTTGTCAACAGCACTGTGAAGATTAGTGAGAACTAATCTTCTTGCTTTTCTGGTAAATTATTTATGGATCATCTCCACAACTTTGCTAACCCAGAAAATGTAAGATCGTCTCCTTTTATTTCCCTGCCTCCTTATACTAAAGAAAGTGTTGTTAGAGCAAGGCTCAATTTTTAATGGGAAATAGAAGCTTTAAACCTAACATTGCTTTTTAAGGTTATAAAGTTGGAGGTGATAAATTGAATATAGAAAGGAAATAACAGAAGCTCTTTAAAAATAGCCTACTCAGTAGATTGGATGGTCACAGCATGGTGAAATTCATTTGCAGTGCATGCATGCATCAGTGCATTAAAGGGTAAGAAGCAGCGACATGGATGAGTGGCCGATCTTTATCACCAGGTGTGACCAGAAGAGAATGGAGGGATATGCACTCACGGAAAAAACTGACTTGCCAACCAGTACAGAAGCATTTTAATTTTTTCACAGACGGCAATTAGGGCAGAAGAGAATCAATTCTGAGTGTGCAAAACACCTCCTGAATCACTGACAGCCTTTTAAATGTGTGTGGTCAGTGGGTGGTTTTCTTAGCCATCGTATTATCCAGTTCAGTAGAGTATAAATCACATGTTAGGGGACAGGGAGAGGGCTCAGTGCATAAATGCACTTGCTGTTGCAAGTGTGAATACACAAGTTTGAATGTCCAGTATTCAGGCAATAAAAGGTAGGAATGGCTAAACATGGTTCTGTATTAATTGCTGTGGATAGTAGAGACAAGAGGATTCCAGTGGCTTGCTGCCAGCTAGCTTAGCTCTAGGTTAAGTGAGACTGTTTCAAAGGAAAAAGGAGAGGGTAAATAAGCACCCCCAAACACACACACACACACACACACACACACACACACACACACACATTCAAAGAGACCTTACATATCTTTCTACTGTACTATCTATACAGACACAAACAAAACCAAAATAGTAAATACACATTAAACACATTAAAATAAGGTTTTAAATGTGTTTTATTCAGCTTTTTGTTTGTCCTTTATCTTAAAATGAGATTATTCCACATGTAATTCTTACACACAAATATATTAATGAAATACTGTAAACCTCAAGGCATTTTTGTTTACATACACTTCAGAGTTTTGAACATGTGTAATTATCCCTATGTCTTAACCATATTTATTTTGAAGTATTATAGTTTCAAGAGTGTATTCACAATATTTTATTCAGAAAAGGCCAATCTTTCTCAATACAGAATTAAACTTGCCATTAAAATTGATAATGAGGTGGTCTCTACACTATTCCTCCACGACCTACTCTCTGTTCCACTTCTCCCCCTCTCTATTTCCCAGGTACTCCCCCACCCCTTGCCGGCCCCATCTGTTCAGAGGATCTTGCCTCATTTCTCTTCTATTGGGTACCATGCATATCTTTTAGGTTCTTTCCTGTTTCCCAGATTCTCTGTCAGTGGAAGTGCAGACTGGCACTCTCCTGATCCATGTCTAAAATCCATATATGAGTGAGTACATACCATGTTTGCCTTTTTGCGACTGGGCTACCTCACTCAGGATGGTTTCTTCCAGTGCTATCCATTTACCTGCGAATTTCAAGATTCCATTTTTTTTTCTGCTGAGTAATGCTCCATTGTATAAATGTACCACATTTTCTCTATCCACTGTTCAGTTGAGGGGCATCTAGGTTGCTTCCAGGTTCTGGCTATTACAAATAATGCTGCTATGAACATAGTAGAGCAGATGCCCTTGTTGTATGAACTTGCCTCCTTTGGATATATGCCTAAGAGTGGAATTCCTGAGTCTTGTGGTAGATTGATTCCCATTTTCCTGAGGAATCTCCATACTGCTTTCCAAAGTGGCTGTAAGAGTTGGCACTCCCACCAGCAGTGGAGGATGTTCCCCTCTCTCCACATCCTCTCCAGCATAAATTGTCTCAGTTTTTTTTTTTATTTTAGCCATTCTGACAGGTGTAAGATGGTATCTCAGATTTGTTTTGATTTGGATTTCCCTGATGGCTAAGGATGTTGAGCACTTTTTTAAGTGTCACTTGGCCATTTTAGCCTCTTCTATTGAGAATTCTCTGTTTAGTTCTGTACCCACCTTTTAATTGGATCCTTTGGTGTTTTGGAGACTTGCTTCTTGAGTTCTTTGTAAATTTTGGAGATTAGCCCTCTGTCAGATGTGGGATCAGTGAATATCTTTTCCCATTCTGTGGACTGCCTTTCTGTCTTGTTGACTGTGACCACCTCGAATGACCATTCCTGATAGTGAACTTGATGTCTATAACCATCCTGGAGTCTTCATCCAGGGACTGATGGAAGCAGAGGCAAACACCCATAGTTAAATACTGAACAGAACCCAAGGAACCCAGCGACACAGAGAGAGGAGCGATGAGCAAATTGGCAAAGAATGGGCTGGCAAAACCAGCAGACACAGCTGTTCCGAACAGGGAAGAGCTCTTGGATCCCAGACTGACAGCTGGGAGACCAGCATGGGACCGATCCAATGAGGAGGCCTGGGCTACCTATGGGGTCCTGAGCAGTGGATCAGTGTTTATCCCTCGAATACTAACAGAATTCGTGTGTCCATAACACAAAGAGGTTTGCTCTCTCTGCCTGGACTCTTAGGGAAGTGCCTAGACCCTACCCTGAGTGAAATGATAGACTCTAGATATCCCCTATGTGGAAGGAATTGGCAATAGGGTGGGAGGATGGGAGGGATGGTGGGAGGGTGCAAGAGGAGGGGAGGGAGAGGGAACTGGGATTGACATGTAAAACAAGCTATTTAAAATTAAAATAAAAAAATTGATAATGAGATATTTTCTTAGATTGTTTTATTTAAAAATTTGAAAAGAAGACAAACTTGCAAAAGTACAAACACAAACGGGACTGCTTTGAAAGAGAAATGTCCCTCATAGCCTCTTGTGTTTTAACACATTGACCCCCATTTGATAGCTATATTTTGGAAGGCTGTGGAACCATTAGGGCAGAGGTTCTCAACTTGCTAATGCTGTGACCCTTTAATATAGTTCCTCATGTTATGGTATCTCCAATCATAAAATTATTTCATTGTTACTTCATAACCACAATTGTGAGACTGTTTTGCATCATAATATAAATATCAGATATATAAGATATCTGATATGTGATTCCCCAATGTGTCTCAACACATAGGTCAAGAACTACCACTTTAGGATATGGAATCTTCATAAAGGAAGTGAGTTCATGGGGGTGAACCTTGATGTCTTGTAGCCTAGACCCTCTTCCTATCTACTTTCTGTTTCCTGAGTGTGCATGAAATTTGATCATCTGTCTCATGCTCTTATTTCTATCTCTTCTCCGCTCTGATGGAGTCAGTTCCCTCCACTGTCCATCTAAAGAAACTACTCCCTCTATTAGTTGCTTTGTGATAGGCATTAAGAGGTCACAGCAATGAGAAAACCAAGTAACTCACACACACACTAGCCTCATTATTCTGCTCTCCATATTCACAGCACACTTCATGAAGTTTTGATCATATGAAAAATTCATAAACAATTATTGGTGCTGCACACTATTGATGAATGGGATAAAAAGAGTGTCATTTCAATTTTACTGAGAGATGGAGAAGCCAATATATTTAAATTTGAAAATACAAAGCAAACTGGGAAGAAACAAGAGGTGTCAGAATGGAGAATTTTTGAGTAACCAAGGAATGAAAGGTACAGAAATTAAGAAAATTGGCTAGTATTCAACAGAGAAATAAATGTTAGAATTCAAAACACAAATGTTCATCTATGTCAGAAACCACTTAAAGACATCGGGGGATTTCCCTTGAGTTTGGATCAATGTTTTATCCTTCCTCCTACACCACTGAGATACTCTTGATGATCCCAAAGAATATATAGAGATGAAAAGAATAGGATTTGTCTAGGCATTGGGTTCTCCCTGGTGATATTGAAAGAAAGTAAGAGGAACAGTGGAATGACTTGACAACTTACCTTCTCTGTATTTTCAGTGAAATGTGAGGTATTACAGTTATCAATAGAGGGATATTACAAAACAGGGTACCATTATTCTGATTGAAAGAAAATGTAGTGGAAAGTAACAAGTCATAAGTGGTGTGGCAACAGAAAGGGCTAAAGAATGAAGATATAATGTTAGAATAATCTATCTGTCTAAGTTATCTAAGACACAGAGACAGGAAGCACTTGTTCCAAGGAGCAAACTAGTGAAGCTTATTCTCCCATTCCTGCATTCCACCATAGCTTCTGATGTAAATTTCTGGTCTGCTTGGTTTCCCTAGAAAATGGGTTGTTACCTGTGAGCTGAAATGAACCCTCTATTTCCAAAGTTGATTTGATCATGGTATTTAACCCAGAAGGAAGAATCATAATCATAAGTAAGAAAGCAACAACTAAAGATATCGACCCTATCAAGTGTGTTCTTGCTCAGAAGAAAAGTATTTTTCTCTAGTAAAAGAATCATGGTCTACCTCAAAATGATTTACATACAAATATCTGAAAAGGATAACAGATGCCATCTTATTCCCATTCCCTTATGTGTCTGTATGTGTTCCTGTGATTCTCTCTGTCGGCGACATACATCTATGAATTAATGTTTTGCAAGGATTTACATTAAACCCTAGTTTTCTCTCTAGTTAATATCTTTCTGAACTTACTTCTTCCCTCTCCTCTGCATCTCTGTAGTATATCTAATTTTGTTGCTCGGGCCCAAGTCTGGAATTGATTGTCAATTCTTCTATTCCCAATATCTTAGTAGATGAAGACATGTTGAAGATGTGAAGGGCCAAATCTCCTTTACCTACTCTTCAGTGTTTGTTCCAATAAAAACCACTACACCACCTTAGGCCTAAAACATTTCATTTGTGTCCTGATCAGCCATTCTGTTGGGGACTTCTTCAACTCTGCAGTATTTTGTCACTGTAAAGCCAGAGTGAAATGTGTTTTCAGAAGTCAGATATAGGCTGTATCTTCTATTTCAAAATGTTTTACGGTTCCTCATGTCAAAGTGTGAAATCAATTCCCATGACATATTTCAGGTCTTCCCTAGCTCTGTCCTGAGCTCCCAGTCTTACTAGTTGCACTTGATCTGCACACATCCTGACAGTCTGCAGGACCTGCCTTTCTGTGAATCAGTCCCCTCAGTTTGCCACCTGAATAACTTCTTCATTTACACTACGTCCCTTTCCAGTTTTCATCATATCAGAAAGGATAGCAAAAAAAAAAGAAAGAAAAAAACAAAACATAAAACAGCAGCAGATCTTACTCTGTCCCTCTGTTTTCTATGGAGTTTTATAGCATATCATCTTACTAGCTCTATCTCATTACTGTTCTACTGCCTTCCACTTGGTCATACTTTTATAAAAGTGCACATTTAGTTTTATTCGCATGTCCATATGCTAGACCAGAAATTGGCACAATGTATTAAACAGTATGTTTGGCAAATGAGTAAATAGATAATTAAATAAATGAAAAGAAAAAGGCTTAATTATGAAGGTCATTTGTTTATATTTCAGTTCATTTTTCTAAGAAATCTATAGTTTAAGGAAGCCAATAACCAAAATTTATTGAAAAGTGTTATATTCGAATGTTGGTTCCTAATGTCACCACAAAAGTGACGTCTGCAACTTCTGGTGTCTTCCTTAAAAGATTCTGAATTTTAAAGCATGTTTACTTGTACAAATTATTTTTCCATAAAATTATGTTTAGATTTACTCATTTGTTCTACCATTAGTTTTACTTGACTGATTTTATGGAGGGTTTATCTCCAGAGTTGCTTTCTTGTTCAAATGGTGGTTAGATACTAGAACAGATGTCTACCAATTTGGCCAAGTAAGAATGATACACCCATGGAATATACTTAATATTTTTTTTGCTTAACCAGTAAAAAAAATACAACCAAAAAGAAAGAAAAAGAATGAAAGAAAGAAAGGAAAAGAACAAAAAGAAAGGAAAGGAAAGAAAAAGAAGGAAGAAAGCTGTTTTGTGATTTTTTTGCTTTTGTTTTCATTTTTAGTTGAATCTGAAAAGAATGCAGTTAAACAGCACTTAGAAGGAAGGAATGGCATGGTTTAGGAAACAACATGGGCTCTAGTCTATACAATATTTAAAAGTCACGTTTTCTAAACAAAATTGTTGCCACCAGGATTATTTAAAATGGACTCACTTAGGAAAGCACTGGATTTATATATATGCAGATGTTTATTATACACTAAATGCCAAGTAAAGTCTATAAAAATATCTTTATTGAAATCTACCCACAGTGAAAGGCATTTTCTATTGATAGCATAATTAGATCATAATTATGTAAGTAATAAATGCATAATTATTTTTTATTCTAATAATAATATTGTATACACAAGTCACAATAGGGCTATAAATAATATTGATAAATTATAACAGCATTTTCCTATGTGACGAATATGAATTTCTCTTAGAAGAGATAGTTGTAAAAACTAAAATGTTAAGAATTCTACTAGTAACCTACAAACCTTTCCTGTTTCTTTTATACTAGTAGATCATAATTACTCATACTCAGTGTGTTAACAACATTACTCTAAAAGCATCTAAAATTTATGACTAGACATTAGAATGGTCCCTTCTATTCATATACCTGTTTATTTTCAGCATGAATACAGATAATTATTACTGTACTACTAATCTGTCTTTTGTTTTGTCTCTCAAAAGTTAACTATTTCATTAAGAGAATTGAAAGCTCCAAATAACTAGCTTATGGAATAAAAGATAGATTCAAAAACTGCACTTATAATTTGCACATAATCCCAGGGTTCTTGAAGTTGTGTTATGGTGACTGAACATTAAGCATTAGACTGGGCTATGTAGCAAGTTAGATGTTATCCTGGGTTATTTTAGGAGACCTGCGTCTCTCTGCCCCATTTTATTTCCTAGGTAAGGATCCTAAAATGTGTAAGATAGAGAACACAGGCAAGAATACATGCAAGTATGGAGATAGGAAGACAATTTGAGGGACTTGGTTCTCTCCTCCACCATCTCTCTCCCAGGGATCAAACTTGAATCATCAGGATTAGTGGTGGCCACGTTTACAGAGCCATCTCACCAACAACAGGATCTTTCTGTTCTAGAGTTTAGTTCTTTGCATGATCTATTGCAGGGAGTAGGTTCTCCTATGACACAGTTTAACTTTTGCCCATTGATAAAGCCTCCAACTGGACAAGAATATTTTGTGATTGATTCCAATAAAGTTTATGAAATCACTTTTATTCTTTGAGTATGTTTTCTTTTAGTTTAAAAAAATCTCTGTGCTTATCATCTTTTCAATGATTTTATTGAGATTATTTATTGATTAGTTGTTTTTCACTTTAGATAATTTTTTGTTCATGTTTTCTTAGTTCCTTATGTTCTCTCCACTTTGTACGTTTTTAAAATGTGGATTTTAAGATTAGATATCACTGATCAATATTTTATTCCTGTTATTATACTATGTAGTTTTATTTTTGTAGACAGTTTTAACAGTCAAATTATAATTGAGGCTTACATTTGTGCATTAATTTCAGAAACAGCCTGTCTATGAAGTTCACATAGCTTGAATCACAATCTTCCTACCTCATTTTCCCATGTACTGAGTTTGGGAATATGCACAGCCATGCTGGGCAGTTTTAGGTTTTAAACTTGTTTCTGGAATTGGCAACTCTGATTATGATTTAATGAGTAGTGGCTTTTCTTTTTATATGCATTATCCATTTTAGTGTTATAAATTTCCTTCTTCCCAGTGATTTTTCTGTATTCCATAAAATGTCCATAAGGAAGAATCTTCACTTTTATTCATTTTAATATACTTCACGGCATTCTTTGATACTGACTTTTGGCCCACAACTGTTTAAAGGGTAATGCCATTTAATTTCCTATCATGGGGAAATTTTGTCTGTTATTAATGCAGGAATCTAATTTCTTTAGTTTTGTTATTGAGAGTTAAATTGCTTTCCTGTTGTAATAAATGTTTGACAAAAAATAGTTTGAAAGATGAAAGGTTTACTTTGGTGCTCAGTCCAGGTTAGAGTCCATCATGAGGGGGAATCTCTTGGTTGCAGTGAACAATGAAGAGCAGAGAGCCATGAATTCATGCTGGCATTTGGCTCACACTTACCACTTAATATAGTCTAGGGTTCCAGATACTGAGTGGTTCTTCTGACAATGAACCTGGATCATCCTCCATCAAGAGACACTGCCAAGAAAATTCCTCAGAGTTCCGCCTCTCAGGTGGGTACAGATTCTGTCAAGTTGACATTTCTACCCATCATGACACCTAAAGAAATGTCCCTTCATTTTTCCACAGTACAAATGAATCCTTAACTTTCCATGATGTGTTGAATGACACCATGGCAAGGGTGGTCCCTAATCCAGAGGACTATAAAAATCTCAGTGATTTCTGCACAGCCATCCGTCAAAGAAATGGGAATGAACTTGAGCACGTCAGGTAGGTGAACAAGCATAGCAAGCCCTTGGTCTTGATTGCTCTTTTGCTATAGCAGATCCTGCTCCCATACAACCCTATAACCACAGTTCTTTCCTCTACTTTCAATGACTTTACTTTAATGGTCATATTAAGGTAACATGTCACAGCCTCTGGATAATGCAATTTGGCTCTCCCATCACAGCTGTTCCTGGAGCTGGTGACAGTGGGGTGGGTTTATTTGTTTTTCTAATGGCGCTTGGATATAACAGTATTTTTCTATAAGCATGCTTTCTGTTGGCTTGTTTGATTTTTTTCTTTCTAGATTGTCCTTAGACTAGGGAAAGCTCATATTTTTTCTGCAAAGCTTGGCATTTCTGAGCTATTGACTTGTTTATGTTCAAACCTGAAATACATAGAGCAAAATACATAAACAATAAACAAAATAACGGAGAACTTTCCACAATATCATTTCTCAAGGCCCTCAGTCTTCAGTTATCTTGCCTTTTCTGTCTCTCAAACTTGTCTTATGCATGAATTTTAGATCTCTTTAGCAGAAAAAACCAGGGTAAATTATATTCATTCTATTATCTCAGGAGCTAAAAAACTCAGGTTTAGTTTCTGAGTTAAGAAGGAAGAGGATGAGAAGGGGAAAAAAGAAATGCTGATAGGGTACAGATACTAAAAACATTAAGTTATTCTAGTGCAAGTGAACTCAATACTTAACTGAAACTTGCAGATATCCCTTCATATTTTTCATTTCTATGGAAACCATCTAACTAGATATTAATTAGAATGAAATTTAAATAAAAACAAAATCTTAGACAGGACTGCTACACAGACATTGTGTGAAGAAAACAAAGACCAAAAACAAATCTTAATGTTCGATAAAGCATTTGGTCAAAAGGTGCAGGTTTTCTTAGCATCATAAGAAATAATTTAAGCAATATTATTAAATCATATTGATTTAATCATATATGATAGATTTTTAATCAATAATATTCTTTTTTGTTGTTGTTTTATAAGACAGGTTTTCTCTGTATTGTTTTGGAAGCTGTCGGTCCAGCCCGGCCTCAAACTCACAGAGATGCGCCTGACTCTGCCTCCCAAGTGCTGTGATTAAAGGCATGTGCCAACAATAATATCCTTGAACCATAAAGAAGTATAAAAGCTGGAAGTATGCATCATCCCTTTTAAGCTGGGCAGTAACTAATTTTCACATGAATCCAGCAATTTGATATGATAAACAGGTAGACTTTTGCTGTTTGTTTGTTTGTTTGCTTGGTTGGTTGGTTGGTTTGGTTTTTGAGACAGGGTTTCTCTGTATAGTTTTGGAACTTGTCCTGGAACTAACTCTTGTAGACCATGCTGGCCTCAAACTCACAAGATCCTCCCACTTCTGCCTCCTGGGTTCTGGGATTAAAGGCCTGTGCCACCACAACCCCGCAACAGGTGTCCCTTGTTTCATCTTAAGAGAGTAACTCACTATGCTCTTTGTGTTCACTGCTGTGGACATTTTTCTGTTATAATTTTAAACATCTAATTCTGGTCTTCCAACAGATTCTTCAGAAACTCCCTGGGACGCTCATTTGTGAATTCTTGCGTAAGGCTTCAAATTTGTCTGCATTCTTTATGTTTGAATGCTAAAAGGGGTAGATGTTAAGGAAGTCTTTGCTTAAATAAACTTCATTTTCTCTTTTTCTTTGTGTGAGTGTGTGTGTGTGTGTGTGTGTGTGCGTGTGCGCGTGCATAAGTGGCTCATCTGTAGCTGACATGTAAAGTGATTGCCTTCTTCTATCATCCCTTCATCTTACTAAATTTATGCAGTGTCTCTCACTGAACTTCAAGCTAATCTGGCTGTGAGCCAGCACTAGAACCAGCAACCCTCCTGTGTCCACAACAAAAAGCTGGGTTGTTGGGGTTTTGGCCACATCCTAATTTTAATGTGAGTTCTGGGCTTTGAATTCAGGTTCATGTTTGAGTAACATTCCCATGTGTTTCTTCATTCCCTTCTTCCTCTTCTTTCCCCTTACCTTTCAGCCTCTCTCTCTCTCTCTCTCTCTCTGTACATCTACAGTGCAATTCCTTTCCATAGTGCTCACAGAACACAGTGGCAGAGGCCCAAAATGAACCAGGATATCTGATGCTAGATAGCATCTTATAGATTTGATAAGGAAACAAAAATGCATTATCAATGATATGGTTACTTAAACAAGAACTGCATAATGAAACACTGGCTGGCATGCCAACTTAGATGGGGACCATTCTGTAATTTCCGTCTCCTAGAGGGATACACACATACACACATACACACACACACACAGACACACACACCTTTGTGCATATATGCATACATATATGAGTTTGTGAGTATGTGTGCATGTGTGTGTGACTCTGTGTGTGTGTGTGTGTGTGTGTGTGTGTGTGTGTGTGTGTGTGTGTGTGTGTGTGTGTGTGTGTGTGTGTGTAGAAGGCTGACTGTAAGTTTAGGAAGGTGAAAAACTTCCCGGAATTTATATAACTTTGATATTTCAACTTTATACCCATAAGACTTCTCAGGAAACTCCTTTGAAGAAATTGCCCAGAATAATACCTTGTTTCTTTTTGTGGTAAGAAAGACACTCATTGATGTAGCTGTAAAGAAACTGACTTCTGACTTTCCTGTTCTGTGCCTTGGTGCTTCTTCCAAAACAGGGTTCACTGTGTTTTTGGATAGTTCCCTAACAGTATAGTCACACAAGCACTTATCATTACTTATATTTTGACTTCAGCTGGTAATTAAAAATTTAGCCAATAATGACATTTAATTATTATCAGGGGCTTTGTTGAAACTCTGTACCCTTAGAATAAAACCTGATTAGGCTCTGAGGAGAAGCCTAATGCTTTTCAGACTTCAGGCTTCAACTGTTCCCAGAGGTTTTTTACATGCCATACTCTCCAAGAATCAGTTTAGACTTTCCATTAATGAAGATGTGCTAGTCCCACAGAGATGTGCATGTTACTATGCAAACACTAAAGATTGTGAATTGATAGCTTGTTCATCCTCTAGCATAGCAATGGCTCACCTACCTAAAGAAATAGTGCAGATTGAATAGCAGGTGTCATGGAGAAGCACTCACATTGAGATGAGGAGAAATTTGTGAGTACTGGAGAATACAGATAAATAAAATAGGTGCAAACTAGCTTCAGTTTTTTGGGAAATAATATTTCTGATTTTATTCATGCAGGAATTGCACAATATTAAGGAATATGGGTTCCTGTCTTGTTCAAAACCTAACCATTATTAATTTCTCTGGAAAACAAAACTCTGCATCTTAGAGATTTTACTTGTTTAAAAAAAGATTTTTGTTGTCCTATGTGTATGATTGTGTTGTGTCTGCGTGAAAAATCTGTGCCTCCTATACAAGCCTAGCTCATGGCAGCCAGATGTGGCTGTAGAATCATTTTGAACTGCAGTTCCAGGTGACTCTTAGCCTCTTCGTGGGTGCTGGGAACTAAACCCATACACTGTGCACATGCAACAAGCTCTCTTAAACCCTGTGTCATCTACCCTCTCAGAAATTCTTCTTTGAGAAAGGTGCCTTGAGAGGTCATCTTCGGCAGGAACATTCTCTACTAGCCTGACTAAATTGGACCTCTGCCAACCACAGTTTGAGATCTCTAGTAACCACAATGTGACTTATTCTTCATGCCCATCTTGGCGTTTGCTAAGTGGTAACTTTAAATTTTAGTTTCCTTTTGTACTTGTATCACTTATTCCTTAATAATGTCACATATTCTGTGGAAACAGATGTGTGCAGACAGTGTCATGTGATATATATTTTGGATCTGATAACTTTGGCTCTTGTCTAGACTACTAGATAGTGCTAAGTTCTGGGACACAGTTAATTGTATTTCAGCTCAATTAATAATAGTGGTTGAAGCACAAAAATGATTAAAAATTTCAAAAGAATATATATACTGTGTGTGTGTGTGTGTGTGTGCCTGTGAGTGTAATACATACCAAGGACAACAGATGTCCTATGATTTGATCTACAGGAAGTTGTGAGCCACTATGTGGGTTATGGGCACTGAACTATGCCCCTTAGTAAGAACAGCATGTGTTCTTAACTACAGAGCTATGTCTCCAGTACCCAATTTTTCTCTTAATGTTATTTTTACTTAGAAAATGATAATTTATCCACATCCTACTTATGCCATTTTTGTAGATCTAAATATGTCTTCTGTCAATCCATTCAGACACTGAAATTATTTTCTAAACTAGGATTATGAGGGATGGTTCTAAAAATTTAGAGAGGTGATTAAGCCCTATTTAATTCTGTTGAAAATACAAGTTACCAAGATATTTTGCATTCTTGAGACTCCACAATAACTGCACTTTATTTCCTCAGATGATCTAGAAATTAGACTGAAGTGGGGGAAACAATTTCACAAACATTATTTTACCCAATTGATATTACAGAGAAAATAAGATAGGTTTCCCTGGATAGATAGTATTAGCAGGAAAAGAATCAAGGTTTAAATATATTCAACATCTCCTATTTATACACAGGTAAAGAATATGGGCTTCATTGATCATAGATCTTGATTTCCTAATAAAATTCTCCATCTAATTCAATAATTATTAAAACAACTCACCCGTTTTTCATTTGTCATAAAGACAATAGTTATTACCAAACAATATGCTCTCCTCTTGCTTTGAGTATTCAGTTCATAAACAATCTCATCACTGAGGTCTCCATGAACCATATTATTTACCTCTAAATCATTGCCTTATCCTTCTGATATATTTTTGATATAGAATGTTCACATTAGCTCATGTGTTGAAGTTTTATGTACCAGATGGAGACCCTGCATTTGGAGATACTGAAAAATTAGGATATGGGTTTATGATAGAGGAAATAGTTCACTGATGAGGTCCACAGAAGGGAGATGTTGATATTGACCCCTTTCCTGTGTCTGCTTTTCAGGTGTCATGATATGATCAGTGGAGTGTTTTTCATTTCTTCTGCCTTTGTGACAGTGTATTCTTAGTTATCATGGTCAGGCGTTCATAAAAATTGCTGGTATAAACTGAACACTCTGAATGTGTGAGCCAAAATAAATATTTCTTCTTTTTATTTTGGTTATCATAGATATTTGTTACAGTGTTGTTATCCTGATTAGCCCACATTAAAGGAATGGGATTCCACATTATTCAGCTTCTAAATATTCTGCTTGCTTTCTATGTTTAAAACATTATTCTTATAAAATGTACAAATATCCATAGGCTACATTTTAAAACATATTATCTTGTCATTAGTTTTACCATGGAAAACCTCATTCATTCCCTTCACTGATGTTTCTGATGTGAAGATCACACACAGACATCCATTTAAACATACGTAAGAATTTAAATAGCCAGGAGGGATATTTTAAGTGGGATTTAAGCACACAATTTGTGTATGCATATTTTGTTTTCTTTTTTCTCATCTCTTCAGATTGGAGCATCTACAACTAGAGTTTATTGTTGCACACAAAATTGAATAATTACAGATTGCACATGCTCCCTCAATGTCAATCTCAGAATGTAAATTGGTTTCATATTAAAACGTATAGTAAGAAGTATGTATTCATGTAGTTCACTATCTAGGGAATAAGAAGGGAACTCTGCAGGAAAGATTCCTGAAGCCAACAAATACTTCATGTGCTCTGTTGTATTTAGAGATGTAACAGTGGCCCTCCAACTATCTTTTTAGAATTAGATAACTTTTCTACCATGAAGAACCCTTAAAACTGCTTATCTTCTCTTTCTATTTTAGTTACATGGGCATTCTTGTTGTGCTTTTGTGTAGAAAAATGGTAGTGACTAATTCAACAGTGTTAAAACAATTTTCAATGATTCTTCATGAGTATGGCAAATTAAGAGAGTGGTACATTTGCCATATTGCATTCAAAACTGATTTTCTGAAATAAGCCCCAAAATGAATATTTTTCCAAGCACATCCAGACACAATTTTGCAAGTAGGGCTCACTTGACCTTAGGCATGTTGAACTAACTAAAATCCTAAAATAGCACTTGCTTTTTTATTTGCATTGGCTTTTTTTCCAAGTTGGCATTTGTTTTCTGAATGTCTAAATTATGATTTCAGAAAAAGGTATTGTTCGGATTCCATGGAGTTGTAATTTGACATCATAAATTGTATATGCCAAATACCAGACAGAGAAAAAATTTCAGGCTGCATGTAATTTAATTTGCTTTAATTATCTGTACTAGCACCTGCCTGTGGCTACTGTGAATGCTGGATTGACAGCGTGACCATTTCTTCACTTCTATTGTAGAGTCATTTATCATTTGCAAAGGGAGTCTTTAGAAAATTATGCCAGAGAGGATATGGAGAATGGGAAACACATCTCCATTGCTGGTGGGAATGCAAACTTGTACAACCAAATAATTGATAAGGAAAATAAGTTACATATACGCAATGGAGTACTACTCAGTGGTAAAAAAAAATGACATTTTGAAATATGCAAATGGATTGAACTAGAATAAACTATCCTGAGTGAGGCAAGACAGACAAACATGGCATATACTCATTCATAAGTGGATATTAGACACAGAGCAAAGGATAACCAGCTTACAATCCACAACCCAACAGAAGCTAGGAAACAAGGAGGACCCTAAGAGAGGCATAAATGAATTCCCCCAACCCTTGAGAAGGGAAAGGGACTAGATCTTCTGAGCAATTTAGGAGCATTAGGGGAGGGGCACGGAGGGAGGAGAAACATGAGGGGAGAAGGGAATGGAGGTGTAGAACATGAAGGATCAGGAAGGTTTAGTTGGGTGAAAAACAGAGAGAGAGAACAAGTAAAATGATAACTTAATGGAGAGAGCCATTATCAGCTAAATGAGAACACTGGCACTAGGGAAATTCCCAGGAATCCACAAGGATGACCAAAACTGAGAATCTAAGCAATAGAGGAGAGGCTACCTTAAATGCCCTTCACCTATAATGAGATTGATGTCTACCTTAAATGCCAACATAGGGCCTTCATCCAGTAGCTGATGCAAACAGAAGCAGAGATTCACAGCTAAGCACTGAGTCAAACTCCTGGAATCCAGCCATAGGAAGGAGTGATGAGCCATGGGATCAAGACCATGCTGGGGAAACCCACAGCAATAGCTGACCTGAGCAAGTGGGAGCTCGGGACCCCAGAGTGACAGCTGGGAAATCAGCATACGACTGAACCAGGACCCCTGAATGTGGGGTGTCAGCTGGGGAGCTTGTACAGTCTATAGGGTCACTAACAGTGGAACCAGTATTTACCATAGGGAATGAAAGGACTTTTTGGAGCCCATTCCCTATGAAGGGCTATCTTGCTCAGCCTAGATAAAGAGGGTAGGGCCTCAGTCTTGCACCAAATGATGTGACAGAATTTGATGATCCCCCAGAGAAGGACTCACCTTCTCTGAGGAGTAGATAGGGGGTGGGATGGGGAGATGGTGCAGGGAATTGGAAGACAGGAAAAGAGAAAGGGAACTGGGACTTGTATGAAAAATAATATTGTTTTTAATTTTAATAAAAAATTAATAAAAAATATTTTCCATTTTGTATGTAGTGTTTCACAAATATTACTCCATCACTTGAAAGTGGCAGGAGCGGGATTGTGTAATTGAGGGCAGCCTGATATTCAAAGCAAGACACTGTCTCTAAAACACCAAACCTATGTAGACCTAAAAAACAAAATTTATACAGAAGAAATGAAGTTTCTTGTTGATTCAAGTAGGTAATGAGGTATTGGGGTGTTTAATATACTAGTATATACAATTGTAAGCTTTGTTTTCTTGTATGTTATTTCTTTGTACATTTGATTCCACTATCAGACTATAAGGAATAAATTCAGGTATAGTATTACATATGAACCATTATCCTCACCCAACAACAAACTTTTTTCTGTAAATTATACAGGGTAATTTGGATATACCCTAGTCTATGGGTGGAGTCAATACTTTCCTATATTCCCATTGCAATTCCAGAAAAGGAAGAATGAGACTACTTATTTAAAATATAATAATAAACACAATTAATTGGAAAATTATCAAAAGTTTGCTGCTCAAATATATTTGGAATTTATAAATTTTCTAAAGAATTCTATTTGCCCCATTTAAGAGTCAATGCATCTGTCATCTTAGAATGAGAGAAGCACAGTTATTTATAAAATGACCACATATTGGCCAGTCTTGTTTTCTCTTTGACATTGACTATAGGTATGAATGCATCAGAAGAAACACACTAAGATAAATTTAACAATTCCCTTTAAAAATATTAAGGGACGCCAGTGGATAATATTGAATATTTTGGTGTATTGGCTTTAGTCATTATTTATACCCTTGAAACAGGGCTGGCAGCAATTTCTTTTCACTGATACAATCAGACCTTCATTCCCTGCCATCATAAGAGTCCTATAAGGATGTAAAAGATAAATAAAACAATTTCTCAATTTGCATTCTTTATTTGTTAAAACTATAGTTTGGGCCAATGACATGGCCTGAATACTAAAATTTAATCCTTGCATAAAAGGAATAAAGGAGAAAACTAAATCCACAGAGATTCATCTGACCACCACAGGCATACCATTCTATATACAAACAACAATAATAAATAATAAAACAGAAAAATTAATATTTGAAATGAAAAGCCCATCTCTCCTATTAATCATATACATGTTTGCCTATTCAGGTGAGATCTATATTAGAATATTCCCTTTCAAATATTGTTATTTGATCATTTTTATTTTACCTTAGTCTTTACACAAATGCAAAAATCCATTACAAAATAATTAGAACAATACTAGTACTCAAAGATGAGAGATTATCTTTAAATTTTTAATAGAATAATATTATAGCAAAAGGAACAGAATTCAACATCAAAAATTTATTGTCAGATATAAATAGAACCCTTCAAAATAATTATTTTTCTAGGTGACGATAATTTGATGTTATAATAAGCCTCCTTTATAAGCAACCACAATCTATGGAGTTTGACTCAGTGCTTATCTATGAATATTTTAATATAGACAGAAGAGAGAGAATAAGAAAATAAAAGAGCGTGTCAAATATTGAGTGGACTGAATTCTGGTCCAAATCTATGTGTTCACATAAAACTATAAGTTGTTTCCATGAATGCTGATTAAAAGACACTGTTCTTTCCTTCCATATTGTTTCTATCATGAACCCCTCTTTGTTCTGTACCTCATGACATGGTTACTAGTCATAGGTCTTCATTTGCCAACTATTCAGAACTAATGACTAGAAATAAACAGGTTTTGTTTAATGTACTAAAACTCTAAATGAGATATACATTAGGTTATATAATAATATGAGACAATTACAGATTATCAAGTTGATGAATTTCAATGAAGACTCAGAATTAAAGAAAAAGTTATCAAGTTTGATTTGATATTCAATGGTGGACTCCCCCATAAAACAAAAATGCTAAGGATCTTTTCCAATACAGCTATGTATTTAAATACAAACCACAAACACTTTCTAATTAATGCACATGAGTATGATAATGGGCCTAAGGATGAGTCTGTAAACATAAAGGACTGAAAATTTAGAAGCAAGCCTGACACTCATTTTTACCATTTCAGACAACAGAAATGGTGCAAGTCTATTTTTCCTTCTTTTTTATATAATTATTTTAATACTATTTCAGAAATTGCATGTAACATATTTTGACCATATTCATCCAAACTTCTCCCATTAGCTTATTTCTCCCTCAACTTCTCCTAGATCCATCCTACTTCTGAAACTTTGTGT
The DNA here is from genome assembly GCF_017639785.1 of Mesocricetus auratus. Lineage (NCBI taxonomy): Eukaryota > Metazoa > Chordata > Mammalia > Rodentia > Cricetidae > Mesocricetus > Mesocricetus auratus. The sequence continues at coordinate 141,800,078 of NW_024429266.1, read as the reverse complement.
CCTTTAAATAATTAACAGCCCATGAACTACGATTTGTTATGTCCATATATGTCAGACACTACAATGTGGTTAACATCACAGGAGCCACATCTTTAAGGAAAAGCAACCCACTTCGCAAAAGAAGCTAAGTGTCCATAGTGGTGGATGGGGTTTCATGAATCCACACTAGAATGTTGACTGCATTTTATCTTTTGCTTGTGGCTACAGCTGGTGTGAATTCATCTAATCTATTGGAATGGGTTTTAGAAGCTAAAGGTCTGTATTTTTACTGCCCTGGAAGAACATAAATACATCTTACACTGTTAGTGGGTGACCGTTCAGGTAAAGGGGTTGTGTTATGCTTCTCTGGACCCTGCCTTTCCCCACCTAAAATACTCTGGTTATCTTGATTGTTATATGTATTTCTTTTTTAAAATGTCTATCCTCTTTCATTGCTCTCCCACTCCATCGTGCCCCCAACTCCTCATGTTCTCATCCCTAATCCCCTCCCCTTTACCACCATGAGTGCACCCAGTTTATGCAGAGGATCTCATCTATTTCCCCTTAGTCCTCCTTCTTACCTAACTTGTCTGGAGCTGTGAACTGTGGTCTGGTTATCCTTCGCATTAATCTAGCATCCACTTATGAGTGAGTAGATACTGTGTTTGTCTTTCTAGGTCAAGGTTGCCTCACTCAGGGTAATTTTTTTCTAGTTCCATCCATTTGCTCTCCATATAGAGAGCCATTAAAGGGCTGGGAAGAAAACTGATGCTAGGGAAATTCCCAGTAACCCACAGAAAGGACCCCAGCTAAGACACCTCCTAGCAGTAGCAGAGAGGATGCCTGAACTGGTCTTCCTCTGTAATCAGACTGGTTAAGTACCCTGTTATAGAACCTTCATGCAGTAGCCGATGGATGCAGATGCAGAGACCCAATTCCAAGCACCAGGCCTACCTCCTGGAGTCCAGTTGAAGAGAGGGAAGAAGGATTATGTGAGCAGGGGGGTAGGGCATTCAAGGTCATCATAAGGATACCCACAGAGACAGTTGAACCTAAAGTGTGGAAACTCATGTACTCTAGACTGACAGCTGGGGTGCATGCATGGGACGTGTGGGCGGCATTGAGTTTTGTTTCCTGCTCTGTTTATGGCACTCCTGGCTGTGGGACAAGGACTTATCCATGATGCATGGGCTGGATTTTTGAAGCCCATTCCGTATGGTGGAATTCCTTACTCAACCTTGATGTTGAGGGTATACTTGGTACTGCCTCAACTGAATGTGCCAGTCCTTGTTGACTTACTTTACCCTTTATGAGGATTGGATGGGGGTGGGTGGATTGGTGGAATGTGGGAGGAGGGGTAGGAGGGGAGGGAGAGGGAACTTTGGTTTGTATTTAAAATGAATAAAAATAAAGTAAATGTTTAAATTATATATATATATCCTCATTTAAAATGTTTTCATAAGTGTATTTATTTCTGTGTGTTATCTTACAGAGATCAGAAGAGGGTGTCTGATCCTTTGCAACTAGAATTACAGGTGGTTGTGATCCTCACAACATGTTTGCAGGGAACTGAACTCTGGACCTCTGCAAGAGCTGTGAGTGCTCATAACCAGTAAGCATTGTTTCAGCCCCGAACCATGGTTTTTGTAGACTAACTCTGCTTGGGAATTAGATGAAAGTCTGGCTTTCTCCATCCTTGGTAGATTGTTTCATATTCATATTTCATTGTTGTTGGTGTGTGAGCAGGTACAGTTCTGTGGGAAGAAGCAGTCACACTTTCAGTTTGGGTTACAGATATAATCTGCTGAATCTAGTCTAGGCATAGAAGTTCAGGGTTAATTCTCTCACTTCCACCTAGCCATCTTCTTTGTAGTTGTCTTTTAACACCAGTTGCTCAACTGTGTTCCTGAGGACAAAGGACGATGACTCAGCCATAGGTTCTAACCATATTTTATTCTTCACCAACAGGACATGAAAACTGGCAATAAACATTTATGAGAATATAAAATTCCCCGAAGGGAATTCTTATAAGCCTTATATAGGGTTTTGATCTGCATAAATCAATGCAATTGTTTTCAAAGTACACCTTCCTCTACAACTATCAACATCAAGTCATCCCACAGTGGCGTCTCATGAGCGGAGACACAGAAAGAGTTAAGTCTGTACAGTCTTACTCAAAAGAATGAAATAAAAGAACATTTCATCATAACCAGAGTATTATCATATAAATGTGCAGATTACAGCCAAGCTCTATGAAGGATGATGAATCAGGACTAGTCTAATGATTCTATAATCTGGCAAAATACCTCCTGCTGACATCCTTCATCTTATATCCCTGAGGGAATCTTGTTGGAATAATGACTAATAGATGTTAAGTTCTCTGTGTAAGTAAAAAGAAGTCAGTTATAATTTATCCCCAATTAGCCAAACAGCTTTAAGACCACAGCTTGGGCCAAACTCAACCATACATCTCCACAAACACATCTGCCTGCAGACTGTGGTAAGCGGCGTATCAACTGGGAAGGGGCAAGCAAGGAGGGGTGTATAATTACTCCAGTTTCTTTTAAACTTCCATGGGCTGTATGCTTTGTTGTGTTCTGAGACTGCAAAAAAATGAAGATCGTAATTGTTAGTGTATCTGAAATTGTAGGGAAGTGTCCTGTGGATATTTTAATGAACATTTTAGATTTTTAACAATATGCCAGCTCTGGTCTCACAATCTGGAAATGTACTTTGAAGAAGAAACTACCCTCAGCTTTTGAACCCATGAAGCCATTTGAACATAAATCACACAAAAAGCTGTGAAGGTAATATTATTTTAATAGAGCTAAGTATATACCATGGGAATAAAATAGTTCAGGCAAAGAACATCTGTGAAAGGTGGTGCTTAGATGTGCTCATCATTCTGCCTCTTTCATCAGACAGTTTAAACATCAGTTTCTATAGAAAGCTCTAAGCTGCTAACCTCAAGCCCATACTCATAGAAGGAGAATTATTTTGGAAAAAGAGCTCCATATAGCTCTTAAAGCTGCTATCCCAAATGTCTCCATGATAATGCATTTTCTCAGTAAATTGAAATATTATTCAAGTGTGTGTGTGTGTGTGTGTGTGTGTGTGTGTGTGTGTGTGGCATTTGCAAAAGTTAGGTAATTTGATATGAGTGAAAATTACCTTATTAGTCCTCTTTTTCTTGATTGGTAGTGGGTTTGGGCTACCAAGAAGCAAAGTCTATACACACATACTTATGCTTATGCATGCAATATGTAAACAATACCAACCTATTACATGTCCACATGCAATACCATTATCTTTTCCTATACAGATGTATGTACACATACATGTAAAAGTTGACAAGATGAACAAATGAAGCTCATATCAGGGAAGTAAAAATGTTGTGCCTATAACAATTGTAAAATTGCCTATTATTGAAAGTTAATTTTACACACACACACACACACACACACACACACATACATACATACATGCATATATTCCCTCTAAATTAGTTAATTTAGGGGAAGTTGAGATTGTTCAGTTGTCAACAACACTAGATATTTGTTCAGAGGACCCAGATTCAAATTCAGCACTCACGAGGTGAATAAAAAATGTCAGTAATTGTAATTCCAGGATATCCATCTCCCTCTCTTTCCTCACTGACGAAGAGGCATGCATATGGTTCATAAAATGTATATAAGCAAAAACATGGGGTTCAGAGACATGCATATAGGCAATATGCTCATGCAGATAAAAATTTTAATTGTGTCCACATAGGAAGATGAAGATATTTGCTTTTATATAAAGTGATAATAGGGTTAGAAAGAAGAATTGAGCCCAGATCTACTACACTGAAATAGAAAAGTCCAGTGAGTTCCAGAGATGTGTGAAATGAATATTGGAATTCTTTTAAATATTATTTATTACAAAGTTTTTCAAACATTTCAAACTGTAGAATAAATCACATAAAATTGAACTAAAACACTTGTCAGTAAATATCTGGGGGCTCATTACTGAAGTACCAGGAAAATAATTCCAGCAATGTTGTCATTTCAACTGTAAATTACGTATGTGTTGATCTTTTTCTTTTCTCTTTGTTTATTTATATACGTGTAGGCACATATGTAGTGGGGAACAATTTTTGAGAGTTTGTACTCTCCTGTTATCTGTGGGTCCTGGGTTTCCACCCCATGCCATTAGGCATGCTTGCAAACACCTTTACCTACTGAACCACATCCCTGAAACTTTTCATCCTTTTATACAAAATACATAATTTTTTCAGCTTAAACAAATGTGCCAAATGTTCATGATACCATCTAACATATAGCCTATGATCACATGCCAGATATTTTTAGAAACACTGTTCACTTTCTGTTTGAATTCAAGTCTTCTCTTTACAGTGTGTGTGTCTGTATATTTTGTCTTGTCACCGTGGAAACATTAACATCCTTGTCTCTGTACCACTGACTCCTTAGACATACCACATGAGTTGTTCTCTAGGAAATCCCAGTCTCTGAGTTCATTTCCTTTCTTTTCTAGTCCTCTAACAATGCTCTTTTGCTTTTTCACATCACTTGAGTAGAAGTCAAACCTAGCATTTTTCTCAGACTCAACTATTCAGATAGACAATATCACTGTGCTATGCACAGTAAAACTGAGTCCTTCATGGAAAATTAGAATAAGGGATAACTAATTACAGAACAGAGTCTTTCCTTTGGGACAAGTTGTCTTTTTACTTTAATTTCCATTTTATTCATATGAGTGTTTTCCTATGTGAATGATAGCCAAGGAGAGTACTTGTAGCTGTAGCTGGAATTACTGTTAGCTATGAGCTGACCAGTGTGATTGATGGGAATGAACCCTGATCATCTGCAAGGCAGCAATTAACTTTAACAGGATCTATTTTTCCAGCCTCATAGCTGTCTTTATTTAAAATCCTCTGGGAAATCCATTTCTGGAGAAAATTTTAAAGACATTAAGCAACAGGAGTTCAAGACAGACAGTGAACCAATACTTCAATTCTTGGAGAGAAAATAGTTGTGACATTTTGGTAAAAGTTAGGTATGTGCCCACTAGTAAGTTCTATGACTCTACTCAACAGTAGTGTTGAAAGTGACCTGGAATCATGATGGCACATAGCCCTAGAAGATGAATGCACCTGAAGCAGAGTGACTGAAGCACATCCTGTTCAGCTGGAAGACATTGATGATTTGGCATGGGGTAACCAGGGATCCCAAACAAAGCTATCCCTGCTATTTCCAAGAACAATGGGACTCGTTTACAAAGGAAAAATGGTAGGAGGCATGTGATTAAATATTAAAATTAAATTGCAAGGAAAACAGATCCAGAATTGAGTCTGTGACACACATACATAAGTGTGTGTGCATGTATGCTCTCTCTGTCTCTCTCTCTCTCTCTATATATATATATATATATCTCTAACACACACACACACACACACACACACACACACACACACACACACTCACTCACCTAAGATAGTTTTTGAAATCCAGGAAAGACATGATGACTTTGAAGAATGTGAAACTACTCCATCCTAGTTATACACAAAACAAATGAGTTTATTTCCTATGCATAAATGAATGAAAGGGAAGCAGAAGCCTAATGTTTTGAAATGAAATTCTTCTGATTGCTAATTTCTTTTAGGGTAGGACATCCGGTTTCTTTATGGAACCAAACTTTCAACAATCAAGGCACCATTCTGCCACAAGTTTAGAGATGTGATGAAAATTGGTTCAGAAATGTGTTACATCTCAGCTGGGGAGGGATCTCTACAAGAAAAATTCACACAAGCATTTTTGATAAGCCAGCCCATTCTTGCTTAAACTTTAACCACCTTTGCTAAGTACAGTGTTGTAAGAATAAGCCATCCTCAATCACTTCAGGGTATACAGACTAATTATATCTTTCTATATTAATTCCCAAGCATAATCCTCAAATAAACTAAGTACTACTAGTACAATGTATTAGTTGACTGTGGCTGCCCTAACAAGTAGTGGAAAGAGAGTGATTTTAAAGCTGAACATGTTGGTACAATTCCAGAAGCTAAAAGCCCAAATGGGACCTGGGCATTGACTGAGCTGGTTCCTTTTGATAGTGGAGAGGAAGACATTTCTGTGCTCCTCACAGCTTTCCAACATGTATAAATCTTCCTTGGACTACAGAAGCATGGTCAACAAGGCAAATTCACTGACATGATATCCTTGTGTGTGCTGTATTTACATCTTTCAGTCACTGAAATAACTGACCAACTTGCATTTGCCATGATCTAATTCCTGAACAAATTCACAGTTGAAGTAGCAGGGATTAAGTTTCCCTATGTGGATTATAGAAGGGCACATTTTTTAACCCAGTCATAGCAGTCCAATGATATTACCATGATAAGCTATTTGGGTTTATAAATATTGTAGTTATAGGAAACTTAGATATTGTGTATTTTTTTCCTGATTTGGATGTAGGGTTTGCTGTAGATTATGGAAGTTCATTAGATGTTGGGAACATCCCACCTCGGGGCACAACAACAAGACAGTAAGACCGACTGCTCTAACTGCTAATTCTTCTTTGTGTATAAGGTAAAGTAGGGCAAAACATCTACAGTGGAGACTGATGATTCCACATTCAAGGTGTTTCCATATTCCCACTAGAACTTGAAAAATAAATATATACAAGCTAACTGATATTATTGCATTTCTGCAATAAGAGTGAACAAAAGTAGCTTTCTCAATGATGGACACTTTATAATCATTGTTGTTAAATATGATTTTTTAACTTTTTGAGATTACAAAATAATTACATCATCACATTGCTTTCCCTCTCTGTAAGATAATTATTTTCATATCCATTTATATACATACATTGATATGAAACCCATCTCTCAATTTTATCATACTTTAACTCTCTAGTCATTTAATTTTATTTCCCTCAAAATAAATCTAGGTAGTTTATTAGTTACTCTTTTCATTGCTGTAAAAACATGCCTTACCAAAGCAACTTAATAGAAGAGAAGTTTATTTTATTTCATCAATTAAACAAAGATATAAAACATCATGGGAGGAAAGCCATAATGAAACAGCTGCTTCCATGGAGACCAAATTAGGAAACAGAGATAAGACAAGGAGTGATTTTACACAAACACTTTTAAGGACTGAACCAATTCTAGATCTTCTGATTTATCAAAATCAGCATTAATTTCAAATTCCTACATGAAATATTATAGTTTTATTGTTTGTGGTGTACTAACATACAAAAGAATTGAGAAATTGGCTGCCACAATGAAATATATCTGTAGAAAAGGACAGTGATTGGTTTCACTTAAGTTGAATTGATAGAAACTAAGGTAGCTGAAACTTTTGGAAGGAATTTGAGCAACAGAGATGATTTATCAATGTAAATCTGTGTATATGATTATATTAATCCCATGGGAAAATGGTCATGATTGGTAGTGACAACAGCAGACAAGGTCAACAATCTAAACATATATTTTCTTAAAATTCATATGTATCTGTGTGTGTGTGTGTGTGTGTGTGTGTTATTTTGTCTGTGGGAAATTACCTATGGTATGTCTTTGAAGCAGCCCTTAGAAGACAGAAGAGGGTTCAGAACCCCTGGAACTGAGGTTATAGGCAATTGTAAACCACTGTGTAGGTATGGAGAACTGAACCACTATCTTTTGAAAGAGTAGCAAGTACTCTTAACCACTGAGCAATTTCTCTAAATGCATCTTGAGTACTGGCAAATACACTTCTCACCTCATTCTTCAGTTAGCTATATTTCCCTCACAATACCTACTTCTCCTAACTATTCTTTCTATTTGGAATAGAAATACTATTTTTGTGGACTTCAGAAATAGAAATGTAAACACACACTCATTGCTCAGAATTATGCTCACCAGAGTAAACACTCATTAAATATTATGTATCATTGTATCTTTGTTTGTAGGACAAACATTTTGATAATCAAATCACCCATTCTCTAAATAAGTAACCCATCAATCGATTATGATCTCAAATGCCCTAAAACAATACTTACTTTTAGTTCTGTTTATTGATATCAAGATAACAAACAATAGACAGGTCTAAACATTGGAGAAATGATTCATATCCATGGGTCCCTTTTTTCCTACAGGATACCTGGTCACATCTGCAGCCAGTTTCAATTATGAAAGTAAAATAGAGATACTCGGGTTAGACAGGAAAAACCCAGATATTCTGCTGTAATATACTGTGAATAGAAAATTTTCCCTCTATCTACAAACTATATGATACAAATTATTAGAGATGTTTATAATCAGAAATTTAGAAGTTACAGCTGTGAGAGTAGTAGAGACCATATTAGAAAAAGATGCCACATCCAAACAATGAAGACTCCAGTGCTCAGCTACCAGCTGAACATCCATACTGCCTTCTCTTGGTGAATAATGCAAAGAGCAGCTGGGAGGAATGTGAGAGTCAGAAGACAAAGGAAATGCCTGGGAAAGTCTATCCTCTGACCACAACATACCAAGTCATGATTGCACTGCAGTACAGGCTGTCAACAAAGCCTATGCAAGACTGAACCTGTCCATTGTCAATCATCATTTAAGGAGGGCCTCATATAGCCCTACTGATTGATCCCTACTGAACTATGAGCTATTAATGGATTCCAAGAGGAACAGACATAGTCTTCAACTGTATATCCACTAATGGAGCCACACATTCTAATCATAGTAAAAAATCATGGAAACAAAGACAGCCCTGGTTAAACTCAGTGTCTCACAAAACAGAGCAAAAGGTTGTGAGTGTTGGCAAGAGATTTCTGTGGGTTGGTAATAGCAATGGAAGGTAAAAAGGAAGGGATGTCAATGATCAGAATGTAGTATAACCATGTAACATTGTCCAGAAAACAAAAAAGGAAATAAAATACCCACATGGGTGAATGAGAAAGAAGGCATGCCTTCCTTGAAGATGTAGTTCTTCTTGTGAAATGAATTAAGAACCCCTATCTGGAATGCATGAGTTTGACTTTCAAAAGAAAGCTTCAAGGATCAGCATAAATCCATCATCTTTACACCTACTCTATCACAAAGCAGTGGAAACCAAAATGAATGAAATTCCCCAGTGGATTATTTGCCATGTGTGCAGGTCTACTCATAAAATTAATACACGTGATGCCATAGCTTGAAATGACTTCCCAGACTTTTTCCAGGGGATAGATAATATAACACATTTTAAAAGGTCTCTAGATAGCTATAAAGGCAGTTTTTGTGTAAAGCTGTCATCTGCCTGCATTAACAGTTTACATAAAGACTAAATTGATTAGAAATTTTACATCTGAGCACCTGGATAGGGTCCTTTTTTAATGTCTGCTTTCCACTCTATCACCTTGTCAATTAAGAAACTAAGAATAGTGGGTAGTTTCCAAAGCAGTAATGGAATCAGTGCATAGCCGGTCAAATACTTCCAGTCTGCTACTGGTTTAAAATAGATATTTGTTTCCAATAGTTTAAATATTTTCATCTCCCTGTTTCCTTGGAAGCTTTCCAAAAATGTGTAACATTGAAGAAATGTATTTTATGTTATCTGTTTTAGAGACATGGTAAATCATCTTTGGCCACAAGAGATTTAGTGAATAATTTAAAGCTAAAACAAAACAAAGATTGTAAAGCAATACCAACAAACACACACAACTTCAAAAAAAGTAGTGTTAAAAGGACCAGAGTGTCTATCTCAGGTGGGAGAGTGCTTACTTAACACTCTTAAAGCCCTGGGCTCCATTCCTAGTAGTCGACAAGCTGGAAATGGTGACACACGTCTGAAGAAGGAGGATCAGGTATTCAAGATGACTCTTGACTACATAGTGATTTTGAAGCCAGTCTTATCTCTGTTTGATCCTGAATAAAATACCCAACCTCAGCACCAAGCTAAACAGTTACACATAGAGAAAACTGATTATAGTCCCATAGCTAAGGAGTGAGAGACAAGTAGATCCCTGAGGCTAACTGGCGAGGAAAACAAGACTCTGGCCAGTTCCAGGTCACACACATGTAACAAAATCCAGGGTGTTTGGATTCTAAAGAAATGCTACCCTTAGCCTGGTGGCAGTGGTGTATGCCTCTAATTTGAGTACTTGGGAGGCAGAGCTCAGTCTGGTTTACACAGTTAGGTCCAGGACAACCAGTGAATCCCAGGTCTATACAGTGAGTTCCATACATACACAGAGAATCCCTGTCTCACAATCCCAAACAAACAAACAAATAAAAATTCTATCCTGGATTGATATGTGACTTTCACATTTGTGTTCTTTCACATGTACATTTACATCACACACACACACACACACACACCTTAAAAGTGACCATGACAGCCAAGATTCTCAAAAAGCAGTCAGACAATTCCCTACTGTCTTTTATCTGATTAGGAGGAATATGCAGTATCAAGGGATGTTTGAAAGGACTGCGCCGTCACTATCTACATAACACAGTTGTTTCTCTGGCTTTTATAAGGCTCACTTCCACTGCTCTAGGCTAGGAAAATACATGTATATAAATATCCTTGTGAAAGGTTCTATTAATTTTCTGATTAATTATTTTCTTACAACACCAAGGATGCTGACATAGTGATTCAAAACAAATGTGAATAATGCCTTTGGTGTAAAGTTAAGCTTCATTGATTTCTTTGGGGGCACATACAATAGAATATCTTTCCATTTGAATTCATGAATATAATATGTTGTAGTTCCTATTCAATAATTTTTGAAAAGCAACTACTGATCCTTGGATAGATCTATGAACAAACAAACAAAAATGTTTTCCGATGAAGAGAAATGACACATGTATCTACATAGACCAAATAAAGGCAGAGAAATGCTGAGAATCGGTCATAGTGACTAGAAGGTCATTGCTTAAACAAACAAAAAACAAATATGAAAAGACCCAGGAAAAAGCAAATATTTCACTAAAGTAGAATGTAGACTTGGCAGAAAATCTGTGCAACAGGAAATGGTAAACATCTTTATAGGTGTATGACAAGCCTGCTCCTGGCAACTTTGTTTCTAATTGCTATGAATATTTAGTGCAAATGAGATGCACATATTTTAAAGTGTAACATACCTACGCAAATTTTCTAATTTAGAAGGATTACTCACTGGTAATGGTGGAAGGCAAGAGAAAGTCAACAGAGGAAGGTACAGGATGTAACCTAGTGTTCACCAGTATTTAAAAATCAATACATAGCATCAAGAGCTAATGATAACAAACTTGTGTAAAAAAAATAACAGAAAGAAATTTGTAGGTAGAAGACGCTCTAGTTCAGAATTATGCCCTTAAAATTTGCTTTGTGCATTCTGCAGATTTATTTGAGGTCTGGAATGATTGCTTACAGCTGGCAGCTTGCTAGTCTCCTAGTGATTCCTATAATTATCTCTATTGAGTTAGTGTATTGATCTGTAGCTGCTAGCCATTTCAAAATTCCCCCTTTATCCTGCAAGAGGTAATGGAATTAATGAATATCTTTGCCAAACATCACAAGAACATTAAGCACACAATTAGGTCAGAATATGAAACTGGTAGAAGGGGTATAAGAACCAACTAAATTTAAATTTTACCTAAAATAAACTGAAACAAGATGTTCCCACTTAATTTGATTGTCAAATAAATGCATGGTATGAAAACAATACCCAAGAAATTGAGATATTTGACTAGAGAATCTTCAAACCTCCTGCACTGGTATATTGGGTAGACATTCTAGCTGGAAGGAGTATGTTTTAGGAATGTATTCTTTTTCTTTTCTTTTTCTTTCTTTTTTTCCAGACAGGATTTATCTGTGGCTTTGGAAACTATCTGGAACAAGCTCTTGTAGACCAGGCTGGTCTCATACTCATAGGAATCCACCTGGCTCTGCCTCCTGAGTGCTGGGATTAAAGGCGTGTGCCACCGCTGCCTGGCCCTAGGAATGTATTTTATGAGTTAAAAATAGTTTGTGGCTGATGTAAAGAAAGGTTTTGCCTTGGAATTGGTGTGACTGCAGTGAAGTCTGTTTTTCGATGGTGTCCTTTTCTGAAGCATGAGGAGAAGATTGCACTCATCACATAAAGTCATTTAGAGGCGTCCATTCTGAGCCTATGGGAATGAATGTTGTTAGTAAAGGACAGTATTGACCGTGTAACTTCCTACCTATAATGGTGAGGGAAAATGTACATTATTTAAAAGAACAAATGCATGAATTGGGATGATATTTAACTGCTAATGCTAAAATACTTTTACACTATTGTCCAATCTTGCTTTGTACATAGTCAAAGTTAGCAATATAATATATATCACAATCATATCAAGCAAGAGGGTGAAAACAAACATTTCTCACCAAACTCGTGGAGCAATCCCAATTAAAATCAGTGGCAAAAATGAACAAGTGACAACAACAACAATGAAAACAAGCAAACAAAAAGACAAAAAATTAGAAAGATGCCTTCTTAGGATGAAGAGTTTAAATGTAAGACAGAAGGAAATGAAAATAACTAAAACTCAATATTCTCTAATGGATGGCTAGACACCCTTGGGAATATTCGTGGCAGAATGGATTCACCCATTGACTAAAGAAATTGCAATTGCTCTGGGATACCTTCCAGAAGTTGATATGGAAAAATTACATTGCTAAAGACAGCACACATACTTGAGTCATGGGACATAGAGAAATCAAATCAGTACTGATGTGGAAGTTACACTGACCTTAGCAAGACATCATAGTGTTGAAACATTCTTTGAATTCTGCTTGGAGAAACATGTCATTAACAGTGTACCCTGCTTTGCCCCCTTTTGAGCTACAATGATGACTAGACTTACACGATACACATACTGGTGCAACAGTGGCCCAGATGCTATGAGAATAACCAATCATTTATTAATTGAATTTAAATCCTACTCCAAAAGATATAACCCAGGCCTGATCTTGTTAACTAGACCACAACACCAGTGGCTATCTAGGTCCTAGGACACATGCTAGAATCTAATATTAATAATCTGTTAAATGGGCATGACAACAAGTTGCCTCCTATGTTCTAATCTTCATACCCATAAATTAGTGCATCACAAAACACTGATCAAAAAGCTTCTTAAAATAGTAAAGGTGATTAATACCGAGACCCACAACTGGCCAATGTGCAGGGAATAAGTGTGCATGTAGTTCTTAGCTCTAAATGGGACATCTATACATAATGCTTTCTCCCGTCAACACTCAATGGTCATTGTCAAAAAGATGACAGACAGATTTTAAGAGAAAAAGGAAGTAGATGTCTGCAACAGAACAGTGTTTACTGGACATAATAGCATGAGCTCACAGAGGCTGGGATTGTATGCAAAAATATCAGACTAGATCAAGCTGTTTAAAATCTGAGCAATGATGGAGGAGAAGATAATGAAGCCACATCCATATTGAAAGATTTATTGGTAAAGATGACTACTGGGGGAGGGACATTTTTATCCAGGAATAAAGCCATTAAAACTCTAGCCCAGCTTCAATAAATGGTTCTATACCCTTGCAGGCACAGGCAGTACTAAATGGACCGGTGGTCAAGAAAGAGAGAGAGACAGAAAAGTCATATGAAGCTGAAGTTGTCAGAAAATACGATGGGGTTAGAGCTAAGAAAGGAATTGGATAGTTGGAGGGGAGGGAATGGTAGTAGATGAGATAAAAGCACATATACATATGTGAGTATTAATGTGTGTAAAATTTAAAAGGAGTACATAGTTTGGAGAGCAACATGATGGTGGACTGTGTCAGAATTGGTAGTAGAGGGTATATTTCATCAGAACATATTATAAACATGCACAGAAAAATAATGGGTACTATTGTGTTTCATTTTGCATGTTATCATAGTCATTTAGTTAATAATAGAAAGGAAAAATTGTGCAAGGAAATAAAATAAGTATATTTAAATAGCTGCTTAGATATAAATGTCTTCAATCACCAATTTTTTATTGTTTGGCAGCTTACCCCCCAAAGTGCATACATTACTAAAACTTCTGCTTTTACTGAACTCATTTATAACTACAGAAACTATCTGTGTATTTAAGGGAATCGTAGGTTACAGACAAAGAAAGTTTACTGCTGGCTTAACACTGTTTTTAAAAGCAGAAACCATAAGAATACAATTTCTTTCCTTTGAGTAATTGCTGTTTTTAAAAGTGAAACAGGCATCCAGTGAGTGGAAAAATTGTAAAATCGGTGACTGGAAAAAAATTGATTTGGGCCAATTTATCATCTCAACAAATTTGTTTTTGACTTACTCATTTGGAACTGTGCTTTACAAAAAAATCCATTCATAATCAGATCTCCTGATTCTCACAGTTCTGGGATTCAGCAGCTGCACTGTCCTCACTTCAGTGGCAAGGCTGCTGGAAAAACAGGCTCTGGGATAGTTGCCTCCAGCTCTCCCTAATCAGAACATACAGATGAGATGCTGGCTCAGTGCTTCTGGTGTTTCCACATTAAACAGGAACTGTCCACCACAGGGTTAGCCCTGCCCTCTGCACTGTCTGGTGGCTTCATCACTTCTATTCCGGTAAACCCGTGAAGGAGCATCTTAAAAGGACCACACATCTGAACTGCTGCTCTTACTTGCAACCAATTCTGAGGCACTTGGGAATCACGTAAAACATCTTTTCAAACTGGGCTTTCACTTTTTTTCCAGGAATGTGTAAAGGATCCAAAGAACAACCAATTGTATATGAAAAGATAATGCCATTTAAAGTCAAGGGTACCAGCCAGAGAGATTGAGGACTTGTTATTGTATTGACTAAATTAGCTTCAGAAATTTAGAAGGCTGGGGATAGAGGTTACCAACAGACTGCTGGTTTAGCAAGAGCTTCCAGAATAAGGAAGAGTGAGACAGACGGACAGAGATAAAGAGAGACAAAGGGAAGTAAGAAATAAAAAGAAAAGGAGGGAAGAAAAAAATAACTTGTCAAGCAAACTTGCATTTTCTTCTATACTTTACACACACTATTAAGCTTTCACATACTGAAAAAAACCTGATGACAATGATATCACCATTATCTGAGGTCAAGGAACATATCAAGAATAAGATCAATCTCAATCCAAAATCAAGCTGGACAACATGGAGCAGTCTTGAGCAGAAAACTGAGTAAATAACAATTCAAGACTCAATATCAGTGGAAAGGAATCAAATGAAAGTGATTGGAAAATAAGATTAAAAAAAGGAAAATACCAAGGAAGACACATAAAGCTAATTCACTAAAATAATATTTAAAATATAAGATTACTATGCCATAAGTCAATTGTTCTATAATTATTCAATGTTTCCGATCTTCAGGATGTCAGGGATTGCACAGATTCAAACCTCTCTTCTTAAGAGGCTATCTAATTTTATTTGTCATTTCTCAGTTACATAAAGGCAAACCTATGTGCAAATTTGAAAGACCGTGATTGCTTCCACAGAAGTCTCAGGCATGCCGAGTGTAGTTCATAGGACATACGGAAAAGTAAACTAGTACTGTTGCCAAATTAATGCCAGCACCTGTACCCTTATATGAAGATCCATTCTTGCAGACTCATATATATGCCTGGCATACTCTGCAATACCAACATGCTTGTCCCAGAAATGCTTCAGAAAGTAATTCAGAAAAATGCTCATGCTCTTTTGCTCCCTATAAACTAAAGAAAATTATTTTGTGGAGTATATATCTATAAATATTAGTTATATATAAATAATTGTAATACTGTGACAATGCACATTTAGGGAATTGTTCAGTGATTGACATGATTGTTGGATGATCATGAGGTTTTATAGTTCAAATCCCTAGAGCCTTCATGATATCTGACATGGAAGTATGCACCTATAATCATACATATTCAGGGGATAATGGGAGACAGAGTCAGGAATATTCCTGAAGCTCAAGAGACAGATAGCCTGGTAAACACAGGGGTAGAATACAGGAGACCCCTATCTTTTTCTTCCTATTGTAAATTTTAGTTTATTTTTAAACTTCATTTTGCAATCACATTTCTCCTTTGCACTACTCCTCCCATTCTCCTACCTCTCCCCTAGCCCAGCCACTCATCCACTCCTCCCACAGGGTAATGGCTCCCATGGGGTGTCTATGTAGCCTGGTTGACTAAGTTGATGCAGGACCAAACCCCTCCCCCCTGCATTAAGGCTGAGCATGGCATCTCACCCTAGGGAATGTGCTTGAACAAGTTAGCTCATGCACCAGGCATAGATCCTGGTGCTACTGCCAGGGGCCCCTGAAATACACCAGCTACACAATTGCCTCACACATGAAGAAGTCCTAATTTGGTCCTTTGGAGGCTCCATGATTGTTGGTCTAGAGTTCTTGACTTCCCAAGAGTTTGGTCAAACTTAGGAGACTGTATCTTAAACACAGTAGCAGGCACCAAGGTGTCACACATGTGTGAGAGCACACACACAGGAATAGATACAGAGAGAGACAGAAAGATTGAGAGAGGGAGAAAGAGAGAGAGGCATGCACACACACATACATACACAAACACACAATTCATCATACACACATACATATAAAAAGTGGACACAGAAATTTTAACAAACCTTCTAACATTATAATGCACAGTTTCCACTAAAAACACTCATGAACAATGGTGAAAATGTTTTGAAACTTGGAGCTAGATAAGCAATTTAATTGGATTATCATTACCCATGAGGAGGCCATTAATTAAAGGCATGAATACTCAAAGTCAGATAACATACAATTTATTCATTAAATGCTAGTACATTGTTAAGGTGCATTTTAAGATGTGAGTGCCAGTGGAGTTAGATGGTGGTTCTAAATATTTCCCTGCACACTACAATCCTAGGGAAGAGCTTACAAAGGGAATGTCCTTGCTTCATCCCATCCACCCTGAGAAATGGCAAGCCCTTTGAACTTAGCTCTCATATGCTTTCAGTAGAGGGTCAAGGTCAAGAATGACTGGTATATCAGAAGAACCAACAATGCCAATTTCCTAAAGCAACATAATTTCTAACAGAATTCTAAATATTTACCCTTATTCCCACAGAAAGGTCAGATTTCCCCCTCATCAGAGAAACTCCTTTTTGCAGCAGATGGAGATGGTTACAGAAAGTCACAGCTGGTTAAAATGAAGAAATAGAATAAGTGACAGTGGGGTGAGCAAACTGAATTATTACATATACAACACAACTTCCACACCAATGCTAAAGAAACATTGAGGAAGAGCAGACAGAAAGAGTATAAGAACCAGTAAGTAACACCCATGTAATGAGGCAATGTCTTCTGTATTTGACAGGGAAGCTGCCCACGGGAAATACAATATGGCCACCTGAACAAGACATGTACAAAGAGAACATCAGTTGATATTGATGGGAGAAATCTCACAAGGCCCTATATCTAGAAGAAAAGCTACAAGTAATCATTGCTGCTGAGATATCAGTTTACTCCACAGTTATCAAATCCCATATTATTAACTCTAAATGCATATACCTATTAGGACACACACACACATACACACACACACTCACACACAATGAATCTCAGAGGAAATGTGGGGACATGAAAGGAGTAGTTAGAGGAGCAGGGAGGAATGTAAGTGATATAATACAGTACTTGTATATGAAATAAAATACCCTAACGAATCAGTTAACACATACACACCCTTTAACATACCCACATGGGACCTGTATTAACTGAGATGGGAAACAGGGGAGGTAATATTTCATGAAGAACTGATTGTGAGTCATGATCTCTGAGGAAAGAACCCACGGCGCTCTACATGCAGACCACAGGGACTCAATTCCGTTTCCACTGACAGTTTCTACAGCCTGCCACCCATTGACCTCTGTAGGGCCTCTCCTCCTGCATGTGTTTTGGTCAATAGATTTTTTTATGGGCCTGTGGTACCCATTACACACTATGGTACCATTTCATGTAACAGTTTAAAAATTTTTATCCTTAAACATTTAGAGTTTTCTATTTTAAACAAACTACCACTGCTACTAGCAACAGAGACACCAAGAAAAAGTAACCTTTTCAACCAGGTGTTACCTAGCATTATTTAACCACAGAACAGAAGACAGTAGTTAGTAAACGTCGTGTATTTAATCATATGTCTTCATAGGAAGAGATTCTTGAGGTGAAACTGACATCACAGTGGGTAAAGTGCTTGGTGCACATGTGTAAGGACAGGAGATCAGATTTCCAGAGTCCATGAAACTTCCTAATTGTCCTGGTGCCCTGCTTGTAATTCTGGTCCTTGGGATGCAGAGACTGGGATCCCTGGAGAAAGCTGGCTAGCTGGACCATCCAAATATACGATCTCTGGTTTCAAGAGACCATCTTAATACTTCAATAAATATGGTGGGAAGCAATCCAGAAATGCCTTAGTTAACCTTTTGCTCTGGCCTTTATATGTATGGACACACCCATACCTACATGTATTTGTCTACTCGTGAGAACAAATACACATGAATGCCACTACAAAAAGCACATAACAATAAAATTTAAAGTGCACTTTTTTAATTAGTGAAAATTTGGTTGAAAAAGTGAATCCTTTTAATGCCAATAATGAATTTTGACTATGTAGGCAAAGTGTTGGAGATCTTCAGTTTTCCTCAAGAGATGAAAAGGTAAGGCAGGTTTAGGATTTCTGAGTAACCACTGAAATCTAAATGTGTCTGTGCTTTTTCTGTCATTCATTCATTCATGTTTATTTTTCCTCAGCTTCATCCTCCCTTCCACACAGCATTTCTTTGGACATGCTGACATGTATCATTTGTTCTTTAGATCTTTTGGAGAGAAAAAATTCACCTTTTCACTTTTTGATTATGATCAGAATACATATTATTATAGCTATAATGTGATTTTTACATACTTGAAACGCCTGCCATGCTTCTGTAATTTTGTTTTCCATATTAATAGTGAGATTCAAACCTTATTTATTTGGAGAACTAAACATTTTAAACAGATAGCTTATGTCAATCTAATATATTTAATATTGAACCAATAACATTGGATATTAAGTAAGTAACTTCTCAGTTTTTATTATTTGAATTTATTGTTGAATAGCTACAAACACATTTATAGGAAAAAATTTTGATCCACTGAGGATTGAAGCTGTCTTTTATCTAAGCAGCTTTTGTAAATCTCTTTATTACTTAACCCACTTGTCATTTTGAAAATATATTTTATTCTTCTCTCACTAATTTTGTCAATATCCTGTTTTTATCTGCTGAACTTGGCAATGGTTTACAGTAACTGAAGCTGAATTTCATCGTTTTTCTTGTGGTTATTTAGCATATTTGAAGCAAAGGAACTAGGCTGTCATCCTTAAAGAATGTACACAAAATAAATACATAATGTTTGCCTCGACTAGAAAAAAAAATCTTGACGAACGTCTTTGAATTTGGAAGGCCAGGATCCTTTTCAGCAGTAACCTATTATCTTGTCACACTGGATGTTTCTTCAGCAGGGTTGTCTAAACATTCCAAAGATGTTTTTCTCTCTTGCCTCTCCCTTTAGTTCTCCTCTTCCTTCCTATCCACCTCTTCCATTTACTTATCACCACACTTCTTTTCCTCCCCCTTTCCTCCTCCCCTCCCATTTCCTCTCTTTGTGTTCTATTATATATCATTAGTCCTTCACTATTGAGAAGAAATAAGAAGAACTGAGCAAAGTGACTTATGTTGGCACAGAATCAACACAAGCTCTGCCTGTGAGATGACTCACTCCTTGAACCAGTTGACCAGAATAGCTTATTTATAATTGAATCACTGGTAAGAGACTTAACCATTTTGCCTCCTTAGCCAACAATTTGCAGGGAATTCCTAAAACCTGAGCAAGCTCTTCTTTAGTGGGCATTTTCTGCAGTAAATGATTGACCCAAATACAAAGATTAGTGTGGTGGCAATTGCAGAGTGAAACCAGTGACTTTTCCATGGCCTTTTCAATTGATTAAATGTATACAATTTTATACATATGTATAGTATACTCGTTTTATTTTCAGCCCCACTTCATCTACATCCTTCCTACCCTTGTCATACCCCCTTTGTCTCATAAATCCCTTTCCCACATCCATAACCTTTTGTGTGTAACCATAAGTTTAGAACTGTCCGTTTGAGCCTGGTAGGCTGACCTTTGAGTACACAGCTCAAAACAATCACTGTTGCTTTTCCAGAATCTATCAATAGTCAATAAACTGTAGTTTAATAGTTATTTTGAATTTATACCAAAAGTTAGGATATTCAATGCTAAGACTAAGGAATAATCTATGTATGGTAGGGTTTTGAATGTGAAGTTTATTTATATATTATTTGTTTTAATTTTAAAGATTTATTATTTACTTATTTGTGTGTATGTATGTTTATACTGCATTGGTCAATGTACCTGTGTTTGCTTCAAGAGGTCATCATATACCAGGGAGCTTGAGTTATAGGTTATCTTCATCTTTTTAACATAAGATCTGGTAATTGAACTTGGGTCCTCTGGAAGGACAACTAGTGATTTTGATCACTAAGTAAACTCTCCAGACCTATTTAAAATTTAAAATATATTTTAAACCACCCCTTAACAGATCTTCTCTGTGTAAGCATACTTTATTTAAGATGCAAGATCAAACATGGATGAGCCTCACTGGGTGGAATGTTTACTTAGGTTGTGCAAAGACTCCAATACCAGGTCTGGAACCACCTAAATTGGATGTAGCAGTGAATGCCTGCAATCCCAGCACTTGTGAGTCAGAGGTAAGAGGATTAGAATTTCAAAAGACATCAGGGTAACCTAAACGACAGAAGACACAGTAATAACAAGCAAACTGGAAGTGACCTATGTCTAATTTTGTAGATATCCTTTGATGAATATGTGAAAAAACCTTCAGTGTGGTACCTGGTACACAGTGTTAAAGTAGACTTGGTCAGTGTATTATCTTATACAGTTTAAGATAAGTATATAACAATATCTTATCTTAAATTTATTCGAATGCCTATCAGTGAACACCTACAATAAATCAGGGCTATTGAGATCAAGGATCTTAGAGGAGGTCATACTACTTCCACCTTACTAAACTAGCATAATTCTATCACTACATTCTAAACATATATCATTATTTCAACAGATGAGTATATATAGATTAATCCTGTTCAAAGAAACTTTCTTTTGTAGCAGACTGAATCCATTTCAGAAAGCCACAATTGTTAAAAGTGAGGAAAACAACTGACTTTGAGATGCCAAGCCCCAATAAATTCAGCCCCTACACCTAAAAATAAAAGAACATAGCAGAAGAGGCAATAGAATTATTATAAGCGCAAGAGGACCAAGACATTTGCAGTTTGTGTCTTCTAGATATGACAGGGAAGAGCACCCATAAAATCTCAACAACATGGCTGCCAAATGCGACCTGAAAAAAGGAAACACCAGTCAACATGCCAATTTTGGTTGTGAAAAGCTCCTGAACACACACCCCTGCTTGGTTGAAGAGCTACAGAAAATTAACCTCTAAGAAGAGAGAGAGAATTTAACTTCTCCAAGCTTGAGAACCCCTAAAGTTTATCCAAAACCAAGTAGTCAGCCCAGAACTCAAATATATACAAACAGCCCTAAATGGACAAAGCAGGTCATATATATATGTATGTCTTATATGTACATATATATATGTGTGTGTTGTGTGTGTTGTGTGTGTACACATGCATATATACATGCAAAATATGCGTATATGTCTATTTTATTGATGAACACAACTATGTATATTAAATTAAAGAAAATATCAAAATTTTAGTGCTGTGTCCTCAAAAACGAATAAACCTACAGCAATATTAGAATTGCCATACAATTTGGAGTATAAAATGTTGATTTGACTGTTAATTTTGTCATATTCTTCATCTATGACATTGAAAAGCTAATGGAATAAATCTGGGTTTCTCTAAATTGATACAGTGGGCTGCCCCACATATTTTTGCCATTTCAGGGAGAGAAGCAAATGGAACATTCCTTAGATTATCAATACTGGGACCAATTTTAGTTATCATAGTTATATTTGGCTAGTCCTAAAAGTAAAATTGTGTCTAATGCCAGGGATTCAGATATTAAGCTTTAAGGCTGTCTTCAAAAGTATTTAATTCACTGTAGTTGGTGGAATCCAGAAAAAAAACTATTCAGAAATCAAAATCTTGTAATAAACCTGCTGAGATACTGAAAGCCCACGCATTAATTATTTCTCCACTCAATTGGATGTGGAAACTTTTAAATTGAGATCAGTTTTGCTTTGAGTTGTTTTAGTACTTTTATCTAAGAGTTTATTGCAATCACTCCAATGTCTGTAAGAAGAGAAGTAGCATATTGGTCAAACTTACCTGCTTAAGACTTTTTGTATGCCATTTTCTCATCTGTGTGTGTGTGTGGGGGGGTAGAATGAAATAGATGCTTTTCACATATTATGTGTATCCTGTAATTTATATACTGACTTTCAAAAGTAGATTTTTTGTTATGTATGCCACATTGAATGAGATCTAGTCTACTCCTATCCATTTACTTCTCTGAGGCTATGACAAATTAGTGTAGATAATTATAACTTGATTAATCATTATTCTCTCTTTACACAAGTGCACGTGCACACACAGACACACACACACACACACACACAGTGAGCACATGAGCACACAAGAGATCACAAAGATTGCTCCATCCCACAATATTGTTGACTGAGAAATGAATATTGCCTGATGAACAAATAGTGCTCCAACTGACTTTCATAGACATCTATAAAAGGCTTAGCAGGTCATGGCTTTGACTGATACAATTAAACGGAATATTTTATATAGTCTCCCCAAGAATGTGTAAAACACAAACAATCTTTAAAAGAAGACAGCAGTGATAGGGGATAGTGTTCCAGGATATGGAACTATGGAGGTAAAAGGAATGACCGGTACACTTGCTTCATTTTTCAAAATTGGCTTCCATTGACCCTTAGGAAAGATTAATATTTTCTTTCTCTGTCGATCTGTCTGCATATTTAAATCATGTGACAAACCTCACAGACAACTGCTTTTTCCACTAGACAGTAATTCCCCTGCTTAATAAGATGGAAATCTCAGTATTTACAGAGTTTTAGAGCTTCTAAGCTAGATTAATCAAAGAACACAAGCGGGGAGAAAAGCTGAATGTCATTCATTACCCTATATAAATGATAAAACTCAAGATCTGAGGAGAGAAACACATGCAATTACTGCAATCAATTTAGAGTTAATAATTATTTAATCAGTGTTTAAACGGATGAACAGTCTATCTAGTAATTAATGCAGGTGTTCCAAATGCACACAGACTTATCTGGAAATATGACCTTCTACCTCGGCCTACTCTACATGCAGAGTGATTATGTAGGTTCCTTAAATCATGAGAACTGAGGCAAACTCAGAAGGCAACCTGGTATTCCTCCCTACAGCCAAAGTAATAAGACATATTTTCATGTATCTCAAGATGTATTGTTTCTTTCAGTGAAGTGTGGCTGAGACAGGTGGCTTGGGGTCTCCAAAGCTTAATCACACTTTAGCATTCTGTGATGCTGGCACAAGTCCCAGGAATCTTGCAGCATGACGCAGGCAAAGATAAGGGGTGGAGTGCTCAGTTTCTCTCAGTGAACATAGTAAGGCTCATATACTCCTCACATAGCTTTCTTGGGGATCAAGTTGTCTCTGTCCTTTAGTGAAAGAAGAAATTCCTGGACATCACTGTGCTCTAATATTATTGTACATATTTTACTAAAAAATTCATTTTAGTTTTACTTATTGTGTCTGTGGGTGTGTGTGTGTGTGTGAGAGAGAGAGAGAGAGAGAGAGAGAGAGAGAAAGAGAAAGAGAGTCTGTGTGTCTGATTATTTCTGTCTCCTCTGTGTGTCTGTGTGAAGTTATGTGCATAAAAGAACAGATGCCCTGAAGGACTATAAAAGGGTATTAGATCTGAGGATGAAGTTAAGAGTTAAGGTGGTTGTGAGCAGTCAGACTTAGGTGTTGGGAACTAAACAGTTGTCATCTACAAGAGCAGTGCATGGCATTTGTTACTGAGCCCTCTGATACTACCCAAATCCTTCTGATATAATGAAAACTTTGTCTTGATCTTTAATGCCATCTCTTTGTGAATTTATCAAATTCAATCAAATCAGCACTCTCAATTTTTGGAAATCTACAATATTGCTGAAAGAAATATTAGTAAAAGTTTGGAATGTGTATGTGTGTGTGTATGTGTGTGTGTGCGTGTGTGTTATACATGCTAAACAGAAGGAAATAGTTTATGCATGTGCATAGACTGACTATGTGAATTGTGAGTTGTTCCTTACATATGATTGGCATTATCTGATACATTATTTCCCTTGTATTAATCTCATTAACTGTAGATAACTTACATTATGATTGTGGATGTTTATTATGAAAAATATATTTAAACACAATGGAAACTTGATGTATGTGCTCCTTTTTGTTTACCTCCTGTTATTAGGTCTTATCTTCAACATCTCCACTTACCCAGAGAGGAGGATAAATACATATTTAATCAAAGTGTGGATAAATACTGCCATATGCTGCTAAATCACATTTTGTAACAATATTGTCTGACAGAATAGTGTTCTGGATTAAATTTCATGTAATGCTGGGAAAAGCCTGAGGCCATGAGTCAGGAAAAAAAATAGATATCAAGAAGGTAACAGAGCAATAAAATATATGACTAGAGTTCAATGAGTTCCGGTTCCGATCCTGTATTCTTTACTAGCCACACCATTTGATTCTCTTCCCACTACCTAAATGGAGCATTTACATAACTGACAATACACTAAGCTTCCACATACATGTAATGGTGAATGGGAATGACACCAACCCATCTATTTCATGTCTTATGAGGCTGCATTTGTAAAATACTAGAGCAGCAGAGACAGCACTTCACTGGTGTTTCTTCAAGTAAAGATGAAATAATCGTTCTATGTATTCTGTTAGTCACTATAGGATGAATTTAGGATGGTGTAAATATAACTGTGTAGCTTCTATGAGCAAAATGCAACATTATAGTGCTTTATCTTATATTGCTCTCTCTCTCTCTCACACACACACACACACACCACACTCACACACACACACACACACACACACATTACATATGAATTTGCCTTGATGAGAGGCATACTAGCATGCTTCTTCAATGCTCAGATACTGACCTTCAATTGACCTTTCTGACCCCTGACCTATCAATTACTTTGTTTTGACCTTCAATGTCATTACTAAATTTTGTAAATACCTCAGTTCCTCCATCTATAATACTGGACTAATCATGATTTTGGATTGGTGGTTTGCTGTTTTAAATGTATACAAAATTGAAAGACTCAACAATGTATAGACATTTGAGTGAAAACTTAGAAAGGTACCACTTTAATAATAGCCTTGATGTATGCTCTGAAATTCAGATTCTTTTGATTCATTTGTTTGTAAAGTCACAGACACTTCATAGTAAATAGTTACCAAGGTATCTATGGGTGGAACTTGAGGTGCTTAATGTTATATTGAATTTCACTGTGATTAAATGCAAGAATGAAGAATGAAGAAATTGAAAGGCCCTCGTCTTTGTAGGTGCTTACAAGTCAGACAAGTAGATGTATATTCAAACATAAAGTTAATTTGAAAAGTAGAATATGATGACAGTGAGTTAAAGAAGATATGGTTATTTTTTTAATGATTTTGGTTTTTTTTGTTTTTTAGAGACAGGGTTTCTCTGTATTATTTTGGAGGCTGTGCTGTAACTAGCTCTGTAGACCAGGCTGGTCTTGAACTCACAGACATCCACCTGCCTCTGCCTCCTTAGTGCTGAGATTAAAGGCTTGTGCCACAAACGCCCATATTTTTAAACATTTTCTGCTTGTATGTATATGCAGCACATTGGTGCCTCATGAGTGCATAGCAAAGACAGAAGAGAGTGTCAGATCATCTGGAACTGGAGTTACAGACAATTGTAAGGTACTCTATAGGAACTACAGAATGAACTCCAGTCCTCTGAAGAGCAAGCAGTAAATGCTCTTAACTATTAAGATATATGATTCTTCTCTCTATCCTCCCCTATTTAAAAGTGTGTGTATGTGTGTGTGCATGATTATCATGTAAGTATAAATACTCTCAAAAGTCAGAAAATGGTGAGATGGTAATTACAAGTAATTGTGAGCATATATATGTATATGCATATATACATACAAGCATATACATATGTATACATATATAAAATCTCCAATGCTATTCCTCACAGAAACAAAATAATAATCTAACAGTCAAATGGAGTTGCAAAGATCCAAACAGCCAAAACAGTCTTAAGCAGAAAGAGCTATGTTGATTTCAAACTATACCTCTTAGCTGTGGTAGCAACACCTGTGTGGTATTGTCTCAAAAACAGAAATGGATACAACAGATAGAACGGATCCAGAAATCAATTTACACATCTCCAGCCATCTAATCTTGAAGGATGGTGTCAAAACATGCATTCAAAAACAGACTATTCAACAAATGGTTTTGCACCTTAACATAAAAATCTGAACTTTTAATGGCTGAAGGAAAAGAAGTAAAAATCCTTACAGATAAAGCACCAGACTCTGAGTTGTAATTAGCATTATTTTATAGCTAAGATTTCTGGTGAATTTTAGATTTTAGTACTCATCAGAAATATGTTGTATAAATTTTTACTTTGATCTGCTTCAGTTTTGTAGTAATGGCTAATTCCAGGAAGTTTATCATCATTTTGAATTTCCCAAGATTTTTTAAGGTGTGTCCTTTACTATTTAGGCTTTTAGAATTTTTTCAGTCATGGCACTGAATCAGCAGAAAAGTTAAGGTGTGTTAGTTACTTTATAAATCCTCAGAATCTATAGAGGGAGCTTTCTTTATCTTCACATTTAAATTTTTCTAATGTTTATTTTAACGCGTATGTCTGTGCACAAACATGCCATAGTGCACATATGGAGAATACAATTTTCTGGAGTCAGTTTTTCCCTCTACCTTGTAGATTGTAGGGATAGAACTCTGGTCATTAAGGCATCAACAAGCATGTTTACACACTGAGACATCACACTGGCTCCTACTTATGTTTTTACTTTGAACAATGTGTGCTTTTTCTTTTTTTGTTTTTTGTTTGTTTATTTTATGAGACAGGGTTTATCTGTATTGTTTTGGAGGCTGTCGGTCTAGCCTGGCCTCGAACTCACAGAGATCCGCCTGCCTCTGCCTCCCGAGTGCTGGGATTAAAGGCGTGCGCCACCACCGCCCGGCTTGTGTGCTTTTTCTAATGAAGGCTTTTGTGTCTGCTTCTTTGCATTTATTCATTACTATTTTAATCTCTTTTGCTAGCACTGAAAGCAAAGTTGTGGCTTCATTTTCAGATTGGCCAATGTTGGCAGAAACAGTGACAGCTAGGCTTAGCATAGTGACCTCTCTTTATATGATCTCAGGGAATTCATCTATGTGATATAATTTTCTGTGTGTATGTTCTTCAGTATATAAAGTAAAGATAGTTGTGTATATGGGATTTTGTCTCTGTCAAGTGGGATGACTTTATTTCCTACATTGTAAAGGGAAAGAATTTTTTCCATTTTCATTTCTCATCTGTGTGACTATGATAAATAAGACAAAGGAAAAGGGTTCTTGTTTAGTTCATGGTCTTAGAGGAGCTTTGGTGATTTCCTCACAAACCAGAACTTTTGTAGACCTTTGTGAATATGCTTATCAGGCTGAGGGGGTTTCTCCTGCTTTTGAGTGTTTCCAAATAAAACATAATCAGACAGATTGTTGGTTTTTGTCAAACTCTTTGGCGGAGTTCATTGTGATGAGTATGTGCTTTTGTTCTTTATGCTGCCAACATGGTGCATTGAGATGTTTAATTTTTACATGCTTAGCAAATCTTGAATTCATGCACTAAATCCTAGTTGGTCATGCAGTGTGATCAATTTTACACACTTGCAAATTGTGTTTGCTGGATTCTTTTTTATGAATTTTGTATTTCTATTCATAAGGGATATTGTTTATGGCTTTTCCTTTTGCATACATTTATTCTGCATTAGGATTATAGAATGAGAACGAAGGTAATTCCTCCTCTACTGTAATTCCAGATGAACTTTAGAATAGGTTAGTGATGATTTAATCTAGTCATTTTCAACCTGTAAGCCATGAGCTATAAGGGTGGCATATCAGATATCCTGCATATTAAATATTTACACTATGATTTATGACAGTGCCAACATTTTTATGAAGTAGTTGTGTGACTTGGGGTCACTACAACATGAGTATTTGAAAAGTTGAAAACAATTGGTTTAATCTTTCAGCAGGAATCAGATGGCTGAGAATTAAGAGCACTTGCTGCTCTCCCAGAGGTGCCAAGTCCAGTTCCTATCAACCATGTCAGGCAGTACACAATGACCTCTCACTTCAGCTCCTAGGACCCAAAGCTCTCTTCTGGTCAAACACGCATCCCCCCCACACACACACACATGCACACACACAGAAATAAAAATAAAGTTTAAAGATATCAGCAGGATTACCTAATCAAGCCGTTTGTTATTAACCTTGAGATGTCTTCTAGTTACAAACTTATTATCTTATTACATCTGTTCAATTATTGATTGTTTCGTACAGTATTTTGAGTAGGTTACATCTTTGGAGGAATTTGACCATTTCATCTAAGCTAAATAGTGTGCTTTATAATCTTTGGCATTTCATTCTCTTATATTGTTTCATTTTCTTATTTTAATTTACTCTGCATTTAATTTTGATTGCATATGCTTCTCTATTTGCAGTTATGTTCAAATGACTGCAATGCCCACAGAGGTCAGAAGAAGGAGTCTAGTGGCCTACAGCTGGGGTACCAGATGTTTCAAACTTCCCAACTGGAATCCTTCAAAAGGAGGACACATACTGTGAATGGCTGAGCCAACGCTCGATTGTCTTGTTCTGTTTTACACATTTGGCAATGTTGACTCCTTGAATTGAATCATTTGTTTAAATGTCTGTAAGATTTCTGATGCTTTTCAAGAGATAATTTCTGGTATTTCATGATCCCAAATATAGGCTTTGTGTTTTCTGTTTATGTCTGAGT
This sequence comes from Mesocricetus auratus, assembly GCF_017639785.1. Taxonomy (NCBI): domain Eukaryota; kingdom Metazoa; phylum Chordata; class Mammalia; order Rodentia; family Cricetidae; genus Mesocricetus; species Mesocricetus auratus. The sequence continues at coordinate 141,771,004 of NW_024429266.1, read as the reverse complement.
TTTTCCATCCATTCTTCATTCCTTTTTGGATACTTTCTTTGGACGTTTTTTCACCACACTTTTAAGGTGAGGAGATATTATTACTTTGTCTTCTTTATTAAAGCAGATCTTTCTGCCTAATGCAATTCTCACAAACCTATACTTTTGATGTAACCCATAATTTTTATTTCCTTTTAAACTTAATTTCAAAGCTTTTTCTAACTCTGTTTTCTTTTTTTAGCACTTTATGAAATAGTAGTTTTTGTCTAATTTTCTCATGTTTGTAAAATTTCCAAATCTCATTGTGTTATTGATTTCTTGCAGTTTTATTTAACTGTTTTTAGGAACGTGCTTGATTTAAATTAAATTATTTGTTTTTATATTTTGTACTAGACTGGTTTCTTTGCCTGTCTGTATGTGCTCCACTTACTTGCTATGTCCAAGTAGTCCAGAAAAGGAGATGCGATTCACGGGTTCTGGAGTAACAAATGGTTGTAAACTGCCATGTGAATGCTGGGGAAAAAGCCCTGGTTCTCTGCAAGAGCATTGAAGACTCTTAGCCACTCAGTCATCTCTGCAGCCCCAGCTCAAACATGTTAGCCTCATAGGAACCTGTTTTATGGCTGAACAAAGGCCTATAATGGAGAATGAAGTGCTGCTTTTTGAGACAGTATGCTATGCTCTGACTGAGTGTAGGCCTTACTTGGATCCCCTTTAGGCATGTTTTCCTGTACATCTTCTATATATATGTTCTGTTCAATGGTGTTCTCATCTCTCAAATTATCTGATGACATTTGTCAAATTATGTATTCTCACAGCAATTCTAGGTTTTTGCTTCAGAAATTTGGAAGTTTTTGTGACCTGGTGTCTATGTATTTATTATTATTTTAGCATTTTGGTCATTGTTGTTTCTGCATTATGTAGTCCTTAATTGTTTAGTGAGAAAACTAATAACCTGTAATTTTAAAAATAGTCATGTGAGAATTCTACATTTACTATTTTTTAATTTAAATTAGAAACAATCTTATTTCGCTCTCCCTTCTATACTCCCATGCCACGCAAAGATGCACATCCCATCCTTCCTCTGTTCCATAGATAAGGTGAGGCCTTTCATGGGGGATCATCAAAGTCTATCACATCATTTGGTGCAGGGTCTAGGTCCCCCTGCCATGTGTCTAGGCTGAGAGACTATCCCTCTATGGCATACATTAGGAATGAATACTGATCCACTACCAGAGGTTCCATAGACTGCCCAGGTCTCCTAACTTACACCCATGTTCAGGGGGCCTGGTTCTGTCCTTTGATTTATTAATCAACTAACGACAAAACAATTTCCCAAATGCTTAGGAAACCCAATCCTGAATCGTTGCCAGTCTGTATTCTCTGAGTGTTGGATTTGACTTAGCTTTTAGGGAGTTCATTAGAAATTCTTTTTTTTTTCTAATTTAGCTTCCTTTTCCTCACAATGCAGAGCTTCATTGTCAGAGTAGAGGGACTCAATTATCTGGTCTTGACTGAACATGCTCAATGACCCCCACAGACCTGGATTTCTGGGTTCTAAAGAACCCAGAGACCTTAAAACATCATACTTTTTCAGGTTTTTATTTTCAGTTTCATGGTTGGCCTCTTCTTTGCCCACCTCATGGATTTTTTTTTTGTCTTATATGTAGCCCCAGGAAGCTGCAAGTATAAAAGACTTGCCTGTATATGTTTTGGAGAAACAGTTTCCCTTTGAAGAGCTTTTATGTCTGACTAACTACAACAAGGTTTTATCAAAACAAGCTTTTAGTGAATAGACTTCAAGAATCTACCTGGCAGAGCACATGAGGGCAGTTCTTCAGAGATGGGGCTTGAAAGATCTGCTCTCTCCCACATCTTCTAGTCAGTGGAATGCAGGAGATTTTTTTCTAGTAAACCCAATGAAGAAACTGAAGTCAGAAAACAAGACTAACATAAATTAAAATAAAATGGAACAAAACTCATAAGTCTTTTCCAAACTTGTTTTGTTTTGTTTGTTTGTTTATTTTTCTAGATAAGGTTTCTCTGTATAACAGCCCTGGATGTCCTGGAACTCTCTTTGTAGACCAGGCTGACTTTGAACTCACAGAGATCTATCTGCCTCTCCCTCCTGAGTGCTGGTGTGAGCTGCCACATCTGGCCTAGATTCCACTTTTTATGTGAAAACTTTACACAGGTTGTTTCTAACCTTTGGGTAGCATTGCTAGTCACATGAGGTTGCTCAAACTGTCCCCCCTTTTTTGATTGGAACTTATGGAGTGATACATTTTTTGATCTCCTTTCGGTCTCTTTCAAATGACATCCACAACTCAACACAGATTTTTTTTAAAAAATTATATTCATTCTTTAATGACATCATACCTGTGTATGCATTTTTAAAATATTCCCCACTATTACTTTTTCTTCTTTCTAATTCTTCCCTGCTCTCACTGAAAATAAGGAATATTTCTAAGCAAGAGGCAATTGAAAAAAATCACAAGATAAATTGTGAAATATTGTCTTGGTACAGAAAAGTAAACTAGCAATACCATTGCTTAACATTAAAAATCTGACATTAAATTTATTTGATCATTTTTCTTGATTTTTCTTTCTGAAATTTTTAAGAAGGAATGTAATTATATTAGTTAATCATATAAGTTAGACATGTTTTTAAAAGGAAATTCTGTTTCCCTTCATTATCTTGAAATATTACATTTTAAATTCTAAAATTAATTTACAGATATTCTTGGTCATGTTGAAAATTTTGTTTTTTTCTGTAACCACAGAGATGCCACTCCCTTTAGGAGTAGTATGCACATGCAAATTAGAAAGGATAAAGAGTGTTTCATAAAATGTTGTATTTTTTGGTAAAGCAAGGAATCACCAAAAAGTACTAAAGTATGATATATAGTTTAGCATCCATACAATAAGTACATAATTTGAACTTTGGGATTTTGTTGTTCAGCATTCTCCAACCATAAAATTCCCCAAATGAACTTCTCTTCATATTTTTATATTTTGTTTTCCAAATATTTTGTTTTTCCAAATGTTTAAAATGTTGATCATCTATAACTAAAATATATACATTAATAAGATTCAGTAAAAATTGAAGATGTAGGAATTATGAAGAATCTGCTGTAGTATTTAAATATTAATTTAATCATCATATCAAAACACTCAATATTTTCAGTGTAAAGGAGTTTTGTAAACCAGAACTGAATTCTCCTTGAATTCTATCCCAGATCTTGTAGATGTGACTTAAGCAATCAATCATATGCATCACTAGCAGTAGAATAAGAGAATAAGGCTTTCTTCCTATTGAAAGATGCATACAAAAATAAAAGATCTGTCTTCTCCAGTCCAAAATTAATGGTTTTACTGTTCTTAATGTCAACAAAAGTATCTGTACCTCTGAATTAAAAATAGTGTGCAGTTTCTGCTGTCAGTTCTAAGACAAATCTGAGCCTTCCTTTGGGTACTGTTCTCACTGGAACCTAGGAAGGGGAAGTGTGATTGACAGTACATATCACAGAAGTAAAGTCTACTGACTTTGTAGATCTCTAGTCACTTAACTCATGTTAATAGACAAGTTATTTTTGTACTTCCCAAAGCCCTCAGCTTTCAGTGATTTAGTATGGGGATGCATTAATTACAGTGTACCTATATAATAATTAAAATAAGATCTCTAAAATGTTCAGTTTTAAAAAGTGTTATTGGCTGTTTAAAATTTTGCATTCTGTGTTATTAGTTTAAAAACAACTGAAAATGAATAGCTCCCATAAATGGCATCATAATAGGAAAAGTTAAGTCAACCAATTACAATGGTGATTACATTTTAAATTATAATCTCTAAAATGGGTAGTCCTTAAGCTCATACATAGCAAAATCACATTTCTATAGTTATAAAATGCTTGTCCATCAAGTCCAACATTTTAATAGAGGCCTAAAAACTGTAGGAAGAAAACTACTATGTAAATACACACATTATTTTTAGGTTAATTCAATCATTTCTGACATAGGCTTAATTAAATTCAACATATAATCCTACTTATGCAAACTGTCTTATCAACTTTCATTAAGTCAAAACTTGTTTTACTGATTTGCCTTTAAGATAGCAGATGGCATGATGTAATAGATGAGAAATAATCTGTTAATACATATTTTATATCATAATAAATGTGTATTAAGTTTAAATGTCAAGTACTGGAATGATGAGGCAGCTCTGTAAGTAAGACAACTTATTATGGGTATATGAAGACCTGAATTCAGTCACCAACCTGTATATTTAAATGCCATGGTGGCAGCCTGAGTCTGTAACTCCAGCATGGGAAAGTGGAGAAAGGTGGACCACCTGAGAACTGAAACTTTGTCTAAAGGAATTTTAAATGGACTGCTTATGTCCTCCACTGGTGTCCAATGAGCATTTGCTTGCACATACACACACACACACACACACACACACACACACACACACACACACACTTTCTCTCTCAATATAAATTAACTCACAATATGTATTATAATAGGTTATATATAATGAAATTCAAGAACATTCATAAAATTATTTAGAAGCAGAAACACTCGTAAACACACCACATTGAACCTTGTTCTCACGGTGTCATTCCCATGTCAGCATCAACATTGCCAATGTGTGATTGTTGGATTTTCGTGTGTCTCTCTGATCACAAACCTAAAGGATTAGGAACTGTATTGAACAACATGGGACGCTGTAGAAAATTAATTGAGGATGCCCAGACTGTATATCCTATCCTTTCAGAATATACAATCAATGTACACACCAAGTCATAACACTCTATTGTAAATACTCTATTATTTAATAATTTATAAATGCTACTTTCTAATTCTGGTATTACATGGCATTTTATTTTTGTTCAAACATTTTAGCCAATCAGGTCAGGAAAAAAATCTTATCAATGCCTCATACTCATTTCATGTTTGGGGCATTATTATATTACAAACAGATCTTTTCCATATTATCTATTCCCCATATATTTGAATACAGGCTCATCTTTTCAATGCTAGGTCTTGGCTGGTGCTGCTATTTTTAGACATTGTGGAAACTTTGGGAGGTGATTCTGTATGCAGGAATTAGGGCTCTGAAAGTATCATGCTCACATTAAAATTGACCCCCAGAAACCTACTCTCTCCATTTGCCACGATCTAATGGGCTCTTGTCACCATGACCGTCTGGCTCAGAATGGACATGGAGACAGTGAAACAGGCCATGATGGACTGAAGCCTCTGAAACCAAGACCTGAAACTTAGCCTTTTCCTCCTTCACTCTGCTGATATTCAGCATTCTGCCACTGCTATGGAAAAAGCAGCTATTCCTATATGCTGTAGGAAATCCCATTAAAAATACTATTATCATTATTGTCTGTGTATTTCTATGAGAATACTGTGCCATGTGTGTTAGGAAGTTCTCAGAGGCTACAAGAGAACATCAGATCCCCTGGTTCTGGAGACACAGGTAGTTTTGAGCCACCTGACATGAATGTTGGAAACAGAACCCAGGTCATTTGGAAGGGCAACATGTGCTCTTAGCTGCTGATCTAGCTCTCTTAGCCCAGATTCTAATTTTCAATAATTAATTTTAATAGTGGTTGCTTCTCTTACCCTTAGTAATTCCATTCTGTGTTCTAACACTTCCTATGCCATTTATCAAACCTCATTTAAATGTCATGCACCACAAGTCATTGGTTACTCTATCCTTAAGATTGTCCTGCTGTATGTGCAAATCAGTTTTCTGACATGAAACCTCATTTGTTAGTGTTTGAAAACAAATTTGTAAATACATTACAAAATATGAGTATCAGACATTAATATATTTTATTGTACATCATATATTAGAAATTTCCATTTTATATAGCAAAGATAGACCCATTTATTGACTTTAGGTATCATATGTTTCCCTGCCAGATTTTATCTGTGTACGCACATTATAAGAATAAATACCATGGCTAAGTATCTGACCAGCAAAGATTTTTCTAAAACCATCTTGATATGTACATCCTTGCCTAATTTTAGAGTGGGGCCTTTTCTTCAATATATACTACTTTACTATTCATATTTATGATGAAAGCATTCATAATTAGTGCTGCATTATTGTCGTTAGCATGTTGTTCTCACAGTGTGATTTCCCTGTCAGCATCATCATTGCCAACATAAATGTTGAATTTTCATGTGTCATTGTTTTACCAGACCAAAAGGGTTAGGAGCTATATCTGAACAACATGTAATAGCATGTTCTTGCACATATTATCGTTATGCACAAATGATTCTTATGCAGTACATTTGCAGTTGATATTTTTATTTCATGGCTTTGTTATTACACAGAGTTCTTTCAGCAGTATGAAACATTGTGAGGGCTATTTTAACTGCCTCTGAGTCCATCTTCAATTACTTCCCCTTTGGTTGTATTTCAGTCTTATCTGAGTTTTCACTTTTGTCCTCTTGGGTGAGCAGTTCTTTTGCCAGCCGCATGAGTGTGTGGTTACACTGGTCTTCAACCTGTCCTCTTGGGTATTCTGATCAGCATCTTCATACCTGCAGCTAAAAAAGTGGATCTTTCTCTACAATCCATTGCAACCATTCTTGCATGACAGCACATCTGCATAATCCCTGTCCCTTGTGTTTTTGTCAACCTTGTGCAAATCCTTCTTTGTTCCATGTTTCTACAGTATGAAATAAGTCTTCCACAGATTTATGCATATGGATATCATGGAGCTGTATTTGATCACAATGAATTACAGTGATCAACTAGGAGTGGGAAGAGCATTATTGATGCAAAACAGAGAAACAGAAAGATATTCTAGAAATCAGCAGTAAACATTACCATGGCAGCAGATCAATTGTTACAGATATGTCTGTCTAAACAAAGAGGAAAACAAAACTGAGGATGGATTTGCCTTTAATTCCCAGTTGGCCTCGAAAAGGTGAGCCAGTATTTGAGTTAATCATATTAGTTCCATTAAGCAATGGCTTAAAGCAAAACCAGATACCCTGGCACATGTTTTTTACTTTATTTTTTCCCCAGAATTTAATGAGTTTGTTCTCTTTTCTGTTTTAGAGTGCATTCAATGTGCATGTGTGAACTCTCAATTAGTTAGGAATTTAGCTTTAAAACTCTATCCGAGTCATGGAAAAAATCAATAAGAAATTTATTTTATTGTTTTTTATTATCATCATTAAAACCTGAGTGTGTGGGGGGGTGCATGTATAGATTAAGAGAAATAAGAGAGGCTTCCGCTATTTTGATAAATCTTAAGGCAGAGTAAATTAACTTGTAATATAGATAGAATGTACTTCAAACATATATGATTGAGTGGTGATGGATTGTACTTTTTAAAGCTATGTATTTTAATTTTTCATTTTAATTTATTTATGTATGTTAGTGATTTTCTTGCATGTGTGTCTGTTTATATTTATTGTATATTTGGGTACCACATGTGTGTCTAGTTCCAGAAGTGATCAGAAGAGGACATGAGTTCCTGGAGCTGGAATTAAGGACAATTGTGAACTGCCATGTGGGTTCATTAAACCCAGGCCCTCTGCAGAAACAAGAACTCTTAGTCACAGAGCCATCTCTCCAGCGTTGATTAGTATTTTTTCAACTTGTATAATTCAGGCTTAATCCCATGCTAGAGGGATTTTCTGTGAGCTTATTTCCCAGGAAAGGAAATCAGAAAGTAAATTGTATGAAATTGCTTTGGAATACATAGTGACAGATTTAAATTTACAATTGTATGGAACAAAAATTGGTGACATGCTTAGTAGCAATTGGGAGCTATAGGTAGGGTGACAATGTCATCATTATTATAGACTCATTTGTCAATTTGTCTTATACATAATTTCTGGGTTATTGGGTGAGCACTGTGTTGCCAACAGTGATAATTAGAATTAACACAGAAATCTTATTTCACTTTAGTTTCAAATGAAGTGTCATAAGTCATTAAAAGTTTTCTTTTAGGACCACTCTGGTGTAGGCTGGTTTTACATTTTAGTTATTTCAGGACCCGGTTGATAGGTTAGTATCTGGCACTTATATAAAGGCAAAACGGGAATTTTTATGTTCGCAGAATTTTCCTTTGGAGAGAAAGATGCCGCAGGTAAGCCAAACATTAATTAAAGGAACAATCCCACAAATGGATTGTCACTTAGTGACAACACTTAACACAACTTACCCTATCCTCAGAACGCAGGAAGATTCTCTCAGTATTGTTTTTAACTCAGACAGCCAACTTCTATAATTTATACTGATACATGATATGCATGGCTACAAAGGTTTTGCACATTTAAAATATTTTAAATAATATTTTGTGAAGTGAAGTTCTCAGGGATTGCATTATATTTCCAAGTTTGAAAAATAAGATAAACTTCTGCTTCTGTCACTATACTAATGCAAGGTGTATAGCTGGTGAGTAAATTAAGTCATACGCTAAGCAAAAAACAAACTAAACCAAAATCAGATATTCCTGTGAGAACCACCATTCTAATGTGAAAGACACACCGTGCTATTTGCTTATTCCTAGCAAATGAGTGTGACTGTGTGCTTGTGTTACTTTGGGGAATAAGGCTGCTGCTTCTTTCTGCATCAAAATGAAGCATGGGCAATGTCATTGAATGTGTGTCTGAACAGCCTTAAAATGTGGCATTAGTGAAAATGATAGGTAATTGGTCATGCAAATGAACTCAGTGAATGTTTCCCCCATTTTTCAGTGTTAAGCAGGGTGATGCTGTGAGAACTATTTAGGTGCCTAAATTACCCAATGGATTTACTTAAGTGTAGCTTTTGAGGAAAGAGGTCTATGCAGTTTTATTTCTAGATCTGTGAGGAAGTTTTGAGTATCAAAGTTTGCATCAGTTTATCCATTTATCAAGAAGTCTATTTTTCCATACCCAAAGAGATAGCACTGTTGCTAAAGTGCCTGCCATGAAATCATAAAGTTCAGAGTTTAAGAGTTCCTATCCTCAACACCCCATTAATAAAGTTGGTGTGGAATCACACATCTATAATTTCATCTCTGCAATGATAGAGGTAGGAAGAGCCCTGGAGCTCACAAGTCAGACAGTGTAGCCCATCTGTGAGTGTCAAGTTCAGAAAGAGTCCTACCTCAAAACATATGCTGGTGGGTGACTAAGAAAGCACCTGACATCAACTTCTGATTCTACAGATATGTGTACATACACACAACACACAACCACTCAAATAAATCAACTTTTCTCTCCTTTCTATTTGCTGTTACAATCATGAAGCTACACACACACACACACACACAGAGAGAGAGAGAGAGAGAGAGAGAGAGAGAGAGATTGTTCAACGGAATTTCAAATTTCAACTTTTACACTCCATTTTGTGTCTCAGTAGGTTGACTTATATGTGGATGGTATGAAAATCATAATTAATTTTCCTAGTTATTTGCCTTAGTACGTATGTTAGTTCATTAAAATATGAAAATCACACAGAATTAGAAAAAAGCACACCATAGATATGCCAACAAGTCTTGTTTTCACATATAAAACTGCCTCAATTTTGCCAAAGGTTTCAGCGTTGTCTGTATTTTTGGTGTAGCTATAATCACGTAGAGGATGTCAAATGGGAAAACCTGATCAGGAAATAACACTTTTGTTAGCTAACTGGTCTTCTAGTGAAATGACAAGCTCCACTAAATTCAAAGGGATTCACATGGTGATTTCATTAGATATACTTTACAGTTCTTCCAGGGTTTTGTACTAGGAATGAGTGTCTGATAAATTCTGTCAGAAAAATCTATCTCCTGAAGATATTTACAACGTTTATTCACCTCTAAATCTGCCTGTGGACCACAATGGCAAGCCAGGTCATGAGACCATCATGGGTTCTCAAGTGTATTTCCACATTTCAGCTCAGTTAGCTGGGAACCTACTGAGATGTTTTATGCTGTCTCTCTCTCCACTAGGGCTTCAAGCATCATAGGCAGGGCTCCCAAGATGTCATGGGGACAGCAAGCAACTACTACTAAAATTGAGAGTAAGTTCCAGGGTATGAGATGTAAAACAATGATTTACTTCTTGGACTGTTTCTATAAGTGTAGAATGGACTTGGACCAATTGTCTCTAAAAGAATCCTGTTGACCATGACTGAGGGAGCTTACATGTTGATTAATGATCAAGTTCCATGGAACACATCCATAGCACTTAGAACTTGTCAACTAATTAATCTTCATAGAGGCCTGTAACAGAGCATTCACTGGATCTGCAAGTGAGGAGGCATGGACTGTGGAAAGGAAAAAAATGTGCTCCCTCTTGTTCACGCTCCATGAAGAGCTTTCAACTTGGCTTCCCCACACTGCAAGTAGTGAGCTCCAAGCTTCTCTTCTTTCAAAAGCATTTGGCTCCAGTTTCAATTCTGAAAGTTAGATACATCTTTGTGATTTGATGCTATGAGGAAGTAAGCACCATAGTCACAACCGTAAGCCCTCTGCCACCTGCTATACCATACTCTAATGAAGATACTAATAAATTGGTTCAAAGAGCTATTTTTTCTCATTACCATTCTATTCACTCTCATTTAATTTCTAAAACAATAACATGTCAGGAAAAAGTGATCTTTCTTTTGTATACTAAACATGTATGAATTCACACACACACACACACACACACACACATTATGAGACCCTCCTCAGTGGTCTTATCAACTCTAGAGAGACAAGTACTTAGGCAAAAAATAGTGACATATCCTGAGGAGATCATCTTCCTCATTGATTATAAAGCGTATGGTTCCACTAATCAATGTTTTATTAACTTAGAAAGGCTTGTGCATGGATGAGATGCCCTGATTTATGGCAGAACAGCTGTCATTATACTGGGGAGATGCTTATCTTTAGGGACTTGGACAGAAATCTTATTATTTGGAACACATACAGTTCAGTGGGAAACACTGTACAACAAACAAAACAATTGCAAAAAAAATGGCAGACTTGGGTTCAAGCTTCCTTCTTCTTGAAATTCCATCCTGTCCATTCTAGCTGCTGTAGTCAAGTATTATGGGTAAATTTCTCATGAAACTTAAACATTCGGTTCTCAACTATGTGAAAGCTAGAAAATTCTAGATCTACCTCTGGTAGGTTTTGTGATCTGTTTTCCTACCACATAAAGTGTCTCTTTCTTACGTGGACTCACACAGTGTGGGAATGCAAAAGCTGTCCTTTGGCAATACTTTCTGAGATACTAAACTCAGAGTTCAGCATATGCTAGCTACTGAGTGACAGTCTAATCATTTTTATCTATTTTTATAATGTTTTATAATTTAATGTTGTAAGAATTTTGGAACATTCATGTATAATTCCATAATGAAAACATAACTATTAATTTTAACATGCATTTATAATAGTAATATATTTTTAAAGCACTCTAAAATTTCCATTTCTTGGGACTTAAGTTATAGCTCAGAGGTAGATAGAACACTTGCCTCGTATATGTGAAGCCCTGTATTTAGTCTCCAGAACTTCACAAAGGAAAACTAACAGAAACAAATTTTTGCTAATTTGCTGACTTTTACAAGTGAAATTCCCACAGAAATTATTCAAATGAAAACTCTCTAAATCTTTGAATTTCCGTCTCTTAAAAATCATTCACATCAGAATTTCACCCACACAAGAATTCTTTTTAATTAATTTTGCCATTCAACATTGCAACACTCAAATACAATGAGTATGACAGCTCTCACTCCCCTATTTCCTACCACACTTGTCAGTCTTCTTATCCTCACAAGTGTTCATGACATTCTGTGGCCATAAGTTCAGAGGTGTCTTCTGGTGCCCGGTGGGTTCAGTAGTGACTATGAAAATAAAAACAGCAGTTCCCTTTATTCACTTTTTATCACTAGTTCTTAGGTAAAGTATAGGACACCAAGAGCCATTGCCCTATGACTATTGATTGGACTAGTGTTGCAGTGCAGATAGCTCCCAATTGTTGCGCTGGGTTTAGGGCTCCTATGTTCTTCCCAATTTCTCTTTCCAAATATTCTCTGAGAGTTAAAGAGATGGTGTAAGTGATTTATTTATGACTCAGCCCAAGACTATTGCTTATTCTCTACATTTTGGATAGCCATACATTTGTGCTTTCATAGCAGTTTTCTGAGGGTTGAGGCTCTAATTAAGGTCTTCAGTGTACCCAAATTGTTAAATTCAATATTTGTTTCTCATTTACTTTAATCTCCTGGAGACATTGGAAATGGTTGGCTAATACTTTGTATTCAGAGTTCTTTCTACACCTCGGTTTCATATTTGTGGTTGTGTGTTTTAACTTATTTTGTATATACAAGCGATCCGGGTAGAGAAATAGCTCTACAACGCATAGTCTTAGGTAATAGAATCAATCCAAGCTGTTCCTCATTAGTACCACACCAGCATTTCCTAGCTTCCATGTTAGACTTAGGACCAGCAATTCTCCAGGGACGAACCTTCCATGTTGTTGATACCAGGTTGGAAGTACTGAGGCACCTAGCCTGGTAGACTGAGCAGCTATTAAGTTATTAGGCTCCCCAGTGAGAGACAGCCACTGTGGGATAACTCATACTACTGCAGCATTCATCTCTGAGGACAGATAATTACTGGGCTCACAGACACTAATGTATGACTCACCTGTAGCTTCTCTTTTAACTTAAGTAGACCTAATGAACAGTGTATATGTAAAAATAGTATAACTGTATAAATTCATTCCATTGGCTCTGATCCCCTCAAGATCTTGACTAATAGAACAACTTAAGAAGGAAAGTAATTTTGCATTTGATTGCATCCACAGCCATATTTTGCTACATGTGACCCTCTGCCCAAGGGCTGGATACCCTTGGTATTATATAATTTGTTTTGACATGTTGATTTTATTATCTGTCCCTCACATGGAAGATTATCCCTAGATACAAAATGGCCATAAGTTTTTTCTGTGGTACATACCTTGTGTGTACAATATTATTATATTTATCTATTTACGTGTGTGATAAAAAGAGACGGGGTGGAAAGAAGAGCAGAGGAATGGAGAGGAGAGGAGAGGAGAGGAGAGGAGAGGAGAGGAGAGGAGAGGAGAGGAGAGGAGAGGAGAGGAGAGGAGAGGAGAGGAGAGGAGAGGAGAGGAGAGGAAATAGATGGAGTTGTTTCTGTCCTCCCACTACATGAGTCCTGGGGACTAAATTCAGGACATTAGGTTTTATTCATATCTGTTAGACTTAAAATAGTATCTGACCACAATCTATGTATACTTATACATATGCATGAATGCAAAGTTTACATCTATGTCCATATGCATACATAGAAGCAAACATATTAACCTGCCAACCACACTAAAAGAATTCAAGATCTTAAAAGATTGTAAGTATTACTCTGTGGATGTGACTTTCTTTTCACTTAATTGCAGGTGTAATTTCAAGTTGGAGACCATGTATATTTTCTCAAATCTTACACTCCAGGAGCAGTGTATCTATTTGGAAACACATTCTGGGTAGACTGCTTTAAATCATACTAGAGTTAAATTTTTGATAATGCTGCATATTCCTTCCCATCCAATGCATCTAGCACCCTCACTAAAACTTTTCTAACTTCATGGGTTTTTTTGAAACCCACTAAATCATGTAAGCATCCCCTGTACATTCAGAAGAAATCCTCTTCTTATCTCTCTCTCTCTCTCTGTCTTCCCTCACCCAGCAGCACCTGGTTGCCAATAGCTAGGCTTCAGATTTCATAAGCCCCACCTTCATCCACACTGCGTATTGGACAGGATTGATTTATTTCATGTAATTCTCCTCATTGAGAAATATATTAAAAACTAAAACTCATGCAGTGCGTTTGCCTAGTTTCCTCTGTTAAAATGACTACACAACTTTAAAGACAACTTAAAAATATTATCCAAAAGAACATTTGTTTATAAAATGCAATCAGTACAGAAAATTGCTGTTGTATCAATACACAGAAACCTACTAGATATTTAGACAGGCATACATGCATGGACTTGTTTTTCCTTTCTTATTTGAAAGGAAACTAATATAAAGCTTTGATCACATCACTGCAGCATAGGAGTCAAGCAAAATGTGAGAGAAAGAAAATAACTAAACTTTCCACATAAAGCATCTTTGCTCTTTTCTCACAAGAATTTCATTTCTTCTGAAGATAAGCCACAGATTTGATGGTGAAGAAGTACAAATAAAGACCAGCACCAGTGAGGACATCCTCCATTGAGGCTCTACCTCCTAAGTGTTTCAGACCCTCCAGTCACAGCACCACCACCAAGGATAGCAAGTGTCGCAATCCAAAGACTATGGTGCATCTGAGTTCAGTTTACAGTCCTCAGTTATCCATTTTCATTTTCCCCCCATTTAAATTGTATATAAATTACAAATAAACTTGCTTGACATGTCAAACCCAGCTCTGTCACAATCCCTTCCTCCCCAACCCTCTAATCTCCCAACCTGTATCCCATTCCCCCTCTGCTCCCCAGGGGTAAGGCCCTCCATGGGGAATCTTTAAAGTCCGTCATATTATATGAAGATATTTTTCCTATAACTCTTAATCTCACATGCTATTGAAATATATGTATGTATCTGCATTTAGCTGTATTCAACTTAATACAGCCTTCCAATCATCTTATATTTCCAAAGTGACACACGCATCTTAGTATGTTTTCCCTACTTTGTGTATCAGCTAATATTTTTAATGCCTGATTAAATATGAGCTGAGATTAGAAAAATGATTAGCTAATGTAAAATATACAGAGCTAGAATACTTTCCAAATCTTCTCGGTGCCTAAACCTTTTAAAGAGTTCCCATTCACAGGGATAGTCCAGTCATCAGAAAATCTACACAGTCAGCAAGGAGTCACAATGGGCATTCTTTGATGCTGTTATTATTATGCTTCCACAGAAACTGATTTTTGAGACTGGGAGAAATCATGTGGGTTAACATTAGAAATAATACACCATGAAAGATCATGTGATCCTGTTGACTAGGTAAGTCATAATCCCACTGAAGTTGAATTGAGACAGGCATTAATGATGATTGACTTTTTCCAACAAGCAAGTTAACACACCCAGCATTGTTCCACACATCATTCCATCATCCCAACCACACATGGCATAGACACTGCTATTTACAGTTCAGGCTTGGGGATGGTAAAAATATGTGTAAACCATTGGAGAGCTGGCTCTAAGCTCAGCAAACAAAATTGGGCTCTCTTCCAAGAAAAGATATGTGTTTTTTAGCAACATCTTTCATTGTCTCTTATATGTCACTGTACTTCAAAAACCTTAAAATATTTTTCATATGCAAGTGCTCCCTCATAATTATGATTATAAGTTCTAGATAAGTATTCAAAACATAGATGCAGTGAGTGGTGTGCTATGGAGACAGCTCAGAGGTAAAGCAAGTGGCCAGAATGCTTAGAACCCTAATTTTGATCCTAGGCATTACACAAGGAAAATGTCTCTGGGCATAGAGATGCAAATATCTAACATAGTGAATTAACAACACAATTCAATGTTTAGAAGCAGTTCTGAGGCTGGGGAAATGGCTCAGCAGTTAAGAACACGTGTTGCTCTCCATCCCGGAGGACACAGGTTCAACTCCCAGCACTCATATGGTAGTTCTCCATCATCTGCAACTTCAGTTTCACACACTCTTCCAGCCTTGCTGGCACCAGGCACATATGTGATATACACACACACACACACACACACACACACACACACACACACACACACTGAAACCCTGCAGCAGTGGGACCATAAGGGAAACAAAACCTCACAGTGTTGTTGGTAATGAATTTGGGAATATTATTCCTAATACAACAAAAGAGAAAAAATAGACAAACAGGATATTACCAACCTATGGCAATGAGAACACACAGCAAAGAAGAAAAAGTGCCCATGGATTGAGAGGTAATATCTACAATTCAGACAGGGCACATATATAAAAGTTTATGAAATTCAAACAATTCAGTGGCAAGGGGAAAAAATATCCCTACAGAAAGAGAGGAAGAAGGTTGAGTAGACAGGAGACTGCGGATGAATTTATAAGAAACTGCTAAACATTTCTGATCATCATACAAATGTAAACCAAAACTAGAGTATCACTTAATTCTTGCTAGAATGTTTATTATCAGAGACAAAAGGCAATCAAGTTTTATTGAGCACATGAAGAAAACGACATCTTATACACAGTTGGTGGGCATGCAATTTATTCCAATCTCTATAGAAAACAGTTTGCTGGCTTCTGAAAAAAATCAAAACAAGAACTACCATATTATATAGTAATCCTACAAGATATATCCAGAGGAAATGAAATTACTCTGTTCAGTTGAACAGATTTCTGTATTCTGATGCCTATTATATGACTGTCAATAATAGAAAGAACCAGTAAAATTGTCTATGGAGTCATGATGAGACCAATAAAACAGATACAGGGTGGAAGATCCCTCAGTCTGAGAAAACTAAATTTTGACTTGGCATAACATGGGTGAAATTGGTGATAATTTTTCCTGCTATGAAACAATGTATACTGTCTCATTCATATATGGAATCTTCAGAGTCAGAGATTGTCATAGGTGGAGAAAGTAGAGAAATAAGGAGTTAGAAGCAATCAATTGTGGTTCTGAAATATAGTTAATTAGACTCACAACATTATACTGTTTTAGTGCTCAGCAGTAAAATTATAGGTGATCAAAATGCAGTACATGTTTTTTAAAGTTAGAATAAAAAGTTTGTGACTGTTTTCACCAAAATATATGACTGTTTGAGGACATATATGTATATATATGTAATCAGATTTAAATATTCCACAATATGTACATGTAAAAAAGCACATCATTTTAGAGTATAAGCATCTAAAATCTTTATGTTTTTGTTAAGATGAATTTAAAAGAAAGTAAAAAATTTCCATAATACAAAACATAATATAATTTGAATAATTATATACCTTGTTAGGAATGTTTACAGGATTAAATCTATGCATTCTTATTTTAAATTTATCTAAATTTTTAGTTTTGTGTATGTTTCTGAGTTTGATTGGAGGTTTGTGCATGTGTGCACGTTCCCACAGAGGTTACAAGGGGGCAGTAGATCCCCTAGAGCTGGAATTGTAGGCAGTATTGAACTGTAATTAGGGTGAAGGGAACTGAACTTGGGTCTCTGCAACAAGAGCTTAACTTCTGACCGTCTCTATCTGCTATGCATCTCTGTTTTAATTAAACATATATACACATAGAATTTAAACTTATGCAAAGCTGTAAAACAATGTTCAAGGAAGTGTCAAGATTTCATTAAACAGTTAGTATTAACATATTCTGCTATACTATCTGAAAAAATAACAAAGCACAAGTATTTATTGCAGCATAGTTCTGAATTTCTTATAAAGAAGAAAAATACTGAAAATTTAGAAACAAATATAAGATAATAATATGCATTCATAATTACATATAATAAGATGCTATGGAAATGTTATGCTTTAATAAAGTTTTCAAGCTATGATATTTACTTTTTTAAACAAAGTATGGAAACTAACTACTCATTCATTTGAATTAATAAAAGTAATAATATGATAGTAAAATGTCAATGTATTTAAGACATGAGTACTACTATAAATATAAAGCACAAAAGAAAAGTTCAATAAAAAGGAATGATTCCCAGTCTACCACAAGATGCAGCAATTCCACTCTTAGGCATATACACAAAAGATGCACATTTATACAATATGGACATCTGTTCAACTTTGTTCGTAGCAGCGTTATTTGTAATAGCGAGAACCTGGAAGTATTCTAGATGTTCCTTAAATGAAGAATGGCTAAAGAAAATGTAGTACATTTACACAATGGTGTACTACTCAGCAGAAAACAACAACAAAACAATGGAATCTTGAAATTTGCAGGCAAATGGATGGAACTTGAAAAGATCATCCTCAGTGAGGTAACACAGCTGCAAAAAGGCAAACATGGTATGTTCTCATATATGGATTTTAGTCATAGAGCAAAGGAGTACCAGCCTATAATCCACACTGCCAGAGATACTAGGAAGCAAGGAGGACTCTAAGAGAGAAATAAATGGTCTCCCAGAGAAGGGGAAAGGGAAAAAACTCCTAAGCAAACTGGGAGCATGCTGGGAGGTAAGAGGGAGTTAGTAGAAAAAGAAGGGGACTGATAAGATGCATGGAGTTATTCCAAATTTTTTTTTACCTGTTGAGGTTTGATGTGTTGCCAACTATGTGGTCAATTTTTGAGAAGGCTCCATCCATGTGGTGCTGAAAAAAGGTTTATTCTCTTTTATTTGGATGGAATGTTCTATAGATGTCTGTTAATCCCAATTGGGCCGTAACTTCTATTAGACCCTTTGCTTCTTTGTTAAGTTTCTGTCTGGTATTCCTGTCTAGTGGTGAGAGTGGGGTGTTGAAGTCTCCCACTATAAGTGTGTGGGGCTTTATATGTGATTTGAGTTTTAGTAATGCTTCTTTTACAAACGTGGATGCATTTGTATTTGGGGCACAGATGTTCAGAACTGAAAATTTATCTTGGTGGATTTCTCCTGTGATGAGTACATAATGATCTCCTTGATGTATTTTGATTCATTTTATTTTAAAGTCTAATTTGTTCGATATTAGGATTGCTACCCCCACTTGTTTCTTGGATCCAATTGATTGGGAAATCTTTTCCCAACCTTTAATTCTGAGGTAATATCTGTCTTTGAGGTTGAGGTGTGTTTCTTGTATGCAGCAGAAGGATGGGTTCCGTCTTCGAATCCGTTCTGTTAGCCTGTGTCTTTTTATGGGTGAGTTAAGACCATTAATATTGAGAGATATTAATGGCCATTAATTGCTCATTCTTTTTTGATTTGGAATAGTTGTTGTTGTTGGAATTATGTGTGGAATTCCACCCCTTTTTTCTTTTGGCTGTTGGTAAAGTGGGATTACCTAATGCCTATGTTTTTCTGGTTGTAGTTAACTTCCTTGGGTTGGAGTTTTGTTTCAAGAACTTTCTATAGGGCTTGGTTAGGGTACATGCATTGCTTGAATCTAGTTTTGTCATGGAATATCTTGTTTTCGCCATCTATAGTGATTGAAAGCTTTGCTGGGTATAATAGTCTGGGCTGGCATCCATGATCTTTTAGTATCGGTAGAATATCTATCCAGGACCTTCTGGCTTTTAGAGTTTCCATAGAGAAATCAGATTTAATTCTGATAGATTTGCATTTATATGTTACTTGGCATTTTTCCTTAGCTGCTCATAATATCCTTTCTTTATTCTGTATATTTGGGGTCTTGATTACTATGTGGCAAGGGGACTTTTTTGTGGTCCACTCTATTTAGTGTTCTGTAAGATTCTTGTACCTTCAGTCCACCAAGCGTTAAAATTAGAATTCAAAAACAAAACAATTTTCAGAAACCCAACAGACTCATGGAAATTGAATAATGCACAATTGCACAATTCCTGGGTCAAAGAAGAAATTAAAAAACAAAGTAAAGACTTCCTAGAATTCAGTGAGAATGAAGACACAACATACCCAAACCTATGGGACATTTTGAAAGCAGTGCTACGAGGGAAGTTCATAGAGCTAAGTGCCCACATGAAGAAACTGGAGAATAGTCACAGTAGAGAATTAACAGCACAGCTGAAAGTTCTAGAACACAAAGAGGCAAACTCCCCCAGGAGGAGTAGACGCCAGGAAATAATCAAACTGAGGGCTGAATCAATAAAGTAGAAACTAGGAAAACAATACAAAGAATCAATGCAAGGAAGAGTTGTTCTTTGAGAAAATCAACAAGATAGACAAACCATTGTCCAAACTTACCAAAGAGCAGAGTGTAAACATGCAAATTAACAAGATCAGAAACAAAAAGTGGGACATAACAAACTCTGAGGAAATTCAAAGAATCATCAGGTCATACTTTGAAAACCTGTACTTCACAAAATTTGAAAATTTAAAGGAAATGGACAACTTTCTGGATAGCTATCACTTGCCCAAATTAAATCAAGAACAGAAAAGAAATTTAAATAGACCTATAATCCCTATGGAAATAGAAGCAGTCATCAAAATCACCTAACCCAAAAAAAAAGCCTAGTTTCAGATGGCCTCAGTGCAGAATTCTATGAGAAATTCAAAGAACAGCTTATACCAATTATTCTCAAAGTATTCAATGCAACAGAAGCAGAAGAGTCTTTGCCAAACTCTTTCTACGAGGCTTCAATAACCTTGGTATGCAAGACACAAAGACACAATTAAGAAAGAAAAGTTCAGACCAATATCCCTCATGAACATTGATGCAAAAATACTCAATAAAATACTGGCAAATCGGATCCAAGAACACATCAAAACAATCATTCAGCATGATCAAGTAGGTTTCACCCCAGGGATGCAGGGATGATTCAACATACAAAAATCCATCAATGTAATCCACCATATAAACAAGCTGAGAAACAAAAATCACATGATCATCTCACTAGATGCAGAAAAAGCCTTTGACAAAATCCAACACCCCTCCATGATAGACGTCTTGGAGAGATCTTGGATAACAGGAACATACCTAAATATAATAAAAGTTATATACAGCAAACCAACAGCCAACATCAAAATAAATAGAAAGAAACTCAAGGTGATTCCGCTAAAATCAGGAACAAGACAAGGCTGTCCACTCTCTCCACACCTTTTCAATATTGTACTTGAAGTTCTAGCTAGAGCCATACGACAACAAAAGGAGATCAAGGGGATACAAATTAGAAAGGAAGAGGTCAAATTTGCACTATTTGCAGATGATATGATAGTTTACATAAGTGCCAAAAAACTCTACCAGGGAACTCCTACAGCTGATAAATACTATCAGCAATGTGGCAGGACACAAGATCAACTCAAGAAAATCAGTAGCCCTACTTTATACAGATGATAAAAGGGCTGAGAAAGAAATCAGAGAAACATCACCCTTTAAAATTGCCACAAACAACATAAAATATCTTAGGGTAATGATAACTAAACAAGTGAAGGACTTGTATCTCATGATACAGATTCAATATAATCCCCATTAGAATACCAGCAAAATTCTTCACAGACCTTGAAAGAAAAATAATCAACTTTGTATGGAAAAACAAAAGACCCAGGATAGCCAAAACAACCTTACTCAACAAAGCATCATCTGGAGCATCACCATCCCTGACTTTAAGCTCTATTATAGAGCTGTAGTCCTGAAAACAGCTTGGTATTGGCACAAAAAAAGACACGTAGACCAATGAAATGGGATTGACCACCCTTATGTTAACCCACACATGTATGAGCAGCTTATCTTCAACAAAGAATCTAAAAATATACAATGGAAAAAAGAAAGCATCTTCAACAAATGGTGCTAGCATAACTGGATGCTGGCATGTAGATGAATGTGGATAGATCCATGTCTATCGCCATGCACAAAACATAAGTCCAAATGGATCAAAGACCTCACCTTAAATCCAGCCACACTGAACCTCTTAGAAGAGAAAGTGGGTGGTATCCCTGAATGAGATTGCTTCCTGAACAAAAAACAAGTAGCACATTCAGTGAGATCAACAATTAATAAATGGGACCTCCTAAAACTGAGAAGCTTCTGTAAGGCAAAGCACACAGTCAACATGACATAAAGGCAACCCAAAGAACGGGAAAAGATATTCTCTAATCCCAAATCTGACAGAGGGCTGATCTCCAAAATTTAAAAAAACTCAAGAAGCAAGTTGCTAAAACACCAAAGGATCCAATTAAAAAGTGGGCTACAGAACTACATAGAGAATTCTCAAAAGAGGAGTTTAAAATGGCTGAGAGACACTTGAGAAAGTGTTCAACATCCCTAGCTATCTGGGAAATGCAAATCAAAACAAACTCTGATATACCATCTTACTCCTGTCAGAATGGCTAAAATCAAAAACTCCAATGGCAGTCTATGCTGGAGAGATTATGGAGAAAGGGGAACACTCCTCCACTGCTGGTGGGATTGCCAACTCATATAGTCATTTTGGAAATGAGTATGGAGATTTCTCAGAAAAATGGGAAAAATCCTACCACAAGACCCAGCAATTCCACTCTTAGGCATATATACAAAAGCTGCACATTCATACAACTAGGACATGTGTTCCACTATATTCATAGAAGCATTATTTGTAATAGCCAGAATTTGGAAGCAACCTAGATGCCCCTCAACTGAAGAGTGAATAGAGAAAATGTGCTAGATTTACACAATAGAGTACTATTTGGCAGATAAAAACAATGGAGTCCTGAAATTTGCAGGCAAATGGATGGCACTAGAAGAAACCATCCTGAGTGAGGTAACCCAGTCACAAAATAGAAACATGGCATGTACTCTCTCATTTATGGATTTTAGACATAGATCAGGGTTGTGCCAGCCTAATGTCTTACTGCCAGAGAGTCTGGGAAACAAACCCTTCATTCAATGGATGATGGAAGCAGAGACAGACTCCTATAGCTAAACACTGAGCTGAACTCAAGGAACCCCATGATAGAGAGCATAGAATGATGAGCAAAGGGGTTAAGACTGGGTGGTTTAACCCTCAGAAACAGCTGACCTGACAAGGGTTACCTCTCAATTCCCAGATTGTTGGCTGGGAATCCAGTATTGGACTGATCAAGACCCCCTTAATGTGGGTGTCAGTGGGGAGACCTAGGCATTCTATTGGGCCTTGGGTAGTAGATCAGTATTTATCCCTCATATACAAATGGACTTTGGGTGCCCATCCAACAGTGAGAGATGCACTCTCATCCTGGACTCTTTGGGGAGGTGTAGGCCTAGCCCTGGTTAAAGACAGACTATGGACACCCCATGGTGGGCCTCACCCCCCCCCCGGGAAATGAGGAGATACTGGAGTGGTTAATTGGAGGTAATGGGAGGTAAAGGAAGAGGGACCTGGTATTGACATGTGAAGCAACCCTGTTTCTAATTTAAATTTAAATATAAAAAATTAGAAAAAGAAAGAGAAGGGGAGATGAGGAGGAGAGAATAGAAGAGAGCAAGAAAAGACACACCATAATAGAGAGAGCCCTTATAGATTTAAAGAGAAATCCGGCACTAGGGAAATTTTCAGAGATCTACAAGGATGATCCCAACTTACAATCTAAATAATAGTGGAGATGCTATCTTAAATGCCCTTCCTCGATAATGAGATTTATTACTACCCTATATGCCATCCTAGGTTCTTCATCCAGTAACTGATGCAAGCAGAAGCAGACACCCACAGCTAAATACTGAGCTGAACTCCTGGAATCCAGTTGCAGAGAGGGAGGAGTAATGACCAAAGGGGTCAAGACCAGGCTGGAGAAATCCACCGAAACTGCTGACCTAAACAAGGAGGAGCTCATGGGTCCTAGACTGCTAGCTGGGAAACTAGCATATGACATACTCAGGCCCAAGTGAACTAGGGTGTCAGTTTGGAGGCCTGGGCAATCTATGGATCCTCTTGTAGTGGATCAGTATTTATCTCTAATATATGAATGTACTTTGGGAGCCCATTCCACAAAGAGGGATAGTCTCTCACCCTAGACACACAGGAGAGAGCCTAGGTACTGCTTCAAATGATATGACAGACTTTGAAGATCCCCCATGGAAGGTGTCACTTTCCCTTTTGAGCAGAAAGGGGATTGGATAGGGGGTTAGTGGGAGACAGGGGAGGAGAGGAGGAAGAGGGAACTGGGATTGACATGCAAAACAAGCTTGTTTCTATTTGAAATTCCAAAGTGGGGAAACAGGATCGATTCCCCACACTCACATCACAGATGCCTTTAACTTCATCTACAGGTGATCCATTTCTGTCTTGCCTCCTCAGACACTGTAGTCATTTATACATACACACACACACACACACACACACACACACACACACACACAAGCACACACAAAGAAAATTGAATGTCTTTTTTAGAAATAAATGGAGATGAAACTTCCAAATAGCCCTAAAACTTGATATTAGGTCAAAAGTTTCATATTAAAATTTTTGTGTAAATGTAGTGATATATTATTAATGATTTACTAAAGCTTGCCTGGGGTTTCAGAAAGCAAAGTCAGCCACAAGTCATAGAAATCAGGCACATACGTTTAATCTGAGCAGCCAGAATTTAGGCGGTGTTGGTATACGCCTTCAAACCTAGAACTCAGGATTAAGAGGTAGACTGATCTCTCTGAGTTCAGGGCCATGCAGAGGGATACATGAGGCTGTGTCCAACTAAAAGAGCAACAAATCACATATCTTTAATCACAGCACTAGAGGAGTATAAAAGATAGGAACAGAGTCTTTAATATTCAATAGGAGGCATTCATTCTCCTGCCATATTGAAGATAGAAGATTGATTCTTCAGTCACACAGAAGATAGGATGGCTCAGTGTCAAGGGGGATAAGAAGACATCACAGTCTGAGGATTCTCCAGCCACACTGAGGAGAGGTTACAGTATGAGGCTTGGTGAGTGTTCGTGGAGACAGAATCATCCCATTCTGCTTGAGATAGAAGTAAGATGATAATTGGCCAGCTGCTTTGTTTTTCTGATATTCAGCTTTCAGTTTGAACCCCAGTATCAGTTTCTGGGTCTTTTATTTATTCATGTTACATGGAAGAAAATGAGAAACATGGCAATCTAGTTTAAAGAGAAGTTTTGGAGAGCAGTGTTGAAATATAACCTTATGGCAATGTGACAACTGCAATATGATTATAGCAGTAAGCAGTAAAGGTAGTCAGAAGAAGATAACTGAGAATTTGAAATATAAGTATGGAAAGATAAAATTTTACAAAGGACAGGCAGGCATTTAAAAATGATGGTTATGTAAAAGCTAATTCTGGGGTAGGGGAAAAGTTAGAAACAAGATTCCTAGGAACAAACTTCAATTGTTCATTTATTTGTCAGTTTACTCAGTATATATGTTCATTGTTCATTTATTATGCAGTGGTATATGTTATTTATTCTCTGTGGTGTGATATATATATATACACACACACATATATATATGTGTGTGTGTGTGTGTGTGTGTGTGTGTGTGTGTGTGTGTGTGTGTGTGTGTGTGTGTATACATGTCCATGTGGGTTAGCTCAGTCTTACCTGCACATCTGGAGGACGGAGGCTGAAGCTGACTATCTCCCTCTACTTTTCTCAAACTCAATGACTGAGAAAATGTCTTTCATTAAACCTGGAATACTCTGCTTCAGATGAGTTTACTAACCAGAAGACTCAGGAGGAATCTGCCTCCATATGTCCAGCAATGGGATTATAGCTATGCACAACTTGGATTGGCTTTTTGTGAGGGTGCTAGGGATCAGAACTCCTCTCTTTATAAATATATTGCAAGTTTTCTTTTTTTTCCTACTGAGTCTTCTCCCAAGCCCAACACAAATAATTATAATTAAAGTTTCAAGATCTAAATTTAAAAACTCAAAATATAAAATGGGAATAAACAAATATAAGAATATTCATGAGATGTTTTGCTAAGAAAATAGTCATTAAGATGTAATTAATACAAACTGCTAATAAAATGTTTGATGAAACTGATCATGCTTCAGCCGTAAGCAGCTATTCCCTCTAAAATGGGGGTTAAGAAAGGAAAGTAAATATTACTGACTAAAATGACCAAGTATAGAGCATATTTTCACAAAAAAATTAGTTCCCACATATGACAAAGTCCATTTATGAATTATTAAGTAAACAGATTAAAGAGATACTCAAAAGCTATGCAGTGTAAATTTATAAAACGAAAACCATAAGAATAGAGTAAGAAAAATTATTGAATTCTATTAATAACCACCATTCAGGCTATCACGAGACACCAGTTCACATCTGCCAAGCTTAATATAATGAAAGTTAGATTACAGGGAGGGATGTTAAGTGTGGAAATATCTGATGAATAGATTGGCAATTTATACCGTAGAGACTGTTGCCCTTGGTGTCACAGAGTGTTCATAACAGGACAAAATAAATCCAAAATTAACCCTAACCCTTACCTATCTAATTGTTAGTTTCCATTCAAAACTGTAGTTCCTCTACAATAGAATGGAAAAATAAAATGTAATATATTACCATGATTTACTGTTGTGGAACACTGAAAAACTAAGCAAAGAATCAGACATATGCTTGTTAAACAGGAACTGGCAAGATAAGTAAGTGATTAGAGGAGCCTGATGCTAAGCCTGGCACCTTGAATTTTGTCTCAGGGACTCCCATGGAGGAAGGAGAAAGCTGACTTCTGCAAGTAGTTGTCATCTGGTCTCCACTTATACACTATGGTGTCTGTGTAAGGACACACACACATACACACACACACGGATTCAAAATGAATGAAATTCATCCCACTTATCCCAAATCTCATTTAATATGTGTACTTTAATTCAATTTGTATGTGTATCAAAGCATCCTTATAGCTACTATATAAGATTAAATATGAATCTATATCGAAAATAGTATATAAGAATGAGCATGATGATTTAAAAGTTAAATAAGATAGTATCATCCACTGTCCAATGGGTGCTTTTTATGGCTGTATAGTACAAACTTCAGTTTTATATATAAAACATATAAAAACAATTCCATTGTTTGATAGATGATGGGGGATGTCCTTCTGCATATATTTCTCTCTTATTGGTTGATGAATAAAACATTGGTTGACTAGTAGTTAGGCAGACAGTATAGGCAGGGTTATCAGAAGGAGAATGCTGGGGAGAAGAGGCAGAGAGAAGCCACCAGAGAGATGTTATGTGGCTACTGAACAAGTAAAATGCTGGAGCATTCTCTGCTAAGATAAGACCATGTAGAAATATACAGATTAATAGAAATGGGTTAATAATTAAGAGAGCTGCTAGCCAGTCAGAATCCCAAGCCATCAACCAAACAGGTTATAATTACTTAAGTCTCTGTGTGTTTATTTGAGGCTAAACAGCTGTGGGAACAGGTGGGACAGAACCTCCATCTATAGACAGTAGCTGAGTTATCCTTTTCTACATATTATTATATCCCTAAGTGGATGATTGATTTTTCTCCTGCTTGGTGTCCCTTGGTCATTTGACAAATACACTATGTATTTTCAGTATTCTGCATCATTTACATATTAACCTTCTTGTCAGACTCAATCCACTATTTTGACATTTTTGTGTTGATAATGTCTGTGATGGATTTTGAAATGTCATCACTTTTTCATGAATTTAAGTCAGATTATCCAGAGAAATTCATTTTCTCCCACAAGGCACTTCTTCAAAAAACTCATAATACCTCCTCGTACATTTCTACATTGTCTAGATTCAATACTGGATTTCTTACAACTCTCCAAACATACACCATACAAAATAACTCTAATAACATAATATAAAATGCATGGCAGTTTTTAAGAATTCTTATTGCTTTGGAGTTGAGTAATATCTTAGATTCTCATCCAGGGGTCACAAGGAAACCATTGTGTAGCCCCAAAGCTGTGGAAACTCTTTATGACACTTATTCTGTCTCTGGCTACCTTAACAGTTAATCACAAAAAAATTAGGAATGATGGTAGCCCCAAAATAAGCTTTAGATATTTGATAAATATTTCAGGTTGTGACATATTTTCCATGTTTACACAAATGTTCATTATAGTTGATGCATTGAAATTTTGTTAATGAATATTTAATTTCTGTCTGCATGGGCCTTTTTGTGTGACTCACAAGTTTCACTTCCCAGTTTTCCATGCTTAGTTGCCATTCTGTTCCACTGTGTTAATGGTAAGAGCTCGATTCTTTAGCACTTTCAGTCTGTATCCTTCCAGCAACAGGTTACATCTTACTCTTGCTCAAACATGTGGTTTATCAAATCTTTGTAAGGAGAGCTGTAGCCACAGTACTGGCTACTCTGGACAGTACACCCATATGTGTTCAGGTACGAGCCAGGCCTGACTTTCTGATTGGAAGCTTGCATTCCTCTGAAATTCTAATCTCCTATGAAAGGTTCCCTCATAAGAACATACTTGTTTTCCAAGGCCAAATTACTGCCCATGGAGTTTTTCAAGATCATCTCTCTTCACTTCTTTCACCAGTCTTAAGGATGATTTTCCTGCAACAGTATCTCCTTAAATTCTTTTGGTAGGTCATCCATTTTACACATCCCAGACTAAGGTTGAAGATTCTTCAAACCTTGAAGCTGTTCCTTGACTACCTGACAGATAAGCCTATTTCAAGAGGAGGACCCCATCATAGCACACATTTAATCTCCCTCTTAATTTTGCTGCTTTAAAAAAAATGAGTAGAATACAATGAAACCATTGAGGTAGCTAGTGAATACGGCTATGCCTCAGCCAAAAAAAAAGTCCTGTCTGAGATTTCCAATTCAATGAAAAGTCTGAAGGATATGCAATAGCAAGAAAAAATCGTATAGTTCTTGGTCTGTTCAGGAAATAGAATCCAAAGGAAATTCTGTCCTTAGAACCCAAGGCAGTACACATCGCAACAATCTATAACCTAAGGTTGAGGAGGAAATAAGCTTGGTGAAAACTTCTGAAGGTGCAGTTTGATGGAGAAGCAGACAAAACCATCTATGCATGTGTTGACTGTTGTTGCTTTAGTACTATAAGGCTCTATATGAGTAACGAACAGAGGTTGTGTCTCAAGAAAATCTACCACTAACGAACAGAGGTTGTGTCTCAAGAAAATCTACCACCTAACCCTCTAAATAAGAAAAAAAGGCAGTATGATGCAATGGGAAGTCCTTGCTTGAGCAATAAATTTGACATCATGAACATTGAACAGATTAATCCTGACATTAATACAAAATACTAAATTAAGTGTAGGAATTGACCCTGATGGGCATCTTCTCCTGGGTTTTCACTTGGGTTTGTTAGAGTTCTGGGTAATTATTGTAAGAAGCTGACAAGGGCAATCACAGCATATGAAGAAGAGAAATTACACTGAAAGCAGAACAACACAAAATAAAAACTTTCAGTGCTGTGGCCCCCAGAGATGTGAGGGCACAAGAAGGATTGCACAGGCAATTGAGAATTTAAATTGGTAAAGTGATTCTAAACTTCCTCCTAACTCCCTTGTCATGAAAGATTTAAACAATGCAGCACAATCTCCAAGAGCATTCTCCAGGGTGTTAAAAAAATAGCCATTTCTCTCCAAGAGTAAGAAAGCGGCTTGTTCACTGGGCATGTGAATTGATTTAGCTGTTGAACAATGGGGACCAATCATTAAACTCTATATACCAATATCCTCTTATAAAAACATTTAGAGTGAATGCTGAAACTTCTTGGTGATTTTAATGGACATTCTGAATATGACTCATTTGAACACATGCACATACACAGACATTTATGTAGAGGTTAAACAATGGAGTAGGGAAAGAGGGAAAGCAATCCACTAAGAATTTAGGATGCAAAGATGGTTTTTAAAAATTTATGTTAGTGGGGCTGGAGCAACTGCTCAGGAGTTAAGAGAGATTGCTATACAATGATAAGGATGAGAGTTCAGATCTCCGCACCCACATACACATACATGTGACTTCAACAAGATCCAGTGCTCACTACTGGCCTCTGTATTCTATAGAAAGACACACACACATGCACACATGCACACACACACACACACACACTGTGAAATTCATACATACAGACAGTATATTCTGAACATACTGTCCCCCCTCCTAAATTCTCATAGATCTACTCTACCTCTCCATCTGACTCTCAAATTTGTGCCTTTTTTCTATTCTTTCTTTTATTTAAACTAGAAACAAGCTTGTTTTACATGTCAAAACCAGTTCCCTCTCCCTCCCCTCCTCACCTGCCCCCAACCAAACCCTTATACTACCCCCTTTCTGCTCAACAGGGAGGGTAGGCTTTCCTTGGGGGATCTTCAAAGTCTGTTGTATCATTTGGAGAAGGACCTTGGCCCTCCCCCATTACCATAAGATTAGAAAGTATCTCTCTATATGGAATGGGCTCCCAAAGTCCATTCATATTGAAAGGTTCAGGCATTAGGCTGGCCTGCCCTGTTACCTGGCAGGATACACTCAGGCAGCACTCTGGCCAGCCCAGAGTTCTGTGAGAACCACGCAGGTGCAAAGGACCCCTTTAAAGGACTGACCCCTGCCCTCTTATACTCTCTTCTTCCTCTCCATCTCATCTCTCGTCTCTTTCTCTCTCTCTCTCTCTCTGTCTCTCTCTCTCTCTCTCTCTCTGTCTCTCTCTCTCTTTTACTCTCATATCTCATCTCTCTCTCTTTCTCAGCTCTGCACAGGTTGGTTACCTCTCACCCCCATTTCCTTCCCTGTCCACCAATAAACTCCACGTGGGATCGTTGAGTCATGGTTTGTGTCTCCTTACTGGATAAACCTAGACATTTTAACAACATTGGTTCCCTGACCGGGACCTAGACATTTTAACAACACGTGTTCTAGGAATAAATACTGATCTACTACCAGAGGACTCATAAATTGCCCAGGCATCCTAACTGACATCCATGTTCAGGGGGTCTGGATAAGTCCTATGCTAGCTACCCAGCTACATACTGGGGTCCATGAGCCTCCCCCCCTTATTCAGGTCAGTTTTTTCTATGGGTTTCTCCAACCTGATCTTGACCCCTTTGCTCATCACCCCTCCTTCTCTGCAACTGGATTCCAGGAGTTCAGCTCAGTGTTTAGCTGTGGGTGTCTGCTTCTGCTTCCATCATCTCCTGGATGAAGTGTGCCTTTTTTTTAAGATCCATTGAATCCAGTTTGTGTTACCCATATATGTGTATGGGTATAGGGCCCTCAAATAGAGTGTACACCACCAGACTAGAGTCACACCCTTAAAAAAAGCTGGCTTCCCTCCCCCCAGAAACATCAACTGTCCAAAGCTCTGTGGTTAATGGTGGGCACTCAAGAATTCCTTCCCCCTCCAAGTTAAAATTTTGGCTGGCTGGCTCTCATTTAGGCAGTCAAAGCTAATGTGAGTTCATTAATTGACCAGTCCTGTCATGTTCATAAGACAGTTTCCTTGTGGTCTTCCTAAATCTATGACTCTTACAATATCCCAACTTCTTCTGATTAAAAGAAAGGCTTGGATATATATTGGAGGCAGCAAACAGAAACCACAACTGAAAGAAACACAATTAGTCAAATCAAGGAATTCTCCTAAGTTTTGGTTTTAAAAGACTTTTTCTTTCTTTCATTGAAAACAGTTTTTAATACAACAAATTCTTATCACTGTTTCCTCTCCCCATACTCCTCTTAGATCCCCCAGATTAGAATCCACATCCTTTATGTCCTTCATTAGAAAACAAACCGGCTTTCTGGGACTTTCCCTAGCACCAGGCTTCCCCCTTTCCATATAATGGGTCCCTCTATCAAGATAACTTTTTCATTGATCTTCCTCTCAGCCTGTCCCCAAACTAAGTCATCTTGAACCCTCATGTTACTATTCCCTATGCACTCCCATATAACCCACTCTCAGTTTACCCAGCAGATCTTAGCTCTTTCCCCTTCCTGGCAGCCTCCAGGTGTGTCCCTATTAAAATCCTCCTTTTTACCACAAGAATGACCCCATCTAAGACTCTTAGCAATAGAGGACAGGATGCCTGAACTGGCCTTCCTCTATAATCAGATAAATGACTACCCTAACTGACATCATGGAACTTACATCTAGTAACTGATGGATTTAGAGGCAGTGGTCCGTAGCTCAAACTCTGGGGTGAGCTCTTGGAGTTCAGCTAAAAATAGGGAGGATGGATCATAGTAGCAAGGCAGGTCAATATTATGATTGGGAAAACCACAGAGAGAGCTGACCTAATATAGTGGGATCTTTGAGCTCTGAACTGACAGATGGGTAGCCTGTATAGGACCTAACTGGACCCTTTGAATGTGGATGACAGTTAGGTGCCTTTATTTGTTGGGGAGGCGCTGGCTGTGGAAAAGGACTTATCCTGCATGTATGGAATTTTGGAGCCCATTCCCTATGGTGGGATACCTTGTTCAGTGTTAGTATGGGGGCAGGGTCTCAGTCCTACCTCAATTTGATATGTCTTATGCCCTCTGAGGAGTGGATAGGAAGTGGCATGGGGGGTGATGTGGTTTGGGGAGAAGTAGAGGGAGGGGGAGGGGGCTTGGTATGTAAAATGAAAAAAATAAATAAAAAATAGCTCCACAAAAGAAACAAACATTCATCTAAGAAATAAAATATGGGAAAATAAAGTCAGAAAACTGGAATAGGGACAAACAGAAGAAAAAGAGCCAAAGAGAAAGCATGAGATAAATACGTATGAGACACCTAAGAATCTATTATAAACATAAAACTCAAAAGTCATACTCAGAAGACCTGCTACATACAAACAAAAACAAAGCCAAAACAAAATAAAAAAAAACAAGGAATCAAACAAACATAAATTCCTACCCCTATCAAAGTCTTATGAGACAAATAACCTGCAGAGATGCTCTAGAGTTTGCTTTCTGTTGACAAAATACTGTTGGGCACTGGACCTGCCTTAAGAGTGGATTCTGTCTCCAGTGAGAATCCATTGGAGCAAACTGATTATTCTTATGCTGCTGATTGTCAGTTGGACTTAGCTCCTGGTTAGGGTTGGGGTTTTCTGTCCACTTCTCTCAGCACTGAGATTATGTTTGGTACAGAACCATGTCAACCTTGTATGTGCTGACACAATTGCTGAATTTATATGTGTGTTGATCCTGCTCTGTTTAGATGCCCTTGTTTCCTTATTGTCCTCCATCCTCTCTGGCTCTTACACCCTTTCATCCTTTAAAAGATTTTAGAAAGAGAAAAAGAATGTTTCCATTCAGTTGGAAGGCAACTCTCATTCACACCCAGAAATCCAGGACCAGCCATCTGACACTGTAATCCTCAGTTCCACCAGTCTTTACCAGTGGTGGCACAAGCTACAGACAAAAACAACATTTTTTATTTCCATTCATGAGAATCTCTTCTAGTTTTCACGTTAGTAAATAGAATCGTCTGCTTGTTACACATGGACAAAATCTGAATCAGGAGAAAGTGGCAATGATGATCTAATAAACTAGAAATTGCAGAGGATACTACAGAGAATAACAGATTGCTCCTTCACTGGAAGATTAAAGAATCAGAATATAACTCATGTGTGTTCAGTATTAGCAAGGAAAAGTTGATGAAATAAAAAAATTGGACAAAAGGTGAAAAGAAAGATGAAGAATAACAAAATGCTCCTGAAAACCTGACTGCTCCAAAATCTTAACACCACCAGCAGTGATTTATACAATGCAAAATGTAATCAACTAAAATGAAGTTACTGTTTTTAGCAAGTCCCTGTAGAGATCAGAAAACTGTATTAAAACCCTGGAGATACATTTGTAGGTAACCTGAGACACGTGATCTAGGTCCTTTGCATGAGCAAGAACTTACCTGGTACACCATCTCTGCAGCCCTATAACTAAATGTGAGTGCTGAAAAATCTCACCATTTAAGTAACCTTTTAATTGGTAAAAGAACTAGTCAATTCAAGGCCTATGTTGAAAATAAGTGCCAGTCTCTTCTAAAGTCTGGATACAAATATGAAATTTATTCTGAGATACATAGATATACATAAAAGTGGGTAAAATATTAATAAAAATTCTTTGTAATAAAAAATATTTAGACCCTGCAAGAAAAACCTTATGAAATGTAACATATAGTACTATGATAAAATTTATGAAATTATAGGGAGACATCTTCCAAAATGCCTCAACAAGTAGCAATGTTTCAGTTTTATTTTTTCAATCCAGGCCACAAGTATATGTAACTTGAATATGATTTATTGTAGTATCACTAGAAGCAGAGGTACAAAGCTTAGGTTGTTTTTGCTAGGGTAATTCAGAAATCCTTTAAATTAACTATGCTGTTCGAAAATATTTTTGTAATGTTTCCACACTAAGTTTGCAATTTAAAAAGTTATAAAAGTGTATTTTTTAACTTTTTTTACTAATCGTAGTATATGCATTTATAGAGGTGATTTGAATGAGCAGTATAGGGCTATGAGAAAATTTTTGTAAGTAGATTCCTGTGATTATAACTGATTATATACTCAGGATTAATTCTGTGAAATATCATTGCCAGAAAAAAAGTGTGCCTAGTTTCAAGAATTTTTGCCACTTTGATTTCTGCTGTGTATCAGGGTAGAGACAATTTCTACCCCTAACAACACAGAGGAACTGTGTGCCCATTTTTTAATTTAAATTAGAATCCCAGCTCGCTCTCCCTTCCCTCTTCCCCTGCCCCCCACCAGTCCCACATCCCATGTTCGGTCCCCTCCCCAGGGAAGGTGAGGCACTCCATGGGGAAATCCCCAAAGTCTGTCACATCATCCAGGCAGGGCCCAGGCTCTCCCCATCTGTCCAGGCTGACAGCACATCACTCCATGTGGAATGGGCTCCCAAAGTCCATTCATTAGCCAGGGATAAACACTGATCTGCCACCATAGACTCCATAGACTGCCAAAGCCTCCTCACTGACATCCACATTCTGGAGGTTTGGATCAGTCCCATGCAGGCTTCTTAGTCATCAGTCTGGGGTCCATGAGCTCCCCCTTGTTCAGGTCTACCACAAGTATATTTGAGTTTAAATGTGCTATCCTTTTTTGACAGGTGGAAGATAAGGAATTAAGGCACAAATGTGTAGTAGCCATTCTAGTACTTTATAAGTCAAAGAACTGAAAAGAATTCTTCATACGGAAGTACTTCTAGTCTCACGTGCTTAATTAGGAAAATGTGTGAGACAGCAGGATGGAAGAGAGGCAATTGGACACAGGAATGCATGGTTGCTTCTAAGGTAACCAGGTGCACTCATTAATCTCACCGTATGTAAAGTATGCAGGAGGCTGCAGTATAATTGTATCAGTACTAGTTTTACTAAATTTTAAATTTTATCTCTAAGAGTTACCAAGGCTCACTTTTATTTGTTCTTGTTTTCCTTCTAAGTGGAAATGGTTCATGGCTACGTTTTTTCTCAAATCACTGATAATCAAATTAAGATAGTAATATCCCCAGATTCAAGTAGTGAATATACATGCAACATATTTACTCAAAATTATTCTACAAATTAATACAACTATACGCATGAACATCACTCTGAGAATCGCTGAATGACATGAAGTCTGTCCTCATTTGTACGGTTCTTACTGTAACAAATTTATAACAGATCTTCATATTTATAAAAAATTTAATTTAAAAGCATAATATACTTTGGGGCCTCAGGTAATATATCAGCATTTAGACCATTCCATGTGAAGGGATATTGTCTCTGCTTGGACACTTGGAGGAGGGCCTAGGCCCTGACCCAGATCATGTGACAGACTTTCGAGATCCTCTATGAAGGGCGGCATCCTCCTTAAGAGAGCAGAGTGGAGATTGGAGGAGGGGTTGGGAGAGGGTTGAAGGAGGGCAGGAGAGGAGGGGAGGGAGAGGGAGCTGGAATTGACATATGAAACAAACTTGTTTCTAATTTAAATTAAATAAAAAAATTTTTAAAAGCATAATGTAAGAGAATTTCCTGTGAAGGAAATAAGGTATAATCAACTTTTTCTGAGGTGATGTCTATGAAATACTATGAGTATGGGCTTGCTGCATATTACAATGAAGAGCATGATATAGATTCCCCGAACAACTTAAGAAAGAATAAAATAAAATTCCTGCTTAAAATACAGAGAGACGTAATAGAAATGAAATTTGTTAGGCTTAAAGATGAAACTTGGTTAATCACTCAGGGGCAGTATAGGAAACATTCAGATTGCATCTGTGGTACACTCCACCTTGAACACTGGATTTATTCATTCTGTAATATGACTTGTAGCAGAAATAGAAAAATCAATTCAAATTTAAAGGAAATGCTAAATTATAGTTCCATGTATATTGAATACATAGTTATTTCGTGTATGTAAATGCTGTAGTTTAGGGATAGCTCATATTTCTTTACCATTACTATCTTCTCATTATCTGAGAAAAATGATCAAACTCCCTGTGGTGGTTTGAATAGGTGTGGACTGCATAAGTTCATAGATTTGATGGCTTGGTCACCAGGGAGTGCAATTTTTAGCAAACATGAGCTTGTTGGAGTAGACGTAGACTTATGGAAAGAATCATGTCACTGAGGGTTGGATTTGTAGGTTCAGATGCTCAAACCATGCCCAGTATATCTCTCTGCCTGTTGCCTATGGATCAGGAGAACTTTCAGCTCTTTCTCTGGTACCATGTGGCACCTTAATTTCTGCCATGATGATAATGGACTAAACCTCTGAAAGTCTAAGTCAGCCCCAATTAAATGTTTTCCTTTATAAGTGTTGCAGTGATCATAGTATCTCTTCACAGCAATAGAAACCCTAACTAAGGCATACCTAACATTACTGAGTTTTTCAGGAGCATTTTGGAGATATTCAAAGCTAAGCAAGATTTCTTTTTGTGAGGATTTTCCTCCATTTTGAAAGTAATGTAAAGGCTTTCTTTCTGTCATACTCTATAATCTGATAACATCCCTTTCAAAATCCATCATTGTTTTTTGTTTTTGGTTTTGGTTTTTGGTTTTTACGAGACAGGGTTTCTTTGTATTGTTTTGGAGGTTATCAGTCCAGCCTGGCCTCGAACTCACAGAGAACTGCCTCCCTCTGCCTCCCGAGTGCTGGGATTAAAGGCG
Organism: Mesocricetus auratus; assembly: GCF_017639785.1. Taxonomy (NCBI): domain Eukaryota; kingdom Metazoa; phylum Chordata; class Mammalia; order Rodentia; family Cricetidae; genus Mesocricetus; species Mesocricetus auratus. The sequence continues at coordinate 141,734,407 of NW_024429266.1, read as the reverse complement.
TGCGCTACCACCGCCCAGCCATCATTGTTTTTATATATCATGTGGTTTGCTCATTTGAAGAAGAAAAAAAAAACCTCAGCATTTTAGTAAATAATATGAAGACATACGGTTGCTTCTAAAATTACCTAGAACATTTTTGCCACCCCAATGACAATCCTCATGAACCTGCAGCTTACAGTGCACACACAGATACATACTCACATGCACAGCAAATCCATAGATTTGTCTTCTCGGATAAGCTACATGCATGTGATTTACAGTATTTGTCCCTTATTCCTGCTTATTCCTGGCTTTCTTCACTGAGAGGCATAAAACTTAAACTACACTCATGTCCCAGCCAGTATCCATTGTTCATTAAATTTACATCATTGCATTTTTAAAAGTTGTAGTTTATTAGTAGATGTAGATTGAGTTGACTCTGTCTCTTTATGTCTGTCTGTATATTCCCCTCAGTGTGTGTGTGTGTGTGTGTGTGTGTGTGTGTGTGTGTGTGTGTATGTGTGTCTGTTTGGGATGTATGCATTTGTGCACCTATGTAGGCAGACGCATGTGTAATAAGAGCTTAGAGAAGAGTGTGTGGTGTTCTCTCTCATTCTCTGCCTTACTTACTTCAGGCAACTCTGTAAGTGATACTGACTGCCAGCATCCCTCAGAAATCCTCCTGTCCTTGCCTCTCTCATGTATTACTGACATTACAAGAATTTATGGCCATATTCAGTTTTTGTGTGGGTATTAGAAATCTGACCTCAGGTCCTGAAGTTGTGTAGCATGTGTTTTATACACTGAAACATCTCCCTAGCTACAATTTTATTTTCCATATGTCTAATTTTATGGTTGCTATGATGTATACTTTAAATATTTGTGTAGTTTTAATTATTAAAAATAAGAAATTGGCAAATGAGATGGCTTAGTGGACAAAGGTTTTTGATGCCAAGACAAAAAAATGAGCTTTATAACAGGAAGACCCATATATTGGATGAAGAAAACACTCCAGAAATTTCTCCATTGATCACCACATGTGCTATCACATGTATGCATCTACAATAAAACACAAAAATATCAAAATGAAAAATGCATGAGATCAAAATCCTTGGAAACATAAGTACTTAAATGAATTAGTAGAAGACAAAAAATGAAAGATGTTAGTTCCTTTAAAAATGGTAGAGGAATTTAAATATCACTATGATATTTTTATATCATTAAATATATTATAAAGGTTATTTAAATATCATCTTTATAATATAAATGGTTTAAATATCATCTTGATAATATAGACACCTTTATTTGCTAGAATCAAGGCAATACATTACAGCCTGCACATAGCACAGCTGTTAATTTTCCTCATTAATCATTTTCCTCCTATTTTACTCCATGTTTCTGATCCATACAGGATTACTAAGCTACTGAAAATATTTTATATTCCCCAATGACCACATAAATTAAATTGTTACAAAAATGAGAAGTTTATCCAATTGTTTTTTACAAAGTAAATTATGTGAGAAATTCATAGTGTTTACTCATGCAAATGTGTGTGCAAATTTTGGTGTTTAAAATATCCATAAAAGACTTAATTCATTCAAACACTCTAAAATCATTCATGGAACATAGCTTGCTTTAAGTGCTAGAGAAAATTTCTGCTTGAAGATGTCGAGTAAATTGTCTGTGTTTATTTGTGTGCTGTTGAAGGAGAAGCAATTCCAACCCATTAGAAGAAGTTGGCTTTTCATCTGCACAATTCACATGTCACTATGGAGAAACTGAAAGCTGCTGACAGTCATGTTCTAGACATCAGCTCACAAGTAAATTATCATTTCCTACATTCACTGAACTTAAAAACTCAGTCTAGAATAGTAGAAAATTCTCCGTCTTCAGAAAAATATCTCTTCTCATCACACTGGCCTTGTTTGATTTTTATAAGGTCGAAGTTTTGGCCAATGATGTCCCTGCTGGAAACTGATAGATTTCTACAACTTCTCTCCTAGTTAGGAAAAAACCTAACCGAACCAAACATCACTTAAGGGTCTAAAGTGTAAAGTGATACTTTTTATTCAAAACAAAATTACGATATCTACTTACCTAAGTATGTTGTTACTAGGGCTGGACAGATGTCTTGGTGGATAAGAGCACTGACTGCTCTTACAAAGGATCATAGTTCTGTTCTCAGCACCATGCATCTACTCACAACTGTCTTTTCATTCCAGCTCCTGGGATTCCAACACCCTCTGCTGTCCTCTGCTTGCTCTGAATTCCGGAGATGCACATACATGCAAACTCATTTTACCAGCACTGGTGTAGAAATCTCCACACTGTAGAACTCTATTTCATATCAAAACTATTGAAAATATTGTATACAATTACTTGTAAACTATGCTACCCAGTACACATGAACTTCATGGTTAGACATTGGGAACTTCCCTAGGATATATATTATGTGAACCTATCAAAATTGAGAGCAAATGTAAATTCAAAATATTAACATGCCATTCAGTCAGGATAAGAGATGCTCAACCTCCCTTTCATTTTCTGATTATAACTTATTTTTGAATTCCAACTCCCTTTTCATAAAAAATGAAACACCCCAGGGCTCAGTGGATAAGGACTCTTGACACAAAGCCCAAAAACTGTAGGCTCATCACTGGAATTCATATAGTGAAGGACAAAACTGACTCTATCATATATAAATTTATAAATAAATGAAATATAAAAACCTTAAAAATATTAAGAAATCATTACTTTAGTATAATCAAGTTATTATACACAGAATGCTTCATTTTATAAGTGCTTACATTACATCATTTTTCTATATAACTTCTTAATCCCTCTTTTCCAGGACCCCACCTGTCTAATCCTTCCCTGTATGCTTTTTCTTCACTTATTGCATCATCAATTTTCAAGAATTAAAGATGTATTGAACTTTCCTTGAAAAATTGTGAAGGTTTCATTTATTCTGGCTGAGTATGTTTCTTCTCCTTATACTCTGGATATAGAAGGTCTCTTTTTGTTATTGGGATGATTTCTGGTAGCTAAAGCAACTAGGAACACAGTTGACTCAAACAACTGTCTCAACAGCTTTGCTTGTAGGTGCCCAGCCTACCATATGCAGTTGGGCAGATGGTGTCACTAATAGCTTGCGCTCTGAGATACAGTCAAATGACCAGAGAAGACATTAGAGAAAGCCACAAAGGAGGCAGCTGGGGCCATAAAATCCATTACAGCATTGCCTTATGTGAGTTGGTTTAATCATTTAAAAGTTGTGAATATCAGCACTGATAGTCACTCACTTCTCTCCTCCGCAATTCTATAATTTTGATTATGAAATACATTATATACAGTGATACTTTATTCAGTAGTAAGAAAATAAATCACAATATTTACAAGAAAAGGGATGGATCTGGGTAGTATGCTACTGAGAAGTTCACCAAAATTCAGAAAGATTAAAAGCACGAATTTTCTCTCATCTGTAGATACTATAGTGTATAATACATATACATTTATCTATCTACCTACCTATCTATCTATTTATATCTGTCTATCTATCTATCATTCTTCTATCTTCCTATATATATGTGGGCAAAACCTAAAAATAATAGAAGGAAGACCAAGAAAGAATAAGATTTGATGATGCGAAAGGGTGAATATCACCATAAGGACTAATGGGAGACTAAAGAGGCAAAGAGAAGTGGGGTTTGGAGAGCCAGGAACATTTGGAGTGAGAAGGATTAAAGAGGAAAATCATTAAAAACACATTTGTTTTAGAAAATACAGTAATAATTACAACCTGATATGGTAATTTAAAAAATAAAATATATTAAATAATTAAATATAATTTAATTACTTCTTCTAGGAGCATTGTGTATGGAGAATTAATAAATACTGCTGATAGTGAAAATAAGCCAAGTTTATCATTGTAGAATAAATACTCTCCACAAAGACACAAATATCTTCATTCCCTAGAAATGTATATATGATGGTCATTTTTAATACAACTGACACAAACTAGAATCATCTGGGAAGAGGGAACCTCATTTGAAAAGATACCTCCACCACATTGGTCTCCAGGCATTTTTTTATTAGTGATTGGCATAAGAGGGCCCAGAACACTGGAGGTAAGGTCACCACTGGACAGGTGGTCTGGATCATATTAGAAAGCAGGCTAAGCAAACAAGGAAGTAAACTAATAAGCTTCCATCCCTTAATAGTCTTGGTTTGTTTCTTCCTCCTAGATACTACTTTGGATTCCCTCAGTAACGGAATGTGGCCTCCGAGGTATAAGTTGAACTATGCCTTTTCCTCTCCAAATTACTTTTGTTCATAGTCTTTATAGCAACAAAAGAAAGCAAAGTTGACCATAAATTTTGCTTCTGGTTATCATGATTTCTTTATGCAAATCTACATGTGTACTCCATGGCCCAGGATGTTTCCAGGTTATAAATATTCAGTTACTGGATATGTCAACTCATTAAAATGCCAGCTCCAGATAATCTGACTCTCACACTGGCACTCATAGACACATATACACCTACAACACTCACACAACAAACCAAACAAAACAACATCTAATTTCAGGTAATTTCAAACCAGAACTTGAATGAAAATTGAGGTGAAGGGTAATGACAGAAACTTCAAAATCAGAACTTTCTGTTTTTATTTTTTTACTCATTTTACATACCAACTAGAGTTCCCTCTCCCTCTCCTCCGCCTGTTTCCCCCACCTCTTCCAAGCCCCCCATCCACTCCTCAGAAAGGGTGAGGTCTCCCATGGGGAGTCAACAAAGCCTGGCACATTTAGTTGTGGTATATAGTGGTATGCCTAGCTCAGTCTTGCTCAGCTTACAGAACTTTCTCAAATAGCAAAGAAACACATTTCAGAAGAATGGTTCCTGATACAGAATAAGAAATAGTTCTTCCATAGTACAAGTTCAGGTATGTAAGTGAATGTTCCATTGAGTCATCTCTGAAGGATTCAGCTATGACATGAATTAAAGGTTCCAAATCCTTGACTAGTTTTCTAGGTCAATAAAAATATTTCATGTTGCTAGGGTTTCATTTTCAAACCAAATTGAGGTATCTTTCTTTAACTCAAGTCCACCAAAAGCTTCCCCAAATGTGTTGCTTTTTAAACATAAGACACAATATGTATTTTAGTAGGGAATCAAAATTTTCGCATAGGAAAAAATTATTTGGCAGCTGTGACAGAGCACAGGCTTGTGCTCACATTACTGATTCACTTTATTTGTGTCAGTGAAGGAGAACTTTCACCATCAGAATCCTTGTTTTCTGACAGTCTGAAAAAATATTATTGTTTTTCTAATACTGGTCTAGAGTTCAGCAGTGCAGAAGCATGTGTGCAAAATAAGTTTAAACCAAACCAAAAATGTAAGACAGAAGAAGGAAAAATAAAGAGGGGGAAGAAAGAAGAGAAATGGGACAGAAGGGAGAAAGGAAGGGAAAGGGAGAGAGGGAGGGAAGGAGGTAGGTAGGGATGGAGGGAGGAAACAGGAAAGAAGAGAATTGAGTGTCTGTGTCTGTGTTTCACACACTGGCAAACTGTAAGATAATAGCATGAGAAATTAAAAAACAAAAGATGGGGCCCGTGGGATAGTTGAGCAGATAGAGGTGCTTGCACAATACTCTGGCAACCTATGTCTCACCCAGAGGAACCAATTAAAGATGGGAGGAGAAAATGAATCTCAAAGAATTGTTTTTCTAACCTCCACACACATCATAGGTTGTGGGACTACACATGTACAATATGCACAAACACACATGACAAGCAAACACTCAGGTAAACACACAAACCATAGAAATATACATATCTTACACATGTACACGCACATACAGACAAACCCATGCACCCCAAACACGCACTAGTAGTAAATAATATATTTAGAGATAAAAAGGAAGTATTAGAGACAAACTGTCATTTCTAAATTAAAAAGAAACAGGAATTTTTAACATAAGAGGTAAAATATATTAAATAAATTTTTCCAGAGATGACAAATTGTATTAAAACTCAACAATTTAAATGAAAAGGGGATAATCAAAGACATTTATAAAGAAAGCATCTTCAACAAATGGTGCTGGCATAACTGGAGGCTGGCATGTAGAAGAATGCGGATCAATCCATGTTTATCGCCATGCACAAAACTTAAGTCCAAATGGATCAAAGACCTCAACATAAATCCAGCCACACTGAACCTCTTAGAAGAGAAAGTGGGTGGTAACCTTGAACGAATTGGTACAGGAGACAGCTTCCTGAACATAACACCACTAGCACAGACAGTGAGATCAACAATTAATAAATGGGACCTCCTGAAACTGAGAAGCTTCTGTAAGGCAAAGGACTCAGTCAGCAAGACAAAAAGGCAGCCCACAGAATGGGAAAAAATATTCACTAATCCCACATCTGACAGAGGGTTGATCTCCAAAATTTACAAAAAACACAAGAAGCAAGTCTCCAAAACATCAAAGGACCCAATTAAAAAGTGGGCTGCAGAACTAAATAGAGAATTTTCAATAGAAGAGTCTAAAATGGCTGAGAGGCACTTGAGAAAGTGCTCAACATCCTTAGCCATCAGGGAAATGCAAATCAAAACAACTCTGAGATACCATCTCACTCCTGTCAGAATGGCTAAAATCAAGCACACCGAAGACAATTTATGCCAGAGAGGATGTGGTGAAAGGGGGACACTCCTCCATTGCTGGTGGGAGTGCCAACAGGTTCAGACGCTTTGGAAATCAGTATGGAGATTATTCAGAAAAATGGGAATAAACCTACCACAAGACCCAGCAATTCCACTCTTAGGCATATATCCAAAAGATGCCCATTCATACAACAAAGATGTCTGTTCCACTATGTTCATAGCAACATTATTTGTAATAGCCAGAACTTGGAAGCAACCTAGATGCCCCTCAACCGAAGAGTGGATAGAGAAAATGTGGTACATTTACACAGTGGAATACTATTCAGCAGAAAAAAAAAACAATGGAATCCTGAGAATCACAGGCAAATGGATGACATTAGAATAAACCATCCTGAGTGAGGTAACCCAGTCACAAAAAGAGAAACATGGTATGTACTCTCTCATATATGGATTTTAGACATAGATCAGGGGAGTGCCAGCCTACAATCCCATGGCCAGAGAGTCTTGGAAACAGAAACTTCATTCAGTGGCTGATCGAAGATGAGGCAGACTTCCTCGGTTAAGTACTGAGCTGAACTCAAGAAAGCCAGTAACAGAGAGGGAGGACTGATGACCAAAGGGACTAAGACTGGGCTGGTTTAACCCCCAGAAACAGCTGACCTGACAAAGGTTAACTCTTGAATCCCAGGCATCATCCTGGGAATCCAGCATGAGACTGATCAAGACCCCCTGAATGTGGGTGTCAGTGAGGAGGCCTAGGTAATCTATTGAGCCTTGGGCAGCAGATCAGTACCCATCCCGAGTATACACACGGACTTTGGACTCCCATCCAACAATGTGAGGTGCACTCTCACCCTGAACTCTTGTGGAAGGGTCTAGGCCCTGCCCTATATGAAATGACAGACTATGGACACCCCCATGGGGGGTTGGGGGGAGGGTACGGGAGGAGGGGAGGGAAAGGGAGAGGGACCTGGAACTAACTTGTGAAGCAACCTTGTTTCTTATCTAAATTTAAACTGAAAAATAAATTTAAAAAAGACATTTATTTTTGTGGTTCACATTGAATGTATAAAATAATTAAAACTAATGCTGCTGCTTTGAAAATTGTGATGTCTGAGTTCACAGTAGGAAGAAGCATTATATATATGTATATATACACATATATATGATGTCTATATAATAAACATTTTATTTTTATTATATGCTGTTTAAAATTTTAGCTTATATATTGATTCTTTGGGAGTTTCAAATTATACATCACAATTCATCTCACCTGCTTCTCATATCCTCTCCTGCCCCTGCAGGCCCACCCAAAAACAAAACAAAGCAGCAAGCAAGGAAACAAAACAAACCAAAAGATTTTAAATGCAATATTTAGTACTTTTGTGCTAACAAAAGCAACAGAAGTTTCATACAAACAGGGACTATTGATACCTTTTGATACTCTTTGCACATAGACTTTATTTTAATTTCCCTGTGCAGACAACCAGTTTTCCACTATTAACTTATGCTAACTGTAATGTTGTTTATGGTTATTGTGTTGGGAGAGCACAGGAGGGTTGGGTAGGGATGACTGCAACCCATGTGTGAGCTTCCTCTGCAGTCTGAACCTTAGATATAAGAATTTATGTATGCATTGGTGAGGTTGATGTTATGGGAAAAAAAAAGTTACTGAAAGCCATTCTCTAATTCTATTTATTTTTTTATTCATTGGTTTGGGAAGAGGATCTCACTCTGCAGCCTGCTCTGGCCTGGAAATCATGATACAGACCAAATTGTCAGTGAACTCAGAATATTCCTAATATATGCACCACATTCCTGACTATTGTCTAATTTTTAAAATGAAAGTTATTGAAAATTAGTCTATTATTGGCCATAAATCATTGAACTTGTTAACACTGCTAATTTTAAAGTAACATAAGTTGTATTATTTTAGAAATTTGGATTTGAATATATATACCTCTTTATAAGAAATGAAATGCAAAATTTGTAAATTTAACAAGGTTCATAAACGCCATATTAGTAACTAGATGTATTAAAGAATTCAAGTTCTATTAAAGACAATTATACAAATACTCCTCAGGTAAAATTATCAATTGACTTTAATGTGAATTAATGAAATGCTATATGAATGGCATTGAAGCCTCAGCCCAATGTCAACTATATTATATTTCTGTATGAAGTATGTAGAGTTCTAATGGTGCGTTTGTTTTTGTTTTTATGTATATTACTGGAGAATACTTCCATGATTTAGAAAGAATATTTACATATTTATTTCATGATATTTGAATAGTTATAATTATAATATTTCTGATGATTTACTTATACATGGTATTTAAAAGAGAGCACAATAGACAAGCAGACTTCTTTTCTTGTTGCTTTGTTCCTTGAAACAGTGTTCGACACTTTCCAGGTTGACTTTCTACACACCTTGTATACAATTCAGAGCTGGATATCTTGATCTTCCTGTGTCTACATCAGCATTGTGGAATTACAGGTGTGCACCATCATGACTTGCATGAAACCCACCAACATGTCATTCTTTGGTGTGTGCACAGGTGCTTGAGAATGTAGAGGCCAGAGGTGCATGTTGTGCATCTTCCTCTCTTACCCTCACCTTACTTCATGAGCCAGAGATTCTTAGTATTTCACTGTTTTGGATAGAAAAACAGGAAAAGAGCCTCCATCTCTGAATCACTGTGTTATTTGCATGTAGCACAGCACCTATCTTTGTACATGGATGCTGAGAATCTTAACTCAGGTCATGTTGGAAAACAGAGCACTTTACCTAGTGAGTTCTGCCCAACCTGGCTTATACCATTCGTGCAGTCCGCTTGTGACACTCACAAAACCTGTTCCTGGGCAATTAGACAACAATATTCTAAGCTCAGCCATTTTATGAAACTACTTGCTCACAAATTTGATAATAAATGAGAGACGGACACAAAATAAAAGCTCCTGTCAAACACTAAAGGGACAACATTCAGTATTCTGTAAAGTGGAAGAAGTAATTGCTTTTGAATACAGTATTTCTGTTAATTTTTCATCTTGAGTGACTCAATAGCCCCCTGTGTTTCCTTAAAGTTTCCACATTATTAGGCTATATCAAATTTCATAAACATCTACTCCAAAAGTCAGAAATATGAAATCAGGTACTAGAAGATCCTGGCTTCATTCAAAGTCTTGTGGACAAATATATACTAGGTACAATTCCAACATGTAAAAATGTTTCCTGATTGGGTAAGTCTTTCTGTTTGTCTGATTGGTATAAACAAAGCACTGTGGGCCAATAGGGAAGCCAGATAGGTGGGACTAGGAGTTGAGGAGGATTATGGGAAATGTAGTGAAGAGAGTCGTTGCCATGTGATTTCTTGGTAGGAAAGGACAGGTCAAGAGCGTGTCCTCGTAAAGATAAGTCCTTATAGAAATATATATTAGCAGTTATGGGTTAAAAATTAAGTCAGAACTAGCCAATAAGAAACCAAGCAAATTGCCAACAACTTCATAATTATATAGTGTTCCGTGTGTTCATTTGCGACTGTAGCGGCACTGGGACCAGAGTGGCAGGAGGAATGGTCGCTACAGTTTCCTCTTGTTTACGTAATTAAATGTATACAGTAATTTTTATAGTGATGACCACACATGAAAAGAAATGACAGATTATGAGAAATAGAAAATAACAACACAGATTATAAGCTAACGGCAATAAATGCCATCTTACGTTACCCTCAAGAATGAATTTGTATGTAATTGGTTGCTGCTCTCATTCATAGCTAAATATTTTAACTTGTTTCTTTGGTGTAACTTTTTGCATTCTCAAACTAAAGAAAATTACTTTTCCTTTGGAACTCCACTGAATAACTTTCTGTATGTTTTGAATCATATAAAGAAAGTAAGAAAGAGTCTGTCACTTTGGGTGGGGGGGAAGGGGAGTGTGGGAGGAGGGGAGGGAGAGGAAACTGGGATTGACATGTAAAACAAGCTATTTTAAAATTAAAATAAAAAATGATAAAAAAAGAAAGTAAGAAAGAAAGGAAGGAAGAAAGAAACGATAAAACTAAGTGTAAAACAAAATGGACTGAACATTTCTTTCAGCACTAATTTTCAACATATTCTGGACTACTATGCCTTTGATCATAATAATAGTATTAATAGCAAATATGGGCAGAAAGTATTCACACTCATGGCTAGAGAGATTGCTCAGTGTTTAAGAGCACTGGCTACTCCTGAGAAGCCAGGTTCACTTACCAGCTTTGACATAGCTTAAAACCTTCTGTTCCAGGGAGTCTGATACTAAGCAATATGTGGTTGACAGGCATACATGCAAATAAATACTTATCAACTTAAAATATGTGAAAAATAATTTCTCTTACCAAAATTAAATACATAAAGCAATTTTATAGTGAAGGATTATAGAAGAGAGAAGGACAATCATTACTAACAGAGTTCTTGAATCTAAACTCTAATGTAAATCCTGACTGTAACTATTGTTTTAATATAGAAATAAATAAAAAATTTTAAAGACATAATATGGGAGAGTTAGAAAGATTGTTCATAAGTTAATTTCATTTATTGCTCTTGCAGAAGTCCTGACTTCAGTTCTGAGTACTCACATGCAGTCACTCAAAATCTCCTAGGTGATTCAGTAACCTTTTCTTGGCATCTGTGGGTATCTGCATGCATGTAGGCATACACACACAGGAATAGATACTTTGATACACAAACACACATAAATAAAAAATATTATTTTTTAAATTGGAGAGGCACCTCAATGAAATAAAGTATTTTTGCTTCCACCTTATTTCTTTATCTTCCATAAAAAAAAAAGGAATGGAAATAATTTCTTGCTTAACACAAAATACAGCTTTTGCAATCTTGCTTTAACATCAAATGTTCTATGTGTTACAATAATGCTTATTGGGTGGCTAGGACAATTGATTTCCATGGTATGCACTTCAGACTTCCAGTCAAACCTAGGGGACATAACTAATCTAACAGTAGACTTCACCCTTTATTCTCTGCCTTGACAGCAAGTAGAGGTAATCTAAACACATCTTAGAGGCCTGGAAATGAATAAATATCACACTTTATAATCCAGTAAACAAAAGCTTTGTTAAGTTGGTGAGACAACCCACAGATAATTAAAACAATATTAAAGGCTAAGAAACAGAATTTTTGATGAGAAATAACTGATCTACTAACTAGTCTGGAAGCAGCCTCAGCACAAGGGGACATGAAGCTTTAGTAGTTGGCCTATCCCTATAGGCGTAATGGGCATGTTGAATTTCTGTATGTGAGACAACTAGACTAAAAGGCAGAACTAAATATCCAGGCAAAGGCAAAGAAAGGGATGGAGGCATCCAAGAATGAGAAATTACCTGAGGTCTTTAATAGAATGACCAGATTATACCTGTTCAGGACAATATCAAACCATAATCAGAGAGGCATGGCTTTCCTTGAAGCACTACTATTGGAAATGTAGAAATAATTGATTGTGTTTTAGCTTTTCTTTTGTGGCAAAAATGATTGTAAATTATGATAGAGAACGCCAGTTTAATTTAAAAATAAATTAGACTCAACAAGGATGATTTTCTAGGAGATGAACAAAATTCAGCCACATTCTCCACTCTGAAAGTTTTCTTTACCCTTGGATTACATTGTGATGATAAATTCCTGCTTTTCAGTTCTCTGGAGGAAATTCTGATTCTTTTAATCATTTTTTGTACTCTTGTCATCATCACCTAGGTTTTAAATAGTACGATTTTTGGACAATAATATTTGTCAGCAAGACACTCTGATGACCGTGTCACTTTGAGTTAGAATACAACTCGCAATATCCTTCTTCTGGTCACTACAGAAGTGAATATAAAACAAGACAAAACAACATTAGTCCCACATGCTTTTCAGAAATGTTTCTAGGGAATGGGATCAATAGGGTATGGAACTTTGGGTTTTTCTGAATCTGGGTGGATAAGATATGTGTACTGTCAGCATTGGTACTGCCCAGTTGCATATTTATTTTCCTGACTTTCTTCCTTAGAACTCATAATACAAATTACTATTCTATCTTAACTAAGAAACCAATACCAGTAATTCAGAAATGTTACCAGGGCCACTGATGCTATAACATATAAGAGTGTGACTCTAAATTGTTTGGTTACCATTATCTGTAGCAGTTTTATATTTTAAGGTTTGTATAAAATATTTGTATGCATGTGTGTGTGTACATAAGAAGAAAATTCCTAAAATGGGCATTGGTTTACCTTAATTGGGGTTACAGGCAACAGTGTGTCTCCTACCATGCTGCTGAACTCCAGTACACTAGAAGAGCAGTATGTACTCTTAATCCCTGAATCATCCCTCCAGCTTTCCTTAGCAGGGATTCTGCTCATTTATCAAAGAATTATTCTTTGTCAAGAACAAAACTGAATTTTAGACATCTTCTGTGAAACAGTAGTTCTCAGTTATAAGATATAATTTAAAGATTGGATTAGCACTTCTTGTATATATTTGTAAAGCATTTAAGAAGACAATATTACAGAAAGATATTATTTATAGGCAGAAGAGAAAATATATAGACATCCACTAAGGCCACTCTTTCCACTGTTGTTAGAGACTGTGAAGACAGGTAAAAATTTGGATCCTGTGTTTGCATTTGGTTATTCATCCTTTCAAGTCAACATGCAGACATTCCCCTCCATAATTTATTAATGTGGGGTTGTTGAGGCAAAAGAATTGAATAAAGATTTACTCTCCCACACTGAGAAATTCTTCATTTTTTTGAGTTTATCAATTTTAGAGCTTTCCTTTCTCTAATCATTTTTTTCACAAACATCAAATAGAATGGAAACACACACGTTCTGGGCATATATGTGACTGTGAATGACTTTAAAGAGATATGGAGATATTTAAGCTCGAGTCTCACAGTTAAAACATCTTTCATCTTTTCTATGATTTGAGAAATTCTGTAGAAAAGAAATTTCATTGGAAATAAATGATAGAGTCCTAAGTTGTCATGTCATTCAAATACATAAAGGATTAGTATTGTACATTTTGAAAGTTACTATATCTATATGGTGTATGTATGCCTGAATATATCATGTGTTATGTGTATATGTGTATATATATATTAGATTAGTTTATATGCATAAACAAACACATACAAATATATTTTATGGTTTATATACAGCAAAATATTATGTCTATCTTAGGTAAAATGAAATGAACAAATGTCAGAAATTAGTAACTAAAATGACTGTGTTAGTCTCAACTGAACTGATTCATGAAATTCTTAGTTGTTTACCCTCTTTCAGATTTTTTTCAAGTAATTCTATGTTTTTATGTGTAAAGCAAAGTACCCTTAGCTATTGTATATTTCATATTGTTGACATACTCTATTCAATGAAGATGTTCTTAAATATTATTCTAAAATATAATATATAAATTGGAGAGAAAGACCAATGTCATTTGTAATACACTCAACAAGGATGAGTATATGATTAAAAAGATATAAAGATTTCAATTTGGAAGCATCAGGTATCAAATAAGGAGAAGTGGAGAAAGAGTGTCATATTGTAACTTCCTATTGCCTCTGGTGGGTTCACTTTCTCCTGTGCACTAAATGGAAAGAATTTCTGCACAAAGTATCCTGAGGGCGAGTAAAATGGTGAATCCATTATAAGAAAGGCTATTTAAGTAAGAAAGATAGATCCTCTTCATAGGAAATCAATGTTAAAAACTTACTTTATATAGATTTCTCTTATCCTGCAAGTGAAATGTAGGTGTAGAGAGAAATGTGAAATGACATGGGGTCCTTCTTGCCCATTTCTGGAAAGACCTGGTACTGTTAATGGGGTTCCTTGGGAAGTTGATTTAATGACACCTAGAAATGGATGTGCAAAGTACACAAGGGCTTTCAAGATGAGAAAATTAAAACAAGGCACTAACTCCCTGCTAGGTGTTTCAACCCTTGGTTTTGCTGGAGAGTGCTTCACTAATTTGAGTTCAAGATATTTACCCATCATTTTTCCCTGCTTCTCTGGGAGCACCTACAAATTATATTATGCAAATCCTAGGATTTGTGAAAGGTTCTGAAATTTGTTCTTTGTTCTTTTACTGTCTTCTTGGAAGTTTCTCCACTCCCTTCATTCACAAAGATGCCTTTTTCCTTGTCTCAAAACTTTTTATCACCATCCAAACACACTGAAAAGCTCACCGAGTGCACAATAGTTTCATTTTAGCCAAGTAATTATTTTATTCCTTTTGTCTCAGCTTAAATGCCACAGGCTTGCTCTCTGGTTACCCTTCTGACTCTGACTCAGTGAGCTTCATATATAGCTTAGACCCATTTGCCCATGAGTGGTGCTACCCACAGTGTGATGGTCCCATGGATCTCAATCATCAGTCAAGATAATCTCTCACAAGCATGATTATAGGCCACTCTGATCTAGACAACCCCTCAACTGAGACTTCCTTAGGTGATTCTAAGATGTGTCAAGTTGACACCTGATACTAAGCAGGACAGAAATTAAAACAGAAACCAACCAGTTCAAGTACAAAATAGATAACATTAGTTAGCAAATAGTTAGGTTTGTAGGCTTTCTTCACCTGAGGTCTTGCATCACCATGAAGAGTATATATTAACCATGAAAAAAGTTCTGAAAATGACAGGTATATATCAAGACATGTGTTCAGGTTTAATACTAATTTGTGTCTCTCTGATGTATCTGGACCTTTATATTTGTGATTGACTCAGTAAAAATAAACAATGCCTTTTCTGTGATGATACCAAGAAATTTCATCATGAAAAACCATATAAGGCCTCCTCAACCTCTTATTGGTAGCCATAAAAATTCACTGATTAGAAAAGAGAATTGTGTTAGCATCCTTTGTAGGTAGAGATCTCACGTACCCTCAGCACTGACCATGCCCATTTGGGTGTGGTCACAAGTACATGGGGGAAGGCAGAGATAAAGATCAAGGAAGGAGGGGTCACTTTCTCTCTTAGGGTTCTGATCAAAGTCTGAGACCAGCAGTGCACTGAATTCACTTCTTGGCTTCTCTCATAAGTGATTTCTCCCTAATAAAATAACATATGACATCCCTATCCTATGTATGGTAATCCTCCTCCTCATCTGGTATCAGAAGTGGGATATGAACCCATGCCTCCATTTGGAGACCAGAACTTGAGTTTTCCACAGAAAATGAAAGACTGTGGATTCCTTCCAGACTTTTATGGTTTGATGAGTGTCAGCATACAATCCCACTGCCAGAGATTCTGGGAAACACAACTTTCATCCAGTGACTGATGGAAGCAAATGCAGATACCCACAGGTAAACACTGAACTTAACTCCTGGAATCCAGTGACAGAAAGGGAGGACTGATGAGCAAAAAGGTCAAGACTGGGCTGGTTTAAGTCACAGAAACACCTGACCTGAACAAGCGGGGGGGACTCTTGGACCCTAGACTGATGAATGGGAGGCCAGCATGGATCTGATCCAGACTCCCTGAATGTAGATGTCAGTGAGGAAGCCTAGGCAATCTATGTGGCCTTGGGTAGTAGATCAGTATTTATCCCTGGCATACAAATGGACTTTGGGTGCCAATCACACAATGAGGGATGCTATATCAGTCGGGAGTCTTGAGGGAGGTCCTAGGCCCTGCCCTGAATGAAATGAGAGACTCTGGAGATCCTCCATGGAGGGCCTCACTCTCCCTTGGGAGCGAAGTGGGGATTGGGTGGGAGGCTGGGGGTCCTGGTGGAGGTTGCGGGGGAGGAGGGGAGTGAGAAGGAGCTGAGATTGACTTGTGCAAAAAGCTTGTTTCCAATTTAAATAAAACAAATAAATTACAAACATGGAATTTAGGAACTATTCTATTATGTTTCTCGATGAAACTACGAAAGCTAGTATCCTCAAAGGGTAATGGAGAAGATCTTGCAAGTACCCTGTATTTTCAAAAAGCTCTTTAGAAGGATTTCTGCAAATGAACCTCAGTTTATCCTTCCCACAGGCACGGTCATATATCATGCACATGAGCAAAGGCACAAGGTTTACTTCCATAAAGACTTTTCCACTGACAGATAACAACATCTAAAATGAGAAAAAGCCAAGATGAATTGATTCAAAGGTTTCCAATCATGTTTCCTCATGAAACAAATCATGAAGCATTTTTTCCTTTTCTTACACACCCAAATGATAGGTTCCTAAGCCAATTCACTTTAAAACCATGTCTGCCAGCACACTCAACGGTTTCATCATACTTTTTTTTACTTGCTATTAAGGAATGTGAAGTCCTAGAAATAGCAAATAAATATACCAATCATTGAAAATCCAAAGCAGTGCCTGGATAAGTAGTTCAATGTCAAGAGCAAGTACAACTTTTGCAGACAAGCCATGATTAATTCCCAGTACCCACACAGGATGGCTTACAATCTACTATGACGACAGCTACAGCTCTGAAGGATCTGATGACATCTTCTGGCCTCCATCAGAACCTGCACTCAAGTACACATACAGGAAATCAGACACAGGCACATGTATATTTAATTGAAAATTAAATAATACAACCTTTTAAAATATTAAGAGACATGGACATTTCTCTATTCAGATTCAACAAAACATGTTTCTACACATGGGAGAGAGAGAGAGAGAGAGAGAGAGAGAGAGAGAGAGAGAGAGAGAGAGAGAGAGAGAGAGATAATGCAGTCATGTGGGTCCAAGCATATCTGTACAGGTACGTGTTTGTGAGTGTGTTGTGTGTATGTGTGTGTGTGTGTGTGTCTGTGTGTGTGTTTAGCTCAGAAGAAAATTTCAGGTATCTGAACTCAAGTGCCATCAACCTATTTATTGAAATAGTCCTTCACTATCATGAAAGACATCACATAGGATAAGCTGATTGTCTATCAAGTCAGAGATCTGTCTGGTTCTGTCTCCACAGCACTGGGATTATAAAGTATACCACCATGCCCAGTTTTTTCACATTGCTTCTGTGTCTCAAACTTAGGTCCTCATGCATGTGTTCAGTGAAAAATCCCCCCATTCATAAAAGTGGAAAGGCAAAACAACAGTAAAATGGGATAAGAAAGATATGGAAGAATTTTAGAAAAAGTCTAGATTTGGCAAAGATAGGACAAATTCAACATAGAATAAACAATAAGAAATGAGTGCCTGGCATTGCTCTACCCAGGTTAATCTACATTCTAGAAAACATCTGTCAGAACCTAACAAGCCTTATAGTAAATATAGCAGCTTCCCAGGAAATACACTGTGAGTTATTGAGCATAGCCAATGGCCACAGTAAGCATTCGGGTTTAAGTTATGTCTTTGTTGCATTTTATTTGTTTAGAATGAAGTTAAGCTAGTGTTGGCAGCTTTGCAAATAGCTGAGATAGAGATGGGCAAACTCAGCACTAACAGAAGTAAATATCGAGGATGCTGTCTGATGTAACACAAAGGGTGCATTTCCATTTTCAATACAAATGGACCTGAAAAGGAATCCGATTTAAATTCAAAAATTGGATTAGGACGGCATTTCCGTCCTTTAAGACAAGTTAGCTTCCTATCAGACACTGACCATCAAAGTTATATCACTATCCCTATTTGTAGTATGATGGAGGAACCTTGTAATTAACTGGAAAGGTATCCTCCTATCCTACTCAGAGAGGACGTATGCCTCCTGTGAGGAGCACTCCTTCATGATGAGTGCCTACCTTTCTCTCATCATAACCACAATTCACAGTTATCTAGAAGCATTCCATATCCTAATAACAAACTATAGACACAAAGAGTCAGGACAATTACTACAAAATAACTTATAGTCTTAAGTTAGAAGTCAGTATCACCAGAGACAATGAAACAAATGTAGAGCTACCATAACACAAAAACTCAGGATAGCCAAACCAACCCTACACAATAAAGGAACTTCAGGAGGCATCAACATCCCTGACTTCAAGCTCTATTACAGAGCTATAGTCCTGGAAACAGCTTGATATTGGCACAAAAATAGACAGGTAGATCAATTGAATCTAATTGAAAGCCCTAATTTTAATCCACACACCTATGAACACTTGATTTTTGACAAAGAAGCTAAAATTATACAATAGAAAAAAGAAAGCATCTTCAACAAATGGTGCTGGAGTAGATGGATATTGGCATGCAGAAGACTTCAGACAGATCCATGTCTTATCACCTTGCACAAAACTTAAGTCCAAATGGGTCAAAGACCTCAACATAAATCCAGCCACACTAAAACATTTAGAAGAGAAAGTGAGAGATACTCTTCAACGAATTGGTATAGGAGAGTGCTTTCTGAACATAACACCAGTAGCACAGACACTGAGAATGACAATTAACAAATAGGACCTCCTGAAACTATGAAGCTTCTGTAAGGCAAATGACACTGTCAACAAGACAAAAAGGTAGTACACAGACAGAGGGCTGATCTCCAAAATTTACAAAGAACTCAAGAACCAAGTCTCCAAAACACCAAAGGATGCAATGAAAAAGTGGGGTACAGAACCAAATAGAGAATTCTCAATAGTGGAGGCTAAAATGGCTGAGAGACACTTGAGAAAGTGGTCAACATCCTTACCCATTAGGGAAATGTAAATCAAAACAACTTTGAGATACCATCTTACTCCTGTCAGAAAGGCTAAAATCAAAAACACCAATGACAATTTATGCTGGAGAGGATGTGGAGAGAGGGGAACACTCCTTTCCTGCTGGTGGGAATGCCAACTCGTACAGCCACTTTGGAAATCAGTATGGAGATTCCTCAGAAAAATGGGAATCAGTCTACCAGAAGACCCAGCAATTCCACTCTTAGACATATATCCAAAACACGCAAATTCATACAACAAGGACATCTGTTCCACTATGTTCATAGAAGCATTATTTGTAATAGCCTGAACCTGGAAGCAACCTAGATGCCCCTCAACTGAAAAGTGGAGAGAGAAAATGTGGTACATTTACACAATGGTGTACTACTCAGTGAAAAAAAAATGGAATCTTCAAATTTTTAGGTAAATTGATGGCACTAGAAGAAACCATCCTGAATGTAGTAACCCAGTCACAAAAAAACAAACATGGTATGTATTCACTCACATATGGATTTTAGACATGGATCAGAGGTGTCAGTCTGCAATTACACTGACAGAGATTCTTGCAAACAGGAAAGAACCTAAGAGACATATGCATGGTACCCCAGAGAACAGGAATGAGGCAAGATCTCCTGAACCGATTTGGAACACTGTGAGGGTGGGGGGTGGGAGCTGGGAAGAAGAGGAGGAGAGAGTAGGTCATGGGGGAACAGGAAGGTTCAGTTGGGGGTAGAATAGGGGAGAACAGGATGAGAATTACCATAATAAGTTTGAAGAGAGATCTTGGCACCAGTGAGACCTCTAGTGATCTACAAGAATGACATCATCTGGAAAACTAAGCAGTAGTGGAGAGACTACCCTAAATGCCCATTCCTGATAATGAACTTAACGATTACCTTATATGCCATCCTAGAACCTTCATGCAGTGACTAATGGAAGCAGAGGCAAACACCCACAGCTAAACACTGAACTGAATCCCTGGAACCCAGTGACAGAGAGAGAGGAGTGATGAGCCAATGGGCAAAGAATGGGCTGGCGAAACCAGCAGAGTCAGCTGATCTGAACAAGGGGGAGCTCTTGGACCCCAGACCGACAGCTGGGAGGACAGCATGGGACTGATCCAGAACCCCTGACTGTGAGAGTCAGTGAGGAGGACTGGGCAACTATGGGGATCCTGGGCAGTAGATCAGTGTTTATCCCTGGCATACAAATGGACTTTGTGAGTCCATAACACAAAGAGGAATGATCTCTCAGCCTGGACTCTTGGGGGAGGGTCTGGACCCTGTCCTGAGCCAAATGACAGACTCTGGATATCCCCTATGTGGAAGGCAGTGGGGATAAGGTGGGAGGCTGGGGGGGGAGGGTGGGGGAGGGGGGAAGGGGGAGGGAGAGGGAACTGGGATTGACATGTGAAACAAGCTCTTTTCTAAAAAAATGTAATAAATTTTTTTCTTGTTAAAAAAAGAGAATGCCATGTAGAAAAGAGTGATACTGAGGATAGTGACTTGTAATTATCCCAGCATATTTTGAAAAAAAATGCTCATAACCATAGGCATGGGATTGCAAATATAAAATTATAAGGATAATCTTCACAGATTAACATTTTAATTCTTCTTAAGTGAATTTGGTCTTTATTTCCTGAAATAAAATGTTGTCCAGGTTTTCTGAAAATTTTCAAGGAATAACTGGTAGTGAGGAAGTTAAATATTAGGAGTATAATGACACTGTTTTTTACAACACTACTTCTGAGAGCTTTGTGTGGTGGCGCTATGAATGTGTGCCCATGTGCCCTCATGTTCCTGTTTGTGTGTATGAGTGTGTATGTATTTGTGAGTGAGAGAATGTGAGTGTGTATGTGTGATAGTGTGTCAGTGTGCCTGTGTGTGTATATGTGAGTGAGAGTGTGTGTGTGCATGTGTGCATATGTGACACACACACTCACTCACACACAGACACACTATCACACATACACTCCAAATTGTTTTATTATTTTGTAATAGTCCTGAGGATAAAGACAACCAATCAGCAGTTGAAAACTGAAACACAGTAAGTACACTCTGAATAAGTAATAGGAATAGAAGCCCAGGGTTTGAATTGCAGTAGCTCTTATCTCAATCACAGTTATGTTCTCCTGGTTTCTTGCATTCATCTCTGGAATTTATGCTTCTATACAGTGTTAGAGCCAAAGTTGATAAGATGGGAAAATCTTCTCTCACCTACAGATTAAAATATAGAAAGAATACCCATAATAAGCCTGCCCCCACACCAAAGCCTGAAATTTATGAGAAAGGGGGTTCTTCCTCTGCATTTTGATTATTTGCAATTAATGGCATTGAAACTGATTGAAAACTTTCAGGTTATCAAATAATTCTGCATTTTGTTCACTACAAATACTTCAGATCTTTCATAGTAATGTTTTTATATTATTTAATTTTTGAGATTATAGTAAGATTTTATCTCTTCCTTTTCCCTGGGATTTTTTTTCAGGTTGAAAATCATCACTCCCATGCCATGCAACTTACATCTTATGATCTTGCTCTTCTTTCCATGGTTTCCTGGGATGTTTGGCTCAAAGACCAGACCAAATCCAAAATAAGTAAAGACTTATTCTGATTTTGTTTATTGTTGTTATCAAACAGACATAACCAAAATACTATCACATAAACTATCATATACTCAAAACCATACATTTTCTGTGTGTGTGTGTGTGATGCTGAAGATGCAACACACAAAAAACCTTAATTTATCTGTGTATGTATGTATTATTATATCTATCTATTATCTGTGTATCTATCAATCATCTCTGTCTATTATCTATTCATAAAGTATCACTTATCTCTATATATTTTATATATTACTTTATAGTTTACCTAGTTATTGTCTCTTGATAATCTCTATATCTGGCACCAGTCTATCATCTATTTTTATCATCTATCTCAGTTTTATTGATTAGCAAAAAAGTTAACAGCTCTACTTATTAGCATTACACAAATTGGTATTTCAAATTTAGTAGTATCCAACATAGATTCATAATTAATTGTTGGATGTACAAATGAGTGAGTATCACATTTGTGAACTTCATGCTAAGTAAATAAACCAAAAAACTCAGCAATAGCTTCAAAACAAGAACATCTCTGACTCCAGAGCAATATGATACCTTTCTATAAATGTTGCAAAAGGACAATGTTGAAGAAAATGAATACGATGGTTCCTTACATGTGTATAATTCTTGAATAATTTCAAAGGAGTTTTAAGTTTCATATAATTGTTTTAATCTTATTACCAGGAAACATATTTCTGACACTCACAGTATATCAGTTTAGTTGTTTCTAATTTGAATCTAAAAGTTATCAATAAATAAAACAAAGTTACTAAAAAATATTTACTAAGGTCACACTTTTCTATTGACAATGTCACCTAATAATCTAAGTTTTCACCTCAAGGTAATGTTACATAAAAAGATTACGGTATCCCTACATTTTAATTCCATCTCCATAGTCCAACAAAAGTAGCACCTACAATAATAACAGAAGACTCATGTGTGAGTAGTTTATCAAATGCTTATGTGAGTCAATATCCATGTGCAACACAAGCTGGATTCAAAGCTTTAAATATGTTCTTTCTTGTATTCATAGTAAATTGCCAGCAGTAAAATTACTACCAGCATCTATAGGGGATATTGAATTCTGTCTTCCAGCTTACATACAGCATAAAGGTTAAAAAGCAAGCATGGCTCAGCCATTTGGGGACAGACAGAGGCAATTCTTGTGTCCTCTGTGATTTCACTACCTTCACATATTCACACTGATGGAATACCCTGCAGGATTTCATCTGAGTCACTGAGCTGGCCAGATTTATATCAAGTTGACACAAGCTAGAACTATCAGGCAAGAGGAAGCTCCAATTGAGAAAAATGAATCCATAGGAAGCTCCAATTGAGAAAAATGCATCCATAAAAACGAGCTGTAGGTAAGCTTGTAGGACGTTTTCTTAGTGATTTATGTAGGAGGGCCTAGCCAATTGAGGGTGAGAGTAACACTGGACTATTGGTTCTGATTTCTTTAAAAACATAGCCTGAACCAGTCATGAGAGCAAGCCAGTAAACACCACTCCTCCATGACCTCTGCCCCTGTTGTTTCCTCCGAGTTACTGCCCTACTCAAGTTCTTGTTCTGATCTCCTTCAGTGTTGTTATATGGTGTGGGTCAAAAAAATGTATGTTAAATAAACCCTTTCCTCCCTGATTTGATTTTGATCCTGTGTTTTGATTAAGGTAATAGTAATCCTAAGAGAGTCACCATCACTTAGCCAGTTCCTTGTGACAGAGCCTAATGTACATTAGATTTTTTTAGCCAATGTGTCCGGGGATGTCCATGGAAAGAATGGAAGTGGCAATGGAATAGGGAGAATCAAGTCATCATGAAAGCCACATGTGAGACTGAACAAACACATGGCAAATTGTGGCGCTATGCTGTTTCTCCTGAATTGTTGTACCAAGGTGTGTTAAGATAGCCTTTCTCATCCTACAGGTATCAGTCATTGAATATGGGATGTCTTGGACAAAGTAGAGTGACCATAGACACAGTCATTCTTGTGATTAAGGCAGCTCCCAAGGGAAATCATACCAGAAGACCTCTGTTAATCACATTCCCAAGATTCTTCCATAAAAGAACATCTGAGAGTACTTCTAGAAACTTGTTAAGATAATAGAAATGAACTGATCCCTCTTTCATTCTTCATTTTTCAAGACAAAAAAACTCCCTTAATTGAGAAAATCTTATAGGACATAAAAAGAGGATTTAGAGCATCTCATTTCTCTGAAAAATCAGTTTGAATTAATTTTGGCAAGAGATGACTTTATAAACAAAAATGAAGTTTTTAATTTTGAAACAATACAACTTCCCAAGAGACAAATATAAGTCATTCATACTTGTCTGTATGGGATGATTCCAGCCAATTTCTCTTTCTGTACACACATTTATTTTGTAATAAATGCATAGATACACCAAAATTCAAGAGTGGTTTCCAAAATGTTGGATGTTTACTCTCACCTGCTCTGCTGAATAGCAGAAGGAATGATATTCGGGTGCTTTCTGGCCTCCTGGGGGACTGTGTTTTGTAGGATTACACTGCTGTGGTATTACATCATGCAATCATAGTTCTGTCCAGCCACAAAGATGTTTATAAAGGGCTCGGGAGATGGCTCAGCAGGTAAAGGTGCTTGCTGTCAAACCTAGCAACCTGAATTTGATTTACTTTAGTCATATGGTAGAAAAAGAAAAACCAGCAGTCAAATTATCCTCTGACCTCCTCCACATGGGCACAATAGCAGGTGACATCGCTACATGTCACATCTACAAAAAAATTATGTTTGACATGTCCCAAATAGATTTTTAGAAGTCACTCATACTTGGGGTTTTATTGTCATTTGCATAAGGGCCTAATCTCTGCATTCCCATCTACCACCAAATGAGTCATATTTTTCCCAAATTCTAATAACTCCCTTTTATTGCTGCAAACATGAGGGAAAGTTTATTGCTGCAAACATGAGGGAAAGTTATTTGAACATACTAAGGAGTTATTTTAAACTACACCTTGGCTTATATGAAAATTAGAAAACTTCAAGCTTATAAATTTCCAAGCAATCTTTAGAAGGCACAGTGGTAAAATTGGGGTGGTGGCTCACGCCTTTAGCCCCAGCACTAGGGAGGCCGAAGCAGGCAGATCTCTGTGAGTTCGTGAGCAGCCTGGCCTACAAGAGCTAGTTCCACAACAGCCTCCAAATCGACAGAGAAACAAACCCTGTCTCGAAAAAAAAATTGGGGTGGTTCTTAAGGAGGCATGTGGTAAAGGGTATGTAATAAGCAAATAATTTGGGGAGATTAATGTGTTTTGTAGATGCAGCAAACTATTGAATTTTCAAGCTGTAAATATGCTAATGATTATCTAATTAAAACCTGTACTACATTTATTTATTTTGTGTGTGGATCATGCCAGACAGGTGATTATCAGAGGACATCTTGCAGAAGCCACTTCCCCCCTGTCACCAGGTGGTTTACCAGGGGATGAGCATCAGGTTGCCATGTTTGGCAGCAGATGTCTTTAACTGCTAAGCCATCTCATCAGCCCCCTTTTTTTGATTAATCTTAAACTTTGAGAACTTCTCAGTATTTATTGTAGTGGGGATACTTTCATGCAGCCCTTGGTTTTTAAAAAAATAATTCAAGTTATTTTTAATGATTGAGTGAAATATACAAAATTTGTGATGTTAGACTGCCCATGTTTGATCAGTCTAAATGCTTTCTGTAGTCATAGTTGATTCTTATTTATGACTTAAGCAATATGGCTCCATGTCCTGGCATGGAAACTATGTTCCACTGCCTGGCTTGGACTACTTATTTAGAGTGTCTGTCTTCCTGTCTCACTTGACTCTCATGAACATGTGTAAGTAGCTCTCCCTTGGGTTGCTATTGATTGTATTCTGGCAAATGCACTCTGAGATTGCCTTGGATGTCCTGCAAGATGAAAATCGTTTGGCACACCTTGAAATTGTGGTGGGAAATGAATGAAGGGATAAATATGTGACTTATGTGAGAACTCAGTTAAGTTGGGGGAGTTTATTTAATCAGCTTGCTAGGAGTGTGGGTAATTTGAATTTACCCTTCCTTTTGCAGCTATTGTTCTATTTTCCTAAGAGCCAGCCAGATAAACAACAAGTTAGCATTATTTTTAACACAAGGTTCCACGTTAGCACACTTATACATGGGAGTTCTTATGCATTTGAAAAAAAGAATGAAGCTAAACCTTACACTATTACTTATTGTGTAATAGAAGTAGTAATTTTTAAGTTGGCTGCAAAGAAAATTCACATGCTGTAATTATTGAGACCAAATAAGTGAAAGGAACAAATTTAAGGAAGAGAATTTTTATGCCTATTGCTTTATTCTATGAGTTTCTTACATGTATATGATGAATTTAAGTCATGTTTGCCTTCCCAATTCCTCTGTCTCATCTACCACTTCTCCCACTGAAGCACTCCTTCCCATGTTCCCAACCACCACTTTTGTTTCTTTTCTTTATGTGACTCACTGAGTTTTACTAGAATCACACGCAATGGTACTATACTTCAAAAAGGATTGGTTTTTACTCATAGATTGATGGAAAAGTCTCAATTTCCATTGTGTCCGGTATGGCCAGGAAACCAAGGCCATGGGCTGCAATGGTCAGCCGCTAGTACATCAGGAAGCAGAGAACAACTGGATAGAAACTGGGGTCAGGATATAATCCATAAGGTATGGTCTTGCCTGAAATGTCAAGTTAGGCTTTGCCTCCTAAAGCTTCCAGAACCTCTCAAACAGTATTACTTTTTTTCTAAACTGCCAGGATTTAAACTGACCCAAGTAAGGGAAAATCTTAGATGCTGAGTGTGGCTTGGGGCAGTGAAGAGGGCAACCATTCATCAGTGTTGCATGTTTGACTGCTGAGCACCAAGTGTCCACCTGCCAACATCTCACACCTCACTGAACTTGGGTTCCAATGTGACTACCAAACTCATTTTCTTTTCTGGCTTCGTTCTTTTGCTGAGGCTTGCTCCAAGGGAGGGCTCTATATGCCTACTCCACAGAGCCTTCATGAACACACACTACTGACTTGATGGAGATAATCAATAGAGTGCTCTGGGGATATTGTTTTTCTCCAAGCTGGGTATTTGTATTCATTTCTCATTAATTTTAACTTTAATACTTTTTCTAGCTGCCATTTGGATGTCATCTGATTAGCAGAGAATAAAAGAGTATTTTAACAGAGTCAGGGCATCCATAACAGAATGGAGGTCAGTTGTTAAGTATGCCTGCTTAAACTGGAGGGAAATTTTTCCTGATAGGAGCTCAAGAGTCTAGGAGGCAGTGATGATAGGGTTAGAATCTCTATAATACAGGGTCAATAAAATTCATTTTTGTTTTTACACTATCTTTAAAAACAGGGTGCAAAACCTTTAGGGTATCTTGGTGTTGTCACTTAAACCTGGACAGAACACGTTTGTTTTCTTTCTTGTTTCTATTCGTCCTTTTCATGATAAATAAAAATAATTCTTTAGGAGCATAGTGATTTGCCAATTTTCAAAATGAAATACTGGACATGCAATTTTGTGTCTGCTTTGTGAACTGAATTGGGGCTAAATTTAAGGACAGTGTAGCAACTCCCACTTACTAGGATCTCCCTTATAAAAGTCTGCTTGTCTGTAGCTGGAGCAAAACCTTTGTATCTATGTCTATGGCCAATGAGAGGCTTCGTACACCTAAAATATACATATATATTCATACAATGGGGGTCTGAAGCATAATGTCTCCTTGTTTAAAAAAGTAACAGACTGAGGCAAGCATGGTGGGGCATACCTTTTATCCCAACACTTTGGAGCCAGAGGCAGGTGGATATCTGTGAGTTCGAGGCCCTGCCTAGAAAACAAAAAACAAACAAAACAAAACACAAACACAAACAGACAACAAACTAGAGATGGAGAAAGTGCTCTGCAGTAGTTAGCACTTAGTAGTGTGGTCGCCAGCTCTCAAATGGAGCAGCTTAAACTATCAAGTCTCCAGCTCCAGGAGATTTAACAAGTCCCTCTTGTCTCCTATGTGATCATTTACACACTCATGGAATGTAATCATCGAGACCCACACATGCATAAAATGAATGAAATGATAGTAATTAATTAAAATACAATTATAAAATAGTCTGTGTAGATTGGAAAAGGTATGGCTGGTACTGTCTCTTTGTGTTTTAATAACTAGTGTAAATAATCATCTATAATCACATAGCAACACCTTTGGAGACATTATTTTATCCTCTGAGTCTGTCTGTGAAAGACTATATTGGTTAAGTTAATTTGTATAGGAGGATTACTCTTACTGAGGATGGGACCATCTCTTAGTCAGGGCTCTCCCACTGTAGGGTCGAAGCCCTGGTACTCACTGTTTTCTGTTTGCTGTTTGTCAGTGGAATGACACCAGAAGCATCAAATTCCTACTGCCTTAACTTCCCAGCATGATGGACTGTACCTTGATCTAAGTGCCACAATAAACCCTCTCTTCCTTGAGTTGTTTTTGTCATTTTATCACAGTGACAGAAAATTTCTAAGATGCATATATTTTATGACCCTGTATTAAAAAGTAATTCAAAAGTTTATTCAATACCATATTACTGTGTCAGGCTTTTTCAACCCACTGTCAGCACTCTTCAATTGGTCTGTCCTCCTGAATTGCCATTGTCATTATATTTTGGTATCTTTCTCCATTCCCTTAGTTACATTTCCATGTCTCACTTTCAACTATCATTTCATGGACCATGTAACATTAGAAATTACTTTATTGATCATACACATAGACACACCCACATATATATTATATAATATTTATATAACACACACTCATATACATATATATAGAATTATATATATATATAATTTCATGGGTTTGAACATCAAAATTATTCATGATAGCACCAGTGCATTGTAAAGAATGTTTGGGAGACAAGACATACCAATACATTCCCTACCTATCTTGTATCCCTTTGCCTACATATATTGTGAACACACAACACTATCTGGATAATTAAAGATACTCTGTTCTAATAAGATCACTAGATCATCCTCCTGTAGCATTTTTGAAACTTTATAGCCATTGAGAAAAAAAGTTCTCATTTCTTGCCTTCTATGTGCCCAGATACCATTATTCTGTTCTCTATGCCCATTAAGTTTGCCTATAATAACCATATAAGTGGTCCATTCCCATAGTGTCCAACAATCACAGTTGTTAGGTACCACTAGCCAGAATTGCTCTATCTGAATCATTCAAAACAATACAGGAGAGGATATGTTAATAAATATCTTTATTCTCTGTTCATTGCAACATTATTCACAGAAGTCAAGACATTGAAAATGACCAAGAATCCATTGATACACCAATGAATAAGAAAACAAAATTCATATACTATTAAGCCTGAAGCATTAATAAAAAACAAATGCAAATACTATTATTTGTGACTTTGTACATAAACTAATGGGATTTATTTCAGTGAATTCAGTTGGTCTGAGAAGAATAAAAATAATTCATACACTCTATTTTAAATTACATATGTGCATACAATATATCTTCACCATTGCCATTCTGTACTTTCTCCATTCAGCTCCTCTCTTCCCCAACATAATTTCCTTAAAACATGCTTCTCAACTTACTGTCTTTCTTAATAGTGCATTAAGTATAATTAGCGCTGCTCATACACTCATGTGTTCATTGACTGAGGCATGGGAAAGCAATCTTCTGATACACCCCCAGTCAACACTTAAAGAATAGTGAATTAAAATAGAATAAGCACTGTAAGTAAACTCAAGGACTGGAATATCTTAACTTTTTCTTTCTTCATTGTGGTACAGTAGAAACAATTTTAAATGTTTTTGAAAATTTTTACATACTTTTTGAGAATTTCATGCATGAGGTATTGTATTTACATAATTTTCAGCTAACATTTCCCTCTCCAATTCCTTCTAGCACTCACTTCCTTATTCATGATCCCATGTTTAATTATTGTCAAGCTTTGTTTCACACACACACACTCACTCACAAAACTGCTGAAATCTATTTATTATTGCTCAAATGAATATGTGACCTGTTCATGTCTGAGCAGGACAGATTTTCCCCCTCTTTAGTAGCTATTTCGTATAGCTCCTTTTAAAATCAGTTTATGTATTTTACACTCTGACTACAGGTTCCTCTCTCTCCTCTCCTCCCACTTCCTCCCTTCTCCTCCACTGCCTCCCAATCCACCCCTACTAGATGATCACTCAGAAAGGGGCAGGCCTCCCATGGTCTTCAGCAAATGCTGCATATTAAGCTGCCATGATACCTCCCCATGCATTCAGGCTGGGCAAGACAATCCAGCATGTGGAATAGGTCCCCAGGAGCCAATCAAAGAGTCTGGGACAGCCCCTGCTCACATTGTTATGGGTCCCACACACAGACAAAAGGACACAATGGTGACATATATGCAGAGGGTTTGGGTTGGTTTCATGCATGCTTTTATGTTGTTGGTTCATTCTCTGTGAGTTCAGATGAGCCATTCTAATTGTTTCCCTGAGTTTTCCCACAATGTTTCTGACCTCTCTCTTTCTTATAATTCCTCCTTCTCTCTTCATCAGGACCACATGTGCTCTGTAGAGTGTTTGGCCCTGGGTCTCCGAGCCAGGCCCCATCAGTCACTGGATGAAGGATCTCCTGATGACCGCAGGATAGTCACCAATCTAATCACAGATGATAGGCTGTTCAGGCCATGCATCAACTGCTGCCAGGAACCTTAGCTGGGGTCATTCTTGTAGACTCATGGAATTTCCACTTGCAACAGTCTTCTACCTGACTACATAAAGCACCCTTTTCTAGTCATACTTTCAGCACTGTACCCCTCCACCTACTCTCCAGTACAACTAGAAGATATCTCCTATTTCCCCCTCCCAGGGAGATCTATGTGTCCCCTTGTTAGCCTCTCTGGGTCTGTGGATTGTAGCATGGTTATTCTTTACAGTTAACATCCACTTATGAGTGAGTATGTACCAAGTTTGTCTTTCTGGGTCTCGGATTTCTTAGCTGGAGTGGTTTTTTTGAAGTTCCATGCATGTGTCTTCAAATTTCCTGATGTCATTGTGTAATAGCCAAGTAATCATCCATTGTGTAAATATGCCACATTTTGTTTATCCGTTCTTCAATGGAGGGGCATCTAGGTTGTTTTCAGGTCCCAGCTATTAGAAATAAAACTGCCATGAACATAATTGAGCAAGTGTACTTGTGGTAAGACTGAGTATCCTTTGGGTATATGTCCAAGAGTTATTTCACTGGGTATTGAGGTAGATTACCTCTCAAAGCAGCTGTACAAGTTTGCACTCCCACCAGCAATGGAGGAATGTTCCCTTCTCCACATCCTTTCCAGCATGAACTGTGAATTGTGTTCTTGATCTTAGACATTCTGGCATGTCGAAGATAGAATCTCAGAGCATTTTTATTTGAATTTCCTTGATGGCTAAGGATGATTAACATTTTTTTAGTTCTGTTGAGAATTATTTGTTTAGCTAAGTACTCCATTTTTAATTACATTATTTGGTTTTTAGAAGTCTAGTTTCCTGAATTATTTATATATTTTAAAGATCAGACCTCTTTTGTACATGGGGTTGGTAAGATTTTTACCATGATATAGGCTGACATTATATCCTCCTGACAGTGTCCTTTGCCTGGAAGATGATCTTCAGTTTCATGAGGTCCCATTTACTAAAATGCCAGTCTTAGTGTCTATTCATGAAGTTTACTCCCGTGCCAATGCATTCAAGGATGCTCTCTACTTTCTCTCCTATCAGGTTCAGTGTAACTGGTTTTATGTTGAAACCTTCATCCACTATGACTTGAGTTTTGTGCAGAATGATAGAATGGAACTATTTGAATTCTTCAACATGCAGACATCTAGTTATGCCAGCACCATTTGTTAAAGATGCATTCTTTTCTCCGTTGTATAGTTTGGGCTACTTTGTCAGAAATCAAGAGACCATAGGTGTGGAGATGAATGTCTGGGTCTTCAATTTGATCTTATTTGTCCAGCTGTCTCTCTATGGCCAGATCACACTGTTTTTATGAGTAAAAGAAGACACAAGAACATTCTTGAAGCTCTTAATTTAGGTCTTGGCCCTTGTTATTTCTGCCCGTTCCTCTTGGTATGAAAACCCTGTTGCCATTGTGGTGGTCTTATTAGGTAACCATATTGTTGAGATTATTATGGGTACATCTTCCCCACAATATTTAGAAAATATTAGCAGAAATATTTTGTTCCACTAATGACTTTTTCATAATCACAGTCATATATACCTTAACACCTTCTTTGTAAATAAATCCATATTAATAATAAACCTGCTCATAAAAGGCTGTTAACAAATTAGGTAATCAAGTTTGCAGCATTTACCTAAAAAAGAAGATAGTTTAGTCACTACTCACAAAAAGACACAGAAGAAGTGGAGAAATCAGACGTAGCTTAGGTCTCTGCTCATATTTATTAATTAGGAGCAGAGTTACCGGTTCAGGTAATTGATATATAAGTTGTCAAATGAACCCACAAAAGATTTCCAATTTGACCTGTAATGGGTCTGAAAAGGCAGTCGTATGGACATTATGTGGTACATGACATTAGGTCCTCACAAGAGACAGAAAGCCTGCATAAAGAGTCTTCATTCAACACCATCATGTAGGGGTACTATTCACCCACAACTAACCTTGGAAAATTTTGACTTCCTGTGCTCTGGTTCATTCATTTGCAAAAGAGAGAGCAGTCATAAGTTCAGGGTTTTCTATATGAACTGAATAAAATAATGCAAGAAAAGCACATGTGAAGTAGCTGCTCCACAATTATTTTTCTCCTATTCATTCTCCTTTACTGAATTCCTGTAAGATTTCCTCTGCCTTGCATTTTGTACCATCTCATTAATACATTCAATGCTCACAGGTGACTTCCTCTCCTTTAGAGAAAACAATGCAGAGATGAGTCAGGTGAGTGCTGTGTTCTTCCTGGGCATTGATAGCTGCACCTGTGTCATCTGAGGGTATGGGAAGGCGCCTCCTTCCCACCTGCTATGTAACAATTTGTCACAGACCTTGAGTGTAGGCTGCCTACCTTCCTAGGTGCAAAGGTTTCAGCAAAGTGACTATTTTTCTCTGCTTCCACATTTACGTTGATTGAATAAATGATTTACTTACCTTTGTGTGTGTACATATATAGCTATGTGGGTTCCATTGGCCAGGGTATGTATGTGGATGTTA
Organism: Mesocricetus auratus; assembly: GCF_017639785.1. Classification (NCBI taxonomy): domain Eukaryota; kingdom Metazoa; phylum Chordata; class Mammalia; order Rodentia; family Cricetidae; genus Mesocricetus; species Mesocricetus auratus. The sequence goes on along the minus strand of NW_024429266.1, from coordinate 141,701,324 downwards.
GAGGACTAATTGTGAAGGTGGGGTCTCTTCAATCTTGTGAGTTCCTGGGATTTAACTAAGTTTGCCAAGCATAGGGGCAAGATCCTCAACACTATAACCCTCCTCACATTTCAAAGAGAAATAGTAACATATGCCAACTTCGTAGACAAAAGTATGCTTTGAGCCTTTTTCTCTTTCTTAAAATGTGGAGACAGTAACACTTAGGATCATGGAAAAAGATGAACACTTTTTCCCAAAGAATATCCAATTTAAAGGGCATTGTGTCTTTTTTAAAATTTGAGTTTTATTTCATGATAAGAAACATGATTCTAAAATGTTCCAGGTGGGTATTCATTGGAGCTAATGGAGCATTTTTAGGGTTAACGGTACTTTTTCTCATTAATGCTAAACTTTATGAACACTTTTAGATATTTGCCTAAGGGAACGCACAGTACAGGCAAACTGTCAACCCACATGTATGCAGACAGAAAACTCAATCAAGCTCTGAGAAATCCTGTCAGGAAAAATAATTATACTCTTGATTTAAAGAGTGCATTTTCTTTTTCCCCAGTGACAAAGGAAACAGTTAATTATCAAAAGCTTGTAGTGGTCCACAGTTGACATCTAATTTATTTAATTAACACAAAATATGCTGTAAGACATTATGTTTCAGATAGCTTAAACTTTCCAAATTGATGTGCAGGCATTGAGGAAAAGTTACTGCCCAACTGAACATTTTTGTGAATTACTAAAAATATAATCGATGTCAATCAACACAAGTGAAGTGGTGGGGTTGAGAAGAACATCCTTCTGCAGCTTTGTGCAGGTCTAGGGTGCAGTCTTGACACTTTTATAAATGTTATGACACTCTTTGCAGGTTTGAGTGTGAAACATTCCCCACAGGCTCAATTGTTTGTGCACCTGGTCCCCAGATAATATTGCTGTTTGAAAGAATTATGTGACTTTCAGGAGATGGAACCTTGCTGGAAGAAGGGAGTCACTGGAGTTAGGATTGAAATTGCACACCCTGTCTCCATTTCTTGTTATCTCTTTTTCTAATTGTGGATGATGTGACCAGCTCAACTCCTGATACTCCCTGTGTGGATAAACTGTACCCCTCAAACTATGAGGTGAAACAAACTCTTACACTTAGGATACTCTGATCAGATATTTTGTGAGAGCAAGTAGAAACCCATGTGTATGATTCTAGGGTTCATGCCTAATTGCTTTAATTTTTTGTTGTTGTTGTTTTGTTTGTTCTGTTTTGTTGTTTGAGTATTTCATGTTGGTAGGCTGTTTCAAACTTGCTATGTAGTTAAGGACAACTTTCAACTCCTGATCCTATTTCCTCCATTTTCCATGTGTTAGAATGATAGACAGGAAATACTAAACCAATCTCTGTCTACTAACATAAGACTTTAAAGATATGTGTCTTGTGATTCATCTTAGAGACAAACGAATGGATTTTCCTCATTTCACTCTAAATTTTTGTGCTCTTAACTACCCTCAATTAAAGCTAAAATTACAATAAACACAGTTGAACTATTGAAAACATGGCCAACCTGAATTTTGGCATGATTGAATTTTTTAAATTATAAACTCCCAAAACAAATATTATACATGAAAATTAGTTACTGATTAATCCATCATTTGTTCTCAAGGGATTTATACTGAAATGACATGATACAGGAAGAAAGACATACTTTTTACTTATATTCAGCATAGATACATGTAATAGAATAAAAGAAATAGAAAACCTAAAAATCAAACACTAAGTGACAGAACGTCAGGGTCTCAGATGTGAATGGGACTATTCATCATATAGTGAAAGTCCATGCATGAGTCTTGGGTTAGAGAGCATGTTTCTTTTCCTGTGTTGAAAATACTCTAGTGCTGTTTTCTTGTGGAAACTCCTTAATAACTCTGTAATTAATTCTAGCTCTTGAGTGTGTGAATAGCAATGATATTTCCCCAAAGTGCTATTCTGAAAAGTAACGAATATATTGTTTACACCCAGCTATTAACTTGCAATTTTGTTATAATTACACTTAAAAGTATCTGCTAGTCATCCAACAGCAATGACCATGGAAGACTATGTCAGTAAAAACATAGAATGGTTAGTCTTAATTTTCTCAAATAAAAAAATACAATAAAAAAGGAATACAGTTTCATTTTAGCTTTTTTTCTGTAATCATCTCACATATTTGTACCATTTTATAATAAAACTCAATTTTAGTCTTTGCTAACCTGCACATAATGATGATATTCCTTGTATTTTAAAGGAATCTTCGCTGACTTTTTAGCTGGATCTAATAACATTAGAACTGTCAAAAATAATATATATGTTTTGAAATCTGATTACATTTACATAATATGAGGCAATAACAGGGACAGGCTTTAAAATAGGAGAAAATATCTGGAAATATTTTGAGCAACACAGAAATTGTGACAAAATAACTCTAAATTCTGCTCTAAACAAAGAGAAGCTGTGTTTCATGTACATACATATCTATACATGATCTAAACCAAAGAAAGACTTTCTCATGTGGAGACTTCAGTCAAGGTTTCTCATTTGTGCCAAGACCTCTGTGTGCTAGCGTGGTGAGGATGCATTCTATGGAAGGAGTTTCTATATTTGGCGGAGATGGAATTGAGCCCTCATGGAAAGTAGAACATTTTGAAGAACTAATTCATCTCTGAAGAAAGGACTTAAAAAATAGTGTTCCCATTAGCTACAGGAAGCTTAATTTCTAAAGAAATAGAACCCCAGGCTCCCACCTTAGTGCTAAAGGACTCCCAAGGGTGTTTTATGTGGAAAATGGAGAGTCACTTTAAATATGAGCACTTATTTATAAATGATTGTATTCATAAACGCCATGAAAGGAACTGAAGTGCTGTAGGAAAACAGTGTTAGTAAATAGGAAACCAGTCACAAAATATTAGAACAACCATTATAAGAATGTATTAACAAAAGTGTTGAAAAAATACATTTGGTAAAAGCAAATAGGAGATGGCCTTGTGTGAAACACCGAATGAAGTCAGCAGATGGGAAAAAAAGATCATTTCTAGAAAGAAATAGCAAAGCTATTATATTATAATTAAGAATTATTAGAAGTAGGATAAGTTAATATACTGTAATATATCCAAGCATGGAAATGAGGATGTAAGTGAAAAACGAGTCAACAAAATTTGCTTTTTAAAATGGACACTGGTGTTTAACTAAGGATACATATGGAATGACATAAAATCAATAAGCATAAGAACAAGCAAATACTGTTATATGCAACCTAGAAATCAAAGGACAATATCAATTTAATGAATGAATGTAAATACAAAATTTATCTGGCAAGATGGTTCAGTGGGTAAAGTGAACTGCTAACAAACCTGAATGTCTGAGTTCAAAAGCCACAACTCAGTTGGTGGAAAAAGAGAGGTGGTTGTCCTCTTACCTCTAATGGAGGTTGTCCTCTTACCGCTACATATGTGCTATGACACACATGAAGGAATACAAACACAAGCACACATACACACACACACACACGAAATGCAATAAAAATTTAAATCAGAAATTTGACTTAGAACTAGAAGATGGGAATCAGAGAGTCTTAGGAGGGGTCCTTCAATTTCATTCTAAAACCCTTCTTCCTCTCAAGATCAAAAAATTTAACACTGCATTCCTTTTCTGACACTGCATTCCTTGAGGTGCAGGCTGATTATTCAGAACTTTTTCACTGTTTACTTTAAATTTATTTTCCCTTAGAATTGGGACAGGACCTGTTTTTGAATGTGTGCATGAGCATGTGTGTGAAAGCTTTGTGTGTGTGTGTGTGTGTGTGTGTGCAAGCACAAAGAAACCATGGTTTATGTGTGTAAATCAGAGGACAACCTTGAAATGATGACCCTTACCTTCTACATTGGTTGAGATGGGGTTATCTGTTGTGTGTTACTGTGTACACAATGCTAGTTGGCCTGTGAGCCTTTGGGCATGCTCCTGTCTCCATCTCCCTTCACACTTTAGAAGTGCTGGGATTGCAGACACAAGTGTGGATTTTGTGTGGATACTAGGGTCTTAAACTCAAGCCCTCACACTAAACGAACCTATAACAAACCTGTACTTTACTTACCTGTCCATTTCCCCAGCTCACCAGACTCTCTTTCCTGAATTTCTAATGATTGAAGCAATAGGAAATGAACAGATGAAGGCATAACAAGCAACAATGTAGGCCATTTGCAGTTTGACTATCAGGAGCCACATAAAACAACATGCCTAATATGTTGAGAGTGGAGTAAATCAAGAGACCAAATTTACTATTAATCAATGGTATTCCAGGCATTCTAGTGGTCCACTACTCTAAGACTTCAGTGACTTTACAATGAAGGACTTGACAAATTTCAGCAAATCCTTAAAGCTTTATCTGAAGCCCTCATGAACTGACCACATTTCTACACTTGAAAGGAATTGGCTATACCTAGACTTACAGTCATTGACCCAGCAACTTTTCTCTTATCACCTTTCAAGCAGAGTTTTCTAAGATGTATGGAAAGATGTACTGTTGATTGCCAGGAACAGGATTCCCTATGGGGAGCTTCACAGACAAGAGAAGCCCAAAGGAGAGACAGAGGCTTTCATATACCTCTGCTTTCCTGTACTGCTATGTCACCAGCCTCTTTTATGCTAAATCAGTCAGTATGGAATAGTGCCCGCATCATAGTACAATGGTCAATAATACTTGACAATTTATCAACTGCTATGTTATTTCTCTTTCCATTTTTCTTGTTGTGTGTGTGTGTGTAAGTGTGGTATGTCTGTAAGTATGTTGTATGTGTGTGTGTGTTTGTGTATGTGTGTGTGTGGTTATACATGTCTGTAGCTATGGATGCATGTGTATATGTGATTGGAGTTCTGAGTTTGAAAACTGGAATCGTTCATTGAGGTAGACTCTGTCAATCAAGCCAGATCATACTTAAATGGTTACTGTAGTTAGGTTACCATGTCTCAACCTTCAGATACTAAAATTACAGGTATCCCTAACACTCACTAGACATTTTGTCTGACATCAGTCCTTGCACTACCATGGAAAGTGCTTTATGTACTGAGTCACCTCACCAAACCTTAGCTACTGTACCTTAACGATTGCTAGTTTTTCTTGATATGTAAATGGCTCAATTGCAGTAAGAAATGTAGAAATTACCTGGAATTACTCTGCCAAAGGCGTTCATTTTTAGTATAATAGTGAATAATACATGAGTGTTTTGGAGTGGTGTTATATATAAATCTGAAGACTCCTCACAGTTTCATTATTTCCTATATTCATTTAATGGCTCCATACTCTTTTCTAGTTCAGCTATAAAGGACTATGATTAACAAACCCCTTAATAATTAATGTCAATTGTTACTCAAGTTTTATCATTCAGAGTTAGTTCTACTTTTGGTATCCTTTTCCTTAAACCGTTCAGCAAAGTGTTAACCACTGTCTAAGGTGAAATCTGTGAGGAAATACTTGGGCCAAAGGTTTCAACTTATAAAACATGTGCATCAGAAACCGAAGAGCTAGTTCAGTGGTTAAGACTATGTATTTTTCTTGCAAAGGGACAGTTTCAGTTCCCAGCACTCTCATCTGGAGGCTCAAAATCTAAGGCAATTTCAGTTTCCAGCATCTGACACCCTCAGGCCTCTAAAGGTATCTATACTCACAAGCACACACACACACACACACACACACACACACACACAGTCTTCCTCTACATGCATGTACACACAATTAAAAATAAAGTAAATCCTTGATGAAAAACCATATGACTCACCCATGAAAAGGTCTTTTTAAAGACACAGGAAATTCACACACATACCAGTCTGGAATTCATTCAATTCCTCTAAAATGTTTATAATTGGATATATATGTATTAGATTTTATCTATTGGTTTCATCATTATGAAAATAATTCCATTGTGCTTTTCCAAATCTGCAATTTCAAGTTTATTTTAAAGAACACTATAGTGCATAATTCAAATTACCTTTAAAATACAGTGATGACAACAGAATAGACAGGACAAAGCAACAAAACCTGAAGGCACAACTAGGATAATTCAGTCAGTAAATGATAAAGAAAACTCCTATCTTTGGGTGTTAAGCAGAGAACTATTATCATGTGAACAAGCAGAATTAGGATGTCAGTGATTCAATTTCTTGAATTACAGTGGTAGCATTGAGAGTCACTCTGTCTTAAGAAAGCTTATTTGGCATCTACATAAAAGAAGATTAAGATATCAAATAAGCAGAGTCAGAACAAATGTAGGTATTCACATCCTAAGCAAGTGGTCTTTGAAATGTTAAACATTTCCCCTTGTGTGTTGCTTGGGGGTTTTGTTGAATAAGAGTGTGTGAGATTTCTTGATTGTTTGTTCAGGGGATTGACAAGCATTACATGGAGTAAGTAATGACTTGTCACAGGTCAGTATTTCAGGAAGACTGCGTAGTTAAGTGTAGAGTGAAGTCACTTAAGGTTTAAGGGTTTAATGTTCGATTTCCCATTGATTTATGCCAAGTTTTACTCTATTAAAAATTAGACCATAAAACTGTCCTAATAAGGATGATTCGGACCTTGACTAAGAAAGCAAAAAATAAATAAAAAATGAGAATGGGAGCCAGCTCATTTTATTACTAAGACAAGACTGATTTATTTTCAGCATGATCAATTCATATTCTGGCTGATAGTCTAATGCAGTCTAGTACAGTTAAAATTGGGGAGCATTTGTCTATATACTTAAAGAAATAATCCTTCTGGTCCACAGGATCTTCTCCCATTCATTAAAGCTACAGTAAGCACTCATCAAACCAGCAAAACTTTTTCTGCAGTATCTGAATTTATTGTGTAGATGCATAATATTATTAAATGCTGGATGAAATATCATATTTGAGAGCCATATGCAGACATTATTAGAAAGCAGATTACAAAGTGAAGGCAAGTCTCTGTGTGTGTGTGTGTGTGTGTATATGTGTGTGTAAAACAGCTTGAAAGAACTACAAGAAAAGCAAGAATTAGAATTTTCCCAGCATCAGAAAGTGAATGACTGCTATGCTCACTTTGAAACAAGCCGTCTTCGGTTAATCAGAATTTAATAACTGAAGAATGTATTGTTCAGAAGAATAAGCTATATGGCACAACTCCTTCTTCTCTCCTCTCCTCTCCTCTCCTCTCCTCTCCTCTCCTCTCCTCTCCTCTCCTCTCCTCTCCTCTCCACTCTTCTCCTCTCCTCTCTTCTCTCCTCGCCCTTCCCTCTCCTTCTCCATGACTATTCTTTGCTCAATGTCCTTTTTCATTACCCTTTCCACTGTCTATCCTCTCTGTCTGTATTTTTCCTCATTTTTTCATCTGCTTCCCTCTCCTGTCTCTCCTTTCTTTTCTTCCTGTCTCTCTCATCCTCCACCTCTTCACTGTCTCCTGTCTTTTTCCTACCTCTCTCACTTGCCTCCTTCTATGCCTTTTTTCTCCTTCTCTTTCCTCTGACTATTCTCTCATTTGTCTTTCCTTGTCTGTTGCTCTCCTTTCTCCCCCATCTCTTTCCCCTGTCTACACACATTCTCTCTCTCTTTGTTGTTTCTCCCTTTATGTTTCTCTTTTGCCCTTTCTCTTTTCTCTATGACCCTTCATTTATTTACTCTTCCATTTACCCCTCACATTTGTCCCTTATTCCCATCTTCTCTCTCTTTTCCATCTATTTTTTGGGTCTCTCCTGTTTTTTTCTCACTAATTTGTACACATAATAACAACCATGACACTTTATTGCAAGTGAAAGATTTAGAAAAAGTAACTATGGGGTCTACTTGCCTGGTTGGGCAGGTGAAGGCTCCTACCTTTTTGAAGGCATAGGCAGGCTTTCTCTTCTGACACCAGTTGAGATGGGAGGCCAATGTAATATGGAATATAATATGTTTATTTACATACAAGCTGGGGGGACAGAAAGCGTGGCAGGCTTCCAGAAGAAAGAGAGAGCTTTCTTTATTCTTTCACATCCCCTTTATCCTCACCTGTGCTAAATTTCCCTATCTCTGCCCTTATGGGCGTGAAGAGTTTTGTGGGCTCACCCTATATACAAAGACTGACATTCGTGTTCGTTCAGTATTTTGGGGGTATGTAAAATCAAATTAGTCTCTACTGTTTGCTTCATTACTCCAAAATGGAGATACAGGATTTCCTATCCCATAAACAGGGTTAGAAATTCTTGCAAAGCATTCATATTAATGAACTTTTCTACAAGAAGTTTGCAAAAACACAAGGCCAGGTTTTGGTGCCACATGCCTTTAATCCCAGCACTAGGGAGACAGTTGCAGGCAGATGTCTGTGAGTTCAAGGCCAGCCTGGTCTACAGGGCCAGTTCCAAGACTGGCTCCAAAGCAATACACAGAAAACCTATCTTGAAAAACCAAGAATATTACAAAATCATATTTTTAATGTCATAGCATTGGGCATTGGAAAAATGTCAATATCATCTCTACTTTTGTTTGGAAAAATTGATTTTTCTTGTCTCTGTTACTAGTTTATGAACTGATGACATTACCTGTCATGTAAGTATATCAAATTAATATCACATGAAATAACATTTAAGAACAGAGTGAATCCAAAAGGTTGTAGAACATGCTATTTAAATCTCTTCACTCATCAAGTATATTCTTTTAGTATCAGGCATGGATTTTTTAAAAAAATCAATGAATTATATAGCATTTTATGACTTATATAATAAATAAACTGTGTCCTTTATTTATAGCTTTATATTCATTCTAATACATATCTCTAATCTTTTTTCCTTTAAAGAATTACAGATACAAAGGAGGAATAGGAACTGTGATTTGAACTATTAATAAATCCCTAATAAGTTTCCTGAAGTAGCACAACAATGAAGAAAACTGACTCATACATGTAGTGATAGAAAGCAAAATTTAAGACGTGTGCACTGAATTTCCCAGAAAAACATTGCAGTTATGTTAAATATTCTACAAGGCCAATGGAATAGCTGAAACATCTGGGCTTGTGACAAGCTGAAATGTTGCCAGTCCAGAGCCATGTTATCTTGGGTATTGTTTCCCATATCTACCAAGCCAAAGGCTAAAACACCATCAGATTTCATCCGAGTCCTACAGCAGAGACTTGTTTGCTCTTTTGTGACATGTCCACCTGATATTCTGACCAATGTTTTAAAATATTCCTGTGGTTGTGATTTTCTTTATTGCTTTATTACAAAATCTTCATTAAATTGTTACCTTGGTGTAACTTAATTTTCTGATCATGGGCTACAGTCATTCATAAATGACCCCAGAATGAATTATCTCTGATTTCCTCTGAGGTAAGAGTGTATATGGGGGTGTGTGTGCAAATGTTTTAGGTTACACTGATGCTGAGACAGGCTTGAGATCAAAATACCATATGTGTGTAAGCAGAGGTCTGCCCAAAAGCTACATAATCAATTCTGCCATGGAATACAAACCTTTCAGATGGTAATGTATAGGAAGAATAAAGATTGAATGAGAGCTGGTCTAATCTCTTCACTCTAAAGAGTTGAACATGTGTTCCAAGTATTAGATACTTTCCAGAGTGTTCTTTTCCCAATGTCAAGGATTAGATTTAACTGATTGGTTTGGGGACCAGAGACTAACAGTGGCTGAAAATGGGTTCATGAGAAGGTACCAGTGTCCTGCAGGAGCAAAGGAGGCATCATGCTTACAGCATAGTAAACAAGTAAAAGTATAAAAGACTATATGCTTTTAGAAACAAATTTAATGTATGATGTACAAGTAACAAAGAGTAACAACAACTGAATATCACACAAGATGAAGTTACCTATGTATACATTTTAAGAAAATAAAGAATATCTTAATTCAAAGACAAATAGCAGGATCAAGGTGGACTGGTAGTCATCCTTTATAGTAAATAGAGATAAGCTAACTCCAATTAATACATTTAATGAGATTCAATAAAGAGCAGAAGCCTTGGAGAAAACACAATTAATAAAGTTATTCAAAGTGTATACCGAAAAGTCTTCAAAGAATATCTGGTAGAGTTCAAAGGAATAACAGCATAGAGAAGCCTTACTGCATTATACAGTACAAAATTCAGGAATGAAACAGTGGCACTGTATTGGGATAAGAAATAGCTCTCTGCATAGACAGAAATCCCTAATGAATAGATGTGAAGTCACACCTGACACTACAAAACCCAGCCACATATCTGAAGCTAGACAGCTTAGAGGAGACCGACTAATATAATTAATGTAGATTCTTACTGCTTCTAAATACAGACACTTATACCCATAGATAAGGATGGGCCTTGCCACTCACTTTTTACTGAAGTTTATCTTGGCAGCAGTTAGAGACTAGTATCAACATCTAGAGGTGATCGAAAATGCAGAGAATAAATGACTGTGGATTACTCAATCCTAAATGAAACATCTATAACGTATCTACACCTAAGCCTCAGGGAATATCATATGTGCTGGCAGGGTAGAAAATGTTTGAGAGCCAGAGGATCTTGATGCTTGTGGTGAAAGAATGCCTTCTAGACATGACAGTTGGTGTACCCTCATGAACTTTTAATGATGTGATTGTCTGCACAAGACTAGAGGGAGCAGCATGCCAACTTCAAATATTAATAATAGCCAATGGGTTCCAAGAGAGGCAAAATCAGTTTTCTTCAAGAAAAGTTCCCAGGCACGTTTCTCAACTTTAAGTGGGCAGCCCTAGACACATGTGCGTTCTGAGGCAACTCTAAGTGAACTTAAGAGATATTAATTGTAACAATAATAGTTATGAAATTAGAAATCATGAATTTGAGAAGCGGCATGAGGAGAGACATGGAAGAAACTGCAGGGAGAGGCAGGAGTGAAATGATGTAAGTACAGTGTGTTCATGAGCAAAATTCACAGACAAAAATAAGTGAAAAAGAAAAACTAAATAGTTCTTAAGAAAAGAAAGATAAGGAAATGAAAAGAAGAAAATTTTGGGTCCATGTGTAAGTGGGCACCTGCTACAGATGTATATAATTAAAGAGATTCATAATATTCTACTATCAAGTTAGAAGGTGTACATGCAGTATGTAAGATAACTCTAGAAATAGTAAAGAAAGCTGTAGGGATATTTAATGTGGTTAATATAAATAGTTACTAGTGGTGTGCTTTCATTAGAGCTGCAGTGAGTTAAAAAATACACATCCATTTAAAAGCGGTTATCATCTAGGGCTAAACACCAAAGTTTCTCACCATTGTAACTGCATGATATTTGAACAGAGCCAGATGCTTAAATTTAAAGTAAGAAGGAAGTGGACTTAATGCAAAGTTCTTTCAGGTTGCATGGAAAAAAGCCAACTGTGTGACATCCTTTATGATTTCAGAAGCAACTAGGTTCCATATTATCTTTAGTTTTCACTATGAAATGTTCTAGAAGCATCTTATATAGAATACAAATAACTGAAGAATTATAAAGCTGAGGAGACCACTTAACTATAAATTGGTGACAATATTCCAATGTTATGAAATATTATTGAAAAACAAATTCATTGTGTATGGGCTTAAAGTAAAAATTAAAAATGGAATAATCTTCCCAGACCAATGTATGAGTTAAATGCATTTTGTAGTTTTAAATAACAGAAAATAATGGTTAAGTTAATAATCTATAAAGACTCATTATCACAAAGAAAAGTAAAACTCCTATCTAACCGTGATGGTTTCATGTGAATCAAGGAAAACCAATGATGCTGGACTTCATGCTGGGGATTAACTAACTGAGAAAGTAAGCAATAACAAGTTGTTTCTAAGGAGTAAACGAAAGCACAATAGAAAGATAGAGGACCAAAGTAGTTGACCTTGGGATCTGAAAGGCAGCAGGTAGAAAAGGCTTCCATCATTTTAAATGTAGTGCTGATGCCAGGAATGCTGTGTGTGTGTGTGTGTGTGTGTGTGTGTGTAAATGGCTGCATAAGTTAGTGTTCTTCCTTTCTATATGGTTTAGTTACCTGCATTTAATTTTGCTTTTATCAGAAGGTATTTTACAAAAAATTTAAATGAAAGTTATTTTGAAAATATATTAAAATAAGTTGTGTATTTAATTTAAAAATTAGTCATTCTCATTACTACAGTTTAACAAGCTACTAAAATTATATTTATGCCCAAAGGTTTTACAAGTATTATTAATATCTTGTACCCTTTGCTATTATAAATTGTAAAGGAAGTAGGGTTATTTTCCTTTCCTACTTTAGAGTCATTACTGGTATAACTTTACTGCCTACAATGCAATGCTAAAAAATAACATTTAGATTGCTATTATGATATAAAACACCTTTCCTAGTAGAGTGTCATTTAAGTGTCCCTGATGAAAAAGAAAAAGAACAAGTCAAAATTCCTTTCAATTTATCCTTCTCTAATCCAATCACAAATGGAACAAGTACAGTTCATAGATACTGATTTACACATAAGAGTTAAATCTATTCTTTATTTAAAAACTGACAGGTATTATTTTCCTCTAAAGACATGTTCTGATGTTATCTTCCAAGGCAATGAAATTGATAACTAGAAAAACATAGTATGCAGCTACATCTTACAGGTTAATTTTTATACTAAATGAAGTAGTATTGATATAGGAGAACATTTATTCCTATATTCTTTATTTTTCATTTGCAGGAATTACTAGTGTCTGAGCCACAAGGAAGAGATGTTAAAGCTGTACTTTGCTGGGTGGCTTTATACATCATCCAGTATATAAAGAGATGAGAAAGATGGAGTATACAAAGGATGTGTGTATAATTTGAAACAATCTTGATTAATATCAATCCCAGTTCCCTCTCCCTCCCACCCTCCCACTACCTCCGCCATCTCCCCTCTCCAACCTCATCCACTCCTCAGTGCAGGTGAGGCCCCCCAACTATTATCTATATTCAGGGAGCCTAGTTTGGCCTTATGAGGGTTCCCCAGCTGCCAGTCTGGAGTCAGTGAACTCCCACTTGGTCAGGTCAGCTGTTTCTGTGGGTTTCCCTAACATTGTCTTGACCCCTTTACTCATCACAGTTCTTTTTAAAAAAACACTTTTTTATTATATGTTTAAATTAGGAACAAGCTTGCTTCCCATGTCAGTCCCAGCACGCTCTCTTCCCTCCACGCCCACTACCCCAACCCTCCCACCTCCCTACCCAATCCCCACTCCATTCCCCAGGGAGGGTAAAGGCCCTCCATTGGGGATTTCTAGAGTCTGTCATTTCATTTCGGGGATGGCACAAGCCTCCCCAAAGTGTCCAGATTGAGAAAGCATCCTCATTGTGGGATACCATTTGTGTGCCAGGGAGAAATACTGATCTGTTACCCAAAGCCCCATAGATTGCCTAGGTCTCCTCACTGACACACACATTCAGGAGGTCTGGATCAGTCCCATGCTGGATTCCCAGCCATCAGTCTGGGGTCCAAGATCTCCCCCTAGTTCTGGTCAGCTGTTTCTGTGGGTTTCACCAGTCCAGTCTTGACCCCTATGCTCATCACTCCTCCCTCTCTGTCCCTGGATGCTAGGAGTTCAGTTCTTAAAAGAAGACTGGTTCTCAGAACCTACATTGGCCACCTAATAACCTATAATTCCAACTCCAGGCGATGTTACACCTCTGTGGCTTCAGGCTTCTGCAAACACACACACGCACACACACATACACACACCATAAACAAACACATACACATATACATAAATAAAAGTTATTTTGTAAAAAGTCTAGCCCATGGCTGTGTGCAAGATGTATATTGCAATATTTAAGTCAGTGGAGGTAGAATTCAGATGTGTCTATTATGAATTCCTCTTTAGCCATTATCAACAGTGTAGCTTCAAACAAATTACCAAATGTCTAATAAATGGTTAGCTTTTTCCAATGGAAAGTGTTCATTTAAACTATAACAGGATACATGCTTGTCAACCCTTCAGAGTTGAATTTGGTACCTAACAGTTAAGAGATTTGGTAGTTAGCAAAACTACTTTGTAAAGAAGACCAGACAGTGTATGAGTGTCATATTACATATCAGAAGACAACCAACTACCAAAATTTGTAATATAAAAATTTAATCTTCACTAATATCACACCAACTTTCACTGTGGTGAGCTTTGGATAAAATCATTCTCAGGACTTTCTTTTTTAATTAAATTAGAAACAATCTTATTTCACACATCAGTCCCAGTTCTTTCTCCCTCCCATCCTCCCATGTCCCCCACCAACCCCTATCCCATTCCCCATTCACTCCGCAGGGAAGATGAGGCCTTCCATGGGGATCAACAAATCTGTAACATCATTTGGGGCAGTGTCTAAGCTCTTCCCATGTGTATCCAGGCTGAGAGAGTATCCCACCATGGGGGAATAGGCTCCCACAGTCAATTTGTGCATTAGGAATAAATACTGGTTCTACTGCCAGAGGCCCCATGGACTGCCCAGGTTTCCTAAGTGACACTCATGTTCAGGGGTCCTAGTATTCCTTTATATACTGAGTCATATTTCCTTGAAACTTGAAACATACACATCTGCTTGTTTTTTTAATCTTCAGTATTCTTGATAAGTTCTTAAAAAGTTTCATTAGATTGATTGACTGATTATGTATATATGCATATATATACATATATGTGAATGTATGTGCACTCACATATGTGCATACTGTGATCATCTTGTTTAACAAATAAGGAGAATTTATATCTAAGTCACTATATCATTATTTTGTGATTTGAGTCAGATTTTATTCATAAAATATATAATTGGCTGCGTTAAATTGCAGAGCCTGCCATTGTGTCATGCAACATTAGACTTATTTAGTTCAGCCCCAGTAAGGTTTCTATTACTTGAAAAGCACTATAATCAACATCAAGGTACAGTCAATCACTGAAGAAACTCAGAGCAGAAACTCAAGGCAGAAACCTACAGGTAGGAACTTAAGCAAGGGCCATGTTGTCAATGGCTTGTTCAGCCTGCCATTTTTATAGAACCCAGATCACCTTTTCAAGGGATGACTTAGCTCACAATGGACTGGGCACTCACACATTAATCATTAAACACTGAAATGGCCCAAAACTTGCCTACAAGTAACTGATGACAGAAAATTTTCAGTGAGATTCTCTCTTCCCAAATAACACCAGCATTTGTTGTCAAAGCAAACAAAAAAACAAGCAACCAGCACAACTTTTATAACTTTGTATTTGGATACCCATTATCTAAACCTCACTTTCTCCCCAACCCATCCTTCCCAGTCTTCAGCAATTACCATTTTGCATTTCAATAGACTTCATAATATTAAAAAATGGTTTTTGATCCATGAGTCTCTTCCATTCCATCAGCAGTTGAGAGTCCTATTTTAAACAAGCACATCCATCACGTGGCACTCATCTGAAACGCCCTTGAATCAAAAAGAAAACTAAAAACCATTTAGATATCCTGTTTGGATTTTTATTCCAGGCCAGTGGGAATCATGTCTTATTTCTTTATCTTTCCATTGTTTTACATAGAATAAGCACTTAATGAGGTTTTGGCAAGTGAAACAAAATTAATAAACTGCCAATGTCCACATAGATGGAACTATATTTCACAGAATGTTGAAATAATTAGATATTGGACGAAAGGACAATGTTAATTTAAAACAAATCATCATAATACTTACACAAGAAAATGTTCTCTAAGATTAACATGAGTTGGCTCAAAGTAACTTCCCACCCAAATAGTGTTGCTAATATATTTTGTCACTAGCCATGTGAGTCCTTCAACTGTTATAGAGAGATGCACATTGGGCAATCAATATTTGCCATCCAGATATGAAAATAGCAGCCTGCTTTCCCCAGGTTTTGTTAAAGCTCTTTTGTTTTTATTTTATTTATTTATTATTTCTCACACAATGCATCCTAGCTGACACATTCACTCTCTCCCCTTCTCCCTAATCTCTTCACCTCACCTCTTCCCAAGATCCACTGCTCCTCTGGTTTCCGTCAGAAAAGAACAGACCTCCCAGTGATGTCAACAACGCTCCACATAAAAAGATGTAATAATACTGCACAAACTTTCATATCAAGGCTAAGTAAGGCAACTCAGTAGGAGGAAATGGGACCCAGGAATTGGGAAAAGGATCAGAGACACCTCCACTCCCATTGCCAAGAATCCAACAAAAACCCCAAGCTAAAGATCCATAGCATATGTTCAGATGACATAGTGCACCCTTGCAGGTTCTTTTGTTACAGTTTCATTCTCTGTGAGCCTCTATGAGCCTTGCTTACATGATTCTGTGAACCATGTTCTCCTTTCCTCAACAGCTTTGGTGCCTACAATCCTTCCTCCACCTCTACTGTGGAGTTCCATTAGCTCTGCCTAATACTTGTGGTCTCTGTATTTGGTCTTATCAGCTTCTGAAGGAAGGCTCACTAATGATGATTTGTCTAGGAACTGATCCCAAGAGCATAGCAGAATATCATGAGCAATCATTTCATAGATTTTTTTTAGTTGTCTGTGGGTCTCAGTTTAGATCAATCATTGATTGGCCACTTCCACAAACTCTGAGCCACCTAGCCCATCTGGAAGCTATATGGTAAGTTTTTGGTCATACATTTTGTGGCTGGGTTGATGTCATAGTACCACCACTGGGAACCTAGCCTGGTTGCAGAATATGTCTGGTAAAAGATGCTTATCTGCCATTACTAGGAGTCCTCACTAGGGTCAACTTCATGAGCTTCAGGAAGTTTCTACTGCACTAGGTTTCCATACTGCCTCCTAAATACCCACCTATTTTAGCTGTTTCTCTCTGTATTCTGTCAAATGCTCTTATAAACTTTATGAGATCTACTGGGAGCCATCTGATACAAAATTCTGGTGGGGAGTTGTCTGGAGTCAGTGCGTGACTGATGTAGATGCCTAGTTCTAGTGCTTTGACCAGGACCATTGTGGTAGAGTTGTTGCTTCATAGCCATGTGTGATGTCATGCAATCCTTCACTTTGCCAGTCCACACCTTTATTTGCTTTCCTGTCTTATCCTCCAGCCTCACTGTACTCAGGTTCTTCTGAGAACATTCCTCTGTTTCATTCTTTCAATGGCATTCATTAGCACATATACAAACTGCAGTTATTTTAACATACCTGTACTGGCCACCTCTTAAAATAGTGCTTTAATATTCATCTTATCTTTGTAAAGAAAATTTCAATTTTGAATGAGAAAGAACTGTGAAGTGGTTTAGCTCCATAGTTAACCTGCAAAATTATGTAGAAAATGTTCTTTGTGCAATAATTCATGTTGGAAACTTTTAGAGAAAATCAAAAGGAAGAAAAAGTTAATCCCAATGAAACAGTTTTTCTCATAAATAGTAATCCATGTCTCTGATGAAAATAAATTACACAGAAATTTATTTTTTAAAATAGTCATGACTGTTTCTGGACAGGTGGCTCAGTGGTTAAAAGCATTTGTTGCTTAACTATTAGAGGACACAGGTTAAATTCTAAGCATTGAAATGGTGGCTCACAACCACCTCTAACTGAAGGTTCAGGGGACACAACACCCTCTTCTGACCTCTGAGGATATTAGGTATGCCTACAGTGCACCTTCATATATGCAAGAAGAATATACAAAAAACATGATACATTTATACAACAGAGTATTGCTCAGATGTTAAAAACAATGATCTCAGGAAATTTGAAGGCAAATAAATAGAACTAGAAAAAATGTCATCTTGAGTAAGGTAACACAAACCCAAAAGATAAACATGGTTGTTGTTGGAATTCTCTATGGTACATCATATGTATGCATTCATAAGTGAATATTAACTGCAAAATATAGAATAACCATATAAAATCACAGACACAGAGACGCTAGGTAACAAGGAGGGCCCAAGAGGGGCATGCAAAGATCTCCCTTGGGAGGAAAAACAGAAGAGATATGGGTGGACCTGCAGTGAGTGGGCATGGGAACTTGAGGACCCTGGTTGGGAGTGGGCGGAAAGGAACGTGTTGAAAGAGATGACTGCTAATTGGGGGGCTTTCTTGGTCATGTAGAAACCTGATGCAACATAAACTCCCAGGAATATACAAGGTTGGCCCCAGCTAAGACTCCTAGAAATAGTGGATAGGTAATTTGAACGGACCATTCCTTTTGATGAGACTGGTAACAACCCCAAATGTCACCCGAGAGCTTTAATATAGTAACTAACGGAAACAGATACAGAGACCCACATCCAAACATCAGGCCTAGCTTGGGGAGTCCAGCAGAAGCAAGGGCAGAAGACTGTATGAGCCAGAAGGGACAGGACATCGCAGGTAAACCCAAAGAAACAACCAACCTGGCTCATAGGAACTTAGAAAGTCTGAATCAACAACCAGAGAGCCTGCATGAGACTGACCTAGACCCTCTGCATATATGTGACAGTTGTGTAGTTTGGTCTATTGGATCAGGCTGTCTCAGGCACTCTGATTAGCACTTGGGAATCTATTACTTATACCAGATTGCTTGCTCAGCATATATATAAGTGGAGGTGCAAATAGTAAGAAAACTTCATATGTCATGATTTGCTGATACCCATGGGAATACTGCTTCTTTCTCAACAGAAAAAGAGTAGGAGTGGATTGAGGGAGAGGGGCAAAGGACAGGTGGTAGGAGGGAATGGAGGAAAGGAGAGAGGGAAAGCTGTATTCGGGTTGTAAAACAAATAAGTAAACTAATTCAGCAAAATATACTCATACCCATGAAATAATAACAAATTTAAGTAGGGGCTGGAGAGATGGCTCAGTGGTTAACAGCACTGGCTGTTCTTCCAGAGGATCCAGGTTCAATTTGCAGCACCCACAGGGAAGTTCACAACTGTCTATAACTCAGTTCCAGGGGATCTGACACCGTCACATCAATGCACATAAAATAAATTTTAAAAAATATTTAAGTAGACATCTTTTATTGCAAATGGTGTTCCTTATTGCCTTCATTTATAAGAAGATTTTAGACACAAATTGTCCTCTGCACTCATACACACACACACACACACACACACACACACACACACACACGTCTTGATCTAAGGGTAAGGTGATGGTTCTGTGGTTATGAGCAGCTTCTATTCTTCTAGAAGTTTGGAGCTCAGTTCCCAGCACCCATTCTGGTAACAGACAACCACAGTCCCCACTACCTCTCAAATTAAAGTGCTCTTTTTATTTTGCTACTTATATGTGCATAAATATATAAATACAACCCTCTGCATCTGTTAAGTGTTGCTGAGTTTATATTATTTCTGGGCTGATCATTTTGTATTGGATAACCAATTAGGACACTCATCCCTGGGAATTCTCTTGGCTGTAACTAACATCTGGCTAATTGAACTTAAGGCACATTCAATAGGAGTGAAATCCTTCTTTCCTAATATTAGATACCTAAGCAATTTCTAGGTACTAGGAGGTCATGAATCTTAGAAGAGATCCTATGGTCACATTGCTAAACAGGTGTAAACGAACTGCATTCTAAAGCCTATATTTACAGGTACATGAATGTAGTTTTCATCTCATCAAAGAAACTTCTCTTTGCAGCAGCAAATAGAGCTTACTACTCAAACCACAGCTAGACAGAATGCAGTAATTAATGCATAGTGGAAAGCCCATTGACAATAGCTAAATCTGTAATGCAAGTCTTGTACCTAAGAATCAAGGTACATTGCAGTGAATGTGACAGGAAGATTGTAAGAGGCAGAGGACCAGAGGTCTGTCGTGAGATTATTTCCCCAAAAGATTCCTGCGATATCACAATAATATGGATGCTTAAAAAGGACTGGATAAGTCAAGAAGGAGCCAAACAAAATTAAGAAACCAAGAACAGTAAGAGTACAACACATGCAAATGTATTAAGACATGAGTAAAAATATGATGTGAATATTAAAATATTTTCATTTCTTCAAGGATGAATAAAACATGAACATTGGTCTCTAAACATTAGTTTAAAAATTATCTATTAGGGAATTAGAAGGTGACTAGTGTGAGACAAGAAAGGGGAGTTAGTCCAAGGAAGGGGTGACAGAGACAAACTAACAATTTACTGTATGCTTGTATGAAAATTTCATAACTAAACCCATTATTTTACAAAATTAAGATACAATCCAAAACATGGACAAGATAGACTAGGACATAAACATAGAACAGGTGTTTATAATCATAAAAAACAAATATAACTAAAAATAAACATACTTGCCAGGTGGTGGTGGCACACGCCTTTAATCCCAGCACTCGGGAGGCAGAGGCAGGCAGATCTCTGTGAGTTCGAGGCCAGGCTGGACCGATAGCTTCCGAAACAATACAGAGAAACCCTGTCTCATAAAAACCAAAAAAAAAAAAAAAAAAAAATAAAAAAATAAACATACTTAATAGATTACAAAAATCTGTCTTCCTAACTTTTGCTAGGGTAGCATCATAAGCCTGTGGAAAGATAAATTTAAAATTCTTAAGCATTAATTTTGTGGACATTAATATTGTGAGAAATATTATGCACATTCAATTTGAATATTATATCTATACATCCTTTCCTAGGTAAAAATAGTTTGCCTCTGGTAAAAAACACTGAAGCTACATGCAGATAAAGAGAAACAGGTTAAGTTAAGTTAAAAGATCTAGCAAGAAAGAAGCCTGAGCTAAGGCCCAGTATTCATAACTAATACATCTCATGTGATGATTTGGGGGCTGCTGGTGGATGAAGAATGCCTGCTACATGGAACTCTTTTTTAGTGTTAGTATTTTAATGTCATGTTAGTATTTCCCCCCAAATATATTTGTTCTAAAATTTAGAATTTCATACTACTAAATATTAATAAAAACAATGGTAGTAAAATATGATTAATACTACATATTTTTAGATATGTTAAATGACAATTCCCTCAGTCATGGTCATGCTGTATTATTTTTTATTTCACTATAAATTATTAATGCATTGCTTGAAATAGTTTGCTTTCTCATAAGAATACATTATGGTCTTTTCAATTTCTTTAAAATGTTTTAATGGGTATGTTACTACCTAAGAAATGACAAAATGAAAGAGTCAAAGAAAAGAGGACAGAAGAAACTATATTAAAGTTTAGCAAAAAATTCAGTCAACTATGTCACTATTTTGAAATGTAAGAAATCATTTCTGTCCCAAATGAATTAAAAATATTGTGAACCTTTTCCAAAACACAATATTCAAATAAAAACTGTCTGGTTTGGAGGAAAAGATTTTAAAAAGACAATTTCTTATAAGCAACTTCAAGGTCTTTGTTTTTAATCTTGTTTCTGGTCTGTCTTTTCTTTGTATTAACCTGTGTTTTCTAGAATCTAGGTGATTGCAGATTCTATCTGTTGATATGGGACATGTGATTTCAAGGTTAACTCTATTGTGGGTTTATAATAGTCAAAATTCTGATTTGTGTGCTTTTTTGTTTTTGACAGCATTACAAAAGCCTTCAACAAACATTTAAATTTTGGATAACACAAATATGAAATATTTATCAACTAAAAATTATTTCTAATTTATACACTTAACATTCCATCTATTGTTGCTATAAAAATTATTATACTTATTTCTTATGAAGCCATGTGCATGCAAATTTGATGAATATAATTTTTCAGTCACTGTTCATAGAAAACACCAACCACTGTATTCTTTTGTGACAGAGAACAAGCCTTTTTTTTTTTATAGATACTGATATTAAGGCAGCCATTTATATGGGATTTGGGAGCAAACAAAACCACTGTTTGGAACAAAGAAAGAGAGCAAGAAAGAACACAAAGGTGATGGGTGTATAAACATTCAGGGAGGAGAGGAGACAATTTGGAGGAGCAGGAAATACGATAAAAATGCATTCTATGAAAAACAAATAAAAATTAGAAAATAATAAAACTGAGATCGACAATTAATAAACGGAACCTCCTGAAACTGAGAAGCTTCTGCAAGGCAAAGGACAGAGTCAACAAGGCAAAACTGCAGCCCACAGAATGGGAAAATATCTTCAACAATCCCACATCTGACAGAGGGCTGATTGCCAATATACACAATGAAATCAAGAAGCTAGACACCAAACACCAAACAATCCAATTAAAAAGTGGTGTACAGAACTAAAAAGAGAATAGAGGAATCTAAAATGGTGAAAGACACTTTAAGAAGTGCTCAACATCCCTAGCCATCAGAGAAATGCAACTAAAGACAACTCTGAGATACCATCATACACCAGCCAGAATGGCTAAAATCAAAAACACCAATGACAGTTTATGCTGGAGAGGATGTGAAGAAAGAGGAACACTATTCCATTGCTGGTGGGAGTGCAAACTTGTGTGACCACTTTGAAGTCAGAATGGCAATTTCTCAGGAAAATGGAAATCAGTCTGCCTCATTATCCAGCAGTTCCACTCTTGGGCATATACCCAAAGAATGCACATTCATACAACAAGAACATATGTTCAGCCATATTCATAGCAGCGTTGTTTATAATAACCAGAATCTGGAAGCAACCTAGATGCCCCTCAACCGAAGAATGGTTTGAGAAAATGTGGTGCATTTACACAATGGAAAATTACTCAGCAGAAAAAAAGAACATTGAAATCTTGAAATTTGCAGACAAATGGATGGAACTGGAAGAAAACATCCTGAGTAAGGTAACCCAATGACAGAAAGACAAGCACGGTATGCACTCACTCGTATATGGATATTAGAGGTACAGTAAAAGACTGCCAGCCTACAATCCACACCACCAGAGAAACTAGGAAATGAGAAAAACACAAGGTATCCCAAAGAAAGGGAAAGGGAAAAGACCTCCTGAGCAATTTGTGAGAGGGGAAGGGGGTAAGAAAAAGAGAAGGGGAGAAAAGGAATGGGTAGGAGAACAAGAGGGATCAGGAAGACTGAGACAGACAAGGAATACAAGAGAGCAAGAAAGGAGATACCAGCATAGGTTTAGAGGGAGCCAGTATAGGTTTAGAAAGAATTATGGCCCTAGGGGATGACTCCAACTAAGAACCTACTGATGTGGAGACCAGGGGAACAGTGGGTCCAGCAGGACCAGGTAAAACAGGACCGGGACTATCACAGAGTGTCCCATCCTGGCAGGAGCCAAATAGCCCAGATCCCAGATCTTCTCTTCCACCAATGAGACCAGGGGACCAGTGGGTCCAACGGGACAAGGTAAAACAGGCCCTGCATCCAGGCATTCATCCCAGTGCCTGGTTATTGCCTGGGGACTGCCACAGAGCTTCCCATCCTGGCGGGAGTCAAGCACCCCAGATCCCAGGTCTTCTGTTCCACCAAAGGGACCAGGGGACCAGGTAGGAAAATAAGCACCCCAAAATCCTGGTTATCTTCTCCACCCACGGCACCAGAAGTAGGACAAGGAATAAAAGAACTACCAGATTATTGGACTTGCTTGCACCCACCGAAAGGGAACCCTGGGCCCCTAACCACCACACCAGTAAGGGGCTCATTCTGCACCCACTAGAAGAAGAGATGGGAAATAGACAATAATAAAACACACCCAACAATAGAAAAATAAATATGACACTGCCAGCTTCTAGAGACTCCACACCAGCAAGACTCCAATATTCCAATGCAAATGAAGCAGAATAGAATGACCTTAAAAACAACTTCATGAACATGATAGAGGCCCTAAAAGAGAATATAGGAAAATCCCTCAAAGAAATGGATGAAAAAACAAACCAAAAAATGCAAGAAATGGAAGAAAAGACAAACCAAAAAATTCATAAAATGCAACAGACAGACAAATGATAAACCCAAAATTTCATAGAATCCTTAACACAAAATATCCAGGAAATATGGGACACCATGAAAAGACCAAACCTAAGAATAATAGGTATAGAAGAAGGTGAAGAAAACAAACTCAAAGGGGCAGAAAACATATTCAACAAAATCATAGAATAAAACTTTCCCAACCTAAAGAAAGACATGCCAATGAAGGTACAAGAAGCATAAAGAACACCAAATAGAGTGGATCACAAAAAAGTCCCTTCACCACATAATAATCAAGATCCCAAATACACAGAATAAAGAAAGAATATTAAGAGCAGCTAAGGAAAAAGGGCAAGTAACATATAAAGTCAAACCTATTAGAATTACACCTGAATTTTCCATGGAAACTCTGAAAGCCAGAAGGTCCTGAATAGATATTCTTCCAACACTAAGAGACCATGGATTCCATCCCAGACTGCTATACCTGGCAAAGCTCTCAATAAGTATAGATGGAGAAAACAAGATATTCCATGACAAAACTAGATTCAAGTAATACGTATCCAATAACCCAGCCCTACAGAAATTTCTGGAAGGAAAACTCCAACCAAAGGAAGTTAACTACAATCAAAAAAACATAAGCATTAGGCAATCTCATATTACCAACAGCCAAAAGAAAAAAGGGGTGGAATTCTACATACAATTCCACCAACTACAACCATTCCAAATCAAAGAAGAATGAGCAATCAATGGTCATTAATATCCCTCAATATTAACGGCCTTAACTCACCCATAAAAAGACACAGGCTAACAGAATGGATTCAAAGACAGAACCCATCCTTCTGCTGCATACAAGAAACACACCTCACCCTCAAAGACAGATATTACCTGAGAATTAAAGGTTGGGAAAAGATTTTCCAAACAAATGGACACAAGAAACAAGCAGGGGTAGCAATCCTAATATCTAACAAATTAGACTTTAAAATAAATCAATCAAAAGAGATGAAGGAGGTCATTACATACTCATCATAGGCAAAATCCACCAAGAAGAAGTTTAAATTCTGAACATCTATGCCCTAAATACAAAGCAACATTACTAAAACTTAAATCACATATAAATCCCTACACAATTATAATGGGGGATTTCAACACTCCACTCTCACCACTAGACAGGAATACCAGACAGAAACTCAACAAAGAAGCAAGGATCTAATAGAAGTAATGACCTAATTGGGACTAACAGACATCTATAGAACATTCCATCCAAATTAAAAAGAATATACCTTCTACTCACCACCACATGGAACCTTCTCAAAAATCAACCACATACTTGGCAACATATCAAACCTCAGCAGCTACAAAAAATTGGAAAAACTCCATGCATCTTATCAGACCACCATGCATTAAAATTAGAATTCAAGGACACAAATTGCAGAAACCCTACAAACTCATGGAAAATGAATAATGCACAACTGCACCATTCATGGGTTAAAGAAGAAATAAAAAAGAAATTAAAGACTTTCTAGAATTCAATGAGAATGAAGACACAACATACCCAAACCTATGGGACACTTTGAAAGCAGTGCTGCGGGGGAAGTTCATAGCACTAAGTGCCCATATGAAGAAACTGGATAATAGTTATACAAGAGAATTAACAGCACAGCTGAAAGTTCTAGAACACAAAGAAGCAAACACCCCCGGGAGGAGTAGTTGCCAGGAAATAATCAAACTGAGGGCTGAAATCAATAAAGTAGAAACTAGGAAAGAATACAAAGAATCAATGCAACGAAGAGGTGGTTCTTTCAGAAAATCAACAAGATAGAGAAACCTTTGTCCAAACTTACCAAACAGCAGAATGTGAATATGCAAATTAACAAAATCAGAAATGAAAAGGGGGACATAACAACGGACTCTGAGGAAATTCAGAGAATCATCAGATCATACTTTGAAAACCTGTACTCCACAAAATTTGAAAATTTAAAGGAAATGGACGACTCCCTGGATAGATATCACTTTCCAAAATTAAATCAAGAACAGATAAGCAATTTAAATAAACCTATAACCCCTATGGAAATAGAAGCAGTCATCAAAAATCTCCCAACGAAAAACCAGAATTCTACCAGAAATTCAAAGAACAGCTTATACCCAATTGTTCTCAAAGTATTCTATGCAATACAAGTAAAAGGGTCTTTGTCAAACTGTTTCTACGAGGATTGAATAACCTTGATTCCCAAGCCACACAAAGACACAACTAAGAAAGAGAACTTAATAAAAATATCCCACAAGAATGCTGATGCAAAAATACTCAACGAAACACTGGCAAATCGGATCTAAGAACACATAAAAAAGTCATTCACCACGATCAAGTAGGTTTCATCCAGGGATGAAGGGATGTTTGAACATATGAAAATATCAATGTAATCCACCATATAAAAAAGCTGAAAAACAAAAATCACATGATCATCTCACTAGATGATGAAAAAGCCTTTGACAAAATCCAATACTCCTTCATGATAAAGGACTTGGAGAGATCTGGGATAACAGGAACACACCTAAACATAGTAAAAGCTATATACAGCAAACCAACAGCCAACATCAAACTAAATGACAGAAACTCAATGCAATTCCTGTAATATCAGGAACAAGACAAGGCTATCCACTCTCGCCATACCTTTTCAATATTGTACTTGAAGTTCTAGCCAGAGCCATACGACAACAAAAGGAGATCAAGGGGATACAAATTGGAAAGGAAGAGGAACTCTTACAGCTGATTAATAGGCTACAAGACCAACTCAAGAAAATCAGTAGCTCTACTATATACAGATGATAAAAGTGCTGAGAAAGAAATCAGAGAAACATCACTCTTTACAAATGCCACAAACAACATAAAATACCTTGGGGTAATACTAACCAAACATGTGAAATACCTGTATCGCAAGAACTTTGAGTCTTTAAAGAAAGAAATTAAAGAAACCCACAGAAAATGGAAAGATTTCCCATGCTCTTGGATAGGTAAGATCAATGTAGTAAAAAAGGCAATCCTGCCAAAAGCAATCTACAGACTCAATGCAATCCCCATTAAAATACCAGCATAATTCTTCACAGACCTTGAAAAAACAAAATCAATTTTTATGGAAAAACAAAAGACCCAGGATAGCCAAAACAACCTTACTCAACAAAGCAACATCTGGAGGCATCACCATCCCCGACCTCAAGCTCTATTATAGAGCTGTAGTGCTGAAAACAGTTTGGTATTGGCACAAAAATAGACAGGTAGACCAATGGAATTTCATTGAACAGCCTGATACTAACCCATACATGTATGAACAACTGATCTTCAACAAAGAAGCTAAAAATGTACAATGGAAAAAAAGAAAGCATCTTTAACAAATGGTGCTGGCATAACTGGATGCTGGCATGTAAAAGAATGTGGATAGATCCATGTCTATCACCATGCACAAAACTTAAGTCCAAATGGATCAAAGATACCAACATAAATCCAGCCACACTGAACCTCTTAGAAGAGAACATAACAACAGTAGCACAGACAGTGAGATCAACAATTAATAAATTTGACCTCCTGAAACTGAGAAGCTTCTGTAAGGCAAAGGACACAGTCAGCAACACAAAAAGGCAGCCCACAGAATGAGAAAAAATATTTACTAACCCCACATCTGACAGAGGGCTGATCTCCAAAATTTACAAACAACTCAAGAATCAAGTCTCCAAATTAGCAAAGGATCCAATTAAAAAGTGGGCTACAGAATTAGAGAATTCTCAATAGAGGAGTCTAAAATGGATGAGAAGCACTTGAGAAAGTGTTTAACATCCTTAGCCATCAGGGAAATGAAAATCAAAACAACTCTGAGATACCATCTCATTCCTGTCAGAATGGCTAAAATCAAAAACACCAATGACAATTTATGCTGTAGAGGTTGTGGTGAAAGAGGAACACTCCTCTACTGCTGGTGGGAGTTCCAACTTGAATAGCCACTTTGGGAATAATATGGAGATTCCTCAGAAAAATAGGAATAAACCTACCACAAGACCCAGCAACTTCACTCTTAGGCATATATCCAAAAGATGCCCATTCATACAACAAGGATGTTTGTTCCACTATGTTTATAGCGGCAATATTTGTAATAGCCAGAACTTGGAAGCAACCTAGACAGAAGAGTGGATAGAGAAAATGTTTTATATTTACACAATGGAGTACTATTCAGCAGAAAAAAAATGGACTCATGAAATTTGCAGGCAAATGGATGGCACTAGAAGAAACCTTCCTGATGGAGGTATCCCAGTCACAAAAAGAGAAAACGGCATGTACTCTCTCATATATGGATTTTAGACATAGATCTTGGGAGTGCCAGTTTACAATCCCATGGCCAGAGAGTCTGGAAAACAGAAATTTCATTCAGTGGCTGATGGAAGCAGAGGCAGACTCTCAAGGCTAAGCACTAAGCTGAACTCAAGATATCCAGTGACAGAGAGGGAGGACTGATGACCAAAGGGATTAAGACTGGGCTAGTTTAACCCCCAGAAACAGCTGACCTGACAAGGGTTAGCTCTTGAATCCCAGACTGATGCCTGGGAATCCAGCATGGGACTGATCAAGACCCCCAGAATGTGGGTGTCAGTGAGGTGGCCTAGGTAATCTATTGAGCCTTGGGTAGTGGATCAATATTTATCCCAGGTATACAAATGGACTTTGGGCTCTCATCCAACAATGAAGAGATGCACTCTCACCCTGAACTCTTGGGGAAGGGTCTAGGCCCTGCCCTGGATCAAATGACACCCCCATGGAGGGCCTCACCCTCCCTGTGGAAATGAGGGGATATTGGGGGGGGTTGGTGGGAGGGCCCGGGAGGAGGGAAGGGAAACGGAGAGGGACCTAGAATTGATATGTGAAGCAACCTTGTTTCTAATTTAAATATAAAATATTAAAAAATTTAAAAAGAAACAGTGGATTCATATTAAATTATATATTATCTACGTTCTTCTCCCATGACACACATGAGAGATTGTGTCCTAGTTTTCTTTCTGTTGTTGTTATAAACACCGTGAATATAATCAGTTTGAGGAGGAAAAAAGAAAAGAATCTTGTGATGTCTTTCCTCTATAATGAGACTAATGACTACCTTATATGCCATCCTAAAGCCTTTATCCAGTAACTGATTAAAACAGAAGCAGTCACCCACAGCTTAAACAATGAGCCATACTCCTGTAATCCAGTTGTAGAGACAGAGAAGGTTTGAGCAAAGGAGCTAAGACCACGCTAGAGATACACAAAGAAACAGTTGACATGACCTAGTGAGAGCACAGAGTTCCTAGTCATAAAGCTAGGGAACCAGCATTGAATGGAACCAAGCCCTGTAAATGCGGGTACCAGCTGGGAGGCCTGGGCAGTCTATGATACCTCTAACAGTGGAGCCAGTGTTTATTCTTAGTGTACAAATGGATTTTGAGTGTGCAATCTCTATGGAGGGGATACTATTGCAGCCCAGATACATGAAAGAGGGCCTAGGTCCTCTCCCAAATGATGTGACAGACTTTGATGATTCCCCGTGGATTGCCTCAATATCCTTGGGGAGTGGTTGGACGTGGGTTGGGGGGTCACTTGGGGAAATGGGAGAATGAGAGGAAGAGGGAACTGGAATTGATATGTAAAATAATATTGTTTCTAAAATAAAATAAACTATTATTTTTTAAAAGGAAATAATAAAAATACAGTAAAGAAATTGAATAATAATACAGTATGCATGTGAACTTGTTGGGTAATGTAAAGCATAGAATAACCACATAAAATTTCATCCGGCATAGAGGAAGTGGGATGGGGTGGTTGCTACTTGGAAGCTACTACCATTTTGAAGAACTTATAGAAACTTCTATCAAGTTCTAAGACATAATCCAAACACTCAAGCTCTTTTCATGTAACTTAGAATTAATCTGCTTCTAAGCACAAAATTTGCCCTCTCCTAAAGTAATTATAAACTATAACTACTGGTACTGAAAATTGTCTTTTTTCCCCTGAGACAGCGTTTTTCTGTGACGTTGGAGGCTGTCCTGGAACTAGTTCTTGTAGACCAGGCTGGTCTCAAACTCACAGAAGTCTGCCTGCCTCTGCCTCCCAAGTGCTGGGATTAAAGGCTTGTACCACCACTAACCAGCTGAAAATTCTTATGATGTGGACTAACTACTATGCCTTTTCACCAACAGCAGAGAGTGCAGGTGAAGTCATGAGGGCAATTATTACATGAACTTCACTATAGACAACCTGAATTTTACTTTTCTTCATTCATAGACCAAAGAACCCACCTCAGAGCAGCAAATGCATTCCTTTTAAGAAAAAAGCAGAAAACTTATTTTTAAGGTCAACTTCAATATAGTTATGAAATAACAATATTGAAATTACCTTATGTTTTCTTTACACAAGATTCTGTATTCATTACAAAGTGAATAGTTCACAAAATAGCCAAAGGGGCATAATTAATTTACAAAATGAATTGTAGAACAGAAAAGTTTAATAATATGAATTTTGTCATTATGTATTTACTATATGTTAATCTCTATTTTTATTGTTTTAAATAAAAATATTCTATGCAGTTTTAGTAGACAGTTTAGTGAGAATAGTTAAACATTTTTTTCTATTTGACTCTACTATATTGACATGCCAATGGAAATATGTTGGGATTGATTTACAACTTGAAGTGCTTACTAAATTATTACCATTTCTAATATTCATGGACATTTTTCTTGGTGTTGTTTTATAGACATACACAACAGGATCTTCTTAGAGAAATTATTTATAGAGATTTTGGAATGCTTAACATAAACCAACAACTTTATGTCTGTGTTTAATAAAATTTGACCATGACAAGAAAACACTTTATACACAGCGCTATAGTTTAAATTAAAATTACTCACTAATTGAGAGCTCTCCAAATACCTGCTAGCTGCACTTTATTGCATACCATCATTATGCAAATTATAACGCATCATGCAATGTTTTGCAATTTGAACTAATATGACACTCACATATAATGTATAAGCATATGATCATAAATATGCATATAATATTTCATGTACATATAATCATATATATAGAGAGAGAATACTGAAACTCTGACAGTCACATTGCAAGTGAGCTAACCACTTTAATCATGAAGAATAAAGCCTAAGACTCCAGTATGTATTCATTTTCATGTACTTACTATGTATCTGCATTTTAACTATTTAAAAAATGTATACCATGTTATGTAATATATTAGAAATAAATGAACGAAATATGAAGCTATCAAGATGAGTGTGTAAAAGTCTTGCCACCAAACCTGATGATCGAAAATCAATCCTGTGGTCTCCCTATTGTAAGGAGAAAATAAATCATACAAGTTGTCCTCTGACCACTATCTCTGTGCTATGGCATGCACACAAATGCATACACAAAAGCATACACACACATGCACACATACAAACAAACACACTAAAAGAGAATTAACTGGGAATTTTAGCAAGATAAAGCATACTCAATGGACCCTTGATAACAGACTAGGGGACTAGGGGAAAGAAGTGAATAAAATACACACACTATTTCATAGTCTTAATTATGTTGCACCCAAGACTCTTTTTAATGAAACTTAAAACTGACAACTTGAATATGATATTTAAAACAAACTACAAGAAATAAAACTTTCAACAAGTAACAAATGGCAACATTGTGGAGAATACCTGTTATCTCAGCACTGTGGAGCCTGAAGCAAGAAGCTTGTTGCAAATTCAATGGCAGTCTCTTCTACATAATGAGTAGTAATTCAGCCAGACACTCCCTCAAATAGGTAGGTAGTGTGGTAGGTAAAAAGAAAGAAAGATAGGAAGGAAGGAAGGAAGGAAGGAAGGAAGAAAGAAAGAAAGAAAGAAAGGTAGATAGGTAGGTAGATAGATAGGTAGATAGGTAGATAGATAGATAGATAGATAGATGATACATCGATACATAAAACACACACACACACATACATGCATGCCATGCATGCATGAATGAATGCTAGTAAAATAGGTTGAGAAATTAGGATAATTGCAAAAATAGTTAAAGCACCAGGAGATTTAT
The DNA here is from genome assembly GCF_017639785.1 of Mesocricetus auratus. Taxonomy (NCBI): domain Eukaryota; kingdom Metazoa; phylum Chordata; class Mammalia; order Rodentia; family Cricetidae; genus Mesocricetus; species Mesocricetus auratus. The sequence continues at coordinate 141,669,541 of NW_024429266.1, read as the reverse complement.
TATACTTTTGAGTGCCCACCTTCTCATCATTTACTTTCCTGATCTCTGTCCATTACAAGTTCAAATTCATAAATCTAGCAATTTGTTTTACTTTCAATTCAATAAATACATCTCTCTATTATTCAAAATATCACAGAGTAGAACTGTAAACATTCCTGCCTCTTTGTAATCTTAATGAACATCTCTGCATCTGTTTTTCCATTAAACAATGAAAATAAATTAAGGCATCATAAAATTTGTGTTTAAATATCAAGAAAATTCATGAAAATAAGTGAGCCTAACACACTGTTAATTAAACTATGTTACAAAATCAACTTTTATTAAAATTACATTCGTTAATGCGGGCATATTACAAAAATACAGGAAAATAGTTGTCATGACCTTTTCCAGGCACCCATATTTGAAATGAGGAGCAGCAGCTGTTACAATGTATATAGGCAATGAATTAGGGGATTGCCAGAGGAGTCAGACTCACAACAAGGCAGCTGAAAACTTTCAAGCATTAACCTTTCATCAAGTGGTCTTTTCACTGCATGTAATAGCCCAGTTAGAAATGAATCAGCAGAAGCTTTGGGCCACGCACCCATTTGATGAAATAATGGCACAGTCTTTATTTGCATTGGCCACAAACTTAGAAGAAGAATCAAAGACAGTTAATAAAATTAGGCATTCTTTCTTGCTGGCCCAACGTTGAGAGATTCTAAAAGTTAAACTCCTTGTAAGATATTTAGTTAACCATCTCCTACCTCACACAGAACAGTTTTCTTTTACTGACTACAATGCTGAGGAAACAGTAGCAGAAAGTGTTTATTAGTTACTGCTTCTGTTGGCCCAAAAAGACAGGAGACAATTCTTACATCCAACTCTTATATTGTCTTGAGCAGAAGGCAGATTTTATATTCATCTCAATAAAAGCCTCAGTGATGAATGAGGACTAAAGACAAAGTTCTTTGTTCTCTCCACATCTACCTACATTAATTCTTCAAGACAGATATTTTTACTTCTACTTCTTTAAAAGTTTGCATGAGATCAAAGTAGGCCCTCTGAATGTGGGTGATAGTTGGGTAGCTTGGACAATTTGTGGGGCCACTATCAGGGCAATCAGTATTTATCCCTAGTGCATGAATTGGTTTTTGTAACCCATTCCCTATGGAGGGTTACCTTGCTCTGCATAGACACACAGCAGGGATTAGGGGAGGCCTTGGTCCTGCCTCCAATGATGTAAAAGATTTTGTTGATTCCCAGTGGGAGGTACACCCACTCTGGGGAATGGATGGGGGTGGGTGGGGAGAATGTGGGGGAGAGGGAGCTGAAATTGGTATGTAAAGGTGGTTGTAAGTCACTGGGGGAATGAGCTCAACCATCTGAAACAAGAGTTGTTCTTACACACAGGACTCAAATCTCTAACCCCTCTTGTGGTGAATTTTCTATCTATCATTCTCTGAGAATGGGAAATTTAGACACTTAAGCCAAAATTTACCTTTTCCAAAGAAAAAGTCATAGATATGAGATAACATATCTAGGCTTTCTTTTCAATTAAATTGACCATTAGTGCAATAGGAATGATACATGAGCAGTTAGTCATTGAATACATTTGTTATACTGATTCACTTTAAACTGACTTTTTTTCAATTCTGTGAAAATATGTATCAAATGCTTCTATTATAGTTTTGTTTAATATGCAAATTGTATGTATATCTGTATATGTGTGTGTGTATTTGATTATATCGAGAAAAATACCTGGGTGGTGGTGCTTGCCTTTAATCCAATCACTAGGGAGGCAGGGGTATGTTGATCTCTGTGAGTTAGAGGCCAGCTTGCTCTGCAGCTTGAGTTCTAGGACACCCAGTGTTACACAGAGAAACCCCGTCTCAAGAAACAAAACAAGCTAACTAAGCAAAACAACAGAGAGACAGAGACAGACAGACAGACAGACAGACAGACAGACAGAGACAGAGAGGGGAGACTGAATGAATACAGTTACTCTCTATTGATGTTTAGTGCTATCTGATAGCTATTTAGGTTAGGTTTACCTAGTTCATTGTACTATAGAGTATAGAACTCAAGACCTTAGTATTCTAAATTAAGACATTCATTTCATGCTGGAGCAATAGGTGCTTTAAAGGTAGTTTGGGAACTGCATTTCCTCTTCAATTTCAAGATGATGTGTTATTGGGACCACTTGCTTCTCTTTGGATAGTAAAGACTTATACAGAGCAGACACTCCAGGAAATGACACATTCCTGGTTTATATAACAAAGCCTCACTCACTGGGCTGAGCAGAGTCACATATAGTAACAATGGTAGTGTCTCATTACAGGGAGAAGAGAAAATCTGGGTATAAGCAACTTAAGGGCACACATCAAATCATTCCTGTTGTCTCATAATCATCCATGTCTGTCAGTTCCAGGTACAACATGGTCAACTCGGATAGGTGAGTCTGGTCTTTTAGTCATATAGTTTCAGTTCTTCAACTACACCCTGGCAACAAGCAGCTTACTGGAGAAAGGCAATAATTAGACTTTCAACTCGGGTCTATCAGTGAGGGGGAAGTCAAACATGAAGCAAGTCCATCATATCAAAACTCAGGAGCAGAAAGAAACAAAGGCATTAATACTTCCATTCCTGCTTGCTGCTAGAGACAGATTTCTCCTTATACTGCTCTTTTCCCTCTACCCATGTAATGGAACTGTCCGCAATGGGCTGAGTCTGTCTACATCAATTAATAATGAAGACAATCTCTATACTCCTGCTTATATGCTAGCCTGATAAAGGTAATTCACCAAGACTCTTACATGTGATGCTAGGTTGTTTCGATTTTTCCAGTTTTATTAATTTTATTTTATTTAGTTCTTTTACATTTTTGTAATTTCCTTAATGATCTCTGTATTTACATCATTTCCATCCCATTCTCTTCCAGTACATTTTCTGTATCGTTAGCACTCCCTTTCAAATTTGTGACCTCTTGTTTCACCTAACATGTTACAGAACTTGAAGCAGAACTCATGAAAGAATGCTGTTTGCTGGTTCTCTCTCAGTCATGTGCTTCGCTAGCTTTCCTTTACAGTCTAGGGCTACCTTACCTGCCTAGGAATTTGTGCTGCTCATAGTGTACTTGGCAATAGAGAAAATGCTTATACACATGGCTACAGATAATTTGAAAGGGATAATCCATCGAGACTTCCCTTCGGAGATGAGTGAGTGGACAGTTAAATTCACCAAGACAGCTGCCTACTTCTAACTCACTGTGTTCTTAGTATTTGTGGTGCTACTCCAAAAATACTTTTGAGCCTTAATCACAAATCTTACTGTTTTCCTAGCAGGGAATCTGAATTTTAATTCCTTAAACTTTATTAAATTGTTTCATCAAATAAAATTTCCCCTGTACCCTTAAAAATTAATTGATGTTTGTACAGTAATAAATAATAATAATAATAAATACCGCTACTAATAATAATAATCACAGCAAATTTTAGTGAGCTTTGACCTTGCAAAAGATATTCAAGATTTATGTATTTGAAGTAATTTGTCCCCAAACAACTTTGAGACAGGTAATTTTACAGTGTTCATATTACATAGGAGGGAATGAAAAAGGTGAAGAGTGAGCAATTCTCTCAAGATCAAATGGATGGTGGCAGGAAGGACCAAGACTTGACCTCAGACTATCTGGCTCCACAGCCTGAGCTCTGCGACACTGCCTGAGACAGCTAGTTGACAGGAAATTTTCCTTCTACTGAGGTTTCTACATAGAGTCTGCTAGAGATCAGATGATTTCCAATTTGTATATCTATAACTCAGGTTAAAATGTTGTTTTTATTAAAAAAATAGGTACACTAATTTTCTTTAAAAACAAGCAAACAAAACCAATTTTATCTCTAAAATCATACACCAAACCTAAGACATTGAGAGTGACTGACTTAAATACCCCACACTAACATCTACTTAGGTCAACTGGAAAAAAATAAACAGAGAAACTCTGGAATTAAATAAAACAGTGAATCTAATACATATTAACAGAGCATTCTACCCTGAAACTAAAGAATATTGTTTATATGTTAACAATAGGCTTACTACATGAAACTTAAACACACTAACATGATTTCTAATCCTAATATTCTCATTGAAATTAAAATCAGATGCAGTACTCTTTTATATTTTTGTGTTCTTTCTTTTTCTTCTTCTATTTTTCTTTAATTTAAAAAATATTTTCATACAATATATTCTTACTATTTTTTCCCTCCCTTAACTCTTTGAGATCCTTCCCAACTCCCCTTCCATCTGAATCCACACAAAACCAAAATTCATAATACATATGCAAAGGAGAATAAATGGTGGTTTTGTTTGCTTTTAACTAATATTTTAGAAGAAGAAGAGGAAGGAGGAGGAGGAGGAGGAGGAGGAGGAGGAGAAGAAGAAGAAGAAGAAGAAGAAGAAGAAGAAGAAGAAGAAGAAGAAGAAGAAGAAGCAGTTGTTTTATGGCAGATGAGGTAGTAAGAAGGTGTTATTTTATGGAAGATGAGATAAGTCAGTGGGTAATGGCACTTGCTGCCAAAATTGAAGATATAAATTGAATTCCTAGTATCTGCATAGTGGAAGGAGAGACCTGACTCTCATAAGTTGTCTGCTAACCTCCACATATGCGTGGTTTTAATTGTAAACTCAGAGACGTAAGTATCTTCACAAATAGGAAAGTACCAATAAGGATATTTCATTTGTGATGTTATAAGCTGCCATGTTACTGTGATAATAAATGGGGAGTGGTCTGAATATGATGCTAGATAAAGGTTTATTCATTACAGTTAGTTAATGGTAAACATGAATGGGCTTCAAGAATATCCAAGAGGAAGGAGTCACTCAGAAACATTTGGAGAAGATATGCACAAGTGGACCATTTATTTTCCTGAAATGTTAAAACCTCGTGCCAACATTTTAACAATACTTCAGTGTCTCTAAGACATGGTTAGACACAGAATCTTAATTTCACAGAAGCTTTTTGAAGTACAGAATCAAACCCCTGTTGGAATAAATAACCTGCTTTCACAGCTTCTAGGCCAAGGAAGACAAATTGCTTTCCTGAAAATTTTGGGTGTATTGTGACCCGTGAAACACCCCTTAAAAGTCAGGGGGTGTTGATTTGGGAGCTAAGAAATCATAATGTAAAAAATTGTGTTTATTGCAAAAGTTCTAAGGGACTGAAGAAAGAGCATAGTATTTTGGCACCTTAATTGTGTAACTGTTTGATCAAACATTGCACTTCTCTGTAATCTGAAAAACAATTGAAAATAGAAGTATGTGTGCAAGGGAGGATACATAATTAGCACACACATATATATATGAATACATATGTATATACATATATGTTTATATATATGTATATATATTCACAAATACACATTTCTAGTTAAAACCACATCATCAATTCATATCTGCAAAAGGCAATTAAGTTTCTATAATTTCATGAAGAGCATATGATGGGGGAAGTCCTGTGTATATGTCAATAAGTCCCAAGATAGGTGGGACTAGGAGTCAAGGAGGACTCTGGGAAGGAGAAACACAGGGAGTCAAGATGTAACTGCCATAGGAATAAGAAGCCCAGAAACTTTGCTCTGGTAAGAGAAATGCTTAGATTAACAATTATGGGGTATATACTTAAGTCAGAGCTAGCCAGTAAGAAAAAGCAAGGCCAACAGCTTCATAATTAATACAGCGTCTTGTGTGTTATTTGAGGACTACAACGCGGCAGAGCCCATGCGAATGGCAGGTGATAAACCAAAGCGGCTAACAAGGAAAAGCCTCCCTTTACATAATGGTAATCAGGAGTCAGATGAATTTCCACGTAGAATGACAAAAGATTTAAGGGAATTTTAGAAACAAATGAACAGAGGAAAGCATGGGATCTTGGTAGCAGCATTTTTCTCAGGTGTGCTCTATTTTGCTAGCGACAAGCAAAGACTCATGAGGCTTGCTTAAAGGAGTCTTCCTGACTCATCATTAAAAAAAAAAACAACAACAACCAACAAGGTTCTTTTAAGAGGCTCTGCTAACGATTGAAAGGTGTGTACGCACAGCTGGAAGTGGCAGTGACCACATCTCTAGGCCAGCAGCTTTTGCTAGATGTCAGCATGGACTGAGGCGACAGCTGGAGTCACGCTTATGCCTGCCATCTTGTAAAAACGGCAGTTTAAACAGCTGCGGTTTTAACAGATAAGACACGTGGCCAGAAAAACATAAAGATTTACAGTAAAGTCAGACTTGAATGAAGAAAAACCCCTAAAGGTTTATAGTGTGTTTAAAAATATACATAAGTTTGAAAGAGAAAAGGCAACGGCAAAGTGGTAAATAAGTAGAGAAGCTGGCTGTGGTGGTGCACGCTGGTAGGAATTGCTTCAGAGGCAGAGGCAGAGGCAGGCAAATTTCCAAAGAAAAACCCTGTCTCAGAAAAACAAATAAAAGCAAAAGAAATAAAGTAATAATAGATAAATAAATAAGCCACGTAAAGATGGAAAATACACAGAGAGTCTGGATACTGTATGCTATTGTGTTTTTCAGTTTTTTGATTGCTAAGGAAGGAACACCTGCTAAAGTACACTTGATTATAAATGCTGCTGAATTAATTCAACTTATATCTTTTGAAAATGCCTTGACTTCAAAATTTGTTTTTTTTGTTTTGTTTTGTTTTTTTGTTTTTCGAGACAGGGTTTCTCTGTGGCTTTGGAGGCTGTCCTGGAACTAACTCTTGTAGACCAGGCTGGCCTCGAACTCACAGAGATCCACCTGCCTCTGCCTCCTGAGTGCTGGGATTAAAGGTGTGTGCCACCAACGCCCAGCTGCTGGGATTAAAGGCGTGTGCCACCAACGCCCGGCTAGACTTCAAAATTTAAGTATAAGGATATGTTACTTGGGAAAGGAGTATTTGTTTATGTTTCTACAGAAAATGAAAAGCTGAGGATTCCTTCCAGGCTTCTGTGGTTTGATGAATCAAGTCCCCTGGAAGCAATGGCCCAAGTGATTCAACATCTAAAACAGCTAAGATGATGCAGTCTTACAGATCCTGAAAATACGGACTTATACAGGTTTCTGAGTTTTGTCATGATCCCCTTGGTATGAACACTGCCCCCTTCCAGCACAAAGCAGTTTGGAATGAGCGACGTCCTAATTCCCATATTGTTTATAAATCTTTGTTTTCATTTAAATGGGATTGTTTATAATTGGCTAGTGATCACAGCCAATCTCTTTTTAATGGTAAAAAGGGGAATTATGGTATGGGTATGGTTTTTTATTCATTGAGACAAATTCAAGATCAATTTTGTGATGTGTATATTTCTCCTCTTGATTAAGTATTGTGCTTATACTGATCTTTTAAAACATAATGCATAATTAAATATAGACTATAGATAGTTACTTATAATAGTCAGAACTTATAGTTAGGTAAGTTAGGTTTTCTAGATATACAGAAATATATTTGAGAAAGATAATCTTCAAACCTTTCAAAGACCTTCAGAAAATGGAATTTAAAATATTTTAGGTTTTTCTTGACAATGAGAAATGTCTGCTTCTGGCACATCAATTACATCTGAAAAGAAGATGGGCATCGAAGAAATTTGTTATGGAGTTTACTTTCAATATGGCAAGATTAGCCATTTGTGCAAGAAACTGCTCTTTCCTAGACTGCTTGACTGTTGTTGTATAATCTGGACATGCAGGACCCAAAGGAAAGTGATTGCTGAACTCAGTCTTACAGGGTTCCTGATTCATGGAAGTATCTACAAGACTTTCTGCAGGAAACAGAAAAATGACTGACAGACTGCTGATGCAGATGTACCGTTTGAAATTTCCTGCTTTGTTGAGAAGTCTTCCAGACACACTGTGGCCTATGGGCTGAAGATGGATGTCCCAACATTACAGAGAAACTTCAGGTGAGTGCCCAGGCAGCAAGATGTCTCTGTGGATCCTAGTGTTTATATATTATCCTTCTGTGGTCTTTGATAGAGTTGAAGACAGATAGTTATAATTATAGTTTTCCTTAGTTATAATAAAAGATAAGCTACATATAGAACTTTGGACTCACAAGGATGGGATGGATGATATTTTCTTTAAATCTTGCTAAATGTTGATAGACAAAATGTTGTAACTGTGTTCTTAAATGATAACTGTTGTGTTATTTATAATTTGACGATGTTAAAGTTAAGACCTTTCAGACAGAAAAGAGGAGATATTGGGGGAAGTCCTGTGTATATGTCAATAAAGCACTGTTGGCCAATAGGGAACCACGATAGGTGAGACTAGGAGTCCAGGAGGACTCTGGGTAGGAGAAACACAGGGAGTCAAGATGTAGCTGCCATAGGGATAAGAAGCCCAGAAACTTTGCTCCGGTAAGAGAAATACTTAGATTAACAATTATGGGATAAATACTTTGTCAGAGCTAGCCAGTATAAGGTTTGGGGAAAGTAACTATAGAGGCTATAACAATATTCGATGCTATATAGGGAAAGCAATATATTTATTTACCAGAGAAAGAGAGAGAGAGTCGCACAGACCAGGAGTTAGAAGCATGGCTGGCTTCCAGGAGAAAAGGGAAGCCCATTTTCCTTTCACTTCCTTTTATCTCTACCTTGACCCCACCCTGTTGGGCGGATAGCTTTGTGGGGTTCACTCCTACAAGAGGCTGTAGATATTGCTCAGTGGTTAAGAGTACTTACTGCTTTTGTAGAGGACTAAGGTTCATTCCCCAGCATACACATGGTGGCTCACATGCATCCAAAAATCTAATATCAGGAGAATCCTACCTAGTCTTCTAGCCTCTCAGAGCGACAGAAACCAGCATGGTGTAAATACACATACACAAGCAAAACACTCATATACATAAAATTGAAAAGAAAATTGTCATTTAAAAATGATAGTTTATCTGGAAATAAATGTACATGGTTTGTGACAGAGAGTTATGTTATTTCTAAAGATTTAGGATCAAAGCCTAAACACATGTAGTGCCAACAAGTTGCTGGTGGACTCATCCTGAAACACTAACTGTGAAGAGCATTACTGAACCCAGAGATTGGAGATTGATTTAGTGTGATCACACTATGGGGAGGAATTAAAGGGTCTAGTGACCTCTAAGTCTGTCTGAGAGGGACATCCATGAGATTTAGGTTGAAATAGAAAGCAAGAGGTAAACATAACTGAGCATTCCTGGTGGTAACAGGCTTGCCCAATTTTGACTCATCATTGTCTCAACTCATGTTTATTCTTGTGAGGTCATCCGATTAATTTTCAAACATTTGTGTGCATATATATATATATATGATTTATATATGTGTGTTTATGTTCATGTGTATAGAAAACAGGATAATCAAACTTCAAAGATTAGAAATCAAAAATAGGCAATTTGACTGGTAAAAATTGCTAGATTTAGTCAGTGTTGCACCAATCTCCATGGTGAACTTAATGAAACCAGGTATAGGAACACAAATGAGAGCTCATAACACTCCTCACAAATGCCATCCCCATTCAAAAATCACCCTTTTACTACAGACAAATGGAATAAATTATAAAGAGTTAGCCATGAACCTACCCTCCTAAGATTTTTAAAGAACTTACCAAATTTCTAAATATGACTTTCCGTTGTGCTTCTTATCAGAGAGACTGCTGGGGAAGAGTGTCACCGATGCTATTTCAGATCTGTCATCTAGAATCTTCTAATCTGCCAACTTTCTGCAACTTAGGAGATGAGCTCACATACAAGCTGACAAGAGGTGCTGATGAGTCTAGACTTTCTTGAAGGTTGTTAAAAGTTTAAGTTGCCCCACTGTGCAGGAGCTCTCTGAATTGCCTTATAATTTTTATAATGACAGCTGCTGTCAGGTGACAAGTTAAATTATGCAGTACAGGGAATGTGGTCTAACAAGCAAAGGATGGTGGAAATAGAAATGGTCCTTGATAGTGTGGAGAGTGATTAATGTACACCTGTTACATTTCTCTGTTTGTCTTTGCTATTTCATTATTTTCCAGATGAATTTTAAAAACATCTGCTTCTATGGAAGCTCATGCTTCCTTGAATGGGGAATGAATGGAATCACTTAATAGAATGAACTAGGATGCAACAAATACAGACACCTCAATTGGGAAAGGGAGCAATGACATTTCTGAGTCTCAAAGCTCAAGAGAGATGGCATTGCTACCAATTTGTATTGCTAGATACCATGGTACAAGAATAACTTAAGGCGTAGTGCTACAGACACTCATGAGTATATCAGCTCTAAATTATGTTTCTTTAAGTCACCCAGAAATGTCATCCAGAGTTTTATGTATTTGAACACATAGCCCTAAGTTAATGGCACTGTCTTCGGAGGTTTTGAAAGCTTCATGATGAGAAGCCTTAATGGTGTAAGTATATCACTATGGACAGGCTTTGAGGATTTGTAGGCTCACCTAACTTCCTATTCACTCTCTCCACTTCCTGCATGCATGGACAATGGGAATCATTAGCTTCATGCTCCTGCCAGCATTGCTGCTGCATGCTACCATGTCAGTCTGCCATGGTGGAATCTTACCTCTGTGGAACCGTAAGTCAAAATAAATGCTTTTTCCACAAGTTGTTTTGGGGCATGGTATTTTATCACAGCAAACAGTAAGTAACTGATATAGTGTCCAACTAAAGACTTTTATATTGGATTTATATTGAAATTAAATGATTTTTCTAGCAAAACAGAATCTCAGAAGTAGGCTGAGACTTTGCATATTCCTCATTACAAATTCCCCATAACGCCAGGAGTTACCTGGATTTCCAACTTTCTGTGTTGCTGCAGAGATGGTTCATGGGGTAGTGCTAGCCTTTCCCATGAGGCGGAAGCTTTAGGGAGACTATAGCAAGTTGTTATAGCTGACATATTTATCTTTGTTTTATGTTTCCCCTTCACAGTGCTTTTACAAAGTCTACCTGGTCCTGCCCCAACCTATTGTGCCAGACCATGTTGACTCTTTGTGGGAGCCTTATCCATGAAGAGGAGTAGAATGGGGGTGGGCTAATGGGGAGGGGAGAGGCTTGGGAGGGAGAACTGTGGTTGGAATATAAAATGATATCAGAACATAAAAATATGAAAAAAGTCTATACCTATTTTTCTTGTTTTAAGATTTTCTAAATTTAAGAAATTTTCCTAGTCTATGGTAATATGTACTATTTAAGAAAGAGATCATGATCATTTTCAACAATGGCCATAACCATTGTACTTGGACAAGTCATTGGGCCTACATAGTCCCATTTTTTTCTGACTTCACACTTTTAAATTTCTTGTCTGGTTATGGTCAGTATCGTCCTTTGAAAAGTTCTGAAGGATATTACTACCAGTCAGAAGAAGTGTAAATAGCCTGGCTGGTCAACAGCAAAGATTCAGTCTAAGCTGAACCAAGCTTCTATAGGAAAGTTAACCAGGACTGGTAGAAGTGAACAGGTTGTAGTAACAATGGACATAGGCTTTATGGAACTGGACTGAGCAGTAGATGCCAAGGTGACACAGTATCTTAGAACTGAGTGCTGGTATTTCCAGGCTTCTGGTTTGATGTTGAAAAGTGGCAGTCATACTTAGCTTTCAGAAAATTCTTCAAGAACCACTTGCTTATGAGGATGCAAAGACAAGCAGATTCAAGATGGAGCTATGCCAGGAAACCATAACAACAATGTATTTGTAAAATGTCACTTCAGTCTGGGATGTTAAGTCTACTGATAGTGCAATGTGACATTGTTGTCCATGAAGTTACAATTGGGAACTTTCCCAATGAGTAATTATAAAACACAGAAAAAGTATCATGCTTTAGGGTAATGGTTTTGTTTTGTGATACAGTTGTAGCTATTCTGGGCCACATGCAGCTTTGGGGATGGAGGTGGTCACATCTGCTAGTATGTGTGATCCTAAAACACAACACATGATTTTGCCCAATGACAAATCATTTAAAATGTGGGAAGTGTTTAGAGGCCAAGTACAGAAATTTGGTTCAGAAGAAGAGAATACTCTTCACAATTGATGTATCATGTAGATGCATTGTATACACCCACTACTTGATTACCACTCTGCATCACTATAATTTATATCCAGAATGGATGCAGAAAACATCTAGCTAAAGATCATGTTATTCCTACAAAATGCATGTCAGAATTAAAGCTCAAAACAATTCTGATCTGTGCATAGTAGCTTGAGTTAGAATGAATTTTCCCCTTTGTATGTCACAGAATAAGTCACTATAGCAATCCCAGACATTATCTGCACCCACACAGAAGATTATGTTATTCTTATTTGAAAAGATCCAGGACTCTTAAGGTCAACATCATGTCCAATGACCTTGATATTGAACCATGCTGTGTAGGACCCCATTGTTTAAATTGCCTCTTGACCAATGCTAAGCAGAAAAGAGGGCAATTTGTCAGCAATCTGAATTGAACACTGACATGTTATGCAAAGGCAGATTACAGAAATGCCTGGTACAAATTAACTAGGTAAACTGGGATAAAACACTGGGATCCTTAGTTCCTCATACAGAAACTAAACATTATATCAGTGACATTTTCTAGTTATGTTATAAAAATCACTTGACATACACAATGAAAATATTTAAAAGCAATTCTTCACTGAATGAATGATGATGAGAAGGAGGATGGTGATGAAGATAACAATAATGATGTTGATGAAAATAATAATGAGAAGAATGGTAACATTAACAATGATGACGATGGTGCTGATAAAAATAAAGATGAGAATGTTGATGACGATAACAGTGTTGATGATGATGATAATGATCATGAGGAGGATAATGATGACAAGAATAATGATAATGATGATTACAAAAGTATGCTATTGGTGATGACAATGATGTTGATGCTGAAGATGGTGATGACTAGGAAGGTGATGTTGATGAGGGCAAAGGTAGTGTGAGCAGCAATAAATGGACTGTGTTGATAGTTAACTTACCCTAAAATATAATGAAACATTTTGGGGATTTCAAACTACCAAATATTCTGGTTAGGGGATCAAGCCTGAAGCGCATATAGCTTCTCCTGAGAAATTCCTGGCTTTCTTCTGACTCTAGATTGATATCAATTCTTCTGGAAACAAAAAAAGGCTCTGTCTGCATTCTGTATAGAACCATGTATCCTAGCTCTGTGTGCCCAGAGCATTCCATTCTTCCTTGATAACAGCCCCATCTTTGATTCATTGTGAAGAACAGGTAGAGTATCTGATCTCCCCCAAGTACACTGTAAATGCCATTAAAGTTGAAAGCATTTCACTTTATACCCCACAGCATACAGAGTGCTAAGAAGATAGGAATGCTAAATAAATACTTGTTAAGGGAACTAAATTCATTCACTTTCATAGTTTATCTCAGTTAAAAATGCCACCGTTTTGAAACACGCACGCACACACACACACACAAATAAACTGGAAGCAGCTATAATGAGTTAATGTATTTTGAAGCATAGTCTTTTGTTTCCCAGGTTGCCCTTGAACTGTCTATATAACTAAGGATGTCCTTGAACTGTCTATATAACTAAGGATGTCCTTATAGGTCTTATCTTCCTACCTCTTCCTCTAAATGGTAGGCTTTCAGTTCTGTGTTACCTAGGATCAAATTTAGGGCCTTGACATATAAGGCAAGATCTTTACCAACTGTGCTATTCCCCCAGATATGGTATCTGATGCTTCATGTGAAATTACTCTACAGTTAAAAGTATAAGGCAGTGGACATGATGTAATTTCAAAGTGAGCTTGAAGAAAATGGCTTTATATATTGGAAAACAAAAATTTAGTGACTTGTACATTGCAAATACGTAACTTCCTTCGTATCCTAGGTCAAAGTAGTATGTGCCTACAGTACCTGACAGCATCTGTTCAAGGAAAACAATTCTTTTCTTCTATTCCAATGGTGCCACAGTATGTCTATTCCAGATAGAGGGCTTTATCTTCAAAAAGTAAGAAGTGAGTGAAGAAACAAAATGGAAAACAACAAGACACCATCAGATATTAGAAGTGCCATGGAAGAAAACAACATTTGATAACAGGATGCGCAAGGCAGGTAATGAACTCTTTCTGGTAAGATGAGTATGCAGTTCTCTCTGAAGAAGTGCCTCTCTATTACAGAAGTGAACCATGAGAAATGGCTAGCCCTTGGGAAATGAGGAGGGGTACCATAGCAAGAAAAAAACTGTTGAGGAAGAGAATTCTCCTAAATAAGTATGCAAGATCATAGGACACATTGTTCAAAATGATGGAGGAGAGGAGGAGGAAGAGAAGAAGGAGGTGAGATGAGGTCAGAGGGGGAAGTGTCAGATGCTACAATTGGAGAACAGTGGCAATCTAGATGGTATTGTGATTCCAATGGGACTCCTTGGATTTTTGTCAGCAGATTTAAATTACAAAAAGAAAATCTAAAAACATTGTGGCTATTATGAGAGAACATAGCCATTCTGCTACAATGCTGAGTGAACACATGCTATATAAACTTCAGACATCATTGACACTTAATCGCTGGAGATTTTGCTTCTTTTCTCAATGCTACATAATAATTTGGAAATCATCCTGGCTGAGCACATTGCTATAATTGTTCTCTGTTCTCCAACATCCCCCAAATGATTTTTTTGACAGATCGATAAACACGGCCTTAATTAAGGCAGCATGGGTCACATTTCACATCAAAGACAACTAATTTACAATGAGACCCAAAATTACCACACTATATGAAAGTCTCCTATAATAACCCAATGTTTGGTACTCAAGAGTATGATCTCCTCACTGAGGCAGTAAATTGACCCATAGAGAATTTCTAATCTATTCCTTCAGAGCCTAGAATAGTCCATGTATTCTGTGCAGAATCTGGTTAAACACCTTTTCCTCTGCCTGCTATCCTCTGAAATTCAGAGAGAAGGTACTGGGTGGTGTTATGAATTTGATCTCTCCTAATTTCATTTCATTTTCTCTCCAGAAAATTTCTGGGACAAGATTCCATGCCTGTTTCAGCTTTCCTTGAGCCTGTCAAGTTGCGATTGATGCCAACAGCCTGATAGGTCATTTTACTGTGGCAGAGTTGCACTCACAAGCATTTGTTAGAAATCCATGGGATGCCTCACTAGTAGGTACCTTTGATATTACATTGTGCAAGTATCCCTCAGTACCCTTAAAAGGTGACAGCACTAGGTGACATGTAGTTTTCCAGAGGTCTCTGTATTACCTTTCACACTTACAACACATAAATGATCTACAGATTATATGTTTCATTTCATCATTCATTTAAAAATAAGTCCGATTTCTCTGTGAGTCTGTGTTAGAACTGTGTTGTGGTATTCTGCTTTGTGTGGAATAAAGATTTTATATGTCGAGTTCATTATCTAAAAAATTAAAAATCAGCACATGAATCATATTTTAGAAGTGGCGTATGCAGTGTTGTTCATCTTTAATTGCAAAACTGGAACAACCTGGGAAGACAATGAGAGATGGTCTCAGCTCTAGAAAATATGATTTTCTACAACAGACTGGCCCGTGTGCAGCCTGTGATGGAATAAATTAATTCAATGAATGTGAAAAGACAGTATTTAAGCAGATGTTTCTAAATCCCTAAGAGTGTAGTTATCAGGATTAAAGAGAGTACTCATCAGTAGGAAATGTATACAGCTCTTGTAGAGGACCAGAGTTTGATTCCCAGCATCTGATGTAAGCCACTCACAAATCCTGCAACTCCAAGTGTCAGGAATCTGACTCCTTCTCCTGGTCTCCATTAATACCTTCAAAAGCACGGTACACATAAAATGATGCAGGACACACACACTCATAAAATAATACATTTTTAACATTAAGTAATTAGAGAAATCAAGCGGAGCATGAGCAAACAAGAGAATATGCATCACTCTTTTCTCCTGTCTGTAGATGGGATGTGACTAGCTGATTTGAGTCCTTGCCACCTTTATTTCCCTAATGTAAGGGACCAAAACCTAGAATTGTGAACTAAAATAAACCATTTCTACCCTGAGTACTTCTTGTAAGGGTATTTTATCACAGCAACAGAAATGAGCTAGAACAGATGGGACAATGTTCTGAAGGGATCCAGCCCCCTCCTTCTCTCTCTTCCATGTAAAAGGAGTGGCATAAAAGTATAAGAAGCCTCTATTTCTGAGGAGTTATAGAGTAAGCTTTGGAAAGAAAACAAAATTAGTATCTGAGAAAGAATTTCCTGGCACACACGAGGAGAAAGGCATTGTGGACATTTTGGGATATTTGATTATTTACTTTTCTTTAGAATTTTTATTACATGTATTTATTTTATTATACTAAAGAGTGCATGCATGCCACAGTGTGAATTTGAGGTCATAGGGTGGCTTGAAGGAGTCAATTCTCTCATTTTAGCAAGTGGGTCTGGGGAATAGAACTCAGGTCATCAGGTAAGTACCTTTATCCACTGAGTCATGTGGCTGGTTTGACATTTGGAATTCTGAAAATTAGATGAGCTTGAAAATGTATGAACAACTTTTGCTTGGGACTGCCCGTCCATGCACAGGAGAACAGAGGTTTGTACTAGAAATGAACCCATGCACAACACAAGAGTCTGAAAGAAAATACTGCAGTCATCAGCCTTGAAGTTTAGGTGGAAGTCAATGATATATTATGTAGCTAATAAATGTATTTTGGGTGAAATTATTCACCTGTGTATTTGTCCACTTGGGTAAATAATCGGAATTATTAAAAAACAGGGTGTTGGGGGTAATATATAATTCTGTAGTTCTTTATTAGCCTCCAAACATTCAATTTTCCCAGATAAAATTCCCCCATTACACGCAACTGCCTCTTCACCTTCCCATCCATACTGCTGAGTATAATGCTAACCACAGTCTCAAATCTTGCTTCTCCTGTAGCATTTTTAATTCAACATATTGTGTGTGTTTATGTGGGTACATGTTTGTGTGTATTCACATGTATTTATGTAGGTGTACAAAGTGAGTGCATGCATGCAGAGGTCAGAAACCAATATCTTGTATCCTCTTCAAATGCATTAAAGTTACATTTGGAAACAAGGCTTCTCACTGAGCCTGGAGCTACTGATTTGCTAACTTGGCTGGCAAATGAGCCTCAGGGCTCTGCCCATTTCCTTTGCTGGTGCTGAGATTACAGACATGTTCCACCGAAACTGTCATTGTTATGTGGGTACATGTGATTGAACTCAGGTCTTCAGGTCTCCAGAGCAAGCCCTTTACACATTAAGCCACCTTATCAGCACCTCCCATTCCAATCACTTCTAGTGCTTTAGCTCTTAAGTAGTGCGTTTATCCAAATACAAGATTATAAATACTCATTGGAGATCAATTTTGTTTCCTTGTTTTTTTTTTAATCTGTTTTTCTTTCATGGTTTGTCCATGTCATCCACTACTGGAGAACCTTCTACAATTTGAACACATGTTAAGCATATTAATGCCAACCTAGGGACTTCGCCATTCAACACTGAATCAGAGCATGGTCAGAATACTTTGTCATCAAATACTAAATCAGAATGGCCAGGAGCATGGTCAGAACAATGCTGTAATGTACAACCAAACCAGCCAATGTTCAGATTTAGCTGTCACTAAGAAAAGCGGTGTTCTTGAGCACCTTTCATTTTTGTTTTTGTAAAACAAAAAACATAAAACTAAACAATACACTGCCAAGAAGGAAACACCCCAAATTTGTAATTTTGACTCCTTTGTAGTGCAGCAAGGTCAATATCCCTTAAGTCCTAGATGAAAACCTAGAGCTCAGTGCTACTGACAGCAGTGCAATTTAAATAATGCTCATTTGTGAGAACACTCAAACATGTTGTCAATCTGGCCACTTACCTGCATATAATTTATTTAGTGCAAATAAAAAAAGCAAGGGCTCCAGTGAACTGTAATTTTCATAGGTGATTTTCTAAAAGGCAGAAAAGCCAACAGAAAACAATTACAGTGAAACAATGCTCTGACCTCAATAATCGCACATTGAAAATACTTTTATCTGGAAAAAGCCATTAGAAGAAGCTGTGAACGAGGTGAAAGCAGCTTTTGTGTGTTTTGGATAATAGTAACTCAGCAGGACTTCAGGAGTAAAACCTTCTGAAATCAGCTTCACTTGCCACAATTCTTGATATTTCAGAGAATAACTCTTTGACTCCTGAGTTCAAAAATTTCTCTGCTCGACCCAGAATACATTCATAGAGCCATCTTCCCAGATTTTTTTGAGAATTACACTTTCCTTAGGATGTGTTAGACACTATAAAATGCACCATAAATATTCCCAGATACATATTTTTTACAGAAAGTATTGCTGTGTTGCTGACAATTTCTGATATGCCAAGGGGTTGACTGCATATCTGAAGGAGAAGCCAAGAACAAAATAGTTTTAGGTTGTGCCTTATCTCCTCCAAGACTTGGGTTGTCTGCTTTTTACCCCACTGAAAATAGCATCTGGTTTCTTATCTCACAATAACACAATTCCTTTCCTGCCTTTTCTGGTGCATATGATTCTGAAAGTTCCCTTTTTGTGTTTTCTTTCCTGTCTTCTCATAAAGCTCTTGAAGTAGCTAACATCTGGAGAGAATATAATCTTGTGACCTAATTTCAAAATCTGAAGAAATGTCCTACAGCAATATTAAAACCATTAAAATGAAAATTTTGCATTGCGTCCCTACTGTGATTAAACATCCAATATCTTTTAACTTGCTTATTTTGTACTTAATTCATATTTATAAATCTATGTCTCTCCAATTGAATCTTTCTCTTACTATTGTCTTTTAGAAATATTTGTTGTCATTTTTGAATATGTATGTGTTTGTCTGCATGTAGGAATGTGCATGTGAGTGTAGGTGTTGCTGAAGACCAGAAGAAGGCATTATATCACTTGGAATTGTTGTTTACAAGAGGTTGTGAACTCCTGGTGTGGGTCCTGAGGTCTGAACTCTGGTCCTTTGTAAGAACAAGGAGTGGTCGTAACTACTGAGCCATGTTTCTAACCACTTAAAATTGTCATATTCGTTTCTCTCTACATACCACCTCTCATCACATACTTGACTCATAGAATCACTGGGACAATAATAAATTTATTTTCACCCCAATCTTGTATACTATTGTCCCTTCTGTATCTTGTAAATTCTGCATGTACTGATGATTTTGAATCAACAGAAGAAATTTTCTTCTTAAACTCTCTCTACACGATCTCTCTCAGCCATTTTCTAACTCGTAAGTCAAACACACACTTTTGTCTATAAGGCAGGTTTATTTTACTCAGAAAAATTTTTAGTCTGAATGGGCATAAAGAGGAAGCACACAGAAGAAAAGGTCACAGTGTTTGTACAACTGCAGGGATAGGATGCTTGGTAAGCAATGAGTGACAGAGGGTTGTAACCAACCCATTTAACGCTTGGAGTTTGTAATCAGTTTGAAAATGTCACCACCATAATATGAACATTATCTGAACAAATTCAATAGAATCCCTATAGAAACCAGAAGCCAAATCATTGCTGAAAAGGATCTATCACGGAGGACGAGTGTAGAAGCATGCAAAGGTTGAACATGACTGAAAGGAAACAATGTACGTGTAGATAGAGACCTGTAGAATTAATGTCTGCACTAGGGCTTGATGGAAAACAAAAGAGCACGTTGTTATCAAAAACTAAAGCTGAGGTTTTTATAGCAAAGGTATGCAGATACAAAACAGAGCCAACTGGTACCAGATCCATGAAAGAGAATCAGGTAATAACTCAGTCCACACCAAGACAGCAAGCGAGAATGAGAACATCTCTGGCATTGTCATTGAATTATTAGATGTTATTGTTTGCTTGTTTCATTGGATTTTGGTTTTGTTTAAATTGTAGTGATTTTTTTAAAAAGCAGCTAAAAATACTTGATAAAAAGTTCCTGGGGAACAAAAAAACAACTTATCAGAGAATGAGTTTATTTTGGCTTATTTTTCCCTAGAGGTTTTATCCTTCCTTGCAAGGAAGGCACGGCAACAATCAGAGAAAGGTCATCATGACACTGCCTCTATCAATTTAATCAAAATAAGGCTGGGTGAATATATTTCATTTCAATAAACATAATAAACAGAATGACAATGAAGCCATCGCAGCACTGATGTCTACATGTCAAGTTCTTGGATGGTTTAAAACATATGAAAGAAAACTTCTATATCAAATATTTAGGTGTTCTCTAGATAATTTAAACCTTGGTGTTCTTTATCAATTGTGAAATGAATAAAATTCAATTTTCATTTGATTATATGCAGCTCCATGTCCTAATTTTCTGATGCAATTAAAATCTTATTGTCTGATATCATGCTCATTAATTCTTCATGAATATTTTCTTTTAACTTAGTAATAAGCTCTTTGTAGAAAGACTCAATGGGTAGCATGTCTCTTAATCCCAGTGGCAATTGATACATGCTGTGAATAGAGTAATGGATATGAGATTTTATGGCAAATGTCGTCTCTTAATTTATCATTTACACTAAAATTCATGCAATAGGTTCAATGAGATGACTCAGTGGATAAAGATGGCTATCACTAAGCCAGACAATCTGAGTTCCATCACTGGGACCACATGGAAAGAAAAGACCACGTCTATATGTTGTGCAATAACTCAACAAGTACTCTACAGCATGGATGTGCCTACACCCACACAGACACAAACCTAAAAATAAATATGAAATATAGGTGATTACTTAAATATATAATTAAAAAGCCACTATGAACTATTAATAAAGCTACAAAATATCATCTGTAAATTTAAAATGTCCGAGAAAGAAAATAATTGGTCTAGGTTATTTATAAAATACTAAAAATCATCATAGTGTTAAGTATATTTAAAACTGAATTTCTGTGCATTATAAAGCACTGTTAGATTTGGGGAAACTATTATTTAATGCATTTTTAATTATTTTCATTATTTATGCCTTAGGGTTATAACTTGTGTGATAGGTACCCTCTGTTTCATGTAAATGGCAATATTGAGTAAGGAAGTTTAAAATAACAATCTGGCATCAAGTAAATGACAAAGCCTAGCACTCTGAGGTGGCTGTTCTTGAGAAGCATTGAGATCAATAAAGGTCAACTCTGTGTGAGTCTAAGAGAGTCTTTCCTTTCCCCCAGAGAATTAGAAGGTAAAGTCTCATGTACTTATGATTCGAGTCCCTTCCTTGACTCAAAATTTGAATAAAATTTTGGTAAAGGTAAGAGCTGTGGAACACGGGGACTGGTTAAGAACTATGGGTCACTGAATGCAAGTCTTCTGATTCTGCTTTGTCCTGTCCTCTCCTGTCTCTCCTGGACATTGAGCACAAAAAACAAATTGATACTGGTAACCAGTCTGACTTAGAGATACCACAATTTCTATAGTAAAGTTTTCACCTGCAATGAACACAAAATGCAACACATGGACTTCAGAGAACAACTTTGTGGGGCTGGTTCTCCTTCCATCAATATAAAGATTGCAGGGATCAAATTCAGGTCACCCAGCTTGTATGGCAAATTCCTTTCACCTCCCTGCCTCCTTATTCTATTTTCCAACGGACAAAGATAATAAAGTGTCCTCCACATCTCAAGGGGCTGACCTTTCACAGGGAGTGTGGCAGTTTCCAACAGCAACCCAGAAACCCATTTGCTAACACTGAGCAGAAGGATGTATGCCATCTCTGGGGTAGCAGCTCCTTCCAGGGTAGATAGAAGTATTGGCAACTGATAGGCCTTGGGAGGGCTTACATCCATGCTTTCATGGGTCTCTCATGGAGTGACATCATTTATCTCAGTAGTGGACTGGATAAGGAAGAGTGAGAGAATCAATGTAGATCCAACCCATTGCTTAACTCTTATCTCACATCAGTGAAAGATTCTTCACTGTGTCTTTATACAGCTAATACAAGGACCTAAACTCTGGTGATCAAGGTTTCCCAGTGAGCGTGTACACTTGTTCTAAGCAGAAATATAACTACTTAAATAAAATTAGATTCATTTTCCATCACTTCAGAGTTTTTTGGCTTATGTGATATCGTGATCACAAAATTATAGTGTCAAATTGAGGTAGTGAGTAAAAAAAATCTATTTTTTAAAAAGAACAATGAGACATTTGAAACAAAATTTATTTTAATTTCCTACTGGAATAAAGAAAACGATATTCCTTTGTAAAATCATTAGTGTTGTTAAATACTGTGGTCACATGCAATGAGCAGCTCCATGCCAGATTCACAGTAGGCTGCTAATAAATAAAATTATTATAAAATGAAGATTATTCCATAAAATGGCAAAACTCAATAAGTCCTCTTTAGGTCAGTTCCAATATGCTAACTTATTTTAATGGAGAGAGAGAGAGAGAGAGAGAGAGAGAGAGAGAGAGAGAGAGAGAGAGAGAGAAGAAAGTATATTGTAAGAACTCAGGCATTCTGCTGGTCTTGTCCTGTCACCTGGCAGAATACACTCATTACCCTGGTCAGCCCAGGTGCAAAGGACTCCTTTAAAAGAAAAACCTCAGTCCACTTACGCTCTCTTTCTGACTCCTCTCTTTCCAGCTGTTTTCTCCAAGGTTCCCCCAGAGCCAGACAGGTCTTTTCCTGTCTCCCTCTTCTCTTCTGTCCTCTCTCTTAGCTCTGTCTCTTTACCTCTTTTCTCTTTCCTCCCCCTTCCATACCCTTTCTAATAAAAGCTCTGTCTGCCTAGCATGTTTGTCTCTCCACCTCCGTCATTTTTGCCCTCCATGAAATCCATGCAAGGTCCCTTTGGTGCTTTATTATATGTGAGGCTCATTATTAATCCCAAAGTGCAAAATGAAAAGGAGCTAGGTGGCATAGTTACTAATTTTTATGTAATTCTTTTTAATCCTTATTAACTCATCTCTAGCCATCTGTTAACTCTTCTGAAAAGATTTACGTATAATTCTAATTTATGTATAATTCTACCATAGTATAACCCTTCCATGAGTTAAACAGATGTTGAATTGTCTAAATCCTAAGAAGGCAGACTCTTATCTTTATCTCATCATGACTTAGTTTCTCACATCTTTGTAATAAGTTTTAAAAGTATATATCTAGACTACATTTTCCTTTCAATTAAAAAAGTCAAACATCCAAATAATTAAATTGCCTAAAATTATATCTGGTAATTTTCCAATTATTTTCTTGTACTAGCCACATATACAGTTTAACCAAGGAAAGCAAATTCTTTGAATGCCAATTAAAACAACCTTGAAGTTTTAGAAATCAGCTTTCTTGAAATTTCAGGTGCCATCAGTCATTGACCAACATTCACGTTTAAAGAGAGAAAAAAAATCACCAGGAAAAGGGTAAGAGGAAAGGATGATCACAAAGGAAGGTTTTGATGAGAATGGGGTCACCTGTAGTCTTTACTCAGTATAAAGATTTTTCAGCTACTTCATTAATGAGAAGAACAGGTTGTCCCAAAAATACATTTCAAAGTACTGTGGTACAGTCAGACACTTCTATGCCCAGACACACCACATGCCTTTAAGAAAATGTCATGGACTAATTAGGAGATAGTCTAACACTTTATCTTCAGCAGGGTAGAATTATGACCTATTTTTTTCTTTAAATGTTCTTGGTTTCTCCTCATTAGACAGAAATTGGCTAATTCCATCATACTTACCACAAAAATGAATTGAAATCTGTTTTGTGGTGAGGCTTCCATACTTAGTGCCTGTCAGTTTCATTTAAAGTGACTTGAGGCTCTATTTCACTCCTTGTAAGGGAGATATGCCTAAAACTGTTTAAGCATCCAGATTTTCCATTCTTTTGAACGTTAATTGAACTGTGCCCCATGCAGTTTCTTTGGAATGACTGATTTTAATTGCCACTGCTGAACAATGTCAATTATAGTAAAACCTGAGAAATTTTAACCTCTCATACAGATTTAATTAGGGTGAAGTTTTAAATAATTAGTACACATTAATAAACATAATTTGTCTCTGTAATAATTATTGTTAGTGGTGCCATTGACAAATTACAGGGTCAGACATGAAAACCCCCAACCTACATAGAATTGGACTAAAGTCCTATTACTTGTGACATGAAATGCTGACTATTGAAGTAGGTACAAGATCTATGGAAGATTCTGTTCACTGTGCAAAGTTTGAGGCCTAGGAAGTTTTTGAGATTCCTTCTCCCTACCCCAGCACACACACACACAAAAACGGATCTAGTCGTTGAATGAACTAGAAGAAAAAATTGTGATGTATGTCTAATATAGCAAATAGGCAATGAAAATATTCCTGGGCAGGGGCAATTTTAAATGGGCTCAATACCCTTGAAAAGAAAGAACTAGGACTACCTAGTGCAATGATAAGCTAGATATTTAAAAATAAACAAGGGTTTGTTTCCTCCCTTCTACCCTACTCCCTGCCCCTTGCCCACCTCACTCCTCCATTCCTGCCTCCTTCACTTTCTTCCTTCCCACCTTCTTTCTGTTTCACTGCCTTTCCTTTCTACTTTGAACTATTGATCCTCTGGACTCCACATGCTAAGTATTGGAATCAAAAGCAACCTCTGTATCCAATACCGACTCTTTTTTTTTATTATCTTATATTCTAATTGCGAATAGATTCATTGTCTCTCGGAAACTTCTGAAAATTAATCCTTTTAACAGCACCTTTCCCAATGCCCTTTCCAGACAACACTGCTCATTACCCCAGGTGGCTGTTGTGGCATGACCTTGCATATCTTTTGCGTCTTGATGTCAAACCAATACTGTGCAGTAAGATCACAGCAAAACTCTCTGCTCTCATTACACAGTATGTAGAAGAAATAAACCTTTAGAAATATTCTTTAACAGAACTAATGTTTACTTTTCTTAAAAGCTGTGGCTCGGGAACTGAGTTATTTGAGATAGTTTATCATGCTTTACTGCAGATCTTTCATCCTCTGGATGATCTTTCCACAAGAAAGACATGAGATGAATGGAGTAAAATATTAGCTGCTCTCTCTCCTCCTTCCAAATAATACTTCCTTTGATATCTCTATTCTGATTGATTTATTAATTTTCCCCCATGTTGGGCTTGTGGTATTCAGAATTGTTTACAGGTTCTTTCGGCATCTAATATAAAAGATAAACAATTTCCAGGTCAAAGTGACACTGTGAATTTGCTTCAAATATTTGAAATTATATGACCAATTTTCTTTCTTTAAGGACAATATCCAGCCATTACCCAACTTTGACATGCGATGTATTTTCTGTTTCAATCTTTCAAAAGAGAAAAGGTAGGCAGCCTGCAGCATGGACAATAGGCTTTTGTGACATAGGCACTGCATAAGCAAATTAGTAAAGCATTGCTGATATCATGATTCAAAAGAAGAAAGACTGTGTCCAGACATCAGTTTCTCAAAGGAAATGCAGGATCCACTACCATACCATGCTGAATGCACCAGCTCTCATCTAAGCGAACTGGGGACAAAAATACTGTAAACAAATGAAACACAGTGTGTAATGAACGGGCTAAGCATTGCTGAAATAGCAGACTATGACTGAGTCTTGCAATTCCTCTGGCTTATTACAAAATCAGATTTTTTACTTCAGAATTCTTTATTAGTAAATAATTAGCATGATTAAATTTATTTCTCTCTACTAAAAGATCACTTCTACAATTTCCCTCTGACATATTATTAAATGATTTGGATAAACATCATAGCTGGGTGTATCTTCTTTATCTTAAAATTTAGGAGAATTAATTCCATGATAAGAACAGTTGGAGGACCCTGAAGAAGCTGGATTTGTGCCACTGAGCTCTTTTTTGTGTATACTATGCTCAAACATACACAAATATAACAGCAGGCGTGTACTAATACTCTGGAGGATTATTTGCCATGAAACACAGCCTGTGCAGGAACTAAAACAAACAAACAAACAAAAGCATCAGAGGCCCTTGATCCCCCTCCATTGTAAATGTGAGTCTCTAAAAAGTACTCAATCAGTAAACCCACACTGACAAATAAAAGCTTAATTTTTACTGGGTGGGTGGGCCTGTGTTTTAAAAAAAATAGCCACTGCTGTTCTTGTTAGCAACAATGAGGTCTCCTAAGAATAAAGAGGTATTTCTCGTCTCTAAAACAAAAGGGTGAGTGGGGAAAGATAATCTACACTACCATACTACCCTGACATGTAGTTGAGCCAGGTTGGGAAATTATGGAAAGTAGAGTCTTAGAAAAAAGGGTTTGAGATTTGACTTGTGGTGTGTTTAGGGGGAATAATAATAATAGCCATATTGATATGCTCTGTGTATGTGTATCCACTCATTTCCCTCCTGAACCATTCTTAAACAAATATTTATTGAGTCCCTGTATGATAAATCCTTGGAACTGACTTTCTGTAGGATGGGATTAATCTCCTGGTTCTTCATTAATGTTTATGGAGCTAATTAATAATGCATGGACACATTTTAATTATACATGTCATAGAAATAGCTAATTAGCATTTGCTTAGACCTATATATATTGAATATAGATAAAATAATTAATATGTCTATGAATGGATATGAAACTTACTTGGGAAAAAATTAAAATGTACACGAGAACTGATTTAAGTTGTGTTATTATTTTATTTTTTATATAAAATGGAAAACTCTAGGCAAATAGTGGTGCCACACGCCTTCAATCCCAGCGCTTGGGAGGCAGAGGGAGGTGGATGTGTGAGTTCAAGGCCAGTCTGGTGTACAGAGCTAGTTCCAGGACCCCTAGGGCTCTTATACAGAGAAACCCTGTTTCAGAAAAAAAAGAAACAAAGGAAAGAAAAAGGAACAAAAAATTTCTAAGCTAGCATTTTAAAGAGCAAATAAGATAGATGCTATTATTTACCTAAGCAGATGTCATCAAACATCTTTGCATGGAATTGAATACTAAGTATTAATGATATCTCATAAGGCATCCATTCTTCCTGGGAGCAGAGAGAATAGAGATCCACATTATTATTATTATGCTCTTCATTGTATAATTGTTACTTTTAAATATATAAAGTTGCAATTTTTATAAATACTATTATTTTATTTATTTACTTTAGAAACAATTGTATTTTATACATCAATCCCAGTTCCCTCTCCCTACGATCCTCCCATGCTCCCCAATGACACCCACATCCCAACCCCCATCCATTCTCTAGGGAGTGTGAGGCCTTCCATAGGGGATCATCAAAGTCTGTCATGTCACCTGGGGGGAGGGCTTGGACCCTCCTCTGTGTATCTTGGCTGAGACAGTATCCCTCCATGGGGAATGGGCTCCCAAAGTCCATTTGTGCACTAGAGATAAATACTGGTCTGAGGTGCTCTATTCTTCCCCCACTAAGCCTTCCTGATCCCTCATTTCCTCCCCCTCCACTTCTGCCCTTCTCTTTTTCCTACCTACTCCCCCTGCCCCTAACACCCAACCCTCACCTGCCACTCCCTCACCCTCCACCCACCAACCCCCATGTTTCCAGTTTCTCAGGAGCTCTTGCCCCTTTCCCCTTCCCCAGGGGACCATGTATGTCTCTTTAGGGTCCTCCTTGTTTCCTAGCTTCTTTAGATGTGTGGATTGCAGGCTGGTAATCCTTTGCTCTATGTCTAATATCCATATATGAGTGAGTATCTATACCAACAATAGAAGAATCTAAAATGCCTGAAAGATGCCTAAGAAATTCCTCAACTTCCTTAGCCATCAGGGAAATCCATATCAAAACAACTCTAAGATAAGATCTGACATCTGCCAGAATGGTTAAAATCAAAAACACCAATGACAGTTTATGATGGAGGGAACACTTCTCCATTGCAGGTGGGAGTGTAAACTTCTCCAGCCACTTAGGAAATCAGTATGGTGGTTTCTCAGACTGACCCAGACCCCCATGAATGTCGGTGTCAGTGAGGAGGCCTAGGTAGTCTATGGGGCCTTCAGTAGTATTTATCCCTGGCATGCAATTGCACTTTGGAGGCCCATCCCACATGAGGGATCCTCTCTCAGCCTAAACTCTTGGGGGAAAGGCTAGGCCCTGCCCTGGATGAAATGCCAGACTCTGGAGATCCTCCATGGAGGGCTTCACCGTCCCTGGGGTTCAGAGCAGAGATTGGGTGGGGATCTGGGGGGCCTGGTGGGAGGATGGGAGAGGAGGGGAGGGAGAGGGATCTGGGATTGACATGTGAAGCAAGCTTGTTTCTAACTTAAATTAAAAAAAAAAAACGTTTCTTGAACCAAAGTTGAAAGTAACACAAGTTTAAGGATAAACATAAATACGTTAAATGTGTTTTGACAGCACACTTGTCTAATACAAAAGCATCAGGCTCCCTCCTATGGCTTCAGGTGTTCTCACTCATGTGCTTTAGAGCAGGTTTTACAGCACCGGGCATGAAATTCCTCCTGTGGAGTAGGCATTGTAAATGAATACACTGAGAAATATCTTCAAGACCTATTGTTTTGCCATTTTTGGTTTTTTAAATTTTGTATATATGTGTCTATGTGCAGGTGTGTTTGAATGAGTATAGGTACCCACAGAGGCCACAGGGGCTGAAACCTTAGAGCTAGAACTAAAGGTGGTTGTGAACTACATGACCTGAGTGCTGAGAACTGAACTCAAGTTTTCTTTTTTTTTTTTTTTTTTTGGTTTTTCGAGACAGGGTTTCTCTGTGGCTTTGGAGGCTGTCCTGGAACTCGCTCTGTAGACCAGGCTGGCCTCAAACTCACAGAGATCTGCCTGCCTCTGCCTCCCAAGTGCTGGGATTAAAGGCACAGCATGCAGTCTTAACTGCTGACCCATGTTTCCAGCACAACATTAAAATATTTTAAACATACATTTTATATTGTTCTTAAAGGCCATATAGAATAATTTTAAGTTTTTCTATATAAATATATAAAGCAAACATTGTTTTAAAGAATATGTTCTGTTCAGATTTCCTCAAATCATTTAAAATCAATGAAGCTTCATAAATGTGATCAAAAGCATTTCTTTATGTACTTATGTCAAACACATTTTAAATTCCTAAGGAGGTGTTGCAAATAGCACAAATTATCATCTGCCCATCCACCACATAATCTATTATCTATTGGATCATTTTAGTCTTGGCTGATTACAATCTAGTTATTCTGAAAAATAAATGAAAATCAGTCTCAAGGTACAGCAATTCCACTCTTGAGCATATACCCAAAGGATGCACATTCATACCACAAGGACATCTGTTCCACTATGTTCAGAGCAGCGCTGTTTGTAATAGTCAGAACCTGGAAGCAATGTAGATGCCCCTCAGTGGAAGAGTGGATAGAGAAAATGTGGTACATTCACACAATGAAGTACTACTCAATGTAAAAACAAAACAATGAAATCTTGAAATTCAAAGACAAATGAATGGAACTGGAAGAAACCATCCTGAGTGAGGTATCCCAGTCACAGAAAAATAAATACTACTATTTTAAGAAATATTTTCATTTGTTTTCTAGGAAATAATGCTCACTCTAGATAATTCAGAACAGTTTTGTTACTATAAAGGATAAAAATTTACATTTATGTTATTATGTTTTAAAACATTTTCAATGTGTGTATCTGGGAGCATGCATGTCATGGTACACATATAGAGGTCAGAGAAGAAATTTTGGGAGAATTTCTTTGCTCTACCATATGGATCTCAGGAATCATCCTGGATTTTCTTGAAAGCACCTGTATCCACTGAGTCTTCTTACCTACTAAGAACAATTTAAACACATCTATAACCCCTAAAGAAATAGAATTAGCCATAAGAAGCCTTCCAACCAAAAAAAAAACGTCCAGGACCAGATGGCTTCAGTGCAGAATTCTACCTAAAATTCAAGGAAGAGCTAATACCAATACTCTTCAAATTGTTCCACACAATAGAAGCATAAGGATCACTGCAAAACTTTTTTTCAAGGAGAGGAGAGAAGGATAAGAACAAAGTTTTAAGACCAACCATGAGTTTTCTATATAAAACATTGAATGAAAATGCTATTAAACAAAACATGTTTTAAAGCTATATCTTTCAGAAAACTCTTTCATTTTGTTCTTCTCGTGGGCTGGGTAACAAGTTTAAAGAGGATTAGGTAATATATAGTCAAAAGGCAAATTATACAGGCCCAGACATTTTTTCTAGAATGATAATCATAGATCAATGTTTTTTTTCCTACTGCACAGGAATATTTAAGTCTGGGATCATATTCTACATCAACGACTCTAAGTACAGAGACCACCACAAGAATCCACAGATGATGAAAATGCAGATAGCTGACCATGAGATGCTCATCTGCAACTTATGCATCTAAAACACTAATCCTACATCTACGGTCCATTGAATAACAAAGAAGAGGGGACAGATGACAGAAAAAGTCAGAGGAGCAGGACACATGTTAGAAGAGAGTGTCTTATAACATATGACGGTGAAGCTTCATCCTTGAAATTTCCACAATATGGTTCCCTAAACATGATCTGCAGAATAATAATAGCAGTTGAAATGCCAACATTGAATAGGAAAATCTTACAAGGACCTACCATTAGATCATGAGCTGCTGAGAGAGGAAGATTTTCTCAAGAAATGAGAAATTTCTCACATTAGAAAAATCTC
Organism: Mesocricetus auratus; assembly: GCF_017639785.1. Classification (NCBI taxonomy): domain Eukaryota; kingdom Metazoa; phylum Chordata; class Mammalia; order Rodentia; family Cricetidae; genus Mesocricetus; species Mesocricetus auratus. The sequence goes on along the minus strand of NW_024429266.1, from coordinate 141,638,985 downwards.
TTGGGGTCAGCCCTAACATATGTACATATGAGCATCACTAAATAGATTTTACATGTTGTTTATATGTGTGTGTGTGTATGCATGTCTCTATGTGACAATATTAGTTAAATAGAAGGTCACCAGTTTGATAGTAATTAGGAGAGACACAGAAGGAATTGGAATAAGAAAAGGATGTGTGTGTAAATAATGTAAACAGAGTATTCATCTATGAAACTGTCAAGAATCCCCAAATAGAAAACCCATCCTTCTGCTGCATACAAGAAACACACCTCACACTCAAAGACAGACATTACCTGAGAGTTAAAGGTTGGGAAAAGATTTTCCAATCAAATGGACCCAAGAAACAAGCGGGGGTAGCAATCCTAATATCTAACAAATTAGACTTTAAAATAAAATCAGTCAAAAGAGATGAAGGAGGTCATTACATACTCATCACAGGCGAAATACACCAAGATGAAGTTTAAATTCTGAACATCTATGCCCCAAATACAAAGGCATCCATGTTCATAAAAGCAACATTACTAAAACTTAAATAACATGTAAACCCCTACACACTTATAGTGGGAGACTTCAACATACCAGACAGAAATTCAACAAAAAGCAAAGGGTCTAATAGAAGTAATGCCCAACTGGGATTAACAGACATCTATAGAACATTCTATCCACGTAAAAAATAATATACCTTCTTCTCACCACCACATGGGACCTTCTCAAAAATCGACCACATACTTGGCAACATATCAAACCTCAGCAGCTACAAAAAAATTGGAATAACTCCATGCATCTTATCAGACCACCATGCATTAAAATTAGAATTCAACAACACAAATTACAGGAACCCTACAAACTCATGGAAATTTAATAATGCACAACTGCACCATTCCTGGGTTAAAGAAGAAATAAAAAAAAGAAATCAAAAACTTCCTAGAATTCAACGAGAATGAAGGCACAACATACCCAAACCTATAGGACATTTTGAAAGCAGTGCTACAGGGGAAGTTCATAGCACTAAGTGCCCACATGAAGAAACTGGAGAATAATTATACCTGAGAATTAACAGCACATCTGAAAGCTCTAGAACACAAAGAAGCAAACTCCCCCAGGAGGAGTAGATGCTAAGAAGTAACAGCATTTTTAAGTCTTAACATTTGCGATTAGCCAAGTTGTCCTTGTTACTTTTCAATATCACAAACTTATACAATGACAAAGCTAGGTCAATTTAATTATAAATGTTCACAGGACTAGTGACTTGACTGAATTTAGCTACTTTTTTGTTTTATTATTTTCTTTGTTTTTCCCTTTAGATACACAACATTTTACTAGAGGACATACAGTATAGCCTGGCATATAATAGTCACAGCTGGACTGGGGGATTGTATTTATCAATAACTATAATCTTTTAAAGATGGTTATTGCCCTTTCATGAAGAAAAAAATCTAAATTAAATTATGCTTCCATTTTCCAATCTCTGATGGTTATAGCAGTTTGCAACTTTATTCTTAAAAATTGCACATTCTGAGACTCACATTATTTATTGTTGTTGTCAAGTAGTAATATATTTATCAGAACATATCTTCCATTATTTGTAAGAAAAATAGACTTAATAGGCTATAGAAAGAGGATTAAAGTTTGCACCATCTTAGTTTTGAAAAAGATACAATTACACATTTGCATGGCACAAGACAAGTCTAGGCATAGAATATCTGAAGACCCCAAGAATTAGAGAGAGATTCACAGTTTTGTTTAAGATCCAGTACAGACCTAAGATCTTAATCACAGGGCTTTCTGTCAAAACTCATGGCCTTTCTAACACGCATTTTCTGCCATATAGCAAATGTGTGTATATATCATAAGCATCCATCTGTAAATTCTTCTATTTGGTTTTGTTTCCTGTCTTTCTGTTTCTGAGTGGATATAACAGGGATTGCATTATCTGGGAAGAAAAGGAAACCTCCTTGTTAATAAACCTTCTGTATATTGACTCCCCAGTAAAAGTGGGTGTGAATTACACTCTGGGACAACTGTGGGAATCCTGGTGAATGGGATTTTCAGTCTTGACAGTCCTGAAAGCTGAGGTTTACCCAGCTGATTGTACCACAGGAGCATCTGACATACCTCTGAGGCTGTGAACCATAGGAGGGGGAGAAGTGAAGCAATCGTAATATCCTCAAGTTTTTTGATGTTTGTTTTTTAATGTTTTTTTGCTTCCTCCACCCTGCAGGAATCTTACATCTTAATACTTGTCAGCTAAAATAAACATATCCTTTCTTTATTTGCTTTTATTCAGGCATCAGATAACATCAATGATAAAACACCCTAGAAATGGCTATTCTAAGAGGTTCATCAGTTGTTAGTTCTTATGTTTTTCAGTAAAGATGGGATGTTTACATGTGAATTTGGACTACCAGTCCTCTTCCTCTTTGTAATAAAAATAACCAATGAATTTCATTGCCAATTCTGATTCCAAACTGAATGATCTTCCCACTGTGCCTCAGTAACTTACCAGTAGCATTATTATACTACAGAGACTGTCCTTTCTCCCTGCTTAGAAAAATCTGTTAAATCATTTTCTAGAATAGCACACATTATGTTCCTTTTCCCTCTAGTAAATGACTGTTCAACTGTAGTCTACTATAGAATGTATTTTAATCCATAGTTTGGAATGTCGAAATCTCTGGCTTCATTTATTTTCTTTCTCTGCTCCGCTTTACTAATTCGTCTTTGGGCTGGTTAGGTTTCCATGGCCAACTTGACAGTCACATAGGAAAGGGGGATTGAAATTGGAGAATCACCTAGATCAAATTGGTATGTGGGCATTGCTTTGTTTGCTAGGTGTTCTGAGAGGACCCATGGTGTTGTGTATGGTACCTTTTCTAGACAAGTGGTTCTGGAGGTTTTAGAAAGTTAAATGAGCAGACCAGACAGTCAACCAGCATGTCTTCCTGGTTTCTGCTTTAGTTCCTCCTCAGCTTGCGATCCCGAGTTACTTAAGTCCCTGCCCTGACTTCCATCTATGATGGATGTTACTTGGAATGCAACCTGAAGTAATCTTTTTCCTTCCCTAAGTTGCTTTTGGTCAGACTGTTTCATGACAGCAACAGAATGAACCTGGAACACCCCAGGAACTGTGTCTTACCTCATGAATAAAAGGGTCATCTGCCATCATAGTATGACATCTATATATTTCCATGTACACTAGAAAATCTCCAAACCCCATGTTTCCTTGTACAGAAAGTTTTTCTAAATGATTCATGAATAAATGACCTCAATTTTTCCTGATGATATAAGTAAATATTTGCTTATATCTCTATGTAATACTGAACATTTAATGTTTGACTTGTCCCACCTCTAAATTGTGCATTTTATTTCCCAAATGATACTTTTTGGAAGGAGATCCTAGTTTGGCATCATTATTATATTTTTCCATTTCTCTGATGTCCCACATACATGCCATCAGTAAATCTGACATCTGCCTAACAATATTATTCAACCTTTCCTCTTCAACTATAAGACACCAGCACCACACACATAAATAAGAAACTATTGATACTCACTCCCTATGGTGGGATACCTTGATCATTCTTGGTATAGCCAGGAGGGGCTTGGTTCAGCCTCAACTTGGCATTCCAGACTTTGAACTCTCCAAGGAATGCCTTACTGTCTCTGAGTAGTGGATATGGGTGGGAAGGGGGAAGCAGGAAAAGCAGCAGTGGAGGAAGGGGGAGCTGGAGTTGGTAAGTAAAATGAAAAAAATTGTTTAAATAAAAAAGAAACCATTGATGTTTCAAAAACAAGATGTAAAGTAGCGAACACAATCAGAAAAGTGAAAAGGCTGAAAATGACCAACAATTATTATGAGAGAAGAAATTATTTTCAGGCCATTTAAGGGTGGTGAAAAGGGAAGGTATATAGCTGGTGATTGGACAGTCTACTATAACTTCAATATTAAAAGTATAAAATGACAATTACTATGTAATCATAAAACTTTAGGCATTCTATTTTCTAACTTTTTTATTGATGTTAGGTTTTATTTACAGATTCTCTGTTTAGTCACTTGCATAATGGAAGAATTTATAAATATTAACTCAGGAAAATGTGGATAAAACCTATAGCTAGCTACTTGACTCATACTGGCCCCACAAATATGATAATAGTGACACTGAATAGATGAACCAATGAACTATGTGGCTATGGAAAATGGGTTTGTAGTTAACAAATTCTTTAAAGCATTATTACGTGTGTGTGTGTGTGTGTGTGTGTGTGTGTTTGTACATGTTGTGCAGGTACCTGCCAAAGACAAAAGAGGGAGTGTTAGACACCCTGAAGCTGAAATTACAGAGTCCTCTGCAAAAGTAGCAACTGCTCTTAGCTTCTGACCCTCTATCCAACCTATGATTATACTCTTTAAACGTGAGTTATTTTTTAATAATAAGGAAAGATAATAAGCTGGTATAAATAAGACTAATTAATAGTTTGTCATGAACATTATGTCAATATTCTTCCTGATGATTCTAATTAAGAAAGTTAAGCAAATAAACACAAAATGCCAACTTAAATTTAAATTTCATATCTTTTAATACTTACCTTATAGCAATTATTGAGTGGAGCACTCTGCTACTTTGCAAATGCTTAGGGCTTGGTAGAAATTTAAAATCCAGTGGGCTATCTGAATTGTATTTGACAAATGTATTTATTTTTTTTTCCTTTGGTTTTTTACAAGCCAGGGTTTCTCTGTATTGTTTTGGAGGCTGTCGGTCCAGCCCGGCCTCGAACACACAGAGCTCCGCCTGCCTCTGCCTCCCGAGTGCTGGGATTAAAGGCGTGCGCCACCACCACCCGGCATATTTGACAAATTTATATAGAGACCTTAACTTTATTTTCAGAATGTGATAGTTAGCCAATAAACCATTCACACCTACACACATTCTCACACAGACTCCCCCACATAACCTCATGCACGAATATGTTTGCACACAAAGAATCCTGCTGTATGCTCTTCTAAGGTTGTCTACCCAGATGATGACAGCCAGCTCTGACTATTACTAAAGAGGAAATTAAAAGACCTGCAGGGACCATAGAAATTGAATTAAGAACCGCTTGATTATGAAGCATGGATAGGCAAGTTATGTGCTATGGCCTACTTCTGGTCCTCAGTCAAGTGTTGTGTTTGTATGCCCCTCAAGCTAAGAACATCTCTAAATTTTTAGACACTTCACATTTTAATTTAATTTGTTTAATATTAATAAGAACATATTCATCTACCATTTCCCATAATCTTCAAATAATTATTCTCTGGACCTTATGGAACTCTGGCAGCTCATGTACAGGATTGGCATTTATTCATTCCTTCAGGAAGGAGGACTGAGAGCCTGATGAGTTGGAAGACCTATCTTTTGGAACTTGGTATCATATGAAAAAGAAAGACATTAAGCTATATTGTATGCAAATAACCTGTGAACTTTCACGTATAACAAATGATAATATAGTGCATTATAAAGCAATGACTATAAACTTGTTTGGCTTTTAAAAGATTTTTGAGAATTTACTACAAGTATAGAATGAAATACAATGCCTATTCCCTTTCATCTCCACATAATATGGCTAACACACCCTTTCCTAACTTTTTATCTTTAATTTTTTAAAACCCACTAAATAATTTATTGCTGCCAATAAAAACATGGGTATAGGTCCATCTGTGACAGCTTTGTTAATCTAATATCCAAAAAAAAAAAAAGGATTGATTCTTCCTCTCCCAGAATAATGAAGTGCCAATAGAGATCATCTAACCCATCTATTCTGAGATTTTGATTGGCTTGATCCTCTGTGGGTTGTGGGCAGGTAAGTAGAGCTGCTGTCGAATCATGAATGTGGTGGCCATTTGATATCCATAAGACAGTATTTCCCAGTAGTCCACTCCACATATTCCTGCTTTGACAGTGCTGCTGCCTCCTGTTCAGTAATATGTCCCTGAGTCTGAGCCTGGGGAATGATGAGTTAATAAAGATGCACAATTGAGCAATGAGTGCTTGCATTATCATATTCTCAGCACTCTCACTAGTTATACATCTCTCCATTGATTGCTGTCCAGTGCACAAAACACTTAGCTGACCCAGGTTGAGACTATCCCATGTCTGTCTTCAACAGAATCAGGTAGAGATTAAAACATTGAGTTGAGTCTCATTTGATATTTTGTAAAACAAGTAAATATTTTAGACTTACCACCACTGGAATTCTACTTTTAAGTTCCTTTTGTATTCACTAAGGTGCCATTTCAAATTATATAATCCAACAACTTTTCATATATTATTGCTCAGAATTTCTTAGGAAAATTTTATTTCCCACTTTTGTTTCTCTATTAGACTACAGTTTCATACAGCTGAAATTCTATACTAAATTCCTATTTGCCTCCTTAGAGATTTGTTGTAAAATTTCAGTGTCTTTACATAACAGTAATTCTACTAAGTAACCATTAGAAATATCAAAACCTAAAAGGGCAATTCTTAATCATGAAAATTAACTGTTTTAATCCTGACGTCTTTTTCATTAGTTCTAGACCATTTTCTTTCCAAATGCATGGCAGGTTGTTGATGCTCCTGTCAATATATTGGTCACATTGAAATGGGTCATGAAAAAGCAGTTCGCATACAAGACACACAGTTCCTGGTTTTGACAACCATCCATTATTCCTTACATTTTGTACTGTTCCTACAAAGAATACCCAATTGATAAACTACTCAACCATGAAAACAGCAGAGTTAAAGATCTTGACTTAACATCTTATAAAAGGTGCTTTCTCTTGTCGGTTCACAAAATCATGGTAATGATTTCAAATAATCTGTAACTGAAGTTTTGGGGTGGCTTTAGGCAGGATATGTGTCTGCAACTGTGAAAAATATGGTCTTGGTTGATTTCATTTTAAGAGCTAAGATCAAAAAGTACATTCAAATACATTTAGTGTTATGATACATTTAAAATATCACTGTTCTTATGCTGAGTTCTGTTATTTTGAACATTGTTCAGATTTATAGAAACATTTTAATTAATTGAAGCTGAAAATGTTAAGCTTAGGTATTTACTCGCATCCCTTGTTATTCTAGTTAGCTTACGCTGTAAAGTTGCCAAAGCTCATCTGATAGAGGAGCGTCAATAGAAGAATTTTATAATCAAATCAGCTTGTGAACAATTGTTTTCGAGACTGTCTTATTATTCATTCATTCATTCATTCATTCATAGTAGTCTAGTCAACTGTGGACAGCACTATGTCTGGACAATTTTTCTTGGGTTGGATAAGAAAGTTAACTAAGCAAGAGCCAATGGGGGTAAAAAACATATCAAGTAGAATTCCACCATCTGTTGAGTTCCTGCTCTGACTCCTCCCAGTAATGAACTATGACCTGGAATTGTAAGCTCATTATAACCTCTCCTTTTCTAAATTATTTTTTATCAGAGAGTTTTATCTGAGCATCATAAAGTAAGCTAGAATACCTGTGTAGCATTTTAAAAGAAATACCCATTCCAGGATTCTACTCAGACCCATTGTGAATTTCTGCAGGGTAGACCTTGAACATCCACACCTTCTCATGGCTACCCATAAGAGCTCCAGGCATTGAAAGTCGCAGGTGTGGAGCCAACCATAATTCTTAAGGTTAGATGATTCTCAGCTTGAACTATTCTATAATCTAGATAAAAAACATTTTCTCGTGGTGGCACACAGAACAGATAATAAAATTCTGTGTTCATTTATGTTTAAAAGACTAATTTCCCCAAAATATAGAAGGAAAATAAAACGGAACACAAAACTTATGTTTATTTTGTGCCAGACCACTGACAACACAGGCTTATGAATGATTAAAAGCTGCACATCTCCTTATGCTACCCATTGGAGATGGCTCAAATTCTAACCACCTTCTTCTAGGGCCAGAAGTGTTAGACATAAAGAAAGCCCTCAGAGAATAAATATTTACCCTAAAACTTTTATTTCTCCCATCCAAGTACTAACCAGACCTAACCCTGCTTGGCTTCTGAGACCAGAGATCAGGCATGTTCAGGGTAGTATGGCCATAGACTGAAACTTTAATTTCTAAAAGTTAATAGTACTGGATTGAATGCTTAGTTGTGGTTAAATGCTGCATTTTATTATATATTCTTATTATGCATTTTAACACATTAAAATTTTATTTTTTAAAGTTACTACTGGCAAGTAACAGTTGTTGTGGGTAGGATACCACGTTCTCCAGTGGTATAGCCACAGCTAAACTGTTCATGCCTCAATAACTCACCTCCCACCCATGCTAGGCTAGGCAAGAAACTTTAATTAAAGTCAGTGGATCACACACAAATGGAGGCATGAATATAGGAATATAATTTTGAAACAAAGGGCTTAGAAGGGGAGTGAGGGATGGAAATGGGAAATTAAATACTAATATTAATTATAAATATGTATACAACTGTCCAATAATAAAATATTAGGCACAATTGAAATTATACTCATTGAAACACCTCTTTTGTTTTGTTTAATGATGCTCAAAGATCCTTATCTATAATAAACTCTTAAGTTTATGTGTTATGAAAGAAACTGCCAGGGGTGGGAGGATGATAAGACACATACATAAACTAAAACAACCAAAGCAATTCCAGGCAGGAAAATTAGTGTTTGGAGAGACTGATGTATTATTCTGCTATCATTACATTGTGAAAAAGCAAGGAGAAAACTACTTGGGGAGGGAAGGGTTTATTTGGCTTATACTTCCTGGTCACAATCCATTATTGAGGGAAGCTAAAGTAGATACTCAAGGCAGGAACCAGGAAGTGGAACAGCTTGCTATTCCACAGAGCAGTATCTCCATCAAAGAATTCACTCACACCCAAGTACATACTCAAGGAACAACAGGGGATGTTACCTACTAACTCACCCCCTCAGAGACTTATCTAACTTTCTTATACAGCCCAGAAATACCTGCATAGGCATGGTGCCACCCACAGTAGGCTGAGCACTCCCACATCAATTAGTAAACAAGAAAATCCCCCACTGTCATGCTCACAGGTACATCTGATCTAGGCCTTTTCTTAATCAGGTCTTTCATCTCAGATGGCTCTAGAATTCCTCAAGCTAAGAAAAAAACATTTTGCCTCAAAGTATGAGAGGACACGGCACATCATGATAGGAAATGCATGATGACAGAAGCAGGAGGCAAGTGACAATGGTGGATCCAGTCAGGCACAAAGAATGACAATTTGTAGCACTGATATTGCATTCTCCCTTTTGTTCAGTATAGGATTTCAGCCTATAGATTGTATCCACTCACAGTTAGAGGGGATTGACTCATTGCAACTAATGTAGTCTAGAAACTTCCTCACAGAGTGAGTACCAACCTATTACATGAGCTAGCTTGTTGGAACCCATTCCCTATTTTTGGATGCCACACTGAATAGAAGTAAGATTACAATATAATCCTGGTAAATGAGCTACCTTTTTAGAGCCCATTCCCTATAGTGGGATGTCATGCTCATGCTTAATGTGTGGGAGAGGGATTTGGCACTTCCCCAACCTATTATGTCAGATGTTGACTCCTCATGGGAGCCCTTATCCATGAAGAGGAGTGGACTGAGGTTTGGCTGGGGGACACAAGAGGTGGTGTGGGGGGGAGAATTATGATTGGAAAGTAATGTGAAATGTAAAAGAATAAGTAAATTATAAAAAGTACCATTTAAGTAAGTCACTGATACTCCCAACTAATTTTTTGAGAAGATAAATAAGAAATGGAAAATTATTATAAATACTATCTTCTTTTAATAACTCCCAGCATTCCCATGGTGTGTAATGTATGTTTGTTTACTCCAGGAAAACTAGTAATCATGTTATAGAGGCAAAGATTAATATTTGAACTCACTTAGGTTTGTGGCCCTGTGTACTGGGAAGGAATGAGGAGAACTTTTCAACCATTAGTCAATATCAAATTCCACATTGTTGTTTGTGTTTTAGTGACTCCTGTGACTTGAAATCAACATCTGGACTGCACACAATATGTTTTGAGAATCTCACAGGATAAAATCCAGCCTTTGCTAATTTCCAAGAATCTGCCAATGTTAACCAACTTCATTAACTTTTTTTAACAAGGATCTCTTATTACATCGTATTTATTTCTTTTGTGTGTGTGTGTGTGTGTGAGAGAGAGAGAGAGAGAGAGAGAGAGAGATACTGTGCCTGTGTTTGTGTGAATGTGAGTGTGTGCCTGTTCCTGTGTGTGAATGCATGCATTTGAATATATATGTGCCTCTGTGTGTGTGTGTGTATTTGAGATATAGGATACTTTATTTAAATTAATAAATTAACTTTTCAATACTATAAAAAAGCTCAACCTTACCACTTAAGTCAAAAGAACATTAGCTATGTTGTAATTAAGCAATGGATTGAAGAGGTTTGTTTGATAATGATACTGACTAGTGTCATAGTACCCTGTACCCAGGAGACATATAGAAGTGAATTGGGGTTTGTATGTTATAGCATAATACCCACTTGAAAATGAACTAGCCTCTTTAGTTTACTGAGATAAAGACAATAAATGTGACATAAAACAAATATATAACTTCACAAGGACTGCAAACAACAAGCTTCCAAAATGTGTTAATATGGTACATGTTCTTAATTCCAACACTCAGGAAACAGAAGTAGGCATATATCTGGAATGTCAAAGCCATCCCTGTGTGTCAACCAGGTAGGGTTACATACTGAGATTCTGTCTCAAAAAATATAATTAATTTAGAGCACTTTTCTGTTTAAAGGGTAAATTAGAACCACACAAATATATGACCTGATTAGACATTTCTTTTATATTTTTGTTTAGAGACACGAGAAGCTTCCCCTCTGTTTCTAGTTCCTACATAGCACTCAGAATAGAAATGCTTTACCAAATTCATTGCCATCTTCAAGACCCCGAGCCTTCAATGACAAACCACCTCAGGGCACTGAGTTGCAATTTTTCATTCCTAGTTATTATTCCCATTTCCTTCTGCTCTTGTTATATGGATGAGATTTTGAGATTAAGGAAGTTGGAGAGACGATTTCAATCAACTCAAAAACTGTTGGAATTGGGTGTTCTTCCAATAAGTGCATACAGAATACTTGAAGCAACAGTATTAAAACTACAACAATGTTGCAAAAACATTTCACACAAAACTTGAAAGAAACCATTTATTTGGAAATTACATTAATATCATAGTAGTCAAATGCGTTTTGAAAAATATTAAGTATATTTACAAAGTGCTAGTAAACTACTTTCTTATTCTTCATTTTTCTCCACATAGATTCCAGATAGTTTCCACTGCTATATTCTTCCACATTATCCCCAAATGCCCCAAAATTCCAGTTACGTCTCTCCATTCTCTCTCTCCCCATCCCTTGCCCTCCTGCCTGATGCCTTTGCTTCGATTCTCAACCCACCCCGAATCCACCCCACAAAATCTATTCTAGTTCTCCTTCCCAGAGAGATCCATGTGCCCCTCAGTCCTTTGGGACCTCCTTCTTACTTAGGCTCTTGTAGTCTGTGGATAGTAGTGTTATTAACCTTTATACAACAGATAATGTCTCCTCATAAATGAGAATATGACATGTTTGTCTTTCTGGGTCTGAGTTTCCTCACTCAGGATGATTTTTTTTTCTAGTTCCATATATTTTCTTACAAATTTTATGCCTTATTTTTAACATCTGAGTAATACTCCATTGTGTAAATGTACCACATTATTTTTATCCATTTTTCATTTGAGGGACATCTAGGTTGTTTACAGTCTGGCTATTGTGAATACTACTGAACAAATAATTTCCTTTGAAAATTGCTAGGTTTATGAATGGATAAGGATATATAACTGTGTTAATGTAAAGTAGTACAGTATGCCTTTGAGAACTTTATTTTCTAAAGTAATGAAATACTTAGCTATAACCATAACACTGCAAGGACAAGATAAGCGAAAAATTATAAAACTTTGATGTGACAAAGAACAGAATGGGCTGAGAGGGTCTGAGTCATTCTAGCTAGGTTATCTCAAGATTATCATGGGAGCGGTTGTTCTTAATTTTTCTGTGGAGTGAACTAGACCCTGATATAAACATTATCAACAAACGCATTCCAATAATAAGCCTATATGGAGTCAAGAGCCTGAAAATAACCAATACAATGTTGAAGAATAAAATTAAAAGAATTGTCCTATGCAGTGTTATGATATTCTGACAAAGCTACAGGAATAATTATGACATTATGGTATTGAAAGCACAAAACAAGAATCTATATTACCCGACCTTCAACAAAGTGGGAATACATAATAGTGTGGAAAACACATGAGACCTTCAATAAATGGTGCTCAAACAAACTAGCTCTTCCATGAGAAGAAAAATCTAAATGCACACTATACATATTCTCCCAAATTTATCTTAATAATCAATGATTACCTCAAGTATAAAAAGAGTTAAAGATAACATTCTAGAAAATACAGAGGGCATAGAGCTTGGTGGTGACTTTTTAGATACAATACAGTACATGGTCAAGATAAGCTGAAATTCTTTAAAATTGAAACTCTCTACTTTGCCAAAAGTAGTAGCAATATAATGAGGAGGAGAAAATCAAATGTAGGAGAAAACATTTGCCAAAGGTCCAGGAGTTATGTTGATAGTTCACATGCTACATGTTTCCTTGCAAATGAGGGACTATGTTTGGTCACCTGAGCCATATGTGAAAAAGGTAGGAGTGTAGTAGATATTTGTAATTCTCCCAGAAGCTCTCTGGCCATCCATTCTAGCCTCTATTGTGAGCTTCATGCTAGATAGAGATTGTCACAATGAGTTGATGTGAACAGAGCTCATCAGAACAAACACCTAAAGTCATTCATGGCCCTCCACACAATTGTGCACATACAAATGTGCACACATATACTAAACATAAACATACATACATGAAAGCATGGGCTATGCTGTAGACACCTATACTGACCTCTTAAAATGCTCAGGACACCAGCATTGCAAACACTGCAGTGATACAGAAGAGCAAGAATTGGTAGTCAGGAAACATGAAAATATGAAGCTATTCATCACATTTTTTAAGAAAACTAAACCACATCACTTAGTTATTAATTTCTTTGCTATAAACACACAAACGTTAAAACTATGTAAATGTACTAAAAACTGCACCAGGTTTTTTAAACATGTTTATTTGTATTTGCCAAAAGTTGGAAATAAATCAGGTGAAATCTAGTAGATGAATGGAGGACTAAAGTGTGGCATAGCCTTGAAACGGGATATTATTTAGTTCTAAAAATAAGTGAGATTTCATTCGTAAAAAAGTTATGACATTTTCAGCCAAAGTTCAGCTTAGTGATTGCTCTCCTTACCTATATCACCCAAAACCTCTGCAACGATTGTCCTTACCCAGAACATGTCCCGTGTGTGCTTTAGTCTATCCTCATACTCCATCATCACCTGTTCATACCAACACATGGCACACTTTCTAGACTGTTAAGAATGCCCACACTTGCACATCTTTATATTTACATTCGCACATATTAATGCCTAAGATCCACTTATGATGGAAAACATCATATTTTTCTAAGATTTGATCACCTTGAATAATATACTTTTTCATGACTGAAAATTCTTTATAGCTGAATAAATCACCATTGTGTATATGTAAGACATTTTCAATATTTGTTCTTCTATGGATGGATATCTAGGCTAAATCCATGAGTTTTCTATCCAGAGCAGAACATCAATAAGCATGGATGATCAAGTATCTCTGTGATAGAATATGGAGCTGTACAATTTCATCAGTTGTAACAAACATTGTATTATAGTAGGAACCTATGAAAATATGTGTACTTCCTGCTCAATTTTGCACTGAATTTATGACACAAAAAAAGCAAAAATTACTGAAATATATACTGTGTGTTGTGCAAAATATTTATAAATTTATAGTTAAATAAGTTAATTAATTCAGTTGCCATTAATATATTCCAAATATACATATATGCATTCATTATCAAAACAACATATGGACCTGGGTGGTTGTATGTATGTTATATTTTTATACATTTTATTATATTTGCACATATTCATTTGCAAATTAAATTATGGATATGGAGTCAATACATAACTCCTTCAAAAATACTCATAAAATAATGAAACAATGCATGGTGATAATTGATATAGATCCATAGCCAAGTCAATAAATAAATCATCTATGTGTCAAAAAGCCATATTTTACAGAAAATCAATATTAAATACTTTTTGAGCCTGAAAGCCTGTAATAAGTTAGAGGGTAAATTTGATAAAAGTATTTGGATTTTCCTAGTAGAAAATTGGAAAAATATGAAATAATGGATTGTATTTTGGATCAAAATTGTACATCTACAATGTGAAGCCTAGTATGTGTTTTTGTTTTCATACATCTAAGTTCATCCTTTGTGTATGTTCATATTGGTGGACACCAAAAAGCCACTCCTTATTTTTAATTCTCTTATTATAATTTTCTCACTATTACCTTAATTTAAATATAGTAAGAAACAGCTTTCACAAAATTATGAACAACACATGTGTATAAAATTCTAATTTTCGAGAGATCAGCCCCTCCAAGACCTCAACCCAGCGAGCTCAGCTTCAGGTGAGATTGGGTCCCCGGCTGGGACCACCCGCCCATCACCCATCCCCCTCCATCTTCGGGGCCGCTCCCGGCTTCTAGAAGAGCCGCCCACACAGGAAAGAGATCAGACCCTCCAAGACCCCAACCCAGCGAGCCCAGCTTCAGGTGAGATTGGGTCCCCAGCTGGGACCACCCGCCCATCACCCATCCCCCTCCATCTTCGGGGCCGCTCCCGGCTTCCAGAAGAGCCGCCCACACAGGAAAGAGATCAGCCCCTCCAAGACCTCAACCCAGGGAGCCCAGCTTCAGGTGAGATTGGGTCCCCGGCTGGGACCACCCGCCCATCACCCATCCCCCTCCATCTTCGGGGCTGCTCCCGGCTTCCAGAAGAGCCACCCACACAGGAAAGAGATCAGCCCCTCCAAGACCCCAACCCAGCGAGCCCAGCTGCAGGTGAGATTGGGTCCCCGGCTGGGACCACCCGCCCATCACCCATCCCCCCCCATCTTCGGGGCCGCTCCCGGCTTCTAGAAGAGCCGCCCACACAGGAAAGAGATCAGCCCCTCCAAGACCCCAACCCAGCGAGCCCAGCTTCAGGTGAGATTGGGTCCCCAGCTGGGACCACCCGCCCATCACCCATCCCCCTCCATCTTGGGGCCGCTCCCGGCCTCCAGAAGAGCCGCCCACACAGGAAAGAGATCAGACCCTCCAAGACCCCAACCCAGCGAGCCCAGCTTCAGGTGAGATTGGGTCTCTGACTGGGACCACCCACCCATCACCCATCCCCCTCCATCTTCGGGGCCGCTCCCGGCTTCCAGAAGAACCACTCACACAGGCCCCTCCAAGACCCCAACCCAGCGAGCCCAGCTTCAGGTGAGATTGGGTCCCCGGCTGGGACCACCCGCCCATCACCCATCCCCCTCCATCATCGGGGCCGCTCCCGGCTTCCAGAAGAGCTGCCCACACAGGAAAGAGATCAGCCCCTCCAAGACCCCAACCCAGCGAGCCCAGCTTCAGAAGAACCGCCCACACAGGCCCCTCCAAGACCCCAACCCCAGCGAGGCCAGCTTCAGCTTCAGCTGCAGTAAGGAAGGAGACCAGTGGAGACAGAAAGCCCCCACCAGCACCCACTGGAAGAAGAGATGGGAAGAAGACAGAATAAGAGATCACTCAGCAATAGAAACACCAAGACGACCCCACCAGAATCCAGGGATCCAACACCAGCAAGACCTGAAAAGCACTACATAGATGAAGAAGAGGAGACAGACCTTAAAAATTATTTCATGAAGATGATGGAGAGCCTCAAAGAAGAAACGAGGAAATCCCTTAAAGAAATAGAAGAAAAACAAACAAAAAATCCATGAAATGGGGGAAAAATTCAAGAAATAAACAAATCTCTCAAAGAATCTAAAGAGCACCAAGAAAAAACAACCAAGAAAATTAAGGAAACAGCTCAAACAGTTGAAGGATTGAAAGCTGAAATAGAAACGATAAAGAAAACACAGAATGAAGGGATGCTGGAAATAGAAAAGCTCGGTAAACGGTCTGGAATTACAGATGCAAGCATCACCAATAGAATACAAGAGATAGAAGAGAGAATCTCAGGTGTTGAAGACTCATTAGAGGACATAGCATCGTCAACCAAAGAAAATCTCAAAACCAACAAATCCTTAACACAAAATATTCAGGAAATATGGGACACCGTGAAGAAGCCAAACCTGAGAATAATAGGTATAGAAGAAGGTGAAGAACTTCAACTTAAAGGTACAGAAAACATATTCAACAAAATCATAGAAGAAAACTTCCCTAACCTAAAGAAAGATATGCCTATGAAAGTACAAGAATCTTACAGAACACCAAATAGGCTTGACCAGAAAAAGAAGTCACCTCGCCATATAATAATCAAAACATCAAACCTACAGAGCAAAGAGAAAATATTAAGAGCAGCTAAAGAAAAAGGCCAAGTAACATATAAAGGCAGACCTATCCGAATTACACCTGACTTCTCAATGGAAACGATGAAAGCCAGAAGATCCTGGTCAGATGTCCTACAAACGCTAAGGGAACAAGGATGCCAGCCCAGACTACTATATCCAGCAAAGCTCTCAATTACCATAGAGGGAGAAAACAAAATATTCCATGACAAAGCCAGATTTAAACAATACGTATCCATGAATCCAGCTCTACAGAAAATGCTAGAAGGAAAACCTAGAGCCAAGGAAGATAACTACATTCACAAAGACACAGGCAATATAGAATCATACTTTACAAAACACTAAAAGAAAAAAGGAGGAGAAACTACACAAAATAACTTCACTAACAATAAATCAAGCGCAAACAAGGATCACCAATCAATGGTCATTAATATCCCTCAATGTCAATGGCCTCAACTTACCTATAAAAAGACACAGACTAGCAGAATGGATACGAAGACAGAACCCTTCCTTCCGCTGCATACAAGAAACACATCTCAACACCAAAGACAGACGTTATCTCAGAGTAAAGGGCTGGGAAAAGATCTTCCAATCAAACGGCCCCAAGAAACAAGCGGGCGTAGCAATCCTAATATCTAACAAATTAGGCTTCAAATTAAAATCAATCAAAAGAGATGAAGAAGGGCACTTCATATTCATCAAAGGAAAATACATCAAGACGAAGTCTCGATTTTAAATATCTATGCCCCAAATACAAAGGCACCTACATTCGTGAAAGAAACATTACTAAAGCTCAAAATGCACATAAAATCTCACACACTAATAGTAGGAGACTTCAACACTCCGCTCTCACCGCTAGATAGGACCTCCAGACAGAAACTTAACAAAGAAACAAAAGAATTAATAGAAGTTATGACCCAACTGGGTTTAACAGACATCTATAGAACATTCCACCCAAATACAAAGGGATATACCTTCTTCTCGGCACCACATGGAACCTTCTAAAATTGACCACATAATAGGAAACATAGCAAATCTCCACAGATACAAAAAAATTGGAATAACCCCTGCATCTTATCAGACCACCATGCATTAACATTAGAATTCAACAATAACACAAATCGCAGAAACCCTACAAACTCATGGAGATTGAACAATGCACAATTGCACCATCCCTGGGTAAAGGAACAAATAAAAAAAGAAATTAAAGACTTCCTCGATTTCAATGAGAATGAAGACACAACATACACAAACTTATGGGACACTTTGAAAGCAGTGCTGAGAGGAAAGTTTATAGCACTAAGTGCCCACATGAAAAAACTGGAGAACAGTCATACTAGAGAATTAATAGCACAGCTGAATGTTCTAGAACAAAAAGAAGCAAACTCCCCCAGGAGGAGCAGACGCCAGGAAATAATCAAATTGAGGGCTGAAATCAATCAAGTAGAAACCAGGAAAACATTGAGAAGAATCAATGAAACAAAGAGTTGGTTCTTTGAGAAAATCAACAAAATAGACAAACCTCTGTCCAAACTAACCAAAAGACAGAGAGAGAACATGCTAATTAACAAAATCAGGGATGAGAAAGGGGACATAACAACGGACTCTGAGGAAATCAAGAGAATCATCAGGGCATACTTTGAAAATCTGTACTCCACAAAATTTGAAAATTTAAAGGAAATGGACAATTTCCTGGATAGATATCACTTGCCAAAACTAAATCAAGAACAGATAAATAATCTAAACAGACCTATAACCCCTAATGAAATAGAAGCAGTCATCAAAAGTCTCCCAAACAAAAAAGCCCAGGCCCAGATGGCTTCAGTGCAGAATTCTACCAGAAATTCAAAGAAGAGCTAATTCCAATACTCGTCAAAGTATTCCACACTATAGAAGCAGGAGGCTCACTGCCAAACTCTTTCTACGAGGCTACAATTACCTTGATACCCAAGCCACACAAAGACACAACTAAGAAAGAGAACTATAGACCAATTTCCCTCATGAACATTGATGCAAAAATACTCAATAAAATACTTGCAAACCGGATTCAAGAACACATCAGAAAAATCATCCACCATGATCAAGTAGGCTTCAT
Organism: Mesocricetus auratus; assembly: GCF_017639785.1. Classification (NCBI taxonomy): domain Eukaryota; kingdom Metazoa; phylum Chordata; class Mammalia; order Rodentia; family Cricetidae; genus Mesocricetus; species Mesocricetus auratus. The sequence goes on along the minus strand of NW_024429266.1, from coordinate 141,620,335 downwards.
TCCAGGAATGCAGGGATGGTTCAACATTAGAAAATCTATCAATGTAATCCACCATATTAACAATCTGCGAAAGAAAAACCACATGATCATCTCACTAGATGCTGAAAAAGCCTTTGACAAAATCCAGCACCCCTTCATGATAAAGGTCCTAGAGAGATCAGGGATAACAGGAACGTACCTGAATATAATAAAAGCAATATACAGTAAACCAACAGCTAACATCAAACTAAATGGAGAGAAACTCAAAGCAATTCCTCTAAAATCAGGAACAAGACAAGGCTGTCCACTCTCTCCATATCTCTTCAATATTGTACTTGAAGTTCTAGCTACAGCAATAAGACAACAAAAGGAGATAAAGGGGATACAAATAGGAAAAGAAGAAGTCAAACTTTCATTATTTGCAGATGATATGATAGTTTACATAAGTGACCCAAAAAACTCTGCAAGGTTACTCCTAGAGCTGATAAACACCTTCAGCAATGTGGCAGGATACAAGGTAAACTCAAAAAAATCAGTGGCCCTATTATATACAGATGATGAAGTGACTGAGAAAGAAATCAGAGAAACATCACCTTTTACAGTAGCCAAAAACAGCATCAAATATCTGGGGATAATGTTAACCAAGGAAGTGAAAGACCTGTATATCAAGAACTTTGTGTCTTTGAAGAAAGAAATCAAAGAAGATACCAGAAAATGGAAAGATCTCCCCTGCTCTTGGATTGGTAGGATCAACATAATAAAAATGGCAATCTTGCCAAAAGCAGTCTATAGATTCAATGCAATCCCTATCAAAATTCCATCACAATTCTTCAAGAACCTGGAAAGAACATTAATCAACTTTATATGGAAAAATAAAAGGCCCAGGATAGCCAAAACATTCCTATACAATAAGGGAACTTCAGGAGGCATCACCATACCTGACTTCAAGCTCTATTATAGAGCTATAGTCCTGAAAACAGCTTGGTATTGGCACAAAAATAGGCAGGTAGACCAATGGAACCGAATCGAAAGCCCTAATTTTAACCCACACACCTATGAACACCTGATTTTTGACAAAGAAGCTAAAACTGTACAGTGGAAAAAAGAAAGCATCTTCAACAAATGGTGCTGGCATAACTGGGTAGTGGTATGCAGAAGACTGCAGATAGATCCATGTTTATCGCCTTGTACAAAACTTAAGTCCAAATGGATCAAAGATCTCAACATACATCCAGCCACACTGAAACTTTTAGAAGAGAAAGTGGGAGATACTCTTCAACGAGTTGGTACAGGAGACCACTTCCTAAACATAACACCAGTGGCACAGGCACTGAGATCAACAATTAACAAATGGGACCTTCTGAAACTAAAAAGCTTCTGTAAGGCAAAGGACACAATCAAAAAAACAAAAAGGCAGGCCACAGAATGGGAAAAGATATTCACTAACCCTACATCTGACAGAGGGCTAATCTCCAAAATTTACAAAGAACTCAAGAAACAAGTCTCCAAAACACCAAAGGATCCACTTGGAAGGTGGGGTACAGAGCTAAATAGAGAATTCTCAGTAGAGGAGGCTAAAATGGCCAAGAGACACTTAAGAAAGTGCTCAACATCCTTAGCCATCAGGGAAATGCAAATCAAAACAACTCTGAGATACCATCTTACTCCTGTCAGAATGGCTAGAATCAAAAACACCGAAAACAATTTATGCTGGAGGGGATGTGGAGAGAGAGGAACACTCCTCCACTGCTGGTGGGAATGCCAACTCATACAGCCTCTTTGGAAATCAGTATGGAGATTCCTCAGGAAAATGGGAATTAATCTACCACTAGACCCAGCAATTCCACTCTTAGGCATTTATCCAAATGAGGCAGGTTCATACAACAAGGGCATCTGCTCCACTATGTTCATAGCAGCATTGTTTGTAATAGCCAGAACCTGGAAGCAACCTAGATGCCCCTCAACTGAAGAGTGGATAGAGAAAATGTGGTACATTTACACAATGGAGTATTACTCAGCAGAAAAAAACAATGGAATCTTGAAATTCGCAGGGAAATGGATAGCACTGGAAGAAACCATCCTGAGTGAGGTAACCCAGTTGCAAAAAGACAAACATGGTATGTACTCACTCATATATGGATTTTAGATATGGATCAGGATAGTGCCAGTCTGCACTTCCACAGATAGAGAGTCTGGGAAACAGGAAAGAAATTAAAAGATATGCATATATGCATAGTACCCAAGAGAAGAGGATGGAGACAAGATCCTCTGAATGGATGGGGAACAGGGCGAGGGGGGGGGTAGTGGGTCCTGGGAAGAATAGAGGGGGTAAAGAGGAAGGGAGATGGTCATGGGGGAACAGGAAGTTGAGGGGGTGGGGGTAGAATAGGGGGAAGAGGGAATCATAGGATTGAAGACAGATCAGGCACCAGAGTGACCTCGAGTGATCTAAAGGTATAACATCAATTGGCAAGCTAAGCAATAGTGGAAGGACCACCTCGAATGCCCATTCCTGATAATGAACTTGATGTCTATAACTATCCGGGAGCCTTCATCCTGGGACTGATGGAAGCAGAGGCAAACACACAACTAAGCACTGAACTGAACCCAAGGAACCCAGTGACAGAGAGAGAGGAATGATGAGCAAATTGGCAAAGAATGGGCTGGCAAAACCAGCAGAGACAGCTGATCTGAACAGGGGAGTGCTCTTGGACCCCAGACCGACAGTGGGGAGGCCAGAATGGGACTGATCTGGACCCCCAAATGTGAGTGTCAGTGAGAAGGCCTGGACAACCTATGGGGCTCTGAGCTGTGGATCAGTGTCTATCCCTGGTATACAATCTGTCTTCATGTGCCTATAGCACAAAGAGAGATGCTCTCTCAGCCTGGACTCTTAGGGGAGTGCCTTGACCCTACCAAGAGTAAAATGATAGACTCTAGACATCCCCTATGTGGAAGGATTTGGCAATAGGGTGGGAGGGAGGGTGGAAGGGGAGTGCGGGAGGAGGGGAGGGAGAGGGAACTGGGATTGACATGTAAAACAAGCTATTTAAAATTAAAAAAAAATAAAATAAAATAAATAAAAATTCTAATTTTCAAAAAAGTATATCTAAAATGAAATCTCTTCAGAAAGGTGAAGATAGCATCTGCAATGTTTTCACTAAATGTTTAGATTGTACATCAGGGTAACAAATTCATATTGTCTTTATTTTCCTCTCATTTATAGAAAGTAGCTTGGGCTTTATTTCTACAGATTTTAAAGATACAGAAAAAGACAATAGCAGTCTCTGTTTTGTGAAATTTTAAACAGAGTAAACTGTGAGTTTCAGGGACACGGGGGAAAGAAGAGATGAGTATGTATGTGGATAGGATACTGTGACTGAGGAAAGGTTAGCCCTTTCAGTGCTCTGATTTCACACCAGGGAGTCTGTGTGGCCATCCTGTCAGTCATATACCTAGAGCTAACAATGTGAGCACAGCTCTGTAAACCTCAGCTCATCTAATAGTCCCTGAAATCCCTGGAGAGTCATACTAGAATTTATATTTTAGGTGAAAAAAATTGAGACTAAGAGTGTTTCTTGTAAAATGTCAAGGCCATATAACTGGTAGTGAGGCTACAGGTTCCTAAGATGGGAGAAGGGATACATAATAAACTTTGAATTATTTTATGACCTTTGTCCCAACAGTACACAGTAAGTTTCAATCTCCATGTGCTTTTTTGTCCAAGGCAATAAGATACTATTTATCCAAATGTGCACCATTTCCTCCTATAAGAGAGAGGTCACAAACTTCCAGTAGAAAGGTGAGTCCCGGGTGGCTCCTTTAGCCCAACTCTACCTCTTTGAGTCCCCTGAATGGTGGGGACACTTCTTGTCACCAAATCACCCAGAGGGACCTGAAGGCAGGACAAAGCAACCAACACCATCAGGCACTATTCCAGTCTTGCCCCTACACCCTCTGGTAGAGAGAAGGGGTGTGGGGTAGAGCCTTGAGCCCATGCCCACTAGGAGAGGGAGAGACCCCACCTATAAGAAGAGATGGGAAGACAACAGTATAAGAACACATCCAACAATGGAATGGAATACATGATTCCCCCCAAGTCTAGGGACTCAACACCAGCAAGGCCTGAACATCCCAACAGAGATGAAACAGAAGGAAATGACCTCAAAAACAACTTCATGAAAATGATAGAAACCCTCAAAGAGAATATGCAAAAATACCTTTAAAAAATGGAAGAAAAAACAAACCAAAAAATGCAAGAAATCAACAAATATCTTAAAGAAGGCAAAGAAAGCCAAGAAAAAACAATAAAACAGATGACAGAAGCAATTCAAACAGTTCAAGATCTGAAAACTGAATTAGAGACAATACAATCTGAGGGAATGTTGGAAATAGAAAAGATGGGTAAATGATCAGGTGTTGGGGAAGTCCTTTGTCAATAATGCACTGCTGGCCAATAGGAATCTAGATAGTTGGGACTAGGAGTCCAGGAGGACTCTGGGAAGGAGAAACACAAGTGAGTCAAGATGTAACGACATGGGGTAGGAAGCCTGGAACTATTCTCCGGTAAGAGAAATACTTAGATTAACAATTATGGGGAATTACTTAAATCAGAGTTAGCCAGTAAGAAACAAGCAAGGCCAACAGCTTCATAATTAATATAGCCTCCTGTGTGTTTATTTGGGACTGATGCGGTTCTAGACCCAGGATGGCAGGAAGGCATCACACAAAGGAAAAAGCTTCTCTTTACATAATGGTGATCAGGAGTGGGATGATAAATTTCCATGTAAAATGACAAAAGCTTTAAAGGAATTTTAGAAACAGAAGAACAGAGAGAAGCACAGATTTTTGGTAGCAGCATTTTTCTCAGGTGGGCTCTGATTTGCTAGCGACAAGCCGAGATTCACGCAGCTTGCTTACAGGAGTCCTCCTGACTCGGCATAAAAAGAAAACAAACCCAGCAAGGTTCTTTTAAGGGGCTTTGCTAACGATTTAAAATTTGTACGTACAGCTGGAAGTGGCAGTGACCACATCTCCAAGCTGGCAGCTAGAGTCACCCTTACGCCCGCCCATCTTAGAAAAAAATGACAGTTTAAAATGGCCGCGGTTTTACAGATAAGACACGTGGCCAGAAAAATGTAAAGATTTACAGTAAAGTCAGACTTGGATAAACAAAACCTCTAAAGATTTACAGTGTGTTTTAAAATATACTTAAACATAATAAAAGCTATATACAGTAAACCAACAGCCAACATCAAACTAAATGGACAGAAACTCAACGCAATTCCTCTAAAATCAGGAACAAAACAAGGCTGTCCACTCTCTCCATACCTTTTCAACATGGTACTTGAAGTTCTAGCTATTGCCATACGACAACAAAGGGGGATCAAGGGGATACAAATTGGGAAGGAAGAGGTCAAACGTTTACTGTTTGCAGACGATATGATAGTTTACATCAATGACCCAAAGAACTCTACCAGGGAACTCTTACAGCTGATTAACACCTTCAGCAAAGTGGCAGGCTACAAGATCAACTCAAGAAAATCAGTAGCCCTACTATATACAGATGATAAAAGGGCTGAAAGAGAAATCAGAGAAATATCAGCCTTTACAATTGCCACAAACAACATAAAATACCTCGGGGTAACGCTAACCAAACAAGTGAAAGACCTGTATCGTAAGAACTTTGAATCTTTAAAGAAAGAAATTAAAGAAGTCCTCAGAAAATGGAAAGATCTCCCATGCTCTTGGATAGGTAGGATCAATGTAGTAAAAATGGCAATCCTGCCAAAAGCAATCTACAGATTCAATGCAATCCCCATTAAAATCCCAGCACAATTCTTCACAGACCTTGAAAGAACAATAATCAATTTTGTATGGAAAAACAAAAGACCCAGGATAGCCAAAACAACCCTGTTCAACAAGGCAACGTCCGGAGGCATCACCATCTCTGACCTCAAGCTCTATTATAGAGCTATAGTCCGGAAACAGCTTGATACTGGCACAAAAATAGACAGGTAGACCAATGGAATCGAATTGAAAACCCGGGTATTAACCCACACATGTACGAACATCTGATCTTTGACAAAGAAGCTAAAAATATACAATGGAATAAAGAAAGCATATTCAACAAATGGTGCTGGCATAATTGGAGACTGGCATGTAGAAGAATGCGGATCGATCCATGTTTATCGCCATGCACAAAACTTAAGTCCAAATGGATCAAAGACCTCAACATAAATCCAGCCACACTGAACCTCTTAGAAGAGAAAGTGGGTGGTACCCTTGAACAAATTGGTACAGGAGACAGCTTCCTGAACATAACACCAGTAGCACAGACAGTGAGATCAACAATTAATAAATGGGACCTACTGAAACTGAAAAGCTTCTGTAAGGAAAAGGACACAGTCAGCAAGACAAAAAGGCAGCCCACAGAATGGGAAAAAATATTCACTAATCCCACATCTGACAGAGGGTTGATCTCCAAAATTTACAAAGAACTCAAGAAGCAAGTCTCCAAAACACCAACGGACCCAATTAAAAAGTGGGCTGCAGAACTAAATAGAGAGTTTTCAACAGAGGAGTCTAAAATGGCTGAGAGGCACTTGAGAAAGTGCTCAACATCCTTAGCCATCCAGGAAATGCAAATCAAAACGACTCTGAGATACCATCTCACTCCTGTCAGAATGGCTAAAATCAAAAACAGCAAAGACAATTTATGCTGGAGAGGATGTGGTGAAAGGGGGACACTCCTCCATTGCTGGTGGGAGTGCCAACTGGTTCAGCCACTTTGGAAATCAGTATGGAGAAACCTACCACAAGACCCCAGCAACTCCACTCTTAGGCATATATCCAAAAGATGCCCATTCATACAACAAAGATGTCTGTTCCACTATGTTCATAGCAGCTTTATTTGTAATAGCCAGAACTTGGAAGCAACCTAGATGTCCCTCACCCGAAGAGTGGATAGAGAAAATGTGGTACATCTACACAATGGAGTACTATTCAGCAGAAAAAAATAATGGAATCATGAGATTCGCAGGCAAATGGATGACACTAGAAGAAACCATCCTGAGTGAGGTAACCCAGTCACAAAAAGAGAAACATGGCATGTACTCTCTCATATCTGGATTTTAGAAAATAGATCTGGGGAGTGCCAACCTACAATCCTATGGCCAGAGAGTCTGGGAAACAGAAACTTCATTTAGTGGCTGATCGAAGAAGAGGCAGACTCCCTTGGTTAAGTACTGAGCTGAACTCAAGAAAGCCAGTAATAGAGAGGGAGGACTGATGATCAAAGGGATTAAGACTGAGCTGGTTTAACCCCCCAGAAACAGCTGACCAGACAAAGGTTAACTCTTGAATCCCAGGCATCAGCCTGGGAATCCAGCATGGGACTGATCAAGACCCCCTGAATGTGGGTGTCAGTGAGGAGGCCTAGGGAATCTATTGAGACTTGGGCAGCAGATCAGTACCCATCCCAAGTATACACACGGACTTTGGACTCCCATAAAACAATGTGAGGTGCACTCTCACCCTGAACTCTTGGGGAAGGGTCTAGGCCCTGCCCTATATGAAATGACAGACTATGGACACCCCCATGGAGGGCCTCACCCTCCCTGGGGGAATGAGGGGATAACGGGGGGGGGTTGGGGGGAGGGGACAGGAGGAGGGGAGGGAATGGGAGAGGGACCTGGAACTGACTTGTGAAGCAACCTCTTATCTAAATTTAAACTGGAAAATAAAATTAAAAAAAAAAAGATCAGACCAAGTAACATTTTAGCATGGAAGAAGAAGGGGTTCCTCCTAACAGAAGAGTTTATGGGGAAAGGAGAGTCAGTTTTCTTAAAGGTGTGACTCATGGTAGTGAACAACACTCCAATTTATGGCCCCACACCCATAAGTATATAAACATCACAAATTGGAATTAATGGGTTATTAAACAAATAATAAAAATAAAAAATAAATGGCTGTAGGGATGTAGAGGTAGATCAGCTACAAAGGGGAAAATTTGGGCTGAATGTGTTGAAAAGGCATTGTATGTAATTCTCAAAAATAATAAAATATTAATTAAAAAACAAAAAAATATACATGTTATTGAGAGAGAAAATGAAATGACAAAATGGTAAATAAAAAGCCGGCGTTGTGGTGGCAGATTTCCAAAGAGAAACCCTGTCCCAGAGAAAAATAAAAAAAAGTAAAATAAATAAAGTAATAATAGATAAATAAATAAGCCACGCAAAGATGGAAAATACACAGAGAGTCTGGATACTGTACGCTATTGTGTTTTTTATTTTTTTGATTGCTCAGGAAGGAACAGCTGCTAAAGTACACTTGATTATAAATGCTGCTGAATTAATCCAACTTCTACCTTTTGAAAGTGCCTTGACTTCAAAATTTAAGTATAAGGATATGTTACTTTGGAAAGGAGATTTTGCTTATGTTTCTACAGAAAATGAAAAGCTGAGGATTCCTTCCCAGCTTCTGTGGTTTGAGGAACCAAGACCCCTGGAAGCAGTGGACCAGGTGTTTCAACAACTGAAACAGCTAAGATGATGCAGCTTTACAGACCAGGAAAATAAGGACTTATACAGGTTTCTGAGTTTTGTCATGATCCCCTTGGTATGAACAGCACTCCCTTCCAGCACGAAGCAGTTTGGAATGAGCGATGTCCTAATTCCCATCTTGTTTATAAACCTTTGTTTTCATTTAAATGGGATTGTTTATAATTGGTTAATGATCACAACCAATCTCTTTTTAATGGTAAAAAGGGGAATTATGGTATGGGTATGGTTTTTCATTTATTGATACAAATTCAAGGTCAATTTTGTGATGTGTATATTTCTCCTCTTGATTAAGTATTGTGCTTATACTGATCTTTTAAAACGTAATGCATAATTAAATACAGAATATAGATAGTTACTTATAATAGAATTTATAGTTAGGTAAGTTAGGTTTTCTAGATATATTGAGAAGTATTTGAGACAGAGAGTCTTCAAACCTCTCAAAGACCTTCAGAAAATGGCATTTAAAATGGTTTAGGGTTTTTCTTGACAATGAGAAATGTCTGCTCCTGGCAGCACCAATTACGTCTGAGAGGAAGATAGGCATTGAAGAAACTCGTTATGGAGATTGCTTTCAACATGGCAAGATTAGCCATTTGGGCAAGAAACTGCTCTTGCCTGTACTGCTTGACTGTTGTTGTATAATCTGGACATGCAGGACCCACAGGAAAGTGACTGCTGAACTCAGTCTTACAGGGTTCCTGCTTCATGGAAGAGTCTACAAGACTTTCTGCAGGACACAGAGAAATGACTGACAGACTGCCAACACAGATGGACAGTTTGAAATTTCCTGCTTTCCTGAGAAATCTTCTGGACACATTGTGGCCTATGGACTGAAGATGGATGCCCTGACAATACAGAGGAACTTCGGGTGACTGTCCAAGTAGCAAGATGTCTCTGTCAATCCTAGTGTTTATATATTATCCTTCTGTGGTCTTTGATGGAGTTGAAGACAGACAGTTATAATTATAGTTTTCCTTAGTTATGATAAAAGATATAAGATACATATAGGACTTTGGACTCACAAGAATGAGATAGATGATATTTTCTTTAAATCTTGCTAAATGTTGATAGACAAAATATTGTAACTATGTTCTTACTTGATAAATGTTCTTTTATATATAATTTGACTATGTTAAAGTTAAGACCTTTTTGTTTAAACAGAAAGGAGTAGATGTTGGGGAAATCCTTTGTCAATAAAGCACTGCTGGCCAATAGGAATCTAGATAGGTGGGACTAGGAGTCCAGGAGGACTCTGGGAAGGAGAAACACAAGTGAGTCAAGATGTAACACCATGGGGTAGGAAGCCCGGAACTATTCTCCGGTAAGAGAAATACTTAGATTAACAATAATGGGTAATTACTTAAGTCAGAGTTAGCCAGTAAGAAACAAGCTAGGCCAACAGCTTCATAATTAATATAGCCTCCTGTGTGTTTATTTGGGACCGATGCGGCTCTAGAACCAGGCTGGCAGGAAGGCTTATCTCAAGGAAAAAGCTTGCCTTTACAATCAGAAACTACAGATGCAAGTATAACCAACAGAATAGAAGAGGTGAAAGAAATAATCTCAGGCTTTGAAGATAGACTAGAGGAAATAGGTTCATCGATGAAAGAAAATCTTAAATCCAACAAATCTTTAACACAAAATATTCAGGAAATACGGGACACTGAGAAAAGACCAAACCTAAGAATAATAGGTATAGAATGCAAAGAAGCCCAGCTCAAAGGTGCAGAAACCATATTCTTCAACAAAAGCATAGAAGAAAACTTTCACAACCTGAAAAAGGACATTCCTATGAAAGTGAAACTGAACACCAAATATATTGAACCAAAAACAATGTATCCTCCCTCGCTACCTAATAATCAAAACACCAAACATACAGAGTAAAGAAAGAATATTAAGAGCAGTAAGGAAAAAGGCTTAGTAACATATAAAGGCAGACCTATCAGAATTACACCTGGCTTCTCCATGGACACTATGAAAGCCAGAAGGTCTTGGATAGGTGTTGTACAAACACTAAGAGACCACACATTCCAGCCTAGTCTACTATACCCAGCAAAACTGTCAATCACTATAGATGGAGAAAACAAGATATTCCATGCAAAACCAGGTTTACACAATAAATATTCACAAATCCAACACTATAGAAAGTCTTGGAAGGAAAACTCCTACCCAAAGAAGTTGAATACACTCACAAAAACATGGGCAATCGGTAATCTCACTTTCAAAACCAGAAATAAAGGGAAAACTCACACACAATACCACCACCAAAACAGTTTCAAAACAAACAAGAATCAACAATCAGTGGTCATTAACTTCCTCAATATCAATGGTCTTAACTAACCTATAAAAATACACAGGCTAACAGAATGGATACTAAGCCAGAATCCATCCTTCTGCTGCATAGAAGAAACACATCACACCTTCAAAGACAGGCATTACCTCAGAGTTAAGGGTTAGAAAAAGATTTTCCAAACAAATGGACCTAAGAAGCAAGCAGGTGTAGCTATCTTTGTATGTAACAAATTACTCTTCAAACTAAAATTAATCAAAAGAGGTGAAGAAGGTCATTTCATATTCATCAAAGGAAAAATCCATCAAGATGAAGTCTCAATTCTGAACATAAAGGCAGCAAATTCAAAGGCACCCACATTCATAAAAGAAACATTACTAAAACTCAAATCACACATTAAATCCCACACACTTATAGTGTGAGACTTCAACACCCCACTCTCACCACTGGACAGGACTATCAGACAGAAACAAAGAAATAAAGGAACTAACAGAAGTAATGACCCAATTGGGATTAACAGACATCTATAGAACATTCCATCACAAAAGAATGTCTTCTTCTCAGCACTATATGGAACTTCTCTAAAATTGGCCACATACTTGGCAATAAAACAAACCTGAACAGATACAAAAAAAAAAGGAATAACCCCTTGTATCTTAGCTGACCATCATGGCTTAAAATTAGAATTCAACAAGACAAATTGCATAAGCCACACAAACTGATGGAAACTGAGCAATGCTCAATTGCATCAATCTGGGGTAATGGAAGAAGTAAAGAAAGAAATCAAAGACTTCCTAGAATTTAATGAACATGAAGGCAAATATACCCAAACTTACGGAACACTCTAAAAGCAGTTCTCAAAGGAAAGCTCACAGCACTGAGTGCCCACCTGTAGAAACTGGAGGACAGCCACAGTAGAGAATTAGCAGAACACCTGAAAGATCTACAACAAAAATAAGCAAACTTGCCCAGGAGGAGTAGATGCCAGGAAATAATTAAATTGTGAGATGAAATCAATAAAGTAGAAACAAAGAAAACAATACAAAGAATCAGTGAAACAAAGAGTTGGTTCTTTGAGAATATTAACAAGATAGACAAATCTTTATCTAACCTAACCAAAGTCAGAGAGAGACCTGTGAAAATTAACAAAATCAGAAATGAAGACGGGGACATAACAACAGATACTGGGGAAATCCAGAGAATCATCAGGTCATACTTTGAAAACCTGTGTTGCACACATTTGAAAATATAAAGTAAAAGGACAATTTTCTGGGTAGATATCACTTACCAAAACTAAATCAAGAACAGATAAGCGGGTAACTCAGTCACAGAAAGACAAGCGTGATATGTCCTCACTCATATATGGATTCTAGACATAGTGAAAAGGATTAGCAGCCTACAATCCATGCTTCCAGAGAAGCTAGGAAACAAGGAGGACCGTAAGAGAGACATACAAGTTTCTCCAGTGAAGCAGAAAGGGACAAGCGACCATGAACAATTGGGGAGTATGGGGATAGGAGGGAGGTATGAGAAAGAGGAGGGGAGAAGAGTAGGTGAGAGGAGAACCTGAGGGATCAAAAAGATTGAACGGGGATAGAAATAGAGGACAGAAACAAAAGAGACACAAAAGAGTGGGATTCACTATACTTTTAAAGAGAAATCTTGCACTAGGGAGTTATACAGCCATCCAAAAGAATGACCCTAACTAGGACCCTAAACAATAGTGGAGAGGTTACTTTAAATGTCCATTCCCTAAGATGAGAATGATGACTATCTTAAATGCCACCCTAGAGCCTTCATCCATTACTTGATGGAAGCAAAAGCAGACATTCACAGCCCAGGACTGAGCCAAACTCTTGGAATCCTTTCTCAGAGAGGCAGAAGTGACAAAAAAAAGGGGTCAAGACCACTTTGGGAAAATCACAGAAACGCCTTACTTGAGCAAATGGAAACTCATGGACCCCAGTCTGACAGCTGGGGAACCAACACAGGACTAATCCAAGCCCCTGAATGTAGGTGTCAGTTAGGAGCACTGGGCAGCCTATGGGACCTCTGGTAGTGGAACCAGGATGTATCCCTAGTGTACCATGGACTTTCGGGGTCCATTTCCCATGAAGGGATACTCTCTTAGCCTACATACACAGGGGAGGGCCTAGGCCCTGCCCCAAATGACTTGACAGATTTTAATGATCCCTCATGGAAGGTCTCACCCTCCCTGTGTAGTGGATGGGGTGTGGGAGGGGGAAATCATTGGAAAGTATGCAAGGATGGGAGGGAACTGGAACTGGTATATAAAATAAGATGGTTTCTAATATAAATACAGTTTATATTAAAAAGTGATAAGTCACATTGTATCTGATATATGTTAAATATCAAAGGAGGTTGGGGCACATACTCTTACCCCAAACTACCAATAATTTCAATTATATCTATGCTCATGGACAGAAAAGGACCAAATGCCTGCTGTAAAGGAGTTAAACCAACACTTTTACCAATAGAAAAAGATAAGGCAAATAATCACCAAATCACTTTACAGTCTGTGTTCTCTCCAGTGATTATTCCCTACCCACCAAGCCTAGAATTTTTGCTAAATATCTTTGTGTTTTCTTACTTATGAATTCTCTAGCTGGTTTAGACAGAGAACCCACCTGACAGCCAGTACACAATGAAAGACACAATTGACTGAGGACTTCTTGATTCTACCCTGTTTTAATGCCCCCCCACTTTCTGTAAGGTGCTACCCACTGCAAATTAACACAAGAGATTCTGGGATTCAACTGCATGATACCTTGTTGGCTAATTATTCTCCATGATAGTGCTAAAACATTCCAGATGTGTGTCATCTGGAAATTAATATTTTGATAAGTAATCATTGTTAGAGGTTAGAAATGAAATTTTCTGCCAATGATTGGGATGAAAGCTCAGAGTCATAATTATGTGATTTAAAACAAAAATTTTAAATATCAGTATTCTTCTACATTTGTAGAAAAATATCAATATTCCCACACATTTGCAAAAAATGGGAAAATATCTGACAAAGAACAGCAGAAAGAATTAGATCAGAAGAAAGACCAACAAAGTTATCATTCACTGATTTCAAGACAATAGCTAACGTCATAAATAGGACAAGTTGATTTAAACAGATCTTATTTCAGAGGACCTTATTATATAGAGGGAAGTTCCTAGACTTATAAATCTTGGCACAGCCATAACCTCAGGAAAGGTCAACAGAGGGCTGATGTGTTTTGAATGTGGAATGAATGCCCCCTAGAGACTTATATGTCTGAAAACTGGGTCCCAAGCTAGTCATGCTATTGTGGAACGTTGTGGAACCTTCAGAAGACGAAGTCATTCAGGAGAATGTGGGTGACTAAGAGTAAGACCTTGAGAATTTCTTGCCTAATAGAATTTATTGTCTTTTTTCTACTGCCTGACTACAGATGCACTGTGACTCCTGCCCCAGTGCCATGTGCCATTTCCACCAAGATGAGCTGTTTTTCTACCAAAAACATGAATGAAAGTAAGCCCTTCATTTATTAAATTAAAAATTATCAACTATTTGGACACAGCAATGAGGAAAGTAACTATGTTGTGTAGCAATTTCCCCTAAATTAGAACAGTTCCTGGAAAAGGGAGGCTTATTAAGAAAGGAAATTAACCAATTTGACAATGTTCAAAAAGTAATTTACAGGTTTCATGATATTGCTGAAATTTACAAAATTCACAAACCCCTCTATATAGTTATATATGCAATAAGGACTGTGGATGAAAGACGCTCAATTTACTTGTCCCACTGCCTGCCAATAATGAAGAGATGTAACTGATGAATCAACTCATTTTGCAATGGGTTTTCCAGGGCTGCAGTTCCACTTGAGTCATTCATGCTTTTATAATTAACTTCCTATGCATATTCCTGCAAGAAATATAGAAAACTCAGTTGTTTACCAACATAGACTGGGTGGAATGGTTTATCACTTATGTCTTCAGTGCCCTATCTGAGATGGCTATACATTTGGCCATATTTTCCAGGAAGAGAAAGTTGATCCAACAGAAAGACAGACAGCCATTGGGAAAGAAAGAGTAGTAACCAAGACTAAAATGCTACTTTTAAAGTGGAAACATCTTTGGTGTTTGGCTTTGGTTTAGCAGGAGGAGATGGAAGTCCAAAGAGCATGAACACAAGAAATTTATTTTTTCACAGATCTTATAGTCAGAGTCTGAGGTATGACCAGGCTTGTTTTTTCTTATGACTCTCTCCTTGTCTTATCCATTGCTAACTTCTCCCTGTTCTTCTCCATGGTTACCCATCCCATGGTGCTCTGTTTGGCTCTGAAGTATAAGTATAGCAGCATTGAATTCCTTCTTTGCCCACTTTAAGCCTCCTTTGATCTCAGAGATTCTTGAAGTCAAATGATTTTTCCAATGCCTGTTCACCAACATTATTTTTATCCTCTGTGTCACCTACACTATGTACTAGTACTGATTTGTTCACTGTAAAACAGATCAAGATATAGAGTATTTTAACAATGTATGTTCATGAGAGTTTGTGTGTGTGTGTGTGTGTGTGTTTGTGTGTGTGTGTGTGTGTGTGTGTGTGTGTGTGTTTGGTATGTGATTAGAGTCTGAGTCTAAGATCTTGCATGTTCTGCATAAACATCCTTGTGCCCATATCGTCTCAATTTCAAGTACATAAACAAAAAAATACTAAAATATATGTAAGAAGTATCAATATGCTGTAAATTTGGGGGTGTCACAGGAGGTGTATCACAGTGAATGCCTCAGCTCTTTGCAGGATTTCCATCATTCTTTCCACCTCTGCTCTCAGAAATACAATTCATCAGTAGGTCTTTATTTCCAGAACAGCCCCTTATATTCCCATACACAAGCCAAAGCTACTTCAGTGGAATTCTTGAGACAGCTGTTCAGAAAAGCAAATTGTTACCCTTTCCAGAAAAACAACCAAACAAAAAAGAACAAACATATAAATATACGAATTCATATGCAAACCTGTAATGGAAGAAGCATCCAGAATATCAGATGTTTTGGAATGCATTCTGGGTATTGAATAAGAATTTTCAATTGTCTATCATAAAATTGGTACCATTACCACCTATGAATCCATGCAGTACAAATTTCAAAACTAGAAAAGTCAGTGAAAATATAAGACATGAAAAAGAAAATGAGCAGTGAAGATTCTCCAAATGTACACAGAATTTTCCATGTACAAGTTCATGCCTGTGTCTGAATCCTCAAAGCAACCACCAAGTTGGATACCAATCCCTAAATCACAGTTGCAGCACTTCTGACAAGCAGGAAAAAAAAACAAGAGGAAATGTGGAAGATAGTGGCCACCTAATATAGTATAGAAGAACAACAAAGAGACCCTGTTTCCAGCAAGGAGGAATCCAAAGCCTGTGCCCAAGCTTGCCTCAGACCTCTTTCCCATGCACTTAATATGTGTACTCACAAACACATGCAGAAAAATACATATACACATGTCATACAGAGAAAAATTATATATCCATAAAATTTTAAAAATCTGTAGGGGAAAGTAATCAAAATTATTTATGTAAAACAATGGATAAAATAATGTGAGTGTGGGGGATAAATTTCACATCCTTAAGCACCTCTGGGACTGTTATAGAAAATTAAGTTGCATATTATTTTTTATATTTAATATTAATGTCATAGTACATAACAATAAAAGAAAATTGTTGGGAGACAACAAACGCTAAACTAATGGCTGCAGAAAATTCTGTAAATGAAAAGAAAATTATTAACCATCCAAGACTGAATCATAGAATAACAAAAAGAAAAAATAACGATAGAAAATACAGGCAAGCATACGACAACAAAAGGAGATCGAGGGCATACAAATTGGAAAGGAAGAGGTCAAACTTTTACTATTTGCAGCTGAAAAGATCTCCAAAATTTACAAAGAACTCAAGAAGAAAGTCTCCAAAACACCAAAGGATCCAATTAAAAAGTGGGCTACAGAACTAAATAGAGAATTTTCAATACAGGAGTCTAAAATGGCTGAGAGGCACTTGAGAAAGTGCTCAACATCCTTAGCCATCCGGGAAATCCAAATCAAAACAACTCTGGGATACCATCTCACTCCTGTCAGAATGGGTAAAATCAAAAACAACAAAGACAATTTATGCTGGAGAGGATGTGGTGAAAGGGGAACACTCCTCTGCTGGTGGGAGTGCCAACTTGTACAGCCACATTGGAAATCAGAATAGAGGTTCCTTAGAAAAATGGGAATAAACCTACCACAAGACCCAGCAACTCCACTCTTAGGCATATATCCAAAAGATGCCCATTCATACAACAAGGATGTCTGTTCCACTATGTTCATAGCAGCATTATTTGTAGTAGCCAGAACTTGGAAGCAACCTAGATGACCCTCAACCGAAGAGTAGATAGAGAAAATGTGGTACATTTACACAATGGAGTACTATTCAGCAGAAAAAAACAATGGAATCCTGAGATTTGCAGGCAAATCTATGACACTAGAAGAAACCATCCTGAGTGAGGTAACACAGTCACAAAAAGAGAAAAATGGCATTTGCTGTCTCATATATGGATTTTAGACATAGATCTGGGGAGTGCCAGCCTACAATCCCATGGCCAGAGAGTCTGGGAAACAGAACCTTCATTCATTGGCTGATGGAAGAAGAGGCAGTCTTCCATGGCTAAGCACTGAGCTGAACTCGAGAAATCCAGTGACAGAGAGGGAGGACTGATGACCAAAGGGATTAAGACTGGGCTGGTTTAACCCCCAGAAACAGCTGACCAGACAATGGTTAGCTCTTGAATCCCAGACTGATGCCTGAGAATCCATCATGGGACTGATCAAGAAGCCCTGAATGTGGGTGTCAGTGAGGAAGCCTAGGTAATCTATTGGGCCTTGGGTAGTAAATCAGTGTTTATCCTGGGTATACAAATGGACTTCGGACTCCCATCCAACAATGAGAGATGCACTCTCATCCTGAACTCTTGGGGGAGGGTCTAGGCCCTGCCCTGGATGAAATGACAGACTATGGACACCCCCATGGAGGGCCTCTCCCTCCCTGGAGAAATGAAGGGACATTGGGAGGGTTGGTGGGAGGGCACAGGAGGAGGGGAGGGAAACAGAGAGAGACCTGGAGTTGACATGTGAAGCAACCATGTTTCTAATTTAAATTTAAATTTAAAAATAAAATATATATAAAAAAAGAAAATAAAGGTAAGAGCAAAGCTAACTTTTCTTAGGCTTTTGAGGTTTTGATGTTATCAAAATTATAACACTAATTCTCAATATTTATTTTTTAAAAAGACAATTCTTTCAGGCTACCACAGTTAATCAAAACAAGAAAAACATTATCAAATAATATGCAACAAGCTTTTGGTACATTCCAACAAACATAAACAGTAAAAAATTTTAAAAATGGAATTGGTATGTAAAATAATATTGTTTTAAAAATAAAAAATCGAAAAATAGTATTAAATGGCAATCTCTAATTATTAATTATTTTTAAAAGGATACAAGATATCTACAGATGGTCTCATAATTTATGATAAAATACTGGAATCCTTCTAAAAGACTGGGTATAGGGAAGCATACTCACTCTCATCACTACTATGAACATGAATCAGAGATTCCAGCCACCACAACATAAGAATAAGAAATAATACTAAAAGATCAGAAAGGATGAAAAATCCCTTTTGTAGATGTCTTGACAGTTTATACAGAAACAACTAAGAATAAGAATATACCAAAAATAAACTTTCCTAAAAATAATAAATGAGCATAAACAGGTCATATTTTACAATAGATTTAAAAAATATGTTTATATGTTGTCTGTAAACCTGCAAGGCTACAGTTGAAAACACAATATCAGTTAGAACTTCTCAAGAAAGCATTGTTTAGGAATGCATCTACTAAGACACATAGAGTTGAAAAAAATCAATTAAATTCTGAAATCAGAGACTATCCCATTGAAAAGTGAGATGTGTGTGTGTGTTTGTGTTTGTGTGTGTGTGTGTGTGTGTGTGTGTGTGTGTTCATGGTCTCACTTATCCCATTCGATGCATCTATTATTCTTAAGCTATTGTACACATTCAACAAGATTTTGGTAAAAAAAAATCCCAACAATAAATTGTACACTTATAGAAAATAACACTATAACTCATAAATATGTGATATTTCTATAAATACTATCAATGGATTGGAAAAAGAAGACATAGGTTCAATGAGTCAAGAAAGATCTCCTCATTCTTTAGCAACTTTTTTTGCTAACAAAAAAGGAAATTTGCATTGTTTCTGGAAAGTATATTAGGATGGGAACTGTATTGCAAACATATAAATGTAGAAAGTATAGAGCTCACCTAAAGTCCAAAGTCTTCAAAGGCCCAGCCTTGGACTCTTGTATAGGAAAATGATTGCTTAAAATTAATGAAATATGTAAACTATTCATCTATGCGGTTTTAAAATATACCATAGCTGCACTAATGTGATTTGTGTTCTATTCATTTGTAATTACAGCATACAAACTGGAAAGAAACATTTACAAAACTTAAACTGGGAACACACTTTAGAGATTTAAAACAAGAAACATTCCCCATTGGGGGTAGAAAATGGATCAAAGTGGCTAATTAAAAAAAATCTTGATAACTTCAAGGGGCATTTAACTGAAGAGAATATGCAAATAAAAGCATGTTGTGAAATGTCCCTCCTTCAGCAATACCCATTAGGGAATGCACACTAAGATGACAGTGATGTATTATGGCATACAGAATGATTAAATATGAAAAAATGAGGACATCCAGGAGTGACAAAATGCAAGGATAGGAAGCAATATCTCAAGGTATATTACCACAAGCAGACAGACTCCACGTGTGGTATTTTGGGTGATAAACTACTTACTATCTTGATGGTGTGTTCCTGTCTTTTATAGTCTTAAGACATGATAAAACTGCAAAGCACTGCAATCATATTTTATCCTAGCATCTGCCTTGTTTCACTATTATAATGGGGTTTATGGAAGATGCTTGACACAGTGAAGCAAACAATAATTCATTACATATCCCAAAATACATAAAAAAGGGGGACTTTGATGTCCTTGTCATGAGAAAATAATACAAATTTCAGACAGAAGACAGTGGATCACTCCTAATTGATTACTACTCAATTAGATTTTAATGAAGATATCAAATTGTATATCTTCCCCATTATGTACAAACATTATATCACTCATAAAGCGAAGCACAAGAGAATTCAAATTACATAACAAAATGCCAATAGGTGTCTCAGTCATTATATTATTGGTGCAAAGAGACACAATGACCTAGGTAACTCTTATTTTAAAAGATATTTGGAGGCTTTCTGACAGTCTTAGAGGTTAGTCTTTTATCATCAAGGCAGGCAACATGGTCACACTCATGGCTCAGGAACATTAGGTGAGTCCTTTACATCCTGATCTACAGGCAGAAAGAGACACTGGACTTATTCAGCATTTAAATATACGAGCCTAGGAGGGGTGCATTCTCATAAAAATATGATATTTGGCAACATTAAAATCATTTTGGAAACTTAAGATATGTCAGTAAAGAGCAATGGGAAGGCAGCTCAGTGTTAGAGTACTTGGCTATCTCATTTAAAGCTGTGCATTCAATTTGTAGAACCATAGTAAACAACAGAAGACAAAGAGATAATTGTTAAATGACAACTAATATGTACAACATATACAGAGAAGAAGACAGTATGGAAGGAATATAAGATCTGGAGAATGATAAAGAGAGCTATGAAACTCTGTCTTCTGGCAGAACATGGCTGTAACATTTATGAGTTTATAGCATATGAGGTTACCTGCATAAGACCTGGGCAAGAATAAGCTGGTGGGAGTGCAAACTTGTAAAGGCATTTTGGAAATCAGTGAGGCAGTTTCTCAGGAAAATGGCACTCAGTCTACCACAAGACCCAGCAATTCCACTCTTAAGCATATATCCAAAAGAGGCAAATTCATACAACAAGAACATATGCTCCACTATGTTCATTGCAGCATTACTTGTAATAGCCAGAACCTGGAAGCAACCTAGATGCCCCTCAACTGAAGAGTGGATAGAGAAAATGTGGTACATTTACACAATGGAGTATTACTCAGCAGAAAAAAACAATGGAATCTTGAAATTCGCAGGGAAATGGATAGCACTGGAAGAAACCATCCTGAGTGAGGTAACCCAGTCGCAAAAAGACAAACATGGTATGTACTCACTCATATATGGATTTTAGACATGGATCAGGATAGTGCCAGTCTGCACTTCCACTGATAGAGAGTCTGGGAAACAGGAAAGAACCGAAAAGATATGCATATATGCATAGTACCCAAGAGAAGAGGATTGAGACAAGATCATCTGAATGGATGTGGAACACGGTGAGGGGTGGGGGGGAGTGGGAGCTGGTAAGAAGAGAGGGGGAGAAGAGGAAGAGAGAGTAGGTCATGGGGGAACAGGAAGTTGAGTGGGTGGGGGTAGAATGGGGGAAGAGGGAATCATAGGTTAGAAGACAGATCAGGCACCAGAGTGACATCGAGTGATCTAAAGGGATAACACCAATTGGCAAGCTAAGCAATAGTGGAGAGACCACCTCGAATGCCCATTCCTGATAATGAACTTGATGTCTATAACCATCCGGGAGCCTTCATCCTGTGACTGATGGAAGCAGAGGCAAACACACAATTAAGCACTGAACTGAACCCAAGGAACCCAGTGACAGAGAGAGAGGTGTTGAGCAAATTGGCAAAGAATGGGCTGGCAAAACCAGCAGAGACAGCTGATCTGAACAGGGGAGAGCTCTTGGACCCCAGACCGACAGTGGGGAGGCCAGCGTGGGACTGATCTGGACCCCCCAAATGTGAGTGTCAGCGAGAAGGCCTGGGCAACCTATGGGGCCCTGAGCTGTGGATCAGTGTCTATCCCTGGAATACAAACAGTCATCGTGTGCCCATAGCACAAAGAGGGATGCTCTCTCAGCCTGGACTCTTAGGGGAGTGCCTGGACCCTACCCAGAGTGAAATAACAGACTCTAGATATCCCCTATGTGGAAGGAATTGGCAATAGGGTGGGAGGCTGGGGGGGAAGGGGAGTGTTGGAGAAGGGGAGGAAGAGGGAACTGGGATTGACATGTAAAACAAGCTATTTAAAATTAAAATAAAAATGATAAAAGAAAAAAATGATTTGACACTGAGAACATTTTAGTTTTATTTTTAAATTTGTGTGTGTGTGTGTGTGTGCGTGTGTGTGCGTGCGTGCGTGCATGTGTGCACCATGGCCCATACATGTCAGTCAGAGGATAACATTCATGAGTCAGTTCTCTCTTTCCACCTCAAGTTCTGGCAATGAAACTCTGATTTTCAACCATTTTTACTCACTCAGCCATCTTTCTGACCCCATTTCTACAATCTTTTAGTATGGATAGGTTTACTTAATATACACAATATCTAGTGTTACAAAGAGGTTTTTCAGGATATGCATTATTCAGGTAAAAAGTAAAATCAGCTGTTTCTTAAAAGAGGCCAATGTGATTTCACAATATGTACAGTGTCAGGTGTGGTGACATGTCCTTGTGATCCCAGCACTTGGAAGAGGCAAGAGAATATAGAGGCCAAACAGGGCCATATGGAGAAATTCTGTTTCAGAAAAGTGAACAATAGAAAGTAGTACCAGAACAGTGTGTAGATAAGTCCTCTCTAAACCCCTACACTAGATTTTAGTGCTACAGCTATCATCAAACAAAGTAGTAGCTATGGAAGTGTGTGTGTGTATACAGTCAGTGAAATTACTAATAGTAGTCAGCATAGATTTATAATTCAGCAATGCACAATTAAATGTACCCAGGTTTCAGCACTCCTTGACATAAGTGACCAATATGTCATTATAACAGCCATTAACTACCACCATGGCATGAAAAAGATTCTAATCTGCTATGAATTTTCCTTGATCTAATAAAGAAGACTAAATACAAACTACACTTACAAGTACACTTACAGGCACACATGAAACAAACACATGTCAAAACACAGCATTTTCATTCATAATAGGATATTTTTTGGACTGGGTTGTTACAGCTGTAATTATCCAATGTAGAAGGTAAGGGGACACTTAGCTTATTAGAATAAAGCCTCACCAAGACTGATCAACACATACTGTGGAAACTTATAAAACTGAACAACTCTGAAAGTGGAGATTGACTTATATGTCATGCTATGTCTAATAATTCTCCCCATATTATTATTAAGAGATAAAATAGCCTACAGTATACACATCACATATTATTTTATAAATCTTAAGTGGAAATTGAAGGTTCTATAAAGGAAGCATGAATATTACATTTATAGATAGGAAATTGAGATTGTTATTCATGTTCACAGTTTTTAAAAAGGAGATAAGGTTATTGTGAACATGGGATTGGCCAGAAAGCTAAGCAGGTGAAGGCATTTTCAACCAAGCTTAAAGACTTGAGTTTAATATCTGGTACCCACATAGTAGAAGGAGATAACCAGTTCCCTCTAGTTTTCCTTCTATCTGTACAAGTTTGTTGTGTCACATGTACATACTTGCATAAATAAATGTAATGAAAATATAAAGTGAACTGTGACCACAGAATTTTAGTTTGTGTTCTCAAATGGTTTGTGTCTACTAATAAAAAAAATGAAGATGAAAGAAAGTCAAAGAATGGCCTGAAAATTATTGTTCACTAAATATTCGGTTTTTCCTACATTTGTCAGTCTTCTGACAGAAAAACAGGTTAATAGGTCATAGTAGATTCTAAGGGCTATATAAGAAACACCATATCTCCATTAGACATAGTCAGGGAAAAGCCTACTCTTGGGTAGCTGGTTTGTTCAAGTTGAAATATTCCCTACTTAATGGAGGCTACATAACTCTCAAAGAAGTAAATAGAACTTACAAGTGTAAGGAAGTAAGTACTATATATAAGCCTCAAGATGCTCCCAAAGCTTACAGAAACCAATCCATCTACAATACACACTAGGAAATATATGTATATAGCTTCTGTGGGTCCTTACTTATCATAAAGTAGAATTTTAAGTATTGTTTCTGTTAGCTATACTATTTACCCAGAAGTAACTCTAAAGTCTTCACTGGTTCACCAAAGTAAATCTGAATGGAATTGTTTGTTTAGTTGTCACTGATGTCATATCTAGCATAAATAGATAAATGTTTGGTCCCATGTCCCCAGAAAAAAGTCACATAGTACATGCACATTGTGTCTATCCTTGTTTCAGTATGTGGTGTCATATGACATTCTCATTAATCATGCTCCTGGAATAAGATCTCTTAACAAACTGGAAACAAACCCCAAGTATGAACCAGAGTTGAGGGACTGTATTGTTTCCTTTTCATCATTAAACCTACTCTTCTCTAACTAGTACACCTGTGTCTGAGTATGGGTCTTAAGATCCCACATAGACAAGGGGATCAAATGGGTTCTAGCAGCTATGCTACAGATTGTGGGGTTAGAATGTTTCCTAACTTTGTTTTGAGGATTTATTGAATTTGATAAAATAAAAACCAAGCAACAACTAAACTAGCATTGTCCACAGGATAAAAGAAGCTATTCATTGTTCAGAACTGTCAGGTTTTCTGAGAAATTACTGTAATGTAGTTCCATGTACACTTTCATGGCTTCCACCTTCCTGTGGTTGATATCTCATATTACTGTTATGCATTCATAATGATTAACTAACTAAGCACTTTAATATATGATTCTTAATGTGACTGATTTAGTAACCTGTCTCCAGTTTCAACTTAATGCTAACTTTTCTGTACCAGGATCCCTCCCAAATCCTCTTTCCTTCATGTTTTCATACATTCCGCTAGACTGTAATAGATTTTGAAATTTTCCTCCAATTTTATGAATCTTAAGATTTTCTGAGGAATTGCTATGTATTTTTAAACTCTCTTTCCTATACATTGTTATGGTGTCTTGTGGAAAGAATGAGTTTATGGATTGTGTTAGTAATAGCACATCATACAAATGACATTTCATATTACAATTTTTTAGCTCCCAATTTTAGTACAAAATAACAGAATTACATTGTCCTTTCTTTATGGAGGCTGTAAGTTCAATATTAGATAAGGTTTGCTTTTGGTTTTGTTTTTTATTGTTGTTGTTGTTTTGTTTTGTTTTGTTTTTCCCTAAGACTCTCATGTTGAATTGCTAATGGTAATCACATGGCTTTCCTGCAGACTTTTTTCTCTGCTGGCTTGTTGTCTTCTTATCACAAAGAATGAGATACACTAACAAGTAAGAGAAAGATAAGGAGGAATATTTGAGAAAAACATGGAAACCAGGAGGATACTAAAAAATGGGTTCCAAATGAAGAGGGTGTGATTAAGTTTGTACAAGCTTCTATGGGCTGTGACTGGCAGGTGTAGGTGTGCAAAATTATAGAAATGCAAGGACCAATCAGGGAAGAATCCAATTAACTGGGAAGGGTTTTCTACTTGACAGTCCATCACTTTCCCCTCTCCTTTGTTACAGAAGTAAAAAATGTAGCAGAATTATATATACTCTGTAGTTTTCATACTCATTTATGGCCACTAGATCTTGGTACACAATAGGGCCCCTTTGGCTACTATCAGCTGTGTGTGCATGTGTGTACAGCAGAGACAGCAGACATAAACAGTGAGACAGAGAGACTGAGAACAGGCAACCTCCAATTTCTTATTAAGACACTAATCCTACTATATTTATTATTATGACAATAATCTTGTCAGATCCAGACCCCACCTTTATAGCTCCATCTTTCCTTAACAATTAACAATATTTGTCCTTAGTGGTCCCACTTGTACATCAAAACCACATTTAATGTTAGGGCCTTGTCATACGACTTTGGGGAAACATAAACGTTTAGCTCCTGACAGAGTTAAAACAAATTTGAAGTCAACTGAAAGACTCAATAGAAAAAAGAAACGTGAAATCTCTGTCTTCTAATATAAATTACAGAAAAACAAATTACCAAGTCATTTTTGTTATTATTGATACTATCCCTGGCATAGCTATAACATTTATCTGTCAAATTTGCAGGAGGTAGTATAACATAATTAGATACAAATCTATTCAAACCAACCCTCAAATTAGCCCCCCCCACATACAAACACCAAGAGTAATTAGATGGAAATGGTCATCTCAATTCTGCTTTGCTAATGAGAACTGCCACTATGAAATGGCTGTATTCTTTTAATTAAAAAGCCTGTCATGAATCTATTCACAACACTGTTCTCTGCACTCTTAAGAATAAATCTACTTTGTTTTAGTGGAGTGTCATTTTTAAAAGTGTTATTTTTATTAGTTTCCTCTGATGGTGTCTTGGAAATTATGAGGAGACATTCACCATGGTGTGTCATAATAGAAAGTTCTTAGGTAAAATTTCAAAACATGAAGGAGGTTTCATCAATACAGGAAGCTAAAACATGACAAAGACTTCACTAATGCAAAGGGGAAATGAAACACTTCTATAAAGGTTTTTTCCTCCGCTTCTTGTTTAGCATATTTATGAAACTATATTAGAAGTACTCTTATGGTATTTGATAAATTGATCAGTAATGCCCTGTTAAAGTCAAGCTTCCATCCAAAGAATCAAGTTACCTAGTTTTCATTTGGTTTAATATACTCATAACCTGGAGAAAGGGAAAGAATAATAATACAAAACTCTTTACTGTGTGATAAAGTTAGAATCACAAACTGATATGAAAATGTCAGATAGTAAAATACAGTGGAGTAGAATAGCTGTTGAATTCCTTTAGCTAAAAAAATAATGTAAAAGATTTTAATGTTGTACTTCAAAGTGAATTTTAGAAGGAATCAATATCAAATGAATAAAGTTGAAACATAACATAACAAGCTGAAATGTAATATTGTTAGGAGAGATGTAAAAAAACTCTAACCCTTGTTCAGACACAGTTGGCCATGTGTTTTTGTCATAAGGACTATTAGGCATAGATGTGCCCACCTGTGGGCTGTTTGACTGTGACTTCCTTTACACGGCTATGTGGTATTGGGAAATTGAAAAACAGTTCACATGGTGTACAAACCCTGGAGGAATTACATTTTATATAAGAATGTTTCCTAATCACCATTGTCTCAGTAAAACCTTTTCAACCAGTATCTCTCAACCTGTGGGTTACAATTCCTTTGGGGGTCAAATGACCCTTTCACATGGGTCAACTAAGACCATTGGAAAACACAGATACTTACATTACTATTCACAACATTAGCAAAATTAGATACGAACAAATATCACAATGTGAGGAACAGTATTAGCAAGGTTGTGTTAACACTATTAGGGATGGGTAAGAAGTACTGTTATAAAATACCATAAGAGATTATATTCAGGATCTTAGATGTTTTAAGTATGGGAAGTTACTACAGCCACTTATCAAGAATGACAGGCAAGGATCAGGTGAGTTTATCACATGATGGGGGAAAGCAAACACATTTATACTTTTTCTCTTAAAAAATAATAATAATAGTAATAATAACAATAATAAATAAAAATAGGAATAAAAGAGTAAGTGTTTGTGGAATGCTCAGTACCAATGAGACATTTATATCATATTTGACCCAAGGTTCAGGGATTATCTAGGAAAAGAGAGGCAAAAATTAATATGACCCAGATCTTCACAAGATCAAGCTGATAATAACGTATCACTGCCTACAAAGGGATTTATGGTGACTGAATGAGAATGGCCTCCATATGGTCACATATTTGAATATTTGGTCCCTAGTTAATCATTCTGTTTTGACAGGTATTAATTGTTGTGTCCTTGTTGGAGTCTCTGTGGCTGGGTCTTGAGGATTCAAACGCCCATGCCCGACCCAGTGTCTCCCTTTCTCTGCTTTCAATTTGCAGGTAGGATATTAGCCCTCAGCTACAGCTCCACTACTGTGACTGGCAGACTGCTGCCATGTTTTCCATCATGATGATCATTGAATCACCTGTGAAACTGTAAACAGACCCTCAATTGAATAATTTCTTTTATAAGTTGCCTTGGTCATAGTGTCTCTTCACAGCAATAGGAAAGTAACTAAGACAGGGTTTTATAAGCCCCAACCACTAAGGAGGATGGACAGTAATGATATCTTAGGGAGGAAGAATGAGTGTTCTTTAATAGTGTTGTTCCTAGTAGGTTGAACCTGGCCTAATGGATGACCCTACACTCAAGAGCATATGGGCAGTGAAAACTGCAATCCAGGTGTTATTTAAAATAACAGCAATGGCAAGAATGACATGAAGTTTAAGTGGTACGGAAGGTAAGTGTCCTTGTGAGGAGTTATACGTAGAAACAGGGGATGAAGCTGATCAAAGCACATTGTGAAAAGCTGTCCAAGAATTAATAAACCTGTTTTTTAAGATAAGAGAATGAAAGCTGTGGAGTCACTGTGAATCAAAAAGAAAAAGAAGAAGAGGAAGAAATAGATGTATTAAGGAAGAGAAAGTATTAAGGACAAGAACAAGATATTTAGACTAATTTGTGGGGGGAATGATCTTAAAAGAATTTCATGGAGAGAGAAAAGGGTGAATACCAGAATCTGCAGAAGTATGCTGAAGATAAAAGGTCTGTCCATCCCACTGATGTCCCAGGAGCACAGCAGTTACAATAGCAGAGCTTCAGAGCTAAGCACACCTGTCCACAACCAAGTTCTGACTGCAGGAAGCAGGGGCACCACTGATATGTGGGTATCCTGATAGAGAAGATGTCAGGCACTGTGGAGTATCAGAGTGAGGTTTGGGGTAAAACGGGCCAAATTAAACTAAGAGTTCATATTCATTATTCAGAGAACTTCCCCACTCCCTCCAACCTGCTCCTGGAATAAGATCTGAGACAAAGGTTTCCAAATCCACAACACAATTCAGAGGAAACAAGCAGGTGAGTAAATTCTCAGCTACCCTGCCCACAAAGATGCAAGGTAACAGTATCTCTTTAAAACCTTCCACTACCTTTCCAGAATTTTACAAGAAAGAAAAAATGTGGCAATTTAAATATCAAAAAATATTTAAAACTAAATTTTATAAAGACACTAACACATTCCTGAGAACAAAGCCCTGGCAACCCAGGTATTCTTCCTTAAGTTTGCTGCCCAATGCTGCTGTGTGATATTATAAGTTTTACAGATGAGAAATATACATTTGATTACAGGGCCACCATGAACTTGTTTAGACTTGCTTTGCCTAGTGTATTAATCATGTTCCTTCCTATTTAAAAAATGTCCTGCCTTGGAATGCTAATTATAAAATTACACTATTAAAATATTAGGCTTTCCAAGGAAGTGAAAATAATTTTGCATTAGAAAGTTTATATGCCCCGGTACATATCCAAGCACTAAGTTAAAGATTCAAAAATTCTCAGAAACAAGATTAAAGGTATGCAACTCCAGTCTCAACCCAAGACATAATTGAATTATCCATTTGCCAAAGTCCTCAAGAGGTCTCCCAGGTTGTTTCTCAAAAATGTAAACAGTCTTATGAGGTGCTAAGTATTCTTTCATGTCCCCATATTTTTCTGTCTCAAGATCACAAGTTGTCCTTTAACCTCTACACATGCACATACACATTAAATAAGTAAATGAATGCAAAGAATTAAACTAAAGTAAAATTAAAAATGTGTGTGTGTGTGTATGTGTGTGTGTGTACCAAACATAACTGTGCAGAGTCCTCTTGTAGACAAGGATCTCTGTGAAGTTTGTTCCTATGTTTCCTTTTAGTTTCTTTCTTTCTATCTTTCCTTTTTTTCTGCACAAGAAAGTCGTTCATTTAATAATTGTTTTAAATGTGCTTTATGCAAAATCCAATCAGGTTTAAGAATGACAGAGATATATAAGAGACATAATGGTGAGATCCCTTATCCTTAGACCATTTGTTCTTGTGGAAAGACCTTGAGTCTGAACTCCAAGTTCCTGGGTCCCTTACATCTTGCATTTTGGGATCTGGTTACTAAGCAACTTGGTACCTCTTAGAGGCCAATACTGTCAGCTCAAGGCGACTTACGTGTGTTTTTGCCTTCTGTAGTTGCTGACAGACACAGAAGTCGAGGTCATCTGGCCAGTGGAATGTGCTGAAGTGGAAACGTGACTACTGAGAGGTGGCAAGTATCTGGATTCACAGATAATGCAGTATTTGAGTCTCCTCCTTTCTCTACAGAGGCTCATGTCAAAGAGAAAACTCTGTCTTAATAAGTTATGTATTTGGGTCACTGGTTTTTAAGAAAGAGAGGGGCAGTTTAGAAAAGTGACCTAGAAAATTGAAAAGTTGGGGCTTAATTGTAAGGGAAACACTGAAAAGGTAATAGGTCTCACTCCAGCTTTGGGAAAGAGGGCTGTGAATGGCATGCTTCTCTCCATTGACACCCTCTGTGAAAACTGGTGTGAAGATAAGATTGCCTTTGCCTAGTTTTCTTCAAAATGTTTTCCTCGGTTTAAAAGATAATTCTTAATATATTATCATGACAGATTTAGGATGAATGGCACTACAGAATGAATGTGTATGGGAACATTTCCTCGACCATGTGTCCCTCCTTCATGAGACCCCAATCAAGAATCATTTTTTAACCTCTTTTAAAATTCTTCCTTAAAATTTGACCATGCTCTGGCAGAGAGACACTTGAGAAAGTGTTCAACATCATTAGCCATTAGGGAAACACAAATCAAAGCAACTCTGAGATATCATCTTACTCCTGGCAGAATGGCTAAAATCAAAAACAATCAATGACAGTCTGTGCTGGAGAGGATGTGGAGACAGGGGAGCACTCCTCCACTACTGGTGGCAGTGCCAACTTGTACAGCCACTATGGAAACCAGTGTGGAGATTCCTCAGGAAAATAGGATCAGTCTACCCCAAGACCCAGAAATTCCACTCTTAGACATATATCCAAAAGACACCCATTCACACAACAAGGATGTCTGTTCCACTATGTTCATTGCAGCCTTATATGTAATAGCCAGAACTAGGAAGCAGCCTAGATGACCCTCAACCGAAGAGTGGATAGAGAAAATGTGGTACATTTACACAATGGAGTACTACTCAGCAGAAAAAAAACAAGGGAATCTTGAAATTTGCAGGCAAATGGATGGCACTAGAGGAAACCATCCTGAGTGGGGTAACCCAGACACAAAAAATAAAACATGGTATGTACTCACTCATATATGGATTTTAGACATGGATCAGGGGAGTGTCAGCCTACAATCCCAGTGCCAATGAGTTTGGGAAAGGTTCCCAAGAGAGATGCATGATACCCCAGAGAAGTGGAATGAGGCAAGATCTCCTGAGCAGATTGGGAACATCAGGGAAGGGGAGAGGGAGCCAGGAAAAAGAGAGGGGGATAAGAGGGCGTGAGAAAAAGGTATGGGGTAGCAGGAAGTTTGAGTCGTGGTAAGAATAGAGGAGAGCAGGATGAGAGATACCGTTATACATTGAGTCATTATAGGCTTGAGGAGAGAGCTGACACAAGTGAGATCTCCAGAGATCTACAAGGATAACACCAACTGGCAAACTAAGCAATAGTGGAGAGACTACATTAATTACCCCTCCTTGATGGTAAGGTTGATTACTACCCTATATGCCATCCTAGAACCTTCATTCAGTGACTGATGGAAGCAGAGACAGATACCCACAGCTAAACACTGAACTGCACTACTGAAACCTAGTGACAGATGGAGGAGTGATGAGCAAAGGGGTCAAGACCATGCTTGTGAAACCTGCAAAGAAAAAGGGGAGCTCTTAAATCCCAGACTGATGCCTGAGAGGCCAACAGGGGCTGATCCAGACTCCATGAATATAGTCCCAGTGAGGAGGCCACAGAAATCACTGGGGCCTTGGGTAGTAGATCAGTGTTTATCATGGTTTATGAATGATCTTTGGGAGCCCAATCCTAATATAGGGAAGCTCTCTTAGCCTGAACACATGGGGAAGAGCCTAGGTACTTCCCTGAATGAAATGACAGATTTTGGAGATCCCCTCAAGGAGGGCCTCACCCTCCTTGGGGAATGATGTGGGGATTGGGTGGGAGGTTGGGGGGCTGGTGGAGGGCTAAGGGAGGAGGGGTGGGAAAGGAAGCAGGGATTGAAGTGTGAAGAATTCATGTTTCTAATTTAAATAAAAATATTTTAAAATAATACTAAGCAAGACTAAAAACAAGACTAACTATGGGGAATGAAAACTCATGTGAGAAATAATGTCCTATGTTGTTTGGCATATAATAAACATGGCAAAATACACACACAAAAAATTTGACCATGCTCATATGCAGTTTCATTCCAACTCTCCTTCTCTGATCCCATCTTACTAACCCCCTAATATAGACCAAGCAATAACCTCCTAAAAAGTTCTCTGACTCATGCTGTTCCTTTCCTTATTAATTTTCTAGGCTGTCACTCACACTGAAATTGTTGCGACATCAGTCTCACTGTCCATTTCACATCTTCCAATTTTCAGTACCACTAACTTTTTGATTATGTTCAAATCTCTTCTGTTGTGACTAAATATGTGTCATGATCTAGCATTCAATTACTGATGCTTGTTTCCCAACAAAACACACTTCCATTCACCATCCAACAAGCATGCATAGCTACTTCACCGAGTTAAATAGCATAACTATGAACCATTATTTGAAGTTCTTTGCCTATATGAGGCTAACAATTTCATTTGAATATTTATTTATTCATTTTTATTTATGGGTAGGTTTGTATGCCTACATGAGTTTATGTGTGCCACATGTGCGCTGGTGCCCAGGAAAACCAAAGGACATTGAACACATTGGAATTGAAGTTACAGGCAGTCGTAAGACACTCAGTATGGGTGATAGAACCCAAACCGATGTGTTCAACTCTAAAGAGCTGAGTCATCATTCTAACTCTGTTGTTTAACATGTTCAAGACATTGATGAGCTTTTAAACTTCATACAAATGATTCTTTTACTATGAAATCTTCTTGGAAAATACTTAGGCCTCCTGCAAGACAGGTCACTTCCAAACTCTTTTATAGTACTCTCTTCACTGATCTCAGCCTTCTCCTCAATCAGCATAGTCAGCACTTTCTCTGAACACACACACATTTGCCCCTTGTATTTATCAATACCATATATATTATATAGATTCTGAAAAGAATTTTGTTATTTTTGTTGGGGAATCCACATGTGACTTTGTCAAACTGTTCAGTGATGAATATGTCATATAGGCACTTTAATGGTGATATCTTGAAGAGAAGGATTTGTTATGCTGGAAAGAATGGATCTGCAAAATAAATTTCAAGGCTTCTAATGCACAGAATCAGGGCTCTCTGGGAAAACCTAGGAGAAGGAGAGAGGAGGACAGGGAAGAGGGGTAAGCAACAAATCCCTGTGCTTGAGGAAACTAGACAATTCCATGATGCAAGGTATTTGGAATTAAACAAGTGTGTTGATCACCTGTTTTTTTGTTTTGGTTTGGTTTGGTTTGGTTTTTGTTTTGGTTTTTTGTGATAGGGTTTCTCTGTATTGCTTTAGAGCCTGACCTGGGACTTGCTCTGTAGGCCAGGTTGGCCTCGAACTCACAGACATCTGCCTGCATCTGCCTCCTGAGTGCTGGGATTAAAGGCGTGTGCCACCAACGCCCGGCTTTTTGATCACCTTTGCTATTCCCTTTACCATCACAGTGGAACCAGCTTATAAATATTGAGGCTCTTTTACTTGCTAGCTACTAAGTTATACAGAATTCCCACAAGCTATATTATTAAATATGATTTAAAGATGAGACAGTTTTAAAGCAATACATTTTAGAATGCACAGTAGTTTCTATGGTAGTTTTTTCCAGTAAATTCCATCTGAATATTTTCATTCTGTGTGGTATAACAATGTCTAATGGAGACCACTTTTAATCAAATTGTTTTTTTCCTGTTAATTTCTGTGACTATTCGGAACATCCATTAAAGTCAATATCCTTAATTTAATGGAAGATTTCCTTTTGAAGTTGCTACATTTTTTTCTGTTTAAATTAACATTGAGAATGTGTAATGGATGTATTAAATAGATAAGGTTGTTAATGGGAAAACTGCATAAATTAAGCACACATCCAATCACTTTCAAGACATCTACTTTATTTTTAACAGTTTGATTCTCTCATGTAGTGAACTGACAGACCTCTGCCATACATTATCTATTGCCCTAATTTTATAATCACCATGGCAAAAATTTGAGTCACTAAATCCTCTTTATTTTCATGTGTTCTTCTTACAAGAAAATACATAAACTGGTATTTAATTTTCTGTGGACATATTTTGAAAGTAGCTTATGTGTGTTTAGGTCGGTGTGCTCACCTAGATCATTTTTATTTCCTTATTTGTTTCTTTATTCATTATTTTGGCATCATACTTCCAAGTTTGAAATAACCCTGGCTTAGTCTTATTGACCTTCACTCTCTTCTTGTCTCCCGTGGGTCATCATTCTGCTGCCCTTGGTGATTGTAGAGCTCCTTTCCCCCACAACTTCTGGATGCATTTTAATGAGAATTATTATTTAAGACATCTGCAAAATGATACGTAGAAGTTCAGAAGTTTGAGAGAGTCATACAAAAAAATTCCAGCATGTAAAAAGTGTGTAAATGTGAAATACTTTTTCAAACTTGGTATTTTTTTTAACAGAAGACAGTAGATCAGTATTTATCAACTTGTGGGTCATGATACCTTGGAGTGTCAAACAACCCTTTCAAAAGTTTTGCATATCAGACAGATACCTTAAATATCAGATATTTACAGTATGA
Source organism: Mesocricetus auratus (assembly GCF_017639785.1). NCBI lineage: Eukaryota > Metazoa > Chordata > Mammalia > Rodentia > Cricetidae > Mesocricetus > Mesocricetus auratus. The sequence goes on along the minus strand of NW_024429266.1, from coordinate 141,585,702 downwards.
TTCATAACAATAGCAAAACTACAGTCATGAACAAACAGCAAAATAATTTTTGATTGTGAATAAGAGAAACATGAAGAGGAGTATAAAAGTGCTGAACTATTAGGAAGTTTGAGAACCATTGCACTAGATAAACTTTACTCTAGTGGATGGCGCTGTATTCATATATGGGCTAAAATTCCACTCAGTGGATTATTAAAAAATAAAGAACATGAAGTTGGGAAGGTATGGGAAGGTAGTTGTCTGGGGGAAGTTATGTGGAGGATTAGGGGTGTTTATTATCAAAATGCAGTGTCCATATATGAAATTTTCAAAAAAAAAACAGTAGGAGCATATATATATTAAAATTCAATATTTCCTGTTTGACTAATCCTACTTAGTTTCTTACTATCGAACACAGGTTCCCTGTTACCCACAATCCTGTTGCCTCTCCCAGTCACTCTTCCCTCAGTCTCCTAAGCTGAGTTTTCAGGCTTATAGACATAAGTCACCGTAGGAAGCATTAATTGCTCTTCCGAAATAAGAACACCAACGTATCAAAGCAGAAGAACCTATAGTTTTTATACTCCCTTGCCTTACTTTTGACATCTCAAACCTTTTTAAAAACATATGCAACATGTGAGGTTTTTAATTTATTTCTACTTATTAATCTCATTCTAAACCAAATCTACAAACCTTGTGGCAGGTTACTCATGCTGAAATTCTGTAAACTGGACCTTCTTTTTCTTCTAGAAAATCAATGAACTTATTTCTTACTTTTAGTAGTCAGAAAATTCTTAACAGTGATTCACAAAGTATGTGGAGATTTCAGTTCTCTTAGAAATATATTCTCAACCCCTTTGCTTAAGACAGGATGGTTTAACCCACAGAAACAGTTGACCTGAACAAGGGGAAGCTCTTGAACCCTAGATTGATAGTGTAGAAAACATGGGACTGATCCAGACCTCCTGAATGTGGGTGTCAGTGAGGAGGCCTAGGTAATCTACAGGGCCTTGGGTAGTATTTATCCCTGGCATACAAATAAACTTTGGCTGCCCATTCCACAATGTGGGATACTCTATCAGCCCAGACTCTTGGGTGAGGGCCTAGGCCCTGCCTGGGATGAAATGACAGACTCTGGAGATCCTCCATAGAGGGCCTCACCCTCCCTGGGTATCTGAGTGGAGATTGGATAGGGGACTAGGGGACCTGGTGGGGAGATGGGGAGGAGGAGAGGGAGAAAGAGATGGGATTGACATGTGAAGCAAACTTGTTTCTAACTTAAGTTTAAAAAGGAAGAAAAAAACCAAACAAACAAAAAGAAAGAAATATACTCTCACAGTGCTTGGGAGTCATTTTTGATTACTGTGGCAGCATATGTACTCATTCACAGGCTTATAATATGCAAATTTATGTTTTACAAGATTTATATTAATATATTTTTAAATTTTCTCTCTCTCCCTTTCTCTCAAGCACACAGATACACACACACTTATGTGTATGGTATTAAAATTTTGGACAACCAAGCAACAAGAATTTTTTCTTTTGCCCATTCTTTGTCTTAATACAGAAAATAGCCAATCACAAAATTTAGTATCAGTGGATGTCAAAAGGAGACAGAACTAAGGACATTCACAGGGTGATTTGAAATGTAGCTGGAACTTCCAGCTGTATCTGGACCTGTGATACTGACAACTCTCAAGCTGCAGAGAACTAGAAGACAGTATAGGTGAAACGAAGCCACTGTTTCTGTTGCAAATCTACTCCTCATATTGCTTTAAACAGAATCTTCACTGTTCATACTCAATGAAAAGTGGTTCCAATTTTATTGTTTTTACTTTTTAAAATAATGTTATTTTACAAACAAATCACATTTCCCTCTCCCTCCATCCTCTGCTCCCTCCACCTTCTCCCCACTCCACCATCTATCCAGTCATCAGACAAGGTGAGGTCTCCCATGGGGAATCAACAAAGTCTGTCTCATGACTTGAGGCAGGCCCAAGCTCCCCCCCTTCCTCGTATCTAGACTGAGCAAGGTATCCCTCCATAGGGAATGGCATCCAAAAAGCCAGTTCATGCACTAGTGGTAAATACTGGCTGGATTGCTAGTGGCCCCACAAACTGCCTAAGCCCCCCAAATGTCAAGCACATTCTGAGGGCCTGGTTAAATCTTATGCAGATTCCCCAGCTGTCAGTCCAGAATCAGTGAGCTGCCACCAGCCCAGGTTAGCTGTTTCTGTGGGTTCCCCATCATGGTCTTGACCCCTTTGTTCTTATTATCACTTCTCCGTCTCTACAACTGGATTCCAGGAGTTTGGCCTAGTGTTTAGCTGTGGATCTCCGCATCTGCTTCTATCAGTTACCGGATGAAGGTTCTATGAAGACAATTAGGGTAGCCATCAGTCTGATTAAAGGTTAAGGGTAGTAAGGTAACCTATCCATTATTGCTTAGATTTTTAGCTTGGGTCATCTTTGTGGATTCCCATGAATTGCCCCAGTGTCACGTTTCTCCTTAACCCCATATTGGCTTCCTCTATCAAGGTATCTCTTTCCTTACTCTCCTTTTGTGACCTTCTCCCAACTTGACCTTCTTGATCCTTTGAGATCTCACCCCCTCCACTTCTCCCCTTCCCACTCCTCTACTAACCCCACCCTTTCTTTGACATCAAGGACTATTCTGAATCTCTAGTTATGAAAACAACTTGGTATTGTCAGAAAAACAGACAGGTGGACCAAAGGAATCAAACTGAAGAGCCTGATATTGATCCACACACTTATGAACACCTGACTTTTGATGAAGAAGCTAAAATTACACAATGGAAAAAAGAAGCATATTCAACAAATGGTGCTGACAATGATAAATAAATGGGATCTGCTGAAACTGAGAAGCTTCTGTAAGGCAAAGGACAAAGCCAACAAGTCAAAAGGCAGCCTACAGAATGGGAAAAGATCTTTACCAACTCCATAGTGACAGAAAGCTGATCTCCAAAATATACAAAGAAATATAGAAAATATATAAAAGAATCTAGTCACCAAAGCACAAAGTACTCCAATTTTAAAAATGGGGTAAGGATCTAAATAGAGAATTCTCAACAAAGGAATCTCAAATGGCTGAATGACACTTAAGGCATTGTTCAAGTCCTTAGGCCCCAGGGAAATGCAAATCCAAACAAATCTGAGATAGCATCTTACACCTGTCAGGATGACAAAGACCGAAGTCACTTATGAAAGCTTATACTGGAGAGGATGTGGAGTAAGGGTAACACTCCTACATTGCTGGTGGGAGTGCAAACTTCTACAGTCACTTTGCAAATCAGTATGTGGGTTTCTCAGAAAATTGGGAATCAGTCTACCTTAAAACCCAGCAATACCATTCTTGAGCATATACTCAAAGAATGAACAATCATATAAAGGCATTTGCTCAACTATGTTCATAGAAACATTATTTGTAATAGCCAGAAACTGGAAACAACCTAGATGTCCCTCAACTGAAGAATGTATAAAGAAATGTGGTATGTTTACACAATTGTATACTACCAATTGATAAAAAACAATACCACTCTTGAAATTTGCAGGCAAATGGATGGAACTAGAAAAAAAAATCCTGAGTGAGGTATCCCAGACACAGAGAGACAAACACAGAATATACTCACTCATAAGTGAGTATTAGACATAAAACAAAGGATAACCAGGCTACAATCCACAACCCCAGAGAAGCCAGGAGCCAAGGAGTACTCTAAGAGAGATATACATGGATTTTCTTGGGGAGAAAATATAGACAAGAACTTCAAATTTTATAATCAAGAAATATTTTAAACCCTGTGATTCCTCAACCTGGTATATTCAAATACTATAATTGGGATATTTATCCAGTTATATTAATAAAGTCTAGTTAGAATGTCTCAAAAGGTGTGATTTAAAAAACTAAAACACTGATTATTGCTGTTACATTAAATATATGGACTTAATGAAGTTGGATAACTTTATGGCTATAATGCAACACCTTTTGTGTTATTGTGTTAATGCAGTCATAGCATCCAAGACAGACTCAGTGTCTGGTTATAAAATGGAGATACATAGAAGAATGGACAAATAGTCTGAAACTTTCATTGAATTCTCTATTACTTACAGAGATGCCCAACCTAGAGAGACTGACAGTATGAACCTGAAGAGGACACAGAAGAATCCCTGGCCCCCTCTGAAATTAAGTCCCATTCTCTAACCCAGGAAGGTGATGCTCTCTGTCAGCTTATCTGTGGACCACTAGGGCATGTAGTTGACCACTAGGGCACTTTGTAAAATAGTAGATTCCCCAACTGGGATGGGAACCACATACTATCCATAATATGTAAAAAGCAAATTGCAGTTTTTTGCAATATTGAAGATGAAATCCTGGACTGCAGAAATATTGGATAGGTATTCTGCCACTTAGCTCTATTTCCACTGGTCAGTTTTGAAGGAAGAGAGCAGTGGAGAATTAGAGGGATGAAAGATAAACAAAAGAAGGAGAAGAAAATGGAGGAAGAGGAGCAAGAGTAGGAAGAGGAGGAGTAGGGGAAGAGGAGTGGAGAGGAGAAGGAGTGATTCTGGCTGTGAACAACATAAAGCCTGGTCCAGTATTGAAGGGCAGTGTGAAAATGAGCTCCTGTCTTAGAGCTTCCGCTGTTTCTCTTGCCCCACATTTATTATCCACATGTGTTGGCTTGTTTTATTATTTGTTCCTTCAGGAATTTTGGTGTAACTCTTCTATTCTAGACCACAAATTTCCTTAAGACAACACTGGTTCTTTTTAATGTTTCTATCCTCCCCTCCCTTCTGGGTATTGATTAACTACCGACATAATTTGGTGCAAAATACTTTGTACATATTTCTATAGAGCTGAATACAGTCTGATACAATCAATAAAAGCCAAGCAAACATACCTAAATGCAATTTAAAACTATGACTGACTGACAAAATTTTTCTTCAATCCATGTTATTGTGCAGCAACATCCTCACAAATTGAATTAGATATAGGCGAATTGATTTACGAGGCATGACTCCATAAGGTCTTCAAGTTCAGCCTAATCAACATAGTGATTTCCAGGTCACCAGGGTTACATCGTCAGACCTTGTCTTGGGACAAAAAGAAAAACCAAACAAACCACCCCACCCTATTTTCTGGCTAGTCCCACAAATTCCCACAGGTCTATGGGAGGGCACAAGACTATAGGAATGACTCAATTCTTCTTGTCTAGACCTCGGCTGACTTGGATTCTTTTGTTTTGTTTTGTTTTTATTTTTATTTTTATTTTTAACCTGAGTGTCAGAGCTGGCTTAGCTAACACTCCACATTCCAAATCAGACATGAAAGAGCTCATAAACTCTTAGGGTTAAAGTAACAATAAATCAGACATATAGATAATATAGATAAAGGGCTATATAAGGTGAGAGGATTTCCTGGCAGTTTTCTCTCAAAAAGACTGCTGACATGTATTTAACTTTTGTTCAGAGTTTTCATATGAATTCTTCACACTAGAGATGGCAACCTAATTTCAAGTGACACACTAGGGTAAGACTGGATTTGCAAACACTGAGAATTAAACAGGAAGCTCTTGAAGTAGGGATTGTTAATTGCCTTGAATAAGGGGCAGAAGCCAAAAGCAAGCAGGAGAGAAAAACAAAATTAACAAGAATACATAAACTCCAGATAAAATCGTAACTATTGCTCTAGGGGTTAAAACAGCCCACCCACAGCTAAACACTGGACTGAACTCCTGGAATCCAGTGACAGAAAGGGAGGACTAATGAGCAAAGTGGTTAAGACTGGGCTGGTTTAACCCACAGAAACAGCTCATCTGAACAAGGGGGAGCTCTTGGACCCCAGATTGATGGCTGGGTGGAAAGCATGGGACTGATCCAGAAACCCTGAATGTGGGTGTCAGTGAGGAGCCTTGGGAAGCATTTATACCTGGCATACAAATAGACTTTGGGTGCCCATCCCCCAATGAGGGATGCTCTCCTAGCCTGAACTCTTGGGGGAGGGCCTAGGCTCTGCCCTGGATGAAAGGACAGTCTCTGGAGATCCACCATGGAGGGCCTGACCAAACCTGGGGATCTGAGTAGAGAATGGATGGGATATTGGGGAGCCTGGTGGGGAGGGTGGGATAGCAGGGGAGGGAGAGGGACCTGGGATTGACATGTGAAACAAGCTTGTTTCTAACTTAATTTTTAAAAAGGAAGGAATAAATAAATAAATAAATAAATAAATAAATAAATAAATGGCTCAGTCCCCTGACTCCTCTGGACACATCATTTACATTGTATTTCCAAATAATAAATAGAAGTTGCTGGTTTTGATCATTCATATCAGTCCTTATGAACAATCAATTAAAACTCCAAGAAAGCATTATAATGCAAAATATATATTTTAGAATAAGGAAGTTCACAATTAAGAGAGAAAGAAGGCCATGAGAATAAATTAAAGATAACAGAGGTAAAAATAAAATTTGGATCTTTTTGAGAGAAGTGTACATAGAAATAACTTGCATAATTTGCCAATTGTGTAATTATATTTATATATATTGGATCTCCAACTGGAGCTTTTAGAGAAATTTCTGGAGGGTAAAACTAAAAAACAGAACAATAATGTTAAAACAATCCTTATTTTCTAGTATTACAAACAGACAAAATCTTTCTTTAATAAAGGGTCCAGTAGAATTTACCTACACACAAAAACAGAGTAGGAAAGAGATGACATTTTTAGTCCACAGAAAGAGAACAAATGTGTGTTAGCAACTTGGGCACATTATTTAACTTTGTTCTTGAGATGGTGGCTTCATGTCCTTGATCAGTACCCAATGTTTAGGGTGCTGAAAAAGGTCAGTTAGCATAGCAGGAATATTCAAATGTGCTTGCTCTAAAATAAATTTTTATATTGTGGTTTATAGGGCTTTGGGATATGGTTCAGTTTGAATGGAGCCTGCTTTGCTAGCACAATGATGTTTGGATCCCCAACACCTGTATTAAAAGCTTGGTATGAACATGGAGGCTGCACCTGTAACTGTAGCCCTGGGAAACAGGGAACAGAGATAAGCAGATAGCTGAGTTATAGGTTCAGTGAAGGACTCTACCTAAAAAATAGAATAACATGAATAAAATGAGAGAACAGACAGATCCCTGTAAGTTTAAGGCCATCCTAGTCTACAGAGTAATACCCTGTCTAGATAAATAAATAAATAACTGTGGGGAGTGATAGAGGAGGAATCTGTTTTTTATATATGGAATCTACCACAAACTTGTGTACACATGTACGTATACTCAGACTGAAAGATTCACCCACTATACACATAAAAACACATATATGTATACACACACAAATTGCAAATTGCAATGAATGACTGTATAGAGAAGACACACTCTGAGCTTTTACTATTTTCTGGGTTTAGGGCTTCTATACAGCAATTACAGTTCATTGAAACACTTGCCTTCCTCTCTTTCAAACTTGCCAAGCACAGTCACATAGAAAGTAATTGCGAATTGCCTATTTCTTCAAAGAACATGGAAAACTCTTGATTACCATTACATATACCATAGAGACCTAAAGTACTGACAATTTAGCAGTATGGACATCTGTAAAAGGAAGCTTTTTCTTTGAAAGAAGCCTTCCTGCTGAGCTGGTTCTAGAGCCGCATCAGTCCCAAATAAACACACAGGAGGCTATATTAATTATAAAGCTGTTGGCCTTGCTTGTTTCTTCCTGGCTAGTTCTGACTTAAGTAATTACCCCATAATTGTTAATCTATGTATTTCTCTTACCGGAGACGTTTCCAGGCTTCCTACCCCATGGCGTTACTTCTCAACTCTCCTTCCCAGAGTCCTCCTGGACTCCTAGTCCCTCCTATCTTGGTTCCCTATTGGCTCAACAGTGCTTTATTGACAAATGCACAGGACTTCCCCAACAGACATCCATCTTGCTTTTATTCATGTATTCTTTCAATTGCAAGTATGCTATAGCTACTCCCATGATATATAGATTTATGCTACCTTTTTTTCAGACAGCATGTATTATATAGAGAGGGAACAAATGGGTATTATCTTAACAGATGATTTGAGCCCAAGGCCCAGAGGAGGAAACATGGACATTTTCTGGCTTCTGAGGAGCTTATTTCAAGATTAAATGTCTTCACTCCTATGGGAAAGATAGTGATCTCATTTTCTGAGGTGAAAAATGGATCCCGCGCTGAGTAGCTTATTCATAGTGAACTTTACAATCATTCAGGCAATATATGATTTTTATAATTACATTTACATTAACCTGTCATATCTACTCTAAAATATCACTGAGTGCTTTGGCAGTCTGAAGATGGGGAAACTGAGGCTACTCATTTCAGATTGATCACAATCCTGATTTGTCTCTTAAGAAACGTAAATCAAACTTATTTTCCAGGTTTACTTGCATTGCTCTATTCAGGATGCTGCCCCCTCTTTCTCTCCTCTTTCCCACCCTCCTTTCTTCATTCTTTCCCTCTTTATTTCTCTCTGTACTCCCAGAAGAGTCCCTGCTTCTAAGCCATACTGAAAGCTCATTACTATGTTGGAAAGATGTGGCATTTTAGCAGGAAAGGTCACATGGCATAGTAAAAAGAGCACTGAGCTTATAATTAGAAGTCCCAGGTTCAAAGCCAAGTTATCCCCCATCAAGCCCCTATTCTGCCCTTGTCCACTTTTAATCAGCAAAGCGACCTTAGCTAAAGTAGATAGGTTTCTGTTTCCAGGAGGTCTTTTTTATTGTTAACATTTCACATGGAGATCAAAAGAGATTAAATTGATGAAGCTTATAAATTTAGCAGTTAAATTTACACACAAATGAATTCAAACTCCAATTATAAGGTAAAATCCTTCCTTTGTATGCAACTTTGACTATGACAGAGAGAAGGAGCTGACAACTTCACCATACATGACTGTGCATGCTTGATTGACACCTCTGAACTATATCTTTCATTCTTCAAATATCTCTATGACAATAGATAAGAGACTGAGGTTTCTTGAGAATAATTGTGATAGAGCACAAAATGTCACTCAAAAAGTGTTTTCCTAACTGGATATTCCCCTGGTGGTATATGAGGAGAATTGAGTAGAGAAAGCTAAAATTTCAGTCTTCAAAGCAAAGCTAGAAAGAACAAAAAGGAACATTTCTGGAATGTGAAAGAAGAGGGAAGACCTTCATGATTTGGACATGCCAGTAACACAGCCTCAACTTCTTTGACCTGTTTTGCAGAGTTCTCATTAGAAAGTAGTGCCTACTCTGATTATTCATCATCAACAGGTAATGGGTTTTCCTCCATGACCACTCCCATGAGCACAGTAATGCAACATTCACTAATATATTTCATGACTTTGGTTCATAAATATGAATAGCTTGCTCTTGTCAATTTGTCTAAAGCAATGAGACATCACTATTGCAGATACTTCAGTGTGGTTCAAATAGATGATGATAACTCTGCAGTGGAAGTCCACCAGAGCTTGCGGCATGTCTACATGGCTTCAGATATTAGTGCAGGTTCAAAAAGACCATTTCTATTTCCTTCCTTTATTTCTGTCTACTTATGTTCTTCTTCTAGCTCTTTATGTTTCTCTTTTATCTTTTTTATTTTCTTCCTCTTTTTTTCTGATATAGAACCAACACCACATTGTTCATCCCCATATCCAGGCAACAGCATAACTGAGGATGACCTTGAACATCTGATTATGCTGTCTCCTTTTCTCAAGTAATAAGATTATAGGGACATGCCACTGTGTCTGGGTTTGTGTTCTGAAGTTAGAATTCAGGGTTTGGTTTCCTACATTCTGAACACTCAAGAAACTGAATAATAGTCCCAGAAGACAACTTACTAGAGCTGGTTATTCCATTTCACAATCTTTGCTCCAAAAATTGAACTCAGGTCATCAGATTTGGCAGCAAACACCTTTACACACTGAATCATCTGTCTTTTATGTGCAGTCATTCATTTTTTTTATTTACAGTAGCCATGCAACCTCTATCAGCCTGATGTCTTGACTGTCCAGCAGGTGTCTAGTTTCTTTTATAAGGTAATAAATGCTGTAAGAAGTTTGAGTGCCTCTCTGTGGCAAGCTAAATATGTGCCTAATATATCTGAGGTTTTTCTTCAGGTCCTCCTAAAACTCACAGCTCACTAACTTGTTCTTTTTGTTCATAGCTGTGTACTGTGAATCAGTTGCGAAGACTAATAACGATAATTATGATGATGATAATGATAATAATAATTTGCTAATAGCACAAATTAATTGTGTTTCATGGCTATATGCTGTTCTGATTCTTTTTTATTAATTTATTTTTTACATTCCAATCCCAGTTCCCTGACTAATCTCCTCCTGCTCCCCCTTCACCCCACCTCCCATTTGCTCCTCACAAAGGTTAAGGCCTCCCCTAAGTCTGTCCCATCATCTCATTGAGGCAGGATCAAGGTAAGCTTCTCCACTCCACAAACCCCTGTGTCTAGGCTGAGCAAGGTATCTCTCCACATAGAAATGGGCTCCACTAAATCAGTTTGTGCATTAGTGTTAGGCCTTGGGCCCACTGCCATTGGCCTCTTACGTTGTCTCAGTCATACCATTGTCAGCTATATTAAGGAAGTCCAGTTCAGTCTTATGCAGGTTCCCCATTTGTCAGACCTCAGTCAGTGATCTCACACTAGCTCTGGTCAGCTGATTCTGTGGATTTCCCCATCATGGTCTTGACTCCATTGTCAAGATTATTGCTCCTCCATCACTTTGATTGTACTCTAAGGGCTTGGCCCATTGGTTAGTTTTTGATTTCTGCATCTGCTTCCATCTGTTTCTGGAAGAGGGTTCTGGCTTCTCTTGGGTTGAGGTTTTTAAACTGGGTATCTTTTTCTTTTTATCTGGCATCCACTTATGAGTGAGTACATACTGTATTTATCTTTTTGGGTTTGTGTTACCTCACTTAGGATTTTTTTCAAGTTCTGTCCATTTGCCTGAAAATTTTAGGATGTCATTGTTTCTTACCATTGAGCAGTACTCCATTGTGTAAATATACCACATTTTCTTTATTCATTCTTCAGTTGAGGGACATCTAGGCTATTTCCAAGATCTGGCTATTACGAATAATGTTGCTGTCAACATAGTTGAGTAAATATCTTTGTGATATTAATGAGCCTCCTTTGGATATATGCCCAACAATGGTGTTGCAGGACATTGTGGTAGGCTGAGTCTCAGAAACCAACATACTCTTTTCCACAGTGGCTGTACAAGTGTGCAGTCTCACCAGCAATGGAGGAGTGTTCCCCTTTATCCACAGTGTCAGCATAGGCTGTCATCAGTGGTTTTGATCGTAGCCATTGTAACCAGTGCAAGATGGAATCTCAGAGTGGTTTTGATTTGCATTTCACTGATGAATAAGGATGTTGAGCATTTCCTTAAGTGTCTTTCTTACATCTGAGATTGTTCTGCTGAGAATTCTGTATTCATATTTGTACCCCCGATTTTAATTAGATTATGTAGCAATTTGATGCTATTTTCTTGATTTCTTTGTACATTTTGGAGCTCAGTCCTCTGTCAGATGTCGAGTTGGTGAAGATCTTTTCCCATTATGTAGGGAGTCATATTTTCTTGTTGACCATGTTCTTTGCTTTATAGAAGCTTCTAAGTTTCAGGAGGTGCAATTTATTTATTGAATGTTTTCTTTTTATCATTTTATAAGTGGAATCATTCTTACAAGAAGTATATTGCCTTCCTTTTTTGTTATTTCAGATACACAATGTATGGAAACATGGTACATATTTTCTTTCTATTTTCATTACTATAATTAACTCAAATGATTAAAAATTCCGAACGAGTCTATTGTCACATGATGCACTTAAGGATATGATATTAAAGTTAAAGTTCTAGATTCAGTTGAAGTACTGCTGGTTACTGTTCTCATGGCTTTGCCATAGCATTTTTACTATCTCAGTTTTCTAACTAAAATGATGCCCATTCCACACAGTAGACCCTGTGTGTTAAGAATGGCTCTACCAACACCCCCCACACATATAGCAACAGCTTGCATGCAAAGACCAACAAGTCAATATTATTTTATCAATTAAAAAAAATATTTACACAACACAAGACACTTTCCGTTAAGAAAAAAAATGCTTCTAAATACAGCTCTTTCTACGTGACTTGTCGACAAGGAAAACATCAGCAAACTTGTCAAATGGCTGGTTGAACTCCTACCCTTTCTGTAGTCTCTAATATCCCTTCATCCATTAAACTACTAACCCTATTAAAAGAAAAGAATTGAATTAGTCTGACATGACTTAGTTTTGGCAAACCCTTATTGAAGCTGAATGGTATCTGCTCCTGCGTGGAGTCACTCGTTAATAAGTTTGATTATAATTGGATCACAAATTTCACCAAATATCAAGGTCGATCTTATTTGGCTGATGCTGGACTAGTGTCTACCACTTGGCATGTTTTTTTTTCATTCCAGAGCCATGCTGGATTCTTTCTATAAGACAAAGCATCCCAGGTGCCCATACAAAGATCACAGTTTAGCCTGTTTCAATCTTAGATTTCTAGAAAGTCCTGAAAGTCAGGGTTCTTTAAAAGTATAATGATATTTTCATAGTTTGTAATTTATGGACTGAATTCTTCATTGTAACTTTCTTTTATACAGCATGGCATTCCCTGGAGGCCACAATAAGATATTTACAGTACCTTCTGCATGTGTGGGAATCCATAAGTACCCAACTGCCATCCATTGCATGTACACACTCTCAAATAATTTAAATCGCCTTTATGGGACTCACAGTCCCAAATGCAGCCTGCATAACACATGCTGTCTCTAAATATCCACTGATGAACAAAATGCTACTGTGTTTCATGTGATATTTGTTTCTTAGATAGGTAGTCAAAGCACAATTAAAATTTTAAATATGGGATGAGAAGTTTCACATATGAACTTCTTATGGATCTTAGCTTTTATGGTGAAAGAAAGGATTAAACAAATTTATGTTTTCAGGAATAGAGCTGCCAACTTATCATACGTTCCCTGGGCAACAACTCTTAGTTGTTGTTATTTTCAGGAGTACAATAAGGGGGGCATATAATACATTAAATGAAAAGGCATATGAACAGTTAGACAGAAGACCTCACATAGGTAAAAAGCACAATACAACAAGACTCAGCATGAACAATCAAGTACACCAAAGGACGACTTGATAATATGTCAAAATTCACTTTTACCCTGCTACATAAATAGAAATGTGATGCAGAAGGCAGATAATACTCATACTGTGAATTACAAGAAAGTGTACATTATCCTGAGTGTTACATATAAAGATCACAGGATGCTATGAAAGAAACGCACATACAAATTAATTTTTAAAATATTATTAGATATTTTAGATGTATTCTAAATTTTTAAAATTTTCCAACCCCCTCTTGATGGCAGAAATTCTGTGTATATGACAATAAAGCACTGTTGACCAATAGGGAAGCAAGATAGGTGGGACTAGGAGTCTAGGAGGATTCTGGGAAATGTAGTGAAGAGACTGGTTGCCATGTGATCTCCCGGTAGCAATGGGTGCTCAGGAGTTTGTCCTCAAAAAGTTAAGTCCTTATAAAATATATATATATATATTAGTAATTATGGGTTAATTATCAAGTCAGAGCTAGCTGATAAGAAACCAAGCAAATATCCAAGAGCTTCATAATTAACATAGTGTGTTGTGTGTTATTTGGTGACTCAGACAGCTTGGAAGGGCCCAAGCAGCTGGCAGGAAGACTACACGTTTCACCCTCTTTTTTTGGGTCAAACTAGTGATTCTTAAACTCTGTTAGAAATTGATAGAAAACAATTCTCAGTGCAGTCTAAATATAGAAGCCAGGGGGTCCTATGCATTCTAGACAAGCACTCTAACAATTGAGTTACCTCTCTATAAGACAATGTTTTACATGGGGAAAGAACATCTTTTGTATTTATTAGTATAATGCTCATAATATGTTATGTTCTATTGTGCCATAAAAGAACTGTTCTGAAGGCCAGGCAATGGTGGTACACACTTTTAATCCCAGCACTTGAGAGGCAGAGACAGGGAGATCTCTATGATTTAAAGGTCAACCTGGTCTACAAAGCTACACAGAGAAACCCTGTCTTGAAAAACCAAAAGAAAAAAATAACTATTCTGTTAATATTAGTTACCATGAGATGACAGTACATATCCCATGTCCAAACTTATCTAAAAGGATGGGAAAATGATTTTATTTGACATATAAAAAGTCTAACTTTCTTAAATATAGAATTTAATCTTAAAATCTGCAGCTATATTTAAAATTTCAGTGGACAGTAACATTTACTATTATTGAATGTAAATGAATTACTGAGAAAATAACCATATTATAGTGGTAAACTCATTCTTAAACATCGTATTTCCAGGTCAGCTAGTCTTTGAGACAGCAGCTCTTGTACCCTTGAGATTTTAGTAACTTTGTCAAGACTTCACTAGAAATTAATGATAGTGTTAAGAATGTGATTTGCATCCTCTAACAGCATATATCCTCCTTTCAACTTACCGTGATGCTTGCTGGCATGATTTCATGGTGGTGAAGGAAAAGGTATGTTTTGAAGAAATTAGAAAATGAAGAAATCAAAACAATGGATGTTGTTAATCTCCAAAGCCACTGAAGTCTCCTTATCTACTACTAAACAGGCAATTCACTCAGAAGCAAGGGAAATCTTAGTGTTTTCAACAAAGCCCTCTTTACAATTACAGAGCTATTAAGAAAGTATGCAGCATCGAAGGTGAATCTTAAGTAGCTTATACATTTTATTTAGCAAATACTTGCTGCTACTGGAAAATCTTTATACCTGCAGGCTTGGAATATTTAACTAAATGACAAAAGACATTAACCTCTGATAACCACAAGACTGAGCTGAAACTATTCTATTAACATGCTATACTTTGTCTTTATTATTTATTTTCTTTCAGTAGAAGCATATTCAATATCAGTCTGAGACCATTTTCTCACACATTCATTTCAAAAACCAATGAGGATACTTCAATTTTCAGCAAAAGAGAACATCTTAGTGACTAGTTTATTATGCATTGAGTATAATTCAATCTAAATAAAATTAAAAACAAGATAGAAAAATTCCACATGGCCAATAAAATCAATAAAATTATAGTAGTGTGAGGAATTGCTAGCAAAATTAGAAATTTTATCAGAAAAAATACTAAAATCAGATGGCTCAGCAGTTAAGAGCACTTTCTATGCTATGCAAATGTATATCTCAGAACCCATTAAAAAGTTAGAAGTGGTGCCAGCATACCTGGAAATGCCTGGGACTACAGCACTTAGATGGGTGTATAGAAATGCTTGCAGGGGCTTGCATGGTGATAGCTAAAAAATGTAACTTCTGGCCGGGCGGTGGTGGTGCACGCCTTTAATCCCAGCACTCGGGAGGCAGAGGCAGGCAGATCTCTGTGAGTTCGAGGCCAGGCTGGACCGATAGCCTCTGAAACAATACAGAGAAACCCTGTCTCGTAAAAAAAAAAAACAAAAACAAAAAATGTAACTTCTAGTTTCAGTGGGAGACCATGCCTCAAAATAATAGGTAAAGAGTCATAGAGATGATACCTGACATCCTCCAGTGGTGTACATGTGCGCGTGCGCGTGCACACACACACACACACACACACACACACACACACACACACACACCACCACCACCACCACCACCACCATCACCACCACCACCACCACTAACACCACCTCATATATGTACATACATCCATAAATAAAAAAATATTCTTTAAAAAGAAAAGCAGGTGTGGACAGTATAAAAGATCTTGTAAGCATATATAATGGCAGACTTTTAAAATTTTATAAGTTATGTTTATCTATACCTTTACAAATATGTAGTTTGATTGATAAATGTCTCCCATGATCTCACAAAATTGAGTGGTATGTATTCACTCAAATATGGGTTTAGACATAGAGCAAAGGAGTACCATCCTACAATCCATACCCCCTGAGAAGCTAGGAAACAAGGAGGACTCTAAGAGAGACATACATGGTCCCTTGGAGAAGGAGAAAGGGACCAGATCTCCTGAGCTAATTTAGATAATGGGGGGGGGAGGAGAGAGGGATTTCAAAGAAAGAGAAGGAGAAAAGAGGAGGGGAGGAGAGGACATGAGAGAGCAAGAAGGTTGAGTTAGGAGAAGAATAGAGGACAGAAAAAAAAAAGAGATACCATAATAGAGGAAGCCATTATAGATTTAAAGAGAAATCTGGCACTAGAGAAATGTCCATAGATCTACAAGGTTGACCCCAACTAACAATCTAAGCAAAAGTCGAGAGGCTACCTTAAATACCCTTCTCCGATAATGAGATGTGTGACTACCTTATATGCCATCCTAGAGCCTTCATCCAGTAGCTGATGGAAACAAAAGCAGACACCCACAGCTAAACATTGAGCTGAACTCTGGAATCCAGTTGCAGAGAAGGAGGAGTGAAGAACAAAGTGGTAAAGACCAGGCTCGAGAAACCCACAGAAACATCTGACCTGAACAAGTAAGAGCTCATAGACATGAGACTGATTGCTGGGAAATCAGCATAGTACTGTTTCAGACCCCCTGAATATGGATGTCAGATTGAAGGTTTGGTTAATCTATGAGGCCTCGAGTAATGGATCCGTATTTATCCCTAGCACAAGAATGAACTTTGGGAGCCAACTCCACATAGAGGGATACTCTCTCAACATAGAAACACAGGGGAGGGTCTAGGCTGTGCTCCAAAAGATATGACAGACTTTGAAGATCCCCCATGGAAGGCCTCACCCTCCCTGGGGAGCAGAATGGGATGAAATAGGGGTCAGTTGGGTCAAGGGAGGAGAGGAAGGAGAGGCAACTGAGATTGACATGTAAAACGAGCTTGTTTCTAATTAAAAAAAAAGATATAGCAATGTAAAAAAAAATGACAACTTGAAATGAGAGACAAAAGTCTGATCTTCATGAAGAAAAGAGGGAAGCTAGACAAATATTGAGTTCATTTCTGAAAAAAAAATCCGTAACTTTTTAGGATTTTTCTAAGATTGAAAATGACTTAAGCAAAATAACAAAATGTTGTACTCAAAAGATCCATGTCCATCCCAATCATCAACAGAGAGAGTTCCTCAGGTAGCTGAAGGGATCAGATACAGAGACTCACAGCAAAATGTTAGTTAAAGCTTAAGGGAACCCAACAGAAGAGGGTAAGGAAGGATGGTAAGAGTTGGATGGGTTAATGACACTAGGAGAACAGGGCCCACAGAATCAACTAAGAAGGTCTCCTAGGGGCTCACAGAGACTGATACTGCAATCATAGAGACTACCTGGGTCTGTGCTAGATCCTCTGCGTATATGTTGTGGTTGTTTAGATTGGGATTTTTGTATGACTCCTAACAATAAGAGTTGGGTTATCTTTGGGTCTTTTTCCAACTCTTAAGATACCTTTTCTCCTACAGATTAGTTTGTTTAGCCTTGATATGATGGTTTGAACCTAGTCTTATTGCATCTTGTTATGCTGTGTTTGTTTGATATCACTGGGAGGGCTGCTTTTTTCTTAAGGCAAACTGAGGAACAGTGGATTTGGGAGAGAGATGAACTTTCAAGGGAGATATTGGAAGTGTGAAGGGAGGTTGTAGACAAGGGCTATTTTATGAGAAAAGTTAAATACAAAGGGAAAATGGGAAAAATATAGACAAAAAGATTCAGGATTCACACACAGTGCCTATCTTTTCAAATCTGTATGCATGGAAGAAATTTAGGTGATTTTGCCGCTCATTAACTACAAGTTTCTGCTTGAAGTGAGGCATCCTTGCAGGTCTCCTGTGATATATGATTATCATAATCCCAGGAGTTACTCTCATATTCAGATCAACATGAATATTAGCCACAGACTTCACAATCCATGACTTATGATAAAACCTGATTATTTTATCTCAAACCAAAAATAGCACATGTAGGATCAAGAAGGCATGCTTGTAATTTTTTATTTGCTTCTTTTCCTTGTAGCATTAAAGTTGGGAGAGCACAGGCAATTTGGAATGTAGGCTTATATAGAAACACATCTCTTTCTGAATTTGTTGTACCAGGACTGATTGAACTTTTTGTGTGATGATTATACAATTGTATTTGCATTAGTTCACTTATTTTTGCATGTGTCTGTGTGTATAAAGGCATGTATATATCTGTGAGTGTGCTTGTGAAGGTCATAGGTCTATGTTCAATATGTTTCTCATTCACTCTCCACCTTATATTTTGACCAGGATCAGCTGGCTACCCACAGCCAGGCCATCTCTACCACCTTCCCCAACCCTGTGATTATGATCCTGTGCCACCACACTCATTTGTTTCCATAAAGGTTCTGAAAATGAAATTCAGGCCCTCGTGCTAGTGAAGCAAGCTTTTCACCACCCAGCCATTTCCTCAGCCCCTCAATAATTCAAAGCTCTGAAGTGAAATCTGGTCAATATAAATAAGCCTTCATTATCTATGTCTTTCTCAGTTCCTTATTTCTCAAAATAATATTTCTTTATCCTTCTCTTGACCCCTGTCACTCACTCAGCTTATCTCTTAATTCCCCAAAGAAAAATCATCAGTACTATCCAGTATAAATTATCTTCTGCTTGAGGTATTAGGAAGGGATTTTAGTCTTTATCAGTGATAGTTGTTTTCTTTCTAATATAAATTTATGAAAAATCAACTATTTTGCAGACTAAAACAAGCAGAAAACAAATAAGAGCAAGTGAAAGCATGGTTGTCAAATCTGAAACCATATTTTTTTAGGTTCATTACAGGAGATTAAAAAGTGCAGTCCACCTG
This sequence comes from Mesocricetus auratus, assembly GCF_017639785.1. Taxonomy (NCBI): domain Eukaryota; kingdom Metazoa; phylum Chordata; class Mammalia; order Rodentia; family Cricetidae; genus Mesocricetus; species Mesocricetus auratus. The sequence goes on along the minus strand of NW_024429266.1, from coordinate 141,566,857 downwards.
CATTGGTCATTCCAACAATGAGGGCAGTAACTATTTGGTGAGGGCTTTGCATGGTATTGCTCTGGATGACGCTCATTGTCAGCTTGAAAAGACATCTCCAGGCCATTTAGAGATTCGGTTAACTTGTGTAGGAAGGCCCCTTCTGAATGTAAATAGCATCATTCTATGCTCTGGAGTCATGCAATGAATAAAATCTGAAGAAGGTCAGTATGGCTGCTCAGTGATTTCTGCTTTCTAGCTGGTGACAACATGTCGCCATCTGCCCCACACCCCTGCTGCCTTGCCCACCATGGTGAAGTGCACCCTCAAACTTTGAGCCAAAACAAACCCTTCATTCCTCATGGTGCCTTGTCCAATATTTTGTTACAGCAGTGAGGACAATGGCAAATGTAATCACTGCCTGCTGTTTATCTAGAGGTACCTAAGCAACTGATGCCCAAATTCAGTGGCATCTGCTTCTTCCCAAAGCTCCAGTTCTTAGAATAACTCAAGTTACTTGTAGCTTCATTTGCTCTGGACTTCCCTCAGGATCATGACTCAGAGATGCTTACAGTTCTTATAATGTCTGTTCCTCCTCTTGGCATCAGTAGCCTGGCATACTTAGACCTCATGAGCCCACAGGGGTCATTGCAGGTCAGGTATCTCTCAATTTCACCGCAGATAAAGTTCATATTGAAGGATAGAACTGAGCCTATAAGCCCCTTACTGCTTGTCAAAGTCTGTAGCTAACACCATGTTCTATCCAACTGAATAAGACAGATACAGTGCTCTAGTCAACACTGTGCTCCCAGTGGGTGGGTGATATTTTGAAGCTGCCACACATTTCTCAATATGAAGAACATTAGGATTTTTTCACACTGGAGAGATAGGAGTAAGTCATGGCTGTGCTAATAAAAGAAATTTCTATCACTGCTTTGCGTTGAGTGCTGCCATTAACAAAATTTTCACAGAAGTCACAATGATCTATACCAGGTGGAAATTTGTGAGAAAAGGCTATCAAAGGTATTACCCAAATAAACTGATTTGAATGGATCAGAAAATGCAAAGGATATTTGTATTTGGTTGATTGTTTTTGTTTTTGCTTGGTCTCTCTGCATAGCCCCAGCTGTCCTGAAACTCTCTATGTAGACAAGGGTGTCGTGGAATGCACAGAGATCTGCTGGCATTTGCTTCCCTAGTACTGGAATCAAAGGCATTTACCACTACTTCCATCTTGTACTTCTCGTATTGTGCCAAAACCTGGTTGATTAGTGAGATCTACTAGTAAAATCAATTCTCATACTGGCCTTAACTGTTCTGTGGATGCTTAGGAAACATTCATGCAGCTGAATGGGGATCTGCTTATGAAAATATTCATGAAGCTTATTGTTTTATGACAATATTCATGTCATAAAATACTTGTTCATTCCATACATCCCACTATTCTATTACCTACACAAGTTGCACTCTCCCCATTGATATTTATAGAGTTATCCACTAGCCCTCTTAACATTATTGATTCCTATCACTTTCTATTATGGCCAAATATATGCGCAGAATATGGAGGAAAATTTTCACTTCTGATTCCTATATATCTGGAGCTTAGAAATACTTGACCATGTGCAATCTGAATTTTGAACAGTTGTGGATTTCAGGAGTGATTTTTATCTGATGCGAAAAGAAGCTTGTTAGACGAGAGGAGAGAACTTTTCTTATCTGTGGGTGTAAACATAGGTATTTGGAATACAATTACAAATTATTTTTCTTTAGGAAACTGGTAGTAGCAGGGTTTTCTCTGGGGTATATGACTCACTAACCTTAGGTAATTGGCTCAGTTTCTAGCACAAGGCATGAATTACCTCTTATTGAACTGGGCTTAAATCCAATTAGACGGGTGTTAGTTACCCCAAAGATATATGTGCCAGCATTGAGCCCCTGTGGATATCTAACCATGCTGACCGTTGCTGTGGTTCACAAGTTTTACAGCTGGTTAGAACAACTGATTGCTTTTCTTTCTTGGCAGTTTGCACAGAACCTCCAGTCACTATGAGTGGAGGTCCTTTGTTAGGATACTTCCTCATCAGTTCTAGGTCAATCCCACCAAGTTCTGTGTCTGAAGAGTGTGATTTCTTTAGCAATAGAAACTTAACTCAAGTTCTGGCAGTCAACCAAGGACAGCAATATCTTACATTGTTTTTAAATTTATTGAAGTTTTCTCTCCATCAGCTCAAAGAGAGACTGGTAGCTTTCCAATGTTTGATAATTGGGGATTTTTGTTAGCTAGTCTATGACACCTGGGGAAAACATTATCACCTCAAATGCATAATTTAACTTTAAGTAAAAATGAATAAGCTTTACCCATGTGTTTTTTAAAAACAAACAAAAATAAAGAATGAAAGGAAGGAAATAGCAAGTTAACAAAGATCTCAACATTAAACTTCTTGTTACTCATTATGTTCTTAATCTTCTTAAATTTTTTGAAACAGAATTTCTTTGTGTAGCTTTGGAGAGCATGTCTTGGGTCCTGGAACTCACTCTGTAGAGTGACTGACCTCAAACTCACAGAGATCCATCTGCCACCAAGTGCATAGTGCTGAAATTATGTATCACAGCCACCCAACCTTCTTGCATTTTTTATTTTGTTTCTATTGATGCTTGGAATTGAACTTGGACCTTATGCATCATAGGCAAGCACCTCACCAGTGAGCTATATCTTCATCTTTTCTCCATGTATACTTTATACATTATAAAGTCAAAAGTGCAGCTATATTTTAAGAAGTATACACTTTCAGTTTCTTCTTTATTTGTACGCTGGGCTGCTTAGTTTTATCCCTCAACTTGACATAACCTAGAATAACCAGGTAAGAAAATCTTAATGAGGAAGAATCTAGATGCTATTAACCTATGTTCAAATATGTAGGGGAGTCTTGGTTATTGATTGTTGTTGGAGACCCTGATCCATTACGGTAAGGACTGCTCCCTAGGCAGGGTGTCTGAAGGACATAAGAGGGGAAAAGAAAGTAGATGAGAACAAGCAAGCAGTAATCCATGCATCTGTTAAAGAGCTCTGTGCTCTAGACTGTAGATAGGTGTGATTAGCTGCTTAAATTCCTGCATCAATTTTGCCTCAGTCAGTGATGAGCTGTAACCTAGACTTGTAAGTTAAAGTATATCATTCCTTTCTCCAAGTTGCCTTTTTGCTTTTTGTCATGATGTTCATGACAGAACTTCATGCAAGTTGGCCAAGCTTCCTGAATAACTAAAAGGAAACAAATCCTTTCATTGGACATTTTTGAATTTTTGTATGAGTAAAAAGTAATAAACATTTATTGTTTCAAGTAATATATATGTAAATAATAAATAAATATTATGTGAATTACTTAGTATGGCTAGTAGAGAACATCATTTAGAATAAGAGGAACAAATGTGTGTGTGTATAAATGGATATTGTGTGTATCTGTGTGTAAGTACACGTGTGAGCTCACAACACAGTAATTGCTCACCTCTGCATGTCAAGCATTCTTTATCATTTTAATATTATTCTTTATCAATTTAATATTATTCTCTGTGCTTGATACTTGGATTTTAGGGGCAGTGCTTACTCTTCTGCCGACCTGCAGTACACGATGAATAACCAAATTGAGTTTCAATTGGCATATACTAAATGTTCCTAGAAAATAATATAAAGCAAAATATGACTCTTGGATATTGATCCTTCACCTACATTGAGAGTCACAATAAAACCCAGCTCATCAGCGTAGGTATCTTTACTTTTCTATACGATATATTGTAGAAATTCCTTACTTTTCCAAGGAAGAAATATGTTGCATGCATTTGGTAAAACACACTGATGTAAATTAAATATGTTAATTTAGCATTTAGAAGAGTGAGGGAAATAAGCAACATCAAAATGAAATAAAGGGATGATAAATCAGAAGTTCTGTGCCTGGCAAGGTATTAGAGCAGCAAATGCACAACTGAAGCTCAGAGCCTGACTTCCATATGTCTTCGAACTTAACAACGTGAAATTTATCTCTTGAGTGGGCAGGAGAGTGCACATTAATGGACGCCACTGAGACACTTTTCCTGCCCTGCTTGTAACTAGACTCAAGTGTGTCCCAAATTGCTCCCTTGTGCTTGGATTTATTTTCTTCTCAGAGGCTCTGGATATTGTATTTCACTACAAAGAGCTAAAAAACATTGCAATCATTATTTATAAATCTTTTAGAAAAATGCATTTTCTTAGCAGCAACTATGGCAACAGGGAGCTCAAAATGCCCCAGGAGCAAAACTGCTTCTCACTGTGCAGGTAAACACACCCAGGATGTACACTCTGTCACTGCCTATCAGGGTAACACACCCAGGATGTATACACCGTGAAAATATCTATTTCAAAACTGGAAATTTTAAAGCAAACAATCAGTACAAGGTGTTAGTTACTTTGTTTAATACATATGTGGCATATTAGCAAATCTAAATAATGAAGTAGAAATTTCACTTAACTGTGTTGTATCAAAGTTAACACTAAGGTATTGTAAAACAGAGCACATTTATCCAATCATCATGGAAAATTCATAAACAAGGGCTAACTGCAGGGCAATTAAACCCCTCTCATTTCTAAGGTGCAGTAACTTTTCTAATTTTGGAGAGGCCTCAGGTTTGTGGTGTTTATATTACTATCATTTATAATAAATTTAGTGATCTTTTAGGAAACAAAATTCAGTCATCCTTCTTATTAGAGTAGCACAGTTTCTGTAGTATATTGTTGCAAAAGTGTATCTTCTCTTTTTGTTTCCTTTTGCTATTTGCTTGTTTAGAGATAAAGTTTCACTATGCAGTGAAGTAGAGGCCTTGGAACTCACTAGGTAGACAAGGCTGGCTTTGAACTCACAGAGCTCCACCTCAATCTACCTCTCAAATGCTGAGACTAAAGGTATGAGCCTCTAATACAATTTCTTTAGCTTACATGTTACTTTAAAACATGCTTACAAAACTCTTCCATATAATAGTAGGTACAGAGCTTTTTATTATAGCGATTGTTTTCTCCTGTTCATTAAGAACTCACTACCTCCCACCCATGCTTGTGCAAGAAACGCTAATCAAGCCCAGGGAGATGAAGGTTTAGGCTGAAGAGGCAACTGGGAAGAAGAGAGGGGAATGAGGGGAGTGAGGATCGAAACAACTAAAAATCATTACATACATGTTTGGATAACATGAGAGACTGAATAAAAGCCTCTTTCTACAAAGGCTTCTGCAACTTATTTCCTTACTGAGTGCCTCTTTCATGTGGTTCAAATCATGCATTAGTCAAAGTGATACTTGGTGGTCTTGTTGTGAGCTCATTTCCATGACTGGTCCAGGAGACTCTCCCTTGGAGAATGATAGCATGAAATTTTATCTCCAGTTGTGAGACTTGTCCCATCATAGTTTCAACTAGCCAGGGCCGTCCCTGCAAGTGCTGAATGTGTGGGGAATTGTATTTTCTCAAATTTTCAGAAGCCTCACCCTCCCTGGGGAAATGAGGGGATATTGGGGGGTGGGGGGAGGGCACGGGAGGGGGAGGGAAACGGAGAGGGACCTGGAACTGACTTGTGAAGCAACCTTTTTTCTAATCTAAATTTAAATAAAAAAATAGTTGTCAACTTGAAAATACATAGGAATTTATGGATAAAATAAGAACAGTTGGAAGAATTTTCTCCAGGATTTCCCAATAATAAAATTATGTACTTTTATAATGAGTGTTTGGGGAACTTGTGGTATATATCAGTTATAAACACTTGGCTTGAAAGAAGGAAGCTCTGGATTTTACTTCCAGGATCATCAAAAAAGTTAAATAACATTCCTCTTGAATTAAGGAAATAAAACTCTGTGTATACAATTTAACCAATTTGCGTTCCTAAAATATTCATAGTATATTAATAGTATTAAACTACATTCATATAACTAATTCTGGTGTTTATACTGTATTTTAACTTGTTAATCTGCACTGTTGGGGACAGAACCCAGAGCGACATGATATTAGGCATGTTCCCAAGAGATGTCCCTCTGTCCTATCTTCTGTGTTTTTCATGGAGAAACACATTCTCAATTGTGTTTCTCTGTAAATTTAGTAGTGATAATTTTAGTTGAATGTTTTATTTTATCTCATCTGTTTTATGGTGTTGTTCCTGCACTGTTTCTGAGAGTTTTATACATAAAAATCTTGGTATACAACATGTTCAACACATAACATTAATTTCTTTTGGTGTCGTGTTTCATTCACAGATATTCACCTGGGCCAGATAGAAAATTTTTATAACATTTCACCTCTTTCACAATTCTTAAATTGGAAGTTAGGGCAAGCCATGTTGACTCAGAGAGTAAGTTGCTTCCTTCAATCTTGAAGACCTGAGTTTGATCCCTGGGCCCCACATGTTGGAATGCAAGAACACTATAGCTTCTGATTGAGAGTTTTCCTCTGACCACCACAAGTGAACCCTGACACACACATGCATACACATAGATAGATGAATAGACAGACAGATGGGTGGACTGATAGATAGACATGAAGACCATAGATCAGATAGATAGATAGATAGATAGATAGATAGATAGATAGATAGATAGATAAACACTGCTCTGCTTTCCTTGATAGCCCCATAGGAAACTGGGCCACTTTAACATGCACATTCTTCTTGTTTGTGCTTTGAGTACTTATTTTCTCAAATGGATATTGAAAGCTGTCAAAAGTGAGGCTGGATAAACTTTCGTGTCTGATATAGAACATGACTTTGCCAAAGGATTGCCTTTCCTCTCCATTATCTCTGTGTCATAATAAATGGAGTGAGCACTGCTGACTTTCCGTTTTTCCTAGTTACAGGGGGAGGGAGAGCGAGAGACAGAGACAGAGACAGAGACAGAGACAGAGACAGACAGAGACAGACAAAAATCTGCACCTCAGTCTTCATCACAACTTTGTGAAGCAATGAATGTGCACATTTCCTGATACTGTCTTCAAAAAGTAACCCATCTATTCTTGTTTTGCTGTTGGCATTTTAACATTCAATCATTTTAGGATAACTTGTTCTCTGTTTCTAGTTATTAACAAGAGATATCTGGGGGCTTCAGAATTACATCAGTGGTTTAAAGTATTTGTCAATCTTTCTGAAGACCATGTTCAACTCCCAGTACTGAAGATCACAACTACCTAGAACTCCAACTTAGGAGATCCAATACTCTCTTTTGGTCTCTTTGAACACCTGTAAACATATGATATTTCAAACACAATCACACACACACACACAACACACACACACACACGCGCGCACATATGCATACAAATAAAAATAGAATACATCTTTAAAATAAAATTCCATCGTAACTCTAAGAACTGGGATAGTGATTCTCTTTTATGTGGTAGCTGAACATTTTCCCCTTTTATCTTTCATTTGCTAAAATGGGGTTGAAAAGATATAAAAGCCCATCTAGGTAAAACCATGTCATCATCTATTGAAAGATATATATTCTGATTCTAGAAAGTGGAAAAGAAATCTGGAAGAGCTTATAACTAATTGAAAGGAAACACTCTTGATCTTTCAAAGAAAACAGGTTGACAGCTACGTGTAAACATAACAGCACATTGTCACTGAGTGTGAGGACAAGATGTGAGATAATGGTGGCTTTTATAAGTTTATTTGAAGATCATATAGCTACTAGTATTATAAAATGTTATGGTGTTATTTTGTATCTAATTTGCAAAAAGTATCCACAAGCCATTATCTTTAATCAAAATTATTATCAACATTAGAGGTTTTATATAAAGCTTTAGATTCTTGTATGCCAGTAGAAACAAACATTTTTTGTACTTTGGTCAGTCAATAAAACAAAATCATTAAGAATAGTTTCAACATTCAAGCTAGGATTGTGCCAATCCTAATTCTACCAAGGCCTGGATGAGCAAATCCAGACAAATTGATTGAGAAGTGTTTCAAATTCTCTTTTGTGGTACAGGGTTTTCTGTCAATTCATTGAAAATCAGGAACAAGACAAGACTGTCCACTCTCTCCATATCTGTTCAATAGTTTGCTAGAGCAATAATACAACAAAAGGAGATTAAGGGATACAAACTAGAAAGAAGTCATACTTTCACAATTTGCAGATGATGGTTTATAAAAGTGACCCAAAATCCTCTACACAAGAACTCCTATAGCTGATGAACACCTATAGCAAACTGTCAGGATACAAGATTTAAATAAAAATAGTCAGTACCCCTACTATATATACATGATAAAAGGGCTAAGAAAGAAATCAGAGAAACAGCACCATTTACAATAACCACAAGCAACATGAAACATCTTGGGGTAACACTAACCAAACAGACGAAGATCTGTCTAGCAAGAACTTTGAGACATTATAGAAAGAAATTAAAGAAGATACTAGAAAATGGAAAGATCTCCCATGCTCTTGGATAGGTAACATCAACATAGTAAAAATGGAAATCACGCCAAAAGCAATCTACAGATTCAATACAATCCCCATCAAAATACCAGAACAATTCTTCACAGACCTTGAAAAGACAATAATCGACTTTACATGGAAAAACAAAAGACCCAGGATAGCCAAAGCAATATTGTACAATAAAGGAACTTCCAGAAGCATCACTATCCCTGACCTCAACCTCTATTATAGAGCTATAGTCCTGAAAACAGCTTGATATTGGCACAAAAATATACAGGTAGACCAATGGAATTGAATTGAACACCCTGATATTAAACCACACACATAGGAACACCTAAATTGTGACAAAGAAACTAAAACTATACAGTGGAAAAAAACATAGTATCTTCAACTAATGGGGCTGGCATAACTGGATGATGGTGTGTAGAAGACTGCAGATGGATCCATATCTATCACTGTACACAAAACTTACATCCAAATGGATCAAAGACATCAACATAAATTCAGCCACACAGAGCCCCTTAGAAGAGAATTTGGGAAGTACCCTTGAAGGAATTTGTAGAAGAGACTGCTTCCAGAGCATAACACCAGTAGCAGAGACAATAACATCGGCAATTAACAAATGGGACCTCCTGAAACTGAGAAGCTTCTTTAAGGCAAAGGACACAGTCAACAAGACAAAAAGGCAACCCACAGAATGGGAAAAGATATTCACCAACCCCACATCCGACAGAAGGCTCATCTCCAAAATTTACAAAGAACTCAATAATCTAGTCTCCAAAATACCAAATTATCCAATTAAATGTGGAATACAGAACTAAATAGAGAATTCTCAGTAGAGGAGTCTAGAATTGCCAATAGACACTTAAGAAAGTTCTCAACATCCTTAGCCATCAGGGAAATGCAAGTCAAAACAACTCTGAGAAACTATCTTTTTTCTGTCAGAATGAATAAAATAAAAAACACCAATGACACTTTATCCTCGAGAGGATGTGGAGAGAGGGGAACACTCCTCCACTGCTGGTGGGAGTACCCACTTGTACAGCCACTTTGTAAATCAGTATGGCAGTTCCTCAGGAAAATGGGAATCAGTCTACCACAAGATCCAGTAATTTTACTCTAAGGCATATACCCAAAAGATACACATTCATACAACAAGGACATTTGTACAACTATGTTCAGTGCAGCATTATTTGTAATAGCCAGAACCTGGAAACAACCTTGATGCTCCTCAACTGAAAATTGGATTGAGACTATGTGGTATATTTACACAGTGGATTACTAAGCAGTGGAAAAAAACAATGAAATGTTGAATTTGCAGGCAAATAGTTGGTACTAGAAGAAACCATCCTGACTGAGGTAACCCAGTCACAAAAAGAGAAACATCGTATGAACTCACTCATATATGGATTTTAGACATGGATCGGGGGATTGTCAGCCAGTTAGGTTGAGGAACCTAAGAGAGACATACATGGTACCCTGGTAAAGGGGAAGAGGTCAGGATCTCCAGAATGGATTGGGAGCATGTGGGGAGGGGAGAAGTAATTGAGACAAGGAAAGGGATAGAAGAGGAAGGGAGAGGAGGAAATAGGGGAGGATGAAGTTTGAGTCAGGGGAAGAACAGAGGTGAGCAACATGAGAGATACCATAATAGAGGGAAGCCATCATAGGTTTGAGGAGAGATTTGGCATTAGGGATATTCCCAGAGATCTTCAAGGATGACACTAACTGGCAATATAAGCAATAGTTAAGAGGCTACCTTAAATGCCCTCCCCCTATAAAGACATTGATAACTACTTACATGCCATCCTATAGCCTTCATCCAGTGGCTGATGGAAGCAGAGGCAGACACCACAGGTAAACACTGAACTGAACTCCTGGACCCCAGTTGCAGTGAGGGAGGAGTGATGGGATAGGGGGTCATGATCCGGCTGATGAAGCCCACAGAAACAACTGATCTGAGCAAGGGGGAACCCATGGACCCCAGACTGATGTTTGAGAAGATAGCATGGGACTGATCCAGATCCTCAGAATGTGGATGTCAGTGAGGAGGCTTCGACAATCTATGGGGCCTCTGGTAGTGAATTAGTATTTATCTTTGGCGTAGGAATGGACTTTGGGGACCCATTCCACAAGGAAGGATGTGCTCTCGGCTTGGACACAGAGAAGGGCTTGGGTCCTGTCTGGGATGATGTAACAGACTCTTGGGATCCCCCATGGAGTGCCTCACCCTCCCTGGGGAGCAGGAGGAAAATTGGATGGGTGTCTGCTGGGGGTGGGGGACAAAGGGAGGGAGAGGGAGCTGTGATTGACATGTGACACAAGCTTGTTTAGAATTTAAATGAAAAAATTTTTAAAAAGAAAAAAATTAAAAACCACAAATATAAGCTAGTAATCAAAAAATTCTCTTCACATACTTCAATGTATTATGAAACAGATACTCCATAAAATATTAAAGATTGCTCTTCCGTTAAATGATACATGCTTAAGAAACCATGTAACAAAGTGAACAATATTTGTGCCTCTAATTTTATCACTTCAAATATTAAAACCCCTTAAATTTGTTTTTGTTTTTGTTTTGAAAAATGTAACGTCATGATGAATAGAAAAAGTTTTCAAAAACAAGTTAAGTAGAAGCATCTACCTTAAAATTCTATCAGAAAACAGTTTACAAACAATCACACTATCTGAATCTTTACACAGGGGCATTGTGTGTCTTGGGATGATTTTTGTCTGCTATTCACCCTGACTGAATTCGGCTGTAATTACTATTAACAAAATGCAATGTTTCCCAAATTACCAGAGCCTTCCTTTTTATTAACACAACTTGATACAAAATAAGAACCTGATTGCTAAAGCTGTCACATTAATGTCCCTCTGAGACACTGAATATAATAGCAATCACTTTTGTCTGTCCCATGAGACATCATAAGAATGTAGGAGGCAGCTGGCAACCTATTCCTGTAATTATATTTCTCCCTGTGTTTCAATTATTTGCCAGAATTTTTGCTAATAAATTGTAGATGAATCCTCTCCTATTCCCTTCAAATTAAGCTTGTTCATCCTTGGGCCACAGAGAATTTTCAAATACCAGATAGCTATTCCATATTTTGTGTCTGTGACCTCGGCTTGTGACTTAACAGTGACATGAAATAGCTAAGTCACTGCAAGAAATAAAAGTTAAGATATTGCCTAGCAACTCCATATGAGTGTCATGGAAGACTCACCAGGAATGAGAAAAGGCAAAAAAGAAAATCATTTAAAAACTATTTTAGACATAGCTCTGAGTTTCTGTGTCATCTTGGTAGAAGGAAAGCTAAGCAGGAATGAGATCATTTTCCATGCATCAGAGAAGCCAGGAAGGAATAGATAGAAATGAAGACATACTATTCTAGTTATCAGTGCAAATTCATAGTGAGGCAGTAAAATTCCCATCAAAGATATTCCAAAATTGCATTCTAAATTTAAAGTAATAAAAAGTATTCCAAAACCACAGAGAAAGTATTGAGTTCCAATATCCTTTTGTTTCCATTCACCCCAACTTGTGTATGAATCTTTTATTTAGTTAAATAGCCTATAGATAACTCTATGTCATCAAAAGTTTTAAACAGCTTTGCCATATTAAACTTTTGTTTGAATCATTAATGTTTATTATTAGTATGTGGATTTTTTTTTTGCAAATGGTTTTCCAAATGTTTATATTGGCATTCCAGAGGTTGTTTCATGAAGCTGTTAGAACAAAAACTGCTACAGCTTTAAAATCACAATATTCTAACCATAGTTGTTAGGAGGATTAAATAAGAAACAAGTGTGTACATAGTCTATAGATCCTGGGTGTGCAAGGGGGTTGCTAACAAACACTGACTCAGATTCACTCTGATACCTAATACTTCATACAACCCGTTGAGCATTAGTGTGCCTATGTTGCCAGTAGAAACTGAAGCTACTCAACATGCTAATGCCTTCTCCGTTATTTAACTGATATTGGAATTTTTGTTAAGTAGTCTTTGACTCTCAGAAGTACTATTTTCAAACCAGCTGAAAAAGATTCCTTAAAACTACACACACACACACACACACACACACACACACACACACACACACACATATATATATATATATATATATTGCTGTGAGACTATATCTCCTAGTAAATTCCAGGAGGTACACCCATAAAGTCTCATAAACATACCTACCTAAACATTAGCTGAACAAGGATAACAACAATAGATATACCAAAGCTGACTGGAGAAAGTCCATGCAGCCTCATTTTACACAAAGAACTACAAGCAAGTAAGAAATTTTGAGAGTCAGAGAAATAGTTTTCTTCAGGGAAGAGCACACTAACTCGTTATCCTATACTAAATGTTCAGCCCTAAAAACATAATACAAGCCCTTTTATACAGACTGAATAGGTTATATGTAGAAAAGGAGTTTCTCACTAAACCTAGAGCGGGCTGCTTTTTATCCCTGGCTGACTTTCTGTGTGGACCCAGTGATCTCTCTTCTCCATCCACTGATAAGCTAGGGCTGTGTGGGCATTTTAATGTCCAGGTTTACCAGGTTTACATGGGAATCAAACTCAAGCTGCATGCTTATAGAGCAAGTGATCTTACCACTGATTTATGTCACCAGCCTCCAAGTATTCTTAACACACATAAAAGAGATATTCTGAAGTTTATTTTAAATTTTCAAAATGTTAAAATATTAACATTGTAACCAATTTTCTAACTCCACACATTTGAGGCACAAAGTTTTAATCCAAGCAGTAACTTGAATAATTGGTTGTATGACAAAATATTTTGTAATAAACCCTCTTTCCTATGTTGCCCTTCATTTATTAAAACAGGGTGTAAAAATTATTCCAAAGTAGATATACATTACACCAAATGAAACACTCTAGGCACAAGCAATTCTAAGTGTTTAATACTCAGCCTGCATAGCCCCAAATGTCGATGCATGTTTTAAAATTTTCATTGCATACCCATGTTTCTCTGGAAAACTCTAAAACTCACTGCTCTGTTTTTGCTACTAACAGTGGATAAGATGACTTCTTAATGAGTTATTTCACAAAAAGATATGATTGTTGGAAAAAATCTGTTAAGTGGTAGTAGCATAATCAGAATAATAGATTTTATGCTTTAATGATATAACTAGAATCACCTATTTTGTATTTCACTCTAAAATAATAAGAATACACATATTAAAGCTGGAAAATTGTACTAATGAAATCATTACATCTAAGTGTTATATACATCCTCAAAGCATAAGTAAGCCAGCAAAATTGACTGTACTTTGACATAACTTGAATCATATATCTCTATTTTGCATACATGTAAAAATTATGCGTATGCATGCATTCATGCATGTGTGTACACATACATGGGTATGTGCTCCTGTATATGAAAGTGCTCTCAGATGCAAGAAGAGGGTGTTAGATATTGTGATGTTAGAGTTACAGGAGGTTTTGTCCCACCCAACATGCGTACTGGGAAATTAATTCTGATCCTTTAAAAGACAGCAAGTGATACCACCCACTCGGCCCTCACTACTGCTTATATTTAACTATCCTTGTGTGACCACTCGTGTTTTCTACATGTCTGCATTCTATTATTGCATTGTACAGATGTACCTTTATTTCTATATTTATTTTAGATATGTGAATATTCAGAATTCAGCTCAAGTTTCTGATATTTTCAACAGTTGTTTATTAGCCTGGATATATACATATATATATATATATATGTATATGTATATATATATATATGCCAAACTACTTCCAAAAGAAATTTCAGGTCCAAGCATATTTTTTTACTATCCACTGCCCTTGAGTATATAGCAAAGAGGAATTAAGCTATATACACTATGCATCATATACCACTGCCCACCCTGAACTGTTGTATACACAGTGCAGTATGACAGGTTGTGAGGTCCATGGCTCATATCAGGGTGAGACTGTAGCATGTATACCAATCTTCTGCAATTCTCTATGGCTTGTGGATATGGCAAAACATTCCCATATTACAAGACCCTTAAACTTCATAGTTATTGTTAGGTCATACCTGAGGCACAGGGAACTGACATTGCTCAAATATTTTGCAAATGTGACTCCAGCAGTATTTAAATGAGCACTCAACTTTAGCAGGTGATACTTTCTTAAAATCTCATCCTTTCCTCCCCAAAGCATTAACCTCAGACCAATTAATGCTAAACCAATGATGTACTGTGTGATGGTTATACTGTCTCAACCCAGAATATGAGAAAACAACAACAAAACACCCTCCATTTGAAGGGTATGGGACTGTTACATTGGTTTAAAAATATTTTTTCTTGATTCTTTTAAGGTAGAAAGTGTTAAAGCAGAGAGAGGAGAGTAAAATGCCAAATAATGATTTGAGATTGATGGGATGGAATTAAAAATTCTCTTAGTCATTTAATGGTAAAATCAAGTAGCTCTGGTGATTTTTCTGACTTTTCTTAAAAACAGTAGCCTACATTCTGTTCTCCTATCTTTTTGTATTCTACTGTGAATATTAAAATATGGTCAAATCTATAATAATACCAATTGGAGATCACAGTGAAATTTTCTCTGAACTAGGAATTATTCCTCACTTTTAATTGTCCTTGTATTTCTCCATCTAATATCTGAGATTTATGAAGCTCACAAATAACACAATTTTAAGCTATGTGTAGCTTTAATTTAGGATTTTATTAATGTTTTGTTGTGCTTATGTGCTTATATGAGTGTGTGTGACTTAAATATCTAAGTGCCCATATAGACCAGGGGATGTTGGCAGATCATTGGCTCTCCTGAGCTGGAGTTAAAGACGAATGTGAGTTAACCAATTTGGATCCCAAGAATCTAATTCAACTTTGAGTCACTAAAGAAAGAAATCAAAGAGGATTCCAGAAAGTGGAAAGATCTCCCATGCTCTTGGATTGGTAGGATAAATATAATAAAAATGGCAATCTTGCCAAAAGCAGTCTACAGATTCAATGCAATCCCTATCAAAATTATGGCCCAATTCCTCACAGATCTTGAAAGAACAATAATCAACTTTATATGGAAAAACAAAAGGCCCAGGATAGCCAAAACAACCCTATACACTAACGGAAATTCAGAAGGCATCACCATACCTGACTTCAAGCTCTATTATAGAGCTATATTCCTGAAAACTGCTTGGTATTGGCACAAAAATAGACAGGTAGACCAATGGAATAGAATTGAAAACCCTGATTTTAGCCCACACACCTATGAAGACTTGATTTTTGACAAAGAAGCTAAAACTATACAATAGAAAAAGGAAAGCATCTTCAACAAATGGTGTTGGCATAACTAGGTATTGGTATGCAGATGACTGCAGATAGATCCATGTCTATTGCCTTGTACAAAACTTAAGTCCAAATGGATCAAAGATATCAACATAAATCCAACCAAACTGAAACTCTTAGAAAAGAAAGTGGGAGATACTCTTCAAGGAGTTGGTACAGGAGACCACATCCTGAACATAACACCAGTGGCACAGACACTGAGATCGACAATTAACAAATGGGACCTCCTGAAACTAAGAAGCTTCTGTAAGGTAAAGGACACAGTCAACAAGACAAAAAGGCAGTCCACAGAATGGGAAAAGATATTCACTAACTCCACATCTGACAGAGGGCTAATCTCCAAAGTTTACAAAGAACTCAAGAAGCAAGTCTCCAAAACACCAAAGGATCCAATTAAAAGGTGGGGTACAGAACTAAATAGAGAATTCTCAATAGATGAGGCTATATTGGCCAAGGGACACTTAAGAAAATGCTCAACATCTTTAGCCATCAGGGAAATGCAAATCAAAACAACTTTGAGATACCATCTTACTCCTGTCAGAATGGCTAAAATCAAAAACACTGAAGACCATTTATGCTGGATAGGATATGGAGAGAGGGGAACACTCCTCCACTGCTGGTGGGAATGCCAACTCGTATAGCCACTTTGGAAATCAGTATGAAGATTCCTCAAGAAAATAGGAATCAATCTACCACAAGACCCAGCAATTCCACTTTTAGGCATATACCTGAAAGATGAAAATTCATACAACAAGGACATCTGATCCACTATGTTTGTAGCAGCATTATTTGTAATAGCCAGAACTTAGAAGCAACCTAGATGCCCCTCAACTGAAGAGTGGATAGAGAAAATGTGGTACATTTACACAATGGAGTATTACTCAGCAGAAAAAAACAATGGAATCTTGAAATACGCAGGTAAATGGATGGTACTAGAGGAAACCATCCTGAGTGAGGTAACCCAGTCACAAAACGACAAACATGGTATGTACTCACTCATATATGGGTTTTAGATATGGATCAGGATAGTGACAGTCTGCACTTCCACTTACAGAGTGTCTGGGAAAAAGGAAAGAACTTAAGAGAGATATGCATGGTACCCCAGAGAAGAGGAATGAGGCAAGATCGCCTGAACAGATTGTGAACACAGTGAGGGATGGGGGGAGTGGGAGCTGGAAAGAAGAGAGGGGGAGAAGGTCATGGGGAAACAGGAACGTTGAGTAGGGGTTAGAATGGGGGAAGAGGGAATCATAGGGTAGAAGACAGATCTGGCACCAGTGAAACCTCTAGTGATCTAAAGGAATGACACCAACTGGCAAGCTAAGCAATAGTGGAGAGACCACCTTAAATGTCCATTCCTGATAGTGAACTTGATGTCTATAACCATCCTGGAGCCTTCATCCAGTGACTGATGGAAGCAGAGGCAAACACCCACAGTTAAACACTGAACTGAACCCAAGGAACCCAGTGACAGAGAGAGAGGAGCGATGAGCAAATTTGCAAAGAATGGGCTGGGAAAAGCAGCAGAGACAGCTGATCTGAACAGGGGGAGAGATTTTGGACCACAGACCGACAGTGGGGAGGCCAGCATGGGACTGATCTGGACCCCCCAAATGTGAGTGTCAGTGAGAAGGCCTGGGCAACCTATGGGGCCCTGAGCTGTGGATCAGTGTCTATCCCTGGTATACAAACAGTCTTCATGTGCCTATAAACAAAGAGGGATGCTCTCTCATCCTGGACTCTTAGGGGAGTGCCTGGACCCTGCCCTGAGTAAAATGACAGACTCTAGATATCCCCTATGTAGAAGGAAGTGGTAGTAGGGTGGGAGGCTGGGGGGAGATTGGGGGTTGGGAGGAGGGATGGGAGAGGGACATGTGAAACAAGTTATTTAAAATTAATATAATAATAATAACAACAAAGAAACAAAACACCAGCAATCCTGTCTGCTATGCTATCTGTCAGGGAAGTAAATGATGTGACCACAAGGCAATAAGGCAGACAATAAGTAGCTTTAATAATCTCTGCCCAAGTTTTCCAAAATGGAGCAGTGAAAGCTGGGCACAGTCCAAATCAATAGCATATAGCATTAGCATTAGAATGTAAACAGGAAGAGTAGACTGATGAATGTCCATCTCTGCTTTCCCATCCTTAAGATTTAAGGTTTAAGTAAGGCAAAACCTCAAAATAAATAAGATGCCCACTTTCTAAGCTGTGTAAACCATTCATTCAGGACTGGGAAGAAGTCTTAGTAGCTAAAGCCTTTTTAAGCAAACTTGAGGACAAGGTTCAGATCCCAAAGAACCATTTAAGTACCAGGTAGGCAAAACAGCCTGCTTAGAATTACAGTCCTGGAAGATGGAAACAGAGAATCCCCAGAGCAAGCAGGTTAGCAAGACCAGATATACCAGTGAGGTCTGGATTTGCTTGGGAGACCCTGCCTCAATCAATAAGTAGAAGGGTGACGTAGAATAATTTCCATATGCAACCTGGGACTTTTATGTGCACATAGACCTGCAAGGATAGGTGACTACATCTGTGCAAAAACATATATACACAGACACTCACACACACATGTGTAGAGAAAGATAGGTGGCTGGCATCCACACATTAAAAAGCACAGGAAGCATAATGTTTATGAATGCTATGTAGATCTGGATATAAAAAAGCTTGCCTATCAATGGATGTATTGCCATTTGTGTCTACTGAAATGGTGTCCACTCAGAGAGATAGTGAATCTATCTGAAGTCCATGTATGCTTGGATCAGGAAGATGAAGGACTGCTAGCCTGGACAGTTTTAAAGGCTTGGTAGTTAATATACTAGCATCTGAGATAGTAGTTCTTATATTGAGCACAAAGACTAGAGGAATAATTTACAAATAGTTTTTAAGATACAAAAGACCAGAAGCATAAGAGTTGTCCTAGGGGAGCAATTGGTTTAAATGAGCCATGTCCTCTGCACAGCATGGAAGCTTATGCAGAGATTAAAATAAGAATAAGGGTGAAGTTTGACCGCTGCAATCCACAAACCAATTCTAGTAGTGTGATTTCTCTTCTTATCAGTCAGTCTCATTAGGGTACAGTCACATCCACTCATTAAGCTGTAGACCATCACTGCTTTTATGATACATAAAAAGTAGGTGCATCCTTGTGACAGATAACATCTGCAGAGCAAGATTTAAAATAATCTGCCATTGGGAATGATCCAGATCCCATGAACATGGGTGTCAGTGAGGAGGCCTCAGCATTCTTTGGGGCCTCAGGCAATAGATCAGCATCTATCCCTGGCATCCAAATGGATTTTGGGAGCCCATTCTCAGCCTGGACACATAGGAGAAAGCCTAGGCCCTGCCCTGGATGATGTGACAGACATTGGAGATGCCTCATGAAGGGCCTCACTCTCCCTGGAGATTGTAGTGGGCACTGGGTGGGGGATTGAGGGAGGGTTGAAGGGAGGTGGGGGGGGAGCTGGAATTGACATGTGAAGCAAGCTTGTTTCTAGTGTAAATTAAAAAATAATAAATAAATAAAAACAAAAATAATCTGCTGTGCTCTTCTCAAAAACTTCTTATACAGACTTTAACAAGCAGGTTTGAGATATGTTTTTACTAGCTATCACCCCATGAAAAAAAAGAATACCAAACTCTGTATATTTGTTACATATTTGCAATTAAAATTTTTGAAGTGAAGCATGTATGAGTGTATAGGAGGGTGGCACACATTACAGTGCTGACATGAACCAATGCATCACTGGCAGATTCAGTTTTTTCTGTTTTTTTAATTTGTTGCTTACATAAAATGGGGACAGATATTTATAAACAGAAAATGAACAAATTATAACAGGAGCAAATACCTTTAGCTGTGCAAACATTGGCTGTACCAGATAAGTTTTCAGAAAAGAAAAATGGAGCCCCCATGTGTTTGAGGGGAGAGGACTGTTAGTGTTGGGAGGGCAGCCTCAAAGGACTGTGGGAGCCCCATCCTAGTGCAGGGCATGGTCCTCATCAATTCCAGGTTCTGCAAGTTTGATAGCAGCTGTCTGGAAGGGGAACAACTGCTCATTGTAATCGTGGTCTCTAAAGAATGGAAGAGGCTGTGACTTTCATCTGTGTTCCTTCAGCCAAACATAAAACATCTGTCACTAATCTATTGTCTGAAGCAGCAGCAAAGGCTTCTCTTTATCTGAATCCCCAAAGTTGCTATTGGGAAACAGGTTTGGCATCTACAGCCAGTGTAACAACACCTCCTTTACCAGTACAGCACAATAGGCTATATTTCCAGTATTAATAAATAGTGCAGAATAAAATCACGATTTGGACTGGAGAAATAGCTCAATTATTCAAATGATTGCCTGTAAGTAAACAAGGACATGAGCTCAGTTGCTGGAACACACATAAAACAAAGTTGGGCATGGTGGTACACACTTGTAATATCAGCACTAAAGAGGTACAAATAGGACAATATGTGTGGCTTTCAAGTCAGCCAGCCTAGCCTACTTGGGAAACACAAGATCAGCAAGAGACCCTTGTTTGGAAGTCAGCCTGGATAGTCCAGTTCATGAAGAATGACAATCAAGGTAGTCCTTGGCCTCCATACATACATTCCCATGTGGGTACGTGTATACTTTCATACACACATATACATAGAGAAATCATGAAAATAGATTTTAAAGATATATTCAGAGACTACATTAGACATGCATGCGTGTGTCTTAGTTAGGGTTTTATTACTGTGAAGAGACACCATGACTAAAACAGTTTCATAAGTTTAGTCTGTTATCATCATGGCTGGGAAAATGCTGGCATGCAGGCAGACATGGTGCTGGAGAGGTAACCAAAACCTCTCCATCTGGATCCACAGGCACCAAGAAGAGAAAGTGACACACTTTTTCCAACAAAGCTGCAGCTACCCCAACAGTAGATAGTAAAAGTGCTGCTCCTTATGAGTGTATGTGGGTCATTTTCTTTCAAACCACTGTTGTGTGTGTGCATCTCTATACATGTATGTGGAGACACAAAATATATAATCACATGTGAATATATATTGCTTTTCTATGTTTTTCTATTGTTGTGATTATAATGTGATTATAATAGTTCTCCTTTCTTTCCCTCTCTCTAAACCCTCTTGTATACATCTCCCTGTTCTTTAAATTGCTGGCCTTTTTTTTTCACTAATGATACTTTATGCATACATGTGTATGTATGCATTTAAACTTTTAACTGAACCAAAAGTTAACATAAACAAAAATGCAATATGCTTAACAAATATTTAAATCTTATAGAAGTCACCTGCTTTCAATTTGACTCCCTCTGGTTTTATTTTTGTAGAGATGTCTAAGGAAAGCAGTATTATTTGAGGTTACTATAGTCCATTTTATTAAATTACTTGGACCTCTTGAATTCAAATTCATCCTTAAAACATTTCTCTAAATAAACACGCTAGGCTGTAAGGTAGAAACTAGAAACTTGAAAGCCTGTGATTTTTCTAGTTTCTCTGCCTGTCTTGATTTTTTTGTTTGTTTGCTTTTGATTTTTTTGTTGTTGTTGTTTTTTGTTTTTGTTTTTTTACTATTTTTGTTGTCTGCTGGTTTAAAGGATAAAGTGAAATCAGGGCCTAGAATAAAATTGCATAATAGAGGGCGCCCAGCAACTGAGTGCTGAAGGGGAATAATGGGGCCAAAAAGTATGGTAAACAGGTGTATTGATTCCCATTAGCATTTACACAACACAAAACCCCTCATTTGCATGCCATTAAATTGTAGGAGACTATTTCCTGTCTCTCTTATAAAATTGTTTTCATCATCAGATGGGTCAACATTCACTAACTGCTTTTTTTTAAGATTTATTTTTATCTTTATGTGTGTGTGTGTGTGTGTGTGTGTGGTTTGAAGTGTATATGCCCCTGTGTGAAAAAGGCCAGAAGTGCGTATTGGATCCCCTGGAACTGGAATTATAGAAGACTGAGAGCCACCTGACATGGGTGCTGAAAATCTAAATTGGCACAAATATTTTCCTCCATTGAGTATTTTCTCTCCAGCCCAACATGAAGTCAGTGGCATAGAATAGAAACCTTACTGTTAGTGCTGTGAAGTACTTCCAGCAAAAATCTCACTGAGTAGAAGCTCTATGAAGAAGCATCTAGAAAGGGATTGTTTGCACCCGCTGCGCAGCCTGTGCCCAAGAACGTGGCAAGGGTGTCGGGATTGACTACATAGAGACCAGAAGGCTCCTCAAGAAAGCTCTCTTTATTCCTATTCTGGCTGGTTATTATATACCCTGATACCAGAGGTGGAGATGGGTGGGTCTGAAGAAGTGGTTAGTCTTTGGACAAGGTTGAGGTCAGGGCGGTTCCTGTGGGCCAGCCCTTTTCAGGAACTTATTGCCCCAGGCATTGTATTGTTTAGTAAACACTGTCTTACAGCTGCCTACTCCCAGGCTGATGGGGAAGTGGGTCTCTGCTCAAGGTCTGGTGTCCCCACAATTGTTTACGCAGTATTACGCCAAAGATAAAAGTTAGACACAGGAGCCGCGTTGGTGGCTCAGGCCTTTAATCCCAGCACTCGGGAGGCAGAGACAGGTGGATCACTGTGAGTTCGAGACCAGCCTGGTCTACCGAGTGAGTTCTAGGACATGCTCCAAAACAATACAGAGAAACCCTGTCTCGAAAAAAAACAAACAAAAAAAAAAAAC
This sequence comes from Mesocricetus auratus, assembly GCF_017639785.1. NCBI lineage: Eukaryota > Metazoa > Chordata > Mammalia > Rodentia > Cricetidae > Mesocricetus > Mesocricetus auratus. Next base: position 141,544,423 of record NW_024429266.1, on the reverse strand, counting down.
AAAACAAACAAACAAAAAAGTTAGACACAGATGAAAATTAAACAAGATCCAAAGACATAAAATCTTTGGGATTCTCACCTCTGTTGCAGAATAAAATTTTATAAAATCTTAGAAGAGTGATATGGTTCAGTGGGTAAAGGCTCTTACCATCAACCTTGAGGACCTGAGTTTAATCCCCAAGACCCACATGGTGGAAGAAATGAATCAATTCCTGAAAACTGTCCTGCAACCGTATGAACTGCCATATCTGTGCTGACACACAAAACACACAGAGACACACATGCACACATACAAACAGACACAGAACAAACAAATAAATAATAAAATGTTTTTAAAAGTTAGAAGTGTCTAATAAATTAATGAATAGGAATGGTCAATTTTGTTTACCTCTTACTCTGACTGTCTTGCTTCGATATGAGATAAGAAGAGCCCTCTCCACAACTCCCCAGGTGGGATAATTTCATTTTTCTCTTTCTTCTTCAAAAATGACTAGAAGATAAACATTATTTTCCTTTCTCTGGAGACTGTTGGGATTGGAGTATGGGTGAGTTGCAGATCCTCCACTGCTCCCTCAGCAGCCAAGCATTGTAACAAGCAATGTCTCTTTGAAAGATTAGAAGACTTCCACCCATTTCTGTGCCCATTCCTTGTCCTAAATATGAGTTTAACCCTTTACTACTTCTACAGCAGTATATAGCTTCCTTCTCACTATCACTTAGGTGTCATTTAAAGTTTCCTAATGATGTACAGCTTACCTGCTTCTTCCCGTGAATTTTCACCCCTTTCTGGACTCTTGATTATTTCAAGAAGGAATATGTGTTGCAACTGAATTCAATTCAGCCATGTCAACAAGAAGGCAACATAATTATGTAAATGCAACTTTATTTTATTGACACTACCAGATCATTTTAGATCTGTGGGCACAGTTTTAATTATCTACTTTGAAGTTGAGTCTCAAACTCTGAAATTTATGGAACTGGGGGCCAGCATGGTGATGGAATGCACACCCATATTTTTATTTTTGTGATAAAAAATAATAATCCTAAAATTTGAAAATAGAAAAAAACTTGATTTATTTTTCATTTGTTTATATAAACACATTGTTTAATTTATTTTTCCCTTTAATTCAAAATAGCTAATGAGTTATGTCCAATTATCTAGATGATAATTAAACAGGCCATCATTTTCAAATTATTAGTTCAGCTTTCAGTTTTTCATGAAATAGTATCTAATTCAAGAGAAATCATTCAATGATCATCATCTAAGCTCTATTTTTTTAAAATAAAAGATAACAATTACATTAACTGACAAAGAAGCAGATGTGACATGGCTTGGATAGAATCACAAAATAACTAAGAGAGGGAGGGGATGGAGAGATGGCTCAGCGGTTATGAGAGAGCCCTAAATGTTCTTGTAGAGGATGTGCGCTCAAACAAGCACAAAGTGCATGACATACATACACGCAGATAAGTAATCAAACAGGAAACAAAAAGAAGTAAACAGTTTTTGTTTCGTTTTTTTATGCTTCAAGTGCTAAGTGGGCAGTATTAAAACCCCGAAGACACAAGAGATAAAGTCAGGTGAGCTAATTCAGACACTTCTTTGTTGAACAATCTCAGGAATACACGTCTCAGGAAGGGAGCTCCTGGGACTGTTAATGGGGCTTGCTGGAGTTGAGATTACATTGAATTATCAATCTTAAAACAGGAAGGAGTCTTTCTTTTGGCTCTGTTGGTTGCTGTGGATCCTTTCCTCAAGAGGAAAATTTAGTACATAGGAGTAGATATTGAGAATCATTTCCTGGAGAGGATACTATCCTCTACTCTATGAAAAACTGTCATGTACACTGAGATTGTCTCACCCAAGTAGTTTATGCAGATTACAAAGAAGTGGGAGCCAAAAGGAATCCAGAGGGAGATATCAGTAGTAGTGGAGGTAGGTTTAAATCTCTCTCTCTCTCTTGTTTATATACATATAATTCTATTAACTTCAAATAATGTTCTTTAGCTGCTGCTGCTCTCAAAGGGATCTTTTAAAATGTGCTCTCAAATAGGAAAGTGACAATTGCATAGCATACAGAAAGCTAGACTATTTTCTCACTTTATACTATTATATTTTAGGTTTTTAGTATCATTAAGTTTATTGAGTTATAAATCAAGGCAAATTTGCTAAAAGGTCTTTGCCATGATCTCTGCTCCCAGATTCTTTCTTAATACAGTTGGTTATTGTGAGTGACCCCATAGGTCTTATTCTCCCCCTCCACTAGACAGAGCACCAACTGGGTTTAGACCTCTAACCTCCCTATTTTCAAAAATTCCTTTTATAAAGGTAATGACATTGTAAATCCTTTCTCTGCCCTTTAAGATGTAAATATTTTTAAAGCCTCTTTCAGATTTTACAACTCAGGCCTGTCTTTCTCAAGGCTGTAGAAACTATCTTTTAAATGTAATCAGGGTAGAGATCTTTCAGCTACTTTTCCTGGGGTCAAAGAAGCAGAAGTCTGCCTGGAGCCTTGCCCGAAAACATAAAACCACTTTCTGACCTGAAAACAGTATGAGCATTTACTTTTACTTGTATGAGGTTAACTAACAAACATACATGACCTATGACTCCAAATAATTTGCAATCTTTAAAAACAATCTATTATTATTATTATAACTATTATTATTGAGAGAAGGAATCTAGCCCTGGCAGGCTCTTAGCTATGCCTCTGTTGGCAATCTTTTTATCTCCTTATTATTATGGCTTTCTTTAATAGCCTTACAGGGATTCTGTCCTTGCACAGGACATGCTATATGATTAAATCTCAACTTTCCAGTTTGTTTTGTTGTTATCCTTGCTGTTTGGCTTTTGGTTTGGTTTAGTTAGGTTTTCTGAGATAGTCTCACAGAACCAGCCCAGACAGGCTTGGACCTGATCCTCTCCTCCTGCCTGGCAAGGGTTGTGATGACAGGCATGGACACCCCCAGCAAGCTAACTTTCCGATTTGTAAAAGGGAATTTCAAACATCTGGCCAGCAGCCTGTTGTCTAGATCAAAGGAAACAACCTAGGTCAACACTAGAAAGAATGAAGCTCTGTGAGAAGGAAGCAAAAATACCTTCTAAAAGATTCAATAAATAAGCCAGGCAATGGTGGCTCAGGCCTTTAATCCCAACACTGGGGAGGCAGAGGCAGGTGGATCTGTGAGCTCAAGGCCAGCCCGGTCTACAGAAAGAGTTCGAGGACAGGCTCCAAAACAATACAGAGAAACCCTGTCTCAAAAAACCAAAATAATAATAATAAAAAAGATTTAATAACTAATTGCTAGAATATACCAGCCAACACAAAAAAGAAACAGACATTTATTGTATTTTTTTAAAAAGTAAATTGAAGCAACAGTAAATTGTTAACACAATGTACCTGCACACTAGTGAACAGTACTGCAGACTTGCCTAGTAGCTGACAAATCATGAAGGAGTAGACATATAAATGTCTGTTGTTTTCTGAAGGACAGTCTGTCAACACACATCAGAAATTTACACGAAAAGTTCAGTGTTGGTAAACTAACACTTTTCTTTGTGGATTTGATTTCAATAATGAGAAGTTGGAACTTACAAAAGAAAACAAATTATAGGAAACAGCTTTTTAAAATCTATATACAAGGGAATATACAAGATACATGTTTAGGAGAGCTTTTAAAAATCTTCGGTTAGTTTCAAACATTTTCGTGATAAAATACATAAGTGAGAATAGTATATTTCATAAATTGTCATCAATATAGCATGAAAGAAGCAAATTATGTGTTAGGACAGATGCTATAAAACTTGAAATCTAACTGTAATCTATACCTTCTTGTCATCAGTTTATAACTAATGATTAAAAAGCCATGATGCAAGTAGCCCTGTTAGTAATCACCATCTGGTTAAAAAGATCATCATCTTTCATCTGTTACAGAAATTGTGTATTTCCACACCATTTTCTTGTTCTCTTTAAGCAATATAGAACTTTTTTATTTAAATTAAAATGAATCTTATTTTACATACTAATCCAAGTTTCCTTTCCTTCTCATCCTCCCATTTCCCCCACCATCTCCCCATCCCACCCCCATCCATTCCTCAGGGAGGGTGAGGCCTCCCTTGGGGAATCATCAAAGTCTGTCACATCATTTGGGGCAGGACCAAGGCCCTCCCACCTGAACCTAGATTAAGAGAGTATCCCTCCATAGGGAATGAGCTCTAAAAGCCCATTCACTCACTAGGAATAAATGCTGGTTCCACTGCCTTTTATCATTATTTTTCATTTAATTCCCCAAATTCTGTTTTCTAATAAACCCAAGGTTTCCCACCATTTTTATGATCACAAGGCTTTCCCATAACCTAAGTAGCCCATCCTCCCACCTTGTACAATTCTTCATTTGGGTTTTAAATAGTGTTTCTATAATTAGATGGTTCCAGCTCACTTAAGAGGTAGAGTGATATGGTATGTCCTTCTGTATGCTTCGAATATGAATTGCTTTTATTGGTTTATGAATAACACTGTTTTGGCTAATGGTCAGGCAGAACATGATTAGGCAAAAAATCCCAACAAAGATTCAGAGAGAGCGAAGGCAGAATATAGTCAAATGCAAGAACATTACTGGTAAGCCACGGCCTCCTGCCAATATGCAGATTAATAGATATGGGTTAATTTATAAGAGAGAGCTAGCCAGTAATAAGCCTGAGTCATTGCCCAAGCAATTATATTTAATAGTAAGCCTCAAAGTAATATGTAGTAAGTGGCTGCAGGGACCTGCAAGCAGGAAAGAAATTGGTCCAGGGGGACCAGGCATAAGGCATAAAAGCTTCCAGCTACACTAGAGTCTCAAAAGAGGCTGGGAAATCAGTCACATCTCTGACTCTTAGTTAATGGACATGACTTAATGGTTGATTTCTGTTCCCCATAAACATAAATATGCCTTGACTGTCCTTTGCTTGCTGATTTATTAAACAAACAAGACCAAAACAAATGCCATCAGATCTAAGAACAGACTCATGATACATTCATGATGTGATTAATTTGGTTTCTGTAGAAGATTTTATTTACTCACATTATAAAAATTTTCTATTGTAACTTTTGACTCTAAAGGGACATTTCACTTTAAATTCCTTATGCTTTTCTTTTGATTAAAGCATCGTATAAGAATAGAACAATGTGAGGTGCACTCTCACCCTGAACTCTTGGGGAAGGGTCTAGGCCCTGTCCTATATGAAATGACAGACTATGCACACCCCCATGGAGGGCCTCACCCTGGGGAAATGAGGGGATAATGGGGGGGTGGGTTGGGGGGAGGGCACGGGAGGAGGGGAGGGAATGGGAGAGGGACCTGGAACGGACTTGTGAAGCAACCTCGTTTCTTATCTAAATTTAAACTGGAAAATAAAATTTAAAAAAAAGAATCAGCATAGATAAGAAGTAAGGATTTATATAGTTAAATAGGTCTTTTGTGGAGAATTTCAGTCACCTGAAATTAAATATTTTCTACCTGAAACCTTTATGAAGCAGCAAATTGAGATGGGTCTACTGAGGATCACATTACCTTCTTGCTGGAAATTAAAATGACACCTGGAAAATAGAATGAAACTTTTCAAGGGACAGAGTCCAAATTTAATAATCTCTTTGTTTAAAATCTCTGTGGCTTGAAATTGTAAAGTCTAATCTAATTTGTTTTTTAAAGAGGTTTTACTGATTTATATGTAGGACATTTATTTTTCTTTTCAGTGTACAGAAGTGTTAATTATAATTTTAATATGTGTAATGTCTTACAAGATAATGATGCCTTTCTTGAATACTCCCAATTGAAGCTTGACTGACATGGCAATCTACAGGAGTAATACTTGAAAGCTAGGGTAAAGTTCATTGGCTTATGTAGAATCTGAGTGTTAGGGCCATTAACACATAATTACTGATTTTTTTGTTTTTGTTTTTGTTTTACTTTCTTTTTGAAATGTTAGAATCATTAAAAAGTTGTAGACAGCCAGGCGTTGATGGCACATGCCTTTAATTCCGGCACTCGGGAGGCAGAGGCAGGTGGATCTCTGTGAGTTCAAGGCCAGCCTGGTCTACAAAGGGAATTCCAGGACAGCCTCCAAAACAATACAGAGAAACTCTGTCTCAAAAATTAAAAAAAAAAGTGACAGGCATGTAAAAATCATGAACTAGGTCTGGAGAGATGGCTCGGAGGATAAGAACACTGGCTGCCCTTCCAGAGGACCCAGATTCAATTCCCATCACATACATGGCAGCTCACAACTGTCTGTAGCTACACTTCCAGGGAAGCTGACATAATCTCACAGACATATATGCAGGAAAAATGCCAGTGTAAGGAAAGGAAGGAAGAAAGGAAAAGGAAGGAAGAAAAGAATGAAGGAAGGAAGAACAAGAGCTAAGTTTGATTCAATACCTGTAATTAATTTAGTAAAATACAGGTTTTTCCAGTAAGATCACTATCTTTTCTGGTCTGAGATCCAATCTAGTATGCTGTATTACATTGTTCTACCCTATTTCCTTACATGCCTTCAAGTTATGACAGTTCCCAGGACTCTATCTTGCTATTTTCAAATAACTTTGGTCAATACTTGCCAGTTATTTGTATAATATGCTTGGCTTCTTTTTAATTTGACGTTTTTCACAGCTAAAGTATCCTAGATTTTTGGTGAAAACATCAGAGAAGAGATGCTGGGTCAGTGCAACTACATCCTATAACCTAGTCATAGGACACTGTTCAACATTGCAATAAACTTGAGAGGAGGTTATATGCTGGGAGTTGTCATGGTAAATGCTGGCGTATGATAATCCTGAACTGTTTGTGTTGAATAATTCAAGTTCATGTGATGTCTGATCAGCAATAAACATTAAGAAAACTAAGGCATGTACCTGGGGAAATGGCTTCTTCTGTAAGTGTGCTTCCTATACACTCATAAGGTCCTGAGCTCTCATTCTAAGCATCCAGGTTGAAAAGGAATACTGGGTGTGACCCCCATCGTGAAGCCTTGGGATTGCAGAGATGGGAGGATCTCTGGGGCTTGCTGGCTGTTGTCTTATTCCATGTTCAGTGAGAGGTTCTATCTCATGAGAATAGGTTGAAGAGCAACAGGATTGGTCTCTCAGTGTTCTCATCTGGCCTCCTTAGAATGCCACACACACTCTCTCTCTCTCTCTCTCTCTCTCTCTCTCTCTCTCTCTCTCTCTCTCTCTCTCTCTCTCTCTCTCTCTCTCTTTCTCTCTCTCTCTCTCTCTCTCTCTCTCTCTCTCTCTCTCTCTCTCTCTCTCTCTCTCTCTCTCTCTCTCTCTCTCTCTCTCTCTGCTTCTGTGTCACTGTGTCTGTCTCTGTCTTCCCTTCCCATCCTCCTCCCTGAAAAAATACTATAAAGGCAAAGAAAATGTTTTTAATAGGCTTATTTAATGGATTGATGTTCATTTTAATGGGTACATTAAAATATGGCTGCCTTGCTACAGGGCCTGCTTAACATTTCAATGAAAATTAAATAACAGTAAAAACCTTCCTGCTATTGATACAATGCAAATATTTGTCTTTTAACATGTCAATAGGGAAGAGGAGACTCAGAGAGCTTGTAACTACTTTCAGCTTGGTACTGTGGGATATTTGTACATTATGTGAAGGTGTTTTGCTGTGATGTGTGCAATAAAAAAGATGAACGGCCAATAGCTAATTGGGACTTCCAGGAAAAATAAAAGAATTTGGGATGATTTCATGAGTGAGAAGGACACAGACACGACTTGGAGGGAGTGAAGAGAATTAGACATACAGAATGAAATAAAGGTAAAAACCCATGAGGCAAAATGTATATTAATGTAAATGGGTTAATTTAAGTTATAAGAGCTAGTGGTACAAGCCTAAGCTAAAGGTCAAGCTTTCATAACTAATAATAAATCTCTGTATCATTAATGTGTCATTAATGACTGGGGGGTCAGAGAAACACTTATTACAGCTTACTTGTATGTTTTCTTTTCTTGTGCCAAGGTAAGGTAGGAGAATAGGGTACATAGGAAGACTGAAGAAGCATCAAGATGAAAATGTGGAAGAAACTAATGGCAAAGGAAGAATGAATACTGCCTTGCCACTGCCTACATTTAACAAAACAGAGTTTGTACAGAAAGAATGCAGAATATGTAAAGGGCCCCAAATAGCTCTGTTTTGGACCTGTGTCCAGACTTGGTCAGGATCCAATTTCTTTTGTTACTTTCTTTCAATAAACTGTCTCCTTTTCTATGGATATCTGTGTATCTCTGTCAAAATCATTGTTCAGAAACTCAGGGATGTAGATATTTTGTCAGGTGCTCTTTAAACTCAGATTTGTGCCTAGAATATTAGAGGATAGAAAAATTAGGGATGTCAGACTTTCTGGTAGATAAATGTTTGCAAATGTCCCTAAATACAAAAGAAAGAGAGAGAGAGAGAGAGAGAGAGAGAGAGAGAGAGAGAGAGAGAGAGAGAGAGAGAGAGAGAGAGAGAGAGAGAGAGAGAAAGAAAGAAAGAAAGAAAGAAAGAAAGAAAGAAGATGAAAGCAGCATGTTTGGTACAATTTACAACAGAACATGGACAGTAAAACATCTATATTCTGAAATAATCATGAAGCCCAGGTGCTGGTGATACTGAAATGGAAACTGATAAGGGCAGGGAGATGTTCTGTTAATTCCCAAAGGTATAAAGTCATCTATGCTTTTACAATGGAAAACTCAAAGTTAAAGCTTGTGAGCTTGGCCTTTATGTATGAAGGTCACCAGGCTTGCTTTTCAGCAATGCCTACTTACCAGTGAATTCCTTTTACATACACTTTCAATAAAATGTGCAAAGGTCAGACTCTAGCTGGCACCTGATTGTTCTTTATAGAAAGTTCTCTGGAGCCTAGGTTTCTATCTCTCCCCTTTGCCTTCTTTTGTTTATTGTCTTTCAATTCTCCCAGACATTGTTACTCTATTCCTTATTTCCTACTTTTTTTTTATATTGATGTAAGTTCTGCTAAATCTCCTCATATTGAAGTTGGAAAAGACCAAAATGATAACTAACACACAGGCCTGATAGCATTCAACAAGAGGCTGAAGCATAAAAATAGCATTTCAAGTAACAGTGATTTCTCATGTTCCAATCTGCCAAAGCCAGTCCGTTAGCATTGTGCACACCCTCCATTTCCTACAAGGGTAACCCATGTCTTAGAAGCTGGTTATGTGAGAAAATAAAAGTATTTTAGAAACTGTAAATATGACTTTTTAATACATTACACTCTGGTGATCTCAAAAGTTTTCTGAGCAATTATTTACAAAAATCAATTTAATAAGTTTCTTGTCTTGTTTCTTTTAAAAAAATCTATCATTTTGTAGAGATTCAGAGCTGGTCAAACTGTGGAGTATAAAGGCAGTGAGTACCCAGTAGATGGGTCATCTGTATCCAACTTCCATCATCTAAGGCTTGGGGAACTTTGTAGACAAGAGGACAGAAAGAATATAACAGCAGTGGTGAGAAGAATTGTGGTGTAATGACTTCCAGGTGTGTCATGGCTGCCACACTCATCCTGCTTGGGAGCAACTTACTGAAACATTTCAGCATAGACTTGGGATTGGCTAGCCAGGCTCACCACTCACTGCAGAAATTATTGGCAGCTGTGGCTGTTAATAGAAGGAGAGCCATTCATACTTCCCTGGGGATGTGGCCGCTGGCCAGACGTCACATGGACACATTTTTTTTACCATATGGGCAGCACTTAATTAACTCAGCTATTAATAATTTTTAAAATCGTGAATGTGAATCTGGAAGGGAGAGAGAGTGGGGACACTAGGGGTAGTGGAAGTGAGTAGTGGTGAATGGGTATGGTCAAAATACATTGCCTAAATGTATGAACATTCCAAAGGTAAAAGTATTAATAAAATATATATGTATTTGAATTTATGATTGCTATCAGAATATTCCTAGTGATATTTCCATGTTTATTATGTATCAATTCCTAAGAAAGGTATAAAGAAACAAGCTAGGAAAGTAAATGCCAGAAGTTAGAAGAAAAATGGAAGCTGCTACAAAACAAACAAAAAATAGATACTATGAGTAAATGTTAATATTGTTTGAGGACATCAAGATATTTTATCTTAGTGTATTTTACCTATATATTTAAACAACCAATCTTTAATATTTAAAAATAACATACTGACGAAATGTATCATAAAGTCAACATGAGTTAAAACAGTAAAACAATAAATGTGACTGTATCTATAATAGGAATTATGTTTGTTGTTTACTTGAACTACATATACTCATAACACTTGAAACCCAATGCTGAGGTATCTTTTCTTACACTAACTTCAACTTCTTGCCCATCTCACCTCTCTCACTATTTGATAAGGGCTGATATTTGATAAGCCGCATTGAGCTTTGCAAGAACACAGGTTAATAACAATAAAATATATAGACTTTGCTCATGTCATGGGAAAATATCACCTTGTCTAGTTTCTGGATACTTTTATTAAAAAGAAAACTCTACAGAGAGGGGATATTGAAAGGAATTCATAACTTTATTACACAAAGCACCATCTGCTGGTTAGTAGAAACATATACATCCTCCACCTGTCTGTCTTGAGGTCTTTAAGAAATGAATAGGAAACTGTCTGTTTCCTGCACTCCTATCAGGCTTCCTTCTGCCTGTACAACTCACAGAAGTTGGAGGTAGATTTTTATTGGTAAAATGTTTTAGTCTATGTGTGTGCATATGTGTCGGCAATGGAAATCAATACTTTCTGCGTGCCTTTTATTGGAAAACTTAGGTGTATAAATGAGAGCATTTTCTGATCTAAATCTTTTTATGTAACCAGGAGGTAGTTGTTGGTTTAGAATTCCTCAAATCAAATACTATAAAATTTAAATGGAAGTGTTTTAACTATCAAACCTTAGAAAACAGCATGGGCCAAGTAAATGTTAGATGAATGAGGAAAAACAAACTAATTGTTATGATATGATGTTAAATGAGGCCAAATTGATCATTTCTTCAGACTATACATTTAGCCATGCTCAAATATTATGTGTGAATTTAACATGAGAAAGAAAAAATGATGCATTGTATTTTTAAGTAAAGATTATCCTACAAAGAATAGTTTAGATACTTTTGAGATGTCAAAAAATATGGTCAAGCCTTATTCATTACAGACAGTGCAAGTATTGATCCTGTAGACTGTAAGACCCAAACAAAGAGATCTAGGACTGCTGCATGGCTTTGCTGTAAATTCAATAATGCTCATTTTCTGTAATCTCTGGTGGTGATTGAATCAGATGACTTCCAACTAAAACTTAAGTTGTGAAATTCTGATATGTAGGATACCATAATAGTTGGAGTCATTATAGCTTTGAGGAGAGAGCTGACACCAGTGAGATTTCCAGAGATCTACAAGGATAACACCAACTGGAAAACTAAGTAATAGCAGAGAGACTACATTAATAGCCCCTACCTAATGATAGGGTTGATGACTTCCTTATATGATATCCTAGAACCTTTATCCAGTCACTGATGGAAGCAGAGACAGATACCCACAGCTAAACACTGAACTGACACACAGGAACCCAGTGACAGAGATGGAGGAGTGATGAGCAAAGGGGTTAAGACCGTGCTGGTGAAACCCACAAAGACAGCTGATTGGACAAGGGGGGAGCTCTTGAACCCCAGACTGATGGCTAAGAGGCCAACAGGGGACTGAGCCAAACTCCATGAATGTAGTGTCAGTGAGGTGGCCTCAGAAATGTCTGGGGCCTTGGGTAGTAGATTAGTGTTCACCATGGCATACAAATGAACTTTAGGAGCCCATTCCACATGGAGGGATGCTCTCCAGCCTGGACACATGGGGAAGGGCCTAGGTCCTGCCCTGGATGAAATGACAGACTCTGGAGATCCCCACAAGGAGGGCCTCACCCTCCTTGGAGAAATATGTGGGAATTGGTCTGGGGGTAGGTTGGTAGGGCTGTTAGGAGGGAGAAGGGGGGGTAGCTGGGATTGACATTTGAAGCATGCATGTTTCTAATTTATATAAAAAAGAAAAAAGTTAGATTTTAAAAGTAATTTCTACCTCCTTTACATGTGGAGAAACTGAGTTTCAAGGGTAATTCAGGCAAAATCAAGGTGTCTCATAGAGACATAAGGATATTCTTTTAGTCTTGAACTTCTAGGGGTGTCTCCAATTCTGTGAGGACTTTAATGTATTCTGAGGCTTGGGAGGATGTATTTAGGGTGAGTAAAATTGTACCTGTAAATCCCTCTAACTACTGTGATACCCTTCTTTGCCACTCTTGTAGGGTCCAGGTGAACTAGCTTAGGTAACACATGAACAGAAATAATGCACATTACATATCCAGATGTATAATATAGCAAAACTTTTTGTGAATTTCAAGGCTTCAAGTTAAGAAGTTCTCATACCATAGTAACCCCACCACACCATCAATAAATTCATCTATTTTTCACTCAATTGTAAAGTGCTTTCAACAATTCGGTCAGAATTTATCTTCCAAAATGTTTCAATAGTTCTGCATCTAGCCAGGGACTGGATATTTCATACAAATCTTGAAGGCAATGATGAAAATAAACAGTTGCCATAGCTTCTTGGGGAAACTCCTTCTGTCAGAAAGGTTTACCTCCACAGTTCCGGTCATTAATAACATAATTGGAAGTCCAAACAGGTGTCAAAGTTAGTATAAAGCCACTAAATAGGAATAGGGAAAGTCGTAGTAGTTAAGAGCACTAGGTATTGTTTCAGAAGAACCTTGTTCAGTTCCCAGCCCCATGCCATGAGTCTCAGAACACTTTCCACTCTTTCTCTAAGGAATCTGACACCTTCTTCTGGACTCCAAGAACATTTGCACTCATGTGCACATATCCCCAAATAAACACATACACACATAAATACATACACAATTAAATCCAATATTCATTGTCTCTCAATAGTGTCCAAAAGTCTTTTTCCACAATGTCAAAGACAAGAGTTAGTGGCCATATCTTTGTTCATCACGCACCAGCCTCATCCATGCTTTTCTACTCCTCTTACTGAGATCTTCAGGATACCACATGATTATTACACACTGGTCATGAATACTTCTTGATCAAAACTCTTCCAAATAGTAAATCCAAGATACGTATCACTAGAATGTTATTGCTGATTTTGAGAAACAATCTTTCTCTTATTTCCTGTTGTCTGTTGTCAAACTGTCATCTGGCATAGGATAAAACTGGCATTAATGATAACAGAACCCTGTCAAACACCATTAAGGCTCTGATTTTTGCCAGGACCCACCAAACGGTTGTACGTTTCATTACATGAACAAACATTTACATTTATTTCTTATAACTTGTTTTATCCTGTGTTTCCACTTCTTGAAACAAATCTGTAACCTCAGTGGCAAAGGTAGTAGGTTTTATGGCTTCCTTGCTTCCCAGTGTAACGGCATTATGTTCAGTGTGAGTATGAGAGGCAGTTTCTTTCAAAAGAAGCCAGTTCCTGAGGAAAGTGCACAGAACTAGTAACATTTAAGGATTTTCTTCAGATCACATGTCTGAAATACAGTAGAGCTTTTTTAAATGCTCCTCTTTGAGTGTGAAAACAATGTTTATAAACACCAAACAAGAATTATAAGCCTGAACCCTAGATACTGCATTATTAGGCAAGTGACTTGACTTTATTCAATCTCAATTCCTTCAAACAACACCTTGTAGCAATGATAGTCTCTTTTTTTAAGAATTATTTTCTTTTTATGTGTATGCATACATGCATGCATGTGTGCTTTGTTGTGTGTATGTGTTTGTGTGTGTGTGTGTGTGTGTCTGTGTTGTGTGTGTAAGCACACATGCCTGCATGTACGCATGCCTTGAGTGTTGGTACACTCAGAGATCAGAAGTAGTGTTGAATTCCCTGGAGCTGTAGTCACAGGTATTGAGCCACTTTGTGAGTACTGAGCACTGAACCCAAGTCCTCTGCAGAAATAACAAATGCGTTTAACTTATGAGCTACAGCTGCTGCTTCAGTAAGTTTTAATTCACATGGAGACCAAGAAGTTAATACATAATGTGCTGAGAAAAGCACCCTAGAGTAGTAGCCACCCAGTATCTTATTCTTCCTAGGTTTGCATTTAATATTTTCCATCAGAAGCTCCTAACAGAATGAAAAATCTCTAGACTTGTTACCAATGTTATAAAATAAGCAGGAGTCTCATGGAGCTTAGATTAGCATGACTGCAATATTTCTATCTTTTTCTCTACATTCCACAGGCACATGACATGCTTGTGTTTTTCCTTGATAAATGTTTACAGAGTGCTTAGCTTGTCTTAAATAGTTTGGGAGAAGGGAGAAATACAAGCAAATGCAAAAGAGATGAGGTTTTCCTACTTCCCTTTTGTAGGCTTATAGTCTACAAAATATTTGAAGACTGAAATTCATAAAAACAAACGAAACACACACATGCTCACACACATATTGCAAAAAAGAATGCCCATAGTGAGATGGAGGCTTCAACTATAGTCTAGGAAGTAAGAGTCAAATGAATATGAAAACTAATAAAAAATGAAGTAACTTGTTTTGGAAACAGTACCAAGCACCAAAGCCCTATGGGCAGAAGAAACTGTGTTCTCAGAACTCTGATACCTTTGAGAAAAAATGAACTGGGGTTACATTCAAGAGAAGTATCTAGAAAGGTTGTTGCAAGCAAAATCACACTGTATTTTGGAAGTATGCTGTAGATTTGGTGATTGACTCCCAGATACTTAAGAATGTAGTTGTGTGATTTCATTTCAATATTTAGAGTCAGCCATAGATAATAAATTATAGAATAAACTGGATAAGTATAACAAGTAGATTTGCAAGGGCAGCTAAGAGGATATTTTATTTGCCTTGAGCAAAATTATTGCCTCTTTTGTCAATAGTTATGGTAGGATGACAAAGGCACATAGCTAAATAAACCATCATTTAAGAATATGAAGTAATATAACAAGAACCTGCATACCATTGATAAAATGCATACTATGATGTCTATGCATCTACTACTCATCACTGAACCAGTAACTGAATTTTTGTATTTGTTTAATAGGTATTTGGGTTTTTTGGCAGTGCAAGGAGGGTTGAGACAGAGCATGGCTCTGTAGCCTTACGTGGTCTCAAAGTCACTGTGCCAACAAGCTTGACTCAAACTGAGGCTGGTTTCCCAGTCTCAGCCTCACAAGTACTGGGGTTCTGTGATGGTGGCATATTTAGCCTAAATTAGGTATTGATAATGTCACCTGCTAACTTCACATTTTATTCTTTCTCAAGAGTATTGGAAGTTATTTGCTGGGCTCACAGCACAGAGAGACATTGGAAGAATCTTGTGATATTTAAATCCCTGTCTCAAAAGATCCTGAAATAACAATAACATCAACAACAGCAACAACAACAACAGCAAAACAGCCAAAAGATTTCTCATATGTTTCTGAATCCTTTTACCAGAACAAATTCTACATGAGCTCATCTAGAGCCTGTCATAGACATGAGTTCAGTGAGAAACATACTTACTTTAAAACATGC
The DNA here is from genome assembly GCF_017639785.1 of Mesocricetus auratus. Classification (NCBI taxonomy): domain Eukaryota; kingdom Metazoa; phylum Chordata; class Mammalia; order Rodentia; family Cricetidae; genus Mesocricetus; species Mesocricetus auratus. Next base: position 141,528,867 of record NW_024429266.1, on the reverse strand, counting down.
ATTACCTAAACAAATACAGATGTCGAGTTATTCCTCAGCTGCAGAGCTCCAGCTTTAAGAAAGGTATGGAAATAAAATTGGATTGTGTAGACATCATAAAGAGTAAACACATCAGAGAAAGGAGAAAAATAGCAGAGAAAATGGGTGAAGACACCCCTCAACAAACCAGAATTGTTTGGGCACCATTGTTAATGGAATATTCTGTGTTCTTTGTAAGGACCAGTTGACTAATGATGAGAGTTAAGAAATTTACCTTATTGGCTGGTGTGAGGAAGGAGATGATTTCTTAAATTGTATCAGGATGTTTTCTGTTTTTACTTCCTTGTAGTGCATGTGGTTAAAAATTGTGTGACAGCATACTTAAAAAATACATTGGGCTGAAAAAAAATTGATTGAGTGTGCAGAGATGATACTCTAGTTAAGAATTTTGTTTTCTCTTGTGCATGGCAGCACACATCCATCTGTAACCCCAGTTCCATGATATCTAACACTTTGTTCTCATTTGAGTAAGCACCAGGGACACACATGGTGCACAAATATAAATGCAAGTGAAATGCATGAACACTTAAAAATGAATAAAAGATTTATTTATTTGTTTATTATTTAAAGTTTTGTATATATATATGATCACGTGAATTAATGTGTCTCATATGTCCATTGCCTGTGGAAGCCCAGAGAGGGCATCAGATTCAAAGAAGTTTGAGTTACTAATTGTTGTGAATTGTCAGATGTTGGTACAGGGAAATGAATCTTAGTCCTTTGGAGGAGTACTAAGAACTCTTAGCCTCTGAGCCCCATTACTTTCATATATGTATATATCGACGCACACGCCATTTGCCTGTGAGGTGAGATGCCTCAGCAGATGAGAGGACTTGCCCCCAAACCTAAGGATGTATATCTGATCCTCAGACCTTACATGGTGGAGCCAGATAAGTAGCAACCACAAGTTGCTGTGATCTCCACAGTGTGTCTGGAGGACTGAGCACATCATGGTGTGCATACTGGAGGTCTGAGGACAATTATCAATAGTCTGTTGGTTCTCTCCTACCACCACGGGATCCAAAAATTGAACTCAGGTCTTCATACTTGCCTGAAAGTAAACACTTTAATCTTTGAGCCATCACCACCACTGGCTTTATATTTTATTTTCTAAAATGGATGTGATGAAGCACCAGCGAAAGAGATTCTCCAATTTAAAGTGCTCAGTTCCCAGTATGGACATTAGAATCACAATGTGCCTAATTATGATCACAGATATCAAGGAACAGAAAGATAGTAATATGTAAATTCAAATAGTTTCTGTGCCTCCTTACACTGGGCAAAGTACTACACAATCATGGTAAAAGATGGTGTCACCATGTGATATGGATTTTATTTATATATTCATGGGGGAAGTCCTTCTGTGCATATGTTGATAAATAAAGCACTGTAGATCAATAGAGGAGCAGATAGGTGGGAGCAGGAGTTGAGGAGGGTTCCAGGAAATGTAGTCAAGGGTGGAGAGTCTCCATGTGATTGCGGGAAAAGAGGACAGACACAAGAGGTGTCCTCAGTAAGATAAGTCCTTACAAAAATATACATTAGTAATTATGGGTTAATAATTAAGCCAGAGCTATCCAATAAGAAGCCATAGCTAGCAACCAACAGCATTATAATTAATATAGTGTCTCCTGTGTTATTTGGTGGCTAAAGGAGTGATGGGACCCAGGTGGGAATTCTGTAACAGAATATAATTTCAAGACTTTTTCTGACAGCTTGCTAACATTATACAGTCCATTAAAGTAGAAATAATGTTTTTATTTTTTCCAGTGTAATCATTAGCATATGAGGAGTAATAAAGTTATTTTGTTAACCACAATAAAAATAACTATGCAAAATAGCTACTTGGCCACAGCATATCTTTCTTTTTACTCAAAGAAGAAATTATTTAAGTCTCTGTCAGTTCCAGAAAGAAGGACAAAGGCTATAAGTTAAGCACGGAGGAAAAAGGAGACAGGAGACAGGGCATCTTTCATCTTTGTATGATTTTTTGTATTTGAAAAAGATGTCATCCATTGTTAGCTTTCTGTGTTTCCTTCATTTAATTGTAGGCAGACCTCCCTACTCTAGATAGGCATTTGGGGCAGAAAGGGTTTTAACAGAATGATTCCTCTTAAGCCCATCACAATAATTGGTAAGGGAACTTATAAAATAAGAAGTAAGCAAAAGGGGGATGGAGAGATTGCTCAGTAGTTAAGAATGCTTGTTGCTTTTGTAGAGAACTGTAATTGAGTCCTAGGGCCCATGTTGTAGCTCACCACCTCCAGGAGATCTAAAACCCAATTCTGGCTTCTCTGGGCCCTGCATGAACATGCATACACACACAGTCAAAATACACATAAGAAGAACTTTAAAGGCTTTTAAAGGTGGAATAAATAGAAGAAAAGAAAAAGAAGCATCCATGAAGAGATAGAAAGAGTCAAGGCACTAAAAGAGAGAGAAAAGGAGAGGGAAATCTTAAAGGAGAAAGAAGGAATGTTATGGGAAAGAGCAGGACTATAAAACCAAGTGATAAAGATGTGAAAAATCTAGGCCAGAGAGGCATCTTGCTAGAGTCCCTGCTCTGTGGACTTACAGCTGGAATCTGACTTTATCAAACTACATGTGTGGAGATACAGGAGACTGCCTTCCTTATTACACACTGCAGTAAACCCGAGGTGACCTCTTATTTTTGGTAATAAAAGTTATAATTTCAGTAAATCGGTTTTATCCATTAACTCCATTGCTGGCTTGATATAACCTCAGATTAAGTTAAATTTAAAGTCCAAGTGAGCTCAAAGGTGCAGGTGAAGGTTGTTGCTATTAAATATAACTGAATAATAGCTTTGTAAAATCCCAGCCACATAAAATCCCTGCTCAGACAGCCACGAAGACTGCATATTCTGATTGTGACTGCTGACAGAGAGTCCACATATTTTTTCTCATAGAGAGTCCTGAAGCTTGTTGCTTGGGTTCACATATTTTCCAAGGTGTAGTCAAAATGCGGAGATTTCAGTGACACAGGGGAAGATGTTGTCTTCCCTTCCCCCCTGCCTCCTTTCCCTCTGTCTTTCCTGCCTCTATTCTGATCCACTAACAATGCCATTGGAACAATGTTTCATGGTTTGAGGACACAAGCATTGTAGCCTTACAATGACAGTTACTAAAACAATAACTTCCACAATATATTGTATATTCAGGAGCAAAATGTGAAGCCCAGGAGGGACAGTGCAGTCAACTATGATGTATGGCTTACAAGTGCTGTGTATGGGAGAAGCTACGCAGAACTCATAGAACATGGCAGGTGATTTATTCCTAGTTAGGGATTTCAGACCACACCGTGGGCACCTAAACTGAAACAAGCTGATGAGTAATTCCTGTACTTTACCCCTGGTATGTCAGAAAGATACAGTATAATGCTGTGGGTATAGCATTCCTTGGAACAGACATCTAAGAACTACTTGGGATGAAGAGGCAGCTATCCAACAGCTACATAGATATTCACTTAGTTCCAGGTCACAGCATTTCTGTCTGGGCTCAGAAAACAATACCCCCGAAGAAGAGATTGGCTAGAAGGCAGGTACTACAAGCCTACATGGGTAACTTTCATAGTCTATTGATTAGATAAAGAAATGTCTAGGGGAGTCGCAGGAATTAGCTTTGAGTGTATATGGAGGCGGGGGGGGGGGGGATTTCAGAGAGCATCAAGTGAGGGAGGAAGGGTAATCCTGAATGTGGGTAGCAGCATCTCATGGGCTGGGGTTGTGGACCAAGAAAAAGGTGCCAAAAGAAATAGAATTGTATTACAGGATTCCTCTTTCTTTATTCCTACATTCACCCAAAGGTGATCAAGAAGCCTCAAATCCTGCTACAGTCCTTCCTCAATCATGACCAGCTGTGCCCCTTCCAACCGAGCCAAAATAAAACTGTCTAGCCTTAAATTGCTTCTTGTCAGTCATTTGGTCCCGGGAATGAAGACAGTAAGTAAACAATACATAAGGCTTGATAATAATCCTATTACTATAGGAATAAGCTAAATTACCCTATTTAGCTCCAGGCAGTGAATTTCTTTCAGCAAGGAAACATCTACAAGCTGATTAGAGGACTGACTGAGTCTAAGGCATGACTCAGCATGTGAAGCAAGAGGACCAAGGGAAAGGAGTCCACAGGCCACACCTCCTCTTCCCTTTGCTCTGCGGGCTTGATTTAGTGAGAACTTCCAATAATGGAGTAGACTGTTTGGGTTTGTACTTTAGAAATGTCACTTGGCAGATCAATGCCACTTGGTGGAGGTGATTTGGAAGGGCAGAATTGTAGGCAGAGAATCTCTTGCTCAGTGCAGATTAGGCATTCAGCAAAACTTTAGGAGCAGTTTTTATTTAATTATTTGTTTCTCTGTTCTTGGTTGTGTTTAATGTGCACACATGGTTCAAGTAACTTGTTAACTACCCACAGAAGGAGATGACATAAATCCAGTTAATGGTGCTCTATTCAATGGTGTTGATTGTAATCAAAATAGTGACATTTAAAGTATTACTAATTGTTATATTTGTTGCGTGAAAAGAGACGAGTTCTCTCAATGATTTTTTTATTCTATGCTAACAGCAAAAAATAAGTTTCTAAGCAAAACTGTACTTACAAAATCTTCAATTATGTCAAGAAATTTTACAATAAATTGTGCATTTAAGATATGATTGTTTTCTCTGTATAGGAGCCTGGGTTTATATATTCATTTTATACTTATATAAAGTGTGTCAGCATGTAATGGTTGCTACCATAAATAACTAGATTTTTTTTGCTTTTACATTCATCTATGCTGTTAAAAACCTCAACTTTCTATCAGAAAAACTTTTTTACCCTTAGTAATGTTTGAAATGATTTTTCTTTGTTTTGAGAATTTCATACATTTTATACATAGAAACATGATATTAACTCAGTTTTCCCCAAAATATCCTGCCCCAAATTTCAAATCTTTTGTCTTTTTGATAACTAACTAAATTTGACCAGAACAGCCCATATGTAATGGATGTATGGCCAAACAGCAGAGCATGAGAAACTTGCCAATGGTCCAATGAACAAAAAGGAATGATTTTCACTCCCCTAGCAGCTGTCAGTTGCCAAGAGCACCTCAGCAAAGAAGTGTAGCCTGAGCACAATTGCCTTTATCTATACCAGATATCTGGCTGGCTTGATCCTGTGCAGGAAACCACAGCTGCTGTAAGTTCACGAGTACAATGACCAAGGCACTCAGAAGGCAGCCTTATACAGCTCTGCAACACATCTCGCAGCTTCTGAACACTTTCATTAAAAACATAATCTGCTGATAGTCTAATGTAATTCCTTTCTCTGCAGTGAACTGAATTTCAAAATTCAGCATTTCATGGCCATTTTCTGTTATAAGAAAAGAAAAGTTAAATTGCCAAAATATCAAAATGTCAGTTTATCAATTATGGAAATTATGTGACTCAATTTAAAGTGCTACTGTATGTATTGTGATTCCTTAACATTCTGCTTGAGAATGGCAATGATGCAGCTCAAATGATTCTTTACATAACTGAAGAGGAAAAGTCACAAATGGTAGGAGGGTATAGAGACACAGAAAGCAAGCAAGGCATTATAGATCTAAGTGGGAATCCAACTGTGTTCGTACTTTGTTTTAATGTCTTCCTCTTTAGTTACTCAACTTGATTGCTTCATGCTATAATGATTCTTTCTTAATTAAGAGATAGATTCTTCAGGTGGTACAGCCTTGGCTAACACAATACGAAAAACAAACTCAAAAATATACATACCTTTCCTACAACAAATTTTGTAGGATTATATACTAGTCCCACATGATAACTGACTTTTCTTTAGAATTTAGATGAGTATAAAAGAAATCACCTATTTTCTAATTGCCTGCCTGGCTTGTGTCTGTCTCCTTTTGTATCAGATGCTATTTACTGGGATAACAGTCCAGAGAGCATGAGTGGACAGGCCAGCCCTAAGATGTGGAGAGAGAAGGCCCGTTGGAAGTTGTTTTATTTAAGAGACAGTCCTGCAGCTAACTGCTTCTGTTGGAAAAGTATTTGCAAGAGAAGAGACATTCAGGCTGCGAACACATGCAAGTAGAGCATTTGTCTGCTTCCTAGGCTTATCTTCTGAATATATATGACCATTCAAAATACTTGAGAAACATTTGTTGTTTTATGTAAGCCCAGAGTAAAACCTTCTATGGCAAAACAAGATTTGGAAAAGAAACATCATGATCCTAGGTTTGTTTCATCACTTGACTATTTCTTTTTTAATGTCTTATTTTTATTTATCCTTCTTCCATACAAAACATTCTGACCACATCCTCAACTTTCTCCATTCCTGCCAATTCTAAACTCCTACACCCATCTCCTCTCTTCCCCAGATTCATTGCTCTTCCATTTCCATCCAGAAAAAGCCAGGCCTCCCAGGGATATCAGCTCAAAGTGCATAAAAAGATACAGTAACACTAGATAGGAACCCTCATACCAAGTCTTGAAAAGGCAGCCCAGCAGAAGAAAAGGGTCTCAAGAGCAGTCAAAAACATCAGAGATGCAAGCTCCCACTCCCACTGTTAGGTGATTATATCTATAATTACTTATATTCTCAGAAAATTTAATAATAGTGAATGTCAGGAATGAGAATGTTATCTATCAACTTGACAAAATCTATAGTCACCTAGGAGACAGTCATCTGGCCATGTTTAAAGGAGATTATCTTTATTTCATTGACTGTCTATTGTAGCTGATACCATTCCCTAGGCAAGGGAGAAAGTGAGCCAAATTCTGACATGCTTCCATTGCTTTCTTCCTCTAACTTAGATGGAAGGTGACCAGCTGCTTCAGGATCCTGCCTCCTGGACTTTCCTTCCCTGGCGAACTATAACATGGAGCAGTGGGATAAATTAATTTTGTCTCCTTCAAGATGCTTTCACCAAAGTGTTCTATCATAACTGCAGAAAAGAGAAGAAAACAATGAGTAAAAATCCTAAATTTGCAAGTATAATTTGACTGTTTAATCCTTTGTGTGAAGTTAGCCAAAAGTTATATTGGATAGATGTGGAATGGTTCTTTTCAAAAATGTTTCCTCTAAGTTTTACTTTAATTGTGTGTCTGTGTGTATGTGTGTGCGCGCGCGCACGCACGCACGTGTGTTCCTGTGTGCATGCTTGCAATGTCACACCTATGCAAGTTCAGGTGGAGGCCAGAAAAAGGCATTGGATCCTTTGGAGTGAAGTTATACATAGTGGTGATCCCACTCAATGTGGGTACTAGGAATGAACCACTGGTTTCCTGGAGAAGCAGCAAGCAAAGCTTCTGAACCACTAAGTCACCCCTCCAGTCCCCAGTGTAGAACAGTTCTTTACAAGTTTAAAAACACAAATAAAACATTATATTTCAATGTTCTCAGCACTGGTTATATTGTTATGAACAAAACCAGATACATATTTTAATAAATTAATCTCAGTGGTAGAGCACTTGCCTAACAATGGGTTTGGTTTTCAGTAGCACAAAAACAAATACATTTTGATATCAAGGCGATGTGACAAATATTGTAATGAATAATACAAATGTCAATATGTTTCCGGGGAAGAATGTTCATTTTCAGTTTTCTAAAAAAATCTATTTTATATTGTAAACTGTCTAAATTCCTTTATTGATTTTTTTCAAAATACTTCAAAATGCAGTCTGGCAAAACACAAAACAAACATTCTTTTTTTTCCTTGTAGGTTTATTGGCAGTATTTCTTTTAGTGGCAGTTTGGACACAAAAAAAAAATCAAACAGTAAAGATGGTCTTTCACAGATAAAGTGAGTTGTAAGTTTAGGAATTCCTCAGATGTCATGAAAAGAAGGTTTAAGAATTACATAATTAAGGGCTGAAGAACGTGTTTAAGAACGTGGGCAGCTCTTGCAGAGCACCTGAGTTCAGTTCTCAATATCTATAAAGCTAGCTCACAAGAAACTCCAGTTACAAGCAAATCTGGCACCTTTCTTGGACTTTGAGTATGCACATACATCCATGCTGGTAAGCAGTCACATTCAAGAAAATAAAATTTAGCAGGGTGTTGGTGGCACACGTCTTCAACCCCAGCACTTGGGGGGGCAGAGGCATGCTGATCTCTGTAAGTTCAAGGCCATCCTGGTTTACAGAGGGAGTTCCAAGACAACCTCCAAAGGAATACAGAGACACCCTACCTCAAAAAACCAAAAATGAAATAAAATAAAATAAATCTGCAAAACTACATAATTAATCTCACTGTCCCAGAAACTGGAAAAATATTTAGAATATTCCCTTTCCACAACTATGGACTTGATTTTACATTAGTGTTCCAAGTACAGGGCTCTATCAGACTGAAGTGTGTGGTGTAGATACAGAGAGTGGTTGTGTGATTTCTTGCCCATACCAGACATCAAACTGAGTTTTCACTTGATTTTCACTCGTCTATACTGAAAACTTGCTAATCATTCTTGCCTTGTAGTTTAGTGATAGCCTATTTTAGGTTCAAACAGTCTTTTCTCCATATTAACATAAAAATTATTCGGCTCTTCCAAATTCATTACATGTTTTCAACACCGAGTTTTTTTTTAATTTGTACAATCAACTAGATACTAGCTGTTCTGTATTCCACTTCTCAGATATGCTACATAATTGCTTTATTTTAACATTATACTCTTGTAGTTATTCACATTAAATTTTGGAGGCTCTAGTCACTAGTGAGTGCAATGCACATAGCTTTTGTCTGAAGTTTCTCCATCCTTCTCATGGCATCGTGATGTGAAGATGAGTTGTGTCTGAGTGAAAACCAGACTGATAAATTTTCTTTTTGCTTGCAATGTTCTAAGTCCTGGTACATGTCCATTGCATTTATTTGTTTATGTATTGCAAGAATAAAAATACCATCTTGCATTTACATTTTTACTAAAATAGATCTAAAATGCTAGCAAAGCTAACACAGAAGATACTTAACAAATTTTAGTAATTTTATTTATTCTACTCACAGGTATAGGGATTCAACCCCAAGTCTTATGCTTGATAGGCAAACACTCTAGCACTGAGCTAAGTTGCCTACTTCCAAAGTATCAGTTTTTAATTAAATATTTTCATTTTCCCTTCCTATATCTTCTATACAATTTTCTTTATTTTTTCCCTTATATATTCTCATTTCATTGGATCAAAGTTCTTAGAAAGAATTAATATTTCAGCTTATGTCAGTTTGTGCAGTATATATTTGTCTTGTTTTTAAATCCCCTAAATGACTAAATATGGAATGAGTGTCTTTTGTAATTCTCTAGACTAAATCCTCTCAGAATAATTTATTAGAACCTGCAAATCACTTCCAACATTGATGTCAAAATTACTAACCCCACAAAAAAATTCATTTCACCTGCAGATTCTATGACCTTAGCACCGCCTCATGTGTTCTTCAGTTGGCTTGAGTCAATCTAACTCTTATTCTCTTACTCAGGCAGGCTTTTACCTCAGAGCCCATTTCATGTTTTCCATGTCTGCCTGCAATGCTCAGTTGATGATGGACCATCCCCATGTGTCCATCTTGAAGGTTTTGCTTCCATTGCACCTGCCCACAAAGGCCCATCATCATCACAATTCAACCTCACCATCAAAGCATTCTAACTTTCCTTTATATCTTGGAATTTCTTTCTATTGTATGTATTTAAATTATTATTCTAAATCCAGTGTTTACTTTACATATGAGATAATTATTTAAATGAATCTAAATTATGCAAAAATAATTTTTTCATGCTTTTTAAAAATCTTCTACATAGGGTCTCACTATGTAGCCTAGGATATCCGCGATTTTTTAAATAGTCTAAGTTGGTTTTAAACTCATGACAATTTCCTGCCTCAGCCTTTTGAGTGCTTGGATTATGGACATGAGCCATCATGCCTATCATGCTCAATTCCATGTCTATTTTTAATACTTGCAAGTTTATCCTGTCTACTTTTTATCAGATGTGATTCTTAAAGATGAATATATTAAACTTATTCTAATTTTCACAATTTTAAGCTAATTTAGTATAATTTTATTGTTGTTGCCTCTTTGTTATGATAAAGATGAGATGGTTTTATGTATTTCCTAACAAATTTATGCATGGTTTTTGAAGAAGGTTAAATGGAAATCTCCCTTTTGTTTTCAAAACATACAATTATAAACAACGGAAACATGCTTGCTCTTTTTCATCCCTAACAGATTTAAATAAGTAATACATTTTCTAGTAGGAATCCCCTATTATTAAAGATTAATTTACTGGTGAGTTTGTTAATATATTCTTTTTTATTTTTATATATATATTTTTTTGAGACAGGGTTTCTCTGTGGAGCTTTGGAGTCTATTCCAACACTCACTCTGTAGGCCATGAATTCACAGAGATCTGCCTGCCTCTTCCTCCCAAGTGCTGGTATTAAAGGCTTGCACCACTAATACTCAACAATATATTTAATTTTTTAACTTTTCAAAATAATTTGCAAAATTCCCTTACTGGAGATAGTGTTGTTTAATACAAATATTATTAAGAAACTTTATCTTTGAGGTCTGGCAGGACCTAGGTATTTGCACAAATTCTGACATTTTCTAGTTATTTGGTCTCAGATGCCCTGAGCTCCAGTTTTTGAATATTTAAACAGGAACAAAACTCTGCTATCCCTGTGTGACTATGAGCTGAGTGAGGGGCTGCCATGGAATCCTGTGTATGAGGCTGAGAGTCAAGCTCTGATTATTTTCCTGGCACAAAGGTACACCTGACCTAGATGTGGTTGGCAGGCCCATATCCTCTCTTGGGCACAGCCTTCTGAATTGCGTTCATATCTTTTTCTCAGTCAGTATGGTTCATGGAGAGGTTTCAGTGCCATTTATAAAGTATTTGTTAATCCATTACATTTAATGCCTCCTGAATATCACTTGAGGATTGAGTGCAGGACTCAAAAAGGCATTTGTCTGCAAATGGGCTGAGTGAAGAAATTGCAAGTGTGTATGCCCCACAGCCTTAATTTCACCCCTTTCCTTTGCTTTAGAAGCACTGTCTCATCTGCAGACAGAAGGTAGATGAGTAGGGATGCCAGATACCCACTAGAGTTCACTTACATATTCAAACATCTGTCAGAATTCTTCTGCATATTGGAGCTTGTTGACTCCTGAATAGTAATTTTTGGCTGTAGAGATGCTCCAGTCATGAAAGTGTTTAATGTGTAAACACGAGGGCTTTGGTATCATCCCAAGAACTCCTGTAAGAAATCCAGCATGGCAGTTCTGCTTCTGCTTATAACCCCAGCACCAGGGGAGATCCTTGGGACTCTCCCATAAGCCAACCTAGCATAATTGGTGAACACTTGACCAATGTGAGTTACTGCCTCAAAAAACTAAGGTATAACAACAACTGAGACACACAATCATGCATACATGGTTTTCCGGATCCTTCAGCGAAATGATGACAGACAGATGCATAGCTCTCACCATATCCTTTGGCAGTCTCACTTTTCTAGTAGCTAAACTATAAGTTTTTGACCAGTTGCTCTAAGGTATATTTACAAATTCTCCAGACTCCCTTCAAATGGATGATTTGAAAAGACTTTAAAATAATATTTTACCCGATTTTCTTTATCAATTTAACATAGCATCAACTAGTGTTATATTTTTCTCTCTTTCTGCTTTCATAATGCTGGAGGACCTATGGGTTGCTGGTTCTTGTACAGAGAGAAACCCTTCAATACTCAAGACCAGTGCTGCCTTGCATTTGTGACCATGGCTGGCAAAACACAGACTTTGTTTTAAAATGCCACCGATTTTGAAACTTCACTTCTAAAATTTCAGCTGAGTGTTACACACAGCATAAATGTTCAGAATTTGAAGTTGCAGTTACTTAAAAGTGGTTTTATATTTTAAATCAATTACATATGAATGGTGATTTTCTGTGGCAATGAGGAACAAGTTATATGTCCATTTCATGTTCTTCGTAAGATGCAGTCACTTGAGGAGTATTTCACATAATCTGATAAGATGCTAATTTAAAATGATTTTATTACAATATATGGCCCACTGGAATTTTATTATGTCATGAGCAGAGAAAAGTACAAACATGTGTATATCTAAACAGACATTAGAATGCTTTTGCACCTGAATGGTGGAATTGAAGATTCCTGTTAGACATTGGTCAGTCTCACTCTGTAGTTTTCCTCTGTCTTACTTTTCCCATTGTTACTGATATTTGTAACTAGTGACTTGGGAAACTATGGTAAAAGCATGAGTGCATATTTTGCATATGAAAAGGTATACATTAGATAAAACATATTCCATGGGAAGTGGGAGGGACAACACCCTGATACAATTTTCAGAAACTCAACCCAGATTACTGTTGAAGATCTCAAAAGGAAAGCTTGCGTGGAGTCATTTTTATTTTCCTTAGGAAACTTAGTATGCATCAGACTTCACTACATACATATATGAGAGGCTAGAGAGATGGCTCTGAATTTACTGATATTTGCTGCTCTATCACAGGACCTGAATTCAGTTCTCAGCACTCACTCTGAACAAACCGCCTGGGTCCCCATGTATTTCGATACTCTCCTCTGTCAATGTGGGTACTCCCACACACAGAGAATATGCACATACATGTATAAATGAAAACAAATCTTTAAAAAGATATATTCATATATATGAAGCTTTTCATATATATACATATATATGATGTTTATTGCTTTAAAATTGAATGACTAGTGGAATGTGGCTTGGTAAACAAAATGGAAAAAGTCTACAACATAAAACCTCACAAATAGGGGTAAGCAGATAACTTTAATGGGAAAAGCTGTATAAAAGTGAAATCTTCCATGTAATAATTCTCTGAATATAGCATGGCTAAATACATGGAAAAATTAATTACTGTTGATGTACTTTAACTCCTGAATAATGATTAGGCATTCACATTCAAGGCAATGGTTGTAAATTTAAATACTGAAATAAAAGTAAATTAATTGCACCAAACTCATTTATAGGTTGTTGACCTTTAAGAACTTTTTTATTTTTATATGCACAATAAGAGGAGGGGTTAGAATTCAGATGAAATTATGAGCTGAGAATTCAAGCTAATACAGAAGTGAAGTAATTTATACTGTCATCATGTTTGTGTTCTGTTGATGAATCACCTATTGACCATGAGAAATATTTGTAATTTGTCCCCCACAGCTCATAATTTCAATATTCTCTGAAGGCATTTGACACCACAAGTTGTTTAATAGTATAAAAATATATACCTTGTGCAGGAAGCATGGTGATGAACATTTCAAAGTGAAGAATATTTTTTAAGTTAATAAGTGAGAGTGTAGAATAGAAAACATAACATTATATATCACACAATGTCATGAATTACCTCTGAGTCAAAGATCATTTAAGCAAAGCCCCAACTTAAAGTTATTCCTGCTTTATACCATATTTGTCATTATGGATTACCTCACTCAGGATGATATTTTTTAGTTCCATCTATTTGCCTGCAAATTTCTATTTTTTTATCACTGAGTAATACTCCATTGTGTAAATGTATCACATATTCTTTAAACATTCTTCAGTTAAGAGGCAGCATCAGATAACCTACCAGCGAAATGAAATACTGTAAGAATACAATAACAGAGTGTGGAGTGTTCTCTCATTATTTCTTGGACTATAGAGAATGTAAGGATCTATTTACTCAAGTGTACTGTTTTAATAATTAATATGAATTAGGCAGTCTTCTATCAATCTAGGTCATCATGTAGATTAGGGCCACACATTCTGTGTCTATCTGAATTTATCCAAGTGCACAAACTGTTTTCCTATGTCTCCTAGATTTACCGCCTTATGTTCAGAATTCATACTCAAATCTTCATAGGCTATTTGTTATTATTGCAGTTATATGAAAGACACATGTTCCATTTGTTACATCCTTTACTTTTGAGAATTATAACATACTTGCATCATTAGTCTATTCCTTTCTTTCTTTGAAAACTCTATCATATACATATACTTTCTCTTTTTCAAATGTATGACCTTTTCTTTATTAATTTTATTACATATAAATACATATATATCCCTAAATATGAGCAGCTTATGTTACTTGTATACATGATTTCAATGTTGTTCATTTTATGTTCTGTTTCCTGAGGAAGACTATTGCCCACAATCATAATATTCTTTCATTTTTTGTAGTTCTTTGTATAGGGTTGTGGTATTTTGGACTTTCACCATTCACCGTAGCATGTCTGTTGTTCTTGTTCAGCTGATTGAGCAGTCATGTTTTTGAGATTTTATGGGTGTAGCCTCTGACACTAATAGGAGGCACAGTCTCAGAAAAACTTCCTGATCCTTTTGATATTACAGGTTTTTGTCTCCTCTTACACAGTGTCTCCTGAGCCTTAGGTGTGGTAGGTTTTTGTAGATGTATTCATTGGGACTGGGCTGCACAACACTGCATTCTGACTAGTTGTGTTCTTCTATACTGGTCACTCTTTTACTCTTGGGATTTGTCTACTTTTTCTTCTTGCTTCCTTATTCCATCTAAGTTGTTTTAGTTTCGAGGTAAGCTCTGATTAGCTTTGAGATGTCTGCTTACCTGTTATTCCTTCCTGTCAGACATCAACCTGGGATATTTCAGCTACTATAGAACAATCCATTACAGTACATTCAATTAACACCTGTTACACAAAAGGAAGACAAATGAACCTAACTGTAAATACAAGAGTAAAGAGGTGGCATTGAGAAATGACTTTTTCATGTGACTAGTGTAGGCATGCATGTGAATCTCCTAGACATCACCTATGGGTAGAAGTGATGTATTTATAAAGACAAAAGAGCTTGGCAAGTATTGGTTGGAAGAATTCTTTGTAAGAGGTAATATTTTTGAAAGACAGAGGACTTGACAGAATATACAAAGGCATTGGAATTGAGAAATAAAATATACCTAAGTGTTTGTGAGTTATTTATCAGCTAAGGAGAAATTAAAAATAATAATAGTTAATTGAGCTAAATTTGAATAGATTTGTTTATTGTAGGATTTTAGAGATGTTTGTGATGTCTGTGGTCTGCATTAATACCAGTGAACCTAAGGTTGATTATAGTGCATATGTAGTCTTTTATGATGATTGATCATAAAGAACTCTTTCCAATGAAGCATTCTTGAAGAGATGATAGACACAAAATAGAACACTGGTGGAAAACTGTACCAAAATGTTTCTTATTCCAGATCAGAATTACACAGAACAAGTACTAAGTTCTCATAACCGAGGCAGATCATAGTTATTATATATTTCTAATTGATAGTGTGAAGGGTGGCAGCTTAGCATCATACCATCAAAAACACACGGAAACTTATGTATTTGTCTTAAATATTCAAAATTGACAAAATTGAAAATTTCAGGGTTGATGAAAGTGTTGGACCGTTGGATTCAGACAGAATCTAACATTTTCTTCTTTCTGCTAATTATGACAAGTATTTAGTTTATTTGGATATCAGAAACTTTACTGAAAAAATGGAAGTATTTAATTTGAAGGTAAGTTTTACATTACAAAGATAATATTGATATTTAGATATAGCTCATAGCAGAGGACTTGCCTAACATGTGCAAATCCTTGAGCTTTATCCCAGTACTACAAAAAATAAAATAAAGTATTTTTGTTGTTTTAGTTTGCATTCTCACAGAAGACCATTTGTTGTTTGGGGGCATAAAAATGTGTTTATTACAGCCATGACAACCCATCACTCCTCCATAAGATTTGCTCAGGTAGATTCATACAACATCAGGTCCAACTAGAGTACAGAGTGTGTTTCAAAGGAGGACAGTCTTCATAGAAAATTACAAATCCTTTCAAGACTGTGATTGTATAAACTTGGCTGTTAGGAAAGAAGAAGAGAGAGGAGGGATGAGCAAATGGGTCAAGAACATGCTGGGGAACTCACAGAAACAGCTGACCTGAGCAAGTGGAAGCTCATGCACCCTAGTCAGACAGCTGGGGAACCAGCATTAGACTAAACAAAGCCTTCTGAATGTGGTTATAAGTTAGGAGGCCTGGGAATTCCTAGGGTCCTCTACAGTGGAACCGGTATTTATACCTAGTGCACAAATGGACTTTGGGAGCCCATCCCTATGGAGGGATACTCTCCCAGTCTAGATGCACAGAGGAGGGCCTAGGCCCTTCCCTAATGAAGAAAAAGAGTTGGGGGGGATGAATGTAGAGACTCATAATGGACAACAAAAGTGTGTTGCAGAAGTAAACAGTTTAGTCATACCCCCTAAACTTCCTAAGTTTGCTGAAAGTAATAAATTAACATCTTTATTAAGCTCAAAGACCTTAAAAAGAGTGATTCTACAAAATTCAGGACAAATACACCACAGCATTGTTCAAGAGAAGCAGATAAGAAACCTGCAAATTCATCATTCAGGTAAGTATAGGACATTTGGAAAAGATTAAGTCAAACTAAGTAACACAAATAATTCTAGAGAAAACAACAAAAGAAACTGAATTTAAATATATATAATAGAAAATAAAATAAGTTAATAACTATGTTAAATATGTATGTTATACTCAGTAATTAAAAAAATATTGCCAATGAATGCAATTGTAAAGCAGTAATTAAATCATTATCAAAGTTGAATGTTATGCTCTGAGCATCCCAGTGATAAGACAAGGAAAACGGCAGCCAAAGTCTGGGGAAGACATTTTCAAGTTGTACATTGTAAAAATGACTGAAACCCAGAGAAGGCCGAGGGTGGGAAATACTCAACTGTGGATCCAAGCAATGCACTAAAAAGAGAGTGGGCAGGACGTTTGTAAAGAACCCTCGTGACCCTCTTGTAACAGGATACGTTATTGACTAAGGAGTGCATTTAAAGATATCCGTTTCGGACTTTGGACTCCCATAGAACAATGTGAGGTGCACTCTCACCCTGAACTCTTGGGGAAGGGTCTAGGCCCTGCCCTATATGAAATGACAGACTATGGACACCCCTATGGAGGGCCTCACCCTCCCTGGGGGAATGGGGGGGATAACAGGGGGGAGGGTTTGGGGGGAGGGCATGGGAGGAGGGGAGGGAATGGGAGAGGGACCTGGAACTGACTTGTGAAGCAACCTCGCTTCTTATCTAAATTTAAACTGGAAAATAAAATATAAAAAAAAAGAAATAATAAAAAAAAGATATCCGTTTCACAGTCTATGGAGTAATAGGAAGTGAAAGCACAACTGTCTCCCCCTGTAGATTTTCTAAATATGTAATAGTAACTACAATTGCCAAGAATGTGTTTGCAGCGATGTAGACTATTAATTACTACTGAGAAAGAGAAAAAATGATAGAGTTACTCTGTAAACAATTTGGTAGTTTTCTTTAATGAGTAATAATTGCCAAATGAATCCATGATTTCACTCTAGATAATTATCTAAGATATATGCAGCTTTGCATTTAGTGGCTACTTTTATTAACACACACACACACACACACACACACACCAAGCAAACAACCAAATAAATAAATGAAGACATTCTAAATGTCATTCCTGACCATAAAAAAAAAGCATATTAACAAACCATGGTGGTTTTTATAAGGTAGTATTATTTAACAAACAAAAGGGTGAATGGATTACACATTTACACAACACTCAGAATTTCAAAGTTGCTATCACGGTGACACATGTGTTACTGTGTGATTTCTTCCTAGGACATATGACAATTGTGAGCTATAAGAACAAAATCAAGGTGCATCCTTTGCCTAACCTACAGTACACTTCTTGTGGGAGACTCTCACAGTAAGCAGCACTTGGCAAGGTTATTGAACTACTCTATTTCCAATTGGCATGGTTGTTGCATGATCTTCGTCTCATGGAGGACTGGAGAAACAGATTATTCAGTAAATAGTTTCCACAAAATCCTGTCAAATGGTTCCAGGTACAATATTTGAGTTTTGGGACAATGGAGACAGGTGGATACATGGAACACCCTGGCCAAACAGCGGAGCCTGCACCACTAGATCTGCACTTGGCAGGCATAGGTAAGCAGATCTCTGAGAGTCCCAGGCCACCCTGGTCTATGTATTTAGTTCCAAGACAGCCATAGCTAGACAGTGAGTCCCTGTCTCAAAACAAACAAGCAAGGCAATGTATTAGATCTTT
The DNA here is from genome assembly GCF_017639785.1 of Mesocricetus auratus. NCBI lineage: Eukaryota > Metazoa > Chordata > Mammalia > Rodentia > Cricetidae > Mesocricetus > Mesocricetus auratus. The sequence goes on along the minus strand of NW_024429266.1, from coordinate 141,510,693 downwards.
TTAAAACACATTTTACAATTTAAATGAAACATATTTCAAATAGTTCTCAAATGTCATCATATATATGCATATTGTGTGGGTCCTTGAACTGAAACAAAGACATAGGCAACTAGGTTATGGAAAATTAGTGTCCTCAAATAAGAATAAATAGGCCACACATACACATATGTCTATATAAAACAGTCTATATTTCAATAATACTTATATGTTCATTTGTGTGGAACCTAGAGAGTAGGTATTTGTCACTCACACAACCTCTGCTATTCTTCATAGACTGTCTTTGTCACCTCCCCTCCCTGATGTATTGCTTTAGTAGTAGATATCCTTGCTCTCTGACTTCCATTTGATTTGGCCAAGACAGAATGCCAGCCAACTTGACCTGTAGATGCACACTGAAGGTATTTGTGTCTCAGCTTGCCCCTTTTTGTATATGATTTGATAATGGTTATGTGACCTGACCAGAGGCTGTAACTCTTATCAGGTAAGTTAACCCTGAAGCTGTAGTTTACTGAGACTTCCAATTACTGTGACCTCTTGTTTGGACCCTTGATATGTGAGGCCTTTCCTTGTATAAACACAGAGTCTTCAGCTTGTTTTGTGTCTGTGACTCCAACCTCTGTAAGCATCACTTTTGTTAAGTCCTGTCCCTAATCACCTTATTTTTCATTCAGGTACTTGTTCCCAGATACCAAATAATTCCTTTGCAAAAATATTAGCAGTGCATAGAAAGCATTGGATAATTGTAGTGGCAGTGGATAACAAAAAAGTATATTAAAATGATAATACAAAACTATTAAATTAATTCAAATATGATTAAATGGCCTCTGAAAGCATTCCTAGTGATGTCAGGAAGAAGGCAGGGTGATGCTTAGCCCCATTTCCTAAGTCAACAATGGGCTGGATGATTTGGTGAGTCCAATGGGAAAATGTAACAATTCAGAAAAGTGGACATAATGCCTTGCTATCAATGATGATATTAGAGATTAGTGAAGGCCAGTGGCATGTGTGCCCTGGCCACAAACAAAACAGATACATCACAGATGAAATTCTCTCTCCTTTCTTGTTTCATAGAAAAGCAGATAAAAGCAGTAAATCATTTATTCAGAATTACAAGGAACAAATAAAAATAGAAAGTTTTTATGAATGACTGGTATAAAAATAGTTCAGAAGAAAAGAAAGCACTGGTATACTTTTAAAGTAGGAAGAATAATTGTGCTCTTAGGCATAAAGTTATTTTTTACTTTTTATATAATTAGTACCAAATTAATTAACACTAAGTATTTTAGCATTGTTCTAGGAAAACAACCACTTGTGATAATATTATTGTAAATTTTGATGTTTACTTTTAGAGGGGGACATGGTAGGTTACTGTTCAGGTTCACAGGAATGAATGCACACAGAACAAAGTCAAGTTCTGCTTAGGAAAAGTGGACAACATTTTTTTATACTACACTAGCTAGAGCAGTGGTTCTCAACTTGTAGGTCCTGAGTCCCTTTGGGGGCTAAGTGTTTAATGACCCTATCACAGGGGTCACATATCAGACACACTATATAACAGATAATTCATAACAGTAGTAAATTAACAGTTATGAAGTAGCAATGAAATAAATTTATTGTTGGGGGAGACCACAACATGAGGAATGGTAATAAAGGGTCACATTAGTATGAACGTTGAGAACCACTGGCCTAGAGTATGGTCAGTAGTCTATAGACACTGTAAGAATCATTTATTAGAAGACCAGAATAAGACAATCACCAGGGACTGTAGATATGGCTTAGTGGTAAGTGTACTTGCTGTTGAAGAATGAGCAATTTAGTTCAAATCCTAGCACCTCCATATAAAACAGAATATAGATGTCTGTGCACCTGTGACCCCAGGACTGTGAATGGGATGGAGACTGAAGGCTCCCTGAGACTTGATAGTAATTAGCTTATATCCAGGTTCAGTGAGAGATACGTCAAGAAAGGAGGGCATGGAGTGATGGAACACAATACCTCATCTTCACTGACCTCCATGAGTACATAGATGAAGATAATGTGAGTATACACCACACAAACAGACATGGTAAAATATGTAAATGAATAAAACAAAGTCATAAAATAAAATTTCAGCATTTCTGAGAGTATATCTTGAAAGACAGTTTAATATGTAAAACAAGGGTACTAAGTGTGTATCAATAAACCTTCTACCTTCTACCACACGTGACTAGTCCAACTAATTGCAACTAGTCCCCAATAACACGTGGAAACTCTCTAACAATGTGTGTTCAGCTTCAGGAAAACATTTTGTTCATGCATAGTTTTCCTTACAAAGAATTCAATGACTCTGTGATGTTAGAGAAGGAATTTGTAAAACTTTAAGGAAAACTGACACACTCGAAATAAACACTGATGATCCCAAGTGGTTGATCATCAAGGATTGTGCAGCTATGTGTATAATTCCATGACTATAAGAACCCATGTTATCAGTATTCCAACCCTAAAACCCATATAAGAAAATAAACCGCAAGACACAATTTTTATAAACGTATTAAAACAGGACAACAAAACAACTGGCCATGAATAAAATATTTGATGCTATACATTGGGAATCTCTGATGACCACCTAAGTTTTTAAATATCATCTTAAAGGTTGCTCGTACTCAGCAGTATTCAAGGAGTGACTGATAAAATATACTGCTGGTGGGAAATGTGACACCAGTCATATCAGTGAAAAAGTTAAACATGCAAACAAAAGAAATATCTGTTGGTGAAAATATAAATTATCATGAGTCAACCTCACACCAAGTGCGGTAATTCCCACAATTCAAAAGTGGATTTCTATTCAAGGTATTTCCAGTTATTTTCAATTTCATGAAAAAAAAAGTAAGTATGTTTGAAGACGTAAGTTTGACAGTTTTCATTGCAGGATTTACTCCATTATAATATAAAAGACTGAGAGAAATTAAATTCCACTCAGTGGTGTGACCGTTAATGAGCTGGTGGAAAACAGAAACCGTGGAAGATTAAAAACAGAAATGAACCAAGTGACGTGGAAATTGTCCATGTGTTATTTTTAAGTGTTGTAAGTGAGACATAAAAGTAATATACATTTGGGAGAATATGACATAAGACTGAGAGTCCTGTATACATGCATGTTTATTCAAGAGAATTCATACATGGAATTTTACTTTGCATATGGGTGCATACTTAAGGGAAAATATGAGAGAATTCCTAGGTGGTCTTCATATCATGTTACGTGGTGCTTTTGGTTGGTTCATGTGTTAAAGGAATTGATGAGCACCATAGGGGATTTGTTTCTTCAGGTAGTTGCAAAGGGAAAGTGCTTTATCACTGATCTATGACTCTAGTCCAGAGTCATGCAAACTGAAATGCATGATTATACTACGCATTATATAGTGTATCAGGGAGTAAGGATATTTTGGAATTTACGTATGAAAGGCTGGTAAGGTGGCTGAGCATGTAGTGAGTGCTAGCTGCTCTTCCAAAGAACTCTAGTTTCATTTCCAGCATCCATATCAGGAGGCTCACAGCTGCCTGTAGCTCCAGTTGAAGGGCTCCAACATGCTCTTCTGACCTTCGTGGGCATAGGCACACACAAGTAGCAGGCAGGCATGCACATCTATAAACATAAACAGCTATTTAAAGTGTGAGCATATAAATCTGTGTAAAAGTTTAGGCAGAAATATTTAATGAACAATTACAGTAGGTCTACATAGAAGGGGCCTGAGAGATGGCCTAGTACCTAATAGCACTGGCTGTACACTTAGAGCACCCAGATTCGATTCTGAGCACTCATGTGGAGGCTCACAACCATTTGCAGTCCAGCTCCAGGAGATCTGCCACCTAACCTGAACTCATAGGGCACTGCTTTCATAGCTGCTTCAGTTCTCTGATGAGATCATATAACAATGGGATAGAACAGTACAAGTCATATGAGGATGTCTTAATTTTTGTTCAAACTCCTGAATATCAATTTTCAATAAGGAGTGCATCACATGTGTGCAAGTTACCTACAGAGGTGAGAAGAAGGCAATCATATGCTCAGAACTGTAGTTACAAATGATCATAAGTTGCTATGTGGGTACTGGAAATCAAACCCTGTTCCTCTAAAAGAGCAGATCGTGTTCTTTTCTTTAAACTGTCATCTCTCCAGTCCCCATTGTCTATTTCTTCTTTCTTTCTTTCTTTCTTTCTTTCTTTCTTTCTTTCTTTCTTTCTTTCTTTCTTTCTTTCTTTCTTTTTGCACCTACAAGAAGCTGTTCTATGTCCTCTTGACTCTGAGCTTTAATCTTCCATTTGATGGAATAAGAGAGTTTGAAGATATTTGTTTAGTGCTCTTTAGATAGTGAAATAATAATTAGATTTTAGGAGTGAAGTCATTGACTGATGTGATGTACAACCCACTACCAGATGGCCAGAAGAAAATTTGTTCATTTCCTAGATCTGATTGCAATGAAGAGAAAAATTCAAGCTCTCCATCAGTGACCTTACACACCAAAGACTGATTATTCCAGCAATTATGAAGTGATCTGCCTCACCCTCAGATCATTTTGTGGACTTGAGAAACTGCAATTAATTTTATGAGTGTGCCTTCTCATTTGAAATACTCTCCCAAGGGACATTTTGGAATTATAATCAGTTCTCATGGTTCCAAGTGCTTCTATTTGAGGACAGACTCATCTTGTTCCTCTTTGTTTTAAGGCTGCCATTGGTCTAAATAAGTAATTCAGGCAGCCCTTAAGACTTACAATTCCATTTTCCTAAACCAAAACAAGACTTTTTTTTCCCTTCTTTGCAATTTTTTTGTGGCTCTTCCAAATTATGAGGAATTAGAACAAACAATTGTGGCTTTTGTTTGTTTCTTTCTTTTTTGAAAGATATGTGTCAGCTTTATGTATGTGTCCATTTGTGTGTCTGGGTACATATATACGCCCTGTGTGTATAGTTGCCCAAAAATCCAGAAGGAGGAATCAGATTACATGGAGTTGGAGTTAAAGGTGGTTGTGAGCTGCCTGTTTTTGATGCTGGGACCTGAACTTGGGTCTCCAGGACAACAGCAAGTGCTCTTAATCTCTGTGGCATGCGTTCAGGACTGTTCCATTGTTTGTTAACACACAACCTATTATAAGAAACATTTGAGTGAATGTTGACTGATACAGAAACAAAAAGTAACTAACGATTAGAGGCTTGACTGCAAGAGTTTAAGCAAAGGTCTAATTGGAATAATCACACAAAGAAAATTGTTGTAATTCATTTTATTTATTTGTATTTCTCAGTAATTAAATAAATTCAAAGTCTGTCCATGCAACTCAGTGAGATCCTGTCTTAAAAGTAAGTAAATTAAAAATTGGATATGTAGTTCAGTGGTGAAGAGGTTTTTTTGGCAATTGCAAGGCTCTGGGATAAATCCTCAGAACTGAACAAAAAATAAAGATAACTATATGAAATATAATTATCATAATTCTGTCTCTTACAATAACAGATGTTAACATATGGTGAGTGCAGTAAGCATGCATGTGAGTGTACAGGTATCCACATGTGAGTGTGTGTGTATTCAGAGGGCAGAGCAGGACTTCTGCTGTCCTCCTTATATCTCTCTGTTTTATTACATTTGAATAGGTCATCCCACTGAGTTAGAAGGCTTATCATTTTGGCTATGTTGGATGACCCATCAGCTCACAGGATCTCTCTGTCCCCACCCTCCAAAGCTGAGGTCATGTCTGTTTTTTGTGTATGTGCTGAAGATTTGAATTCAAGTCCTGAGGCTTTCCAGACAAAGTGCTCTTATTCACTGTAACATCTCCCTAGCCATAACAATTTATGTTTTTCAATAGGTTTTCTTTGCTAAAAATGCAAATAATCTTTATTTCTTATGTATGTTTTGTGCATATAGTAATAATTCTAAACTCTTCAATGGTATGCATGATGATTAAATGTTTCTTATACAAGTTTATATCATAATATTAAAAGACTGTTACCTGGAAACAGAGACATAACTGAGTGCTTAAGAGAATTTTCTGCTCTTACAAAGGACCTGAGTCTGGTTCTCAGCACACGAGAGCTCACTACAATCTCTAACTCCATCTCTAGAAGAGCCAATGTCCCTTTATCACATCTATAGGCACTAAATGTAGGTGGAAAACATACATACTTATATGTAGCCAAAATACCCATACACAATATAAGATTTAAATCTTTAAAAGAGTTTATGATGGGTTTTTACATATCCAAATAGTTTTAGCTTTTTCTTTATAAATATCCTTGTATATGCATATATTTTTAATTTACAAAATTAATTGAGTTGCATTTCACATTCAAACCACTGCAACTAACAACTTATATGCTATCATCTAATGAACAAAGTGAAAGTCCTTTCATTACAGTATCTTCAATTATGAGCAAATAACATGGGATGGAAATGTTTTTCCATCTTTCCATCTGATGCCACCTCATCAGTCAAAAGAAAAGAGGTTGATTTTGACATGAAGATGAATAAAGCAGCCCAGAACACTCCATGTGTCATAATTTATACAGGACTGCAAAGAGCTCCAGGAAAATAATTCTGTTTCGATACTTGCAAGCCGTGACAGGGTCTCTGTAAGCATCTCTTCCCACTCAGAGCAAATATCTATGTTGAAAATTCCTTTTCATTTGTCAAAATATTCTTTTGACCTCCAGATCCCTGTTCACTCACATGGACAGGTTAACAATACCTATATCTTTTTGAGAGACCCAGACATGTATTTTGAAAAACAAGAAGAATGTACATTAAGTTTCCGAGAACTAGAGTGTCAACCAAGAAAGATAAAATTTTTAAAAAGTTGAAAAATACCACAACATACTTACTTGAAAAAATTCTTGATGGGCAAAGATAAAATGCCTGCTGAGGGAAGGGAATCTGTTGTTTAGATTCAAGAAAATGGAAACTATCGTTCATCTCTCCATATAATTTATAAATTATAATTTTTATTTGTTTGTGTGTGCCCACAGAGAATAGTTGAAGAGTTTGTTGGATTCACTGTATTAGAGTTACAAGAGGTTGTAAGCTGCCCACTGTGAGTGCTTGGAATTGAATTCAGGTCCATAGTAAGAGCAATCAGCTCTCTTAACCAACGAGTCATCTTTCCAGTACTCCAAATCAGGTGATTTCAGAGTCATCCTTTAAATTTTTGATTTGTTAGTTTGTCAACCTAAAAATAGAGGTCATGAGCCAATCAAAGGTGTCATAGTTATAGTTGAATTAATTAATGCACTTAGGGTACTGTGTACACCTGCTGCTCATGGACACAAAGGTACTGATAGGCAATAATTCACTCTGTCTTTCACTCTTGGTTTGATGTTTGCAGTAGTCCCTTGTGTTTTCAGTGAGGAAGGAGCTCTCTTTAGAGGCTGTACTTTATATTATCTAGTGTTTCATGTTTATGAACTAGAATTGTATTCAATTTTGCCTTGCATCAGATCTTCTATTATTTGTATGCTTGCTATTCATATTTATTTTCTCTACCTTCAAAACATTTAAATTGATTTCATTTTTTCGTTAGATAATGGAAGTAAAGGCTAATTGCAAAAATATTTGAGGAGGATAAATTGAAAATTAAAATTTGGATAACATGTTATCAAAATTGTCATTATGGTATTACAAAATGAGTTAAGGGTGTTGCTAACCTCTTCTGTACTTCTCAACAAAGCAATGAATTAGCACAGATGGAGGAATCTGCAGAAAATGAAGAACCAGGGACACATGTTAAAGTCTACTTCTGAATTGTAATCATTGTCTAAAACTTTTTCCCATTATTCATGATGCTAATGAATAGTAATCAAACAAAGCATCTAGTTAGGACAAACGTCCACTCAATTCTTTCCCAGAGTTTTGCATATGCACACAAACATCACTGATGGGCAAAACTATATATGACAGTTGAATCTCGGCTAGAAGCTATATGAGAACTTTTTTTTTTTTGGTTTATCAAGGCAGGGTTTCTCTGTGGCTTTGGAGGCTTTCCTGGAATTCGCTCTGTAGACCAGGCTGGTCTCGAACTCACACAGATCTATCTGCCTCTGTCTCCTGAGTGTTGGGATTAAAAGTGTGTGCCACCACCGCCCGTCCTAAAATGAGGATTTTAAAGACAGATATTACTACAGAAATGGTACAGTTAAACTAAAAGTTTCTTAAATTTAAGGTAAAGAGGATAGGATGTTTTCATAACTAAATGTTTTTACGTATTTAAAAATACTATTCCTTTTAGTAGGCACATCATAGATAGCAGACACTTTGAAGATAATGAATAGACATTATGGGGACTGGAAGCACAAGTTTTGTAGAGTGACTGCTACTATTTTAACACACTTGTCCTTGCATTTTTCTTATTGGTATATTTTGAATAATGCCAAAATTGAAGCAATGTAAAGATCTGACGTAACATGCATTTTTAGCCAGTCTTTTTTCTCACTTAAAGTATTCAAATCATTTTCTAAACCTTTCCCCTAAAATATGATCCTTTATGTCAAGAATAAATCAAATTGTGGTTTCATTTTTAAAGTCTTCCTTTTCATAGAGAAGTTTTCCAAGTCTATAAATATTTTTCAATGAAATAACTGCAAGGGTTTGATTAAAAACAAAAGCTAAAATTTTAATGGGCACTGCCTAATTCCTTTCTTAGTATATGTTATATTTTTCACTACAGGTACATTTCCCATTACTTTATATATAGGAAATTATTTTTAATAATTTTGTAGATGATTGGCAATTTAATTTTAAAATTCCTGTATTAATATCAATGCATAATTAATAGCAATTAGAAATTCTCTTGTCCATGCCTACTATTTCCCACTAGGGGCACTGGGATTACAGATGCACACTGGGCCATGCTTTTTGTGGGTCTGGGGAATCAAACTCGGAGCATCATGGTTCTTCAGCAAGCATTTTGACAACTGATTAATCTATCTAGCACTAAATATATTTATTATTATTGTTGTTGTTGTTATCTTTTCATACAAGAAATTCTTAAGCATTGGGGAGCTTTTGTTGTCTATTTTTAAAAAGTATCACATAATAATTGCTACTGAAATTTGGAATAACATTATCCCAAATTCCGTGGTTTTCTATTCAATGACTTCTCAACTCGAGCCATTTTTAATTAGAGAAAAATGTGGAAGCATTCACACCCCGAGGATGCTTAGGCGTTATGAAGTACACTGTTGTCAATGGCATTATCATTAAGAAGTTAATTAGATCTTTTTGCAAACTAAAAGTAGTGTTGTACCACAGTAATTAACTAGCATGGTGGGCGAAGTGGCTCCATGTCTTATTAAGCTGTTCAGATGCCATCTTCCTACCATAATGACTGCTCCCTGTTCCCCAAGAACAGCTACATGGAGACTAGGTACAGTTCATCCTTTTACCTTGAGAAGTCTATCTAATATGAATCAAAGTCAGTGGTGGAGATAACAGTGGTGCTGGCTGGTTGTGACATCAGGGCCATGAGACAGAAGACTGGAGCAGCTGACTAATCCTCCCATTCACTTTCTGTCTAGAACAGGACAATGAATGGAACTGATTTTAAGTGTCTCATCACAAACTTCTTAGATGAAAGGGTAAATAATATTAGGGTAGCAAAATAATCTGCTGGTCAAGAGATTCTCTGGCTTGGGAATGATTCAGACACTTGGGCTAATAGAATATCCTTAGGAAGGTGGGCTGACCTCATGCCATGCTAAAGCGACAGGTGGAATAGCTAACGCTTAAGGGAAGTACTCAACTTTTCTATACTAGAACTTCACTCCTTAGTGTAGAAGCCATGTAGTGTCCCAAGTTTGTCTTTCTTGTATAATTCAGAAAAGCAAAGCATAACCTTTTCTTCTTATTCTCATCCTGGCATGCTTTCCTTAACACTTTGGGCTTCCCTTCCACATCTTTTGCTTCCCTGTTCCTTCTCTAAAGTTTCCTTCCCTGCTTATCTACTGTGTTTCTGGCCTCCATACCACCTTAAATGGCATGGCTTTTTCCATTCTCTTTTCTAGCCCTTTCCTTTGGACAGCAGCTATGTAAAACCTCTCTTACTGCTGGCCCGGCCTCGGGATTTTCTCTTAAATTGTCTCTGTGTTCATATGAGAGTAACAACCTGAAATGGGATCTCTAGTTCCCATGTATTAGTAAGAGCAGAGGAAGTCAAGTAGTATTCAATCTGTACACAACTTAGGTTGACCTAGACTTAAAACTAGTCTGTTTCTTCAAATAGATAAGTGTTTAATTTTTATTGTACATTTTTAGGAATTCATCCCTAAATCTTCAGAGGAATCCACACAGATTTTATTATTGCTTGCGTCTCGACATTAAAAAAAATCTGTGGCATTCTCATGTTGGTAACTAATCCAATGTCAAATAGTAAGTGGCAAAGAAAGAAAGTTAAAGTTAGCTAGTCTTCACTGGCAAATGCTCAGCCTTTAAAACATAAATGCAAGTAGCATTATATGGACTGAGAAGCTTATGTTCAGGAATATTGTGTATATGCATATATACATGCAATGACAATTAATAAAAGAATTCATGAATTTGTAGGAGAATAGGGAGGGGTATATGGGAGGGTTTGGAGGGAGGAAGAAGAAGGAAGAAATGTTGCAATTATGTTTTAATCTCAAATGCAAGATAAAAATTTCACCTTCTTAACCACCAGACTAGTGTTGCCTTATAAAGTTTATACTACTCTCATAGTTGAAACTCATGATAACATTTACTATAGAATATGATAAAAATGTCATCTGCCTGAACATTTTATTTGCTGCCGTTTTATTGGCTAGTTAAACATGCTCAGTCCTTGAAACAGAATAAAAGCTGGAGACAAGGAAGAAAAGGAATCCACAAGCTAGGAAAGAAGAGAAAAAGAAGAATGTGTTCTCAAGAATATAAAGTGCTGCTGTGGGGCCACAGACTCCAGCCTGAGCCTGATGTCAGCAATGTGATGTAATCCAAAGTGTTGCTACTACCATGTCACTGAGCAAGAGAAATGGTGGTAATTTCATCTTTGTCCTTTAATGAGTAGGGGTTAGGCAATGTTTCAGGTATTCTATGTCTTGTCAGCATAACATGGTTTACTGAGTTTTGCCTCTAACTTGGAATTCCATTTTGGCTCAGAATAGCGATACAAATAATGAATGATTAATGAACGTATTCTTCACAGCACTGTGCCATAAACACTGGGTCTTTGATAAAAGACAGTCAATTTGCCATAATTAATTTTATTCTTTCCCTGTGCACAGCTCATTGAGCAGTTCACATATATGGATATTTATCTTTTCATAGAGGTGTTAAAAGACTGCTTTGGGATTTTATACGTCAACATATTATGCAACATTGCATTTGGAGCAGAAAAGAACTAATGGAACTGAAATATTTTTTTGTATAATGGAAAGCTTCACTTACAAGTGGTACATAAACTCCATACATGATTGGCACATTTGCCATAGTTACGGACTTACTAAAGATAAATGAGCTGCAGTTTACTCCCTCTCAACACACCTAAATTTGAATCCCAAAAGGAAAATTTTAGTTGTTCATGTTTCTTCTCAAATGAACATTTAAAAGGAGAGAATGTCAGGGAGAGGACTCAGAACAAGCACGCTCTCCTTTACTATTTATGCATCTGTGTTTGTGGGATTATTTGCATCGAATATCATCACACCTGCCACAAGCTAATTGGCTGCTCTGAGCAGAAGATGGTTTTGCTTGTGCTCTTTTTTCAGCATGCACGTGTTTAAAATTCCTTTAAAAAGAGAAATGGAATTTTCAGTTTAACTGTTATGTAAAAGAGTGTATTTGGAGAAAGCTACCAAATAGATTCAATTTCAAGGGACTTAGAGAATTATAGGAAATTGTATATTCAAGTTGAAACAAGGAAGACTGTTTTCAGTAGAGGACTAATTGCTCACTTACAGGCAAAAAATGTCTATCTGGTCATATTTGCAAGGGACCGCAGCCTAGCAGCCCAGCAGCCATAATGAGAACAGATAGACTTCTCTCTGAACTTGGAGAGTTGGCTGCTTTCCTATTGTGTCTTCTGAGAGTCCCATGAGGCCCTTTCATCCCCGGCTGACTCTTCCATCTCCTGGCATTTTGCCTCATCTTCTGGGAGTCAATAGGCTCAAAGGAGGCCTCTGGATACAGCAAGAAAGCAGCTCTGACTAAATTTATCCCAATAGCTGTCTTAACAGCAGGTAAGTGCACCAAATTATTCTAGGGGTCAGAGTCATCATCACAGCGAAATCCTCTTCATTAGTTTATATTGTGCTTTTTGTGATGGTTTGGGTGGTGGATAAGTATGGTCTCAAAAGAAAAAAAAACACTGCATTTGAATCCATGGTAATCATATAGTCCTGCCTTTTAGCAGATAAGCAACATTTATTCAAAGCAAACTTTAGAAAATGAATGTTGACTCTACCAACACAAGTCAGTCCATTTTTCTCAATTCCATGAAAAATTGCAGTGCTTACTTATTTTTCTATGTAAGGATAAAAGTTGGAAACTACTTGGTTTTCTGTGTAAGGATAAAAATTGGAAGCTAATGAGTAATGAGTAATCTTCAAAAGGAAGGTGAGTGGTGTCTTCCTAGTTCCAGAGGTAGAATCCATGTGTCCTTTGACTCCACTCCTTTGGACCGCACAGTCCATAGAATCAAATAAGCACAGCTCTTGTGGCTCCACAGAAAATGAATCAGCAATTACTGAGTGTGCTTGGGTCTACACTACATCCTCTGCATACATGCTGTGGTGTTTTAGCTTGTTCTTGTGGGAGTTGGGGTGTCTCTGACTCTTTTGTCTGCTCTTGGGACCCTTTTTATCCTACTGGGTTACCTCACCCAGCCTTGATATGTGAGTTTGTGCCTATAATTCTTGTATCTTTTTATGCTTTGTTCAGTTGATATCACTAGAAAACTTGTTCTTTTCTGAAGGGAAACAGGAGCTGTGGGGGAAGGTGGGAATAGTGGAGGAAGACAAGCGTGCTTTGGGATATATTCTATAAGAGAAGAGTAAAAACAAAGAAAAACTATTCTGGGAGGCAACCAAAACAAACAAACAACAACAACACAAACAAAAGACATAGCTTTTGAGGAATAGTTTGTATCCAGACATATATACTCAATGCTGCTATTCTCAGATAACTTTTGTAATTGGTAGTAAAAATAGCATCATGTGCTTAAGTTCCAGATGCTGAGGAGTCCAACTCTGTATCCAGATATATAGCAGGAAGTTTGGCATTGCTATAAAAGATCTTCTGTTGCTGCTGCTTGTGTTTGGAGACTGTCTGACTCGTCTGGGTCCCCCAGTGCTGTTCGCTCTCCTGAGAACTGGATGAACAAGTACATCTCACCATATCCTATCCAACGCAAACAAACTAAAGAGACCTTGATTGCAAAATCAGGAAATCTGAATACCTCTCATGTGTTACATTATTTTACTCTTGGAATAAATCTTTGTTTATAAATGACAGTAAATAATATTTCCATGAATCTCTTTAAATTTTGTTAAACTTCAACCTAAGTAGGGATTTTTATTGATAAGAATTAACTGGCTTATTTATTAATTCATTTCAATAAAGAATTTCCTATTAGTCACTGAAAATGTATTTGTGTTTTATATATGCAGATAATCATTGTGTGTCATTTTAAAAATGATAGTCAAGTTAACTATCTAATATTATGCTGGAAATACAATATTTAGAAACGCTTCCTTGCTGTAGGATAACCTATTTGCCATAAAGATTTATGAATAAAAGCTTAAGTTACAATGGCTTATTTAGAGTACTCTACCAACAAAAGATGCAAACATGTATTTCAAACTAGACACAGCAAAACATATTCAAGTATCAAAAAATGTGATGGGAAGTTTTTATATGCATTATTTTCATTGACTGTTCATATTTTGAATGATAAATTCATACTAGTACAACTCAACAATGATAATATACCTCGATGAATAAGTAAGAAAATATATCAGATTTATTTCTTTGAATGTTTAAGTTCACAATATAATTATATATGAATGTAATGAATCTTCTTCATTACCAAGATTTTGTTACAAAGTTATCTAGGTTGCTGAAGTGACATCTCATCATTTAGGAGCACTAGCTGATGTTGTAGAAATTCCATGTCACCCACATCACATATCTCACAACTGCCTATAACTCCATTTCAGAGGGTCATGAAATCTTCCTCATGAATATATATGTACACAGGTGTCTGAGCTAGAGAAATCTCTTTGGCTTGGAAATAAAAATCTGTAATGAAGAAAGGAAGATAATTTTCTTCCCAAGTGACTCAATCTAGAATTTCCACAAGATGCTTTCTGGACACAGGAAACCAGTGATAAACTGATAAAGAAGAAAGTGTGTGCCCTAGACCAACAACAAAGAATGAAAGAGTGTGGAACAGGCTGTCTTAACTTACTTGCTTCTATCCTATAGATAAATTGACTTTTCCTGAACCCTTAAGCATGAACTATTTTCTCAAGATACATAACTCATTTAATAAGCTGTTGTATTATCTTTATAAAGCTAATATATTTTACTTTTCATGAATTGAATTTATTCTTACACATTTTTCAAATGCATCTCCACATCCCTACCAACCATTTCTAGTTCCCTCCTCACTAAAAATCTCACTCACACATATATTTATGTCTATTTGTTTTGTTCTGTGACCCATTGAAGTTAAGTGGGGTCATCTAAGGGACTGGTGGGTTTGGAATTATTAACTGGAACCTGGTGAACTTTGTATATAACTGAACAAAGTGACACCTCTCCCACAAGAAAGTACCAATAGCCAAAAGATGACAGGAAAATTGTGAAATCCTTTAAGCCCTCCTCCTTTATTGACTGACTATTGTGGTCTATTATATTGTGGACTATTGACAGGGACAGTTACTCTGTGGGCTCAGTGCAGGTAGTAACATCTATGAGTTAGTGACTATATGAAATCTAAAGAGAGGCTTCATGCAGTTCTTCAATCCTTTTCCTAACACTGACAAATATCCCATCTGATCTTCCACAGTTCTCTGAACTTTAAATGCTTGAGATGCTATAAATGCCTTGTTTCATACTTAGTTCATACTATTAGATGAGAAATGTTGATTTTCTTGCAGTCAGTTAACCTCATAAAATCTAAATTAAAACATATATAACTATATGTGAAATTGAAGCTGCCTTGTTTCCATTTTCACCTATATTTAAAAGTAACAAGGTTATCATACATCCTGCAGGTAAAGGGATAAGAAGGAATGGTAGCTATTATATTGTGGGTCAAGTTACAGGAAAGGAATAGACAATAAAGATATTGAGCTAAGTCTGTGATCTATGCTTCCTAAGTATTCTACTTTTATAAAACATAGCCCTATGTCAACACCCACTTGACAGCAATTTTGTCTTTCTGATTTGTGGGAAAGGGGGCATCAGTGAATATGTCCATGCTGAACAAAAAGTGAAAAAATATGACATTATTTTGTATTGGTTAAGAAGTCTAAAAATGTATGCTCAGATGACTAGTCAAGCATGACAGAACTTTGATAACATGAGATGAATGGAGAGATAGAGGGATAGATGGATGGATGGATGATGGATGGAGGATCTGCCAAACTGCAGCACTGAAACCATTCAGATCTTGAAATTGGAGCAGAGAATATCAGCTTTATTTATATTCAATAAAACAATCATTTTCAGCCTCGTGTTCTCTAGCCTGATAGAAATTTATGATTAGAGATTCTCTGACATGTGCTTTCCAAGAAGTACCTTAAAATCCTCATCCCTTGAAGCTCCTTGATGCCATGACATTGTCAGATTTCAAAAGAAAAGGGCACTAGAAGATGACCCAGTGATTAATAGCATGCATTGCTCTTTCAGAGGACTCAAGTTCCAGGACACACATTATGTGTCTTCCATAAGGACTTGTGCACACATGGTGCACTTACACACATACACGTATGCATAAATAAAAGTGAATGAATATTATTAAAATGAACTGAGGTATATACAAATTATTATAGTTAGAAAGTTAATCCCTGAGGTTCCCTTAAATATATAAATATACGATTCAAAAGGTGGTAGATGTCTGTGAATTCCTCTCTACCATCTCTGTCAGTGAATATATATATATTGAGAACCTAGATGGATATATTACACTTGCTTCTTATCAAAAAATAAAATCAAAGTCAAAAATGGGATTTTGATTCTACTCCAGGGTACCTCAATTCGGAAACTTCACAGTGACAACAGGTGTGTTCAGAATTTTACATTTCTATGCCCTTTTAACTCCTCAGAGTCCGTAGCACCACCCACCATTCTTATAATCTGTCTTTCTATCCCTACTTCTCCAATTCTGACACTTGCTATTAATCAGTTTCCCTATGATGCTCCCTACAGTTTGCACACCACTGTCTCTCCCTTCATAGCATGACGGACTTGAAAACTGTGACCTCCTAGCCTTGATTTGCTCTTAACTTTCTAACCCTTTATTCAAATTTCTACTGCTTCACCTGGTCTTTCTCTGTTTACTCATTACACGTGAGTCAAGGGCTTTGTTAATTGTTTTAA
This sequence comes from Mesocricetus auratus, assembly GCF_017639785.1. NCBI lineage: Eukaryota > Metazoa > Chordata > Mammalia > Rodentia > Cricetidae > Mesocricetus > Mesocricetus auratus. Next base: position 141,494,114 of record NW_024429266.1, on the reverse strand, counting down.
GGAAGCTTTTATTCTTGCATTGTTTGAATTTTTCCTCTGATTTAGGCTCTAAGGTCTGATAGTATTAACTTTGCTTTACAAATCTTTGACCCCTCCTCAGCTGTTAGCCTTACCTCTGACATCCCAATCACTCTTACTATGTTGTCGCTACTTACTGACTTGGTAATGATGAAAAAAACCTTCGTGATAAGAGATTATAACAGAACCTTACTAAAACTATGATTTTACTCTATTTGAGAACTAATCAACTAGCGTAGCATTGTTGACTGACAATACACAACTTACTCATGAGAGAGTATGTATATTATCAGCCCAGGACATGAAGCATGAGCTTTAATGTGGTCATTCAGTTCTCATGACACACAGTTTCTAGGTGGTAATATAAGTGGCCAAGAAGACATGGGGACTATACATCATAGCCAAAGGACCACCCAAGTTTAGGAAAACCATGATAGTAAAAGGGACTGTTAACAAACTTCCCACATCTATGACCTATATAGTCATTGTCTTTGTTATTCCAATCAGCTTATTGTCTGTCCTCTGTCATTGGAGGGGTTGACATCTCCCAAGGTATTTTCTTACACACATACTGAAGAGCTTGAACAAAAGCTGCCAAGAAAGACAGAAATAACATAGATAATTGGTTTTCATCAGATTGACTTTTGGTTATTATAGTATTTAAAATTTTACTATATTTGTTCATTTATTCATTAAGTTATTTGTTATTTTAGTGAGTGTCTCATAACACTGCATGCCTGTTAAGCTTAGAGGACAACTTTAAGGAATCACTTCTCTCCTGCCAGAATGATCCGGGGAATCAAACTCAGGATTGAGGACAAGGGTTTTTTGTTGGTGGTGGTTTGGTTGTTTTTGTTTTTTGTTTGCTTTTCTTTTAGGCTTTTGAAACATCTCATAAGGAAAATTAATTTTTTAAAGTATATTGAGCACTGTGGAAATGTCCAAGTAGGCAAAATGCCTATTTCACAAGCATGAATATTGTGAATACTCGAGTTCAAATTCCCAGCACTCACGTAAAAAACCAGGTGTAGTGGTATATGCCTATCAATCCAATATAATGATTGTGGAGCACAGAAAGGTAAATCCTGGTGGCTCACAGGTTCCTCTGGTGCACACTGTGAGCTGTAGGCTCAGTGAGGACACTGTCTCAGGAAAACAAGGTGGAAAAGAGGACACCAGACATTAAATTCTGGCTTCTATACATGCATGTGCAAGCATGTATGAATGGTATGAATGTACATACACACTCACATTTAAATGTATATACTGTACATACATACATACACATACAATAAGTATTCTCTTTGTTCTCTGTATGTTATACATTTTGTTATGTGATGACTATAATCTCAGACTCAAAGACCCCAATCAAATTTTAATAGACATAATGAATCTTGCAACACATTACAGAAATAATAGTGATTTTTTTAAAGCCCTTAATTATAAATCGTAAATCATACCTAGTCATTTCATTATAAACTGCTACAAGCTTTTTAAGCATTGAGGTCTGGAAAAAATCTCTCCATATATTAGTATTGATTCAATAAAGAAGAATAAATTGTGAATAACATTTGAGTATTAGCAATGTTTTCTCCATTCTTAAAGACATACAGTTAGACACTGAAGCAAACTTCCGTGGCAGCTGTGGGAGACTCCATTTCGTTTTGGTGCAATGGTTGGAATCACATTATATTAAGTAACTCCGTATACTGGGTCTTTTGAGGTAGGAATAAGAAAACACATTGTGCCAAGTTTAGCTATTGTGAGTTCAGAGTTCAGGAGAAAATTCAATTCTTCTGGAAATGAGTGCAATGGAACAGCTGGTCAAACACAATTTACTCGCTCACTGAAATGAGCTTAATGATTTCTGGGGAAGCACAGAAGAGCTTACTAAAAAGGGTCATAAAGAATATCAACCAGATTTAAGACACTTTTGGTTTAAAAGGGCATCGCCTTATAGACTGTGCTGAAATGTTCTCCAATTCAGAAAACAATCCAGTATAACAAACTTAAATGAATAAACATATATATATATATATATATACCCTAACACATCAAATGTACAAAGACAGAAATAAATAACATAACAATTCGCTTAAAAGATTTTTTTCAGTTTTTGACTTGTTATAGCTAAGATCTTTGTAACTTTTCAGTAATTATAGAGAAGTACAAAGGGCTGGAATAGTGGCCCAGCAGTTAAAAGCACATCCTGCTTTTGTAGAGGACCCAGATTTGATTTCCAGTACCTAACAGGAAGCTCACCACCATGTGTAATTCAGAATCAGGGGATCTGACTCCCTTTTTTGTCTTCTTCAGGAAAGTGAAACTACATGACAGACACAGACATACCCATACACTTAAATAAAAATAAATCTTAAAAGGTAATATAATAAAGCAATCATAAAACAAATAACACATTACATATTTGCCTTACATGAAAGAAAACCAGAACTTTTGCCGTAATAAAACTCATTTTGAAAAAAATTAAAAATGTTTTAAAAGCTGTTGTCCTTCACACTGAAATTATAAACTTAAGCTATTACAAATTGGATGATGTATTGAGAAGCATACTGAAATACTGTCATATCTCTCATTTCCTTTTTTATATACCAGACTCATAAGAAACTATAAAATAACAAGTGTGTTCCCAGGAATCTGACATTAATTATCTCCCAATATAATTATAAACAGACTATTAAAGCCAAAAATCTGATGTCAGCACTGTAAATAAACAGGTAAATTAAAAATATTTTTATTATTTTTTAATTTAAATTAGAAACAATCTATCTTCACATGTCAATCCCAGCTCTGTCTCTCTTCCGTCCCCCACTCCCCACTAACCCCTCCCCCAGCCCTCCATCCCATCCCTCTTCTGCTCCCCAGGGAGGGTGATCTGTCATATCGTCCTGGGCAGGACCTAGGCCCTCGCCCATGTGTCCAGGCTAAGAGAGTATCCCTTCACTTGGAATGGGCTCCCAAAGTCCATTCATACATCAGGGATAAATACTGATCTACTATCCAAGACTTCATAGATTGCTGGGGCCACTTCACTGACATAGAAATTTAGGGGGTCTGAATCAGTCCCATGGTGGCTTCTCAGCCATCAGTCTGGGGTGTATCAGCTCCCCCTTGTTCAGGTCAGCTGTTTCTGTAGGTTTTACAAGTCTGGTCTTGACCCCTTTGCTCATCATTCCTCCCTCTCTGCAACTGGAGTCCAGGAGTTCAGTTCAGTGTTTAGCTGAGGGGTGTCTGCTTCTGCTTCCATCAGTCACTGGATGAAGGCTCTAGGATGGCATATTAGGTAGTCATTAATCTCATTATTGAGGAAGGACATTTAAGTTAGCATCTCCACTATTGCTAAGATTGCCAATTGGTGTCATCCTTGTAGATATCTGGAAATCACACTAGTGCCAGATCTCTCCTCAAACCTATGAAAGTTCCCTTTACTATGGTATCTCCATTCTTCCCCTTACCCCACCTTCCTGCTCCCCCATGCTCTCCTCTCCCCTCCTCCTCTCTCCCTCTCTTTCTTTCAGCTCCCTCTTCCCTCCCCACATGCTCCCAATCTGCCCAAGACATTATGTCCCATTCCCCTTTTCTGTGGTACCATGCAAGTCCCTCTTAATGTCCTACATGTTTCCTAGACTCTGTCGGTGGAATTGTAGGCTGGCGATCCCCTGCTCCATGTCTAAAATCCATACATGAGTGAGTACATACCAAGGTTGTCTTTTTTTGACTGGGTTACCTCCCTCAGGATGGTTTCTTCTAGTGCTATCCATTTGCTTGCTGATTGAGTAGTAATCCATTGTGTAAATGTACATTTTCTCTATCAACTCTTCAGTTGCATCCAGGTTCTTTCTATGTTTAGCCTAGTGTCCTGTATGTGCCTCATCTGTATTCCATGCATGAGGATGCTAGAAGAGGTCATCAGATCCCGATATACTGTAGTCATTAATGGCTGTGAGCAATCATGTGATTGCTAGGAAGTGTAACCAGGTCCTCTGTAAGAGCAGTAAGTGTTTTTACCCACCAAGACATGTCTCCATCCCTGTCTTCCTTAAGTTTTTAAGTTATAGAAAATAGTCAGAAAAAGATATTGGAGTAGGAAGAAATGGAGGGGCTCCAATTATGGGATACATGTATGTAACTTATGACCTATAATTAACAATGGTAGAAAGCCATGCCATGGAAAGATGGAGAGTCACCTGTTTAATACAAGATAAACTATATAATACTCATTTTAAAAATGTCAGAAAGGATCTACTTTTCAATTGGATGAAACCTGAAGCTAGGATACTCATTTTGTCTATCCACAGTTTTTATTGATGAGTAAGAATGAAATTTTCAAAGAAGATTAGTTATAATAAACAAATATATACAGGAGGACCTAAAAGACATCTTAGCAGGAAAGGTGAGTGTCCACAACATGATGACCTCAGTTTTATACCAAGCACCCAGATGTTAAAGGGAGATAAAAGACTCCTTCAAGTATTCCTCTATCTGTCATGTATATATCTTGGTTTTCACACACCCACACACATGCACCAACACCCAAAATAAATGAATCATTTCTTTTCAAAAGCACACAGAAAAAATGTGAGATGTGAAGAGGTAACAGAAGAAAGAAAGAATAGAAATGATACATCTTGGGTCTGTAATACAATTCGAAACGGAAGATTAGAAAACAATTTCTTAGTAAGTGGAAACAAATGTACTTAGAATATAAAGCAGAACTGACCAGAATAAGACCGGGGTGACCTCTCTCCTGTTGACTTACCAAGCAACTGACAAAATTATTGTCAAAACTGTTCACCCCTTCTCTATACTTTCCATTTAGACAAATGACCATTTCACTAGCAAACTCTTTCCCTTCTTAAAACTAATTTTTGGTGCTGACAAGGTAACTCAGTGTGGTAATTTCACTTGTGTGTTAGCAAATGACCCATGTTGGGTGGCTAACAACCATCTGGAAGTCCTGCTCTTGGGGATCCAAACTTTTTTCTGTCCTCTGTGGGTGTCCTGTAGACACACATTATTTTTAATTCTGTTTAAGTATGAGTGATACCAATATCTTTGAATAGACTCATATACTTTCACCTGTTAGTAACTCTAAAGTTTACAATACGAATTTACTTGTGTTTGAAGTCATCAATATACTCTCCAGACTCAATTGGTCATTACAGAGGGATTGGTCCTAAAGGATGCTGGCATTTATTGTAGTTAGTCTCAATTGTCTTTAAAATTGTTGGCTAGAGGCATCTAGTATTTGTCTATACCAAGACTATAGATGTAATCCTAAATGTTCCAATGTTACACCATCACTTTATGTTTCTATAAATGTTAAATTCCAAAAGTCATCTTGAAATTGAAAAGCTCCTATCCTCCTTTGAAGAAAAGTGTCATTTCTGGTTTATATCATGGAACCTCTAATTTCTAAAAGAGCTTCCTGGGGTAGACTAACAGATGTACCATAAATCTCCCTGCTACATTACTAAATTTCTCATAGTCCCTTCTGCTGAAATTCTGGTCTAAGTCCAAGCTTTTCAGTTTGAATATACATTGCAGGCCATTGGATCTTTGATTCAGTTCATGTTTGGTTTTAGTTGCTTAGTTTTTCTTTCTTTGTTAGCCCAACCATTCATTGAGAGAGTAAATATTGTGAATTCAGATTATCGCTTTGGGAAATATTTTACACTAATAAAAAATATTTGTGTTAAAGCCACACTATGTGTTCCCCAGTATTTCATTAGTTAACATTATTAACTAATTTGAAATCTCTGGTCTAAGGCATCCTGGAACTTCTTATGTAGCTTAGAATGACCTTTAACTCCGATCTATTGTCTGCACATACGAAAGTTTGAGGTGTAGGTTTACATCACCTCATCTGGCTTTAAGTGGTACTGGGAATGGAACATAGAACCTTATGAATGCTAGGCAAGTACTTTATTGTCTTAGATACATATATAATCCTCCTATTTTTAATCCACAACTTTATTAATGTACTTGTAGGATGAGACACTTTTCTCTATTAGTGTAGCTCCTCATGAACTGACCTTTCTTTAGTGGAAGGTCACACAGTCATGAATAGCTGAGCAACACAAATTAGTCTTGAAGTACAAAAACAAAAGCAAAAATGTGTAAATAATGAAGTGGGGTTAAACTGGGAAAGACTTGATGGTGAATATGGTCAAACAAAATTATATGAAATGCTAAAAGACGTTAAGCAAAAATGTTATTTTTTCCATTAAGGTGGAAATTTGCCATGTTTCGAATGAGTAATAAAAATGTATAGCAAATATGGACATAGATAAACTAAGAAACAAACAGACAAAGGATTACACAATCAGAGAAATCTGCAAGCCCTCGGCCATCCCTCTTTTTATCTTCCAGTTATAACCACTGTTCTAGATTACAACCAGTGCTTCTAATAAAGAGAACACTGGAGAAGACAGATTGAGTTACCATTTATGTCAAAGCGTCCTTGCACTCTGAGACTTTGACCATTAGACTCTGTACCTTGTTTCTTCCCTCTTTGTGGAACTCATGGCTACCACTGTGAAGGTAGAAAAAAAGCTAAAAGCAAGGGAAATCCTTGGGAAATGGTCAGAGAGTATGGATATTGTCACCAGCCTTACTTTATTACAAACTTTCTGCATGGAGTCAGAAACTGTTAGAAACTAGTAACACACATTGCAATTTCTTTCTTCCCTCCCTCCTTCTCTATCTCCTCTCTTTTTCTGCTTCTCTCCCATTAAATCTATTCAAATCCAAAACTGAAGAGACATTATGAAGTTATTGAACACGGAAAAGCCACACATGGAATGAATCTGGCCTGTAGGGCAATGCATTGTAACCCTTCATATGTATTAATCCTATTGTCATTAGGGGTTGTCAGGCTTTCTGAGGTTTCAAAAGTATTTTGTGTGAAAAACATACTGTTTGTTAGATATTTTTTACAAGCTACCTGGAAATTTCCTTTGAATAGGAATTTCCTCTTATAAAATTATTTAAATACGTCTTGATATTGAATAACTTCATAGTGACAATTTACTAAGATAATGAATAGAGAGGCTATGTAATTCCTATAAAATTTCCTTTAGTGGATGCAATTGTTCCAGCAGAAAAAAATTGATACTGTGATGCAGTAATCAACACACCTTTGCTTTGCTTCATCCTGATCTCCCTGGGTTTTCCTCACTCAGTGGAAAGATCTACAATGCTGATGACACTGAAATTACCTCAGCCTCTCCTGGTCTAGGGGATGCTTCTCAGATTGTCTTTGATTCTGATGAAAGCCTTTGAGAATAGCTAAGCTGCTTTTAGAATGTTTTCGATTGAGCTCTCCCACATGTTTTTCTTGTGATTACATGGGGTTATACGTTTTATGGAAGAAGACTACAGCAATAAAATGATGTTTCTATGATTTCTCAACTGTTGTCAGGAAGCTTGCTATCAACAGCATTGATTACTGATGATGACAGCCTTGTGCACCAGGCTGAGGTGGTATGTGTATTCTCTCTGTTGGAAAGCTACTTTTGACCTCTTCCAATATCTACAATCAAGAAGCAAATTACTACACATATCCAGGACTCAAGAAGGAGAGAATCATGCACCTTGTTCTGGAAATTGAGAGATCACCTATAAAAAATATTTGTAGCTCTTTTGTGTGGTCTCTCTCTCTTTTTCTCTGTTTCTCTCTCTCCTTTTCCCACCTGCCCTTCCTTTTTCTCTCCCTCATCTCATTTTTCTCTCTCCCTATTTATTTAACTAATACTTGCATATACTAGTCACTTGTTTTATAAATAACAATGGGAGGCAACAGAAGCTGTATTATGCTGTGCACCGAACTGCCTATATCTTTGTATTCTGAACCATTCTTTTAGGTTGGCTACTGTTTGCATGTGCATAGGCCTCCAGGTCTATGTTGAGAATACTTTCTGGAACTTCAAGATATTTCCAACTAATCTTGGGCATTGCCTTCCTCAGTCAATCATTTCTCCAAGATACTGATTCTTCTTCTGAGGAAAGGTAATGAAAATCAAGGTCTATGACAGACTATGGACACCCCCATGGAGGGCCTCACCCTCCCTGGGAAAAGGAGGGTGTTGATGGAAGTTCGTGGGAGGAGAGGAGGGAAAAGGAGAGGGACCTGGGATTGACATGTGAAACAACCTTGTTTCTTATTTAAATGTAAATTTAAAAATAAAAATTAAAAAAGGAGAAAATCAAGGTCTGGGTAACATACAGCCATTTTTTTAAATTGAAAACATTTTTGCTCATAATTATACACTACTGCTATTGATTTTTATAATAAAATTGTATAATATAAAATATTATGCATTGGTATTTTATAGGTAAGTGTTGAATATCCTTTTGTTTTCTAACTTAGTTTACATTCTGACAGCAGTTTCCCCTCCTTCCTCTTCTTCAATTTCCTTCTCCCAGGTCTGGTCTCCCTGCCCAAACCACTTAATTTCTGTTCAAAAATGGGCAGTTCCCCCCAATGGATATCAACAGACATGGCATGTCAAGTTGTAGTACGACTAAGTACCTCCTCTTGTACAGGTAATGATATTGACTTTCACAATTATATTTTTTCTTTAAAGTTGACATATTTTGTAAACTTCTTATTTTGGAAAGGCTCTCAGGAACAAAAACTGTACTGTACTATGTTTCTGTTCATCTGACTTCAAATTTCATGCTTCCTTTTAATTATTATATTTATGGACACTGATTTATAATTCTACTTAAAAGAAGTAATATATCTACAAGCTGCCTTATTCAAACTTTGGATATTACAGAGAAATGCTTTCCCTAAATGTTTTGCCCAGATGAGAAGAGCATTTTCTAAATCCCTTCATTTAGTTATGAGAAAAATTACGGATAGTTGTTTATTAATACCATGTACTTCAGACATGTCTGACACAAATTGGAAATGCTTGTTATTTTCATTTCTGTATGAAATATATTAACATGTTAGTTTGGAAGTTTTTCTACAGAAATGTTTAACTTTTGAAACTATAATTGAATTATAACCTTTCTACCTTCTCTCTCTTTACCCCAAATCTTCTTGTGTGAACCTCTTCACTTTGCATAACCTGTCATTTCATCCAGGGCAGGGCCCATGCCCTCCCCCAAGAGTACAGGCTGAGAGAGCATCTCTTATTGTGGGATGGGCACCCAAAATCCATTTGTATGTCAGGGATAAATACTGATCTACTACCCAAGGCCCCATAGATTACCTAGGCCTCCTCACTGACACCCACATTCAGGGCGTCTTGATCAGTCCCATGCTGGATTTCCAGCCATCAGTGTGGGGTTCAAGAGCTCCCCCTTGTTCCGGTCAGCTGTTTCTTTGGGATAAACAACCCCAGTCTTGACCCCTATGCTCATCAGTCCTCCCTTTTTGTCACTGCGTTCCTTGAGTTCAGATCAGTGTTTAGCTGTGGGTGTCTGCCTCTGCTTCCATCAGTCATTGGTTGAAGGTTCTGAACTAGAAAAAACCATCCTGAGTTAGGTAACCCAGTCACAAAAAGACAAACGTGGTATGTACTCACTCATATATGGATTTTGCACATGGATCAGGGGATTGCCAGCCTACAATCCCACTGCCAGAGAGTCTGGGATCCAGTGATATATTTTTGGAAATTATTTTTCTCCATATTTTTCTACATTCATTGCCTCATTAATTTGTTTTGGTAATCTTTCTAGTTTGATGCACGAATATCTCTTGTTTACATAGTATAAGAAAAATCAATTGAATAATTTTATAATTAGGACTAAAGTTTATTTTTATCTCAAATGCTACTTTAAATCCATTCAACAGTGCTGGAGAGATGATGCAGCTGTTAAGAAGTCATATTGCTCTTCCAGAGGATGCAGATTCAATTTCAAGCACTTATGTCAAGTGACTTACAACTACCAACCAACTATAACTCCAGTTCTGGGATATTCAACCCCTCTGCCCTCTGCCCTCTGCCCTCTGCCCCCTGATGGCACCCATACACATATTGTATATACACACAAACACACACACACACACACACACACATATACACATACACACACGTCCTCATGCCCATGTGTACAAACACATAAAATAAATTATTCAAAAATTCATCCTAAGTGTTATTTATTTAGTTTTCTTTCCTTTATTTCAATATTTTTGTTTTTCATACCAACCCTAGTTCCCCTTCCCACCTCCCTGCCCAAAATTCCCACTTATCTACTCCTCAGAGTCGGTAAGTCTTAGATTGGGGAGTCAACAAGGTCTGTCATACCAAGTTGAGGCAGGACCAAGCCTGTTATTTGGTTTTCACTATTTAAATATATGTGCCAATAATAAGTCCTTCATAAAAACTATTCCTTTCTAGTTGTATGTATGTATATGTGTATATCAGTGTGTATGTATTAATGTTTATTGGTATGGGCATGTGTAATTTGTATGTAAGTGTGGACATATGAGTATGTATGTATATACATGTAGTTTTGCATGATATGTATAGAGTGTGTATACCATGTATGTATGTATGAATGCATGTGTGTTTATCTGTGTTCATTTATATGTTTGTATATCCATGTATATGTGTGAATGTGTGCATGTGATGTATGTAAAGCATTTATGTATGTGACTGTGTGTATATGTTATTATGTGTTAAGATCCTCTTTCTGTAAAGGGTTAAGTAACCATGTCTATTTATAGTTAATTAATGAGAACATTAGAAGTACATTCCCCATTTGTTCAGTCCTGTTTGTTTTTAACCAATAAATTGTGGATACTGAGTGCTATACTGTAAGTACTCCTGGTAAGAAATGATTCTTGCAATTCTCTACTTACTGTCCCTATATTAATCGTGGCACTTTCATGTGTGCATCGAGTATGTATGCAGTTGTGTCAGTGTGTCCATGTGTGCGCATGCTGGTATACAGTCACGAAGAGACCAGAGATCAATATCAGGTGTCCTTTTTGATCCTACATACCTAACTTTGAGTTAGAGTTTATATATTAACGTAGGCCCATTGGTCAGCACACTTGGGGTCCTCCCGCCTCCTTCCCATACTACCCATGCGCTCAAGTGTCAGATGCACAGTAGTGTTTGACTTTTATTTGACTGCTGAAAAACAAACTGAGCCATCTTCCAGGTTCGAAGAATTCCCTTTACTAACATTTAACTATTTTTGTATTTTCACTAAGGTGGAAGTGATACACTGCACTTATGCCATTTTACTATTTATGTGTAAATTTAATACAAATATTTGACATGACAATATATACTTACGAACCCCATGCCTCCTTTCTCCAGTATCATCTGGCATTTACACTGGTTTAAATACAGAGCCCCCTGTGGTACTCACATGCTGTCTCTGTCATTTATTTTGCTTTCAGTTTCCATTTATCTCCTTTTCCTGCTTGCTGATCTGAACCTTAGTTTTATGCAGCATTTTCTATTTGGAGATAAATTTCTTTGTTTATAATTGTTTTTCTTCTGGGTTTTCTAATTTTGTTTCTTTTCCTTCTTGAATCATACTACTGTAATAGGTCTTCAGAATAAGTTCTAAAACTAATTTCTATCTTGTTTTCTGCTTTATCACTTTGCCCTATAGTATAGTTCATCTCTGTAGAGAACTGACAATGGCAATTATTTTTCTCAACAAAAGAAAAATAGGATTTTAACATTATATGATCTTTATTGATGTTGAGAATTTGGTAAGGTCTTGTTAGTTATAGTTGATTTATTTTCTGCATGTGGCTCTTTAAAACTTTTAATTTAGTGTTCAGTAATCTATAATTTCATAAAGATACATTTGTTTCCAGCATGTGTGCAAAAAAGGAAATATGTGTCTCACATTTCATTAAGTAATGTTAGTTAGATCAGAAGTCTATGAAGCCATGCATCTTAGCAACGATCTACAGTAGCATACACACCACTTAACTTAGGACTGATTAAACAATATGCCACTCCACCACAAGGGCTGGTTCTGCAGGGAAATCGTTAATAATATTTAAACATACTTTATATATTCAATGTTCAAATACTTCCATACTTTCCTTTTGCTTGATACATTTTAAGGTTGGGGACTTTTCATGCAAAAACAAAAAAAAAAAAACCACAAGCATGGTTCACCAGAAAACTAGTAAGCAAGACAATCTTTGGAGACACTTTGGTCTGGAAAAAACCAAAGATTTATTCAGGTGTTTGATGATTGATTTAATTTTTTCTCCTTAGACTGCAATTTTGTGTTCATATGCCCAGAAACTCAGTTTTCCCAACCACCTTCTCTGATTCTGGTTAGGCACCCATGGACTGCAAGTAGTGGTAATGAATCCCATTGGGCAGAAGCCTCTCTCCTTGGAAAAGTTATTGTGCTTTTGTTTTCATAGTATCTGTTTGGGCATATGTGAAAAGCATTAATGAATGAGATCTTGAAACAACAACCACAGAGATGCCCTTTATGCAAATGACCATGGGAATTACACCAGTGTTTCATTGTCTAAGAAAATACCAAGCTTGTTTAAAACAAAACAAGAAAGAACATTTTTTACATTATATTAATGTTTCTAATCTGGAATTAAGCTAATAAATAGATGATTATCTAGATCAAAATGCACACTTTATATCTGCTTGAATTTCACAACACCTGGGTTGAATGAAATGATGAAATAACATGTGTAGTTGTCAAGAAATCCAGCAGGTTCAAAAGGTTATCTTGTTCACTAGAAGGAACAATCTTGTTGCAGAGCCTCCCTCCTTGCTGATTTTCACAGTTCATACAAGAAGATCAGATAAAGGGGAGGATTTACATAACAAACTGAGCTTTGAAATTATACACAGTTTATATTCCATAAACTAAACTAAGCTAAGAAGGTCTAGAGAATTAAGCTGCCTTGTATTTATCTAAGGACACTTTGTTATATATAGAAATAGTCATACCATATTTTGTACATTTCAGACTCATTCCCTCCACTCCAACCGTTTTTAAATGTGCATGTGTTGTCTCCTTCAAGGCCCACGGGATTCCAATGTTTGCTTCTTATGGGTGAATAAAACAAGACCCACAGATGTGTCAACAAGTTACATTCACAAGGCTTTTAACTCTTACAGCTTAGACTCTAGATAGTCTATGATAGTTTTTTGGGGCGATACTCCTGACAAATATGTTTTTCTAAGTCTAAAAAAACTCAGATACAATCTTGCACATGAGAGCCATCATGATAAGGCATAATGATTCTGTGTTTAATTACTGTAGTTTTGGATATAAAGGAACCAGGGAAACATGCTTGAAAAAATAAGGCATGCACAAGGTGTGTGAGGGAGGCAGACATATATACGAACTTGCCTTTTGTATCAAAAACTTTGAAACTCAGTAACTACAGAATTATTACTATAAAGAGAAATCCAGCAACAACAATGAAACCACAACATGTAGGTTTGGCATGAGTAAGCATACCTTGGGAAGGGTAAATGTGAACAGGAAGGGTAAACGTGAACACGAATTTCAGCAGTTGCTGTGAGACATTGCTCAAGGTGTCTACTAAATGTGTTACCTTTCAAACTTCCTTAAAGTACTGAACTTATTTAGTTGTTAGGGAGATTAAATGGAAATAATCAAAGTCAGCATATGCTGGAAATAGCTGCACACCAATGCTTATTGTTCAGGATAGCCACATCAGTAAATATGTCTATATATGCCCATTCATATTCTAATGTACAAAGTAAGTGGGTTATTTATCTATATGATGAAGTCCTACTCACACAAAAAGAAGAAATCCATGCTGTTTGTAGGTAAATGGTCAGAATGAGGAAGACCATGTTAACTGAAGTAAGACACAGACATACAAGAACCACAAATTTGTCTCTCATATTTGGAATCAACAACAGAAGAAAGACATGAAAGCAGAAAAACATCATAGGAGAGATAAAGAGACAAAACAAAGAGGAGAAGGTAAGTAAGAGAGAGAAATGGGAGGTGGTGAAGATATCACAATGAAATAAAATATGTATGTTAAAAATAAATTGGAACGCTGAAATAAGATTTTATGTAATGTGCAACATATAACACAATCAAAAAAGTCAATTTCTAACCTCTGCTTGTGTTAATACGTGAACTAACATTAAACAGTTTGTACTGAGATTTTAATAAATAGACCAAAGAGAGACAGTAGCATTGAATAGTTGAAGAATTAGAAATTCAAAGATGACCAGGCAAAAAAATTAAAGGAAAAATAGGATCCTAGTTGGACATTTCTCATCTTCGAAAAATGGAAGAATGGTTTTGGGAAAGAGAATAGAATGGCATGACTGGACACAAGATTTATGTAGGAAAGTGTTAAACCTCAGACTTCATCTTACTAGTAACTAGAATTGGCCTCTGCTTGGTGGAATTTTGCACATAGAAAATGTGGAGATGAAAACTCTTAGAGAGTTGGTGTTTATAACCCTTCACTAACCAATTTTTATTGTCACAAGTGGGTGGGAAGGATAAAGAGGGAACGGAGTGGAAACACCTTCCACAGGTAAGAACACACTGTTTAGGAAATGTGATTCCCAGAGTAAATAATCACAGCAGGCTCTCACAGGCTCAACCCTGAGTCTGAGAAACAGATCAAATCATAATGGAAAATGGAATTTTTCAAAAGGGATCAGTAGTGGAATGCACTTTAAAGAATCATTTGATTTTACAAATCCCTTTAATAATTCTAACCACACAATTTAGAAGCTTTTATCCTCTGGGCTTAGCCAAACTAAGTCAAGAAAGAGCTCTATTAACAGTGGACAGGAGAATAGGGCTGTGTGGACTGAGACACAAAGAACATTCAAGCAAACACATAGGTAAAAAAATCCTCTTAGAAATGGTTGGCTTGGATAATATTCACAAAGCATAAAACTTCCTTCATCAGTTAACCCTCTCTGACTACATGGGCAATAACAATGATGAGACTTAAGAGTAGAACCCTAACAAAGTGGCTTCAGATGGAACACACAGGATTCCTTACACTAAAATCATGGAATGCATTAAAACATAACTTGGAAAACATGGAAGCTCCCCTCTCCTGCTTCTCTACTTTCTCCAGTTTCTATTAACAGTACTCTATATAGTAAGTAGATTTGACCTTATTTTACATTTCTTGTTCTTTTTCAGAAAGACAAAGTTATAAAATCCATATATGATACATATGACAATCTTAGATTTTTGATACAGAAGATAAGAAAATTATTTGTGTGATAATTTTAAGGTAGTTGTTGATCATAATTTCTGATAAAATTATGCCCCAAAATAAATGACTCTGAAGAATCAAATATTAGCGTATATGGAAGGGATGGGGAGAAAAAATATATACAAACCTTTGGGGGAAATCTCAGGTAAATAAGTTTTGTATAAGAAAAGACAAAAAGAGATAGCTGTCATAAACCTATAAATTTACTGGTTCCATCATATACTAGCAAATTACCAGAATGAATCTTGCTAGCCATTAATAAATTTTACATGAATCTGCTAAATGAGTAACATGACTGGATGCATGACTAAATTTATTTGTTTCACTTATTTTAAGAACCCAAAACACTTGGTTTGCAATGTTCGAAACAAAATTTAAGACCCATTGTGCAGTAGTTCTGTCACCAAAAGGCAGACAATGGTCCTTCCAGGGCTATTAGCTTCATTGACTATGAATATCACAAAATGCTCCTGACAGACTGACTCTAAGTGTTAGAACAAATGGATTAATGAAAATTCCCTGGGACAGGATAACAGTTATAGATGTTAGATGATTTGATCATGTTGTATTGGGCTTCCTCCTGGGGAAAAAGGATGGAATGAATTACATGTATGCTGATTAGCATAACAAAGTAGGTCTCCTAAGTGAATGATTTCGATTTTTGTAAGAGAATTTCCCAAATGGCTCTAATGTTCCTGCATGTCTTTCTGAAAAAAGGACAGACTGGATAGTTTTTGAGAGTGTCTTTCTGGGGCAATGATTTGGGAGATTGGCTGGCACACCTCTGTAGACAGTGCTGGGGGAGGAGAGTTCACTCTACCTGCCATGTCTGGAGCTATCAGGAAACGTCTGTTTATATACTTTTTGGTTGAACTAGCAGCTTATCTGAAAGAAAATCACTCTATCTGATGAAGATCTATATGTAAGGTGGGAACATGACAATGAATTACAGGCATAAAGCTAAGAGTGGAGGAGATGTTGTTCGCATGCTTTGTATTCTGATTGGCAATAATATTCAAATGTTCTGAAACTTTTATTTATTTCAGTTCCTTCTTTACTTCACAATCCTGTCCTTTCAAAGATAAGATCCTGCCTTCCCCATGATGTTGAAATCACCTGTAGATGTAGAGTGTAAGGCACTGATGGAATGAGATTATTTTTCAAGGTGTGAGGTCTTTGTATGTCTGGGATATAAATTGTTTTACAGACATTGTGAGAGAAGAAGGTGGTTTCTGAAGGAAGGAAGAATCGGATTAATTTCCTCAATATTAGGAGAATTAATAGCCAGTGACAAAGAAAGGCTTGGTGAAAGGTACTTGCATGCTGGTGGTAGAAGAAAGATATATGCCCAGAAAGAATTAGATAAGAGAGGGCATAACACTGAAATGGACCATAAATATTGTCTTGTCAGAGGGAGAATCATTTGGCCACTTTTCCAGGCCACACTGTGAAGCTGGTGACTCACAGACCAACACGTTATTTCTCTCCTTCGTTAAAGATTGTAACATCCAGAATGAATCAATGTGTATTTACAGCTCCATAGATTTGAGAGGAAATACATGTGCCTTTTTCATTTTTTTTGCTTTATTATGTATATACTTATTTTGCATGCACAATGGAGCCAGTAGAGATAGCAGCACAACCTTTAGGAGTAGGTTCTCTCCTCCCACATTTTAGGTCCTGGGGATGGAACTCAGAGAGTCAAATTTACATGAGCCATCTCTCTAGTTGAGTTTATCCTTTTCATTAATTGTTTCTTTACTTCATTTTAGCATAGCCAATAATTTTTTTCTCCATGCAGTTACTTCATAGTTTAGCACAATATAACACAACTTTGAAACTTGTGTTATCCTCTCTCCCACTTAGAATAGCTAACAAAAATTCTATTCTGTGATAATAAGATAATAATTTATATACCAGCTCACAGGAAAACATAAAAATTTCCCTTACAAAATTTTCTAAGTTAGTTTAGTGTCTGTTACATTAAAAAATGTGAACTTAATTGGTTACTGTGTATAAACTCTCAGTATTACCCAAGGGAGTAACTATGGTACATATTTCCACTATATTAATCCCCTGAAATCAATCTATATAAATGTTATCTCTATCTGTTTGCTTCTCCCTTCCTACTTCCCCTTCTGACCTCCCTCCTTCCTCTTACCTTCTCTTTACTTGTTTCCTTTCTTTCTTTTCTCACTCTCTTCCTTTCCTCCCTTCCCTTCCTTCTCTTTCCTTTCTTCCTCCTCCTTCTCTCCATCCCTCTCTCCCTCCCTTCTTTCCATCTTATGAGCATTCATATCATGCAGGTTACTTTCTGTTTAGTGAAATCAACAGAAAACAGTGATGGAAAACTTTAGCAGGGACAGTAATCAACCCGGGCACAGGGACCTCTGTGTGTGTCCAGAACATTCAGAGAAATTTTCAGTGTCATGTATGACAAATATACAGATCTGACAGCAATTTATCACCTCCTGCAGAATCTAAAACTTTGATTCAACATATAATATCATCTATTTACTCTTCAGATCCCCCTGGAAACACATATGTACTATCTCTGTTAACCGAAGGCAGTGGTAAAGGAGGGGTAAAAGGCTATGTTATGTTTCATTGCAATATGAATAATGCCTCCAACACTAGAGCTGAGCAGGGTCTGGTATTAGAAAAAAATGGGAACATATGTGAATTTACTTATGACATTATAATAAAGCCAATATCTTTCTATGGAGTGAAACATAATTTCACATAATTATATGGTATGTGTTTTTACATTTTCCATCTTGTGATTCTGGAGGCACACATCACCTAAAGTTTCTTTAACTATCCAGAGTCAGCAAAGAAGCAATTTGTGCTACAAAGCAATTCAAATCGCTGGTAAATGTGTGTAAATGAAAGCCTGGAGGAAACACCTGCAAAGGATGCCTCCTGATCTTAACAGCAGCAATCAGGATGCTCTTCATATACTAGGAAACTCAAATCACAACGATAACACACTTATTATATGTAAACATGCTCTATTTGATTATAAAACTGGTAAATTTTTTATTTCTTTCATTAAATTTGAGTGACCACAGTACATTAACAATACAAACCTGACTGTTTTAGACAAAATAAAGGTTATTTTCAGAAGAAAACAGTGTTATTCATTTATAATCATTTAAACGTCAATGAAGTATATCTAAATTTTCATGTTTTATAAAGAATTATATTATAATTTTCAAATTTTCTGAAGGCTAAGAGTAAATTAACAAAATTCATAGAAGTGTACAAAATGCTGGAAGAGAATGGGACATGCTTGTTATCTTCAGATAGAATGTTTAAAGTTTTTTACAACTTGGAGAGAATGAAATGGAGCATATTGTTCATAAAGCATGACCCACTTAAAATTTGCAATCAGCACACGATAAATTCTTCATTAATGAATATTTAATTACTTAATTACTGATCAAAACAGTGAAATTAAACAAAAATATTCTTATGAAATCTACTGCTTGAGTGGGTCAAGTGAAAACTTTCTAACTGTATATTCTTTAATAGTCAAAGATTTCCTTACCCATAGAAACAAAGGAAAGGTATGTGTGCATATATATATATATACATATATATATATATCTCCATTACCATTTTCATAAAGAATCATTGAAAATACCCCATAGGAATGCTGAAGACTTTGCCTCTGGAACATGAAGCGTGTAATGGGATCTGCATAATTGCAACACCACTTGATTTGCCAACATGGAAAAAGACCCACTCTTAAATGAAGAGCTATGGACAATTAATGGCTGCTAAGAAAGAGGATCGGCATTATTTTTTGGTTTTATTTATTTACTTATCTGTTTTTTTTTTTTGAGACAGGATTTCTCTGTGTACCTCAAACTCACCTGCCTCTGCCTCCCAAGTGCTGGGATTAAAGGCATGTGCCACCACCGCCTGGGATCAATATTCTACAGAGATAAGGCTTGTGATAGGTTATCTGATCTGAAAAGGACAGCCATAAACATATGGTCATAGGAGTAGCTCTAAGTGAATGAAGATAATGAATGTATGTAATACCAATGAAAGAAGAGGGCCTTTTTAATTTAAGGAAAAATTTACTTAAAAAAAAAGAAAACTGAAAGAAGACGGTCTATATTTGGAAACATGTAGGGAGGGCACAAGAGGAGTTGGAGGGGACAAAAGAGAGGTAGAACTGATGTAAATATCATATTCATGGAAGAAATTCTCCAAAATATTAACAATTAAATTAAAATGAGATGTTATAGCTTATAATTCTATATAATATCTAAATAAACAACTGTAAGTTATTTACATACTAAGTTAAAAGTTTCTACTGAAGTCTGCATTCATGAGTGCATGAGTCAATATATACCAGATATGAGTACCCACTGGCAGAAGAGTGGATCAAGGGGAAATTGTGTATACACAATTCGACACAATACAGTTGGCTTTTACAAATGAAACTATGTGGGAAACAGGCAAACCCAGGGACATCACTCTAAATGAAATAAGCCAATCAAAAAAATACAAACACAGTGTATCCTCACTCACTGTATGTAAAAAATCTGGAGTTAACCAAAACAGTTGAGAACAGAAAATCTCATTTACAAAGTAGGAATAAGTTACAATGAATATACAAATTTTCCTATCTATAATTATAATGTATTTGAGCATCAATGGTAGTAGATAGTTTTAAAATTTACTGTTTATTTTATTTGTGCATGTGTGAGTGTGTGTTTGAACACGTGTGTGTTGTTTCCTGCAGAGGCCAGAATAGTACATCAGATCCCTTGGAGCTGGTGCTATATGCAGTGTGAAGGGCTCTATGCGGGCACTAGGATCTGAACTTGGATCCTCAAAATAGAACAGCGTATGATTTTAACTGCTGGGCCATCCTCCAGCCCCAGCCAGAGTAGATTTTTCAAATGTTATCACAGCACATGCAAAAACCCAAAACAAACAAACAAGCAAGTAAAAAATACAAAGCAAAAATACAAAAAAGCCTGATGGTGGTTATGCACACCTTTTATTATAGCACTTGGGAGGCAGAAGCATGCTTATCTCTATGAGCTCAAGTCCAGTCCGGTCTATAGATCGAGTGCCCAGATAGGCTCCAAAGCTATACAGAGAAACGCTGACTCATAAAATAAAATTACATAAAATAAAATAAACAGACACAAGAAAGAAAAGTTTGTGAAGAATTTCACATTTTAAATAATAATCTGTGCATTCCACTAGATGCACTGTGAATCAAAAACAGAAACCCTACCTCATCCATATGTACAATTTTCATCAATTATATGAAAGAATTCTACTGCCAAGGAAAAACAAAAGAACCTAAGAGCCGTGTTTATAGGTTTTGCTTTATTTTCTCTGCTTTAGCTTTTAAACACCATCTCATTTTGCCTCTTGCCATGATGCATTATAAAAGGAAAACTCCTCTCCTTTATTCAAAGCACTTAAAATATACCAAACAATTTGAATTAATGTTTAAAAAAAAAACAACCTCTCCCCTCCCAGGGCATGGAGTCTACTGAGGAAAACAAGGAGCTGTTAAGGCAATTTTGATGTTGGGTGACAATTGTTAGATCCTGTTAAGTTGGGAAACTCTTGAGTTACTAAAGAGAAGATATGCGCAATGTCTTCTGGGTAAAGGTTTCTCTAGGGGAACTTGTGAGAGAAGGTGAAGCTCTTTCCAGGCAGGAGATTCCAGAGAGAACAAAGCTTAACTATGACAGGAGCCTAATTTACCATTGTTCTGGAGAAGGCAGATGCAGACCACCCAGATTTACATTTAGTTTATATTTCATCCAAAGGGATCTGGAGAGTCATCAACAAGATTTTAGCAGTGGAGCTGCTGTTATTAGGTTTGAGGAATGGAACAATGATTCTCCTCCACGATGTAAGATAGACTGGAAGAGGAAGAAAATAAAGCAGTTACTAGACTATTGGAATTACCTGGGAAATAATGATTAATGGTCAAAAGGAAGGATTTGGCCAAGGGGACACAGATGGATAGAGTTAGATGTGTGTTGATCAAGTTTAAGTTTCAAGCCACCAGTCTACATAATTTCCATATCTCAGGGATTCTTTCTTATATGGAATACATATGCTCATAAAATTTAAATTTAAGATGAATTGTGAATAATTTCTCAGTATAAACAGTCTATCAAAAATTGAGAACAAAGCTATAAAAGAAGATGATCCTTGTTTATTTGAAATTTGGATTTAACCAGATGTCCTTCATTGAGTCTGTCAACTGTTCTGTGATGATGCATCAGATGGAGAGCTTTCATTTAAAAAATTATTAATCAATTTTTTTTATATACCAACCACAGTTTCCCCTCCCTCCTCTCCTATTTCCTCCTCCCACTTCGCTTCTACCCACTCCCATCCACTCCTCCTCAGACTCCATTAAGAAGGGTTAAGGCCACAGTTCAAAAAGCATTGTCATGTAGATATTGCTTTGTTTCATTTACTGAAACTTGTAACTTTAAGTTACCTACACAAGATCTGCATAACACTGAGCCCATTGATAGTCTATTATGGGGGAGGAGGGACTTCTCAAGTTTCAGTCCTCCCCTAACAGCCAGTGGATGCCATTAGTTGCTTGGATAGGAGATTCATTTTTCTGGGGTGTAGCAATTGGTACATTGTCCTTAGTGCAGGGTACTATCTCCTACCCACCATCTTGCAAACAATCCTAATTAAACTTAGTGTGTCATACAAAAGACATAAATATAAGAGGAGAATTTGGGAAGAAAGAGTTTAGTGGGTGTGGGGGAGGATAAGAGAGTGACAGGGGATGATTATCATCAAAATATATGATTTAAATATGTGAAATTTTCCAAGAACAAAAGTAAAGATCAAAATTAGGACTAAAGAAACTGAATGTGCTTGTTTTTATTGTATCGTAAGCCTCTGGCTTCCACGTTAGGTTTTTATAAAGCAGTGTCACAATATTAGAGATAATGAATTCCTAAGATTCCTAGGTCAGTAGTTTCTTTCTTCCTGCCATGCTCTGGGACTATTTTCAAGACTTGGGAAGGAGATACTGGAAGTTCTGTCTGAGACTGCATTAGTCTTTAGAACCACAGGCACACTCTCATTTAAATTTTTAACAGCTAGAGGAGTATACATTAATGGTACCCAAGCTTTAAAATATCTGCTTTGTAATGGTGGTACAGAAAGGTTCACAAATCCATCAGAAATAACAACACCTGTCTCTGAAGTAGCTAGGACCCAATGGGCCTACATAGCTCAGGGTTAGGACATCATACTGTTTGAAAATGATCCCTCCTCTGTCTCTTCTCTCCAGACTCTTTGATAAATACTGGTAGATTTATAAGTTGAAACTATATAGCAAGTTGCTCTGGTGGTTCATTTTTTTTTTGTAAGAATACTCTCTAAAATTTTATACAAACTGACAAGTTAGTTTTTCTATGATAAACTATGTTTTCTGCCTGTCTGTGCACAGAGACAGACAAGGCTGGATGGCTGTTACTATTTTTGAACTCTCTAGGCCTTGCATCCACTGGATGGAATACTTGTTTCGAATTCCTGAAACACCATGCTGCATCCTCAGGCGTGGGCACTCATTTCGGCTGACATCAACATTTTGGTTTAGATGTGTTTTTTTCCTTAAATGGTCCAATTTACCACATCAATTTTTGCCAGTTTTAAATAATTAGATATAAATGTGTATGACTCTATGACATTTGCCAAGGAGTTAATTTTGTTCATTAGAAGTCACTTCATATGTTTCCTGTCTTGTAATTGATATTTGTACGGAAACATTTCTTTGAACATGAAAAGCTGGAGCAGGTTCTGAATCACTGAGATGCTGTCCATATAATGCTCTTTATTCTTTTTTTTTTTTTTTTGGTGTGGTGCGTTATTAAAACCACCAAAGGATGCATAACTTTTAAAACTAAGTAGCATTTAAATAAGGATCTATCATGAAACAGACCCTTCAAATGTGTGTGTTCACATGCATGCACACATCTGTGTATGTGTTGTCTAGGTTTATTTCTGCATGACACTAATCCTATAAACTGCTCAACTCAGAAGACACTATAGGTGTTCCTCATAGGCACTCATAATTTTTCCAACTTATACTCTAGATATTTATGCATATTTTTCTTGCCTAAGGCTTTTTCAGGTAGCAATTGTATTTAATTCATCTTTATATATCCCATAATGGCTAAATACAGATTTGCATAATGTGAGTACTTGTTAAATGTTGTTAAATGAATGACAGAAAAGTAAATTTTGCCTATTTGAATCCTCAGTTTAGAAATACCTTTAGTGTAAATTCAGTAAATAGTCTTCATAAAAACTCCTTGCATTCGTTAATTAATTTAAAGATATTTTCAATCTCTTCCTCTCTGTCTCTCTGTCTCTGTCTCTGTCTCTCTCTCTCTCTCTCACACACACACACATACACACACACACACACACACACACACACACACGCTCTCCCATTGTGTTACTGTCTATGCAATATGCCTGCAAGAGTACATAGAGTTGTCACAGTGCACGTAATGAGTTTGGTGACAATTTATAGGATTCTGTTCTCTGCCCCCACCCCATGTATCCAGAAAATTGATTGTGGTCATTAGGCTTAGTGGCATATGTCTTAACCTGCTGAGCTAACTTATCAACCCCCAAATTATTTTATTTCTTATTATATTATATATTTTCTTTCTCAAATATGAAACTATTGTTTGAATCAACTATTTTGAACTACAAGTGTAGGTTTAAAATGATTTAAAGCAGAAAGTAAAAACACTTGAAATTGATTGTCCTGCCTGCAGATTGTAAGATTTTGCATGAGACACTAAAGAATTGTGGCTCACCAAGTTTCTAATATATAAGCCTCACAGTCTAAGAAAGGGAAAACCTAGAAGCTCATTAAGTGGAGCGTTTTCCAAGAGTGGACACGGCCTCCAAATAGGTATCTAATGTTGCATTCCTCTTTAGAAAAGTTGAAAAATATAAAACACACGGCGAATAGGAAAGACACTCATGCTTTAAAATTGTTAAAGGTCACCTGCTTAATTTAAGTGAAATGGAACCTAATAGAAGGCCAGCTGTCAAGAACTTGGAAAAGCAGCAGTCTGGTGACAATTAAATGACAAAGAAGAAAAAAAAAAAACCCAGAAAGGAGAACACTGGGAAGCAAGGATGATGTATACAATGTGCTCAACACCTTTGCCCATTCTACATGACAATAGACATGACCAAATAGAGCTGAATTAGTAGGTTGGCATGAAAACGAAAGTTTATTTTGTTTTTTCAAAGAAATATGATCATTTATTTCAGAAGGACAGTGTTGATCATATGTGCATGTACAAAGTTTTGTTTTTGGATTTATCAGATTAAAACAGCTCCATATACAAACAAGCAAAACATGCAAACAAAATCTCAAAATACTTTTAAATCTGTTGATTCCGGATCAGGCAATGTGTGGCTGCAACTGAACTGAACTCATTTGTTTGAACAGGGTCAAAGTGTCCCTGGAGGCTGCCTACCTCTCATGATGTTACTGTCAGGGACACAAAAAGAGAAGGCAGAGCAGGGCTATGCCTTGTGTCAGGAATCCAGAATGGGAGGGTCTAATAGCACAGAAAAGAATCAGTTCAGTTTCAAAGCATTCTACTGGGATTGCCAATGGCAATCCTGACTCAGGATTCTAGGTCATTGACCTAACTAAATGAAGTTGCATCCGTCACCTTGCCACATCAAGGCCTCCAAAGGAAAGACTTGCAATAGATTTGCTGACAGTGACAAGAACAACACCACTTTCTCACACAATTTGAGGATGGAAACAAACCCAATGAGACAATCTTCTTTCTCCACTAATAAATAAAACAAATAAATATCTTTACTTATTCCCCCCCAAAAAAGAAAATGAGGAGAGTAAAAGAAGGGCATGCATTGCAAAATAAACTACAGACACAGCTATTAGTGGCAGTGCTGATTTATTAAGAGTGTTTACCGGCTTGCTCTTAACTTAGTTGGTAAAGTGCCTGCTGTATAATCTTGGAGACTTGAGTTTAACCCTTTAGCCCCATACTAAAAAGTCAGGTGCAGCTTTTGCTGGGGATGCAGAGGCACATAGACCCTTGAAATTTGATAGCCAGCTAGGATAGCAGACATAAAGAGTTCCAGAAAAAATGAGAGGCTGGTCTTAAAAAATAAGGTGAAGGGAATATGGAATATGGAGGTAATTGGGGGAGGAAATAAAAAATGTAAACGATTATATTCCATTGTATTCAAGTATGGAATTCTCTGTAAGAACTAAAGGGTGAAAGGTAAATAAAAAGTGTGGTGAAGAGAACTGGAAGAAAACACCTGGTCTCCACATATGAATGCCTACACAAACACATGGGTACACATGGGCACACACACATAGATACTAAAACAGACAAAATATTGGCTATATAGTCTGCTTGCTTCCAAGGACAGCTTTTCAAAACAGAGGAATGGAAAGTGAAAAAATATTCATCTCTGTAAAGAAGAGTGAAAACCCCACATATTCATTTAATTGATTTCCTGTCTTGTATTAGTAGTCTATGCCACACCGTTCCTGTATTAGGGTTACCATCAAAAATTGAAGTCACTGGCCGGTACTTTGTTTTTCACCAGATAGAGTATGTTGCAATTACTCTTAAAAACTCCAGAAATAGGATCAAAGATGAGAAAGTAGGGATCATGCATGAATAAAATCGTTTTTTAATACCTGGGTATTTTCAATTGTTTGGCCACAGTGTGCTCCTCCTGTCAAGAGAAGCCATGGGGTTTCCTGGACAGAAATGACCTTGTATACAGATTCAAAATCTGTACCTTAAAAACAAAGCATGGAGCAGAGACAGCCTCTTTGTGGTCAGTGGCAATGCAGCAGCTCTGTCTCAGATATCCTGAATATTGCTGAATTGTTAATGGACAAAAATAATTCCTGCTCGTTTATCTAGGAGATGAACTCATTAGATTTATTTTTGAAACTTCTCAAAGCCATCATAATTTTTATATCTTTAAATTTGGTATTTTTTGTAAAGTTTAAATATATGTGGGTATGATAAATTGCCAGTTACTGCCAAGATGGGTGTGACCCTGCAAACCACATTCTTTTCAAGAAACAAAGGTATCCCAAGTCTTGTCTTGTAAGCATTTGTATAAGAAAATTAAAAATCCAGTTTGAAATATCTTCTACTAAGCTGTTATTATCAAGCATGCTCTGGTTCTGCGATTTGTCATAGTAACTAACTTGGCAGTAATTTATTAATAAGAGCAGACACGGAACTGTGTATTCAATCATATGTAGATAAATGTAGGTTTTTTTTTTTACTTTCCGCAAGAACACAATTTGTAGATTGTTATTAAAAGTGACTACTGAGTATTAAAACATGTGTTCAGTGTGTTGCAACTGGAAATATCAGGTATTCAGTAGGACACATTATGAGCAGGAATGAAATTAAATTACTGATATGTAAGTTTTGAGCTAATTAAAAGCTTCAACATTCTTTTTAATATCAGAAAAACAGACCAGAGTGAATCTAAGGTCTCTGACTATCTTTTCATGAGGTATTGAGTACACTGTACAAGTAATGTGTCAATGTTCTTGTCTGTAAAATGGGAGTATTTATACTTTAAACACTTATTCCAAATATTATGTAATATAAATTATAATGGTTGGGGTTTCATCTTTTATTATGTTATTCTGAAATTATCTCTTCATATGGACAAGACAAATAATTATACGCAATCTTTTATAAATTAGAATATATATGACACAAGTATTAATTGAATAAAATAGTTTGTAAGTTGATACAAATAAGGAAACAAATATCATTAATTGAACCATTTAGATATGGAATTCTTTTTTTATTATTTTAATTTTAAATAGCTTGTTTTACATGTCAATCCCAGTTCCCTCTCCCTCCCCTCATCCCACACCTCCCCACAATCCCCCCCAGCCTTCCACCCTATTGCAAATTCCCTCCACATAGGGGATATCTAGAGTCTGTCATTTCACTCAGGGTAGGGTCCAGGTACTCCCCTAAGAGTCCAGGCTGAGAGAGCATCCCTGTTTGTGTTAGGGGCACACTATGTCTGTTTGTATGCCAGGGATAAACACTGATCCACTGCTCAGGGCCCCATAGGTTACCCAGGCCTCCTCACTGACTCTCACATTCAGGGGGTCTGGATCAGTCCCATGCTGGCCTCCCAGCTGTCAGTATGTGGTCCAAGAGCTCTCCCCTGTTCAGATCAGCTGTCTCTGCTGGTTTTGCCAGCTCATTCTTTGCCAATTTGCTCATCGCTCCTCTCTCTCTGTAACTGGTTTCCATGGGTTCAGTTCAGTGTTTAACTATGGGTGTTTGCCTCTGCCTCCACCAGTCACTGGATGAAGGCTCCAGGATGGTTATAGACGCTAAGTTCATTATCAGGAATGGGCATTCGAGGTGGTCTCTCCACTATTGTTTAGCTTGCCAGTTGGTGTCATCTCTTTAGATCACTAGAGGTCACACTGGTACCTGATCTCTCTTCTATGATTCCATCTTCCCCCTATTCAACCCCCCCCCACTCAACTTTCCTATTCCCCCATGACCTACTCTGATTTCCTCTTCTCCCTCTCTCTTCTTCCCAGCTCCCACCCCCCCCCACACACACCTCATCGTGTTCCCCATCTGTTCAGAGGATCTTGCCTCATTCCTCTTCTCTTGGGTACCATGCATATCTCTTAGGTTCTTTCCTGTTTCCCAGACTCTCGGTCAGTGGAAGTACAGATGGCTTCGTGAATAAAGCGCTTGCAACAGAAGCATGATGACCTGGGATTGAATTCTCAACTTCCCCATAAAAGCCAGTTATGGCAGCAAGCCTTTGTAACACCAGATACAGTATTTTTGGGATGGTAGATCTTCATATTGTTCACTGGCTACCCAACATAGCTAAATTGATATGCTCCAGGTTCAATGACAGACCCTGTCTCAATACACAAATTGTGTGTGAATAAGGAAGACACTCAACATAGACATTTAACCTCCACATGAATATGAATATATGTGCCCACCTAAAAAGATGGACATATACATAACACACACATATAGATACAAAAAGAAAGTCTCCATATATGTATTTATGATAATTTTATATTTACCTTCATGAATATTAATTTTGTCTTTACCTAATGCAGTGTTCACCCACCAAACTGACCACAGAAATCTAACACAGCCATAACTTTCTGCAATAATGTGATTAATCTCAAACTGCATGTATGACAGTAGTCTGAGAGGATGGTACTTTCTGCATGAATATTAGTCATCTTTCCATGTAAGTACATGCTACGATGCTCACTATGCTAACAGAAGGATCACATTCTCTGACAGTTCATTCCCAGCATGCATACCCTTTTGTTTGACAATGCCTGATTGTTCTTTATAGAGTTCATTTACTATTCACTTGTCTGAAAGCATACAGGGATGCTCATGAAATACCTACAAAATTATTCAAATAATATTCCATACCAAGGCCACCACCAACTCTTTTCTGTCATCTACAGGACCCTATGATTAGCTATGGTTTGCAGAGAACCACAGTTGCATCTGTGCATTTTCCTTTCCAACTGGCCATGGATCAAGTTCTCAGCAGCAAATTTCAAAGCAAAACTCCTTGTCAACACCATCTTATATGAACCTCTCATTTATTTTGTTCAAGTCCTATGAACTAAAAAACAAAATAGTGAAAATAAATAATAATGAAAATATATTGATGTTTGTTTGTGTGTCTGTTCTTTCTTTCTACCTTTATATGGGTTTCATGGATCAAACTCAGGTAGCCAGACAAGCATCATTACCCTCTGAACCTATTGCTAGACTCTTAATATATATATCTTCAAAGTCATTTGAAATAAATCACAGTGAGCATATCCACAGGGCAGCCATTCTCATGTGATGAGGAACAATTCCATACTGCATAAAAAGGTAAAGTGATTCTGCCTTGTTTCTTTTGTTAATGTAAGCAATACATAGTAGATTATGAGAATTTAAGAAAAAAACGATAACATCTTTGGTTTTTAATGTTTCAATGACTTCTCTGGCAAGAAGGGAGGCCACTGATCAGTGACATTTGGGTAACCTGCAAGGCAGTTATTTCTGTAAACAACAGACAATAGTAAAGTGATTAACTGCTGTTGTTGCTACAAGAGGGTTAAACAACAAGGTCAACTTGAATCAATGTCTGAATACATGTTTCTTAGGGAAGGTTGTTTGTACATGGGCGCTCAAGAATTCCTGCTGTCTTATTATTGATTCCCTACTTTACTTATAGGTATGTCATTTGGAACAAGAACCTCTGAACTGTGGCTTTAAGCATATCTAAGTACAATAATTGATGAGTGGCTCACACTTGTTTATTTTCTCATTCATTTAGAAATTGTAGATAGAGTGTATGCAATTTATGCCATGAGTCAATAATAATAATATATTTAATTTAGAATTTCTTTTAGTATTTTTGTGTGTGGGTGTATTTTCAAATCTATTATTAGAACAATTACCTAATACTATGACTACAATATTTCCATTTGTATACTTATTGTTTCACAGGTGCAGGCTTAACATACATCAAAGAATATATCATAAACCAGAGCTTAGGCCTGAGATTCTTTGATTCCTTATTTCATGGTCATCATGTATGTGTTCTGTCCCTCCTCACCATTTTGCATTAAATGAAGTAGCTTGTGAAGAGGCATAGGATGAAAAACATGTAAGAGTTATTCCTATTAAGAAGGCACAGACATCAGCAGATAATGATCAAGGCAAAGATAAGATATGTATTTTCAAGTAGTTTGATGGTTCATAACACACTGAGTTGTGAGGATCACACAAATAATTGGTCGTCTCAAAATTGATCTCTCAACCTAAGTCTGTTGATCAGAGTTGTAGCACTTCTCAAAAAAAAATACACAGTAATTGTACTTGACAGAAAGTTTGTGGTGCTCATTCTAGAAAACATGAGGCTCTGAGAGACCCTGGTTGAAAATGTTGATTTCTTTCCTGAATTTCTCAAGTAACTTCTTGAAAATATTTCCAGCTCACCATCAGCTGCCACCGTTCATATAGAAACCATAACTATTAAGTCCATTATTTAATCCCTATATTTTGCTACATTTAAAAACAAAACAGCTTTGAAAACTTTTCTCCCAAGTTATAGAAACTGATTTGACTTTAAGTTGAATATTTTTATATAATGTAGCTTTCTGTGAATCTTACCTACAGGGATACTCCCATCAAGAATCCCTTGACAGGATTTGTTTCCACTCACAGTTATCAGCTGGCCTTAAGTGTTCACTAAGATGAATCAAATTTTAAGTAACATATGCATTCTAGAAGAGATTTTATAGGCTGCAAGGCTTAACATCAGACTCAGAAATGAAGCAAAATTCCAAAGATCAGTGTGCTAAGAAGCCAGATGTTACCATCTACTAAGGAGTCAGTCAACCGTCATGATCCAGGAGTACTGCATAGCTGATGGTGTACCAGTTTCAACCCCTAACTCTCCCAAGACTCCATCTGTATAAATTCTGTGAAAAATATTTTAATCAAAGAAAATCATGTCTTTTAATTGAATCACGATGTCAGTGTATGATTCTCCTCCCACATCCGTGAATTATTCATGCTGTTAATATTGGTGTCAGTGACAAAAGCCCTTCTTCACTAGAATCTTCTAATCACCCCCCATGACATCTCACATCAACCATTATGAAGTAAATAAAATATTAATTTGACCTTGGACATTGTGATGGCTATTCTTGGTTGTCAACTTGAGGACATAAGAAATTAAGGAAAACCAAGATGGCCAAACAACCTGTGAGAGATTTTTTTAAATTAAATCTTTTGAAGTGGGAAGAGCCACTTCCAGTCTGAATCTTTGAGGTGGGAAGATACAACTTTAATCTAGACCTTTTAATCCAGGCCACACTTTACGTTGATGGTTTAAACGGCATGGAAGAAGGAAGCTCTCTATTTTGCCTGCTTCCCCTTGCCTTTGCTAGTAATTCCATCCATTCTCTTTGCTGGCATATGTGTGTGTGTGTGTGTGTGTGTGTGTGTGTGTGTGTGTGTGTATGCTCTATTATTCTAGAAAGCTCTTACTAATGCAGGCATTCATCTCCTTTTTCCATTTTTATATGTGTATGCATTTATGTGTAGGTTGGTGTGGGTGTACTGGTGTGTGTATGGATGTGGATGCCAGAGGTCATTCTCTGGTATACTTGGGACATATATCACTTGATGATATAGGCACAAACTACTTGAAGCTGTATCTAAATCCCAGACCTCTGCATTGCAAATATATCTTCATCAGCAGACTCTTTCAAGAGATTATTCTCTGAACATCATGTAATCATGCTGCCTTTGAATGAATGGATCCCTTAGCAATCTTTCATAAAGCAGATGTCCTTAACTTTTTTCCCCTCAGGCCAGCTCACATGTGGTGTGGACAGATATAGGGACCATCTTTGCCATCAAATGCAAAAAAAAAAAAAAAAAGAAAAAAAAAGAACAGATTTAATGCAAAAAATCTGAATACCTTCTTGCCTAATATTGTGGTTACTCCTGGTGTTATGAATTGGTAAAAAGTCTAGGAAACTGATAAATAACCATTCTGAAGAGGTATTGTTTGTTTCAGCAAACTAAATGAAGGAAAATATCACTCTGAATATGGGTGGCAGCATCAAAAAGTATTGGGGAGCATGGGAAATGGGGAAGACTCCCACATTTGTTCACTGGGCCCTTACTTTTCAGATGTGTTAATTTGGGTTTTATTGTTGTTGCTGTATTTTCTGTTACTGCTCACACCCATGACCACTTTAGCTTTGAGTGCAAACTTACTAGTGACTACTCAGTGAGGTTCCAGGATTTCAGTCTCTGTCTGAGTTCTATCCTTGGTCACTCTTGCCCTGAGACATCCAGGTTTCAGAGCTTAAAAACTACCAGTGTCTTCACATCTCCAACCTATGCAAGCTTATTTGGAAACTAATCAGCCTCTGATCATACAATCTGAAAAGAAGAAAAATAAATACACACATATGCAGGCATATATAAATAGATAAAATCTACATGATATATAAACATAAAGTTGCCATGAGTTATTGCCATTTCTACATTGTTTCTCTATGCTAGCTATTTTGTGTTGAAAAGCTTATCCAGATGTCAAAGGGGAGAAATCCCTTCTAACAGACCCAAAAATCGAAATCTTCTATTTCCCCTGTCTATCATCCTTCAACCAGTTGTTCCTCTTGGCTATATAACACAAATACAACATATTTCCAATCATTACCCACAGATGTACACACTTTGCAATTATTTTCTTTTGTTTGTTTGTTTGATTGGTTTTGTTGTTGTTGTTTTCCAAGACAGGGTATCTCTGTAATGCTTTGGTGCCTGTCCTGTACCTTGCTCTGTAGACCAGGCTGGCCTTGAATTCACAGAGATCTGTCTGGCTCTGCCTCCCAAGTGCTGGAATTAAAGACGTGTGCCACCACCTCTCAGCTATTTTGCCATTCATGTTCTCTTTAGTAGCAAAACTCTTTTAGAACAATCTGTACACTGTCTCTAGTATTTTTATTTCATTGTCTCATGAACATCATTCATTATTTTATAAGCTCGAGCCACAGCTGTACATTAGTCTTCAGTGTTACAGCTATGGCTAAATCTGCATGTTCTCTTCAACACTGTGTCTTCCCATGGGTCCCATCCTTCCTTCATTGAGTTCTTTACTTTGTGACTGTTGCTGTGTATTTTTGGTTTGTTTTTATCTCCCATTCGAAGCAACTGTTCTTCTTTTTCACAGTTCATGTTTCTCTCTCTGTTGCCTACAGCTGAGTAATTGGATCCACAATTTGCTCTAATGACTACTGCTGAGTAATTGGCCCCACAATTCACTCAGCTTCCAAGATGGAAAGACTCAGCACTGTCTTTGGCTTCATTTTTCTTTCATCCCACAGAGCATCTATTAGCATGAGTGTAGGTGATTTTTAACACACATACGCATACACACACACACACACACATACACACACATACACACACACACACATCTTCTACTACTATTACATTGTCATAGTTGAATACCAGAGTACTCGATAACTAAGCAAGTACCCAACTTCTCCTGCTTCCTATCTCCATTATTTCTCTTCAGTTTTAGTCTCATGATAACATGAGCAGTCAGAGAGAGACAGATGGCATGATCTCTGTGCTGTCAGTCATTTGCTTACCAGACTACAGTCTATGAAGGGCCTATGACATCGTGCTTCATATAAATACCCCAATTCAACAGCCTCCTCCTCTCTGACTCCCTTTTGTTGACACAGAATTTTCCTCTCTACCCCTAGCACATACAAAATATACTGCCTTTGAAGTTTGTATTTTCATTTTTGAAAGTGCTCATCTCATTTCTGGAGCAATATATACGTATTGCAAGTTACATGAAACAACAATCTTTTGTGTATGTTTAAATGGTTGAAAAAGATAAAATTTAAGGCCTCTATTTCCTGGTGTGTAGAAATAAGTACAAAATTAAAATTTGATCGTTCTCACTAACTTTTGACTAGAATGGCTGATGCAGATTGCTCAAGTATATTTCTTTTTTTTTTATTTTTCAGTTTAAATTTAGATTAGAAACAAGGTTGCTTCACAAATCAGTTCCAGGTCCCTCTCCCTTTCCCTCCCCTCCTCCCGTGCCCTCCCCCCCAAACCCCCCATTATCCCCTCATTTCCCCAGGGAGGGTGAGGCCCTCCATGGGGGTGTCCATAGTCTGTCATTTCATATATGGCAGTGCCTAGAGCCTTCACCAAGAGTTCAGGGTGAGAGAGCACCTCACATTGTTGGATGGGAGTCCAAAGTCCGTGTGTATACTCGGGATGAGTACTGATCTACTGCCCAAAGCTCAATAGATTATCTAGGCCTCCTCACTGACACCCACATTCAGGGGGTCTTGATCAGGCCCATGCTGGATTCCCAGGCTGATGCCTGGGATTCAAGAGTTAACCTTTGTCAGGTCAGCTGTTTCAGGGGTTTAAACCAGCCCAGTCTTAATCCCTTTGGTCATCAGTCCTCCCTCTCTGTTACTGGCTTTCTTGAGTTCAGCTCAGTACTTAACCGTGGGAGTCTGCCTCTTCTTCCATCAGCCACTGAATGAAGTTTCTGTTTCCCAGACTCTGAAAAATGGGAATAAACCTACCACAAGACCCAGCAACTCTACTCTTAGGCATATATCCAAAAGATGCCAATTCATACAACTAGGATGTCTGTTCCACTATGTTCACAGCAGCATTATTTGTAATAGACAGAACTTGGAAGCAACCTAGATGTCCCTCAACCAAAGAGTGGATAGAGAAAAATGTGGTACATTTACACAATGGAGTACTATTCAGCAGAAAAAACCAATGGAATCCTGAGATTTGCAGGCAAATGGATGACACTAGAAGAAACCATCCTGAGTGAGTTTACGTAGTCACAAAAAGAGAAACATGGCATTTACTCTCTCATATATGGATTTTAGACATAGATCTGGGGAGTTCCAGCTCAAGTATATTTCTGTATTTACCAGGGATTATAGCTGCGTGCTACAGCACAACAGTTACATAGATGCTGGGATTAAAAGTCAGGTCTTCATATTTGTGCTTGCATGGCAAGCTGTTTGTCAACTGAGCTACCTCTACAGGCCCTAGCAAATGACTTTTAATGTTACTAGTAAGGATTCTACTTGGCTGCTCTCATAAAATTGGGCTGAGCCTTGATTGGTCCTGCCTTGAGCCTAGTATTTGTTCCCTAATAGATATGTCTTACACACTGTATTTCACTATCATCTTGTTGATACCTAATTCAGACTAAATCTTGATTTTACTCCGGAGTGGTTATCACTAAATATATCTAACTGTTAGCTTGAGATTTCGTTTAGGAGGCAATTATGTCTTTCTCACCATTTAAATGCAAAGGGGACATAAATTTTCTGAACAGAAAGTTGGTGGCCACATTGTTATCTAACCAGCAAGAGGAAGAATGAAAATGTTTCTAACATCTTTTGTTTATGTCATTTTAGGAACTGGCTTGTACTTAAGTGGGGCTCAGTATGCTTCGTTATTATCATTTAAAGAATCTGTGTTTGTATTCCCCCATGGGTCCACTGAAACAATAAGCTGTCTTTCCGAGAGAAATAAGAATCTGCCACCTTTCATTTGGTTTATTGGTGTACAAGGAGGAAAACCCTTAAGACAGTCCTTGCCATGCTGCAACTCCGGGCTGATATTCCATTTTGTGATTCAGCAAGCTAATCTTCTTTACAATATGGTCAGAGAACTAATTTGTAGAAATGAGAAGCAAATTTGAAACTGTTATAATTGGATTCTGTAGGAAAAAAATCATACTCCTTTACTGATAGTGCTCTCTAATTTTCCTATCGTAAGTCTTCAGCTGACTGATACTTAACATTTGCAGAGTTTTATGGAATTTGGGACACCTGAATCTCATCAGGGTAATTTTGAAATTATTAAATTCTAACAAGTATTAGACTTTCTCTGTGTTGGCCATTTTGCATTCAGCCTCAGAAAATGACAAATTTAAATCATGTAAGAACCAATCCAAAACACTTATCTTTAAGAAAACTTAAACTAGTCAAAGGTGTCTTCAAAAGAAATTCTGGGGGCACACAGTGACTGGATCTACCACTTGTCTGTTATAATTCAATTGTGATATCCCTGTGACTGCTAAATGAGTGCCACATAAACTCAAAGGATGTTAAGTTTCCTTTCACATCCTAAATTTCTATGAAGAAATAGTAGAGCCATGGTTAGACTCAGTTAGCTCAACCCATTATGCAATCAGAGTATCTCACATGAGACTTGGAAAGCTAATTAAAATGGCCACAGGGAACCTGTAAATAGGTATCAGCAGCATGCGGTAAAAGTAAAAGTGGGGGGAAAAAGCATTTAGTGGAGCAACAGGAATTATTGGGCATCTGGCATTTGATGCTTATGTTTTTAATGAACCCCTTCTCTGTCTATGTTCTAGACCATTGAATTTCCCATGATTGGTAAATGTGATAATGTCACTTTAAAAGGCAGATTTATCAACTTATTAAGCACTCTGCAATCAGCGTTACTAAATACCAGGTGTAAGCTATGATTTAAATTACTCTTATAATGTAGTTTTTAAATTCTAACATAAAAAACCCTTCGGCTTCCACAGATGTTTGAGTTGAAAGCTTCCACTTATCAGTCTCACTCCAATTGCAACCAAATTAATACTGTTTACTTTGATTTATGGGCAATTGGCTAATTTTGACTTGAGGTCTTTCGGGAAATTATAGTAAGCCCAATAGTACTGTTAAGTGTTAGCCTATCAAAATAGAGGTGGGGAGGGGGAGACCTCCTGAACACAATAAAGATGTGTGATGTGGTGTATTTCCTGTCACCTGACCTTAAATTCTGGTGCCTCTTTTGTGGAATATTACGCATACCAGGCAATGTGATTTTTTTTCCAGCCTTTGACTATGGCTTCATGTGAACATGGTCCAGTGTGTCATTTCTCATCTTTCTGCTTTTCAAATATCAAGTAGCTCAGGCCTATCTATGCTCAATATTTAAAGCAAATATATACCATCAGAACTGTCTTCTATGTATCCACAATAAATTTAGAAAAAAATACTGCCCAAGTACAAAAGGATGGTGCTTGCTACTGTAATGGATAACTAGGTTTAAGCAGAATTTGAGGACCGATATTCAACACTTTATGTTGAGCCATTTCAAGTCTACTTAGAATATTCTTGCTGCATATCTATCAATGGGATTACCGCTTCTCTTCTCAATCAGTATTGACTTCCTCTCTTTGTTTTCAGGATTTCTATTTATCTCCACCATTTTTTCTGTTCAAATATCATAGTGCATCAACTCTATGAAGGCCTCCGAACAATTTGAATATTTTTGAGAGTTCCATGAATATATGTAATTTTTTGGATTAAACGCATACCCAATTTCTCTCTTCCAGTTCTTTCCTTTTCCCAGGACTTTTCCCATCCAACTTCATGTCCTCCATTCTTTGGGGTTATAATCCAGAAGATACTTGGTCTTGTCTGTATGTCCATAGATGTTGGAACATCTATTAGAACATAGGTAGCCTTTCTTGTCCTCCCTCCAAGAATTTACTAATTGCCAGTGGCTCTTTACCTAGGAATGGTATTTGATGTGTGCCTCCCAATCCATGCTATAATTCTTGCTGACTTGATCATATGATGCTATTGTGTGTGAATTCACTATTGATGTGTGCAACAGTTATGTCCTGTAAATACTGTTTCACTGAAGACACACACTGACATTGGCTCTTTCAATCTCCCTGCCATCTCCTCCTTAGTACTTGCTGAGATTTGGGGAAGAAGGTGTGACATAGATGTTGCAGTTAGAACTGAGCAACCCACAGTCTACAAAAAGCCTTCTTTATAGAACAATATCATTATTTTTTTTATCCGTGTATCAAAACCTGACACTGAATAATCCTCAAAGATACTAGAAAAGCAAATGAAGGAACTATTGGTCAAATTATAGTCAACAAAGCTGGGCGGTGGTGGCGCGCACCTTTAATTCCAGCACTCGGGAGGCAGAGGCAGGCAGATCTCTGTGAGTTCAAGGCCAGGCTGGACCGACGGCCTCCAAAACAATACAGAGAAACCCTGTCTTGTAAAAACAAAAACAAAAATAAAATAAAATAAAGAATTATAGTTAACAAATGTTATCACTCATATTTTAATATGCTAAATATTTTACATAGTTCTTTTTCATTGTTCAGTGCCATAGAGGAGTGGACAGAGAATAAAGTAGGGCAATGATAGAGGAAGAAAAAAGCTCTAAAATCTATTAAAGAGTCTGGATTTAAAAATCAACTAAAGGCAATTTATTAATTATCTTCTAACTTAATCCATGCAAGACTATGCAGGAGAAACCTCTACATGCAGTATTTCTTTAACAGACACTAAATTAGAAGAAGGAACTATTTTGTGTAAAAAACAATATAGTTTGAAAGGGCTGCTTTTTGAGACATAATCTCAGGTAACTCTGGTTGAGACTAAACTCACAATATATGAGACTGTCTTGGATTATTTATAATCCCACCCCTTCCTCCCTAGGGTTGAGATTAGGTGAATTATTTGGGATTTTTGACAACAGAATTTTATGTTGATTCTTAAATCATGTCAGGTACAACACTGATGAAGTTCAAGTGTACTCTGTCAATGTACTAAAAGATTTGTCTATTTTATATAAAGAAATGAAAAAGGAAAAATCATTCTCTAAAGTCACAGAAAGAAACAAGGGAATATTAGATTATAACATTTTTGTACCTTAGAAAAACCTGACAACCAAAAAATACACCTTCCCATTCTGGCAAGACATAACAGGGGAAGTATAATACCCAGTGATCACTGTGAGATAAATTCTCCCTCAGCTGGCTGCTGGAGCACACCTCCTAAGTTAACTACTGTTTAACTGGTCAATAAACCCAATCTTTTAAATGGAGAATTTCTAATTGTAGGAAAAGAATTTATTCCT
Organism: Mesocricetus auratus; assembly: GCF_017639785.1. NCBI lineage: Eukaryota > Metazoa > Chordata > Mammalia > Rodentia > Cricetidae > Mesocricetus > Mesocricetus auratus. The sequence continues at coordinate 141,455,288 of NW_024429266.1, read as the reverse complement.
TGGGCTTAGATTATTGAGTTCACTGGTAATTAAAAGTAAATCTTAACAAGAAAATTGCACAAAATTGATACCTGACTACTTGCTTTCCGGTGCTCAACAAAGGCATGGACAATTGGAGCTTCTTTTTCTATATCTTCGATGAGGAAAAATTTGAAAATGGAACACGGAAAATAATATTTTGGGCAGAAGGAAATAAAATATATATTAAACCACATAAAATTTACCTTTGTGTGAGGTTTAGATTGTATTCTGAAATATATTTTATATATGAAATTGAAATATCACTTTTGCATGAAGTCTCATTTTTAAACACACACACACACACAAACACACACACACACACGTGTGCCCACATGTAGAAGTTAGAAGACAACCTTATGTATCATTGATCAGGCGCTTACCACCTTGTTCATTGAGACAAGACCTCTTTACTGGCCTGGAGTTCAGGAAGTAGGAAAGGCTAAGTAGACAGGGAACTCATGGGATCACCTATGTATTCCTACAGGTGTCACTGTACTCAGCTTTTTATGGGATTTTGAGGAATCACACTTTCTTCTGAATTTGATCAACAAAAAGAAAACAGATGATAGAGATGGACCAATGTAACAAGTACTTAGACATTGCTTATATTTTATTTTGTCTGTGGTTTTTAGATAGCATGACAATCATTTTATTGAGTGAATCATCTTTGGAACTACACCTTAAAATTTTTATAATTAAACCAACATTCTAAACTATAGGTATGCTTAAGAACACACTTACTTCTGACTACACGAGTGTCTTAATTTTAGCATTGTTTACTGCCAGTCTGTTTTATGTGTTTTTGTAGTTAAGTGTCATCAGTAAGTCTTGGCAGCAAGAATCTTGGCAAATATCATTTTGAGCATTATGAAATTCATATATCTCTCTGTCTGTCATTCTTCAGGCTGTTTCCATGCTTCTAAAACTGAACTCACATACTTTTCCATAGGCTTTATCCAAGGATGTTAGAAGTTACTGTTGGAGAAACAGAGATAATCAAATCTCCAGACAAAATAAAGAACAACCATTCCCCACAACCTTGTTACTTTGGTTCAACCACATCACCTGTTTTCATACTGTTGATAAAGTTCAGAGGAGGAAAGTTTATAAACTGGGCTACTGATGAAAAATGCATAGAAACAACTATATGTATCTCAAGTAAGTATTAACTGTACAAAGGAATAACTGTGATATATGCATTAACGAGAGAGTGTTATTCAGCTTTAAAATAGAACCATATCTTACTGCTTACCTCCACAAGGATGGGCTTGAAGATAAGTACTGTTATATAGAGAAGAGGGGAGTTGCATGATATCACTTGATGTGTTAACAGCAGCAAAATTAACAACAAAATCAGCCACAAACAGAGATAAAATAAAATACTTGTTACTGTTTTTGAGGAAAGATGCTGGAAATGGTATGACCTGGGTGAAAGGACATATGATCATATTCTTAGGATAAAATCTCCAGAGTTATAGCATGAAGCATGAGGCCAATAGGTAATAACACGAGACTGGGCAGGTTTGTCAACCCCATCCATTTTTTTATTTTGGCTCTATTTGACATGCATATATGCTAGTCTATTTCACTATAACAGGTTTAATGTTTTTGTCTCCTGATATCATATTGTAAATCTCAAATGTATATAGTAAAATTCACAGAAAATCAGGATGATGTCTGTAGACACACATGCTACTCTACTAAGACATTCAGAAAATTATGAACCTCTTAAGGGAAGATATTTTCCTCTCGATATTTTCAATACTTAAAGTAGATTTTGAGTTTGAATACTTTAAAATCTTGCTTCTGTTTAGTATTATGATATCTCCCAGTCTTCCTTTTTAAATTTTTATTTTTTCACACACTAATATATTTTATATTGAGTCAATCTACTCCTTACTCCCTCTGATACTTCATGAGTCTTTTTTCCCATAGTCGCATCCATTTTTCATGTCTTTTTAAGAGCACACACACACACACACAAACACACACACATGCACGCACGCCCTACTGAGCCCAATTAGTCTTGTCTGCATGCACAACAGTATAAGGCTGTCCATTGCAGGAGCTCCAACCCAGAAAAAAACTGACTCTCTTTCCTCCATAGCCATCATCAGTTACCTATAGTTTCTCAGCTAATAATAGGGCCATGCTGGAATAATGATGAGATTGAGCTTGTGTGGATCTTGAGTAGCAATCATAGCTGCTCAGATTTCAGAAGACACTCTTTTGCCCTGGCCCTCCTGGACATTTGGTTCTTACAACACTTCTTCCCCCTATTCTTTGAAGACCCCCTCCACTTTTAGTGAGAGCTCTGAAATAAATGACCCATGTGAAAACGAGCACTCCGCAAACACTTTGTCCTGCCCTTTGGTCATCTTTGGTTCTTTGTGATGAGCTCCACTCTCTTCAAAAAGGAGCTACTCTAATGCAGGATGGAAGCTGAACTCATCTACTGGTGTGAGAGTAAGTATTTATTGAGCCTATTACAACCATTCTTCTTGCCTCCTTCATAACTGTGACTGCATGTGTCTCCTAAGTTAGGGAGATTTTAATAGCTCAAGGCTTTTAAATTAAAATAAATATCTTAAACATACAAAAATTGTACATGTTTATGGGACACCACACAATGTTTTGTTACATGTAGTTTTTGTTTAAACCAGGGGAAATGTATCTGTCACTTCAAACATTTATCATGTCTTTATAGGGAAAACATTCAGATCATAAGAGCTGAGAATTTACCATGGCTTGAAATATTTATCCAGGCATAATGTTTTATAGACAAAAATGAATTCTGAATTAGCTCTTAAATCCCAGTTTGAGATAAGTCATTAAAAAATGCTCCTCTAATTAGAACTTTTTATCTGTCTGCTGAGTTTACGATTTAAATCCCTAAGAAATGTTGTATAAAATCAATTCTTAATTTGTTGAAATACTGTCCACAAGTAATCCTCATTGTGTGTTCTCTCACTAAAAAATAAATAAATGTAGTGACTGAACCCCTGTGTGTTCTTACAAATTACTGGTGACCTTTTGTGTTTCCAGTAGGTTGTGAACCTTCCTGCCACAGCAGCCCTCTTACTCTGTGAAATTTGCTTCCCCATTGGGGCTTTGTGATTTTGTGTTGTAATTGCTTTTTTCACTTCTCTGTGGTCCCATCAGACTAAAGCTCTTCAAAGGAAGAAACGGTGCCGTAGTGAATCCCCAGTACCCAATCACCGACGAAGAATATGTTCAATAAATACGCTACTATAAGGAATGAATATCAATTAAATAGTCAATTAAGTAAATGTGTAAGGACTAACTTGTGTGCATTCTACTGTCTACTAGTGCTAACACTATGCTCATAATGAGAAAAGATAATTAACAATGCAACCATTACAAAGAAAGTAGTTCTTCCAATTTATGAACAATATTCTTCACCTGTGTGTTTTATGCATACAATGTATGCAATATGATAGGTGGGTGTGTATGTGTATGATATATGTAGTTTGCCACTGTATGTGTGTGTTATATATATTTGAGATGTGTGTTTATGATGTACAGGTGTGTGTATGTGTGCGTGTGTGTGTCTTATCCTTCAGAGATTCCTACTTTCGTTTGCTTGATTATTCTAAGATGAAATAGTGAATGATTTCATTTAGTAAATATTTGACCAGAGGTTATAGCTCAGTAGTTAAGAGTACTTTCATATCCTGCACTGGAGTCACGTTAAGTTACCAACACAACCCACTTCATAACCATATTCAATGTTGGCTTCAAATGCTCCTGCGTATAGGAAGCATGCATGCAATAGACACATTAAAAATTAAAAAAAAACAAATATCATTTACTTTGACTCTATAGTTTCAGAAAATATACAAGAATATCAACCACCACATCTAAAGAAAAATAAATAGACTAAGAATAGAAAAATATATGCTTCCTCAACCCTTCCTATCTATAGGTTCCACACCAATGGATTCAGCTAATTAGAGATAGAATTATTCAAAAGAATAAATTGTACCTATAAGTAATTGCAAGCTTTTCTTTTATGTGGTTGTAGTCTTAAAAAGACAATGCTACAAGAATTGTCAGACCAATTAGGCAAAATTAGGTATTATAAATAACCTTGAGGATTTCTATATACATGTATATGTGTGCATGGATTATGTACAAGTACTGCACCCATTAGAAAAAGCAATTTAGCATTGGTATCTTGGTATCCATGGGGGATTATTGTTACTGTACGTAAACAGATGCAAGGGATTGGATGTTGTAGCAAACTTCTAGGGTAGCTTCCTCTAGTCACATCATTCTTCTAGTCTCACATGAACTCATAAGCAGAGAAAAATCCTCAACAGTAAATCCTGGCCTCTTCAATAAATTTGCAATAATATGAAGCAATCAATCCTCCTGAAAATCTACACAAAGTTTATTCTATGATATGCTTTGTAGAAGTTTCTGTGAGAGTCTGGAAAAAATATACATAATATACATACATATACACATACATGTATGTAAGAATGAATTACCATATATCTATCAACTAGCTATAATTTATCATTTATCTACCAGTTATCCATCTGTATATCTAACATATATATATGCATATATAAACATATATCTCTTCCTCTCTATCTACCTATCATTTATTTATGTATCTTCCTTCTACTTATAATTACTCTTATCTACCTATTGACTATTTATCTTCTATTATTTAATCTGTAACCTAAGGCCTTAGCACCTATCATATACACATTTATTCATCTACTTATAACCTCCAATTTATCTACCAATCATCTATCAATTTATTTTTTATCTATCATATATATATATTCCTATAAATCTATTTATATCCATCTTCTGGCATATATCTATGTAGCATCTATTATTTAATATATTTGTCATCTATCATTTATCTTCTATTCATCATGTGCATGTCTATTATCTATTTGTCATGTATCTACACAATTTCCTTCTATATTTATATACAGCTACTTATATCATCAATTCATCATAGAAAAAAGAGTAAATAAATCTCACAGGTTTTACATTAAAATATGCAAATGCTTTTAATGCCTGAGTATGCAACGGCTGTGCAATCACAGGAGAAACATTTTCAAGTCATGTACAATATGGGTTTGATATTGGAGAAATGGGGCCAGGCACATAAGTAGGCAACCAGATCTATTGTGATTTTTATTCTATTTTAAAGACCTCCCTTCCCTTAAATAACTCCCATACTTGTGCTTGAAACCTCTATTAGATTTTTTAAGCCCTAAAGATTCTGGTCATCCCATTTCCCTATTAAACTGAAATTACTTTACAGGATGTAACACCAAAGGAGGCACCAACTAACACCTGATCAGGGACTGCTTCCCAATCTGTAAGATAGCTAATTAAGAGGGATCATTCCTGTGGGGAAGTTCATTCTGAATGGGGTGTTTATCAGGTGGAGAGGAAACCCAACAGAGAAGACAGGGTACTAAAGAAAGCTTAGTCAGACTGAATTTTATCCTATAGTTGCTTGAATTGGAAATTAACAGTCACTGAAGACAGTGACCCTTCAGCAAGAACTAAGTTAGAATCATTGGAGGTATATGGTGGTAAATCATCTCCTGCACAATAAAATCTAAGAAGCGAGTTGTTTCATAGTCTCTGCTAAGGACACTGGGTTTGAAGGCATCAAAATGTCTTTCCAATTGATTTGTTTTGGTTTATGGATACCAAGGATCACAAGGCAGTGCACCAGGACAGCAGGCTCAGATAAATTCAGTTAACATTCATTGAATATTTACTCTGAGGAAGGTTTGGTGTTCAGATAACAGGATATAACAGATGAGCTAGTCAAGGAGATTATGAGTGAAGATGAATCACAGACATTAGAATTCATAGCATAATCTACGAAGTATTATAAAATTAAATAAATGTAGCAAAGATATTACTCAGGAATGGAGTTCCCAGAAAAGGTTCCCTATTAGATCTGAAAGCCCTTTCCTCATTCCATTAACATTTCTATAGTTGAGGCCCAAAGGAATCCATTAGCTCTGTCTTCTACTACTTTGGTCTGCTTTGTGTCTCTAAGCTATGCTTTAGACAGTGAGAAGTGATCAGGAAAACACAAGCAGGATGGTGAGAGTACGGTTACTTATTCTTAGAAAAGACCTCAAAGACTCAATTTGGAGATCTAGAGAGATGGTCCAGCAGTTCAGAGCACAGAGCACATACTGCTTATGCATAGTATCTTAGTTCAGTTCCCAGTGCTCTCATCAGGTGGCTTACCACCAGTAACTCCAGTTCCAGAAGTCTGACACCTTCTTCTGACCTGTGTGTGTGTGTGTGTGTGTGTGTGTGTGAGAGAGAGAGAGAGAGAGAGAGAGAGAGTGTGTGTGTATTCTAGTATTTGATAAATGGACCTTGGGTTTCTAGTATGTCATCTACTCTCCTTCATAATGATGTGTTCATTTAACTAGTTTATAGAAGGCTAGCTTCTAGGTATAGTAATTTTCTTGACTTTGAAAGATATGACTCAGCCAGGCATGTTGGTGTACATCTTTAATCACAGCACTGAGGGGCAGAGAGATCGCTGAGATTTTGAGGAATACCTGTTCTGCAGAATGAGTTCTACAGCAGTCATAACTGTTACACTGAGAAACCCTGTCTCTCACAGAGAAAGAAAGAGAAATAAAGATATAGGCATTGCTTCTTTGAGAATTACAAACCACTGAAAATGAGGTTTTGGTTTTTGAATCTGAGGCCAAGTTACCTTGTTCTCCCATGGAGAAGGGTATTGTTTGCACAATAGACCTCTAGTGACTGACTTCCTGTACCTGAATTCCACTGGCTGAATTATGCATTTTCCAGATATTTTGAATGCAAACCTCATAATACCTTGAGTATAAACATATCAGTAGGAACAGAAGGCATTGTATAGAATGGACAAGGATACCTCCCATAGGTAAAGTGGGAGAGACTTTTAAGTCTGTAATACAGACAGAATTGTAGCAGCATGTTATTAACAGGAAATAAATTTGTCTCTGAACAAAGACTATCAGATGTTAGAAGAGCAACATTCTCTTTTAATATGATGCCATCCTAAAGGTATCTTAAATCTCTACAACACACCACAGTGACATCTGCTCAGCCACCTAGCAAATATTCTGTATTTGCAAGCAATTTGGAAGCAGCTACCAGTGTTTAGTTTTGGGATAATGCCTTCTTTATGTACAAAACCCTAGAGGATTTCAAACAGCCTCCATTTGGATCTTGTTGGTAGCTGTAAACAGGAAAATTGGTTGCTTCAAGTCATATGTCATGTAGCATAGATTTTGTGAGTCAAAAAGCAGTGTCATGTCTATGCCATCAACATCAACGAACATTAACTCGGCAATAAGAGTAGGCGAATGTAAAACCGACAGATATTGGGGTTGGAGAGGAATTTCAGTGGGTAAGGATGCAAAATTGTTCCCAACACTCGAACTCTTGCCAAGAAGCTCATAACTGTCTATTAAGTCTAGCTGCAAGTAATCCAATATCTCTAGGTTCTGTGGGCACCTACGCTCATATGTGCATATCAATAAAGATGCACATACACATACTTATGACTGAAAATGGAGTAAATATTTTTAAATTAACAGAAATTTCAGTCCATAATAAAGTGTGATTTGGAAAATTATTCCAGATTTTTAAAAGTGCAAGCCATTATTTTTAAATATGTAAAAATAATAATCATAGGCTGGGAGACAACGATTTGTGTAGAAAGACAAAATGCCTTAGTTGAGCTTTCTGTAATGTAGACTTGGCACAGAATCTTGACTGGAAAGCCTCTGAGTTACTTTTCTAGTTTTTCAACCAAATCCCTGACAAAAACAACTTAAGGGAAGATTGTCTTTTCAGCTCACAGCTTGAGGTACTTATCCATCATGGCAGATGAAGCCTTGGAGTAAGAGCAAGAGACAGCTGATCCTGTTGAATTGGCTTTAAAGAAAAGTCAGGTGGAAAAAAACATTTAATTCCCTTCTTTGAGTTCAGTCTGACACCTCAGATCTTAAAATAGTGTCCCTCACATGCAGTACCAGTCTTCCCCTTTAAATAATCACATGTAGGAACTCCCTCACAGAGATAACCAGAAGTTTGTCTCCTAGGTGATTGTAAATCTGTATAGTTGACAATCTATATCAACCATGAGAAAAAGGGTGAAATAGTGATTGTTTTAGCTTATGACTGTAGGTATTGATAATACCAGCTCACAACTATTTATTTCTTAATTTGCTTCTAAAATGTCATTTTTACTGATATTTTGAAAGTACTTTAATTTTTTAATTTCACCTATTCTTTTATTTTTTATTTATTGTGTGTCTGTATGCATACACACAGGTGCTATGTAACAAGAATGAAAGTCACATGACACTTAGTAGAAGTCATGTTTTACCTTCTACCATGTGGGTCTTAAGAAACAAACTCAAATGTCTGATTGTGACAAGTTCCTGTCCCTGTTATCCTTTTCACAGTCACAGGAATACAGGTTTTAAGTACACAGAAAAATCCTTTTGGTTCATCTTTATCAACTATAGAAGTACAATCACAGTCAGGAACAATTACAGAAGACCATGATAAAGATACTAGAGCCATAATTCATAGTCATTACATGGCCATTAGAGATCTTTTTGCTTCTTGTTTGACAAAGTGCTATTCAAACATAAAATATACTTACGCATTCATATAAGTTGAAAAGAATGCAAGTGTGCCATATTCCTGGCCCTGAGATCTAGATATTTTCCTACAGAAGCGAGTTCCATGGGCAAGATGCAGTTCCCTGGCCTCCTAAACTCAATCTCAAAGACACAGAAGACAATCTTATTCCAAACACCAGGAAGTACTCTTCTGATCAAAATGTGCTTCCTGTCCTCTGAACCAGACAGCATTACGTGTCAGATGACTTTTCAATTGATTTAAGGCCATATAATCAAAATTTGAGAATATTTTTCTCTTACATGAGAAACAGAGGGTGAGAGACCCTTGGTGAATATGGCAAACTCTCACAAGCTGGGAAGAGAATTGTTCTTAAGACTCTAGCATCTCACCGACTACCCATAAATGCATTCTGTAGCCTCACAGGGTAAAACCATGGAAACACACATCTGAATTTTTTAAATGGATAGGATCTGCAACCATCAATAACATTTTTATCTACTTTCATACAGAGCTATGTTAATCACTCTGTAGATGATTGGGACTATGCCTTAACTGGATTTAGAGACTAGCTTGATACCCAATTGTTCGCTAAGAATCAATGAGGCTTTCCCTAACAGAGTTATTGCAAATGTGTTTCATTAAAACAGGAAATTCAGAAAGTCTTTGAAGCACTCCTCTTTTGCTAATGTGATTGTGATTTGGGAGAATATACTGCTACTTGAAATGAAAATGTTCCTAAACACACAGAGCTTCCTCTATTTCTTTCTTTCTCCTTTTTCTCTCCTATCTCTGTTTGTTCTGCACTCATTTCATTCAAAACACAGATTTCTAAGATTTTCTAAGTACTATCAATTATACTAAAATCAGAGAAACCAAATACAAGCTAATTCTTTCCCATGAGGCAAAGCATGCTATCATATAGTTAGTTAGAATTTATTATGATGAATACCATAAAAGTGAAATACTTAGGCCTGTGTTGATACCTTATCTGCTAGTTCTAATTGCCCATGGATGCCTTTGCTGCACTTTTGCCAAGCTGTCTGAATGAGTGACCTCTGGTGCCCCCCAAAAGCCTGTTATGTTTCTATTTATCTCACACTCTTCTAATTGTCTTGAATGGATTGTCAACCACAGACACTAACAGCAGCAAAACCAATTAAAGTGAATGAATTTTGTAAGGCCATGATTGTAATTATAATTTGTCATCAGTAAAAGATGCTCCTTTTTCTCTGTTTCTGTCTTTTTTATACTGATCAGGAATTTTTTCTGACCCAAACACACTTCACACTTTCTCAGAAAAAAATATTGAGGAGTATGAGCCACCTCTTCATGTATTCAATATTCCATTTGATCAATAGTGCCTATGTCTTGTCTTCCCACATTCCCTTTATAAAATAAACACACACACACACACACACACACACACACACACACACACAATGTCATTGTCCTAATAGCAATGTTCTCTGTATTGGAATATCCCCTCCAGTCTTAAGAAGTAAACAAAACATACAAGTTTTGGGAGGTTTCTAAATATTCAGTATTCATAAGTCCCCTTCACAGTTGTCATATAAAGAGTAATGATTACTGGGGAGAAGAAATACCCTGACCATTTGAACCTGCAAAAAATTGTGCAGGAAGTTTTAGGGAGGCAGATTGGAGATTCATAACCCATGGTGGGTTAGGCGTTTTGGTGATATAAATGTCTTTGAGTCATTCATAGTCCTATTAGCAACCCCTCTTCCATGGTCCTATATGTGACCCCATTATAGCTAGATCTGCTTTGGTCTGTCATCCATGCTCTATCTGGTGTGGAGAGCAGTTTTTCGTATTACACTAGAGAAAAGGTACACAAACAGCAGTAATTACCCATTTCTAACACCCGAGGTACAGTTTGGAAAATAAATCTAAAGGACCAAATGCCAAATGAGAGCCAGCCTGTGACATTTCACAATGTTAAGATTTTTTTATTTGCATCTTCGCATATAGTATGATAAAGTCAGACAAAATTCTTTCATTGTCTATTGAAATCCAATCATTTCTGAACAAATTTTGGAGATATTTGATGACTGTGATTCAGGACAGAGCGAACAATGATTATGTTTATAAGTTGTAATGTTACATGTGAATTCCAAAGCATGAAAAATCAATATCACAGAAGATGAGTGTGTCCATTTTACCACTACACTTCACACTATGAGAATTGATTGCTTTTGAGAAATCATATTGCTCTACGTAATTCTTATATTGAAAACAAAGACCATGTCATAACTACAAGTAACAATTAAAGGTGGTGGCACACACCTTTAATCCCAGCACTCAGGAGGCAGAAGCAGGTGGATCTCTGTGAGTTTGAGGTCTACAAAAACTAGCTCCAGGACAGCCTCCAAAACCACAGAAAAACCCTTCCTTGAAAAAAACAACCAACAAACCAAACAAACAAAACAACAAACACAAAGAAAAACCTATCTTTTCTCAAGAAACACATATCTTCCTGGACTTCTCTCCTTGTTGTATTGTGAATGATACTACAGCATCCCAGGTGCCTTCCATTTTCAAAATGCATGAGCATATTAATTCCTAATTTTCTTTTCACCTTTGCAGCTGCCAAGGCTTTTCAGTGACATGAACATTTTTCTCCATGACCTTTTTGAAATCTGGCAGCCATCTTTTTTCTTGTAAAACACATGTTCTATTTACTTTTGTAGGAACTTTTCACATTCTTTAATCTTACAAGAAAACTTGACCTTCTCACCACTTGGTTAAATTTTTGCAAACTATAGTTTCATCCCAGCTGTTGGTTTGCCCAGGAGGCTCCTCTTCCATTCCATTTAGGGGTTCAATTAAAAAAGCATGTTTCCGTAGAGCCTTATTCCTCTCTTACTAGTTTGCATTGTGATTTCTTCTTACTTTTTAAGTTTCGTTTTACTGTGTGTGTGTGTGTGTGTGTGTGTGTGTGTGTGTGTGTGTGTGTGTGTGTGGTGTTCTGATATATGTCATAGAGCTGGAGTTATAGAGATTTGTGAGCCATCCAACAAAGGTCCTGGAAACCAAACTATGAGAGCAGTTCTCTATGAGAGCAGTAAATGCTCTTAACTGCTGAGCCATCTCTTAAAACCCTTTGTTTGAGTTCCTGTTCATTTCTTTGTGAACCTCTGACATTAGCTCTGTGACAGCAAATCTAGTTTTTATAACATATAACATTAGCTCAATACTTTGTATTAAGTTCTCTGAAGACATTTGTAATATGCATAAATAAATACATAAAATCATTAAACTAATGTCATTGATTTTATATATATTAGCTAATGGAAAATATTGTTTTGATTACAAGATTATAGCTGCATGCTTATGTATTCATGTATTTTATCTAACCCTTTCCTTTAACGTGATAATCAGTTTATCTTTCTTAGTATGTATGGTATTCATTATTCTGTAAAATAAAACATGATATAGAGATTTCCTTTAGTTGAATGGCTTTTTCATTTCAACCTGCTTTACTGATTTGCGGAAGATTATCTTCTTAATTTAGCCTTTTAAATCCTATAGACTTTCAAACCATGACTACAAAATTAATGAACTTTGAGGTGATTTTATGCCAGTGAATGATAGACCTGATGAAATTATACTTTTGATTTTAGTTATAAATATGACATGTATTATTCAACTCATATATTCATTAAATTATTCATTATTATGGGTATTCTGTATGTATACACAATAAAGTACATATTGGTCAGTATTCTCTCTCTTTCTCTGTTGTACCCACATATGTGTGTGGTTGCATATATGTGTACCAGAGAGAAGACTAGATGCCATGCTCTATCACTCTTTAATCTTATCCCCTGGAAAGAGAATTTGAAGCTCAACTATTATATTTCATCAGTTTTCTAGACTCCATATCTCATGGCACTAGGTTGCAGGAGCCTGCAGTTAGTAACACCCAGCATTTTAAGTGGGCACTGGATATTTTAACTCAAGAGATCATATATGAGTTACAGGAGCTCTTGGCCACTTAGCCATTCCCTCTGCTTTGTGTCACTGTTGTTATTAGTGTTTTGAGTTTGTTTATTTTTTCTCGAGACATTGTTTCTCTGTAGCTTTGGAGCCTGTCCTGGAACTCACACCATAGATCAGGTTGGCCTCTAACTCACAGAGATCTGCCTGCCTCTGTCTCCAGATTGCTGGGATTAAAGGCATGTGTCATCACTGACTGGCTTGTATTTGTTCTTTTTATAAAATTAGTTTTTATTTAAATTAAAAAAATCCTATTTTACATACCAATCCAAGTTCCCTCTCCTTCCTGTTGGAAATCAGTATGGTGGTTTCTCCAGAAAATGGGAATCAATCAATCTCAAGATCCAGCAATTCCACTCTTAGGCTCATACCCAAATAATGCACATTCATACCAAAAGGACATCTGTTCAACTATATTCACAGCAGCATTATTTGTAATAGTCAGAACCTGGAAACAACCTAGATGCCCTTCAACCAAGGAATGGATAAAGAAAATAGGTACATTTATACAATGGAGTACTACTTAGCAATAAATAAGCAATGGCATCTTGAAGTTGACAGGCAAATGAATCGAAGTAGAAGAAACTATCCTGAGTGAAATAACCCAGACATAGAAAGACAAACATGCTTTGTACTCACTCATAAGTGAATATTAGACATAGAGCAAAGGATAACCATCCTACTATCCACAACCCCACATAAGCTAGGAATCAAGGAGGATCCTAATAGAGACATACATGGACTCCGCAAGAAGAGGAAAGGGACAAGATCGCCTGTGCTTGTTCTTAAAGGCATCCTAAACTCTTAGAAGGCTTCATTATTACAGGAATGCAAAATGGTACAAACTCATTATCCAGAGGAGAAAATCACTTCTCCTGATCCAATCTACTATTGACCAAAGTTACTATTGTCAAAGCAAGTCTCACTGTCATGCCCAGTAACAGAATCCTAGTAAAACCACATCCAATTTCATCACAAATTAAGTTAAGGAAAAATGCATCTCACCAAACAAAAAGTCTCCTCTATAGAACACTGAAAGGATGAGGTGAAAGTGAAAGAAAAATGAGACTAAAATAACTGAACTATTGTGCCAGTCTAAATAGACACCTAAAGTAAAGAGGCATCATTAAAATATTGCACCACTTATCCTAAAATTTAAATGAGTACTTCAAAATGACATATAAAATATGAGTTTATGGGTCATTACATGTTCATCCCTAAAAAACAAACACATGAGGCTATTTACTGTTGTTATTTATTCCATCACTGACACACTCAACAAAAACTTTGAGAAATTCCTCTGGAATAAACACAGATGTAAGTACTAGAGATAGATCCTTGAACAAAATTTACAAATTTACATTATTGAAGTGCTTAAAAAGCAGAGAACAACATATTTTAAATGCATTAATTTCTGTGTCTTTAAAATCTCTGTTTGCATGAAGGTGTTTTTAAATGGAGAATTTCCCAATACTTATATAATATTTAATATAACTTAAATGCAAAATCTGTGTATTCTTAGCTATTCAAAACATCTTGTAGCAATAACTGAAACAGTGCCCACGGTATTGATCTATTTCTATCATCTCTACATTGTGACACAGAACTTAACTTTCCCAGGTGCAGGACAAGAAATAGCATTAGTTATTTTGTTATGCCCTGAGAAACTGTATTTAGTATCAAATACAAAGGTTTTCCTCTTAAACAAAGAAGTTTATGTTATTGAAAAGAGGCATGCTCCAAACTCTTCAAAATCATTGATCAGTACCTTCTAAAGACCTCTGTTTTATTTTTGCATGTGTTTTTGAAATTTCAGCTATTGAGAAGTTTAATTACAAGTAGAAAAGTAATCATTAAATTTTATGCATTAATATTCTACTAAATACACTTCAAACAAAGCACACAGAATCATCTAAACAGGGCTCATAGGGGTTCAGAGAGCATGAAGTGACAATCGTAGCCAGTCTAGGGTTTCTCAAATTAGGGTTTAAGCTAGGTCTTTGCTTATATGTTGTGTGTACATTTGGTTTTCTGTGGAATTCCTAAGAGTTGGAGTATGTGGTGTCTAATTCTTTTGTCTGCTGTTGGGATCCTTTTTCTTTTACTGGGTATTCTCCTCCAGACTTGATGTGAGGGGTTTTGCCTAGTCATATTGTAATGTGTGTCATGTTTGGTTGATATCCTTCGGATTCCTGCTCTTTGTCAAAGGTAAATGGAGAGCAGTGAACCTGGGGAAGATGGGAGTTTGGGGAGACTGGGAGTAATAGAATAAGGGAAAAACTTAGGTCAGCATGTGATATATGAGAAAAGAATGAAAAAAGAATATTCCTATAAGTCATGATAGATAAATCACAAATGGCAAAATTCCAAGATTACAAAAAGAAAGAATCAAGTACAAGAATGCTGGAGCAAAGGCTCAGTATGATTATGAGCATAATGATCTTGGACATGAGCCTTGTTAAGTTCCAAACACCCACACTGGAAGGCTCACAACCACCTACAATTCAATCACTAACGAATCTGACACCTAGTTCTGGTCTCCACCAACACTGCACTAATGTGCACAAACCCACATTCACACACACACACACACACACACACACACACACACAGCCACATAACTCAAACAGTAGTGATAAGATTAATAAATCAAATACTACTATCTTCGTTTTCAAAGGAATGTTGCATTTTAATTTTTTCCCTTATACCCAAAGTCACATTAGAGAAGTCTTCGCCCTTCACTCTAAGAATGTGAGAAGTCATCTCATTACTTGTTTCCTTAGTAAAATGAAATTTAGAGATAGTGCCCTACTACATTATTTTATGGCTGAACAGTATTGAACAGTGTGAGTATCTTCTGGGTCCATTATTAATTGATGGAGATGCAGGTTGATTCCCCCTCTTGGTTTTGCTAGGTGTTCTTATATTAAATGGAGGCATATATCTCTTGAATATTTGATTTCTTTTCTTCTGCCAAGTAAGACATAACACGTTCTTGAAAAATGATGAGTGCAAGGATGTTAAATGTTCTCACAATGAAAACATTTATGTGAAACAATGCTATGTCAGCTATTTAGACATAATTGTTTTAGAGTGTTCTCCAAACACCAAGTTATGTTCAATAAGTAAACATCATCACATATGATTTGTTAATGAATTAGCATTTTAAAAGAAGATGCAATCATCTGTTTTCATTCGATGAGATGACTGACAGATGTTTTAATCCCTAGTTCATTTCACTAATCACATGGCATGCCCTCTCTTCAGCTCATATCTTTACAAAGTTAGGTGACATGAGCAGATAAATCTTCCTAACCTCAAAGAGAGTCGCTTGCAGGATCTGGTGTGGATTCAATAGTTTCGAAAAAACAAAAAAACAAAAAACAAAAAACAAAAAAACCCAAAAAAACAAAACAAAGTTTACTATGAGTTGGCAGACTTTGTTTGAAAGAATTTGTTTGCCAATACTCTTTCAATCAGTCTGTGTGTGTGTGTGTGTGTGTGTGTGTGTGTGTGTGTGAGTGCATGCTCGCGCACATGTATGCACACATTGATATGGGAGTGCACATATATTGTGGCTCATGTGTTTAATTCAGAGAACTACTTTTGGGAATTAGTTGTCTCCTTCTATGCTGGGTTGAAGAGATTAGAGTGAGCACAGGATTGTGTAGCAAGCACTTCTATCCACTGAAGAATCTCAGTGGCCCACTTGTCTGTTTCAGTTTATTTCTCTGAAGACATGTGGTTACATTGCTACAAAAATCCTTCAAGTCATAATTTAGTCCATGAATTATATCTAAGTCAGCACAAAAGGAATAGGTACGATACAGTATTTTAAATCTGTCATCCTCTTACTGATGAATTGTTTAATTAGATTATAAGAAATATTGGCTTACTCTACAACTAACCTTATTAATATGTTAAACTAGATAATTTAGAACTCATGAATTAAAGTAAAAATGAATGGCATTAATTGCAAATTATTTTTTCTAAATTATATATATATATGCAAAATTAATACCTCCTTAAAAACTTGTCAACTCAGCTCTCTCTGAACTTGACTGCCTTGAAACAGTACTCTCATCATTTTAAATTTCTATTCATTTTAAGGTTTGCACTTATTTATTTATTTATTTTCAATAGACCATGTGACTTTTTCTGATGACTAACATGAAGATTCCTCCAAAATTCTGCTTAAGGAATCAACCCTAAATTGAGCAAAATCTAAATTCATCTGGACTATCACTATTTTGTACTTCTATAGGACTTTATATCAAAGTTAGCAAGGAAGCTATCACAGACTTAGTTCAATTGTCTTTGTTTATTCAATCATGCCTGAACTTCTAACTACTTAATAAAATTAAATATCCTGAAGTATTTCCAATCCCATTATTTATTCGATTATATGTAGTACAGAAAGTATAAGTACCAAATCAGAGAAAGATGATAAATGAAAATGTATTAGATTCTTAAACCAAAGACAGTATAACTAAAAATCCTTATCAGGTATGAGAAGCCTCTTTTGAGTTGTTGGTCAAGGTTGTCCAAAAGACTCCCAAAACATTTTAGGCTCATAGTTTGTTCTTGGTTACCCATGGTGGGTAGAGAGTGATGACAGCATGAACTTCAGAAACAGTACCCAGAGGACCTGAGCTGTATCTAACCAGAAAACCTCCTCTCTGAGAACTAAATGTCATAGTGGCAAAAGATATGATGCAAGTTTCCAAAGGAGGAAAAGCAAACAAATTTCTACCCAGCTATTGAGATATCTATAAACCACAACACAAATATGCATGGCACAATAAATATATGGATTCAGCAGTGGCATGAATACCTTGGCAGCAACCAACAGCTCTCTAATTGGAATTAAGACACACTCAACAAGAAGGATACCATGCCTGGTGCTGGAAATCTAGTTAACTAATCAGTGAAAGAGAAATCATAGTTCCTGGAGGAGAACGTACAACCAATAATTCACTAAACCAGCACAATCCCTAAAAGCAATCTATAAACATTTGCCCTTAAACCTACAGATAAGTGTAGTCATCACCCATCATCAAGGAAATTTCTCTTTGCGACAGATGGGGACTCTTACAAAGGATCACAACTAATCATAATACAGAGTTGTGAAAACTATTCTTAATGATACATGTCCAAGACAATTTTGACACCTAAGTTCAGGGAACATTGTTGTAGAGGGCAGAAAGATTGTAAGAACCAGAGGACCAGGAAGTTTGCTATGAGATTAAGTCTTTTAGAAATGCCAGAAGTATGACTTCGAAAATGTGAGCTGCACAATGATAAGAACAATAGACATGCCTAAGGACAGGATGGGGAAGACCGTGAAGCATCAGCCCTAAACAAACAAACAAACAAACAAAAAAAAAACAGGCAGTCAAGGAATTCTGAGAGCACAAGAAACAGATTTCCTCAGAGAAGGGCACATAAACTGATTATACATACCAATAGTCATCTCTGAAATGATATGTTCAAGTACCACTATATACATTGAGCAGGCTATACTTAGAAATGTAACAGTGTATCTGTGTATAGTTACATATAAATATACATCCACAATAACAGTTAATGAAAAAGAAATCATGAATTTGGAAGGAGAAAGGAGTGGTATGTAGAATATTTTCGAGGGAGGAAAAAAGATGTATAAAATGTTTAAATGATTATATTTAATAATCTCAAAAATAAAAAGACATTTATAAATGAAAGTAAACAAGATCATAATTGACCTGAAACTAAATTTTAGAAGTCAAGGTAGAGTATGATACCAGAAGCTGATTAAGGGTGGAAACCAGAGAGTTAATGTTGGGCTCCTGGCTCTTTGTGTGCTACAGAAATGAGAACTCTTTGTGTCTACTCTGTTCCTAAAATGTGCTTGACCTATAGCTGCAAGCACGTGATGGAATACATATGGAGGGGTGAGCGATGCCTCTGTCTACAAGGATAATACATGTATTATGATTTCATGGATACACTTTGAGGTACTGAGAAGAGGTGGTGGAAAGAAAAAGCATAAAATAACTATTCTGGCTAAGAATGCATATTTTATTAAAAGTACCTTAACAATCTAGATGAAAAACATAATCTCTCCAAAAAATGTGTCCAAAAATACAGGTTAACAAAATTGTTCCCAATAATATAAAGCTAGTTATCATGGAAGAAATGGTACTATTTGTCCAGCACCATATACATATACATATACATATATATATATGTTTCTTCATTATATAAAAACTGATTAACACTTCAGCCTCTAAAATATATGTTTTCAGATTTGAAATTACAGAAAATTTCATGTAAACATTGCAATAAAATGAGGACATACATGGTTTTTAATATTCCTAAAATTTTTTGGTGGCATTAATCCAATTCGAAAAAAAGAACACAGTAAGAGTTTTAAGAACTGAAAGATAGGAAAACATCTTTTCTGATTTCTGCATGATGCTATTTAGAGATGTGGAAAGCTCAAGAATTAATGTGAAATGTAATATGAACAAGATAATTAAGAAAATTATAGACTTATAAAATCAACATATACACACAAATCAACGGCTTTCATTATTAAAAAAAACTAACAATATGAATTGGAGAAAATGCCACAATGAAAACTTCACAAGGAAAGAAATCTATGCAAAGACTTCATAAGTAGAGCTTAAAGCATGATCTCTTCAAAAGCATAGAAACATATATGAAGAAAAAGAAATGTGTAAGTCATTTCTGGAAACAATGTAATATCAGCATAGTGACTCCCCATTTTCTGTAAAAGTTTAAGGTAAATATTAAATAAATAAGAAATATTCCAAAGTATAAAACAAAAGAAACCTAGGAGTTCAAGGTCAGCTTGTTTCTCATGAAAACAGAAAATTAATTATATCTTTTGTTTGTTTATTTGCTTGCTTTTCTTGATAGTATCTCTTACAAGAGGCTGGCCTCTGATTCACTAAGCAGCTAAGGGTGGTCTTGAAGTCCTGATCCTCTTGCTTTCCCTTCCTAAGTGCTCAAATTACAGGCAAGCCCTACCATTACCTGCTATCTCATAAGTTTTTTTTTTTTAGTTTTCAATAGCCATGTAATTGGACATATTTTTAGAGTGAAGCACTGTGTTTCAATACATGTACGCAATTACATATTAATCAAAGGAGGATATTTAATTGACCTATTACGTTTATCAAGCACTTGTTGTCTATTACACAGAGTTATATGTATGGAATTTTTCCAGATTTATATTTGCAACAACTCCTATTTCCAGCTGCTAAGACCAGAAAAACAAAGAAAAGTAGGATTACTTGTAACAATATAGTAAAAATGGCAATCCTGCCAAAAGCAATCCACAGACTCAATGCAATCCCCATCAAAATTCTAGCACCATTCTTCACAGACCTTGAAAGAGTAATTCTCAAATTTACTGAAAAAAACAAAAGACCCACGACAGCCAAAAACAACCCTGTACAACAAAGCAACATCCGGAGGCATCACCATCCCTGACTTCAAGCTCTATTACAGAGATATTGTCCTGAAAACAGCTTGGTATTGGCACAAAAATAGACAGGAAGACCAATGAAATCTAATTGAACACCCTGATATTAACCCACATACGAACACCTGATTTTTGACAAAGAAGCTAAAATCATAAAATGGAAAAAAGAAACATCTTCAACAAATGGTGCTGGCACAACTGGATATTGGCATGTAGAAGACTACAGATAGATCCATGTCTATCGCCATGCACAAAACTTAAATCCAAATGGATCAAAGACCTCAACTTAAATCCAGCCACACTGAACCTGTTAGAAGAGAATGAATTGGTACAGGAGACTACTTCCTGAACATAACACCAGTAGCATAGACTCTGAGATTGACAATTAATAAATGGGACCTCCTGAAACTGAGAAGTTTCTGAAAGGTAAAGGACACAGTAAAAAAGACAAAAAGGCAACCCACATAATGGGAAAAGTATTCACTAACTCCACATCTGATAGAGGGCTGATCTTTAAAATTTATAAAGAACTAAGCCGGGCGGTGGTGGCGCACGCCTTTAATCCCAGCACTTGGGAGGCAGAGGCAGGCGGATCTCTGTGAGTTCGAGGCCGGGCTGGACCGAGAGCCTCCAAAACAATACAGAGAAACCCTGTCTCGTAAAAAAAAATAAAATAAAATTTATAAAGAACTCAAGCAGCAAGTCTCCAAAACATGAAAGGATCCTATTGAAAAATGGGGCACAGAACTAAATAGAGAATTCTCAATATAGGAGTCTAAAATGGCTGAGGACACTTAAGAAAGTGATCAACATCTTAACCATTAGGGAAATGCAAATCAAAGCAACTCTGAGATATGGCTAAAATCAAAAACACCAATGACAGATAATTCTGGAGAAGATGTGGAGAAAGGGGAACACTCCTCCATTGCTGGTGGAAGTGCAAACTTGTACAGCCACTTGGAAAATTAGTATGGAGATTCCTCAGGAAAATAGGACTCAGTGTACCACAAGACCCAGCAATTCCACTCTTAGACATATATCCAAAAGATGCACATTCATAGAACAAGGATGTCTGTTCCACTATGTTCATACTAGCATTATTTGTAATAGCCAGATACTGGAAGCAACCTAGATGCCCCTCAATGGAAGAGTGGATAGAGAAAATGTGGTACATTTACACAATGGAGTACTACTCACAGAAAAACAATGGATGGAACCTCTCTAAGTCTGGACACATGGGGCTTCTAAACACACGATTTCATACATGCTAGGCAAGCCTTCTTCTAGCTGAACTACACATAAAGCCTGACAGGACTCCAGTTTTTTTATGGGTTGTAGGAATGAAGATTTCAAAACTTTTCTGACTGAAAAGTTCCTTTTCCTATTGTGCACTTCTTTCTTATTGCCCATCAACTCAAATCAGAACATACTCAGTGAAGACAAATTAATGAAAACGCTTGATAAAGAAGCTGGACTTAAAAGAGGTTCATTTTGATCATTTTAAAAGGTAACCTAGGAAGTGTCATTCCTTCTCTTTTTGCAAAATTCTTTTAATTATAAGTGAAACACTTTCTCCAGATCACCCTTAAGAGAATATGATTGAACTAGGGCTTGACTACCAGGAGAAGACATTGAAGGACAACTTAAACTGTACCTACCAAAATAGTGCATCAAATCAGTGATTACTGTGTTGACATCATTGGCTTTTAAAGTTGCAGCAGAGTGGAAAAAAGACACAAGTAGATGACTAAAGACTAAGATAAGTGTCTCGTGGTTCCAAACTGAGACTTGAACATTAATTCAGGTGTGTGTATGTGTGTGTGTGTGTGTGTGTGTTCTGTTATTGTGCATCAAGACATACTCATGTATGTGTATTATTTGAGAATTTCACACATCTATACTGTGTGTTTTTATCACTTTCACCTTTCACTCCTCTCCAACTTCTAGGTGCTCCAACCTCTTTCTTCTCCTAAATTCATGCTATCTTCTTTAAACCCACTGAATCCAATACTGGTGATCACGTATGTATGCATGGGTATGAGACCAAAATATAGAGCATGGGTAACATACCAGTAGCCATAATTCTGAAGTAAACTTACTACCCCTTCCTAATTGCCAAAAACTAGTAATAATTCTTCCCCTGAACTTGGAAATGTGCCAGTGAGGGGGAATT
The DNA here is from genome assembly GCF_017639785.1 of Mesocricetus auratus. NCBI lineage: Eukaryota > Metazoa > Chordata > Mammalia > Rodentia > Cricetidae > Mesocricetus > Mesocricetus auratus. The sequence continues at coordinate 141,432,909 of NW_024429266.1, read as the reverse complement.
GCTACCAAAAATAAAACAGAACAAGAAGGAGGGTTTTCAATATGCATGGAAAAAGGAAAAAATGAATTGTGGATGGCACTGAAAGTGTCAAATAATTAAGGAAAGTTTCTGGGTCACTGGTGGCACACGCCTTTAATGCCAGCACTCAGGTGGCAGAGGCAGGCAGATCTCTGTGAGTCTGAGACCACAAATTCTCCAAAACCTACAAAGCCACAGAGAAACCCTGTCTCAAAATTTAAAAAAACCCAGAAAGTTAGCACACAGCACAAATAAGGAAACACAAATATAAGTAAAAATAGCTGCTATAGTAAATTCAAAAATACATATATTCAAAGTTATTAGTTCAAAATTGTTTATATCTATGAAAAGAAAAATATAACCTACCTCATCTAAGGAAAACTTGTGTACTAACTCAGTGTTTTGATAGTTAATGAGAAAAAACAATGCTTATACTCTCTCTCTCTCTCTCTCTCTCTCTCTCTCTCTCTCTCTCTCTGTGTGTGTTTATGAATGCATGTGTATCTTAGGGTAGCCCAGAAGTGGTACTCTACTAGGGATATTTTTCTCATAGCATTTCTTTGCATTGTTTGGATACAATTTTAGCTGAAGCAGGTATTGTAGATCCTGATGTCATAAGTAGAATGAAGAGTGATGATGTATTGATTGCCAAGTTGACAGAATCTAGAGTTATCATAGATATATATCTCAGGGTGTGTGTGTGTGTGTGTGTGCATGTGTGTGTATATGTGTGTGTTTGTGTGTGTGTGTAAGAGAGATGGGAGATGAATTTATGTTAATTGAGTTATGAAGACACACCCTAACTGTCAGACTTAATGAAAAAAGAAAAGGAATTGTGCCAAACAATGCACAATTCTAAAGGAGCTATATAAAAGTTCTTTCAACTCTTAGAATTCAAGGAAGCAAAAGAGAAATGTAAACACCAATCCAGCCATAAACAGTTTGACTGATAATTTGCCTTCTAGAGAAATGGTGTCACAAAGTTTGTGGGAGTAACCAACAAATGTCTGGTTTGACTAAGGCCTACTCCATGAGATGGAATCCAAGCATGAATAGCTTTGGTGACCAAGAACCAAAGACAGAAGAGCCCAGAGATCTAAGTTAAAACCACATACTAATGGTCCAAAAGAAAAAAAATAATAGTAAAATAACTCTTAATAATATTCCGCAATACTGGTAGATATGTGCCTTACTCAGTCACTATTCTTCCTTCAACAGATTGGAACAAATACAGAAAGCCATGGTTTGACATTATATAAAGAAAGAGACCTTGGAGCACACAACTCTAAATAGGATGTCTCCATCAACTTTCTCACCTGAGAGCTCAGTTAACCCTGTGGAAGAGGATACAGAAGGAGCGCAAGAGTCTTAGGGGATGGAGCACACCAGGAGAACAAAACCCTCTAAGGTAAGTGGGCAAAGATTCTATGAACGCACAGAGACTAAAGGGCTTACAGAGGTCTGCACCAGGTCCTCTGTCACAATTTTATAGCTTTCTGTTTAGTCCTTCTATGGGACTGTTGAGTGTGTGATGAGTAGGTCTCTGAAACTTGTGCATTTCTGTGGGGCTCTTTTCCATTTGTTGGTATGCCTTGCCTTTGACATAATGGTTTTAGTTTTATTAAAAAAACAAAAACAAAGAAAACCCTATTGAGACAAAAGAGGTGTCAAAACTTACCTGAGTGAAGATTACCATTTTACAAACATTTGTTTACCCATGGCTTGAGCTGTGCAGGGCATTATGTCACTCATAGGTAAGTTGTCTCATCCATAATAAAACTAACTAAACATAAAAAGATTGTAATTTCTCATTAAATATTACTTTAATTATGTTTGAAAACAAATGATAGGACAACAAAATATCACTAGAATATATCAACTAACATAAACCTTAACATTATTATTCCTTTAATACAGTTTCCATTGTGCTAAATAAAATTTTTGATATTAATTTTTACATTCTATTTATATTAAAATATATTACCTTTTAGTATGATTTATTTTCAAGACTTGTTTTATTTCTAAATAATGAACCATTAAATAAACATCACTTTTTAAATTTACTTCTCATCTCCTACTTACTAATTTATTCCCCTCCTCTTTTAACCAATATAAATAATACTAAAATAAATGCTTTCCTCATACTACAGAGTTTCTTATCCAAACTCATTCATTTTAGGGTATATAGGTCTGGTATAAATTCATCTATTTGGAATAATTCCCAGAATTTAAATAACTAAAGGTAAAGCCTTGTCCTTCCAAACATGATTGAGACATAAATATAAATCACTCTCCAAAGCATCAGAAAGCAATTGGCTACATAAATCCATAATAATGAAAATTATATAAATAAGATGTGTTTGGTTAGTGTCAGATATTAAGATGGTAGTGTCTAGTATACTGGAGCTATGATGTAGCCAGTGTTGTGTCATCTGCGATCCTGAATTGGAGGATGGAAGGAAACTATCTTTGTGGCTTAGTTATGGCCTCATTTCATGATTGAAATCATTTATCACAGATCATACTGGAGAACATGGAAGAGATCTGAAACTTTATTTTGACATAAAGTTGAGCAAGGAAGTCCTAGAGGAATTCTAGCCCCATGACAAGTCACGTAGTTGGGCATGAATGTTGAGTCATCCACTTCACAGTAACAGACTCTTTGTTCAAAACCTCAGGAGCACTCAAAGGCTTTTAGTCTATAAAGCAATCCTTCCCAGGCTATTTAACAACTTCATACAGGCTCTGCTTTATTTAGCTGCATTTATTGAGCTGTCAGTAGGTTATATATTTTTTGTGTATTTTTTGTTCTCTGTCTCTTCATATGTTTTGTCATTAGCACAATCAGCATGCAGGTATTATGTAGCCATTGGCACTAGAGATGCCACAAGAAATAGACAGAATAACATGTCCATAATTTGAAGTAGAGTTGCCTGATTTTCAGCAACAGGTGAGGTCTTAGCACTTGCACAAACTTTGTTTTCTTTTGGATATAGAAAAGGAATTACACACTTTTTACTTTGATGTTGCAATTTGCTGCCAAACTAGTCAATAGAATACATGATTTGAAAGGAAACATGTTTGAAATGAAATTTCTCACACATCCTCCATGGACAATGTGTCATACTGTACTTAACTTCTTGATCTTTAAAAAAAATCTCCATAATGTGTTCTGGTTATTCACTTTTTGCTTATCATTGGTAAAGTTAAAGCACATGTTAAAAGGAGGAGAAGTTTTTTTAGCCCTCTTTGAGAAGGTGCAGTCTATAGATGTTTGGCCTATGTGTTTGGTTAGTGTCTCTTGGTGGCTGGAGAGAGTAGGGCATGAAGTCATTTGCCACATAGGACAGGAAATAACCAGGAGGACTGAGAATCAGGTATATCCTTAAAAGGTACACCTGACTAACACAGTTTCCCAACTGGTTCCATTCTTCTAAGGTTTCCAGAGACATTTACTTAGTACTAACAGCTGTGGAACATTCACTCAACACTGATTCTTTGGATTTTACTATTTTCGAACATCCACAGTGTTTCACTAAGCAATGTGCTGATACCAGCTTACTACCATTCTGAAAAATATCAGGCACAGTCTTTCTTACTAAAGGAAATGATGGTCATGAAATAACTGTTTTCCTGTGGATTTCTTTTTTAATTTTAGCTTGATCTTATAGAACACATATTTTGCAACAGGTATCTCTTAGCAGTTTTCTCATGGCTGAAATATTTCAGGCACAGAAAATTTCCAGACTCCATCAGCTAACACCCATGTGTACATTATCGTTCTTGTTGATATGAACATATTGAGATTTTTCAACAAACAAATGTACACACTTACTTTATATGGAAGGAAATGACATTCCTAATTACATCACCCCTTCTGCACGAAGTCATGCTACATTTACACAGTAGTGACTCAAAGATGCCAATGAATGGCAGAGACACGTGTTAAAGAGCCCATTATTAGTTTAGCTTTAAAAATAAAAACTTCAACGTGCCAGGAGGTGGACTAATATATTCTTTTTATTTGAGATTCTTGATATTTTAGGTTGAATGTGAAACATCTTTGAATCACAGTGGCAGATTCCAGAAGATGATTAAGCACAGTGTCTATTAAAAAATGCATTCCAATGACTAAAAAAACATGCTAAATAAAAACACACTCCTACAGCTAGAACTCAGCATTGAGTAATCTTCTACATTTTTTAGTTAATTTCTTCAGCTTTCCTTCCTGTTTTGAAATCTCCAAAATATCGCAGTCTGTGAAAAGCAGTGTCTAACTTAGAGTGTTCCCAGTCTCATGGTTGCATTTCTTGTAAATGTTTCTCAAAGGCCCCATTTTTTGGCCTTGTCTATATATCTCAGTCTAAGTCAGTGGTCCAGTAAATCACTATGCTTTCACACCTCTGGTAATGAATCACAGTCAGCCTTAATTTTCTAAATAATTTAGATATTACTCAATGATGTGTTACCTGCCCTTCTAACCAACATTTAACTTTATTATCCTGGACCTGAATTTGTCTTGATTTTATATAATTTCGTTTTGAGCATCTTGCCTATGTCAAATAGATTCTCTTTCGATCTCCTTTGAATTTCTTATGATCAGAATCCTTCAGTGATCAGTATAGAATCTGGCTTCACTCTATACTATTTCCATAGGTCTTCAGATAATATAACAGTTGACACACTTCTAGTTGTCAGGTCCAATGAGAACTCTGATTTCCCTAACTCCAAAAGGCAGTCCAAGTATGTGGGAATCAGATCAACTTGGACTATAGAAGGGGATTCTGGTGCTTAGATGAAAGCCAGTATTCCTCAGGAATTTGTGAAGCCAGTTCCTGTCTGTCAAAATGAGTTATCTCATTTACCTCTGGTAAAAGGGCATGTGGCATACCAGTTAACATACACCTGTGGTGCCTATCAGCATATCAAAGGACATACTAGGCTACAGCTACCTTCCATACCTGCTCACAAGTACTTGTTATACCTTCAAAGCCCCCACACCAGTCACCTAGTCCTTTCTTCCTTCCCAGCTACTCATTGTTCATATAATCCAGCTATTCTGACTTTACTCTGCTCCTGTGATTGCTATTCTTACTATGTTCTCTCTATTCTTTATGTCCCCCTATTGTGTCTTCCCTCACAGATGTCTCTAGTCATGTCCAGTCTGTGGGCCAAGTTCAATCTACTTATTGCTTTTGCTGTTCTGGATTCTTCCAGATGCCTTAGGATATTTTTCTTCCTTATTCACAAGGAAAAGCTACCTGAAGTATTTAATTTAAATGTGTGTGTGTGTGTGTGTGTTTGTGTACATAGATACCAGTGTCTACAGGAGTCAGAAAAAGACATCAGATTTCGTGGAGTTAGAACTCTGGATCCTCTGCAAGGACAAAGGACAGTACATACTCTCTTTTTTTTGTTTGTTTTTACAAGACAGGGTCTCTCTGTATTGTTTTGGAGGCTGTCAGTCCAGCCCGGCCTCGAACTCACAGAGATCCACCTGCCTCTTACTCTCAAGTGCTGGGATTAAAGGCGTGCACCACCACTACCCGGCTACAGTACATACTCTTAAGTGCTAAGCTTTGTCTCCTGCCCCTAGATCTCATTTATAAGTAAAGACATTTACATCCACTACCTTCTCAGCTTCTTTTGCACATCTCTAATTCCTACATCTGATTTTTGAAATCAATAGTTATTAGTCGATCCTGACACCCATCAGCCTCACTTCACTATCAAATCATTCTTTTCAAAATCTTCTGAAGTACACTACACATTATTCGCAGCCATGGGCTTATGGGCTGCTTGATCACTCATACCACTTTCTTAGTTTCAGCTGCAATTATCTCTGTGTTAACATCTGTAATAGAAACTTTACATCTCCCTACACTCTCTTCTTTGGCTGTCTGACAGCTGATTGTCAGCATCCATCTAGAGCTTGCTTCTGTTTCACTGACCTATTAATGACATTGCTTTGATAAACATTGGCCTGTTGCCCTCTTTTTCCAGAAGACTAAACTCTCAGTCACATTCTTTGTATTGTTGCCTGTGTTTAACCCATCATGGTAATCTGTTGCCCTGTGACCTCAGGGCCTTTTTGTGTCTTGCCTATACTGAATTTCCATTTTATTAAGTGAGGGATCAGTTTTGTTTTTGCTGCTGTTTGTTTATACTTACTATCCAGTAAGTTGCTCAAAACATGAAAAGGATGTGTTAAATACAGTAAGCAGTTGTTGAGTCAAACCTCCCCAAGTCACCATGAATGTTCATGCTGACATAAAAGGAAGCACCATTTTGCATTCATTTATAAACATCGTAACAATGATCTTTGCATATACAATAAAGACAATATATTTCACTAGCAATTTGAAGTTAAGATTAATTGAATGATTTGAAGTTACTAGGCTATTTTTGAGGATGATTCTTACCTGTGAATCAATTCATACAGCTGACTCGAAATAACGTGTATTTTCAGATTGGGTTCAGTGATTTGGCTGTCTGTCATGGGAAAAGAATAGGAGGAAGAATATTGTGTTTTGTGTAGGTGTGACCACTGTATATACCTTAACAGTTCAACTGGGTGAAAGAAAGTCTTCGCTTAGTCTGTGTTAGTATATTTAGGAGTCTATGTAATGTAAACATTTAGAGAAATGGGGAAAGAAGTTATGATTTTGCCAGCTCTGTCATTTAGCTACATTATTTATATACCAAACTTAAAATGTCTGTACTGTTCATTTAGCACCTTCATTGGCAATCAAAATTCTATTAGTACACAGTCATTATAAAGCTGTATAGAAAGGCAGGAAATTATGGGGAACAAGAAAATGTTAGGTTCAAAGTGGGCCCTCAACCCCTAAAATGACAGTCAGTTTAGCTTCAACGCAGGCTATACTCTGAGTAAATGGAAAGATTGTTAGCAGGAAGGGGAAAAAAGCTTACACTCAGTATTCCTTGGGAACTTTCTAAGTAGGTTTCTGTCAGGAGGAATCTCTACTTCCTTTATCTCCACCCCTACATCTATGGGGCATCTAGTTTGCTTTTAGCATGTATCTTTAACATATATAAAAGCCATGGAGCTCTTCTAGCCCCCAAAACTTCCTTCCTTCTGTTAGGATAAATCTTAAGGAGGGACCTTGGATGGAGGACCATGGCGGATTCCATGACAGGCAGAGGGACAAACATGCTAGGCAGACAGAGTTTAAGTGAGAAGATTTATTAGAAAGGGGAGGGAAGGTGGAGGAAAGAGAAAGAGTCAGAGAGAGAGAGACACACACAGAGAGAGAGAGAGAGAGAGAGAGAGAGAGAGAGAGAGAGAGGACAGAAGAGAAGAGAGAGGGAAAAGGCATCTGTAGCAGGGGTTCAGAGGAAAGAGTGAGCAGAAAGAGAGCAGGAAGAGAGCAGAAAGACAAGAAAGCAGAGAGAGAGAGAAGAGTCACAATGGGAGCAGAAAGAGAAGACAACGAGGAGAGAGAACAGCCAGGGGGAGAAGTAAGAGAGTTTAAGTGGGTGAGAAGGTCTTTCTTTTAAAGGGGGCCTTTGCAACTGCCTGCAGACTAGTTCTCATGGAACCCTGGGCTGACCAGAATACTGCCTGGGTGCATTCTGCTAGGTGACAGGGGCAAGCAGTATAATACCTGAGCCCTTACACCTTCTACCTTAACTTCTAGGATGTTCTGGTTTATATATCTTCATCCTCCATAGATCCCCACTTTTTAAGAACTGGCAAGGCTTTCTTTACCTTTTACTATTCTTCTACAACCTGAGAGATAGCTATGACAGCCATGAATTTCTCAAAATAAACTGTTCTCTCCATCGATATAGTGGTGTAGTTTGGTCACTTCCCTGTGCCACCATATACAGGAAAGGAAGAGAATCCCCTCACTCAGGTACCCAAGTGAAGTCTTTCACCACAAATAAAGTACTGTTAACAACTGTATGAGGCTCATCTCCCAGAAATAAAACCTGCTGTTTTTTGGGAGTCCAATCCATTTACAGGGAAAGGACATGAGTTTAGCAATGTCATTCTCAGGTTTGACATATGTGAAAGTACTTGTACAGCCCTAGGGCTCCTGGTTTTACTTTGTTAGATGATACTTTCAACTCTGGTATCTCTGGTGTCATCTCACTTATCTCTTACATTGAGAGAGAGGGGAGGAGAGGGAGCGAGGAGGGGAGGGAAGAATGGATGGAGAGAGACACAGTCTTAGTAACCCTTTTGTTTTATTTCATTTTAACTTCCCCTTATTCCCTCCAAACTTTTCAATATACTTCCTCTCAGTTTCCTTCAAATCCATCATCTCCCCCAATTAACTGTTATTGAATGCATATATGTATTTTTATGCATATACTTACAAATAACCAGTTGAATCTATATACCTGTTCAGCATCATGGTTCAGATAACTTTTAAATGATTTGATTTAAGTGATTTCCAAATCATACTGCCTGTTGCTGTTGCCCTTGGTTATCATTCCACCCACCCACACCCATAAAGTGGTACAAGTTAAATCCCTATTGCTGAAGACACCATGAACTTCAGAAATAGGGCCCAGAGATCCCTGACCTAGAATCGACCTAGAATGTTACTTCTTTGAGAACTGCCTTACACGGTACTATAAGGTACCCTGAAAATTTCCAAGGGAGGGAGACAGCCAACAATCCTACCCAGCAATGATGTCTATGAAGTAAATCAATGACCAGAATGGCACAATAACACTACATGTGCAGTAACGTTACACATACTTTGGCAATAACCAACTGCTCTCTAATTTAATTTATTATCCACTCTACAAGAGGAATACCATGCCAGGTACTAAAATCATTGCTAATTACTCAGAGCTAGTATAATAATGGTGATTGGAGGAGGGTCTACAACCACTAATTTGCTAAACCAACAAAATCTCTAACAGCAATCTATAAACATTTGTCATTATACCCATGGAAAAATGAAATCTTCACCTCTCATCAAGAAAACCTCTCTTTGCAACAGACATAGACCATTTAATTGGTTGTGAGCAATCAAAATGTAAAGTTGTAGAGCCTAGTTACTATGGAAACATCTGCAAATACCCTGAAGCCTAAGACTCAGAGAACACTAAGGAAGATGGGACGGAAGATTGTAGCAGCCAGAGGATCAGGAATTTCACTACCAGATTTTGTGTCCTAGTAACAACAGAGGTTACACCAATGGTATATAACCACCATTAATGCAACATTTTGAGATATAATTTGAGAGTTTCCTAAAGTCATGAGTGGCCAATGCTAAGACAATTAATTGCTTCCTTTCCCTTGAGGATGTTTCCCCATGCTCTGTTTGAAAACACACACCTTCACTTGGTGTGCCTTACTTTATTCTAATTGCCTCTTCCTTTAACTCTCATGGCCAAGCCTACACTAAAATGTTCTTATTAAAATGTCTACCTTTGATTTTCTACAATAGCTAGTCATGACATTCCTCTCTAAGCAGAGGCACAAATTTCAGTTTAGTTGGAGAGAAGGTCCCTAAAGCTTAGGATGCAGGACATGCTCAAACTCATGAAGATGGCAGTATGGAAGAGGTCTGTGTTTCCTCATGTTCACAATTAGAAGGACATAAACATTGGTATTTTGATTAAATAAATGTAATTTGCAAATTCTAGTAAATGTTCATATACTTATCAATTTATATTGACCTGTGAAAATTATGATCTGGCAACTGTTTTGGCTTATAATTGAACAAGTGAAAGTCACTTTATAATGTCATAATGACTTCTATCACATAATAAAATATTGCTTCTCCAATTTTAGTAATGTTTCTAAGGAATTACCTGTATGATTTGGGTTCCAAATAAGTTCAGGATCAATTAAACAGGTGTTCAAAACTTAGGAGAGAGTCAAGTCAGTCATGCTTTCTTGTAAGATTCATAGGTAAGGTCACTGGTGGCAGAATTAGAGTAGTGAATGATGGACATTCTAATCATGATTTCCAGCGGAGTGTCATTATTGGGACTCTGTTAAAAATGCACATAAAATTTAATTATTTTGTGATTAAGTAAAATGCCTTTCCTGTCTTAGAATTCAGCAATATATGTGGATATCCTTGTATGCCAATACTCAGCAAGTGCATATTGACTAGCATGATAATTAGGGAAAAAAGAACAGAGCAAAATTAATTGCGTGTTGCTAGGGAGAGTTTAGCTATGTCATTCTCCGGTTTGACAGTAATTTTATTTAAAGACTTTTATAAATAACCTAAAGGTAGGAGGACACAATGAACTATCTACATTTTTCTAAGCTCAGGAATGCTGAGTCAGTGGGAGTGGAGCACTGCGGGGCAAGAAACGGCAACTGAGCTAGAATGTGGGCTAGTGTAAAGAGAGACATTAAAGAATTATTCTAGATGCGGCAAATAGACTACGCAGTGCCATTTATGATCCAAGATTATGATTACAGTATGCCCTTTCACTCAAACTGCAAAACCACTATTGGAAAACTCTATCACCCCCTCCATCCCTCCTTCCATCCCTCCCCCTCTCTTTTATACAATCGACTAAAATGAATAGAGAAAGGAAGGTTGAGAGATGAGCCAACTGGGAGTTTGATAATCGGTGTCAGTGGCCCCCATCCTGCCTAGTCAATGAGGGGCAATCATGTGATCCTGCCTAAGACCATACAAACAGACACAATCAGTGGTTCTGATTGTTCCTAGTCAATGAAGGGCAACTACACAATATCAGCATATCAGAATGCCTGAGTACCAGGAGGGTATATAAGTTTCTACGCCATTGCTAAATAAAAGAGTATGCTGTTTCTCCTTTCATCTGACTCCTAGGGTCTGTTTAGTTGACTTTGTACCTTTTCAGCCCCTCCCCTGAGGGAGCCCTTAGGACCCAGCCACACATAATATTTAGTTTTAGCAGACCATATGTATGATTATGGTCCTGTGAGATTACATCACACAGTGATATTTTAGTGGTTCATTTATGTAGGTCTACTCTAAGACATTGACATTTCCTAAGGCAATTATGCATTTCTCAGCATAAATTCCACATCATATTCTTTAAAAGCAGAAGACACCGCTTCAAAAGTAGTGACTAGATATGTTAGTCAGCAAGACTTGGATAATTCTTAATGCGTACATTAATGCATTTAGCAAGCACTAACAACTTTATCTGACCAGTAACATCTTTGACCCAATGTCCTAAAATTCTGAAAACTAAAGCAAACCATGCTGGCACACACCTGTCATCTTATCACTCAGGAGGCTGAGGCAGGAGAATCAAACATTTGAGGTCAGTTTAGGATACAAAGTTAATCTGGATCATTGTAAGTCTGTTTCAAAAACAAAAGAAAAACTACAGTCATTTGACAACTCTACCCAATTGTCCTTTCACTACAGCCTTTTTCTACATTCACTGAGACAGCTGTGAGAAATGCTTTATATGTGACAGTTAATTTCAAGTGTACCAACAATGAGATTAGGATAACTAGATATCTAGTTAAGATATTTTGTGGTTTGTTGATGTGGCTACTTACATGAGAAATGGCATGTGAATCCATGGGCTGAGTGAAGTGATTCATCCTTGACCTGGGGCATAATCAAACTGAATGGAAATTCTATGGGATAAAAATCCAGAGGAAAGATTGCTCCTTTGCAGCTGGGATACCTTCATTCTCTTGATATCTATACATAAGAACTCTAGATAAGCTCTGTAACTTTCACTTGATAATGCTCAACATCGAAACTGAGAGCGTCCATAGTGTCTTTCCTAAGGTGTCAGTTTACAAACAACCTACTGTAGAACTTCCCAGTTACCACAATCACTGATTCCTTTAGCAAATATTTCCTCACTTTTATGAGCATATTTATGCTTTATCTGTTATTTATTATACAATATTCTGTCACCTACTTGCCTTTGGCTTATCTATATGCACCTATCTATCTATCCATCTAGCTATCAAATTTATGTCTACATCTATATGTATATTATATATAAATATATATATAATCTGTCTATTATCATCTACTATTCCTACATTTCTACATACCTATGTTATATCTATGTCTCCATTATCTACTCATCTATCATCTATGTACCTATGCATGATCTATTCATTTCTCTTAATGACTCTGTTTTACTGGGAAAATACTTCTATGTGATTTATAGACATTATGAATTTCTTGCTTGCATCAAATCTAGAAAGTCCAAGATGAGAAATCAATTACACCAGTGTCTTATAAAGATTCACTCTGCAGTTTAAAGACAACAAATTATGTGGTTTTATATGGCATAAAGGATACCTTTTGTAAGTCTCTGATAACACTTACAAAGGTGTCTCTCTTATGGAATAATCTAAGCAACTCCAGGATACCAAACGCATAATAGTAGCATACAGGGTATTTGATGTCAGGTCATGGGTATTGAGAAAATACCACTCTTCATCATTAAATTTCTGTACATGACTTCGCAAAATTAGTGTACATCTTACATCTAAAATATCCAAACTACTCTAAAACCCCTCAAATTCTTGACTCATTCCAGCATCCACTCTTAAGTACTCTGTCACCTGAAAATAAAATATATCATCCATAGATGAGATTTAAGTTGTGATACATCTGAAGCAATTTTCTATCTAATTGCAAAGCTTTGAGAAAAAAGTGTGTTTTAAAAATATAGTGATGTTTCAGGCTTAGGAGCAATATTTCAGGAACAAAAGAGGCATCTGTATCTTTACTCGAAACAACCCAGGTATTCACTCTCTTGTTAGAATTCCATTGTTTTTTCTCAGGCTCCATTACATCACAAAGCCGTATTGTATTTTAATTTCAACATGCATATTTTAAAAGACAGAATATTGCAGGTAATAATACTTCTTTTTTTTTACTATTTAATTTTACTTAGCTACTCTTGGAGGATTTTATAACCATATACAACATATTTTTTCATTATTATTTTTTTTTAAATTTAAACCAGAATTAAGCTTGCTTCACATGTCAATCTCAGCTCCCTCTCCCTCCCCTCCTCCTCCACCCCCAGCAGGTACCCCCAATCCCCAACCCCACCCCCCCTCTGCTCCCCAGGGAGGGTGAGGCCTTCCATGTGGGATCTTCAAAGTCTGTCATATCATCCCCGGCAGGGCCTAGGGCCTTCCCCAGGTGTCCAGGCTGAGAGTGCATCCCTCCATGTGGAATGGGTTCCCAAAGTCCATTTCTACACCAGGAATAAATACTGATCTAGTATCCGAGGCACCATAGATTGCCGGAACCTCCTTACTGACACCCACGTTCAGGGTGTCTGGATCAGTCCCATTCTGTCCTCTCAGTCACCAGTCTGGGGTCCATGAGCTCCCCCCTTGAAAGGTCAGCTGCCTCTGTGGGTTTCACCAGCTGGGTCTAGATTCCTTTGCTCATCACTCCTCCCTCTCCGCAACTGGGTTCCAGGAGTTCAGTTCAGTGTTTAGCTGTGTGTATCTTCCTCTGCTTCCATTAGCCACTGGATAAAGGCTCTAGGATGGCATATAAGTTAGCCATCAATTTCATTATCAGGGGAGGGCATTTAAGGTAGCCTTGTAGCCAGTTGGTGTCATCCTTGTAGATCTCTGAAAATCACACTAGTGCCAGATCTCTCCTCAGTCTTATAATGGCTCCCTTTATTATGGTATCTCTCATCCTGCTCTCCTTTATTCTTCCCCAGACTCAACCTTCCTGCTCCCCCATGTCCTCCTCTCTTCAGGGTGCTATTATTAATTATTTAATTTTTTCACATTTAATACATTTAATTCTCATTTTACTGGACAATCAGTCAAAACTATATAATATTAATGGCACTGTGAAGAACTTGGGTGGAGTTCTTTCTGTCATGTGGAATGGGGTGCCTCGTCCACTACACCAGCCCCAATTGCTAGGAAAAGTTTTCCTTTGAGCTCAGCATTTGTTATCATTTCTGATCTGAAACATTAAGTTTAAAAGGGAAACTGGAGATCGATTTTGATTTTGTATTGCTTCTGTGAGACTAAAATACTAGTATTTGTATTATTAAAATAATACTCCTTAATAGTATTTCAATTGTGAAAGATGCCATTTCTTTGGCCATTTGTATATGGTATATCCTTCAAAAACATATCATTCTTTAAACTCTGGGTGGATCTCATCCAAGGAGAGAAAATGTCTGCATTGGAATAAGGTGTCATTTTCATCACTCATCAGCATTAGACTTCTTTTTCTCTGAAAAAAGAAAATTGGGTGAATAAATGCAAAGCAGTCTGTGGCATAAGTCCTCTTGATGATCTCTTCATTACTAAATTATAATGTATACATAGTAAAGATACAAAGTTCAGAGATTAATAGATATGTTTATGTGAAGGTACTTAGACACATACAATGAAAGATATGTACACATATAAGTATATATACTTGAATGCATCAATATGAACATATAAATGCGTTTACGAAAATACTGACAGGAAGTGTCAAACTCTTATAGTTCCATTTCTTCCCAGATAAAAACTAGAAGTAGGGGAACTTGTGGAGTCAGGCAGCCTGCGTATTCTCATGCTCCTTTCTTCATTGCTTTGCTCTGAAGACTGTCCTTCCAACCCAAAATCTTTTTTGCTTTTCTAGAAACTTTTCCAACTTGTACAAGTAGAACAATGAGAACACCTCAGTGTATCTTGTCTTTCCTTTGCAAAAATGGTAGAGCAATTGTGGAAGAGATATGGGGAAAGTAAAAAAACAAAAGGAGAAACAAAAGAAAACTTTGTCATTTCTAGACACTCAGAGTTAAGAAAGACAAATGTGAACATGGAGGTTTATTTCAATCGCTTAACATTTGTGCATGTCATCACTCTGAACCTTGTCCTCCTACCATGAGGAAAATATCCAATTGCTTCGATTGTTACCAAGCAGAACTTCCCATTCATCTTCATAAAAATAAAGAGGGAATAATCTCAACAAAGCATCAAATAGTTTGTCAGTTCCTGAGCACTAATACATTTCATGGGAAACTTTGATATTTTTGTCTTATGTTTTGTGAATTCATTGAAAATTTTGTACAGTATGTTTTGATTGTATTTGCCTTTCTCCTCCAACTCCTTCAAGATTCACTCCCCCTTTTTTATCAATTCAACTTTGTGACTTATTTTCTTAACCTATGAAGTGCACTTTCTGCTACTTATATTCTCTTGGATGTTTGAACTTCTCCTAGAGTATGGTCAACCTACTAGTGCCCATGACATTAGAGAAAACTGATTCTCTCCTTCTCAGAAATTGTTAATTGCCAATAATTAATTCCAGATCTATAAGTGAGATTTTGTGTCTATCTCACCTTCTGACACTGGAGTTATGTTTGGCTTGAAGTATTTCTTGAACATGATGCCACAACTACTGTGTTTTGATATGTTCAACTCCCATGCTGTATTTTGCAAACACTGACACTTTGTAGTCATCTACCACATCTGGCCCTTATAATTGTTTTTCCATTTCTCCCACAGTGATCAATGAGTCTTGGGAAAAGGGGAATGATTTAGATGTCACATTAAGGATGGAGCATTCTGAAGTCTATTTTCTTTACTTTGATTAGTTTCAGAACTCTGTATTAATGGTCATCTACTGAAAAAAAGAAGCTTCTCTGTAGAGAATTAAAAGATGTACTAATTTATAGGCAGTCCCACAGACCCTCAATCATTGTAACCTATTGTATTTCTAATGTTCTTGGACACCCACCATGACATGCTAAAAATCCTATTGCTGAAGACAGGAGATACTTGAATTATCAAGTACTGAGATAGCAAGATGGTACTTACCTGGAAGCTTCAACCCTATTTTCTGTATTTCATAGTTCTGGAAGATATTATGCATGCTACCAGAAAAGAAAAGTAATCAATCTTGCACAGCTATGAACACAGGGAACTACAACAAACTCTGGTTTGAAGGTTATACCCACTAGGCCACAGTGGCAGGAATATTATGAGAGCAAACAATCACTTTCTAATTGCATTATATATCTGTTCTACAAGTTAAAGTCCACATTAGGAATATTTACTGAGGTCATGAGGTAGTGACTACAAAAATGATTGACCCTAGGTGAGAGCATACTACTATTATTCTACTAAATGAATATAGTACTTAATTGACTATGAGTGGCTTATTTGAATTCCTTTATCTGACAGGACTTTTCAGAATCAAAAGTTATGCCTTAATTATTACATGAGTAATATGCTAGGAGATGACAGAATTTGCATAGGGAGTTTATAAAACTATATGTTTGGGAGAATTGAGTACCATATAAAACATTGCAAGTAAACTTGTTTTGGTATTTTGTGAGATTTCTAGTTTGATACAAAATCAAGTCTTTTTACTTTTATTTATTTTAATTTCATTTTACATTCTAATCCCAGTTCTCTCTCTCATGACTAAACCTGCTCCCCTTACCTACCTTCAAGCTAACCCTCATCCACTCCTCCCAAAAGGTAAGGATTCCCATGGGAAGTCAACAAAGCCTTGCTCATTAAGTTGAGTCAGGAACATGCCAAAACCCCTGCATTAAGGCTGAACATTGGATGTCACTATAGAGAATTTTTTCCCACAAACAAGTTCAGGTATCAGGGATAGATCCTGGTCCTACGTCAGGGATTCCTCAGATAGACCAAGTAACTGATAGACCAAAATCAAGTCTTCTTATAGTCAAAAGAAAATGCAGTATTTTGAAATATTTACTTGAGTTTTTTTAACTATTTATTGACATTGAACATTTACCATCAATTTTTAGAAACCACACCAGGGCATGCTACATGATCAACACATTTTCTACATGCATTTTCCAGCTGAGATAGGGAAGCACTAAAGAGAAGAAATGGATTCAGTTTATTTGGAGCTATGTATTACCCTTTTACATTTCCACTTTTATCTGAGATTTTCTTAAAAAGGAACAAGAAAATCTTAAGATAATTCCTGGATCCAATATCGAGGGATTTCTGAGCCAGATTTCATGTACCTGCAAGGTCATCAAGATTATGGGGTTCCCAAATGGCAATGTTGCTGAAGTAATGGATAGCATTGTCTAAGACAATATTTACCATTTTTCTTGGTAGTTTCACATAATGAGACTACCTTAGTGAGTTTCTCATAGTTTCAAGATGATATAAGAATTACTAAATGTATATTAAGGATGCCATAGGTCTATACAGGAATATAAAGATGGGGAGAACTTCAGTCAGAGCCTAGATTGAAAAATGAATGTCTGCCAAATGCCTCCATATCACAGGTATTGAAAATGAGAACCAGAGAAACAAAAGTTAACAAAAAACCTAAATTTAGCTGATGGCTACTAAGAACTGAGGATTTTCCTGTTTTATGTTTTAAATCTAATTCCCAAGGATATATGCAAAAATTAACAATAAACAATAATGTCATTCCAATATGTCAGTGAAATAATTAATAAATATATTCAATCTGTTAACAAATAGATCATATTGTTTTTTTTCTGTTCTGAAAAAGGAATCACCTAAAGATATTAAGTAAGGTTTTGGAAAATACATTTTACCAGTTATAATCTTCATAGGTACTTATACACAAAAATATTCTAACTACTGTAATTTACTATATACTTGCCCTCCAGCTTAAAGGTTCAGATTTCTGCAAACATTATTTTCATTGAAAGCAGTTTTGTAACTTAGAAATCATTACCACAGAATTCAAACTCTAAAAGTAAGGTATAGTGACTATCCCAAGTATAACACAGCAATAGGTGGAAGCCTTTGGAAATTAAATCCAAATGTGTGCATACCATTACAATTAATCTTGAAGAACTATAACATGCATTCATGACCAAGATGATGAAGACTGCTACATGGAATTACTTTTGTTATGGTGGGGTAACCAGTGCTTTGTAGTGTGTCTACTAGCATTTCTTGTCTCTACCAGTCAGAACATAGCAGAACTTTGGTGTCCATTCAGGACAAAAACAAACAAACAAACAAAAAACAAACAAACAAAATAGTGGTTAATGTGCTTACAAACAACGGTGCTACATTTAATATGGCTGGAAGACCAACGACTTGAACACTCCTTTCCTTTACCAACTTTCTTTTTCTATTTTCTTTTCTTATGATGTCTGTTGATAGGAGAATTTATTTTACACAATAGAATCACAGTAATTTGAAGATTGGAAGAGACGAAATTATTACAATTTGTGAAAAGAAATTATGCCATAAAACATGCTTTCAAGCATATTACTTAGTGATTCCTTATTAGAATTGCTTTATCGTTGAAAATTATTACCGAATTACCTTAACTGTATACCTAAATAAAGATTACTTTGTCTGTTTTATGTGATGTATTAGTGTAAATTATGTATTATTTAATGGCAAAGGTAATTACATGTAATATCATTCCAATAATAAAACAGCATATGTATGTATGTAATACACAAATCTAAGAGACCAAGGGTGTATGTAGTATGACCATTTTACCGATGGAAAAAGCATCAGAGATCAATAATCTAAGAGGATAGGTATGTTTATTGATTTTTGTCTTGATTCCTTTGTATGTGTACATGTCCCTAGGTAGTGTTCCTTCTCAATTTATGTGGAAATATATAACAATGAAACAAATAAATAATTTCACATAAAAAACAATAACAGCATTGAAATTATTGAATTAACTTTTTAAGAAAACACATAGCACATATTTTTATGAGCAATTATAAAAGAAACTGCCTAGATCTGTAATTAAAACTTTAGCAAAGGGGTCAAGACCATGATGGTGAAACCCAAAAAGACAGCTGACTGGATAAAGAGGTGCTCTTGAATCCCAGACTGATGCCTGAGAGGCCAACAGGGGACTGATCCAGATTCCATGAATGTAGTCTCAGTGAGAAGGCCACAGAAATCACTGGGACCTTGGGTAATAGATCAGTGTTTACCATGGTTTATGAATGATCTTTGGGAGCCCATTCCAAATAGAGAGATGCTCTCTTAGCCTGGACACATGGGGAGGGCCTAGATCCTGCCCTGAGGAATGATTTGGGGATTGGGGGCTGGGAGGCCTGGTGGAGAGACAAGGGACGAGGGGTGGGAGAGGGAGCTGGGATTGACATGTGAAACATTCATGTTTCTAATTTAAATCAAAACTTTACAAAAATTATGTATAAAGTCAATTATGCCACAATATGATGGGGCTAAATTACTGACTAGAAAACATGCCCTGGGTCCATGCAATGCCATAATAATTATGACTAGAATCTTGCCACCTTGAATTATTTCTTTTTGAATATCAATGCTGAAGTTGTTACATAAACATTCATTCTCAGCCACAATAATTATTTATCAATAAAAATGTAACTTATGGTCATATATACTTAATATATTTTTAAAAAGATTTATTTATTTATTACATATACAGTGTTCTGCTTACATGCCTGAAGAGGGCACCAGATTGAATTGTAGATGGTTGTGAGCCATCATGTGGTTACTGGGAATTGAACTCAGGACCCCTGGAAGAGCAGTCAGTGCTCTTAACCTCTGAGCCATCTTTCCAGTCCCTTAATATAATTATTTTTATGCCACATAAAAAAGCTAAAAGACACGGTTCAATGAATGGGTGAATAACTTTAGGAGACCTGGAAGAAGAACTTATTTATTGTACGATGGATTGTTTCCAGATGTGATACACATAGAATCAAAATAAATTATGAGAAAACTACAGAATTTAAACAACTGAAAGGTCATGATACACAGACTTTTAGTGATAATCTGTAAAAAAGGAAATGAAGATGTTACCTTTCAACTTCATCGCAGGTTATTCTGTTACGAATTTTATAATGGCATGTCAGAATAATATTCTCCTATTTATTATATGTAATAAAAGTAATGTATTATGTATACCAAAAAGTCCTGTTGCAAACTTGAAACTCTCAACAATTGTTGGCGAGCTAAACTGAGTGTAACTCTCTCTCTTTTAACTATGTCTATGGCAAAGAGAATTTTTTTAGTAGCTAACCATTTATGCTATGCTTGTCAAATTAAGATGGGTATGTTGGCACATGTCTGTTATCTCGGCACTTAGGAGTTGAAATCAAGCAAATAATATTAATCTTTACTACAAAGAAATACCAAGGACAGCCTGAAATACATGAGACCTTCTTTCAAAACACCAGAAATACAGCTGAAAATTGCAAAGTTAAATATGGACATGTATAACTGATCTATAATAATGACTAGTTTGTAGGCTGAGGAAAAATTATGATTATATTCCTTGACACTGATCTGATTATAAAAAGTCCAAAGTATGAGAGTCCCTCTTAATTAAGATGACCTTTTAATAACATAGGCCTGTTATACTTCCAGTTGGCTGAATGTATGATTTTTACAAATTTCTTTGATCAAGCAAAAATGTTGCGTCTGTCTCAGGAGATGGTTCAGTGATAAATGTGCATGTCATGAAAACATGAGGATGCAGTTAGGATCTCTAGAACCCATGCAAATCCATAATGGATCGCATGTGTCTTTAATCCCAATGTGCCTCTGGAAAGATGGAGCCAATAGAATCCCTCAAAGGTCCTGGGTTAGTGAGCCAGGCATACACATCTGAAAACAACTAGAGGACGTGATTCAAACAACTCTAAAGGTAAGTATCCACAGTTGAGATGTTGTAGCAGTGCTCACACACGTGAACAAGCACAGGCACACATACATGTATCACACACACAAGATAAAAACATATGGTGTATTTTAAAATATCAGTAACGGCATGTTAGCATAAACATTAAGGTCATTAAACAAACCACTCTGAAACAGCAAGCACAAGAAACTGTAAACGTGTTTTGCATTTCATAAGACCTTTGTGTTGTGCAGAGAGTCAGCTGTTAACAAACTCTATTTGTTGACTCATGCAAGGAAAGCAAGACAATTACATTATCTCAAGCCCACTGACTCTTTAAGTCATAACATTACAGTGATTAGATTCCATATTTGAGACAAAATATATTAAGAACTATAACCAGGTTGTTTGGAAGAAATTGGGGCATAACCTTTACATATGAAGGAATGGAAACTCACTGAATTGGAAAAAAAATTATACCTCTGTAAGTGACATAGAGCTCCCTAGATAAATGTAAAACATTATCATTGCTCTTGTAAAAGTCAACAAAGTGATTAAAGTGAACATAAAAAGTGCATTTCAGGGGAATGGAGAGATGGTTCATCAATAAAGACCACTTGCTATTCTTGTAGAGAACACAGATTTGATTCCCAGCAACTATACAGGGCACCTCATGGTATTCTATAACTCCATTTAGAGAAGATTTGGTGCCTTCTGGCCTCTGCAAACACATGATGCCTATAACCTCACTCACACACATAAACAAAAATAAAAAATATTTTCTAAAAGTATATAGCAGATACTTTTGATAGAACATATAAGGAGTATTTAGAGTATATTTTAGATTTTTTGCTTTTTCCAGACCATTTAAAATGGCATCAATTACTGTTCTGAATTTTTTCTGAATAGCAAAATGAACTCTTATTTACCCAGAATTATCAATATTCCTTTTATAACTTCATTTTATCAACAACTGAAAGGAAAGAAATTGGTAGGGGTGAGTACATTTGCGGAATGTACCTCATTGTAGGTTTTCTTTGCTAACAGAAAGATTAGTTACAAACTATTTTGTCCTTCAACATATTTCTCCATCATTGTATATTTATACAATATAATACATCCTGCAGTTAATTACCATTAAAACATTTTAAACCAAGTTTTATTGCACATATAATATTATATACCAAATAGCACTACAGTACAATGACTTACTATTTTAAATTGAAGAAAAGGAATTTTTTCAAGATAAAATACAAAATAGCTGAATTTCTTTAAATTAATGACAGGTCACATAATTATATTTCAGAGCCTGTAAAATATAATTTGTGAAACATGCAAAATATGTGCCTATTATATTGCTTTACAATGAGAGTTATAAAAAACTATTTATTCTAGTAGAGTGGTAAATCAGATTATAAAGCTAAGTAGAACTATGAAAAGTAGCCTTGATACCAATTATAGACTACAGCAATTGATAGATTAATAGAAGGGCTTTTATACTCATATTTTGTTATTTTAGTTGTAACAATAGGTTTCAAGTTGGTGGCCATGGAAAATGACTTTTCCACTTTTGATAATTATAGAAAAATAGAAATTAAGGAAGTATGAGAAATAACATGGTTATGAGTACAGGTGGGACTGCATATAAATCATCCAAGAATGCTTTTGAATACAAAATATATTCTGTTATTCAAGGAACATGCGTGTGCATGTTTATGTGTTTGTGTATGTTTCTGTGTATATGTCTTTGTGTGTGTTTGCATGTGTGTATGCATGTGTATATCTCTCAGTGTGAGGGTGAGTGAATGCATGTGTGTGTGTGTGTGTGTATGTGTGTTTGAGTGTGTATTTGTATGTGTTGCATGTGTTTGCAAATTTGTAAGTTGGGTAATAAGCTCAGTGCTGGCCCTTGTCTTCTACCTTGTTTGGAGACTGTCACATCACCCTGTGTATGCCAACCTTACTGGCCCTGGAGCTTCAAAGGATCATCCTGTCTCTGCTTCCCATCTCAATTTAAGACCCGGGATCACAGGTTCTCACTATATTGCCTGATTTACGTGGTCTTTGGGGATTTAAACTCAGGGTCTCATGTGTTGCAAGCAATTTCCCTACTGATTCTTTTGTCCCAACTATTAAGCAGTGAAATCACACTCAAGGGATTGCTGCTGATAGAATGAACACAGACTTTAAAATCTCTGAAGTTGGAAATGACAGAAACCTTGAGAGTTGTACACAAGACAAAAGAGCTCAAAATCAGCAACAGAGGTAAACTGCACCATGGCATCAGTCAGGAATGAAGGCGAATCCTGTAAATTATTCCAGACAAAAGCAATGCATAGCTCCCCCTATGGGTTCTGAGGCAAATATGGAGCATGAAAGAATGGTGTTTGGGTTGCACTTTATAAAACACCCTTAACAAATGTGTTAAAAAAAAAGAAAACAATACTACCTATGAGGCTAAGATTCCGTGACTATAATAGTAGAACAAAACTGAAAGAAAATTCAGAGTGCTGTAAATATTAAATAAGATAATTTCCAACTTAGAACTCTTAGCAAACCTGTATTGAGTGCTTTCTAAAGCAAAGTATTCATAGCATTCATTTCTCCTACTCCCCCTCCTCTTTTTTATTTTTCTTACTTTCATCTTCCAGAATAAAGTTGAATGTGATTAGCTCATGTCAAATATGAACATTGGAATTGGTTTAAAGTGGTTTTTTTTGTTTCAATAAGTAACAATGAACATATTTACTCAGTGTGGCAGCTTAGGAAATTAACAAACACCTTGAACATAATATCAGCACAAATGTTCCCTTAATTAATCTTCAAATGAAGTGCCATAATAGGGTATCTATAAAGGAATATATATATAGTGTTAAAATTTGTGCATTAATCAAATATTACTTTCTTGAAACAGTGATAAAACAGATTATACTACTATATTTAGCATTAATATATGATTAGAAATCTAAGTCACTGCTATTTTCTTTTATATGTGTTATTTATTTAATTCACAAGCAGAAAGTATAATGCCATGTGCTATCATTTTGTAGATAAAAATAGTTGATGCAGGGTCAACATTATTTAGATTGATTGAGTTATTGATTGACTAATTGTAGTAATGTGTATTATCCTATTACTTAGACACATTGGGTAATCATTCTACCACTGATCTGTGTCTGTATTCTCTCCCCTTTTATATTACATATAAAAATGAGCTACCCAGGGTGGCCTTGAGCTCACTCTATGGCTCAGGCAGTTCTCAGAATTCTAATCATTCCATAGACTCCTAAGCACCAGGTATTATAGAATTGGCCACTCATCCCAATTCATTAAATGATTTTTATTTCTGCCAAAACAAGAGCAAAATGATCCAAGGAACAGCCACAAGATTGTGTCCTTAAAGTTATATGGCATAATTAAATGTGAAA
Source organism: Mesocricetus auratus (assembly GCF_017639785.1). NCBI lineage: Eukaryota > Metazoa > Chordata > Mammalia > Rodentia > Cricetidae > Mesocricetus > Mesocricetus auratus. The sequence continues at coordinate 141,408,896 of NW_024429266.1, read as the reverse complement.
ATAGATATGTACTCTCTAAGATGATAAATTCTATTTAGTATTGTGACTATTAAATAATGATGGGTTCCTAAAGAAATGATGGATGAAATTAAATATATTTCAAACAGAGAAAACTGTTAGCAAATAGAATATTCTTTAAATTATGTAAAGAAAACCCAAAGCTTTTGTGTATGAGAGGTAACAAAATTTGATGGTTTCGTCTACTGGGGACAAAACCTGAAAATACAGCTGATCAGCTCTGACAACATGTATGAGCAAGTCTAACCATTTCAGTTATCAGGAGAGGATTGACTACAACTTGTGTTCTGACTGCCATACATGTTCATGGCATACTCCTGCAAGGTAGCATTCATGTCCCTACCCCCCTACACACACAAATAAATACATGAAAATGTAAAAAGTGAATATATTTCACCTCAAAAGTAAAATAAGAAACTAAGTGTTTGAAAACAATTTTATTATAGCCATTGGTTTTTTTTTCAGCTTCTATCCTTTTAGTTTCCCAATCAGAAGTAGTTTAGTGTTTTTGAATTAATTAATAATGCAGAAGTGCATCTCACAAAGTCAATTCAAATACAAGTTAGATTTTAGAGTTGTTGTGTCTAATAATGCATATTATTTCAAAATACAACACAATGATCCCAAATTTACTATAGATAAGTATGGCAAGGAAAACTTTTGGATCCCTTGGAAAATTTCGAATCTTACTTTTTCAGTCAAGTGGATTTTATGCTAAAGGGACATGAGTGATGTTTGATGCGACTAACTGGTTATTTTGCATGTAAATTAAGAAATGTCCTCCCAATTCCAATGAGGTATTCTAGTTGTTCACAGTAAAACCATAAGTAGGATTTAATATTACAGAATCATTCTCATAATAACTAAATCAGAATTAGGTGAATAAAAACTAACTTTTGGAGGTATGAATGGAAAGAAAGGTCAGTAGTTAAGAAAATCAGTAATTAAGATTCCTGTTCCTTTTCAGGATGACCCAGGTTTGATTCCTGGTATCTACACTGAGTCTCAAAAATCCAAATCCAAGAGAATCCAACACTCTCTTCTGGCCTCCCATAGGTACTACCTCCAACTGCATGGTGCAGAGCATTTAGAGAAAATACCCATACATATCAATTGAAGTAAAGACAAATAATAACAAAGCATGCACACACACACACACACGCATGCACACACACACACACAGCGAGAGAGAGAGAGAACCTTGGCTCTATTAATACATTTGTAAACATTTATGAGAAATCTAATGATTCCTGTATCCCCCACATCAACTCAAAGAAAACTTGGTAAATTTTATTTAAATCCCTAGAATTAAAATCTATATATACACATTGATGAACACCACACTAGAATAGATGGGAAAACAAGGAGTTTGGGGAGAGAGGATTTTTATTTTTAAAAGTTAAGTAATTTAGTGTTCTATATTTAATACATAAAATTGCAAGTAGTGCTTCATTTCATCTTGCTAAACAGTTATTGAACAAATAAATGTAAAAAGTGTAATACCTCCTGTGTGCTTACTAGTTTCCAGAAATAGTATTTTGTTTTGAGAGGACTTACAATCCCCATTTGAACTTCTGTTCCAAATTTAAAGAACTAAGTTTACATGTCCAAATCTCTTTACCCAGTCATTTTATACATATTTTCTCATCTCTTCTCATAGAGATATTAAAAATTTTAGTCTTGTATGGGCCAAAAAGCAAAAATGCACATGTTTCAGTAACAAGTGCATGGTTATTATACACAATAATTGTTCATATTTCTTTTAGCATATCTTTAAAATATACTTTTTCCCACTTCCTATATTTGTGGTCACCAAAATTGACAATGGACAGTTTCTATTGCTTGAGCAATTACAAATATGTTTCCTGGTGGCTTGCATGCTCATTACTGTAGCCAATAACCCATAGGAGGGCCATATCAATAAGCCATCAGAAGTAGAGATGGTGACTGTTGTCTCCAAACCTTCCTTTACATCTCCTAACAAGCACAGGAGAACAATGGCATGGAAATGTGCAGAACAGCAGTCATAGCCATGAACAAAATATAAGGAAAGAATCAAAGAAATCAGGAGAGTATTCTCTGAAGAAATTCTTGAACCAGCAAAGTGACTCAGCTGACAGAGAGCTCGTCTGGCACAGTTGTAGATTCCATGGATAGCACTGCATAAACCCAGCAAGGTATCACATGCCTATAATCCCAGCACTCAACAAGAGAAGGCAGGGGGACTAGAAATTCAAGATTATGCTTGACTACATAGTGAGTTTGAGCCCCATCTAGATACAGGAGACAATGTTTAATATGAATTTACATACTATATGCATATAAACATAATATAATATAATAATATTGAAATATATCTAGCAGACAAATGTTTATCTTGTACCATAAATGTTCATGATGTCCCATAAAACAATGGAAAAACCTGAAAGCAGAGAACTCACATAAATGACAACTGTACTATATGAAAAGAGATTTCAGAAATACTTTGGCTAACTCATTTCACTTAAATTTACTATTGCCAATGACAATTTCATTAAACAGTTTATCTAGATATATTACTTAAGTATGAGCCTCTAGAAAGAAAGCATGATGTGTTTCTGTCACTAGTTTAATGTCTTTCCTTTATAGAATGGCATTGTGTCTTCCTTTTGATTATACTTCAGATGTCCTAAAATGAGCAGAACTTTCAGAGTGTCTGTGTTTGAGACTTTGAAGCGAGTGTGGGAGCACACATTTCTATTACAGGACGTGAGTGTCTTTCTCAGCACAAATGTCAAGTGGCTTACAAGGCAACTCTACTCTACTCCCAATGGCTATGACAGCCTCCTCTGGCCTCCAGGAACATATTGACTCATGTACACATAAGCCATACACAGTCATATAATTAAAAGTAAAATACATATTTTATACAAACAGTATAATCTACATGGAATGTGTCTATAGTTATCTGGAGTATGGTATGGGCTCACTGGGCACATGCAATCTGATTATGTGATTATTACTATTAGCTGCACATCATGCTGATGGGCTGTGTCAAGAGAGCTTGCAGCTACTAAGAGGGTTTCAGAGGAAAACAACATAGCCCATGCGAAGAGAAAATAGAAGTGTGGTAAAGTGGGCAGATAAAGTTGTTAGCAACTAGTCCAGGCAGGGTGTGCAGCCTGTGCTGTTCTTTTATTCTAAGAAAAGAATTATAGAGAAAGGGTGAGCTTATACAAGTATTTTTTTTTTACCAATGAATCCTAGGAATTGGAAGGTGGGCAAACCAGATGTGTCGGCATCAATTAGATCCCCTGGTTGTACATATTCAAAGGAAAGAAAGGGTGTTATGTGGGAGGGCTTAGTCACTTACGTTATAGTAAAATTTTAAAAATTATTTTAGTATACCAGGGAAATACTAATGAATAGGTAAATAGTATATATTCCTCTTGAAGTGGGTATTAGAGATTTTAGTCTCAGAATATGTGACACTCAGTAAACATTAATAGCTTATTGCAATTGTACGTACTATATTCATTAGCTCAGTGAAGGGCTAACATTCTGAGTGAGATAACCCAGTCACAAAAAGAGAAATACAGTATGTACTCACTCATTTATGGATTTTAGACATGAATCAGGGGAGTGCCAGCATATAATCCCACTTCCAGAGAGACCTGGAAACAGAACCTTGATCCAGCAGCTGATGAAAGCAGAGGCAGATACCTAGAGATCAACCTGGAATCCAGTGTCAGAAAGGGAGAACTGATGGGCAAAGGAGCTAAGACTGATCTGGTTTAACCCACAGAAACAGTTGACCTGAACAAGGGGGAGCACTTTGACCCCAGATTGATGTCTGTGTGGAAAGCATCAGACTGACCCAGACCCCCTGAATGTGGGTGTCAGTGAGAAGGCCTAGGTAATCTATGTGGCCTTGGGTAGCATTTATCTCTGGCATACAAATAGACTTTGAGTGCCCATCCCACAAGGAGGGATTCTCTCTCAGTCTGGACTCTTGAAGAAGGGCCTAGACCCCACCCTGGATGATGTGACAGACTCGGAGATCCACCATGGAGGGCTTCACTCTACCTGGAGATCGTCGTGGAGATTGGGTGGGGAACTGGGGGGCCTAGTGTGCAGGGATGGGGAGGAGGGGAGGGAGAGGAAGATGGAATTGACATGTGAAACAAACTTGTTCTAACTTAAATAAAAAAAGGAAAAAATGGGTTTACTTAATTTCAGGTAACTTTCCACATTTATAGACAGACTAGAGGAAGGGAGTGAAGATAGGGGAAGGAATAAAAATACTGCCTGTGAGATTTCTGATGCCATATATGGTGTTATATAAATGTGTTTGAAAGTTACATCATTGTCTCATAGGACTTTATAGAAAATTTGATAGCTTTCTTAGTATAGGTATATTTTAGGAACACATAAATCGTTTCCAGTATGAATTAAATCTGCTTGTCAATGAATCAAAAACTTGCCCAGCAATGCTAATGAAACTCTTGTGTTAAAGCCTGCAATGAAAAACGAAAACATGACAAAGAGAAAGCAAATCTTGAGGGAAGATACTGAGTCAAAAGCCCATCTTAGCTACACCATGAAAGCTTTGTTGAAAGGATGTAAGTTGATTGAGGAGAGAAGTGATAAGTAGAAATTAATTGTATTACTATGAATAGCAGCAAGTTCAAATGGTCAGTGTGCTGAGTGACTGTGTCTACTAAAGAGGACTCAAGGGAAATCAGTGAGAAAAGCAGAGGAACAATATATAAAACAGTTTATAGAAGAGTGAGGAAGTCTTATAGGAATGAACACAGCCAGAGATTGTAATGTGGGAAACCATCTGCTCTACCTCTAGTGCTACAAACCCAGCCCATATAACAGGGTTGTTCTAGGCAGCAGAAAAGCTTTATTAAATATTTCATTTGCTATTAACTATGATTAACATAGAAAATTCAGAGACTATTCTAAGGATGATAATAACTACAGTCATTTATCTTTAAACTAATGCCCAGTATACCAACACTGTCATTAGGTACATATTAATACATCACCTAGCTAGCTGCATGACATGTATGCCACTGGAGTGCCTACCAAGGAAGCCACAGAGTTTAAAGTCAGCAGGGGGGCATTTTTTCAAGACTATTACCTTTTCTTTTAAAAAAAATTATACATTTTGTTTAGTTAGGCTTCTCAGTATAATGACATGATTACTTATTCTTAAGAGAGCTCCATGTTTTGCTGACAAAAGAAACCATTTTCTTGGCTTAGCATTAGCAACAGACGACACTATAGACAGGTGATGAGGGTTTCCCACCCATAAATTGTATTTCCTATTTTACCCACAATAAACAACCTTCCTAGTTGTTAAAACATAAAAATAAGAAATGCAGATGTTATAATTAAAGGAATGTTTTAATATCAGTTTCAGCCAGTCTAATAATCAATAAAATCATACTTAACAAGTGTGTTGAATTGACAAACCACTGGACATTTATTTTCCTTCAGTTGATTATCTCTGCCTTGAGTTTTGAATCTACTGAAATTTTCCATGAAAGATCATCTCCGATTCCTTTGCTTTTTTTCTAGAAACTCACTGAAAATGAGATTTAAGAAGGCAGTGATCATGGGTTGCTATCTCCCTTCTTTTATTCTTTTCTGTCTCTTTTTCCAGTTTTCTTTTACAGTAATACAACCACAGATATTGGAAGCATTAATTGGAAGTTGTACATTGGTGGTTGTCAAAAACTTTCAATAGATATCTTATATATCCTAACTGTTGAGACACCCTATGTTATTAATCTGGTGAAATTAACTGTGGTTAAGAACCTCAAAGCCTAATATGTGCCCCAGATGTGAATGCTGCCTTGCTTGCTGAAGGTCTTCAAAGTGAGATTAGGCTATTACAATTTGTTTGCACCTCAGCTTTCTTGTCCTTAAAATGAGTGCCACAGTCATGATATTGCAGTAAGGTATTGTGAGAATTACATGAATCAACCCAAACAATGTACTCAAAGAATACTTGATAGCTAATAGATATTCTTTTTGTTTCATTGGTCTGTTGGAAAATAGTTCCTTCTGTATGTTTCATCCTTTAAAAATAATTTCTTAGCTGGGCATTATTGGTGCACGACTTTAATCCAAGCACTCGGGAGGCAGAGGCAGGCAGATCTCTGTAAGCTCCAGGCCAGCCTGGTCTACAAAGAGAGGTTCAGGACAGCCTCCAAACAATACAGAGAAACCCTGTCTCAAAAAACAAATAATAATAATAATAATAATTTCTTCTGATTCTTTAGATAATTTTGTAGTCTATGTGTGATCCTGAGACCTTGTTCAGCTTTTCTGCTCTTGCAAAAACATTCAAAGTTGACACATTTTATAAATTTCTTTTGGTAAAGCATTTTATCTTCTGATTGTCTGTCTATCTATGTATCTATTTATCTATCTGTCTATCTATCTATCCATATATCCATCTACAACCTATCTGTCATCTATCTCTGTGTATGTTAGTGTGCCTACAAACACATGTGTATTTGTGTGTATGAATGTGTGTATGAATGCCTGAGTGGTGTTGAATGTCGAATTCAGGGTCTCACACATCCTAAGTAATGCCCTAATATAAAGTTATGAACCCAATCTCTAAGATACAATCTTGATGATATTCATTGAATATACATATAAGCCTTCCAGGTAATGTCTTTTGTACTCTAAGTTGATTTGTCTTTAGTACATGTGCTGAATCAGAAAACAAAGAAAGATACCCATTTAAAATGTAATATAAACTCATATATATAATATTTCATTCAGTTTTCATGTTATTTTCAACATGCTTATTACAGTCATTCTAGTCTGTACAAAAATTTATATGCATATATGCAGAGTTGTCTTGAAATTATGGACGTTGATATCTTACTGTATCTCTTTCCTCTTCAGCAGTTATATGCTGCTCCATGTACTTGTAAAGATAATTTCCAAACAGCCTCTTAATGACAAAATGAGTCCAGGCTAAAAATCTTTGCTTTTTCTGTAGCCTACCGTAGTTGTCAGTATTAGGCAAGAAGGCATTACTTGCACTGCATGTTAAGAGGCCAAGAACAGTCTAGGCTGCAATTAACCTGGTTCATCAGTGTTCTGAAACTCTGAGCCCTTTGTGGAGGATAGAAATAGGTTAAGTTCTCATGTGAACTAACACCTTTCCTCACTCAGTGTCTTAGCATCAACAATGTTGTTTCTCCTCTTTGTTTTTACAGACAGAAAGGAGATTCAGGAATTGGGCTTTGACCATGAGAAGAAAGCACTTTCCAAAAGATCCTGAACAACATTATTTTCATCATTCAGTATACTTCATTTAGTACATGTGATTTCCCTTCTTAGGCAACACTTTGGAATCTCTTTAGCATGTATTTGGTAAAAGATGTGCTCTCTCTCTCTCCCAGAATAGACAAGCAATCTAGATAATAGATAAGGTTGGCAAAGCCACAAATATCAGTATTGTGGAAATGTTTTTGAGAACACACTCGAGACCTCATTGTTTAGCAAAATAAGTGTCAAGAATAAAACTGATGAATTGAGTCATGATTAGAACAAAGGGAATGTAAAGGGGAAAATAATACAGCGATAAAAATACACTGGAAGTATGTTGATGGAGTTGGAGTAATAGGAAGTCTTACTATATTCTTACACTGTACATGAAAACATGCATAGTAAATAGTCTTCTGCTCTTTTGAGATAAGATCATATGTGTTTCAGGCTGGCCTTGAATATACAAGCAAGGACATTGAATTTTTTTATCATCAATCCACTCCTTCCCAAGTTCTGAGATTATAGCCTTGCACTTCCTAGCACAGGTTTATGTGGTCTTGGGGATTAAATTGAGGATATGTGCTTGTCACTGACTGAACTATAGCCCTAACAATAAATGCTGATATTAAAATTATTATATGTTGGAGATGGAGGGAGGGCTCATAAGTAAGAACACTGGATGTTCTTGCATAGAATTTATGTTTGAACTCTGAGATACCACCTTACTCAGGTCAGCATGGCTAAATAAAAAACACCAATGGTAATTTATGCTGGAGAGGATGTGGAGAAAACAGAACACTCCTCCACTGCTGGTGGGGGTGCCAACTAGTATAGCCACTATGGAAAGCAGTATGGAGATTCCTCAGGAAAATGGGAATCAGTCTACCACAAGACCCAGCAATTCCACTCTTAGGTATATACCCAAAAGATGCTCATTCATACAACAAGTACATCTGTTTAACTATATTTATAGCAGTACTATTTGTAATAGGCCGAACCTGGAAGCAACCTCTACCCCTCAACTGAAGAGTAGATAAAGAGAATGTGGTACTTTTTACAGTGGAGTACTATTCAGTGGTAAAAAGCAAGGGAATCTTGAAATTTGCAGGCAAATAGATAGCACTAGAAGAAACCATCCTGAGTGAGGATATCCAGTCACAAAAAGACAAACATGGTATGTACTCACTCATATATGGGTTTTAGGCATGGATCAGGGGAGTGCCAGTCTACAACCCCACTGCCAGAGAGTCTGGAAAACAGGAAAGACCCTAAGAGAGATATGCATGGTACCCCAGAGAAAGCAAATGAGGCAAGAGTGAGCAGATTGGGAACATGGGGGAGGGTAGGAGCCAGGTAACAGAAAGGGGAAGAAGAGAATGGGAGAGGAGGACAGAGGGGAGGAGGAAGGTTGTATTGGGGGAAGAATAAAGGAAAAAAAAGTGAGAGTTACATAATACAGGGAGTCATTTTAGGTTTGAGGAGAGATCTGGCACTAGTGAGATTCCAGAGATCTACAAGAATGACACCAACTGGCAAGTTAATCAATAGTGAAGAGACTATCTTGAATGCCCCTCCCTGATAATGAGTTTGATGACTAACTTATATGCTATCCTGGAACCTCTATCCAGTAACTGATGAAACATAGGCAGACACCCACAGCTAAACACTAAACTGAACTCCTGGAACTCAGTGACAGAGAGGGGGACTGATGAGCATAGGGGTCAGGACTCGGCTGGTGAAACCCACAGAAACAGCTAACCTGAACAAGGAGGAAATCTTGGACCACAGACAGATGGCTGAGAGGCCAGCATGGGACTGATCCAGACCCCTTAAATGTGGGTGTCAGTGAGGAGGCCTAGACAGTGGGACTTTGGGTAGTAGATCAGTATTTATTCCTAGCATACAAACGGACTTTGTGTGCCCATCCCACAACGAAAGATGCTTTCTCAGCCTGGACACTTGGGGGTGGGCTTAGACCCTTCCCTAAATGAAATGACAGACTCTGGAGATTCTCCATGGAGGACCTTACCCTCCCTGGGGAGGGAACAGAGTGGGAACTGGGTGGGGGGTTGGGGAAGTTGGTGGGTGGAGGAGGAGGGGAGGGAGAGGGAGCTAGGATTCACATGTGAAGCAAGCTTGTTTCTAATTCAAATTTTTTTTAAAAAGTTCTTTTTTTTTGTTTGCTGACACCTACTCAGAGGCTAATAACTGCCTGCAATTAGGGGATCCAATTCCGTCTTCCTGTCTCCTTGTTTTCAGACCTGTACATGGTGCACATAACATGTAGGTTAACACTAAAACATAATAAATAAATAATTAAAAATATTTGTGAAGGAAGACCTTACCTATCATCAGTTTATTAATACTTAAATTCAACTCTAAATGTAGTTCATCATTACATATATTCAAAATTAAAACTTGCTACCAGGCAGTTAGTGGGCATATCTATACATACATTGATGTCATAGAGAAGTAACTGTATATGCTACTGTTTAGTTGTGCCATTGAAAACACTAAAGGAACACAGAAACCAAAGTGTGATACCGAGTCACACAGACAGCCCTTGAAGAGAAAATTCCTATCAACTTCTTCAGTCACATTCATCCACATCTTATGCCATTTTCTTCGCCCTGATAGTTTATAAGAACTCCGAGGATTCAAACAATAATTTTTATATTCGCCTCCAACCAGCAAGGCTGTATGCCTTATTATTGCTATGCTTCTGTCATTGTAGCCAGGCAACGCGAATAGAGCCGCTATGTTTTGGGTCATGTGTTTGTTTCTCATGTGTCATTGACAGTTTTGTGAGTGTTATGAACTCAACTTCATTTTCTCACAAGCCCTATGCAGTTTATTGCATAGTTTTGCACAGCTCAGTGGTTTTGGGAGCACATATGTTTGGTTACAGCAAAACCTAAATGTAGTTTGTGGAGGTTGGCAAACAGTCCTAGTATTGTTGGACTAGTTTGCTGTTGCTACACAGAGGTTTTCATAATTACTGTTGAATATGGGAATTTTAGCCTTGCCCTTGTACAGCTGATTTTGAAGCCCTTTCCCTTTCCACATAGAGGCAGAGATGGAATTGTTTATTTAAATAGCAGATTAGATGTAGGAGCCATAGGGGAAATCAAGAGAAAGGTGCACAGAGAGAAAACAAATTATGAAAATGTTCCTTTTCCTTAATCATTCTATAATTAATTCCTTACCCACTCTCAGGGGACTATAAAGTAGGCCATGTGCCACACCACACAGAAGGTGGCATAGCGCTTCTGTCACTGTCAGGACAACTTTGCATAAAAATCAGCTGTTGTGAGGTGGATGGCTGTACGAGTTCTGACCTCCTGCCGAGCCCATGCTTTAACTGCAGATGATTGGCAAGACTGCCTATATTGAGTTCTAATAGAGGTCAGCCTTTTACAGAAGTGATGAAATTATGACTTGTAATAGACCCAGTACCTCCCTAGACTCATCATTAAATTATCCCTTTGCCTACAGGAACTGCAACTAAAACTCATGTAGAAAATAATTTACAGGTTCACATCTCTATGATTTTTTCATATTACTAAGAAATCAAAGTATGTTTCATATATTCACACTCATCTCTTCAGCCTGCGTTTGTAATTTGCCATTATCAGGTGGGTTATAATGGAAGGAACTGGGTGGTACATAGTAATGATTTTTTAAACCCAGCACTTCTTTAACAGCATTTGCTTTCCTACAGAAGATGGAAGTATGTTTGTCCATATGTACATACATAAATAAGCATGTGTAATAAATATGTATGTGTATGTATGTACATATGTGTGTGTGTGAATGTGAAGAGACAAGTTGAAATTGTTATTCCTAACTACATCTCTTTTGTATTAACAATAGAAAACCTTGGGGCTTGGCGTCAATGACATCACAGTAGTGAAGAATAGACAGCTTCCCATCTTTTCATTACTGGGAGCATTTTGTTCTTTCTGCTTACTTTGTCTTGAAAACAAGGACAGAAAGCAATGTTTGCTAATTTTGGAGATAGGGGGTGACTGGTAAGTATCCCATGCAAATTCCTCTTCTGAGAATTTCACATGGGTCCCCCACTCACACTCTATGTAGTCTGTGCTGTATTTATTTTGCAGCATGAGAGGAACACAAAGAGGTCTCGTAACTTAGCAGAGTCCACAATTCTCATCATTTTTCATGTTGCTCTTCTGAGTGACCTGTATTTGAATGACTCTGTGTTTCTGAGTATTACAAGAAGGACAGTGTATAACACCAATGAAAGGAAAGACTATTTCGTGTGTGGTTTTTGTTGTTTGTTCCTTTGTTTGTATCTTCTTGATAATATTCTAGAAGCCTGGAAAGAAATTATAGTATTTGACTTGTAGGTGCCACATGAAAGGTAGCCAAAAAATGTCTCCCCTGTGTCTGCTCTCCTTAGTAAAGGGTGAAGAAAGCTTTATTCTCTGCCTTTCAGTTTTGACTAATTAATCTGCAAGAACAAGAACAGACAAATACTGGAGGAAGAAGGAGAAATGGGGGACACAGAATTAAGGAAAATGATGAAGACTTAGAATTAAGTGAGAATATCTGTTTCCGAAGGATGCATAGACACATGCATTCACACCGTGTACAGTGCGCATTCAGGACAGAGACCCTTCAGCTTCACCAGGTACACATATTACTTACTCATTTTCAGAAATAGTCTAAAGAACTGTGAGACTACTTTCTTCAAATATCTCTATTGAACACTCTGACACTGGTCACAAAAGGCTGTCATTTTGGTGCATTCGGCTCACAAACGTCTTTGGGAAGAGCTAGTTCTTTAGGATTTATTTTTCTCTAACTTTACTAAAGACTGGGGAGTTGGCAAGAAAATAATATTTGCAACCATTTTTCAAATGTAAAAACTGCTGTTAAAACAGAATAATAAGCACACCCAAGAAGTATACCTGCGTTTGAAAAGGGTAATCTACTTCAAGAAGCTAACTCTTCTAGAGTTAGAAAGAGGAATGGAACAGTGAATGTCCTCTAAGATTACTTAGACAAGCACAGTGACATAGATGGGAGGGATAAGTGTGATACAGGAGGGAAATAAAAAGTGAGAGGGAAGGAGAATGCAAGGAAGGAGGGGGAGACGGGTGGAAATAGAAAAGAGCAGATTCTTTCCTACATTAGGGGATTTCTTTTCAAGAATGGGAGTTGCAGATATTTTCTAAATCAGTGAGAGAAATGTAAGTGAGAAAATTAATTGACAGAAGCTCTGTGCTAAAGTTAAAAAAAATTAACCATTGTAAATCTATGTCCCTTAGTGAAATGACTATCAGAGGTGCCTTTCAAACAAAATGAAGCACTATTTCAAATGTTGTGTATGCATAGCATGATTTTTGAAAGAGAAATATAACCAGTCTTTTTTCTGTTCTGCCAGCCAGCTCCCAAATAATGAATGAAGAATTCTTATTATGAAAGATTGACCTATATGTTAGGCTCGTTCCTAGTTAGCCCTTATAACTTAAATTTACCTGCTGTATCATGTAGTGTTACCTCTCTTCTATCTTGCATCTCCTGTTTCTTGTCTGTGTCTCCTAGCATCTCTCCCTCAAACCTGGATTCCTCCTCTTCTTCCTTTTTCTCCCCAGAAATTCTACCTATACCTCCTGACTAGCTTTGGTCACTTAACTTTTTATTTTCAGCAATCACAGTAATACACTTTCACACAGTGTACAAATACCCCACAATAGAGAGATACCTAGCACACTGAATGTCCTGATATGTAAGACTTCAACATTTAAGTGTTATCATTAATTGAAACATTGTAATGTATTGCAATCAACCAGCTCAAAAAATGTCTTTGTATCACAGTTGTCCATATTTCTCATTCCTAGATTCACTGAAGGTAAAATATCCCCTATCTGATGAAAAGAAATCTTTGAAATTCTTCAGATAATCATGCAGTTCTGGCATAACACTGTCCATTATTATTATCTTATAACCGATCATAACATTTTGGTAAAAGCTATCATGCAAATATTTATGTCTGTGTAATACGTATCTTATTTTGACAATTTTGGATGAAATGTTTCATTATATTGGACTGAACTTTTTGTCATGTCTTTATGTTTTCTGTATTAAATATCAGAGTTAGGGTGTGAACAAATGGAGACTATACTGAATTCAGACAGCACTCTATTTGTATGGCCAGACCATAATTTCAACAGGATCAAAATTCAAGAGATGCTTTCTCTCACAGTAGATGAAAACTAGCACAGTTCTTCAACAAGTCAAAGTGTAGAAAACAAGAGTTTTTGTATAGGGTGGTCTTATATAGGATGTCTTTATCAAACCCCTCACCACTGGACCAAAGAAGCTATGTAGATGAGAAAACTGTAGGAGTTAGTGGGGTTGGATGATGGCAAGAAAACCATGTCTTCTCGACACAAAAGGACTAACATGACATCTACTCACTGAGATTCTAAGCATGCCTAGGGCACGAACACGTTCACACAGTGTTGAGACATGAGTGGACACAAGCCTCTAAACCTAAATCCAAAGTTATTTCCAGTGTTAACAGTTTACAAAAGAAAAACAAGTTTTCTTCAATGGATTCTCACTGGATATATAACCACATGTAATCATAGTCCACATGGCCAGCAGTAGATGGTCAACACTAAAGCAAGCTCAATGGTATTTTTGTAGATTTTGTTTCATAATTTTTTTCTTTCTGTTCTTTTGCATATGGTTTCTGATTTTATTTTTATGTATTTTTATTTTTTTGTAGAAGTGTGTCTCTGTGTCTGTTTTCTTGTTTGCTTAGGCTTGTTTCCTTAAGATACAAAGAAAATAGGTGTGAAGTCTGCAGAGGTAGGAGCATCGGGGGGAGTTGGGAGAGGAAGCAATAATTAAAATATACTGTAAAAAACTATTTTCAATAAGAAAAGAGAATCAGGGGCCACCAATGATTCACTGTGTGTTCTCTGACTCTTTCTTCCTGTTTCTCTTTTCTCTCTTTTATATTTCATTTTGTTTGTATCTGTGCGTGTGTGTGTGTGTGTGTGTGTGTGTGTGTGTGTGTGTGCGTGCGTGCATGTATTTGGCAGTCTTTTTCCTTTGAAATCTTGTCAACACAACAATGTTACTTAGAAATTGCTGCTTCATTTGCACTTACATTTTAATTTAAATGTTATGTTTTTGAGAATTTCATGCATGTGTACTTTATTTCTTCATTTCCACCCCCTTCTCTGGGTTACAGTTTTAAATATTTATTACTCATATCTCATACACCTGGATAACAACTTCATATCTGATTATATCTTTAACTATTACTACTCATATTTGAAATAAATATCTATTTTACTATAATGTATGCCTTTGATGTTGGAGACAAAGTTTGGTTATGAAACCTAGGTTGTCGATGACATTTCCACTTATCCCAGGCCTGACTAGGAAATGTGGACTTTATCATCTTTATAGCTGCCAAGTATTACCATGTCCATAGTGTCCTTTAGTAATAAATCTCTCTCTCTCTCTCTCTCTCTCTCTCTCTCTCTCTCTCTCTCTCTCTCTCTCTCTCTCTCTCTCTCTCTCTGTCTCTCTGTCTCTGTCTCTCTCTCTCTCTCACACACACACACACAGACAGACAGACAGACAGACAGACAGACAGAGAGATGAGACAGAGACAGAGGGAGAACCAACCAGGATGGACTCATTTTAAACTTTACATATATTTCACATGCAAACAGTTATGTATCAGGGATTTTTCCCCTTTAAGTTAACTTTTGTACTTGGCATTCTTCCACGGTGATGCCAGGAGCTAAACTTTGTCCATTTTTACTGCTCTCCTGTGTTCTCTTGTATCAATTTAGACTCTATTCATAGAAAAGACTCTATTCTTGTGTTCACAGAGATTAGTGTTGCTATTGGTTTTGCCTATTGTCAGTATTGTTATTACAAATATCCATGTAAGTGTATGAAAGACTATTGGGACATATGATTCTCTGTGCAGAAACACCGGGTTTCCAAAGGCACGGCTACAATATACACTTTCTGTCAGGAATCAAAGCAGTCTGTTATTTCTGAATATGTCTAATGAATCTATGAATGTACTTTCAGATTTTAATAGAATATTTATTCAAATTGAGCCATATAAAAAGGCAATGAACTTTCCATGATGTATGGAAAATGGCAGAATCAAGCCATTTTAATGCATGTGCAGCAGATATTGGCGTACTTAGAATTTTGTGATCTTGAATATTGACTAAATTATGGAAACCCTTAGAATCCATTCTGTGTCTGTGTGACTTACTTTGTATTAATATATGGAATATCAGTTAATTGAATCTAAGAAGACTTTTCTTTAATCTTATTCACATTTTGATTGTTTGCATATTTACTTTGCCTATAATAAAACATATAGAGCTCCATGGATTCTACTTCAAGTAATACAAGTTAACTATAGGGCAATTTTGAGTCTCTTATTTTAAAATAGAAATGTTTGAGGATGGAGCTTGCCACTAGCTAACCATAGAGGTCTGGAAGTCTGTACAGACTGATAGGAAGTGAGATGGTTGGGCTGAGAGAGGATAAAAGCACGAAGAAACAGGAACTCGTTCTCTTTTCCATTGGAAGCTAGTGAGCTAAAGTTGGCTTTGACTTGCTCCTCTGATCTCTCAGCATTTTCCTCTAAATCTGACTCAAGCATTTTTATTGTTTAGACCAATTAAGAACTCCATTTACAGTCTTATATGACCTACACTGGCACAAAACTCACTATCTAGCTGAAGCTGGTCTTAAAATCATGATGCTCCAGCCTCAACCTTGAACTGCTGAGCTTATAGTCTTGCGCCAGTATCTACTTCTTACAATTTTTATGACATATTTGGTGGTAAAGGGCAACATTTCCCAGGAGTTGGCATTAAAGTTGGACATAAATTACAACAGCATAAGAAACGAACAGCTTCATTAAGTTCTGATTCTATTTTTAGCTAAAGAGTTTACTAATAAAAGTAGATAAGGAAGGACAACAATATATCTATTCTTCACTGAAATGCCTATAATAAATACTGACTTTGGGCTGGAATTTCAGAAGCTGAGACGCATCAAACAAATATGCTTAGGAAAACAGAAATCAAATTTATAAGTAGTATATAACCACTGCT